>NC_138962.1:130004836-132990669 GCF_055761805.1 Camellia sinensis
CTGAGAATTTACCGTGTGATTTACTGAGAATTTAATGGGAATTTACTGTGAATTTACTGAGTAATTTATTGAGAATTTACTAAATAATTTGCTCAGAATTCACTGGAAATTTACCGAGTAATTTACTGAGAATTTACTCAGTAATTTATTGACAATTTACTGAAAATTTTCTGATCAATTTACTGAGAATTTATTGGGAATTTACTCAGTAATTTTCTTGGAATTTACTGAGAATTTACGGGGAATTTACTGAGCAATTCAGTGAGAATTTCCTCGGAATTTACCGAGTAATTTAATTAGAATTTTCTGAAAATTTACTGACAATTTTTTGGAAATTTCCTGAGTAATTTACTGAGAATTTTCTAGGTTTGAATTTACTAGGAATTTACAAAATATTTTACTTAGAATTTTCTGAGAATTTAATTGGAATTTTTAGGGAATTTACTGTGTAATTTAGTGGGAATTTTTTTGGAATTTACTGAGTACTTTAGTGGGAATTTTTTCAGAATTTACTAGGAATTTGCATGGAATTACTCATTAATTTACTGAGAATTTTCTGGAAATTTACTGAGTATTTACTTAGAATTTTCTGAAAGTTTACTGGGATTTTACTGAAAATTTAATGGGAATTTACTCAGTAATTTACTGAGAATTTATTTCGAATTTACCCACTAATTTACTGGGAATTTACTGAGAATTTATTGGGAATTTACTAATTAATTTACTGAGAATTTACTAGGAATTTACTGAGTAATTTATTGGTAATTGACTGAGTAATTTATTGAGAATTTACTTGGATTTTACTGAGTAATTTACTAAGAATTTACTGAGTAACTTACGGAGAATTTACCTGAAATTTATAGAGTAATTTGCTAAGAATTCCCTGGGAATATACCGAGTAATTTACTGAGAATTTACAGGTAATTTACTGAGAATTTACTAGGAATTTACTGCGAATTTACTGAGTAGTTTATTAAGAATTTAGTGAGTAATTTTCTGAGAATTTACTGATTAATTTACTGAGTAGTTTACTGGAAATTTATTGAGTAATTTATTTCGAATTTATTTAAAATTTATGGGTAATTTACTGTGAATTTAAAGGGAATTTACTCGGTAATTTGCTGAGAATTTACTGAAAATTTACCTTGTGATTTACTGAGAATTTAATGGGAATTTATTGAGAATTTACTATGAATTTACTGAGTAATTTACTTAGAATTTACTGAATAATTTGCTCAGAATTCACTAGGAATTTACCGAGTCATTTACTGAGAATTTACTTAGTAATTTATTGACAATTTACTAAGTAAGTTACCGGGAACTTACTGAAAATTTACTGTGTAATTTACTGAGAATTTACTGATTAATTTACTGAGAATTTTCTAAGTAATTTACTAAGTAATTTATTGGGAATTTATTCAGTAATTTACTTCAAATTTATTTAGAATTTACGGGTAATTTACTGAGAATTTACTCGGTAATTTGCTGAGAATTTATTGAAAATTTGTTGAGAATTTATTTTGAATTTACTGAGTAATTCACTGAAAATTTACTACGAATTTACACAGTAATTTACTGAGAATTTACACAGTAATTTTCTGAGAATTTATTGGGAATTTACTGAGAATTTATTTGGAATTTACTGGAAATTTACACAGTAATTTGTTGAGAATTACTACGAATTTACTGAGAATTTAATTAGTAATTTGCAGAGATTTTATTGGAAATTTACTGAGTTATTTACCGAGAATTTGCTCGAAATTTTTGGAGTAATTTATTGGGAATTTATAGAGTAATTTACTGAGAATTTTGTGAAAAATTTACTGGCAATTTTCTGAGTAATTTAATGAGAATTTACTGGGAATTTACTGTGTAATTTACTAAGTATTTAATGAGAATTTACTAGGAATTTATACAGTAATTTACTGAAAATTTACTTGGAATTTACAAACTAATTTTCTAAGAATTCAGTGGGAATTTATTGAGAATTTACTGGGAATTTACTAAGTAATTTACTCACAATTTAATTGGAATTTACAGAGTAATTAAATGAGATTTTATTAAGAATTTACTGAAAATTTACTGAGTAATTTAATAATAATTTACTGGGAATTTAATGAGAATTTACTGGGACTTTACGTAGTAATTTATTGAGAATTTACTGGGAATTTACTGAGTAATTTATTGGGAATTTATGGGCAATTTACTGAGAATTTATTGGGAATTTACTCAGTAATTTGTTGAGAATTTACGGGAAATTTTCTGATTAATTTACTGAGAATTTAATGGTAATTTACTGAGTAATTTAATAAGAATTCACTTGGAATTTAGTAGGAATTTACTGAGTAATTTACTGAGAATTTACTGCATAATTAACTGAGAATTTACTGAATGATTTACTCAGAATTTGTTTCGAATTTACTGAGTAATTTAATGAGAATTTACTGAGTAATATAAATGAGAATTTACTGGTAATTTACTGAGAATTTACTGGGAATTTAGTCAGTAATTTACTGGGAATTAACTGGAAATTTATTGAAAATTTATTTGGAATTTACTGAGTAATTTAATAATAATTTATGGGGAATTTGCTTAGTAATTTAATGAGAATTTACCGGGAATTTACTTAGTAATTTACTGAGAATTTACCGGGAATTTAATTTACTGAGAATTTACTGATAATTTTTTGCGAATTTACAGAGTAATTTACGGAGAATTTACTGGAAATTTACTAAGTAATTTACTTAGAATTTTTTGGGAATTTACTGAGTAATTTACTGCGAATTCACTGAGAATTTACTGAGTAATTTACAGAGAATTTACTGAGAATTTGCTGGGAATTTACACAGTAATTTACTTAGAATTTACTGGAAATTTACTGTGTAATTTTTTGTGAATTTATTGGGAATTTAATGAGAATTTACTGGTAATTTACTGAGAATTTTGTTGGGAATTTACTGAGTAATTTACTTGGAATTTCGCAGAGAATTTACTGGGAATTTACTTAGTAATTTTCTAAGAATTTTCTAGGAATTTCGCAGAGAATTTAATGGGAATTTCCGGAGTAATTTACTAAGAATTTACTGGGAATTTACTCAGTAATTTTCTAGAAATTTACTGAGTAATTTGCTGGTAATTTACTGGGAATTTATTGAGTAATTTACTACGAATTTACTGAAAATTTATTGACAATTTAATTTGAATTTATTGAGTAATTTAATGAGAATTTATTGAGTAATTTTCTGCGAATTTACACAGTAATTTGCTGGGAATTTACTGAGTAATTTTCTGAGAATTTATTAGGAATTTATAGAGTAATTTACTGAGAATTTATTGGTAATTTTTTGTGATTTTACTGACAATTTATTAGGAATTTACTGAATAATTTACAGAGAATTTACTAGAAATTTACTGAGAATTTACTCAGTAATTTGCAGAGAATTTACTGGAAATTTACGGATTAATTTACTAAGAATTTGTTGAAAATTTACGGAGTAATTTTCTGAGAATTTATTGGAAATTTATAGAGTAATTTACTGAGAATTTTTTGAGAATTTTGCGAAAAATTTACTGGCAATGTTCTGAGTAATTTACTTAGAATTTGCTGGGAATTTATTGTGTAATTTACTTAGAATTTAATGAAAATTTACTTGGAATTTATAAAGTAATTTACCGACAATTTATTGGGAATTTACAGAGTAATTTATTGAGTAATTTAATGAGAATTTACTGGGAATTTATACTGTAATTTACTCACAATTTATTTGGAATTTACAGAGTAATTACCTGAGAATTGATTGGGAATTTACTGTGTAATTTACTGAGAATTTACTGGAAATTTACTCAGTAATTTACTGAGAATTTATTGGGAATTTACTGTGTAATTTACTAAGAATTTATAGGGAATTTATTGAGTAATTTACAGAGAGTTTACTGGGAATTTACTGAGTAATTTAATGTGAATTTACTAGGAATTTACTGAGAAATTTGCTGAAAATTTACTGTGAATTTACGAGTAATTTTCTGAGAATTTACTTTGTAATTTACTGAGAATTTATTGGGAATTTACTGAGAATTTACTGGGAATTTACTTAGTAATTCACTGAGAATTTGCTGAGTAATTTACTTGGAATTTACTGAGTAATTTTCTAGGAATTTACTGAGTATGTTCTGAGAATTTTTTGAGAATTTACTTAGTAATTTACTGAGAATTTAGTGGGAATTTACTGAGAATTTCTAGGAATTTACTCAGTAATCTACTGAGTATTTGCTTAGAATTTACTGGGAATTTACTGAGAATTTATTGGGAATTTACTGCGTAATTTACTGAGAATTTATTGAGAATGTACTTGTAATTTATTGAGTAATTTACTGACAATTTACAGGGAATTTACTGAGTAATTTTTTTGAAATTTACTGAGCAATTTATTGAGAATTTACTAGTAATTTATTGGGAATTTAATGAGAATTTACAATGAATTTAATGGGTAATTTAATAAAAATATACTGGGAACTTACTGAGAATTTACTAGGAATTTACTGAGTAATTTACTTAGTAATTTGTTGAGAATTTACTGACTAATTTAATGAAAATTTACTGGGAATTTACTGAGAATTTACTGAGAATTTACTAAGAATTTACTGAGTAATTTATTGAGAATTTTTTGGAAATTTACGGAGTAATTTAAAGAGAATTTACTGGGAATTTACTGAGTAATTTAGTGCGAATTTATTGTCAATTTATTGAGTAATTTGTTGAGAATTTACTGGTAAATTACTGAGAATTTACTAGGAATTTGCCGAGTAATTTTTTTCAAATTTACTGAGTAATTTATTGAGAATTTACTGGGAATTTAATGAGAATTTATAACGAATTTAATGAATAATTTAATGAAAATTTACTGGGAACTTACTGAGAATTTATTGAGTAATTTACTTAGTAATTTATTGAGAATTTACTGACTAATTTAATGAAAATTTAATGCGAATTTTCTGAGTAATTTAATTAGAATTTACTGGTAATTTGCTGAGAATTTACTGGGAATTTACTGGGAATTTAATGAGAATTTTCATGGAATTTACGGAGTAATTTAAAGAGAATTTACGAAGTAATTTACTGAGAATTTACTGAGTAATTTAATGAGAATTTACTGGGAATTTACTGAGTAATTTAATCGAAATTTACTCAGTAATTTACTAGGAATTTACTCAGTAATTTTCTAAAATTTACTTGGAACTTACTCATTAATTTGCTGGTAATTTACAGGTAATTTACTAAAAATTTATTGAGATCTTAATGGGAATTTTCTGAGAATTTACTAGGAATTTACTGTGCAATGTAACGATAATTTATTGGGAATTTACTGCGAATTTACTGAGCAAGTTTCTGAGATTTTACTGGAAATTTAATGAGTAATTTACTGAGAATTTACTGAAAATTTACTGGGAATTTACTGAGTAATTTAAAGAGAATTTACAGAGAATTTATTTGGAATTTACTGAGAATTTACTCTGTAATTTATAGAGAATTTACTGGGAATTCACTTTGAATTTACTGAGCAATTTACTTAGAATTTATTTGAAATTTACTCAGATATATATAGAGAACATGTTGGGAATTTACTGAATAATTTACTAAGAATTTATAGAGTAATTTACTAAGAATTTACTGAAAATCTACTGAGTAATTTAATGAGAATTTATTGGGAATTCACTGATAATTTTCTGGGAATTTGCTGCGAATTTACTAAGTAATTTATAGGGAATTTAATGAGTAATTTGCTGAGAATTTACTTGAAATTTAGTGAGAATTTGCTGAGTAATTTTTTGAGAATTTAATGGGAATTTACTAAGTATATTAAGGAGAATTTATTGAGAATTTACTCTGTAATTTACAGAGAAGTTACTCGGAATTTACTCAGTAATTTAGTGAGAATTTACTAGGAATTTACTGGGTAATTTACAGGGATTTTGCTGAGTAATTTACTGAGAATTTACTCAGAATTTACTAAGTAATTTACTGAGAATTTACTGTGAATTTACTCAGTAAATTACTGAGTAATTTCTTGAGAATTTATTGGGAATTAACTCAGTAATTTACTGGGAATTTACTGCGTAATTTACTAAGAATTTAAAGGGAATTTTCTAAGTTATTTATTGAGAATTTACTGAAAATTTTCTGGGAATTTTCTGAGTAATTTACTTAGAATTTGCTAGGAATTTACTGTGAATTTACTGAGTGATTTAATTAGAATTTACAGAGAATTTAACTAGAATTTACAAAGAATTTACTGAGAATTTGCTGGGAATTTATTGCGTAATTTACTGAGAATTTATTGTCAATTTATTGAGTAATTCATTGAAAATTTACTGGGAATTTACTAAGCAATTTACTGAGAATTTATTGGGAATTGACTGAGTAATTTTTGAGTGATTTATTGGGAATTTACTGAGTAATTTAACGAGAATTTACTGAGAATTTTCTTGGAATATACTGAGAATTTACTAGGAATTTACCAAGAATTTATAGGGAACTTACTGAATAATTTACTGAGAATTTACAGGGAATTTAATGAGTAATTTACTGGGAATTTTCTGAGTAATTTACTGGGAATTTCATGAGTAATTTTCTGAGAATTTTCTGGGAATTTACTCAGCAATTTACTGAGAATTTGCTGAGTAATTTACTGGGAATTTATAGAGTAATTTATTGAGAATTTTCTGCGAATTTACTCAGTAATTTACTAGGAATTTATTGAGAATTTTCTGCGAATTTACTCAGAAGTTTACTGAGAATTTACTCAGACTTTAGTGGGACTTTACTGAGTAATTTACTCAGAATTCACTGGGAATCTACTGAGAATTTACTGAGTAATTTGCTGGAAATTTACTAAGTAATTTACAGGGAATTTACTGAGAATTGTCTGGGAATTTACTGTGTAATTTACAGAGAATTTACTAAGTTATTTAATTAGAATTTACCGGGAGTTTACAGAGATTTTACTGGGAATTTACTGAGTAATTTACTAAGAATTAACTGCGAATTTGCTGAGTAATTTACTGAGAATCTATTTGGAATTTACTTAGGAATTTATTTAGAATTTACATGGAATTTAACGAGTAATTTACTAAGATTTTACTGAGTAATTTTGTTGGGAATTTACTGAGTAATTTAGTGAATATTTACCGGTAATTTACTGAGTATTTACTTAGAATTTACTAAGAATTTACTGAGTAATTTACTGTGAATTAATTTAAAAGTTACTCGAAATTTTCTGAGTAATTTACTGGGAATTTACTGCGAAATTAACTCAATAATTTACTAGGAATTTACTAAGAATTTACAGGGAATTTACTAAGAATTTATATGGAATTTACTAAGTAATTTACTTAGTATTTACTGAGTAACTTACGAAGAATTTTTGGGAAATTACAGGGTAATTTGCTCAGAATTCACTGGAAATTTACAAAGTAATTTACTGAGAATTTACAGGTAATTTACTGAGAATTTACTGGGAATTTACTGAGAATTTGCTGAGTAATTTACTGAGAATTTAGTGAGTAATTTACTGAGAATTTACTGATTAATTTACTGAGAATTTAGTGAGTAATTTACTGGGAATTTACTGAGAATTTATTGGGAATCTACTAAGTAATTTACTGAGAATTTAGTTGGAATTTACTGAGAAATTTACAGAGAATTTATTGAGTAATTTACTTCGAATTTATTTAGAATTTGCGGGTAATTTACTGAGAATTTACAGGGAATTTACTCGGTAATTTGCTGAGAATTTACCGTGTGATTTACTGAGAATTTAATGGGAATTTACTGTGAATTTACTGAGTAATTTATTGAGAATTTACTAAATAATTTGCTCAGAATTCACTGGAAATTTACCGAGTAATTTACTGAGAATTTACTCAGTAATTTATTGACAATTTACTGAAAATTTTCTGATCAATTTACTGAGAATTTATTGGGAATTTACTCAGTAATTTTCTTGGAATTTACTGAGAATTTACGGGGAATTTACTGAGCAATTCAGTGAGAATTTCCTCGGAATTTACCGAGTAATTTAATTAGAATTTTCTGAAAATTTACTGACAATTTTTTGGAAATTTCCTGAGTAATTTACTGAGAATTTTCTAGGTTTGAATTTACTAGGAATTTACAAAATATTTTACTTAGAATTTTCTGAGAATTTAATTGGAATTTTTAGGGAATTTACTGTGTAATTTAGTGGGAATTTTTTTGGAATTTACTGAGTACTTTAGTGGGAATTTTTTCAGAATTTACTAGGAATTTGCATGGAATTACTCATTAATTTACTGAGAATTTTCTGGAAATTTACTGAGTATTTACTTAGAATTTTCTGAAAGTTTACTGGGATTTTACTGAAAATTTAATGGGAATTTACTCAGTAATTTACTGAGAATTTATTTCGAATTTACCCACTAATTTACTGGGAATTTACTGAGAATTTATTGGGAATTTACTAATTAATTTACTGAGAATTTACTAGGAATTTACTGAGTAATTTATTGGTAATTGACTGAGTAATTTATTGAGAATTTACTTGGATTTTACTGAGTAATTTACTAAGAATTTACTGAGTAACTTACGGAGAATTTACCTGAAATTTATAGAGTAATTTGCTAAGAATTCCCTGGGAATATACCGAGTAATTTACTGAGAATTTACAGGTAATTTACTGAGAATTTACTAGGAATTTACTGCGAATTTACTGAGTAGTTTATTAAGAATTTAGTGAGTAATTTTCTGAGAATTTACTGATTAATTTACTGAGTAGTTTACTGGAAATTTATTGAGTAATTTATTTCGAATTTATTTAAAATTTATGGGTAATTTACTGTGAATTTAAAGGGAATTTACTCGGTAATTTGCTGAGAATTTACTGAAAATTTACCTTGTGATTTACTGAGAATTTAATGGGAATTTATTGAGAATTTACTATGAATTTACTGAGTAATTTACTTAGAATTTACTGAATAATTTGCTCAGAATTCACTAGGAATTTACCGAGTCATTTACTGAGAATTTACTTAGTAATTTATTGACAATTTACTAAGTAAGTTACCGGGAACTTACTGAAAATTTACTGTGTAATTTACTGAGAATTTACTGATTAATTTACTGAGAATTTTCTAAGTAATTTACTAAGTAATTTATTGGGAATTTATTCAGTAATTTACTTCAAATTTATTTAGAATTTACGGGTAATTTACTGAGAATTTACTCGGTAATTTGCTGAGAATTTATTGAAAATTTGTTGAGAATTTATTTTGAATTTACTGAGTAATTCACTGAAAATTTACTACGAATTTACACAGTAATTTACTGAGAATTTACACAGTAATTTTCTGAGAATTTATTGGGAATTTACTGAGAATTTATTTGGAATTTACTGGAAATTTACACAGTAATTTGTTGAGAATTACTACGAATTTACTGAGAATTTAATTAGTAATTTGCAGAGATTTTATTGGAAATTTACTGAGTTATTTACCGAGAATTTGCTCGAAATTTTTGGAGTAATTTATTGGGAATTTATAGAGTAATTTACTGAGAATTTTGTGAAAAATTTACTGGCAATTTTCTGAGTAATTTAATGAGAATTTACTGGGAATTTACTGTGTAATTTACTAAGTATTTAATGAGAATTTACTAGGAATTTATACAGTAATTTACTGAAAATTTACTTGGAATTTACAAACTAATTTTCTAAGAATTCAGTGGGAATTTATTGAGAATTTACTGGGAATTTACTAAGTAATTTACTCACAATTTAATTGGAATTTACAGAGTAATTAAATGAGATTTTATTAAGAATTTACTGAAAATTTACTGAGTAATTTAATAATAATTTACTGGGAATTTAATGAGAATTTACTGGGACTTTACGTAGTAATTTATTGAGAATTTACTGGGAATTTACTGAGTAATTTATTGGGAATTTATGGGCAATTTACTGAGAATTTATTGGGAATTTACTCAGTAATTTGTTGAGAATTTACGGGAAATTTTCTGATTAATTTACTGAGAATTTAATGGTAATTTACTGAGTAATTTAATAAGAATTCACTTGGAATTTAGTAGGAATTTACTGAGTAATTTACTGAGAATTTACTGCATAATTAACTGAGAATTTACTGAATGATTTACTCAGAATTTGTTTCGAATTTACTGAGTAATTTAATGAGAATTTACTGAGTAATATAAATGAGAATTTACTGGTAATTTACTGAGAATTTACTGGGAATTTAGTCAGTAATTTACTGGGAATTAACTGGAAATTTATTGAAAATTTATTTGGAATTTACTGAGTAATTTAATAATAATTTATGGGGAATTTGCTTAGTAATTTAATGAGAATTTACCGGGAATTTACTTAGTAATTTACTGAGAATTTACCGGGAATTTAATTTACTGAGAATTTACTGATAATTTTTTGCGAATTTACAGAGTAATTTACGGAGAATTTACTGGAAATTTACTAAGTAATTTACTTAGAATTTTTTGGGAATTTACTGAGTAATTTACTGCGAATTCACTGAGAATTTACTGAGTAATTTACAGAGAATTTACTGAGAATTTGCTGGGAATTTACACAGTAATTTACTTAGAATTTACTGGAAATTTACTGTGTAATTTTTTGTGAATTTATTGGGAATTTAATGAGAATTTACTGGTAATTTACTGAGAATTTTGTTGGGAATTTACTGAGTAATTTACTTGGAATTTCGCAGAGAATTTACTGGGAATTTACTTAGTAATTTTCTAAGAATTTTCTAGGAATTTCGCAGAGAATTTAATGGGAATTTCCGGAGTAATTTACTAAGAATTTACTGGGAATTTACTCAGTAATTTTCTAGAAATTTACTGAGTAATTTGCTGGTAATTTACTGGGAATTTATTGAGTAATTTACTACGAATTTACTGAAAATTTATTGACAATTTAATTTGAATTTATTGAGTAATTTAATGAGAATTTATTGAGTAATTTTCTGCGAATTTACACAGTAATTTGCTGGGAATTTACTGAGTAATTTTCTGAGAATTTATTAGGAATTTATAGAGTAATTTACTGAGAATTTATTGGTAATTTTTTGTGATTTTACTGACAATTTATTAGGAATTTACTGAATAATTTACAGAGAATTTACTAGAAATTTACTGAGAATTTACTCAGTAATTTGCAGAGAATTTACTGGAAATTTACGGATTAATTTACTAAGAATTTGTTGAAAATTTACGGAGTAATTTTCTGAGAATTTATTGGAAATTTATAGAGTAATTTACTGAGAATTTTTTGAGAATTTTGCGAAAAATTTACTGGCAATGTTCTGAGTAATTTACTTAGAATTTGCTGGGAATTTATTGTGTAATTTACTTAGAATTTAATGAAAATTTACTTGGAATTTATAAAGTAATTTACCGACAATTTATTGGGAATTTACAGAGTAATTTATTGAGTAATTTAATGAGAATTTACTGGGAATTTATACTGTAATTTACTCACAATTTATTTGGAATTTACAGAGTAATTACCTGAGAATTGATTGGGAATTTACTGTGTAATTTACTGAGAATTTACTGGAAATTTACTCAGTAATTTACTGAGAATTTATTGGGAATTTACTGTGTAATTTACTAAGAATTTATAGGGAATTTATTGAGTAATTTACAGAGAGTTTACTGGGAATTTACTGAGTAATTTAATGTGAATTTACTAGGAATTTACTGAGAAATTTGCTGAAAATTTACTGTGAATTTACGAGTAATTTTCTGAGAATTTACTTTGTAATTTACTGAGAATTTATTGGGAATTTACTGAGAATTTACTGGGAATTTACTTAGTAATTCACTGAGAATTTGCTGAGTAATTTACTTGGAATTTACTGAGTAATTTTCTAGGAATTTACTGAGTATGTTCTGAGAATTTTTTGAGAATTTACTTAGTAATTTACTGAGAATTTAGTGGGAATTTACTGAGAATTTCTAGGAATTTACTCAGTAATCTACTGAGTATTTGCTTAGAATTTACTGGGAATTTACTGAGAATTTATTGGGAATTTACTGCGTAATTTACTGAGAATTTATTGAGAATGTACTTGTAATTTATTGAGTAATTTACTGACAATTTACAGGGAATTTACTGAGTAATTTTTTTGAAATTTACTGAGCAATTTATTGAGAATTTACTAGTAATTTATTGGGAATTTAATGAGAATTTACAATGAATTTAATGGGTAATTTAATAAAAATATACTGGGAACTTACTGAGAATTTACTAGGAATTTACTGAGTAATTTACTTAGTAATTTGTTGAGAATTTACTGACTAATTTAATGAAAATTTACTGGGAATTTACTGAGAATTTACTGAGAATTTACTAAGAATTTACTGAGTAATTTATTGAGAATTTTTTGGAAATTTACGGAGTAATTTAAAGAGAATTTACTGGGAATTTACTGAGTAATTTAGTGCGAATTTATTGTCAATTTATTGAGTAATTTGTTGAGAATTTACTGGTAAATTACTGAGAATTTACTAGGAATTTGCCGAGTAATTTTTTTCAAATTTACTGAGTAATTTATTGAGAATTTACTGGGAATTTAATGAGAATTTATAACGAATTTAATGAATAATTTAATGAAAATTTACTGGGAACTTACTGAGAATTTATTGAGTAATTTACTTAGTAATTTATTGAGAATTTACTGACTAATTTAATGAAAATTTAATGCGAATTTTCTGAGTAATTTAATTAGAATTTACTGGTAATTTGCTGAGAATTTACTGGGAATTTACTGGGAATTTAATGAGAATTTTCATGGAATTTACGGAGTAATTTAAAGAGAATTTACGGAGTAATTTACTGAGAATTTACTGAGTAATTTAATGAGAATTTACTGGGAATTTACTGAGTAATTTAATCGAAATTTACTCAGTAATTTACTAGGAATTTACTCAGTAATTTTCTAAAATTTACTTGGAACTTACTCATTAATTTGCTGGTAATTTACAGGTAATTTACTAAAAATTTATTGAGATCTTAATGGGAATTTTCTGAGAATTTACTAGGAATTTACTGTGCAATGTAACGATAATTTATTGGGAATTTACTGCGAATTTACTGAGCAAGTTTCTGAGATTTTACTGGAAATTTAATGAGTAATTTACTGAGAATTTACTGAAAATTTACTGGGAATTTACTGAGTAATTTAAAGAGAATTTACAGAGAATTTATTTGGAATTTACTGAGAATTTACTCTGTAATTTATAGAGAATTTACTGGGAATTCACTTTGAATTTACTGAGCAATTTACTTAGAATTTATTTGAAATTTACTCAGATATATATAGAGAACATGTTGGGAATTTACTGAATAATTTACTAAGAATTTATAGAGTAATTTACTAAGAATTTACTGAAAATCTACTGAGTAATTTAATGAGAATTTATTGGGAATTCACTGATAATTTTCTGGGAATTTGCTGCGAATTTACTAAGTAATTTATAGGGAATTTAATGAGTAATTTGCTGAGAATTTACTTGAAATTTAGTGAGAATTTGCTGAGTAATTTTTTGAGAATTTAATGGGAATTTACTAAGTATATTAAGGAGAATTTATTGAGAATTTACTCTGTAATTTACAGAGAAGTTACTCGGAATTTACTCAGTAATTTAGTGAGAATTTACTAGGAATTTACTGGGTAATTTACAGGGATTTTGCTGAGTAATTTACTGAGAATTTACTCAGAATTTACTAAGTAATTTACTGAGAATTTACTGTGAATTTACTCAGTAAATTACTGAGTAATTTCTTGAGAATTTATTGGGAATTAACTCAGTAATTTACTGGGAATTTACTGCGTAATTTACTAAGAATTTAAAGGGAATTTTCTAAGTTATTTATTGAGAATTTACTGAAAATTTTCTGGGAATTTTCTGAGTAATTTACTTAGAATTTGCTAGGAATTTACTGTGAATTTACTGAGTGATTTAATTAGAATTTACAGAGAATTTAACTAGAATTTACAAAGAATTTACTGAGAATTTGCTGGGAATTTATTGCGTAATTTACTGAGAATTTATTGTCAATTTATTGAGTAATTCATTGAAAATTTACTGGGAATTTACTAAGCAATTTACTGAGAATTTATTGGGAATTGACTGAGTAATTTTTGAGTGATTTATTGGGAATTTACTGAGTAATTTAACGAGAATTTACTGAGAATTTTCTTGGAATATACTGAGAATTTACTAGGAATTTACCAAGAATTTATAGGGAACTTACTGAATAATTTACTGAGAATTTACAGGGAATTTAATGAGTAATTTACTGGGAATTTTCTGAGTAATTTACTGGGAATTTCATGAGTAATTTTCTGAGAATTTTCTGGGAATTTACTCAGCAATTTACTGAGAATTTGCTGAGTAATTTACTGGGAATTTATAGAGTAATTTATTGAGAATTTTCTGCGAATTTACTCAGTAATTTACTAGGAATTTATTGAGAATTTTCTGCGAATTTACTCAGAAGTTTACTGAGAATTTACTCAGACTTTAGTGGGACTTTACTGAGTAATTTACTCAGAATTCACTGGGAATCTACTGAGAATTTACTGAGTAATTTGCTGGAAATTTACTAAGTAATTTACAGGGAATTTACTGAGAATTGTCTGGGAATTTACTGTGTAATTTACAGAGAATTTACTAAGTTATTTAATTAGAATTTACCGGGAGTTTACAGAGATTTTACTGGGAATTTACTGAGTAATTTACTAAGAATTAACTGCGAATTTGCTGAGTAATTTACTGAGAATCTATTTGGAATTTACTTAGGAATTTATTTAGAATTTACATGGAATTTAACGAGTAATTTACTAAGATTTTACTGAGTAATTTTGTTGGGAATTTACTGAGTAATTTAGTGAATATTTACCGGTAATTTACTGAGTATTTACTTAGAATTTACTAAGAATTTACTGAGTAATTTACTGTGAATTAATTTAAAAGTTACTCGAAATTTTCTGAGTAATTTACTGGGAATTTACTGCGAAATTAACTCAATAATTTACTAGGAATTTACTAAGAATTTACAGGGAATTTACTAAGAATTTATATGGAATTTACTAAGTAATTTACTTAGTATTTACTGAGTAACTTACGAAGAATTTTTGGGAAATTACAGGGTAATTTGCTCAGAATTCACTGGAAATTTACAAAGTAATTTACTGAGAATTTACAGGTAATTTACTGAGAATTTACTGGGAATTTACTGAGAATTTGCTGAGTAATTTACTGAGAATTTAGTGAGTAATTTACTGAGAATTTACTGATTAATTTACTGAGAATTTAGTGAGTAATTTACTGGGAATTTACTGAGAATTTATTGGGAATCTACTAAGTAATTTACTGAGAATTTAGTTGGAATTTACTGAGAAATTTACAGAGAATTTATTGAGTAATTTACTTCGAATTTATTTAGAATTTGCGGGTAATTTACTGAGAATTTACAGGGAATTTACTCGGTAATTTGCTGAGAATTTACCGTGTGATTTACTGAGAATTTAATGGGAATTTACTGTGAATTTACTGAGTAATTTATTGAGAATTTACTAAATAATTTGCTCAGAATTCACTGGAAATTTACCGAGTAATTTACTGAGAATTTACTCAGTAATTTATTGACAATTTACTGAAAATTTTCTGATCAATTTACTGAGAATTTATTGGGAATTTACTCAGTAATTTTCTTGGAATTTACTGAGAATTTACGGGGAATTTACTGAGCAATTCAGTGAGAATTTCCTCGGAATTTACCGAGTAATTTAATTAGAATTTTCTGAAAATTTACTGACAATTTTTTGGAAATTTCCTGAGTAATTTACTGAGAATTTTCTAGGTTTGAATTTACTAGGAATTTACAAAATATTTTACTTAGAATTTTCTGAGAATTTAATTGGAATTTTTAGGGAATTTACTGTGTAATTTAGTGGGAATTTTTTTGGAATTTACTGAGTACTTTAGTGGGAATTTTTTCAGAATTTACTAGGAATTTGCATGGAATTACTCATTAATTTACTGAGAATTTTCTGGAAATTTACTGAGTATTTACTTAGAATTTTCTGAAAGTTTACTGGGATTTTACTGAAAATTTAATGGGAATTTACTCAGTAATTTACTGAGAATTTATTTCGAATTTACCCACTAATTTACTGGGAATTTACTGAGAATTTATTGGGAATTTACTAATTAATTTACTGAGAATTTACTAGGAATTTACTGAGTAATTTATTGGTAATTGACTGAGTAATTTATTGAGAATTTACTTGGATTTTACTGAGTAATTTACTAAGAATTTACTGAGTAACTTACGGAGAATTTACCTGAAATTTATAGAGTAATTTGCTAAGAATTCCCTGGGAATATACCGAGTAATTTACTGAGAATTTACAGGTAATTTACTGAGAATTTACTAGGAATTTACTGCGAATTTACTGAGTAGTTTATTAAGAATTTAGTGAGTAATTTTCTGAGAATTTACTGATTAATTTACTGAGTAGTTTACTGGAAATTTATTGAGTAATTTATTTCGAATTTATTTAAAATTTATGGGTAATTTACTGTGAATTTAAAGGGAATTTACTCGGTAATTTGCTGAGAATTTACTGAAAATTTACCTTGTGATTTACTGAGAATTTAATGGGAATTTATTGAGAATTTACTATGAATTTACTGAGTAATTTACTTAGAATTTACTGAATAATTTGCTCAGAATTCACTAGGAATTTACCGAGTCATTTACTGAGAATTTACTTAGTAATTTATTGACAATTTACTAAGTAAGTTACCGGGAACTTACTGAAAATTTACTGTGTAATTTACTGAGAATTTACTGATTAATTTACTGAGAATTTTCTAAGTAATTTACTAAGTAATTTATTGGGAATTTATTCAGTAATTTACTTCAAATTTATTTAGAATTTACGGGTAATTTACTGAGAATTTACAGGGAATTTACTCGGTAATTTGCTGAGAATTTATTGAAAATTTGTTGAGAATTTATTTTGAATTTACTGAGTAATTCACTGAAAATTTACTACGAATTTACACAGTAATTTACTGAGAATTTACACAGTAATTTTCTGAGAATTTATTGGGAATTTACTGAGAATTTATTTGGAATTTACTGGAAATTTACACAGTAATTTGTTGAGAATTACTACGAATTTACTGAGAATTTAATTAGTAATTTGCAGAGATTTTATTGGAAATTTACTGAGTTATTTACCGAGAATTTGCTCGAAATTTTTGGAGTAATTTATTGGGAATTTATAGAGTAATTTACTGAGAATTTTGTGAAAAATTTACTGGCAATTTTCTGAGTAATTTAATGAGAATTTACTGGGAATTTACTGTGTAATTTACTAAGTATTTAATGAGAATTTACTAGGAATTTATACAGTAATTTACTGAAAATTTACTTGGAATTTACAAACTAATTTTCTAAGAATTCAGTGGGAATTTATTGAGAATTTACTGGGAATTTACTAAGTAATTTACTCACAATTTAATTGGAATTTACAGAGTAATTAAATGAGATTTTATTAAGAATTTACTGAAAATTTACTGAGTAATTTAATAATAATTTACTGGGAATTTAATGAGAATTTACTGGGACTTTACGTAGTAATTTATTGAGAATTTACTGGGAATTTACTGAGTAATTTATTGGGAATTTATGGGCAATTTACTGAGAATTTATTGGGAATTTACTCAGTAATTTGTTGAGAATTTACGGGAAATTTTCTGATTAATTTACTGAGAATTTAATGGTAATTTACTGAGTAATTTAATAAGAATTCACTTGGAATTTAGTAGGAATTTACTGAGTAATTTACTGAGAATTTACTGCATAATTAACTGAGAATTTACTGAATGATTTACTCAGAATTTGTTTCGAATTTACTGAGTAATTTAATGAGAATTTACTGAGTAATATAAATGAGAATTTACTGGTAATTTACTGAGAATTTACTGGGAATTTAGTCAGTAATTTACTGGGAATTAACTGGAAATTTATTGAAAATTTATTTGGAATTTACTGAGTAATTTAATAATAATTTATGGGGAATTTGCTTAGTAATTTAATGAGAATTTACCGGGAATTTACTTAGTAATTTACTGAGAATTTACCGGGAATTTAATTTACTGAGAATTTACTGATAATTTTTTGCGAATTTACAGAGTAATTTACGGAGAATTTACTGGAAATTTACTAAGTAATTTACTTAGAATTTTTTGGGAATTTACTGAGTAATTTACTGCGAATTCACTGAGAATTTACTGAGTAATTTACAGAGAATTTACTGAGAATTTGCTGGGAATTTACACAGTAATTTACTTAGAATTTACTGGAAATTTACTGTGTAATTTTTTGTGAATTTATTGGGAATTTAATGAGAATTTACTGGTAATTTACTGAGAATTTTGTTGGGAATTTACTGAGTAATTTACTTGGAATTTCGCAGAGAATTTACTGGGAATTTACTTAGTAATTTTCTAAGAATTTTCTAGGAATTTCGCAGAGAATTTAATGGGAATTTCCGGAGTAATTTACTAAGAATTTACTGGGAATTTACTCAGTAATTTTCTAGAAATTTACTGAGTAATTTGCTGGTAATTTACTGGGAATTTATTGAGTAATTTACTACGAATTTACTGAAAATTTATTGACAATTTAATTTGAATTTATTGAGTAATTTAATGAGAATTTATTGAGTAATTTTCTGCGAATTTACACAGTAATTTGCTGGGAATTTACTGAGTAATTTTCTGAGAATTTATTAGGAATTTATAGAGTAATTTACTGAGAATTTATTGGTAATTTTTTGTGATTTTACTGACAATTTATTAGGAATTTACTGAATAATTTACAGAGAATTTACTAGAAATTTACTGAGAATTTACTCAGTAATTTGCAGAGAATTTACTGGAAATTTACGGATTAATTTACTAAGAATTTGTTGAAAATTTACGGAGTAATTTTCTGAGAATTTATTGGAAATTTATAGAGTAATTTACTGAGAATTTTTTGAGAATTTTGCGAAAAATTTACTGGCAATGTTCTGAGTAATTTACTTAGAATTTGCTGGGAATTTATTGTGTAATTTACTTAGAATTTAATGAAAATTTACTTGGAATTTATAAAGTAATTTACCGACAATTTATTGGGAATTTACAGAGTAATTTATTGAGTAATTTAATGAGAATTTACTGGGAATTTATACTGTAATTTACTCACAATTTATTTGGAATTTACAGAGTAATTACCTGAGAATTGATTGGGAATTTACTGTGTAATTTACTGAGAATTTACTGGAAATTTACTCAGTAATTTACTGAGAATTTATTGGGAATTTACTGTGTAATTTACTAAGAATTTATAGGGAATTTATTGAGTAATTTACAGAGAGTTTATTGGGAATTTACTGAGTAATTTAATGTGAATTTACTAGGAATTTACTGAGAAATTTGCTGAAAATTTACTGTGAATTTACGAGTAATTTTCTGAGAATTTACTTTGTAATTTACTGAGAATTTATTGGGAATTTACTGAGAATTTACTGGGAATTTACTTAGTAATTCACTGAGAATTTGCTGAGTAATTTACTTGGAATTTACTGAGTAATTTTCTAGGAATTTACTGAGTATGTTCTGAGAATTTTTTGAGAATTTACTTAGTAATTTACTGAGAATTTAGTGGGAATTTACTGAGAATTTCTAGAAATTTACTCAGTAATCTACTGAGTATTTGCTTAGAATTTACTGGGAATTTACTGAGAATTTATTGGGAATTTACTGCGTAATTTACTGAGAATTTATTGAGAATGTACTTGTAATTTATTGAGTAATTTACTGACAATTTACAGGGAATTTACTGAGTAATTTTTTTGAAATTTACTGAGCAATTTATTGAGAATTTACTAGTAATTTATTGGGAATTTAATGAGAATTTACAATGAATTTAATGGGTAATTTAATAAAAATATACTGGGAACTTACTGAGAATTTACTAGGAATTTACTGAGTAATTTACTTAGTAATTTGTTGAGAATTTACTGACTAATTTAATGAAAATTTACTGGGAATTTACTGAGAATTTACTGAGAATTTACTAAGAATTTACTGAGTAATTTATTGAGAATTTTTTGGAAATTTACGGAGTAATTTAAAGAGAATTTACTGGGAATTTACTGAGTAATTTAGTGCGAATTTATTGTCAATTTATTGAGTAATTTGTTGAGAATTTACTGGTAAATTACTGAGAATTTACTAGGAATTTGCCGAGTAATTTTTTTCAAATTTACTGAGTAATTTATTGAGAATTTACTGGGAATTTAATGAGAATTTATAACGAATTTAATGAATAATTTAATGAAAATTTACTGGGAACTTACTGAGAATTTATTGAGTAATTTACTTAGTAATTTATTGAGAATTTACTGACTAATTTAATGAAAATTTAATGCGAATTTTCTGAGTAATTTAATTAGAATTTACTGGTAATTTGCTGAGAATTTACTGGGAATTTACTGGGAATTTAATGAGAATTTTCATGGAATTTACGGAGTAATTTAAAGAGAATTTACGGAGTAATTTACTGAGAATTTACTGAGTAATTTAATGAGAATTTACTGGGAATTTACTGAGTAATTTAATCGAAATTTACTCAGTAATTTACTAGGAATTTACTCAGTAATTTTCTAAAATTTACTTGGAACTTACTCATTAATTTGCTGGTAATTTACAGGTAATTTACTAAAAATTTATTGAGATCTTAATGGGAATTTTCTGAGAATTTACTAGGAATTTACTGTGCAATGTAACGATAATTTATTGGGAATTTACTGCGAATTTACTGAGCAAGTTTCTGAGATTTTACTGGAAATTTAATGAGTAATTTACTGAGAATTTACTGAAAATTTACTGGGAATTTACTGAGTAATTTAAAGAGAATTTACAGAGAATTTATTTGGAATTTACTGAGAATTTACTCTGTAATTTATAGAGAATTTACTGGGAATTCACTTTGAATTTACTGAGCAATTTACTTAGAATTTATTTGAAATTTACTCAGATATATATAGAGAACATGTTGGGAATTTACTGAATAATTTACTAAGAATTTATAGAGTAATTTACTAAGAATTTACTGAAAATCTACTGAGTAATTTAATGAGAATTTATTGGGAATTCACTGATAATTTTCTGGGAATTTGCTGCGAATTTACTAAGTAATTTATAGGGAATTTAATGAGTAATTTGCTGAGAATTTACTTGAAATTTAGTGAGAATTTGCTGAGTAATTTTTTGAGAATTTAATGGGAATTTACTAAGTATATTAAGGAGAATTTATTGAGAATTTACTCTGTAATTTACAGAGAAGTTACTCGGAATTTACTCAGTAATTTAGTGAGAATTTACTAGGAATTTACTGGGTAATTTACAGGGATTTTGCTGAGTAATTTACTGAGAATTTACTCAGAATTTACTAAGTAATTTACTGAGAATTTACTGTGAATTTACTCAGTAAATTACTGAGTAATTTCTTGAGAATTTATTGGGAATTAACTCAGTAATTTACTGGGAATTTACTGCGTAATTTACTAAGAATTTAAAGGGAATTTTCTAAGTTATTTATTGAGAATTTACTGAAAATTTTCTGGGAATTTTCTGAGTAATTTACTTAGAATTTGCTAGGAATTTACTGTGAATTTACTGAGTGATTTAATTAGAATTTACAGAGAATTTAACTAGAATTTACAAAGAATTTACTGAGAATTTGCTGGGAATTTATTGCGTAATTTACTGAGAATTTATTGTCAATTTATTGAGTAATTCATTGAAAATTTACTGGGAATTTACTAAGCAATTTACTGAGAATTTATTGGGAATTGACTGAGTAATTTTTGAGTGATTTATTGGGAATTTACTGAGTAATTTAACGAGAATTTACTGAGAATTTTCTTGGAATATACTGAGAATTTACTAGGAATTTACCAAGAATTTATAGGGAACTTACTGAATAATTTACTGAGAATTTACAGGGAATTTAATGAGTAATTTACTGGGAATTTTCTGAGTAATTTACTGGGAATTTCATGAGTAATTTTCTGAGAATTTTCTGGGAATTTACTCAGCAATTTACTGAGAATTTGCTGAGTAATTTACTGGGAATTTATAGAGTAATTTATTGAGAATTTTCTGCGAATTTACTCAGTAATTTACTAGGAATTTATTGAGAATTTTCTGCGAATTTACTCAGAAGTTTACTGAGAATTTACTCAGACTTTAGTGGGACTTTACTGAGTAATTTACTCAGAATTCACTGGGAATCTACTGAGAATTTACTGAGTAATTTGCTGGAAATTTACTAAGTAATTTACAGGTAATTTACTGAGAATTGTCTGGGAATTTACTGTGTAATTTACAGAGAATTTACTAAGTTATTTAATTAGAATTTACCGGGAGTTTACAGAGATTTTACTGGGAATTTACTGAGTAATTTACTAAGAATTAACTGCGAATTTGCTGAGTAATTTACTGAGAATCTATTTGGAATTTACTTAGGAATTTATTTAGAATTTACATGGAATTTAACGAGTAATTTACTAAGATTTTACTGAGTAATTTTGTTGGGAATTTACTGAGTAATTTAGTGAATATTTACCGGTAATTTACTGAGTATTTACTTAGAATTTACTAAGAATTTACTGAGTAATTTACTGTGAATTAATTTAAAAGTTACTCGAAATTTTCTGAGTAATTTACTGGGAATTTACTGCGAAATTAACTCAATAATTTACTAGGAATTTACTAAGAATTTACAGGGAATTTACTAAGAATTTATATGGAATTTACTAAGTAATTTACTTAGTATTTACTGAGTAACTTACGAAGAATTTTTGGGAAATTACAGGGTAATTTGCTCAGAATTCACTGGAAATTTACAAAGTAATTTACTGAGAATTTACAGGTAATTTACTGAGAATTTACTGGGAATTTACTGAGAATTTGCTGAGTAATTTACTGAGAATTTAGTGAGTAATTTACTGAGAATTTACTGATTAATTTACTGAGAATTTAGTGAGTAATTTACTGGGAATTTACTGAGAATTTATTGGGAATCTACTAAGTAATTTACTGAGAATTTAGTTGGAATTTACTGAGAAATTTACAGAGAATTTATTGAGTAATTTACTTCGAATTTATTTAGAATTTGCGGGTAATTTACTGAGAATTTACAGGGAATTTACTCGGTAATTTGCTGAGAATTTACCGTGTGATTTACTGAGAATTTAATGGGAATTTACTGTGAATTTACTGAGTAATTTATTGAGAATTTACTAAATAATTTGCTCAGAATTCACTGGAAATTTACCGAGTAATTTACTGAGAATTTACTCAGTAATTTATTGACAATTTACTGAAAATTTTCTGATCAATTTACTGAGAATTTATTGGGAATTTACTCAGTAATTTTCTTGGAATTTACTGAGAATTTACGGGGAATTTACTGAGCAATTCAGTGAGAATTTCCTCGGAATTTACCGAGTAATTTAATTAGAATTTTCTGAAAATTTACTGACAATTTTTTGGAAATTTCCTGAGTAATTTACTGAGAATTTTCTAGGTTTGAATTTACTAGGAATTTACAAAATATTTTACTTAGAATTTTCTGAGAATTTAATTGGAATTTTTAGGGAATTTACTGTGTAATTTAGTGGGAATTTTTTTGGAATTTACTGAGTACTTTAGTGGGAATTTTTTCAGAATTTACTAGGAATTTGCATGGAATTACTCATTAATTTACTGAGAATTTTCTGGAAATTTACTGAGTATTTACTTAGAATTTTCTGAAAGTTTACTGGGATTTTACTGAAAATTTAATGGGAATTTACTCAGTAATTTACTGAGAATTTATTTCGAATTTACCCACTAATTTACTGGGAATTTACTGAGAATTTATTGGGAATTTACTAATTAATTTACTGAGAATTTACTAGGAATTTACTGAGTAATTTATTGGTAATTGACTGAGTAATTTATTGAGAATTTACTTGGATTTTACTGAGTAATTTACTAAGAATTTACTGAGTAACTTACGGAGAATTTACCTGAAATTTATAGAGTAATTTGCTAAGAATTCCCTGGGAATATACCGAGTAATTTACTGAGAATTTACAGGTAATTTACTGAGAATTTACTAGGAATTTACTGCGAATTTACTGAGTAGTTTATTAAGAATTTAGTGAGTAATTTTCTGAGAATTTACTGATTAATTTACTGAGTAGTTTACTGGAAATTTATTGAGTAATTTATTTCGAATTTATTTAAAATTTATGGGTAATTTACTGTGAATTTAAAGGGAATTTACTCGGTAATTTGCTGAGAATTTACTGAAAATTTACCTTGTGATTTACTGAGAATTTAATGGGAATTTATTGAGAATTTACTATGAATTTACTGAGTAATTTACTTAGAATTTACTGAATAATTTGCTCAGAATTCACTAGGAATTTACCGAGTCATTTACTGAGAATTTACTTAGTAATTTATTGACAATTTACTAAGTAAGTTACCGGGAACTTACTGAAAATTTACTGTGTAATTTACTGAGAATTTACTGATTAATTTACTGAGAATTTTCTAAGTAATTTACTAAGTAATTTATTGGGAATTTATTCAGTAATTTACTTCAAATTTATTTAGAATTTACGGGTAATTTACTGAGAATTTACAGGGAATTTACTCGGTAATTTGCTGAGAATTTATTGAAAATTTGTTGAGAATTTATTTTGAATTTACTGAGTAATTCACTGAAAATTTACTACGAATTTACACAGTAATTTACTGAGAATTTACACAGTAATTTTCTGAGAATTTATTGGGAATTTACTGAGAATTTATTTGGAATTTACTGGAAATTTACACAGTAATTTGTTGAGAATTACTACGAATTTACTGAGAATTTAATTAGTAATTTGCAGAGATTTTATTGGAAATTTACTGAGTTATTTACCGAGAATTTGCTCGAAATTTTTGGAGTAATTTATTGGGAATTTATAGAGTAATTTACTGAGAATTTTGTGAAAAATTTACTGGCAATTTTCTGAGTAATTTAATGAGAATTTACTGGGAATTTACTGTGTAATTTACTAAGTATTTAATGAGAATTTACTAGGAATTTATACAGTAATTTACTGAAAATTTACTTGGAATTTACAAACTAATTTTCTAAGAATTCAGTGGGAATTTATTGAGAATTTACTGGGAATTTACTAAGTAATTTACTCACAATTTAATTGGAATTTACAGAGTAATTAAATGAGATTTTATTAAGAATTTACTGAAAATTTACTGAGTAATTTAATAATAATTTACTGGGAATTTAATGAGAATTTACTGGGACTTTACGTAGTAATTTATTGAGAATTTACTGGGAATTTACTGAGTAATTTATTGGGAATTTATGGGCAATTTACTGAGAATTTATTGGGAATTTACTCAGTAATTTGTTGAGAATTTACGGGAAATTTTCTGATTAATTTACTGAGAATTTAATGGTAATTTACTGAGTAATTTAATAAGAATTCACTTGGAATTTAGTAGGAATTTACTGAGTAATTTACTGAGAATTTACTGCATAATTAACTGAGAATTTACTGAATGATTTACTCAGAATTTGTTTCGAATTTACTGAGTAATTTAATGAGAATTTACTGAGTAATATAAATGAGAATTTACTGGTAATTTACTGAGAATTTACTGGGAATTTAGTCAGTAATTTACTGGGAATTAACTGGAAATTTATTGAAAATTTATTTGGAATTTACTGAGTAATTTAATAATAATTTATGGGGAATTTGCTTAGTAATTTAATGAGAATTTACCGGGAATTTACTTAGTAATTTACTGAGAATTTACCGGGAATTTAATTTACTGAGAATTTACTGATAATTTTTTGCGAATTTACAGAGTAATTTACGGAGAATTTACTGGAAATTTACTAAGTAATTTACTTAGAATTTTTTGGGAATTTACTGAGTAATTTACTGCGAATTCACTGAGAATTTACTGAGTAATTTACAGAGAATTTACTGAGAATTTGCTGGGAATTTACACAGTAATTTACTTAGAATTTACTGGAAATTTACTGTGTAATTTTTTGTGAATTTATTGGGAATTTAATGAGAATTTACTGGTAATTTACTGAGAATTTTGTTGGGAATTTACTGAGTAATTTACTTGGAATTTCGCAGAGAATTTACTGGGAATTTACTTAGTAATTTTCTAAGAATTTTCTAGGAATTTCGCAGAGAATTTAATGGGAATTTCCGGAGTAATTTACTAAGAATTTACTGGGAATTTACTCAGTAATTTTCTAGAAATTTACTGAGTAATTTGCTGGTAATTTACTGGGAATTTATTGAGTAATTTACTACGAATTTACTGAAAATTTATTGACAATTTAATTTGAATTTATTGAGTAATTTAATGAGAATTTATTGAGTAATTTTCTGCGAATTTACACAGTAATTTGCTGGGAATTTACTGAGTAATTTTCTGAGAATTTATTAGGAATTTATAGAGTAATTTACTGAGAATTTATTGGTAATTTTTTGTGATTTTACTGACAATTTATTAGGAATTTACTGAATAATTTACAGAGAATTTACTAGAAATTTACTGAGAATTTACTCAGTAATTTGCAGAGAATTTACTGGAAATTTACGGATTAATTTACTAAGAATTTGTTGAAAATTTACGGAGTAATTTTCTGAGAATTTATTGGAAATTTATAGAGTAATTTACTGAGAATTTTTTGAGAATTTTGCGAAAAATTTACTGGCAATGTTCTGAGTAATTTACTTAGAATTTGCTGGGAATTTATTGTGTAATTTACTTAGAATTTAATGAAAATTTACTTGGAATTTATAAAGTAATTTACCGACAATTTATTGGGAATTTACAGAGTAATTTATTGAGTAATTTAATGAGAATTTACTGGGAATTTATACTGTAATTTACTCACAATTTATTTGGAATTTACAGAGTAATTACCTGAGAATTGATTGGGAATTTACTGTGTAATTTACTGAGAATTTACTGGAAATTTACTCAGTAATTTACTGAGAATTTATTGGGAATTTACTGTGTAATTTACTAAGAATTTATAGGGAATTTATTGAGTAATTTACAGAGAGTTTACTGGGAATTTACTGAGTAATTTAATGTGAATTTACTAGGAATTTACTGAGAAATTTGCTGAAAATTTACTGTGAATTTACGAGTAATTTTCTGAGAATTTACTTTGTAATTTACTGAGAATTTATTGGGAATTTACTGAGAATTTACTGGGAATTTACTTAGTAATTCACTGAGAATTTGCTGAGTAATTTACTTGGAATTTACTGAGTAATTTTCTAGGAATTTACTGAGTATGTTCTGAGAATTTTTTGAGAATTTACTTAGTAATTTACTGAGAATTTAGTGGGAATTTACTGAGAATTTCTAGGAATTTACTCAGTAATCTACTGAGTATTTGCTTAGAATTTACTGGGAATTTACTGAGAATTTATTGGGAATTTACTGCGTAATTTACTGAGAATTTACTGGTAATTTACAGAGTTATTTACTGAGAATTTACTGGTAATTTACAGAGTAATTTTCTGAGAATAGGGAATTTACTCAGTAATTTATAGAGAATTTACTTGGAATTTTTCTGAGTAATTTAATGAGAATTTACTGAAAATTTATGGAGAATTTACCGAAAATTTACTGGAATTTACTTTGTAATTTATTGAGAATTTGCTAGGAATTTACTAAGTAATTTATTGAGAATTTACTGAGTAATTTAGTCAGAATTTACTGAGTATTTTGCTTAGAATTTACAGGGAATTTGCTGAGTAATTTACAAAGAATTTACTAAGAATTTACTGGGATTTTTTTTTTTTGAACTATTAAAAGCCAAAACGCTACACACAGGCATCAACACACAATGACTCCTTTAAAGGAGGAGGAATAAGTTTCACCCAATCTACAGAAAGCTTCCCGCTGTGGTGAGAAGAAGCCAACCAATGGGCCACCCTATTAGCCTCTCTAGGAATCCAGGAAAAATGGCACCTAAGACTGGACTTCAAAGAGTGATTATCGTGCAGCAATGCTAAACAATCCCGAGGGGGATCCAGCTCCGAGACACTGAGATCAATAACCACCTTACAATCACTTTCTACTTGGACATTTGATAGACCAAGAGTTTGAAGGAGACGACAAGCCAAACGAACCGCACGAGCTTGACCTTGCAAAACTGAGGATGAAGGGGCCGAGACAACAATGCCATTGACCAACCGTCCTTGCAAATCGTGCAGAACAGCTGCTATGGATGTTCTCCCACTGTCTACAGCCACACTTGCATCACAATTAATTTTCAAACAGCCACAAGTTGGACAATGCCAAGTAGGACGTGACTGAGGTAAAGGAGGAACTGCTGGAATAGGGTCAACCATCGAAGTGAGAGGTTGATTAATTTCCCTCCAAAAAGTATAAACCTTACGCACAACAGCTTGAGGATTTACTGGACACTGGGAAAAAACCCATTCATTTCTAGCTTTCCAGATAAACCAACACACCACCGCAGCCTTACCCACTATTTCTTTACGCTCCTTGGCATTTGAGCACATTTCCATGAGCGACACAGTCCAGATTTTAGCTGAGGGACAAATCCCAATCCCCGGCAGCAAACCCAGATCACATGCAAACCAAACTGCCCTGGTCTAATCGCACTTGAACAGAAGTTGCTCGATTGATTCTACTGAAGCATTGCAAATTGGGCACTGGTGGGAATCAGAACAACGACGCCTAAACAGATTTTCCTTTGTAGCTAGCTTGTTATAGCAGACTCGCCACCAAAAGTTACGAATCTTTAGCTTGTTATAGCAGACTCGCCACCAAAAGTTACGAATCTTAGGCGGGACTGGAGTCGACCAGATTACTTTCCAGAAATCTTTTAGGAGCAAAAGAGATGAAGACGCCCCTGAAAGTACTGCAGACTGCTTAGCCTCAACCGCCATTCGGTATCCACTCTTAACATCATATATTCCTCGGTTGGAGTGGTGCCAGACAAGAGAGTCCTCCATATTTGTTGAGGATATGGGAATAGCAAGAATATGTTGAGCTTCTGCTACTCCCACTGTGGTCGTAAGTTTGCCTAGATACCAATCTTTGGAATTAGGATGTATGACATCACTTACTAATTAAACTTGGCACCCAGGTTGCTGAGGGGACGCGACTTTGAAAGTTCGAGAATGCGGCACCCATTGATCCTCCCAAAAATGAATTGACTTTCCATTGCCCACCTGCCACCGAAGACCTGATTTAAGAAGCTCTCTGCCCTGTAAAAGACTAGACCAGGCCCAGGATGGCCGGCTCCCTTTCCTAGCCATCAGAATGTCAACATTCGGGTAGTAAAGGCCTTTTAAAACTTGAGCGCAAAAAGAGGCGGAGGATTTAAACAATCTCCAAACTTGTTTAGCTAACAGGGCTAAATTGAAGGCTTTAAAATCTCTGAATCCCAGCCCCCCTTGGCTCTTACCCACAGATAAACTGGCCCAACTAGCCCAATAGATTCCACGGTCCGACGAGTCCCCGCCCCACCAAAAATTGCTTGTATAGGAATTCAAACAGTCGGTAAATTTTTTTGGCAGAGCAAAACAGGCCATTGCATATGCTGGAATAGCTTGGACTATTGATTTAATGAGAACTTCCCTACCAGCCTATGATAAAAGATTTTGTATACAACATTGCATCTTTTGCACCACTTTTTCAATTAAATAGCCATAAGCTTCTGCTTTTGATCTCCCCCAAAAAAATGGGAGGCCAAGATATTTGGAACCACGATTTAAAGTAGAAATGCCCAAGGAAGAGCTAATGCTGTGTTTCACATCATCAGGAGTATTTTCTGAAAACAAGATCCCAGATTTCTCGAAGTTTATCAATTGGCCGAAAGCTGAGCTATACTCCTCTAGGATTGATTTCAAAACATGGCACTCTGATAAGCTGGCTTGGGCAAACAGAAGAGCATCATCTGCAAAGAAAATGTGAGAGAGCACGGGACAACCCCTCCGTAAAGTAACCCCTGACCACTGTTTCTCTTGAACACTTTTGGAAATTTGTAGAGACAACCCTTCAGCAACAAGTACAAATAAATACGGAGATAGAGGGTCACCTTGACGAAGCCCCCGCGATGGAGTAAACGCTGCCTGTCGCTCGCCATTTGCAAAAATTGAAAACGAAACCGTGGACACAATTTCCATAACCCAGTTAACCCAAATGGAATGAAAACCCAACTTTACCATCAGAACCTTTAAAAAATCCCACTGCACCCGGTCATAGGCTTTGTTGAAGTCAAGCTTCATAGCCATATCATGCACAACCCCTCTTTTCTTTAACTTCATGTGATTGAAAACTTCATGAGCCACAATTATATTAAGAATTTAATGGGAATTTCATGAGTAATTTACTGGGAATTAGCTTTGAATTTACAGAGTAATTTAAGAATAATTTATGAGGAATTTACTGAATAATTTATTGAGAATTTACTAGAAATTTACTGACTATTTACTGGGAATATACTGAGTAATTTACTAAGAATTTACCAAGTAATTTACTGAGAATTTAAAGTAATTTACTGAAAATTTACTGGGAATTTACTGAGAATTTATTGGGAATTTGCTGAGAAATTTAATAAGATTTTATGGGAATTTACTGATTAATTTAATGGAAATTTACTGAGTAATTTACTGAGAATTTACAGGGAATTTACTCAGTAATTGACAGAGAATTTTCTGGGAATTTACTGAGTAATTTACAGTGAATTTACTACGAATTTACATAGTAATATAATGAGAACTTACTGGGAATTTACTGAGTAATTTACTGGGAATTTACTGAGAATTTAGTGAGTAATTTAATGGAAATTTACTGCGAATTTACTAGGAATTTACTGAGTAATTTACTGGGAATTTACTCGGTAATTTACTGAGAATTTACTTGGATTTTACTGAGTAATTTATTGAGAATTTTCTAGGAATTTATTGGGTAATTTACAGAGAATTTACTTGGAATTAACTGCATAATTTAATGAGAATTTTTTGAGAATTTAATGAGTAATTTAATAAGAATTTACTAGGAATTTACTGAGAATTTACTCAAGAATTTACTGAGAATTTACGGGGAATTTACGGGGGATATTTTGAATAATTTACTGAGAATTTACTGGGAATTTACTTAGTAATTTACGAGGAATTTACTGAGTAATTTAATGAGAATTTGCTGGGAATTTATTGAGTAATTTGGTGAGAATTTACTGAGAATTTACTACAAATTTACTCAGTAATTTACAGATAATTTAATGAAAATTTACTGAGAATTTACTCAGAATTTACTGAGTAATTTAGTGAGAATTTACTGCGACTTTACTTAGTAATGTAATAGGAATTTACTGGGAATTTACTGATTAACTTATTGAAAATTTACAGAGAATTTATTGAGTAATTTATTGAGAATTTACAGGGAGTTTACTTAGTAATTTACTGAAAATTTACTGAATAATTTACTGAGAATTTGCTAGGAATTTATTGAGAATTTACAGGGAATTTACTGAGTATTTTTTGATAATCTACTTGGAATTTAAACAGTAATTTAATGAGAATTTACTTGGAATTTAATAGGTAATTTACTCAGAATTTACTGAGTAATTTAATGCGAATTTATTGAGAATTTATAGAGAATTTACTAGGAATTTATTGAGTAATTTACTGAGAATTTACTCTGTAATGTACTGAGTAATTTACTAAGAATTTATTGAGTAATTTACTGACAATTTACTTCGTAATTTATTGAGAATTTATAGGGAATTTGTTGAGTAATTTCCTAAGATTTTACTGGGAATTTACTGAGTAATTTACATAGAATTTATGGGGAATTTACACAGTAATTTAATGAGAATTTACTAGGAATTTACTGAGTAATTTACTAAGAATTTTCTGAGTAATTTACATGGAATTTACCGAGTCATTTACTGAGAATTTACTGAGTAATTTACTCAAAATTTACTGAGAATTTACTTGGAATTTACTAAGTAATTTACAGGTAATTTTATGAGAATTTACACTGTAATTTACTGAGAATTTATTGGGAAATTACTGAATAATTTACTTAGAATTTACAAGGAATTTACTGGGAACTTACTGCGTAATTTACTGGGAATTTACGGAGTAATTTACTGAGAATTTACTAGGAATTTATTAAGTAATTTAATGAGAATTTACTGGGAATTTACTAAGTAATTTACTGAGAATTTACGGAGAATTTTCTCAGGAATTTACTAGGAATTTACTAAGTAATTTACTGAGAATTTACAGAAATTTTCTAGGAATTTACCGAGTAATTTACTGAGAATTTACTTAGAATTTATTGCATAATTTAATGAGAATTTACTGGGAATTTACTCAGTAATTTAATGAAAAATTACTATAAACTTACTGAGTAATTTAATGAGAATTTACTGGGAATTTACTCAGTATTTTACTGAGAATTTACTGGTAATTTACTGAGTAATTTAATTAGAATTTACTTAGAATTTAATGAGTAATTTGTTGGGAATTTAGTCAGTAATTTACTGAGAATTTACTAGGAATTTCATCATTAATTTACGGGGAATTTACTGAGTATTTAATAAGAATTTACTGATTAATTTGATGCAAATTTACTGGGAATTTACTGAGAATTTACTGAGAATTCACTAAATAATTTACTGAGAATTTACTCAAAATTTACTGGAAATTTACTGAATAATTTGCTGAGAATTTATTGGGAATTTAGTGAGAATTTACTAACTATTTATTGGAAACTTACTGAGTAATTTACTAAGAATTTATTAGGAATTTACTAAGTAATTACAGAGAATTTACTGAGTAATTTAATTAGAATTTTTTGGGAATTTACTGAGTAATTGACTTGGAATTTTCTCAGTAATTTACCCAGAATTTTCTGGGAATTTATGGAGTAATTTAATGAGAATTTTCTCGAAATTTACTGAGTAATTTATTGAGAATTTACTGGGAATTTAATGAGTAATTTACTGAGAATTTTCTGAGTAATTTAATAGCAATTTACGGGGAATTTACTGAATAATTTACAAAGAATTTACTGAGAATTTACTCAGAAATTTACTGAGAATTTACTAAAAATTTACTGAGAATTTATTAGAAATTTACTGGCCAATTATTGGGAATTTACTAGGAATTTACTCAGTAATTTATTGAGAATTTACTAGGAATTTACTGAGTAATTTCATGAGAATTTACTAAGTAATTTACGGAGAATTACCTGAGTAATTTTACTACGAATTGATTGGGAATTTACGGAGAATTTATTGAGAATTTACTGAGTATTTACAAGGAATTTACTCAGTAATTTACCCAGAATTTACTGAGTAATTTAATTAGAATTTACAGGGAATTTACTGAAAATTTACTGGGAATTTACAAAGAATTTACTGAGTAATTTAATAGCAATTTATGGGGAATTTACTGAATAATTTACAGAGAATTTACTGGGAATTTACTTAGAAATTTACTGAGAATTTGCTGAACATTTACTGAGAATTTATGGAAATTTACTGACTAATTATTGGGAATTTACTAGGAATTTACTCAGTAATTTATTGAGAATTTACTAGGAATTTACCAAGTAATTTACTGAGAATTAACTGAGTAATTTTACTACGAATTGACTGTGAATTTACGGAGAATTTATTGAGAATTTACTGAGTATTTAAAGGGAATTTACTCAGTAATTTACCCAGAATTTACTTGGAATTTACTGAGTAATTTAATTAGACTTTACAGGGAATTTACTGAAAATTTTCTGGGAATTTTCTGGGAATTTATTGAGTAATTTACTGAGAATTTACTGATAATTTACTGAGAAATTTAATAAGATTTTATGGGAATTTACTCAGCAATTTAATGAGTAATTTAATGGGAATTTAATGCGAATTTACTTAGAATTTACTAGGAATTTAATGAGTAATTTACTAGGAATTTACTCTGTAATTTACTGAGAATTTACTTGGAATTTACTTCGTAATTTACTAAGAATTTACTAGGAATTTACTGAGAATTTACTGGGATTTTACTGAGTATTTTACTAGTAATTTACTGAGAATTTTCTGGGTAATTTATAGAGAATTTACTTGGAATTAACTGCATTATTTAATTAGAATTTACTGGGTATTTACTGAGAGTTTAATGGGAATTTACTAAGTAATTTGCTGAGAATTTAATGAGTAATTTAATAATAATTTACTGGGAACTTATTGAGAATTTACGGTGAATTTACTCAAGAATTTACTGGGAATTTGCAAAGAAATTTATTTAGTATTTAATGGGAAGTTACTAAGTAATTTACTGAGAATTTAAAAGGAATTTACTGAGTAATTTAATGGGAATTTACTGAGAATTTACTAGGAATTTACGTAATAATTTTCCGAGAATTTTATGGAAATTTACTGAGTAATTTAATAAGAATTTTTTGGGAATTTACTAATTAATTTAATGAGAATTTACTTGAAATTTACTGAAAATTTAGTGGGAATTTACTAAGTTATTTACTGAGAATTTACAAGGAATTTCCTCAGTAATTTCCTAAGAATTTGCTGGAAATTTACAGAGAATTTACTGAGAAATTTAATAAGAATTTACTAGGAATTTACTAATTAATTTAATGAGAATTTACTGGGAATTTACTGAGAATTTATTAGGAATTTAATGAGTAATTTACTGAGAATTTGCTTTGAATTTATAGAGTAATTTGCTGGGAATTTACTGAGTAATTTAAGAAGAATTTACGAGGAATTTTCTGAATAATTTACTGGGAATTTACTCAGTAATTTACTGAGAATTTACTGAATAATTTACTGACTATTTACTGGGAATTTACTGAGTAATTTACTGAGAATTTACCAGGAATTTACTGAAAATTTACTGGGAATTTAATGAGAATTTACTGGGAATTTATTGAGTAATTTACTGAGAATTTACTGGAAATTTAGTCAGTAATTTCTTGAGAATTCACCTGGAATTTACTGAGAAATTTAATAAGATTTTATGGGAATTTACTGAGTAATTTACTGAGAATTTACAGGGAATTTGCACAGTAATTTACAGAGAATTTTCTGGGAATATACTGAGTAATTTACTGTTAATTTACCGCGAATTTACACAATAATATAATGAGAATTTACTGGGAATTTACTGAGTAATTTACTAAGAATTTACTTAGCAATTTACTGCGAATTTGCTGAGAATTTACTCGGTAATTTCCAGGGAATTTACTAGGAATTTAATAAGTAATTTAATGAAATTTATTGCAAATTTATTGAGAATTTACTGGGAGTTTACTCGGTAATTCACTGAGAATTTACTTGGAATTTACTACGTAATTTACTGAGAATTTACTTGGATTTTACTGAGTAATTTTGTAGTAATTTACTGAGAATTTACTGGGTAATTTACAGAGAATTTACTTGGAATTAACTGCATAATTTAATAAGAATTTTCTGCGAATTTAATGAGTAATTTAATAAGAATTTATTGGGAATTTACTGAGAAATTTACTGAGAATTTAACGAGAATTTACTAAGTAATTTATTGAGAATTTAAAAAGAATTTGGTGAGTAATTTAATGGGAATTTGCTGAGAATTTACGTAGTAATTTGCTGAGAATTTACTGGAAATTTACTGAAAAATTTACTGGGAATTTACTGAGTAATTTAATAAGAATTTAGTGGGAATTTACAAATTCATTTAATGAGAATTTATTGGGAATGTACTGAGTAATTTACTGAGAATTTACAGGGAATTTCCACAGTAATTTACTGAGAATTGACAGGGAATTTACTGAGTAATTTAATGAGAATTTACTGGGAATTTACTAAGAAATTTATTGAGAATTTTCAGGGAATTCCCTTTGTAATTTAATAAGAATTTACTGATTAATTTAATGAGATTTTACTGAGTAATTTACTGAGAATTTACTAGGAATTTAATGAGAATTTACTGAGAAGTTATCAGGAATTTACTAAGTAATTTACTAAGAATGTAACAACCCTCACTCTACTCTAGTCATGCTTGCATATATTACATGATCTTGTCTTGATATGTTGCATTTTTTTGCAAAACCTTGATTTGCTTTGCTTAAGTGTTTCTTGCATGTTTTGTACCTTGCTTGGTGTGAGTTTAGCCGAGGTCATCTTCAGTCTAGAATTATCTTGGAACCACTTTGTTTGACCTCCACCTTCGCCCTGACATATTGGCTGAGATGTCATTATCTAGGCCGAGGTGTTCATCACCAAGGCTGAGATGTGTATCATCTAGGCCGAGATGTTACCTTTGCACCTAAGTGATCTTGTCCCGGAGTGGTATGACCTAGGCCGAGGTGTGGCACATCTAGGCCAAGGTGTGGCACAACTAGGTCAAGTGTTGTCCTTCCTAGCCGAGATCATTGTTCCCCTACTTGCCGATGCCTTGTTCCTAGCCGAGATCATTACCTGCAGGAGTGCCTATGCCATCTTGCTTGTTGAACACACTTTGTCATAGTCTTGTCTTTTCACTCAGCCACCTTTTTGAGGAGAACCAACCCGGTAGTGCCACGTGTCCCAGCTGAGTGTTAAGTTAGCCAGCAGACCTAGAAATGTATCATTTGCTATATGTCTTTGTTCTTGAGGAGAGAGAAGCTCTAGAAGAGGGAGAAGGGGTTCTTAGAGGAGGAATAGATTTTCCAAGCTTGATCTTCACACCTTGAGCAGTTAGATTCGTGTCTTGAGGTTAGAATCTTAATCTACTCTTGCTGTTCTTATTGATCATCTAGCTGCATTGCCTGATCGAACCTGATTTGAAAGCCTTGCATCGATTTAAAGTTGGGTTTAGAAAGAGAAAGTGGTAATCATGTGTTCTTGAATAAAAGCCTTGTTTGATTCGAAAGCTTGCATCGAGATTCATGTTTTTGTGTTTGTTTTCATAAAATCTTCGAGTATGGGTACCCAGGTCCATGTTTTTGAGGTTAGAATCTTAATCTACTCTTGCTGTTCTTATTGATCATCTAGCTGCATTGCCTGATCGAACCTGATTTGAAAGCCTTGCATCGATTTAAAGTTGGGTTTAGAAAGAGAAAGTGGTATTCATGTGTTCTTGAATAAAAGCCTTGTTTGATTCGAAAGCTTGCATCGAGATTCATGTTTTTGTGTTTGTTTTCATAAAATCTTCGAGTATGGGTACCCAGGTCCATGTTTTTGAATTCATAGCATGAAATCTTAGATTTTGTAATAACAAGTTATGCTCTTTGCGCTCATGTTCTTCATGTTCTTCAAGAAAGGGAAACCCAGATTTTCCCGACTTCATTCCCTTGAATGCGGCCCTCGGGACCACACCTCGGCAGGGAGGTGTGGGACCTCGGCCAAGACCTGGTTGGTGCCCATTATGTTTTCCCGAGATGAGGAACAGTGTTTTGTTTTGGTCCGACTTAGTTTTGAAGTAATGCTGAGATCATTTGCATTCATGTAAAGCTTGTTTGTTAGTGCATTCAATGGGATTTTTTATGTACTTGTAGGCCTTGGATCCTCGCTTGTAACCCCGACGTTTGAAGAATTATGTGAGTGGTATTTTTAATAAAGCTATGTTATAAATTTTTGATAAAGCTTTGCTTTGTTTTGAAAAGTATTTGTTAAGCATGAATGATTATCCCTATTTTGTGTGTCAAGTGTAAGTCTTGTTTTGGATCACAAACCTTTGAAAGTCCGTACGTGCTAGGGGACTATAAGCATTTGTAGTACAACCCTTTGAAAGTCCATACGTGATAGGGGACTATAAGCATTTGTAGTACAACCCTTTGAAAGTCTGTACGTGCTAGGGGACTATAAGCAATTGTAGCACAACCCTTTGAAAGTTCGTACGTGCTAGGGGACTATAAGCATTTGTAGCACAAACCTTTGAAAGTCCGTACGTGCTAGGGGACTATAAGCATTTGTAGCACAACCTTTGTCAACGTCACCCTTTGAAACTTGAAAGCCTTGAAAGACTTTGATTGATGAAGCTTGAAAGATTTGTTAGATGAACTTGATTCCTCGTTAGTTACAAGCTATGATTATGTATTGTTTTGTTAAAGATCTCGAATATCATGCATGCAAACCCTTTATTACTTGTACCATTCACTGAGTATCCAAGCTCACCCTCTATATATATATGTAGGTGATGAGCAGGACGGCGGCGATGCCTAGATGTGCCTTGCAACTTGTTTTGGATTCGCATTTTGTAGCATCTTGAAGATCATGCTTCTTAGCTTGCATTTCTTTGTATTTTGTATATGATGGCTCAAGAAGCCTTTTGGTCAAGATGTATTTTGTATTTCATTTTATTGTATCCAAGTTGTAAAGCTATGTATAGATGTATGCCATTTCATTTGACTTATGCACAGCTCTTATGGACTAATTAGATTTGTATATACTGCTTCCGCACATGTTAGCCCCATATGTAATACTCTGATTGTGTGTGAAACTTGAAAGTTGGCCTTCGATAATCTCGGATTACTGGCCATCACGGTACCATTCTACTAGGGGCGGAATGGGGTTGTGACAAAGAATTTACTGAGTAATTTACTCAGAATTTACTGAGAATTTACTACGTAATTTACTGAGAATTTAATGGGAATTTACTGAGTAATTTACTGAGATTTTACTGAATATTTTACTAGTAATTTACTGAGAATTTTTTGGAAATTTACGGGATAATTTACAGAGAATTTACTTGGAATTAGCTGCATAATTTAATTAGAATTTACTGGGTATTTACTAAGAGTTTAATGGGAGATTACTGAGTAATTTGTTGAGAATTTAATGAGTCATTTAATAAGAATTTACTGGGAATTTATTGAGAATTTACGGGGAATTTACTCAAGAATTTACTGAGAATTTACTGGGAATTTACGAAGAAATTTAATGAGAATTTAATGGGAATTTAAAAGGAATTTACTGAGTAATTTAATGAGAATTTAATGGGAATTTACTAGGAATTTACATAGTAATTTGCTGAGAATTTAATGAAAATTTACGGAGTAATTTACTGAGAATTTACTGAGTAATTTAATAAGAATTTACTGGGAATTTACTAATCAATTTAATGAGAATTTACTGTCAATTTACTGAGAATTTACTTGGAATTTTCTGAGTAATTTACTAAGAATTTACAAGGAATTTCCTCAGTAATTTGCTGAGAATTTTTCTGGAAATTTACTGAGTAATTTAATAAGAATTTCCTGGGAATTTAGTAATTAATTTAATGAGAATTTACTGGGAATTTGCTAAGAATTTACTGGGAATTTAATGAGTAATTTACTAAGAATTTTGCTTTGAATTTACAGAGTAATTTGTTGGAAATTTACTGAGTAATTTAAGAAGAATTGACGAGGTATTTATTGAATAATTTACTGGGAATTTACTCAGTAATTTATTGAGAATTTACAGAATAATTTACTGACTATTTACTAGGAATTTACTGAAAATTTACCAAGTAATTTACTGATAATTTATTGGAAATTTACTGAGAATTTACTGAGAATTTATTGAGTAATTTACTGAGATTTACTGGGAATTTAGTCAGTAATTTCCTGAGAATTCACTAGGCATTTACTGAGAAATTTAGTAAGATTTTATGGGAATTTACTTATTAATTTAATGGGAATTTACTGAGTAATTTACTGAGAATTTACAGGGAATTTACTCCGTAATTTACAGAGAATTTTCTGGAAATTTACTAAGTAATTTACTGTGAATTTACTACGAATTTACACAGTAATATAATGAAAATTTACTGGGAATTTACTGAGTAATTTACTGAGAATTTATAGGGAATTTACTAAATAATTTACTGGAAATTTACTAGGAATTTACTAGGAATTTAATGAGTGATTTAATGGAAATTTACTGAGAATTTACTGGGAGTTTACTCGGTAATTTACTGAGAATTTACTGGGAGTTTACTCGGTAATTTACTGAGAATTTACTTGGATTTTACTGAGTAATTTACTGAGAATTTTCTGGGAATTTACTTGTTAATTTACAGAAAATTTACTTGGAATTAACTACATAATTTAATAAGAATTTTATGGAAATTTAATGAGCAATTTAATAAGAATTTACTGGGAATTTACTGAGAAATTTACTGATAATTTAACAGGAATTTACTAAGTAATTGACTGAGAATTTAAAAAGAATTTGCTGAGTAATTTAATGGGAATTTACTGATAATTTACGTAGTAATTTGCTGAGAATTTATTGGAAATTTACTGAGTAATTTACTAGGAATTTACTGAGAAATTTGCTAAAAATTTACTGAGAATTTACTGAGAAATTTGCTAGAAATTTATGGAGAATTTAACGGGAATTTACTAAGTAATTTACTGAGAATTTAAAAAGAATTTACTGAGCAATTTAATGAGAATTTACTGAGAATTTACGTAGTAATTTGCTGAGAGTTTACTGAAAATTTACTAATTAATTTATTAGGAATTTACTGAGAAATTTGCTAAAAATTTACTGGGAATTTGCTGAGTAATTTAATAAGAATTTACTGGGAATTTACTAATTTATTTAATGAGAATTTACTGGGAATTTATAGGGAATTTCCACAATAATTTACTGAGAATTGACTGGGAATTTACTGAGTATTTATTGGGAATTCACTGAGTAATTTAATGAGAATTTACTGGGATTTTACTGTGAAATTTACTGATTAATTTAATGGGAATTTACTGAGTAATTTACTAAGAATTTACTAGGAATTTAATGAGAATTTACTAAGTAATTTACTGAGAATTTAGTGAGAATTTACCAGGAATTTACTAAGTAATTTTCTGAGAATTTACTGGGAATCATCTAGGAATTTACATCAAATTTACTAAGAATTTACTGAGTAATTTACTCAGAATTTACTGGGAATTTACTACGTAATTTGCTTAGAATTAATGGGAATTTGTTGAGTAATTTACTGGGAATTTACTGAGTAATTTATACTGGCAATTTACTGAGTAATTTAATAAGAATTTACTGTGAATTTTGTCAATAATTTACTGAGAATTTACTAGGAATTTACTGAGCAATTTAATAAGTATTTACTTGGAATTTACTAATTAATTTAATGAGAATTTACTGAGAATTTGCTGGGAATTTACTGATAATTTACTGAGAATTTAATCGGTAATTTACTGATAATTTACTGGGCATTTACTTGAAATTTACTGTGAATTTACCCCGTAATTTAATGAGAATTTACTGGGAATTTACTGAGAATTATCTGAGAATTTATTGAGTAATTTAATGAGAATTTATTGGGAATTTACTTATTAATTTACAAGGAATTTTTTTGGAATTTATTGCGTAATTTACTAAGAATTTACTGGGAATTTACTGCGTAGTTTGCTGAGAATTTACTGGGAATATACTGAGTAATTTAATGAGAATTTACGAAAAATTTACAGGGAATTTTTTTGAATAATTTACTGAGAATTTATTGGGAATTTACTTATTAATTTACGAGGAATTTACCTAGTAATTTACTGAGAATTTTCTAGGAATTTACTGAGTAATTTGTTAAAAATTTACTTGAAATTTACTGATTAATTTAAAGAGAATATATTGGTAATTTACTGGGAATTTACTCAGTAATTTACTGAGAATTTATTGGTAATTTACTGAGAAATTTACTAAGAATTTTGCTGAGTAATTTAATGAAAATTTACTGTGAATTTACTGAGTAGTTTACTGGGAATTTATTGAGAATTTACTTGGAATTTACTGAGTAGTTTACTGAGAATTTACTAGGAATTTACTTAGTAATTTTTCGAGAATTTACTAGGATTTTACTAAGAATTACTAGCAATTTACTGAGTAATTTAATTAGAATTTACTGAGAATTTACCGAGAATTTACTGGGAATTTACTAAGTAATTTACTGAGAATTTACTCAGTAATTTACAGAGAATTTATTGGAAATTTACTGAGAATTTACTGAATAATTTACTGCGACTTTACTTAATAATTTAATAGGAATTTACTGGGAATTTACTGATTAACTTAATGAAAATTTACAAAGAATTTACTGAGAATTTACCTGTAATTTACTGAGAAATTTATAGAGAATTTACTGAGAATTTACAAGGAATTTGCTGAGTAATTTTTTGATAATTTACTCAGAATTTAAACAGTAATTTAATGAGAATTACTTGAAATTTAATAAGTAATTTACTGAGAATTTATTGCGAATTTATTGAGAATTTACTGAGAATTTACTGAGAATTTAGTCAATAATTTATTGAGAATATACTACGAATTTATTGAGTAATTTACTAAGAATTTACTGGGAAGTTACTGTGTAATTTACTGGGAATTTACTGAAAATTTACTGAGAATTTACTTCGTAATTTACTGAGATTTTATTGGGAATTCGCCGAGTAATTTACTAAGAATTTACTGGGAATTTACTACGACTTTACTGAGTAATTTACTGAGAATTTTCTGGGAATTTACTGAGCAATTTACTGGGAATTTACATGGAATTTACTGAGAATTTACTCGAAATTTACTGAGTAATTTACTCAGAATTTACTGAGAATTTATTAGGTATTTACTGAGTAATTTGCAGATAATTTACTGGGAATTTACACTGTAATTTACTGAGTAATTTATTAGGAAATTACTGAATAATTTACTGGGAAATTACTAAGTAATTTACCGGGAATTTAGTGGTAATTTATTGAGTAATTTTATGAGAATTTACTGGGAATTTAATAAGTAATTTAATGAGAATTTACTTGGAATTTACTGAGAATTTAAGGGAAATTTTCTCAGTAATTTACTGGGAATTTACTGAGTAATTTACTGAGAATTTAAAGAATTTTTCTAGGAATTTACTGAGTAATTTACTGAGAATTTACTTAGAATTTACTTCATAATTTAATGAGAATTTATAGGGAATTTACTCAGTAATTTAATGAAAAATTACTATAAACTTATTGAGTAATTTAATGAGAATTTACTAGGAATTTACTCAATAATTTACTGAGAATTTACTGGAAATTTACTGAGTAATTTAATTAGAATTTACTGGGAATTTAATGAGTAATTTATTGAGAATTTACTGGGAATTTAGTTAGTAATTTACTGAGAATTTAATAATTAATTTACGGGTAATTTACTGAGAATTTATTGGGAATTTACTGAGTATTTAATAAGAATTTACTGGAAATTTACTGATTAATTTGATGAGAATTTACTGGGAATTTACTGAATAATTTACTGAGAATATATTAGAAATTTACTGAATACTTTGCTGAGAATTTATTGGGAATTTAGTGAGAATTTACTAACTATTTACTGGGAACTTACTGAGTAATTTAGTGAGAATTTACTAGGAATTTACTAAGTAATTTACAGAGAATTCACTGAGCAATTTAATTAGAATTTACTGGGAATTTACTGAGTAATTTACTGGGAATTTACTGAGTAATTTACAGGGAATTTCCTCAGTAATTTACCTAGAATTTTCTGGGAATTTACTGAGTAATTTATTTATAATTATCTGGAAATTTACTGAGTAATTTATTGAGAATTTACCGGGAATTTAATGACTAATTTACAGAGAATTTAATGGGAATTTAGTCAGTAATTTACTGAGAATTTACTCGAAATTTAATGAGTAATTTACTAAAAATTTGCTTTGAATTGACAGAATATTTAACTGAGAATTTACTGAGTAATTTAATAAGATTTTTCGGGGAATTTACTTAATAATTTACTGAAAATTTATAGGGAATTTACGAAGAAATTTACTGAGCAATTTACTGAGAATTTACTAGGAATTTAATTAGTAATTTACTGAGAATTTACTAGGAATTTAATCAGTAATTTACTGAGAATTTATTGGGAATTTACTGAGTAATTTAATGAGAATTTACTGAGTAATTTACTGGAAATTTACTGAATAATTTTCTACAAATTGACTGGAAATTTACGGAAAATTTACTAGGAATTTACTAGGAATTTACTCAGTAATTTACCCAGAATTTAATGGGAATTTACTGAAAATTTTCTGAGAATTTACTGAGTATTTAGTGGAAATTTATTGAGTAATTTACTGAGAAATTTAATAAGATTTTACAGGGATTTACTGATTAATTTAATGGGAATTTACTGAGTAATTTACTTAGAATTTATGGGAAATTTACTCAGTAATTTACAGATAATTTTCTAGGAATTTACTGAGTAATTTACTGAGAATTTACTATAAATTTACGGAGTAATATAATGGGAATTTTCTGAGTAATTTTCTGAGAATTTACTTGGAATTTACTAAGTAATTTTCTGAGAATTTACTTGGAATTTACTGGGAATTTACTCAGTAATTTACTGGGAATTTACTAAGCAATTTACTGAGAATTTAATGAGTAATTTAATAGGAATTTATTTAGAATTTACTAGGAATTTAATGAGTAATTTACTGGGAATTTACTTGGTAATTTACTGAGAATTTACTGCGTAATTTACTGAGAATTTAATGGGAATTTACTAAGTAATTTACTGAGAAGTTACTGGGATTTTACTGAATATTTTACTAGTAATTTACTGAGAATTTTCTAGGAATTTACGGGGTAATTTACAGAGACTATACTTGGAATTAGCTGCATAATTTAATTATATGTAGACACCCCATTTTTGACCGACCTTAAAACTCAAACGTCATCGATTGAGCGCTCGGTGATGGTGCATGTTGTGCTCGTTTCGAGGTTTCGGAGTTCTTGGCTGAGGGCGCCTCCGGACCTGGGACCCTTTTGTACTTTGACTCGGTCCGCGGACCAGGTCTTGTTGTCTCTTCCCGGAGGGAGGGAGAGGTCTTGGAGACCATCTCTCAATGGTCGTAGACCACTTTTCGCGGTCGTAGGCCACTGTTCCCGGTTGGAGACTAGTTTCCGATTTTCGGAGCCGTCGACTGCGCGCCTCGGCTCGGGACCGCTTAACATTCTCCGTTTGGCACGGTTTTTGGAACACACCTTGTTTCCTCTGTCTAGAGGGACACTGTGGCCCGGGAGACCACTTTTGTGGTTGCACACCACTTTCAGTGCTCAACAGCCAGTTTTCGAGGCACCCGGCCGCGCGTTTTGCCTCCCGAACTCTCGTTTTGCATCCGTGTTGGTTCTTTTTTTTGGCATGAACCTTGTTTTCCTTGTTTGGGAGGTGGTACAAGGGTGGGAGACCACATTTTCTCCTTGGAGACAACTTTTCTCCCCGCCAGCCGATTTTCTGGTCGGGAAACTGGTTTTCTTGGCCTTTGGGCCACATTTACTGGTCTCCCACCACACCTTGGGCTTGCTTTCAGTGTGGAGACCACCAATCCCCTTGGCCGACCACTTTTTTTTTTTTTCTGGGAGACCACTTTTTCTGGTCGGCTGGTTTCCTCCTGTTTTGTCAGATTGTGTGGATGCCAGCTGTGCCAGCTGGAAGGCACAGACTGTATCCTCCATACACGTGTATGGAGGATTTGCATCCAAGCTTTTAGCTTCTTGAGGAAGCTTTAGCTTCAAATCTCTATAAGAGAGGCCCTCCCTCTCCTTTGCAGAGGTTCAAAAAATTTCCTAAGGCTTGAGCATATATCTCTCCCTTTCTCTCTATATATTGTAGTTTTGCTTCACACTTGTGCACACAACCTCTCTTACCTTATAGCTGAGTTGCTGGAGGGTCTTGAGGGAGCTCAAGAGTTGGTTTTAGCTCAAAAAATTTGCTGGTTTTGTTGAGCTTCAAGGGTAACCTCATTTTCTCTCTTTTTAAGCTCTATCTTGATCATTCTCTTAGCCATACTTGCACGCATATTTAGGCTTTGTTGTCAACTGAAAAAAGCTTCATATTTAAGTGTTTTTCATGTTTGTTTAAGGCTCTTTTGGTGTTAAGGGTCATCTACCCTCTTGCATGCTCTATTTAGCCTTGTTTTGTACCATGCTATGAGACCTTTGTGTTGATCTTTGCTTGGTCTTTTAGCCACTGAAATCTAGCGGATTTTCAGTGGTTGGCATGTGGTTTTGAGGGCCTAAATCAGAGAGGGGAGACCCTCTCTCTTTTGGCCTTGTTTGTTTGCATTTTGGGCCTTTCAAAGGAGCACATACTTCCATACTTCCAAGGCTTGGTTCAGGCCCTTTTTGGTGACTTTTGGGACCTTCTTAGACTCTGTCTATGGCTGGTTTGGTCACCTTGTGTTTGCCTCTTGCATGTGTAGAATAATCCCTTTCATGGCTTATCAAAGTAGCACCTCATTATTGCATGTATTGGTCATGTCTCAGTGGGTTTTTGGCTATCATTTGGCATGCCATGATTCTGTTTTTGGCTGGTTTGGTAGCCTCTCATATGCTTCATATGGTTGTAGTGTAAATCATGTTTACTAGCTTGAATTGCATGTTGTTTTGGCCCTCTATTCTAGCATATTTTGGCCATGATCCAAACTGATTTTGTTCATATTTTGGGCTGCCTTAGCTCTGTTTTGAGGCCTCTTGGTCGAATGATGCTTGCCTTGCATGCCTATAGTGTAATACACTTCACTAGTTTCGGTGCTTGAGCCATTCAACATGCATTGTGTGAGTTGTTTACATCATTCGGAGTCATTTTGTGTCACGACCCGAACCCGCCCCTCTGGGTTAAGGCCATAACCGGCTAGTAATCATGAGATTACCTACGGCCTCAAACCAAATAAGACAAAACTCATCAGAGTAAAAGGGGCCAAACGGACGCAATTTTAAAACTTTGTCCATAGAGCCGTGCTTATATGCACATCATAACATTCCAGACATACATATGTTAATAACTCACAACAAAAAGTATAGTAACATAAGTACTGTACAGACAGGATCATTCAAATCTAAGTCAGCCAAGCAAAACTACATACAGACGTATTCAAACTTTCGCTAATCTGACAAAATGTAAATACATGACAAAAGGGGCGAAGACGGGTCTCATGCGTGAGACACAAGGGCCGACTCTCTCAAAACCTTAGTTGTTCCGTACAGACTTCACTGAGGCTGGGTCTGGACTTCTCTTGGCTCACCTACAAACATATGAATGAGCGTGAGCGATAGCCCAGTGAATAATATCAAATCAAATACAAAAGTTACATAACAATGTAGAACAACATGTTCCAAACGGCCTTGGGCCCAATTTACATTTTAACTAGTATATACATACATAGACACATGTAAGTTAAGCAACTGAGGTTCCAAACACATCATACGGCCTCGGGCCCAATTCATTCATTTCATTGTCAAATTGGCCTGCAGCCTTTTCAAACTTTCATATCAAACTGGCCCTTAGGCCTATTTACACTTTTGTGTCGAAACGGCCTATGGCCCATTCATTCATGTCTTGTCAAAACGACCTTCGGTCCATTTATTTATGTCAAAATGACCTTCGGTCTATTCATTTGTGCCAAAACGACCTTCGGTCCATTCATTTGTGTCAAAACAGCCTTCGGCCCAATCATTCATGTCAAAACGGCCTTCGGCCCAATCATTCATGTCAAAACGGCCTTCGGCCCATTTGTTTCTATCGAAATGACCGTCGGTCCATTCATTTCTGTCAAAACGACCTTCGGTCCATTCGCTTACGTCAAAACGGCCTTCGGCCCATACATTCGTGTCAAAACGGCCTTCGGCCCACTCATTCATTTCAAAACGACCTTAGGTCCATTTATTTCTATCAAAACGACCTTAGGTCCATTTATTCATATCGAAACGACCTTTAGTCCATTTATGTTTATCAAAACGACCTTTGGTCTATTTATGTTTATCGAAACGACCTTTGGTCCATTTATGTTTATCGAAACGACCTTTGGTCCACAATCCCAATTAGCAACTTATAAAGCTTATAAGGGAATAATAATTGGACATTTACAATCATTCAAATATCGATATTACTCACAGTGATCGGCTTGTGGATTTATCTTGGAGCTTGACCCTACACATTTCATGAACACAAAAGGGTCACTAACAGTTCAATCCGTTCTTTGATTCACATATTCCTCTTTAGGCTTTATTCTTATCTCATTAACTCATTTACAATGCTTAACATATGCCTAAGAGTGCATACAAGTGAAAGAGAACGGAAAACGAAACACAGAATGAGCATACAAAATTTCAGAGAACAGGGTCCTCGCTCGAGCGTCAACTTACCCGCTCGAACGGACCCTTAAGGCCTGCAAAAGTACTAGTTGCATGAAAAATACGCTCGAGCATGGAATAGAGAGCTCAAGCGGAATGCCTGTCTACAAAACTCCCCGCTCGAGCGTGAGATATCCCGCTCGAGCGGAAATCCAACTCTGCAAAAAGTGCTGGGAGCACGATTTTCCTGCTCGAGCGGCACTTAACCCGCTCGAGCGGACATCAAAAATCTGGGTTTTCCAGATTGAGTTCTTGAGCTCCAAACGACCTCCAACGGTTCCAAACTCAAAATCTTGTTTCTCCAAACATGCAAACACATTACATACCATGAGTATACAAGTATTAGGAGGCCAATTACTCAAAATCATGGTCACATTTCTTCAAAATAAACCAACATTCTTGTAAACTCATGGTTCAAGTTTTCAAATCTCATATAAGTTCATTAATCAAACATGCATGCAATCTTTTAGCTCCAATTCCATTTCAAAAGATGCAAATAGTGCCTATTCTCATAAAGCTCAACAAAACCAAGCTTGCATGCATGATCAAACTTCAAATCTTGCTTAATTGGTATGTTACATGCTACATTATGCAAACTTATGGCAATTTAAAAGCAATTCTATGCATGCATGGCCAAATCTCACCAAAACCAATTTAAATCATGCTCTTGATCACAAATAAACTTTGAGCTTACAAAATTACAAATTCAATTCATGAATTCAAGAGTCAATGGCTTACCTAGAAGCCCAATTCCTTCAATCTATGGTCCAATTTAGAGTTGGACTTCAAATTTCCAAGCCTTCAAGATCAAAATAGATTTTTCTCCCTTTTCTCTCTCTAATAGCCGACCCTCTCCTCTCCTTAGAGTGTATATCAGCCAAGTGAAACAAAAAGGGAGTAATTGATTGTGTAGTGCTCATATTAAAAGCCCCTCTCTTGTAGTATTATTATAATATCAAAGAATAGAGCACTAACTCGCTAGTTTAATCAATTTAATCTGACCCGAATCAATTTCCAATTAAATTTCACCGTAGGTTCTAAAAATTATGCCAATCACAATGGCGTAATCGATTTCGGGTTCTGTGGTCAATAAGGCCTCCAATTTAATTTCCAAAGCAGATTATTCAAACAGATATTCCTATGGTGAACAGATAGAACTTCAAAATCGATTGTATTCACAAAATGGCACATAAAATCATATTAAACACATCATTATACTCATATTAAGGACCAATTAGCATACTACAGAACAAGGGTATTACATTTTGTATGTCATTTCAGAGTTGGAACATGTGTCTTTGCACTCCATATTTCATTATTTTCAATGCGTTTGGAAAGTTGTGTTTTATGGCTTAGGCTTGGGGCCATTGCATTGGGCATGTTTGCATGAGTTTTGGAGCCTTGTTTTCATCATCATTGGCCACTGATTTGGGTGTGGCTGAGGTCCATCCATTTTGGTTTAAGTCCATTTTGCATTGAGTATGCCATTGTAGTTCATAACATTGAGTATCCCATGTTGTCGCATGATTGATCATTGCATTGTGCATGCCTTGTTCATCTCATTGTGTATGTTAGTCTCTACGTGCATTGTGTATGCTAAGTGTCATGTGCTTTGAGCATGCCATTGTTAGTTTATAGCATTGTGTATGCTAGTTGCATGTTTGCATGTTATCCCTTGTATGTTCGCATGACTTAGTTGCATTGCATTGCATTAGGATCACATGCTAGAGTTGCATTGGTGCATGCCTCGTTTATTGCATTGTGTTTGGGATAGGAGTTAGCCTAAACACGGGAAACGAGGAGCGTTTCATACTCGAAGTGATGAAATGCGCCTCGATTCCTGGTCGCCGACACTCTTGATTACTCATGACGGAGTTGTTGGCTTTAGGTGCTTACATGTACATTCATTTCACATCGAGTCGTGCAATTCGGCTCCTCGGCCATCATGTATCAAAATGCGTGATTGGTGGCCCAAGGGTCAAGGACTACACTCCCTTGAGCTTATGCAATGATGGGGAGAGTGGTCGTGCACACATGTGTTGCAAATACTTTGCCGTGCCTCCCTGTAGACGTCCCCGAACGTCCCGGGAAGGAATCCCGTTTTGTTCATTTGGGCTTACTACAGTTCAAGACTCAATGTCACGGTCCTGTATCTAATCTCGTAGAGTGCAATGCAAGACCGATGAATCATCAAAGAGTCCAAATCCGGCAAATCATTTTGGAAAACAGATTTTTAAGAAAGAAGTGCCAAACATGGACTGTTTTGCCAGATACAGAGTCGCCACCTAAATATTTTATTTTAGGGAATTTAGGAAACCCTGACTTGTACCTAAGGCCACGTGTCCGTCATCACCAAAGTTGTCTCGACTCGGGAACTTGGGTACGATTGGGGAAGGTCAGCTATGAGCACCCCCGCTCGCCCGATCCGAAGATCGGTCTGTACTAAGCATGATATCTTGTTTTTGAAAACACATGCATTCTTATTCTGGTTAATTAGCTAGAATTACTATGTGACGCGCACAACACACAAGTATAGACTAGATCGCCTAATTTGGAACAAAGCATCACATATTCGTTTGTTTTGAAAATGGATTGAAGTTTGCTACTCGCAAGTAGGCTAAAACACAGGTTTCGACGAATTATTCCAACTCAAGCAACCCAACCTTCACCCACAGGCATTCAGGCAGTTATATCACATAAGCAATTAGCCTCATGGCAAGCATGCTGTCATGTTAACACTCACACACATGCAAAATGCTAAAGCATAAATGCTTACCTAGTACTCCGAGCTAAAACAGGAAACTAGTTAGTAATCAAATGCATGATCCTAGTTCATGTTAGCAATGGCTAATGCAACACATACAAAATGCAACACATGCAAAATGCAACTAAGATAGGCTCGGCTATTCTAAAATGTCATGTGAAATGCAACTTGATACATGTATTCAAGCAGGAATTGAAATACAATGCAGTTAGCATGATGCGCCGAGCCCGGTGCGTACAATATGAATGAATGTATGCAAACATGCTATCATAAGTATGCTAATTGAAACGTGCCCTAAGACTAACCATTGAAAGCAGGTAAGTAAAAGGGAGAAAGACGTGGGGTTGGAAGACATGCATCACACCCACGCACGTTTATTACAAAATTCGCCCTCTCTCGGAGGGGCCAAAAGAATAATACAAACCAAATAAATAATTAACTACTCTTGCTAATTAAATATTACAAAACCTTAATTAATTAACAAATTAATAAAGCTACTAAAGCAGTAAAGCTGCCTCGGGAAGAGGGTCAAATGCATGCATGCTTGATTCGTCTCGCTCGGAAACCCGTTGCCATGCCACATGTTGCCTCTAATTGCACTGTTCTGCACCTCTAAGAACTGTGAAAATCCTTGAGATGCCTCTGAATTACTCCCTGAGCATTGTGGGATTTCACTGGCCAAAAGATAGGACCACCGGCCATTGGGAAGTGGTCACCGACCAAAAGTGGGGCCATCGGCTGGACTATGGTAGCCGGCCGGCACTGAAGAGGGCCGACGGGCCATCTGTTCTTGCAGAACTCTGTTTTTGCTGCAGCAGAGGACAGACAGTGCATGGCAAGGAATTTACAAGACACTGTATGCATGACCACCCTCCCTACCATGCTATGAACTCAAGGGGGTTTGGTTCTCGACCCTTGGACCACCAATCACGCATTTCAATGTATGATGGTTAAAGGCGCCAAGTGTGCAATTTGATATCAAATGAAATGCACAAAAACACATAAGGGCCCCAACCTCTATCATGATTGATTCAAGAGGCAAGGGATGCGTACACAATGCTATGCAACCTAAGCATGCAAGCAAACTAATGCAACATGAGCATGCAAGCAACAATGCTATACAAGGCAACTAGCATATAACAATATGCAAAGACAAGCATGTAAATAAGCATGTAACTTAACAAGTATGCAAGATGGATGAGCATGCAACAACATGTCAATAGGCTAACATTTAATAACATGCAAAGGCAAGTATACTTAGACCAATGTAATACATGCATGATGAACTTAACAATGCCACACAAGCATGCAATAGGCAATAGGCATACAACCTAAACATGTGAACATGTATAGCATGCAACAACATGCAAAATGAAACAAGCATGCAACAACATGGTGAGATGGACTTACACTAACATGGGTAGCTCTCAAGCATGCCAAAATCAGTGGCCGAAGTAATGAATTGGTGACATGAAATGCGAGACAAACATGTTCATGCAATGGCCCAAGAATTAAGGCATAAGGACACAACACCCAAACATGAGCAAAGGGGGGACAATCATGATAATGTGGCAATGAAGTAAGCTCTGAAATCATGTCAAGAGTGATGCCGAATCATGCACATAGGATAAGCATAGCATGCTAATGGACTTAATGCTCAAAGCTAGCCAAGGAGCTTGTACCAAGGCCACATCAACCAACTCCCAAAGGGCCAAGGTGAACCAAAACAGTCCCAAGGTAGACCAAAACAAGGCTAGAACATGCATGGAATGAGGCCAAAACATGCTAGAAAGGTGAACACAAAACATGAGGCATGCAAGGCCAACAAAGGGGTGTTACACTACACCTATTACAACCAAACATGGCATGGCTTAACCAATGAAAATCAGAGTTATGGCATGTCAAAATAAGCCCAAAAACCTACTGAGATGGCATCCTAAAGGCCTAAGCATAAAGGCATGCACAATGGTCCATTCTTGAAGCACAAAACAACAACTCTTCAAAGCAATGAAAGAGTGACAAATACAAGTGTATGACCATGAAATATGCACTGATATATCATATGGAATGATGCCAAATCATAAGAATAGTCCTAGCAATGCATACTAATGACTTAGACATTCAAAGCCAACAAGCTAGGTTGAACCATGGCTATACAAAACAATGCAAGCATGACCAAAAAAACACCAAACAGACCTTAAGCATGGTAAAACAAGGCTAAAATCTTCTTTGGGTCAAGCCAAAATCATGCTAAAAACAAGGCTCAAAGCACAAAGCATGTTAAGGCAATTTCATGGAAATGCACTACAAGTGCATGATACATGCAAGGGGCTATCAAACCAACTTTAGGCAGAGTTATGAAATGCTAAATAATGACCAAAAACATGCTGAAATGGAGCCCATACATGCTTAACAAACATGCTACTTTGGTAGGCTAACAAGGCTAGCAAAGGGGATTTACACTACAAGTGCAATAAGCATGCAAGAGATGAGCAAGAAAGCCCAAAACAGATTTATGGTAGGTTTGGAAAGTCACAAAAATGAGGCTAAACAAAGCCTCCAAGAAGTAGAAACACATGCTCTTTTGGAGGGCCATCAACACAAGTAAACAAAACAAGAGGAGGGGGGACAACCCCCACCCATTTGGGCCTTCAAAATAGGGTTTTTACCACTGAAAATCCTCTGGATTTCAGTGGTTAAAAGGCCACGAAAAGTTGGTTTCAAAAGCTTAGGAAGTTGGCTTAAAAGGCTTTACAAGCCAAAGAGCAAAAGGGAGGACAACCCCCTAGCCAACCAAGGTACAAACCAAGACTTTTAGGACTGAAAAATAGAGGAAAAACAAGGGTTTTTGTGGTTCAACACCACCCCCAAAACAGCCTCAAAGTAGTTCAAAAACTTATGGCAAAGCTAGTATGCAAAACAAGCTAAAAGGGAGAGAGATGTTACCCTTGATGCACAGCTGCAAAACCAGTCCAAAATCTGAGCTAAGACTAGCTTTTGAAGCTCAAAATGATCCTCCAAGAACCTTAGCCCAATGGGGGATAACTTTGATGAAGGATGTATATGTAAACAAGAAGTATTTCTCTACTTCTATGGACTTTTATGCACAAAAGAGCAATGGAGAGAGGCTCTAGAGAAAGAGGCAGAGGTTTTTAGGTCTGAAATTTCTAAAGAGAGAGGACCTTTTAGAGTGAGAAGCTCCAAAACTTGCTTAGGAAGTTCTCTCTTGGAAAATGGGAGATATATCATCATATATAGCAAAAGCAACACTCAAGGTCGGAAATATCTGAGCTGGGGACAGCTGAAGCAAGCTGGAAACAGCTGGAGATGAAATATCTTCAACAAAGCTGAGTTTGGGTCATTCTTGGCCGGCCGGCCATCTTTAGTGCCGGCCTGCTACTTGTGATGGCCGGCCTGCTACTTTTTTGGCCGATCTATTACTTTTGTGGCCGGTAGCACATATTTGTGGCCGGTAGCAAATTCTGCTCTACAGGTCCAACTTCAAATAGGCATAACTCCTTCATATGAACTCATTTTCTGGTCATTCTTATGTCTAAACTGAAGCCCCGGAAGTAAGCTTTCCAATGGTGGCAGTCTTGCATAAAAATTACAACTGTGAAAAAAGTTATGCCTCTTTTATTGAAGACTGCTCAGTTTCGATTCAATCGGAATGATGCCCAACTTCAACCAATCATATCTCCCCCATCCGGACTCGGCTTTAGGAGATTCTTAAGTGCAAAATGAAGCCCCAGAAGTCTCCTTTCCAATGGTATGGCCTCATACCTTAAATCCAAGTGCATAGATAGATAGGCCTGATTTAGCGAGGACTGCTCGTCCCTCTCTTAGCAATTCATGCCCATCTTCTTCTCCAATTTGGTTTCTTCCCTCTTCTCCTCTTTTCTTCAACTCCAAACCTCCGAACAAGGTGTTCTAAAATATTTTTCAAATATTTCACCTCTCTTTCATTTATTTCCACTTTGTCCTTGCTCGGTTTACCGAAAAGCACATCATTTAACAAAATACGAGCCTCAAAGCATCGTAGAAACTTTATTTCAAAAATATTTTGAAAGAGAGGGTTTTAAGGTCTGAAAACCATTCAAAATAGCTTTGGTCCAAAATGGGGTGTGAGGTTAGGATTTGACTCTCCTCTTGCCGAAGAAATCGAACTTTTGCTCTGCACATCTTTCACCACCAACTAAACCATCAGTAGTGTCCAAGTCTTAAGGGCGGTCAAAAATGGGGTGTCTGTACTCCCTCTTTTCCTTTGTTGCAGAAAACCAGAAACCAAGAGAGAAAACTGGTCGGCCGACCAGATTTACTGGCTGGCCGACCACTTTTTCTGGTTTTTCACCACAAAAGTGGTCGGCAGGTGGTCTCCAAGGCCAATAGCTGGTCCGCAGCCTTCCCACAGATTCCCAGGGTGGAGTTTCATCTCTCTGGAGCTTTGTGCAAGTTTCTGAGATCAATTGCAAACAAAGGCAAGTCGGGGCGTCGCGAGGGATTTCCGCGCAAGGCGATTCGAGCATGCATGCATCATTCATCATCCGAGGCAGAGCTGAGGCAGCCCATTTCACATAGTTTGCATGCTTATTTAATTGTTAATTTAGTTGATTTGTTAACTAGTTAGCGTTGTGTAATAATTAGCTGTAGCTTGTTATTCATTTCATTGTGTAATAACTAGTTTAATTAGATTAGCTTAAATTAGCTAGTTGGTTTTGTATTATTCATTTGGATCCTCCGTCGAGAGGGCCAACTGTTGTAAATAAGTGTACGTGTGTGTGATGCATGTCTTCCAACCCCATGTCTTTCTCCCTTTTATTTACCAGCTTATGATGGTTAGTCTTAGGGCACGTTTTAATTAGCATCCTTATGTTCGCATGTTTGCATCCATTCATCTGTCTTGTATGCACCGGGCTCGGCGCATCATACTAACTGCATTGTATTTCAATTCTGAGTTGAATACATGTTATCTATAGCATCTCATATGCCATCTTAGAATAGCCGAGCCTATCTTAGTTGCATTTTGCAAGTGTTGCATTAGCCATCTTAACATGAACTAGGATCATGCATTGATTACTAACTAGTTTCTATTTTAGCTTGGAGTACTTGGTGAATGTTTATGCTTTAACATCCTTGCATGTGTGTGAGTGACTGCCATGATAGCATGCTTGCCAAGGCTGACTGCTTATGTGATATACCTGTCTGAATGCCTGTGGGTGAAGGTTGGATTATTTAAATTGGAACAATTTATCGATTGCGAGTTTTAAGCCCACTTGAGAGTGGCAAATCACCATGTTTTCTAAGCCCACTTGAGGGTGGCAAAATCCACATTTTAGCCTACTTGCGAGTAGCAAACTGCTTTCAAAAACAAACATGAGATGTTTTGTTCCAACTTAGACGATCCAGTCTATACTTGTATGCTGTGCGCATCACGTGGCAACTCTAGGCTAATAAACTGGAATAAGAGCACATATGTTTTCAAAAACAAGATATCATGTTTAGTAGTGGCCGATCTTTGATCGGGCGAGCGGGGGTGCTCATTGCATGACCTTCCCCAATCGTATCCAAGTTCCCGAGCCGAGACAACTTTGGTGATGACGGACACATGGCCTTAGGTACGAGTCAGGGTTTCCTAAATTTTCCCAAAATAAAATATATAGGTGGCGACTCTGTATCTGGCAAAGCAGTCCATGTTTAGCACTTCTTTCTAAAAATCAGTTTTTCAAAATGATTTGCCGGATTTGGACTCTTTGGTGATTTATCAATCTTGCATTGCACTTTGCAAGATCAAATTAAGAACCGTGACATTGAGTCCGAACTGTAGTAAGCTCCATTGAACAAAACGGGATTTTCTCAGGACGTTCGGGGACGTCTACATTATAATTTCCTGGGTATTTACTGAGAGTTTAATGGGAATTTACTGAGTAATTTGCTGAGAATTTAATGAGTAATTTAATAAGAATTACTGGGAATTTATTGAGAATTTACGGGAAATTCACTCAAGAATTTACTAAGAATTTACTGTGAATTTGCTGAGAAATTTATTGAGAATTTAATGGGAATTTACTAATTAATTTACGGAGAATTTAAAAGGAATTTACTGAGTAATTTAACGAGAATTTATTGGGAATTTACTGAGAATTTACTGGGAATTTACGTAGTAATTTGTTGAGAATTTACAGGAAAATTACTAAGTAATTTACTGGGAATTTACTGAGTAATTTCCTGAGAATTTACAAGGAATTTGCTCAGTAATTTGTTGAGAATTTACTGAAAATTTATTGAGTAATTTACTAAGAATTTACTAGGTAATTTAATAAGAATTTACCGGGAATTTACTAATTAATTTAATGAGAATTTATTGGGAATTTACTGAGAAATTACTGGGAATTTAATGAGTAATTTACTGAGAATTTGCTTCAAATTTATAGAGTAATTTGCTGGAAATTTACTGAGTAATTTAAGACGAATTTACTAAATAATTTGCTGAGAATTTACTCAGTAATTTACTGGAAATTTACTGAATAATTTACTGAGAATTTACTGACTATTTACTGGGAATTTACTGAGAATTTACCAAGTAATTTACAAAGAATTTATTGAGTAATTTGCTGAGAAATTTAATAAGATTCTCTGGGAAATTACTTATTAATTTAATGGGAATTTACTGAGTAATTTATTGAGAATTTACAGGGAATTTACTCAGTAATTTACTGAGAATTTACTGAGAATTTAATGAGTAATTTACTAAGAATTTGCTTTGAATTTACAGAATAATTTGCTGAAAATTTCCTGAGTAATTTAAGAAGAATTTGCGAGGAATTTATTGAATAATTTACTGAGAATTTACTGGGAAGTTACTCAGTAATTTACTGAGAATTTACTGAAAATTTATTGAATAATTTACTGAGAATTTACTGACTATTTACTGGGAATTTACTGAGTAATTTATTAAGAATTTACCAACTAATTTACTGAGAATTTACTAGGTAATTTACTGTGAATTTACGTAGTAATATAATGGGAATTTACTAAGTAATTTACCGAGAATTTACTTAGTAATTTACTAGAAATTTACTGAGAATTTAATGAGTAATTTAATGGGAATTTATTACGAATTTACTTAGAATTTATTAGGAATTTAATGAGTAATTTACTGGGAATTTACTCGGTAATTTACTGAGAATTTACTTGGAATTTACTGCGTAATTTATTGAGAATTTTCTGAGAATTTAATGGGAATTTACTGAATAATTTATTGAGAATTTACTAGGATCTTACTGAATATTTTACTAGTAATTTACTGAGAATTTTATGGGAATTTACGGGGTATTTACAGAGAATTTACTTGGAATAAACTACATAGTTTAATTGATATTTACTGGGTATTTACTGAGAGTTTAATGAGAATTTAATAAGAATTTACTGAGAATTTACTGCGAATTTGCTGAGAAATTTATTGAGAATTTAATGGAAATTTACTAATTAATTTACTGAGTAGTTTAATGAGAATTTATTGGGAATTTACTAGGAATTTGCATAGTAATTTGCTGAGAATTTACTGGAAATTTACTGAGTAATTTAAAAAGAATTTACTAAGAATTTACTAATTAATTTATTGAGAATTTATATGGGAATTTACTGAGAATCTGCAAGGAATTTCCTCAGTAATTGGCTAAGAATTTACTGGAACTTTACTGAGTAATTTACTAAAAATATACTAAGTAATTTAATAAGAATATACCGGAATTTACTAATTAATTTAATGAGAATTCACTGGGAATTTACTGAGAATTTAATGAGTAATTTACTGAGAATTTACTAGGAATTTAGTCAGTAATTTACTGAGAATTTGCTTTAAATTTACAGAGTAATTTGCTGGAAATTTACTGAGTAATTTAAGAAAAATTTACGAGAAATTTACTGAATAATTTAATGAGAATTTACTAGGAATTTACTCAGTAATTTACTGAGAATTTACTGAAAATTTACTGAATAATTTACTGGGAATTTAGGCAGTAATTTCTTGAGAATTTATTATGAATTTACAGAGAAATTTAATAAGATTTTTTGGGAATTTACTTATTAATTTAATGGGAATTTACTGAGTAATTTATAGGGAATTTACTCAGTAATTTACTGAGAATTTATTGGGAATTTAATGAGTAATACTGAGAATTTGCTTTTAATTTATAGAGTAATTTGCTGGGAATTTACTTATTAATTTAATGGGAATTTACTGAGTAATTTATAGGGAATTTACTCAGTAATTTACTGAGAATTTATTGGGAATTTAATGAGTAATACTGAGAATTTGCTTTTAATTTATAGAGTAATTTGCTGGGAATTTACTAAGTAATTTAAGAAGAATTTACGAGGAATTTACTTAATAATTTACTGAGAATTTACTGGAAATTTACTGACTATTTTCTGGGAATTTACTAAGTAATTTCCTCAGAATTTACTAAGTAATTTACGGAGAATTTACTGGGAATTTACTGAAAATTTCCTTGGAATTTACTGAGAATTTACTGAGAATTTATTGAGTAATTTACTGAGAATTTACTGGGAATTTAGTTAGTAATTTCCTGAGAATTTACTGGGAATTTAGTTAGTAATTTCCTGAGAATTTATTGGGAATTTATTGAGAAATTTAATAAGATTTTATGGGAATTTACTTATTAATTTAATGGGAATTTACTGAGTAATTTATTGAGAATTTACAAGGAATTTTCTCATTAATTTACAGAGAATTTTCTGAGAATTTACTGAGTAAGTTACTGTGAATTTACTGCGAACTTACACAGTAATATAATGAGAATTTACTGCGAATATACTGAGTAATTTACTGGGAATTTATTGAGAATTTACTCGATAATTTACTGACAATTTACTACAAATTTAGTGAGTAATTTAATGGGAATTTACTGAGAATTTACTAGGAGTTTACTCGGTAATTTACTGAGAATTTACTTGGAATTTACTACGTAATTTACTAAGAATTTTCATGGAATTTACTGAGAATTTACTTGGAATTAACTGCATAATTTAATGAGAATTTTCTGCGAATTTAATGAGTAATTGAATAATAATTTACTGGGAATTTACTGAGAATTTACTCAAGAATTTACTGAGAATTTATTGGGAATTTACTGAGAATTTAATGGGAATTTACTAAGTAATTTACTGAGAATTTAAAAGAAATTTATTGAGTAATTTAATGAGAATTCACTGGAAGTTTACTGAGAATTTACATAGTAATTTGCTGAGAATTTACTGGACATTTACTGAGTAATTAATGGGAATTCACTAAGTAATTTACTAAGAATTTACTTGGAATTTACTAATTCATTTAATGAGAAATTACTGGGAATTTACTGAGTAATTTACAGGGAATTTCCATAGTAATTTATTGAGAATTGACTGGGAATTTACTGAGAAATTTATTGAGAATTTTCTGGAAATTTCTTGAGTAATTTAATGAGAATTTACTAGGAATTTAATGGGAATTTACTTATTAATTTAATGGGAATTTACTGAGTAATTTACTAAGAATTTCCTGAAAATTTAATGTAGGAATATCTGTTTGAGTGAACTACTTTGGGAATTAAATTGAGGGCCCTATCGGCCACAGGACCCGAAATTGATTACGCCATTGTGATTAGCGTAATTTTTAGAGCCTACGGTGAAATTTAATTGGAAATTGATTCGGATCAGATTAAATCGATTCAATTATTGAATTAGTGCCCAATTACTTTATTGTTATTATATTGGAATTAGTGGGGCTTTATATAAGGGCCATTATACCTCAATTCCTCTCCTTTTTACACTTTGGCTGATTTTGAACTCAAGATGGAGGAGAGGGTCGGCTAAGAGAGAGAGGGTGAAGAAAATTGGGGTTTTGATCCCAAAGCTTGAGTCATTTGAAGCTACACTCAAGAAATTGCCATAGATTGGAAGAATTGAGCCTCTAGATAAGTAATTGACCTTGAATTCAAACGTTTGAATTTGTAATCTTGTGTGTTCAAGGTTTGTTTGTAATCAAGAGCATGATTGAGTTAGTTTTGTTGAAATTGAGGGTTGATATGTGCATGCATGTAAAGAACACCTATGGAATCACAAAATCTAGCATGTGAATTGTAAATTATGAAAGATTAAAAGTGTAATCCCACATGCAAGCATGTTTTTGTTGTATTCCATGAGAATGAACACCATTTGCATTGTTTGGGATGGAAATGAAATCAAGATTAGCATGCATGTTTGAATAATTAAGAGATGGGCTTTGAATGTATGATTTTGGTTTGTATTAGAATGAGTTGATGGGAGATTGGGGCATGCATGTGAATTAATTGTGAATTGGGCTCCATTGTAATGTGTTTTGGTGTTTATGGCATGTTAGCATAACTATATTTGAGATTTGAGCCATAACATGCATGTTCTGCTGGTTGAAATTCGAAATGAAGCTCAAGAACACAGTTCTGGGTTTTCTAGAATTTTGAGGTCCGCTCGAGCGGGGAACCTGACGCTCGAGCGGGAAATGCGTGCTCCCAGTACTTTTTGTAGACTTGATGTCCCCTCGAGCGGGGTAATTAACGCTCGAGCATGGGAGCTATTTTGACAGGCCTTCCGGTCGAGCGTCCTATTTCACGCTCGAGCGTATTTTTGATGCAACCAGCACTTTTGCAGGCCTATAGGGTCCGCTCGAGCGGGGAAGTCCACGCTCGAGCGGGGACCCTGTTTTCTGAAATTTTGTTCATGCGTTCTGTGTTTCGTTTTCCGTTCTCTTTCACTTATAAGCACTCTTAGGCATATGTTAAGCATTGTAAATAAGTTGATAAGATAAGAATAAAGCCTAAAGAGGAATATGTGAATTAAGGAATGGATTGAATTGTTAATGACCCTTTTGTGTTCATGAAATATGTAGGGTCAAGCTCCAGGGCAAATCCACAAGCCGATCACTGTGAGTAATATCGATATTTGAATGATTGTGAATGTCCAATTATTATTCTCTTATAAGCTTTATGAGTTGCAAATTGGGATTGTGGACAAAAGTCTGACAGGAATAAACATAAATGGACCAAAGGTCGTTTCGATAAACATAAATGGACCAAAGGTCGTTTTGATAAACATAAATGGACCGAAGGTCGTTTTGATAACAAAAGAACGGACCGAAGGTCGTTTTGACCTATATGAATGGGCCGAAGGTCGTTTTGACCTATATGAATGGACCGAAGGTCGTTTTGACATATATGAATGGACCGAAGGTCGTTTTGATAGAAATGAGTGGACCGAAGGTCGTTTTGACATATATGAATGGACCTAATGTCACGACCCGAACCCGCCCCCATGGGTTAAGGACGTAACCGGCGAGTAATCCTAAGATTACCTACGGCCTCAAACCAAAACAGACTTAACACATCAGAGTAAAGGGGCCAAAAGGGAAGCAAAATTTAAAACTTTGTCCATAGAGCTGTGCTTACATGGCACATCAAAACAAACCATACATATGTACGTTAATAACTCACAACAGAAACATAGCGACATAGTTTCTGTACAGACAGGATCATCCAAAACTAAGTCAACCCATAAAAACTATAAGCAGACATATACAAAACTTCGCCAACCTGACAAAATGTAAATACATAACAAAAGGGCGAAGACGGGTCTCGTGCGTGAGACACAAGGGCTGACTCTCTCAAAACCTTAGTTGTTCCATACAGACTTCACTAAGACTGGGTCTGGACTTCTCTTGGCTCACCTACAAACACATGAATGAGCGTGAGCGATAGCCCAGTGAATAATATCAAATCAAATACAGAAGTTACATAACAATGTAGAACAACATGTTCCAAACGGCCTTAGGCCCAATTCATATTTCCATTTAACAGATATATAACTATACGAGATTCAAATCAAGTGACTGTAGTTCCAAACATTCTGGCCTTTGGCCCATTCAGATTTCCATTCATGTCAAAACGGCCTTCGGCCCGTTCATTTACGTCAAAACGGCCTTCGGCCCATTCATTTCTATCAAAACGACCTTCGGTCCATTCATTTATGTCAAAACGGCCTTCGGCCCACTCATTCATGTCAAAACGACCTTCGGTCCACTCATTTCTATCAGAACGACCTTTGGTCCGTTTATGTTTATCAGAACGACCTTTGGTCCGTTTATGTTCATCAAAACGACCTTTGGTCCATTTATGTTTATCAGAACGACCTTTGGTCCGTTTATGTTCATCAAACCGACCTTTGGTCCATTTATGTTTATCAGAACGACCTTTGGTCCATTTATGTTTATCAAAACGACCTTTGGTCCATTTATTTACATCAAAACGACCTTCGGTCCATTTATTTACATCAAAACGACCTTCGGTCCATTCATTCATTCCTGTCAGACTTTTGTCCACAATCCCAATTAACAACTCATAAGGTTTATAAGGGAATAAACAATTGAACATTGACAAGCTTTCAAATATTGATATTACTCACTGTGATTGGCTTGTGAATTTGCCCTGGAGCTTGACCCTACACATTTCATGAACACAAAAAGGGTCACTAACAGTTCAGTCCGTTCTTTAATTCACATATTCCTCTTTAGACTTTATTATTATCTCATTAACCCATTTACAATGCTTAACATATGCCTAAGAGTGCTTGCAAGTGAAAGAGAACGGAAAACAGAACACAAAATGCAAAAACATGATTTCAGAAAATAGGGTCCCCGCTCGAGCGTGGACCTTCCCGCTTGAGCGGACCCTTAGGTCTGCAAAAGTACTGGTTGCCTTCAATTCCAGCTCGAGCGTGAACTCGGCTGCTCGAGCGTACTGCCTGTCTACATAGCTCCACGCTCGAGCGTCAACTTCTCCGCTCGAGCGGGAACCATGTCTGCAGAAAATGCTGGGAGCTCGATTTCTCCGCTCGAGCGTCACTTCACCCGCTCGAGCGGACGTCGAAAATCTGGGAATCCCAGGTTGAGTTCTTGAGCTCCATTCCGACTTTTAACCAACAAAACATGCATGTTGTAGCTCAAATATCACATATAAGTATACTAACAAGGTATAAACACCAAAACACATTATTATGGAGCTCAATTTCAAGGATTAAACACTTGCATGTCTCAAATTGACACCAAACTCAATTCTATCATACATATTCATGCATTCAAAGCTCCCATCATCAATTATTCAAACATGCATGCCCATTTTGACTTCATTTTCATTTCAAATAATGCAATTAGTGCTCATTCCCATAAGACTCAACAAAGACATGCTTGCATGTGGGATTACACTACCAATCTTTAACAATTTCACAAATTACATGCTAGATTTTGTGATTCCATAGGAGTTCTTTACATGCATGCACTTATCAAGCCTCAATTCAACAACACAACTCAACTTCATTACAATCTTGTTCTTAATCATCAAGATAGCTTGGACATGCACAAAATTACAATTATAATCCAAGAATCACTCACCTAGGAGCTTGATCCTCACAATCTATGGTTAATTCTTGAGCTAGCCTTCAAGACTCCAAAGCTTCAAGAGCAAACTTAGATGATTTCCCCCTTTCTCTCTCAATTTCGGGTCTCTCACTCTCTCTAGAGAGTTTAATCAGCCAAAGCCACATAAGGGAAGGAATTGAGGGTGTAGTGCCCTTTTACATCAAACCCCACTATTCCAAAATAATAATAATAAACAATTGGGCACTAAATCATCAATTTAATCAGTTTAATCTGACCAGGATCAATTTCTAATTAAATTTCACCGTAGGCTCTAAAAATTATGCCAATCACAATGGCGTAATCAATTTCGGGTTCTGTGGCCGATAAGGCCCTCAATTTAATTTCCAGAGCAGATTATTCAAACAGATATTCTTACGGTGAACAGGTAGAATTCCAAAGTCGCATATATTCACATAATGGCACACAAAAATCATATCAAAACATATAGTCACATACGTATTAGGGACCAATTAGCATATTACGGAACAGGGGTGTTACACCTAAGGTCGTTTTGACATGAATAAGTGGGTTGAAGGCCGTTTTGATACGAATGTATGGGCCGAAGGCCGTTTTGACGTAAACGAATGGGCCGAAAGGCCGTTTTGACATGAATGGAAATCTGAATGGGCCAAAGGCCAGAATGTTTAAAACTACAGTCACTTGATTTGAATTTCGTATAGTTATATATCTGTTAAATGGAAATATGAACTGGGCCTAAGGCCGTTTGGAACATGTTGTTCTACATTGTTATGTAACTTCTGTATTTGATTTGATATAATTCACTGGGCTATCGCTCACGCTCATTCATGTGTTTGTAAGTGAGCCAAGAGAAGTCCAGACCCAGCCTCGGTGAAGTCTGTATGGAACAACTAAGGTTTTGAGAGAGTCAGCCCTTGTGTCTCACGCACGAGACCCGTCTTCGCCCTTTTGTTATGTATTTACATTTTGTCAGGTTGGCGAAGTTTTGTATATGTCTGCTTATAGTTTTTATGGGTTGACTTAGTTTTGGATGATCCTGTCTGTACAAAACCTATGTTACTATGTTTCTGTTGTGAGTTATTAACGTACATATGTATGGTTTGTTTTGATGTGCCATGTAAGCACAGCTCTATGGACAAAGTTTTAAATTTTGCTTCCCTTTTGGCCCCCTTTACTCTGATGTGTTTAGTCTGTTTTGCTTTGAGGCCGTAGGTAATCTTAGGATTACTGGCCGGTTATGGCCCTAACCCAGAGGGGCAGGTTCGGGTCGTGACAGTAATTTACTAAGAATTTACTGGGAATTTACAGAGTAATTTACTTAGAATTTACTGGGAATTTACTGAGAATTTACGAGAATTTACGAGAATTTACACAGTAATTTAATTAGAATTTAATAGGAATTTACTGAGTAGTTTACTGAGAATTTACTGGGAATTTACATAGTAATTTACTGAGAATTTTCTGGTAATTTACTGAGTATTTTAAAGAGAATTTACTAGGAATTTACTGAAATTTTACACAGTAATTTGCTAGGAATTTACTAAGAATTTACTGGGAATTGACTTTGTAATGTACTGAGAATTTACTACGAATTTATCAGAATTTACACAGTATTATAACAAGAATTTACTGGGAATTTACTGGGAATTTACTAAGTAATTTACTGAGAATTTAAAAGGAATTTCCTCAGCAATTTGCTGAGAATTTACTGGAAATTGACTGAGTAATTCACTGAGAATTTACTAAGTAATTTAATAAGAATTTACCGAAAATTTACTAATTAATTTAATGGGAATTTACTGAGAATTTAATGAGTAATTTACTGAGAATTTACTGGGAATTTTGTCAGTAATGTAAGAGAATTTACTGGGAATTTAATGAGTAATTTACTGAGAATTTGATTTGAATTTACAGAGTAATTTTCTGGGAATTTACTGAGTAATTTAAGAAGAATTTACGAGGAATTTACTGAATAATTTACTACGAATTTACTGAGAATTTACTCATTAATTTACTGAGAATTTACTGAAATTTATTGAATAATTTACTAAGAATTTACTGCAAATTTACGGACTATTTATTGGGAATTTACTGAGTAATTTACTGAGAATTTACCAAGTAATTTACTGAGAATTTACTAAGGATTTACTAACTAATTTACTGAGAATTTACCAAGTAATTTGTTGGGAATTTACTGAAAATTTACTGGGAATTTACTGAGAAATTTAATAAGATTTTATGGGAATTTACTTTTAATTTAATGGGAATTTACTGAGTAATTTACTGAGAATTTACAGGGAATGTACTTAGTAATTTACTGAGAATTTACTGGGAATTTAATGAGTAATTTACTGAGAATTTGCTTTGAATTTATAGAGTAATTTGCTGGGAATTTGCTGAGTAATTTAAGAAGAATTTACGAGGAACTTACTGAATAATTTACTGGGAATTTACTCAGTAATGTACTGAGAATTTACTAGAAATTTACTGAATAATTTACTGAGAATTTACTGGAAATTTACTCACTATTTATTAAGTAATTTACTGAGAATTTACCAAGTAATTTACTGAGAATTTACTGTGAATTTACTAAGTAATTTACTGAAAATTTATTGTAAATTTACGCAGTAATATAATGGGAATTTACTGAGTAATTTACTGAGAATTTAATGAGTAATTTTAATGGGAATTTACAGCAAATTTACTTAGAATTTACTAGGAATTTAATGAGTAATATACTTGGAATTTACTCGGTAATATACTGAGAATTTACTGGGATTTTACTTAATATTTTACTAGTAATTTACTGAGAATTTTCTTGGAACTTACGGGGTAATTTACGGAGAATTTTCTTGGAATTAACTGCATAATTTAATTAAAATTTACTCGGTATTTACTGAGAGTTTAATGGGAATTTACTGAGTAATTTGCTGAGAATTTAATAAGAATTTTCTAGGAATTTATTGAGAATTTACGGGGAATTTACTCAAGAATTTACTGAGAATTTAGTGCGAATTTGTTGAGAAATTTATTGAGAATTTAACGGGAATTTACTAATTAATTTACTGAGAATTTAAAAGAAATTTACTGAGTAATTTAATGAGAATTTATTGAGAATTAACTAGGAATTTACGTAGTAATTTGCTTAGAATTTACTGAAAATTTACTAAGTAATTTACTGAGTAATTTAATAAGAATTTGCTGGCAATTTACTAATTAATTTAATTAGAATTTACTGGGAATTTACTGAGAATTTACAAGGAATTTCCTTAGTAATTTGCTGAGAATTTATTGGGAATTTACTGAGTAATTTACTGAGAATTTACTAAGTAATTTAATAAGAATTTACCGGGAATTTACTAATTAATTTAATTAGAATTTACTGGGAATTTACTGAGAATTTAATGAGTAATTTACTGGGAATTTAGTCAGTAATTTACTGGGAATTTACTGAGTAATTTACTGAGAATTTGCTTCGAATTTACAGGGAATTTATTGAGTAATTTAAGAAAAATTTACGAGGAATTTACTGGGAATTTACTGAGTAATTTACTGAATAATTTACTGAGAATTTACCAAGTAATTTATTGAGAATTTACTTGGAATTTACTGAGAATTTACTGGGAGTTTATTAAGTAATTTACTGAGAATTTACTGGGAATTTAGTCAGTAATTTCTGGAGAATTTACTAGGAATTTACTGAGAAATTTAATAAGATTTTATAGGAATTTACTTATTAATTTAATAGGAATTTACTAAGTAATTTACGGAGAATTTACAGGGAATTTACTCAGTAATTTACTGAGAATTTACGAGGAATTTAATGAATAATTTACTGAGAATTTGCTTTGAATTTACAGAGTAATTTGTTGGGAATTTCCTGAGTAATTTAAGAAGAATTTACGAGGAATTTACTGAATAATTTACTGAAAATTTACTGGGAATTTACTCAGTAATTTACTGAGAATTTACTGGAAATTTACAGAATAATTTATTGAAAATTTATTGACTATTTACTGGGAATTTACTGAGAATTTACCAAGTAATTTACTGAGAATTTACTGAAAATTTACAGAAAATTTATTGAGTAATTTACTGAGAATTTAGTCAGTAATTTTCAGAGAATTTACTGGGAATTTACTGAAAAATTTAATAAGATTTTATAGGAATTTACTTATTAATTTAATGGGAATTTACTGATAATTTACAGGGAATTTACTCAGTAATTTATTAAGAATTTGCAGGGAATTTACTCAGTAATTTACTGAGAATTTACTGGGAATTTACAAAGTAATTTACTGGGAATTTACTGAGTAATTTAAGAAGAATTTACGAGGAATTTATTGAATAACTTACTGGGAATTTACTCAGTAATTTACTGAGAAGTTACTGGAAATTTACTGAATAATTTGCTGAGAATTTACTGGAAATTTACTAACTATTTACAGGGAATTTGCTGAGTAATTTACTGAAAATTTACCAAGTAATTTACTAAGAATTTACTGGAAATTTACTTAAAATTTCCTGGAAATTTACTGAGAATTTACTGGGAATTTATTGAGTAATTTACTAAGAATTTACTGGGAATTTAGTCAGTAATTTCCTGAGAATTTTCTAGGAATTTATTGTGAAATTTAATAAGATTTTATGGGAATTTACTTATTAATTTAATTGGAATTTACTGAGTAATTTACTGAGAATTTATAGGGAATTTACTCAGTAATTTACAGAGAATTTTCTGAGAATTTTCTAAGTAATTTACTGTGAATTTACTGCGAATTTACATAGTACTATAATGAGAATTTACTGAGTAACTTACTGTGAATTTACTGAGAATTTACTTGGTAATTTACTGAGAATTTATTAGGAATTTAATGAGTAATTTAATGGAAATTTACTGCAAATTTACTGAGAATTTACTTGGAATTTTTCGAGTAATTTACTGAGAATTTACTGGGAGTTTACTCGATAATTTACTGAGAATTTACTGCGTAATTTACTGAGAATTTTCTAGGAATTTACTAGGTAATTTACAGAGAATTTACTACGTAATTTACTGAGAATTTTTTGAAAATTTACTAGGTAATTTACAGAGAATTTACTTGGAATTAACTGCATAATTTATTGAGAATTTTCTATGAATTTAATGAGTAAATTAATAATAATTTACTGAGAATTTATTGAGAATTTATTCAACAATTTACTGAGAATTTACTTGGAATTTACTGAGAAATTTACTGAGAATTTAATGGGAATTTACTAAGTAATTTAATAAGAATTTACTGAGTAATTTACTGAAAATTTACTGAGTAATTTACAAGGAATTTACTGAGTAATTTACTGGGAATATACTGAGTAATTTAATAAGAATTTACTGGGAATTTACTAATTCATTTATTGAGAATTTACTGATAATTTACTGAGAATTTACTGGGAATTTCCAGAGTAATTTACTAAGAGTTGACTGGGAATTTACTTAGTATTTACTGAGAATTTACTGAGTAATTTAATGAGAATTTACTGAGAATTTAGTGAGAAATTTACTGAGAATTTTCTGGTAATTTCCTGAGTAATTTAATGAGAATTTAATTGGAATTTACTGAGAATTTAATTGGAATTTACTGATTAATTTAATTGGAATTTACTGAGTAATTTACTAGAAATTTAATAAGAATTTACTGAGAATTTACCGGGAATTTACTGAGTAATTCACTGAGAATTTACTGCGAATCATCTGGGAATTTACATTGAATTTTCTGAGAATTTACTCAGTAATTTACTGGGAATTTATTGAGAATTTACTAACAATTTACTCAGAATTTACTACGTAATTTACTGAGAATTTAATGGGAATTTACTGTGTAATTTACCGAAAATTTGCTGAGTAATTTATTGAGTAGTTTGCTGAGAAATTACATTGAATTTCCTCAGTAATTTACTGATAATTTACTGGGAATTTACTGAGTAATTTACTAAGAATTTACTAGGAATTTACTGAGTAATTTACTGAGTAATTTACTGAGAATTTACACAGTAATTTACTTAGAATTTACTAGGAATTTACTAAGTAGTTTACTCAGAATTTACTAGGAATTTACACAGTAATTTATTGAGAATTTTTTCGTAATTTATTGAGCAATTTAATGATTATTTTTTGGGAATTTACTGAAATTTTACACAGTAATTTGTTTCGAATTTACTGAGAATTTACTTGGAATTTACTTTGTAATGTCCTGAGAATTTTCTAGGAATTTATAGAGTAATTTACTGAGAATTTACAAGGAATTTCCTCTGTAATTTGCTGAGAATTTACTAAAAATTTACAGAACAATTTTCTGAGAATTTACTACGTAATTTAATATAAATTTATCAGAATTTACTAATTAATTTACTGAGAATTTACAGAGAATTTAATGAGTAATTTACTGAGAATTTACTGGGAATTTAGTCAGTAATTTATTGAGAATTTACTCGGAATTTAACGAGTACTTTACTGAGAATTTGCTTTGAATTTACAGAGTAATTTGCTAAGTAATTTAAGAAGAATTTACAAGGAATTTACTGAATAATTTACTGAGAAATTACTGGGAATTTACTCTGTAATTTATTGAGAATTTACTGAGTAATTTACTGAGAATTTACTGGGAATTTATTGACTAATTTACTTAGAAAATTAATAAGATTTTATGGGAATTTACTTATTAATTTAATGGGAATTTACTGAGTAATTTACTGAGAATTTATAGGGAATTTACTTAGTAATTTACTGGGAATTTAATGAGTAATTTACTGAGTAATTTAAGAAGAATTTACGAGGAATTTACTTAATAATTTACTGAGAATTTACTCGGAATTTACTCAGTAATTTACTAGGAATTTGCTAAGTATTTTACTGAGAATTTACCAAGTAATTTATAGAGAATTTACTCAGTAATTTACTGAGATTGAATGAGTAATTTAATGGGAATTTACTGCGAATTTACTTAGAATTTGCTAGGAATTTACTCGGTAATTTACTGAGATATTACTGAGAATTTCCTGGGATTTTACTGAATATTTTACTAGTAATTTACTGGGAATGTTCTGGGAATTTACGGGGTAATTTACAGAGAATTTACTTGGACTTAACTACATAATTTAATTAGAATTTATTGTGTATTTACTGAGAGTTTAATGGGAATTTACTGAGTAATTTGTTGAGAATTTAATGAGTAATTTAATATGAATTTACTGAGAATTTATTGAGAATTTACGGGGAATTTACTCAAGAATTTACTGAGAATTTGCTGCTAATTTGCTGAGAAATTTATTGAGAATTTAATGGGAATTTACTAATCAATTTACCGAGAATTTAAAAGGAATTTACTAAGTAATTTAATGAGAATTTATTGGGAATTTACTAGGAATTTATGTAGTAATTTGCTGAGAATTTATAAGAAATTTATTGAGTAATTTACTGAGAATTTACTGAGTAATTTAATAAGAATTTACAAGGAATTACTAATTAATTTAATGAAAATTTACTTGGAATTTACTGAGAATTTACTAGGAATTTATAAGGAATTTCCTCAGTAATTTGCTTAGAATTTACTGAGTAATTTACTGAGAATTTACTAAGTAATTTAAGAAGAATTTACGAGGAATTTACTGAATAATTTACTGAGAATTTATTGGGAATTTACCCAGTAATTTACTGAGAATTTACTAAAAATTTACTGAATAATTTACAGTGAATTTACTAGAAATTTACTGACTAGTTACTGGGAATTTCTGAGAATTTACTAGGAATTTATTGAGCAATTTCCTGAGAATTTACTGGGAATTCACTGAGAAATTTAATAAAATTTATGGGAATTTACTTATTAATTTAATGGTAATTTACTGAGAATTTACTGGCAATTTAATGAGTAATTTATTGAGAATTTGCTTTGAATTTACAGAGTAATTTGCTGGGAATTTGCTGAGAAATTTAAGAAGAATTTATGAGGAATTTACTGAATAATTTACTAAGAATTTACGGGGAATTTACACAATAATTTACTAAGAATTTACTGAATAATTTACTGAGAATTTACTAAAAATTTACTGACTATTTACTGGGAATTTACTAAGTAATTTACCAAGTAATTTACTAAAAATTTCCTAGGAATTTACTGAGAATTTACTGGGAATTTATTGAGTAATTTACTGAGAAATTACTTGGAATTTAGTCAGTAATTTCGTGAGAATTTAATGGGAATTTACTGAGAAATTTAATAAGATTTTATGGTAGTTTACTTATTAATTTAATAGGAATTTCCTGAGAATTTACAGGGAATTTACTCAGTAATTTACAGAGAATTTTCTGAGCAATTTACTGTGAATTTACTGCGAAATTACACAGTAATATAATGAGAATTTACTGAGAATTTACAGGGAATTTACTTAGTAATTTATTGGGAATTTACTGAGAATTTACTCGGTAATTTACTGGGAATTTGCTAGGAATTTAATGAGTAATTTAATGGGAATTTACTGCGAATTTACTTGGAATTTACTGAGTAATTTACTGAAAATTTAGTGGGAGTTTACTCGGTAATTTACTGAGAATTTACTGCGTAATTTACTGAGAATTTTCTAGAAATTTACTGGGTAATTTACAGAGAATTTACTTGGAATTAACCGCATAATTTAATGAGTAATTTAATAATAATTTATTGGGAATTTACTAAGAATTTACTCAAGAATTTGCTGAAAATTTACTGAGAAATTTACGTAGAATTTAATGGGAATTTACTAAGTAATTTACTGAGAATTTAAAAGGAATTTACTAAGTAATTTAATGAGAATTTACTGAGAAATTACGTAGTAATTTGTTGATAATTTACTGAGTAATTTACTAGGAATTTTCTAAGTGATTTATTAAAAATTTATTAGGAATTTATTTAGTAATTTAATAAGAATTTACTGGGAATTTACTAATTCATTTAATGAGAATTTACTGGGAATTTACTTAGTAATTTACCGAGAATTTATAGGGAATTTCCACAGTAATTTACTGAGAATTGACTGGGAATTTACTGAGTATTTACTGGGAATTGACTTAGTAATTTAATGATAATTTACTGAGAATTTATTTAGAATTTTCTGGGAATTTCCTCTGTAATTTAGTGGGAATTTACTGAGTAATTTAATGGGAATTTACTGATTAATTTATTGGGAATTTACTGAGTCATTTACTGAGAATTTACTGAGAATTTAATAAGAATTTATTAGGATTTTACTGAGTAATTTACTGAGAATTTAGTGAGAGTTTACCGGAAATTTACTGAGTAATTTTTTGAGGATTTACTGGAAATCATCTAGAAATTTACTGGGAATTTACTGAGAATTTACTTAGAATTTACTACGTAATTTACTGAGAATTTAATGGGAATTTACTGTGTAATTTACCGGTAATTTACTGAATAATTTATTGAGTAATTTGCTGAGAAATTACATTGAATTTGCTCAGTAATTTACTGAGAATTTACTGGGAATTTACTGACTAATTTACTTAGAATTTACTGGGAATTTACTGAGTAATTTGCTGAGAATTTACGGGGAATTTACATAGTAATTTAATTAGGATTTACTAGGAATTTACTGAGTAGTTTACTGAGAATTTACACAATAATTTATTGAGAAATTTCGGGTAATTTACTGAGTAATTTAATGAGAATTTACTGGGAATTTGCGGAGATTTTACTGGGAATTTACTTTGTAATGTACTGAGAATTTACTTGGAATTTACTGAGTAATTTACTGAGAATTTACTTGAATTTACACAGCAATATAATGAGAATTTACTGGGAATTCACTGAGTAATTTACCGGGAATTTACTGAGTAATTTACTTAAAATTTACAAGGAATTTCCCCAGTAATTTGCTGAGAATTTACAGGAAATTTACTGAGTAATTTACTAAGAATTTACTAAGTAATTTAATAAGAATTTACCGGGAATATACTAATTAATTTAATAAGAATTTACTAAGAATTTAATGAGTAATTTACTGAGAATTTAATAGGAACTTAGTCAGTAATTTACTGAGAATTTACTGGGAATTTAATGAGTAATTTACTGAGAATTTGCTTTGAATTTACAGTGTAATTTGCTGGGAATTTACTGAGTAATTAAAGAAGAATTTACTAAATAATTTACTGAGAATTTAATGGAAATTTACTCAGTAATTTACTGAGAATTTACTGACTATTTACTGAGAATTTACTCAAAATTTACTGAACAATTTACTGAGAATTTACTGGAAATTTACTAACTAATTTTTGGGAATTGACTGTGTAATTTACTGAGAATTTAGTAGGAATTTGCTCAGTAATTTGCTGAGAATTTATTGGGAATTTACTAAGTAATTTACTGAGTAATTTTCTACGAATTGATTGGGAATTTTACGGAGAATTTACTGGGAATTTACTAAGTATTTACTAGGAATTTACTCAGTAATTTACCCAGAATTTACTTGAAATTTACTGAGTAATTTAATTAGAATTTAATGAAAATTTACTGAAAATTTTTTGGGAATTTACTGAGAATTTATTGACTAATTTATTGAGTAATTTACTGAAAATTTGTGGGTAATTTACTGAGAAATTTAATAAAATTTTACGGGGATTTACTGATTAATTTAATGGGAATTTACTGAGTAATTTACTTAAAATTTACAGGGAATTTTGTAACAACCCTCACTTCATCTTAGTCATACTCTCATGCATTTATATGATTTTGTCTTGTTAAGCTTGCATTTCAAATCTTGTCTTTGTTTTTGCTTAAGTGTTACTGCATGCTCAGTTCCTTGCTTGGTGTGAGTTTAGCCGAGGTCATCCTAAGCCTGGGTCGCACCTTTGAATCTCTTATACCTAGGACTATCTTGGAATCTTTTGGTTAACCTCCACTCGCACCTTGGCATATTGACCGAGATGTCACTATCTGGGCCGAGGTGTTCATCACCAAGGCCGAGATGTGTATTATCTAGGCCGATATGTTGCCCTTGCACCTAGTGATCTTGTTCCTGGATTGGTATGACCTAGACCGAGGTGTGGCACATCTAGGCCGAGGTGTGGCACAGCTAAGTCAAGTGTTGTCCTTCCTAGCCGAGATCATTGAGACCTTACTTGCCAAAGCGTGTCCTTAGCCGAGATCACTACCTGGCGGAGTGCCTATGCCATCTTGCTTGTTGAACACACTTTGTCATAGTCTTGTCTTTTCACTCAGTCACCTTTTTGAGAAGAGCCAACCAGCCGATGCCACGTGTCCCAGCAGAGGGTTAAGTCGGTGAGCTGTTGAGAAACACATCATTTTGTATCATATCCTTGTCTTTTAGAGAGAGAGGCTCTAGGAAGAAGAAGGAGGAGTTCTTAGAGAGGGAATAGATTTCCAAGCTTGATCTTTACACCTTGAGCCGTTAGATTCGTGTCTTGAGGTTAGAATCTTGATCTACTCTTGTTGTTCTTATTGTTCATCTAGCTGCATTGCATGATCGAGCACGATTTGTAAGCCATGCATTGATTTAAAGTTTGGTTTTAGAAAGAGAAAGTGATATTCATGTGTTCTTGAATAAAAGCCTTGTTTGATCCAAAAGCTTGCATCAAGATTCATGTTTTCGTGTTTGTCTTCATAAGATCTTCAAGTATGGGTACCCAGGTCCATGTTTTCGAACTCATCTCATGAAATCCCAGATCTTGTAATAACAAGTTGTGATTGAGCATTCATGTTTTTCATGTTCTTCATGTTCATGTTCTTCATGTTCTTCAGCAGAGGGAAACCCAGATTTTCTCGATTTCATTTCCTTGAATGTGGCCATCGGGACCACACCTCGGCAAGGAGGTGTGGGACCTCGGCCAAGACCTGGTTGGTGCCCATTATGTTTTCCGAGATGAGAAACAGTGTTTTGTTTTGGTCTGACTTAGTTTTGAAGAAATGCCGAGATCATTTACATTCATGTAAAGCTTGTTTGAGAGTGCATTCAATAGACTTTGCCATGTGTTTGTAGGACTTAGACTCTTGCTTTGACCCCGACGTTTGAAGAACTAAGTGAGTGGTATTTTTAATAAAGCTATGTTATGACATTTGATAAAGTTTTACTTTGCTTTGTTTTGAAAAAGTATTTGTTAAGCATGAATGATTATCCCTATTTTGTGTATCAAGTATTAGCCTTGTTTCGGACGACATTCTTGACAAGTTCGTACGTGCTAAGGGACTATAAGCATTTATAGCACAAGTCCGTACGTGCTAAGGGACTATAAGCATTTGTAGCACAAGTCCGTACGTGCTAAGGGACTCTAAGCATTTGTAGCACAAGTCCGTACGTGCTAAGGGACTCTAAGCATTTGATGAATCTCGTTTTGCTTTGTTTGATGAAAAGTATTTGATTTAGCATGATGCCTATCCCTATTTGTATATCAACCACTATCTTGTTTTGATGACATGTCTTGAAAGTCCTTAGTTGCAGGGGACTATAATGCAACTGCACTCTTGTCTTGAAAGTCCTTAGTTGCAGGGGACTATAATGCAACTGCACTCTTGTCTTGAAAGTCCTTAGTCGCAGGGGACTATAATGCAACTGCACTCTTGTCTTGAAAGTCCTTAGTCGCAGGGGACTATAATGCAACTGCACTCTTGTCTTGAAAGTCCTTAGTCGCAGGGGACTATAATGCAACTGCACTCTTGTCTTGATATGTCGTCGCACTTGTAATATGTAGATGTCATTAACATCCAAGGAATTTGAAAGACCGGCAACGAACTTGATTCTTCCCTTGCTTGTAAAATATGCTATGTATGCTTTTTGAAAGAATCTCGGATGTTAATCATGCAAAACTTTTATTTCTAATATCATTCACTGAGTATCTAAGCTCACCCTCTCTATATATATGTAGGTGATGAGCAAGAAGGCATTGAGGCCTAGACGTGTAGCCGATGTGTTTTTGGGTGCATTGCCGACGTGTTTTGGATTAGCATTTTGTACCATCTTGAAGATTATGCTTCTTAGCTTATATTTCTTGTGCACTTGTATATGTCGGCTTGAGAAGCCTTTTGGTCAAGATGTATTTTGTATCTCATTTCCTTATTGTATCTAAGTTGTAAGACCTTGTAAGAATGTATGTCATTTCATTGGACTTAAGCACGGCTCTCATGGACTATTTAGATTCAGTATATATATATGTTGCTTCCGCACTTGTAAGCCCCACATTTTATACTCTGATTGTGTGTGTTTCTTGTAAGTTGGCCTTCGGTAATCTCGGATTACTGGCCATCACGGCACCAAACTACTAGGGGCGGTTTGGGGGCGTGACAGAATGGTATCAGAGCACAAGTTCCTTATAGTACGTTAATCACACACACCTTGAGTCCTAAAGAGCATAGGATGTCCCTTAGAATGATGTTAGGATTGCATCATATTGCTTGCTACTTGACAAGGTGTGCAACGTCTCAGCATGAACATTTTGTTACATCAGCATGATCATATTCTCTTGCATACATGTTCCTTTGTTCATTTTGTTTAAGTGTCACATCCTGCATACCCCAGCATCATGAGGAGAGGTAGACCTCCAGTTGGCCGAGATCATTCCGAGGATAGGTTGGAGAGACTGGAAAGGTTAGTCGAAGGCTTGGTTCGTAAGCAGAGACAACCCAGGCCACAGGATACTAGTACGACTTCCACGCAGGCCGAGCAGACGAATGGCCGATATGCAGCTCCACCTCCACCTCCTCCAGTACCACAAGTGCCTCCGCAGCAAGCTTTGTATGGGAACGACACGATAACCCTAATCAGAGAGTTCAAGAAAATGAAACCGCCAAGATTCCAAGGGGGCATAGAACCAATGAAAGCCGAGGCGTGGGTTTTAGAAATGGAGAAGCTGTTTGAAATTTTCCCCAGTACAGACGCTCAGAAGGTATCTCTGGCAGCGTTCACGTTAGACGACGACGCCCGCAGGTGGTGGATGATGGTTCGAGAAAGTAATCCGGGTTTGAATTGGGCCAGATTCCTGGAGTTATTCTACAACAAACATTTTCCCCTTAGCGTCCGAGACCGAAAGACCACGGAGTTTCAGAATCTGATGCAAGAGAACAAGACAGTCGCAGAATACGATCGTGCCTTTACTGAACTGGCGAGATATGCGCCTCATATGGTTGACGACGAATACCGAAAGGCGAGGAAGTTCGAAAGTGGGTTGCGTGGACCGATACAAGATCGGGTCAATATGCTCAATATGCCGACATACGCCGGAGTACTGGACAAGGCCATCCTGGCTGAAGCTAATTTGAACCGATACCAGAGTTCAGGTGAGGGTCAGAGGAAGAGACAGAATTATGATAATCGCCGAGTTCCATTCAATGCCAAGAAGAGAATGAGCACAGACAGTTCCAGCAACTCAAATCAGGAAGGTAACGCCAAGCCGGTGTGCGCGAGTTGTGGAAAGCTACATTTCGGGGTTTGTCGTTGGGCAACAGGAGCTTGCTATGAGTGCGGCGAGATAGGTCATCGTGTGAAGGACTGCCCGAAGGCAGGGATTGACGCCGGAAAGAGGAATGGAAGCACCTCGGGCCCTGCACAGAACAACAACGTCGGGAGAATACAGGCAAGACAAGGCAGAGTTTTTGCATTGGTACCCGGAGATGCCCAGAATGCCGAGGCGGTGGTGTCAGGTACCCTTTCAATTTGTTCTCAAGATGCATACGTATTGATTGATTCTGGTTCTATGCATTCATTTGTGTCCACTATATTCGCCGAGAAGTTGAGTAGAGAATTAGAGCCCCTTGATTACGTATTATCTGTGTCTACTCCATCTGGGAGAAATATGATTGTTACATCCATTTATAGGGCGTGTATTGTTATGATTGAGAGTGTAGAGTTGTTAGTTGATTTGATGCCATTAAGCATGACCCACTTCGATGTCATATTGGGAATGGATTGGTTAGTAGCGAACCATGCATCCATTAATTGTGTTACTAAGAGCGTCACATTGAAGACCCCAAGTCAAGCCGAGGTCATTTTCCAAGGTAAAGGAGTAGTACCCCCACCTTACTTAATCTCATCCATGAAGGCCTACAAGTTGATCCAAAAAGGATGTCAGGGTTATTTGTGCAGTATACTAAGTGATTTGAATGGAAGTGTCGAGTTAGCCGACATACCCATTGTTGAGGAATTCCCCGATGTCTTTCCGAATGAGTTGTCTGGCCACCTTGTCGATAGAGAAATAGAGTTTACTGTGGACATCCTGTCAGGAACACAACCCATCTCCAAAACACCCTACAGAATGGCCCCAGCCGAACTTAGAGAACTGAAATCGCAATTACAAGAATTGTTGGATAAAGGATTTGTTAGGCCGAGCACTTTACCGTGGGTTGCACCCGTTCTATTTGTTAAGAAAAAGGATGGCACACTTCGTCTTTGCATTGACTACAGAGAACTTAATAAGGTGACCATTAAGAACAAGTACCCATTGCCTAGAATCGATGATTTGCTTGATCAACTACGAGGAGCACGAGTCTTTTCCAAGATTGACCTTAGGTTAGGCTACCACCAGTTGAAGGTTAAAGCCGAGGACATCGAGAAAACTGCTTTTCGGACAAGATATGGCCACTATGAATTTTTGGTAATGCCCTTCGGAGTAACCAATGCCCCAGCAGCATTCATGGATTTGATGAACAGAGTCTTTAAGCCGTACCTAGATGAGTTTGTCATTATTTTTATCGACGACATATTGATCTATTCCGGGAGTACGAGCGAGCACGAGAATCATCTGAGACTTGCCCTGCAGACCTTGAGAGATAAGAAGTTGTACGCCAAGTTGAGTAAATGCGAGTTTTGGCTTTCCAGCATTTCATTCCTAGGGCATGTGATTAATGAAGATGGAATATCAGTTGACCCCAGTAAGATTGAAGCCGTTGTGAATTGGCCGACGCCGACCCACGTGTCCGAGGTTCGTAGTTTTCTGGGTTTGGCAGGTTATTACAGAAAGTTTGTGAAGGATTTCTCGAGGATTGCAGTGCCATTGACACAACTAACTAAGAAGGGAGCAGCTTATGAATGGACCAATGAAAGAGAATCAGCCTTCCAGGAGCTGAAGACGAGGTTAGTTACAGCACCAGTTCTCGTACTACCATCGGCTAATGAGGAATTTCAGATTTACAGTGATGCTTCATATAAGGGTTTGGGTTGCGTGTTAAAGCAAGAAGGTAAAGTCATAGCGTACGCATCTCGTCAGTTGAAGCCCAATGAAAAGAATTATCCTACCCATGATCTAGAGCTAGCTGCCGTGGTTTTTGCTTTGAAGATATGGCGCCATTACTTGTATGGAACATCTTGCCAAGTTTTCACCGACCACAAGAGTCTGAAGTATTTGTTCACCCAGAAAGAGTTAAATATGAGGCAGAGAAGATGGCTCGAGCTACTGAAGGATTATGACATGCAGATTCAGTATCACCCAGGTAAGGCAAATTCCGTAGCTGACGCATTGAGCAGGAAGCTAGTTGGAAGTTTGGCGTGCCTGACAGCGGTTTCGGTGGAACCGACCCTCGTTGAGGAAGTGAAGACCAGGCAGATGGAAGATAAGTTCCTAAAAAGGGTAATTGACGAATTCGTCTCCAAGCAGAGGCCAGGATACACAGTGGAAAATCAGGTGCTTAAGTTTGAAGGAAGATTGTGCGTAGCCGACCTGCCAGAGTTGAAAAGGAAGATTTTGCAAGAAGCCCATAGTTCCAAGTTTGCCGTTCATCCAGGGAGCACCAAGATGTATCAGGACGTAAAACGGACTTTTTGGTGGCCAAACATGAAAAGAGAGATAGCCGAGTTTGTATATCAGTGTCTGTGTTGTCAGCAAGTGAAGGCAGAACACCAGAGACCAGCAGGACTTCTTCAACCCTTGTCAATTCCTGAGTGGAAATGGGAGCACATCTCCATGGATTTCGTAGTGGGTTTGCCGAGGACGCAAAGAGGTATGGATTCCATTTGGGTTATAGTCGACAGGTTTACTAAGTCAGCTCACTTCTTGCCTGTCAAGACTACATTCAATGCCGACCGACTTGTCGAATTGTACATGAATGAGATCGTTAGGCTCCATGGTGTGCCGATGTCCATTGTGTCAGACCGAGATCCGAAGTTCGTTTCTAGATTTTGGCAGAGTCTACAAGGAGCCTTGGGGACTGAGTTGAGATTTAGCACAGCCTTTCACCCCCAGACCGACGGGCAGACGGAAAGAACGATTCAGACACTCGAAGACATGCTCAGACTGTGCGTGATGGATTTCCAGGGAAGTTGGGAATCGCATTTTCCATTAGTGGAGTTCGCGTACAACAACAGTTATCAAGCCAGCGTAGGCATGGCGCCGTATGAAGCTTTGTATGGAAGGAAGTGCAGATCGCCGATATGTTGGACTGAAGTAGAAGACAAAGCTCTAATTGGCCCCGAGATGGTTCAAATGACAACTGAAAAGATTAAACTCATCCAGCAGAGGATTAAAACCGCACAGAGTCAACAAAAGAGTTATGCCGACCAGAGAAGGAGGGAGTTAGAATTTGAAATTGGGGATCATGTATTTTTGAAGGTCTCGCCGATGACAGGAGTTCCGAGATTTGGGAGGAAGGGTAAACTTGCACCCCGATACATTGGGCCGTTTGAAATTCTTGAGAAAGTTAACACCGTTGCTTACAGACTCGCTTTGCCGCCAGATTTGAGCCAAGTCCACAGCGTGTTTCATGTTTCAATGCTGAGAAAATATATCCGAGACCCACTGCATGTGATAGATTATTCCGGGGTTGTAGTTAATGAAGATCTAGGCTACGAAGAGAAACCGATGAGAATTATTGACAGACAAGTGAGACAGTTGAGAAACAAGTCGATATCGATGGTAAAAATCGAATGGGTGAAGCATTATGGCAAGGAGGCCACGTGGGAAAAAGAAGAAGAAATGAAAATCTGCTATCCGGAGTTATTCGTAGGATAAGGTAACTTAAGTTTGGGGACCAAACTTCTTTAAGGAGGGTAGACTGTAAGAACCCACATTTTATGTCTTCGTCATGTTCATGAGCATCTGTATGATTATGGCTTGTTAAGCTTGCATGTGTATGATTGTGACTTGTTTCGCTTAAGCGAGTGAGATCCATGCCTTGTCTTGAAGCCTTGTGATTTGTCTAAGTGTTGTGTGCTTGTCTTGTTCCTTCCTTGATGTGAAACTTAGGTCACGCCTTGAATGAGTTATGTAAGCCGATGTTATTCCTAGCCTAGGTTACGTTATGCCTAGATCATTCCAAGCCGAGGTCATCCTCAGTCTAGAAGTATCTTGGAACCCCTTGTTGACCTCCGTCCTTGCCTTGCCACATTAGCCGAGATGTTACCTTGCACCCAAGTGATCTCGTCCTGGAGTGGTATGACCTAGACCGAGGTGTGGCGCATCTAGGCCAAGATGTGGCACAGCTTAGTCAAGTGTTGTCCTACCTAGCCGAGGTCATTGTCACCTTAGTTGCCGAAGTCCTTTTGTTAGGCGATGTCACCCCTTGCCGGAGTGCCATTCCGTGTAGCTTGTTAGATACGCCTTGTTATTAGCCGATGTCATTGCCCCGTCAGAGAGCCCATACCGCTTTACTTGTTGAACACCCTTCCACCATGCTTTGTCTGGTCTGTCAGCCACCTTTTCAGGGGAAACCAACCAGTCGCCGCCACGTGTCTCAGCAGAGGGTTAACCCCAGAACCGGGTAAAGAAAACTATCATTTGGTATCATAACCTTGCCTTGAAGAGAGAGAGAAACTCTAGGAGGAAGAAGGAGTTTTAGAGTGAGAAAGTAAATCTTCAAGCTTGATTCCTAGAGATCGAACCGTTAAATCCGTGTTCTAAGGTTAGATTCTTGATCTGCTCATGATGTTCTTTATGTTCATGTTATTGCATTGCATGATCGGATATGATTTGTAAGCCATGCATTGTTTTGAAGTTTGGTTTTAGAAAGAGAAAATGGTGCTCATGTGTTCTTGAAGAAAAGTCTTGTTTCGATCCAGAAGCTTGCATAGAGAATCATGTTTTTGTGTTTATTTCCGCAAGAACTTCAAGTATGGGTACCCAGGTCCATGTTTTCAAACTCGTGGTATAAAAATCCCAGATTTTGTAATAACGGGTTGTAAATGAGCATTCATATTCTTCATGTTTTCGTACTCATGTTCTTCATGTTCATCAGCAGAGGGAAACCCAGAGTTCCCGACCTCTTTTCCTTGCATGTGGCCCTCGGGGACACACCTCGGCAAGGAGGTGTGGAACCTCGGCCTAGACCTGGTTAGTGCCCAGCATGTTTTTCCGAGATCATTGGTTTGCATCCATGTAAAGCTTGTTTGAAAGTACATTTAATAGACCTTGCCATGTGTTTGTAGGACTTGGGCTTGTCTCGACCCCGACGTTTGAAGAGCTAAGTGAGTGGTATTTTTAATAAAGTTATGTTAAACTTGTTTTGATGAATCTCGTTTCGCTTTGTTTGATGAAAAGTATTTGATTTAGCATGATGCCTATCCCTATTTGTATATCAACCACTATCTTGTTTTGATGACATGTCTTGAAAGTCCTTAGTTGCAGGGGACTATAATGCAACTGCACTCTTGTCTTGAAAGTCCTTAGTTGCAGGGGACTATAATGCAACTGCACTCTTGTCTTGAAAGTCCTTAGTTGCAGGGGACTATAATGCAACTGCACTCTTGTCTTGAAAGTCCTTAGTCGCAGGGGACTATAATGCAACTGCACTCTTGTCTTGAAAGTCCTTAGTCGCAGGGGACTATAATGCAACTGCACTCTTGTCTTGATATGTCGTCGCACTTGTAATATGTAGATGTTATTAACATCCAAGGAATTTGAAAGACCGGCAACGAACTTGATTCTTCCCTTGCTTGTAAAATATGCTATGTATGCTTTTTGAAAGAATCTCAGATGTTAATCATGCAAAACCTTTATTTCTAATATCATTCACTGAGTATCCTAGCTCACCCTCTCTATATATATGTAGGTGATGAGCAAGAAGGCATTGAGGCCTAGACGTGTAGCCGATGTGTTTTTGGGTGCATTGCCGACGTGTTTTGGATTAGCATTTTGTACCATCTTGAAGATTATGCTTCTTAGCTTATATTTCTTGTGCACTTGTATATGTCGGCTTGAGAAGCCTTTTGGTCAAGATGTATTTTGTATCTCATTTCCTTATTGTATCTAAGTTGTAAGACCTTGTAAGAATGTATGTCATTTCATTGGACTTAAGCACGGCTCTCATGGACTATTTAGATTCAGTATATATATATATGTTGCTTCCGCACTTGTAAGCCCCACATTTTATACTCTGATTGTGTGTGTTTCTTGTAAGTCGGCCTTCGGTAATCTCGGATTACTGGCCATCACGGCACCAAACTACTAGGGGCGGTTTGGGGGCGTGACAGGTATAGAGCCGATGAAGGCCGAGGCATGGGTTTTGGAAATGGAGAAGTTATTTGAGATTTTTCCCAGCACCGACGCCCAGAAGGTGTCATTTGCAGCATTCACGTTGGACGACAACGCACGAAGATGGTGGGTGATGGTCCGGGGTTTGACTAGGGCTAGATTTTTTGAATTGTTCTACAACAAGCATTTTCCCCTTAGTGTCCGAGATCGTAAAACTACAGAGTTCTAGACTCTGACACAAGGCAACAAGACAGTGGCAGAATACGACCGTGCTTTTACCGAGTTGGCGAGATATGCGCCTCATATGGTCGACGACGAATATAGAAAAGCTAGGAAGTTTGAAAGTGGGCTGCGTGGACCAATTCAGGATCGAGTTAACATGCTCAACATGCCGACATACGCCGGAGTATTGGACAAGGCCATCCTTACAAAAGCTAACTTGAACTGATATCAGAACTCAGGAGAGAGCCAGAGGAAAAGACAGAACTACGAGAATCGTCGAGTACCGTTCAATGCCAAGAAGAAGGCGAGCATGGGCAGTTCCAGCAACTCGAATCGGGAAGGTAATGCTAGGCCGACGTGTACAAGCTGTGGAAAACCGCATTCTGGGGTTTGCCGTTGGGCATCAAGGGCTTGTTTTTAATGTGGCGAGATAGGTCACCGCGTGAAAGACTGTCCGAAGACAAGGGCTGACGATGGCAAGAAGAATGAGAGCACTTCGGGCTCTGCACAGGGAAACAATGTCGGAAGGGCACAGATGAGGCAGGGCAGAGTTTTTGCATTGGTACCAGGAGACACTCAGAATGCTGAGACAGTAGTGTCAGGTATACTCCCAATTTGCTCTCAAGATGCATACATATTGATTGATTCGGGTTCTACACATTCATTTGTATCTGCGAAGTTTGCCGAGAAGTTAAATAGAGAACAAGAACCCCTTGATTATGTGTTATATGTGTCTACTCCATCTGGGAGAACTATGATTGTTGCATCCATTTATAGGGCGTGCGTTGTTGTGATAGAGGGTGTAGAATTATTAGTTGAATTGATACCGTTAAGCATGACTCACTTTGACGTCATATTGGGAATGGACTGGTTAGTAGCGAATCACGCATCTATTAATTGTGTTTCGAAGAATGTCACACTGAAACCCCCAAACCAAGTTGAGGTTATTTTCCAGGGTAAAGGAGTAGTATCCCCACCTTACTTGATCTCATCCATGAAGGCCTATAAGCTAATCCAAAAAGGGTGTCAAGGATATTTGTGTAGCGTACTAAGTAGTTTGAATGGAAACGTAGAATTGGCCGACATCCCAATCGTTAATGAATTCTCCGACGTCTTTCTAAATGAATTGCCTGGCCACTTAGTCAATAGAGAAATAGAATTTACTGTTTATGTCATGTCGGGAACACCGCCTATCTCCAAAACACCCTATAGAATGGCCCCAGCCGAGCTTAAGGAATTGAAAATGCAACTACAAGAATTGTTGGATAAGGGTTTTATTAGGCCGAGCACTTCACCTTAGGGAGCACCAGTCCTATTTGTTAAGAAAAAGGATGGTACACTTCGTCTTTGTATTGATTACTGAGAATTGAACAAGGTGACCATTAAGAACAAGTATCCATTGTCGAGGATTGATGATCTGCTTGATCAATTACAAGGAGCGTGAGTCTTTTCAAAAATTGATCTCAGGTCGGGCTACCATCAGCTGAAGGTTAAGGCCGAGGACGTTGAGAAAATTGCTTTTCGAACAAGATATGGCCACTACGAATTTCTGGTGATGCCTTTTGGAGTGACTAATGCTCCCGCAGCATTCATGGACTTGATGAACAGAGTATTCAAGCCCTACCTAGACGAATTTGTGGTTGTCTTCATCAATGATATATTGATCTACTCCAAGAGTGAAGCTGAGCATGAGAAGCACCTGAGACTTGCCCTACAGGTTCTGAGAGATAGAAGATTATATGCCAAGCTTAGCAAGTGTGAGTTTTGGCTTTCCAGCATTTCATTTTTGGGGCATGTGATTAATGAAGAGGGTATTTCAGTTGATCCTAGCAAAGTTGAAGCCGTTGTGAATTAGCTGAGGCCGACTAATGTGTCCGAGGTCCGTAGTTTTCTGGGTTTGGCAGGTTATTACAGAAAGTTTGTGAAGGACTTTTCAAAGATTGCAATACCTTTGACGCAACTAACTCAGAAAGGAGTGGCGTATGAATGGACTGAGGATAGGGAATCAGCCTTCCAGGAGCTAAAGACGAGGTTAGTCACAGCACCAGTTCTTATACTGCCGACAAGTAATGAGGAATTCCAGATTTATAGCGATGCTTCTTATAAGGGTTTGGGATGTGTGTTAATGCAAGGGGGTAAAGTTATAGCATATGCATCGCATCAATTGAAACCTCATGAAAAGAATTATCCTACCCATGATTTAGAACTAACAGCCGTAGTGTTTGCTTTGAAGATTTTGCGTCATTACTTGTATGTAGCTTCTTGCCAAGTCTTCACAGATCACAAGAGTTTGAAGTACTTATTCACTCAGAAGGAGTTAAACATGAGACAGAGAAGATGGCTTGAATTATTGAAAGATTACGACATGCAAATTCAGTATCATCCAGGTAAAGCAAACTCAGTGGCCGACGCGTTGAGCAGGAAGTTAGTGGGGGATTCAGCTTATTTGTCAATGATTTCAGTGGAGCTGACTATCATTGAGGAAGTGAAGACCAAACAGATGGAAGACAGATTCCTCAGAAAGGTGATTGATGAGATTGTCACTAAGCCGAGGTCAGGGTATACCATTGAGAATCAGATACTCAAGTTTGAAGGAAGATTGTGCGTAGCCGACGTCCCAGAGTTAAAAAAGAAGATTTTACATGAGGCCCATGGTTCCAAGTTTGCCGTTCATCCAGGAAATACCAAGATGTACCAAGATGTGAAACAAACCTTCTGGTGGCCAAGAATGAAAAGAGAAATAGCCGAGTTCGTATCTCAGTGCCTATATTGTCAACAAGTGAAAGCAGAACATCAGAGACCAGCAGGACTTCTTCAACCTTTGTCAATTCTTGAGTAGAAATGGGAACAAATCTCCATGGATTTTGTAATCGGGTTGCCGAGGATGCAAAAGGGCATGGATTCGATTTGGATTATAATTGATAGATTAACCAAGTCAGCACACTTTTTGCCTGTTAAGACTACATTTAATGCCGATCAACTTGCTTCATTGTATATGAACGAGATTGTTAGACTTCACGGAGTGCCGATGTCCATTGTTTCAGACTGAGATCCGAAGTTCGTTTTCAGATTTTGGCAGAGTTTACAAGGAGCTTTGGGAACCGAATTGAGGTTTAGCACAACTTTTCACCCCCAAACCAATGGGCAAACAGAGATGACAATTCAGACGCTTGAAGATATGCTTAGACTATGTGTGTTGGACTTCAAGGGAAGTTAAGAAGTGCATCTGCCATTGGTAGAATTTGCTTACAACAACAGTTATCAAGCTAGCACTGGCATGGCGCCGTATGAAGCTCTGTATGGAAGGAAATGCAGATCGCCGATATGTTGGACCGAAGTAGGAGACAAAGCTTTAATCAGTTCCGAACTGATTCAAGTGACAACTGAGAAGATTAAACTTATCCGACAAAGAATTAGGACTGCTCAGAGTCGACAAAAGAGTTACGCCGACCAGAGGAGAAGAGAGTTAGAATTTGAAGTTGGGGATCATGTATTCCTGAAAATTTCACCGACGAAGGGAGTTTCAAGGTTTGGGAAGAAAGGTAAGTTAGCACCTCGTTATATTGGACCATTTGAAATTCTTGAAAGAGTTAACCCAATTGCTTACAGACTTTCCCTACTACCAGAACTAAGTCAAGTCCACAATGTGTTTCACATTTTGATGTTGAGGAGGTATATTCGGGATCCATTGCATGTGATTAATCATTCCGGGATTAGGGTTAATGAAGATTTAGGCTACGAGGAGAAGCCAATGAGAATTATTGATAGATAAATGAAACAGTTGAGGAACAAGTCGATACCGATGGTGAAAATCGAATGGAAGGAGCATTACGGCAAGGATGCTACATAGGAGATGGAAGAAGAGATGAAAGTCCGATATCCGGAATTTTTTTCGGATCAAGGTAACTCAAGTTTGGGGACCAAACTTCTTTAAGGGAGGTAAGATGTAAGAACCCTTACTTCATCTTAGTCATGCTCTCATGCATTTATATGATTTTGTCTTGTTAAGCTTGCATTTCAAATCTTGCCTTTGTTTTTGCTTAAGTGTTATTGCATGCTCCGTTCCTTGCTTGGTGTGAGTTTAGCCGAGGTCATCCTAAGCCTGGGTCGCACCTTTGAATCTCTTATACCTAGGACTATCTTGGAATCTTTTGGTTAACCTCCACTCGCACCTTGGCATATTGACCGAGATGTCACTATCTGGGCCGAGGTGTTTATCACCAAGGCCGAGATGTGTATTATCTAGGCCGATATGTTGCCCTTGCAACTAGTGATCTTGTTCCTGGATTGGTATGACCTAGACCGAGGTGTGGCACATCTAGGCCGAGGTGTGCACAGCTAAGTCAAGTGTTGTCTTTCCTAGCCGAGATCATTGAGACCTTACTTGTCGAAGCTTGTCCTTAGCCGAGATCATTACCTGGCGGAGTGCCTATGCCATCTTGCTTGTTGAACACACTTTGTCATAGTCTTGTCTTTTCACTCAGTCACCTTTTTTAGAAGAGCCAACCAGCCGATGCCACGTGTCCCAGCAGAGGGTTAAGTCGGTGAGCTGTTGAGAAACACATCATTTTGTATCATATCCTTGTCTTTTAGAGAGAGAGGCTCTAGGAAGAAGAAGGAGGAGTTCTTAGAGAGGGAATAGATTTCCAAGCTTGATCTTCACACCTTGAGCCGTTAGATTCGTGTCTTGAGGTTAGAATCTTGATCTACTCTTGTTGTTCTTATTGTTCATCTAGCTGCATTGCATGATCGAGCACGATTTGTAAGCCATGCATTGATTTAAAGTTTGGTTTTAGAAAGAGAAAGTGATATTCATGTGTTCTTGAATAAAAGCCTTGTTTAATCCGAAAGCTTGCATCAAGATTCATGTTTTCGTGTTTGTCTTCATAAGATCTTCAAGTATGGGTACCCAGGTCCATGTTTTCGAACTCATCTCATGAAATCCAAGATCTTGTAATAACAAGTTGGGATTGAGCATTCATGTTTTTCATGTTCTTCATGTTTATGTTCATGTTCTTCATGTTCTTCAGCAGAGAGAAACCCAGATTTTCCCGACTTCATTTCCTTGAATGTGGCCATCGGGACCACACCTCGGCAAGGAGGTGTGGGACCTCGGCCAAGACCTGGTTGGTGCCCATTATGTTTTCCGAGATGAGAAACAGTGTTTTGTTTTGGTCCGACTTAGTTTTGAAGAAATGCCGAGATCATTTACATTCATGTAAAGCTTGTTTGAGAGTGCATTCAATAGACTTTGCCATGTGTTTGTAGGACTTAGACTCTTGCGTTGACCCCGACGTTTGAAGAACTAAGTGAGTGGTATTTTTAATAAAGCTATGTTATGACATTTGATAAAGTTTTACTTTACTTTGTTTTGAAAAAGTATTTGTTAAGCATGAATGATTATCCCTATTTTGTGTATCAAGTATTAGCCTTGTTTCGGACGACATTCTTGACAAGTCCGCACGTGCTAAGGGACTTTAAGCATTTATAGCACAAGTCCGTACGTGCTAAGGGACTATAAGCATTTGTAGCACAAGTCCGTACGTGCTAAGGGACTCTAAGCATTTGTAGCACAAGTCCGTACGTGCTAAGGGACTCTAAACATTTGTAGCACAAGTCCGTACGTGCTAGGGGACTATAAACTTTTGTAGCACCTTTGATTATGTCATCCCTTGTATTATATTGATGCTAGTAAGCATCCCTTGAAGATTTTGAAAGACTTGATTGATGGACTTGGTTCATCCCTTGATTTTGTATTGTAAGCTATGTATTGGTTAGAAAGGAGATCTTGGATATCATTCATGCAAAACCTTTATTACTGGTATCATTCACTGAGTATCTAAGCTCACCCTCTCTTATATATATGTAGGTGATGAGCAAGAAGGCGGCGACGCCTAGATGATTATTTGCAACTTGTTTTGGATTCGCATTTTTGTAGCATCTTGAAGATCATGCTTCTTGGCTTGTAAATACTTCCTTTGTTTATGTCGGCTTGAAAAGCCTTTTGATCAAGATGTATTTTGTACTTTATTTTATTGTATCCAAGTTGTAAGTTATATTAAGATGTATGTCATTTCATTTGATCTATGCACAGCTCTCATGGACTACTTAGATTTAAATTCACTGCTTCTGTACATGCAAGCCCCATATGTATACTCTGATTGTGTATGAATCTTTCCGAGTTGGCCTTTGGTAATCTCGAATTACTGGCCATCACGGCACCATTCTACTACGGGCGGAATGGGGTCGTGACAAATTTACTCAGTAATTTACAGAGAATTTTTTGGGAATTTATTGAGAATTTACTGTGAATTTACGGAGTAATATAATGGGAATTTTCTGAGTATTTACTGAGAATTTATTGGGAATTTACTAAGTAATTTTCTGAGATTTTACTCAGTAATTTACTGGGAATTTACTAAGTAATTTACTGAGAATTTAATGGGAATTTACTTAGAATTACTAGGAATTCAATGAGTAATTTACTGGGAATTTACTTGGTAATTTACTGAGACTTTACTTCGAATTTACTGCGTAATTTACTGAGAATTTAATGGGAATTTACTGAGTAATTTACTGAGAATTTACTGGGATTTTACTAAATATTTTACTAGTAATTTACTCGGAATTTTCTTGGAATTTACGGGGTAATTTACAGAGAATATACTTGGAATTAACTGCATAATTTAATTATAATTTCCTAGGTATTTACTGAGAGTTTAATGGGAATTTACTGAGTAATTTGCTGAGAATTTAATGAGTAATTTAATAAGAATTATTGGGAATTTATTGAGAAATTACGGGGAATTTACTCAAGAATTTACTAAGAATTTACTGCGAATTTGATGTGAAATTTATTGAGAATTTAATGGGAATTTACTAATTAATTTACTAAGAATTTAGAAGGAATTTACTGAGTAATTTAATGAGAATTTATTGAGAATTTACTTAGAATTTACTAGGAATTTACGTAGTAATTTGTTGAGAATTTACTGGAAATTTACTGAGTAATTTACTGGGAATTTACAAAGAATTTCCTCAGTAATTTGCTGAGAATATACTGGAAATTTACTGAGTAATTTACTGAGAATTTACTAAGTAATTTAATAAGAATTTACCGGGAATTTACTAATTAATTTAATGAGAATTTATTGGGAATTTACTGAGAATTTAGTCAGTAATTTACTGAGAATTTACTGGGAATTTAATAAGTAATTTACTGAGAATTTGCTTCGAATTTACTAAGTAATTTGCTGGGAATTTACTGAGTAATTTAAGACAAATTTACGAGAAATTTACTGAATAATTTACTGAGAATTTACTGGGAATTTACTCAGTAATTTACTGAGAATTTATTGAATAATTTACTGAGAATTTACTGAAAATTTACGGACTATTTATTGGGAATTTACTAAGTAATTTACTGAGAATTTACTGGGAATTTACTGAGAAATTTAATAAGATTTTACGGGAATTTACTTATTAATTTAATGGGAATTTACTGAGTGATTTACTGAGAATTTACAGGGAACTTAGTCAGTAATTTACTAAGAATTTACTGGAAATTTAATAAGTAAATTACTGAGAATTTGCCTTGAATTTACAGAGTAATTTGTCGGGAATTTACTGAGTAATTTAAGAAGAATTTACGAGGAATTTACTGAATAATTTACTGAGAATTTACTGGGAATTTACTCAGTAATTTACTGAGAAATTACTGAAAATTTACTGAATAATTTACTGAGAATTTACTGAAAATTTACTCACTATTTATTGGGAATTTACTGAAAATTTACTGGGAATTTACTGAGATCTTATTGGGAATGTATTGAGTAATATACTGAAAATTTATTGGGAATTTAGTCAGTAATTTCCTGAGAAATTTAATAAGATTTTATGGGAATTTACTTATTAATTTAATGGGAATTTACTGAGTAATTTACTGAGAATTTACAGGGAATTTACTCAATAATTTACTGAGAATTTGCTTTGAATTTATCGAGTAATTTGCTAGGAATTTACTGAGTAATTTAAGAAGAATTTACGAGGAATTTATTGAATAATTTACTAAGAATTTACTGGAAATTACTGAATAATTTACTGAGAATTTGCTGGAAATTTACTGGTTATTTACTTGAAATTTACTGAGTAATTTACTGAGAATTTATTGAGTAATTTACTGAAAATTTAGTGAGAATTTACTGGGAATCATCTGGGAATTTACTGAGAATTTACTCAGAATTTATTAGGAATTTCCTGAGTAATTTACTGAGAATTTACTAGGAATTTATTGAGAATTTACTAGGAATTATCTGCGAATTTACTACGAATTTACTGGGAATTTATTGAGTTATTTACTGAGAAATTTAATAAGATTTTATGGGAATTTACTTATTAATTTAATGAGAATTTACTGAGAATTTACAGGGAATGTACTCAGTAATTTACAGAGAATTTACTGGGAATTTAATGAGTAATTTACTGAGAATTTGCTTTGAATTTACAGAGTAATTGGCTGGGAATTTACTGGTAATTTAAGAAGAATTTACGAGGAATTTACTGGGAATTTACTCAGTAATTTACTGAGAATTTACTGGAATTTTACTGAATAATTTATTGAGAATTTATTGGAAATTTACTCACTATTTACTGGGAATTTACTGAGTAATTTACTGCGAATTTACTAAGTAATTTACTGAGAATTTACTATGAATTTACGCAGTAATATAATGAGAATTTAGTCAGTAATTTACTGAGAATTTACTGGGAATTTAATGAGTAATTTACTGAGAATTTGATTTGAATTTACAGAGTAATTTGCTGGAAATTTATTGAGTAATTTAAGAAGAATTTATGAGGAATTTACTGAATAATTTACTGAGAATTTACTAAGAATTTTCTCAGTAATTTACTAAGAATTTACTGAAATTCATTGAATAATTTACCGAGAATTTATTAGAAATTTATGGACTATTTATTGGGAATTTACTGAGAATTTATAAAGTAAGTTACTGAGAATTTACTCGGAATTTACTAAGTAATTTACTTAGAATTTACCAAGTAATTTACTGAAAATTTACTGAGAATTTATTGAGTAATTTACTGAGAAATTTAATAAGATTTTATTGGAATTTATTTATTAATTTAATGGGAATTTACTGCGTAATTTACTGAGAATTTATAGGGAATGTACTCAGTAATTTACTTAGAATTTACTGAAAATTTAATGAGTAATTTACAGAGAATGTGCTTTGAATTTACAGAGTAATTTACTGAGTAATTTAAGAAGAATTTACGAGGAATTTACTGAATAATTTACTGAGAATTTACTGAGAATTTACTCAGTAATTTACTGAGAATTTACTGGAAATTTACTAGAAATTTACTCACTATTTACTGGGAATTTACTAAGTAATTTACTAAGAATTTACCAAGTAATTTTTTGAGAATTTACTGGGAATTTACTGAGTAATTTACTGAGAACTTAATGAGTAATTTAATGGGAATTTACTGCGAATTTACTTAGAATTTACTAGGAATTTAATGAGCAATTTATTTGGAATTTACTCGGTAATTTACTGAGAATTTACTGAGAATTTAATGGTAATTTACTGAGAATTTACAGGGATTTTACTGAATATTTTACTAGTAATTTACTGAGAATTTTCTTGGAATTTACGGGGTAATTTACAGAGAATTTTCTTGGAATTAATTACATAATTTAATTAGAATTTATTGGGTATTTACTGAGAGTTTAATGAGAATTTACTGAGTAATTTGCTAAGAATTTAATAAGAATTTTCTGGGAATTTATTGAGAATTTACGGGGAATTTACTCAAGAATTTACTGCGAATTTGTTAAGAAATTTATTGAGAATTTAAAGGAAATTTTCTAATTAATTTACTGAGAATTTAAAAGAAATTTGCTGAGTAATTTAATGAGAATTTACGTAGTAATTTGCTTAGAATTTACTGGAAATTTACTGAGTAATTTAATAAGAATTTACTGAGAATTTACTACTTAATTTAATGAGAATTTAATAGGAAATTACTGTGAATTTATAAGGAATTTCCTCATAAATTTGCTAAGAATTTACTGGAAATTTACTGAGAATTTACTAAGTAATTTAATAAGAATTTAACGGGAATTTACTAATTAATTTAATTTGAATTTATTGAGAATTTACTGAGAATTTAATGAGTAATTTACTGGGAATTTAGTCAGTAATTTACAGAGAATTTACTGGGAATTTAATGAGTAATTTACTGAGAATTTGCTTTGAATTTACTGAGTAATTTGCTGGGAATTTACTGAGTAATTTAAGAAGAATTTTCGAGGAATTTACTAAATAATTTACTGAGAATTTACTGGGAATTTACTCAGTAATTTACTGAATAATTTACTGAGAATTTACCAAGTAATTTTTTGAGAATTTACTGGGAATTTAGTCAGTAATTTATAGAGAATTTACTGAGAATTTACTGAGAAATTTAATAAGATTTTATAGGAATTTACTTATTAATTTAATGGGAATTTACTGAAAATTTACAAGGAATTTACTTAGTAATTTACTGAGAATGTGCTTTGAATTTACACAGTAATTTGCTGGAAATTTACTGAGTAATTTAAGAAGAATTTCCGAGGAATTTAATGAATAATTTACTGGGAATTTACTGGGAATTTACTCAGTAATTTTCTGAGAATTTATTGAAAATTTTCTGGAAATTTACTGACTATTTACTGGGAATTTACTGAGAATTTACTAGGAATTTAGTCAGTAATTTCCAAAGAATTTACTGAGAAATTTAATAAGATTTTATAGGAATTTACTAATTACTTTAATAGGAATTTACTGAGCAATTTACTGAGAATTTACAAGGAATTTACTCAGTAATTTACATAGAATTTACTGGGAATTTACAGAGTAATTTGCTGGGAATTTACTGAGTAATTTTAGAAGAATTTATCAGAAATTTATTGAATAATTTACTGGGAATTTACTCAGTAATTTACTAACTATTTACTGGGAATTTACTGAGTAATTTATTGAGAATTTACCAAGTAATTTACTGAGAATTTACTAAAAATTTCCTGGGAATTTATTGAGAATTTGCTGGGAATTTATTGAGTAATTTACTGAGAATTTAGTCAGTAACTTCCTGAGAATTTATTGGAATTTACTGTGAAATTTAAAAGATTTTATGGGAATTTACTTATTAATTTAATGGGAATTTACTGAGAATATACAAGGAATTTACTCAGTAATTTACAGAGAATTTTTTGAGATTTTACTGAGTAATTTACTGTGAATTTACTGCGAATTTGCACGGTAATATAATGAGAATTCACTGGAAATTTACTGAGAATTTACTCAGTAATGTACTGAGTAATTTAATAGGAATTTACGGCAAATTTACTGAGAATTTACTAGGAATTTACTAAGAAATTTACTGAGAATTTACTGGGAGTTTACTCAGTAATTTACTAAGAATTTACTTGGAATTTACTAGGTAATATACAAAGAATTTACTTGGAATTAACTATATAATTTAATGAGAATTTTTAGCGAATTTAATGTGTAATTTAATAATAATTTACTGAGAATTTACTCAAGAATTTACTGGGAAATTTACTGAGAATTTAATGGGAATTTACTAAGTAATTTACTGAGAATTTAGAAGGAATTTACTAAGTAATTTAATGAGAATTTACTGAGAATTTACGTAGTAATTTGCTAAGAATTTATCGAAAAGAATAATGCTTAGGACCCCCTTTTGGGGGTCACCCCCTCACCCCCCCTTTGCCACGTGGCGGGTGGTGATTGGAGGAGCAGGAAAAAAAAGAAAAAGAAAAAGAAAATGTAACCAATGAGAGAGAGGGGGGGTCAAAGGGGGTGGGAGGAAAAGGGGGGATGAATCATTGTTGTTATCGAAAATTTACTTAGTAATTTCATAGGAATTTATTGAGTAATTTACTAAAAATTTACTGGGAATTTACTGAGTAATTTAATAAGACTTTACAGGGAATTTACTAATTCATTTAATGAGAATTTATAGAGAATTTCCACCGTAATTTACTGAGAATTGAATGGGAATTTACTGAGTATTTACTAGGAATTTGCCGAGTAATTTAATGAGAATTTATTGAGAATATAGTGAGAAATTTATTGAGAATTTTCTGGTAATTTCCTGAGTAATTTAATGAGAATTTACTGGGAGTTTGCTGAGAATTTAATGTAAATTTACTGATTAATTTAATGGAAATTTACTGAGGAATTTACTAAGAATTTACTAGAAATTTAATGAGAATTTATTAGTAATTTACTGAGAATTTAGCGAGAATTTACCGGGAAATTACTGAGTAATTCACTGAGAATTTACTGCGAATCATCTGGGAATTTACTGTGAATTTGCATTGAATTTACTTAGTAATTTGCTGGGAATTTATTGAGAATTTACTGAGTAATTTACTCAGAATTTACTGGGAATTTACTAACAATTTACTCTGAATTTACTACGTAATTTACTGAGAATTTAATGGGAATTTACTGTGTAATTCACTGAAAATTTATTGAGTAATTTATTGAATAATTTGCTGAGAATTTACATTAAATTTCCTCAGTAATTTACTGAGAATTACTAGGAATTTACTGAGTAATTTAGTTAGAATTTACTGGGAATTTACTGAGTAATTTACGGGAAATTTACACAATAATTTAATTAGAATTTACTAGGAATTTACTGAGTAGTTACTGAGAATTTACTGGGAATTTACATAGTAATTTATTGAGATTTTTTTTGGCAATTTACTGAGTAATTTAATGAGAATTTATTGGAAATTTACTGAAATTTTACACAGTAATTTGTTTGGAATTTACTGAGAATTTACTGGGAATTTACTTTGTAATGTACTGAGAATTTTCTAGGAATTTACTCAGTAATTTACTGAAAATTTACAAGGAATTTCCGCAATAATTAGCTGAGAATTTACTGGAAATTTACTGTGTAATTTACTGAGAATTTACTAAGTAATTTATTGAGAATTTACTGGGAATTTACTGAGAATTTAATGAGTAATTTACTGAAAATTTATTGGGAATTTAGTCAGTAATTTATTGAGAATTTACTCAGAATTTAACGAGTAATTTACTGAGAATTTGCTTTGAATTTACAGAGTAATTTGTTGGGAATTTACCAAGTAATTTAAGAAGATTTGACAAGGAATTTAATGAATAATTAACTGAGAATTTACAGGGAATTTGCTCAGTAATTTACTGAGAATTTACTAAAAATTAATTGAATAATTTACTGAGAATTTACTGGAAATTTACTGAGTAATTTACTGAGAATTTACTAAGTAATTTACTGAGAATTTACCATGCATTTTACTGAGAATTTATTGGGAATTTACTGAAAATTTACCATGCATTTTACTGAGAATTTATTGGCTAATTTACTGAGAAATTTAATAAGATTTTATGGGAATTTACTTATTAATTTAATGTGAATTTACTGAGTAATTTCTTGAGAATTTACAGAGAATTTACTCAGTAATTTACTGGGAATTTACTGAGTAATTTACTGAGAATTTTCTTTGAATTTACAGATTAATTTGCTGGAAATTTACTGAGTAATTTAAGAAGAATTTATGTGGAATTTACTAAATAATTTACTAAGAATTTACTTAGTAATTTACTGGAAATTTGCTTAGTAATTTACCGATAATTTCCCATGTAATTTACTGTGAATTTACTGAGAATTTACTCAGTAATTTATTGGGAATTTACTGAGTAATTTACTGAGAATTTAATGAGTAATTAATGGAAATTTACTGCGAATTTACTTAGAATTTACTAGGAATTTAATGAGTAATTTACTTAGAATTTACTTGGTAATTTAATGGTAATTTACTAAGTAATTTACTGAGAATTTACTGGGATTTTACTGAATATTTTACTAGTAATTTACTGAGAATGTTCTTGGAATTTACGAGGTAATTTACAAAGAATTCACTTGAAATTAACTGCATAATTTAATTAGAATTTACTGGGTATTTACTGAGAGTTTAATGGGAATTTACGGAGTAATTTGCTGAGAATTTAATGTGTAATTTAATAAAAATTTACTGAAAATTTATTGAGAATTTAGGGAGAATTTACTCAAGAATTTACTGCGAATTTGCTGAGAAATTTACTGAGAATTTAATAGGAATTTACTAATTAATTTATCGAGAATTTCAAAGGAATTTACTAAGTATTTTAATGATAACTTATTGGGAATTTACTGAGAATTTACGTAGTAATTTGCTGAGAATTTAGTAGAAATTTACTAAGTAATTTTCTGAGAATTTACTGAGTAATTTAATAAGAATTTACTAGGAATTACTAATTAATTTAATGAAAATTTACTAGGAATTTACTGGGAATTTACAAGGAATTTCCTGAGTAATTTGCTTAGAATTTACTGAGTAATTTACTGAGAATTTACTCAGTAGTTTACTGGAAATTTAATGAGTAATTTACTGAGAATTTGATTTGAATTTACGGAGTAATTTGCTGCGAATTTACGAATTAATTTAATAAGAATTTACGAGGAATTTACTTATTAATTTACTTAGAATTTACTGTGAATTTATTCAGTAATTTACTGAGAATTTACTGAAAATTTATTGAACAATTTACAGTGAATTTACTGAAAATTTACTGACTATTTACTGGGAATTTATTGAGTAATTTACTGAGAATTTATTGGGAACTTACTGAGAAGTTTAATAAGATTTTATGGGAATTTACTTATTAATTTAATGGGAATTTACTGAGTAATTTACAGGGAATTTACTCAGAAATTTACTGAGAATTTACTGGGAATTTAATGAGTAATTTACTGAGAATTTGTTTTGAATTTACAAAGTAATTTGCTGGGAATTTACTGAATAATTTAAGAAGAATTTACGAGGAATTTACTGAATAATTTACTGAGAATTTACTGGGAATTTACACAGTAATTTACTAAACATTTACTGAAAATTTACTGAATAATTTACTGAGAATTTACAGGAAATTTACTGACTATTTACTGGGAATTTACTGAGTAATTTACTGGGAATTTACTGAAAATTTCCTGGGAATTTACTGAGAATTTACTGGGAATTTATTGAGTAATTTACTGAGAATTTACTGGGAATTTAGTCAGTAATTTCCTGAGAATTTACTGGGAATTTAATGAGAAATTTAATAAGATTTTATGCGAATTTAATTATTAATTTAATGGGAATTTCCTGAGTAATTTTCTGAGAATTTACAAGGAATTTACTCAGCAATTTACAGAGAATTTTCTGAGAATTTACTGAGTACTTTACTGTGAATTTACAGCGAATTTACACCGTAATATAATGAGAATTTACTGGGAATTTACTTTGTAATTTATTGAGAATTTACAGGGAATTTACTCAGTAATTTACTGGGGATTTACTAAGAATTACTCGGCAATTTACTAGGAATTTAATGAGTAATTTAATGGGAATTTACTGAGAATTTAGTGGGAGTTTACTCGGTTATTTACAGAGAATTTATTTGGAATTTACTGCGTAATTTATTGAGAATTTTCTGAGAATTTACTAGATAATTTACAGAGAATTTACTTGGAATTAACTGCATAATTTAATGAGAATTTTCTGCTAATTTAATGAGTAATTTGATAATAATTTACTGAGAATTTACTCAAGGATTTATTAAAAATTTACTGGGAATTTACTGAGAATTTAATGGGAATTTACTAAGTAATTTATTGAGAATTTAAAAGGAATTTACTAAGTAATTTAATGAGAATTTACTGAGAATTTTCTGAGAATTTACGTAGTAATTTGCTGATAATTTACTGAAAATTTGCTGAGTAATTTGCTAAAAATTTACTGGGAATTCACTTAGTAATTTAATAAGAATTTACTGGGAATTTACTAATTCATTTAATGAGAATTTACTGGGAATTTATTGGGAATTTCCACAGTAATTTACTGAGAATTGATTGGGAATTTACTGCGTATTTACTGGGAATTTATTTAGAATTTTTTGGGAATTTCCTCAGTAATTTAGTGGGAATTTACTTAGTTATTTACTGAGAATTTAATGGGAATTTACTGATTAATTTATTGGGAATTTACTGAGTAAATTACTGAGAATTTACTAGGAATTTAATGAGAATTTATTGAGAATTTATTACGATTTTACTGAGTAATTTACTTAGAATTTAGTGAGAGTTTACCGGTAATTTACTAAGTACTTTACTGAGAATTTAATGGGAATCATCTGGGAATTTACTGAGAATTTACTGAAAATTTACTGAGAATTTACTCAATAATTTACTGGGAATTTTTTGAGAATTTACTACGTAATTTACTGTGTAATTTACCGGCTATTTACTGAGTAATTTATTGAGTAATTTGCTAACAAATTACATTGAATTTGCTCAGTAATTTACTGAGAATTTACTGACTAATTTACTTAGAATTTACTGGGAATTTACTGAGTAATTTGCTAAGAATTTACGGGGAATTTACACAGTAATTTAATTAGGATTTTCTAGGAATTTACTAAGTAGTTTACTAAGAATTTACTTGGAATTTACACAGTAATTTATTAAGAATTTTCGAGTAATTTACTGCGTAATTTAATGAGAATTTATACGGAATTTACTGAAATTATAGGCAGTAATTTACTTGAAATTTACTGAGAATTTACTGGGAATTTACTTTGTAATGTACTGAGAATTTACTGGAATTTACACAGTAATATAATGAGAATTTACTGGGAATTTACCGAGTAATTTATCGGAAATTAACTGAGTAATTTACTGAGAATTTATAAGGAATTTCCTCAATAATTTGCTGAGAATTTATTGGAAATTTACTGAGTAATTTACTGAGAATTTACTATGTAATTTAATAAGAATTTACCAAAAATTTACTAATTAATTTATTAAGAATTTACTGGGAATTTAATGAGTAATTTACTGGGAATTTACCGGGAACTTAGTCAGTAATTTACTGGGAATTTAATGAGTAATTTACTGAGAATTTGCTTTGAATTTACAGAGTAACGCGGGAAATTGACGGAGTAATTTAAGAAGAATTTACGAGGAATTTATTGAATAATTTACTGAGAATTTACGAAAAATTTACTGACTATTTACTGAGTAATTTACTGAGAATTTACTGAATAATTTACTGAGAATTTACTGGAAATTTATTGAGTAAGTTACTGAGTAATTTAATAAGAATTTACTGGGAATTTACTAATTAATTTAATGAAAATTTACTGCGAATATACTATGAATTTATAAGGAATTTCCTCAGTAATTTGCTAAGAATTTACTGGAAATTTACTGAGAATTTACTAACTAATTTAATAAGAATTTAACGAGAATTTACTAATTAATTTAATTTGAATTTACTGAGTAATTTACTGGGAATTTAGTCAGTAATTTACTGAGAATTAACTGGGATTTAATGAGTAATTTACTGAGAATTTGCTTTGAATTTACTGAGTAATTTGCTGGGAATTTATTGAGTACTTTAAGAAGAATTTTTGAGGAATTTACTGAATAATTTACTGAGAATTTACCAAGTAATTTTCTGAGAATTTACTCGGAATTTACTAAAAATTTACTGGGAATTTACTGAGAATTTATTGAGTAATTTACTGAGAATTTACTGCGAATTTACTGAGAAATTTAATAAGATTTTATAGGAATTTACTTATTAATTTAATGAGAATTTACAGGGAATTTACTTAGTAATTTACTTAGAATTTACTGGGAATTTAATGAGTAATTTACTAAGAATGTGCTTTGAATTTACACAGTAATTTGCTAGGAATTTACTGAGTAATTTAAGAAGAATTTCTGAGGAATTTAATGAATAATTTACTGAGAATTTACTCAGTAATTTTCTGAGAATTTATTGAAAATTTTCGAGAAATTTACTGACTATTTACTGGGAATTTACTGAAAATTTACTGGTAATTTACTGAGAATTTACAGGAAATTTATTGAGTAATTTACTGAGAATTTACTAAGAAATTTAATAAGATTTTATAGGAATTTACCTATTACTTTAATGGGAATTTACTGAGCAATTTACTGAGAATTTAAAGGGAATTTACTCAGTAATTTACTGAGAATTTACTGGGAATTTACTGAGTAATTTGCTGGGAATTTACTGAGTAATTTTATAAGAATTTACGAGGAATTTATTGAATAATTTACTGGGAATTTACTCAGTAATTTACTAACTATTTACTGGAAATTTACTGAGTAATTTACTGAGAATTTACCATGTAATTTACTGAGAATTTACTGGGAATTTACTGAAAATTTTCTGGGAATTTATTGAGAATTTGCTGGGAATTTATTGAGTAATTTACTGAGAATTTACTGGGAATTTAGTCAGTAACTTCCTGAGAATTTACTGGAATTTACTGTGAAATTTAGTAAAATTTTATGGGAATTTACTTATTAATTTAATGGGAATTTACTGAGAATATACAAGGAATTTTCTCAATAATTTACAAAGAATTTTCTGAGATTTTACTGAGTAATTTACTGTGAATTTACTGCGAATTTGCACAGTAATATAATGAGAATTCACTGGAAATTTACTGAGAATTTACTCAGTAATTTACTGAGTAATTTAATGGGAATTTACTGCGAATTTTCTGAGAATTTACTAGGAATTTACTGAGAAATTTACTGAGAATTTACTGGGAGTTTACTCAGTAATTTACTGAGAATTTACTTGGAGTTTACTAGGTAATATATAGAGAATTTACTTGGAATTAACTACATAATTTAATCAGAATTTTTTGCGAATTTAATGTGTAATTTAATAATAATTTACTGCGAATTTACTGAGAATTTACTAAGAAATTACTGGGAAATTTACTGAGAATTTAATGGGAATTTACTAAGTAATTTACTGGGAATTTAGAAGGAATTTACTAAATAATTTAATGAGAATTTACTAAGAATTTACTGAAAATTTACTTAGTAATTTATTGAGTAATTTACTAAAAATTTACTGAGAATTTACTGAGTAATTTAATAAGACTTTACTGGGAATATACTAATTCATTTAATGAGAATTTACAGGGAATTTCCCCAGTAATTTATTGAGAATTTACTGGGAATTTGCTGAGTAATTTAATGAGAATTTATTGAGAATATAGTGAGAAATTTATTGAGAATTTTCTGGTAATTTCTTGAGTAATTTAATGAGAATTTACTGGGAGTTTACTGAGAATTTAATGTAAATTTACTGATTAATTTAATAGGAATTTACTGAGTAATTTACTGGGAATTTAATAAAAATTCATTAGTAATATATTGAGAATTTAGCAAGAATTTACCGGGAATTTACTGAGCAATTCACTGAGAATTTATTGCAAATCATCTGGGAATTTACTGTGAATTTACTACGAATTTACTCAGTAATTTGCTGGGAATTTACTGAGAATTTACTGACAATTTACTCAGAATTTACTACATAATTTTCTGAGAATTTAATGGGAATTTACTGTGTAATTTACTGAAAATTTACTGAGTAATTTATTGAGTAATTTGCTGAGAATTTACATTAAATTTCCTCAGTAATTTACTGAGAATTTACTAGGAATTTACTGAGTAATTTAGTTAGAATTTACTGAGCATTTACGGGGAATTTACACAATAATTTAATTAGAATTTACTATGAATTTACTGAGTAGTTACTGAGAATTTACTGGGAATTTACATAGTAATTTATTGAGAATTTTTTGGTAATTTACTGAGTAATTTAATGAGAATTCACTGGAAATTTACTGAAATTTTACACAGTAATTTGTTTGGAATTTACTGAGAATTTACTAGGAATTTACTTTGTAATGTACTGAGAATTTTCTAGGAATTTACTCAGTAATTTACTGAAAATTTACAAGGAATTTCTGCAGTAACTAGCTGAGAATTTACTAGAAATTTACTGTGTAATTTACTGAGAATTTACTAAGTAATCTATTGAGAATTTACTGAAAATTTACTGAGAATTTAATGAGTAATTTACTGAGAATTTATTGGGAATTTAGTTAGTAATTTACTGAGAATTTACTCGGAATTTAACGAGTAATTTACTGAGAATTTGCTTTGAATTTACAGAGTAATTTATTAGGAATTTACTGAGTAATTTAAGAAGATTTGACAAGGAATTTAATGAATAATTAACTGAGAATTTACAGGGATTACTCAGTAATTTACTGAGAATTTACTAAAAATTTATTGAATAATTTACTGAGAATTTACTGGAAATTTACTGAGTAATTTACTGAGAATTTACTAAGTAATTTACTGAGAATTTACTGGGAATTTACTGAAAATTTACTGGGAATTTACTGAGGATTTATTGACTAATTTACTAAGAAATTTAATAAGATTTTATGGGAATTTACTTATTAATTTAATGTGAATTTACTGAGTAATTTCCTGAGAATTTAAAGAGAATTTACTCAGTAATTTACTGGGAATTTACTGAGTAATTTATTGAGAATTTTCTTTGAGTTTACAGATTAATTTGCTGGAAATTTACTGAGTAATTTAAGAAGAATTTATAAGGAATTTACTAAATAATTTACTGAGAATTTACTGGGAATTTACTTAGTAATTTACTGGGAATTTGCTTAGTAATTTACCGATAATTTCCCATGTAATTTACTGAGAATTTACTGGGAATTTACTGAGAATTTTCTCAGTAATTTATTGGGAATTTATTGAGAATTTAATGAGTAATTAATGAAAATTTACTGCGAATTTACTTAGAATTTACTAGGAATTTAATAAGTAATTTACTTGGAATTTACTTGGTAATTTACTGAGAATTTACTGGGATTTTACTGAATATTTTACTAGTAATTTACTGAGAATGTTCTTGGAATTTACGGGATAATTTACAAAGAATTTACTTGAAATTAACTGCATAATTTAATTAGAATTTACTGAGAGTTTAATGGGAATTTACGGAGTAATTTGCTGAGAATTTAATGTGTAATTTAATAAAAATTTACTAGAAATTTATTGAGAATTTAGGGGGAATTTACTCAAGAATTTACTGCGAATTTGCTGGAAAATTTATTGAGAATTTAATAGGAATTTACTTATTAATTTATCGAGAATTTAAAAGGAATTTACTGAGTATTTTACTGAGAATTTATTGGGAATTTACGTGGTAATTTGCTGAGAATTTAATAGAAATTTACTGAGTAATATACTGAGAGTTTACTAAGTAATTTAATAAGAATTTACTAGGAATTACTAATTAATTTAATGAAAATTTACTAGGAATTTACTGAGAATTTACTGGGAATTTACAACGAATTTCCTCAGTAATTTGCTTAGAATTTACTGAGTAATTTACTAAGAATTTACATAGAATTTACTCAGTAGTTTACTGGGAATTTAATGAGTAATTTACTGAGAATTTGATTTGAATTTACGGAGTAATTTGCTGCGAATTTACGAATTAATTTAAGAAGAATTTACAAGGAATTTATTTATTAATTTACTTAAAATTTACGGAGAATTTATTCAGTAATTTACTGAGAATTTACTGAAAATTTACTGAATAATTTACAGTGAATTTACTGAAAATTTACTAGGAATTTACTGAGTAATTTACTAAGAATTCACTGGAATTTATTGAGTAATTTACTGAGAATTTACTGGGAACTTACTGAGAAATTTAATAAGATTTTATGGGAATTTACTTATTAATTTAATGGAAATTTACTGAGTAATTTACAGAGAATTTACAGAGAATTTACTCAGTAATTTACAGAGAATTTACAGGGAATTTGCTCAGAAATTTACTGAGAATTTACTGGGAATTTAATAAGTAATTTACTGAGAATTTGCTTTGAATTTACAGAGTAATTTGCTGGAAATTTGCTGAGTAATTTAAGAAGAATTTACGAGGAATTTACTGAATAATTTACTGAGAATTTACTGGGAATTTACACGGTAATTTACAAAGAATTTACTGGAAATTTACTGAATAATTTACTAAGAATTTACAAGAAATTTACTGACTATTTACTGGGAATTTACTGAGAATTTACGGGGAATTTATTGAGTAATTTACTGAGAATTTACTGGGAATTTAGTCAGTAATTTCCTGAGAATTTACTGGGAATTTATTGAGAAATTTTATAAGATTTTATGGGAATTTAATTATTAATTTAATGGGAATTTCCTGAGTAATTTCCTGAGAATTTACAGGGAATTTACTTAACAATTTACAGAGAATTTTCTAAAAATTTACTGAGTACTTTACTGTGAATTTACAGCGAATTTACACCGTAATATAATGAGAATTTACGGGGAATTTACTTTGTAATTTACTGAGAATTTACAGGGGATTAACTCAGTAATTTTCTGGGGATTTACTAAGAATGACTCTGCAATTTACTGGGAATTTACTAGGAATTTAATGAGTAATTTAATGGGAATTTACTGAGAATTTATTAGGAATTTACTGCGTAATTTTTTGAGAATTTAGTAGGAGTTTACTCGGTTATTTACAAAGAATTTACTTAGAATTTACTGCGTAATTTACTGAGAATTTTCTGTGAATTTACAGAGAATTTACTTGGAATTAACTGTATAATTTAATGAGAATTTTTTGCTAATTTAATGAGTAACTTAATAATAATTTACTGAGAATTTACTCAAGGATTTACGAAAAATTTACTGGGAATTTACTGAGAATTTTACTGTGAATTTAATGGGAATTTACTAAGTAATTTACTGAGAATTTAAAAGGAATTTACTAAGTAATTTAATGAGAATTTTCTTAGAATTTACGTAGTAATTTGCTAATAATTTACTGAAAATTTATTAGGAATTTACTGAGTAATTTGCTAAAAATTTACTAGGAATTCACTTAGTAATTTAATAAGAATTTATTGAGAATTTACTAATTCATTTAATGAGAATTTATTGAGAATTTATTGGGAATTTCCACAGTAATTTACTGAGAATTGACTGGGAATTTACTGCGTATGTACTAGGAATTGACTGAGTAATTTAATGAGAATTTACTGGGAATTTATTTAGAATTTTCTGGGAATTTCCTCAGTAATTTAGTGGGAATTTACTTAGTTATTTTACTGAGAATTTAATGGGAATTTACTGATTAATTTATTGGGAATTTACTGAGTAAATTACTGAAAATTTACTAGGAATTTAATGAAAATTTACTGAGAATTTATTAGGATTTTACTGAGTAATTTACTTAGAATTTAGTGAGAGTTTACCAGTAATTTACTGAGAATTTAATGGGAATCATCTGGGAATTTACTGAGAATTTACTGCGAATTTACTGAGAATTTACTCAATAATTTACTGGGAATTTTTTGAAAATTTACTACGTAATTTACTGTGAATTTAGTGGGAATTTACTGTGTAATTTACCGGCTATTTACTGAGTAATTTATTGAGTAATTTGCTGACAAATTGCATTGAATTTGCTCAGTAATTTACTGAGAATTTACTGACTAATTTACTTAAAATTTACTGGGAATTTACTGAGTAATTTGCTGAGAATTTACGGGGAATTTACACAGTAATTTAATTAGGATTTTCTAGGAATTTACTAAGTAGTTTACTGAGAATTTACTTGGAATTTACACAGTAATTTACTGAGAATTTTCGAGTAATTTACTGCGTAATTTAATGAGAATTTACACGGAATTTACTGAAATTATAGGCAGTAATTTGCTTGAAATTTACTGAGAATTTACTAGGAATTTACTTTGTAATGTACTGAGAATTTACTAGAAATTTATTGAGAATTTACTGAAATTTACACAGTAATATAATGAGAATTTACTGGGAATTTACTAAGTAATTTATTGAGAATTTACAAGGAATTTCCTCAATAATTTGCTGAGAATTTACTGGAAATTTATTGAGTAATTTACTGAGAATTTACTATGTAATTTAATAAGAATTTACCGGAAATTTACTAATTAATTTATTAAGAATTTACTGGGAATTTAATGAGTAATTTACTTAGAATTTACAGGGAACTTAGTCAGTAATTTACTGGAAATTTAATGAGTAATTTACTGAGAATTTGCTTTGAATTTACAGAGTAATTCGTTGGAAATTGACTGAGTAATTTACGAAGAATTTACGAGGAATTTACTGAATAATTTACTGAGAATTTACGAAAAATTTACTGACTATTTACTGAGTAATTTACTGAGAATTTACCAAGTAATTTACTAAGAATTTACTGGGAATTTACTGAAAATTTACTGAGTAATTTACTCAGAATTTACTGAGTAATTTAATAAGAATTTACTGGGAATTTACTAATTAATTTAATGAAAATTTACTGTGAATTTATAAGGAATTTCCTTAGTAATTTGCTAAGAATTTACTAAGTAATTTAATAAGAATTTAACGGGAATTTACTAATTAATTTAATTTGAATTTACTGAGAATTTACTAGGAATTTAGTCAGTAATTTACTGAGAATTTACTGGGGATTTAATGAGTAATTTACTGAGAATTTGCTTTAAATTTACTAAGTAATTTGCTGGGAATTTACTGAGTAATTTAAGAAGAATTTACGAGGAATTTACTGAATAATTTACTGAGAATTTACCAAGTAATTTTCTGAGAATTTACTAGGAATTTGCTGAAAACTTACTGGGAATTTACTGAGAATTTATTGAGTAATTTACTGAGAATTTACTTGGAATATAGTTAGTAATTTATAGAGAATTTACTGGGAATTTACTGAGAAATTTAATAAGATTTTATAGGAATTTACTTATTAATTTAATGAGAATTTATTGGGAATTTACTCAGTAATTTACTTAGAATTTACTGGGAATTTAATGAGTAATTTACTGAGAATGTGCTTTGAATTTACACAGTAATTTGCTGGGAATTTACTGAGTAATTTAAGAAGAATTTCTGAGGAATTTAATGAATAATTTACTTGTAATTTACTTAGTAATTTTCTGAGAATTTACTAAAAATTTACTGGTAATTTACTGAGAATTTACCGGAAATTTATTGAGTAATTTACCGAGAATTTACTAGGAATTTAGTCAGTAATTTCCAGAGAATTTACTGGAAATTTAATAAGATTTTATAGGAATTTACCTATTACTTTAATGGGAATTTACTGAGCAATTTACTGGAATTTACAGAGTAATTTGCTGGGAATTTACTGAGTAATTTTAGAAGAATTTACTGAGTAATTTTAGAAGAATTTACGAGGAATTTATTGAATAATTTACTAGGAATTTACTCAGTAATTTACTAACTATTTACTGGAAATTTACTCAGTAATTTACTGAGAATGTACCATGTAATTTACTGAGAATTTACTGAAAATTTCCTGGGAATTTATTGAGAATTTGCTGGGAATTTAGTCAGTAACTTCCTGAGAATTTACTGGAATTTACTGTGAAATTTAATAAGATTTTACGGGAATTTACTTATTAATTTAATGGGAATTTACTGAGAATATACAAGGAATTTACTCAGTAATTTACAGAGAATTTTCTGAGATTTTACTGAGTAATTTACTGTGAATTTACTGCGAATTTGCACAGTAATATAATGAGAATTCACTGGAAATTTACTGAGAATTTACTCAATAATTTACTGAGTAATTTAATGGGAATTTACTGCGAATTTACTGAGAATTTACTAGGAATTTACTGAGAAATTTACTGAGAATTTACTGGGAGTTTACTCAGTAATTTACTGAGAATTTACTTGGAGTTTACTAGGTAATATATAGAGAATTTACTTGGAATTAACTACATAATTTAATGAGAATTTTCAGCGAATTTAATGTGTAATTTAATAATAATTTACTGGGAATTTACTGAGAATTTACTCAAGAAATTACTAAGAATTTACTGAGAAATTTACTGAGAATTTAATGGGAATTTACTAAGTAATTTACTAAAAATTTAGAAGGAATTTAATAAGTAATTTAATGAGAATTTACGTAGTAATTTGCTGAGAATTTACCGAAAATTTACTTAGTAATTTACTAGGAATTTATTGAATAATTTACTAAAAATTTACTGGGAATTTACTGAGTAATTTAATAAGACTTTATTGGGAATTTACTAATTCATTTAATGAGAATTTACTTAGAATTTATAGGAATTTCCACAGTAATTTACTGAGAATTGAATGGGAATTTACCGAGTAATTTAATGAGAATATAGTGAGAAATTTACTGAGAATTTTATGGTAATTTCCTGGGTAATTTAATGACAATTTACTGGGAGTTTACTGAGAATTTAATGTAAATTTACTGATTAATTTAATGGAAATTTATTGAGTAATTTACTGAGAATTTACTGGGAATTTATTAGTAATTTACTGAGAATTTAGCGAGAATTCACCGGGAATTTACTGAATAATTCACTGAGAATTTACTGCGAATCATCTGGGAATTTACTGTGAATTTACTGCGAATTTACTCAGTAATTTGCTGGGAATTTATTGGGAATTTACTACGTAATTTACTGAGAATTTAATGGGAATTTATTGTGTAATTTACTGGGAATTTACTGAGTAATTTGCTGAGAATTTACATTAAATTTCCTTATTAATTTACTGAGAATTTATTAGGAATTTACTGAGTAATTTAGTTAGAATTTACTGGGAATTTACTGAGAATTTACACAATAATTTAATTAGAATTTACTAGGAATTTACTGAGTTGTTACTAAGAATTTACGGGGAATTTACACAGTAATTCATTGAGAATTTTTTGGTAATTTACTGTGTAACTTTATGAGAATTTACTGAAAATTTTCTGAAATTTTACACAGTAATTTGTTCGGAATTTACTAAGAATTTACTGGGAATTTACATTGTAATGTACTGAGAATTTTTTAGGAATTTACTCAGTAATTTACTGAAAATTTACAAGGAATTTCCGCAGTAATTAGTTGAGAATTTACTGAAAATTTACTGTATAATTTACTGAGAATTTACCAAGTAATTTATTGAGAATTTACTGGGAATTTACTGAGTAATTTATTGAGAATTTATTGGGAATTTAGTCAATAATTTATTGAGAATTTACTCGGAATTTAACGAGCAATTTACTGAGAATTTGCTTTGAATTTACAGAGTAATTTGTTGGGAATTTACTGAGTAATTTAAGAAGATTTTACAAGGAATTTAATGAATAATTAACTGAGAATTTACAGGGAATTTACTCAGTAATTTACTGAGAATTTACTGAAAATTTATTTAATAATTTACTGAGAATTTACTGGAAATTTACTAACTATTTGCTGGGAATTTACTGAGTAATTTACTGAGAATTTACCAAGTAATTTACTGAGAATTTACCAAGTAATTTACTGAGAATTTACTGAGAATTTATTGACTAATTTACTGAGAAATTTAATAAGATTTTATGGGAATTTACTTATTAATTTAATGTGAATTTACTGAGTAATTTCCTGAGAATTTACCGAGAATTTACTCAGTAATTTACTGAGAATTTGTTTTGAATTTACAGATTAATTTGCTAGAAATTTACTGAGTAATTTAAGAAGAATTTTTGAGGAATTTACTAAATAATTTACTGAGAATTTACTGGGAATTTACTCAGTAATTTACTGGGAATTTGCTGAGTAATTTACCGATAATTTCCCATGTAATTTACTGAGAATTTACTAGGAATTTACTGAGTAATTTATAGAGAATTTACTCAGTAATTTACTGGGAATTTACTGAATAATTTACAGGGAATTTAATGAGTAATTAATGGGAATTTACTGCGAATTTATTTAGAATTTACTAGGAATTTAATGAGTAATTTACTTGGAATTTACTTGGTAATTTACTGAGAATTTAATGGTAATTTACTAAGTAATTTACTGGGATTTTGCTAAATATTTTACTAGTAATTTACTGAGAATGTTCTTGGAATTTACGGGGTAATTTACAAAGAATTTACTTGAAATTAACTGCATAATTTAATTAGAATTTACTGGGTATTTACTGAGAGTTTAATGGGAATTTACTGAGTAATTTGCTGAGAATTTAATGTGTAATTTAATAAGAATTTACTGGGAATTTATTAAGAATTTACGGGGAATTTACTCAAGAATTTACTACGAATTTGCTGAGAAATTTATTGAGAATTTAATAGGAATTTACTAATTAATTTATCGAGAATTTAAAAGGAATTTACTGAGTATTTTAATGAGAACTTATTGGGAATTTACCGAGAATTTACGTAGTAATTTGCTGAGAATTTAATGGAAATTTATTGAGAATTTATTGAGTAATTTAATAAGAATTTACTAGGAATTACTAATTAATTTATTGAAAATTTACTAGGAATTTACTGGGAATTTACAAGGAATTTCCTCAGTAATTTGCTTAGAATTTACTGAGTAATTTACATAGAATTTACTCAGTAGTTTACTGGGAATTTAATGAGTAATTTACTAAGAATTTGATTTGAATTTACGGAGTAATTTGCTGCGAATTTACGAATTAATTTAAGAAGAATTTACGAGGAATTTACTTATTAATTTACTGAGAATTTACTGGGAATTTATTCAGTAATTTACTAAGAATTTACTAAAAATTTACTGAACAATTTACAGTGAATTTACTGGAAATTTACTGTCACGACCCCAAACCGCCCCTAGTAGTTTGGTGCCGTGATGGCCAGCAATCCGAGATTACCGAAGGCCAACTTTCAAAAGTTTAACACAATCAGAGTATAGTATAGGGGCTCACAGATGCGGAAGCGATAAATCAAAATACAAGTGGTCTATAAGAGCTGTGCATAGATCAAATGTAATGACATACATGACATAGTTTCTCATTCGGTTGATAATAAACGAAATACATATCAGAATCTTGATCAAAAGGCTTCTAGAGCCGACATGTGCAAATACAATGATTACAAGCCAAAGAAGCATAATCTTCAAGATTTGCCGACGAAATACAAATTTTCCGACATAGTTCTGTCTCTTTCGCTGGTTCTCCCCCGAGCTCTGGTATCGATTCTGGTTAGCTTCGGCCAGAATGGCTTTGTCCAACACTTCGGCGTAAGTCGGCATATTGTGCAAGTTAACCCGGTCTTGAATCGGTCCGCGAAGGCCACTCTCGAACTTCCTGGCCTTCATGTAATTCATCGTTGGCCATGTGAGGTGCAAACCTCGCCAATTCAGTAAAAGCGCGGTCGTATTCCGCCACTGTTCGGTTGCCTTGCGTCAAAGTCTGAAATTCGGTAGCCTTGCGGTTTCGAACACTTAGGGGAAAGTGTTTGTTGTAGAACAACTCTAAGAATCGGCTCTAGGTCAGATCTGGATTGCTTTCTCGAACCATCATCCACCATCTGCGAGCGTCATCATCTAACGTGAATGCTGCCAACGCCACCTTCTGAGCGTCGGTGCTAGGAAAGATCTCGAACAACTTTTCTATTTCCAAAACCCACGCCTCAGCCTTCATTGGCTCTATACCCCCAGAGAATCTCGGTGGTTTCATTTTCTTGAACTCCCTGATCAAAGCTATCGTGCCATCCTCATATAAGGCTGGCTGCGGAGGAACTTGCGGCACTGGAGGAGGTGGAGGCAGAACTACATTTCGGCCGTTGGTCTGCTCGGCCTGAGTCGACGTAGCACTAGCGTACTACTGTCTTGTTTGCCTCAACTCGCGGGCCAAACCTTTAACTAATCTTTCCAGTCTGTCCAATCTGTCTTCGGGCTGATCCCGGCCAATTGGAGGTCTACCTCTCCTCACGATGCTATGAGCATGCAAAGTGTGAATTTAAAACAAATAAGCAAATAACCACGTAGGCAAGTGACAGATAGGTATGTCAAGACAATGCACACCTCGTTCAAATAGCAAGCACCATGATGCAATCCTAACATCTTTCTAAGGGAAATCCTATGCTCTTTAGGACTCAAAGTGTGTAAATAACGTATACTGAGGAACTTGTGCTCTGATACCATTCTGTCACGACCCCAAACCGCCCCTAGTAGTTTGGTGCCGTGATGGCCAGCAATCCGAGATTACCGAAGGCCAACTTTCAAAAGTTTAACACAATCAGAGTATAGTATAGGGGCTCACAGATGCGGAAGCAATAAATCAAAATACAAGTGGTCCATAAGAGCTGTGCATAGATCAAATGTAATGACATACATGACATAGTTTCTCATTCGGTTGATAATAAACGAAATACATATCAGAATCTTGATCAAAAGGCTTCTAGAGCCGACATATGCAAATACAATGATTACAACCCAAAGAAGCATAATCTTCAAGATTTGCCGACGTAAATACAAATTTTCTGACATAGAACAAGTCAAGACGACATGACAAGAATCCAAAACAAGCTTTGCAAAACACTTCTAGGCGTCGCCACCGTCCTGCTCATCACCTACATATATATAGAGAGGGTGAGCTTGGATACTCAGTGAATGGTACTAGTAATAAAGGTTTTGCATGAATATAGCCGAAGTCTTTTCCAAACAAAACATGCCAAGACCATACGAATATTAGCTGAGATCCTTTCAGATCAAAACACATCAAAACTTTATCAAAGCAAGAGATGAACCGTATTCATCTATCAAGTCTTACAAGTCTCAAGGGATGCTTACTGGCATCGGCAAAACACAAATCAAGCTTTCCGAACAAACAAATCCACGCGGTAAACCGTCAGTGGCAAAACAAAGACTGCACGATCCGTAATCGATTAGTCGAAGGTACTGCGAAAGTTTATAGTCCTCCAGCACAAGGGACTTGTGTTACTTAAGCCCGTAGCTCTTTTTAACACGATGGTCTTGTGTTACTTAGGCCCGTAGCCCGCTTTAACACGATAGTCTTGTGTTACTTAGGCCCGTAGCCCGCTTTAACACGATAGTCTTTCCAAGAAAGGACCGTATCCTTTTATAATTAGTGCTGCGAAAGTTTAGAGTCCTCCAGCACAAGGGACTTTTCAAGGATGACATCAAAACAAAGCTTATACTTGATACATCAAAACAGAGCTATTCATTCATGCTTAAGAAATACTTTCGTCAAAACAAAGCAAAGCAAGATTTATCAAAACAGTATAACATCGCTTTATTAAAAATACCACTCACATAAATCTCCTCGGGTGTGGGCTCAAAGCAAAGATCAAGGGCCTACAATCACATGGCAATCACATTCTCAAAACAAGCTTTATATACATGCAAATGATCCCGGCATTCTCACCAGATCCAAGTCAATGACAAAGCAAAACATGTTGGGAGTTTAAACACTGCTTTCGTCTCATGAAAACACACTGGGTACCAACCAGGTCTTTGCCGAGGTCCCACACCTCCTTGCCGAGGTGTGGTCCCGATGGTCTCGTTCAAAAGCAAAGTCGGGAAAACCTGGGTTTCCCTTTGAAGAACATGAAGAACATGATGAACATGGTCATGAGGAAGATGAATGCAAGATCATAACTTGTTACAAAAAAATCTGAGATTTCATGCCATGAGTTCAAAACATGGACCTGGGTACCCATACAAGAAGGTCATGCAAGAACAAACACAAAACATGGTTCTTGTTCCAAACTTTCGGATCAAAACGAGACTTTTCTTCAAGAACACATGAATACTATCTTTCTCTTCCGAAACCAACTTCAAATCGATGCATGACATGCAAAACAAATTCGATCATGCAATGTAGCTAGATGATCAATAACAACAACCAGAGTAGATTAAGATTCTTACCCCCAAAGCTCGAATCTAACGGCTCAACTCCAAAGGTCAACTTGAAAATCTACTCTCTCACTCTAAAACTCCTTCTCCCTCTTCTAGAGCTTCTCTCTCTTCAAGAACAAAACTTGCAACAAAATGATACAAAAGAATGATATGTTCACAGTCCTGCCGGCTGACTTAACCCTCAGCTCGGACATGTGGCGCTTCCGGGTTGGTTCAACTCAAAGGGTGACTGATTGATAAGACAACTCTATGACAAAGCGTATGCAGCAAGCTAAGGCAAGACACATCGGCAAGTAATGACATCGGCTAAAGTCAAAGCTTCGGCAACAGGGTAACAAAGACATCGGCTAGGGAGGACGACACTTGACTAAGCTGTGCCACACCTCGGTCTAGGTCATACCTGCCCAAGGACAAGGATCACTAAGTGCAAAACATCTCAGCAACAAGCCCGGTGTAAAGATGGGGGTCGACCAAGCGGTTCCAAAACAGTTCTAAATACAAAGGTTCAGAGGTGAACTAAGCTCAAGATGACCTCGGCTACACACCAAGCAAGGAACAAAATCATGCAAGCAATACTTAATCAAAACAAGGCAAGGCAAAACTTGCAAAACAACATAACAAGACGGGATCATGAATGAATGTATGCAGGTATGACAAGAGTAAGGTGAGGGTTGCTACATTTACTGACTATTTATTGAGTAATTTACTGAAAATTTACTGGGAATTTATTAAGTAATTTACTGAGAATTTGCTGAGAACTTACTGAGAAATTTAATAAGATTTTATGGGAATTTACTTATTAATTTAATGGGAATTTACGGAGTAATTTACTGAGAATTTACAAGGAATTTACTCAGAAATTTACTGAGAATTTACTGGGAATTTAATGAGTAATTCACTGAGAATTTGCTTTTAATTTACAAAGTAATTTGCTGGGAATTTACTGAGTAATTTAAGAAGAATTTACGAGGAATTTACTGAATAATTTACTGAGAATTTACTGGGAATTTACACAGTAATTTATTAAGAATTTACTAGAAATTTACTGACTATTTATTGGAATTTACTGAGTAATTTACTGGGAATTTACTGGGAATTTATTGAGTAATTTACTGGGAATTTAGTCAGTAATTTCTTGAGAATTTACTGGAAATTTACTGAGAAATTTAATAAGATTTTATGGGAATTTAATTATTATTTTAATGGGAATTTCCTGAGTAATTTTCTGACAATTTACAAGGAATTTACTCCGCAATTTACAGAGAGTTTTCTGTGAATTTACTGAGTACTTTACTGTGAGTTTACAGCGAATTTACACCGTAATATAATGAGAATTTACTGGGAATTTACTTTGTAATTTACTGAAAATTTACAGGGAATTTACTCAGTAATTTAATGGGGATTTACTAAGAATTACTCGGCAATTTACTGGGAATTTACTAGGAATTTAATGAGTAATTTAATGGGAATTTACTGAAAATTTACTAGGAATTTACTGAGTAATTTACTGAGTAATTTAGTGGAAGTTTACTCGGTTATTTACAGAGAATTTACTTGGAATTTACTGCGTAATTTACTGAGAATTTTCTGTGAATTTACTAGGTAATTTACAGAGAATTTACTTGGAATTAACTGCATAATTTAATGAGAATTTTCTGCTAATTTAATAATAATTTACTGAGAATTTACTCAAGGATTTACTAAAAATTTACTGGGAATTTACTAAAAATTTTACTGTGAATTTAATGGGAATTTACTAAGTAATTTACTTAGAATTTAAAAGCAATTTACTAAGTAATTTAATGAGAATTTACTGAGAATTTTCTAAGAATTTACGTAGTAATTTGCTGATAATTTACTGAAAATTTACTAGGAATTTACTGAGTAATTTACTAAAAATTTACTGGGAATTCACTTAGTAATTTAATAAGAATTTACTGGAAATTCACTAATTCATTTAATGAGAATTTACTGGGAATTTATTGAGAATTTCCACAGTAATTTACTGAGAATTGATTGGGAATTTAATGCGTATATACTGGGAATTGACTGAGTAATTTAATGAGAATTTACTAGGAATTTATTTAGAATTTTCTGGGAATTTTCTCAGTAATTTAGTGGAAATTTACTTAGTAATTTACTAAGAATTTAATGGGAATTTACTGATTAATTTATTGGGAATTTACTGAGAATTTACTAGGAATTTACTGAGAATTTATTAGGATTTTACTGAGTAATTTACTGAGAATTTAGTAAGAGTTTACCGGTAATTTACTAAGTAATTTACCGAGAATTTACTAGGAATCATCTGGGAATTTACTGAGAATTTACACAATAATTTACTGGGAATTTTTCTGAGAATTTACTACGTAATTTACTGAGAATTTAGTGGGAATTTACTGTGTAATTTACCGACAATTTACTGAGTAATTTATTGAGTAATTTGCTGAGAAATTACATTGAATTTGCTTAGTAATTTACTCAGAATTTAATGACTAATTTACTTAGAATTTACTGGGAATTTACTGAGTAATTTGCTGAGAATTTACGGGGAATTTACATAGTAATTTAATTAGGATTTACTAGGAATTTACTAAGTAGTTTACTGAGAATTTACTTGGAATTTACACAGAAATTTACTAAGAATTTTCGAGTAATTTACTGCGTAATTTAATGAGAATTTACACGGAATTTACTGAAATTATAGACAGTAATTGATTGAAATTTACTGAGAATTTACTGGGAATTTACTTTGTAATGTACTGAGAATTTACTAGGAATTTACTGAGAATTTACTGGAATTTACACAGCAATATAATGAGAATTTACTGGGAATTTACTGAGTAATTTATCGGGAATTTACTGAGTAATTTACTGAGAATTTACAAGGAATTTCCTCAATAATTTGCTGAGAATTTACTGAGTAATTTACTGAGAATTTACTATGTAATTTAATAAGAATTTACCAGAAATTTACTAATTAATTTATTAAGAATTTACTAGGAATTTAATGAGTAATTTATTGAGAATTTGCTTTCAATTTACAGAGTAATTTGCTGGAAATGTTTTGAGTAATTTCAGAAGAATTTACGAGGAATTTACTGAATAATTTACAAAAAATTTACTGACTATTTACTGAGTAATTTACTGAGAATTTACCAAGTAATTTACTAAGAATTTACTCAGAATTTACTCAATAATTTACTGAAAATTTACTGAATAATTTACTGAGAATTTACTGACTCTTTACTGGGAATTTACTGAGTAATTTAGATAGAATTTATCAAGTAATTTACTGAGAATTTACTGGGAATTTATTGAGTAATTTATTGAGAAATTTAATAAGATTTTATGGGAATTCACTTATTAATTTAATAGGAATTTACTGAGTAATTTACTGAGAATTTGCAGGGAATTTACTCAGTAATTTACTGCGAATTTACGTTGAATGTACAGAGTAATTTGCTGGGAATTTATTGAGTAATTTAAGAAAAATTTACGAGGAATTTACTGAATAATTTACTGAGAATGTACTGGAAATTTACTCACTATTTACTGGGAATTTACTGAGTAATTTACTGAGAATTTAACAAATAATTTACTGAGAATTTATTGGGAATTTACTAAGAATTTATTGAGAATTTACTGTGAATTTACGCAGTAATATAATGGGAATTTACTTAGTAATTTACTGAGAATTTACTCGGAATTTACTGAGAATTTACTCAGCAATTTACTGAGGAATTTATTGAGAATTTAATGAGTAATTTACTTAGAATTTACTAGGAATTTAAAGAGTAATTTGCTGGTAGTTTACTCGGTAATTTACTGAGAATTTACTTGGAATTTGCCGCGTAATTTCTTGAGAATTTAATAGGAATTTACTGAGAATTTACGGGGATTTTTCTGACTATTTTACTAGTAATTTACTGAGAATTTTTTGGGAATTTACGGGTAATTTACAGAGAATTTACTTGGAATTAACTGCATAATTTATTTAGAATTTACTAGGTATTTACTAAGAGTTTAATGGGAATTTACTGAGTAATTTGCTGAAAATTTAATGAATATTTGAATAAGAATTTACTGGGAATTTATTGAGAATTTACGGGGAATTTACTAAAGAGTTTACTGAGAATTTACTGTGAATTTGCTGAGAAATTTATTGAGAATTTAATGGGAATTTACTAATTAATTTACTGAGAATTTAAAAGGAATTTATTGAGTAATTTAATGAGAATTTATTAGGAATTTACTGAGAATTTACTAGGAATTTACGTAGTAATTTGCTTATAATTTATTGGATATTTACTGAATAATTTAATAAGAATTTACTGGGAATTTACTAATTAGTTTAATGAGAATTTACTGAGAGTTTACTGGAAAAACTGAGTAATTTACTGAGAATTTACAAAGAATTTCCTCAGTAATTTGCTGAGAATTTACTGGAAACTTTCTGAGTAATTTACTTAAAATTACTAAGTAATTTAATAAGAATTTACCGGGAATTTACTAATTAATTTAATGAGAGTTTACTAGGAATTTACAAATTAATTTAATGAGAATTTACTAGGAATTTACTGAGAATTTAATGAGTAATTTACCGAGAATTTACTGGGAATTTAGTCAGTAATTTACTGAGAATTTGCTTTGAATTTGCAGAGAAATTTTCTGGGAATTTACTAAGTAATTTAAGAAGAATTTACAAGGAATTTACTGAATAATTTACTGAGAATTTACTGGAAATTTACTCAGTAATTTACTAAGAATTTACTAAAAATTTACTAAATAATTTACTGAGAATTTATTGAAAATTTACTGACTATTTACTGGGAATTTACGGAGTAATTTACTGAGAATTTACCAAGTAATTTACTGAGAATTTGCTGGGAATTTACTGAAAATTTACTGGGAATTTACTGAGAACTTACTGGGAATTTATTGAGTAATTTACTGAGAATTTATTGGAAATTTAGTCAGTAATTTACTGGGAATTTACTAAGAAATTTAATAAGATTTTATGGGAATTTACTGAGAATTTACAAGGAATTTACTCCGTAATTTACTGAGAATTTACTGGGAATTTAATGAGTAATTTACTGAGAATTTACTTTGAATTTACAGAGTAATTTGCTGGGAATTTACTGAGTAATTTACGAAGAATTTACGAGAAAGTTACTGAATAATTTACTGAGAATTTACTGGGAATGTACTCAGTAATTTACTGGGAATTTACTGAAAATTACTGAATAATTTACTGAGTATTTTCTGGAAATTTACTGACTATTTACTGGGAATTTACTGAGAATTTATCAAGTAATTTACTGAGAATTTACTCCGAATTTATTGGGAATTTATTGAGTAATTTACTGAGAATTTACTATGAATTTAGTTAGTAATTTCTTGAGAAATTTAATAAGATTTTATTGGAATTTACTTATTAATTTAATGAGAATTTACAAGGAATTTACTCAGTAATTTACAGATAATTTTCTTAGAATTTACTGTGAATTTACTGCGAATTTACACAGTAATATAATGAGAATTTACTGAGAATTTATAGGGAATTTACTCTGTAATTTACTGTTAATTTACTCGGAATTTACTGAGAATTTACGTGGTAATTTACTAGGAATTTACTAAGAATTTAATAAGTAATTTAATAGGAATTTACTGCGAATTTTATGAGAATTTACTAGGAATTTATTGGGAGTTTACTCAGTAATTTACTGAGAATTTACTGCGTAATTTACTGAGAATTTTCTGGAAATTTACAGAGAATTTACTAGGAATTAACTACATAATTTAATGAGAATTTTCTGCGTATTTAATGAGTAATTTAGTAAGAATTTACTAGGAATTTATTGAGAATTTACTCAAGAATTTACTGGGAATTTACTGAGAAATTTATTGAGAATTTAATGGGAATTTACTAAGTAATTTACTGAGAATTTAAAAGGAATTTACTAAGTAATTTAATGAGAATTTATTGCGAATTTACTGAGAATTTACGCATTATTTGCTGAAAATTTACTAGAAATTTACTAAAAATTTACTGAATAATTTAATAAGAATTTTCTGGGAGTTTACTAATTCATTTAATGAGAATTTACTGAGAAATTACTTTGAATTTACAGGTAATTTACACAGTAATTTACTAGGAGTTGTCTGGGAATTTACTGAGTATTTACTGGAAATTTACTGAGTAATTTAATGAAAATTTAATGAGAATTTACTGATTAATTTAATGGGTATTTAATGAGTAATTTAATGAGAATTTACTAGGAATTTAATGAGAATTTACTGAGAATTTACTAGGAATTTACTAGGTAATTTACTGAGAATTTATTGAGAATTTGCCGGGAATTTATTGAGTACTTTACTGAGAATTTATTGGGAATCATCTGGGAATTTACTGAGAATTTACTGCGAATTTGCTGAGGAATTTACTTGGAATTTGCTGAGTAATTTACTCAGAATTTACTGGGAATTTACTACGTAATTTACTGAGAATTTAATGGGAATTTTCTGTGTAATTTACCGGGAATTTACTGAGTAATTTATTGAGTAATTTGCTGAGAATTTATTTTGAATTTCCTTAGTAATTTACTGAGAATTTACTGGGGATTTATTGAGTAATTTACTTAGAATTTTCTAGGAATTTACTGAGTAGTATGCTTAGAATTTACGGGAAATTTACTGAGAATTTATTCAAAATTTACTCAGTAATTTACTGAGAATTTACTGAAAATTTTCTGAATAATTTACTGATAATTTACTCAGTATTTACTGGGAATTTACCAAGAATTTACCAAGTAATTTACTGAGAATTTACTCTGAATTTACGCAGTAATATAATATGAATTTATTAAGTAATTTACCGGGAATTTACTGAGAATTTACTCAGTAATTTACTGGGAATTTACTAAGTAATTTGCTAAGAATTTAATGAGTAATTTACTTACAATTTACTAGGAATTTAATGAGTAATTTGCTGGGAATTTACTCGGTAATTTACTGAGAATTTACTTGGAATTTACTAGGTAATTTGCTGAGAATTTACTAGGATTTTACTGAGTATTTTACTAGTAATTTAATGAGAATTCTCTGGTAATTTACGGGGTAATTTACAGGGAATTTACTTGGAATTAACTGCATAATTTAATTAGAATTTACTGGGCATTTACTAAGAGTTTAATGGGAATTTATTGATTAATTTGACAAGAATTTAATGAGTAATTTAATAAGAATTTACTTGGAATTTATTGAGAATTTATGAGGAATTTACTCAAGAATTTGCTGAGAATTTACAGCGAATTTGCTGAGAAATTTATTGAGAATTTAATGGGAATTTACTAATTAATTTACTAAGAATTTAAAAGCAATTTACTGAGTAATTTAATTAAAATTTATTGGGAATTTACTGAGAATTTACTAGGAATTTTACCTAGTAATTTGCTTAGAATTTACTGAAAATTTACTGAGAATTTACTAAGTAATTTAATAAGAATTTACATGGAATTTACTAATTAGTTTAATGAGAATTCACTGAGAATTTACTGGGAAAACTGAGTAATTTACTGAGAATTTACAAGGAATTTCCTCAGCAATTTGCTGACAATTTACTGGAAATTTACTGAGTAATTTACTGAGAATTTACTAAGTAATTTAATAAGAATTTACCGGGAATTTACTAATTAATTTAATGAGAATTTACTAGGAATTTACTTAGAATTTAATGAGTAATTTACTAAGAATTTACTGGGAATTTAGTCAGTAATTTACTGAGAATTTACTGGGAATTTAATGAGTAATTTACTGAGTAATTTAAGAAGAATTCGCGAGGAATTTACTGAGAATTTACTTAGTAATTTACTGAGAATTTATTGGAAATTTACTAAATAATTTACTGAGAGTTTATTGGAAATTTACTGACTATTTACTGGGAATTTACTGAGTAATTTACTGATAATTTACCAAGTAATTTACCTAGAATTTACTGAGAATTTACTAGGAATTTATTGAGTAATTTACTAATAATTTACTGGGAATTTAGTCAGTAATTTCCTGGGAATTTACTTAGAAATTTAATAAGATTTTATGGGAATTTACTTATTAATTTAATGGAAATTTACTGAGTAATTTATTAAGAATTTACAGAGAATTTAATGAGTAATTTACTGAGAATTTGCTTTGAATTTACAGAGTAATTTGCTGGGAATTTATTTAGTAATTTAAGAAGAATTTAGGATGAATTTACTGAATAATTTACTGAGAATTTATTGGCAATTTACTCAGTAATTTATTGAGAATTTACTGGAAATTTACTGAATAATTTATTGAGAACTTATTGAAAATTTACTGACTATTTACTGGGAATTTATTGAGAATTACTAGGAATTTACATAGAATTTATAGGGAATCTATTGAGTAATTTACTGGAAATTTACTGAGAAATTTAATAAGATTTTATGGGAATTTACTTATTAATTTAATGGGAATTTACTGAGTAATTTATTCAAAATTTACAGGGAATTTACTCAGTAATTTACTATAAATTTAATGAGTAATTTGCTGAGAATTTTCTTTGAATTTACAGAGTAATTTGCTGGGAATTTACTTAGTAATTTAACAAGAATTTACTTGGAATTTATTCAGTAATTTATTGAGAATTTACTGGAAATTTACTGAATAATTTACTGAGAACTTACTGGAAATTTACTGACTATTTACTGAGTAATTTACTGAGAATTTAACAAGTAATTTACTGAGAATTTACTTAAAATTTACTGAGAATTTACTCGGAATTTCTTGAGTAATTTACTGAGAATTTATTGGAATTTAGTCAGTAATTTCCTGAGAATTTATTGGGAATTTATTGAGAAATTTAATAAGGTTTGATGGGAATTTATTGAGAAATTTAATCAGATTTTATGGGAATTTACTTATTAATTTAATGAGAATTTACTCAGAATTTACAGGGAATTTATTCACTAATTTACATAGAATTTGTTGAGTAATTTACTGTGAATTTACTGCGAATTTATACAGTAATATAATGAGAATTTACTGGGAATTTACTGAGTAATTTACTGAAAATTTACAGAGAATTTACTCTGTAATTTACTGTTAATTTACTGAAAATTTACTCGGTAATTTACTGTGAATTTACTAGGAATTTAATGGTAATTTAATGGGAATTTACTGCAAATTTACTGAGAATTTATTAGGAATTTACTAAGTAATTTACTGAGAATTTACTGGAAGTTTACTCGGTAATTTACAGAGAATTTACTTGGGATTTACTGCGTAATTTACTTAGAATTTTATGAAAATTTACTTGCAATTAACTACATAATTTAATGAGAATTTTCTGCGAATTTAATGAGTAATTTAATAAGAATTTACTGGGAATTTACTGAGAATTTAATGGAAATTTACTAAGTAATTTACTGAGAATTTAAAAGGAATTTACTGAGTAATTTAATGAGACTTTACTGGGAATTTACTTAGAATTTACGTAGTAATTTGCTGAGAATTTACTGAAAAATTACTAAGTAATTTACTAGGAATTTACTGAGTAATTTACTAAAAATTTACTGAGAATTTACTGAGTAATTTAATAAGAATTTACTGGGAATTTACGAATTCATTTAATGAGAATTTACTGGGAATTTACTGAGTAATTCACTAAGAATTTACAGGGAATTTCCACAGTAATTTACTGAGAAGTGTCTGTGAATTTACTGAGTATTTATTGGGAATTTACTGAGTAATTTAATGATAATTTACTAGGAATTTACTGAGAAATTTACTGAGAATTTTTTGAGAATTTCCTGAGTAATTTAATGAGAATTTACTGGTAATTTACTAAGTAATTTACTAAGAATTTAATGGAAATTTACTGATTAATTTAATGGGAATTTACTGAGTAATTTACTGGAAATTTACTAAGAATTTATTAGCAATTTACTGAGTAATTTACTGAGAATTTAGTGAGACTTTGCCGGGAATTTACTAAGTAATTTACTGGGAATCATCTGGGAATTTACTGAGAATTTACTGCGAATGTACTGAGAATTTGCTTAGTAATTTACTGAGTATTTACTTGAAATTTACTGAGTAATTTACTCAGAATTTATTGAAAATTTACTGAGAATTTACTCAGAATTTACTACGTAATTTACTGAGAATTTAATGGGAATTTACTGTGTAATTTATTGGGAATTTACTGGATAATTTATTGAGTAATTTGCTGAGAATTTATATTGAATTTCCTCAGTAATTTATTGAGAATTTACTAGGAATTTATTGAGTAATTTACTTAGAATTTACTAGGAATTTACTGAGTAGTTTGTTGAGAATTTACGAGGAATTTACATAGTAATTTAATTAGAATTTACTAGGAATTTACTAAATAGTTTGCTGAGAATTTACCCAGTGATTTATTGAAAATTTTATGGTAATTTAATAAGAATTTACTGGCAATTTATTGAAATTTTACACAGTAATTTGCTTGGAATTTATTGAGAATTTACTGGGCATTTACTTTGTCATGTACCGAGAATTTACTAGGAATTTACTGAGTAATTTACTGAGAATTTTCTGGAATTTACACAGTAATATAATGGGAATTTACTGGGAATTTACTGAGTAATTTACTGAGTAATTTACTGAGAATTTACAAGGAATTTCCTCAGTAATTTTCTAAGAATTTACTGGAAACTTACTAAGTAATTTCCTAAGAATTTACTAAGTAATTTAATAAGAATTTACCGGGAATTTACTAATTAATTTACTTATTAATTTAATGGGAATTTACTGAGAATTTACAGGGAATTTACTCAGTAATTTACTGAGAATTTACTGGGAATTTACTGAGTAATTTAAGAAGAATTTACGAGGAATTTACTGAATAATTTACTGAGAATTTATTGGGAATTTACTCAGTAATTTAATGAGAATTTACTGAAAATTTACTGAGAATTTGCTGGAAATTTTGTGACTATTTACTGGGAAATTGCTGAGTAATTTACTGGGAATTTACCAAGTAATTTACTGAGAATTTACTGCGAATTTACTGGGAATTTGCTGAGAATTTACTTGGAATTTATTGAGTAATTTTTTGATAATTTACTGGGAATTTAGTCAGTAATTTCCTGAGAATTTACTGGGAATTTAATGAGAAATTTAATAAGATTTTATGGGAATTTACTTATTAATTTAATGGGAATTTATTGAGTAATTTGCTGAGAATTTACAAGGAAGTTACTCAGTAATTTACTGAGAATTTGCTTTGAATTTACAGAGTAATTTGCTGGGAATTTACTGAGTAATTTAAGATGAATTTACGAGGAATTTACTGAATAATTTACTGAGAATTTACTGAATAATTTACTGAATAATTTACTGGAAATTTACTCACTATTTACTGGGAATTTACTGAGTAATTTATTTAGAATTTACCAAGTAATTTACTGAGTATTTACTGTGAATTTACGCAGTAATATAATGGAAATTTACTGAGTAATTTACTGAGAATTTACTCAGTAATTTACTGGGAATTCATTGAGTAATTAACTGAGAAATTAATGAGTAATTTAATGGGAATATACTGCGAATTTACTTAAAATTTACTAGGAATTTAATGAGTAATCTATTGGGAATTTACTCGGTAATTTACTGGGAATTTACAGAGTAATTTTTTGAGAATTTACTGGGATTTTACTGAATATTTTATTAGTAATTTACTGAGAATTTTATGGGAATTTACAGGTTAATTTACAGAGAATTTACTTGGAATTAACTGCATAATTTGATTAGAATTTACTGGGTATTTACTGACAGTTTAATGGGAATTTACTGAGTAATTTGATGAGAATTTAATGAGTAATTTAATAAGAATTTACTGGGAATTTATTGAGAATTTACGAAAAATTTGCTTAAGAATTTACTGCGAATTTGCTAAGAAATTTATTGAGAATTTATTGGGAATTTACTAATTAATTTACTGAGAATTTAAAAGGAATTTACTAAGTAATTTAATGAGAATTTAATAGTAATTTGTTGAGAATTTATAGAAAATTTACTGAGTAATTTAATAAGAATTTACTGGGAATTTACTAATTAATTTAATGATAATTTACTGGGAATTTACTGAGAATTTACTGGGAATTTAATAAGTAATTTACTAAGAATTTACAAAGAATTTCTTCAGTAATTTGCTGACAATTTACTGTAAATTTATTGAGTAATTTCCTGAGAATTTACTAAGTAATTTAATAAGAATTTACTGGGAATTTACTAATTAATTTAATGAGAATTTACTCGGAATTTACTGAGAATTTAATGAGTAATTTACTAAGAATTTACTGGTAATTTAGTAAGTAATTTACTGAGAATTTACTAGGATTTTAATGAGTAATTTACTGAGAATTTGCTTTGAATTTACAGAGTAATTTGCTGGGAATTTACTGAGTAATTTAAGAAGAATTTACGAGGAATTTACCGAATAATTTACTGAGAATTTACTGGGAATATACTCAGTAATTTATATAGAATTTACTTGAAATTTTTTGAATAATTTGCTGAGAATTTATTGAAAATTTACTGACATATTTACTGGGAATTTACGGAGTAATTTACTGAGAATTTACCGGGAATTTACTTGAAATTTACTGAGAATTTACTGGGAATTTACAGAGAAATTTAATAAGATTTTATGGGAATTTACTTATTAATTTAATGAGAATTTACTAAGTAATTTACTGAGAATTTACAGCCAATTTACTCAGTAATTTACTCGAAATTTAGTGAGTAATTTTCTAAGAATTTGCTTTGAATTTACAAAGTAATTTGCTGGGAATTTACTGAGTAATTTAAGAAGAATTTATGGGAAATTTACTGAATAATTTACTGATAATTTACTGGGAATTTACTCAGTAATTTACTGAGAATTTGCTGAATAATTTACTGGGAATTTACTGTAAATTTACTGGGAATTTAATTAGTAATTTACTGAGAATTTACTGATAAATTTAATAAGATTTTATGAGAATTTACTTATTAATTTAATGGAAATTTACTGAGTAATTTACTGAGAATTTATGGGAAATTTACTCAGTAATTTTCTGAGAATTTACTGAGTAATTTACTGTGAATTTACTCCAAATTTGCACAGTAATATAATGAGAATTTGCTGGAAATTTACTGAAAATTTACAGGGAATTTACTCAGTAATTTACTGGGAATTTACTTAGAATTTACTCGGTAATTTACTGGGAATTTAATGAGTAATTTAATGGGAATTAACTGCGAATTTACTGGGAGTTTACTCGGTAATTTAATGAGAATTTGCTTGGAATTTACTGCGTAATTTGCTGAGAGTTTTCTGGGAATTTACTGGGTAATTTACAGAGAATTTACTTGGAATTAACTGCATAATTTTATTAGAATTTTCTGGGAATTTTAATGAGTAATTTAATAAGAATTTACTGAGAATTTACTCAAGAATTTACTGAGAATATAATGAGAAATTTACTGAGAATTTAATGGGAATTTACTAAGTAATTTACTGAAAATTTAAAAGGAATTTACTGAGTAATTTAATGAGAATTTACTGGAAATTTACTGAGAATTTACGTTGTAATTTGCTGAGAATTTACTGAAAATTTACTGAGTAATTTACTAGGAATTGACTAAGTAATTTACTAAAAATTTACTGGGAATTTGCTGAGTAATTTAATAAGAATTTACTGCAAATTTACTAATTCATTTAGTAAGAAATTTCTGTGAATTTACTGAGAATTTACTGAGTAATTTATTGAGAATTTACATGAAATTTCCACAGTAATTTGCTGAGAATTGACTGGGAATTTACTGGGAATTTTCTTAGTAATTTAATGTGAATTTACTCGGAATTTACTAAGAATTTTTTGCGAATTTCCTGAGTAATTTAATAAGAATTTACTGAGTAATTTACTGAGAATTTAATGGGAATTTACTAAGTAATTTACTGTGAATTTACTATGAATTTAATGAGAATTTACATAGAATTTATTAGGAATCTACTGAGTAATTTACTGAGAATTTAGTGAGAATTTACAGGGAATTTACTGAGTAATTTACTGAGAATCATTTGGGAATTTACTGAGAATTTACTACCAATTTACTGGGAATTTACTCCGTAATTCACTGGAAATTTACTGAGTAATTTACTCAGAGTTACTAGAAATTTACTGAGAATTTATTAAGAATTAATATGTAATTTACTGAGAATTTAATGGGAATTTACTAAGTAATGTACTGAGAATTTACGGGGAATTTAAACAGTAATTTAATTAGAATTTACTAGGAATTTACTGAGAATTTACTGGAAATTTACACAGTAATTTATTGAAAATTTTCTGGTAGTTTACTGAGTAATTTGATTAGAATTTACTAGGAATTTACTGAAATTTTACACAGTAATTTGTTTGGAATTTACTGAAAATTTATTAGAAATTTACTTTGTAATGTACTTAGAATTTATTAGGAATTTATTGAGTAATTTACTGAAAACTTACTGGAATTTACACAGTAATATAATTAAAATTTACTGGGAATTTACTGAGTATTTTACAGAGAGTTTATCGGAAATTTATGGGGGATTTACTGAGAATTTATTGGTAATTTACTGAGTAATTTGCTGAGTAATTTACTCGGAATTTACTGAGAATTTAGTGGTAATTTACTGAGAATTTACTATTAAATTTATTGAGTAATTTAAGGGGAATTTAACAGGAATTTACTGAGTAATTTACTGGGAATTTACTCGGTAATTTATTGACAATTTACTTCTAATTTACTGAGAATTTACTGGGAATTTACCGAGTAATTTATGGGGAATTTACTGAGTAATTTACTGAGAATTTACTTGAAATTTACTACATAATTTAATGAGAATTTACTAGGAATTTGCTAAGAATTCACTGGGAATATACTGGCAATTTACTAGGAATATGCTGAGTAATTCACTGGGAATTCACTCGGAATTTACTGAGAATTTACTGAGTAATTTAATAAGAATTTACTGGGAATTTTGTCAGTAATTTACTGAGTAATTAATAAGAATTTACTTGAAATTTACTGATTAATTTACTGGGAATTTACTGAGAATTTGCTGGGAATTTACTGCGTAATTTACTGGGAATTTACTAAGTATTTACTGAGAATATACTAGGAATTTACTGATAATTTACGGGGAATTCAATCAGTAATTTTTTGATAATTTACTCGGAATTTACTGAGAATTTACTCCGTAATTTAATGGGAATTTACTGGGAATTTACTGTGAATTATCTGGGAATTTATTAGGAATTTTCTCAGAGAATTTACTGAGAATTTACTTGTAATTTACTGAGAATTTACAGGGAATTTACTGAGTAATTTTTTGAGAATTCACTCGGAATTTAAATAGTAATTTAATGAGAATTTACTTGGAATTTACTAAGTAATTTACTGAGAATTTACTGCGAATTTATTAGGAATTTATTGAGAATTTACTCAGTAATATACTGAGAATTTACCAGGAATTTATTGAGTAATTCACTGAGAATTTACTCTGTAATTTACTGAGTAATTTACTAAAAATTTACTGAGAAGTTATTGAGTAATTTACAGAGAATTTATTTCGTAATTTACTGAGAATTTATTGGGTATTTGCTGAGTAATTTACTCAGAATTTATTGGGAATTTACTGAGTAATTTGCTTAGAATTTACGGGGAATTTACACAGTAATTTAATGAGAATTTACTAGGACTTTATTAAGTAATTTACTGAGTAATTTACTCAGAATTTATAGGGAATTTACTGAGTAATTTACAGATAATTTACTGAGAATTTACACTGTAATTTACTGAGTAATTTACAGATAATTTACTGAGAATTTACACTGTAATTTACTGAGTAATTTACTGAGAAGTTATTGGGAAATTACTGAGTAATTTACTGAGAATTTACAGGGAATTTGCTGAGAATTTACTAGGAATTTACGGAGTAATTTATTTGGAATTTACAAAGTAATTTACTCGGAATTTAATGGTAATTTACTAAGTAATTTACTGAGAATTTACTGGGAATTTACTGAGAATTTACGGGGAATTTTCTCAGTAATTTATTGGGAATTTACTGAGTAATTTACTGAGAATTTACATAAATTTTCTAGGAATTTACCGAGTAATTTACCAGTAATGTAACAACCCTCACTTCAACTTAGTCATACTTGCATACATTTATGTATGATCTTGTTTTGTTATGTTGCATTTGCAAATCCTGTCTTGTTTTGCTTGAGTGTTGCTTGCATGTTTTGTTCTTGCCTGGTGTGTTGCCGAGGTCACCTTAAGCCTAGTCACCTTTGAACCTTTTTACACTTAGAACTATCTTGGAACCACTTTGGTTGACCTCCACCATCACCTAGGCATATTGGCCGAGATGCCATCATCTAGGCCGAGGTGTGCGTCACCTAGGCCGAGATGTGCATCATCTAGGCCGAGATGTTATCATCTAGGCGTTCTAGATCCTTGATCCTTGCACTTAGTGATTTTGTTCCTGGAATGGTATGACCTAGACCAAGGTGTGGCACAGCTTAGTCAAGTGTTGTTCTTCCAAGCCGATGTCGTTGTTACCCTACTTGCCGAAGCTTTGCCCTTTATCCGAGATCATCACTTGCCAGAGTGCTCTTGCCGTCTAGCTTGTTAAATACACTTTGTCATGGTCTTGTCTTGTCAGTCAGTCACCTTTTTTAGTAGAGCCAATCAGCCGATGCCACATGTCCCAACAGAGGGTTTAAGTCAGTGACTGTCGAGAAAAACATATCATTTTGTATCAAATCTTGTCTTTTAGAGAGAGAGACTCTAAGAAGAAGAAGGAGAAGCTTTTGAGTGAGAGAGTGGACCTCCAAGCTGATCGTTGGAGTTTGAACCGTTAGATTCGAGTTTTGAGGTTAGAATCTTAATCTACTCTTGTTGTTCTTATTGATCGTCCAGTTGCATTGCATGATCGAACCTGTTCTGCATGCCCTGCATTGATTTAAAGTTGGTTTTTAGTAAGAGAAGATAGTGTTCATGTGTTCTTGAAGGAAAGTCTTGTTTTGATCCGAAAGTTGCATCAAGAATCATGTTTTTGTGTTTGTTTTCACAAGATCTTCAAGTATGGGTACCCAGGTCCATGTTTTCGAACTCATAGCACGAAATCTCAGACTTTGTAATAACAAGTTATGATTTAAGCATGCATGTTCTTCGTCTTCTCCGACTTCGCTTTTGAATGTGGCCGTCGGGACCACACCTCGGCGAGAAGGGGTGGGACCTCGGCCAAGACCTGGTTGGTGCCCAGCATGTTTTCCCAAGATGAGAAATAGTGTTTTGTTTGATTTAACTTAGTTTTCGAAGAATGCCGAGATCATCCGTTTGCATGTGAAGCTTGTTTGAAAGTGCGTTCAATAGACTTTGCCATGTGTTTGTAGGACTTGGACTTTTGCCTTGACCCCGACGTTTGAAGAACTAAGTGAGTGGTATTTTTAATAAAGCTTTGTTATCATATTTTGATAAACTTTGCTTTGCCTTGTTTTGAAAAGTATTTGATCAAGCATGAATGATTATCCCTATTTTGTATATCAAGTATTATCTTGTTTTGATGACATTCTTGGAAAAGTCCTTAGTGCCAGAGGACTATAATGCAACTGCACCCTTGTCTTGGAAAAGTCCTTAGTGCCAGGGGACTATAATGCAACTGCACCCTCGTCTTGAAAGTCCTTAGTGCCAGGGGACTATAATGCAACTGCACCATCGTTTGAGATATCTCCCTTGTTTTATCTTGTTTTGCCACTGGCGGTTTACCGCGTGGGTTTTTTTGTCCGGAATGTCATCATTTGCAATATGTTGATGCTAGTAAGCATCCCTTGCAGCTTTGAAGATTTGTTAGATGAACGTGGTTCATCCCTTGTTATGTAAAGTTGATATGTATTGTTTTGAAAGGACTTCGGCTATTATTCATGCAAACCCTTTATTATTTATATCATTCACTGAGTACCCAAGCTCACCCTCTCTATATATATATGTAGGTGATGAGCAAGAAGGCGGTGACGCCTAGATGTGTTTCGCAAGCTTGTTTTGGATTCTTGTTATGTCGGCTTGACTTGTATTCATGTTGGCAATCTTGAAGATTATGCTTCTCGATTTGTAATACTTGTATTTTGCATACGTCGGCTTGAGAAGCCTTTTGATCACGATGTAACATGTACCTTACTTTATTTGTAACCAAGTTGTAACCCATGTTAAGATGTATGCCATTTCATAGCACGACTCTTATGGACCACTTGTATTTTAAATTATTGCTTCCGCATTTGCAAGCCCCTATGAATACTCTGTTTGTGTGTGAATCTCCTTTGGTTGGCCTTCGGTAATCTCGGATTACTAGCCATCACGGCACCATCCTACTAGGGGCGGTTTGGGGTCGTGACAAGTAAATTACTGAGAATTTACTGCATAATTTAGTGAGAATTTATTGGGAATTTACTGAAAATTTACTCAGTAATTTAATAAAAAATTATTATAAACTTACTGAGTAATTTAATGAGAATTTACTGGGAATTTACTCAGTAATTTACTGTGAATTAACTAGGAATTTAATGAGTAATTTACTGAAAATTTACTGGGAATTTAGTCAATAATTTATTGAGAATTTACTCAAAATTTATTCATTAATTTACGGGAAATTTATTGCGAATTTAATCATTAATTTACGGGGAATTTACTGAGTAATTTACTGAGAATTTATTGGAAATTTACTGGGTATTTAATAAGAATTTACTTGGAATTTACCGATTAATTTGATGAGAATTTACTGGGAATTTACTGAAAAATTTACTAGAAATTTACTGAATAATTTGCTGAGAATTTATTCGAAATTTAGTGGGAATTTATTAACTATTTACTAGGAACTTACTAAGTAATTTACTGAGAATTTACTAGGAATTTATTATGTAGTTTACAGAGAATTTACTGAGTAATTTAATTAGAATTTACTGGGAATTTACTGAGTATTTATTGGGAATTTACTGAGTAATTTACTGGGAATTTCCTCAGCAATTTACCTAGAATTTTTTGGGAATTTACTGAGAAATTTATTGAGAATTTTCTGGAAATTCACCGAGTAATTTATTGAGAATTTACTGGGAATTTAATGAATACTTTACATAGAATTTATTGGGAATTTAATGAGTAATTTACGAAAAATTTTCTTTGAATTGATGGAGTAATTTACTGAGTAATTTAATAAGAATTTAAGGGGAATTTACTAAATAATTTACTGAGAATTTATTGAAAATTTACTGACTAATTACTGGGAATTTACTGAGTAATTTACTGAGAATTTACTAAGAATTTACAAAGTAATTTACAGAGAATTTACGGGGAATTCACTGAGTAACTTAATGAGAAGTTACTGAGAATTTACTGGGTATTTACTGAGTAATTTACTAAGAATTAACTGGCAATTTACGGGGAATTTACTGAGAATTTATTAGGAAATTACTCAGTAATTTATCTAGAATTTACTTTGAATTTCTGAGTAATTTAATTAGAATTTACAGAGAATTTACTAAAAATTTACTGAGAATTTACTGAGAATTTACTGGAAATTTATTGAGTAATTTACTGAAAATTTACTGGTAATTTACTGAGAAATTTAATAAGATTTTATGGGAATTTATTGAGTAATTTGCTTAGAATTTACGGGGAATTTGCTCAGTAATTTACAGAGAATTTTTTGGGAATTCACTGAGTAATTTACTGAGAATTTACTGTGAATTTACGCAGTAATATAATGAGAATTTACTGAGTAATTTACTGAGAATTTACTAAGTAATTTACTGAGAATTTACTGGGAATTTACTATGTAATTTACTGAGAATTTAACGAGTAATTTAATGGGAATTTACTTAGAATTTACTAGGAATTTAATGAGTAATTTACTAGGAATTTACTCGGTAATTTACTGAGAATTTACTGAATATTTTACTAATAATTTACTGAGAATTTTTGGGGAATTTACGGGGTAATTTACAGAGAATTTACTTGGAATTAACTACATAATTTAATTAGAATTTACTGGGTATTTACTAAGAATTCAATGGGAATTTACTGAGTAATTTGCTGAGAATTTAATGAGTAATTCAATAAGAATTTACTGAAAATTTATTGAGAATTTACGGGGAATGTGACGACCCCATTCCGCCCCTAGTAGAATGGTGCCATGATGGCCAGTAACCTGAGATTACCGAAGGCCAACTTGCTAAGTTCACACACAATCAGAGTATACATATGGGGCTTACATATGCGGAAGCAATAAATTTAAATCTAAATAGTCCATAAGAGTTGTGCGTAGACCAAATGAAATGTCATACGTAACGTGGTTTTACAATTTGAATACAAATAAAATAAGTACATATTACATCTTGATCAAAAGGCTTCTCAAGCCGGCATATACAAAAGGGGTGAAATACAAGACCAAGAAGCATAATCTTCAATATGCTAGCAAAAGTATGAATCCAAAACATCATGCAAAACACATCTAGGCGTCATCGTCTTCTTGCTCGTCACCTACATATATATAAAGAGAGGGTGAGCTTGGATACTCAGTGAATGATATTAGTAATAAAGGTTTAAATGAATGCTATCTGAGATCTTTATCAAAACCATACATATAATAACTTGTACAAAACATGGGACGAATCAAGTTCATCAATCAAAACTTTCAAAGCTTCAAGGGATGCTTACTAGCATCAATAATATAAGGGATGACATTAAACAAAGGTGCTACAAAAGCTTAGAGTCCCCTAGCACGTACGAACTTATGCTACAAAGGTTTAGAGTCCCCTAGCACGTATGGACTTGTGCTACAAAGGTTTAGAGTCCCCTAGCATGTACGGACTTGTGCTACAAAGGTTTAGAGTCCCCTAGCACGTACGGACTTTCCAGGAATGTTATCCAAAACGAGGCTAATACTTGATACACAAAATAGGGATAATCATTCATGCTTAACAAATACTTTTTCCAAGACAAAGCAAAGCAAAGCTTTATCAAAACTTTATAACATAACTTTATTAAAAATACCAGTCACATAGCTCTTCGAGTGTGGGGATTACAAGCAAGGATCCAAGGCCTACAAGTACATAAATAATTCCATTGGATGCATTTCAAGAAGATAAGAAGAGATGCTCAAAAATGGGTATGAAATGCATTCCTAAAACAAGCTTTGCATGAGTGTAAATGATCTCGGCATTTCTCTCAAAACTAAGTCAAAATGAAGCAGTCATGTGCTGAGAGTCGAACACTGTTTTTCATCTCGAAAAACATGCTGGGTACCAACCAGGTCTTGGCCGAGGTCCCACGCCTCTTGGCCGAAGTATGGTCCCGATGACCACATTTAAGGAAATGAAGTCTGGAAAATCTGGGTTTTTTTTGAAGAACATGAACATGAATGCTAAAAATCATAACTTCTTTATTCAAAATTTGAGATTTCATGAGATGAGTTCGAAAACATGGACCTGGGTACCCATACTTGAAGATCTTATCAAAACAAACACAAAAACATGGATCTTAATACAAACTTTCGAATCAAAACATGGTTTTATTCTAAGAACACAAGAACATCATTTTCTTTTTCTAAAACAAGTTTTAAATCAATGCATGGCTCATGAATCATGCTAGATCATGCAATGTGATCGGATCAATATAAAGAACAATAAGAGTAGATCAAGAATCTAACCTCAAAACACGGATCAAATGGTTTAGACTCTAAGGATCAAGCTTGGAAATCTACTTCTCTCTCTAAGAACTTCTCTTCCTCTTCCTAGAGCTTCTCTCTCTTCAAAGGCAAAGATATGACAAATGATATGGGTTTCTCTACTGCCAGCAGACTTAACCCTCTGCTGGGACACGTGGCAACGATCGGTTGGCTCTCCTAAAAAAGGTGACAGAATGACAAGACAAGAGTATGACAAAGTGTATACAACAAGCAAGGTGACATGGGCACTCCGGCAGGTAATGACCTCGGATTACGACAAGGCTTTGGCAAGTAGGTTTAGTGATCTTGGCTAGGAAGGATAACACTTGACCTAACTGTGCCACACCTCGGCCTAGATGTGCCACACCTCGGTCTAGGTCATACCAGTCCCGGAACAAGATCACTAGGTGCAGGGATCAAAGGTCTAGGATGTCTAGATGATAACATCTCGGCCTAGATGAAACACATCTCGGCCTAGGTAACGCACACCTCGGCCTAGATGACGACATCTCGGCCAATATGCCAGGGCGAAGGTGGAGGTCAACCAAAGTGGATTCCAAGATGGTCCTAGGTTTAAGGGGTTCAAGGGTGTGACCTAGGCTTAAGATGACATCGGCTTCACACCAAGCAAGAAACAAAACATGCAAGCAACACTTAGACAAACAAATCAAGGTCAGTAAATGCAAACTTAACAAAACAATTTCATGTGAATGCATATGAGCATGACTAAGATAAAGTGAGAGTTGTTACAGGGAATTTACTCAAGAATTTACTAAGAATTTACTGCGAATTTGCTGAGCAATTTATTGAGAATCTAATGGGAATTTACTAAGTAATTTACTGAGAATTTAAAAAGAATTTACTGAGTAATTTAATGAGAATTTACTTGGAATTTACTGAGAAATTTTTAGGAATTTACGTAGTAATTTGCTGAGAATTTGCTAGAAATTTACTGAGTAATTTATTGAGAATTTACTGAATAATATAATAAGAATTTATAGGGAATTTACTAATTAATTTAATGAGAATTTACTGGGAATTTACTGAGAATTTACTGGGAGTTTACTGAGTAATTTACTGAGAATTTACAAGGAATTTCCTCAGTAATTTGCTGAGAATTTATTGGAAATTTACTGAGTAATTTACTGAGAATTTACTAAATAATTTAATAAGACTTTACCGAGAATTTACTAATTAATTTAATGAGAATTTACTGGGAATTTACTGAGAATTTATTGGGAATTTACTGAGTAATTACTGAGAATTTAGTTAGTAATTTACTAAGAATTTACTGGGAATTTAATGTGTAATTTACTGAAAATTTACTTTGAATTTACAAAGTAATTTGCTAGGAATTTACTGGGAATTTACTGAGTATTTTAAGAAGAATTTATGAGGAATTTACTAAATAATTTACTGAGAATTTACTGGGAATTTGCTCAATAATTTACTGAGAATTTACTGACTATTTACTGGGAGTTTACTGAATAACTTACTGAGAATTTACTGGAAATTTACTCAGAATTTACTGGGAATTTATTAAGTAATTTACTGAGAATTTACTGGGAATTTAGTCAGTGATTTCCTGAGAATTTACTAGGAATTTACTCAGAAATTTAATAAGATTTTATGGGAATTTACTTATTAATTTAATGGGAATTTACTGAGTAATTTACTGAGAATTTATAGGGAATTTACTCAGTAATTTACTGAGAATTTTCTAGGAATTTACTGAGTAATTTATTGTGATTTTACTGCGAATTTACTGAGTAATTTACTTAGAATTTACAGGGAATTTACTCAGTAATTTACTTGGAATTTACTGAGAATTTACTAGGTAATTTATTAGGAATTTAATGAGTAATTCAATGGGAATTTACTAAGAATTTTTGAGAATTTACTGGGAGTTTACTCGGTAATTTATTGAGAATTCACTTAGAATTTACTGCGTAATTTACTGAGAATTTACTTGGATTTTATTGAGTAATTTACTAGTAATTTACTAAGAATTTTATGGGAATTTATTGGGTAACTGACAGAGAATTTACTTGGAATTAACTGCATAATTTAATGAGAATTTTCTGGGAATTTAATGAGCAATTTAATAAGAATTTACTCAAGAATTTACTAAGAATTTACTTAGAAATTACTGAGAAATTTGCTGAGAATTTTATGAGAATTTACTAAGTAATTTACTGAGAATTTAAAAGGAATTTACTGAGTAATTTAATGAGAATTTATTGAGAATTTACGTAGTAATTTGCTGAGAATTTACTGAAAATTTACTGAGTAATTTGCTTAGTAATTTACTAAAAATTTCTTTGGAATTTACTGAGTAATTTAATAAGAATTTACTGGGAATTTATTGGGAAATTACTGAGAATTTACAGGAAATTTCCACAGTAATTTATTGAGAATTGATTGGGAATTTACTGAGTATTTATTCGGAATTTACTGTGTAATTTAATAAGAATTTACTGGGAAATTTCCTGAGAATTTTTTGAGAATTTCCTGAGTATTTTAATGAGAATTTATTGGGAATTTACTGAGTAATTTACTAAGAATTTAGTAAGAATTTCCCGGAAATTTGTTGAGTAATTTACTGGGAATCATCTGGGAATCTACTGAGAATTTACTGCGAATTTACTGTGAATTTACTCAATAATTTACTAAGAATTTACTGGGAATTTACTGAGAATTTACTCAGAATTTACTACGTAATTTACTGAGAATTTAATGAGAATTTACTGAGTAATTTTCTAGGAATTTACTGAGTAATTTACCGAGAATTTACATTGAATTTCCTCAGTAATTTACTCAGAATTTACTGAGTAATTTACTGAGAATTTACGGGGAATTTACACAGTAATTTAAGTAGAATTTACTAAGAATTTACACAGTAATTTACTGAGAATTTTCTGATAAGTTACTGAGTAATTTAATAAGAATGTACTGATATTTTACATAGTAATTTGCTTGGAATTTACTGGGAATTTACTTTCTAATGTACTGAGAATTTTCTAAGAATTTACTGAGTAATTTACAGAGAATTTACTGGGAATTTACTGAGTATTTTACAGAGAGTTTACCGAAAATTTATTGGGAATTTTTTTGAGAATTTACTGAGTAATTTACTGAGAATTTACTTGAAATTTACTAAGAATTTATTGCGAATTTATTGAGTAATTTACTCGGAATTTACATAATAATTTACTAAGTAATTTACTGGGAATTTACTGAGAATTTACTTGGAATTTAGTGGTAATTTACTGTGAATTTACTGAGTAATTTAAGGATAATTTAACGGGAATTTACTAAGTAATTTTCTGGAATTTACTCGATAATTTTCTGACATTTTACTTGGAATTTACTGAGTAATTTACTTAGAATTTAAACGGAATTTACTGGGAATTTACCGAGTAATTTACGGGGAATTTACTGAGAATTTACTTGGAATTTACTACATAATTTAATGAGAATTTACTGGGAATTTACTGAGTAATTTACTAGAAATTTACTAGGAATTTACTGAGAATTTACTGGGAATATACTGGCAATTTACTGAGAATATACTGAGTAATTTACTGGGAATTTACTAAGTAATTTACTGAGTAAATTACTAAGAATTTACTGGGAATTTTGTCAGTAATTTATTGAGTAATTTAATAAGAATTTACTTGGAATTTTCTGATTAATTTACTGGAAATTTACTAAGTATTTACTGAGAATATACTGGGAATTTACTAATAATTTATTGGGAATTTAATCAGTAATTTACTGAGAATTTACTGCGAATTTACTCCGTAATTTAATGAGAATTTACTGGGAATTTACTGAGTAATTTAGTGAGAATTTACTTGGAATTTAATGAGTAATTTAATGAGAATTTATTGGGAATTTATTACGTAATTTACTAAGAATTTGCTGAGTAATTTAATGAGAATTTACTGAAAATTTACGAGAAATTTTTTGAATAATTTACTGAGAATTTACGGGGAATTTACTTAGTAAGTTATGAGGAATTTACTGAGTAATTTACAGAGAATTTTCTAGGAATTTACTGAGTAATTTAATAAGAATTTACTTGAAATTTATGTTTAATTTAATGAGAATTTACTAGGAATTTACTGAGAATTTACTGGGAATTTACTCAGTAATTTACAGAGAATTTACTTGCAATTTACTGATAATTTACTGGGAATTTATTGAGTAATTTACTGAGAATTTACTACGAATTTTGCTGAGAATTTACTGGGAATTTACTCAGTAATTTAGTGACAATTTACTAGGAATTTACTGAGTAGTTTACTGAGAATTTACTGGGAATTTACTCAATAATTTACTGGGAATTTATTCGGAATTTACTGAGAATTTACCGGGAATTTAGTGAGTATTTACTGGGAATTTACTGAAATTACTAGCAATTTACTAAGTAATTTAATGAGAATTTTCTGGGAATTTATTGAGAATTTACGGGGAATTTACTGAGTAATTTAGTGAAAATTTACCGGGAATTTACTCAGTAATTTACAGAGAGTTAAATGGAAATTTACTGAGTAATTTACTGAGAATTTACTGTGACTTTACTTAGTAATTTAATATAAATTTACTGGGAATTTACGGTGTAATTTACTGGGAATTTACAAAGTAATTTACTGAGAATTTATTGGTGATTTACTCAGTAATTTACTAAGAATTTACTGGGAGTTTACTAAGTAATTTAATGAGAATTTACTGGGAATTTACTAAGTAATTTACTGAGAATTTACGGGGAATTTTCTCAGTAATTTACTGGAAATTTACTGAGTAATTTATTGAGAATTTACAGAAAATTTCTTGGAATTTACCGAGTAATTTACTGAGAATTTACTGCATAATTTAATGAGAATTTACTGGGAATTTACTCAGTAATTTAATGAAAAATTACTATAAACTTACTAAGTAATTTAATGGGAATTTACTTGGAATTTTCTCAGTAATTTACTGGGAATTTACTGGGAATTTACTGAGTAATTTAATTAGAATTTATTATGAATTTACTGGGAATTTAATGAGTAATTTACTGAGAATTTACTGGGAATTTAGTTAGAAATTTACTAGGAATTTAATCATTAATTTACGGGGAATTTACTTAGTAATTTATTGGGAATTTACTGAGTATTTAATAAGAATTTACTGGGAATTTACTGATTAATTTGATGAGAATTTACTGGAAATTTACTGAATAATTTACTCAGAATTTACTGAAAATTAACTGAAGAATTTGCTGAGAATTTATTGGGAATTTAGTGGGAATTTACAAACTATTTACTGGGAACTTACTGAGTAATTTACTGAGTAATTTAATTAGAATTTACTGGAAGTTACTGAGTAATTTACTGGGAACTTACTAAGAATTTACTCGGAATTTGCTGAGTATTTACTGGGAATTTTCTGAGTAATTTACTGAGAATTTCCATAGTATTTTACCTCGAATTTTCTTGGAATTTACTAAGTAATTTATTGAGAATTTTCTGGAAATTTACTAAGTAATTTATTGAGAATTTACTGGTAATTTAATGAGTAATTTGCAGAGAATTTACGGGGAATTTAGTCAGTAATTAACTAGGAATTTAATGAGTAATTTATTGAAAATTTGCTTTGAATTGACAGAGTAATTTACTGAGAATTTACTAAGTAATTTAATAAGAATTTAAGGGGAATTTACCGAATAATTTACTGAGAATTTACTAGGAATTACTAAGAAATTTACCGACTAATTACTAGGAATTTATTGAGTAATTTTCGGAGAATTTACTAGGAATTTACTCAGTAATTTACTGAGAATTTACTGGGAATTTACTAAGTAATTTACTAGGAATTTACTGAGTAATTTACTACGAATTGAGTTGGAATTTACGGAGAATTTTCTGAGAATTTACTGAGTATTTACGAGGAATTTACTCAGCAATTTACCTAGAATTTACTTGGAATTTACTGAGTAATTAATTAGAATTTACAGGGAATTTAATGAAAATTTACAGGGAATTTACTGAGAATTTACTCAGAATTTACTGGTAATTTACTGAGAAATTTAATAAGATTTTATAGGAATTTACTAATTAATTTAATGGGAATTTACTGAGTAATTTACTTAGAATTTACAGGAAATTTACTCAGTAATTTACAGAAATTTTTTTGAGAATTTACTGAGTAATGTACTGAGAATTTACTGCGAATTTACGCAGTAATCTAATGGGAATTTACTGAGTATTTTCTTGAGAATTTACTGAGAATTTACTCAGTGATTTACTGAGAATTTAATGAGTAATTTAATCAAAATTTACAGCGAATTTATTTTGAATTTACTAGGAATTTAAAAAGTAATTTACTGGGTAATTTACTGAGAATTTACTGCGTAATCTACTGAGAATTTACTCGGAATTTACTGAGTAATTTTATGTGAATTTACTGGGATTTTACTGAGTAATTTACTAGTAATTTACTGAGAATTTTTTGGGAATTTACTAGGTAATTTACAGGGAATTTACTTGGAATTAACTGCATAATTTAATTAGAATTTACTGGGTATTTACAGAGAATTTGTTGGGAATTTACTGTGAATTTAATGAGTAATTTACTGAGAATTTACTGAGAATTTATTTAGTAATTTACTGAGAATTTACTGGGAATTTAATCATTAATTTACTGGGAATTTACTTATTAATTTGATGAAAATTTACTGGGAATTTACTGAGAATTTACTCAGAATTTACTGAAAGTTTACTGAATAATTTGCTGAGAATTTATTGGGAATTTAGTAATTATTTACTGGGAACTTACTGAGTAATTTACTGAGAATTTACTAAGTAATTTACAGAGAATTTACTGAGTAATTTAATTAGAATTTATTGGAATTTACTGAGTATTTGATGGGAATTTCCACAGTAATTTACCCAATTTTTTTTTTGGGAATTCACTGAGTAATTTATTGATAATTTTCTAAAAATTTACTGAGTAATTTATTGAGAATTTACTGAGAATTTAATGAGTAATTTACAGAGAATTTACGGGGAATTTAGTCAGTAATTTATTGGGAACTTCATTAGTAATTTCCTGAAAATTTGCTTTGAATTGACAGAGTAATTTATTGAGTAATTTAATAAGAATTTACAAGGAATTTACTAAATAATTTACTAAATAATTTACTGAGAATTTACTGAAAAATTTATTGACTAATTACTGGGAATTTATTGAGTAATTTACTGAGAATTTACTAGGAATTTATTCAGTAATTTACTGAGAATTTGCTGGGAATTTACTAAGTAATTTACTGAGTAATTTACTACGAATTGACTGGGAATTTACAGAGAATTTACTGAGTATTTACGAGGAATTTACTCAGTGATTTACCAAGAATTTATTTGGAATTTACTGAGTAATTTAATTAGAATTTACAGGGAATTTACTGAAAATTTTCTGGGAATTTACTGAGAACTTACAGAGAATTTATTGAGTAATTTACTGAGAATTTACTTGTAATTTACTGATAAATTTGATAAGATTTTTTGGAAATTTATTGATTAATTTAATAGGAATTTACTGAGTAATTTACAAAGAATTTTCTGGGAATTTACTGAGTAATTTTCTGAGACTTTACTGCGAATTTACGCAGTAATCTAATCAGAATTTACTGAGTATTTTACTGAGAATTTACTAGGAATTTACTAAGTAATTTACTGAAAATTTACTCAGTAATTTACTAGAAATTTATTGAGTAATTTACTGAGAATTTAATGAGTAATTTAATGGGAATTTACTGCGAATTTACTAGGAATTTAATAAGTAATTTTTACTTGGAATTTACTCGGTAATTTACTGAGAATTTACTTAGAATTTACTGCGTAATCTACTGAGAATTTACTGAGTAATTTTATGAGAATTTACTGGGATTTTACTGAGTAATTTACTAGTAATTTGCTGAGAATTTTCTTGGAATTTACAGAGAATTTACTTGGAATTAATGACATAATTTAATTAGAATTTACTGTGTATTTACTGAGAGTTTAATGGGAATTTACTGAGTAATTTGCTGAGAATTTAATGAGTAATTTATTAAGAATTTATTGGGAAATTGCTGAGAATTTATGGGAAATTTACAGAGAATTTACTAGGAATATGTTAAGAAATTTATTGAGAATTTTATGAGAATTTACTAAGTAATTTACTAAGAATTTAAAAGGAGTTTACTGAGTAATTTAATGAGAATTTACTGAGAATTTTACTAGGAATTTACGTAGTAATTTGCTGAGAATTTACTGGTAATTTTTTGGGAATTTACTAACTATTTACTGGGAATTTAATGAGAATTTATTAGGAATTTACTCAGTAATTTACAGACAATTTACTGAGTAATTTAATTTGAATTTACTTGAAATTTTTTGAGTAATTTACTGAGAATTTATTGAAAATTTACGAAGTATTTACTGGGAATTTACTGGGCATTTGCTGAGTAATTTAATGAGACTTTTCTGGGAATTTAACATGATTTTACTAAGTAATTTACTGAGAATTTACTAGAAATTTGTTGAGTAATTTACTGAGAATTTACTGCGAATTTACTGAGTAATTTAATAAGAAATTATTGAGAAGTTTAATAAGATTTTATGGGAATTTACTGATTAATTTAATGAGAATATGCTGGGAATTTACTGAGAATTTACTGAAAATTTACTTAGCAATTTACTGTAACAACCCTCACTTCAACTTAGTTATACTTGCATACATTTATGTACGATCTTGTTTTGTTATGTGCATTTGCAAATCTTGTCTTGTGTTACTTGAGTGTTCTTGCATACTTTGTTCTTGCCTGGTGTGTTGCTGAGGTCATCTTAAGCCTAGACACCTTGGAACCTTTCTACATTTAGAACTATCTTGTAACCACTTCGGTTGACCTCCATCTTCACCCTGGCATATTGGCCGAGATGTCATTATCTAGGCCGAGGTGTTCATCACCAAGGCCGAGATGTGTACTATCTAGGCTGAGATGTTACCTTTGCACCTAAGTGACCTTGTCTTGGAGTGGTATGACCTAGACTGAAGTGTGGCACATCTAGGCCAAGGTGTGGCACAGCTTAGTCAAGTGTTGTCCTTCCTGGCCGAGGTCATTGTCACCTTAGTTGCCGAAGCTTTGTCCTTAGCCGATGTCATCACTTGCTGAAGTGCCTTACCGAGTAGCTTGTTAGATACACTTTGTCATGGTCTTGTCTTGTCAAGTCAGTCACCTTTTTGAGTAGAGCCAATCAGTCAATGCCACGTGTCCTAGCAGAGGGTTAAGTCAGTGACTGCCGAGAAAACATATCATTTTATATCAAATCTTGTCTTTTGAGAGAGAGGCTCTAGGAAGGAGAAGGAGAAGTTTTGAGTAAGAGAGAGTGAACTTCCAAGCTTGATCGTTGGAGTTTGAACCGTTGGATTCAAGTTTTGAGGTTAGAATCTTAACCTACTCTTGTTGTTCTTATTAATCATCTAGCTGCATTGCACGATCAAACCTGTTCTGCACGTCGTGCATTGATTTAAAGTTGGTTTTAGAAAGAGAAAATGGTTCTCATGTGTTCTTGAAGAAAAGTCTTGTTTCGATCCGAAAGTTTGCATCTAGAACCATGTTTTTGTGTTTGTTTTCGTAAGATCTTCGAGTATGGGTACCCAGGTCCATGATTTCGGATTCTTAGCACGAAATTTCAGATTTTGTAATAGCAAGTTTTAATCTTTGCATTCATTTTCCTCATGTTCATGTTCTTCATGTTCGTCATGTTCTTCAAGAGAGGGAAACCCAAATTTTCCCGACTCCATTTCCTTGACTGTGGCCATCGAGGCCACACCTCGGCAAGGAGGTGTTGGACCTCGGCCCAGACCTGGTGGTTGCCCAGCTTGTTTTCCAGCGATAAGAAACTATGTTTTGATTTGATTTGACTTAGTTTTTGAAGAATGTCGAGGTCATTTGCATGCATGCAAGACTTGTTTTGAGAACTGCATTCAATAGACTTTGCCATGTGTTTGTAGGACTGGGACTGGCCTTGACCCCGACGTTTGAAGAACTATGTGAGTGGTATTTTTAATAAAGCTATGTTATCAATGTTTTGATGAGCTTTACTTTACTTTGTTTTGAAAAGTATTTGTTAATCATGAATGATTGTCCCTATTTTGTATACCAAGCATTATCTTGTTTTGAAAGTCCCTTGTGCTGGAGGACTCTAAACTTTCGCAGCACATCTTGTTTTAAAAGTCCCTTGTGCTGGCTTGTTTTGAAAGTCCCTTGTGCTGGAGGACTCTAAACTTTCGCAGCACATCTTGTTTTGAAAGTCCCTTGTGCTGGAGGACTCTAAACTTTCGCAGCACATCTTGTTTTGAAAGTCCCTCGTGCTAGAGGACTCTAAACTTTTGTAGCACCCTTGTTGAGATATCTCCCTTGCTTTGTTTTGTTTGCCACTGACGGTTTACCGCGTGGGTTTGGTTGTCTGGAATGTCATAATTTGTAATATGCCGATGCGAGTAAGCATCCCTCGAATCCTTGAAGATTTGTTAGATGGACGAGGTCCATCCCTCGTTATATAAAGTTTTGACATGTATTGTTTTGAAAGGACTTCGGCTATCATTCATGCAAACCCTTTATTAATTATATCATTCACTGAGTATCCAAGCTCACACTCTCTATATATATGTAGGTGATGAGCAAGAAGGCGGTGACGCCTAGATGTGAATTCGCGAGTTCGTTTTGGATTTCTGTCATGTCGGCTTGACTTGTAATTATGTCGGCAATCTTGAAAATCATGCTTCTCAACTTATAATATTTGTATTTTGCACACGTCGGCTTGAAAAGCCTTTTGATCAAGATGTGTGTTTTGTATATATGTTATGTCGGCAGTGAGGATGTCGGCAATCTGGAAGACTATGTTCCTTGACCTATAGTTTATGCATTTTGTTTATGTCGGCTTGTGAAGCCCTTTTGTTAAAATGTAATATGTATTTTTGTACCTTACTTTAATTGTATTCAAGTTGTAAAGCTACGTAAAGATGTATGCCATTCCATTTGACTCATACACTGCTCTTATGGACCATTTGTATTGTAAATCATTGCTTCCGTACTTGTTAGCCCCATATGTAACACTCTGTGTGTGTGTGAATCTTGAAAGTTGGCCTTCAGTAATCGCGGATTACTGGCCATCACGACACCATCCTACTAGAGGCAGGTTGGGGTCGTGACAGAATGGTATCAGAGCACAAGTTCCTTAGTATACGTTATTCACACACTTCGAGTCCTAAAGAGCATAGGATTTCCCTTTAGAATGATGTTAGGATTACATCATATTGCTTGCTATGTGAACAAGGTGTGCATCATCTTGGCATGCTTAATTGTTACTTGCCTACGTGTTTATCTGTCTATTTTGTCTTAAAGTCACATTTTGCATATTCATAGCACCATGAGGAGAGGTAGACCTCCAGTTGGCTGAGATCAGTCTGAGGACAGATTAGACAGACTGGAAAGGTTAGTTGAAGGATTGGCCCGCGAGCTAAGGCAGACAAGACAACAGTACGCTAGTGCTACATCGACTCAGGCCGAGCAGACAAACGGCCGAAATGCAGTTCCACCTCCAGTACCACAAGTGCCCCCACAGCCAGCTTTATATGGGGACGGCACGATAGCTTTGATCAGAGAGTTCAAGAAAATGAAGCCACCAAGATTCCAAGGGGGTATAGAGCTGATGAAAGTCGAGGCGTGGGTTTTGGAAATGGAGAAGCTGTTCGAGATCTTCCCCAGCACCGACACCCAGAAGGTGACATTAGCAGCCTTTACACTAGATGATGACGCTCGCAGATGGTGGATGATGGTTCGAGAAGGCAATCCAGACTTGACCTGGACCCGATTTTTAGAGTTGTTTTACACCAAGCATTTTCCCCTAAGTCTTCGAAATCGTAAGGCTACCGAATTTCAGACTTTGGCGCAAGGTAGTAGAACAGTGCCTGAATACGACCGTGCCTTTACCGAGTTGGCGAGGTATGCAGCCCACATGGTCAATGATGAATACATGAAGGCTAAGAAGTTTGAAAGTGGGTTGCGTGGACCAATACAAGACCGAGTCAACATGCTCAACTTGCCGACTTACGCCGGAGTGTTGGACAAAGCCATTCTGGCCGAAGCTAACTTGAACAGATACCAGAGTTTGGGAGAGAGCCAGAGGAAGAGACAGAATTATGACAATCGTCGAGCACAATTTGGTACCAAGAAGAAAGCAAATGTTGGCAGTTCGAACAACCCAAGGCAGGAAAGTGGTGCTAAGCCGACATGTCCAAGTTGTGGGAAGCCACATTTCGGGGTCTGTCGTCGGGCGTCTGGAGCTTGTTATGAGTGTGGTGAAATAGGCCATTATGTGAGGGACTGTCCTAAAACAAAGGTTGATGATAGTAAGAAGGATGAGAATACCTCGGGTTCCGTACAAAAAAGTAACGTCGGAAAAGGACAGATGAGACAAGGCAGAGTTTTTGCACTAATACCAGGAGACACTCAGAATGCTGAGACAGTGGTGTCAGGTATACTCCCAATCTGCTCTCAAAATGCATATATATAGATTAATTCGGGTTCTACGCATTCATTCGTTTCTGCTAAGTTTGCCGAGAAGATTAATAGGAAACTAGAACCCCTTGATTATGTGTTATCTGTATCTACTCCATCTGGGAGATCTATGAATGTTACATCCATCTATCGAGCATGTATTGTTGTGATTGGGAATGTTGAATTGTTAGCTGATTTAATGCCATTGGACATGACTCATTTTGATGTTATATTGGGGATGGATTGGTTAGTAGCAAATCACGCATCCATAAATTGTGTTTCTAAAAGTGTTACGTTAAAACCCCTAAACCTAGCCGAGGTCACGTTTCAGGGTAAAGGAGTAGTATCCCCACCCTACTTAATTGCATCCATGAAAGCCTATAGGTTGATCCAAAAAGGGTGTCAAGGTTATTTGTGTAGCATACTAAGTAATTTGAATGAAAGTGTTAAGTTGGCCGACGTCCCCGTTGTTAACGAATTTCCCAACGTCTTTCCAAATGATTTGCCTGGCCACTTAGTTGATAGAGAAGTAGAATTTACTGTTGACATCATATCGGGAACTCAGCCCATCTCTAAAACACCCTATAGGATGGCCCCCGCCGAGCTTAAGGAATTGAAATTGCAACTGCAAGAGTTGCTGGATAAGGGTTTTATTAGGCCGAGCACTTCACCTTGGGGAGCACCCGTCTTGTTTGTTAAGAAGAAGGATGGCACACTTCGTTTTTGTATTGATTACCGGGAACTGAATAAGGTAACCATTAAGAATAAGTACCCGTTGCTGAGGATAGATGATTTGTTTGATCAGTTGCAAGGAGCACGAGTCTTTTTCAAAATTGACCTTAGGTCGGGCTACCATCAACTTAAAGTCAAAGTCGAGGATGTTGAGAAGACCACTTTTCGGACGAGGTATGGCCACTACGAGTTTTTAGTAATGCCTTTTGGAGTGACCAATGCCCCTGCAGCATTTATGGATTTGATGAACAGAGTCTTTAAGCCATATCTAGATGAGTTTGTGGTTGTCTTCATCGATGATATATTGATCTACTCTAAGGGCAAAGCTGAACACGAGGACCATTTGAGACTTACCTTACAGACTTTGAGGGATCGGAAATTGTATGCTAAGTTTAACAAGTGTGAGTTTTGGCTTTCCACTGTTTCATTTTTGGGTCATGTAATTGATGAAGATGGTATTTCAATCGATCCTAGTAAAATTGAAGCCGTTGTGAATTGGCCGAGGCCGACCAATGTGTTCGAGGTTCGTAGTTTTTTGGGATTGGCAGCTTATTACAGAAAGTTCGTAAATGATTTCTCAAGGATTGCAATTCCGTTGACACAACTGACTAAGAAGGGAGCGACTTACGAATGGACTGAGGATAGAGAAGCAGCCTTCCAAGAGTTGAAGACGAGGTTAGTCGCAGCACCAGTTCTTATACTGCCTTCAGGTAATGAAGAGTTTCATGTTTATAGTGATGCTTCGCATAAGGGTCTGGGTTGTGTATTAATGCAAGGGGGTAAGGTCGTAGCATATGCCTCTCGTCAACTGAAGCCACATGAAAAGAACTATCCCACCCACGATTTGGAACTAGCAGCCGTGGTATTTGCTTTAAAGATTTGGCGTCACTACTTGTATGGAGCTTCTTGTCAGGTTTTTACAGATCATAAGAGTTTAAAGTACTTGTTCACTCAGAAAGAATTGAATATGAGGCAGAGATGATGGCTCGAGTTGTTAAAAGACTACGACATGCAAATTCAATATCACCCAGGTAAAGCTAACACCGTAGCCGACGCTTTGAGCAGAAAGATGGTTGGAAATCTGGCTTGTCTAACCACGATCTTAGTGGAGCCGACTATTGTTGGGGAAGTAAAGACAAGACAGATGGAGGATGAATTCTTCAAGAAGGTAGCCGATGAGATTATCACAAAGCCGAGATCAAGGTACACCATAGAAAATCAAGTGCTCAAGTTTGAAGGAAGATTGTGTGTGGCCGACATCCCAGAGTTGAAAAGAAAAATTTTGCAGGAGGCTCATGGTTCTAAGTTTGCTGTTCACCCAGGGAACACTAAGATGTATCAGGATGTGAAGCAGACGTTTTGGTGGTTGAATATGAAAGGAGAAATAACCGAGTTCGTGTCCCAGTGCCTGTATTGTCAACAAGTGAAAGCAGAACATCAAAGGCCAGCGGGACTTCTACAACCTTTACCGATTCCTGAGTGGAAACGGGAGCACATCTCCATGGACTTTGTGGTTGGCTTGCCGAAGACACAAAAGGGTATGGATTCAATTTGGGTTATTGTGGATAGACTAACTAAGTCAGCACACTTCTTGCCTGTTAAGACCACCGTCAACGCCGATAAACTTGCTTTGTTGTATGTGAATGAGATTGTTAGACTTCATGGAGTACCGATGTCAATTGTGTCAGACCGAGATTCGAAGTTGGTTTCCAGATTTTGGCAAAGCCTACAAAGAGCTTTCGGGGCCGAGTTGAGGTTTAACACAGCTTTTCATCCCCAGACTGATGGGCAAACAGAGAGGACGATTCAGACACTTGAAGATATGCTTAGACTATGTGTATTGGACCTCCAGGGAAGTTGGGGAGTGCATTTGCCATTGGTGGAATTTACCTACAACAACAGTTATCAAGCTAGCATTGGCATGGCGCCGTATGAAGTGTTGTATAGAAGGAAGTGCAGGTCGCCGATATGTTGGACCGAGGTAGGAGACAAGGCTCTGCTTGGTCCCGAGCTAATTCAAGTAACAACCGAGAAGATTAAGCTCGTTCAGCAAAGAATCAAAACCGCACAGAGTCGGCAGAAGAGTTATGCCGACCAGAGAAGAAGAGAGTTGGAATTTAAGGTCGGGGACCATGTGTTCCTAAAGATTTCGCCGATGAAAGGAGTTACAAGATTTGGGAAGAAGGGTAAGTTAGCACCCCGTTACATCGGGCCTTTTGAAGTCCTTGAGAAAGTTAACCTCGCTGCCTACAGACTTGCTTTGCCGCCAGAATTGAGCCAAGTCCATAATATGTTTCATATTTCGATGTTGAGGAAGTATATTCGAGATCCACTACATGTGATCGACTATTTCGGAATTGTAGTTAATGAGGATTTGGGCTACGAAGAGAAGCCGATACGGATTATCGATAGGCAGGTGAAACAGTTACGAAGTAAGTCGATACCAATGGTGAAAGTTGAATGGAAGGAGCATTACGGTGAGGATGCTACATGGGAGATGGAAGAGGAAATGAAAGTCCGACACCCAGAATTGTTTTTGGAACAAGGTAACTCAAGTTTGGGGACCAAACTTCTTTAAGGGGAGTAAGATGTAACAACCCTCACTTCAACTTAGTCATACTTGCATACATTTATGTACGATCTTGTTTTGTTATGTGCATTTGCAAATCTTGTCTTGTTTTACTTGAGTGTTCTTGCATACTTTGTTCTTGCCTGGTGTGTTGCCGAGGTCATCTTAAGCCTAGACACCTTGGAACCTTTCTACATTTAGAACTATCTTGTAATCACTTCGGTTGACCTCCATCTTCACCCTGGCATATTGGCCGAGATGTCATTATCTAGGCCGAGGTGTTCATCACCAAGGCCGAGATGTGTACTATCTAGGCCGAGATGTTACCTTTGCACCTAAGTGACCTTGTCCTGGAGTGGTATGACCTAGACCGAAGTGTGGCACATCTAGGCCAAGGTGTGGCATAGCTTAGTCAAGTGTTGTCCTTCCTGGCCGAGGTCATTGTCACGTGTCCCAGCAGAGGGTTAAGTCAGTGACTGCCGAGAAAACATATCATTTTATATCAAATCTTGTCTTTTGAGAGAGAGGCTCTAGGAAGGAGAAGGAGAAGTTTTGAGTAAGAGAGAGTGAACTTCCAAGCTTGATCGTTGGAGTTTGAACCGTTGGATTCAAGTTTTGAGGTTAGAATCTTAACCTACTCTTGTTGTTCTTATTAATCATCTAGCTGCATTGCACGATCAAACCTGTTCTGCACGTCGTGCATTGATTTAAAGTTGGTTTTAGAAAGAGAAAATGGTTCTCATGTGTTCTTGAAGAAAAGTCTTGTTTCGATCCGAAAGTTTGCATCTAGAACCATGTTTTTGTGTTTGTTTTCGTAAGATCTTCGAGTATGGGTACCCAGGTCCATGATTTCGGATTCTTAGCACGAAATTTCAGATTTTGTAATAGCAAGTTTTAATCTTTGCATTCATTTTCCTCATGTTCATGTTCATGTTCTTCATGTTCGTCATGTTCTTCAAGAGAGGGAAACCCAAATTTTCCCGACTTCATTTCCTTGACTGTGGCCATCGAGGCCACACCTCGGCAAGGAGGTGTTGGACCTCGGCCCAGACCTGGTGGTTGCCCAGCTTGTTTTCCAGCGATAAGAAACTATGTTTTGATTTGATTTGACTTAGTTTTTGAAGAATGCCGAGGTCATTTGCATGCATGCAAGACTTGTTTTGAGAACTGCATTCAATAGACTTTGCCATGTGTTTGTAGGACTGGGACTGACCTTGACCCCGACGTTTGAAGAACTATGTGAGTGGTATTTTTAATAAAGCTATGTTATCAATGTTTTGATGAGCTTTACTTTACTTTGTTTTGAAAAGTATTTGTTAATCATGAATGATTGTCCCTATTTTGTATACCAAGCATTATCTTGTTTTGAAAGTCCCTTGTGCTGGAGGACTCTAAACTTTCGCAGCACATCTTGTTTTAAAAGTCCCTTGTGCTGGCTTGTTTTGAAAGTCCCTTGTGCTGGAGGACTCTAAACTTTCGCAGCACATCTTGTTTTGAAAGTCCCTTGTGCTGGAGGACTCTAAACTTTCGCAGCACATCTTGTTTTGAAAGTCCCTCGTGCTAGAGGACTCTAAACTTTTGTAGCACCCTTGTTGAGATATCTCCCTTGCTTTGTTTTGTTTGCCACTGACGGTTTACCGCGTGGGTTTGGTTGTCTGGAATGTCATAATTTGTAATATGCCGATGCGAGTAAGCATCCCTCGAATCCCTGAAGATTTGTTAGATGGACAAGGTCCATCCCTCGTTATATAAAGTTTTGACATGTATTGTTTTGAAAGGACTTCGGCTATCATTCATGCAAACCCTTTATTAATTATATCATTCACTGAGTATCCAAGCTCACCCTCTCTATATATATGTAGGTGATGAGCAAGAAGGCGGTGATGTCTAGATGTGAATTCGCGAGTTCGTTTTGGATTTCTGTCACGTCGGCTTGACTTGTAATTATGTCGGCAATCTTGAAAATCATGCTTCTCGACTTATAATATCTGTATTTTGCACACGTCGGCTTGAAAAGCCTTTTGATCAAGATGTGTGTTTTGTATATATGTTATGTCGGCAGTGAGGATGTCGGCAATCTAGAAGACTATGTTCCTTGACCTGTAGTTTATGCATTTTGTTTATGTCGGCTTGTGAAGCCCTTTTGTTAAAATGTAATATGTATTTTTGTACCTTACTTTAATTGTATTCAAGTTGTAAAGCTATGTAAAGATGTATGCCATTCCATTTGACTCATACATTGCTCTTATGGACCATTCGTATTGTAAATCATTGCTTCCGTGCTTGTTAGCCCCATATGTAACACTCTGTGTGTGTGTGAATCTTAAAAGTTGGCCTTCGGTAATCGCGAATTACTGGCCATTACGGCATCATCCTACTAGGGGCGGGTTGGGGTTGTGACATTTACAGAGAATTTATTGGGAATTTACTGAGTAATTTACTGGAAATTTAATGAGAATTTACTGAGAATTTCCTTGGAATTTACTCGATAATTTACTAAACATTTGCTGGGAATTTACTACGTATTTATTGGGAATTTACTGAGTAATTTACTTAGAATTTATTAGAAATTTTGCTGAGTAATTTAATGAGAATTTACTGAGAATTTCCTGGAATTTACTGAGTAATTTACTCAAAATTTACTCAGTAATTTACTCGAAATTTGCTGAGCAGTTTACAGAGAATTTACTAGGAATTTACAGAGTAATTTACTGAGAATTTATTTGGAATTTACTGAGTAATTTACTGAGAATTAACTGGAAATTTACTGGGAATTTACTGAGTATTTAGTAGGAATGTACTGAGTAATTTACTGAGAATTTACGGAGGATTTACTTAGTAATTTAACGAGAATTTACTGAGAATTTACTTAGTAATTTAGTGAGAATTTACAGTGAATTAACTCAGTAATTTACTGAGAATTTACTGGGAATTTACTTATTAATTTACAGAGAATTTAATGGGGATTTACTGAGTAATTTATTAAAAATTTACTGGGAATTTACTGAGTAATTTAACAAGAATTTACTGGGAATTTACTGAGAATTTACTTGAAATTTACTTAGAATTTACTGGGAATTTACTGAGAATTTACTAGGAATTTAATAGGAATATACTGAGTAATTTTTTTAGAATTTACTGGGAACATTCACTGTAATTTAATGAGAATTTACTGAGAATTTAGTTAGTAATTTACTGAGAATTTTCTGGGAATTTACTGTGTAATTTACTAAGATTTTACTGGGAATTTACAGGGAATTTACTGAGTGTTTACCTGAAATTTACTATGTAATTTATTGAGAATTTACTGGAAATTTCCTGAGTAATTTAGTGAGAATTTACTGGGAATTTACTTGGAATTTATTGAGTAATTTACTGAGAATTTACTGGGAATTTACTTGGAATTTATTGAGTAATTTACTGAGAATTTATAGGAATTTACCGATTAATACTAGTAATTTACTTATAATTTATAGAGAATTTCTGGAAATTTACCGAGTAATTCACATAAAATTTACTTGGAATTTACTGCATAATTTAATAAGAATTTACTGGGAATTTACTATGTAATTTACTGAGAATTTTCTGGGAATTTACTCGGTAATTTAATGAAAATTTACTGTAAATTTATTGAGTAATTTGATGAGAATTTACTGCGAATTTACAGGGAATTTAATCAATAATTTACTAGGAATTTACTGAGTAATTTATTGAGAATTTTCTGGAAATTTTCTGAGTAATTTACTGAGAGTTTACTGGGAATTTAATGAGTAATTTACTGAGAATTTATTTAGAATTTAGTCAGTAATTTACTAAGAATTTACTGGGAGTTTAATGAGTAATTTACTGAGAATTTGCCTTGAATTTACAGAGTAATTTACTGAGTAATTTAATAAGAATTTATGAGGAATTTACTGAGAATTTGTTTGGAATTTACTCCGTAATTTACTGAGAATTTACTGAAAATTTACTAAATAATTTACTGACAATTTACTGGAAACTTACTGACTATTTACTGAGTAATTTACTAAGAATTTACTGGGAATTTTTTGTGTAATTGACTGAGAATTTGCTGGGAATTCACTGATTAATTTACTACGAATTGACTGGAAATTTACGGAGAATTTACTGAGTCTTTACTCGGAATTTACAAAAAATTTACTGGGAATTTACTGAGAAATTACTGGGAATTCAGTGGGAATTTACTAGGAATTTATTGAGTAATTTGCTGAGAATTTACTGAAAATTTACTGAGTAATTTACTAAGAAATTAATGGTAATTTACTAAGAAATTTAATATGATTTTATGGGAACTTACTGATTAATTTAATGGGAATTTACTGACAATTTACAGGGAATTTACTCAGTAATTTACAGAGAATTTTTTGGGAATTTACTGAGTAATTTACTGAGAATTTAATTCGAATTTTAACAGTAATATAATAAGAATTTACTGGTAATTTACTGAGTAATTTACTGAGAATTTACTCAGTAATTTGCTGAGAATTTACTTGGAATTTAATGAGTAATTTAATGGGAATTTACTTCGAATTTACTGAGTAATTTATTGAGAATTTACTGGAAATTTACTCAGTAATTTACTGAGAATTTACTAAAAATTTATAGGGAATTTCCTGAGAATTTACTGGGATTTAACGAAGAACTTATGGGAATTTACTGAGAAGTTTCTAGGAATTTGCTGGGTAATTTACAGAGAATTTACTTGAATTAACTGCATAATTTAATGATAATTTACTGAAAATTTATTGAGAATTTATTGAGAATTTACTGAGTAATTTACTGAGAATTATCTTGGAATTTAATGAGTAATTTAATAAGAAATTACAGGGAATTTACTGGGAATTTACTCAAGAATTTACTGAGAAATTTACTGAGAATTTAGTGGGAATTTACTAAGTAATTTACTGAAAATTTACAAGGAATTTATTGAGTAATTTAATTAGAATTTACTTTGAATTTACTTAGAAATTTGCTGAGAATTTATAGGTAATTTACTAAAAACTTACTAGGAATTTACTGAGTAATCTAATAAGAATTTACCGGGAATTTACTAATTAATTTAATGAGAATTTACTGGGAATTTACTGAGAATTTACAAGGAATTTGCTCGATAATTTATTGAGAATTGATGGGGAATTTACTAAGTAATTTACTGAGTATTTACTGGGAATTTAGTGAGTAATGTAATGAGAATTTACTGGGAATTTACTGAAAAATTTACTGAGAATTTACTAGGAATTTCCTAACTAATTTAAGGAGAATTTACTGGGAATTTAATAAGAATTTGCGGGGAATTTACTGAGTAATTTACTGAGAATTTAATGACAATTTATTGATTAATTTAATGAGAATTTACTGAGAATTTATTGGGAATTTACTGAGTAATTTACCGAGAATTTACTGGAAATTTAACGAGAATTTACTCTGTATTTATTGAGAATTTATTAGGAATTTACTCAGTAATTTATTGAGAATTTACTGAGTAATTTATTGAGAATTTATTTGGAATTTTCTAGGAATTTACTAAGAATTTATTCAGTAATTTACTGGGAATTTACTACGAATTTACTAAGTAATTTACTCAAAATTTACTGGGAATTTACTACGTAATTTACTGAGAATTTAATGGGAATTTACAAAGTAATTTACTGGGAATTTACTGAGTAATTTATTGAGTAATTAACTGAGAATTTATGTAGAATTTACATGGAATTTGCTCAGTAATTGACTAGGAATTTAGTGAATAATTTACTTAGAATTTACTGGGAATTTACTGAGTAATTTATTGAGAATTTACTGGGAATTTAGACAGTAATTTAATGAGAATTTACTGAGTAATTTATTGAGATTTTACAGGGAATTTACACAGTAATTTACTGAGAATTTACTAGGAATTTACTGAGAATTTAAAAAGTAATCTAATAAGAATTTACTGGGAATTTACTGAGTAATTTACAGAGGATTTATTGGGAATTTACTGAGTATTTTACTGAGAGTTTACTGGAAATTTACTCAGTAATTTACTGAGAATTTATTGGGAATTTACTGAGTAATTTACGAGGAATTTACTGAGAATTTAATCTATAATTTACAAAGTAATTTACTGAAAATTTTCTAGGAAATTACTGTGAATTTACTGGGAATTTGCTTAGAATTTACTTGGAATTTTCTGGTAATTTACTAAGAATTTTGTGTGAATTTACTGTGTAATTTATGGAGAATTTAATGGGAATTTATTGGGAATTTACTAAGTAATTTATTGGGAATTTATGCGGTAATTTACTGAGAGTTTACTTGGAATTTACTAAGTAATTTATAGGGAATTTACTAGCAATTTACCGAGTAATTTATGGGGAATTTACTAAGAATGTACTTGAAATTTACTACATAATATACTGAGAATTTACTGGGAATTTACTGAGTAAGTTACTAAAAATTTACTGGGAATATATTGAGTAATTTATTGAGAATTTCTTGAGTAATTTACTGAGAATTTAATGAGAATTTACTACACAATTTAATGAGAATTTACTGGGAATTTACTATATAATTTATTGGGATTTACTCAGTAATTTAATGAAAATTTACTATAAATTTACAGAGTAATTTAATGAGAATTTATCGGGAATTTACTGGGAATTTACTGAATAATTTATTGAGAATTTTCTGGAAATTTATTGAGTAATTTAGTGAGAATTTACTTGGAATTTACTGAGAATTTACGGGGAATCTAACGAGTCATTTACTGAGAATTTACTAGGAATTTAGTCAGTAATCTACTGGGAATTTAATAAGTAATTTGCTGAGAATTTGCTTTGAATTTACAAAGTAATTTACTGTGAATTTACTCAATAATTTACTGAGAATTTACTACGAATTTACTCAGTAATTTACTGAGAATTTACTGAATAATTTACTGAAAATTTACTTACTATTTACTGAGTAATTTACTGAGAATTTACTCAGTATTTTACTGAGAATTTACAGTGAATTTACTGAGTAATTTAATGAGAATTTACTAAGTAATTTACTGAGAATTTACTGCGAATTTACTGAGTAATTTACTACGAATTGACTGGGAATTTACGGAGAATTTACTGCGAATTTATTGAGTATTTACTAGGAATTTACTCAGTAATTTACACAGAATTTACCGGGAATTTACTGAGTAATTTAATGAGGATTTACAGGGAATTTACTCAAAATTTAGTGGGAATTTACTAGGTATTTATTGGGAATTTACTGGGAATTTATTAAGTAATTTACTGAGAATTTACGGGGAATTTATTCAGTAATTTACTGAGAATTTACTTGGAATTTCCTGAGTAATTTATTGGTAATTTACTGAGAAATTTAATAAGATTTTATGGGAATTTACTGATTAATTTAATGGAAATTTACTGAGTAATTTACTGAGAATTTCAAGGAATTTGCTCAGTAACTTATAGAGAATTTTCTGGGAATTTACCGGGCAATTTACTGAAAATTTATTGCCAATTTACACAGTAATATAATGAGAATTTACTGAGTTATTTATTGAGAATTTACTGAGAATTTAATGAGTAATTTAATAGGAATTTACTTAGAATTTACTAGGAATTTACTAAATAATTGACTGAGAATTTACTGGGAATTTACTCGCTAATTTATTGAGAATTTACTTGAAATTTACTGCATAATTTACTAAGAATTTAATGGGAATTTATTGAGTAATTTACTGAGAATTTAATAATAATTTACTGAGAATTTTCTAGAAATTTACTGGGTAATTTACTGAGAATTTACTTGGAATTAACTGCATAATTTAATCAGAATTTACTAGAAATTTAATGATAATTTACTAAGTAATTTACTGAGAATTTTTAGGGAATTTAATGAGTAATTTAATAAGAATTTACTAGGATTTTACTGAGAATTTACTAGGAATTTACTCATGAATTTACTTGGAATTTACTGAGAATTTAATGGGAATTTACTAAGTAATTTACTGAGAATTTAGAAGGAATTTACTGAGTAATTTAATGAGAATTTACAAGGAATTTACAGAGAATTTACTGGGAATTTACATAGTAATTTGCTGAGAATTTACTAGAAATGTACTGAGTAATTTACTAAAAATTTACTGGGAATTTACTAATTAATTTAGTGAGAATTTACTGGGAATTTACTGAGTAGTTTACTGAGAATTTACATGGAATTTCCTCAGTAATTTACTAAGATCTGACTGAGAAGTTAATGAGTAATTTACTGAGAATTTGCTGAGTAATTTAATGAGAATTTACTGGGAATTTAATGAGAATTTACTATGAATTTACTGTGTAATTTAGTGAGAATTTAATGGAAATTTACCGATTAATTTAATGGGAATTTACTGAGTAATTTACTGAGAATTTAATGGGAATTTGCTGAGTAATTTACTGAGAATTTACTGGAAATTTAATGAGAATTTACTCAGTAATTTACTGAGAATGTATTGAGTAATTTACTGAGAATTTACTGACAATTTACTAAGTAATTTATTGAGAATTTATTAGGAATTATATGGGAATTTACTGCGAATATACCGGAAATTTATTGAGAATTTACTTCGTAATTTACTGAGTAATTTCTTGATAATTTACTGGAAATTTATTGAGAATTTACTGCGAATATACTACGTAATTTACTGAGAATTTAATGGGAATTTACTAAGTAATTACTAAGAATTTACTTCGTAATTTGGTGAGTAATTTACTGAGAATTTACGTGGAATTTTCTCAGTAATTTACTGGAAATTTACTGAGTAATTTATTTAGAATTTACTGAGAATTTACTGAGTAATTTATTGAGAATTTACTGGGAATTTACACAGTAATTTAATGAGAATTTACTGAGTAATTTACTAAGAATTTACACAGTAATTTACTGAGAATTTTTTGGGAATTTACTGAGTAATTTAATGGGAATTTACTGAGAATTTACTGAGAATTTACTGGAATTTACACCGTAATCTAATGAGAATTTACTTGGAATTTATTGAGTAATTTACTGAGAATTTATTGAGTATTTTATTGAGAGCTTACTTGGAATTTACTGAGAATTTATTAGGAATTTACTGAGTAAATTATTGAGTAATTTATTGGGAATTTATTGGGAATTTAATTTGTAATTTACTAAGTAATTTGCTGTGTATTTTCAAGGAAATTACCGGGAATTAACTAAGAACTTACTTGGAATTTAGTGGTAATTTACTTAGAATTTACAGTGAATTTACTGAGTAATTTAAGGAGAATTTAATCGAAATTTACTTGGAATTTACTAAGTAATTTACTTGAAATTTACTTGGTAATTTACTGAGAATTTACTGGGAATTTACCGGGTAATTTTCGGGAAATTTACTGAGTAATTTATAGAGAATTTACTACGAATTTTGTCACGACCCCAAACCGCCCCTAGTAGGATGGTGCCGTGATGGCCAGTAATCCGAGATTACCGAAGGCCAACTTTCAAAATTCACACACAATCAGAGTATTACATATGGGGCTAACATGTTCGAAAGCAATATATTTAAATCTAAGTAGTCCATAAAAGCAGTGCATAAATCAAATGAAATGTGTCACGACCCCAAACCGCCCCTAGTAGTTTGGTGCCGTGATGGCCAGTAATCCGTGATTACCGAAGGCCAACTTTCAAAATCACACACAGTCAGAGTATAGATATAGGGGCTCACAAATGCGGAAGCAATAATCTAAAATACAAGTAGTCCATAAGAGCAGTGCATAAGTCAAATGGAATGGCATACATCTTTACATAGCTTTACAACTTGAATACAAATAGAAATGAAGTACAAAATACATATTACATCTTAACAAAAGGGCTCTCAAGCCGACATGTTCAAATACAAAAGCTTCAAAAATTGCCGACGTAAGCATTGCCGACATAACATGCATCTAAAACATCTTGCAAAACACACATCTCGGCGTAGCCGACTTCTTGCTTGTTACCTACATATATACATAGGGAGGGCGAGCTTGGATACTCAGTGAATGGTATAAGTAATAAAGGGGTTAAATGAATGATTCCCGAGGTCTTTCAAAACAATACAAAATATGTCTTTGTCAAAACCATACTTGTCATAGCTTGTAGAAAACATGAGATAAATCTTGTTCATCAAACTTGATCTTACAAAACTTACATACTTAACATGCATCAAATCTTATAACATAACCTCGGCGTAACCATCCAGCACGAGGGAGCTCGTGTTACTTAGGCCCGTAGCCCGCTTTAACCTCATGGAGCTCGTGTTACTTAGGCCCGTAGCCCGCTTTAACATCATGGAGCTCGTGTTACTTAGGCCCGTAGCCCGCTTTAACACAATAGTCTTTCCAAGAAAGGACCGTATCTTTTTATACTTGGTACTGCGAAAGTTTAGAGTCCTCCAGCACAAGGGACTATCCGAGAAGGTCATCAAAACGAAGCTTACTTGATAACTTGTCATTCAAAACAAAGCTTATACTTGATACATAAAATAGGGATATAATTCATGCTTAACAAATACTTTTATCAAAACAAGTCAAAGCTTTATCAAAACGTTATAACATAACTTTATTAGAAATACCACTCACACTAGTTCTTGGGACGTCGGGGTCAAGGCAAAGGTCCAAGTCCTACAAACACATGGCAAGCATACTGAACATACTTCTCAAAACAAGTCTCACTTGCATGCAAATGATCTCGGGAAAACATGCTAGAAGTCAAAACACTGTTTTACATGTCAGGGAGACATGCTGGGTACCAACCAGGTCTTTGCCGAGGTCCCACACCTCCCGGCCGAGGTGTGGCTACCTAGGCTTTGGCATGCGGCTGCACACCGGGGTGTACACAAAACAAACCAAGGTGTAAGTGATTATGCAAGGTTTGCCAAGGTGAGATACGATGCTTGGCCTAAGTGTGAGGTCTAGGTGGGAGTGATCTCGGCGACTACACCTCGGGAAGTGAAGTCTGGAGATCTGGGTTTCCACCCGTGAAGAACAGGAAGAACATGAACATGAAGATTATGAAGAACATGGATGCTAAAATCATAACTTCTTTGTTACAAAATCTGGGATTTCATGCTATAGGTTCGAAAACATGGACCTGGGTACCCATACTTAAAAATCATGCGGAAACAAACACAAAAACATGGATTTAGGCATGAGCCTTCAAATCAAAACATGGCTTTTCTTGAAGAACACATGAATGCTATTTTTTCTTTCTAAAACCGAACTTCAAAGCAATGCATGGCTTACAAATCTTATTCAATCATGCAATGCAATAACATAAACATAAACATAAAGAATGACAAGAGCAGATTAAGAATCTAACCTTAGAACACGGATCTAACGGTTTGATCTCTGGGGATCAAGCTTAGAAATCCACTCTCTCTCAAGAACTCTTCTCCCTCTTCTAGAGCTTCTCTCTCTTCTCTTCAAACAAGTTTAGGAACAAATGATGGGTTTCTCTCTCTATCGGCTGACTTAACTCTCAGCTCGGACGCGTGGCAGCGGTGGATTGGTTCTCTTCAAAAAGGTGATAGATTGACAAGACAAGACTCTGACAAAGCGTATCTAACAAGCTACTCGGTACAGCACTCCGGCAAGTGGTGACATCGGCTAAGGACAAGGCTTCGGCAACTAAGGTGACAATGACCTCAGCTAGGAAGGACAACACTTGACTAAGCTGTGCCACACCTTGGCCTAGATGCGCCACACCTCGGTCTAGGTCATACCACCCCAGGACAAGATCACTCAGGTGCAAAGGTAACATCTCGGCCTAGATGATACACATCTCGGCCTTGGTGATTAACACCTCAGCCTAGATAATGACATCTCGGCCAATATGTCAGAGCAAAGATGGAGGTCAAACGAAGGGGTTCCAAGATACTTCTAGACTGAAGATGACCTCGGCTTGGAATGATCTAGGCTTAACATAACCTAGGCTTGAGACACCAAGGAAGGAAACAAGCATGCACACAACACTTATGCAATTCACATAGTCACAAAACAAGGCAGGTACCTTACTTAGCCAAAACAAGTCAAAGTCTTCAAATGCAAGCTTAACAAGACAAAATCATGCAAATGTACATGAACATGACTAAGACATGAATGTGGGTTATTACATACTTCCCCCCTTAAAGAAGTTTGGTCCCCAAACTTCACTTACCTTGTTCCCAAAGTGGCTCTGGATGCCGAGTTCTCATTTCTTCTTATCTTTTCTAGCCTTTGCCCACGGACAGTCCTTCACACGGTGACCCATTCCACCACATTCAAAACACGCTCCAGATGCCCAATAACAACCTCTAAAATGTTGCTTCCCGCAACTCGTACATGTCGGCTTAGTATTACCTTCTTGCTCTGAGTTGCTGGAACTGCCCACGTTCGCCTTTCTCTTAGCATTGAACGGTACTTTGCGATTCTCATAGTGCTGTCTCTTTTTCTGTTTCTCCCCCAAATTCTGACTCTTGTTCAAGTTGGTTCCTGTCAGGATGGCCTTGTCCAGTGCTCCGGAATACGTCGGCATGTTGAGCAAGGTGTCATCTCCATACGAGGCTGGCCGCGGCTGCACTTGCGGCACTGGAGGGGGTGGAGGTGGTACTGCTTGTCGGTCGTCCGTCTGCTCGGCCTGAGTGGACGCGATGTCAATGTTCTGTTGTCTTACCTGCCTTAACTCGCGTGTCAAACCTTCGACCAGTTCTTCCAATCTGTCTATTCTGTCTTCGAGATAACCTCGGCGAACTGGGGGTCTACCTCTTCTCATGGTGCTGGGGGGTATGCAGGATGTGACACTTAAACAAAATGAACAAATGAACGTGTATGCAAGTGAACATGATCATGCCGATGTAACAAAATGTTCATGCCGAGATGATGCACACCTTGTCAAGTAGCAAGCAATATCATGCAAATCCTAAAATCATTCTAAGAGGCATCCTATACTCTTTAGGACTCAAAGTGTGTGAATAACGTGCTATAAGGAAACTATGCTCTGATACCATTCTGTTACGACCCCAAACCGCCCCTAGTAGTTTGGTGCCGTGATGGCCAGTAATCCGTGATTACCGAAGGCCAACTTTCAAAATCACACACAGTCAGAGTATAGATATAGGGGCTCACAAATGCGGAAGCAATAATCTAAAATACAAGTAGTCCATAAGAGCAGTGCATAAGTCAAATGGAATGGCATACATCTTTACATAGCTTTACAACTTGAATACAAATAGAAATGAAGTACAAAATACATATTACATCTTAACAAAAGGGCTCTCAAGCCGACATGTTCAAATACAAAAGCTTCAAAAATTGCCGACGTAAGCATTGCCGACATAACATGCATCTAAAACATCTTGCAAAACACACATCTCGGCGTAGCCGACTTCTTGCTTGTTACCTACATATATACATAGGGAGGGTGAGCTTGGATACTTAGTGAATGGTATAAGTAATAAAGGGGTTAAATGAATGATTCCCGAGGTCTTTCAAAACAATACAAAATATGTCTTTGTCAAAACCATACTTGTCATAGCTTGTAGAAAACATGAGATAAATCTTGTTCATCAAACTTGATCTTACAAAACTTACATACTTAACATGCATCAAATCTTATAACATAACCTCGGCGTAACCTTCCAGCACGAGGGAGCTCGTGTTACTTAGGCCCGTAGCCCGCTTTAACCTCATGGAGCTCGTGTTACTTAGGCCCGTAGCCCGCTTTAACATCATGGAGCTCGTGTTACTTAGGCCCGTAGCCCGCTTTAACACAATAATCTTTCCAAGAAAGGACCGTATCTTTTTATACTTGGTACTGCGAAAGTTTAGAGTCCTCCAGCACAAGGGACTATCCGAGAAGGTCATCAAAACGAAGCTTACTTGATAACTTGTCATTCAAAACAAAGCTTATACTTGATACATAAAATAGGGATATCATTCATGCTTAACAAATACTTTTATCAAAACAAGTCAAAGCTTTATCAAAACGTTATAACATAACTTTATTAAAAATACCACTCACATTAGTTCTTGGGACGTCGGGGTCAAGGCAAAGGTCCAAGTCCTACAAACACATGGCAAGCATACTGAACATACTTCTCAAAACAAGTCTCACATGCATGCAAATGATCTCGGGAAAACATGCTAGAAGTCAAAACACTGTTTTACATGTCAGGGAGACATGCTGGGTACCAACCAGGTCTTTGCCGAGGTCCCACACCTCCCGGCCCAGGCGTGGCTACCTAGGCTTCGGCATGCGGCTGCACACCGGGGTGTACACAAAACAAACCAAGGTGTAAGTGATTATGCATGGTAGGCCAAGGTGAGATACGATGCTTGGCCTAAGTGTGAGGTCTAGGTGGGAGTGATCTCGGCGACTACACCTCGGGAAGTGAAGTCTGGAGATCTGGGTTTCCACTCGTGAAGAACAGGAAGAACATGAACATGAAGATCATGAAGAACATGGATGCTAAAATCATAACTTCTTTGTTACGAAATCTGGGATTTCATGCTATGGGTTCGAAAACATGGACCTGGGTACCCATACTTAAAAATCATGCGGAAACAAACACAAAAACATGGATCTAGGCATGAGCCTTCGGATCAAAACATGGCTTTTCTTGAAGAACACATGAATGCTATTTTCTCTTTCTAAAATCGAACTTCAAAGCAATGCATGGCTTACAAATCTTATTCAATCATGCAATGCAATAACATAAACATAAAGAATGACAAGAGCAGATTAAGAATCTAACCTTAGAACACGGATCTAACGGTTCGATCTCTGGGGATCAAGCTTAGAAATCCACTCTCTCTCAAGAACTCTTCTCCCTCTTCTAGAGCTTCTCTCTCTTCTCTTCAAACAAGTTTAGGAACAAATGATGGGTTTCTCTCTCTATCGGCTGACTTAACTCTCAGCTCGGACACGTGGCAGCGGTGGATTGGTTCTCTTCAAAAAGGTGATAGATTGACAAGACAAGACTCTGACAAAGCGTATCTAACAAGCTACTCGGTATGGCACTCCGGCAAGTGGTGACATCGGCTAAGGACAAGGCTTCGGCAACTAAGGTGACAATGACCTCAGCTAGGAAGGACAACACTTGACTAAGCTGTGCCACACCTTGGCCTAGATGCGCCACACCTCGGTCTAGGTCATACCACCCCAGGACAAGATCACTCAGGTGCAAAGGTAACATCTCGGCCTAGATGATACACATCTCGGCCTTGGTGATTAACACCTCGGCCTAGATAATGACATCTCGGCCAATATGTCAGAGCAAAGATGGAGGTCAAATGAAGGGGTTCCAAGATACTTCTAGATTGAAGATGACCTCGGCTTGGAATGATCTAGGCTTAACATAACCTAGGCTTGAGACACCAAGGAAGGAAACAAGCATGCACACAACACTTATGCAATTCACATAGTCACAAAACAAGGCAAGTACCTTACTTAGCCAAAACAAGTCAAAGTCTACAAATGCAAGCTTAACAAGACAAAATCATGCAAATGTACATGAACATGACTAAGACATGAATGTGGGTTATTATAAAATGGCATACATCTTTACAGAGCTTTACAACTTGAATATAACATAAGCAAAAATACATATTACATCTTGATCAAAGGCCTCTCAAGCCAACATATACAACATACATGAACTACAAGTCAAGAGACAAATCTTCCAGATTGCCGACATCCTCACTGCCGACATAACATGCATACAAAACACATATCTTGGCGTAGCCGACTTCTAGCTTGTTACCTACATATGCATATAGGGAGGGTGAGCTTGGATACTCAGTGAATGGTACAAGTAATAAAGGGGTTAAATGAATGATTCCCGAGGTCCTTGTCAAAACAATACATATATCATAGCTTGTTCAAAACATGGGATAAATCTAGTTCATCAATCTTGATCTTACAAAACTTGCTTACTTACTTGGATGTTAATAACATCTACATAATACAAGGGATGACATTTCGGACTTACAAAACCCACACGGTAAACCGTCAGTGGCAAAACAAGGGAATAATCGACCCGGAATCGATTAGACAAACCACCCGCACAAGGCCGTCGGTGGGGCCATCCGTTCATAGACCGTTGATGGCAGAGATCTCTCATACTTAGTGCTGCGAAAGTTTAGAGTCCTCTAGCACAAGGGACTTTAGTACTGCGAAAGTTTAGAGTCCTCCAGCACAAGGGACTTTCCAAGAATGTCATCAAAACAAAACTTACTTGATACATAAAAATAGGGGTAATCATTCATGCTTGAACAAATACTTTTATCAAAACAAGGCAAAGCAAAGCTTTATCAAAACTTATAATATAGCTTTATTAAAAATACCACTCACCTAGTTCTTCGGACGCCGGGTTCAAGGCAAAGGTCCAAGTCCTACAAACACATGGCAAAGTCTACTAAATGTACATCTCAAAACAAGTCTTACATGTATGAAAATGATCTCGAGAAAACATGCTGGAAGTCAAAACACTGTTTTACATGTCAGGAAGACATGTTGGGTACCAACCAGGTCTTTGCCGAGGTCCCATACCTCCTGGCCGAGGTGTGGTTACCTAGGCTTCGGCGTGCGGCTGCATGCCGAGGTGCGCACAAGACAAACTAAAGGCGTGAGTGATCATGCAAGGTAGGCCAAGGTGAGATACGATGCTTGGCCTAAGTTTGAGGTCTAGGTAAGAGTGATCTCGGCGACTACACTTAGGGAAGTGAGGTCTGGAGATCTGGGTTTCCACCCGTGAAGAACATGAACATGAAGATCATGAAGAACATGAATGCTAAAATCATAACTTCTTTATTATAAAATCTGGGATTTCATGCTATGAGTTCGAAAACATGGACCTGGGTACTCATACTTGAAGATGATATGGAAACAAACACAAAAACATGGACCTAGACATGAGCTTTCGGATCAAAACATGACTTTTCTTGAAGAACACATGAATACTATTTTCTCTTCCTAAAACTGAACTTCAAAGCATTTCATGGTTCATGAAACATGCTAGATCATGCAATGCGATTAGATCAACATAAAGAATAACAAGAGTAGATCACGAATCTAACCTTAAAACACGGATCTAACGGTTCGATCTCTAGGGATCAAGCTTGGAAATTCACTCTCCCTCAAGAACTCCTCTTCCTCTTCTAGAGCTTCTCTCTCCTCTTCAAAAACAAGATATAACAAATGCTAGATTTCTTTCTCTGCCGGCTGACTTAACACTCAGCTCGGACACGTGACAACGGCTGGTTGGTTCTTCCCAAAAAGGTGATAGATTGACAAGACATGTGTAAGACAAAGCGCATCTAACAAGCTACCCGGCAAGGCACTCCGGCAAGTGATGACATCGGCTAAGGACAAAGCTTCGGTAACTAAGGTGACAATGACCTCGGCTAGGAAGGACAACCCTTGACTAAGCTGTGCCACACCTTGGCCTAGATGTGCCACACCTCGGTCTAGGTCATACCACTCTGGGACAAGATCACTTAGGTACAAGGTAACATCTCGACAAAGATAATACACATCTCGGCCAATATGTCAGGGCGAAGGTGGAGGTCAAACAAAGTGGTTCTAAGATAATTCTAGACTGAAGATGACCTCGGCTTGGAATGATCTAGGCTTAACATAACTTAGGCTTGAGACACCAAGGAAGGAACAAAGCATGCATATAACACTTAGACAAATCACAAGAACACAAAACAAGGCAAAATTCATCAATGCAAACTTAACAAAACCACATGATGTGAATGCACATGAACATGACTAAGCCATAAACGTGGGTTGTTACAAATTTACTACATAACTTAATGAGAATTTACTGGAAATTTACTGAATAATTTATTCAAAATTTACTGAGAATTTACTGGGAATATACTGGCAATTTACGGGGAATATACTGAGTAATTTACTAGGCATTTACTGAGTAATTTACTAGGAATTTACTGAATAATTTAATAAGAATTTAGTGGGAATTTTGTCAGTAATTTACTGAGTAATTTAATGAGAATTTATTGGGAATTTACTGAGTAATTTAATAAGAATTTACTGGTTAATTTAATGAGAAGTTACTGGGAATTTACTCAGTAATTTACTAAGAATTTACTCGAAATTTCCTAAGAATTTACTGCGTATTTACTGCGAATTTACTAAGAATTTTGCTGAGTAATTTAATGAGAATTTGCTGGGAATTTACTGAGAATTTACTGGGAATTTACTCAGTAATTTAGTGAGAATTTACTGGGAATTTACTAAGTAGTTTACTGAGAATTTACTGAAAATTTACTCAGTAATTTATTGGGAATTTACAGAGAAGTTACTCGGAATTTACTTAAAATTTACTGAGAATCTACTGGGAATTTACTGAGTAATTTACCGAGAATTACTAGCAATTTACTGAGTAATTTAATTAGAATTTGCTGGGAATTTACTGAGAATTTACTGAGTAATTTAGTGAGAATTTACTAGGAATTTACTCTGTAATTTACAAATAATTTAATGGGAATTTAATGACTAATTTACTAAGAATTTACTCGTAATTTACTGAGTAATTTACTAAGTAATTGAATAAGAATTTACTGATTAAATTATTGAGAATTTACTCGGAATTTACTGAATAATTTAGTGAGTAATTTATTGAGAATTTTCTTGGAATTTACTAAGTAATTTTCTGATAATTTACTAGGAATTTTCTGAGAATTTATTAAAAATTTCCTGAGAATTTAATGGGAATTTACTGAGTAATTTTTTGTGATTTTACTGCGAACTTACACAGTAATTTAATGAGAATTAACTTAAAATTTACAGAATAATTTATCAAGAATTTACTGGGAATTTAATCAGTAATTTGCTGAGAATTTTCTACGAATTTACTTCGTAATTTACTGAGAATTTACTGGGAATTTAATGGGAATTTATTGAGTATTTATTGGGAATTTACTGAGTATTTACTGCGAATTTGCTGAGTAATTTACTGAGAATTTAATGGGAATTTATTGATTAATTTAATGAATTTCTTGAAAATTTACTGAGTAATTTACTACGACTTTACTTTGTAATTTAAGAAGAATTTACTGGAAATTTACTGATTAACTTAATGAGAATTTACTGGGAGTTTACTTAGTAATTTACTGAGAATTTACTTGTAATTTACTGAGTAATTTACTGGGAATTTACTGAGAATTTATAAGGAATTTACTGAGTAATTTTTTTGAGAATTTACTGAAAATTTAAACAGTAATTTAATGCGCATTTAGTTGGAATTTACTAAGTAATTTACTGGGAATTTACTGAGTAATTTACTGAGAATTTAATTAGAATTTATTGGAAATTTACTGAGAATTTACTCGGTAATTTACTGAGAATTTATAGGGAATTTTGAGAGTAATTTACTGAGAATTTACTAGGTAATTTACTGAGAATTTATTGGGAATTTGCAGAGTAATTTACTAAGAATTTACTGGAAATTTACTGAGTAATTTACTTAGAATTTACTGGGAATTTACACAATAATTTAATTAGAATTTACTTAGAATTTACTGGAAATTTACTGAGTAATTTACTAAGAATTTACTGGGAATTTACTAAGTAATTTTCTGAGAATTTACTCAGAATTTATTGAGTAATTTACTGGGAATTTACTGAGTAATTTACAGATAATTTACTGCGAATTTACAGTGTAATTTACTGAGAATTTATTGGAAAATTACTGAGTAATTTACTGGAAATTTACTGGCAATTTACTGTGAACTTACTGCGTAATTTAATGAGAATTAACTGAGAATTTACTGGGAATTTAATTGTAATTTACTGAGTAATTTACTGAGGATTTACTAGGAATTTACTGAGTAATTTACCGAGAATTTACAAGAATTTTCTAGGAATTTGCCGAGCAATTTTCTAGTAATTTACTGATAATTTTCTGGGAATTTACAGAGTAATTTACTAAGAATTTACTGCATAATTTAATGAGAATTTTCTGGCAATTTACTTAGAAATTACTGGGAATTTACTAAGTAATTTACTTAGAATTTGGTGAGAATTTACTAAGAATTTGCTGGGAATTTACTACGTAATTCACTAAGAATTTACTAGAAATTTACTAGGAATTTACTAAGAATTTATTGGGAATTTACAGATAAATTACTGGGAATTTAATCAGTAATTTACTGAGAATTTACTGCGAAGTTACTGGGAATTTACTGAGAATTTACTCCGTAATTTAATGAGAATTTACTGGGAATTTATTAAGTAATTTACTGAGAATTTACTGAGAGTTTACTTAGTAATTTACTGAGAATTTACTATGAATTTATTTAGTAATTTTTCGAGAATTTACTTGGAATTTCAACAGTAATTTAATAAGAATTTACTTGGAATTTACTGAATAATTTACTGATAATTTATTGTGAATTTATTGAAAATTTACTGATAATTTACTCAATAATCTACTTAGTAATTTACTAAGAATTTACTGGGAAGTTACTAAGTAATTTACTGAGAATTTTCTGGAAATTTACTGAGAATTTACTTCGTAATTTATTGAGAATTTGTTGGGAATTTGCTCAGTAATTCACTAAGAATTTACTCTTAATTTAGTGAGAATTTACTAGGAATTTACTGAGTAACTTACAGACAATTTACTAAGAATTTATTGGGAATTTACTGAGTAATTTAATAAGAATTTACTCGAAATTTCTTGAGAATTTACTGCATATTTACTGGGAATTTACTGAGTAATTTACTGCGAATTTACTATGAATTTTGCTGAGTAATTTAATGAGAATTTGCTGGGAATTTACTGAGAATTTACTGGGAATTTACTCAGTAATTTAGTGAGAATTTACTAGGAATTTACTAAGTAGTTTACTGAGAATTTACTGAAAATTTACTCAGTATTTTACTGAGAATTTACTCGTAATTTACTTAAAATTTACTGAGTATTTACTGGGAATTTACTGAGTAATTTATCGAGAATTACTAGCAATTTACTGAGTAATTTTATTAGAATTTGTTGGGAATTTACTAGGAATTTACTGAGTAATTTACTGAGAATTTACTCTGTAATTTACAGATAATTTAATGGGAATTTACTGAATAATTTACTAAGTATTTATTGAGTAATTGAATAAGAATTTACTGATTAACTTATTGAGAATTTACTCGGAATTTACTGAATGATTTAGTCAGTAATTTATGGAGAATTTACTTGGAATTTACTAAGTAATTTTCTGATAATTTACTGAGAATTTAATGAGAATTTACTGAGTAATTTTTTGACATTTTACGGGGAACTTACACAGTAATTTAATGAGAATTAACTGAAAATTTACTGAATAATTTATCGAGAATTTACTGGGAATTTAATCAGTAATTTACTGAGAATTTTCTGTGAATTTACTTCGTAATTTATTTGTAATTTACTGAGAATTTACTGCGAATTTATTGAGTAATTTACTAGGAGTTTAATGAGAATTTATTGATTAATTTAATGAAATTTTTTTGAGAATTTACTGAGTAATATACTTATAATTTACTATAACTTTACTTAGTAATTTAAGAAGAATTTACCGAAAATTTACTGATTAACTTAATGAGAATTTACTAAGAATTTACTAAGAGTTTACTTAGTAATTTGCTGAGAATTTACTTGTAATTTATTGAGTAATTTACTGAGTAATTTAATGGGAATTTACTGAGAATTCACAGGGAATTTACTGAGTAATTTTTTTGAGAATTTACTGGAAATTTAAACAGTAATTTACTGAGCATTTAGTTGGAATTTACTAAGTAATTTACTGCGAATTTACTGAGAATTTATTGGGAATTTACTGAGAATTTACTCAGTAATTTACTGAAAATTTACAGGGAATTTTGAGAGTAATTTACTGAGAATTTACTAGGAATTTATTGAGTAATTTACTGAGAATTTACTCTATAATTTACTGGGCAATTTACTAAGAATTTGTTGGAAATTTGTTGTGTAATTTACTAAGAATTTACTGGAAATTTATTGAGTAATTTACTGCGAATTTACACAATAATTTAATTAGAATTTACTGAGAATTTACTGGGAATTTACTGAATAATTTACTTAGAATCTACTGGGAATTTACTGAGTAATTTTTTAAGAATTTACTAAGTAATTTACTGAGAATTTACTGGGAATTTACTGAGAATTTACTGGAAATTTACTAAGTAATTTTCTGAGAATTTACGGAGTAATTTACAGAGAATTTACACTGTAATTTACTGAGTAATTTACTGAGAATTTATTGGAAAATTACTGAGCAATTTACTGGAAATTTACTGACAATTTACTGGGAACTTATTGCGTAATTTAATGAGAATTTACTGGGAATTTAATTGTAATTTACTGAGTAATTTACTAAGGAGTTACTGGGAATTTACTAAGTAATTTACCAAGAATTTACAGTAATTTTCTAGGAATTTACCGAGTAATTTTCTAGTAATTTACTGATAATTTTTTGGAAATTTACAAATTAATTTACTGAGAATTTACTGCATAATTTAAGGGGAATTTTCTGGCAATTTATTTAGAAATTACTAGCAATTTACTATGTAATTTACTGAGAATTTACTGAGAATTTGCCGGGAATTTACTACGTAATTTACTAAGAATTTACTGAAAATTTACTGAGAATTACTATGTATTTACTAAGAATTTACTGGGAATTTACAGATAAATTACTGGGAATTTAATTAGTAATTTACTGAGTAATTTATTGAGAATTTACAACGAAGTTACTGGGAATTTACTGAGAATTTACTCTGTAATTTAATGAGAATTTACTGGGAATTTACTGAGAATTTACTGAGAATTTACTGGGAGTTTACTTAGTAATTTACTGAGAAGTTACAGAGAATTTATTGAGTAACAGTAATTTAATGATAATTTACTTGACATTTACTACGCCATTTACTAAGAATTTACTGAGTAATTCACTGATAATTTGCTGTGAATTTATTGGGAATTTACGGAGAATTTACTTAGTAATTTACTGGGAAGTTACAAAGTAATTTACTAAGAATTTTCTAGAAATTTACTGAGAATTTACTTCTTAATTTACTGAGAATTTGTTGGGAATTTGCTCAGTAATTTACTAGGAATTTACACAGTAATTTATTGAAAATTTTGCTTGAAATTTACTTAGTAATTTACTGAGAATTTACTCAGAATTTACTGAGTAATTTAGTGAGAATTTACTTGTAATACCCCTGTTCTGTAGTATGCTAATTGGTCCTTAAATTGAGTATGATTATGTGTTTACCATGATTTTATGTGCCATTATGTGAATATATGTGATTTTGAAGTTTTATCTGTCCACCGTAGGAATATCCGTTTGAATAATCACCTTTGGAAATTAAATTGAGGGCCTTATCGGCCACAGAACCCGAAATTGGATACGCCATTGTGATTGGCATGATTTTTAGAGCTTATGGTGAAATTTAATTGAAAAATTGATTTGGACTAGATTAAGTTGATTAAGTTGGTAAAATGGGTGCCCAATTACTCTCTATTATTATATTATAACTTAGTGGGGGCTTGTTGTATATGAGCACTACTTAATCAAACTCCCTCTCTAATTCTCACTTGGCTGATATATACTCTAAGGAGAGGAGAGGGCCGGCCATTAGAGAGAGAGAAGAGAGAAAAATCTGTGTTTGATCTTGAGGGCTTGGAATTTTGAAGTCCAACTCAAATTGGACCATAGATTGAAGAATTGGACTTCTAGGTAAGCCATTGCCTCTTGAAAACATGAATTGAACTTGTAATCTTGTGAGCTCAAAGTATTTTTGTAGTCAAGAGCATGATTTAAATTGGTTTTGTTGAGATATGATCATGCATACATAAGATTACTTTTGAATTGCCATAAGTTGCAAAATCTAACATGTATCATGTGAATTAAGCAAGATTTGAAGTTTGATCATGCATGCAAGCTTGGTTTTGTTGAGCTTTATGGGAATAGGCACCACTTGCATCTTTTGAAATAGAAATGAAGTCAAGATGGGCATGCATGTTTGAATAATTGAAGATGGGAGCTTGAAATGCATGAATATGTGTGATAGAATTGAAATTGGTGTCAATTTGAGACATGCAAGTGTGTAATCCTTGAAATTGAGCTCCATAATAATGTGTTTTGGTGTTTGTACCATGTTAGTATGATTACATTTGAGATTTGAGCCCTTGCATGCAAGAATGGTAGCTGGGAAATTGAATTGAAGCTCAAGAACACAATCTGGAATTTCCAGAATTTTGACTTCCACTCGAGCGGGGGGAAGTGCCGCTCGAGCGGAGAAATCGAGCTCCCAGCATTTTTTTGCAGACATGGTTCCCGTTCGAGCGGGGGAATTTGACGCTCGAGCGGGGAGCTATGTGGACAGGCAGTACGCTCGAGCGGCCGAGTTCACGCTCGAGCTGGAATTGAAGGCAACCAGTACTTTTGCAGACCTAAGGGTCCGCTCGAGCGGGGAAGTCCACGCTCGAGCGGGGACCCTATTTTCTGAAATCCTGTTTTTGCATTTTGTGTTCTGTTTTCCGTTCTCTTTCACTCGCAAGCACTCTTAGGCATATGTTAAGCATTGTAAATGAGTTAATGAGATAATAATAAAGCCTAAAGAGGAATATGTGAATTAAAGAACGGATTGAACTGTTAATGACCCTTTTGTGTTCATGAAATGTGTAGGGTCAAGCTCCAGGGCAAATCCACAAGCCGATCACTGTGAGTAATATCAATATTTGAGAGCTTGTCAATGTCCAATTGTTATTCCCTTATAAACTTTACGAGTTGTTAATTGGGATTGTGGACAAAAGTCCGACAGGAATGAATGAATGGGCTAAAGGCCGTTTTGACATAAATGAATGGGCTAAAGGCCATTTTGACAGAAATGAATGGGCTAAAGGCCGTTTTGACATAAATGAATGGGCTAAAGGCCACTTTGACAGAAATGAATGGGCCGAAGGCCGTTTTGACATAAATGGATGGGCCGAAGGCCGTTTTGACATTATGAATGGGCCGAAGGCCGTTTTGACAAGAATGGAAACCTGAATGGGCCGAAGGCGGGCTAAAGGCCGTTTTGACATAAATGAATGGGCTAAAGGCCATTTTGACAGAAATGAATGGGCTAAACGCCGTTTTGACATAAATGAATGGGCTAGAGGCCATTTTGACAGAAATGAATGGGCTAAAGGCCACTTTGACAGAAATGAATGGGCCGAAGGCCGTTTTGACATAAATGGATGGGCCGAAGGCCGTTTTGACATTATGAATGGGCCGAAGGCCGTTTTGACAAGAATGGAAACCTGAATGGGCCGAAGGCGGGCTAAAGGCCGTTTTGACATAAATGAATGGGCTAAAGGCCATTTTGACAGAAATGAATGGGCTAAAGGCCACCTTGACAGAAATGAATGGGCCGAAGGCCGTTTTGACAGAAATGAATGGGCTAAAGGCCACCTTGACAGAAATGAATGGGCCGAAGGCCGTTTTGACATAAATGGATGGGCCGAAGGCCGTTTTGACATAATGAATGGGCCGAAGGCCGTTTTGACAAGAATGGAAACCTGAATGGGCCGAAGGCCAGTATGTTGGAACTACAGTCACTTAATCTAAATTTGGTATAAGTGTATATTTGTACATGTTAAATAGAAACGTGAATCGGGCCCAAGGCCGTTTGGAACATGTTGTTCTACATTGTTATGTAAATTCTGCATTTGATATTATTCACTGGGCTATCGCTCACGCTCATTCATGTGTTTGTAGGTGAGCCAAGGGAAGTCCAAACCCAGCCCCAGTGAAGCCTGCTAGGAAAATCCGAGTTTTGAGGAAGTCAGCCTTGCGTCTCACTCTTGAGGCCTACCCTTGCCCTTTTTGCTATGAAATTATATTTTGTCTTGCCGGCAAGGACTTTGTGTATATCTGTGAATAGTCCGTCATAGGTTGACTCGTTTTGGATGACCCGGTGTGTAATGAATTTTGTGCAACTGTACTTTTGATGTGGGTTATTAACGTAACTGAATATGGTCTGTTGATGTACATATAAGCACGGCTCTATGGACAAAGTTTTTATTTGTTGCTTCTGTTTGGCCCCTTTACTCTGACAAGTTATGTCTGTTTTGGTCTGAGGCCGTAGGTAATCTCTAGATTGCTGGCCGGTTATGTCCTTAACCCATAGGGGCGGGTTCGGGTCATGACATTACTGAGGAATTTACAGACAATTTACTGAGAATTTACAATGTAATTTACTGAGAATTTACTGGGAATTTACTGTGTAATTTACTGAGAATTTACTAGGAATTTACTAAGTAATTTAATGAAAATTTACTGAGAAGTTTAATGAGAATTTACTAAGTAATTGAATGAGAATTTACTGTGAATTTACAGGGAATTTAATTAGTAATTTACTGAAATTTAGTTAGTAATTTACTGAGAATTTACTCAGAATTTAATCAGTAATTTACAGGGAATTTACTTATTAATTTACTGAGAATTTACTACGAATTTACTGAGTATTTAATAAGAATTTAGTTGGAATTTATTGATTAATTTGATGAGAATTTACTGGGAATTTACTATGTAATTTATTGGAAATTTAATGAATAATTTGCTGAGAATTTACTGGGAATTTACTAACTATTTACTGAGAATTTATTTGGAATTTACTCAGTAATTTACAAAGAACTTACTGACAAATTTAATTAGAATTTACTAGGAATTTACGGAGAATTTACTGCGAATTTCTTGAGTAATTTACTGTGCATTTCCTCAGTAATTTATCTATAATTTATTGGGCATTTACTGAGTAATTTAATGAGAATTTTCTTTGAATTTACTTAAAATTTACTAGGAATTTACTTTTAATTTACTGGGAATTTATTGAGTAATTTACTGGGAATTTACTGAGAAATTTAATAAAATTTTATGGCAATTTACTAATTAATTTACTGAGAATTTACTGGGAATTTACTGAGTAATTTAATGAGAATTTACTGGGAATTTACTGAGAATACACTGGGAATTTACTGAGTAATTTACTAAAAATTTACTAGAAATTTACTTAGTAATTTACGAACAATTTACTTGGAATTTACTAGAAATTTACTTAGTAATTTATTGAGAATTTACTGAGAATTTACTGAGAATTTACTTGGAATGTACTACGTATTTACTGAGAATTTACTTAGTAATTTAAAGAGAATTTAATGGGAATTTGCTGAGTAATTTACTAAAAATTTACTCAGAATTTTCTAAGTAATTTACTGAGAATTTACATAGAATTTACTAGGAATTTACTGATTAACTTAATGAGAATTTACTTTGAATTTACTGAGTAATTTAGTGGGAATTTACTTAATAATTTACTGAGAATTTACTTACAATTTACTGGGAATTAACTCAGTAATTTACTGCGAATTTACTTGGAATTTACTGAGTAATTTACTGTGAATTTACAAGAATTTTCTAGGAATTTACCGAGTAATTCACTAGTAATTTACTAAGAATTTACTTGGAATTTACAAAGTAATTTACTGAGAATTTACAGCATAATCTAATGGCAATTTACTGGGAATTTACTTAGAATTTACTAGGAATTTACTATGTAATTTACTCAGAATTTGCTAGGAATTAGCAAATTCTTAGTAATTTATCAGAAAATTCTGAGTAAATTCTCAAAAAATTACAAGAATATTTTTTGTGAATTAATCAGTAAATTATGAGTAAATTACTCAATGAATTCTCAGAAAATTCTATATAAATTCTTGGTAAATTCAAAGTAATTTCTTTGTAAATTATTCAGCAAATTACTCCGTAAATTCGTAAATAAATTACTCGTTAAGTTATCAATAAATTCTTTGTAAATTACTTTGTAAATTATCTGTAAATTTTCAGTAAATTATTTAATAAATTCTAAATAAATTACTCAGAAAATTTTCAATAATTTCCAAGAAAATTCTGTATAAATTCTTGGTAAATTACTCATAAAATTATCAAAAAAAAAAAATCGTGAATTACTTTGTTAATTCTCAGTAAATTACTGAGTAAATTATTCGAACATTAATTAGTGAATTTCCTGTAAATTCTCATTAAATTATTCAATAAATTCTAAGTACATTACTTAGTAAATTCTCAATAAATTAATCCAGAAAGTCTAAGTAAATTATCAATAAATTCTTAGTAACTTACTCAGTAAATTCTCAATAAATTACTTAGAAATTTCAACCTAAATTACCCAGTGAAGAACTTAACAATTTATCAGTAAATTTCTCAGTCAATTCGCAGTAAAATCGCAGTAAATTACTCGGTAAATTATCAGTAGATTCTTAGTAAATTACTCAATAAATTCCCAGTAAAATCTCGTTAAATTACTCAGTAAAATTCTCAATAAATTACACGCAAAATTCTCAGTAAATTATTCAGTAAATTCAAAGAAAATTCTGTGTAAATTCTTAGAAAATCATTAGAAACTTTTTTGTGAATTGCTCAGTAAATTATGAGTAAATTACTCTGTAAATTCTCAGAAAATTTTGTATAAATTCTTGGTAAATTACTCAGTAAATTCACAGAATTTTTTTAAAAAATTACTCAACAAATTGCTCTGTAAATTATTCGTTAAATTTTCAATAAATTCTCTATAAATTACTCAGTTAATTATCGGTGAATTACTCAATAAATAAAAAAGTAAATTACTCTGAAAATTTTCAATAAATTCTAAGAAAATTCTCAATAAATTATGAGTAAATTACAAATTAAATTCACAGTAAATTCTCAATAAATTACTCAGCAAATTACCATTAAAGTTATAGTAAATTCGTGGTAAATAACTCGGTAAATTCTCAGTAAATTGCTTCGTAAATGATTGGTAAGTTCCAAGAAAATTACTCAACAAATTCTCAATAAACTCTTAGTAATTTACTGAGTAAATTCTAAATAAATTACTAAGTAAATTCATAGTAAATTATTCGGTGAATTACTCACAAAATTTATCTGTAAATTACTAGGTAAATTCCCAATAAATTACTCAGTTAATTATCGATAAGTTCTCAAAAAATCCTTGGTCAATTACTCAGTAAATTACTCAGTAAATTGTTAGAAAATTACTCTGCAAATTCCAAGAAAATAACACAGTAAATTATCTGTAAATTATTTAATAAATTCTAAGCAAATTACTGGGTAAATTCTCAATAAATTACTCCTTAAATTCTCAGTAAATTAATGAGTGAATTATTCAGTAATTTATCAGTAAATTACTCGATAAATTCTCTGTAAATTACTCAGTAAATTATTGGTAAATTCTCTGTTAATTACTCAGTAAATTACTAGTAAATTACTTAGTAAATTCTCACTAAATTACTCAGGAAATTTCTCAGTAAATTACACGTAAAATTCTCTATAAATTATTTAGTAAATTCTTAGTAATTTATCAGAAAATTCTGAGTAAATTCTCAAAAAATTACAAGAATATTTTTTGTGAATTAATCAGTAAATTATGAGTAAATTACTCAATGAATTCTCAGAAAATTCTATATAAATTCTTGGTAAATTCAAAGTAATTTCTTTGTAAATTATTCAGCAAATTACTCCGTAAATTCGTAAATAAATTACTCGTTAAGTTTTCAATAAATTCTCTGTAAATTACTTTGTAAATTATCTGTAAATTTTTAGTAAATTATTTAATAAATTCTAAATAAATTACTTAGAAAATTTTCAATAATTTCCAAGAAAATTCTGTATAAATTCTTGGTAAATTACTCATAAAATTATCAAAAAAAAAAATTCGTGAATTACTTTGTTAATTCTCAGTAAATTACTGAGTAAATTATTCGAACATTAATTAGTGAATTTCCTGTAAATTCTCATTAAATTATTCAATAAATTCTAAGTAGATTACTTAGTAAATTCTCAATAAATTAATCTAGAAAGTCTAAGTAAATTATCAATAAATTCTTAGTAACTTACTCAGTAAATTCTCAATAAATTACTTAGAAATTTCAACCTAAATTACCCAGTGAAGAACTTAACAATTTATCAGTAAATTACTCGATAAATTATCGGTAGATTCTTAGTAAATTACTCAATAAATTCCCAGTAAAATCTCGTTAAATTACTCAGTAAAATTCTCAATAAATTACACGCAAAATTCTCAGTAAATTCAAAGAACATTCTGTGTAAATTCTTAGAAAATCATTAGAAACTCTTTTGTGAATTGCTCAGTAAATTATGAGTAAATTACTCTGTAAATTCTCAGAAAATTTTGTATAAATTCTTGATAAATTACTCAGTAAATTCACAGAATTTTTTTAAAAAATTACTCAGCAAATTACTCTGTAAATTATTCATTAAATTTTCAATAAATTCTCTATAAATTACTCAGTTAATTATCGGTGAATTACTCAATAAATAAAAAAGTAAATTACTCTGAAAATTTTCAATAAATTCTAAGAAAATTCGCAGTAAATTATGAGTAAATTACTGATTAAATTCACAGTAAATTCTCAATAAATTACTCAGCAAAGTACCATTAAAGTTATAGTAAATTCGTGGTAAATAACTCGGTAAATTCTCAGTAAATTGCTTCGTAAATGATTGGTAAGTTCCTAAAAAATTACTCAATGAACTCCTAGTAATTTACTGAGTAAATTCTAAATAAATTACTAAGTAAATTCATAGTAAATTATTCGGTGAATTACTCACTAAATTTATCTGTAAATTACTAGGTAAATTTCCAGTAAATTACTCAGTTAATTATTGATAAGTTCTCAAAAAATCCTTGGTCAATTACTTAGTAAATTACTCAGTAAATTATTAGAAAATTACACTGTAAATTCCAAGAAAATAACACAGTAAATTATCTGTAAATTATTTAATAAATTCAAAGCAAATTACTGGGTAATTTCTCAATAAATTACTCCTAAAATTCTCAGTAAATTAATGAGTGAATTATTCTGTAATTTATCAGTAAATTACTCGATAAATTCTCTGTAAATTACTCAGTAAATTATTGGTAAATTCTCTGTTCATTACTCAGTAAATTACTAGTAAATTACTTAGTAAATTTTCACGAAATTAGTCAGCAAATTTCTCAATAAATTACACGTAAAATTCTCTATAAATTATTCAGCAAATTCTTAGTAATTTATTAGAAAATTCTGAGTAAATTCTCAAAAAATTACAAGAATATTTTTTGTGAATTAATCAGTAAATTATGAGTAAATTACTCAGAAAATTCTAGGTAAATTCAATGTAATTTCTTAGTAAATTATTCAGCAAATTACTCCGTAAATTCGTAAATAAATTACTCGTTAAGTTTTCAATAAATTCTCTATAAATTACTTTGTAAATTATCTGTAAATTTTCAGTCAATCATTTAATAAATTCTAAATAAATTACTCAGAAAATTTTCAATAATTTCCAAGAAAATTCTGTATAAATTCTTGGTAAATTACTCATAAAATTATCAAAAAAAAAAAATTCGTGAATTACTTTGTTAATTCTCAGTAAATTATTCGAACATTAATTAGTGAATTTCTTGTAAATTCTCAGTAAATTATTTAATAAATTCTAGGAACAATACTTAGTAAATTCTCAATAAATTAATACAGAAAGTCTAAGTAAATTATCAATAAATTTTTAGTAACTTACTCAGTAAATTCTCAATAAATTACTTAGAAATTTCCAACTAAATTACCCAGTGAAGAACTTAACAATTTATCAGTAAATTTTCTTAGTAAATTCTCAATAAATTACTCAGTAAATTATCGGTAGATTCTTAATAAATTACTCAATAAATTCCCAGTTAATTCTCATTACATTACTCAATAAAATTCTCAATAAATTACACCCAAAATTCTCAAAAAATTATTCAGTAAATTCTTAGAAAATTCTTTGTAAATTCTCAGAAAATCATTAGAAATTTTTTTGTGAATTGCTCAGTAAATTATGAGTAAATTATCCTGTAAATTCTCAGAAAATTTTGTATAAATTCTTGGTAAATTACTCAGTAAATTCACAGAATTTTTTTAAAAAATTACTCAGCAAATTGCTCTGTAAATTATTCGTTAAATTTTCAATAAATTTTCTATAAATTACTCAGTTAATTATCGGTGAATTACTCAATAAATAAAAAACTAAATTACTCTGAAAATTTTCAATAAATTCTAAGAAAATTCTCAATAAAATATGAGTAAATTACAAATTAAATTCACAGTAAATTCTCAATAAATTACTCAACAAATTACCATTAAAGTTATAGTAAATTCGTGGTAAATAACTCGGTAAATTCTCAGTAAATAGCTTCGTAAAAGATTGGTAAGTTCTAGAAAATTACTCAACAAATTCTCAGTAAATTCTCAATAAACTCTTGGTAATTTACTAAGTAAATTGTAAATAAATTAGTAAGTAAATTCATAGTAAATTTTTCGGTGAATTACTCACTAAATTTATTTGTAAATTACTAGGTAAATTCCCAGTAAATTACTCAGTTAATTATCGATAAGTTCTCAAAAAATCCTTGGTCAATTACTTAGTAAATTACTCAGTAAATTATTAGAAAATTACTCTGTAAATTCCAAGAAAATAACACAGTAAATTATCTGTAAATTATTTAATAAATTCTAAGCAAATTATTGGGTAAATTCTCAATAAATTACTCCTTAAATTCTCAGTAAATTAATGAGTGAATTATTCAGTAATTTATCAGTAAATTACTCGATAAATTCTCGGTAAATTACTCAGTAAATTATTGGTAAATTCTCTGTTAATTACTCAGTAAATTACAAATAAATTACGCAGTAAATTCTCACTAAATTACTCAGGAAATTTCTCAGTAAATTACACGTAAAATTCCCTATAAATTATTCAACAAATTCTTAGTAATTTATCAGAAAATTCTGAGTAAATTCTCAAAAAATTACAAGAATATTTTTTGTGAATTAATCAGTAAATTACTCAATAAATTCTCAGAAAATTCTAGGTAAATTTGAAGTAATTTCTTAGTAAATTATTCAGCAAATTACTCCGTAAAATTGTAAATAAATTACTCGTTAAGTTTTCAATAAATTCTCTATAAATTACTTTGTAAATTATCTGTAAATTTTCAGTAAATTATTTAATAAATTCTAAATAAATTACTCAGAAAATTTTCAATAATTTCCAAGAAAATTCTGTATAAATTCTTGGTAAATTACTCATAAAATTATCAAAAAAAAATTCGTGAATTACTTTGTTAATTCTCAGTAAATTATTCGAACATTAATTAGTGAATTTCCTGTAAATTCTCAGTAAATTATTCAATAAATTCTAAGTACATTACTTAGTAAATTCTCAATAAATTAATCCAGAAAGTCTAAGTAAATTATCAATAAATTCTCAATAAATTACATAGAAATTTCCAACTAAATTACCTAGTAAAGAACTTAACAATTTATCTGTAAATTTCTTAGTCAATTCGCAGTAAAATCTCAATAAATTACTCAGTAAATTATCGGTAGATTCTTAGTAAATTACTCAATAAATTCCCAGTAAAATCTCATTACATTACTCAGTAAAATTCTCAATAAATTACACGCAAAATTCTCAGAAAATTATTCAGTAAATTCTTAGAAAATTCTGTGTAAATTCTTAGAAAATCATTAGAAATTTTTTTTGTGAATTGCTCAGTAAATTATGAGTAAATTACTCTGTAAATTCTCAGAAAATTTTGTATAAATTCTTGGTAAATTACTCAGTAAATTCACAGAATTTTTTCTAAAAATTACTCAGCAAATTACTCTGTAAATTATTCGTTAAATTTTTAATAAATTCTCTATAAATTACTCAGTTAATTATCGGTGAATTACTCAATAAATAAAAAACTAAATTACTCTGAAAATTTTCAATAAATTCTAAGAAAATTCTCAATAAATTATGAGTAAATTACAAATTAAATTCACAGTAAATTCTCAATAAATTACTCAGCAAATTACCATTAAAGTTATAGTAAATTCGTGGTAAATAACTCGGTAAATTCTCAGTAAATTGCTTCGTAAATGATTGGTAAGTTTCTAGAAAATTACTCAACAAATTCTCAGTAAATTCTCAATAAACTCTTGGTAATTTACTAAGTAAATTCTAAATAAATTAGTAAGTAAATTCATAGTAAATTATTCGGTGAATTACTCACTAAATTTATCTGTAAATTACTAGGTAAATTCCCAGTAAATTACTCAGTTAATTATCGATAAGTTCTCAAAAAATCCTTGGCCAATTACTTAGTAAATTACTCAGTAAATTATTAGAAAATTACTCTGTAAATTCCAAGAAAATAACACAGTAAATTATCTGTAAATTATTTAATAAATTCTAAGCAAATTATTGGGTAAATTCTCAATAAATTACTCCTTAAATTCTCAGTAAATTAATGAGTGAATTTATTCAGTAATTTATCAGTAAATTACTCGATAAATTCTCTGTAAATTACTCAGTAAATTATTGGTAAATTCTCTGTTCATTACTCAGTAAATTACCAATAAATTACTTAGTAAATTCTCACTAAATTACTCAGGAAATTTCTCAGTAAATTACACGTAAAATTCTCTATAAATTATTCAGCAAATTCTTAATAATTTATCAGAAAATTCTGAGTAAATTCTCAAAAAATTACAAAAATATTTTTTGTGAATTAATCAGTAAATTATAAGTAAATTACTCAATAAATTCTCAAAAAATTCTATATAAATTCTTTGTAAATTCAAAGTAATTTCTTAGTAAATTATTCGGCAAATTACTCCGTAAATTCGTAAATAAATTACTCGTTAAGTTTTCAATAAATTCTCTATAAATTACTTTGTAAATTATCTGTAAATTTTCAGTAAATTATTTAATAAATTCTAAATAAATTACTCAGAAAATTTTCAATAATTTCCAAGAAAATTCTGTATAAATTCTTGGTAAATTACTCATAAAATTATCAAAAAAAAATTCGTGAATTACTTTGTTAATTCTCAGTAAATTACTCGAACATTAATTAGTGAATTTCCTGTAAATTCTCAGTAAATTATTCAACAAATTCTATGTACATTACTTAGTAAATTCTCAATAAATTAATCCAGAAAGTCTAAGTAAATTATCAATAAATTACTTAGAAATTTCCAACTAAATTACCCAGTGAAGAACTTAACAATTTATCAGTAAATTTCTTAGTCAATTCGCAGTAAAATCTCAATAAATTACTCAGTAAATTATCGGTAGATTCTTGGTAAATTACTCAATAAATTCCCAGTAAATTCTCATTACATTACTCAGTAAAATTCTCAATAAATTACACGCAAAATTCTCAGGAAATTATTCAGTAAGTTCTTAGAAAATTTTGTGTAAATTCTTAGAAAATCATTAGAAATTTTTTTGTGAATTGCTCAGTAAATTATGAGTAAATTACTCTGTAAATTCTCAGAAAATTTTGTATAAATTCTTGGTAAATTACTTAGTAAATTCACAGAATTTTTTTTAAAAATTACTCAGCAAATTACTCTGTAAATTATTCGTTAAATTTTCAATAAATTTTCTATAAATTACTCTGTTAATTATCGGTGAATTACTCAATAAATAAAAAAGTAAATTACTCTGAAAATTTTCAATAAATTCTAAGAAAATTCTCAATAAATTATAAGTAAATTACTCATTAAATTCACAGTAAATTTTCAATAAATTACTCAGCAAATTACCATTAAAGTTATAGTAAATTCATGGTAAATAACTCGGTAAATTCTCAGTAAATTGCTTCGTAAATGATTGGTAAGTTCCTAGAAAATTACTCAACTAATTCTCAGTAAATTCTCAATAAACTCTTAGTAATTTATTGAGTAAATTCTAAATAAATTACTAAGTAAATTCATAGTAAATTATTCGGTGAATTACTCACTAAATTTATGTGATACCCCTGTTCCGTAATATGCTAAATTGGTCCTTAATTTGAATATGATTATGTGTTTAGCATGATTTTATGTGACATTATGTGAATATACGTGATTTTGCAATTCTATCTGTTCATCGTAGGAATATCTGTTTGAATAATCCGCTTTGGAAATTAAATTGAGGGCCTTATCGGCTACAAAACCCGAAATTGATTACGCCTTTGTGATTAGCGTAATTTTTAGAGCCTACGGTAAAATTTAATTGAAAAATTGATTCTGGCCAGATTAAGTCGATTTAATTGATGAATTAGTGCCCAAATATTTTATATTGAAATATTATGTTAGTGGGCCTTGTTGTATAATAGCATTACACTCCCCTCTAGCCCTTATGAACTCAAAATCTGAGTTAGACTATTGAGAGGAAGAGAGAGCCGGCTGTAGAGAGGAGGAGAGAAGAGAATTGAGCAAACTTAGCTCAAAGCTTGGGAGCCTTGAAGATTATTCAAGTTTTGACCATAGATTGGGAGAATCAGGCCTTTAGGTAAGTGAATTCATGGATATTATGTTGTAATTTTGTGAATTCAAGTTGAAATAATGGTCAAGACCATGATTTAGTTTGATTATGAGGAAATTGAAGTGGTTGGGTTGAATTGAAGGCCATTATGTGCATGCATGTAAGAAAGTACCTTGAATTTGCATGTTTTGTATAATCCATGTACAATTTTAATTGAAGCTCATGTTATAATCATCATTCGTGCCATCTAAGTTGAGAATGTGGCTAATTCATCACATGCATGTACAATTTGAGAAGACATGAGCTTGAATGCATGAGTTTGTTATGTTGATGTTGAGTTTGACATGTTGTGAGACATGCATGTAGATAAATCAAGAAATTGAGCTCCATAATGTTATAATCTTGCATTGGTACCATGTTAGTATGATTATATTTGAGATTTGAGCCATTGCATGCAAATATTGAGGCTGAGGTTTCGAATTGGAGCTCAAGAACTCAATTTGGAATTTCCAGATTTTGATGTCCGCTCGAGCGGGGGAACTGCCACTCGAGCGGGAAATACATGCTCCCAATATATTTTCTGCAGCCCTTGATGTCCGCTCGAGCGGGGAAGTCCATGCTCGAGCGTCCTAGGTCACGCTCGAGTGTAAAAATGAGACATCCAGTACTTTTGCAGGCCCCAGGGGTCCGCTCGAGCGGGGAAGTCCACGCTCGAGCGGGGACCCTATTTTCTGAGATTCTGTTTTTGCATTCTGAGTTCTGTTTTCCGTTCTCTTTCACTTGTAAGCACTCTTAGGCATATGTTAAGCATTGTAAATGAATTAATGAGATATGAATAAAGCCTAATGAGGAACATGTGAAGCAAAGAACGGATTGAACTGTTAGTGACCCTTTTGTGTTCATGAAATGTGTAGGGTCAAGCTCCAGGGCAAATCCACAAGCCGATCACTGTGAGTAATATCAATATTTGAAAGTTTGTGAATGCCCAATTGTTATTCCCTTATAAGCCTTATGAATTTGCTAATTGGGATCGTGGACAAAAGTCTGATACGAATAAATGAATGGACCGAAGGCCGTTTTGACAGGAATGAGTGGGCCGAAGGCCATTTTGATAGGAATGAGTGGGCCGAAGGCCGTTTTGACACAAATGAATGGGCCGGAGGCCGTTTTGACACAAATGAATATAAATGAATGGGCCGAAGGCCGTTTTGACAAGAATGAATGGGTTGAAGGCTGTTTTGACATAAATGAATGGGCCAAAGGCCGTTTTGACGCAAATGGAAATCATAATGGGCCAAAGGCCAATATGTTTAGAACTACAGTCACTTGATCTAAACTTTGTATAAATGTACATATGTTAAGTAGGAATATGAATTGGGCCCAAGGCCGTTTGGAGTATGTTGTTCTACATATTGTTTATATGACTTCTGTATTTGATATTATTCACTGGGCTATCGCTCACGCTCATTCATGTGTTTGTAGGTGAGCCAAGGGAAGTCCAAACCCAGCCCCAGTGAAGTCTGCTAGGGAAAAATACGAGTTTTGAGGAAGTCAGCCTTGCGTCTCACTCTTGAGACCTATCCTTGCCTTTTAGTTATGTAATTATATTTTGTCTTGCCGGCAAGGACTTTATGTATATTTGTAAATAGTCTGTCATGGGTTGACTTAATTAGATAACCCTGTCTGTAAAGAATTTTATGGTACTGTGCTTTTGATGTGCGTTATTAACGTATATGGGTTTGGTTTATTTTGAAGTGCATATAAGCACGGCTCTATGGACAAAGTTTTTGATTATTACTTCCGTTTGGCCCCTCTACTCTGTTGATTTAAGTCTATTTTGGTTTGAGGCCGTAGGTAATCTCAGGATTACTAGCCGGTTATGTCCTTAACCCATAGGGGCAGGTTCGGGTCGTGACAATTTATCTGTAAATTACTAGGTAAATTCTCAGTAAATTACTCAGTTAATTATCGATAAGTTCTAAAAAAATCCTTGGTCAATTACTATAGCGATCCCGGTTTCCCTTTTCTTTACTTGTTATATACAGACTTAGGTTCCGTGGAGCTGGTTGTTGAGAGTATGTTGTTTGCACCCTTTAATCCTTATTTTGAGTCTTGGGTTGTGTTGGGAAGATTTGGTGCAGGTTGGTTGAGCTTAGGAACCAAGTCTAGTTGCCCAGATTTTGGCTTGTCCGCTCGAGCGGGGGTTTGGACGCTCGAGCGGGGAATACACCCATCCTGTATGTCCTGTGTAATGTTGGCCGCTCGAGCGGGGGATTGGATGCTCGAGCGGGAAGTCGTGAGTGACGCTCGAGCGAGGAGTTGGGAGCTCGAGCGGGGACCTGTCTGCAAAAACTTCTGGGAGTGTGCATTCGCCGCTCGAGCGGGAGTTTGGCCGCTCGAGCGGGAGTCTGTGAGTGGCGCTCGAGCGGGGGTTTCCACGCTCGAGCGGGGTGACTGGTATAAAAATCCGAGATCCGACTTTCTGGATCATTTTTCATCTCCTTTTTTATTTTAAAACCCTAGAACCGTCTTCTCCCTCTCCCTACACACCTTCTCTCTTAGGTTTGATCTACTTAGAGTAAGTTTCTACCTTAGATCCTTTATTAAAAAGATAGAGTGGGTCGAGGGCTTCCATTTAATCTGAATTGTTGGTAGTTTGGAGCACTTTGGAGTTTGGGTCTTCATCTCCATCTTCTCTTTTGGGGCTATTTTTTCGAGGTAGGAATTTCCTACTCCATTCTATAGGTTTTGTTCTAAGTTTTGGTATTTTGATATGTTGGGGATACTTTGGTAATTTTGGGAAAACCCTAGTTGTATTAATAAATTAAATTGTATAATTAATTCATGGAATTGGGAGAATATGGTTAAACTCAAGGAATTGGGGAATTCATTGATTAGATAGCGTAGTTGGTTAATTTAAATCACTCGTCTATTGAATTGTTGGTATATTTATTTCCAAGTCTAGAAATAACTGTTTTGGGCTATCGGTGGAGGATAGTCGTGCTTGTTGTAGACACTGCATGTGGAATAGGGATAACTGAAACTAATCATTGTTTAAGTCATCAATTTTGACTACTGAATTAATACAGACATTATGTGTATTGATTGTGTGTTGTATATGTTATGTGTTTGCATACATTGTTTTGTGTGGGAGGAGATAGGGGATGCACTCCACGGTTTAGGGGAAGATAGGGGATGGACCTCTAAACCGGATTTTGTTTGGGAGGAGATAGGGGATGGACTCCATTAGCATCACTTTTATGTGTGCTTATTTATATTGAAGTGTTTTTATTGATACAGCACTAAAATGTGTATCAAACTGGAAGTATGAAGTGTTTTGATTTGAGCCTGAGTCTCATCTGCTTGTTGACATTGGAAGAATGTGAATTTGATATATATATATAGTTCACTGTTGTAAGTTTGGCCAGGTTCTGAGCCATATTGATAATGTTGGAAAGTAAAACGTGTTTTAGACATTAGTGTCATGAGACTGTATAATGAGGTAATTAAAAATCCTGGTTAACCATCTATTGAATGCTATTGCTTTATTCATTGCTTATATGTGGTTTAGTATATTTCTACTGGGCTGTGGCTCACCCTTTATGGGAACATCATTTTCAGGTCCAGGTGATAAGCTACCTCCCAGGACTTAGCTTGGAAGGATTTGGAGTTTGAAGACTATCTTTAGTTGTTTGTTTTTATTTGATAAATAATCAAGCCTAGGGCTTAATTTGTATTTGAGTTAGAACTCATATTTTGTGTCCAAGTGTTGGCTTGGAAAGATGTAAGCCCATAGGGCATTTAATTTGATGTTACATGTAATGTTTTTATTTAGTAATACTCTGATGATTGAATAAATAAATTGTTTTCTTTAAATAATGCACGTTGATGATATACGTATAATGGGTTTATTTTGAGGGCGTTACAACTTGGTATCAGAGCGTACCAGGTTTGAATACTTTGGGTACGTGGGAAGTGATTAGTATCACATTGGGTTCGTCTCGTTTGATAGAAACTTAGTGTAATGTTATATGTTTATGTGATAACATGTTTATGTGATTATGTGGGTATGGAATGTAGTTTCTAGGATGTTGATTGGACCCTTGAGTTTCTAGTAGTCTTGTTGGAAAGGCACTTGATCACTGTTGCTTCCAACCAGAACTATAGTAACGCATTGGGACTATCATTATCCAGGAATGAAATTCGTAGGTGCTTATGTGATTATGTGTTTACGTGGAATGAATTATTGTTGTCCCATGCATTAGGACGCGAGTGTTTAGCTTCGGCACATTTATTAATGTGCTAACGTCTTTGTTCCCTTTATTAGGATGTCAGGATGAGGACGAGGACGCGGTAGGCGTGGTAGGCCGGGTAGGCAGGAGGTGCCTGTGCCAGAGGAGATTCCGGCAGTTCAGGAGGGTATTGGCCAGGCCAATGTGGCCGAGCCAGTGGGCCAGTAGGCTATGGGTGCTCTAGCCCGAGAGATAGCAGGGGCATTCAGGGAGTCAGTAGGCATTCTCAGAGCTGAGAATCAAGCTCAGGTTGTTGTTGCGGATGCAGGACCTTCCTTTCTGAAGAGGGAGTTCTTCCGGTCTAACCCGGATGAATTTGTGGGTGATCCTAAAGAGCCGTTTAAGGCAGATGAATGGCTCGAACAGACAACGAAGACGTTTGAGATGCTTGGCATCGAAGACGAGGGGTTGAAAGTGACCTTGGCATCTTTCCAGCTGAAGGGGGATGCGGGTCAGTGGTGGAAGTTTACTAAGGGTCGTATAGGAGGTACATGGGAGGCTTTCGTGAATGCTTTCTAGGAGAAGTTCTTATCTCCAGCAGTCAGGGAAAAGCTGAGAGACCAGTTCTGCCAGCTTAAACAGTCGAGTTCTTCAGTGGCCGAGTTTGAGGCTGCATTTACTAGTTTGTCCAGGTTTGCACCTGAGTTGGTGGCGTCTGAGGAACGCCGTTGCATCGAGTTTGAGAAGAAGTTGAGGCGTGGCCTCAAGTTGAGAGTTGGGGGAACTATGATTCGGGATTATGGGCGTATGGTTGATGCTGCAGCCCACATGGAAATCATGATGCAGGAGGAGGAGGAAGGACAGAAGGGCTCCAAGATGAATTAGGATGGTCAGAGTGATGGTAGGAGACAGAAGGGTTTTAATCCCCAGCAGTCTCAGGGTAGCTTTTCTAGATCGACTTTTCCTGTACCGAGTGCTAGTTCGGGGAAAGGCAGTCAGGGAGACATTACCTGTTTCAAGTGTGGCCAGCTGGGTCACAAGTCTCCAGTTTGTCCTCAGAGGGGAGGAGTGCAGAGAGCAGTATCATCTTTGGCTCGATCTCAGAGCCAGAGTCAGGGTAGAGGCCAGCCACTCTCGTGTTATCAGTGTGGTCAACCAGGGCATATGAAGAGGTATTGCCCGCAGTTGGGTGGCACACCTGGTGCATCTGGTTTGAGGCCGATTCAGGGTCAGCAGCCAGCTCAGTCGGGTCAGGCCTCGAGGGCCAATCAGGGGGCTTCATCGTCCCAGTCAGTGCAGCAATCTTATGCTCCTAGGGGTGAGCAGGTTGATCAGAGGTCGTCTGGGCGCGTGTATGCTGTTACCGCGCAGGATCTTGTACCGGCTCCATCAGTTGTGAGAGGTACTTTCTTGTTTTGCAACTCGGTTGCTAATGTTTTGATTGATACGGGTGCATCTCATTCCTTTGTGTCTGCTGCATTTGCATCTGTTTTGGAGTTGGAGTTAGCACAGTTAGCATCTCCTATTTGTGTAGTGTCACCTCTTGGGGGTGAATTGATTTTGAAACAAGGTGTTAGGGGTTGTGATATAGAGGTTGATTACCATAGAATCCCATTTTCCTTTGTAGTTATGCCTATGAGGGGTTTCGATGTTATTTTGGGTATGGACTAGTTATCGTCATACCGGGCAGTTATTAATTGTTACCGCCAGAGGGTCACTTGTTGTACCATGAGCGGAGAGTACTTTTGTCACGCCCCCAAACCGCCCCTAGTGGTTTGGTGCCGTGATGGCCAGTAACCCGAGGTTACCGAAGGCCGACTTACAAAGGATCACACACAATCAGAGTATGAAATAAGGGGCTCACAAGTGCGGAAGCAAAATATATACAAAAAGTCTGAATAGTCCATGAGAGCCGTGCATAAGTCCAATGGAATGACATACATTTCTACAAGTCTTGAAACTTAAATACAATAAGGAAATGAGATACAAAATACATCTTGACCAAAAGGCTTCTCAAGCCGACATATACAAGTTACACATGACACAAAGCTAAGAAGCATGATCTTCAAGACGATACAAAATGCAAATCCAAAACACGTCGGCACAGCACTCAAAACACGTCGGCAACACAACTAGGCCTCAATGCCTTCTTGTTCGTCACCTACATATATATAGAGAGGGTGAGCTTGGGTACTCAGTGAATGATATTAGAAATAAAGGTTTTGCATGATTGATATCCAAGATTCCTTTCAAAACAATACATAGCATACTATACAATCAAGGGGAAAAATCAAGTTCATTGCCGGCCTTTCAAGTTCCTTGGATGTTAATAACATCTACATATTACAAGTGCGATGACATATCAAGACAAGAGTGCAGTTGCATTATAGTCCCCTGCAACTAAGGACTTTCAAGACAAGAGTGCAGTTGCATTATAGTCCCCTGCAGCTAAGGACTTTCAAGACAAGAGTGCAGTTGCATTATAGTCCCCTGCAGCTAAGGACTTTCAAGACAAGAGTGCAGTTGCATTATAGTCCCCTGCAGCTAAGGACTTTCAAGACATGTCATCAAAACAAGATAGCGTTTGATATTCAAATAGGGATAATCATTCATGCTAAATCAATTACTTTTATCAAAACAAGGCAAAGCTTTGTCAAAATGTTATAACATAACTTTATTAAAAATACCACTCACATAGCTCTTCAAACGTCGGGATCGAGACGAGTCCAAGTCCTACAAACACATGGCAAGGCCTATTGAATGCACTTTCAAACAAGCTTTACATGTATACAAATGATCTCGGAAAACATGCTAGGCACTAACCAGGTCTAGGCCGAGGTTCCACACCTCCTTGCCGAGGTGTGTTCCCGAGGGCCACATGCAAGGAAAAGAGGTCGGGAAACTCTGGGCTTCCCTCTGCTGATGAACAGGAAGAACATGGGTGTGAAAACATGAAAAATATGAATGTTCAATCACAATCGGTTATCACAAATCTGGGATTTTCATGCTATGAGTTTGAAAACATGGACCTGGGTATCCGTACTTGAAGTTCTTGCGGAAATAAACACAAAAACGTGATTCTTTATGCAAGCTTTCGGATCAAACAAGACTTTTTCTTGAAGAACACATGAATGTCGTTTTCTCTTTCTAAAACCAAATTTCAAAACAATGCATGGCTTACAAATCATATCCGATCATGCAATGCAATAACATGAACATAAAGAATATCATGAGCAGATCAAGAATCTAACCTTAGAACACGGATTAAACGGTTCGATCTCTCGGAGTTAAGCTTGAAGACTTACTTTCTCACTCTAAAACTTCTTCTTCCTCCTAGAGCTTCTCTCTCTAAAAGGCAAGGTTATGACACTAAAATGATAAGTGTTCTCACTCGGTTCTGGGCTTAATCCCTCTGCTGGGACACGTGGCAGCGACTGGTTGGGTTTCCCCTGCAAAGGTGGCTGACAGACCAGACAAGGCATGGGGAAAGGGTGTTCAACAAGTAAAGCGGTATGGGCTCTCTGACGGGGCAATGACGTCGGCTAACAACAAGGCGTATCTAACAAGCCACACGGGATGGCACTCCGGCAAGGGGTGACATCGGCTAACAAAGGGACTTCGGCAACTAAGGTGACAGTGACCTCGGCTAGGTAGGACAACACTTGACTAAGCTGTGCCACATCTTGGCCTAGATATGCCACACCTCGGTCTAGGTCATACCACTCCAGGACGAGATCACTTGGGTGCAAGGTAACATCTCGGCTAATATGGCAAGGCAAGGACGGAGGTCAACAAGGGGTTCCAAGATACTTCTAGGCTGAGGATGACCTCGGCTTGGAATGATCTAGGCATAACGTCGGCTAATCATAACTTAGGCAAGCACATAACGCTTAGACAAATCACAAAGGTATCAAATCAAGGCATGGACCTCACTCGCTAAAGCGAAACAAGTCACAGACATACGCATGCAAGCTTAACAAGCCATAATCATACAGATGCTCATGAACATGATTAAGACATAAAATGTGGGTTCTTACAACTTTCATTTTCTGGGGGACCGGGTTGGTAATGTGTTGCCACCGGGGTATGTTACGCGAGGACGGAGTGAGCTTAGTGGTCTACTTGCTAACCTTTCGATTAGTGAGGATGATGAGACTCAGATTGTGTTGCCAAGGGTGGTTTGTGAGTACTCGGACGTCTTTCCCGAGGATCTTGTTGGTTTGCCACCGCATCGGGAGATTGAGTTCTCTATTGACCTAGTGCCCGGCACAGCGCCGATTTCTATGGCACCTTATCGTTTTGCCCCAGCCGAGTTAGTTGAGTTGAAGATTCAGCTCCAGGAGTTGCTAGATAAGGGCTTTATACGTCCTAGTGTTTCACCGTGGGGAGCACCGGCTCTCTTTGTTAAAAAGAAAGGTGGTGCTTTGAGACTTTGTATAGATTATCGGAAGTTAAATCGGGCTACGGTTAAGAATAAGTACCCTATGCCTCGTATAGATGATCTGTTCGATCAGTTGAAGGGTTCCCGTTGTTTCTCGAAGATAGATTTGAGATCGGGTTATCATCAGTTAAGAGTCAGGGAGGAGGATATTCCAAAGACGGCATTCCGTACGCGGTATGGCCACTATGAGTTTCTGGTGATGCCATTTGGGCTCACCAATGCACCGGCAGTTTTTATGGATTTGATGAACCGGATATTCCGGGAATTTTTAGATCGTTTTGTAGTCGTATTCGTGGACGACATCCTTATCTATTCACCTTCTGAGGAGAAGCACAAGGAACACTTGAGAGTGGTGCTTGAGTTACTTAGAGCCCATAAGCTTTATGCTAAATTTGGAAAGTGTGAGTTCTGGCTAGAAGATGTCAAATTCTTAGGCCATGTAGTGTCTGGGGAAGGAGTGTCTGTTGATACATCCAAGACTGAGGCAGTGCAAGATTGGGCACAGCCTAAGAGTGTGTTTGAGATCCGCAGTTTTCTGGGGTTAGCTGGGTATTATCGTCGGTTTGTGAAAGATTTCTCCAGATTAGCTTCGCCTTTGACTAGATTGACTCGGAAGGGAGTCAAATTTGTATGGAGTGAGACTTGTGAAAAGTCGTTCCAGGAGTTGAAAGTTAGACTGACCACCGCTCCAGTCTTGATTATTCCAGAGAGAGGGTTGGGTTATGCAGTCTATTGTGACGCCTCACGCGAGGGTCTGGGTTGTGTGTTGATGTAGGAGGGGAAAGTGATTGCCTATGGCTCACGTCAGTTGAAAATTCACGAGCAAAATTACCCTACGCATGACCTAGAGTTAGCAGCTGTGATATTTGCCTTGAAGATTTGGAGGCATTATCTTTATGGTGAGAGATTCGAAGTATTCTCAGATCATAAGAGCCTGAAATATTTGTTTACACAGAAAGACTTGAACTTGAGGCAGAGGAGGTGGATGGAATTCATAGAGGATTATGACTTTGAGTTACATTATCATCCGGGAAAGGCCAATGTGGTGGCCGATGCCCTTAGCAGGAAACCTGTTGGTGACATAGCTAGTATAGCCATCCGAGAATGGGAGATGTTGGGTGCACTTGGGGAGTTTAATTTCCTTCTGGGCGAATCCGTTGAGGCTGCGGCCTTGTTTTCTGTTGTTGCACAACCTACACTTGTGACTCGAGTGTTAGAGGCTCAGAGAGGTGACCTTGAGGTAGAATCTCTCCGTGAGAAGATTTCCAGTGGGAAGGTTGAGAAAGGTTTGACGGTGTATCCCGACCTCAGTGTGAGATACCGAGACCGTCTGTTTGTGCCGGAGTCTTGCCGAGAGGAGGTACTCCGAGAGTTTCATCATTCACGCCTTGCGGTGCATCCGGGAGGCACTAAGATGTATCGGGATTTGGGTCGCCAGTTTTGGTGGCGGGGTATGAAGAGAGATGTGGCAGCTTTCGTATCTAAGTGCCTTACTTGCCAGCAAGTGAAGGCCGAGCATCAGAGGCCAGCGGGTTTGTTGCAACCCTTACCTATTGCCGAGTGGAAGTGGGAGCATGTTACTATGGATTTCGTTGTGGGTCTTCCGAGGACTCAGCGGGGTAGTGATGCTATTTGGGTAGTTGTGGACCGGTTGACTAAGTCAGCGCACTTTATTCCTATGCGCGTAAGAGATTCAGTCGATCATCTTGTCGATTTATATATTCGGGACATAGTGCGGTTACACGGGGTTCCAGTGACGATCGTCTCAGATAGAAATCCTCGTTTTACCGCCAGGTTGTGGCAGAGTTTGCAGAGTGCCTTGGGCACTAAGTTGACCTTTAGCACGGCTTATCATCCTCAGACTGACGGGCAGTCCGAGCGTACTATTCAGATCCTTGAGGATATGCTTCCGGGTTGTGTTCTAGACTTTAGTGGGTCATGGGAGAGGCACTTGCCATTAGTAGAGTTTGCCTACAACAACAGTTTCCAGTCTAGTATCGGTATGGCACCATTTGAGGCCTTGTATGGCCGACCGTGTAGGTCTCCAGTTTGTTGGGCCGAGGTGGGTGATGCACCTCTATTAGGTCCGGAGTTGGTTAGGGAGACGACGGAGAAAGTTGAGCTTATCCGTAGGAGGCTTGTTACAGCCCAGAGTCGTCAGAAATCTGATGCTGACCGTAGGAGGAGGCCTTTGGTGTTTGAGGTGGGCGATCATGTCTTTCTGAAGATATCACCAAAGCGGGGATTGATGAGGTTTGGGAAAAGCGGGAAGTTGTCCCCTCGGTTCATTGGTCCTTTTGAGATCCTTGAGAGGATCGGCGAGGTTGCTTATCGTCTAGCTTTGCCACCGCAGTTATCCGGAGTACATGACGTGTTTCATGTGAGTATGCTTCGGAAGTATGAGCCGGATCCATCACATGTGTTGGATTGGACCGATTTAGTGGTTGATGAGGATGTTTCGTATGAGGAGAGACCGGTTCGGGTCTTGGATAGGCGGGATCAAGTTTTGCGAGGCAAAACCATCCCTTTGGTCAAAGTTCTGTGGAAACACCACGGAGTGGAGGAAGCCACTTGGGAACGTGAGTTGGAAGTCCGCCAGAAATATCCGGACATGTTTGTTAATTTGTAATCTTATAATTAGATTCTGTTATATTGTTGAACTTAAGAGCTTTATATATGTCTTAAGTTGTAAAACATTGAGTTTGTATTGGTAAATGGGTGTATCTTGAAACTTGCTTCATTATAGAAGTTTAGTGTAATATTGCATCTGTTGAGTACATTGTTGAATGGGTTGTATATATCATGCGATTGAATATGATATGGGAATTGTTAACATTGAAAGGAATAATGCATAATAATGATACAGGTTGAGATATATGTCGTTTTATATATATAATGTGAGATGCCTCTTGATAACGAGATGAAATGACCAGTTTTGGGTCAAGTTGTGCACTATTGAATTGTCATTTTTTTGAAATCAAATTTTTTTTTTCTTATGCTAATTTCGGGGACGAAATTCTTTAAGGGGGGGAGGTTATAGCGATCCCGGTTTCCCTTTTCTTTACTTGTTATATACAGACTTAGGTTCCGTGGAGCTGGTTGTTGAGAGTATGTTGTTTGCACCCTTTAATCCTTATTTTGAGTCTTGGGTTGTGTTGGGAAGATTTGGTGCAGGTTGGTTGAGCTTAGGAACCAAGTCTAGTTGCCCAGATTTTGGCTTGTCCGCTCGAGCGGGGGTTTGGACGCTCGAGCGGGGAATACACCCATCCTGTATGTCCTGTGTAATGTTGGCCGCTCGAGCGGGGGATTGGACGCTCGAGCGGGAAGTCGTGAGTGACGCTCGAGCGAGGAGTTGGGAGCTCGAGCGGGGACCTGTCTGCAAAAACTTCTGGGAGTGTGCATTCACCGCTCGAGCGGGAGTTTGGCCGCTCGAGCGGGAGTCTGTGAGTGGCGCTCGAGCGGGGGTTTCCACGCTCGAGCGGGGTGACTGGTATAAAAATCCGAGATCCGACTTTCTGGATCATTTTTCATCTCCTTTTTTATTTTAAAACCCTAGAACCGTCTTCTCCCTCTCCCTACACACCTTCTCTCTTAGGTTTGATCTACTTAGAGTAAGTTTCTACCTTAGATCCTTTATTAAAAAGATAGAGTGGGTCGAGGGCTTCCATTTAATCTGAATTGTTGGTAGTTTGGAGCACTTTGGAGTTTGGGTCTTCATCTCCATCTTCTCTTTTGGGGCTATTTCTTCGAGGTAGGAATTTCCTACTCCATTCTATAGGTTTTGTTCTAAGTTTTGGTATTTTGATATGTTGGGGATACTTTGGTAATTTTGGGAAAACCCTAGTTGTATTAATAAATTAAATTGTATAATTAATTCATGGAATTGGGAGAATATGGTTAAACTCATGGAATTGGGGAATTCATTGATTAGATAGCGTAGTTGGTTAATTTAAATCACTCGTCTATTGAATTGTTGGTATATTTATTTCCAAGTCTAGAAATAACTGTTTTGGGCTATCGGTGGAGGATAGTCGTGCTTGTTGTAGACACTGCATGTGGAATAGGGATAACTGAAACTAATCATTGTTTAAGTCATCAATTTTGACTACTGAATTAATACAGACATTATGTGTATTGATTGTGTGTTGTATATGTTATGTGTTTGCATACATTGTTTTGTGTAGGAGGAGATAGGGGATGTACTCCACGGTTTAGGGGAAGATAGGGGATGGACCTCTAAACCGGATTTTGTTTGGGAGGAGATAGGGGATGGACTCCATTAGCATCACTTTTATGTGTGCTTATTTATATTGAAGTGTTTTTATTGATACAGCACTAAAATGTGTATCAAACTGGAAGTATGAAGTGTTTTGATTTGAGCCTGAGTCTCATCTGCTTGTTGACATTGGAAGAATGTGAATTTGATATATATATATATATAGTTCACTGTTGTAAGTTTGGCCAGGTTCTGAGCCATATTGATAATGTTGGAAAGTAAAACGTGTTTTAGACATTAGTGTCATGAGACTGTATAATGAGGTAATTAAAAATCCTGGTTAACCATCTATTGAATGCTATTGCTTTATTCATTGCTTATATGTGGTTTAGTATATTTCTACTGGGCTGTGGCTCACCCTTTATGGGAACATCATTTTCAGGTCCAGGTGATAAGCTACCTCCCAGGACTTAGCTTGGAAGGATTTGGAGTTTGAAGACTATCTTTAGTTGTTTGTTTTTATTTGATAAATAATCAAGCCTAGGGCTTAATTTGTATTTGAGTTAGAACTCATATTTTGTGTCCAAGTGTTGGCTTGGAAAGATATAAGCCCATAGGGCATTTAATTTGATGTTACATGTAATGTTTTTATTTAGTAATACTCTGATGATTGAATAAATAAATTGTTTTCTTTAAATAATGCACGTTGATGATATACGTATAATGGGTTTATTTTGAGGGCGTTACAATTACTTAGTAAATTACTCTGTAAATTCCAAGAAAATAACACAGTAAATTATCTGTAAATTATTTAATAAATTCTAAGTAAATTACTAGGTAAATTCTCAGTAAATTACTCCTAAAATTCTCAGTAAATTAATGAGTGAATTATTCAGTAATTTATCAGTAAATTACTCAATAAATTCTCTGTAAATTACTCAGTAAATTATGGGTAAATTCTCTGTTAATTACTCAGTAAATTACTTAGTAAATTCTCACTAAATTACTCAGGAAATTTCTCAATAAATTACACGTAAAATTCTCTATAAATTATTCAGCAAATTCTTAGTAATTTATCAGAAAATTATGAGTAAATTTTCAAAAAATTACAAGAATATTTTTTGTAAATTAATCAGTAAATTATAAGTAAATTACTCAATAAATTCTCAAAAAATTCTATATAAATTCTTGGTAAATTCAAAGTAATTTCTTAGTAAATTATTCAGCAAATTACTCCGTAAATTCGTAAATAAATTACTCGTTAAGTTTTCAATAAATTCTCTATAAATTACTTTGTAAATTATCTGTAAATTTTCAGTAAATTATTTAATAAATTCTAAATAAATTACTCAGAAAATTTTCAATAATTTTCAAGAAAATTCTGTATAAATTCTTGGTAAATTACTCATAAAATTATCAAAAAAAAAACTCGTGAATTACTTTGTTAATTCTCAGTAAATTATTCGAACATTAATTAGTGAATTTCCTGTAAATTCTCATTAAATTATTCAATAAATTCTAAGTACATTACTTAGTAAATTCTCAATAAATTAATCCAGAAAGTCTAAGTAAATTATCAATAAATTCTTAAAAACTTACTCAGTAAATTCTCAACAAATTACTTAGAAATTTCTAACTAAATTACCCAGTGAAGAACTTAACAATTTATCAGTAAATTTCTTAGTCAATTCGCAGTAAAATTTCAATAAATTACTTAGTAAATTATCGGTAGATTCTTAGTAAATTACTCAATAAATTCCCAGTAAATTCTCATTACATTATAAAGTAAAATTCTCAATAAATTACACGCAAAATTCTCAAAAAATTATTCAGTAAATTCTTAGAAAATTCTGTGTAAATTCTTAAAAAATCATTAGAAATTTTTTTGCGAATTGCTCAGTAAATTATGAGTAAATTACTCTGTAAATTCTCAGAAAATTTTATATAAATTCTTGGTAAATTACTCAGTAAATTCACAGAATTTTTTTTTTTAAAATTACTCAGCAAATTGCTCTGTAAATTATTCGTTAAATTTTCAATAAATAAAAAAGTAAATTACTCTGAAAATTTTTAATAAATTCTAAGAAAATTCTCAATAAATTATGAGTAAATTACTCATTAAATTCACAGTAAATTCTCAATAAATTACTCAGCAAATTACCATTAAAGTTATAGTAAATTCGTGGTAAATAACTCGGTAAATTCTTAGTAAATTGCTTCGTAAATGATTGGTAAGTTCCTAGAAAATTAATCAACAAATTCTCAGTAAATTCTCAATAAACTCTTAGTAATTTACTGAGTAAATTCTAAATAAATTACTAAGTAAATTCATAGTAAATTATTCGGTGAATTACTCACTAAATTTATCTGTAAATTACTAGGTAAATTCTCAGTAAATTACTAAGTTAATTATCGATAAGTTCTCAAAAAATCCTTGGTCAATTACTTAGTAAATTACTCAGTAAATTCCAAGAAAATAATACAGTAAATTATCTGTAAATTATTTAATAAATTCTAAGTAAATTACTAGGTAAATTCTCAATAAATTACTCCAAAAATTCTCAGTAAATTAATGAGTGAATTATTCAGTAATTTATCTGTAAATTACTCGATAAATTCTCTGTAAATTACTCAGTAAATTATTGGTAAATTCTCTGTTAATTACTCAGTAAATTACTTAGTAAATTCTCACTAAATTACTCAGGAAATTTCTCAGTAAATTACGCGTAACATTCTCTATAAATTATTCAGCAAATTCTCAGTAATTTATCAAAAAATTCTGAGTAAATTCTCAAAAAATTACAAGAATATTTTTTGTGAATTAATCAGTAAATTATGAGTAAATTACTCAATAAATTCTCAGAAAATTCTATATAAATTCTTGGTAAATTCAAAGTAATTTCTTAGTAAATTATTCAGCAAATTACTCCGTAAATTCGTAAATAAATTACCCGTTAAGTTTTCAATAAATTCTCTATAAATTACTTTGTAAATTATCTGTAAATTTTCAGTAAATTATTTAATAAATTCTAAATAAATTACTCAGAAAATTTTCAATAATTTCCAAGAAAATTCCATATAAATTCTTGGTAAATTACTCAAAAAATTATCAAAAAAAAATTGTGAATTACTTTGTTAATTCTCAGTAAATTACTCAGTAAATTATTCGAACATTAATTAGTGAATTTCCCGTAAATTCTCAGTAAATTATTCAATAAATTCTAAGTACATTACTTAGTAAATTCTCAATAAATTAATCCAGAAAGTCTAAGTAAATTATCAATAAATTCTTAGTAACTTACTCAGTAAATTCTCAATAAATTACTTAGAAATTTCCAACTAAATTACCGAGTGAAGAACTTAACAATTTATCAGAAAATTTTCTTAGTAAATTCTCAATAAATTACTCAGTAAATTATCGGTAGATTCTTAGTAAATTACTCAATAAATTCCCAGTAAATTCTCATTACATTACTCAGTAAAATTCTCAATAAATTACACGCAAAATTCTCATAAAATTATTCAGTAAATTCTGTGTAAATTCTTGGAAAATCATTAGAAATTTTTTTGTGAATTGCTCAGTAAATTATGAGTAAATTACTCTGTAAATTCTCAAAAAATTTTGTATAAATTTTTGGTAAATTACTTAGTAAATTCACAGAATTTTTTTAAAAAATTACTCAGCAAACTACTCTGCAAATTATTTGTTAAATTTTAAATAAATTCTCTATAAATTACTCAGTTAATTATCGGTGAATTACTCAATAAATAAAAAAGTAAATTACTCTGAAAATTTTCAATAAATTCTAAGAAAATTCTCAATAAATTATGAGTAAATTACTCATTAAATTCACAGTAAATTCTCAATAAATTACTCAGCAAATTACCATTAAAGTTATAGTAAATTCATGGTAAATAACTCGGTAAATTCTCAGTAAATTGCTTCGTAAATGATTGGTAAGTTCCAAGAAAATTACTCAACAAATTCTGAATAAACTCTTAGTAATTTACTGAGTAAATTCTAAATAAATTACTAAGTAAATTCATAGTAAATTATTCAGTGAATTACTCACTAAATTTATCTGTAAATTACTAGGTAAATTCCCAGTAAATTACTCAGTTAATTATCGATAAGTTCTCAAAAAATCCTTGGTCAATTACTTAGTAAATCACTCAGTAAATTATCTGTAAATTATTTAATAAATTTTAAGCAAATTACTGGGTAAATTCTCAATAAATTACTCCTTAAATTCTCAGTAAATTAATGCGTGAATTATTCAGTAATTTATCAGTAAATTACTCGATAAATTCTCCGTAAATTACTCAGTAAATTATTGGTAAATTCTCTGTTATTTACTCAATAAATTACCAGTAAATTCTCACTAAATTACTCAGGAAATTTTTCAGTAAAATTCTCTATAAATTATTCAGCAAATTCTTAGTAATTTATCAGAAAATTCTGAGTAAATTGTCAAAAAATTACAAGAATATTTTTTGTGAATTAATCAGTAAATTATGAGTAAGTTACTCAATAAATTCTCAGAAAATTCTATATAAATTCTTGGTAAATTCAAAGTAATTTCTTAGCAAATTATTCAGCAAATTACTCCGTAAATTCATAAATAAATTACCCGTCAAGTTTTCAATAAATTCTCTATAAATTACTTTGTAAATTATCTGTAAATTTTCAGTAAATTATTTAATAAATTCTAAATAAATTACTCATAAAATTTTCAATAATTTCCAAGAAAATTCTGTATAAATTCTTGGTAAATTACTCATAAAATTATCAAAAAAAAAATCGCGAATTACTTTGTTAATTCTCAGTAAATTACTCAGTAAATTATTCGAACATTAATTAGTGAATTTCCTGTAAATTCTCAGTAAATTATTCAATAAATTCGAAGTACATTACTAAGTAAATTCTCAATAAATTAATCCAGAAAGTCTAAGTAAATTATCAATAAATTCTTAATAACTTACTTAGTAAATTCTCAATAAATTACTTAGACATTTCCAACTAAATTACCCAGTGAAGAACTTAACAATTTATCAGTAAATTTTCTTAGTAAATTCTCAATAAATTACTCAGTAAATTATCTGTAGATTCTTAGTAAATTACTCAATAAATTCCTAGTAAATTCTCATTACATTACTCAGTAAAATTCTCAATAAATTACATGCAAAATTCTCAGAAAATTATTCAGTAAATTCTTAGAAAATTCTATGTAAATTCTTGGAAAATCATTAGAAATTTTTTTGTGAATTGGTCAGTAAATTATGAGTAAATTACTCTGTAAATTCTCAGAAAATTTTGTATAAATTCTTGGTAAATTACTCAGTAAATTCACAAAATTTTTTTAAAAAATTACTCAGCAAATTACTCTGTAAATTATTCGTTAAATTTTCAATAAATTCTCTATAAATTACGCAGTTAATTATCGGTGAATTACTCAATAAATAAAAAAGTAAATTAGTCTGAAAATTTTCAATAAATTCTAAGAAAATTCTCAATAAATTTCTCCGCAAATTACTATTAAAGTTATAGTAAATTCGTGGTAAATAACTCGGTAAATTCTCAGTAAATTGCTTCGTAAATGATTGGTAAGTTCCTAGAAAATTACTCAACAAATTCTGAATAAACTCTTCGTAATTTACTGAGTAAATTCTAAATAAATTACTAAGTAAATTCATAGTAAATTATTCGGTGAATTACTCACTAAATTTATCTGTAAATTACTAGGTAAATTCTCAGTTAATTATGGATAAGTTCTCAAAAAATCCTTGGTCAATTACTTAGTAAATTACTCAGTAAATTATTAGAAAATTACTCTGTAAATTCCAAGAAAATAACACAGTATTATTCAATAAATTCTAAGCAAATTACTGGGTAAATTCTCAATAAATTACTACTTAAATTCTCAGTAAATTAATGAGTGAATTATTCAGAAATTTATCAGTAAATTACTCGATAAATTCTCTGTAAATTACTCAGTAATTTATTGGTAAATTCTTTGTTAATTACTCAGTAAATTACCAGTAAATTATTTAGTAAATTCTCACTAAATTACTCTGGAAATTTCTCAGGAAATTACACGTAAAATTCTCTATAAATTATTCAGCAAATTCTTAGTTATTTATTAGAAAATTCCGAGTAAATTCTCAAAAAATTACAAGAATATTTTTTGTGAATTAATCAATAATTTATGAGTAAATTACTCACTAAATTCTCAGAAAATTCTATACAAATTCTTGGTAAATTCAAAATAATTTCTTAGTAAATTATTCAGCAAATTACTCCGTCAATTCGTAAATAAATTACTCGTTAAGTTTTCAATAAATTCTCTATAAATTACATTGTAAATTATCTGCAAAATTTTCAGTAAATTATTTAATAAATTCTAAATAACTTACTCAGAAAATTTTCAATAATTTCCAAGAAAATTCTGTATAAATTCTTGGTAAATTACTCATAAAATTATCAAAAAAAAAAAATTCGTGAATTACTTTGTTAATTCTTAGTAAATAATTCGAACATTAATTAGTGAATTTCCTGTAAATTCTCAGTAAATTACTCAATAAATTCTAAGTATATTACTTAGTAAATTCTCAATAAATTAATCCAGAAAGTCTAAGTAAATTATCAATAAATTCTTAATAAATTACTTAGAAATTTCCAACTAAATTACCCAGTGAAGAACTCAACAATTTATCAGTAAATTTCTTAGTAAATTCTAAATAAATTACACAGTAAATTATCGGTAGATTCTTAGTAAATTACTCAATAAATTCCCAGTAAATTCTCATTACATTACTCAGTAAAATTCTCAATAAATTACATGCAAAATTCTCAGAACATTATTCAGTAAATTCTTAGAAAATTCTTGGAAAATCATTAGAAATTTTTTTGTGAATTGCTCAGTAAATTATGAGTAAATTACTCTGTAAATTCTCAGAAAATTTTGTATAAATTCTTGGTAAATTACTCAGTAAATTCACAAATTTTTTTTATAAAAATACACAGCAAATTACTCTGTAAATTATTCGTTAAATTTTCAATACATTCTCTATAAATTACTCAGTTAATTATCGATGAATTACTCAATAAATAAAAAAGTAAATTACTCTGAAAATTTTCAATAAATTCTAAAAAAATTTTCAATAAATTATGAGTAAATTACAAATTAAATTCACAGTAAATTCTCAATAAATTTCTCAGTAAATTACCATTAAAGTTATAGTAAATTCGTGGTAAATAACTCGGTAAATTCTCAGTAAATTGCTTCGTAAATGATTGGTAAGTTCCAAGAAAATTACTCAACAAATTCTGAATAAACTCTTAGTAATTTACTGAGAAAATTCTAAATAAATTACTAAGTAAATTCATAGTAAATTATTCGGTGAATTACTCACTAAATTTATCTGTAAATTACTAGGTAAATTCCCAGTAAATTACTCAGTTAATTATCGATAAGTTCTCAAAAAATCCTTGGTCAATTACTTAGTAAATCACTCAGTAAATTATCTGTAAATTATTTAATAAATTCTAAACAAATTACTGGGTAAATTCTCAATAAATTACTCCTTAAATTCTCAGTAAATTAATGCGTGAATTATTCAGTAATTTATCAGTAAATTACTCGATAAATTCTTTGTAAATTACTCAGTAAATTATTGGTAAATTCTCTGTTAATTACTCAATAAATTACCAGTAAATTCTCACTAAATTACTCAGGAAATTTCTCAGTAAAATTCTCTATAAATTATTCAGCAAATTCTTAGTAATTTATCAGAAAATTATGAGTAAATTTTCAAAAAATTACAAGAATATTTTTTTGTGAATTAATCAGTAAATTATGAGTAAATTACTCAATAAATTCTCAGAAAATTTTATATAATTTCTTGGTAAATTCAAAGTAATTTCTTAACAAATTATTCCGTAAATTCGTAAATAAATTACCCGTTAAGTTTTCAATAAATTCTCTATAAATTACTCTGTAAATTTTCAGTAAATTATTTAGTAAATTCTAAATAAATTACTCAGAAAATTTCAATAATTTCCAAGAAAATTCTGTATAAATTCTTGGTAAATTACTCATAAAATTATCAAAAAAAAATTCGTGAATTACTTCGTTAATTCTCGGTAAATTATTCGAACATTAATTAGTGAATTTCCTGTAAATTCTCAGTAAATTATTCAATAAATTCTAAGTAAATTACTTAGTAAATTCTCAATAAATTAATCCAGAAAGTCTATGTAAATTATCAAAAAATTCTTAGTAACTTACTCAGTAAATTATCAATAAATTACTTAGAAATTTCCAACTAAATTACCCAGTGAAGAACTTAACAATTTACCAGTAAATTTCTTAGTCAATTCGCAGTAAAATCTCAATAAATTACTCAGTAAATTATCGGTAGATTCTTAGTAAATTACTCAGTAAATTCCCAGTAAATTCTCATTGCATTACTCAGTAAAATTCTCAGTAAATTACACACTAAATTCTTAGAAAATCCTGTGTAAATTCTTAGAAAATCGTTAGAAATTTTTTTGTGAATTTCTCAGTAAATTATGAGTAAATTACTCTGTAAATTCTCAGAAAAATTTGTATAAATTCTTGATAAATTACTCAGCAAATTTACAGAATTTTTAAAAAAAAATTACTTAGCAAATTACTCTGTAAATTATTCGTTAAATTTTCAATAAATTTTCTATAAATTACTCAGTTAATTATCGGTGAATTACTCAATAAATAAAAAAGTAAATTACTCTGAAAATTTTCAAAAAATTCTAAGAAAATTCTCAATAAATTATGAGTAAATTACTCATTAAATTCACAGTAAATTCTCAATAAATTACTCAGCAAATCACCATTAAAGTTATAGTAAATTCGGGGTAAATAACTCGGTAAATTCTCAGTAAATTGCTTCGTAAATGATTGGTAAGTTCCAAGAAAAATACTCAACAAATTCTGAATAAACTCTTAGTAATTTACTGAGTAAATTCTAAATAAATTACTAAGTAAATTCATTGTAAATTATTCGGTGAATTACTCACTAAATTTATCTATAAATTACTAGGTAAATTCCCAATAAATTACTCAGTTAATTATCGATAAGTTCTCAAAAAATTCTTGGTCAATTACTTAGTAAATCACTCAGTAAATTATCTGTAAATTATTTAATAAATTCTAAGCAAATTGCTGGGTAAATTCTCAATAAATTACAGCTTAAATTCTCAGTAAATTAATGCGTGAATTATTCAGTAATTTATCAGTAAATTACTCGATAAATTCTCTGTAAATTACTAGTAAATTATTGGTAAATTCTCTGTTAATCACTCAATAAATTACCAGTAAATTCTCACTAAATTACTCAGGAAATTTCTTAGTAAATTACACGTAAAATTCTCTATAAATTATTCAGCAAATTCTTAGTAATTTATCAGAAAATTCTGAGTAAATTGTCAAAAAATTACAAGAATATTTTTTGTGAATTAATCAGTAAATTATGAGTAAATTACTCAATAAATTCTCAGAAAATTCTATATAAATTCTTGGTAAATTCAAAGTAATTTCTTAGCAAATTATTCAGCAAATTACTCCGTAAATTCGTAAATAAATTACCCGTTAAGTTTTCAATAAATTCTCCATAAATTACTCTGTAAATTTTCAGTAAATTATTTAATAAATTATAAATAAATTACTCAGAAAATTTTCAATAATTTCCAAGAAAATTCTGTATAAATTCTTGGTAAATTACTCATAAAATTATCAAAAAAAAATTCGTGAATTACTTTGTTAATTCTCGGTAAATTACTCAGTAAATTATTCGAATATTAATTAGTGAATTTCCTGTAAATTCTCAGTAAATTATTCAATAAATTCTAAGTAAATTACTTAGTAAATTCTCAATAAATTAATCCAGAAAGTCTATGTAAATTATCAATAAATTCTTAGTAACTTACTCAGTAAATTCTCAATAAATTACTTAGAAATTTCCAACTAAATTACCCAGTGAAGAACTTAACAATTTATTCACCCAAAAAAAAAAGAACTTAACAATTTACCAGTAAATTTCTTAGTCAATTCGCAGTAAAATCTCAATAAATTACTCAGTAAATTATCGGTAGATTCTTAGTAAATTACTCAGTAAATTCCGAGTAAATTCTCGTTACATTACTCAGTAAAATTCTCAATAAATTACACACAAAATTCTCAGAAAATTATTCAGTAAATTCTTAGAAAATCCTGTGTAAATTCTTAGAAAATCGTTAGAAATTTTTTTGTGAATTTCTCAGTAAATTATGAGTAAATTACTCTGTAAATTCTCAGAAATTTTTGTATAAATTCTTGGTAAATTACACAGTAAATTCATAGAATTTTTTTAAAAAATTATTTAGCAAATTACTCTGTAAATTATTCGTTAAATTTTCAATAAATTCTCTATAAATTACTCAGTTAATTATCGGTGAATTACTCAATAAATAAAAAAGTAAATTACTCTGAAAATTTTCAATAAATTCTAAGAAAATTCTCAATAAATTATGAGTAAATTACTCATTAAATTCACAGTAAATTCTCAATAAATTACTCAGCAAATTACCATTAAAGTTATAGTAAATTCGTGGTAAATAACTCGGTAAATTCTCAGTAAATTGCTTCGTAAATGATTGGTAAGTTCCAAGAAAAATACTCAACAAATTCTGAATAAACTCTTAGTAATTTACTGAGTAAATTCTAAATAAATTACTAAGTAAATTCATAGTAAATTATTCGGTGAATTACTCACTAAATTTATCTGTAAATTACTAGGTAAATTCCCAGTAAATTACTCAGTTAATTATCGATAAGTTCTCAAAAAATCCTTGGTCAATTACTTAGTAAATCACTCAGTAAATTATCTGTAAATTATTTAATAAATTCTAAGCAAATTACTGGGTAAATTCTCAATAAATTACTCCTTAAATTCTCAGTAAATTAATGCATGAATTATTCAGTAATTTATCAGTAAATTACTCGATAAATTCTCTGTAAATTACTCAGTAAATTATTGGTAAATTCTCTGTTAATTACTCAATAAATTACCAGTAAATTCTCACTAAATTACTCAGGAAATTTCTCAGTAAAATTCTCTATAAATTATTCAGCAAATTCTTAGTAATTTATCAGAAAATTTTGAGTAAATTCTCAAAAAATTACAAGAATATTTTTTGTGAATTAATCAGTAAATTATAAGTAAATTACTCAATAAACTCTCAGAAAATTCTATATAAATTCTTGGTAAATTCAAAGTAATTTCTTAGCAAATTATTCAGCAAATTACTCCGTAAATTCGTAAATAAATTACCCGTTAAGTTTTCAATAAATTCTCCATAAATTACTCTGTAAATTTTCAGTAAATTATTTAATAAATTCTAAATAAATTACTCAGAAAATTTTCAATAATTTCCAAGAAAATTCTGTATAAATTCTTGGTAAATTACTCATAAAATTATCAAAAAAAAAATTCGTGAATTACTTTGTTAATTGTCGGTAAATTACTCAGTAAATTATTCGAACATTAATTAGTGAATTTCCTGTAAATTCTCAGTAAATTATTCAATAAATTCTAAGTAAATTACTTAGTAAATTCTCAATAAATTAATCCAGAAAGTCTATGTAAATTATCAATAAATTCTTAGTAACTTACTCAGTAAATTCTCAATAAATTACTTAGAAATTTCCAACTAAATTACCAAGTGAAGAACTTAACAATTTACCAGTAAATTTCTTAGTCAATTCGCAGTAAAATCTCAGTAAATTACTCAGCAAATTACCATTAAAGTTATAGTAAATTCGTGGTAAATAACTCGGTAAATTCTCAGTAAATTGCTTCGTAAATGATTGGTAATGTGATACCCTTATCCCTTAATATTCTAATTGGTCCTTAATTTGAGTATGATTATGTGTTTACCATGATTTTGTGTACCATTATGTGATTTTGAAGTTTTATCTGTTGACCGTAGGAATATCTGTTTGAATAATTAGCTTTGGAAACTTAATTGAGGGCCTTATCGGCCACAGAACCCGAAATTGATTACGCCATTGTGATTGGCATAATTTTTAGAGCCTACGGTGAAATTTAATTGGAAGACTGATTCGGGCCAGATTAAATTGATTAATTAACGAATTGGTGCTCCAATATGTGATATTAACTTAATGGGGCTTAGTGGGGTTATATGGAACCCTTATGTATTCAACTCCCTCCTTTTTATTTCATTTTTGGGGGGCTGATTAAACTCTCTAGAGGAGGAGAGACCCGAACTAGAGAGAGAGAGGGGAGGAAATCAAAGTTTTGCTCTTAAATCTTGGAAGTCTTGAAGGCAACTCCAGACTTGACCATAAATTGGAAGAATTGAGCTTCTAGGTAAGCATTGATTCTTGAATCCATGAGTTAATGTGTGATCTTGTGTGTTCAAGAGTTGTGGTGATCAATTGCATGATTTGAGCTGGTTTTATTGAAATTGAGGCTTGGTATGTGCATGCATGTAGAGAATTCCTATGGAATCACAAAATCTAGCATGTGATTTGTGAAATTGTGAAAGATTGGTAGTGTAATCCCACACGCAAGCATGTCTTTGTTGAATCTTATAGCAATGAGCACTAATTGCATTATTTGGGATGAATGTGAAGTCAAAATGGGCATGCATGTACAAAACATGGGGGTATAAGTCTTGAATGTTTGAATTTGAGCATGTTGGTGATGGGTTTGAGATATTTTGGGACATGCATGTAGATAAATCATGAAATTGAGCTTCCTGATGTTGTAATCTTGTATTAGTAGCAAGTTAGCATGTGTAAATGTGTAATTTGGGCCATAACATGCATGAAGTGTTGGTTGAAAGTCGAAATGAAGCTCAGGAACACAGTTCTGGGTTTTCCAGAATTTTGAGGTCCGCTCGAGAGGGGAACCTGACGCTCGAGCGGGAAATGCGGGCTCCCAGTACCTTTTTACAGACTTGATGTCCGCTCGAGCGGGGTAATTAACGCTCGAGCGTATTTTTCATGCAACCAGTACTTTTGCAGGCCTTAAGGGTCCGCTCGAGCGGGTAAGTTAACGCTCGAGCGGGGACCCTGTTTTCTGAAATTTCGTTCATGCATTCTGTGTTCTGTTTTCCGTTCTCTTTCACTTGTAAGCACTCTTAGGCATATGTTAAGCATTGTAAATGAGCAAATGAAATGTGAATTAAGCCTAAAGAGAGATATGTGAATTAAAGAACGGATTGAACTGTTAGTGACCCTTTGTGCTCATGAAATGTGTAGGGTCAAGTTCCAGGGCAAATCCACAAGCCGATCACTGTGAGTAATATCAATACTTGAAAGCTTATCAATGTCCAATTGTGTATTCCCTTATAAGCTTTATGAGTTGCTAATTGGGATTATGGACAAAGGTTTGACATGAATGAATAATTGGACCAAAGGTCGTTTTGATATAAATGAATGGGCCAAAGGCCATTTTGATACAGATGAATGGGCCAAAGGCCGTTTTGACATGAATGAATGGGCCGAAGGCCGTTTTGACATGAATGAATGGGCCGAAGGCCGTTTTGATACAAATGAATGGGCCGAAGGCCGTTTTGACATGAATGAATGGGCCGAAGGCCGTTTTGACGTAGATGGAAATCAGAATGGGCCAAAGGCCAATATGTTTAGAACTACAGTCACTTGATCTGAACTTTGTATAAATGTACATATGTTAAGTAGGAATATGAATTGGGCCCAAGGCCGTTTGGAGTATATTGTTCTACACATTGTTTATATGACTTTTGTATTTGATATTATTCACTGGGCTATCGCTTACGCTCATTCATGTGTTTGTAGGTGAGCCAAGGGAAGTTCAAACCCAGCCCCAGTGAAGTCTGCTAGGAAAAATCCAAGTTTTTTGGGAAGTCAGCCTTGCGTCTCACTCTTGAGACCTATCCTTGCCTTTTTGCCATGTATTTTATATTTGGTCTTGTCGGCAAAGACTTTATGTATATCTGTATATAGTCTGTCATAGGTTGACTCGTTTTGGATGATCCTGTCGGTAATGAATTTTGTGAAACTGTACTTTTGATGTGGGTTATTAACGTATCTGAGTGTGGTCTGTTGATGTACATATAAGCACGGCTCTATGGACAAAGTTTTAATTTTTGCTTCCGTTTGGCCCCTTTACTCTGACAAGTCATCTTATTTCGATCTGAGGCCGTAGGTAATCCCAGGATTACTGGCCGGTCATGTCCTTAACCCATAGGGGCGGGTTCGGGTCATGACAGGTAAGTTCCTAGAAAATTACTCAACAAATTCTCAGTAAATTCTCAATAAACTCTTAGTAATTTACTGAGTAAATTTTAAATAAATTACTAAGTAAATTCATAGTAAATTATTCATTGAATTACTCACTAAATTTATCTGTAAATTACTAGGTAAATTCCAAGTAAATTACTAAGTTAATTATCGATAAGTTCTTAAAAAATCCTTGGTCAATTACTTAGTAAATTACTCAGTAAATTATTAGAAAATTACTCTGTAAATTCCAAGAAAATAACACAGTAAATTATCTGTAAATTATTTAATAAATTCTACGCAAATTGCTGGGTAAATTTTCAATAAATTACTCCTTAAATTCTAAGTAAATTAATGCGTGAATTATTCAGTAATTTATCAGTAAATTACTCGATAAATTCTCTGTAAATTACTCAGTCAATTATTGGTAAATTCTCTGTTAATTACTAAATAAATTGCTAGTAAATTCTCACTAAATTACTCAGGAAATTTCTCAGTAAATTACACGTAAAATTCTCTATAAATTATTCAGAAAATTCTGAGTAAATTGTCAAAAAATTACAAGAATATTTTTTGTGAATTAATCAGTAAATTATGAGTAAATTACTCAATAAATTCTCAGAAAATTCTTGGTAAATTCAAAGTAATTTCTTGGCAAATTATTCAGCAAATTACTCCGTAAATTCGTAAATAAATTACTCGTTAAGTTTTCAATAAATTCTCTATAAATTACTCTGTAAATTATCTATAAATTTTCAGTAAATTATTTAATAAATTCTAAGTAAATTACTTAGTAAATTCTCAAAAAATTAATCCAGAAAGTCTATGTAAATTATCAATAAATTCTTAGTAACTTACTCAGTAAATTCTCAATAAATTATTTAGAAATTTCCAACTAAATTACCCAGTGAAGAACTTAACAATTTACCAGTAAATTTCTTAGTCAATTCGCAGTAAAATCTCAATAAATTACTCAGTAAATTCCCAGTAAATTCTCATTACATTACCCAGTAAAATTTTCAATAAATTACACGCAAAATTCTCAGAAAATTATTCAGTAAATTCTTAGAAAATCCTGTGTAAATTCTTAGAAAATCATTAGAAATTTTTTTGTCAATTGCTCAGTAAATTATGAGTAAATTACTCTGTAAATTTTCAGAAAATTTTGTATAAATTCTTGGTAAATTACTCAGCAAATTCACAGAATTGTTTTAAAAAATTGCTCAGCAAATTACTCTGTAAATTATTAGTTAAATTTTCAACAAATTCTCTATAAATTACTCAGTTAATTATCGGTGAATTACTCAATAAATAAAAAAGTAAATTACTCTGAAAATTTTCAATAAATTCAAAGAAAATTCTCAATAAATTACGAGTAAATTACTCATTAAATTCACAGTAAATTCTCAATAAATTACTCAGCAAATTACCATTAAAGTTATAGTAAATTCGTGGTAAATAACTCGGTAAATTCTCAGTAAATTGCTTCGTAAATGATTGGTAAGTTCCTAGAAAATTACTCAACAAATTCTCAGTAAATTCTCAATAAACTCTTAGTAATTTACTGAGTAAATTCTAAATAAATTACTAAGTAAATTCATAGTAAATTATACGGTGAATTACTCACTAAATTTATCTGTAAATTACTAGGTAAATTCTCAGTAAATTACTCAGTTAATTATCGATAAGTTCTCAAAAAATCCTTGGTCAATTACTTAGTAAATTACTCAGTAAATTATTAGAAAATTACTCTGTAAATTCCAAGAAAATAACACAGTAAATTTTCTGTAAATTATTTAATAAATTCTAAGCAAATTACTGGGTAAATTCTCAATAAATTACTCCTTAAATTCTCAGTAAATTAATGCGCAAATTATTCAGTAATTTATCAGTAAATTACTCGATAAATTCTCTGTAAATTACTCAGTAAATTATTGGTAAATTCTCTGTTAATTACACAGTAAATTACCAGTAAATTGCTTAGTAAATTCTTACAAAATTACTCAGGAAATTTCTCAGCAAATTACACGTAAAATTCTCTATAAATTATTCAGCAAATTCTTAGTAATTTATCAGAAAATTCTGAGTAAAATCTCAAAAAATTACAAGAATATTTTTTGTGAATTAATCAGTAAATTATGAGTAAATTACTCAACAAATTCTCAGAAAATTCTATATAAATTCTTGGTAAATTCAAAGTAATTTCTAGCAAATTATTCAGCAAATTACTCCGTAAATTCGTAAATAAATTACTCGTTAACTTTTCAATAAATTCTCTATAAATTACTCTGTAAATTTTCAGTAAATTATTTAATAAATTCTAAATAAATTACTCAGAAAATTTTCAATAATTTCCAAGAAAATTCTGTATAAATTCTAGGTAAATTACTTATAAAATTATCAAAAAAAAATTCGTAAATTACTTTGTTAATTCTCCGTAAATTACTCAGTAAATTATTCGAACATTAATTAGTGAATTTCCTATAAATTCTCAGTAAATTATTCAATAAATTCTAAGTAAATTACTTAGTAAATTCTCAATAAATTAATCCAGAAAGTCTTTGTAAATTATCAATAAATTCTTAGTAACATACTCAGTAAATTCTCAATAAATTACTTAGAAATTTCCAACTAAGTTATCCAGCGAAGAACTTAACAATTTACCAGTAAATTTCTTAGTCAATTCGCAGTAAAATCTCAATAAATTACTCAGTAAATTATCGGTAGATTCTTAGTAAATTACTCAGTAAATTCCCAGCAAATTCTAATTACATTCCTCAGTAAAATTCTCAATAAATTACACGCAAAATTCTCAGAAAATTATTCAGTAGATTCTTAGAAAATCCTGTGTAAAGTCTTAGAAAATCATTAGAAATTTTTTTGTGAATTGCTCAGTAAATTATGAGTAAATTACTCTGTAAATTCTCAGAAAATTTTGTATAAATTCTTGGTAAATTACTCAGTAAATTCATAGAATTTTTTTAAAAAATTACTCAGCAAATTGCTCTGTAAATTATTAGTTAAATTTTCAACAAATTCTCTATAAATTACTCAGTTAATTATCAGTGAATTACTCAATAAATAAAAAAGTAAATTACTCTGAAAATTTTTAATAAATTCTAAGAAAATTCTCAATAAATTATGAGTAAATTACTCATTAAATTCACAGTAAATTCTCAATAAATTACTCAGCAAATTACCATTAAAGTTATAGTAAATTCGTGGTAAATAACTCGGTAAATTCTCAGTAAATTGCTTCGTAAATGATTGGTAAGTTCCTAGAAAATTACTAAACAAATTCTCAGTAAATTCTCAATAAACTCTTAGTAATTTACTGAGTAAATTCTAAATAAATTACTAAGTAAATTCATAGTAAATTATTCGGTGAATTACTCACTAAATTTATCTGTAAATTACTAGGTAAATTCCCAGTAAATTACTAAGTTAATTATCGATAAGTTCTCAAAAAATCCATGGTCAATTACTTAGTAAATTACTCAGTAAATTATTAGAAAATTACTCTGTAAATTCCAAGAAAATAACACAGTAAATTATCTGTAAATTATTTAATAAATTCAAAGCAAATTACTGGGTAAATTCTCAATAAATTACTCCTTAAATTCTCAGTAAATTAATGCGCGAATTATTCAGTAATTTATCAGTAAATTACTCGATAAATTCTCTGTAAATTACTCAGTAAATTATTGGTAAGTTCTCTATTAATTTTCAGAAAATTACCAGTAAATTACTTAGTAAATTCTCGCTAAATTACTCTGGAAATTTCTCAGTAAATTACACGTAAAATTCTCTATAAATTATTCAGCAAATTCTTAGTAATTTATCTGAAAATTCTGAGTAAATTCTCAAAAAATTACAAGAATATTTTTTGTGAATTAATCAGTAAATTATGAGTAAACTACTCAACAAATTCTCAGAAAATTCTATATAAATTCTTGGTAAATTCAAAGTAATTTCTTAACAAATTATTCAGCAAATTACTCTGTAAATTCGTAAATAAATTACTCGTTAAGTTTTCAATAAATTCTCTATAAATAACTCTGTAAATTTTAAGTAAATTATTTAATAAATTCTAAATAAATTACTCAGAAAATTTTCAATAATTTCCAAGAAAATTCTGTACAAATTCTTGGTAAATTACCCATAAAATTATCAAAAAAAAATTCGTGAATTACTTTGTTAATTCTCAGTAAATTATTCGAACATTAATTAGTGAATTTCCTGTAAATTCTCAGTAAATTATTCAATAAATTCTAAGTGAATTACTTAGTAAATTCTCAATAAATTAATCCCGAAAGTCTAAGTAAATTATCAATAAATTCTTAGTAACATACTCAGTAAATTCTCAACAAATTACTTAGAAATTTCCAACTAAATTACCCAGTGAAGAACTTAAAAATTTACCAGTAAATTTCTTAGTCAATTCGCAGTAAAATCTCAATAAATTACTCAGTAAATTATCGGTAGATTCTTAGTAAATTACTCAGTAAATTCCCAGTAAATTCTAATTACATTACTCAGTTAAATTCTCGATAAATTACACGCAAAATTCTCAAAAAATTATTCAGTAGATTCTTAGAAAATCTTGTGTAAAGTCTTAGAAAATCATTAGAAATTTTTTTGTGAATTGCTCAGTAAATTATGAGTAAATTACTCTGTAAATTCTCAGAAAATTTTGTATAAATTCTTGGCAAATTACTCAGTAAATTCACAGATTTTTTTAAAAAAATTACTCAGCAAATTGCTCTGTAAATTATTAGTTAAATTTTCAACAAATTCTCTATAAATTACTCAGTTAATTATCAGTGAATTACTCAATAAATAAAAAAGTAAATTACTCTGAAAATTTTCAATAAATTCCAAAAAAATTCCCAATAAATTATGAGTAAATTACTCATTAAATTCACGGTAAATTTCTCAGCAAATTACCATTAAAGTTATAGTAAATTCGTGGTAAATAACTCGGTAAATTCTCAGTAAATTGCTTCGTAAATCATTGGTAAGTTCCTAGAAAATTACTCAACAAATTCTCAGTAAATTCTCAATAAACTCTTAGCAATTTACTGAGTAAATTCTAAATAAATTACTAAGTAAATTCATAGTAAATTATTCGGTGAATTACTCACTAAAATTATCTGTAAATTACTAGGTAAATTCCCAGTAAATTACTCAGTTCATTATCGATAAGTTCTCAAAAAATCCTTGGTCAATTACTTAGTAAATTACTCAGTAAATTATTAGAAAATTACTCTGTAAATTCCAAGAAAATAACACAGTAAATTATCTGTAAATTATTTAATAAATTCTAAGCAAATTACTGGGTAAATTCTCAATAAATTTCTGCTTAAATTATCAGTAAATTAATGCGCGTATTATTCAGTAATTTATCAGTAAATTACTCGATAAATTCTCTGTAAATTACTCAGTAAGTTATTGGTAAATTCTCTGTTAATTACTCAGTAAATTACCAGTAAATTACTTAGTAAATTCTCACTAAATTACTCAGGAAATTTATCAGTAAATTACACGTAAAATTCTCTATAAATTATTCAGCAAATTCTTAGTAATTTATCTGAAAAATCTGAGTAAATTCTCAAAAAATTAGAAGAATATTTTTTGTGAATTAATCAGTAAATTATGAGTAAATTACTCAACAAATTCTCAGAAAATTCTATATAAATTCTTGGTAAATTCAAAGTAATTTCTTAGCAAATTATTCAGCAAATTACTCTGTAAATTCGTAAATAAATTACTCGTTAAGTTTTCAATAAATTCTCTATAAATTACACTGTAAATTATTTGTAAATTTTAAGTAAATTATTTAATAAATTCTAAATAAATTACTCAGAAAATTTTCAATAATTTCCAAGAAAATTCAGTATAAATTCCCGGTAAATTACCCATAAAATTATCAAAAAAAAAATTCGTGAATTACTTTGTTAATTCTCAGTAAATTATTCGAACATTAATTAGTGAATTTCCTGTAAATTCTCTGTAAATTATTCAATAAATTCTAAGTAAATTCTCAATAAATTAATCCAGAAAGTCTATGTAAATTATCAATAAATTCTTAGTAACTTACTCAGCAAATTCTCAATAAATTACTTAGAAATTTCCAACTAAATTACCCAGTGAAGAACTTAACAATTTACTTGTAAATTTCTTAGTCAATTCGCAGTAAAATCTCAATAAATTACTCGGTAAATTATTGGTAGATTCTTAGTGAATTACTAAGTAAATTCCCAGTAAATTCTCATTACATTACTCAGTAAAATTCTCAATAAATTACACGCAAAATTCTCAGAAAATTATTCAGTAAATTCTTAGAAAATCCCGTGTAAATTCTTAGAAAATCATTAGAAATTTTTTTCTGAATTGCTCAGTAAATTATGAGTAAATTACTCTGTAAATTCTCAGAAAATTTTGTATGAATTCTTGGCAAATTACTCAGTAAATTCACAGAATTTTTTTAAAAAATTGCTCAGCAAATTACTCTGTAAATTATTAGTTAAATTTTCAACAAATTCTCTATAAATTACTCAGTTAATTATCGGTGAATTACTCAATAAATAAAAAAGTAAATTACTCTGAAAATTTTCAATAAATTATGAGTAAATTACTCATTAAATTCACAGTAAATTCTCAATAAATTACTCAGCAAATTACCATTAAATCTATAGTAAATTCGTGGTAAATAACTCGGTAAATTCTCAGTAAATTGCTTCGTAAATGATTGGTAAGTTCCTAGAAAATTACTCAACAAATTCTCAGTAAATTCTCAATAAACTCTTAGCAATTTACTGAGTAATTCTAAATAAATTACTAAGTAAATTCATAGTAAATTATTCGGTGAATTACTCACTAAATTTATCTGTAATTTACAAGGTAAATTTCCAGTAAATTACTCAGTTAATTATCGATAAGTTCTCAAAAAATCCTTGGTCAATTACTTAGTAAATTACTCAGTAAATTATTAGAAAATTACTCTGCAAATTCCAAGAAAATAACACAGTAAATTATCTGTAAATTATTTAATAAATTCTAAGCTAATTACTAGGTAAATTCTCAATAAATTACTCCTTAAATTATCAGTAAATTAATGCGCGTATTATTCAGTAATTTATCAGTAAATTACTCGATAAATTCTCTGTAAATTACTCAGTAAATTATTGGTAAATTCTCTGTTAATTACGCAGTAAATTACCAGTAAATTACTTAGTAAATTCTCACTAAATTACTCAGAAAATTTTTCAGTAAATTACACATTAAATTCTCCATAAATTATTCAGCAAATTCTTAGTAATTTATCTGAAAATTTTGAGTATATTCTCAAAAAAATTACAAGAATATTTTTTGTGAATTAATCAGTAAATTATGAGTAAATTACTCAACAAATTCTCAGAAAATTCTATATAAATTTTTGGTAAATTCAAAGTAATTTCTTAGCAAATTATTCAGCAAATTACTCCGTAAATTCGTAAATAAATTACTCGTTAAGTTTTCAATAAATTCTCTATAAATTACTCTGCAAATTATCTGTAAATTTTTAGTAAATAATTTAATAAATTCTAAATAAATTACTCAGAAAATTTTCAATAATTTCCAAGAAAATTCTGTATAAATTTTTGGTAAATTACCCATAAAATTATCAAAAAAAAATTCAGGAATTACTTTGTTAATTCTCAGTAAATTACTCAGTAAATTATTCGAACATTAATTAGTGAATTTTCCGTAAATTCTCAGTAAATTATTCAATAAATTCTAAGTGAATTACTTAGTAAATTCTCAATAAATTAATCCATAAAGTCTATGTAAATTATCAATAAATTCTTAGTAACATACTCAGTAAATTCCCAATAAATTACTTAGAAATTTCTAACTAAATTACCCAGTGAAGAACTTAACAATTACCAGTAAATTTATTAGTCAATTCGCAGTAAAATCTCAATAAATTACTCAGTAAATTATCGGTAGATTGTTAGTAAATTACTCAGTAAATTCCCAGTAAATTCTCATTACATTACTCAGTAAAATTCTCAATAAATTACACGCAAAATTCTCAGAAAATTATTCAGTAAATTCTTAGAAAATCCTGTGTAAATTCTTGGAAAATCATTAGAAATTTTTCTGTGAATTGCTCAGTAAATTATGAGTAAATTACTCTGTAAATTCTCAGAAAATTTTGTATAAATTCTTAGTAAATCACTCAGTAAATTCACAGAATTTTTAAAAAAAAATTACTCAGCAAATTACTCAATAAATTATTAGTTAAATTTTCAACAAATTCTATATAAATTACTCAGTTAATTATCGGTGAATTACTCAGTAAATAAAAAAGTAAATTACTCTGAAAATTTTAAATAAATTCTAAGAAAATTCTCAATAAATTATGAGTAAATTACTCATTAAATTCACAGTAAATTCTCAATAAATTACTCAGCAAATTACCATTAAAGTTATAGTAAATTCGTGGTAAATAACTCGGTAAATTCTCAGTAAATTGCTTCGTAAATGATTGGTAAGTTTCTAGAAAATTACTCAACAAATTCTCAGTAAATTCTCAATAAACTCTTAGCAATTTACTGAGTAAATTCTAAATAAATTACTAAGTAAATTCATAGTAAATTATTTGGTGAATTACTAACTAAATTTATCTGTAAATTACTAGGTAATTTCCCAGTAAATTACTCAGTTAATTATCGATAAGTTCACAAAAAATCCTTGGTCAATTACTTAGTAAATTACTCAGTAAATTATTAGAAAATTACTCTGTAAATTCCAAGAACATAACACAGCAAATCATCTGTAAATTATTTAATAAATTCTAAGCAAATTACTGGGTAAATTCTCAATAAATTACTCATTAAATTATCAGTATATTAATGCGCGAATTATTCAGTAATTTATCAGTAAATTACTCGATAAATTATCTGTAAATTACTCAGTAAATTATTGGTAAATTCTCTGTTAATTACTCAGTAAATTACCAGTAAATTACTTAGTAAATTCTCACTAAATTACTCAGAAAATTTCTCAGTAAATTACACGTTAAATTCCCTTTAAATTATTCAGCAAATTCTTAGTAATTTATCTGAAAATTCTGAGTAAATTCTCAAAAAATTACAAGAATATTTTTTGTGAATTAATCAGTAGATTATGAGTAAATTACTCAATAAATTCTCAGAAAATTCTATATAAATTCTTGGTAAATTCAAAGTAATTTCTTAGCAAATTATTCAGCAAATTACTCCGTAAATTCGTAAATAAATTACTCGTTAAGTTTTCAATAAATTCTCTATAAATTACTCTGTAAATTATTTGTAAATTTTTAGTAAATTATTTAATAAATTCTAAATAAATTACTCAAAAAATTTTCAATAATTTCCAAGAAAATTCTGTATAAATTCTTGGTAAATTACCCATAAAATTATCAAAAAAAAAATTCGTGAATAACTTTGTTAATTCTCAGTAAATTACTCGAACATTAATTAGTGAATTTCCTGTAAATTCTCAGTAAATTATTCAATAAATTCAAAGTAAATTACTTAGTAAATTCCCAATAAATTAATCCAGAAAGTCTAAGTAAATTATCAATAAATTCTTAGTAACATACTCAGTAAATTCTCAATAAATTACTTAGAAATTTCCAACTAAATTAGCCAGTGAAGAACTTAACAATTTACCAGTAAATTTCTTAGTCAATTCGCAGTAAAATCTCAATAAATTACTCAGTAAATTAACGGTAGATTCTTAGTAAATTACTCAGTAAATTCCCAGAAAATTCTCATTACATTACTCAGTAAAATTCTCAATAAATTACACGCAAAATTCTCAGAAAATTATTCAGTAAATTCTTAGAAAATCCTGTGTAAATTCTTAGAAAATCATTAGAAATTTTTCTGTGAATTGCTCAGTAAATTATGAGTAAATTACTCTGTAAATTCTCAGAAAATTTTGTATAAATTCTTGGTAAATTACTCAGTAAATTCACAGAATTTTTTAAAAAAATTACTCAGCAAATTACTCAATAAATTATTCGTTAAATTTTCAATAAATTCTCTATAAATTACTCAGTTAATTATCGGTGAATTACTCAATAAATAAAAAACTAAATTACTCTAAAAATTTTCAATAAATTCTAAGAAAATTCTCAATAAATTATGAGTAAATTACTCATTAAATTCACAGTAAGTTCTCAATAAATTACTCAGCAAATTACCATTAAAGTTATAGTAAATTCGTGGTAAATAACTCGGTAAATTCTCAGTAAATTGCTTCGTAAATGATTGGTAAGTTCGTAGAAAATTACTCAACAAATTCTCAGTAAATTCTCAATAAACTCTTAGTAATTTACTGAGTAAATTCTAAATAAATTACTAAGTAAATTCATAGTAAATTATTCGGTGAATTACTCACTAAATTTATCTGTAAATTACTAGGTAAATTCCCAGTAAATTACTAAGTTAATTATCGATAAGTTCTCAAAAAATCCTTGGTCAATTACGTAGTAAATTACTCTATAAACTCCAAGAAAATGACACAGTAAATTATCTGTAAATTATTTAATAAATTCTAAGCAAATTACTGGGTAAATTCTCAATAAATTACTCCTTAAATTCTCAGTAAATCAATGAGTGAATTATTCAGTAATTTATCAGTAAATTACTCGATAAATTCTCCGTGAATTACTCAGTAAATTATTGGTAAATTCTCTGTTAATTACTCAGTAAATTACCAGTAAATTACTTAGTAAATTCTCACTAAATTACTCAGGAAATTTCTCAGTAAATTACACGTAAAATTCTCTTTAAATTATTCAGCAAATTCTTAGTAATTTATCAGAAAGTTCTGAGTAAATTCTCAAAAAATTACAAGAATATTTTTTGTGAATTAATCAGTAGATTATGAGTAAACTACTCAATAAATTCTCAGAAAATTCTATATAAATTCTTGGTAAATTCAAAGTAATTTCTTAGCAAATTATTCAGCAAATTACTCCGTAAATTCGTAAATAAATTACTCGTTAAGTTTTCTATAAATTCTCTATAAATTACTCTGTAAATTATTTGTAAATTTTCAGTAAATTATTTAATAAATTCTAAATAAATTACTCAGAAAATTTTCAATAATTTCCAAGAAAATTCTGTATAAATTCTTGGTAAATTACCCATAAAATTATCAAAAAAAAATTCGTGAATAACTTTGTTAATTTTCAGTAAATTACTCAGTAAATTATTCGAACATTAATTAGTGAATTTTCTGTAAATTCTCAGTAAATTATTTAATAAATTCAAAGTAAATTACTCAGTAAATTCTCAATAAATTACTTAGAAATTTCCAACTAAATTACCCAGTGAAGAACTTAACAATTTACCAGTAAATTTCTTAGTCAATTCGCAGTAAAATCTCAATAAATTACTCAGTAAATTATCGGTAGATTCTTAGTAAATTACTCAGTAAATTCCCAGAAAATTCTCATTACATTACTCAGTAAAATTCTCAATAAATTACACGCAAAATTCTCAGAAAATTATTCAGTAAATTCTTAGAAAATCCTGTGTAAATTCTTAGAAAATCGTTAGAAATTTTTCTGTGAATTGCTCAGTAAATTATGAGTAAATTACTCTGTAAATTCTCAGAAAATTTTGTATAAATTCTTGGTAAATTACTCAGTAAATTCACAGAATTTTTTTAAAAAATTACTCAGCAAATTACTCTGTAAATTATTCGTTAAATTTTCAATAAATTCTCTATAAATTACTCAGTTAATTATCGGTGAATTACTCAATAAATAAAAAACTAAATTACTCTGAAAATTTTCAATAAATTCTAAGAAAATTCTCAATAAATTATGAGTAAATTACTCATTAAATTCACAGTAAGTTCTCAATAAATTACTCAGCAAATTACCATTAAAGTTATAGTAAATTCGTGGTAAATAACTCGGTAAATTCTCAGTAAATTGCTTCGTAAATGATTGGTAAGTTCGTAGAAAATTACTCAACAAATTCTCAGTAAATTCTCAATAAACTCTTAGTAATTTACTGAGTAAATTCTAAATAAATTACTAAGTAAATTCATAGTAAATTATTCGGTGAATTACTCACTAAATTTATCTGTAAATTACTAGGTAAATTCCCAGTAAATTACTAAGTTAATTATCGATAAGTTCTCAAAAAATCCTTGGTCAATTACGTAGTAAATTACTCTATAAACTCCAAGAAAATAACACAGTAAATTATCTGTAAATTATTTAATAAATTCTAAGCAAATTACTGGGTAAATTCTCAATAAATTACTCCTTAAATTCTCAGTAAATCAATGAGTGAATTATTCAGTAATTTATCAGTAAATTACTCGATAAATTCTCCGTGAATTACTCAGTAAATTATTGGTAAATTCTCTGTTAATTACTCAGTAAATTACCAGTAAATTACTTAGTAAATTCTCACTAAATTACTCAGGAAATTTCTCAGTAAATTACACGTAAAATTCTCTTTAAATTATTCAGCAAATTCTTAGTAATTTATCAGAAAGTTCTGAGTAAATTCTCAAAAAATTACAAGAATATTTTTTGTGAATTAATCAGTAGATTATGAGTAAACTACTCAATAAATTCTCAGAAAATTCTATATAAATTCTTGGTAAATTCAAAGTAATTTCTTAGCAAATTATTCAGCAAATTACTCCGTAAATTCGAAAATAAATTACTCGTTAAGTTTTCAATAAATTCTCTATAAATTACTCTGTAAATTATTTGTAAATTTTCAGTAAATTATTTAATAAATTCTAAATAAATTACTCAGAAAATTTTCAATAATTTCCAAGAAAATTCTGTATAAATTCTTGGTAAATTACCCATAAAATTATCAAAAAATAATTCGTGAATAACTTTGTTAATTTTCAGTAAATTACTCAGTAAATTATTCGAACATTAATTAGTGAATTTCCTGTAAATTCTCAGTAAATTATTCAATAAATTCAAAGTAAATTACTCAGTAAATTCTCAATAAATTACTTAGAAATTTCCAACTAAATTACCCAGTGAAGAACTTAACAATTTACCAGTAAATTTCTTAGTCAATTCGCCGTAAAATCTCAATAAATTACTCAGTAAATTATCGGTAGATTCTTAGTAAATTACTCAGTAAATTCCCAGAAAATTCTCATTACATTACTCAGTAAAATTCTCAATAAATTACACGCAAAATTCTCAGAAAATTATTCAATAAATTCTTAGAAAATCCTGTGTAAATTCTTAGAAAATCATTAGAAATTTTTCTGTGAATTGCTCAGTAAATTATGAGTAAATTACTCTGTAAATTCTCAGAAAATTTTGTATAAATTCTTGGTAAATTACTCAGTAAATTCACAGAATTTTTTAAAAAAATTACTCAGCAAATTACTCTGTAAATTATTCGTTAAATTTTCAATAAATTCTCTATAAATTACTCAGTTAATTATCGGTGAATTACTCAATAAATAAAAAACTAAATTACTCTGAAAATTTTCAATAAATTCTAAGAAAATTCTCAATAAATTATGAGTAAATTACTCATTAAATTCACAGTAAGTTCTCAATAAATTACTCAGCAAATTACTATTAAAGTTATAGTAAATTCGTGGTAAATAACTCGGTAAATTCTCAGTAAATTGCTTCGTAAATGATTGGTAAGTTCATAGAAAATTACTCAACAAATTCTCAGTAAATTCTCAATAAACTCTTAGTAATTTACTGAGTAAATTCTAAATAAATTACTAAGTAAATTCATAGTAAATTATTCGGTGAATTACTCACTAAATTTATCTGTAAATTACTAGGTAAATTCCCAGTAAATTACTAAGTTAATTATCGATAAGTTCTCAAAAAATCCTTGGTCAATTACGTAGTAAATTACTCTATAAACTCCAAGAAAATAACACAGTAAATTATCTGTAAATTATTTAATAAATTCTAAGCAAATTACTGGGTAAATTCTCAATAAATTACTCCTTAAATTCTCAGTAAATCAATGAGTGAATTATTCAGTAATTTATCAGTAAATTACTCGATAAATTCTCCGTGAATTACTCAGTAAATTATTGGTAAATTCTCTGTTAATTACTCAGTAAATTACCAGTAAATTACTTAGTAAATTCTCACTAAATTACTCAGGAAATTTCTCAGTAAATTACACGTAAAATTCTCTTTAAATTATTCAGCAAATTCTTAGTAATTTATCAGAAAGTTCTGAGTAAATTCTCAAAAAATTACAAGAATATTTTTTGTGAATTAATCAGTAGATTATGAGTAAACTACTCAATAAATTCTCAGAAAATTCTATATAAATTCTTGGTAAATTCAAAGTAATTTCTTAGCAAATTATTCAGCAAATTACTCCGTAAATTCGAAAATAAATTACTCGTTAAGTTTTCAATAAATTCTCTATAAATTACTCTGTAAATTATTTGTAAATTTTCAGTAAATTATTTAATAAATTCTAAATAAATTACTCAGAAAATTTTCAATAATTTCCAAGAAAATTCTGTATAAATTCTTGGTAAATTACCCATAAAATTATCAAAAAATAATTCGTGAATAACTTTGTTAATTTTCAGTAAATTACTCAGTAAATTATTCGAACATTAATTAGTGAATTTCCTGTAAATTCTCAGTAAATTATTCAATAAATTCAAAGTAAATTACTCAGTAAATTCTCAATAAATTACTTAGAAATTTCCAACTAAATTACCCAGTGAAGAACTTAACAATTTACCAGTAAATTTCTTAGTCAATTCGCCGTAAAATCTCAATAAATTACTCAGTAAATTATCGGTAGATTCTTAGTAAATTACTCAGTAAATTCCCAGAAAATTCTCATTACATTACTCAGTAAAATTCTCAATAAATTACACGCAAAATTCTCAGAAAATTATTCAATAAATTCTTAGAAAATCCTGTGTAAATTCTTAGAAAATCATTAGAAATTTTTCTGTGAATTGCTTAGTAAATTATGAGTAAATTACTCTGTAAATTCTCAGAAAATTTTGTATAAATTCTTGGTAAATTACTCAGTAAATTCACAGAATTTTTTAAAAAAATTACTCAGCAAATTACTCTGTAAATTATTCGTTAAATTTTCAATAAATTCTCTATAAATTACTCAGTTAATTATCGGTGAATTACTCAATAAATAAAAAACTAAATTACTCTGAAAATTTTCAATAAATTCTAAGAAAATTCTCAATAAATTATGAGTAAATTACTCATTAAATTCACAGTAAGTTCTCAATAAATTACTCAGCAAATTACCATTAAAGTTATAGTAAATTCGTGGTAAATAACTCGGTAAATTCTCAGTAAATTGCTTCGTAAATGATTGGTAAGTTCGTAGAAAATTACTCAACAAATTCTCAGTAAATTTTCAATAAACTCTTAGTAATTTACTGAGTAAATTCTAAATAAATTACTAAGTAAATTCATAGTAAATTATTCGGTGAATTACTCACTAAATTTATCTGTAAATTACTAGGTAAATTCCCAGTAAATTACTAAGTTAATTATCGATAAGTTCTCAAAAAATCCTTGGTCAATTACGTAGTAAATTACTCTATAAACTCCAAGAAAATAACACAGTAAATTATCTGTAAATTATTTAATAAATTCTAAGCAAATTACTGGGTAAATTCTCAATAAATTACTCCTTAAATTCTCAGTAAATCAATGAGTGAATTATTCAGTAATTTATCAGTAAATTACTCGATAAATTCTCCGTGAATTACTCAGTAAATTATTGGTAAATTCTCTGTTAATTACTCAGTAAATTACCAGTAAATTACTTAGTAAATTCTCACTAAATTACTCAGGAAATTTCTCAGTAAATTACACGTAAAATTCTCTTTAAATTATTCAGCAAATTCTTAGTAATTTATCAGAAAGTTCTGAGTAAATTCTCAAAAAATTACAAGAATATTTTTTGTGAATTAATCAGTAGATTATGAGTAAACTACTCAATAAATTCTCAGAAAATTCTATATAAATTCTTGGTAAATTCAAAGTAATTTCTTAGCAAATTATTCAGCAAATTACTCCGTAAATTCGAAAATAAATTACTCGTTAAGTTTTCAATAAATTCTCTATAAATTACTCTGTAAATTATTTGTAAATTTTCAGTAAATTATTTAATAAATTCTAAATAAATTACTCAGAAAATTTTCAATAATTTCCAAGAAAATTCTGTATAAATTCTTGGTAAATTACCCATAAAATTATCAAAAAATAATTCGTGAATAACTTTGTTAATTTTCAGTAAATTACTCAGTAAATTATTCGAACATTAATTAGTGAATTTCCTGTAAATTCTCAGTAAATTATTCAATAAATTCAAAGTAAATTACTCAGTAAATTCTCAATAAATTACTTAGAAATTTCCAACTAAATTACCCAGTGAAGAACTTAACAATTTACCAGTAAATTTCTTAGTCAATTCGCCGTAAAATCTCAATAAATTACTCAGTAAATTATCGGTAGATTCTTAGTAAATTACTCAGTAAATTCCCAGAAAATTCTCATTACATTACTCAGTAAAATTCTCAATAAATTACACGCAAAATTCTCAGAAAATTATTCAATAAATTCTTAGAAAATCCTGTGTAAATTCTTAGAAAATCATTAGAAATTTTTCTGTGAATTGCTCAGTAAATTATGAGTAAATTACTCTGTAAATTCTCAGAAAATTTTGTATAAATTCTTGGTAAATTACTCAGTAAATTCACAGAATTTTTTAAAAAAATTACTCAGCAAATTACTCTGTAAATTATTCGTTAAATTTTCAATAAATTCTCTATAAATTACTCAGTTAATTATCGGTGAATTACTCAATAAATAAAAAACTAAATTACTCTGAAAATTTTCAATAAATTCTAAGAAAATTCTCAATAAATTATGAGTAAATTACTCATTAAATTCACAGTAAGTTCTCAATAAATTACTCAGCAAATTACCATTAAAGTTATAATAAATTCGTGGTAAATAACTCGGTAAATTCTCAGTAAATTGCTTCGTAAATGATTGGTAAGTTCGTAGAAAATTACTCAACAAATTCTCAGTAAATTCTCAATAAACTCTTAGTAATTTACTGAGTAAATTCTAAATAAATTACTAAGTAAATTCATAGTAAATTATTCGGTGAATTACTCACTAAATTTATCTGTAAATTACTAGGTAAATTCCCAGTAAATTACTAAGTTAATTATCGATAAGTTCTCAAAAAATCCTTGGTCAATTACGTAGTAAATTACTCTATAAACTCCAAGAAAATAACACAGTAAATTATCTGTAAATTATTTAATAAATTCTAAGCAAATTACTGGGTAAATTCTCAATAAATTACTCCTTAAATTCTCAGTAAATCAATGAGTGAATTATTCAGTAATTTATCAGTAAATTACTCGATAAATTCTCCGTGAATTACTCAGTAAATTATTGGTAAATTCTCTGTTAATTACTCAGTAAATTACCAGTAAATTACTTAGTAAATTCTCACTAAATTACTCAGGAAATTTCTCAGTAAATTACACGTAAAATTCTCTTTAAATTATTCAGCAAATTCTTAGTAATTTATCAGAAAGTTCTGAGTAAATTCTCAAAAAATTACAAGAATATTTTTTGTGAATTAATCAGTAGATTATGAGTAAGTTACTCAATAAATTCTCAGAAAATTCTATATAAATTCTTGGTAAATTCAAAGTAATTTCTTAGCAAATTATTCAGCAAATTACTCCGTAAATTCGTAAATAAATTACTCGTTAAGTTTTCAATAAATTCTCTATAAATTACTCTGTAAATTATTTGTAAATTTTCAGTAAATTATTTAATAAATTCTAAATAAATTACTCAGAAAATTTTCAATAATTTCCAAGAAAATTCTGTATAAATTCTTGGTAAATTACCCATAAAATTATCAAAAAAAAATTCGTGAATAACTTTGTTAATTCTCAGTAAATTATTCGAACATTAATTAGTGAATTTCTTGTAAATTCTCAGTAAATTATTCAATAAATTCAAAGTAAATTACTTAGTAAATTCCCAATAAATTAATCCAGAAAGTCTAAGTAAATTATCAATAAATTCTTAGTAACATACTCAGTAAATTCTCAATAAATTACTTAGAAATTTCCAACTAAATTACCCAGTGAAGAACTTAACAATTTACCAGTAAATTTCTTAGTCAATTCGCCGTAAAATCTCAATAAATTACTCAGTAAATTATCGGTAGATTCTTAGTAAATTACTCAGTAAATTCCCAGAAAATTCTCATTACATTACTCAGTAAAATTCTCAATAAATTACACGCAAAATTCTCAGAAAATTATTCAGTAAATTCTTAGAAAATCCTGTGTAAATTCTTAGAAAATCATTAGAAATTTTTCTGTGAATTGCTCAGTAAATTATGAGTAAATTACTCTGTAAATTCTCAGAAAATTTTGTATAAATTCTTGGTAAATTACTCAGTAAATTCACAGAATTTTTTAAAAAAATTACTCAGCAAATTACTCTGTAAATTATTCGTTAAATTTTCAATAAATTCTCTATAAATTACTCAGTTAATTATCGGTGAATTACTCAATAAATAAAAAACTAAATTACTCTGAAAATTTTCAATAAATTCTAAGAAAATTCTCAATAAATTATGAGTAAATTACTCATTAAATTCACAGTAAGTTCTCAATAAATTACTCAGCAAATTACCATTAAAGTTATAGTAAATTCGTGGTAAATAACTCGGTAAATTCTCAGTAAATTGCTTCGTAAATGATTGATAAGTTCGTAGAAAATTACTCAACAAATTCTCAGTAAATTCTCAATAAACTCTTAGTAATTTATTGAGTAAATTCTAAATAAATTACTAAGTAAATTCATAGTAAATTATTCGGTGAATTACTCACTAAATTTATCTGTAAATTACTAGGTAAATTCCCAGTAAATTACTAAGTTAATTATCGATAAGTTCTCAAAAAATCCTTGGTCAATTACGTAGTAAATTACTCTGTAAACTCCAAGAAAATAACACAGTAAATTATCTGTAAATTATTTAATAAATTCTAAGCAAATTACTGGGTAAATTCTCAATAAATTACTCCTTAAATTCTCAGTAAATCAATGAGTGAATTATTCAATAATTTATCAGTAAATTACTCGATAAATTCTCCGTGAATTACTCAGTAAATTATTGGTAAATTCTCTGTTAATTACTCAGTAAATTACCAGTAAATTACTTTGTAAATTCTCACTAAATTACTCAGGAAATTTCTCAGCAAATTACACGTAAAATTCTCTTTAAATTATTCAGCAAATTCTTAGTAATTTATCAGAAAGTTCTGAGTAAATTCTCAAAAAATTACAAGAATATTTTTTGTGAATTAATCAGTAGATTATGAGTAAATTACTCAATAAATTCTCAGAAAATTCTATATAAATTCTTGGTAAATTCAAAGTAATTTTATAGCGATCCCGGGTTTACCCTTGTTGTACAGTGATCCGGACATGTGTCCGTGGATGTTGGTAGTTGTTTATTATCTTGTTTACATCCTTTTTACTTTGTATTTGAGTTTTGGGATGTGTTGGGCAGGTTTGTTACAGGTTGGTTGAGTTTAGAAACCAAAACTAGTTGCCCAGATTTTGACCTGTCCGCTCGAGCGGGGGTTTTGGCGCTCGAGCGGGAATTGCACCCATCCAGTATTTCCTGTGCAGAGTTGGACGCTCGAGCGTGGTATTGGCCGCTCGAGCGGGATTGTGTGAGTGACGCTCGAGCGGGGATCTGGAAGCTCGAGCGAAGACCTGGTTCTGTAAAAAGTTCTGGGAGTGTGCATCCGACGCTCGAGCGGGATGGTTGACGCTCGAGCGGGAGTCTGTGTGTGACGCTCGAGCGGGGTGTTTGACGCTCGAGCGGGGTGACTGGGTTTAAGTTCCGAGTTTTGACTTTTCAAATCACTTTTTCACTTTCTCTTCTCTCTCCTACTTTTCCAAAAACACCATTGTTGAGCCTCTCACTCTAGAACTCTACCTTCTCTCTAGGTTTTGATCTAGTAGGAGTGATTTGCTCATCTTTGGCCTTTACAAAAAAGTTGTTGATCGTCGAGGGCTACATTTTAATCTGAAAATTTCAGGATTTGGAGCACGTTGGGTTTTGTCATCTTCTCCCTTGGAGCTCCGAATTTGAGGTAGGGACATCCTACTCCTCTCTATGGATTTTGTCCTTAAATTTTAGTATTTTGAGATGTTGGGGTTGGTTTGGTAATTTTGTGAGAGTTTGGGGCTTTTGTGTTATTTTTACAAAAGTTGGGGTTTTATTTATAATAAACCTAGATGTATGTTTGGCATAGAGAAATGGAAATTAATGTGAATCATTGATGCAAATGGGACCTAAGGGTTGAAATGTTAATTATGGAAAGTGACCTAATTACATTATTTGATTAATTGGGATAATTAATTGTGAGAAATGAGGAATTGAAATGGAATTGCTGAGATTGGGAGTGCATGGGGTTAAAGGGTGTAGTTGAACTGTTTATCACACACCGAATCGAAATGTTGATTGAATATCCATTTGTGCATTTATTTTCGGTTTAGAAATAATTGCTTTGGGCTATCGATGGAGGATAGTCGTGATTGTTGTAGACAATGCATGATGATTAGGCAAACTGTAACTAATCACTGGAATGTGTCATTGAGATTGATGATTGAAAGAATACATTAAATTTATGTATTGTGTGATGATGTGTATAATTGTTGTTTATATGCATTGTGTTGTGTTGGAGGAGATAGGGGATGTACTCCACAGTTTAGGGGAAGATAGGGGATGGACCTCTAAACCGGATGTGTTGGGAGGAGATAGGGGATGGACTCCATAGATAGAGCTCATATGCTTATCTAGTGATGTATTGACAGAGCTCATATGCTTGTCATTGGAAGTGTGATAGTGCTCATATGCATATCTGTGGAAGTGATGATATAGCTTGTATGCTTATCTGTTGTTGTGTGATATAGCTAGTATGCTTATCTAATATGAAATGGGAAGTGCTTGATATGAGCTATTGTCTCATATGAGTTGTTTGGCCAGGTTCTGGGCCATAGTTGCAAACTGAGAATTGAAAGGAATTGGAAAATGAGTTGTAATAAGGACTTGTATGTGATGAAAATGTAAAGTGTGATAAGGGAAAGTATCAGTGTTGACCATCTATCAATTGCTAATCTTTTAGTCATTGTTCATATTTGGTTTAGTATGTTTCTACTGGGCTGTGGCTCACCCTATATGGGAATATCATTTTCAGGTACAGGTAGCATGCCACCTCCAAGGACGTAGCTTGGGAGGCTAGAGGCGGACACGCCTTGCCATTTTATTTTTGATGTATTACATGTAAATTCAAGCCAAGGGCTTAATGTGTAAATGAGTTAGTACTCTTTTGTTGTAACCAAGTGTTAACTTGGAAAGCTGTAAGCCTTTAGGGCATTTGCTTTTGTCGTTAACATGTAATACTTTTTGTAATGACGTTCTGATAAATGAAAGAATGTGGAACTTTTACATATCAATGTATGTCTTTATTGGTGGGTTTAATGTTGTTATTTTGAGGGCGTGACAACTTGGTATCAGAGCGTACCGGGTTCGAATACTTTGGGTACGTGGGAAGTGATTAGTATCACAATGGGTTTGTCTCGCTTGATAGAGACTTAGATGTCACGACCCCAAACCGCCTCTAGTAGTTTGGTGCCGTGATGGCCAGTAATCCGTAATTACCGAAGGCCAACTTCCAAAAGTAAAACAAGATCAGAGTATAATAAACGGGGCTCACAAATGCGGAAGCAATAAATCAAAATACGAGTGGTCCGTAAGAGCAGTGCGTAGATCCAATGTAATGGCATACATCTTTACAATTTTACAACCTTAAGTACAACAAAGCAAAATACGTATTACATCTTGATCAAAAGGCTTCTCGAGCCGACATATGCAAAGTACAGTGAATACAAGCCAAGAAGCATAATTTTCAAGAATTGCCGACATAAAGAAAAATGACATTTGGCGACGAGAACGCAAAATAACGCCGACATAATCATGGATCCAAAAACAAGCTTTCAAAACACATTCTAGGCGTCGCCGATGTCCTGCTCATCACCTACATATATATAGAGAGGGGTGAGCACAAATACTCAGTGAATGGTACTAGAAATAAAGGTTTTGCATGAATATAGCCGAGGTCCTTACAGAACAAAACACGTCAAATCTTTATCAAACAAGGGATGAACCGTATTCATCTATCGAGTCTTACAAATCTCAAGGGATGCTTACTGACATCGGCAAAACACATCGAGCTTAGCAAACAAGCAAGTCCACGCGGTAAACCGTCAGTGGCAAAACAAGTACTGTACGATCCGTAATCGTTTAGTCAAAGGTACTGCGAAAGTTTATAGTCCTCCAGCACTAGGGACTTGTGTTACTTAAGCCCGTAGCTCCTTTTAACACAATGATCTGATGTTACTTAGGCCCGTAGCCCGATTTAACATTACGGAACTTGTGTTACTTAGGCCCGTAGCCCGATTTAACATTACGGAACTTGTGTTACTTAGGCTCGTAGCCCGATTTAACATTTATAGTCTTTCCAAGAAAGGACCGTATCCTTTTATACTTAGTGCTGCGAAAGTTTAGAGTCCTCCAGCACGAGGGACTTTTGTACTCGGTACTGCGAAAGTTTAGAGTCCTCCAGTACAAGGGACTTTTCAAGGATGACTTCCAAAACAAGGCTTATGCTTGATACATCAAAACAGGGCTATTCATTCATGCTTAGCAAATACTTTCGTCAAAACAAAACACAGCAAGATTTATCAAAACAAGTGTAACATAGCTTTATCAAAAATACCACTCACCTAGTTCTTCAGGTGTAGGCTCAAAGCAAGGATCAAGGTCCTACAATCACATGGCAATCACATTATCAAAACGAGCTTTATATACACATGCGAATGATCTCGGCATTCTTACCAGATCCAAGTCAATAACAAAACAAAACATGCTGGGAGTCTAAACACTGCTCCCGCCCCGTGAAAACACACTGGGTACCAACCAGGTCTTTGCCGAGGTCCCACACCTCCTTGCCGAGGTGTGGTCCTGAGGGCTACATCAAAACAAAGTCGGGAAAACCTGGGTTTCCCTTTTGAAGAATATGAAGAACATGATCATTTGGAAGATGGATGCAAGTTCACAACTTGTTACAAAAATCTAAGTTTTCATGCCATGAGTTCAAACCATGGACCTGGATACCCATACAAGAAGGTCATGCAAGAACAAACACAAAACATGATTTCGGTTCCATCTTTTGGATCAACACGAGACTTTCTTCAAGAACACATGAACACTATCTTTTTCTTCCGAAACCAACTTTAAATCGATGCATGACATGCAAAACAGATCCGATCATGCAATGCAGCTAGATGATCGATAACAACAATCAAAGTAGATCAAGATTCTTACCTCAAAGTTCAAATCCAACGGTTCAATCTTCGAAGATCAAGCTTGGAAGGTCTATTCTCACTCAAGAACTTCTCCTCCTACTCTCTAGAGCTTCTCTCTCTAAAGGCAAAGATTTGAGACAAAATGAATTGTTTCTAAGTCTGCCGGCTGTCTTAACAATCAGATCGGACACGTGGCGCTATCGGATTGGCTCAACTCAAAAAGGTGATTGATAGATAAGACAAGTCTCTGACAAAGCGTATGCAACAAGCTAGGTAAGACACATCGGCAAATAATGACATCAGCTCAAATTAAGGATCCGGCAGCAGGATAACAAAGACATCGACTAGGGAGGACGACACTTGACTAAGCTGTGCCACACCTTGGCCGGGGTGTGCCACATTGTAGACGTCCTCGAACGCCCTGGGAGGAACGAGCTCCCGTTCTGTTCATTTGGGGTCACTACAGCTCAGGACTCTCAAATTTGTCACGGTTCTAAGTCTGAACCAAAGAGTCCAAATTTGGCAAATCGTTTTGAGAAACAGATTTTTGAAAAGAAGTGCCAAACATGGACTGCTTTGCCAGATACAGAGTCGCCACCTAAATGTTTTTTTAAGGGGAAATTTAGGAAACCCTGACTCGGTGCCAAAGGCCACGTGTCCGTCATCACCAAAGTTGGCTCGGCTCGGGAACTTGGGTACGATTGGGGAAGGTCACTTCGTGAGCACCCCCGCTCGCCCGATCAAAGATCGGCCTCTACTAACCATGATATCAATTTTTGAAAACTTTGTGTGTCCTTATTCCGGTTATTAGCCTAGGTTACTATGTGATGCACACAGCATATAAGTATAGACTGGGTCGCCCGAATTGGAACAAAACATTTCATGTTTATTTTTTGAAAGATGGTTTGCTACTCGCAAGTAGGCTTAAAATACAGATTTTGCCACCCGCAGTTGGGCTTAGAAGAGATGGTTTTGCCACTATCTAGTGGGCTTAAAACAAACAGTTGATGATTTATTCCAATCCAAGTGACCCAACCTTCACCCACAGGCATTCAGGCAGTTATATCACATAAGCAATTAGCCTCATGGTAAGCATGCTATCATGGCATTCACTCACACGCATGCAAGGATGCTAAAGCATAAAGCTCACCGGGTACTCCAAGCCAAAACAAAAGCTAATTAGAAATCTATGCATGATCCTACAAAAATGCCTAATGCAACACATGCAAAAATGCAACTATAGCAGGCTCAGCTATTCTAAACATGGCATATGGAATGCTACAACTATCATGTATTCAACTTGGAATTGAAAATACAATACAGTTAGTATGGTGCGCTGAGCCCGGTGCATGCAAAACAGATGAATGAATGCAAACATGCTATCGTACTGTATGCTAATTGAAATATGCCCTAATCTAACCATCAAAAGCGGATAAATAAAAGGGAGAAAAACGTGGGGTTGGAAGACATACATCACACACACGCACACTTATTACAGTTATGCCCTCGCGCGGAGGGTCCAAATAAATATACAGTCCCAAATAAAAGAATATTACAGTCCAAATATTACAGTCCAAATAATGTACAAATTCCTAATTAATTAATCAAATTAACTAAGAAAGCTGTAAAACTGGCGTGCAAGCCAGGGACTGCCTTGCTTCTGACGAATGATGTATGTCTGGGCTGCCTTGCGCGGAAATCCACTGGGATGCCCCAATTAGCCTCTGTTTACACTTGTTCTTGAAATGCGTACCAAGCTCCAAAAAGTTGTTGATTCTTCATTTTGCTGCAACAGAGAGCAGGAAAGGGGCATGGCAATGTATTTTCACAGATATATGCATGCCTCGATCCTCGTGCCACCAATCACGCATATCGATGCATGATGGCAGAGGAGTCGAAATGTGCAACTCAATATGGGATGAATGCACATGAAAACACAACAAGACCTAACTCCATCATGGATGATCCGGAGTGTCGGTGACTGGGGAATTGAGACACGTTCTGTCACTTGGAGTACGGAACATACCTCGTTTCCCGTGCCCGGGCTAACTCCTACCCCGAACATGATGCAATATGCATGACATGCATGAAATGCAACTAAGATACAATCCTAACATACACAATGTTATGGAAATGAGATGTCTCGAAATGCGTGCGCATGGGCACGCAAACCGAGAAAAATGACTGAATGCGATCTAAGATACAACCTAGTATGCACTATGCTGTAAAAATGAGATGCCTCGAAATGCGTGCACACGGGCACGCAAACCGAGAAAATGACATACGCAATGCAATAATGGGCTTACACCAACATGAGAGAGCCTCAGCCGCACTCACATAGAAGGCCGATGGATGAAAATGAAGTGCCTCGAAATGCGTGCACACGGGCACGCAAACCGAGGCAATGGCATACGTAATGCAAATGACATGGAAATATGATATGGGCTTACACTAACATGAGAGAGCCTCAGCCACACTCACATAAGAGGCCGATGGATGAAAATGAAGTGCCTCGAAATGCGTGCACACGGGCACGCAAACCGAGGTAATGGCATACGCAATGCAATATGGCTAAAATGGCATGCAAACATGCTAATGGAATTTCAGCACTGAAATGTGGGGGAAAACAGCCCCAAAATGAGGCGAAAACACACCCGATGCATGGAATAGTCCCGAAACATGGACTTTGGCACCCGAAATGGCCTATAGCTATACCAAACATGCACAATATGGACATGCAATGGATAGACAGTAGCAAGGCAGCCCCAAAATTAGCATTTTGCCAGTACAAATCATGGCCGAACAGCAAACATAAATAGGGCAAAACTAGTATGCAAAAATGGCACTAAATATGAGGTTATGAAGCAACTCACAGCTGCTGACCCCAAACAGGTTAGGGCCCTTCAACAACATTGAAGAGGGGCCCAAAATAAGCCACTTTACAGAACTGTAAAAACCTCAAAAACAAACATAGATATGGCTAAGCTCTTATGCAAGAAAATGGGCCAAAAGGTGGCCAAAGAGGCAAGTGGTATATGAAAAGCCCAAACTGAAAAATGTCCTTCTACAACATTGAAGAGGGACCAAAAATATGCACATTTACAGTTTATGGAAGCCCCGAAATCAGTATACAAACATGCTAGAAATGCAATGCAAAATGAGGCTCAAAAGTGGCTATAACATGAGGTATACAAAGAATTCACCAAACAAGAAAAGACCCTTAATAAAACATGTTAAGAAGGTCAAAATAAGGCCACTTTCAGTTCTGATCATGGTCCAAAAATAGAAAAATGATAGGCTAGTGAAGCATGCAAGAATATTGACATACAAGGAGATATTGAAGCAAGTGCAAGATGGGGGGCTCAAACAGTGTTGATCCCTTAAGCAAAAGTGAAAAAGAGCTCAAAAGAAGGCCACTTTTAGTTAGGGCCGGAGCTCAAAACAGTAGGCATATATGGCTAAGAAATGGTGCAAAAATGAGCTAGAAAAGAGGGAAAGTGGACTTACCCTTGAAAACCAATGCTTTTGTTGCTTCTTGGACCAACTTTGATGACTCTAAGCTGCTGGAATTCCTCCCCTTGCTGCTGGAATGGAGTGGTGGTGGTAGAGCTTGATGATGATGAAGAAAATGGAGCCAAGACTTGAAGGAAATGGAGAGATATGTATCTATATCTTCAAAGCAATTCTTTTAACCCTTTCTCTTGAGTTGGGAGGCCAGCAATATAGGCAAGAGAGGGAGAGAAGAGTCTAGGCAAAAGTGGAGGGAAATGAGGCCTCTTTTCCCTCCAAAAGGGTCCCCCGGATGCAGATATTTTTGGGAAAAAACCAAGGCACAACTGGAATGCACTCAACCTGAAGAAGCAGGCCGACCTGACCTTTTTGCTGCAGGTGGCCGGCCGGCCACCTCCCCTAGCCAGCCGGCCAAGGGTCAAAAGGGCCAAGTTGTGTTAGTGGCCGGCCACCACATATTGGTGTCCTCCCATGCCTCCTCATCACAACCCTGTGGTTCGAATTTGGAAACTGTAAAACAGGAGAGAGAACAAGCCAATTTTAGGAGGGGTTCAAAAGGTTCAATTATATTTTCTGGCCGGCCATATCATATTAGGATCCTCTCATGTGTGTACAACACAAATATGTGGTTTGGGGTTGAAGAAAGTGGCTCCAAGGTGTTCAACATTGGCTCGGAAATGAGAAAAACGGGTGTCGGAGGGCGAAAGTGGAATATAACTGGTTGCCAAGATAATTGCTGGCCTCCCACCCTCCAGTGACCTTCCTGGTGATAAAACAGAGGTACCTTCCAAAAATGAACGAAAATCGATGCAAAACGAATGCTCGGGGGCCAAAACACGCAGTTCGGGGTCCCGAAAACTGCCTGTTAAGCACCGAAAGTGGCGTTCGGCCACGAAGTGGGTTTCTCAGACCCAAGTGTCCCTCAAAAGGGAGCAAATAAGAAAGTATGCCAAAAATCAGAGCAAACGGAGACGGTTAGGCGGTCCCGAACCGAAGCACACGGCCAACGGTCCCGAAAAAACGGAAATCGGGCTCCGAAATGGGCAAAATGGCCTACGACCACAAAACGTAGCCTACGGCCACTAAGAGATGGTCTAAGGGACCTCTCCCTCCCCTCAGGAAAAGAAACAGAGAAAACCGAGTCTGGTTCGCAAACCAAGGCAAGGCACAGAAGAGGGTTCGGAAGTCCAGAGGCAGGGCCCGCAGCCGAGACTCTGAAACTTCTGAACGAGCACAATATGCAACATCACCAAGCGCTCAATCGGTGATGTCTGAGTCTTAAGGTCGGTCAAAAATGGGGTGTCTACACATATCTCGGCCTAGGCCATACCTGCCTGCGGACAAGGTTCACTAATGTGCAAAACATCTCGGCAATAATGCCCGAGGTGAAGATGGTATCGACCAAGCGGTTCCACAACATTCAAAGTACAAAGGCTCAGAGTGGATCAAATCTTAAGATGACCTCGGCTACACGCCGAGCAAAGAACAAAATCATGCAAGCGATACTTAGCCAAAACAAGGCAAGGCAGAGACTAGCAAAATAACGTATCAAGACAAGATCATGCATGAATGTATGCAAGTATGACAAGAGTAAGGTGAGGGTTGCTACAGTCTACCCCCCTTAAAGAAGTTTGGTCCCCAAACTTAAATTACCTTGTTCCAGGAACAATTCTGGATGTCGAGCTCTCATCTCCTCTTCTATTTCCCAAGTGGCATCCTTGCCGTGATGCTCTTTCCATTCTACCTTTACCATTGGTATCGACTTGTTTCTCAACTACCTCACTTGTCTGTCAATAATTCTCGTTGGCTTCACCTCGTAGCCCAAATCCACATTAACCGTAATCCCAGAATGATCAATTATATGTAGTGGATCTCGGAGGTACTTCCTCAACATTGAAACATGAAACACATTGTGGACTTGGCTTAAACCTGGCGGCAAAGCAAGTCTGTAGGCAACGGGATTAATTCTCTCAAGAATTTCAAACGGTCCAATATACCGAGGTGCTAATTTACCCTTCCTTCCAAATCTGGAAACTCCTTTCATTGGTGAACTTTCAGGAATACATGATCCCCAACTTCGAATTCTAACTCATTCCTTCTCTGGTCGGCGTAGCTCTTTTGTCGGCTCTGGGCAGTTTTAATCCTCTGTCGGATAAGTTTAACCTTCTCTGTTGTTACTTGAATCAATTCGGGACCAAGCAGAGCTCTGTCTCCAACTTCGGTCCAACATATCGGCGACCTACACTTTCTTCCGTACAAGGCTTCGTATGGCGCCATGCCAATGCTAGCTTGATAACTGTTGTTGTAAGCGAATTCCACTAAGGGCAAATGCGTTCCCCAACTCCCTAGGAAGTCCAATACACAAAGTCTAAGCATATCTTCAAGTGTCTGAATTGTCCTCTCTGTCTGCCCATCCGTCTGGGGATGAAAAGCTGTACTAAATCTCAGCTCGGCTCCGAAAGCCCTCTGTGGACTCTGCCAAAATCTAGAAACAAATTTAGGATCTCGGTCTGACACAATAGACATCGGCACTCCATGAAGTCTAACAATCTCGTTTACATATAACAAGGCAAGTTGATCGGCGTTGAAGGTAGTCTTAACAGGTAGAAAGTGTGCTGACTTAGTTAGTCTATCAACAACAACCCAAATCGAATCCATACCTTTCGGTGTCTTCGGCAAACCAATCACAAAATCCATGGAGAGGTGTTCCCATTTCCACTCAAGAATCAGCAAGGGTTGAAGAAGTCCTGCCGGTCTTTGATGTTCTGCTTTCACTTGTTGACAATGTAAACACCGGGACACGAATTCGGCTATCTCTCTTTTCATATTTGGCCACCAAAAGGTCTGCTTCACATCTTGATACATTTTGGTGTTCCCTGGATGAACAGCAAACTTAGAACCGTGAGCTTCCTGCAAAATTTTCCTTTTCAACTCTGGGATGTCGGCCACACATAACCTTCCTTCAAACTTGAGAACTTACTTTTCGATAGTATACCCTGATCTCGGCTTTGTGTCAATTTCCTCGACTATTTTCTTGAAGAAGTTATCCTCCATCTGTCTTGCCTTTACCTCATCAACAATAGTCGGCTCCACTGCTATCATGGTCAAACACGCCAAATTTCCATCTGACTTTCTGCTCAGAGCGTCGGCTACACTGTTAGCTTTACCTGGATGATATTGAATTTGCATATCGTAGTCCTTCAACAACTCAAGCCATCTTCTTTGCCTCAAATTCAATTCCTTCTGAGTGAACAGGTATTTTAAACTCTTATGATCTGTAAAAACCTGACAAGAGGCTCCATACAAATAATGACGCCAAATCTTCAAAGCAAATACCACGGCCGCTAATTCTAAATCATGGGTAGGATAGTTCTTCTCATGGGGTTTCAATTGACGAGATGCATAAGCTATAACCTTACCCCCTTGCATTAGCACACAACCCAAACCCTTATGCGATGCATCACTATAGACATGAAACTCTTCATTACCTGATGGAAGTACGAGTACTGGTGCTGTAACTAACCTCGTCTTCAGTTCCTGGAAGGCTGACTCCCGATCTTTGGTCCATTCATACAGTGTCCCCTTCTTAGTCAGTTGCGTCAATGGAATTGCAATCTTTGAGAAATCTTTCACAAACTTTCTGTAATAACCTGCCAAACCCAGAAAACTACGGATCTCGGATACATTAGTCGGCCTCGGCCAATTTACTACGGCTTCAATTTTGCTAGGATCAACCGAGATACCCTCTTTACTAATCACATGACCCAAGAATGAGATAGTAGAAAGCCAAAACTCACACTTGTTAAACTTAGCATACAGTTTCCGTTTCCTCAGAATCTGTAAGGCAAGTCTCAGATGATTTTCATGTTCAGTTTTACTCTTGGAATAGATTAGTATATCATCAATGAAGACAACTACAAACTCATCTAAATATGGCTTGAAGACTCTGTTCATTAAATCCATAAATGCAGCAGGGGCATTGGTCACTCCAAAAGGCATTACTAAAAACTCGTAGTGGCCATATCTTGTCCGAAAAGCAGTCTTCTCAACATCTTCAGCTTTAACTTTAAGCTGATGGTAACCAGACCTAAGGTCGATCTTAGAAAAGACTCGTGCTCCTTGTAATTGGTCAAGCAGATCATCAATTCTAGGTAATGGGTACTTGTTCTTGATAGTGACTTTATTAAGTTCTCTATAATCGATGCAAAGACAGAGTGTGCCATCCTTTTTCTTAACAAATAAAATGGGTGCTCCCCATGGTGAAGTGCTCGGCCTAATAAATCCCTTATCCAACAATTCTTGTAACTGTAGTTTCAATTCTCTAAGTTCAGCTGGGGCCATCCTATAAGGTGTTTTGGAGATCGGCTGTGTTCCCGGCACGATGTCAACAGTAAACTCTATTTCTCTATCGGTTAAGTGGCCAGGCAATTCGTTTGGGAAGACGTCGGAAAATTCACCAACGACTGGGATGTCGGCTAAATTAACATTTCCATCCTGATCACTCAGTATACTACACAAGTAGCCTCGGCACCCCTTCTGAATTAATTTACAGGCCTTAATGGACGAAATCAAGTAAGGTGGGGGCACTATCCCTTTACCCTGGAAAATAACCTCGGCTAGGTTTGAGGGTCTCAGTGTGACACTTTTCGACACGCAATCAATGGATGCATGATTCGCGACTAACCAATCCATTCCCAGTATAACGTCGAAATGGGCTATGTCTAGAGGCATTAAATCTACTAACAATTCCACATTCTCAATCACAACAACACATGCTCTATAGATGGATGCAACAATCATAGATCTCCCAGATGGAGTAGACACAGATAACATATAATCAAGGGGCTCTAGTTTTCTATCAATTTTCTCGGCAAATTTAGCAGACACAAACGAATGCGTAGAACCCGAATCAATCAACACATATGCATTCTGGGAGCAAATTAGAAGTATACCTGACACCACTGTCTCAGCATTCTGAGTGTCTCCTGGTACTAGTGCAAATACTCTGCCCTGTCTCATCTATTCTCTCCCAGCATTACCCTTCTGAACGGAACCCGAGGTGTCCTCACATTTCTTGTTGTTATCTGCCTTTGTCTTAGGACAATCTTTCACATAGTGACCCACTTCGCCACACTCATAACAAGCTCCAGACGTCCGACGACAGACCCCGAAATGATGCTTCCCACAGTCCGAACACATCGGTTTAGCACTACCCTCCTGTCTTAGGTTACCAGTACTGCCCATGTTCGTCCTCTTCTTGGTGCCCAACTGTCCTCGGCGGTTGTCATAGTTCTGCCTTTTTCGCTGATTCTCTCCCGAGCTCTGGTATCGATTCAGGTTAGCTTCGGCCTGAATAGCCTTGTCCAACACTTCGGCATAAGTCGGCATATTGTGTAAATTTACTCGGTCTTGAATCGGTCCACGAAGCCCACACTCAAACTTCCTGGCCTTCATGTATTCATCGTTGGCCATGTGAGGTACAAATCTCACCAATTCAGTAAAAGCGCGGTCGTATTCCGCCACTGTTCGGTTGCCTTGTGTCAAAGTATGAAATTCGGTGGCCTTGCGGTTTCGAACGCTCACTAGAAAGTGCTTGTTGTAGAACAACTCTAAGAATCAGGTCCAGGTCAGATCTGGATTGCTTCCTCGAACCATCATCCACCATCTGCGAGCGTCATCATCTAAGGTGAATGCTGCCAACATCACCTTCTGAGCGTCGGTGCTAGGAAAGATCTCGAACAACTTTTCCATTTCCAAAACCCATACCTCAGCCTTCATCGGCTCTATACCCCCAGAGAACCTTGGTGGTTTCATTTTCTTGAACTCCCTGATCAAAGCTATCGTGCCATCCCCATATAAGGCTGGCTGCGGGGGAACTTGCGGCACTGGAGGAGGTGGAGGCGGAACTACATTTTGGCCGTTAGTCTGCTCGGCCTGAGTCAACGTGGCACTGGCGAACTGCTGTCTGGTTTGCCTCAACTCGCGGGCCAAACCCTCAACTAATCTTTCCAATCTATCCATTCTGTCTTCGGGCTGATCCCGGCCAATTGGAGGTCTACCTCTCCTCATAATGCTATGAGCATGCAAAGTATGATTTTAAAACAATCAAGCAAATAATCCCGTAGGCAAGCAACATGTAAGTATATCAAGACAATGCACACCTCGTTCAAATAACAAATACCATGATGTAACCCTAACATCTTTCTAAGGGAAATCCTATGCTCTTTAGGACTCAAAGTGTGTGATTAACGTATACCGAGGAACTTGTGCTCTGATACCATTCTGTCACGACCCCAAACCGCCCCTAGTAGTTTGGTGCCGTGATGGCCAGTAATCCGTAATTACCGAAGGCCAACTTCCAAAAGTAAAACAAGATCAGAGTATAATAAACGGGGCTCACAAATGCGGAAGCAATAAATCAAAATACGAGTGGTCCGTAAGAGCAGTGTGTAGATCCAATGTAATGGCATATATCTTTACAATTTTACAACCTTAAGTACAACAAAGCAAAATACAAAGCAAAATACGTATTACATCTTGATCAAAAGGCTTCTCGAGCCGACATATGCAAAGTACAGTGAATACAAGCCAAGAAGCATAATTTTCAAGAATTGCCGACATAAAGAAAAATGACATTTGGCGACGAGAACGCAAAATAACGCCGACATAATCATGGATCCAAAAACAAGCTTTCAAAACACATTCTAGGCGTCGCCGATGTCCTGCTCATCACCTACATATATATAGAGAGGGGTGAGCACAAATACTCAGTGAATGGTACTAGAAATAAAGGTTTTGCATGAACATAGCCAAGGTCCTTACAGAACAAAACACGTCAAATCTTTATCAAACAAGGGATGAACCGTATTCATCTATCGAGTCTTACAAATCTCAAGGGATGCTTACTGACATCGGCAAAACACATCGAGCTTAGCAAACAAGCAAGTCCACGCGGTAAACCGTCAGTGGCAAAACAAGTACTGTACGATCCGTAATCGTTTAGTCAAAGGTACTGCGAAAGTTTATAGTCCTCCAGCACTAGGGACTTGTGTTACTTAAGCCCGTAGCTCCTTTTAACACGATGATCTGATGTTACTTAGGCCCGTAGCCCGATTTAACATTACGGAACTTGTGTTACTTAGGCCCGTAGCCCGATTTAACATTACGGAACTTGTGTTACTTAGGCCCGTAGCCCGATTTAACATTTATAGTCTTTCCAAGAAAGGACCGTATCCTTTTATACTTAGTGCTGCGAAAGTTTAGAGTCCTCCAGCACGAGGGACTTTTGTACTCGGTACTGCGAAAGTTTAGAGTCCTCCAGTACAAGGGACTTTTCAAGGATGACTTCCAAAACAAGGCTTATGCTTGATACATCAAAACAGGGCTATTCATTCATGCTTAGCAAATACTTTCGTCAAAACAAAACACAGCAAGATTTATCAAAACAAGTGTAACATAGCTTTATCAAAAATACCACTCACCTAGTTCTTCAGGCGTAGGCTCAAAGCAAGGATCAAGGTCCTACAATCACATGGCAATCACATTCTCAAAACGAGCTTTATATACACATGCGAATGATCTCGGCATTCTTACCAGATCCAAGTCAATAACAAAACAAAACATGCTGGGAGTCTAAACACTGCTCCCGCCCCGTGAAAACACACTGGGTACCAACCAGGTCTTTGCCGAGGTCCCACACCTCCTTGCCGAGGTGTGGTCCCGAGGGCTACATCAAAACAAAGTCGGGAAAACCTGGGTTTCCCTTTTGAAGAATATGAAGAACATGATCATTTGGAAGATGGATGCAAGTTCACAACTTGTTACAAAAATCTAAGTTTTCATGCCATGAGTTCAAACCATGGACCTGGATACCCATACAAGAAGGTCATGCAAGAACAAACACAAAACATGATTTCGGTTCCATCTTTTGGATCAACACGAGACTTTCTTCAAGAACACATGAACACTATCTTTTTCTTCCGAAACCAACTTCAAATCGATGCATGACATGCAAAACAGATCCGATCATGCAATGCAGCTAGATGATCGATAACAACAATCAAAGTAGATCAAGATTCTTACCTCAAAGTTCAAATCCAACGGTTCAATCTTCGAAGAGCAAGCTTGGAAGGTCTATTCTCACTCAAGAACTTCTCCTCCTACTCTCTAGAGCTTCTCTCTCTAAAGGCAAAGATTTGAGACAAAATGAATTGTTTCTAAGTCTGCCGGCTGTCTTAACAATCAGATCGGACACGTGGCGTTATCGGATTGGCTCAACTCAAAAAGGTGATTGATAGATAAGACAAGTCTCTGACAAAGCGTATGCAACAAGCTGGGTAAGACACATCGGCAAATAATGACATCGGCTCAAATTAAGGATCTGGCAGCAGGATAACAAAGACATCGGCTAGGGAAGACGACACTTGACTAAGCTGTGCCACACCTTGGCCGGGGTGTGCCACATCTCGGCCTAGGCCATACCTGCCTGCGGACAAGGTTCACTAATGTGCAAAACATCTCGGCAATAATGCCCGAGGTGAAGATGGTATCGACCAAGCGGTTCCACAACATTCAAAGTACAAAGGCTCAGAGTGGATCAAATCTCAAGATGACCTCGGCTACACGCCGAGCAAAGAACAAAATCATGCAAGCGATACTTAGCCAAAACAAGGCAAGGCAGAGACTAGCAAAATAACGTATCAAGACAAGATCATGCATGAATGTATGCAAGTATGACAAGAGTAAGGTGAGGGTTGCTACATTAGATGTAGTATCATATGTTATGTGCTTAATTGATAACTTGCTTATGTGACTATGTGGGTATGGGATTTAATTTCTAGGATGTTGATTAGATCCTTGGGTTTCTAGGAGTCTTGTTGGAAAAGCACTTGATCAATGCTGTTTCTAACCGGAACTCTAGTAACGCCTCGGGGCTATCATTATCCGGAGATGAAATTCGTAAATGCTTATGTGTTTATGTGCTTACGTGGAGTGAATTACTGTTGTCCATGCATTAGGACGTGAGTGTTTAGTTTTGGCAAATTTGTGAATGTGCTAACGTTCTGTATTACCTTTATTAGGATGTCAGGACGAGGAAGAGGTGCTAGGTGTGGTAGACCTGTGAGGCAGGAAGTACCGTTACCGGAGGAGGTTCTGGCAGTACAGGAGGGAGTTGGTCAGGCCAACGTGGCCGAGCCAGCGGGTCAGCAGGCTATGAGTGCCTTGGCATGAGAGATAGCAGGAGCTTTGGGTATACTCAGAGCTGGGAATCAGGCAGCAGAGGTAGGGCCCTCTTTCTTGAAGAGAGAGTTCTTCCGGTCCAACCCGGAGGAGTTTGTTGGGGATCCAAAGGAGCCACTAAAGGCTGACGAGTGGCTAGAACAGATGAGTAAGACGTTCGAGATGCTTGGCATCGAGGACGGGGCACTGAAAGTGACCTTGGCATCCTTCCAACTGAAGGGAGATGCGGGTCAATGGTGGAAGTACGAGAAGGCTCGTGTTGGTGGTACATGGGAGGCGTTTGTGAATGCTTTCCAGGAGAGGTTCTTATCAGCAGTGGCTAGGGAGAAGCTGAGGGATCAGTTTAGCCGGCTTAATCAGCAGGGTATGTCTGTGGCAGAGTTTGAGGCCACTTTCACTAGTTTGTCCAGGTTTGCACCTGAGTTGGTGGCGTCCGAAGAACGCCGTTGCTATGAGTTTGAGCGGAAGTTGAGGCGGGGCCTCAAGCTGAGAGTTGGTGGGTCTTACATCCGAGAGTATAGGCACCTAGTGGATGCTGCAGCTCATATGGAGCTCATGATGCAGGAGGAGGATGAGGGGCAGAGAGGCTCCAAGAGGAGCCAGGATGGTCAGGGTGATGGCAGGAGACAGAGGGGTTCTAACCCTCAGCAGTCTCAGGGAGGAGTTGTTAGATCGACCTTTCCGGTACTGAGTGCAGGCACGGGGAGAGGTAGTCAGGGAGGCCTGACTTGTTTTGCGTGTGGCCAGCTGGGTCACAAGTCTTCAGTTTGCCCGCAGAAGGGAGGGGGTCAGCGAGCTGCTTCTTCATCAGCTAGATCTCAGGGCCAGAGTCAGGGCAGAGGCCAGCCTTTGTCTTGCTATCAGTGTGGTCAGCCTGGGCACCTGAAGAGGTATTGCCCGCAGTTGAGTGCTACTTCGGGAGCGTCTGGTTCTAGGCAGACACAGGGTTTTCAGCCAGCTCAGTCTGTGCAGGCCTCGAGGGCCAATCCGGGGGCTTCATCATCCCAATCAGTGCAGCAGTCGTATGCTCCTAGAGGTGAGCAGGTAGATCAGGGGCCTACAGGGCGCGTGTATGCTGTTACAGCTCAGGATTTAGTACCGGCTCCATCAGTGGTGAGAGGTACTTTTCTGTTTTGCAACTCGGTTGCTAGCGTGTTGATTGACACGGGTGCATCTCATTCTTTTGTATCTGCTGCATTTGCATCTGTTTTGGAATTGGAGTTAGCACAGTTAGCATCTCCTATTTGTGTAGTGTCACCTCTTGGTGGTGAGTTGATCTTGAAACAGGGTGTTAGAGGTTGTGATATAGAGGTCGCCGACTATAGGCTTCCTTTTCCATTTGTGGTCATGCCCATGAAGGGCTTTGATGTTATTTTGGGTATGGACTGGCTATCGTCATACCGGACTGTTATCGATTGCTACCGCCAGAGGGTCACGTTATGTACCTTGAGCGGGGAGTGGTTCCATTTCTTGGGAGACCGGGTTGGTAGTGTTTTGCCACCGGGGTATGATTCGCGAGGGCGAAGTGAGCTCAGTAGTCTACTTGCTAGCTTTGAGAGTAGTGAGTGTGATGAGACCCATGTTGTATTGCCGAGGGTGGTTTGTGAGTATTCAGATGTCTTTCCCGAAGACCTTGTTAGTTTGCCACCTCACCGAGAGATAGAGTTCTCTATTGATTTAGTGCCCGGCACGGCGCCGATTTCTATGGCACCTTACCGTTTTGCTCCAGCAGAGTTGGTTGAGTTGAAAGTTCAGCTCCAGGAATTGCTAGATAAGGGCTTTGTTCGCCCTAGTGTTTCGCCGTGGGGAGCACCGGCCCTCTTTGCTAAAAGAAAGATGGTGCCTTGAGATTGTGTATAGACTACCGGAAGTTGAATCGGGCTACGGTCAAAAATAAGTACCCTATGCCCCGTATAGATGATTTGTTTGACCAGTTGAAGGGTTCCCGTTGTTTCTCTAAGATAGACTTGAGATCGGGTTACCACCAGTTGAGGGTCAGGGAGGAGGATATTCCTAAGACGGCATTCCGTACGCGGTATGGCCATTATGAGTTTCTGGTGATGCCATTCGGGCTTACCAATGCACCGGCAGTCTTTATGGACTTGATGAACCGGATCTTCCGGGAATTTTTGGATCGATTTGTAGTCGTTTTCGTGGACGACATTCTTATTTATTTGCCTTCTGAAGAGGAGCACGAGGAACACTTGAGAGTGGTAGCTTATGGCTCACGTCAGTTGAAAATACACGAGAAGAATTACCCTACACACAACCTAGAGTTAGCGACTGTGATCTTTGCCTTGAAAATCTGGAGGCACTACCTTTATGGTGAGAGATTCGAAGTGTTCTCGGACCACAAGAGTTTGAAGTATCTGTTCACACAGAGAGACTTGAATTTGAGGCAGAGGAGATGGATGGAGTTCATCGAGGACTATGATTTTGAGTTGCACTATCATCCGGGAAAGGCCAATGTTGTGGCCGATGCCCTTAGTAGGCAATCCATTAGTGATGTAGCTTCTATTGCCATCCGAGAATGGGAGATGTTGGGAGCACTTGGCGAGTTTGATTTGCTACTGGGCGAATTTGTTGGGGCTGCGGCCTTGTTTTCCGTTATCGCGCAGCCTACACTTGTGACTAGAGTGTTAGAGGCACAGAGAGGTGACCTTGAGGTAGAGTCCCTCCGAGAGAGGATCTCCAGTGGGAAGGTAGAGAAGGGTTTGACGGTGTATCCCGACCTGAGTGTGAGATACCGAGACCGTTTGTTTGTGCCGAAGTCTTGCCGAGAGGAAGTACTCCGAGAGTTTCACCATTCACGTCTTGCGGTGCATCCGGGAGGCACTAAGATGTATCGGGATTTGGGTCGCCAGTTTTGGTGGCGGGGTATGAAGAGAGATGTGGCTGTTTTCGTATCGAAGTGCCTTACTTGCCAGCAAGTGAAGGCCGAGTATCAGAGGCCAGCGGGTTTGTTGCAACCCCTGCCTATTGCCGAGTGGAAGTGGGAGCATGTCACTATGGACTACGTTGTAGGTCTTCCGAGGACTCAGCGGGGTAGTGATGCTATTTGGGTGGTTGTAGACCGGTTGACTAAGTCGGCGCACTTCATTCCTATGCGCGTGAGAGACTCGGTAGATCATCTTGCCGACTTGTATATTCGGGACATAGTGAGATTGCATGGGGTCCCAGTGACGATCGTCTCAGATAGAGATCCTCGTTTTACTGCTAGGTTGTGGCAGAGTTTGCAGAGTGACTTGGGCACTAAGTTGACCTTCAGTACGACTTATCATCCTTAGACTGACAGGCAGTCCGAGCGTACTATTCAGATCCTTGAGGATATGCTTCGAGGTTGTGTCCTTGACTTTAGTGGGACGTGGGAGAGGCACTTACCATTGGTGGAGTTTGCCTACAACAACAGTTTTCAGTCTAGTATCGGTATGGCACCGTTTGAGGCCTTGTATGGCCGACCGTGTAGGTCTCCAGTTTGTTGGGCCGAGGTGGGTGATGCACCTTTGTTGGGCCCAGAGTTGGTGAGAGAAACGACGGAGAAAGTTGAGCTTATCCGTAGGAGGCTTGTTACAGCCCAGAGTCGTCAGAAATCTTATGCTGACCATAGGAGGAGGCCTTTGGCGTTTGAGATAGGTGATCATGTCTTTCTAAAGATATCACCTAGGCGAGGTTTGATGAGGTTTGGGAAGAGTGGGAAGTTATCCCCTCGGTTTATTGGTCCTTTTGAGATCCTTGAGAGGATCGGCGAGGTTGCTTATCGGTTAGCTTTACCGCCGCAGTTGTCCGGAGTTCATGACGTGTTTCATGTGAGTATGCTTCGGAAGTATAAGCCAGATCCATCCCATGTATTGGATTGGACCGATTTAGAGGTAGACGAGGATGCCTCGTATGAGGAGAGACCGGTTCGGGTCTTGGATAGGCGGGATCAGGTCCTGCATGGCAAGACCATTCCTTTGGTGAAAGTCTTGTGGAAACATCACGGAGTGGAGGAAGCCACTTGGGAACGTGAGTTGGAAGTCCGCGAAAAATATCTGGATTTGTTTGTTGATATGTAATCTTGTATTTAGATTTTGAACTATTGTTGAACTTAAGAGCTTTTATATATGTCTTAAGTCGTGAAACATTGAAAATGTTTGGTTTATTGGAAGTATGTTTTGGAACTTGCCTCATATGGAAGTTGAATGTAACATTATATATGTTGAATATATTGTTGAAATTGGAAAGGAAATGCGTAATGTTGATACATGTTGAAAGTACATATGTTGTTTACATATTGTGATATGCCTCTTGTTAAAGAAATGGGATGACCGGTAATGGGTCGAATTGTTAAATGTTAAATTGTAACATTGTTTAAAATGGAGAAAAAAAAAAAAAAAAAAAAAAAACCTGTTTTTGAAAACTTGTGCTTAATTTCGGGGACGAAATTTTTTAAGGGGGGGAGGTTATAGCGATCCCGGGTTTACCCTTGTTGTACAGTGATCCGGACATGTGTCCGTGGATGTTGGTAGTTGTTTATTATCTTGTTTACATCCTTTTTACTTTGTATTTGAGTTTTGGGATGTGTTGGGCAGGTTTGTTACAGGTTGGTTGAGTTTAGAAACCAAAACTAGTTGCCCAGATTTTGACCTGTCCGCTCGAGCGGGGGTTTTGGCTCTCGAGCGGGAATTGCACCCATCCAGTATTTCCTGTGTAGAGTTGGACGCTCGAGCGTGGTATTGGCCGCTCGAGCGGGATTGTGTGAGTGATGCTCGAGCGGGGATCTGGAAGCTCGAGCGAAGACCTGGTTCTGTAAAAAGTTCTGGGAGTGTGCATCTGACGCTCGAGCGGGATGGTTGACGCTCGAGCGGGAGTCTGTGAGTGACGCTCGAGCAGGGTGTTTGACGCTCGAGCGGGGCGACTGGGTTTAAGTTCCGAGTTTTGACTTTTCAAATCACTTTTTTACTTTCTCTTCTCTCTCCTACTTTTCCAAAAACACCATTGTTGAGCCTCTCACTCTAGAACTCTACCTTCTCTCTAGGTTTTGATCTAGTAGGAGTGATTTGCTCATCTTTGGCCTTTACAAAAAAGTTGTTGATCGTCGAGGGCTACATTTTAATCTGAAAATTTCGGGATTTGGAGCACGTTGGGTTTTGTCATCTTCTCCCTTGGAGCTCCGAATTTGAGGTAGGGACATCCTACTCCTCTCTATGGATTTTGTCCTTAAATTTTAGTATTTTGAGATGTTGGGGTTGGTTTGGTAATTTTATGAGAGTTTGGGGCTTTTGTGTTATTTTTACAAAAGTTGGGGTTTTATTTATAATAAACCTAGATGTATGTTTGGCATAGAGAAATGGAAATTAATGTGAATCATTGATGCAAATGGGACCTAAGGGTTGAAATGTTAATTATGGAAAGTGACCTAATTACATTATTTGATTAATTGGGATAATTAATTGTGAGAAATGAGGAATTGAAATGGAATTGTTGAGATTGGGAGTGCATGGGGTTAAAGGGTGTAGTTGAACTGTTTATCACACACCGAATCGAAATGTTGATTGAATATCCATTTGTGCATTTATTTTCGGTTTAGAAATAACTGCTTTGGGCTATCGGTGGAGGATAGTCGTGATTGTTGTAGACAATGCATGATGATTAGGCAAACTGTAACTAATCACTAGAATGTGTCATTGAGATTGACGATTGAAAGAATACATTAAATTTATGTATTGTGTGATGATGTGTATAATTGTTGTTTATATGCATTGTGTTGTGTTGGAGGAGATAGGGGATGTACTCCACGGTTTAGGGGAAGATAGGGGATGGACCTCTAAACCGGATGTGTTGGGAGGAGATAGGGGATGGACTCCATAGATAGAGCTCATATGCTTATCTAGTGATGTATTGACAGAGCTCATATGCTTGTCATAGGAAGTGTGATAGTGCTCATATGCATATCTGTGGAAGTGATGATATAGCTTGTATGCTTATCTGTTGTTGTGTGATATAGCTAGTATGCTTATCTAATATGAAATGGGAAGTGTTTGATATGAGCTATTGTCTCATATGAGTTGTTTGGCCAGGTTCTGGGCCATAGTTGCAAACTGAGAATTGAAAGGAATTGGAAAATGAGTTGTAATAAGGACTTGTATGTGATGAAAATGTAAAGTGTGATAAGGGAAAGTATCAGTGTTGACCATCTATCAATTGCTAATCTTTTAGTCATTGTTCATATTTGGTTTAGTATGTTTCTACTGGGCTGTGGCTCACCCTATATGGGAATATCATTTTCAGGTACAGGTAGCATGCCACCTCCAAGGACGTAGCTTGGGAGGCTAGATGCGGACACGCCTTGCCGTTTTATTTTTGATGTATTACATGTAAATTCAAGCCAAGGGCTTAATGTGTAAATGAGTTAGTACTCTTTTGTTGTAACCAAGTGTTAACTTGGAAAGCTGTAAGCCTTTAGGGCATTTGCTTTTGTCGTTAACATGTAATACTTTTTGTAATAAAGTTCTGATAAATGAAAGAATGTGGAACTTTTACATATCAATGTATGTCTTTATTGGTGGGTTTAATGTTGTTATTTTGAGGGCGTGACCAATTCAGCAAATTACTCCGTAAATTCGTAAATAAATTACTCGTTAAGTTTTCAATAAATTCTCTATAAATTACTCTGTAAATTATTTGTAAATTTACAGTAAATTATTTAATAAATTCTAAATAAATTACCCAGAAAATTTTCAATAATTTCCAAGAAAATTCTGTATAAATTCTTGGTAAATTACCCATAAAATTATCAAAAAAAAAATTCGTGAATAACTTTGTTAATTCTCAGTAAATTACTCAGTAAATTATTCGAACATTAATTACTGAATTTCCTGTAAATTCTCAGTAAATTATTCAATAAATTCAAAGTAAATTACTTAGTAAATTCCCAATAAATTAATCCAGAAAGTCTAAGTAAATTATCAATAAATTCTTAGTAACGTACTCAGTAAATTCTCAATAAATTACTTAGAAATTTCCAACTAAATTACCCAGTGAAGAACTTAACAATTTACCAGTAAATTTCTTAGTCAGTTCGCAGTAAAATCTCAATAAATTACTCAGTAAATTATCGGTAGATTCTTAGTAAATTACTCAGTAAATTCCCAGAAAATTCCCATTACATTACTCAGTAAAATTCTCAATAAATTACACGCAAAATTCTCAGAAAATTATTCAGTAAATTCTTAGAAAATCCTGTGTAAATTCTTAGAAAATCGTTAGAAATTTTTCTGTGAATTGCTCAGTAAATTATGAGTAAATTACTCTGTAAATTCTCAAAAAATTTTGTGTAAATTCTTGGTAAATTACTCAGTAAATTCACAGAATTTTTTGAAAAAATTACTCAGCAAATTACTCTGTAAATTATTCGTTAAATTTTCAATAAATTCTCTATAAATTACTCAGTTAATTATCAGTGAATTACTCAATAAATAAAAAACTAAATTACTCTGAAAATTTTCAATAAATTCTAAGAAAATTCTCAATAAATTATGAGTAAATTACTCATTAAATTCACAGTAAATTCTCAATAAATTACTCAACAAATTACCAGTAAAGTTATAGTAAATTCGCGGTAAATAACTCGGTAAATTCTCAGTAAATTGCTTCGTAAATGATTGGCAAGTTCGTAGAAAATTACTCAACAAATTCTCAGTAAATTCTCAATAAACTCTTAGTAATTTACTGTGTAAATTCTAAATAAATTACAAAGTAAATTCATAGTAAATTATTCGGTGAATTACTCACTAAATTTATCTGTAAATTACTAGGTAAATTCCCAGTAAATTACTAAGTTAATTATCGATAAGTTCTCAAAAAATCCTTGGTCAATTACTTAGTAAATTACTCTGTAAATTCTAAGAAAATAACACAGTAAATTATCTGTAAATTATTTAATAAATTCTAAGCAAATTACTGGGTAAATTCTCAATAAATTACTCCTTAAATTCTCAGTAAATTAATGAGTGAATTATTCAGTAATTTATCAGTAAATTACTCGATAAATTCTCTGTAAATTACTCAGTAAATTATTGGTAAATTCTCTGTTAATTACTCAGTAAATTACCAGTAAAGTACTTAGTAAATTCTCACTCAATTACTCATGAAATTTCTCAGTAAATTACACGTAAAATTCTCTTTAAATTATTCAGCAAATTCTTAGTAATTTATCAGAAAGTTCTGAGTAAATTCTCAAAAAATTACAAGAATATTTTTTGTGAATTAATCAGTAGATTATGAGTAAATTACTCAATAAATTCACAGAAAATTCTATATAAATTCTTGGTAAATTCAAAGTAATTTCTTAACAAATTATTCAGCAAATTACTCCAGAAATTCGCAAATAAATTACTCGTTAAGTTTTCAATAAATTCTCTATAAATTACTCTGTAAATTATTTGTAAATTTTCAGTAAATTATTTAATGAATTCTAAATAAATTACCCAGAAAATTTTCAATAATTTCCAAGAAAATTCTGTATAAATTCTTGGTAAATTACTAATGAAATTATCAAAAAAAAAATTCGTGAATAACTTTGTTAATTCTCAGTAAATTACTCAGTAAATTATTCGAATATTAATTAGTGAATTTCCTGTAAATTCTCAGTAAATTATTCAATAAATTCAAAGTAAATTACTTAGTAAATTCCCAATAAATTAATCCAGAAAGTCTAAGTAAATTATCAATAAATTCTTAGTAACATACTCAGTAAATTCTCAATAAATTACTTAGAAATTTCCAACTAAATTACCCAGTGAAGAACTTACCAATTTACCAGTAAATTTCTTAGTCAATTCGCAGTAAAATCTCAATAAATTACTCAGTAAATTATCGGTAGATTCTTAGTAAATTACTCAGTAAATTCCCAGAAAATTCTAATTACATTACTCAGTAAAATTCTCAATAAATTACACGCAAAATTCTCAGAAAATTATTCAGTAAATTCTTAGAAAATCCTGTGTAAATTCTTAGAAAATCGTTAGAAATTTTTCTGTGAATTGCTCAGTAAATTATGAGTAAATTACTCTGTAAATTCTCAGAAAATTTTGTGTAAATTCTTGGTAAATTACTCAGTAAATTCACAGAATTTTTTTAAAAAATTACTCAGCAAATTACTCTGTAAATTATTCGTTAAATTTTCAATAAATTCTCTATAAATTACTCAGTTAATTATCAGTGAATTACTCAATAAATAAAAAACTAAATTACTCTGAAAATTTTCAATAAATTCTAAGAAAATTCTCAATAAATTATGAGTAAATTACTCATTAAATTCACAGTAAATTCTCAATAAATTACTCAGCAAATTACCAGTAAAGTTATAGTAAATTCGCGGTAAATAACTCGGTAAATTCTCAGTAAATTGCTTCGTAAATGATTGGTAAGTTCGTAGAAAATTACTCAACAAATTCTCAGTAAATTCTCAATAAACTCTGAGTAATTTACTGTGTAAATTCTAAATAAATTACAAAGTAAATTCATAGTAAATTATTCGGTGAATTACTCACTAAATTTATCTGTAAATTACTAGGTAAATTCCCAGTAAATTACTAAGTTAATTATCGATAAGTTCTCAAAAAATCCTTGGTCAATTACTTAGTAAATTACTCTGTAAATTCTAAGAAAATAACACAGTAAATTATCTGTAAATTATTTAATAAATTCTAAGCAAATTACTGGGTAAATTCTCAATAAATTACTCCTTAAATTCTCAGTAAATTAATGAGTGAATTATTCAGTAATTTATCAGTAAATTACTCGATAAATTCTCTGTAAATTACTCAGTAAATTATTGGTAAATTCTCTGTTAATTACTCAGTAAATTACCAGTAAAGTACTTAGTAAATTCTCACTAAATTACTCATGAAATTTCTCAGTAAATTACACGTAAAATTCTCTTTAAATTATTCAGCAAATTCTTAGTAATTTATCAAAAAGTTCTGAGTAAATTCTCAAAAAATTACAAGAATATTTTTTGTGAATTAATCAGTAGATTATGAGTAAATTACTCAATAAATTCACAGAAAATTCTATATAAATTCTTGGTAAATTCAAAGTAATTTCTTAGCAAATTATTCAGCAAATTACTCCGGAAATTCGCCAATAAATTACTCGTTAAGTTTTCAATAAATTCTCTATAAATTACTCTGTAAATTATTTGTAAATTTTCAGTAAATTATTTAATGAATTCTAAATAAATTACCCAGAAAATTTTCAATAATTTCCAAGAAAATTCTGTATAAATTCTTGGTAAATTACTAATGAAATTATCAAAAAAAAAATTCGTGAATAACTTTGTTAATTCTCAGTAAATTACTCAGTAAATTATTCGAACATTAATTAGTGAATTTCCTGTAAATTCTCAGTAAATTATTCAATAAATTCAAAGTAAATTACTTAGTAAATTCCCAATAAATTAATCCAAAAAGTCTAAGTAAATTATCAATAAATTCTTAGTAACATACTCAGTAAATTCTCAATAAATTACTTAGAAATTTCCAACTAAATTACCCAGTGAAGAACTTACCAATTTACCAGTAAATTTCTTAGTCAATTCGCAGTAAAATCTCAATAAATTACTCAGTAAATTATCGGTAGATTCTTAGTAAATTACTCAGTAAATTCCCAGAAAATTCTAATTACATTACTCAGTAAAATTCTCAATAAATTACACGCAAAATTCTCAGAAAATTATTCAGTAAATTCTTAGAAAATCCTGTGTAAATTCTTAGAAAATCGTTAGAAATTTTTCTGTGAATTGCTCAGTAAATTATGAGTAAATTACTCTGTAAATTCTCAGAAAATTTTGTGTAAATTCTTCGTAAATTACTCAGTAAATTCACAGAATTTTTAAAAAAAATTACTCAGCAAATTACTCTGTAAATTATTCGTTAAATTTTCAATAAATTCTCTATAAATTACTCAGTTAATTATCGGTGAATTACTCAATAAATAAAAAACTAAATTACTCTGAAAATTTTCAATAAATTCTAAGAAAATTCTCAATAAATTATGAGTAAATTACTCATTAAATTCACAGTAAATTCTCAATAAATTACTCAGCAAATTACCAGTAAAGTTATAGTAAATTCGCGGTAAATAACTCGGTAAATTCTCAGTAAATTGCTTCGTAAATGATTGGTAAGTTCGTAGAAAATTACTCAACAAATTCTCAGTAAATTCTCAATAAACTCTTAGTAATTTACTGAGTAAATTCTAAATAAATTACAAAGTAAATTCATAGTAAATTATTCGGTGAATTACTCACTAAATTTATCTGTAAATTACTAGGTAAATTCCCAGTAAATTACTAAGTTAATTATCGATAAGTTCTCAAAAAATCTTTGGTCAATTACTTAGTAAATTACTCTGTAAATTCCAAGAAAATAACACAGTAAATTATCTGTAAATTATTTAATAAATTCTAAGCAAATTACTGGGTAAATTCTCAATAAATTACTCCTTAAATTCTCAGTAAATTAATGAGTGAATTATTCAGTAATTTATCAGTAAATTACTCGATAAATTCTCTGTAAATTACTCAGTAAATTATTGGTAAATTCTCTGTTAATTACTCAGTAAATTACCAGTAAAGTACTTAGTAAATTCTCACTAAATTACTCATGAAATTTCTCAGTAAATTACACGTAAAATTCTCTTTAAATTATTCAGCAAATTCTTAGTAATTTATCAGAAAGTTCTGAGTAAATTCTCAAAAAATTACAAGAATATTTTTTGTGAATTAATCAGTAGATTATGAGTAAATTACTCAATAAATTCACAGAAAATTCTATATAAATTCTTGGTAAATTCAAAGTAATTTCTTAGCAAATTATTCAGCAAATTACTCCTTAAATTCGCAAATAAATTACTCGTTAAGTTTTCAATAAATTCTCTATAAATTACTCTGTAAATTATTTGTAAATTTTCAGTAAATTATTTAATAAATTCTAAATAAATTACCCAGAAAATTTTATTTAATTTCCAAGAAAATTCTGTATAAATTCTTGGTAAATTACTCATAAAATTATCAAAAAAAAATTCGTGAATAACTTTGTTAATTCTCATTAAATTACTCAGTAAATTATTCGAACATTAATTAGTGAATTTCCTGTAAATTCTCAGTAAATTATTCAATAAATTCAAAGTAAATTACTTAGTAAATTCCCAATAAATTAATCCAGAAAGTCTAAGTAAATTATCAATAAATTCTTAGTAACATACTCAGGAAATTCTCAATAAATTACTTAGAAATTTCCAACTAAATTACCCAATGAAGAACTTACCAATTTACCAGTAAATTTCTTAGTCAATTCGCAGTAAAATCTCAATAAATTACTCAGTAAATTATCGGTAGATTCTTAGTAAATCACTCAGTACATTCCCAGAAAATTCTCATTACATTACTCAGTAAAATTCTCAATAAATTACACGCAAAATTCTCAGAAAATTATTCAGAAAATTCTTAGAAAATCCTGTGTAAATTCTTAGAAAATCATTAGAAATTTTTCTGTGAATTGCTCAGTAAATTATGAGTAAATTACTCTGTAAATTCTCAGAAAATTTTGTGTAAATTCTTGGTAAATTACTCAGTAAATTCACAGAATTTTTTTAAAAAATTACTCAGCAAATTACTCTGTAAATTATTCGTTAGATTTTCAATAAATTCTCTATAAATTACTCAGTTAATTATCGGTGAATTACTCAATAAATAAAAAACTAAATTACTCTGAAAATTTTCAATAAATTCTAAGAAAATTCTCAATAAATTATGAGTAAATTACTCATTAAATTCACAGTAAATTCCCAATAAATTACTCAGCAAATTACCAGTAAAGTTATCGTAAATTCGCGGTAAATAACTCGGTAAATTCTCAGTAAATTGCTTCGTAAATGATTGGTAAGTTCGTAGAAAATTACTCAACAAATTCTCAGTAAATTCTCAATAAACTCTGAGTAATTTACTGAGTAAATTCTAAATAAATTACAAAGTAAATTCATAGTAAATTATTCGGTGAATTACTCACTAAATTTATCTGTAAGTTACTAGGTAAATTCCCAGTAAATTACTAAGTTAATTATCGATAAGTTCTCAAAAAATCCTCGGTCAATTACCTAGTAAATGACTCTGTAAATTCTAAGAAAATAACACAGTAAATTATCTGTAAATTATTTAATAAATTCTAAGCAAATTACTGGGTAAATTCTCAATAAATTACTCCTTAAATTCTCAGTAAATTAATGAGTGAATTATTCAGTAATTTATCAGTAAATTACTCGATAAATTCTCTGTAAATTACTCAGTAAATTATTGGTAAATTCTCTGTTAATTACTCAGTAAATTACCAGTAAATTACTGAGTAAATTCTCACTAAATTACTCAGGAAATTTCTCAGTAAATTACACGTACAATTCTCTTCAAATTATTCAGCAAATTCTTAGTAATTTATCAGAAAGTTCTGAGTAAATTCTCAAAAAATTACAAGAATATTTTTTGTGAATTAATCAGTAGATTATGAGTAAATTACTCAATAAATTCTCAGAAAATTCTATATAAATTCTTGGTAAATTCAAAGTAATTTCTTAGCAAATTATTCAGCAAATTACTCCGGAAATTCGCAAATAAATTACTCGTTAAGTTTTCAATAAATTCTCTATAAATTACTCTGTAAATTATTTGTAAATTTTCAGTAAATTATTTAATAAATTCTAAATAAATTACCCAGAAAATTTTCAATAATTTTCAAGAAAATTCTGTATAAATTCTTGGTAAATTACTCATAAAATTATCAAAAAAAAATTCGTGAATAACTTTGTTAATTCTCAGTAAATTACTCAGTAAATTATTCGAACATTAATTAGTGAATTTCCTGTAAATTCTCAGTAAATTATTCAGTAAATTCAAAGTAAATTACTTAGTAAATTCCCAATAAATTAATCCAGAAAGCCTAAGTAAATAATCAATAAATTCTTAGTAACATACTCAGTAAATTCTCAATAAATTACTTAGAAATTTCCAACTAAATTACCCAGTGAAGAACTTAACAATTTACCAGTAAATTTCTTAGTCAATTCGCAGTAAAATCTCAATAAATTACTCAGTAAATTATCGGTAGATTCTTAGTAAATTACTCAGTAAATTCCCAGAAAATTCTCATTACATTACTCAGTAAAATTCTCAATAAATTACACGCAAAATTCTCAGAAAATTATTCAGTAAATTCTTAGAAAATCCTGTGTAAATTCTTAGAAAATCGTTAGAAATTTTTCTGTGAATTGCTCAGTAAATTATGAGTAAATTAATCTGTAAATTCTCAGAAAATTTTGTGTAAATTCTTGGTAAATTACTCAGTAAATTCAAAGAATTTTTAAAAAACATTACTCAGCAAATTACTCTGTAAATTATTCGTTAAATTTTTAATAAATTCTCTATAAATTACTCAGTTAATTATCGGTGAATTACTCAATAAATAAAAAACTAAATTACTCTGAAAATTTTCAATAAATTCTAAGAAAATTCTCAACAAATTATTAGTAAATTACTCAGTAAATTCACAGTAAATTCCCAATAAATTACTCAGCAAATTACCAGTGAAGTTATCGTAAATTCGCGGTAAATAACTCGGTAAATTCTCAGTAAATTGCTTCGTAAATGATTGTTAAGTTCGTAGAAAATTACTCAACAAATTCTCAGTAAATTCTCAATAAACTCTTAGTAATTTACTGAGTAAATTCTAAATAAATTACAAAGTAAATTCATAGTAAATTATTCGGTGAATTACTCACTAAATTTATCTGTAAGTTACTAGGTAAATTCCCAGTAAATTACTAAGTTAATTATCGATAAGTTCTCAAAAAATCCTTGGTCAATTACTTAGTAAATTACTCTGTAAATTCCAAGAAAATAACACAGTAAATTATCTGTAAATTATTTAATAAATTCTAAGCAAATTACTGGGTAAATTCTCAATAAATTACTCCTTAAATTCTCAGTAAATTAATGAGTGAATTATTCAGTAATTTATCAGTAAATTACTCGATAAATTCTCTGTAAATTACTCAGTAAATTATTGGTAAATTCTCTGTTAATTACTCAGTAAATTACCAGTAAATTCTCACTAAATTACTCAGGAAATTTCTCAGTAAATTACACGTAGAATTCTCTTCAAATTATTCAGCAAATTCTTAGTAATTTATCAGAAAGTTCTGAGTAAATTCTCAAAAAATTACAAGAATATTTTTTGTGAATTAATCAGTAGATTATGAGTAAATTACTCAATAAATTCTCAGAAAATTCTATATAAATTCTTGGTAAATTCAAAGTAATTTCTTAGCAAATTATTCAGCAAATTACTCTGGAAATTCGCAAATAAATTACTCGTTAAGTTTTCAATAAATTCTCTATAAATTACTTTGTAAATTATTTGTAAATTTTCAGTAAATTATTTAATAAATTCTAAATAAATTACCCAGAAAATTTTCAATAATTTCCAAGAAAATTCTGTATAAATTCTTGGTAAATTACTCATAAAATTATCAAAAAAAAATTCGTGAATAACTTTGTTAATTCTCAGTAAATTACTCAGTAAATTATTCGAACATTAATTAGTGAATTTCCTGTAAATTCTCAGTAAATTATTCAATAAATTCAAAGTAAATTACTTAGTAAATTCCCAATAAATTAATCCAGAAAGTCTAAGTAAATTATCAATAAATTCTTAGTAACATACTCAGTAAATTCTCAATAAATTACTTAGAAATTTCCAACTAAATTACCCAGTGAAGAACTTAACAATTTACCAGTAAATTTCTTAGTCAATTCGCAGTAAAATCTCAATAAATTACTCAGTAAATTATCGGTAGATTCTTAGTAAATTACTCAGTAAATTCCCAGAAAATTCTCATTACATTACTCAGTAAAATTCTCAATAAATTACACGCAAAATTCTCAGAAAATTATTCAGTAAATTCTTAGAAAATCCTGTGTAAATTCTTAGAAAATCATTAGAAATTTTTCTGTGAATTGCTCAGTAAATTATGAGTAAATTACTCTGTAAATTCTCAGAAAATTTTGTATAAATTCTTGGTAAATTACTCAGTAGATTCACAGAATTTTTTTTAAAAATTACTCAGCAAATTACTCTGTAAATTATTCGTTAAATTTTCAATAAATTCTATATAAATTACTCAGTTAATTATCGGTGAATTACTCAATAAATAAAAAACTAAATTACTCTGAAAATTTTCAATAAATTCTAAGAAAATTCTCAATAAATTATGAGTAAATTACTCATTAAATTCACAGTAAATTCCCAATAAATTACTCAGCAAATTACCAGTAAAGTTATCGTAAATTCGCGGTAAATAACTCGGTAAATTCTCAGTAAATTGCTTCGTAAATGATTGGTAAGTTCGTAGAAAATTACTCAACAAATTCTCAGTAAATTCTCAATAAACTCTTAGTAATTTACTGAGTAAATTCTAAATAAATTACAAAGTAAATTCATAGTAAATTATTCGGTGAATTACTCACTAAATTTGTAACGCCCTCAAAATAACAACATTAAAACCATCATAAAAGACATGCATTTACATATAAACTAACCACATTCTTTTATACATTAAAGTTCCATTACATAAGTATTACATGTTAACATCAAACAAAATGCCCTACGGGCTTACAGCTTTCCAAGTTAACACTTGGTTACAACAAAAGGGTACTAACTCGTTTACACATTAAGCCCTTGGCTTGAAGTTACATGTAATACATCAAAAGTTAAGCGACAAAAATATGTCCGCCTCTTGCCTCCCAGCTATGTCCTTGGAGGTGGCATGCTTCCTGCACCTGAAAATGATATTCCCATATAGGGTGAGCCACAGCCCAGTAGAAATACACTAAACCAACCATGAACAATGACTAAAACATTAGCAATTGATAGATGGCCAACACTGATACATTCACATAAATCACATATTTATGTCATACGACTTATGAGTCCAAGTTACCTTTCATTTTCCCTTTTTCAACAGATAGGCATATAAACTCTATCCACATACTCAACAGATATGTATAACAACAATATCCACATTCTCAGATATGCCAATAAGCTGTATCCACATTCTACAACAGATATGTATAACCACAATATCCACAGATAAGCATAAAAGCTATATCCACACATCACAAAGATAAGCATATAAGCTCTATCTTCACTTCTTTAGACAAGCATATGAGCTGTATCTACGGAGTTTATCTCCTATCTTCTCCCAACACTAACCGGTTTAGAGGTACATCCCCTATCTTCCCCTAAACCGCGGAGTACATCCCCTATCTCCTCCTCTACACATAACGTATATAAACACATTGGTTCTATATACAATCACCCAATACATACAGTTAATGCATTCTATCAACCGTCAAGTTCCATGACACATTTCATTGATTAGTTTCGGTTTGCCTAATCAACATGCATTGTCTACAACAATCACGACTATCCTCCACCGATAGCCCAAAGCAGTTATTTCTAAACAGCAAATAAATGCACAATGGATATTCAATCAACATTTCATTTCCTTACTCCTCACAATTAATTATCCCAATTAATTAAACAATGTAATTAGGTCAATTCCCATAATTAACATTTCAACCCTTAGGTTCCATTTACATCATGGATTTAACATTTATTCCATTTCTCTATTCCAAACATGTATCTAGGTTTATTATGAATAAAACCCCAACCTTTGTAAAATTACACAAAAGCCCCCAAACTTTCACAAAATTACCAAACCAACCCCAACATCTCAAAATACCAAAATTTAAAGACAAAATCCATAGAGAGGAGTAGGATATCCCTACCTCGAAGTTTAAGCCAAAAAGGAGATGAAGACTCGAAGATCAACTTGCTCCAAATCCAAACTTTTTCAGATTAGAACGAAGCTCTCAACGCCCTCTATCTTTTTAACAAAGGCCCTAGGCTAGATTCACACTCTAGGGAGATCAATTCTTAGAGAGAGTGTAAGTTTAGAGAGAGAGTGTGCCGGATCAAGGGTTTGAAAGAAAAAAAAGTGAAAAAGTGATGTTTCAAAACGCTACTGTCCGCTGATATAAAACACGCTCGCTCGAGCGAAGCCTTCGTCGCTCGAGCGACCAGACACAGAAAAATCTCGCTCGAGCCAAAAACTCAAAAGTGCGCTCGAGCGAAAGAATGCTCGCTCGAGCCAACAACTCAAACCCTCAGGTCTGTAACCAGCAACACGCTCGAGCGACAGACCTCTCGCTCGAGCGAAGAACAAACCAGACCGCTCGAGCCAAGAAAAGCTCGCTCGAGCCAAGAAACACAACTCTCAGGTCCAGAACCAGATGCAACACTCGCTCGAGCGAAGCCACCCTGGCTCGACCCACCAGACACGAACCTCACTCTCGCTCGAGCGACAAACTCCTCGCTCGAGCGAAGGTCTAAAAATCTGGGCAGCAACACTAGGCTCCCAAACACAACCAACCTGTAACAAACCTGTCCAACACATCTTATAACTCAATATACAAAGTAAAGAGGATGCAATCAGATAATAAACAACTACCAACATCCACGGACACATGTCCGCATCACTGTACAACAAGGGTAAACCCGGGATCACTATAACCTCCCCCCCTTAAAGAATTTCGTCCCCGAAATTAAGCACAAGTTTTCAAAAACAAGTTTTTCTCCATTTTAAACAATGTTACACTTTAACATTCAACATTTCGACCCATTACCGGTCATCCCATCCCTTTAACAAGAGACATATCACAATATGTAAACAACATATGTACTTTCAACATGCATCAACATTATGCACTATCTTTCCACTTTCAACAATATATTCATCACATATAGTGTCACATTCAACTTCCATATGAGGCAAGTTCCAAAACATACTTCCAATAAACCAAACATTCTCAATGTTTCACAACTTAAGACATATATAAAAGCTCTTAAGTTCAACAAATGCAAAAATTAAATACAAGATCACATATCAACAAACAAGTCCGGATATTTCTCTCGGACTTCCAACTCACGTTCCCAAGTGGCTTCCTCCACTCCGTGATGTTTCCACAAGACTTTCACCAAAGGAATGGTCTTGCCACGCAGGACCTGATCCCGCCTATCCAAGACCCGAACCGGTCTCTCCTCATACGAGGCATCCTCATCTACCTCTAAATCGGTCCAATCCAGCACATGTGATGGATCTGGCTCATACTTCCGAAGCATACTCACATGAAACACGTCATGCACTCCGGACAACTGCGGCGGTAAGGCTAACCGATAAGCAACCTCACCAATCCTCTCAAGGATCTCAAAAGGACCAATAAACCGAGGGGATAACTTCCCACTCTTCCCAAATCTCATCAGGCCTCGTCTAGGTGATATCTTCAGAAAGACATGATCACCTACCTCAAACGCCAAAGGCCTCCTCCTACGGTCGGCATAACTCTTTTGTCGACTCTGGGCTGTAACAAGCCTCCTACGGATAAGCTCAACTTTCTCCGTCGTCTCCCTAACCAACTTCGGACCCAACAAAGGTGCATCACCCACCTCGGCCCAACAAACTGGAGACCTACACGGTCGGCCATACAAGGCCTCAAACGGTGCCATACCGATGCTAGACTGAAAACTGTTGTTGTAGGCAAACTCTACCAATGGCAAGTGCCTCTCCCACGTCCCACTGAAATCAAGGACACAACCCCGAAGCATATCCTCGAGGATCTGAATAGTACGCTCGGACTGCCCGTCAGTCTGAGGATGATAAGCCGTACTAAAGGTCAACTTAGTGCCCAAGGCACTCTGCAAACTCTGCCACAACCTAGCAGTAAAACGAGGATCTCTATCTGAGACGATCGTCACTGGGACCCCGTGCAATCTCACTACGTCCCGAATATACAAATCGGCAAGATGATCCACCGAATCTCTCACACGCATAGGAATAAAGTGCGCCGACTTTGTCAACCGGTCTACAACCACCCAAATAGCATCACTACCCCGTTGAGTCCTCGGAAGACCTACAACGAAGTCCATAGTGACATGCTCCCACTTCCACTCGGCAATAGGCAAGGGTTGCAACAAACCCGCTGGCCTCTGATGCTCGGCCTTCACTTGCTGGCAAGTAAAGCACTTCGATACGAAAACAGCCACATCTCTCTTCATACCCCGCCACCAAAACTGGCGACCTAAATCCTGATACATCTTAGTACCTCCCGGATGCACCGCAAGGCGCGAATGATGAAACTCTCGGAGTACCTCCTCTCGGCAAGACTCCGGTACAAACAAACGGTCTCGGTATCTCACACTCAGGTCGGGATACACCGTCAAACCCTTCTCAACTGTCCCACTGGAGATCTTCTCTCGGAGGGATTCTACCTCAAAGTCACCTCTCTGTGCCTCTAACACTCTAGTCACAAGTGTAGGCTGCGCAACAACAGAAAACAAGGCCGCAGCCTCAACAGATTCGCCCAGTAGCAAATCAAACTCGCCAAGTGCTCCCAACATCTCCCATTCTCGGATGGCTATACTAGCTACATCACTAATGGATTTCCTACTAAGGGCATCGGCCACAACATTGGCCTTTCCCGGATGATAGTGCAACTCAAAATCATAATCCTCGATGAACTCCATCCACCTCCTCTGCCTCAAATTCAAGTCTCTCTGGGTAAACAGATACTTCAAACTCTTATGATCCGAGAATACCTCGAACCTCTCGCCATAAAGGTAATGCCTCCAGATTTTCAAGGCAAAGATCACAGCCGCTAACTCTAGGTCGTGTGTGGGGTAATTTTTCTCGTGTATTTTCAACTGACGTGAGCCATAAGCTACCACTTTCCCTTCTTGCATCAACACACAACCCAAACCCTCTCGTGAGGCATCACAATAAACCGCATAACCCAACCCTCTTTCCGGAATAATCAACACCGGAGCGGTGGTCAATCTAACTTTCAGCTCTTGGAACGACTTTTCACAAGTCTCACTCCACACAAACTTGACTCCCTTCCGAGTCAGTCTAGTCAACGGTGACGCTAGCCTGGAGAAATCTTTCACAAACCGACGGTAATACCCAGCCAATCCCAGAAAACTGCGCATCTCAAACACACTCTTAGGCTGTGCCCAATCTTGCACTGCCTCAACCTTGGATGTATCAACAGACACCCCTTCCCTGGATACCACGTGGCCTAAGAATTTGACTTCCCTCAGCCAGAACTCACACTTCCCAAACTTGGCATACAGCCTATGGGCTCTAAGTAACTCAAGCACCACTCTCAAGTGTTCCTCGTGCTCCTCCTTAGTAGGCGAATAGATAAGGATGTCGTCCACAAAGACGACCACAAATCGGTCTAAGAACTCCCGGAAAATTCGGTTTATCAAGTCCATAAAGACTGTCGGTGCATTGGTAAGCCCAAATGGCATCACCAGAAACTCATAATGGCCATACCGCGTACGGAATGCCGTTTTCGGAATATCCTCTTCCCTGACCCTCAACTGGTGGTAACCCGATCTCAAGTCTATCTTAGAGAAACAACGGGAACCCTTCAACTGGTCAAACAAATCATCTATACGGGGCATAGGATACTTATTCTTAACCGTAGCCCGATTCAACTTCCGATAGTCAATACACAATCTCAAGGTACCATCTTTCTTTTTAACAAAGAGGGCCGGTGCTCCCCACGGCGAAACACTAGGGCGAACAAAACCCTTATCTAGCAATTCCTGGAGCTGAACTTTCAACTCAACTAACTCTGCTGGAGCAAAATGGTAAGGTGCCATAGAAATCGGCGCCGTACCAGGCACTAAATCAATAGAGAACTCTATCTCTCGGTGAGGTGGCAAACTAACAAGATCTTCGGGAAAGACATCCGAATACTCACAAACCACCCTCGGCAACACAAGCTGGGTCTCACCACTCTCACCACTCTCAAAGCTGGCAAGTAGACTACTAAGCTCACTTCGCCCTCGCGAATCATACCCCGGTGGAAAAACACTACCAACCCGGTCTCCCAAGAAATGGAACCACTCCCCGCTCAAGGTACATAACGTGACCCTCTGGCGGTAGCAATCGATAACAGCCCGGTATAACGATAACCAGTCCATACCCAAAATAACATCAAAACCCTTCATGGGCATGACAACAAACGGAAAAGGAAGCCTATAGTCGGCGACCTCAATATCACATCCTCTAACACCCTGTGTCAGAATCAACTCACCACCCAAAGGCGATACTACACAAATAGGAGATGCTAACTGTGCTAACTCCAATTCCAAAACAGATGCAAATGCAGCAGGTACAAAAGAATGAGATGCACCCGTGTCTATCAACACATTAGCAACCGAGTTGCAAAACAGAAAAGTACCTCTCACAACCGATGGAGCCGGTACTAAATCCTGCGCGGTAACAGCATACACGCGCCCCGTAGGCCCCTGGTCTACCTGCTCACCTCTCGGAGCAAAAGACTGCTGCACAGACTGTGATGACGAAGCTCCCGGATTGGCCCTCGAGGCCTGCACAGACTGAGCTGGCTGATAACTCTGCGTCTGCCTAGAACCAGACGCCCCCGAAGTGGCACTCAACTGCGGGCAAAACCTCTTCAGGTGCCCAGGCTGTCCACACTGATAACAAGACAAGGGCTGCCCCCTGCCCAAACTCTGACTCTGCGGTCTAGCTGAAGAAGAAGCAGCTCTCTGACCCCCACCCTTCTGCGGGCAAACAGAAACCTTGTGACCCAACGGCCACACTTGTAACAGGTGAAATCCCCCTGACCACCTCTCTCGGAGCCTGCACTCGGCACTGGGAAGGTCGATCTAGCAACACCACCCTGCGACTGCTGAGGGTTAAAACCCCTCTGCCTCCTGCCATCACCCTGACTATCCTGGCTCCTCTTGGAACCTCTCTGCCCCTCATCCTCCTCCTGCATCATGAGCTCCATATGAGCTGCAGCGTCCACTAGGTGTCTATACTCTCGGATATAAGACCCACCAATCCTCAACTTGAGGCCCCGCCTCAACTTCCGCTCAAACTCATAGCAACGGCGTTCCTCAGACGCCACCAGTTCAGGTGCAAACCTGGACAGACTGGTAAAAGTAGCCTCAAACTCGGCCACTGACAAGCCCTGCTGATTAAGCCGGCTAAACTGATCCCTCAGCTTCTCCCTAGCTACTGCAGACAAAAACCTCTCCTGAAAAGCATTTATAAACGCCTCCCAAGTACCACCAACACGAGCCTTCTCGTATTTCCACCATTGACCCGCATCTCCCTTCAGTTGGAAGGATGCCAAGGTCACTTTCAGTGCTTCGTCCTCGATGCCAAGCATCTCGAACGTCTTACTCATTTGCTCTAGCCACTCATCAGCCTTCAGTGGCTCCTTTGGATCCCCGATAAACTCATCCGGATTAAACCGAAAAAACTCCCTCTTCAAGAAGGAAGGCCCTGCCTCAGCTGCCTGATTCCCAGCTCTAAGAATACCCAAAGCTCCTGCTATCTCTCTGGCTAAGGCACTCATGGCCTGCTGACCCACTGGCTCGGCCACATTGGCCTGACCAACTCCCTCCTGCACAGCCGGAATCTCCCCCGGTAACGGTGCTTCCTGCCTCGCAGGTCTACCACGCCTAGCACCTCTTCCTCGTCTTGACATCCTAATAAAGGTAACACAGAACGTTAGCACATTCACAAATGTGCCAAAACTAAACACCCACGTCCTAATGCATGGACAACTGTAATTCATTCCACGTAAGCACATAAACACATAAGCACTTACGAATTTCATTTCCGGATAATGATAGTCCCGAGGTGTTACTAGAGTTCCGGTTAGAAATAGCATTGATCAAGTGCTTTTCCAACAAGACTCCCAGAAACCCAAGGATCCAATCAACATCCTAGAAACTAAATCCCATACCCACATAGTCACATAAGCATGTTATCAAGTAAACACATAGCATATGATACTACTTCTAAGTCTCTATCAAGCGAGACAAACCCATTGTGATCCTAATCACTTCCCACGTACCCAAAGTATTCGAACCCGGTACGTTCTGATACCAAGTTGTAACGCCCTCAAAATAACAACATTAAACCCATCATAAAAGACATGCATTTACATATAAACTAACCACATTCTTTTATACATTAAAGTTCCATTACATAAGTATTACATGTTAACATCAAACAAAATGCCCTACGGGCTTACAGCTTTCCAAGTTAACACTTGGTTACAACAAAAGGGTACTAACTCGTTTACACATTAAGCCCTTGGCTTGAAGTTACATGTAATACATCAAAAGTTAAGCGACAAAAATATGTCCGCCTCTTGCCTCCCAGCTATGTCCTTGGAGGTGGCATGCTTCCTGCACCTGAAAATGATATTCCCATATAGGGTGAGCCACAGCCCAGTAGAAATACACTAAACCAACCATGAACAATGACTAAAACATTAGCAATTGATAGATGGCCAACACTGATACATTCACATAAATCACATATTTATGTCATACGACTTATGAGTCCAAGTTACCTTTCATTTTCCCTTTTTCAACAGATAGGCATATAAACTCTATCCACATACTCAACAGATATGTATAACAACAATATCCACATTCTCAGATATGCCAATAAGCTGTATCCACATTCTACAACAGATATGTATAACCACAATATCCACAGATAAGCATAAAAGCTATATCCACACATCACAAAGATAAGCATATAAGCTCTATTTTCACTTCTTTAGACAAGCATATGAGCTGTATCTACGGAGTTCATCTCCTATCTTCTCCCAACACTAACCGGTTTAGAGGTACATCCCCTATCTTCCCCTAAACCGCGGAGTACATCCCCTATCTCCTCCTCTACACATAACGTATATAAACACATTGGTTCTATATACAATCACCCAATACATACAGTTAATGCATTCTATCAACCGTCAAGTTCCATGACACATTTCATTGATTAGTTTCGGTTTGCCTAATCAACATGCATTGTCTACAACAATCACGACTATCCTCCACCGATAGCCCAAAGCAGTTATTTCTAAACAGCAAATAAATGCACAATGGATATTCAATCAACATTTCATTTCCTTACTCCTCACAATTAATTATCCCAATTAATTAAACAATGTAATTAGGTCAATTCCCATAATTAACATTTCAACCCTTAGGTTCCATTTACATCATGGATTTAACATTTATTCCATTTCTCTATTCCAAACATGTATCTAGGTTTATTATGAATAAAACCCCAACCTTTGTAAAATTACACAAAAGCCCCCAAACTTTCACAAAATTACCAAACCAACCCCAACATCTCAAAATACCAAAATTTAAAGACAAAATCCATAGAGAGGAGTAGGATATCCCTACCTCGAAGTTTAAGCCAAAAAGGAGATGAAGACTCGAAGATCAACTTGCTCCAAATCCAAACTTTTTCAGATTAGAACGAAGCTCTCAACGCCCTCTATCTTTTTAACAAAGGCCCTAGGCTAGATTCACACTCTAGGGAGATCAATTCTTAGAGAGAGTGTAAGTTTAGAGAGAGAGTGCGCCGGATCAAGGGTTTGAAAGAAAAAAAAGTGAAAAAGTGATGTTTCAAAACGCTACTGTCCGCTGATATAAAACACGCTCGCTCGAGCGAAGCCTTCGTCGCTCGAGCGACCAGACACAGAAAAATCTCGCTCGAGCCAAAAACTCAAAAGTGCGCTCGAGCGAACAACTCAAACCCTCAGGTCTGTAACCAGCAACACGCTCGAGCGACAGACTTCTCGCTCGAGCGAAGAACAAACCAGACCGCTCGAGCCAAGAAAAGCTCGCCCGAGCCAAGAAACACAACTCTCAGGTCCAGAACCAGATGCAACACTCGCTCGAGCGAAGCCACCCTGGCTCGACCCACCAGACACGAACCTCACTCTCGCTCGAGCGACAAACTCCTCGCTCGAGCGAAGGTCTAAAAATCTGGGCAGCAACACTAGGCTCCCAAACACAGCCAACCTGTAACAAACCTGTCCAACACATCCTATAACTCAATATACAAAGTAAAGAGGATGCAATCAGATCATAAACAACTACCAACATCCACGGACACATGTCCGCATCACTGTACAACAAGGGTAAACCCGGGATCACTATAAAATTTATCTGTAAATTACTAGGTAAATTCCCAGTAAATTACTAAGTTAATTATCGATAAGTTCTCAAAAAATCCTTGGTCAATTACTTAGTAAATTACTCTGTAAATTCCAAGAAAATAACACAGTAAATTATCTGTAAATTATTTAATAAATTCTAAGCAAATTACTGGGTAAATTCTCAATAAATTACTCCTTAAATTCTCAGTGAATTAATGAGTGAATTATTCAGTAATTTATCAGTAAATTACTCGATAAATTCTCTGTAAATTACTCAGTAAATTATTGGTAAATTCTCTGTTAATTACTCAGTAAATTACCAGTAAATTACTGAGTAAATTCTCACTAAATTACTCAGGAAATTTCTCAGTAAATTACACGTACAATTCTCTTTCAATTATTCAGCAAATTCTTAGTAATTTATCAGAAAGTTCTGAGTAAATTCTCAAAAAATTACAAGAATATTTTTTGTGAATTAATCAGTAGATTATGAGTAAATTACTCAATAAATTCTCAGAAAATTCTATATAAATTCTTGGTAAATTCAAAGTAATTTCTTAGCAAATTATTCAGCAAATTACTCCGGAAATTCGCAAATAAATTACTCGTTAAGTTTTCAATAAATTCTCTATAAATTACTTTGTAAATTATTTGTAAATTTTCAGTAAATTATTTAATAAATTCTAAATAAATTACCCAGAAAATTTTCAATAATTTCCAAGAAAATTCTGTATAAATTCTTGGTAAATTACTCATAAAATTATCAAAAAAAAATTCGTGAATAACTTTGTTAATTCTCAGTAAATTACTCAGTAAATTATTCGAACATTAATTAGTGAATTTCCTGTAAATTCTCAGTAAATTATTCAATAAATTCAAAGTAAATTACTTAGTAAATTCCCAATAAATTAATCCAGAAAGTCTAAGTAAATTATCAATAAATTCTTAGTAACATACTCAGTAAATTCTCAATAAATTACTTAGAAATTTCCAACTAAATTACCCAGTGAAGAACTTAACAATTTACCAGTAAATTTCTTAGTCAATTCGCAGTAAAATCTCAATAAATTACTCAGTAAATTATCGGTAGATTCTTAGTAAATTACTCAGTAAATTCCCAGAAAATTCTCATTACATTACTCAGTAAAATTCTCAATAAATTACACGCAAAATTCTCAGAAAATTATTCAGTAAATTCTTAGAAAATCCTGTGTAAATTCTTAGAAAATCATTAGAAATTTTTCTGTGAATTGCTCAGTAAATTATGAGTAAATTACTCTGTAAATTCTCAGAAAATTTTGTAAAAATTCTTGGTAAATTACTCAGTAGATTCACAGAATTTTTTTTAAAAATTACTCAGCAAATTACTCTGTAAATTATTCGTTAAATTTTCAATAAATTCTCTATAAATTACTCAGTTAATTATCGGTGAATTACTCAATAAATAAAAAACTAAATTACTCTGAAAATTCTCAATAAATTATGAGTAAATTACTCATTAAATTCACAGTAAATTCTCAATAAATTACTCAGCAAATTACCAGTAAAGTTATCGTAAATTCGCGGTAAATAACTCGGTAAATTCTCAGTAAATTGCTTCGTAAATGATTGGTAAGTTCGTAGAAAATTACTCAACAAATTCTCAATAAATTCTCAATAAACTCTTAGTAATTTACTGAGTAAATTCTAAATAAATTACAAAGTAAATTCATAGTAAATTATTCGGTGAATTTCTCACTAAATTTATCTGTAAATTACTAGGTAAATTCCCAGTAAATTACTAAGTTAATTATCGATAAGTTCTCAAAAAGTCCTTGGTCAATTACTTAGTAAATTACTCTGTAAATTCCAAGAAAATAACACAGTAAATTATCTGTAAATTATTTAATAAATTCTAAGCAAATTACTGGGTAAATTCTCAACAAATTACTCCTTAAATTCTCAGTAAATTAATGAGTGAATTATTCAGTAATTTATCAGTAAATTACTCGATAAATTCTCTGTAAATTACTCAGTAAATTATTGGTAAATTCTCTGTTAATTACTCAGTAAATTACCAGTAAAGTACTTAGTAAATTCTCACTAAATTTCTCAGTAAATTACACGTAAAATTCTCTTTAAATTATTCAGCAAATTCTTAGTAATTTATCAGAAAGTTCTGAGTAAATTCTCAAAAAATTACAAGAATATTTTTTGTGAATTAATCAGTAGATTATGAGTAAATTACTCAATAAATTCTCAGAAAATTCTATATAAATTCTTGGTAAATTCAAAGTAATTTCTTAGCAAATTATTCAGCAAATTACTCCGTAAATTCGTAAATAAATTACTCGTTAAGTTTTCAATAAATTCTCTATAAATTACTCTGTAAATTATTTGTAAATTTTCAGTAAATTATTTAATAAATTCTAAATAAATTACCCAGAAAATTTTCAATAATTTCCAAGAAAATTCTGTATATATTCTTGGTAAATTACACATAAAATTATCAAAAAAAAAAATTGTGAATTACTTTGTCAATTCTCAGTAAATTATTCGAACATTAATTAGTGAATTTCCTGTAAATTCTCAGTAAATTATTCAATAAATTCAAAGTAAATTACTTAGTAAATTCCCAATAAATTAATCCAGAAAGTCTAAGTAAATTATCAATAAATTCTTAGTAACATACTCAGTAAATTCTCAATAAATTACTTAGAAATTTCCAACTAAATTACCCAGTGAAGAACTTAACAATTTACCAGTAAATTTCTTAGTCAATTCGCAGTAAAATCTCAATAAATTACTCAGTAAATTATCGGTAGATTCTTAGTAAATTACTCAGTAAATTCTCCGAAAATTCTCATTACATTACTCAGTAAAATTCTCAATAAATTACACGCAAAATTCTCAGAAAATTATTCAGTAAATTCTTAGAAAATCCTGTGTAAATTCTTAGAAAATCATTAGAAATTTTTCTGTGAATTGCACAGTCAATTATGAGTAAATTACTCTGTAAATTCTCAGAAAATTTTGTATAAATTCTTGGTAAATTACTCAGTAAATTCACAGAATTTTTTTAAAAAATTACTCAGCAAATTACTCTGAAAATTATTCGTTAAATTTTCAATAAATTCTCTATAAATTACTCAGTTAATTATCGGTGAATTACTCAATAAATAAAAAACTAAATTACTCTGAAAATTTTCAATAAATTCTAAGAAAATTCTCAATAAATTATGAGTAAATTACTCATTAAATTCACAGTAAATTCTCAATAAATTACTCAGCAAATTACCAGTAAAGTTATCGTAAATTCGCGGTAAATAACTCGGTAAATTCTCAGTAAATTGCTTCGTAAATAATTGGTAAGTTCGTAGAAAATTACTCAACAAATTCTCAGTAAATTCTCAATAAACTCTTAGTAATTTACTGAGTAAATTCTAAATAAATTACAAAGTAAATTCATAGTAAATTATTCGGTGAATTACTCACTAAATTTATTTGTAAATTACTAGGTAAATTCCCAGTAAATTACTAAGTTAATTATCGATAAGTTCTCAAAAAATCCTTGGTCAATTACTTAGTAAATTACTCTGTAAATTCCAAGAAAATAGCACAGTAAATTATCTGTAAATTATTTAATAAATTCTAAGCAAATTACTAGGTAAATTCTCAATAAATTACTCCTTAAATTCTCAGTAAATTAATGAGTGAATTATTCAGTAATTTATCAGTAAATTACTCGATAAATTCTCTGTAAATTACTCAGTAAATTATTGGTAAATTCTCTGTTAATTACTCAGTAAATTACCAGTAAAGTACTTAGTAAATTCTCACTAAATTTCTCAGGAAATTTCTCAATAAATTACACGTAAAATTCTCTTTAAATTATTCAGCAAATTCTTAGTAATTTATCAGAAAGTTCTGAGTAAATTCCCAAAAAATTACAAGAATATTTTTTGTGAATTAATCAGTAGATTATGAGTAAATTACTCAATAAATTCTCAGAAAATTCTATATAAATTCTTGGTAAATTCAAAGTAATTTCTTAGCAAATTATTCAGCAAATTACTCCGTAAATTCGTAAATAAATTACTCGTTAAGTTTTCAATAAATTCTCTATAAATTACTCTGTAAATTATTTGTAAATTTTCAGTAAATTATTTAATAAATTCTAAATAAATTACCCAGAAAATTTTCAATAATTTCCAAGAAAATTATGTATAAATTCTTGGTAAATTACTCATAAAATTATCAAAAAACAATTCGTGAATAACTTTGTTAATTCTCAGTAAATTACTCAGTAAATTATTCAATAAATTCAAAGTAAATTACTTAGTAAATTCCCAATAAATTAATCTAGAAAGTCTAAGTAAATTATCAATAAATTCTTAGTAACATACTCAGTAAATTCTCAATAAATTACTTAGAAATTTCCAACTAAATTACCTGTAACAACCCTCACCTTACTCTTGTCATACTTGCATACGTTCATGCATGATCTTGTCTTGATATGTTATTTTGCTAGTTTTGCCTTGCCTTGTTTTGTTTAAGTATTACTTGCATGATTTTGTTCTTTGCTCGGCGTGTAGCCGAGGTCATCTCGAGAGTTGACCAACCCTAAACCTTTGTACTTTGAAATATTGTGGAACCGCTTGGTCGATACCCTCTTCACCTCGGGCACGTTGCCGAGATGTTTTGCACTTAGTGAACCTTGTCCGCAGGCAGGTATGGCCTAAGCCGAGATGTGGCACAGCTTAGTCAAGTGTCGTCCTCCCTAGCCGATGTCTTTGTCACCCTGTTGCCAAGGCTTTGACCTTAGCCGATGTTGTTATTTGCCGATGTGTCTCACCCAACTTGCTGCATACGCTTTGTCAGAGACTTGTCTTATCTATCAATCACCTTTTCGAGTTAGGCCAACCCGCTAGCGCCACGTGTCCGAGTTAATTGTTAAGACAGCCGGCAGGCCTAGAAACAAATCATTTCTTTGTCTCAAATCTTTGCCTTTAGAGAGAGAAGCTCTAGAGAGAAGGAAGAGAAGTTCTTGAGTGAGAGTAAGTCTTCCAAACTTGATTTTCGTGGTTTGATCCGTTGGATCCGAGTTTTGAGGTAAGAACCTTGACCTACTTTGATTGTTGATATTGATCATCTAGTTGCATTGCATGATCAGATCTGTTTTGCATGTCATGCATTGCTTTGAAGTCGGTTTCGGAAGAAAAAGACAGTGTTCATGTGTTTTGAAGAAAAGTCTCGTTTTGATCCGAAAGATTGGAACCAGAACCATGTTTTTGTGTTTATTCTTGCATGACCTTCTTGTATGGGTACCCAGGTCCATGTTTTGAACTCATGGCATGAAAACTCAGATTTTTGTAACAAGTTGTGAACTTGCATCCATCTTCCAAATGATCATGTTCTTCATATTCTTCAGGGGGAAACCCAGGTTTTCCCGGCTTTGTTTTGATGGAGCCCTCGGGACCACACCTCGGCAAGGAGGTGTGGGACCTCGGCAAAGACCTGGTTGGTACCCAGTCTGTTTTCATGAAACGGGGGCAATGTTTAAACCCCCAGCATGTTTTGCTTTGTTATTGATTCGGATCTGGTTAGGATGCCGAGATCATTTGCATGCATATGAAGCTTGTTTTGAGAATGTGATTTGCCATGTGATTGTAGGACCTTGATCCTTGCTTTGAGCCTGCATCCGAGGAAAACTATGTGAGTGGTGCTTTTAATAAAGCTATGTTATACTGTTTTTGATAAGTCTTGTCTTGCTTCGTTTTGATGAAAGTATTTGTTAAGCATGAATGAATAGCCTTGTTATGATGTTATTCTTGAAAAGTCCCTTGTACTGGAGGACTCTAAACTTTCGCAGTATCAAGTACAAAAGTCCCTCATGCTGGAGGACTCTAAACTTTCGCAGCACTAAGTATAAAAGGATACTGTCCTTTCTTGGGAGCACTAGAATGTTAAATCGGGCTACGGGCCTAAGTAACAAGTGCCATAATGTTAAATCGGGCTACGGGCCTAAGTAATGCAAGTCCCTTGTGTTGGAGGACTATAAACTTTCGCAGTACCTTCGACTAATCGATTACGGATCGTACAGCCCTTGTTTTGCCACTGTCGGTTTACTGCGTGGACTTGCTTGTTTTGATAAGCTCTTGATGTGTTCTGTCGATGTTAGTAAGCATCCCTTGAGACTTGTGAGATTTGATTGATGAATACGGTTCATCCCTTGTTTTGATAGAGCTTGATGTGTTTTGCCTTGAAGGAATCTCGGCTAATATTTGTATGGCTCTTGGCATGTCTCGTTTTGAAAGACTTCGGCTATATTCATGCAAAACCTTTATTTCTAGTACCATTCACTGAGTATTTGTGCTCACCCCTCTCTATATATATGTAGGTGATGAGCAGGACGTCGGCGACGCCTAGAATGTGTTTTTGAAAGCTTGTTTTGGATCCATGATTATGTCGGCGTTATTTTGTATTCACGTCGGCACTTCTTGAAAATTTTGCTTCTTGGCTTGTACTCACTGTATTTTGTATATGTCGGCTCGAGAAGCCTTTTGATCAAGTTGTAACACATATTTTGTTTTGTTGTATTCAAGTTGTAAGATGATTGACATTACATTGGATCTATGCACTGCTCTTATGGACTACTTGTATTTCGATTTATTGCTTCCGCATTTGAGAGCCCCGTTTATTATACTCTGATCTTGCTAAACTTTCGAAAGTTGGCCTTCGGTAATCCCTTCGGTAATCCCGGATTACTGGCCATCACGGCACCAAACTACTAGGGGCGGTTTGGGGTCATGACAGAATGGTATCAGAGCACAAGTTCCTCGGTATACGTTAATCACACACTTTGAGTCCTAAAGAGCATAGGATTTCCCTTAGAAAGATGTTAGGGTTGCATCATGGTATTTGGTATTTGAGCGAGGTGTGCATTGTCTTGATATACTTATTTGTTGCTTGCCTACGGGGTTATTTGCTTACTTGTTTTAAAGTCATACTTTGCATGCTCATAGCATCATGAGGAGAGGTAGACCTCCGATTGGTCGGGACCAGCCCGAAGACAGAATGGACAGACTGGAAAGATTAGTTGAAGGTTTGGCCCGCGAATTGAGGCAAACAAGATAGCAGTTCGCCAGTGCTACGTCGACCCAGGCCGAGTAGACCAACGGCCAAAATGTAGTCCCGCCTCCACCTCCTCCAGTGCCGCAAGTTCCCCCGCAACCAGCCTTATATGGGGATGGAACGATAGCTTTGATCCGGGAGTTCAAGAAAATGAAACCACCGAGATTCTCTGGGGGTATAGAGCCGATGAAGGCTGAGGCATGGGTTTTGGAAATGGAAAAATTGTTCGAGGTCTTCCCTAGCACCGACGCTCAGAAAGTGACGTTGGCAGCATTCACATTAGATGATGACGCTCGCAGGTGGTGGATGATGGTGAGAGAGAGCAATCCAGATCTGACCTGGACTCGATTCTTAGAGTTATTCTACAACAAACATTTTCCCCTAAGTGTTCGAAACTGGAAGGCTACCGAATTTCATACTTTGACGCAAGGCAACCGAACAGTGGCGGAATACGACCGCGCTTTTACTGAATTGGCGAGGTTTGTGCCTCACATGGCCAACGATGAATACATGAAGGCCGGGAAGTTCGAGTGTGGGCTTCGTGGACCGATTCAAGACCGAGTAAATTTACACAATATGCCAACTTATGCCGAAGTATTAGACAAAGCCATTCAGGCCGAAGCTAACCTAAGTCGATACCAGAGCTCGGGAGAGAACCACCGGAAGAGACAGAACTATGACAACCGCCGAGGACAGCTGGGCACCAAGAAGAAGACGAACATGGGTAGTGCTAGTAACCTAAGGCAGGAAGGTAATGCTAAACCGACATGCTCGGACTGTGGGAGGCAACATTTCAGGGTTTGTCGCCGGACGTCTGGAGCTTGTTATGAATGTGGCGAGATGGGCCATTTTGTGAGAGATTGCCCCAAGACAAAGGCTGATAACAACAAGAAAGGTGAAAATACTCGAACTCCGTTCAGAAGGGAAATGCCGAGAAAGGACAGATGAGACAGGGCAGAGTATTTGCGTTAGTACCAGGAGACACTCAGAATGCTGAAACAGTGGTGTCAGGTATACTCCTAATTTGCTCCCAAGATGCCTATGTGTTGATTGATTCGGGTTCTACTCATTCGTTTATATCTACTAAGTTTGTCGAGAAAATTGATAGAGAACTAGGGCCCCTTGATTACATGTTATCTGTGTCTACTCCATCTGGGAGATCTATGATTGTTGCATCCATCTATAAAGCATGTGTTGTTGTGATTGAGAATGTGGAATTATTAGTAGATTTAATGCCTCTAGACATAGCCCATTTTGATGTTATACTAGGAATGGATTGGTTGGTCACAAATCATGCATCTATTAACTGTGCTTCAAAAAGTGTCACATTGAGACCCCCCAACCTAGCCGAGGTTATTTTCCAGGGTAAAGGGATAGTGCCCCCACCTTACTTGATTTCGTCCATTAAGGCCTATAAGTTAATTCAGAAGGGGTGCCGAGGCTACTTGTGTAGTATACTGAGTGATCAGAATGGAAATGTTAATTTAGCCGACATCCCAGTTGTTAATGAATTTTCCGACGTCTTCCCAGACGAATTGCCTGGCCACTTAACCGATAGAGAAATAGAGTTTACTGTTAACATCATGTCGGGAACGCAGCCGATCTCCAAAACACCTTATAGGATGGCCCCAGCTGAACTTAGAGAATTGAAACTGCAACTACAAAAATTGTTGGATAAGGGATTTATTAGGCCGAGCACTTCACCATGGGGAGCACCTGTTTTATTTGTTAAGAAAAAGGATGGCACACTCCGTCTTTGCATCGATTATAGAGAACTTAATAAAGTCACTATCAAGAACAAGTACCCATTACCTAGGATTGATGATCTGCTTGACCAATTACAAGGAGCCCAAGTCTTTTCTAAGATTGACCTTAGGTCTGGTTACCATCAGCTTAAAGTTAAAGCCGAAGATGTTGAGAAGACCGCTTTTCGGACAAGATATGGTCACTACGAGTTTTTAGTAATGCCTTTTGGAGTGACCAATGCCCCTGCTACATTTATGGATTTAATGAACAGAGTCTTCAAGCCATATTTGGATGAGTTTGTAGTTGTCTTCATTGATGATATACTGATCTATTCCAAGAGTAAAACTGAACATAAAAACCATTTGAGACTTGCCTTACAGATTTTGAGGGACCGGAAATTGTATGCTAAGTTTAACAAGTGTGAATTTTGGCTTTCTGCTATTTCATTTTTGGGTCATGTGATTAGTAAATAGGGTATCTCGGTTGATCCTAGCAAAATTGAAGCCGTAGTAAATTGGCCGAGGCCGACTAATGTATCCGAGGTTCGTAGTTTTCTGGGTTTGGCAGGTTATTATAGGAAATTTGTGAAGGATTTCTCAAGGATTGCAATTCCATTGACGCAATTGACTAAGAAGGGAGCACCGTATGAATGGACTAAAGATTGGGAATCAGCTTTCCAGGAACTGAAGACGAGGTTAGTTACAGCACTAGTACTCGTACTTCCATCAAGTAATGAAGAGTTTCATGTCTATAGTGATGCATCGCATAAGGGTTTGGGTTGTGTGTTAATGCAAGGGGGTAAGGTTATAGCTTATGCGTCTCGCCAGTTGAAACCCCATGAGAAGAACTATCCTACCCACGATTTAGAATTAGCGGCCGTGGTATTTGCTTTGAAGATTTGGCGTCATTATTTGTATGGAGCCTCTTGTCAGGTGTTTACAGACCATAAGAGTTTAAAGTACCTGTTCACTCAGAAGGAATTGAATTTGAGACAGAGAAGGTGGCTTGAGTTGTTGAAGGACTATGATATGCAAATTCAATATCACCCTGGTAAAGCTAACAGTGTAGCCGACGCTTTGAGCAGAAAGTCAGATGGAAATTTGGCGTGTTTGACCATGATAGCAGTAGAGCCGACTATTGTTGATGAGGTAAAGACAAGACAGATGGAGGATAAATTCTTCAGGAAAGTAGCCGAGGAGATCGTTACAAAGCCGAGATCAGGTTATACCATCGAGAATCAAGTGCTTAAGTTTGAAGGAAGGTTATGTGTGGCCGACATCCCAGAGTTGAAAAGGAAAATTTTGCAGGAAGCTCACGGTTCTAAGTTTGCTGTTCATCCAGGGAACACCAAAATGTATCAAGATGTGAAGCAGACCTTCTGGTGGCCAAACATGAAAAGAGAAATAGCCGAATTTGTGTCCCAGTGTTTGCATTGTCAACAAGTGAAAGCAGAACATCAAAGACCGGCAGGACTTCTTCAACCTTTGCCGATTCCTGAGTGGAAATGGGAACACATCTCCATGGATTTTGTGATTGGTTTGCCGAAGACACCGAAAGGTATGGATTCGATTTGGGTTGTTGTTGATAGATTAACTAAATCAGCACACTTTTTACCTGTTAAGACTACCTTCAGCGCCGATCAACTTGCCTTGATATATGTGAACGAGATTGTCAGACTTCATGGAGTGCCGATGTCAATTGTGTCAGACCGAGATCCTAAATTTGTTTTTAGATTTTGGCAGAGTCTACAGAGGGCTTTCGGAGCCGAGCTGAGATTTAGTACAGCTTTTCATCCCCAGACGGATGGGCAGACAGAGAGGACTATTCAGACACTTGAAGATATGCTTAGACTTTGTGTATTGGACTTCCTAGGAAGTTGGGGAACACATTTTCCCTTAGTGGAATTCACTTACAACAACAGTTATCAAGCTAGCCTTGGCATGGTGCCGTATGAAGCCTTGTATGGAAGAAAATGTAGGTCGCCGATATGTTGGACCGAAGTCGGAGACAGAGCTCTGCTTGGCCCCGAATTGATTCAAGTGACAACAGAGAAGATTAAACTTATCCAACAGAGGATTAAAATTGCCTAGAGCCGACAAAAGAGCTACGCCGACCAGAGAAGGAATGAGTTAGAATTCGAAGTTGGGAACCATGTATTCCTGAAAGTTTCACCAATGAAAGGAGTTTCCAGATTTGGAAAGAAGGGTAAATTAGCACCTCGGTATATTGGACCGTTTGAAATTCTTGAGAGAATTAACCCCGTTGCCTACAGACTTGCTTTGCCGCCAGATTTGAGCCAAGTCCACAATGTGTTTCATGTTTCGATGTTGAAGAAGTACGTCCGAGATCCACTGCATATAATTGATCATTCCGAGATTTCGGTTAATGAGGATTTGGGCTACGAGGAGAAGCCAATAAGGATTATTGACAGATAAGTGAGGCAGTTGAGAAACAAATCGATACCGATGATAAAGGTCGAATGGAAGGAACATTATGGCACAGAGGCCACGTGGGAAAAGGAAGAGGATGTGAGAATCCGTTATCCAGAATTGTTCCTGGAACGAGGTAATTTAAGTTTGGGGACCAAACTTCTTTAAGGGGGGTAGGATGTAACAACCCTCACCTTACTCTTGTCATACTTGCATACGTTCATGCATGATCTTGTCTTGATATGTTATTTTGCTAGTTTTGCCTTGCCTTGTTTTGTTTAAGTATTACTTGCATGATTTTGTTCTTTGCTCGGCGTGTAGCCGAGGTCATCTCGAGATTTGACCAACCCTAAACCTTTGTACTTTGAAATATTGTGGAACCGCTTGGTCGATACCCTCTTCACCTTGGGCACGTTGCCGAGATGTTTTGCACTTAGTGAACCTTGTCCGCAGGCAGGTATGGCCTAGGCCGAGATGTGGCACACCCCGGCCAAGGTGTGGCACAGCTTAGTCAAGTGTCGTCCTCCCTAGCCGATGTCTTTGTCACCCTGTTGCCAAGGCTTTGACCTTAGCCGATGTTGTTATTTGCCGATGTGTCTCACCCAACTTGCTGCATACGCTTTGTTAGAGACTTGTCTTATCTATCAATCACCTTTTCGAGTTAGGCCAACCCGCTAGCGCCACGTGTCCGAGCTGATTGTTAAGACAGCCGGCAGGCCTAGAAACAAATCATTTCTTTGTCTCAAATCTTTGCCTTTAGAGAGAGAAGCTCTAGAGAGAAGGAAGAGAAGTTCTTGAGTGAGAGTAAGTCTTCCAAGCTTGATTTTCGTGGTTTGATCCGTTGGATCCGAGTTTTGAGGTAAGAACCTTGACCTACTTTGATTGTTGATATTGATCATCTAGTTGCATTGCATGATCGGATCTGTTTTGCATGTCATGCATTGCTTTGAAGTCGGTTTCGGAAGAAAAAGATAGTGTTCATGTGTTTTGAAGAAAAGTCTCATTTTGATCCGAAAGATTGGAACCAGAACCATGTTTTTGTGTTTATTCTTGCATGACCTTCTTGTATGGGTACCCAGGTCCATGTTTTGAACTCATGGCATGAAAACTCAGATTTTTGTAACAAGTTGTGAACTTGCATCCATCTTCCAAATGATCATGTTCTTCATATTCTTCAGGGGGAAACCCAGGTTTTCCCGGCTTTGTTTTGATGGAGCCCTCGGGACCACACCTTGGCAAGGAGGTGTGGGACCTCGGCAAAGACCTGGTTGGTACCCAGTCTGTTTTCATGAAACGGGGGCAATGTTTAAACCCCCAGCATGTTTTGCTTTGTTATTGATTCGGATCTGGTTAGGATGCCGAGATCATTTGCATGCACATGAAGCTTGTTTTGAGAATGTGATTTGCCATGTGATTGTAGGACCTTGATCCTTGCTTTGAGCCTGCATCCGAGGAAAACTATGTGAGTGGTGCTTTTAATAAAGCTATGTTATACTGTTTTTGATAAGTCTTGTCTTGCTTCGTTTTGATGAAAGTATTTGTTAAGCATGAATGAATAGCCTTGTTATGATGTTATTCTTGAAAAGTCCCTTGTACTGAAGGACTCTAAACTTTCGCAGTATCAAGTACAAAAGTCCCTCATGCTGGAGGACTCTAAACTTTCGCAGCACTAAGTATAAAAGGATACGGTCCTTTCTTGGGAGCACTAGAATGTTAAATTGGGCTACGGGCCTAAGTAACAAGTGCCATAATGTTAAATCGGGCTACGGGCCTAAGTAACGCAAGTCCCTTGTGCTGGAGGACTATAAACTTTCGCAGTACCTTTGACTAATCGATTACGGATCGTACAGCCCTTGTTTTGCCACTGTCGGTTTACCGCGTGGACTTGCTTGTTTTGATAAGCTCTTGATGTGTTCTGCCGATGTTAGTAAGCATCCCTTGAGACTTGTGAGATTTGATTGATGAATACGGTTCATCCCTTGTTTTGATAGAGCTTGATGTGTTTTGCCTTGAAGGAATCTCGGCTAATATTTGTATGGCTCTTGGCATGTCTCGTTTTGAAAGACTTCGGCTATATTCATGCAAAACCTTTATTTCTAGTACCATTCACTGAGTATTTGTGCTCACCCCTCTCTATATATATGTAGGTGATGAGCAGGACGTCGGCGACGCCTAGAATGTGTTTTTGAAAGCTTGTTTTGGATCCATGATTATGTCGGCGTTATTTTGTATTCACGTCGGCACTTCTTGAAAATTTTGCTTCTTGGCTTGTACTCACTGTATTTTGTATATGTCGGCTCGAGAAGCCTTTTGATCAAGTTGTAACACATATTTTGTTTTGTTGTATTCAAGTTGTAAGATGATTGACATTACATTGGATCTATGCACTGCTCTTATGGACTACTTGTATTTCGATTTATTGCTTCCGCATTTGAGAGCCCCGTTTATTATACTCTGATCTTGCTAAACTTTCGAAAGTTGGCCTTCGGTAATCCCTTCGGTAATCCCGGATTACTGGCCATCACGGCACCAAACTACTAGGGGCGGTTTGGGGTCGTGACATTACCCAGTGAAGAACTTAACAATTTACCAGTAAATTTCTTAGTCAATTTGCAGTAAAATCTCAATAAATTACTCAGTAAATTATAAGTAGATTCTTAATAAATTACTCAGTAAATTTCCAAAAAATTCTCATTACATTAGTCAGCAAAATTCTCAATAAATTACACGCAAAATTCTCAGAAAATTATTCAGTAAATTCTTAGAAAATCCTGTGTAAATTCTTAGAAAATCATTAGAAATTTTTCTATGAATTGCTCAGTAAATTATGAGTAAATTACTCTGTAAATTCTCAGAAAATTTTGTATAAATTCTTGGTAAATTACTCAGTAAATTCACAGAATTTTTTTAAAAAATTACTCAACAAATTACTCTGTAAATTATTCGTTAAATTTTCAATAAATTCTCTATAAATTACTCAGTTAATTATCGGTGAATTACTTAATAAATAAAAAACTAAATTACTCTGACAATTTTCAATAAATTCTAAGAAAATTCTCAATAAATTATGAGTAAATTACTCATTAAATTCACAGTAAATTCTCAATAAATTACTCAGCAAATTACCAGTAAAGTTATCGTAAATTCGCGGTAAATAAATCGGTAAATTCTCAGTAAATTGCTTCGTAAATGATTGGTAAGTTCGTAGAAAATTACTCAACAAATTCTCAGTAAATTCTCAATAAACTCTTAGTAATTTACTGAGTAAATTCTAAATAAATTACAAAGTAAATTCATAGTAAATTATTCAGTGAATTACTCACTAAATTTATCTGTAAATTACTAGGTAAATTCCCAGTAAATTACTAAGTTAATTATCGATAAGTTCTCAAAAAATTCTTGGTCAATTACTTAGTAAATTACTCAGTAAATTATTAGAAAATTACTTTGTAAATTCCAAGAAAATAACAAAGTAAATTATCTGTAAATTATTTAATAAATTCTAAGCAAATTACTGGGTAAATTCTCAATAAATTACTCCTTAAATTCTCAGTAAATTAATCAGTGAATTATTCAGTAATTTATCAGTAAATTACTCGATAAATTCTCAGTAAATTACTCAGTAAATAATTTGTAAATTCTCTGTTAATTACTCAGTAAATTACCAGTAAATTATTTAGTAAATTCTCACTAAATTACTCAGGAAATTTCTCAGTAAATTACCTGTAAAATTCTCTATAAATTATTCAGCAAATTCTTAGTAATTTATCAGAAAATTCAGAATAAATTCTCCAAAAATTACAAGAATATTTTTTGTGAATTAATCAGTAAATTATGAGTAAATTACTCAATAAATTCTCAGAAAATTCTATATAAATTCTTGATAAATTCAAAGTAATTTCTTAGCAAATTATTCAGCAAATTACTTCGTAAATTCGTAAATAAATTACTCGTTAAGTTTTCAATAAATTCTCTATAAATTACCCTGTAAATTATCTGTAAATTTTCAGTAAATTATTTAACAAATTCTAAATAAATTGCTCAGAAAATTGTCAATAATTTCCAAGAAAATTCTGTATAAATTCTTGGTAAATTACTCAGAAAATTATCAAAAAAAAAAATTCGTCAATTACTTTGTTAATTCTCAGTAAATTACTCAGTAAATTATTCGAACATTAATTAGTGAATTTCTTTTAAATTCTTAGTAAATTATTCAATAAATTCTAAGTACATTACTTAGTAAATTCTCAATAAATTAATCCAGAAAGTCTAAGTAAATTATCAATAAATTCTTAGTAACATACTCAGTAAATTCTCAATAAATTACTTAGAAATTTCCAACTAAATTACCCAGTGAAGAACTTAACAATTTATCAGTAAATTTCTTAGTCAATTCGCAGTAAAATCTCAACAAATTACTCAGTAAATTATCGGTAGATTCTTAGTAAATTACTCAATAAATTCCCAGTAAATTCTCATTACATTAGTCAGTAAAATTCTCAATAAATTACAGGCAAAATTCTCAAAAAATTATTCAGTAAATTCTTAGAAAATTCTGTTTAAATTCTTAGAAAATCATTAGAAATTTTTTTTGTGAATTGCTCAGTAAATTATGAGTACATTACTCTGTAAATTCTCATAAAATTTTGTATAAATTCTTGTTAAATTACTCAGTAAATTCACAGAATTTTTTTAAAAACTTACTCAGCAAATTACTCTGTAAATTATTCGTTAAATTTGCAATAAATTCTCTATAAATTACTCAGTTAATTATCGATGAATTACTCAATAAATAAAAAACTAAATTACTCTGAAAATTTTCAATAAATTCTAAGAAAATTCTCAATAAATTATGAGTAAATTACTCATTAAATTCACGAAAATTTCCAATAAATTACTCAGCAAATTACCATTAACGTTATAGTAAATTCGTGGTAAATAACTCGGTAAATTCTCAGTAAATTGCTTCGTAAATGATTGGTAAGTTCCTTGAAAATTACTCAACAAATTCTCAATAAACTCTTAGTAATTTACTGAGTAAATTCTATATAAATTACTAAGTAAATTCAAAGTAAATTATTCGGTGAATTACTCACTAAATTTATCTGTAAATTACTAGGTAAATTCTCAGTAAATTACTCAGTTAATTATGGATAAGTTCTCAAAAAATCCTTGGTCAATTACTTAGTAAGTTACTCAGTAAATTATTAGAAACTTACTCTGTAAATTCCAAGAAAATAACACAGTAAATTATCTGTAAATTATTTAATAAATTCTAAGCAAATTACTGGGTAACTTCTCAATAAATTACTCCTTAAATTCTCAGAAAATTAATGAGTGAATTATTCAGTAATTTATAACTAAATTACTCGATAAATTCTTTGTAAATTACTCAGTAAATTATTGGTAAATTCTCTGTTAATTATTCAGTAAATTACCAGTAAGTTACACGTAAAATTCTCTATAAATTATTCTGCAAATTCTTAGTAATTTATCAGAAAATTCTGAGTAAATTCTCAAAAAATTACAAGAATATTTTTTGTGAATTAATCAGTAAATTATGAGTAAATTACTCAATAAATTCTCAGAAAATTCTATATAAATTCTTGGTAAATTCAAAATAATTTCTTAGCAAATGATTCAGCAAATTACTCCGTAAATTCGTAAATAAATTACTCGTTAAGTTTTCAATAAATTCTCTGTAAATTACTCTGTAAATTATCTCTAAATTTTCAGTAAATTATTTAATAAATTCTAAATAAATTACTCAGAAAATTTTCAATAATTTCCAAGAAAATTCTATATAAATTCTTGGTAAATTACTCATAAAATTATCAAAAAAAAATTCGTGAATTACTTTGTTAATTCTCAGTAAATTACTCAGTAAATTATTCGAACATTAATTAGTGAATTTCCTGTAAATTCTCAGTAAATTATTCAATAAATTCTAAGTAAATTACTTAGTAAATTCTCAATAAATTAATCCAGAAAGTCTAAGTAAATTATCAATAAATTCTTAGTAACTTACTTAGTAAATTCTCAATAAATTACTTAGAAATTTCCAACTAAATTACCCAGTGAAGAACTTAACAATTTACTAGTAAATTTCTTAATCAATTCGCAGTAAAATCTCAATAAATTACTCAGTAAATTATCGGTAGATTTTTAGTAAATTACTTAGTAAATTCCCAGTAAATTCTCATTATATTACTCAGTAAAATTCCCAATAAATTACACGCAAAATTCTCGAAAACTTATTCAGTAAATTCTTAGAAAATCCTGTGTAAATTCTTAGAAAATCATTAGAAATTTTTTTGTGAATTTCTCAGTAAATTATGAGTAAATTACTCTGTAATTTCTCAGAAAATTTTGTATAAATTCTTGGTAAATTACTCAGTAAATTCACGGAATTTTTTTAAAAAATTACTCAGCAAATTACTCTGTAAATTATTCGTTAAATTTTCGATAAATTCTCTATAAATTACTCAGTTAATTATCGGTGAATTACTCAATAAATAAAAAAGTAAATTACTCTGAAAATTTTCAATAAATTCTAAGAAAAGTCTCAATAAATTATGAGTAAATTACTCATTAAATTCACAGTAAATTCTCAATAAATTACTCAGCAAATTACCGTTAAAGTTATAGTAAATTCGTGGTAAATAACTCGGTAAATTCTCAGTAAATTGCTTCGTAAATGATTGGTAAGTTCCTAGAAAATTACTCAACAAATTCTCAGAAAATTCTCAATAAACTATTAGTAATTTACTGAGTAAATTCTAAATAAATTACTAAGTAAATTCATAGTAAATTATTCGCTGAATTACTCACTAAATTTATCTGTAAATTACTAGGTAAATTCCCAGTAAATTACTCAGTTAATTATCGATAAGTTCTCCAAAAATTCTTGGTCAATTACTTAGTAAATTACTCAGTAAATTATTAGAAAATTACTCTGTAAATTCCAAGAAAATAACACAGTAAATTATCTGTAAATTATTTAATAAATTCTAAGCAAATTACTGGGTAAATTCTCAATAAATTACTCCTTAAATTCTCAGTACATTAATGAGTGAATTATTCAGTAATTTATCAGTAAATTACTCGATAAATTCTCTGTAAATTACTCAGTAAATTATTGGTAAATTCTTTGTTAATTACTTAGTAAATTACCAGTAAATTACTTAGTAAATTCTCACTAAATTACTCAGGAAATTTCTCAGTAAATTACACGTAAAATTCTCTATAAATTATTCAGCAAATTCTTAGTAATTTATCAGAAAATTCTGAGTAAATTCTCAAAAAATTACAAGAATATTTTTGTGAATTAATCAGTAAATTATGAGTAAATTACTCAATAAATTCTCAGAAAATTCTATATAAATTCTTGGTAAATTCAAAGTAATTTCTTAGCAAATTATTCAGCAAATTACTCCGTAAATTCGTAAATAAATTACTCGTTAAGTTTTCAATAAATTCTCTATAAATTACTCTGTAAATTATTTGTAAATTTTCAGTAAATCATTTAATAAATTCTAAATAAATTACCCAGAAAATTTTCAATAATTTCCAAGAAAATTATGTATAAATTCATGGTAAATTACTCATAAAATTATCAAAACAAAATTCGTGAATTACTTTGTTAATTCTCAGTAAATTACTCAGTAAATTATTCGAACATTAATTAGTGAATTTCCTGTAAATTCTCAGTAAATTATTCGAACATTAATTAGTGAATTTCCTGTAAATTCTGAGTAAATTATTCAATAAATTCTAAGTAAATTACTTAGTAAATTCTCAATAAATTAATCCAGAAAGTCTATGTAAATTATCAATAAATTCTTAGTAACTTACTCAGTAAATTCTCAATAAATTACTTAGAAATTTCCAACTAAATTACCCAGTGAAGAACTTAACAATTTACTAGTAAATTTTTTAGTTAATTCGCAGTAAAATCTCAATAAATTACTCAGTAAATTATCGGTAGATTCTTAGTAAATTACTCAGTAAATTCCCAGAAAATTCTCATTACATTACTCAGTAAAATTCTCAGTAAATTACACGCAAAATTCTCAGAAAATTATTCAGTAAATTCTTAGAAAATCGTTAGAAATTTTTTTGTGAATTGCTTAGTAAATTATGAGTAAATTACTCTGTAAATTCTCAGAAAAATTTGTATAAATTCTTGGTAAATTACTCAGTAAATTCACAGAATTTTTTTAAAAAATTACTAAGCAAATTACTCTATAATTTATTAGTTAAATTTTCAACAAATTCTCTATAAATTACTCAGTTAATTATCGGTGAATTACTCAATAAATAAAAAAGTAAATCACTCTGAAAATTTTCAATAAATTCTAAGAAAATTCTCAATAAATTATGAGTAAATTACTCATTAAATTCACAGTAAATTCTCAATAAATTACTCAGCAAATTACCATTAAAGTTATAGTAAATTCGTGGTAAATAACTCGGTAAATTCTCAATAAATTACTTCGTAAATGATTGGTAAGTTCCTAGAAAATTACTGAACAAATTCTCAGTAAATTCTCAATAAACTCTTAGAAAATTTACTGAGTAAACTCTAAATAAATTACTAAGTAAATTCATAGTAAATTACTCACTAAATTTATCTATAAATTACTAGGTAAATTCCCAGTAAATTACTAAGTTAATTATCGATAAGTTCTCAAAAAATCCTTGGTCAATTACTTAGTAAATTTCTCAGTAAATTATTAGAAAATTACTCTGTAAATTCCAAGAAAATAACACAGTAAATTATCTGTAAATTATTTAATAAATTCTAAGCAAATTACTGGTAAATTCTCAATAAATTACTCCTTAAATTCTCAGTAAATTAATGCGTGAATTATTCAGTAATTTATCAGTAAATTAGTTGATAAATTCTCTGTAAATTACTCAGTAAATTTTTGGTAAATTCTCTGTTAATTACTCAGTAAATTACCAGTAAATTATTTAGTAAATTCTCAGTAAATTACTCAGGAAATTTCTCAGTAAATTACACGTAAAATTCTCTATAAATTATTCTGCAAATTCTTAGTAATTTATCAGAAAATTCTGAGTAAATTCTCAAAAAATTACAAGAATATTTTTTGTGAATTAATTAGTAAATTATGAGTAAATTACTCAAAAAATTCTCAAAAAATTCTATATAAATTCTTGGTAAATTCAAAGTAATTTCTTAGCAAATTATTCAGCAAATTACTCTGTAAATTCGTAAATAAATTACCCGTTAAGTTTTCAATAAATTCTCTATAAATTACTCTGTAAATTATCTGTAAATTTTCAGTAAATTATTTAATAAATTCTAAATAAATTACTCAGAAAATTTTCGATAATTTCCAAGAAAATTCTGTATAAATTCTTGGTAAATTACTCAAAAAATTATCAAAAAAAAATTGTGAATTACTTTGTTAATTCTCAGTAAATTACTCAGTAAATTATTCGAACATTAATTAGTGAATTTCCTGTAAATTCACAGTAAATTATTCAATAAATTCTAAGTAAATTACTTAGTAAATTCTCAATAAATTAATCCAGAAAGTCTATGTAAATTATCAATAAATTCTTAGTAACTTACTTAGTAAGTTCTCAATAAATTACTTAGAAATTTCCAACTAAATTATCCAGTGAAGAACTTAACAATTTACCAGTAAATTTCTTAGTCAATTCGCAGTAAAATCTCAATAAATTACTCAGTAAATTATCGGTAGATTCTTATTAAATTACTCAGTAAATTCTCATTACATTACTCAGTAAAATTCTCAATAAATTACACGCAAAATTCTCAGAAAATTATTCAGTAAATTCTTAGAAAATCCTGTGTAAATTCTTAGAAAATCGTTAGAAAGTTTTTTGTGAATTGCTCAGTAAATTATGAGTAAATTACTCTGTAAATTCTCAGAAAATTTTGTATAAATTCTTGGTAAATTACTCAGTAAATTCACAGATTTTTTTTAAAAAAATTACTTAGTAAATTATTCATTAAATTTTCAATAAATTCTCTATAAATTACTCAGTTAATTATCGGTGAATTATTTAATGAATAAAAAAGTAAATTACTCTGAAAATTTTTAATAAAATCTAAGAAAATTCTCAATAAATTATGAGTAAATTACTCATTAAATTCTCAATAAATTACTCAGCAAATTACCATTAAAGTTATAGTAAATTCGTGGTAAATAACTCGGTAAATTCTCAATAAATTACTTCGTAAATGATTGGTAAGTTCCTAGAAAATTACTGAACAAATTCTCAGTAAATTCTCAATAAACTCTTACTAATTTACTGAGTAAATTATAAATAAATTACTAAGTAAATTCATAGTAAATTACTCACTAAATTTATCTATAAATTACTAGGTAAATTCCCAGTAAATTACTAAGTTAATTATTGATAAGTTCTCAAAAAATCCTTGGTCAATTACTTAGTAAATTACTCAGTAAATTGTTAGAAAATTACTCTATAAATTCCAAGAAAATAACACAGTAAATTATCTGTAAATTATTTAATAAATTCTAAGCAAATTACTGGGTAAATTCTCAATAAATTACTCCTTAAATTCTCCGTAAATTAATGCGTGAATTATTCGATAATTTATCAGTAAATTACTTGATAAATTCTCTGTAAATTACTCAGTAAATTATTGCTAAATTCTCTGTTAATTACTCAGTAAATTACCAGTAAATTATTTAGTAAATTCTCACTAAATTACTAAGGAAATTTCTCAGTAAATTACACATAAAATTCTCTATAAATTATTCATCAAATTCTTAGTAATTTATCAGAAAATTCTGCGTAAATTCTCAAAAAATTACAAGAATATTTTTTGTGAATTAATCAGTAAATTATGAGTAAATTACTCAATAAATTCTCAGAAAATTCTATATAAATTCTTGGTAAATTCAAAGTAATTTCTTAGCAAATTATTCAGCAAATTACTCCGTAAATTCGTAAATAAATTACCCGTTAAGTTTTCAATAAATTCTCTATAAATTACTCTGTAAATTATCTGTAAATTTTCAGTAAATTATTTAATAAATTCTAAATAAAATACTCAGAAAATTTTCAATAATTTCCAAGAAAATTCTGCATATATTCTTGGTAAATTACACATAAAATTATGAAAAAAAAAAATTGTGAATTACTTTGTCAATTCTCAGTAAATTATTCGAACATTAATTAGTGAATTTCCTGTAAATTCTAAGTAAATTACTTAGTAAATTCTCAATAAATTAATCCAGAAAGTCTATGTAAATTATCAATAAATTCTTAGCAACTTACTCAGTAAATTCCCAATAAATTACTTAGAAATTTCCAACTAAATTACCCAGTGAAGAACCTAACAATTTACCAGTAAATTTCTTAGTCAATTCGCAGTAAAATCTCAATAAATTACTCAGAAAATTATCGGTAGATTCTTAGTAAATTACTCAGTAAATTCCCAGTAAATTCTCATTACATTACTCAGTAAAATTCTCAATAAATTACACGCAAAATTCTCAGAAAATTATTTAGTAAATTCTTCGAAAATCCTGTGTAAATTCTTAGAAAATCGTTAGAAATTTTTTTGTGATTTGCTCAGTAAATTATGAGTAAATTACTCTGTAAATTCTCAGAAAATTTTGTATAAATTCTTGGAAAATTACTCAGTAAATTAAAAGAATTTTTTTAAAAAATTACCCAGCAAATTACTCTGTAAATTATTAGTTAAATTTTCAACAAATTCTCTATAAATTACTCAGTTAATTATCGTTGAATTACTCAATAAATAAAAAAGTAAATTACTCTGAAAATTTTCAATAAATTCTAAGAAAATTCTCAATAAATTATGAGTAAATTACTCATTAAATGCACAGTAAATTCTCAATAAATTACTCAGCAAATTACCATTAAAGTTATAGTAAATTCGTGGTAAATAATTCGGTAAATTCTCAGTAAATTGCTTCGTAAATGATTGGTAAGTTCCTAGAAAATTACTCAACAAATTCTCAGTAAATTCTCAATAAACTCTTAGTAATTTACTGAGTAAATTCTAAATAAATTACTAAGTAAATTCATAGTAAATTACTTACTAAATTTATCTATAAATTACTAGGTAAATTCCCAGTAAATTACTAAGTTAATTATCGATAAGTTCTCAAAAAATCCTTGGTCAATTACTTAGTAAATTACTCAGTAAATTCCAAGAAAATAACACAGTAAATTATCTGTAAATTATTTAATAAATTCTAAGCAAATTACTGGGTAAATTCTCAATAAATTACTCCTTAAATTCCCAGTAAATTAATGCGTGAATTATTCAGTAATTTATCAGTAAATTTGTCGATAAATTCTCTGTAAATTACTCAGTAAATTATTGGTAAATTCTCTGTTAATTACTCAGTAAATTGCCAGTAAATTATTTAGTAAATTCTCACTAAATTACTCAGGAAATTTCTCAGTAAATTACACGTAAAATTCTCTATAAATTATTCTGCAAATTATAAGTAATTTATTAGAAAATTCTAAGTAAATTCTCAAAAAATTACAAGAAAATTTTTTGTGAATTAATCAGTAAATTATGAGTAAATTACTCAATAAATTCTCTGAAAATTCTATATAAATTCTTGGTAATTTCAAAGTAATTTCTTAGCAAATGATTCAGCAAATTACTCCGTAAATTCGTAAATAAATTACTCGTTAAGTTTTCAATAAATTCTCTGTAAAATACTCGGTAAATTTTCAGTAAATTATTTAATAAATTCTAAATAAATTACTCATAAAATTTTCAATAATTTCCAAGAAAATTCTATATAAATTCTTGGTAAATTACTCATAAAATTATCAGAAAAAAAATTCGTGAATTACTTTGTTAATTCTCAGTAAATTACTCAGTAAATTATTCGAACGTTAATTAGTGAATTTCCTGTAAATTCTCAGTAAATTATTCAATAAATTCTAAGTAAATTACTTAGTAAATTCTCAATAAATTAATCCAGAAAGTCTAAGTAAATTATCAATAAATTCTTAGTAACTTACTTAGTAAATTCTCAATAAATTACTTAGAAATTTCCAACTAAATTACCCAGTGAAGAACTTAACAATTTACCAGTAAATTTCTTAATCAATTCGCAGTAAAATCTCAATAAATTACTCAGTAAATTATCCGTAGATTCTTAGTAAATTACTTAGTAAATTCTCATTACATTACTTAGTAAAATTCTCAATAAATTACACGCAAAATTCTCAGAAACTTATTCAGTAAATTCTTAGAAAATCATTAGAAATTTTTTTGTGAATTGCTCAGTAAATTTTGTATAAATTCTTGGTAAATTACTCATTAAATTCACAGAATTTTTTTAAAAAATTACTCAGCAAATTACTCTGTAAATTATTAGTTAAATTTTCAACAAATTCTCTATAAATTACTCAGTTAATTGTCGGTGAATTACTCAATAAATAAAAAAGTAAATTACTCTGAAAATTTTCAATAAATTCTAAGAAAATTCTCAATAAATTATGAGTAAGTTACTCATTAAATTCACAGTAAATTCTCAATAAATTACTCAGCAAATTACCATTAAAGCTATAGTAAATTCGTGGTAAATAACTCTGTAAATTCTTAGTAAATTGCTTCGTAAATGATTGGTAAGTTCCTAGAAAATTACTCAACAAATTCTCAATAAACTCTTAGTAATTTACTGAGTAAATTCTAAATAAATTACTAAGTAAATTCATTGTAAATTGTTCGGTGAATTACTCACTAAATTTATCTGTAAATTTCTAGGTAAATTCCCAGTAAATTACTCAGTTAATCATCGATAAGTTCTCAATAAATCCGTGGTCAATTACTTAGTAAATTACTCGGTAAATTATTAGAAAATTACTCTGTAAATTCCAAGAAAATAACACAGTAAATTATCTGTAAATTATTTAATAAATTCTTAGGAAATTACTGGGTAAATTCTCAATAAATTAATCCTTAAATTCTCAGTAAATTAATGAGTGAATTATTCTGTAATTTATCAGTAAATTATTGGTAAATTCTCTGTTAATTACTCTGTAAATTACCAGTAAATTACTTAGTAAATTCTCACTAAATTACACAGCAAATTTCACAGTAAATTACACGTAAAATTCTCTCTAAATTATTCAGCAAATTCATAGAAATTTATTAGAAAATTCTGAGTAAATTCTCAAAAAATTACAAGAATATTTTTTGTGAATTAATCAGTAAATTATGAGTAAATTACTCAATAAATTCTCAGAAAATTCTATATAAATTCTTGGAAAATTCAAAGTAATTTCTTAGCAAATTATTCAGCAAATTACTCCGTAAATTCGTAAAAAAATTGCCCGTTAAGTTTTCAATAAATTATCTATAAATTACTCTGTAAATTATCTATAAATTTTCAGTAAATTATTTAATAAATTCTAAATAAATAACCCAGAAAATTTTCAATAATTTCCAAGAAAATTCTGTATAAATTCTGGGTAAATTACTCATAAAATTATCAGAAAAAAAATTCGTGAATAACTTTGTTAATTCTCAGTAAATTACTCAGTAAATTATTTGAATACTAATTAGTGAATTTCCTGTAAATTCTCAGTAAATTATTCAATAAATTCTAAGTAAATTGCTTAGTAAATTCTCAATAAATTAATCCAGAAAGTCTATGTAAATTATCAATAAATTCTTAGTAACTTACTCAGTAAATTCTCAATAAATTACTTAGAAATTTCCAACTAAATTACCCAATGAAGAACTTAACAATTTACCAGTAAATTTCTTAGTCAATTCGCAGTAAAATCTCAATAAATTACTCAGTAAATTATCGGTAGATTCTTAGTAAATTACTTAGTAAATTCCCAGTAAATTCTCATTACATTACTCAGTAAAATTCTCAATAAATTACATGCAAAATTCTCAGAAAATTATTCAGTAAATTCTTAGAAAATCCTGTGTAAATTCTTAGAAAATCATTAGAAATTTTTCTGTGAATTGCTCAGTAAATTATGAGTAAATTACTCTGTAAATTCTCAGAAAATTTTGTATAAATTCTTGGTAAATTACTTAGTAAATTCACAGAATTTTTTTCAAAAATTACTCAGCAAATTACTCTGTAAATTATTCGTTAAATTTTCAATAAATTCTCAATAAATTACTCAGTTAATTATCGGTGAATTACTCAATAAATAAAAAAGTAAATTACTCTGAAAATTTTCAGTAAATTCTAAGAAAATTCTCAATAAATTATGAGTAAATTACTCATTAAATTCACAGTAAATTCTCAATAATTACTCAGCAAATTACCATTAAAGCTATAGTAAATTTGTGGTAAATAACTCGGTAAATTCTCAGTAAATTGCTTCGTAAATGATTGGTAAATTCCTAGAAAATTACTCAACAAATTCTCAGTAAATTCTCAATAAACCCTTAGTAATTTACTGAGTAAATTCTAAATAAATTACAAAGTAAATTGATAGTAAATTATTCGGTGAATTACTCACTAAATTTATCTGTAAATTACTAGGTGAATTCCCAGTAAATTACTCAGTTAATTATCGATAAGTTCTCAAAAATCCTTGGTCAATTACTTAGTAAATTACTCGATAAATTATTAGAAAATTACTCTGTAAATTCCAAGAAAACAACACAGTAAATTACCTGTAAATTATTTATTAAATTCTAAGCAAATTACTGGGTAAATTCTCAATAAATTGCACCTTAAATTCTCAGTAAAATAATGTGTGAATTATTCAGTAATTTAGCAGTAAATTACTCGATAAATTCTCTGTAAATTACTCAGTAAATTGTTGGTAAATTCTCTGTTAATTACTCAGTAAATTATTGGTAAATTCTCACTAAATTACTCAGTAAATTACCAGTAAGTTACACGTAAAATTCTCTATAAATTATTCTGCAAATTCTTAGTAATTTATCAGAAAATTCTGAGTAAATTCTCAAAAAATTACAAGAATATTTTTTGTGACTTAATCAGTAAATTATGAGTAAATTACTCAATAAATTCTCTGAAAATTCTATATAAATTCTTGGTAATTTCAAAGTAATTTCTTAGCAAATGATTCAGCAAATTACTCCGTAAATTCGTAAATAAATTACTCGTTAAGTTTTCAATAAATTTTCTGTAAAATACACTGTAAATTATCTGTAAATGTTCAGTAAATTATTTAATAAATTCTAAATAAATTACTCAGAAAATTTTCAATAATTTCCAAGAAAATTCTATATAAATTCCTGGTAAATTACTCATAAAATTATCCAAAAAACATTCGTGAATTACTTTGTTAATTCTCAGTAAATTACTCAGTAAATTATTCGAACATTAATTAGTGAATTTCCAGTAAATTCTCAGTAAATTATTCAATAAATTCTAAGTAAATTACTTAGTAAATTCTCAATAAATTAATCCAGAAAGTCTAAGTAAATTATCAATAAATTCTTAGTAACTTACTTAGTAAATTCTCAATAAATTACTTAGAAATTTCCAACTAAATTACCCAGTGAAGAACTTAACAATTTACCAGTAAATTTCTTAATCAATTCGCAGTAAAATCTCAATAAATTACTCAGTAAATTATCGGTAGATTCTTAGTAAATTGCTTAGTAAATTCCCAGTAAATTCTCATTATATTACTCAGTAAAATTCTCAATAAATTACACGCAAAATTCTCAGAAACTTATTCAGTAAATTCTTAGAAAATCCTGTGTAAATTCTTAGAAAATCATTAGAAATTTTTTTGTGATTTGCTCAGTAAATTATGAGTAAATTACTCTGTAAATTCTCAGAAAATTTTGTATAAATTCTTGGTAAATTACTCAGTAAATTCACAGAATTTTTTAAAAAAATTACCCAGCAAATTACTCTGTAAATTATTCATTAAATTTTCAATAAATTCTCTATAAATTACTCAGTTAATTATCGGTGAATTACTCAACAAATAAAAAAGTAAATTACTTTGAAAATTTTCAATAAATTCTAAGAAAATTCTCTATAAATTATGAGTAAATTACTCATTAAATTCACAGTAAATTCTCAATAAAGTACTCAGCAAATTACCATTAAAGTTGTAGTAAATTCGGGGTAAATAACTCGGTAAATTCTCAGTAAATTGCTTCGTAAATGATTAGTCAGTTCCTAGAAAATTACTCAACAAATTCTCAGTAAATTCTCAATAAACTCTTAGTAATTTACTGAGTAAATTCTAAATAAATTACTAAGTAAATTCATAATAAATTATTCGGTGAATTACTCACTAAATTTATCTGTAAATTACTAGGTAAATTCCCAGTAAATTACTCAGTTAATTATCGATAAGTTCTCAAAAAATCCTTGGTCAATTACTTAGTAAATTGCTCAGTAAATTATTAGAAAATTACTCTATAAATTCCAAGAAAATAACACAGTAAATTATCTGTAAATTATTTAATAAATTCTAAGCAAATTACTAGGTAAATTCTCAATAAATTACACTATAAATTCTCAGTAAATTAATGAGTGAATTATTCAGTAATTTTTAAGTAAATTACTCGATAAATTCTCTGTAAATTACTCAGTAAATTATTGGTAAATTCTCACTAAATTACTCAGTAAATTACCAGTAAATTACACGTAAAATTCTTTATAAATTATTCAGCAAATTATTAGTAATTTATCAGAAAATTCTGAGTAAATTCTAAAAAAATTACAAGAATATTTTTTGTGAATTAATCAGTAAATTATGAGTAAATTACTCAATAAATTCTCAGAAAATTCTATTTAAATTCTTGGTAAATTCAAAGTAATTTCTTAGTAAATTAGTCAGCAAATTACTCCGTAAATTCGTAAATAAATTACTCGTTAAGTTTTCAATAAATTCTCTATAAATTACTTTGTAAATTATCTGTAAATTTTTTGTAAATTATTTAATAAATTCTAAATAAATTACTCAGAAAATTTTCAATAATTTCTATAGCGATCCCGGGTTTATCCTTGTTGTACAGTGATCCGGACATGGGTCCGTGGATGTTGGTAGTTGTTTATTATCTTGTTTGCATCCTCTTTACTTCATATTTGAATTATAGGATGTGTTGGGCAGGTTTGTTACAGGTTGGTTGTGTTTGGGAGCCTAGTGTTGCTGCCTAGATTTTTGGACCTTCGCTCGAGCGAGGAGTTGGTCGCTCGAGCGAGAGTGAGGTTCGTGTCTGGTGGGTCGAGCCAGGGTGGATTCGCTCGAGCGAGTGTTGCGTCTAGTTCTGGACCTGAGAGTTGCCTTTCTTGGCTCGAGCGAGCTTCCTTCGTTCGAGCGGTCTGGGTTTTTCTTCGCTCGATCGAGAACTTCTTGGCTCGAGCGAGAGTTTTCTGTGTCTGGTCACTCGAGCGACCAAGTCTTCGCTCGAGCGAGAGTGTTTTATATCAGCGGACAGTAGCGATTTTAAACTTCACTTTTTCACTTTCTTTTTGATCCAAAACCTAGATCCGAGACCCTCTCTCTCTACACTTATATTCTCTCTAAGAATTGATCTCCCTAGAGTGTGAATCTAGCCTAGGGCCTTTGTTAAAAAGATAGAGGGCATTGAGAGCTTCCTTTTAATCTGAAAAAGTTGGGATTTGGAGCACGTTGGTCTTCGAGTCTTCATCTCCTTTTTGGCTCAAACTTCGAGGTAGGGATATCCTACTCCTCTCTATGGATTTTGTCTCTAAATTTTGGTATTTTGAGATGTTGGGGTTGGTTTGGTAATCTTGTGAAAGTTTGGGGCTTTTGTGTGATTTTACAAAAGTTGGGGTTTTATTCATAATAAACCTAGATGCATGTTTGGCATAGGGGAATGGAATTGATGTTAAATCATTGATGAAAATGGGACCTAAGGGTTGAAATGTTAATTATGGGAATTGACCTAATTACATTGTTTAATTAATTGGGATAATTAATTGTGAGGAGTAAGGAAATGAAATGTTGATTGAATATCCATTGTGCATTTATTTTCTGTTTAGAAATAACTGCTTTGGGCTATCGGTGGAGGATAGTCGTGATTGTTGTAGACAATGCATGATGATTAGGCAAACTAAAACTAATCAATGAAATGTGTCATGGAACTTGACGGTTGATAGAATACATTAACTGTATATATTGAGTGATTGTATATAGAACCAATGTGTTTATATACGTTATGTGTAGAGGAGGAGATAGGGGATGTACTCCGCGGTTTAGGGGAAGATAGGGGATGTACCTCTAAACCGGATAGTGTTGGGAGAAGATAGGGGATGAACTCCGTAGATACAGCTCATATGCTTGTCTAGTAGTGAAGATAGAGCTTATATGCTTATCTTTGTGAAGTGTGGATATAGCTTTTATGCTTATCTGTGGATATTGTGGTTATACATATCTGTTGTAGAATGTGGATATAGCTTATATGCTTATCTGTGAATGTGGATATTGTTGTTATACATATCTGTTGAGTATGTGGATAGAGTTTATATGCCTATCTATTGAAAAAGGGGAAAATGAAAGGTAACTTGGACTCATAAGTCGCATGACATAAATATATGATTTATGTGATTGTATCAGTGTTGGCCATCTATCAATTGCTAATATTTTAGTCATTGTTCATGGTTGGTTTAGTGTATTTCTACTGGGCTGTGGCTCACCCTATATGGGAATATCATTTTCAGGTGCAGGAAGCATGCCACCTCCAAGGACATAGCTTGGGAGGCTAGAGGAGGACTTAATGTTGTCGTTTTACTTTTTGGTGTATTACATGTAAATACAAGCCAAGGGCTTAATGTGTATGAGTTAGTGCTCTTTTGTTGTAACCAAGTATTAACTTGGAAAGCTGTAAGCCCGTAGGGCATTTTGTTTTGATGTTAACATGTAATACTAATGTAATGGAACTCTAATGAATAAGAGAATGTGGTTAGTTTATATATCAACGCATGTCTAAATTGTTGGGTTTATTGTTATTATTTTGAGGACGTTACAACTTGGTATCAGAGCGTACCGGGTTCGAATACTTTGGGTACGTGGGAAGTGATTAGTATCACAATGGGTTTGTCTCGCTTGATAGAGACTTAGATGTAGTATCATATGCTATGTGCTTACTTGATAACATGCTTATGTGACTATGTGGGTATGGGATTTAATTTCTAGGATGTTGATTGGATCCTTGGGTTTCTGTGAGTCATGTTGGAAAAGCACTTGATCAATGCTGTTTCTAACCGGAACTCTAGTAACGCCTCGGGACTATCATTATCCGGAAATGAAATTCGTAAGTGCTTATGTGTTTATGTACTTACGTGGAGTGAATTACAGTTGTCCATGCATTAGGACGTGAGTGTTTAGTTTCGGCACATTTGTGAATGTGCTAACATTCTGTGTTACCTTTAATAGGATGTCAGGACGAGGAAGAGGTGCTAGGCGTGGTAGACCTGCGAGGCAGGAAGTACCGTTACAGGGTGAGATTCCGGCAGTGCAGGAGGGAGTTGGTCAGGCCAATGTAGCCGAGCCAGTGGGTCAGCAGGCTATGGGTGCCTTGGCCAGAGAGATAGCAGGAGCTTTGGGTATTCTTAGAGCTGGGAATCAGGCATCTGAGGCAGGGCCTTCTTTCTTGAAGAGGGAGTTCTTCCGGTCTAATCCGGATGAGTTTATTGGGGATCCGAAGGAGCCACTGAAGGCTGATGAGTGGCTAGAGCAAATGAGTAAGACGTTCGAGATGCTTGGCATCGAGGACGGAGCACTGAAAGTGACCTTGGCATCCTTCCAACTGAAGGGAGATGCGGGTCAATGGTGGAAGTACGAGAAGGCTCGTGTTGGTGGTACTTGGGAGGCGTTTGTGAATGCTTTTCAGGAGAGGTTTTTGTCTGCAGTAGCTAGGGAGAAGCTGAGGGATCAGTTTAGCCGGCTGAATCAGCAGGGCTTGTCAGTGGCCGAGTTTGAGGCTACCTTTACCAGTTTGTCCAGGTTTGCACCTGAACTGGTGGCGTCTGAGGAACGCCGTTGCTATGAGTTTGAGCAGAAGTTGAGGCGGGGCCTCAAGTTGAGAGTTGGTAGGTCTTACATCCGAGAGTATAGACACCTGGTAGATGCTGCAGCTCATATGGAGCTCATGATGCAGGAGGAGGATGAGGGGCAGAGAGGCTCCAAGAGGAGCCAGGATAGTCAGGGTGATGGCAGGAGGCAGAGGGGTTCTAACCCTCAGCAGTCGCAGGGTGGTGTTGCTAGATCGACCTTCCCAGTGCCGAGTGCAGGCTCAGGGAGAGGTGGTCAGGGGGATTTCACTTGTTACAAGTGTGGCCAGTTGGGTCACAAGGTTTCAGTTTGCCCGCTGAAGGGTGGGGGTCAGAGAGCTGCTTCTTCTTCAGCTAGACCGCAGAGTCAGAGTTTGGGCAGGGGGCAGCCCTTGTCTTGTTATCAGTGTGGACAGCCTGGGCACCTGAAGAGGTTTTGCCCGCAGTTGAGTGCCACTTCGGGAGCGTCTGGTTCTAGGCAGACGCAGGGTTTTCAACCAGCTCAGTCTGTGCAGGCCTCGAGGGCCAATCCGGGAGCTTCGTCATCCCAGTCTGTGCAGCAGTCTTTTGCTCCGAGAGGTGAGCAGGTAGACCAGGGGCCTACGGGGCGCGTGTATGCTATTACCGCGCAGGATTTAGTACCGGCTCCATCAGTGGTAAGAGGTACTTTTCTGTTTTGCAACTCGGTTGCTAATGTGTTGATAGACACTGGTGCATTTCATTCTTTTGTATCTGCTGCATTTGCATCGGTTTTGGAATTGGAGTTAGCACAGTTAGCATCTCCTATTTGTGTGGTATCGCCTTTGGGTGGTGAGTTGATCCTGAAACAGGGTGTTAGAGGATGTGATATAGAGGTCGCCGACTATAGGCTTCCTTTTCCGTTTGTTGTCATGCCTATGAAGGGTTTTGATGTTATTTTGGGTATGGACTGGCTATCGTCATACCGGGCAGTTATCGATTGCTACCGCCAGAGGGTCACATTATGTACCTTAAGCGGGAAGTGGTTCCATTTCTTGGGAGACCGGGTTGGTTGTGTTTTGCCACCGGGGTATGATTCGCGAGGGCGAAGTGAGCTTAGTAGTCTACTTGCTAGCTTGGGGAGTAGTGAGTGTGATGAGACACAGATTGTGTTGCCGAGGGTGGTTTGTGAGTATTCGGATGTCTTTCCCGAAGATCTTGTTAGTTTGCCACCTTACCGTGAGATAGAGTTTTCTATTGATTTAGTGCCCGGCACGGCGCCGATTTCTATGGCACCTTACCGTTTTGCTCCAGCAGAGTTGGTTGAGTTGAAAGTTCAGCTCCAGGAATTGCTCGATAAGGGCTTTGTTCGCCCTAGTGTTTCGCCGTGGGGAGCGCCGGCCCTCTTTGTTAAAAATAAAGATGGTGCCTTGAGATTGTGTATTGACTACCGGAAGTTGAATCGGGCTACGGTTAAGAATAAGTATCCTATGCCCCGTATAGATGATTTGTTTGACCAGTTGAAGGGTTCCCGTTGTTTCTCTAAGATAGACTTGAGATCGGGCTACCATCAGTTGAGGGTCAGGGAAGAGGATATTCCGAAAACGGCATTCCGTACGCGGTATGGCCATTATGAGTTTCTGGTGATGCCATTTGGGCTTACCAATGCACCGGCAGTCTTTATGGACTTGATGAACCGGATTTTCTGGGAGTTCTTAGATCGATTTGTGGTCGTCTTTGTGGACGACATCCTTATCTATTCGCCTTCAGAGGAGGAGCACGAGGAACACTTGAGAGTGGTGCTTGAGTTGCTTAGAGCCCATAGGCTGTATGCCAAGTTTGGGAAGTGTGAGTTCTGGCTGAGGGAAGTCAAATTCTTAGGCCACGTGGTATCCGGGGAAGGGGTGTCTGTTGATACATCCAAGGTTGAGGCAGTGCAAGATTGGGCACAGCCTAAGAGTGTGTTTGAGATCCGCAGTTTTCTGGGATTAGCTGGGTATTACCGTCGGTTTGTGAAAGATTTCTCCAGGTTAGCGTCACCGTTGACTAGACTGACTCGGAAGGGAGTCAAGTTTGTGTGGAGTGAGACTTGTGAAAAGTCGTTCCAAGAGCTGAAAGGTAGATTGACCACCGCTCCGGTGTTGATTATTCCGGAGAGAGGGTTGGGTTATGCGGTTTATTGCGATGCCTCACGAGAGGGTTTGGGTTGTGTGTTGATGTAAGAGGGGAAAGTAGTAGCTTATGGCTCACGTCAGTTGAAGATACACGAGAAGAATTACCCCACACACGACCTAGAGTTAGCAGCAGTGATCTTTGCCTTAAAAATTTGGAGGCACTACCTTTATGGTGAGAGGTTCGAGGTATTCTCGAATCATAAGAGTTTGAAGTATCTGTTTACACAGAGAGACTTGAATTTGAGGCAGAGGAGATGGATGGAGTTCATCGAGGATTATGATTTTGAGTTGCATTATCATCCGGGAAAGGCCAATGTCGTGGCCGATGCCCTTAGTAGGAAAACCATTAGTGATGTAGCTTGTATAGCCATCCGGGAATGGGAGATGTTGGGAGCACTTGGCGAGTTTGATTTGCTATTGGGCGAATCTGTTGAGGCTGCTGCCTTGTTTTCCGTTGTTGCGCAGCCTACTCTTATGACTAGAGTGTTAGAGGCACAGAGAGGTGACCTTGAGGTAGAATCCCTCCGAGAGAAGATCTCCAGTGGGAAAGTTGAGAAGGGTCTGACGGTGTATCCCGACTTGAGTGTGAGATACCGGAACCGGTTGTTTGTACCGGAGGCTCGCCAAGAGGAAGTACTCCGAGAGTTTCATCATTCGCGCCTTGCGGTGCATCCGGGAGGTGCTAAGATGTATCAGGACTTGGGTCACCAGTTTTGGTGGCGGGGTATGAAAAGAGATGTGGCGGTTTTCGTATCGAAGTGCCTTACTTGCCAGCAAGTGAAGGCCGAGCATCAGAGGCCAGCGGGTTTGTTGCAACCCTTGCCTATTGTCGAGTGGAAGTGGGAGCATGTCACTATGGACTTCGTTGTAGGTCTTCCGAGGACTCAGCGGGGTAGTGATGCTATTTGGGTGGTTGTAGATCGGTTGACTAAATCGGCGCACTTTATTCCTATGCGCGTGAGAGATTCGGTTGATCATCTTGCCGACTTGTATATTCGGGACGTAGTGAGATTGCACGGGGTCCCAGTGACGATTGTCTCAGATAGAGATCCTCATTTTACTGCTAGGTTGTGGCAGAGTTTGCAGAGTGCCTTGGGCACTAAGTTGACTTTTAGTACGGCTTATCATCCTCAGACTGACGGGCAGTCCGAGCGTACTATTCAGATCCTCGAGGATATGCTTCGGGGTTGTGTCCTGGATTTCAGTGGGACGTGGGAGAGGCACTTGCCATTGGTAGAATTTGCCTACAACAACAGTTTTCAGTCTAGCATCGGTATGGCACCGTTTGAGGCCTTGTATGGCCGACCGTGTAGGTCTCCAGTTTGTTGGGCCGAGGTGGGTGATGCACCTTTGTTGGGTCCGGAGTTGGTTAGGGAGACGACGGAGAAAGTTGAGCTTATCCGTAAGAGGCTTGTTACAGCCCAGAGTCGGCAGAAATCTTATGCTGACCGTAGGAGGAGGCCCTTGGCGTTTGAGGTAGGTGATCATGTCTTTCTGAAGATATCACCTAGGCGAGGCCTGATGAGGTTTGGGAAGAGTGGGAAGTTATCCCCTCGGTTTATTAGTCCTTTTGAGATCCTTGAGAGGATTGGCGAGGTTGCTTATCGGTTAGCCTTACCGCCGCAGTTGTCCGGAGTGCATGACGTGTTTCATGTGAGTATGCTTCGGAAGTATGAGCCAGATCCATCACATGTGTTGGATTGGACCGATTTAGAGGTAGATGAGGATGCCTCGTATGAGGAGAGACCGGTTCGGGTCTTGGATAGGCGGGATCAGGTCCTGCGTGGCAAGACCATTCCTTTGGTGAAAGTCTTGTGGAAACATCACGGAGTGGAGGAGGCCACTTGGGAACGTGAGTTGGGAGTCCGTGAGAAATATCCGGACTTGTTTGTTGATATGTGATCTTGTATTTAAATTTTGCATTTTATTGAACTTAAGAGCTTTTATATATGTCTTAAGTTGTGAAACATTGGAAATGTTTGGTTTATTGGAAGTATGTTTTGGAACTTGCCTCATATGGAAGTTAGATGTGACATTATATATGTTGATTATATTGTTGAAATTGGAAAGATAATGCATAATGTTGATGCATGTTGAAAATACATATGTGATTTACATATTGTGATATGTCTCTTGTTAAAGGGATGCGATGACCGGTAATGGGTCGAATTGTTGAATGTTAAATTGTAACATTGTTTAAAATGGAGAACAAACTTGTTTTTGAAACCTGTGCTTAATTTCGGGGACGAAATTCTTTAAGGGGGGGAGGTTATAGCGATCCCGGGTTTATCCTTGTTGTACAGTGATCCGGACATGGGTCCGTGGATGTTGGTAGTTGTTTATTATCTTGTTTGCATCCTCTTTACTTCATATTTGAATTATAGGATGTGTTGGGCAGGTTTGTTACAGGTTGGTTGTGTTTGGGAGCCTAGTGTTGCTGCCCAGATTTTTGGACCTTCGCTCGAGCGAGGAGTTGGTCGCTCGAGCGAGAGTGAGGTTCGTGTCTGGTGGGTCGAGCCAGGGTGGATTCGCTCGAGTGAGTGTTGCGTCTGGTTCTGGACCTGAGAGTTGCCTTTCTTGGCTCGAGCGAGCTTCCTTTGCTCGAGCGGTCTGGGTTTTTCTTCGCTCGATCGAGAACTTCTTGGCTCGAGCGAGAGTTTTCTGTGTCTGGTCGCTCGAGCGACCAAGTCTTCGCTCGAGCGAGAGTGTTTTATATCAGCGGACAGTAGCGATTTTAAACTTCACTTTTTCACTTTCTTTTTGATCCAAAACCTAGATCCGAGACCCTCTCTCTCTACACTTATATTCTCTCTAAGAATTGATCTCCCTAGAGTGTGAATCTAGCCTAGGGCCTTTGTTAAAAAGATAGAGGGCATTGAGAGCTTCCTTTTAATCTGAAAAAGTTGGGATTTGGAGCACGTTGGTCTTCAAGTCTTCATCTCCTTTTTGGCTCAAACTTCGAGGTAGGGATATCCTACTCCTCTCTATGGATTTTGTCTCTAAATTTTGGTATTTTGAGATGTTGGGGTTGGTTTGGTAATCTTGTGAAAGTTTGGGGCTTTTGTGTGATTTTACAAAAGTTGGGGTTTTATTCATAATAAACCTAGATGCATGTTTGGCATAGGGGAATGGAATTGATGTTAAATCATTGATGAAAATGGGACCTAAGGGTTGAAATGTTAATTATGGGAATTGACCTAATTACATTGTTTAATTAATTGGGATAATTAATTGTGAGGAGTAAGGAAATGAAATGTTGATTGAATATCCATTGTGCATTTATTTTCTGTTTAGAAATAACTGCTTTGGGCTATCGGTGGAGGATAGTCGTGATTGTTGTAGACAATGCATGATGATTAGGCAAACTAAAACTAATCAATGAAATGTGTCATGGAACTTGACGGTTGATAGAATACATTAACTGTATGTATTGAGTGATTGTATATAGAACCAATGTGTTTATATACGTTATGTGTAGAGGAGGAGATAGGGGATGTACTCCGCGGTTTAGGGGAAGATAGGGGATGTACCTCTAAACCGGATAGTGTTGGGAGAAGATAGGGGATGAACTCCGTAGATACAGCTCATATGCTTGTCTAGTAGTGAAGATAGAGCTTATATGCTTATCTTTGTGAAGTGTGGATATAGCTTTTATGCTTATCTGTGGATATTGTGGTTATACATATCTGTTGTAGAATGTGGATATAGCTTATATGCTTATCTGTGAATGTGGATATTGTTGTTATACATATCTGTTGAGTATGTGGATAGAGTTTATATGCCTATCTATTGAAAAAGGGGAAAATGAAAGGTAACTTGGACTCATAAGTCGCATGACATAAATATATGATTTATGTGATTGTATCAGTGTTGGCCATCTATCAATTGCTAATATTTTAGTCATTGTTCATGGTTGGTTTAGTGTATTTCTACTGGGCTGTGGCTCACCCTATATGGGAATATCATTTTCAGGTGCAGGAAGCATGCCACCTCCAAGGACATAGCTTGGGAGGCTAGAGGAGGACTTAATGTTGTCGTTTTACTTTTTGGTGTATTACATGTAAATACAAGCCAAGGGCTTAATGTGTATGAGTTAGTGCTCTTTTGTTGTAACCAAGTATTAACTTGGAAAGCTGTAAGCCCGTAGGGCATTTTGTTTTGATGTTAACATGTAATACTAATGTAATGGAACTCTAATGAATAAGAGAATGTGGTTAGTTTATATATCAACGCATGTCTAAATTGTTGGGTTTATTGTTATTATTTTGAGGACGTTACAATTTCCAAGAAAATTCTGTATAAATTCTTGGTAAATTACTCATAAAATTATCAAAAAAAAATTTGTGAATTACTTTTTTAATTCTAGGTAAATTACTCAGTAAATTTTTCGAACATTAATTAGTGAATTTCCTGTAAATTCTCAGTAAATTATTCAATAAATTCTAAGTACATTACTTAGTAAATTCTTAATAAATTAATCTAGAAAGTCTAAGTAAATTATCAATAAATTCTTAGTAACTTACTCAGTAAATTCTCAATAAATTACTTAAAAGTTTCTAACTAAATTACCCAGTGAAGAACTTAACAATTTATCAGTAAATTTCTTAGTCAATTCGCAGTAAAATCTCAATAAATTACTCAGTAAATTATCGGTAGATTCTTAGTAAATTACTCAATAAATTCTCAGTAAATTCTCATTACATTACTCAGTAAAATTCTCAGAAAATTATTCAGTAAATTCTTAGAAAATTCTGTGTAAGTTCTTAGAAAATCAATAGAAATTTTTTTGTGAATTGCTCAGTAAATTATGAGTAAATTACTCTGTAAATTCTCAAAAAATTTTGTCTAAATTCTTGGTAAATTACTCAGTAAATTCACATAATTTTTTTAAAAAATTACCCAGCAAATTACTTTGTAAATTATTCGTTAAATTTTTAATAAATTCTCTATAAATTACTCAGTTAATTATCGGTGAATTACTCAACAAATAAAAAAGTAAATTACACTGAAAATTTTCAATAAATTCAAAGAAAATTCTCAATAAATTATGAGTAAATTACTCATTAAATTCACAGTAAATTCTCAATAAATTACTCAGCAAATTACCATTAAAGCTATAGTAAATTCGTGGTAAATAACTCGGTAAATTCTCAGTAAATTGCTTCGTAAATGATTGGTAAGTTCCTAGAAAATTACTCAACAAATTCTCAGTAAATTCTCAATAAACTCTTAGTAATTTACTGAGTAAATGCTAAATAAATTACTAAGTAAATTGATAGTACATTATTCGGTGAATTACTCACTAAATTTATCTGTAAATTACTAGGTAAATTCTCAGTAAATTACTCAGTTAATTATCGATAAGTTCTCAAAAAATCCTTGGTCAATTATTTAGTAAATTACTCAGTAAATTATAAGAAAATTACTCTGTAAATTCCAAGAAAATAACACAGTAAATTATCTGTAAATTATTTAATAAATTCTACGCAAATTACTGGGTAAATTCTCAATAAATTACTCCTTAAATTCTCAGTAAATTAATGAGTGAATTATTCAGTAATTTATCAGTAAATTACTCGATAAATTCTCTGTAAATTACTCAGTAAATTATTGGTAAATTCTCTGTTAATTACTCAGTAAATTACCAGTAAGTTACACGTAAAATTCTCAATGAATTATTCTGCAAATTCTTAGTAATTTATCAGAAAATTCTGAGTAAATTCTCAAAAAATTACAAGAATATTTTTTGTGACTTAATCAGTAAATTATGAGTAAATTACTCAATAAATTCTCTGAAAATTCTATATAAATTCTTGGTAATTTCAAAGTAATTTCTTAGCAAATGATTCAGTAAATTACTCCGTAAATTCGTAAATAAATTACTCGTTAAGTTTTCAATAAATTCTCTGTAAAATACTCTGTAAATTATCTGTAAATTTTCAGTAAATTATTTAATAAATTCTAAATAAATTACTCAGAAAATTTTCAATAATTTCCAAGAAAATTCTATGAAAATTCCTGGTAAATTACTCATAAAATTATCCAAACAAAATTTGTGAATTACTTTGTTAATTCTCAGTAAATTACTTAGTAAATTATTCGAACATTAATTAGTGAATTTCCCGTAAATTCTCAGTAAATTATTCAATAAATTCTAAGTAAATTACTTAGTAAATTCTCAATAAATTAATTCAGAAACTCTAAGTAAATTATCAATAAATTCTTAGGAACTTACTTAGTAAATTCTCAATAAATTACTTAGAAATTTCCAACTAAATTACCCAGTGAAGAACTTAACAATTTACCGGTAAATTTCTTAATCAATTCGCAGTAAAATCTCAATAAATTACTCAGTAAATTATCGGTAGATTCTTAGTAAATTGCTTAGTAAATTCGCAGTAAATTCTCATTACACTACTCAGTAAAATTCTCAATAAATTACACGCAAAATTCTCAGAAAATTATTCAGTAAATTCTTAGAAAATTCTGTGTAAATTCTTAGAAAATCATTAGAAATTTTTTAGTGAATTGCTCAGTAAATTATGAGTAAATTACTTTGTAAATTCTCAGAAAATTTTGTATAAATTCTTGGTAAATTACTTAGTAAATTCACAGAATTTTTTAAAAAAATTACTCAGCAAATTACTCTGTAAATTATTCGTTAAATTTTCAATAAATTTTCTATAAATTACTCAGTTAATTATCGGTGAATTACTCAATAAATAAAAAAGTAAATTACTCTGAAAATTTTCAGTAAATTCTAAGAAAATTCTCAATAAATTATGAGTAATTTACTCATTAAATTCACAGTAAATTCTCAATAAATTACTCAGCAAATTACCATTAAAGCTATAGTAAATTCGTGGTAAATAACTCGGTAAATTCTCAGTAAATTGCTTCGTAAATGATTGGTAAGTTCCTAGAAAATTACTCAACAAATTCTCAGTAAATTCTCAATAAACCCTTAGTAATTTACTGAGTAAATTCTAAATAAATTACTAAGTAAATTGATAGTAAATTATTCGGTGAATTACTCACTAAATTTATCTGTAAATTACTAGGTAAATTCCTAGTAAATTACTCAGTTAATTATCGATAAGTTCTCAAAAAATCCTTGGTCAATTACTTAGTAAATTACTCAGTAAATTATTAGAAAATTACTTTGTAAATTCCAAGAAAATAACACAGTAAATTATCTGTAAATTATTTAATAAATTCTAAGCAAATTACTGGGTAAATTCTCAATAAATTACTCCTTAAATTCTCAGTAAATTAAGGAGTGAATTATTCAGTAATTTATCAGTAAATTACTCGATAAATTCTCTGTAAATTACTCAGTATATTATTGGTAAATTCTCTGTTAATTACTCAGTAAATTATTGGTAAATTCTCACTAAATTACTCAGTAAATTACCAGTAAGTTACATGTAAAATTCTTTATAAATTATTCTGCAAATTCTTAGTAATTTATCAGAAAATTCTGAGTAAATTCTCAAAAAATTACAAGAATATTTTTTGTGAATTAATCAGTAAATTATGAGTAAATTACTCAATAAATTCTCTGAAAATTGTATATAAATTCTTGGTAATTTCAAAGTAATTTCTTAGCAAATGATTCAGCAAATTACTCCGTAAATTCGTAAATAAATTACTCGTTAAGTTTTCAATAAATTCTCTATAAAATACTCTGTAAATTATCTGTAAATTTTCAGTAAATTATTTAATAAATTCTAAATAAATTACTCAGAAAATTTTCAATAATTTCCAAGGAAATTCTATATAAATTCCTGGTAAATTACTCATAAAATTATCAAAAAAAAATTCGTGAATTACTTTGTTAATTCTCAGTAAATTACTTAGTAAATTATTCGAACATTAATTAGTGAATTTCCTGTAAATTCTCAGTAAATTATTCAATAAATTCTAAGTAAATTACTTAGTAAATTCTCAATAAATTAATCCAGAAAGTCTAAGTAAATTATCAATAAATTCTTAGTAACTTACTTAGTAAATTCTCAATAAATTACTTAGAAATTTCCAACTGAATTACCCAGTGAAGAACTTAACAATTTACCAGTAAATTTCTTAATCAATTCGCAGTAAAATCTCAATAAATTACTCAGTAAATTATCGGTAGATTCTTAGTAAATTACTTAGTAAATTCCCAGTAAATTCTCATTACATTACTCAGTAACATTCTCAATAAATTACACGCAAAATTCTCGGAAACTTATTCAGTAAATTCTTAGAAAATCCTATGTAAATTCTTAGAAAATCATTAGAAATTTTTTTGTGAATTGCTCAGTAAATTATGAGTAAATTACTCTGTAAATTCTCAGAAAATTTTGTATAAATTCTTGGTAAATTACTTATTAAATTCACAGAATTTTTTTTAAAAATTACTTAGCAAATTACCCTGTAAATTATTAGTTAAATTTTCAACAAATTCTCTATAAATTACTCAGTTAATTATCGGTGAATTACTCAATAAATAAAAAAGTAAATTACTCTGAAAATTTTCAATAAATTCTAAGAAAATTCTCAATAAATTATGAGTAAATTACTCATTAAATTCACAGTAAATTTTCAATAAATTACTCAGCAAATTACCATTAAAGCTATAGTAAATTTGTCACGCCCCCAAACCGCCCCTAGTGGTTTGATGCCGTGATGGCCAGTGACCCGAGGTTACCGAAGGCCGGCTTACAAAAGATCACACACAATCAGAGTATGAAATAAGGGGCTCGCAAGTGCGGAAGCAATATATATACAAAAGTCTGAGTAGTCCATGAGAGCCGTGCATAAGTTCAATGGAATGACATACATTTTTTTCAACAAGTCTTAAAACTTAAATACAATAAGGAAATGAGTTACAAAAATACATCTTGACCAAAAGGCTTCTCAAGCCAACATATACAAATTACACATGACACAAAGCTAAGAAGCATTATCTTCAAGACGTCACAAAATGCAAATCCAAAACACGTCGGCACAGCACTCAAAACACATCTAGGCCTCAATGGCTTCTTGCTCATCACCTACATATATATAGAGAGGGTGAGCTTGGATACTCAGTGAATGATATTAGAAATAAAGGTTTTGCATGATTAATATCCGAGATTCCTTCAAAAAGCATACATAGCATATTTTACAAGCAAGGGGAAAAATCAAGTTCGTTGCCGGTCTTTTAAATTCCTTGGATGTTAATAACATCTACATATTACAAGTGCGATGACATATCAAGACAAGAGTGCAGTTGCATTATAGTCCCCTGCAACTAAGGACTTTCAAGACAAGAGTGCAGTTGCATTATAGTCCCCTGCAACTAAGGACTTTCAAGACATGTCATCAAAACAAGATAGTGTTCGATATACAAATAGGGATAGTCATTCATGCTAAATCAAATACTTTTCGTCAAACAAAGCAAAACGAGATTTATCGAAACAAGTATAACATAGCTTTATTAAAAACACCACTCACATAGCTCTTCAAACGTCGGGATCGAGACAAGTCCAAGTCCTACGAACACATGGCAAGGCCTATTGAATGCACTTTCAAACAAGCTTCATATGTATACAAATGATTTCGGAAAACATGCTGGGCACTAACCAGGTCTAGGCCGAGGTTCCACACCTCCTTGCCGAGGTGTGTCCCCGAGGGCCACATGCAAGAGAAAGAGGTCGGGAAATTCTGGGTTTCCCTCTGTTGATGAACATGAAGAACATGAGTACGAAAACATGAAGAACATGAATGTTCATTTACAACCTGTTAGTGACGAAATCTGGGATTTTCATGCTACGAGTTTGAAAACATGGACCTGGGCACCCGTACTTGAAGTTCTTGCGGAAATAAACACAACAACATGATTTTCTATGCAAGCTTTCGGATCAAAACAAGACTTTTTCTTCAAGAACGTATGAACATCATTTTCTCTTTCTAAAATTGGTTTCAAATCAATGCATGACATGCAGAATGGGTTCGATCATGCAATGCAACTAGATAAACACAAGGAACAACAAAAGTAAGTCAAGGATCTAACCTCAGTACACGAATCTAACGCTTCGATCTCTCGGAATCAAGCTTGAAGACTTACTTCTCACTCTAAAACTCCTTCTTTCTCCTAGAGCTTCTCTCTCTAAAAGGCAAGGTTAAGATACCAAATGATGAGTGTTCTCACTCGGTTCTGGGCTTAATCCCTCTGCTGGGACACGTGGCAGCGACTGGTTGGGTTTTCCCTGCAAAGGTGGCTGACAGACCAGACAAAGCATGGGGAAAGGGTGTTCAACAAGTAAAGCGGTATGGGCTCTCTGACGAGGCAATGACGTCGGCTAATAACAAGGCGTATCTAACAAGCTACACGGAACGGTACTCCGGCAAGGGGTGACATCGGCTAACAAAGGGCTTTGGCAACTAAGGTGACAGTGACCTCGGCTAGGAAAGACGACACTTGACTAAGCTGTGCCACATCTTGGCCTAGATGTGCCACACCTCGGTCTAGGTCGCACCACTCCAGGACGAGATCACTTGGGCGTAAAGGTAACATCTCGGCCAGTGCGTCAAAGCAAGGATGATGGTCAACAAAAGGGGTTCCAAGATACTTCTAGGCTGAGGATGACCTCGGCTCAGAATGGTCTAGGCGTAACATAACCTAGGCTTGGAATAACGTCGGCTAATCACAACTTGGGCAAGGCGTGGCCTAGGTTTCACGTCAAGGAAGGGGCACGGCAAGCACACAACACTTAGACAATTCACAAAGGTATCGAAACAAGGCATGGATCTCACTCACTTAAGCAGAACAAGTCACAAACATACACATGCAACTTAACAAGCCATTATCATACAGATGCTTATGAACACGATTAAGACATAAAATGTGGGTTCTTACAAAATTCGTGGTAAATAACTCGGTAAATTCTCAGTAAATTGCTTCGTAAATGATTGGTAAGTTCCTAGAAAATTACTCAACAAATTCTCAGTAAATTCTCAATAAACTCTTAGTAATTTACTAAGTAAATTCTAAATAAATTACTAAGTAAATTCATAGTAAATTATTTGGTGAATTACTCACTAAATTTATCTGTAAATTACTAGGTAAATTCCCAGTAAATTACTAAGTTAATTATCGATAAGTTCTCAAAAAATCCTTGGTCAATTACTTAGTAAATTACTCAGTAAATTATTAGAAAATTACTCTGTAAATTCCAAGAATATAACACAGTAAATTATCTGTAAATTATTTAATATATTCTAAGCAAATTACTGGGTAAATTCTCAATAAATTACTCCTAAAATTCTCAGTAAATTAATGCGCGAATTATTCAGTAATTTATCAGCAAATTACTCGAGAAATTCTCTGTAAATTACTCAGTAAATTCTCTGTTAATTACTTAGTAAATTACCAGTAAATTACTTAGTAAATTCTCACTAAATTACTCACGAAATTTCTCACTAAATTACACGTAAAATTCTGTATAAATTATTCAGCAAATTCTTAGTAATTTATCAAAAAATTCTAAGTAAATTCCCAAAAAATTACAAGAATATTTTTTCTGCATTAATCAGTAAATTACGAGTAAATTACTCAATAAATTCTCCAAAAATTCTATATAAATTCTCGGTAAATTCAAAGTAATTTCTTAGTAAATTATTCAGCAAATTACTCCGTAAATTCGTAAATAAATTACTCGTTAAGTTTTCAATAAATTCTCTATAAATTACTTTGTAAATTATCTGTAAATTTTTAGTAAATTATTTAACAAATTCTAAATAAATTACTCAGAAAATTTTCAATAATTTCCAAGAAAATTCTGTATAAATTCTTGGTAAATTACTCATAAAATTATCAAAAATAAAATTCGTAAATTACTTTGTTAATTCTCAGTAAATTACTCAGTAAATTATTCGAACATTAATTAGTGAATTTCTTCTAAATTCTCAGTAAATTATTCAATAAATTCTAAGTAAATTACTTAGTAAATTCTCAATAAATTAATCCAGAAAGTCTAAGTAAATTATCAATAAATTCTTAGTAACTTACTCAGTAAATTCTCAATAAATTACATAGAAATTTCCAACTAAATTACCCAGTGAAGAACTTAACAATTTATCAGTAAATTTCTTAGTCAATTCGCAGTAAAATCTCAATAAATTACTCAGTAAATTATCGGTAGATTCTTAGTAAATTACTCAATAAATTCCCAGTAAATTCTCATTACATTACTTAGTAAAATTCTCAATAAATTACATGCAAAATTCTCAGAAAATTATTCAGTAAATTCTCAGAAAATTCTGTGTAAATTCTTAGAAAATCATTAGAAATTTTTTTGTGAATTGCTCAGTAAATTATAAGTAAATTACTCTGTAAATTCTCAGAAAATTTTGTATAAATTCTTGGTAAATTACTCAGTAAATTCACAGAATTTTTTAAAAAAATTACCCAGGAAATTACTATGTATATTATTCGTTAAATTTTCAATAAATTCTCTATAAATTACTCAGTTAATTATCAGTGAATTACTCAATAAATAAAAAAGTAAATTACTCTGAAAATTTTCAATAAATTCTAAGAAAATTCTCAATAAATTATGAGTAAATTACTCATTAAATTCACAGTAAATTCTCAACAAATTACGCAGCAAATTACCATTAAAGTTATAGTAAATTCGTGGTAAATAACTCGGTAAATTCTCAGTAAATTGCTTCGTAAATGATTGGTAAGTTCCTAGAAAATTACTCAACAAATTCTCAGTAAATTCTCAATAAACTCTTAGTAATTTACTGAGTAAATTCTAAATAAATTACAAAGTACATTCATAGTAAATTATTCGGTGAATTACACACTAAATTTATCTGTAAATTACTAGGTAAATTGCCCGCAAATTACTCAGTTAATTATCGATAAGTTCTCAAAAAATTCTTGGTCAATTACTTAGTAAATTACTCAGTAAATTATTAGAAAATTACTCTGTAAATTCCAAGAAAATAACACAGTAAATTATCTGTAAATTATTTAATAAATTACTAAGCAAATTACTGGGTAACTTCTCAATAAATTACTCCTTAAATTCTCAGTAAATTAATGAGTGAATTATTCAGTAATTTTTAAGTAAATTATTGGTAAATTCTCTGTAAATTACTCAGTAAATTATTGGTAAATTCTCTGTTAATTACTCAGTAAATTATTTAGTAAATTCTCACTAAATTACTCAGGAAATTTCTCAGTAAATTACACTTAAAATTCTCTATAAATTATTCAGCAAATTCTTAGTAATTTATCAGAAAATTCTGAGTAAATTCTCATAAAATTACAAGAATATTTTTTGTGAATTAATCAGTAAATTATGAGTACATTACTCAATAAATTCTCAGAAAATTCTATATAAATTCTTGGTAAATTCAAAGTAATTTCTTAGTAAATTATTCAGCAAATTACTCTGTAAATTCGTAAATAAATTACTCGTTAAGTTTTCAATAAATTCTCTATAAATTACTTTGTAAATTATCTGTAAATTTTTAGTAAATTAGTTAATAAATTCTAAATAAATTACTCAGAAAATTTTCAATAATTTCCAAGAAAATTCTGTATAAATTCTTGGTAAATTACTCATAAAATTATCAAAAAAAAATTCGTAAATTACTTTGTTAATTCTCAGTAAATTATTCGAACATTAATTAGTGAATTTTCTGTAAATTCTCAGTAAATTATTCAATAAATTCTAAGTAAATTACTTAGTAAATTCTCAATAAATTAATCCAGAAAGTCTAAGTAAATTATCAATAAATTCTTAGTAACTTACTTAGTAAATTCACAATAAATTACATAGAAATTTCCAACTAAATTACCCAGTGAAGAACTTAACAATTTATCGGTAAATTTCTTAGTCAATTCGCAGTAAAATCTCAATAAATTACTCAGTAAATTATCGGTAGATTCTTAGTAAATTACTCAATAAATTCCCAGTAAATTCTCTTTACATTACTTAGTAAAATTCTCATTAAATTATTCAGTAAATTCTTAGAAAATTCTGTGTAAATTCTTAGAAAATCATTAGAAATTTTTTTGTGAATTGCTCAGTAAATTATGAGTAAATTACTCTGTAAATTCTCAGAAAATTTTGTATAAATTCTTGGTAAATTACTCAGTAAATTCACAGAATTTTTTTAAAAAATTACTCAGCAAATTACTCTGTATATTATTCGTTAAATTTTCAAGAAATTCTCTATAAATTACTCAGTTAATTATCGGTGAATTACTCAATAAATAAAAAAGTAAATTACTCTGAAAATTTTCAATAAATTCTAAGAAAATTCTCAATAAATTATGAGTAAATTACTCATTAAATTCACAGTAAATTCTCAATAAATTACTCAGCAAATTACCATTAAAGTTATAGTAAATTCGTAGTAAATAACTCGGTAAATTCTCAGTAGATTGCTTCGTAAATGATTGGTAAGTTCCTAGAAAATTACTCAACAAATTCTCAGTAAATTCTCAATAAACTCTTAGTAATTTAATGAGTAAATTCTAAATAAATTACTAAGTAAATTATTCGGTGAATTACTCACTAAATTTATCTGTAAATTACTAGGTAAATTCCCAGCAAATTACCCAGTTAATTATCGATAAGTTCTCAAAAAATTCTTGGTCAATTACTTAGTAAATTACTCAATAAATTATTAGAAAATTACTCTGTAAATTCCAAGAAAATGACACAGTAAATTATCTGTAAATTATTTAATAAATTCTAAGCAAATTACTGTGTAACTTCTCAATAAATTACTCCTTAAATTCTCAGTAAATTAATGAGTGAATTATTCAGTAATTTTTAAGTAAATTATTGGTAAATTTCTGTAAATTACTCAGTAAATTATTGGTAAATTCTCAGTTAATTACTCAGTAAATTATTTAGTAAATTCCCACTAAATTACTCGAGAAATTTCTCAGTAAATTACACTTGAAATTCTTTATAAATTATTCAGCAAATTCTTAGTAATTTAACAGAAAATTCTGAGTAAATTCTCATAAAATTACAAGAATATTTTTTGTGAATTAATCAGTAAATTATGAGTACATTACTCAATAAATTCTCAGAAAATTCTATATAAATTCTCGGTAAATTCAAAGTAATTTCTTAGTAAATTATTCAGCAAATTACTCCGTAAATTCGTAAATAAATTACTCGTTAAATTTTCAATAAATTCTATTTAAATTACTTTGTAAATTATCTGTAAATTTTCAGTAAATTATTTAATAAATTCTGTATAAATTCTTAGTAAATTACTCATAAAATTATCAAAAAAAAATCGTGAATTACTTTATTAATTCTTAGTAAATTATTCGAACATTAATTAGTGAATTTCCTATAAATTCTCAGTAAATTATTCAATAAATTCTAAATAAATTACTTAGTAAATTCTCAATAAATTAATCCAGAAAGTCTAAGTAAATTATCATTAAATTCTTAGTAACTTACTCAGTAAATTCTCAATAAATTGCTTAGAAATTTCCAACTAAATTACCCAGTGAAGAACTTAACAATTTATCAGTCAATTTCTTAGTCAATTCGCAGTAAAATCTCAATAAATTACTCAGTAAATTATCGGTAGATTCTTAGTAAATTACTCAGTAAATTCTCATTGCATTACTTAGTAAAATTCTCAAAAAATTACACGCAAAATTCTCGGAAAATTATTCAGTAAATTCTTAGAAAATCCTGTGTAAATTCTTAGAAAATCATTAGAAATTTTTTTGTGAATTGCTCAGTAAATTATGAGTAAATTACTCTGTAAATTCTCAGAAAATTTTGTATAAATTCTTGGTAAATTACTTAGTAAATTCACAGAATTTTTAAAAAAAAATTACTCAGAAAATTACTCTGTAAATTATTCGTTAAATTTTCAATAAATTCTCTATAAATTACTCAGTTAATTATCAGTGAATTACTCAATAAATAAAAAAGTAAATTACTCTGAAAATTTTCAATAAATTCTAAGAAAATTCTCAATAAATTATGAGTAAATTACTCATTAAATTCATACTAAATTCTCAACAAATTACTCAGCAAATTACCATTAAAGTTATAGTAAATTCGTGGTAAATAACTCGGTAAATTCTCAGTAAATTGCTTCGTAAATGGTTGGTAAGTTCCTAGAAAATTACTCAACAAATTCTTAGTAAATTCTAAATAAATTACTAAGTAAATTCATAGTAAATTATTCGGTGAATTACTCACTAAATATATCTGTAAATTACGAGGTAAATTCCCAGCAAATTACTCAGTTAATTATCGATAAGTTCTCAAAAAATTCTTGGTCAATTACTTAGTAAATTACTCAGTAAATTATTAGAAAATTACTCTGTAAATTCCAGGAAAATAACACAGTAAATTATATTTAAATTATTTAATAAATTCTAAGCAAATTACTGGGTAAATTCTCAATAAATTACTCCTTAAATTCTAAGTAAATTAATGAGTGAATTATTCAGTAATTTATAAGTAAACTACTCGATAAATTCTCTGTTAATTACTCAGCAAATTATTTAGTAAATTCTCACTAAATTACTCAGGAAATTTCTCAGTAAATTACACGTAAAATTCTCTATAAATTATTCAGCAAATTCTTAGTAATTTATCAGAAAATTCTGAGTAAATTCTCAAAAAATTACAAGAATATTTTTTGTGAATTAATTAGTAAATTATGAGTAAATTACTCAATAAATTCTCAGAAAATTTTATATAAATTCTGGGTAAATTCAAAGTAATTTCTTAGTAAATTATTCAGCAAATTACACCGTAAATTCGTAAATAAATTACTCGTTAAGTTTTCAATAAATTCTCTTTAAATTACTTTGTAAATTTTCAGTAAATTATTCAATAAATTCTGTATAAATTCTTGGTAAATTACTCATAAAATTATCAAAAAAAAAATTCGTGAATTACTTTTTTAATGTTTAGTAAATTATTCGAACATTAATTAGTGAATTTCCTGTAAATTCTCAGTAAATTATTCAATAAATTATAAGTAAATTACTTAGTAAATTCTCAATAAATTAATCCAGAAAGTCTAAGTAAATTATCAATAAATTCTTAGTAACTTACTCAGTAAATTCTCAATAAATTACTTAGAAATTTCCAACTAAATTACCCAGTGAAGAACTTAACAATTTATCAGTAAATTTCTTAGTCAATTCGCAGTAAAATCTCAATAAATTACTCAGTAAATTATCGGTAGATTCTTAGTAAATTACTCAGTAAATTCTCATTACATTACTTAATAAAATTCTCAATAAATTACACGCAAAATTCTCGGAAAATTATTCAGTAAATTCTCAATAAATTATTTAGAAATTTCCAACTAAATTGCCCAGTGAAGAACTTAACAATTTATTAGTAAATTTCTTAGTCAATTCCCAGTAAAATCTCAGTAAATTACTCAGTAAATTCTCAGTAAATTCTCATTACATTACTCAGTGAAATTCTCAATAAATTACAAGCAAAATTCTCAGAAAATTATTCAGTAAATTCTTAGAAAATCCTGTGTAAATTCTTAGAAAATCATTAGAAATTTTTTTGTGAATTGCTCAGTAAATTATAAGTAAATTACTCTGTAATTTCTCAGAAAATTTTGTATAAATTCTTGGTAAATTACTCAGTAAATTCACAGAATTTTTTTAGAAAATTACTCAGCAAATTACTCTGTAAATTATTCGTTAAATTTTCAATAAATTCTCTATAAATTACTGAGTTAATTATCGGTGAATTACTCATTAAATAAAAAAGTAAATTACTCTGAAAATTTTCAATAAATTCTAAAAAAATTCTCGATAAATTATGAGTAAATTACTCATTAAATTCACAATAAATTCTAAATAAATTACTCAGCAAATTACCATTAAAGTAATAGTAAATTCGTGGTAAATAACTCGGTAAATTCTTTGTAAATTGCTTCGTAAATGATTGGTAAGTTCCGAGAAAATTACTCAACAAATTCTCAGCAAATTCTCAATAAACTCTAAGTAATTTACAGAGTAAATTCTAAATGAATTACTAAGAAAATTCATAGTAAATTATTCGGTGAATTACTCATTAAATTTATCTGTAAATTACTAGGTAAATTCCCAGTAAATTACTCAGTTAATTATCGATAAGTTCTCAAAAAATCCTTGATCAATTACTTAGTAAATTACACAGTAAATTATTAGAAAATTACTCTGTAAATTCCAAGAAAATAACACAGTAAATTATCTGCAAATTATTTAATAAATTCTAAGCAAATTGCTGGGTAAATTCTCAATAAATTACACCTTAAATTCTAAGTAAATTAATGAGTGAAATATTCAGTAATTTATCAGTAAATTACTCGATAAATTCTCTGTAAATTACTCAGTAAATTATTTGTAAATTCTCTATTAATTACTCAATAAATTACCAGTAAATTATTTAGTAGATTCTCACTAAATTACTCAGGAAATTTCTCAGTAAATTAGACGTAAAGTTCTCTATAAATTATTCAGCAAATTCTTAGTAATTGAACAGAAAATTCTAAATAAATTGTCATAAAATTACAAGAATATTTTTTGTGAATTAATCAGTAAATTATGAGTACATTACTCAATAAATTCTCAGAAAATTCTATATAAATTCTTGGTAAATTCAAAGTAATTTCTTAGTAAATTATTCAGCAAATTACTCCGTAAATTCGTAAATAAATTACTCGTTAAGTTTTCAATAAATTCTCCATAAATTACTTTGTAAATTATTTGTAAATTTTTAATAAATTATTTAATAAATTCTAAATAAATTACTCAGAAAATTTTGAATAATTTCCAAGAAAATTCTGTATAAATTCTTGGTAAATTTCTCATAAAATTATCAAAAAAAAAAATTCGTGAATTACTTTGTTAATTCTCAGTAAATTACTCAGTAAATTATTTGAACATTAATTAGTGAATTTCCTGTAAATTCTCAGTAAATTATTCAATAAATTCTAAGTAAATTACTTAGTAAATTCTCAACAAATTAATCCAGAAAGTCTAAGTAAATTATCAATAAATTCTTAGTAAGTTACTCAGAAAATTCTCAATAAATTACTTAGAAATTTCCAACTAAATTACCCAGTGAAGAACTTAACAATTTACCAGTAAATTTCTTAGACAATTCGCAGTAAAATCTCAATAAAGTACTCAGTAAATTATCGGTAGATTCTTAGTAAATTACTTAGTAAATTCTCATTACATTACTCAGTAAAATTCTCAATAAATTACACGCAAAATTCTCAAAAGATTATTTAGTAAATTCTTAGAAAATCCTGGGTAAATTCTTAGAAAATCATTAGAAACTTTTTTGTGAATTGCTCAGTAAATTATGAGTAAATTACTCTGTAAATTCTCAGAAAATTTTGTATAAATTCTTGGTAAATTACTCAGTAAATTCACAGAATTTTTAAAAAAAATTACTCAGCAAATTACTCTATAAATTATTCGTTAAATTTTCAATAAATTCTCTATAAATTACTGAGTTAATTATCGGTGAATTACTCATTAAATAAAAAAGTAAATTACTCGAAACATTTTCAATAAATTCTAAAAAAATTCTCGATAAATTATGAGTAAATTACTCATTAAATTCACAGTAAATTCTCAATAAATTACTCGGCAAATTACCATTAAAGTTAAAGTAAATTCGTGGTAAATAACTCGGTAAATTCTCAGTAAATTGCTTCGTAAATGATTGGTAAGTTCCGAGAAAATTACTCAACAAATTCTTAGCAAATTCTCAACAAACTCTTAGTAATTTACTGAGTAAATTCTAAATGAATTACTAAGCAAATTCATAGTAAATTATTCAATGAATTACTCACTAAATTTATCTGTAAATTACAAGGTAAATTCCCTGTAAATTAGTCAGTTAATTATCGATAAGTTCTCAAAAAATCCTTGGTCAATTACTTAGTAAATTACTCAGTAAATTACCCTGTAAATTCCAAGAAAATAACACAGTAAATTATCTGCAAATTATTTAATAAATTCTAAGCAAATTACTGGGTAAATTCTCAATAAATTTCTCCTTAAATTCTCAGTAAATTAATGTGTGAATTATTCAGTCATTTATCAGTAAATTACTCGATAAATTCTCTGTAAATTACTCAGTAAATTATTGGTAAATTCTCTGTTAATTACTCAGTAAATTACCAGTAAATTACTTAGTAAATTCTCACTAAATTACTCCGGAAATTTCTCACTAAATTACACGTAAAATTCTCTATAAATTATTCAGCAAATTCTTAGTAATTTATCACAAAATTCTGACTAACTTCCCAAAAAATTACAAGAATATTTTTTCTGCATTAATCAGTAAATTATGAGTAAATTACTCAATAAATTCTCCAAAAATTCTATATAAATTCTCGGTAAATTCAAAGTAATTTCTTAGTAAATTATTCAGCAAATTACTCCGTAAATTCGTAAATAAATTACTCGTTAAGTTTTCAATAAATTCTCTATAAATTACTTTGTAAATTATCTGCAAATTTTCAGTAAATTATTTAATAAATTCTAAATAAATTACTCAGAAAATTTTCAATAATTTCCAAGAAAATTCTGCTTAAATTCTTGGTAAATTGCTCAGTAAATTCTCAAAAAAAAATTCGTGAATTACTTTGTTAATTCTCAGTAAATTACTCAGTAAATTATTCGAACATTAATTAGTGAATTTCCTGTAAATTCTCAGTAAATTATTCAATAAATTGTAAGTAAATTATTTAGTAAATTCTCAATAAATTAATCCAGAAAGTCTAAGTAAATTATCAATAAATTCTTAGTAACTTACTCCATAAATTCTCAATAAATTACTTAGAAATTTCCAACTAAATTATCCAGTGAAGAACTTAACAATTTATCAGTAAATTTCTTAGTCAATTCGCAGTAAAATCTCAATAAATTACTCGGGAAATTATCGGTACATTCTTAGTAAATTACTCAGTAAATTCTCATTACATTACTTAATAAAATTCTCAATAAATTACACGCAAAATTCTCGGAAAATTATTCAGTAAATTCTTAGAAAATCCTGTGTAAATTCTTAGAAAATCATTAGAAATTTTTTTGTGAATTGCTCTGTAAATTATTAGTAAATTACTCTGTAATTTTTTAGAAAATTTTGTATAAATTCTTGGAAAATTACTCATTAAATTCACAGAATTTTTTTAAAAAATTAAACAACAAATTACTCTGTAAATTATTCGTTAAATTTTCAATAAATTCTCTATAAATTTCTCAGTTAATTATCGGTGAATTACTCATTAAATAAAAAAGTAAATTACGCTGAAAAGTTTTAACAAATTCTAAGAAAATTGTCAATAAATTATGAGTAAATTACTCATTAAATTCACAGTAAATTCTCAATAAATTACTCAGTGAATTACAGTTAAAGTTATATTAAATTCGTGGTAAATAACTCGGTAAATTCTCAGTAAATTGCTTCGTAAATGATTGGTAAGTTCCGAGAAAATTACTCAACAAATTCTCAGTAAATTCTCAATAAATTCTTAGTAATTTACTGAGTAAATTCTAAATGAATTACTAAGCAAATTCATAGTAAATTATTCGGTGAATTACTCACTAAATTTATCTGTAAATTACTAGGTAAATTCCCAGTAAATTAGTCAGTTAATTATCAATAAGTTCTCAAAAAATCCTTGGTCAATTACTTAGTAAATTACTCAGTAAATTATTAGAAAATTACTCTGTAAATTCCAAGAAAATAACACAATAAATTATCTGCAAATTATTTAATAAATTCTATGCAAATTACTGGGTAAATTCCCAATAAATTACTCCTTAAATTCTCAATAAATTAATGAGTGAAATATTCAGTAATTTATCAGTAAATTACTCGATAAATTCTCTATAAATTACTCAGTAAATTATTGGTAAATTCTCTGTTAATTACTCAGTAAATTACCAGTAAATTACTTAGGAAATTCTCACTAAATTACTCAGGAAATTTCTCAGTAAATTACACGTAAAATTCTCTATAAATTATTCCGCAAATTCTTAGAAATTTATCAGAAAGTTCTGAGTAAATTCTCAAAAAATTACAATAATATTTTTTGTAAATTAATCAGTAAATTATGAGCAAATTACTCAATAAATTCTCAGAAAATTCTATATAAATTCTTAGTAAATTCAAAGTAATTTCTTAGTAAATTATTCAGCAAATTACTCCGTAAATTCGTAAATAAATTACTCGTAAAGTTTTCAATAAATTGTCTATAAATTACTTTGTAAATTATCTGTAAATTTTCAGTAAATTATTTAATAAATTCTAAATAAATTACTCAGAAAATTTTCAATAATTTGCTAGAAAACTTTGCATAAATTCTTGGTAAATTGCTCAGTAAATTCTCAAAAAAAATTCGTGAATTACTTTGTTAATTCTTAGTAAATTACTCAGTATATTATTCGAACATTAATTAGTGAATTTCCTGTAAATTTTCAGTAAATTTTTCAATAAATTCTAAGTAAATTACTTAGCAAATTCTCAATAAATTAATCCAGAGAGTCTAAGTAAATTACCAATAAATTCTTAGTAACTTACTCAGTAAATTCTCAATAAATTACTTAGAAATTTCCAACTAAATTACCCAGCGAAGAACTTAACAATTTATCAGTAAATTTCTTAGTCAATTCGCAGTAAAATCTCAATAAATTACTCAGTAAATCATCGGTAGATTCTTAGTAAATTACTCAATAAATTCTTAGTAAATTCTCATTACATTACTCAGCAAAATTCTCAAAAAATTACACGCAAAATTCTCAGAAAATTATTCAGTAAATTCTTAGTAAATTATTAGAAAATTCTGTGTAAATTCTTTGAAAATCATTAGAAATTTTTTTGTGAATTACTCAGTAAATTATGAGTAAATTACTCTGTAAATTCTCAGAAAAATTTGTATAAATTCTTGGTAAATTACTCAGTAAATTCATAGAATTTTTTTTTATAAAATTACTCAGCAAATTACTCTATAAATTATTCGTTAAATTTTCAATAAATTCTACATAAATTACTCAGTTAATTATCGGTGAATTACTCAATAAATTCAAAGTAAATTACTCTGAAAATTTTCAATAAATTATGAGTAAATTACTCATTAAATTCACAGTAAATTCTCAATAAATTACTCAGCAAATTACCGTTAAAACAATAGTAAATTCGTGGTAAATAACTCGGTAAATTCACAATAAATTGCTTCATAAATGATTGGTAAGTTCCTTCAAAATTACTCAACAAATTCTCATTAAACTCTTAGTAATTTACTGAGTAAATTCTAAATAAATTACTAAGTAAATTCATTGTAAATTATTCGGTGAATTACTCACTGAATTTATCTGTAAATTACTAGGTAAATTCTCAGAAAATTATTCAGTAAATTCTTATAAATTCTGTGTAAATTCTTAGAAAATCATTAGAAATTTTTTTTGTGAATTGCTCAGTAAATTATGAGTAAATTACTCTGTAATTTCTCAGAAACTTTTGTATAAATTCTTGGTAAATTACTCATTAAATTCACAGAATTTTTTTAAAAAATTACTCAGCAAATTACTCTGTAAATTATTCGTTAAATTTTCAATAAATTCTCTATAAATTATTCAGTTAATTATCGGTGAATTACTCAATGAATAAAAAAGTAAATTACCCTGATAATTTTCAATAAATACTAAGAAAATTCTCAATAAATTATGAGTAAATTACTCATTAAATTCACAGTAAATTCTCAATAAATTACTCAGCAAATTACCATTAAAGTTATAGTAAATTCGTGGTAAATAAATCGGTAAATTCTCAGTAAATTGCTTCGTAAATGATTGGTAAGTTCCTAGAAAATTACTCAACAAATTCTCAGTAAATTCTCAATAAACTCTTAGTAATTTACTGAGTAAATTCTAAATGAATTACTAAGTAAATTCATAGTAAATTATTCGGTGAATTACTCATTAAATTTATCTGTAAATTACTAGGTAAATTCTCAGTAAATTACTCAGTTAATTATCGATAAGTTCTCAAAAAATTCTTGGTCAATTACTTAGTAAATTACTCAGTAAATTATTAGAAAATTACTCTATAAATTCCAAGAAAATAACACAGTAAATTATCTGTAAAATATTTAATAAATTCTAAGCAAATTACTGAGTGAATTCTCAATAAATTACTCCTTAAATTCTCAGTAAATTAATGAGTGAATTATTCAGTAATTTATCAGTAAATTACTCGATAAATTCTCTGTAAATTACTCAGTAAATTATTGGTAAATTCTCTGTTAATTACTCAGTAAATTACCAGTAAATTCTCACTAAATTATTCAGGAAATATCTCAGAAAATTACACGTAAAATTCTCTATAAATTATTCAGCTAATTCTTAGTAATTTATCAGAAAATTCTGAGTAAATTCTCAAAAAATTACAAGAATATTTTTTGTGAATTAATCAGTAAATTATGAGTAAATTACTCAATAAATTCTATATAAATTCTTGGAAAATTCAAAGTAATTTCTTCGTAAATTATTCAGCAAATTACTCCGTAAATTTGTAAATAAATTACTCGTTAAGTTTTCAATAAATTCTCTATAAATTACTTTGTAAATTATCTGTAAATTTTCAGTAAATTATTTAATAAATTCTAAATAAATCACTCAGAAAATTTTCAATAATTTCCAAGAAAATTCTGCATAAATTCTTGGTAAATTGCTCAGTAAATTCTCAAAAAAAAATTCGTGAATTACTTTGTTAATTCTGAGTACATTACTCAGTAAATTATTCAAACATTAATTAGTGAATTTCCGGTAAATTTTCAGAAAATTTTTCAATAAATTCTAAGTAAATTACTTAGTAAATTCTCAATAAATTAATCCAGAAAGTCTAAGTAAATTATCAATAAATTCTTAGTAACTTACTCAGTAAATTCTCAATAAATTACATAGAAATTTCCAACTAAATTACCCAGTGAAAAACTTAACAATTTATCAGTAAATTTCTTAGTCAATTCGCAGTAAAATCTCAATAAATTACTCGGGAAATTATCAGTAGATTCTTAGTAAATTACTCAATAAATTCTCAGTAAATTCTAATTACATTACTCAGTAAAATTTTCAATAAATTACACGCAAAATTCTCAGAAAATTATTCAGTAAATTCTTATAAAATTCTGTGTAAATTCTTAGAAAATCTTTAGAAATTTTTTTTGTGAATTGCTCAGTAAATTATGTGTAAATTATTCTGTAAATTCTCAGAAAATTTTGCATAAATTCTTGGTAAATTACTCAGTAAATTCACAGAATTTTTTAAAAAATTACTCAGCAAATTACTCTGTAAATTATTCGTTAAATTTTCAAAAAATTCTCTATAAATTACTCAGTTAATTATCGGTGAATTACTCAATAAATAAAAAAGTAAATTACTTAGAAAATTTTCAATAAATTATGAGTAAATTAGTCATTAAATTCGCAGGAAATTCTCAATAAATTACTCAGCAAATTACCATTAAAGTTATAGTGAATTCGTGGTAAATAACTCGGTAAATTCTCAGTAAATTGTTTCGTAAATGATTGGTAAGTTCCTAGAAAATTACTCAACAAATTCTCAGTAAATTCTCAATAAACTCTTAGTAATTTACTGAGTAAATTCTAAATGAATTACTAAGTAAATTCATAGTAAATTATTCGGTGAATTACTCAGTAAATTTATCTGTAAATTGCTAGGTAAATTCTCAGTAAATTACTCAGTTAATTATCGATAAGTTCTCAAAAAATCCTTGGTCAATTACTTAGTAAATTACTCAGTAAATTATTAGAAAATTACTCTGTAAATTCCAAGAAAATAACACTGTAAATTATTTAATAAATTCTAAGAAAATTACAAGGTAAATTCTCAATAAATTGCTCCCTAAATTCTCAGTCAATTAATGAATGAATTATTCAATAATTTTTCAGTAAATTACTCGATAAATTCTCTGTAAATTACTCAGTAAATTATTGGTAAATTCTCTGTTAATTACTCTGTAAATTACTTAGTAAATTCTCACTAAATTACTCAGGAAATTTTTCAGTAAATTACACGTAAAATTCTCTATAAATTATTCAGCAAATTCTTAGTAATTTATCAGAAAATTCTGAGTAAATTCTCCAAAAATTACAAGAATATTTTTTGTGAATTAATCAGTAAATTATGAGTAAATTACTCAATAAATTCTCAGAAAATTCTATATAAATTCCTGGTAAATTCAAAGTAATTTCTTAGTAAATTATTCAGCAAATTACTCCGTAAATTCGTCAATAAATTACTCGTTAAGTTTTCAATAAATTCTCTATAAATTACTTTGTAAATTACCTGTAAATTTTCAGGAAATTATTTAATAATTTCTAAATAAATTACTCAGAAAATTTTCAATAATTTCCAAGAAAATTCTGCATAAATTCTTGGTAAATTGCTCAGTAAATTCTCAAAAAAAAATTCGTGAATTACTTTGTTAATTCTCAGTAAATTACTCAGTAAATTATTCGAACATTAATTAGTGAATTTTCTGTAAATTCTCTGTAAATTTTTCAATAAATTCTAAGTAAATTACTTAGTAAACTCTCAATAAATTAATCCAGAAAGTCTAAGTAAATTACGAATAAATTCTTAGTAACTTACTCTGTAAATTCTCAATAAATTACTTAGAAATTTCCAACTAAATTACCCAGTGAAGAACTTAACAATTTATCAGTAAATTTCTTAGTCAATTCGCAGTAAAATCTCAATAAATTATCGGTAGATTCTTAGTAAATTACTTAATAAATTCTCAGTAAATTTTCATTACATTACTCAGTAAAATTCTCAATAAATTACACGCAAAATTCTCAGAAAATTATTCAGTAAATTCTTATAAAATTTTGTGTAAATTCTTAGAAAATCATTAGAATTTTTTTTGTGAATTGCTCAGTAAATTATGTGTAAATTGTTCTGTAAATTCTCAGAAAATTTTGTATAAATTCTAGGTAAATTACTCAGTAAATTCACAGAATTTTTTTAAAAAATTACTCAGCAAATTACTCTGTAAATTATTCGTTAAATTTTCAATAAATTCTCTATAAATTACTCAGTTAATTATCGGTGAATTACTCAATAAATAAAAAAGTAAATTACTCTGAAAAATTTCAATAAATTCTAAGAAAATTCTCAATAAATTATGAGTAAATTATTCATTAAATTCACAGTAAATTCTCAACAAATTTCTCAGCAAATTACCATTAAAGTTATAGTGAATTCGTGGTAAATAACTCGGTAAATTCTCATTAAATTTCTTCGTAAATGATTGGTAAGTTCCTAGAAAATTACTCAACAAATTCTCAGTAAATTCTCAATAAACCCTTAGTAATTTACTGAGTGAATTCTAAATGCATTACTAAGTAAATTCATAGTAAATTATTCGGTGAATTACTCACTAAATTTATCTGTAAATTACTAGGTAAATTCTCAGTAAATTACTCGGTTAATTATTGATAAGTTCTCAAAAAATCCTTGGTCAATTACTTAGTAAATTATAAATTACTCAGTAAATTCCAAGAAAATAACACAGTAACTTATCTGTAAATTATTTAATAAATTCTAAGAAAATTACAGGGTAAATTCTCAATAAATTAGTCCCTAAATTCTCCGTCAATTAATGAATGAATTATTCAGTAATTTATCAGTAAATTACTCGAGAAATTCTCTGTAAATTACTCAGTAAATCATTGGTAAATTCTCTGTAAATTACACAGTAAATTACTTAGTAAATTCTCACTAAATTACTCAGGAAATTTTTCAGTAAATTACACGTAAAATTCTCTATAAATTATTCAGCAAATTCTTAGTAATTTATCAGAAAATTCTGAGTAAATTCTCAAAAATTTACAAGAATATTTTTTGTGAATTAATCAGTAAATTACAAATAAATTACTCAATAAATTCTCAGAAAATTCTATATAAATTCCTGGTAAATTCAAAGTAATTTCTTAGTAAATTATTCAACAAATTACTCCGTAAATTCATAAATAAATTACTCGTTTAGTTTTCAATAAATTCTCTATAAATTACTTTGTAAATTATCTGTAAATTTTCAGTAAATTATTTAATAAATTCTAAATGAATTACTCAGAAAATTTTCAATAATTTCCAAGAAAATTCTGCATAAATCCTTGGTAAATTGCTCAGTAAATTCTCAAAAAAAAATTCGTGAATTACTTTGTTAATTCTCAGTAAATTACTCAGTAAATTATTCTAACATTAATTAGTGAATTTCCTGTAAATTCTCAGTAAATTTTTCAACAAATTCTAAGTAAATTACTTAGTAAATTCTCAATAAATTAATCCAGAAAGTCTAAGTAAATTATGAATAAATTCTTAGTAACTTACTCAGTAAATTCTCAATAAATTACTTAGAAATTTCCAACTAAATTACCCAGTGAAGAACTTAACAATTTATCAGTAAATTTCTTAGTCAATTCGCAGTAAAATCTCAATAAATTATCGGTAGATTTTTAGTAAATTACTTAATAAATTCTCAGTAAATTTTCATTACATTACTCAGTAAAATTCTCAATAAATTACACGCAAAATTCTCAGAAAATTATTCAGTAAATTCTTATAAAATTTTGTGTAAATTCTTAGAAAATCATTAGAATTTTTTTTGTGAATTGCTCAGTAAATTATGTGTAAATTGTTCTGTAAATTCTCAGAAAATTTTGTATAAATTCTAGGTAAATTACTCAGTAAATTCACAGAATTTTTTTAAAAAATTACTCAGCAAATTACTCTGTAAATTATTCGTTAAATTTTCAATAAATTCTCTATAAATTACTCAGTTAATTATCGGTGAATTACTCAATAAATAAAAAAGTAAATTACTCTGAAAATTTTCAATAAATTCTAAGAAAATTCTCAATAAATTATGAGTAAATTATTCATTAAATTCACAGTAAATTCTCAACAAATTTCTCAGCAAATTGCCATTAAAGTTATAGTGAATTCGTGGTAAATAACTCGGTAAATTCTCATTAAATTTCTTCGTAAATGATTGGTAAGTTCCTAGAAAATTACTCAACAAATTCTCAGTAAATTCTCAATAAACCCTTAGTAATTTACTGAGTGAATTCTAAATGCATTACTAAGTAAATTCATAGTAAATTATTCGGTGAATTACTCACTAAATTTATCTGTAAATTACTAGGTAAATTCTCAGTAAATTACTCAGTTAATTATTGATAAGTTCTCAAAAAATCCTTGGTCAATTACTTAGTAAATTACTCAGAAAATTATTAGAAAATTACTGTGTAAATTCCAAGAAAATAACACAGTAAATTATCTGTAAATTATTTAATAAATTCTAAGAAAATTACAGGGTAAATTCTCAATAAATTACTCCCTAAATTCTCAGTCAATTAATGAATGAATTATTCAATAATTTATCAGAAAATTACTCGATAAATTCTCTGTAAATTACTCAGTAAATTATTGGTAAATTCTCTGTTAATTACTCAGTAAATTACTTAGTAAATTCTCACTAAATTATTCAGGAAATTTCTCAGTAAATTACACGTAAAATTCTCTATAAATTATTCAGTAAATTCTGAGTAATTTATCAGAACATTCTGAGTAAATTCTCAAAAAATTACAAGAATATTTTTTGTGAATTAATCAGTAAATTACGAGTAAATTACTCAATAAATTCTCAGAAAATTCTATATAAATTCCTGTTAAATTCAAAGTAATTTCTTAGTAAATTATTCATCAAATTACTCCGTAAATTCGTAAATAAATTACTCGTTAAGTTTTCAATAAATTCTCTATAAATTACTTTGTAAATTATCTGTAAATTTTCAGTAAATTATTTAATAAATTCTAAATAAAGTACTTAGAAAATTTTCAATAATTTAAAAGAAAATTCTGCATAAATTCTTGGTAAATTGCTCAGTAAATTCTCAAAAAATAATTCGTGAATTACTTTGTCAATTCTCAGTAAATTACTCAGTAAATTATTCGAACATTAATTAGTGAATTTCCTGGAAATTCTCAGTAAATTTTTCCATAAATTCTAAGTAAATTACTTAGTAAATTCCCAATAAATTAATCCAGAAAGTCTAAGTAAATTATCAATAAATTCTTAGTAACTTACTCAGTAAATTCTCAATAAATTACTTAGAAATTTCCAACTAAATTACCCAGTGAAGAACTTAACAATTTATCAGTAAATTTCTTAGTCAATTCGCAGTAAAATCCCAATAAATTACTCGGTAAATTATCGGTAGATTCTTAGTAAATTACTCAATAAATTCTCAGTAAATTCTCATTAAATTACTCAGTAAAATTCTCAATAAATTACACGCAAAATTCTCAGAAAATTATTCAGTAAATTCTTATAAAATTTTGTGTAAATTCTTAGAAAATCATTAGAAATTTTTTTGTGAATTGCTCAGTAAATTATGTGTAAATTATTCTGTAAATTCTCAGAAAATTTTGCATAAATTCTTAGTAAATTACTCAGTAAATTAACAGAATTTTTTTAAAAAATTACTCAGCAAATTACTCTGTAAATTATTCATTAAATTTTAAATAAATTCTCTATAAATTACTCAGTTAATTATTGGTCAATTACTCAATAAATAAAAAAGTAAATTACTCTGAAAATTTTCAATAAATTCTAAGAAAATTCTCAATAAATTATGAGTAAATTACTCATTAAATTCATAGTAAATTCTCAATAAATTACTCAGCAAATTACCATTAAAGTTATAGTGAATTCGTGGTAAATAACTCGGTAAATTCTCATTAAATTTCTTTGTAAATGATTGGTAAGTTCCTAGAAAATTACACAACAAATTCTCAGTGAATTCTCAATAACTCTTAGTAATTTGCTGAGTAAATTCTAAATGAATTACTAAGTAAATTCATAGTAAATTATTCGGTGAATTACTCACTAAATTTATCAGTAAATTACTAGGTAAATTCCTAGTAAATTACTTAGTTAATTATCGATAAGTTCTCAAAAAATCCTTGGTCAATTACTTAGTAAATTACTCAGTAAATTATTAGAAAATTACTTTGTAAATTCCAAGAAAATAACACAGCAATTTATCTATAAATTATTTAATAAATTCTAAGAAAATTACAGGGTAAATTCTCAATAAATTAGTCCTTAAATTCTCCATCAATTAATGAATGAATTATTCAGTAATTTATCAGTAAATTACTCGATAAATTCTCTTTAAATTACTTAGTAAATTATTGGTAAATTCTCTGTTAATTACTCAGTAAATTACTTAGTAAATTCTCACTAAATTACTCAGGAAATTTCTCAGTAAATTACACGTAAAATTCTCTATAAATTATTCAGCAAATTCTTAGTAATTTATCAGAAAATTCTGAGTAAATTCTCAAAAAATTACAAGAATATTTTTTGTGAATTAATCAGTAAATTACGAGTAAATTACTCAATAAATTCTCAGAAAATTCTATATAAAATCCTGGTAATTTCAAAGTAATTTCTTAGTAAATTATTCAACAAATTACTCCGTATACTCCGTAAATTCATAAATAAATTACTCGTTAAGTTTTCAATAAATTGTCTATAAATTTCTTTGTAAATTATCTGTAAATTTTCAGTAAATTATTTAATAAATTCTAAATAAATTACTCAGAAAATTTTCAATAATTTCCAAGAAAATTCTGCATAAATTCTTGGTAAATTGCTCAGTAAATTCTCAAAAAAAAAATTCGTGAATTACTTTGTTAATTCTCAGTAAATTACTCAGTAAATTATTCGAACATTAATTACGGAATTTCCTGTAAATTCTCAGTAAATTTTTCAACAAATTCTAAGTAAATTACTTAGTAAATTCTCAATAAATTAATCTAGAAAGTCTAAGTAAATTATCAATAAATTCTTAGTAACTTACTCAGTAAATTCTCAATAAATTACTTACAAATTTCCAACTAAATTACCCGGTGAAGAGCTTAACAATTTATCAGTAAATTTCTTAGTCAATTCGCAGTAAAATCTCAATAAATTACTCAGTAAATTCTCATTACATTTCAGTAAAATTCTCAATAAATTACACGCAAAATTCTCAGAAAATTATTCAGTAAATTCTTAGAAAATTCTGTGTAAATTCTTAGAAAATCATTCGAAATTTTTTCGTCAATTGCTCAGTAAATTATGTGTAAATTATTCTGTAAATTCTCAGAAAATTTTGTATAAATTCTTGGTAAATTACTCAGTAAATTCACAGAATTTTTTTAAAAAATTACTCAGCAAATTACTCTGTAAATTATTCGTTAAATTTTCAATAAATTCTTTATAAATTACTCAGTTAATTATCGGTGAATTACTCAATAAATAAAAAAGTAAATTACTCTGAAAATTTTCAATAAATTCTAAAAAAATTCTCAATAAATTATGAGTAAATTACTCATTAAATTCACAGTAAATTCTCAATAAATTACTCAGCAAATTACCATTAAAGTTATAGTGAATTCGTGGTAAATAACTCGGTAAATTCTTATTAAATTTCTTCGTAAATGATTGGTAAGTTCCTAGAAAATTACTCAACAAATTCTCAGTAAATTCTCAATAAATTCCTAGTAATTTACTGAGTAAATTCTAAATGAATTACTAAGTAAATTCTTAGTAAATTATTCGGTGAATTACTCACTAAATTTATCTAAAAATTACTAGGTAAATTCTCAGTAAATTACTCAGTTAATTATCGATAAGTTCTCAAAAAATCCTTGGTCAATTACTTAGTAAATTACTCAGTAAATTATTAGAAAATTACTCTGTAAATTCCAAGAAAATAACACAGTATATTATCTGTAAATTATTTAATAAATTCTACGAAAATTACAGGGTAAATTCTCAATAAATTACACCTTAAATTCTCAATCAATTAATGAATGAATTATTCAGTAATTTATCAGTAAATTACTTAATAAATTCTCTGTAAATTACTTAGTAAATTCTCACTAAATTATTCAGGAAATTTCTCAGTAAATTACACGTAAAATTCTCTATAAATTATTCAGTAAATTCTTATTGATTTATCAGAAAATTCTGAGTAAATTCTCAAAAAATTAAAAGAATATTTTTGTGAAAATTACAGGGTAAATTCTCAATAAATTACTCCTTAAATTCTCAATCAATTAATGAATGAATTATTCAATAATTTATCAGTAAATTACTCGATAAATTCTCTGTAAATTACTCAGTAAATTATTGGTAAATTCCCTGTTAATTACTTAGTAAATTCTCACTAAATTATTCAGGAAATTTCTCAGTGAATTACACGTAAAATTCTCTATAAATTATTCAGTAAATTCTTAGTAATTTATCAGAAAATTCTGAGTAAATTCTCAAACAATTACAAGAATATTTTTTGTGAATTAATCAGTAAATTACGAGTAAATTACTCAACAAATTCTCGGAAAATTCTATATAAATTCCTGGTAAATTCAAAGTAATTTCTTAGTAAATTATTCAGCAAATTACTCCGTAAATTCGTAAATAAATTACTCGTTAAGTTTTCAATAAATTCTCTATAAATTACTTTGTAAATTATCTGTAAATTTTCAGTAAATTATTAAATAAATTCTAAATAAATTACTCAGAAAATTTTCAATAATTTCCAAGAAAATTCTGCATAAATTCTTGGTAAATTGCTCAGTAAATTCTCAAAAAAAAAAATCGTGAATTACTTTGTTAATTCTCAGTAAATTACTCAGTAAATTATTCGAACATTAATTAGTGAATTTCCTGTAAATTCTCAGTAAATTTTTCAACAAATTCTAAGTAAATTACTTAGTAAATTCTCAATAAATTAATCCAGAAAGTCTAAGTAAATTATGAATAAATTCTTAGTAACTTACTCAGTAAATTCTCAATAAATTACTTAGAAATTTCCAACTAAATTACCCAGTGAAGAACTTAACAATTTATCAGTAAATTTCTTAGTCAATTCGCAGTAAAATCTCAATAAATTACTCAGTAAATTATCTGTAGATTCTTAGTAAATTACTCAATAAATTCTCATTACATTGCTGAGTAAAATTCTCAATAAATTACAAGCAAAATTCTCAGAAAATTATTCAGTAAATTCTTAGAAAATTATGTGTAAATTCTTGGAAAATCATTAGAAATTTTTTTGTGAATTACTCAGTAATTTATGAGTAAATTACTCTGTAAATTTTCAGAAAATTTTGTATAAATTCTTGGTAAATTACTCAGTAAATTCACAGAATTTTTTTTAAAAATTACTTAGCAAATTACGCTGTAAATTATTCGTTAAATTTTCAATAAATTCTCTATAAATTACTCAGTTAATTATCGGTGAATTACTCAATAAATTCAAAGTAAATTACGCTGAAAATTTTCAATAAATTCTAAGAAAATGCTCAATAAATTATGAGTAAATTACTCATTAAATTCACAGTAAATTCTCAATAACTTACTCAGCAAATTACACATAAAGTTATAGTAAATTCGTGGTAAATAACTCGGTAAATTCTCAGTAAATTGCTTCGTAAATGATTGGCAAGTTCCTAGAAAATTACTCAACAAATTTTCAATAAACTCTTAGTAATTTACTGAGTAAATTCTAAATAAATTACTAAGTAAATTCATAGTAAATTATTCGGTGAATTACTCAATAAATTTATCTATAAATTACAAGGTAAATTCCCAGTAAATTACTCAGTTAATCATCGATAAGTTCTCAAAAAATTTTTGGTCAATTACTTTGTAAATTACTCAGTACATTATTAGAAAATTACTCTGTAAATTCCAAGAAAATAACACAGTAAATTATCTGTAAATTCTTAGTAAATTATTTAATAAATTCTAAGCAAATTTCTGGATAAATTCTCAATAAATTACTCCATAAATTCTCAGTAAATTACAAGTAAATTAATGAGTGAATTATTCAGTAATTTATCAATAAATTACTCGATAAATTCTCTGTAAATTACTCAGTAAATTATCGGTAAATTCTCTGTTAAATACTCAGTAAATTACCAGTAAATTACTTAGCAAATTCTTACTAAATTACTCAGGAAATTTCTCAGTAAATTACACGTAAAATTCTCTATAAATTATTCTGCAAATTCTTAGTAATTTATCATAAAATTCTTAGTAAATTCTCAAAAAATTACAAGAATATTTTTTGTGAATTAATCAGTAAATTATGAGTAAATTACTCAATAAATTCTCAGAAAATTCTATATAAATTCTTGGTAAATTCAAAGTAATTTCTTAGTAAATTATTCAGCAAATTACTCCTTAAATTCTCAATAAATTACTTGTTAAGTTTTCAATAAATTCTCTATAAATTACTTTGTAAATTATCTGTAAATTTTCAGTAAATTATTTAATAAATTCTAAATAAATTACTTAGAAAATTTTCAATAATTTCCAAGAAAATTCTGTATAAATTCTTGGTAAATTACTCAGTAAATTCTCAAAAAAAAATTCGTGAATTACTTTGTTAATTCTCAGTAAATTATTCGAACATTAATTAGTGAATTTCCTGTAAATTCTCAGTAAATTACATTATAAATTCTCAGTAAATTATTCAATAAATTCTAAGTAAATTACTTAGTAAATTCTTAATAAATTAATCCGTAAAGTCAATTCGCAGTAAAATCTCAATAAATTACTCAGTAAATTATCGGTAGATTCTTAGTAAATTACTCAATAAATTCCCAGTAAATTCTCATTACATTACTCACTAAAATTCACAATAAATTATATGCAAAATTGCCAAAAAATTATTCAGTAAATTCTTAGTAAATTATTAGAAAATTTTGTGTAAATTCTTAGAAAATCATTAGAAATTTTTTTGTGAATTACTCAGTAAATTATGAGTAAATTACTCTGTAAATTCTTAGAAATTTTGTACAAATTCTTGGTAAATTACTCAGTAAATTCACAGAATTTTTTAAAAAAATTACTTAGCAAATTACTCTGTAAATTATTCGTTAAATTTTCAATAAATTATCTATAAATTACTCAGTTAATTATCGGTGAATTACCTAATAAATTCAAAGTAAATTACTCTGAAAATTTTCAATAAATCGTAAGAAAATACTCAATAAATTATGAGTAAATTACTCATTAAATTCACAGTAAGTTCTCAACAAATTACCCAGCAAATTACCTTTAAAACTATAGTAAATTCGTGGTAAATATCTCGGTAAATTCTCAGTAAATTGCTTCGTAAATGATTGGTAAGTTCCTAGATAATTACTCAACAAATTCTCTATAAACTCTTAGTAATTTACTGAATAAATTCTAAATAAATTACTAAGTAAATTCATAGTAAATTATTCGGTGAATTACTCACTAAATTTATCTGTAAATTACTATGTAAATTCTCAGTTAATTACCGATAATTTATCAAAAAATTCTTGGTCAATTACTTAGTTAATTACTCAGTAAATTACTAGAAAATTACTCTGTAAATTCCAAGAAAATAACACAGTAAATTATCTGTAAATTCTTAGTAAATTATTTAATAAATTCTAAACAAATTACTGAGTAAATTCTCAATAAATTACTCCTTAAATTACAAGTAAATTAATGAGTGAATTATTCAGTAATTTATCAGTAAATTACTCGATAAATTCTCTGTAAATTACTCAGTAAATTACTGGTAAATTCTCTGTTAAATACTCAGTAAATTACTAGTAAATTACTTAGTAAATTCTTACTAAATTACTCAGGAAATTTGTCAATAAATTAGACGTAAAATTCTCTATAAATTATTCAGCAAATTCTTAGTAATTTATCAGAAAATTCTTAGTAAATTCTCAAGAAATTACAAGAATATTTTTTGTGAATTAATTAGTAAATTATGAGTAAATTACACAATAAATTCTCAAAAAATTCTATATAAATTCTTGGTAAATTCAAAGTAATTTCTTAGTAAATTATTCAACAAATTACTCCGTAAATTCTCAATAAATTACTCGTTAAGTTTTCAATAAATTCTCTATAAATTACTTTGTTAATTATCTGTAAATTTTCAGTAAATTATTTAATAAATTCTAAATAAATTACTCAGAAAGTTTTCAATAATTTCCAAGAAAATTCTGTATAAATTTTTGGTAAATTACTCAGTAAATTCTCAAAAAAAAATTCGTGAATTACTTTGTTAATTCTCAGTAAATTACTTGGTAAATTATTCGAACATTAATTAGTGAATTTCCTGTAAATTCTCAGTAAATTACTTTATAAATTCTCAGTAAATTATTCAAAAATTCTAAGTAAATTACTTAGTAAATTCTCAATAAATTAATCCCTAAAGTCTAAGTAAATTATCAATAAATTCTTACTAACTTACTCAGTAAATTCTCAATAAATTACTTATTAATTTCCAACTAAATTACCCAGTGAAGAACTTAACAATTTATCAGTAAATTTCTTAGTCAATTCGCAGTAAAATCTCAATAAATTACTCAATAAATTATCGGTAGATTCTTAGTAAATTACTCAATAACTTCTCATTACATTACTCAGTAAAATTCTCAATAAATTACACGCAAAATTCTAAGAAAATTATTCAGTAAATTCTTAGAAAATCATTAGAAATTTTTTTGTGAATTGCTCAGTAAATTATGTGTAAATTATTCTATAAATTCTCAGAAAATTTTGTATAACTTCTTGGTAAATTACTCAGTAAATTCACATAATTTTTTTAAAAAATTACTCAGCAAATTACTCTGTAAATTATTCGTTAAATTTTCAATAAATTCTCTATAAATTACTCAGTTAATTATCGGTGAATTACTCAATAAATAAAAAAGTAAATTACTTTGAAAATTTTCAATAAATTCTAAGAAAATTCTCAATAAATTATGAGTAAATTACTCATTAAATTCACAGTAAATTCTCAATAAATTACTCAGCAAATTACCCTTAAAACTATAGTAAATTCGTGGTAAATAACTCGGTAAATTCTCAATAAATTGTTTCGTAAATGATTGGTAAGTTCTTAGAAAATTACTCAACAAATTCTCAATAAACTCTTAGTAATTTACTGAGTAAATTCTTAATGAATTACTAAGTAAATTCATAGTAAATTATTCGGTGAATTACTCAGTAAATTTATCTATAAATTACTAGGTAAATTCTCAGTAAATTACTCAGTTAATTATCGATAAGTTCTCAAAAAATTCTTGGTCAATTACTTAGTAAATTACTCAGTAAATTATTAGAAAATTACTCTGTAAATTCCAAGAAAATAACACAGTAAATTATCTGTAAATTCTTAGTAAATTATTTAATAAATTCTAAGCAAATTATTAAGTAAATTCTCAATAAATTACTCCTCAAATTACTAGTAAATCAATGAGTGAATTATTCAGTAATGTATTAGTAAATTACTCGATAAATTCTTTGTAAATTACTCAGTAAATTATTGGTAAATTTTCTTTTAAATACTCAGTAAATTACCAGTAAATTACTTAGTAAATTCTCACTAAATTACTCAGGAAATTTCTCAGTAAATTACACGTAAAATTCTCTATAAATTATTCAGCAAATTCTTAGTAATTTATTAGAAAATTCTTAGTAAATTCTAAAAAAATTACAAGAATATTTTTTGTGAATTAATTAGTAAATTATGAGTAAATTACACAATAAATTCTAAAAAAATTCTATATAAATTCTTGGTAAATTCAAAGTAATTTCTTAGTAAATTATTCAACAAATTACTCGGTAAATTCTCAATAAATTACTCGTTAAGTTTTCAATAAATTCTCTATAAATTACTTTGTAAATTATCTGTAAATTTTCAGTAAATTATTTAATAAATTCTAAATAAATTACACAGAAAATTTTCAAAAATTTCCAAGAAAATTCTGTATGAATTATTGGTAAATTACTTAGTAAATTCTCAAAAAAAAAATCGTCAATTACTTTGTTAATTCTCAGTAGATTATTCGTACATTAATTAGTGAATTTCCTGTAAATTCTCAGTAAATTACTTTATAAATTCTCAGTCAATTATTTAATAAATTCTAAGTAAATTACTTAGTAAATTCTCAATAAATTAATCCATAAAGTCTAAATAAATTATAAATAAATTCTTAGTAACTTACTCAGTAAATTCTCAATAAATTACTTAGAAATTTCCAACTAAATTACCCAATGAAGAACTTAACAATTTATCAGTAAATTTCTTAGTCAATTCGCAGTAAAATCTCAATAAATTACCTAGTAAATTATCGGTAGATTCTTAGTAAATTACTCAGTAAATTCTCATTACATTTCAGTAAAATTCTCAATAAATTACACGCAAAATTCTCATAAAATTATTCAGTAAATTCTTATAAAATTCTATGTAAATTCTTAGAAAATCATTAGAAATTTTTCTTGTGAATTGCTCAGTAAATTATGTGTAAATTATTTTGTAAGTTCTCAAAAAATTTTGTATAAATTCTTGGTAAATTACTCAGTAAATTCACAGAATATTTTTAAAAAATTACTCAGCAAATTACACTGTAAATTATTCGTTAAATTTTCAATAAATTCTCTATAAATTACTCAGTCTATTATCGGTGAATTACTCAATAAATAAAAAAGTAAATTACTCTGAAAATTTTCAATAAATTCTAAGAAAATTCTCAATAAATTATGAGTAAATTACTCATTAAATTCACAGTAAATTCTCAATAAATTACTCAGCAAATTACCATTAAAGTTATAGTGAATTCGTGGTAAATAACTCGGTAAATTCTCAGTAAATTGCTTCGTAAATGATTGGTAAGTTCCTAGAAAATTACTCAACAAATTCTTAGTAAATTCTCAATAAACTCTTAGTAATTTACTGAGTAAATTCTAAATGAATTACTAAGTAAATTCATAGTAAATTATTCGGTGAATTACTCACTAAATTTATCTGTAAATTACTAGGTAAATTCCCAGTAAATTATTCAGTTAATTATCGATAAGTTCTCAAAAAATTCTTGGTCAATTACTTAGTAAATTACTCAGAAAATTATTAGAAAATTACTGTGTAAATTCCAAGAAAATAACACAGTAAATTATTTGTAAATTATTTAATAAATTCTAAGAAAATTACAGGGTAAATTCTCAATAAATTACTCCCTAAATTCTCAGTCAATTAATGAATGAATTATTCAATAATTTATCAGAAAATTACTCGATAAATTCTCTGTAAATTACTCAGTAAATTATTGGTAAATTCTCTGTTAATTACTCAGTAAATTACTTAGTAAATTCTCACTAAATTATTCAGGAAATTTCTCAGTAAATTACACGTAAAATTCTCTATAAATTATTCAGTAAATTCTGAGTAATTTATCAGAACATTCTGAGTAAATTCTCAAAAAATTACAAGAATATTTTTTGTGAATTAATCAGTAAATTACGAGTAAATTACTTAATAAATTCTCAGAAAATCCTATATAAATTCCTGGTAAATTCAAAGTAATTTCTTAGTAAATTATTCAGCAAATTACTCCGTAAATTCGTAAATAAATTACTCGTTAAGTTTTCAATAAATTCTCTATAAATTACTTTGTAAATTATCTGTAAATTTTCAGTAAATTATTTAATAAATTCTAAATAAATTACTCAGAAAATTTTCAATAATTTCCAAGAAAATTCTGCATAAATTCTTGGTAAATTGCTCAGTAAATTCTCAAAAAATAATTCGTCAATTACTTTGTCAATTCTCAGAAAATTACTCAGTAAATTATTCGAACATTAATTAGTGAATTTCCTGGAAATTCTCAGTAAATTTTTCCATAATTTCTAATTAAATTACTTAGTAAATTCCCAATAAATTAATCCAGAAAGCCTAAGTAAATTATCAATAAATTCTTAGTAACTTACTCAGTAAATTCTCAATAAATTACTTAGAAGTTTCCAACTAAATTACCCAGTGAAGAACTTAACAATTTATCAGTAAATTTCTTAGTCAATTCACAGTAAAATCCCAATAAATTACTCGGTAAATTATCGGTAGATTCTTAGTAAATTACTCAATAAATTCTCATTAAATTACTCAGTAAAATTCTCAATAAATTACACGCAAAATTCTCAGAAAAATATTTAGTAAATTCTTATAAAATTTTGTGTAAATTCTTAGAAAATCATTAGAAATTTTTTTCTGAATTGCTCAGAAAATTATGTGTAAATTATTCTGTAAATTCTCAGAAAATTTTGCATAAATTCTTGGTAAATTACTCAGTAAATTAACAGAATTTTTTTAAAAAATTACTCAGCAAATTACTCTGTAAATTATTCATTAAATTTTCAATAAATTCTCTATAAATTACTCAGTTAATTATCGGTGAATTACTCAATAAATAAAAAAGTAAATTACTCTGAAAATTTTCAATAAATTCTAAGAAAATTCTCAATAAATTACGAGTAAATTACTCATTAAATTCACAGTAAATTCTCAATAAATTACTCAGCAAATTACCATTAAAGTTATAGTGAATTCGTGATAAATAACTCGGTAAATTCTCATTAAATTTCTTCGTAAATGATTGGTAAGTTCCTAGAAAATTACACAACAAATTCTTAGTGAATTCTCAATAAACTCTTAGTAATTTACTGCGTAAATTCTAAATGAATTACTAAGTAAATTCATAGTAAATTATTCGGTGAATTACTCACTAAATTTATCAGTAAATTACTAGGTAAATTCCTAGTAAATTACTTAGTTAATTATCGATAAGTTCTCAAAAAATCCTTGGTCAATTACTTAGTAAATTACTCAGTAAATTATTAGAAAATTACTTTGTAAATTCCAAGAAAATAACACAGCAATTTATCTGTAAATTATTTAATAAATTCTAAGAAAATTACAGGGTAAATTCTCAATAAATTAGTTCTTAAATTCTCCGTCAATTAATGAATGAATTATTCAGTAATTTATCAGTAAATTACTCGATAAATTCTCTATAAATTACTTAGTAAATTATTGGTAAATTCTCTGTTAATTACTCAGTAAATTACTTAGTAAATTCTCACTAAATTACTCAGGAAATTTCTCAGTAAATTACACGTAAAATTCTCTATAAATTATTCAGCAAATTCTTAGTAATTTATCAGAAAATTCTGAGTAAATTCTCAAAAAATTACAAGAATATTTTTTGTGAATTAATCAGTAAATTATGAGTAAATTACTCAATAAATTCTCAGAAAATTCTATATAAATTCCTGGTAAATTCAAAGTAATTTCTTAGTAAATTATTCAACAAATTACTCCGTAAATTCATAAATAAATTACTCGTTAAGTTTTCAATAAATTGTCCATAAATTTCTTTGTAAATTATCTGTAAATTTTCAGTAAATTATTTAATAAATTCTAAATAAATTACTCAGAAAATTTTCAATAATTTCCAAGAAAATTCTGCATAAATTCTTGGTAAATTGCTCAATAAATTCTCAAAAAAAAATTCGTGAATTACTTTTTTAATTCTCAGTAAATTACTCAGTAAATTATTCGAACATTAATTACGGAATTTCCTGTAAATTCTCAGAAAATTATTCAGCAAAATTCTCAGAAAATTATTCAGTAAATTCTTAGAAAATTATGTGTAAATTCTTGGAAAATCATTAGAAATTTTTTTGTGAATTACTCAGTAATTTATGAGTAAATTACTCTGTAAATTTTCAGAAAATTTTGTATAAATTCTTGGTAAATTACTCAGTAAATTCACAGAATTTTTTTTAAAAATTACTTAGCAAATTACTCTGTAAATTATTCGTTAAATTTTCAATAAATTCTCTATAAATTACTCAGTTAATTATCGGTGAATTACTCAATAAATTCAAAGTAAATTACGCTGAAAATTTTCAATAAATTCTAAGAAAATGCTCAATAAATTATGAGTAAATTACTCATTAAATTCACAGTAAATTCTCAATAACTTACTCATCAAATTACCAATAAAGTTATAGTAAATTCGTGGTAAATAACTCGGTAAATTCTCAGTAAATTGCTTCGTAAATGATTGGCAAGTTCCTAGAAAATTACTCAACAAATTCTCAATAAACTCTTAGTAATTTACTGAGTAAATTCTAAATAAATTACTAAGTAAATTCATAGTAAATTATTCGGTGAATTACTCAATAAATTTATCTATAAATTACAAGGTAAATTCCCAATAAATTACTCAGTTAATCATCGATAAGTTCTCAAAAAAATTTTGGTCAATTACTTAGTAAATTACTCAGTAAATTATTAGAAAATTACTCTGTAAATTCCAAGAAAATAACACAGTAAATTATCTGTAAATTCTTAGTAAATTATTTAATAAATTATAAGCAAATTTCTGGATAAATTCTCAATAAATTACTCCATAAATTCTCAGTAAATTACAAGTAAATTAATGAGTGAATTATTCAATAATTTATCAATAAATTACTCGATAAATTCTCTGTAAATTACTCAGTAAATTATCGGTAAATTCTCTGTTAAATACTCAGTAAATTACCAGTAAATTACTTAGCAAATTCTTACTAAATTACTCAGGAAATTTCTCAGTAAATTACACGTAAAATTCTCTATAAATTATTCTGCAAATTCTTAGTAATTTATCATAAAATTCTTAGTAAATTCTCAAAAAATTACAAGAATATTTTTTGTGAATTAATCAGTAAATTATGAGTAAATTACTCAATAAATTCTCAGAAAATTCTATATAAATTCTTGGTAAATTCAAAGTAATTTCTTAGTAAATTATTCAGCAAATTACTCCTTAAATTCTCAATAAATTACTTGTTAAGTTTTCAATAAATTCTCTATAAATTACTTTGTAAATTATCTGTAAATTTTCAGTAAATTATTTAATAAATTCTAAATAAATTACTTAGAAAATTTTCAATAATTTCCAAGAAAATTCTGTATAAATTCTTGGTAAATTACTCAGTAAATTCTCAAAAAAAAAATTCGTGAATTACTTTGTTAATTCTCAGTAAATTATTCGAACATTAATTAGTGAATTTCCTATAAATTCTCAGTAAATTACATTATAAATTCTCAGTAAATTATTCAATAAATTCTAAGTAAATTACTTAGTAAATTCTCAATAAATTAATCCGTAAAGTCAATTCGCAGTAAAATCTCAATAAATTACTCAGTAAATTATCGGTAGATTCTTAGTAAATTACTCAATAAATTCCCAGTAAATTCTCATTACATTACTCACTAAAATTCACAATAAATTACATGCAAAATTGCCAAAAAATTATTCAGTAAATTCTTAGTAAATTATTAGAAAATTTTGTGTAAATTCTTAGAAAATCATTAGAAATTTTTTTGTGAATTACTCAGTAAATTATGAGTAAATTACTCTGTAAATTCTTAGAAATTTTGTACAAATTCTTGGTAAATTACTCAGTAAATTCACAGAATTTTTTAAAAAAATTACTTAGCAAATTACTCTGTAAATTATTCGTTAAATTTTCAATAAATTATCTATAAATTACTCAGTTAATTATCGGTGAATTACCTAATAAATTCAAAGTAAATTACTCTGAAAATTTTCAATAAATCGTAAGAAAATACTCAATAAATTATGAGTAAATTACTCATTAAATTCACAGTAAGTTCTCAACAAATTACCCAGCAAATTACCTTTAAAACTATAGTAAATTCGTGGTAAATATCTCGGTAAATTCTCAGTAAATTGCTTCGTAAATGATTGGTAAGTTCCTAGATAATTACTCAACAAATTCTCAATAAACACTTAGTAATTTACTGAATAAATTCTAAATAAATTACTAAGTAAATTCATAGTAAATTATTCGGTGAATTACTCACTAAATTTATCTGTAAATTACTATGTAAATTCTCAGTTAATTACCGATAATTTCTCAAAAAATTCTTGGTCAATTACTTAGTTAATTACTCAGTAAATTATTAGAAAATTACTCTGTAAATTCCAAGAAAATAACACAGTAAATTATCTGTAAATTCTTAGTAAATTATTTAATAAATTCTAAACAAATTACTGAGTAAATTCTCAATAAATTACTCCTTAAATTACAAGTAAATTAATGAGTGAATTATTCAGTAATTTATCAGTAAATTACTCGATAAATTCTCTGTAAATTACTCAGTAAATTACTGGTAAATTCTCTGTTAAATACTCAGTAAATTACTAGTAAATTACTTAGTAAATTCTCACTAAATTACTCAGGAAATTTGTCAATAAATTGGACGTAAAATTCTCTATAAATTATTCAGCAAATTCTTAGTAATTTATCAGAAAATTCTTAGTAAATTCTCAAAAAATTACAAGAATATTTTTTGTGAATTAATTAGTAAATTATGAGTAAATTACACAATAAATTCTCAAAAAATTCTATATAAATTCTTGATAAATTCAAAGTAATTTCTTAGTAAATTATTCAACAAATTACTCTGTAAATTCTCAATAAATTACTCGTTAAGTTTTCAATAAATTCTCTATAAATTACTTTGTTAATTATCTGTAAATTTTCAGTAAATTATTTAATAAATTCTAAATAAATTACTCAGAAAGTTTTCAATAATTTCCAAGAAAATTCTGTATAAATTTTTGGTAAATTACTCAGTAAATTCTCAAAAAAAAATTCGTGAATTACTTTGTTAATTCTCAGTAAATTACTTGGTAAATTATTCGAACATTAATTAGTGAATTTCCTGTAAATTCTCAGTAAATTACTTTATAAATTCTCAGTAAATTATTCAATAAATTCTAAGTAAATTACTTAGTAAATTCTCAATAAATTAATCCATAAAGTCTAAGTAAATTGTCAATAAATTCTTAGTAACTTACTCAGTAAATTCTCAATAAATTACTTAGAAATTTCCAACTAAATTATCAAGTGAAGAAGTTAACAATTTATCAGTAAATTTCTTAGTCAATTCGCAGTAAAATCTCAATAAAGTACTCAATAAATTATCGGTAGATTCTTAGTAAATTACTCAATAAATTCTCATTACATTACTCAGTAAAATTCTCAATAAATTACACGCAAAATTCTAAGAAAATTATTAAGTAAATTCTTAGAAAATTCTGTGTAAATTCTTAGAAAATCATTAGAAATTTTTTTGTGAATTGCTCAGTAAATTATGTGTAAATTATTCTATAAATTCTCAGAAAATTTTGTATAAATTCTTGGTAAATTACTCAGTAAGTTCACATAATTTTTTTAAAAAATTACTCAGCAAATTACTCTGTAAATTATTCGTTAAATTTTCAATAAATTCTCTATAAATTACTCAGTTAATTATCGGTGAATTACTCAATAAATAAAAAAGTAAATTACTCTGAAAATTTTCAATAAATTCTAAGAAAATTCTCAATAAATTATGAGTAAATTACTCATTAAATTCACAGTAAATTCTCAATAAATTACTCAGCAAATTACCCTTAAAACTATAGTAAATTCGTGGTAAATAACTCGGTAAATTCTCAATAAATTGTTTCGTAAATGATTGGTAAGTTCTTAGAAAATTACTCAACAAATTCTCAATAAACTCTTAGTAATTTACTGAGTAAATTCTTAATGAATTACTCAGTAAATTCATAGTAAATTATTCGGTGAATTACTCAGTAAATTTATCTATAAATTACTAGGTAAATTCTCAGTAAATTACTCAGTTAATTATCGATAAGTTCTCAAAAAATTCTTTGTCAATTACTTAGTAAATTACTCAGTAAATTATTAGAAAATTACTCTGTAAATTCCAAGAAAATAGCACAGTAAATTATCTGTAAATTCTTAGTAAATTATTTAATAAATTCTAAGCAAATTACTAAGTAAATTCTCAATAAATTACTCCTCAAATTACCAGTAAATCAATGAGTGAATTATTCAGTAATTTATCAGTAAATTACTCGATAAATTCTTTGTAAATTACTCAGTAAATTATTGGTAAATTTTCTGTGAAATACTTAGTAAATTACCAGTAAATTACTTAGTAAATTCTCACTAAATTACTCAGGAAATTTCTCAGTAGATTACACGTAAAATTCTCTATAAATTATTCAGCAAATTCTTAGTAATTTATCAGAAAGTTCTGAGTAAATTCTCAAAAAATTACAAGAATATTTTTTGTGAATTAATTAGTAAATTATGAGTAAATTACCCAATAAATTCTCAGAAAATTCTATATAAATTCTTGGTAAATTCAAAGTAATTTCTTAGTAAATTTTTCAACAAATTACTCTGTAAATTCTCAATAAATTACTCGTTAAGTTTTCAATAAATTCTATATAAATTACTTTATAAATTATTTGTAAATTTTCAGGAAATTATTTAATAAATTCTAAATAAATTACACAGAAAATTTTCAAAAATTTCCAAGAAAATTCTGTATGAATTATTGGTAAATTACTTAGTAAATTCTCAAAAAAAAAATTGTCAATTACTTTGTTAATTCTCAGTAGATTATTCGAACATTAATTAGTGAATTTCCTATAAATTCTCAGTAAATTACTTTATAAATTCTCAGTCAATTATTCAATAAATTCTAAGTAAATTACTTAGTAAATTCTCAATAAATTAATCCATAAAGTCTAAGTAAATTATCAATAAATTCTTAGTAACTTACTCAGTAAATTCTCAATAAATTACTTAGAAATTTCCAACTAAATTACCCAGTGAAGAACTTATCAATTTATCAGTAAATTTCTTAGTCAATTCGCAGTAAAATCTCAATAAATTACTCAATAAATTATCGGTAGATTCTTAGTAAATTACTCAATAAATTCACAGTAAATTCTCATTACATTACTCACTAAAATTCACAATAAATTACATGCAAAATTCCCAAAAAATTATTCAGTAAATTCTTAGTAAATTATTAGAAAATCATTAGAAATTTTTTTGTGAATTACTCAGTAAATTATGAGTAAATTACTCTGTAAATTCTCAGAAAATTTTGTATAAATTCTTGGTAAATTACTCAGTAAATTCACAAAATTTTTTTTACAAAATTACTCAGCAAATTACTCTGTAAATTATTCGTTAAATTTTCAATAAATTCTCTATAAATTACTCAGTTAATTATCGGTGAATTACTCAATAAATTCAAAGTAAATTACTCTGAAAATTTTCAATAAATTCTAAGAAAATTCTCAACAAATTATTAGTAAATTACTCATTAAATTCACAGTAAATTCTCAATAAATTACTCAGCAAATTACCATTAAAACTATAGTAAATTCGTGGTAAATAACTTGGTAAATTCTCAGTAAATTGCTTCGTAAATTATTGGTAAGTTCCCAGAAAATTACTCAACAAATTCTCAATAAACTCTTAGTAATTTACTAAGTAAATTCATAGTAAATTATTCGGTGAATTACTCACTAAATTTATCTGTAAATTACTAGGTAAATTCTCAATAAATTACTCAGTTAATTATCGACAAGTTCTCAAAAAAATCTTGGTCAATTACTTAGTAAATTACTCAGTAAATTATTAGAAAATTACTCTGTAAATTCCATGAAAATAACACAGTAAATTATCTGTAAATTCTTAGTAAATTATTTAAAAAATTCTAAGTAAATTACTGAGTAAATTCTCAATAAATTACCCCTTAAATTACAAGTAAATTAATGAGTGAATTATTCAATAATTTATCAGTAAATTACTCGATAAATTCTCTGTAAATTACTCAGTAAATTATTGGTAAATTCTCTGTTAAATACTCAGTAAATTACCAGTAAATTACTTAGTAAATTCTCACTAAATTACTCAGGAAATTTGTCAGTAAATTACACGTAAAATTCTCTATAAATTATTCAGCAAATTCTTAGTAATTTATCAGAAAATTCTTAGTAAATTCTCAAAAAATTACAAAAATATTTTTTGTGAATTGATGAGTAAATTATGAGTAAATTACTCAATAAATTCTCAAAAAATTCTATATAAATTCTTGATAAATTCAAAGTAATTTCTTAGTAAATTATTCCGCAAATTACTCCGTAAATTCTCATTAAATTACTCGTTAAGTTTTCAATAAATTTTCTATAAATTACTTTGCAAATTTTCAGTAAATTATTTAATAAATTCTAAATAAATTACTCAGAAAGTTTTCAATAATTTCCAAGAAAATTCTGTACAAATTCTTGGTAAATTACTCAGTAAATTCTGAAAAAAAAAATCGTGAATTACTTTGTTAATTCTCAGTAAATTACATTATAAATTCTCAGTAAATTATTCAATAAATTCTAAGTAAATTACTTAGTAAATTCTCAATAAATTAATCCATAAAATCAATTCGCAGTAAAATCTCAATAAATTACTCAGTAAATTATCGGTAGATTCTTAGTAAATTACTCAATAATTTCTCATTACATTATTCAGTAAAATTCTCAATAAATTACACGCAAAATTCTCAGAAAATTATTTAGTAAATTCTTAGAAAATTCATTGTAAATTCTTAGAAAATCATTAGAAATTTTTTTGTGAATTACTCAGTAAATTATGAGTAAATTACTCTGTAAATTCTCAGAAAATTTTGTATAAATTCTTGGTAAATTACTCAGTAAATTCACAGAATTTTTTTAAAAAATTACTCAGCAAATTACTCTGTAAATTATTCGTTAAATTTTCAATAAATTCTCTATAAATTACTCAGTTACTTATCGGTGAATTACTCAATAAATTCAAAGTAAAATTACTTTGAAAATTTTCAATAAATTCTAAGAAAATTCTCAATAAATTATGAGTAAATTACTCATTAAATTCACAATTAATTCTCAATAAATTACTCAGCAAATTACCATTAAAACGATAGTAAATTCGTGGTATATAACTTGGTAAATTCTCAGTAAATTGTTTCATAAATGATTGATAAGTTCTTAGCAAATTACTCAATAAATTCTCAATAAACTCTTAGTAACTTACTGAGTAAATTCTTAATGAATTACTAAGTAAATTCATAGTAAATTATTCGACGAATTACTCAGTAAATTTATCTGTAAATTACTAGGTAAATTCTCAGTAAATTACTCAGTTAATTATCAATAAGTTCTCAAAAAAATCTTGGTCAATTACTTAGTAAATTACTCAGTAAATTATTAGAAAATTACTCTATAAATTCCAAGAAAATAACACAGTAAATTATCTGTAAATTCTTAGTAAATTATTTAATAAATTCTAAGCAAATTACTACGTAAATTCTCAATAAATTACTCCTTAAATTCTCTGTAAATTACAAGTAAATTAATGAGTGAATTATTCAGTAATTTATCAGTAAATTACTCGATAAATTCTCTGTAAATTACTCCATAAATTATTGGTAAATTCTCTGTTAAATACTCAGTAAAATACCAATAAATTACTTAGTAAGTTCCCACTAAATTACTCAGTAAATTACACGTAAAATTCTCTATAAATTATTAAACAAATTCTTAGTAATTTATCAAAAAATTCTTAGTAAATTCTCAAAAAATTACAAGAATATTTTTTGTGAATTAATCAGTAAATTATGAGTAAATTACTCAATAAATTATTAGAAAATTCTATATAAATTATTGGTAAATTCAATGTAATTTCTTAGTAAATTATTCAGCAAATTACTTCGTAAATTCTCAATAAATTACTCGTTAAGTCTTAAATAAATTCTCTATAAATTACTTTGTAAATTATCTGTAAATTTTCAGTAAATTGTTTAATAAATTCTAAATAAATTACTCAGAAAATTTTCAATAATTTCCAAGAAAATTCTGTATAAATTCTTGGTAAATTACTCAGTAAATTCATAGTAAATTACTCATAAAATTATCAAAAAAAATTTGTGAATTACTTTGTTAATTCTCAGTAAATTACTCAGTAAATTATTCAAACATTAATTAGTGAATTTCCTATAAATTCTCAGTAAATTACTTTATAAATTCTCAGTAAATTATTCAATAAATTACTTAGAAATTTCCAACTAAATTACCCAGTGAAGAACTTAACAATTTATCAGTAAATTTCTTAGTGAATTCGCTGTAAAATCTCAATAAATTACTCAGTAAATCATCGGTAGATTCTTAGTAAATTACTCAATAAATTCTCAGTAAATTCTAATTACATTACTCAGTAAAATTCTCAATAAATTACACGCAAAATTCTCAAAAAATTATTCAGTAAATTCTTAGTAAATTATTAGAAAATTCTGTGTAAATTCTTGGAAAATCATTAGAAATTTTTTTTGTGAATTACTCAGTAAATTATGAGAAATTACTCTGTAAATTCTCAGAAAATTTTGTATAAATTCTTGGGTAAATTACTCAGTAAATTCATAGAATTTTTTTTTTAAAAAATTACTCAGCAAATTACTCTATAAATTATTCGTTAAATTTTCAATAAATTCTCTATAAATTGCTCAGTTAATTATCGGTGAATTACTCAATAAATTCAAAGTAAATTACTCTGAAAATTTTCAATAAATTCTAAGAAAATTCTCAATAAATTATGAGTAAATTACTCATTAAATTCACAGTAAATTGTCAATAAATCACTCAGCAAATTACCATTAAAGTTATAGTAAATTCGTGGTAAATAACTCGGTAAATTCTCAGTAAATTGCTTCGTAAATGATTGGTGAGTTCCTAGAAAATTACTCAACAAATTCTCAATAAACTTTTAGTAATTTACTGAGTAAATTCTAAATGAATTACCAAGTAAATTCATAGTAAATTATTCGATGAATTACTCACTAAATTTATCTATAAATTACTAGGTAAATTCTCAGTAAATTACTCAGTTAATTATCGATAAGTTCTCAAAAAATTCTTGGTCAATTACTTAGTAAATTACTCAGTAAATTATTAGAAAATTACTCTGTAAATTCCAAGAAAATAACACAGTAAATTATCTGTAAATTCTTAGTAAATTATTTAATAAATTCTAAGCCAATTACTGAGTAAATTCTCAATAAATTACTCCTTAAATTCTCAGTAAATTACAAGTAAATTAATGAGTGAATTATTTAGTAATTTATCAGTAAATTACTCGATAAATTCTCTGTAAATTACTCGGTAAATTATTGGTAAATTCTCACTAAATTACTCAGGAAATTTCTCAATAAATTACACGTAAAATTCTCTATAAATTATTAAGCAAATTCTTAGTAATTTATCCGAAAATTCTTAGTAAATTCTCAAAAAATTACAAGAATATTTTTTGTGAATTAATCAGTAAATTATGAGTAAATTACTCAATAAATTCTTAGAAAATTCTATATAAATTATTGGTAAATTCAATGTAATTTCTTAGTAAATTATTCAGCAAATTACTTTGTAAATTCTCAATAAATTACTCGTTAAGTCTTAAATAAATTCTCTATAAATTACTTTGTAAATTATCTGTAAATTTTCAGTAAATTGTTTAATAAATTCTAAATAAATTACTCAGAAAATTTTCAATAATTTCCAAGAAAATTCTGTATAAATTCTTGGTAAATTACTCAGTAAATTCATAGTAAATTACTCATAAAATTATCAAAAAAAATTTGTGAATTACTTTGTTAATTCTCAGTAAATTACTCAGTAAATTATTCAAACATTAATTAGTGAATTTCCTATAAATTCTCAGTAAATTACTTTATAAATTCTCAGTAAATTATTCAATAAATTACTTAGAAATTTCCAACTAAATTACCCAGTGAAGAACTTAACAATTTATCAGTAAATTTCTTAGTGAATTCGCTGTAAAATCTCAATAAATTACTCAGTAAATCATCGGTAGATTCTTAGTAAATTACTCAATAAATTCTCAGTAAATTCTAATTACATTACTCAGTAAAATTCTCAATAAATTACACGCAAAATTCTCAAAAAATTATTCAGTAAATTCTTAGTAAATTATTAGAAAATTCTGTGTAAATTCTTGGAAAATCATTAGAAATTTTTTTTGTGAATTACTCAGTAAATTATGAGAAATTACTCTGTAAATTCTCAGAAAATTTTGTATAAATTCTTGGGTAAATTACTCAGTAAATTCATAGAATTTTTTTTTTAAAAAAATTACTCAGCAAATTACTCTATAAATTATTCGTTAAATTTTCAATAAATTCTCTATAAATTGCTCAGTTAATTATCGGTGAATTACTCAATAAATTCAAAGTAAATTACTCTGAAAATTTTCAATAAATTCTAAGAAAATTCTCAATAAATTATGAGTAAATTACTTATTAAATTCACAGTAAATTGTCAATAAATCACTCAGCAAATTACCATTAAAGTTATAGTAAATTCGTGGTAAATAACTCGGAAAATTCTCAGTAAATTGCTTCGTAAACGATTGGTAAGTTCCTAGAAAATTACTCAACAAATTCTCAATAAACTCTTAGTAATTTACTGAGTAAATTCTAAATGAATTACTAAGTAAATTCATAGTAAATTATTCGATGAATTACTCACTAAATTTATCTATAAATTACTAGGTAAATTCTCAGTAAATTACTCAGTTAATTATCGATAAGTTCTCAAAAAATTCTTGGTCAATTACTTAGTAAATTACTCAGTAAATTATTAGAAAATTACTCTGTAAATTCCAAGAAAATAACACAGTAAATTATCTGTAAATTCTTAGTAAATTATTTAATAAATTCTAAGCCAATTACTGAGTAAATTCTCAATAAATTACTCCTTAAATTCTCAGTAAATTACAAGTAAATTAATGAGTGAATTATTTAGTAATTTATCAGTAAATTACTCGATAAATTCTCTGTAAATTACTCGGTAAATTATTGGTAAATTCTCACTAAATTACTCAGGAAATTTCTCAGTAAATTACACGTAAAATTCTCTATAAATTATTAAGCAAATTCTTAGTAATTTATCCGAAAATTCTTAGTAAATTCTCAAAAAATTACAAGAATATTTTTTGTGAATTAATCAGTAAATTATGAGTAAATTACTCAATAAATTCTCAGAAAATTCTATATAAATTATTAGTAAATTCAAAGTAAATTCTTAGTAAATTATTCAGCAAATTACTGCGTAAATTCTCAATAAATTACTCGTTAAGTCTTCAATAAATTCTCTATAAATTACTTTGTAAATTAGCTGTAAATTTTCAGTAAATTATTTAATAAATTCTAAATAAATTACTCAGAAAATTTTCAATAATTTCCAAGAAAATTATGTATAAATTCTAGGTAAATTACTCAGTAAATTCATAGTAAATTACTCATAAAATTATCAAAAAAAATTCGTCTATTACTTTTTTAATTCTCAGTAAATTACTCAGTAAATTATTCGAACATTAATTAGTGAATTTCCTGTAAATTCTCAGTAAATTACTTTATAAATTCTCAGTAAATTATTCAATAAATTACTTAGAAATTTCCAACTAAATTACCCAGTGAAGAACTTAACAATTTATCAGTACATTTCTTAGTCAATTCGCAGTAAAATCTCAATAAATTACTCAGTAAATCATCGGTAGATTCTTAGTAAATTACTCAATAAATTCTCAATAAATTCTCATTACATTACTCAGTAAAATTCTCAATAAATTACACGCAAAATTCTCAGAAAATTATTCAGTAAATTCTTAGTAAATTATTAGAAAATTCTGTGTAATTTCTTAGAAAATCATTAGAAATTTTTTTGTGAATTACTCAGTAAATTATGAGTAAATTACTCTTTAAATTCTCAAAAAATTTTGTATAAATTCTTGGTAAATTACTCAGTAAATTCACAGAATTTTTTTTTTAAAAATTACTCAACAAATTACTCTGTAAATTATTCGTTAAATTTTCAATAGATTCTCTATAAATTACTCAGTTAATTATCGGTGAATTACTCAATAAATTCAAAGTAAATTACTCTGAAAATTTTCAATAAATTCTAAGAAAATTCTCAATAAATTATGAGTAAATTACTCATTAAATTCACAGTAAATTCTAAATAAATTACTCAGGAAATTACCATTAAAACTATAGTAAATTCGTGGTAAATAACTCGGAAAATTCTCAGTAAATTGCTTCGTAAACGATTGGTAAGTTCCTAGAAAATTACTCAACAAATTCTCAATAAACTCTTAGTAATTTACTGAGTTAATTCTAAATGAATTACTAAGTAAATTCATAGTAAATTATTCGGTGAATTACTCGCTAAATCTATCTGTAAATTACTAGGTAAATTTTCAGTAAATTACTCAGTTAATTATCGATAAGTTCTCAAAAAATTCTTGGTTAGTTACTTAGTAAATTACTCAATAAATTATTAGAAAATTACTCTGTAAATTCCAAGAAAATAACACAGTAAATTAACTGTAAATTCTTAGTAAATTATTTAATAAATTCTAAGCAAATTACTGAGTAAATTCTCAATAAATTACTCCTTAAATTCTCAGTAAATTACAAGTAAATTAATGAGTGAATTATTCAGTAATTTATCAGTAAATTACTCGGTAAATTATTGGTAAATTCTCTGTTAATTACTCAGTAAATTACCAGTAAATTACTTAGTAAATTCTCACTAAATTACTCAGGAAATTTCTCAGTAAATTACACGTAAAATTCTCTATAAATTATTCAGCAAATTCTTAGTAATTTATCCGAAAATTCTTAGTAAATTCTCAAAAAATTACAAGAATATTTTTTGTGAATTAATCAGTAAATTATGAGTAAATTACTCAATAAATTCTCAGAAAATTCTATATAAATTATTAATAAATTCAAAGTAAATTCTTAGTAAATTATTCAGCAAATTACTTCGTAAATTCTCAATAAATTACTCGTTAAGTCTTCAATAAATTCTCTATAAATTACTTTGTAAATTAGCTGTAAATTTTCAGTAAATTATTTAATAAATTCTAAATAAATTACTCAGAAAATTTTCAATAATTTCCAAGAAAATTATGTATAAATTCTAGGTAAATTACTCAGTAAATTCATAGTAAATTACTCATAAAATTATCAAAAAAAATTCGTCAATTACTTTTTTAATTCTCAGTAAATTACTCAGTAAATTATTCGAACATTAATTAGTGAATTTCCTGTAAATTCTTAGTAAATTACTTTATAAATTCTCTGCACAACCCCAAACCGCCCCTAGTAGTTTGGTGCCGTGATGGCCAGTAATCCGAGATTACCGAAGGCTAACTTTCAAAATTTACACACAACAGAGTATAAATATATGGGGCTCACAAGTACGGAAGCGATACATACAATCAGATTAGTTCATAAGAGCTGTGTATAAGTCAAATGAAATAGCGACCATCTTCATATGGGTTACAACTTAATTACAAACGAAGCAAAGTACAAATTACATCTTACATATTAACAAAGGGCTTCACAAGCTGACACAACAAAATGTACGAACTACAGGTCAAGGAACACAGGCTGCTAGGTTGCCGACATCCTCTTTGCCGACATAACAATCATACAAAACACACATCTTGATCAAAAAGGCTTCTCAAGCCGACGTATGCAACATACAAGTATTACAAATCGAGAAGCATAATTTTCAAGACTGCCGACGTAAATACAGGTTAAGCCGACATAATCAAAATCCAAAATAAGCTCCAGAATCACATCTACGCGTCACCGCCTTCTTGTTCATCACCTACATATATATAGAGAGGGTGAGCTTGGATACTTAGTGAATGGTATAAATAATAAAGGGGTTCGCATGAATAATAGCCGAAGTCCTTTAAAACAATACAGGTCAAAACTTTAGATAACAAGGGATGGACCTCGTCCATCTAACAAATCTTCAAAGCTTCAAGGGATACTTACTAGCATCACATATTACAAATGATAACATTCCGGCAAACATATCCATGCGGTAAACCGTTAGTGGCAAAACAAGACAAAGCAAGAGAGGTATCTCAAACAAGGGTGCTACAAAAGTTTAGAGTCCTCTAGCACAAGGGACCTATGTTACAAAGGCCCATAGCCTTTTAACACGAGAGTGCTGCGAAAGTTTAGAGTCCTCCAGCACAAGGGACTTTCAAGACAAGATGCGCTGCGAAAGTTTAGAGTCTTCCAGCACAAGGGACTTCCAAAACGAGATGTGCTGCGAAAGTTTAGAGTCCTCCAACACAAGGGACTTTCAAACGAGATGTGCTGCGAAAGTTTAGAGTCCTCCAGTACAAGGGACTTTCCGAGAAGGTCATCAAAACAAGATCATGCTTGATATACAAAACAGGGACAATTATTCATGCTTAACAAATACTTTCAGAACAAAGCAAAGCAAAGTCTTTATCAAAACGTATAACATAGCTTTATTAAAAATACCACTCACCTAGTTCGTCAAATGTCGAGGTCAAGGCAAGTCCAAGTCCTACAAACACATGGCAAGGTCTATTGAATGCATTTCTCAAAACAAGTCTTGCATGCAAGCAAATGACTTCGGCATACCTAAAAAACTAAGTCAAATCAAATCAAAACACCGTTTCTTATTTCTGGAAAATATGCCGGGCAACTACCAGGTCTAGGTCGAGGTCTCACACCTCCTTGCCGAGGTGTGGCCCCGACGGCCACATTCAAAAGTGAAGTCGAGAAAATCTGGGTTTCCCTCTTGACAACATGATGAACATGATCATGAGGAAAACGAATGCAAAGATCAAAACTTGCTATTACGAAAGCTGAGATTCCATGCTATGAATTCAAAAACATGAACCTGGGTACCCATACTCAAGGATCTTATCAAAACAAACACAAAAACATGAGCCTTAGTGCAAACTTTCGGATCAAACGAGGCTTTTCTTCAAGAACACATGAAAACCAATTTCTCTTTCTAAAACCAACTTTAACGCAATGTATGACGTGCAGAACAGGTTTGATCGTGCAATGTAGCTAGATGATCAATAAGAACAACAAGAGTAGGCTAGGATTCTAACCTCAAAACTCGAATTTAACGGTTCTAACTCCAACGATCAAGCTTGGAAGTTCACTCTCTCTTGCTCAAACTTCTCCTTCTTCTTTCTAGAGTCTCTCTCTCTCTAAAAGGCAAGATTTGATACAAATGATATGTTTCTCACGACAATCACTGACTTAATCCCCCTGCCGGGACACGTGGCACCGGCTGGTTGGCTCTACTAAAAAAGGTGACTGACTGATTAGACAAGACCAAGACAAAGTGTATTCAACAAGCTAAACAGCAAGAGTACTCCGGCAAGTGATGATCTCGGCTAAGGGCAAAGCTTCGGCAAGCAGGGTAACAATGACATCGGCTTGGAAGGACAACACTTGACTAAGCTGTGCCGCACCTTGGCCTAGATGTGCCACACCTCGGTCTAGGTCATACCGTTCCAGGAACAAAATCACTAATGCAAGGATCAAGGATCTAGAATGCCTAGATATTAACATCTCGGCCTAGATGATGCACATCTCAGCTTAGGCGACGCGCGCCTCAGCTTAGATGGTGACATCTCGGCCAATATGCCAGGGTGGAGATGGAGGTCAACCGAAGGAATTCCACGACAGTTCTAAGTGGAAAAGGTTTCGAAGGTGTCTAGGCTTAAGATGACCTCGGCAACACACCAGGCAAGAACAAAGTATGCAAGCAACATTCGGGCAAAACGAGACAAGATTTGCAAATGCACATACCAAAACAAGATCATTCATAATTGTATGCAAGTATGACTAAGTTGAAATGAGGGTTGTTACATCCTACTCCCCTTAAAGAAGTTTGGTCCCCAAACTTGAGTTACCTTATTCCAAAAATAATTCTGGATGTCGGACTTTCATTTCCTCTTCCATTTCCCATGTAGCATCCTCACCGTAATGCTCCTTCCATTTAACTTTCACCATTGGTATCGACTTACTTCTCAAATGTTTCACCTGCCTATCGACAATCCATATCGGCTTCTCTTCGTAGCCCAAATCTTCATTAATCACAATTCCGAAATAGTCGATCACATGTAGCGGATCTCGAATATACTTCCTCAACATCGAAACATGAAATACATTATGGACTTGGCTCAACCCTGGCGGCAAAGCAAGTTTGTAGGCAGCGAGGTTAACCTTCTCAAGAATTTCAAAAGGCCCAATGTAACGGGGTGCTAACTTAACCTTCTTCCCAAATCTTGTGACTCCTTTCATCGGCGAAATCTTTAGGAACACGTGGTCCCCGACTTCAAATTCCAACTCTCTTCTTCTCTGGTCAGCATAACTCTTTTGTCGACTCTGTGCGATTTTGATTCTTTGTTGAACGAGCTTAATCTTCTCGGTTGTTACTTGAATTAACTCGCAACCAAGCAGAGCTTTGTCTCCTACCTCGGTCCAACATATCGGCAACCTGCACTTTCTTCCATACAATGCTTCATACGGCGCCATGCCAATGCTAGCTTGATAGTTGTTGTTGTAGGTAAATTCCACCAAAGGCAAATGTACTCCCCAACTTCCTTGGAGGTCCAATACACATATTCTAAGCATATCTTCAAGTGTCTGAATCGTCCTCTCTGTTTGTCCATCAGTTTGGGGATGAAAAGTTGTGCTAAACCTCAACTCGGCTCCGAAAGCTCTTTGTAGGCTCTACAAAAATCTGGAAACCAACTTCGGATCTCGGTCTGACACAATTGACATCGGCACTCCATGAAGTCTAACAATTTCATTCACATACAACAAAGCAAGTTTATCAGCGTTGAAGGTGGTCTTAACAGGCAAGAAGTGTGCTGACATGGTTAGTCTATCCACAATAACCCAAATCGAATCCATCCCCTTTTGTGTCTTTGGTAAACCAACCACGAAGTCCATGAAGATGTGCTCCCATTTCCACTCAGGAATCGGTAGGGGTTGAAAAAGTCCTGCTGGCCTTTGGTGTTCTGCTTTCACTTGTTGACAATACAGACACTGTGACACGAACTCGGCTATCTCTTCTTTCATGTTCGGCTACCAAAACGTCTGCTTCACATCCTGATACATCTTGGTGTTCCCGGGGTGAACAGCAAACTTGGAACCATGAGCTTCCTGCAGAATTTTTCTTTTCAACTCTGGGATGTCGGCCACACACAACCTTCCTTCAAACTTGAGAACTTGATTTTCTATGGTGTACCCTAATCTCGGCTTTGTGATAATCTCATCGGCTACTTTCTTGAAGAATTCATCTTCCATTTGTCTTGTCTTTACTTCCTCAACAATAGTCGGCTCCACTGAGATCGCGGTTAGGCATGCCAAAGTTCCAACCACCTTTCTGCTCAAAGCATTGGCTACAGTGTTAGCTTTTCCTGGGTGATATTGAATCCGCATATCCTAATCTTTCAACAACTCAAGTCATCTTGTCTGCCTCATATTCAATTCCTTCTGAGTGAACAAGTACTTTAAACTTTTATGATCTGTAAAAACCTGGCAAGAAGCTCCATACAAGTAGTGGCGCCAAATCTTCAAAGCAAATACCACGGCTGCTAATTCTAAATCATGGGTGGGATAGTTCTTTTCATGTGGCTTCAACTGACGAGAGGCATATTGTAACAACCCTCATTTTGACTTAGTCGTACTTGCATACATTTATGGATGATCTTGTTTTAATATGTGCATTTGCAAATCTTGTCTTGTTTTGCTTGAGTGATTGCTTGCATGCTTTGTTCTCGTCTGGTGCGTTGCCGAGGTCATCTTAAGCCTAGACACCTTCGAGACCTTTGTCACTTAGAACTATCTTGGAACCCCGTTGGTTGACTTCCATCTTCACCCTGACATATTGGCCGAGATGTCACCATCTAGGCCGAGGTGCGCGTCGCCTGGACCGAGATGTGCATCATTTGGGCCGAGATGTTAATATCTAGGCGTTCTAGATCCTTGATCCTTGCATGAGTGATTTTGTTCCTGGAATGGTACGACCTAGACCAAGGTGTGGCACATCTAGGCCAAGGTGTGGCACAGTTTAGTCAAGTGTTGTCCTTCCAAGCCGATGTCCTTGCCCCTTGATTGCCGGAGTCTTGTTGTTAGCCGATGTCGTTACTTGCCGGTGTGTTCTTGCCGCCTAGCTTGTTGAGTACACTTTGTCTTGGTCTTGTCTTGTCATGTCAGTCGCCTTTTTAGACAGAGCCAATCAGCCGATGCCACGTGTCCCGGCAGAGGGATTAAGTCAGTGATTGTCGTGAGGAGCATATCTTTTTGTATCAATCTTGCCTTTTAGAGAGAGAAACTCTAGGAAGAAGAAGGTGAAGTTTGAGCTAGAGAGAGAGTGAACTTCCAAGCTTGATCATTGGAGCTTGAGCCGTTAGATTCGAGTTTTGAGGACTGGGACTGGCCTCGACCCCGACGTTTGAGGAACCATGTGAGTGGTATTTTTAATAAAGCTATGTTATACGTTTTGATAAAGACTTTGTTTTGAAAGTGTTTGTTAAGCATGAATAATTGTCCCTGTTTTGTATATCAAGTATGATCTTGTCTTGATGACCTTCTCGGAAAGTCCCTTGTGCTGGAGGACTCTAAACTTTCGCAACACATCTTGTTTTGGAAGTCCCTTGTGCTGGAGGACTCTAAACTTTCGCAGCACGTCTTGTCTTGAAAGTCCCTTGTGCTGGAGGACTCTAAACTTTCGCAGCACATCTGGTCTTGAAAGTCCCTTGTGCCGGAGGACTCTAAACTTTCGCAGCACTCTCGTGTTAAAAGGCTACGGGCCTTTGTAACATAGGTCCCTTGTGCTAGAGAACTCTAAACTTTTGTAGCACCCTTGTTTGAGATGCCTCTTTTGTTTTGTCTTGTTTTGCCACGGACGGATTACCCCGTGGATATGGTTGCCGGAATGTTATTATTTGTAATATGTGATGCTAGTAAGTATCCCTTGAAACTTTGAAGATTTGTTAGATGGACGAGGTCCATTCCTTGTTATATATAGAGTTTTGTCTTGTATCGTTTTGAAAGGATTTCGGCTATTATTCATGAAAACCCCTTTATTATTTATACCATTCACTGAGTATCCAATCTCACCCTCTCTATATATATGTAGGTGATGAACAAGAAGGCGGTGACGCCTAGATGTGATTCTGGAGTTTATTTTGGGTTTTTGATTATGCCGGCTTAACCTGTATTTACGTCGGTAATCTTGAAAATCATGCTTCTCGATTTGTAATACCCATATGTTACATACGTCGGCTTGAGAAGCCTTTTGATCAAGATGTGTGTTTTGTGTGATTGTTATGTCGGCAAAGAAGATGTCGGCAACCTGGCAGACTGTGTTCTTAGACCTGTAATTCGTACAATTTGTTTATGTCGGCTTGTGGAGCCCTTTGCTAATATGTAAAATGTAATTTGTACTTTGCTTTGTTTGTAATTAAGTTATAACCCATATGTAAATGGTTGCTATCTCATTTGACTTATGCACAGCTCTCATGGACCAATCTGTTTGTATAAATCGCTCCCGTACTTGTGAGCCTCATATATTTATACTCTGTTGTGTGTGGATTTTGTAAGTTGGCATTCGGTAATCCCGGATTACTGGCCATCACGGCACCAAACTACTAGGGGCAGTTTGGGGTCGTGATAGAATGGTATCAGAGCACAAGTTCCTTGGTATACGTCATTCACACACTTTGAGTCCTAAAGAGCATAGGATTTCCCCTTAGAAAGACGTTAGGATTGCATCATATTGCTTGCTATGTGGTCAAGGTGTGCATCATCTCGGCATGCTTAATTGTTACCTGCCTACGTGATTATTTGTTCGTCTTGTTTAAAAGTCACATTTTGCATACTCATAGCATCATGAGGAGAGGTAGACCTCCAGTTGGCCGAGATCAGTCCGAGGACAGATTGGACAGACTGGAAAGGTTAGTTGAAGGTTTGGCCCACGAGTTAAGGCAGACAAGACAATAGTATGCTAGTGCTACATCGACTCAAGCCGAGCAGACAAACGGCCGAAATGCAGTTCCACCTCCACCTCCTCCAGTACCACAAGTGCCCCCACAGCCAGCTTTATATGGGGACGGCACGATAGCTCTGATCAGGGAGTTCAAGAAAATGAAGCCACCAAGATTCCAAGGGGGCATAGAACCGAAGCTTGGGTTTTGGAAATGGAAAAGCTGTTCGAGATCTTTCCCAGCACCGACACCCAGAAGGTGACATTAGCAGCTTTTACACTAGATGACGACGCCCGCAGATGGTGGATGACGGTTCGAGAAAGCAATCCAGACTTGACCTGGACCCAATTTTTAGAATTGTTCTACACAAAGCATTTTCCTTTAAGTGTTTGGAATCACAACGCTATCGAGTTTCAGACTTTGACGCAAGGCAGTAGAACAGTAGCTGAATATGACCGTGCCTTTACCGAGTTGGCAAGGTACACACCCCACATGGTCAATGATGAGTATATGAAGGCTAGGAAGTTCGAAAGTGGGCTCCGTGGACCGATACAAGACTGGGTTAACATGCTCAACATGCCGACCTATGCCGGAGTGTTGGACAAAGCTATTCTAGCCGAAGCTAACTTGAACAGATCCCAGGGTTCGGGAGAGAGCCAGAGGAAGAGGCAGAGTTATGACAATCGCTGAGCACAGTTTGGTACCAAGAAGAAAGCGAACATCGGCAGTTCAAGCAACCCAAGACAGGAGAGTGGTACTAAGCCGACATGTTCCAGTTGTGGGAAGCCACATTTTGGGGTCTGTCGTTGGGCGTCTGGAGCTTGTTACGAATGTGGCGAAGTAGGTCATTTTGTGAGGAACTGTCCAAAAATGAAGGCTGGTGAAGATAAGAAAGATGAGGATACTTCGGGCTCCGTGCAGAAAGGCAACGTTGGGAAAGGACCGATGAGACAAGGCAGAGTTTTTGCACTAGTACCAGGGGACACTCAAAATGCTGAGACAGTGGTGTCAGGTATACTTTCAATTTGCTCTCAAAGTGCATATGTATTGATTGATTCGGGTTCTACGCATTCATTCCTTTCTGCTAAGTTTGCCAAGAAGATTAATAGGAAACTAGAACCCCTTGATTATGTATTATCTGTATCTACTCCATCTGGGAGATCAATGAATGTTGCATCCATCTATCGAGCATGTGTTGTTCATATTGGGAATGTTGAACTGTTAGCTGATTTAATGCCATTGGACATAGCTCATTTTGATGTTATATTGGGGATGGATTGGTTAGTGGCAAATCATGCGTCCATAAATTGTATTTCTAAGAGTGTCACGTTAAAACCCCCAAACCTAGCCGAGGTCACGTTTTAGGGAAAAGGTGTGGTATCCCCACCTTACTTAATTTCATCCATAAAAGCCTATAGATTGGTCCCAAAAGGGTGTCAAGGTTATCTATATAGCATATTAAGTAATTTGAATGGCAGTGTTGAGTTAGCCGACGTCCCAGTGGTTAATGAATTCCCCGACGTCTTTCCTAACGATTTGCCTGGTCACTTAGTCGATAGAGAGGTAGAGTTTACTGTTGACATCATATCAGGAACCCAGCCCATCTCTAAAACACCCTATAGGATGGCCCCCGCCGAGCTTAAGGAATTGAAACTTCAACTACAAGAGTTGCTAGATAAGGGTTTTATTAGGCCGAGCACTTCACCCTAGGGAGCACCCGTCTTATTTGTTAAGAAGAAGAATGGTACACTTCGTCTTTGTATTGATTACCGGGAACTGAATAAGGTGACCATTAAGAATTAGTACCCGTTGCCGAGGATAGACAATTTGTTCGATCAGTTGCAAGGAGCGCGAGACTTTTCCAAAATTGACCTTAGGTTGGGCTACCATCAGCTTAAAGTCAAAACCGAGGATGTTGAGAAGACTGCTTTTCGGACGAGGTATGGCCACTACGAGTTTTTAGTCATGCCTTTTGGAGTGACCAATGCCCCTGCAGCATTTATGGATTTGATGAACAGAGTCTTTAAACCATATCTGGATGAGTTTGTGGTCGTCTTCATCGATGATATATTGATCTACTCTAAGAGCAAAGCCGAACACGAGGAACATTCGAGACTTGCCTTATAGACTTTGAGGGATCGGAAATTGTATGCTAAATTTAATAAATGTGAGTTTTGGCTTTCCATTATTTCATTTTTGGGTCATGTAATTGATGAAGTGGGTATCTCGGTCGATCCTAGTAAAATTGAAGCCGTTGTGAATTGGCCGAGGCCGGCTAATGTGTCCGAGGTTCGTAGCTTTCTGGGATTAGCTGGTTATTACAGAAAATTCGTAAAGGATTTCTCAAGGATTGCAATTCCGTTGACACAACTAACTAAGAAGGGGGTGGCTTACGAATGGACTAAGGATAGAGAAGCAGCCTTCCAGGAGTTGAAGACGAGGTTAGTCACGACACCAATTCTTGTACTACCATCAGGTAATGAAAAGTTCCATGTCTACAGTGATGCTTCACATAAGGGTTTGGGTTGTGTATTAATGCAAAAAGGTAGGGTTATAGCATATGCATCTCGCCAGTTGAAGCCACATGAAAAGAACTATCCCACCCATGACCTAGAATTAGCAGCCGTGGTATTTGCTTTGAAGATTTGGCGCCACTACTTGTATGGAGCTTCTTGTCAGGTTTTTACAGATCATAAAAGCTTGAAGTACTTGTTCACCCAGAAGGAATTAAATTTGAGGCAGAGAAGATGGCTTGAATTGTTGAAAGATTACGATATGCAAATTCAATATCACCCAGGAAAAGCTAACACCGTAGCCGATGCTTTGAGCAGAAAGGTGGTTGGAAATTTGGCATGCCTAACCGCGATCTCAGTGGAGCCGACTATTGTTGAGGAAGTAAAGACGAGACAAATGGAAGATGAATTCTTCAAGAAAGTAGCCGATGAGATTATCACAAAGCCGAGATCAGGGCACACCATAGAGAATCAAGTGCTCAAGTTTGAAGGAAGGTTGTGTGTAGCCGACATCCCGGAGTTGAAAAGAAAAATTCTGCAGGAAGCTCATGGTTCCAAGTTTGCTATTCACCCCGAGAACACCAAGATGTATTAGGATGTGAAGCAGACGTTTTGGTAGCCGAACATAAAAGGAGAGATAGCCGAGTTCGTGTCGCAGTGTCTGTACTGTCAACAAGTGAAAGCAGAACATCAACCTTTACCGATTCCTGAGTGGAAATGGGAGCACATCTCCATGGACTTTGTGGTTGGTTTGCCGAAGACACAAAAGGGTATGGATTCGATTTGGGTTATTGTGGATAGACTAACTAAGTCAGCACACTTCTTGCCTGTTAAGACCACCTTCAACGCCGATAAACTTGCTTTGTTGTGTGTGAATGAGATCATTAGACTTCATGGAGTGCCGATGTCAATTGTGTCAGACCGAGATCTGAATTTGGTTTCCAGATTTTGGCAGAGCCTACAAAGAGCTTTCGGAGCCGAGTTGAGGTTTAGCACAGCTTTTCATCCCCAAACTGATGGGCAAACAGAGAGGACGATTCAGACACTTAAAGATATGCTTAGACTATGTGTATTAGACCTCCAAGGAAGTTGGAGAGTACATTTGCCTTTGGTGGAATTTACCTACAACAACAGTTATCAAGCTAGCATTAGCATGGCGCCGTATGAAGCACAGTATGGAAGAAGGTGCAGGTCGCCGATATGTTAGACCGAGGTAGGAGACAAAGCTCTGCTTGGTCCCGAGTTAATTCAAGTAACGACCGAGAAGATTAAGCTCGTTCAACAAAGAATCAAAACCGCACAGAGTCGACAAAAGAGTTATGCCGACCAGAGAAGAAGAGAGCTGGAATTTGAAGTCGGGGACCACGTGTTCCTGAAGATTTCGCCAATGAAAGGAGTCACAAGATTTGGGAAAAAGGGTAAGTTGGCACCCCGTTACATCGGGCCTTTTGAAATTCTTGAGAAGGTTAACCTCACTGCCTACAAACTTGCTTTGCCGCCAGGATTGAGCCAAGTCCATAATGTATTTCATGTTTCGATGTTGAGGAAGTATATTCGAGATCCGCTACACGTGATCGACTATTTCAGAATTGTAATTAATGAAGATTTAGGCTACGAAGAGAAACCGATACGGATTGTCGATAGGCAAATGAAGCAGTTGAGAAGCAAGTCGATACCAATGGTGAAGGTTGAATGGAAGGAGCATTACGGAGAGGATGCTACATGAGAAATGGAAGAGGAAATGAAAGTCCGACATCCAGAATTGTTTTTGGAACAAGGTAACTCAAGTTTGGGGACCAAACTTCTTTAAGGGGAGTAGGATGTAACAACCCTCATTTTGACTTAGTTATACTTGCATACATTTATGGATGATCTTGTCTTAATATGTGCATTTGCAAATCTTGTCTTGTTTTGCTTGAGTGATTGCTTGCATGCTTTGTTCTTGTCAGGTGCGTTGCCGAGGTCATCTTAAGCCTAGACACCTTCGAGACCTTTGTCACTTAGAACTATCTTGGAACCCCGTTGGTTGACTTCCATCTTCACCTTGACATATTGGTCGAGATGTCACCATCTAGGCCGAGGTGCGCGTCGCCTGGACCGAGATGTGCATCATCTGGGCCGAGATGTTAATATCTAGGCGTTCTAGATCCTTGATCCTTGCATGAGTGATTTTGTTCCTGGAATGGTACGACCTAGACCGAGGTGTGGCACATCTAGGCCAAGGTGTGGCACAGTTTAGTCAAGTGTTATCCTTCCAAACCGATGTCCTTGCCCCTTGATTACCGGAGTCTTGTTGTTACCTGATGTCGTTACTTGCCGGTGTGTTCTTGCCGCCTAGCTTGTTGAGTACACTTTGTCTTGGTCTTGTCTTGTCATGTCAGTCGCCTTTTTAGACAGAGCCAATCAGCCGATGCCACGTGTCCTGGCAGAGGGATTAAGTCAGTGATTGTCGTGAGGAGCATATCTTTTTGTATCAATCTTGCCTTTTAGAGAGAGAAACTCTAGGAAGAAGAAGGTGAAGTTTGAGCTAAAGAGAGAGTGAACTTCCAAGCTTGATCGTTGGAGCTTGAGCTGTTAGATTCGAGTTTTGAGGACTGGGACTGGCCTTGACCCCGACGTTTGAGGAACCATGTGAGTGGTATTTTTAATAAAGCTATGTTATACGTTTTGATAAAGACTTTGTTTTGCTTTGTTTTGAAAGTGTTTGTTAAGCATGAATAATTGTCCTTGTTTTGTATATCAAGTATGATCTTGTCTTGATAACCTTCTCGGAAAGTCCCTTGTGCTGGAGGACTCTAAACTTTCGCAGCACATCTCGTTTTGGAAGTCCCTTGTGCTAGAGGACTCTAAACTTTCGCAGCATGTCTTGTCTTGAAAGTCCCTTGTGCTGGAGGACTCTAAACTTTCGCAGCACATCTTATCTTGAAAGTCCCTTGTGTCGGAGGACTCTAAACTTTCGCAGCACTCTCGTGTTAAAAGGCTACGAGCCTTTGTAACATAGGTCCCTTGTGCTAGAGGACTCTAAACTTTTGTAGCACCCTTGTTTGAGATGCCTCTTTTGTTTTGTCTTGTTTTGCCACGGACGGATTACCGCGTGGATATGGTTTTCGGAATGTTATTATTTGTAATATGTGATGCTAGTAAGTATCCCTTGAAACTTTGAAGATTTGTTAGATGGACAAGGTCCATTCATTGCTTTATATAGAGTTTTGTCTTGTATTGTTTTGAAAGGATTTCGGCTATTATTCATGCAAACCCCTTTATTATTTATACCATTCACTGAGTATCCAAGCTCACCCTCTCTATATATATGTAGGTGATGAACAAGAAGGCGGTGACGGCTAGATGTGATTCTGGAGCTTATTTTGGGTTTTTGATTATGCTGGCTTAACCTGTATTTACGTCGGCAGTCTTGAAAATCATGCTTCTCGATTTGTAATACCCGTATGTTGCATACGTCGGCTTGAGAAGCCTTTTGATCAAGATGTGTGTTTTGTGTGATTGTTATGTCGGCAAAGAAGATGTTGGCAACCTAGCAGACTGTGTTCTTAGACCTGTAATTCGTACAATTTGTTTATGTCGGCTTGTGGAGCCCTTTGCTAATATGTAAAATGTAATTTGTACTTTGCTTTGTTTGTAATTAAGTTATAACTCATATGTAAATAGTTGCTATCTCATTTGACTTATGCACAGCTCTCATGGACCAATCTGTTTGTATAAATCGCTCCCGTACTTGTGAGCCCCATATATTTATACTCTGTTGTGTGTGGATTTTGTAAGTTGGCCTTCGGTAATCCCGGATTACTGGCCATCACGGCACCAAACTACTAGGGGCGGTTTGGGGTCGTGACACATATGCTATAACCCTACCTTTTTGCATTAATACACAACCCAGACCCTTATGCGAAGCATCATTGTAGACATGAAACTCTTCATTACCTGATGGTAGTACAAGAATTGGTGCTGCGACTAATCTCGTCTTCAACTCCTAGAAGGTTGCTTCTCTATCCTTAGTCCATTCATAAGCCACTCCCTTCTTAGTCAGTTGTGTCAATGGAATTGCAATCCTTGAGAAATCCTTTACGAATTTTCTGTAATAACCAGCCAATCCCAGAAAGCTACGAACCTCAGACACATTAACCGGCCTCGACCAATTCACAACGGCTTTAATCTTACTAGGATCGACTGAAATACCCTCTTCATCAATTACATGACCCAAAAATGAAATAGTGGAAAGCCAAAACTCACACTTGTTAAATTTAGCATACAATTTCCGATCCCTCAAAGTCTGTAAGGTAAGTCTCAAATGCTCCTCGTGTTCGGCTTTACTTCTAGAGTAAATCAATATATCATCAATGAAGACAACCACAAACTCGTCTAGATATGGCTTAAAGACCATGTTCATCAAATCCATAAATGCTGCCGGGGCATTGGTCACTCCAAAAGGCATTACTAAAAACTCGTAGTGGCCATACCTCGTCCGAAAAGCAGTTTTCTCAACATCCTCGGCTTTAACCTTAAGCTGATGATAACCCGGCCTAAGGTCAATTTTGGAAAAGACTCGGGCTCCTTGCAACTGGTCAAACAAATCGTCTATCCTCGGCAACGGGTACTTATTCTTGATGGTTACCTTATTCAGTTCCCGGTAATCAATACAAAGACGAAGCGTACCATCCTTCTTCTTAACAAACAAGACGGGTGCTCCCCAGGGTGAAGTGCTCGGCCTAATAAAACCCTTATCTAGCAACTCTTGTAGTTGAAGTTTCAATTCCTTAAGCTCGGCCGGGGCCATCCTATAGGGTGTTTTAGAGATGGGCTGGGTTCCCGATATGATGTCGACAGTAAACTCTACCTCTCTATCGACTACGTGACCAGGCAAATCATTTGGGAAGACGTCAGGGAATTCATTAACCACTGGGACGTCGGCTAACTCAACACTTCCATTCAAATTACTTAATATGCTACACAGATAACCTTGACACCCTTTTCGGATCAATCTATAGGCTTTCACGGATGAAATTAAGTAAGGTGGGGATACTACTCCTTTTCCCTGAAACGTGACCTCGACTAGGTTCGGGGGTTTTAACGTGACACTCTTAGAAACACAATTTATGGATGCGTGATTTGCCACTAACCAATCCATCTCCAATATAACATCAAAATGAGTTATGTCCAATGGCATTAAATCAGCTAACAGTTCAACATTCCCAATCACAACAACACATGCTCGATAGATGGATGCAACATTCATAGATCTCCTAGATGGAGTAGATACAGATAATACATAATCAAGGGGTTCTAGTTTCCTATTAATCTTCTCGGCAAACTTAGCAGAAATGAATGAATGCGTAGAACCCGAATCAATCAATACATATGCATTTTGAGAGCAAATTGGAAGTATACCTGACACCACTGTCTCAGCATTTTGAGTGTCTCCTGGTACCAGTGCAAAAACTCTGCCTTGCCTCATCGGTCCTTTCCCAGCATTACCTTTCTGCACGGAGCCCGAAGTATTCTCATCTTTCTTACCTTCACCAGCCTTTGTTTTTGGACAGTCCCTCACAAAATGACCTATTTCACCACATTCGTAACAAGCTCCAGACGCCCGACGACAGACCCCGAAATGTGGCTTTCCACAACTGGAACATGTCGGCTTAGTCCCACTTTCTTGCCTTGGGTTGCTTGAACTGCCAACATTCGCTTTCTTCTTGGCACCAAACTGTGCTCGGCGATTGTCATAACTCTGCCTCTTCCTTTGGCTCTCTCCTGAACTCTGATATTTGTTCAAGTTAGCTTCGGCCAGAATGGCTTTGTCCAGTACTCCAGCGTAAGTCGGCATATTGAGCATATTAACTCGGTCTTGTATCGATCCACAAAGCCCATTTTCAAACTTCCTAGCCTTCATATATTCATCATTGACCATGTGGGGTGCATACCTCGCTAACTCGGTAAAGGCACGGTCATATTTAGCTACTGTTCTACTGCCTTACGTCAAAGTCTGAAACTCGGTAGCCTTGCGATTTCGAAACTTAAGGGAAAATGCTTGGTGTAAAACAATTCCAAAAATCGGGTCCAGGTCAAGTCTGGATTGCTTTCTCGAACCATCATCCACCATCTGCGGGTGTCGTCATCTAGTGTAAAAGCTGCTAATGTCACCTTTTGGGTGTCGGTGCTGGGAAAGATCTCGAACAGCTTTTCCATTTCCAAAACCCACGCTTCGGCCTTCATCGGCTCTATACCCCCTTGGAATCTCGGTGGCTTCATTTTCTTGAACTCTCTGATCAAAGCTATCGTGCCGTCCCCATATAAAGCTGGTTGTGGGGGCACTTGTGGTACTGGGGGAGGTGGAGGTGGAACTGCATTTCGGCCGTTCGTCTGCTCGGCCTGAGTAGATGTAGCACTAGCATACTGCTGTCTTGTCTGCCTTAACTCGTGGGCCAAACCTTCAACTAACCTTTCCAGTTTGTCCAATCTGTTCTCGGACTGATCTTGGCCAATTGGAGGTCTACCTCTCCTCATGATGCTTTGAGTATGCAGAAGGTGACTTTTAAACAAAATAAACCAATAATCACGTAGGCAAGTAACAATTAAGCACGCCGAGATGATGCACACCTTGACCACATAGCAAGCAATATGATGCAATCCTAACATCCTTCTAAGGGGAAATCCTATGCTCTTTAGGACTCAAAGTGTGTGAATAACGTATACTAAGGAACTTGTGCTCTGATACCATTCTGCCACGACCCCAAACCACCCCTAGTAGTTTGGTGCCGTGATGGCCAGTAATCCGAGATTACCAAAGGCCAACTTTCAAAATTCACACACAACAGAGTATAAATATATGGGGCTCACAAGTACAGAAGCGATACATACAATCAGATTAGTCCATAAGAGCTGTGCATAAGTCAAATGAAATAGCAACCATCTTCATATGGGTTACAACTTAATTACAAACAAAGCAAAGTACAAATTACATCTTACATATTAACAAAGGGCTTCACAAGCCGACACAACAAAATGTACAAACTACAGGTCAAGGAACACAGGCTGCCAGGTTGCCGACATCCTCTTTGCCGACATAACAATCATACAAAACACACATCTTGATCAAAAGGCTTCTCAAGCCGACGTATGCAACATACAAGTATTACAAATCGAGAAGCATAATTTTCAAGACTGCCGACGTAAATACAGGTTAAGCCGACATAATCAAAATCCAAAATAAGCTCCAGAATCACATCTAGGCGTCACCGCCTTCTTGTTCATCACCTACATATATATAAAGAGGGTGAGCTTGGATACTCAGTGAATGGTATGAATAATAAAGGGGTTCGCATGAATAATAGTCGAAGTCCTTTAAAACAATACAAGTCAAAACTTTAGATAACAAGGGATGGACCTCGTCCATCTAACAAATCTTCAAAGCTTCAAGGGATACTTACTAGCATCACATATTACAAATGATAACATTCCGGCAAACATATCCACGCGGTAAACCGTCAGTGGCAAAACAAGACAAAGCAAGAGAGGCATCTCAAACAAGGGTGCTACAAAAGTTTAGAGTCCTCTAGCACAAGGGACCTATTTTACAAAGGCCCGTAGCCTTTTAACACGAGAGTGCTGCGAAAGTTTAGAGTCCTCGAGCACAAGGGACTTTTAAGACAAGATGTGCTGCGAAAGTTTAGAGTCCTCCAGCACAAGGGACTTCCAAAACGAGATGTGCTGCGAAAGTTTAGAGTCCTCCAGCACAAGGGACTTTCAAACGAGATGTGCTGCAAAAGTTTAAATTCCTCCAACACAAGGGACTTTCCGAGAAGGTCATCAAAACAAGATCATGCTTGATATACAAAACAGGGACAATTATTCATGCTTAACAAATACTTTCAGAACAAAGCAAAGCAAAGTCTTTATCAAAACGTATAACATAGCTTTATTAAAAATACCACTCACCTAGTTCGTTAAACGTCGGGGTCAAGGCAAATCCAAGTCCTATAAACACATGGCAAGGTCTATTGAATGCACTTCTCAAAACAAGTCTTGCATGCAAGCAAATGACTTCGGCATAACTCAAAAACTAAGTCAAATCAAATCAAAACACCGTTTCTTATTTCTGGAAAATATGCCGGGCAACTACCAGGTCTAGGCCGAGGTCCCACACCTCCTTGCCGAGGTGTGGTCCCGACGGCCACATTCAAAAGCGAAGTCGGGAAAATCTGGGTTTCCCTCTTGACAACATGAAAAACATGAGCATGAAGAACATGAAGAACATGATCATGAGGAAAATGAATGCAAAGATCAAAACTTGCTATTACAAAAGCTGAGATTCCATGCTATGAATTCAAAAACATGGACCTTGGTACCCATACTCAAGGATCTTATCAAAACAAACACAAAAACATGAGCCTTAGTGCAAACTTTCGGATCAAACGAGGCTTTTCTTCAAGAACACATGAAAACCAATTTCTCTTTCTAAAACCAACTTTAACTCAATGTATGACGTGCAGAACAGGTTTGATCGTGCAATGCAGCTAGATGATCAATAAGAACAACAAGAGTAGGCTAGGATTCTGACCTCAAAACTCGAATCTAATGGTTCTAGCTCCAACGATCAAGCTTGGAAGTTCACTCTCTCTTGCTCAAACTTCTCCTTCTTCTTCCTAGAGTCTCTCTCTATCTAAAAGGCAAGATTTGATACAAATGATATGTTTCTCACGACAATCACTGACTTAATCCCCCTGCCGGGACACGTGGCACCGGCTGGTTGGCTCTACTAAAAAAGGTGACTGACTGATTAGACAAGACCAAGACAAAGTGTATTCAACAAGCTAAACAGTAAGAGTACTCCGGCAAGTGATGATCTCGGCTAAGGGCAAAGCTTCGGCAAGCAGGGTAACAATGACATCGGCTTGGAAGGACAACACTTGACTAAGCTGTGCCGCACCTTGGCCTAGATGTGCCACACCTCGGTCTAGGTCATACTGTTCCAGGAACAAAATCACTAATGCAAGGATCAAGGATCTAGAACGCCTAGATATTAACATCTCGGCCTAAATGATAAACATCTCGGCCTAGGCGACGCGCGCCTCGGCCTAGATGGTGATATCTCGGCCAATATGCCAGGGTGGAGATGGAGGTCAACCGAAGGAATTCCACGACAGTTCTAAGTGGAAAAGGTTTCGAAGGTGTCTAGGCTTAAGATGACCTCGGCAACACACCAGACAAGAACAAAGTATGCAAGCAACATTCGGGCAAAACAAGACAAGATTTGCAAATGCACATACCAAAACAAGATCATTCATAATTGTATGCAAGTATGACTAAGTTGAAATGAGGGTTGTTACATTCTCAGTAAATTATTCAATAAATTACTTAGAAATTTCCAACTAAATTACCCAGTGAAGAACTTAACAATTTATCAATAAATTTCTTAGCCAATTCGCAGTAAAATCTCAATAAATTACTCAGTAAATCATCAGTAGATTCTTAGTAAATTACTCAATAAATTCTTAGTAAATTCTCATTACATCACTCTGTAAAATTCTCAATAAATTACACGCAAAATTCTCAGAAAATTATTCAGTAAATTCTTAGTAAATTATTAGAAAATTCTGTGTAAATTCTTAGAAAATCATTAGAAATTTTTTTGTGAATTACTCAGTAAATTATGAGTAAATTACTCTGTAAATTCTCAAAAATTTTTGTATAAATTCTTGGTAAATTACTCAGTAAATTCACAGAATTTTTTTTAAAAAAATTACTCAACAAATTACTCTGTAAATTATTCGTTAAATTTTCAATAAATTCTCTATAAATTACTCAGTTAATTATCGGTGAATTACTCAATAAATTCAAAGTAAATTACTCTACAAATTTTCAATAAATTCTAAGAAAATTCTCAATAAATTATGAGTAAATTACTCATTAAATTCACAGTAAATTCTAAATAAATTACTCAGCAAATTACCATTAAAACTATAGTAAATTCGTGGTAAATAACTCGGAAAATTCTCAGTAAATTGCTTCGTAAACGATTGGTAAGTTCCTAGAAAATTACTCAACAAATTCTCAATAAACTCTTAGTAATTTACTGAGTAAATTCTAAATGAATTACTAAGTAAATTCATAGTAAATTATTCGGTGAATTACTCACTAAATTTATCTGTAAATTATTAGGTAAATTCTCAGTAAATTACTCAGTTAATTATCGATAAGTTCTCAAAAAATTCTTGGTCAATTACTTAGTAAATTACTCAGTAAATTATTAGAAAATTACTCTGTAAATTCCAAGAAAATAACACAGTAAATTATCTGTAAATTCTTAGTAAATTATTTAAAAAATTCTAAGCAAATTACTGAGTAAATTCTCAATAAATTACTCCTTAAATTCTCAGTAAATTACAAGTAAATTAATGAGTGAATTATTCAGTAATTTATCAGTAAATTACTCGGTAAATTATTGGTAAATTCTCTGTTAATTACTCAGTAAATTACCAGTAAATTACTTAGTAAATTCTCACTAAATTACCCAGGAAATTTCTCAGTAAATTACACGTAAAATTCTCTATAAATTATTCAGCAAATTCTTAGTAATTTATCAGAAAATTCTTAGCAAATTCTCAAAAAATTACAAGAATATTTTTTGTGAATTAATCAGTAAATTATGAGTAAATTACTCAATAAATTCTCAGAAAATTCTATATAAATTCTTGGTAAATTCAAAGTAATTTCTTAGTAAATTATTCAGCAAATTACTTCGTAAATTCTCAATAAATTACTCGTTAAGTCTTCAATAAATTCTCTATAAATTACTTTGTAAATTAGCTGTAAATTTTCAGTAAATTATTTAATAAATTCTAAATAAATTACTCAGAAAATTTTCAATAATTTCCAAGAAAATTCTGTATAAATTCTAGGTAAATTACTCAGTAAATTCATAGTAAATTACTCATAAAATTATCAAAAACAAATTCGTGAATTACTTTGTTAATTCTCAGTAAATTACTCAGTAAATTATTCGAACATTAATTAGTGAATTTCCTGTAAATTCTCAGTAAATTATTTTATAAATTCTCAGTAAATTATTCAATAAATTACTTAGAAATTTCCAACTAAATTACCCAGTGAAGAACTAAACAATTTATCAGTAAATTTCTTAGTCAATTCGCAGTAAAATCTCCATAAATTACTCAGTAAATCATCGGTAGATTCTTAGTAAATTACTCAATAAATTCTCAGTAAATTCTCATTACATTTGTGATACCCATGTCCCGTAGTATGTTAATTGGTCCTTAATGTGATGTGATTATGTGTTTTGATATGATTTTATGTTCCATTATGTGAAAATATGTGGTTTTGAAGTTCTATCTGTTCACCGTAGGAATATCTGTTGAATAATCTGCCTTGGGAATTAAATTGAGGGCCCTATCGGCCACAGAACCCAAAATCGATTACGCCATTGTGATTGGCATAATTTTTAGAACCTACGGTGAAATTTAATTGGAAATTGATTTGGGTCAGATTAAATTGATTTAATTGTTGAATTAGTGCCAATTATTCATTATTATTAAATTGATGTTAGTGGCGTTGGTAGTGTTAAGACACTTGTAGGCACCCCATTTTTGACCATCCTCAAGACTTGGACGTCACCGCTTGAACACTCGGTGATCATCCATGTTTTGTGTTCGTTTTGAGTTCCCGGAGGCCTTGGCTACGCGCCTTGCCTCAGGATCTCTCGACTCGACCGTTTTGTGTCTGGTTTTGCACCAAACACATGTATTTTTGCTTTGGAGGGCAGGGAATGGCTTTTGGGACATCCCCACACTCCACCGGCCATGGCTTGAGGCCCCGGCTGTGTTATGTTGCCATCGGCCAAATGTGATGGCTGGCCGGCCAATTTGACTGCCGGTCGGCCACTTTGATGGCCGGCCGGCCAAATGTGGTTTTCAATAGATATTTCTGTAGACAGCTGGCAGCTGTCATTCCAGGCCATACCCCAGCCCATGCCTGGACGTGGGAGCTCTGAGGAGTTGTAGATTGATATATCTCTATATCAATCAAGCTTCTTGAAAAAAAAAAAAAGAGACACAAGGAGAGAAGGAAGAGAGAGACAACTTGGAGGAAGAAGATTTTCCTCTCTCTCAAAAAAATTCCCAGCTCTCTCCCTATCTCTCTCTCCCAAACCCTTCAAATCCCAAGGTTCTTGCACCATTTACCCTACACCTCATAGCACAAGGCCTCCATCCATCATTCCAGCACTTTGGGATTGTTTTGGAGAGGTTAAAGGCTCATAAATTTGGTTCAAGAGCTGCTGGTTCATTAGTCTTCAAGGGTAAGTCCTCTTCTCCTCTTTTCTTGCCTTATTTTGCTTTGTATCTAAGCCATACTTGCTAGTTTTTTTGGGCTCCGACCCAAACTGTAAATAGTCATATTTTGAACCTCTTTTCATGTTTGATCAAGGACCTCCTACTGTTTGAGGTCTCCTACTACCACTTGCCTCTTTGTCTCTCTTTTAGGACAATTTTTGCATAGTATTTTAGTCTTACTTGTGAGCTGTTTTGGACTTTTCCATAAACTGTGAAATATCTTGTTTTGAGCCCCTCTTCAACATTGTTGAAGGGCTCTCCTCTGTTTGAGAATAGCAGCTACCACTTGTCTCTTTACCCCTCTTTTAGGCCTTTTATTGCATGATAGTTTGGCCCTATTTGTGATTATTTTCGTGGCTTGATGTAAACCATAAAGTGCCTTTTTTTGAGCCCCTCTTAAACTTTGTTGAAGGGCTCTTTTCCATTTGGGGCCAGCTACTGTCCCTTTATGCTTAATCTCTCTTTTAGGGCCATTTTTGCATGATAGATTAGCCCTATTTGTGTTCATTTTTGAGACTTGTTATAAACTAGAAATATGCATGTTTTGGGATTGTCTTGCATCTGTCTTCATGCTTCATGATCAAATAATGCATGCTTTGTATAGCTGTAAGTCATTCTGTGTGCCTAGTTTCGAGTTGCGGATTTTATCTCATGCATTGGGTGCCATTTTTCCATATTTTGGGGCTGTTTAGCATCATACTTCAGTGCTGGAATTTGCATGTTCATATGCCATGTTACATCATTTTCCATGCTTAGTTAGAGTTGCGTGTTGTATCTTAGGATCGGTCCATGCATTGGACATGTTTATGTGGATTCCCTTGCCTCTTGATCAACCATGATAGGGGTTGGGGCCCTTTGATGTGTTTTGTGCTTGCATTTCATTTGATATCAAAGTTGCATACTTGGTTTTTGGGCCATTATGCATGGAAGTGCGCGATTGGTGGTCCGAGAATCGAAGACCATATCCCTTTGAGTCGTAAATATGATAAGAGGTGTAATTGGTGCATACATTGCTTGAAATGCATTGCCATGCCATGTTTTGTCCTCTGCTGCTGTCAAACCAGTTTTTGTAGGAAGATTTGGCCGGCCGGCAGTGTTGAGTGCCGACCGGCAAAGAGTGTTTGGCCGAGAGTATAATGTTTAGCCGATGACCATTCTAAATGGCCGGTGATGATCCCACTTAACCGGTGGTGTTCCAAAACACTCAGAGAAGCAACCTTGGGAGTTGTGCAATTTTCAGAGAAGCAGAACAGTCAAAGCAGAGGCAATTTGTGCATGGCAGTGACTTTCCGAGCGGAGCCGAGCGGGCATTGCATTGGGCCCTCTTCTCGAGGCCGTTTACTGATTTCATTAGAGTAGTTAATTTGTTAATTAATTAATTGGCTTGTAATAATTAATTAGCTTGTAGGTTAATTAATTTGTATTATTCTTTTGGACCCTCCGAGCGAGGGCAATTGTGTAATAAGTGTGCGTGAGTGTGTGTATGTCTTCTAACCCCACGTCTTTCTTCCCTTTTATTTACCCGCTTATGATGGTAGACTAGGGCATATTTAAATTAGCATACCTTATGCTATGCATGCGTCCATTCATACATTTGTCTTGCATGTACTGGGCTCGGCACATCATGCTAACTGCATTATGTTTCAAATTCAAAATTGAATACGTGTTAGTTGCAGCATTTCACATGCCATGTTTAGAATAGCCGAGCCCATTTCTAGTTGCATTTCGCATGTGTTGCATTAGCCATCTTAAACTAGGATCATGCATATGATTACTAACTAGTTTCTGTTTTGGCTTGGAGTACTCGGTAAGCATTTATGCTTTAGCATGCCGCATGTGTGTGAGTGTTGCCATAACAGCATGATTACCATGAGGCTAGCTGCTTATGTGATATAACTGCTTGAATGCCTGTGGATGGAGGTTGAATTACCTAAATTGGAATAATGCATTAAAACTGTAAGTTTTAAGCCCACTAGATAGTGGCAAAACCATCTTTTCTAAAGCCCACTTAAGGGTGGCAAAATCTGCATTTTAGCCTACTTGCGAGTAGCAAACCATCTTCAAAACGAGCATGCAATGTTTTGTTCCAATTTAGGCGATTTGGTCTATACTTGTTTGCTGCGCGCATAACATAGTAATTCTAGGCTAATAAATGGAATAAGAACACATAATGTTTTCAAAAACGGATATCACGGTTAGTAGAGGCCGATCTTCGGATCGGGCGAGAGGGGGTGCTCATAGCTGACCTTCCCCAATCGTACCCAAGCTCCCGAGCCGAGGCAACTTTGGTGATGACGGACACGTGGCCTTTGGCACCGAGTCAGGGTTTCCTAAATTCCCCCATATAAAAAATATTTAGGTGGCGACTCTGTATCTGGTAAAGCAGTCCATGTTTGACACTTCTTTTCAAAAATCTGTTTCTCAAAACGATTTGCCGGATTTGGACTCTTTGGTTCAGATTAAGGACCGTGACACAAATTGAGTCCGAACTGTAGTAGCACGAGGCCCACGGACGTGTCTACAGTTTCTGGCGACTCTGCTGGGGATTTAGAGAGCTTGACTCGAACTCGTGATATCCTGTTTTGATTTCACTTATGTGTTTCTTTGCATTGCATGTGCATTGGTGCGCCTAGGACACCATGTTTGCCATCTGCCATTCCTGAATAGTTTGCCGGAGGCTTGACTTTGTCAAAGCATGCCATAAGGCTGACCGGTTATGGGCTCTGACAGTATGGGAACACAAACCCCGGTTTTACCGGGACACCCTTTTCGACCATTCGACCTAGTGCATATCGAAATCCATAGTGACCATTCCAAATTAGGACAGGTTGCTTACCCGATGTTAGGTTGTTTGAAAACTGCTGCGTGCATAGTGAAACCCTAGCTCCTGACAAAATAGGACAGGGAAACCCTACCCCTCCATAGGGGTGTTTTGGCTCTCTTTACTTGCTATGTGTTTTTAGAGTGTATCTATGTAGGGGAACACACATATCAGTTCGCAAGTCTGAGTGTCAGGCCTGCGGGCATCAGTGTTTTTGGGAATCAGTCATCTATGGGTATCAGATTTAGACTTTGGGACAGCGATTTGGAAACGGTGATCAGTGATTAAGGAACAGTACATTCAGCTTGTGGGCAATTTGTTGTGATACCTAACTGCGTGTTGTGTTTATTTTACGTTGTTACGTTGTCCAATTGCCCGTTTATTTATTTGCTTTATTTATCTTTTTACTAGGGTAGTCGAGCACAATTGCTTCTGACCCAGTAGATATTCCTCGAGCACTCTGGATTAGAGGTCGTCGGCTCCATCGATCTGAGGATCTGGTAGACGGACAATCAGTGTACCACTCTCTACCCCCGGTTACTAGACGGAGGACAGCTAGGCAGAGGGCATCAGTTCAACAGTCAGTACAGAGGGCTTTATCTACCCCACCTGTGTACAGTAGGGATCAAGATTCTACTTCTCCCACAGAAAGGGAACATATACCGATAATTCAGTCAGAGCAGAACAGTATGGCCAATTTAGAGGAGATGGTGCGCCAGCTCCAAGAGAGTATGAAAATGATGCAGTAGGATGCTGTCCGACAGGTAGAGTTTGCCAAGCAGCAGGCCACGGTTATGAATGAACAAGCAGAGTTAATCGTAAGGTTACAGCAGCAAACCGGAGCATCTACTTCGCAACAAGTTCCTCTCCCGCCAGGAATTCCTACCCCCGGGGAGACAGCTAATGTTCAGAATGATACGGACATTCCCACGGGACCACCTCCACCCCCAATCCTACCCCAAATCCAACCCCAGTTATCCAAAACACCCACCAATCTACCGGACTCTCCCTTTGAGTTCGAGACAGATCCCACGGCATTGAAGTTGAGCAAGCTCGAAAAGCTGTTCAAAAGATCCCAGGGAGTCAAGACCATCCCTGACATCGAAGATGGATATATTGACACAGCTGTGATGCTGCCTGACAGATTCAAAATGCCGCACATTGATCTATTTGATGGGTCCGGGGACCCCATGGTGCACCTGAGATTGTTTTCAGACATCTTAAGGCCAATGGGCCTCAGCAGACTTCAGAAGCTGTCTCTGTTCGGCCTAACCCTGTCAGGTGTGGCGGCCATATGGTATGCCAAATTAAAAGATGATGTCAAGAGAAACTGGGACGAGATGGCCAAGGCCTTCATTACGCAATACTCATACAATACACAAATCGAGATTACAACCCGTGATCTCGAGATAACAAGGCAAGAGCCTAAAGAGAGTTTCTCAGAATTCGTGACTAGATGGAGGGCCAAGGCTTCGATGATGACCTTAAGGCCTACAGACAAAGACCAGATTCGGATGATTGTGCGCAATCTTCAGCCGAAGTTGATGCAAAAGATGATTGTACTCCCTTTCCCTACCTTTTCTGATCTACATGAAATGGGGGTGTAGATTGAGGATGCCTTAAAGCAAGGCTTAATTGATAATGACCGGGAACAACCCCGAAGAGCTTTCAACCGCAACACTAATGCAGGCCCGAGCGGTACTACAACTACAAGAGCCTCCGAAGTGAGCATGGTCACCACCAACCCCCCCTCCAAGAACCATGGCAGCTGCGCCATTCTCCGGCGCGTTCGGAAGTCATACCCAAACGGCCAAATACCCACCCAAAAACACAAGAACCTTCGCTCCACTATATATGCCCCTATCCAAATCTCTGGAGGTTTTAATCAGAAAAGGGCATTTGAAGCCCTTAGAACCGCGGCCCCTACCAGAAAGACTTCCCCCTACCCACAACCCAGCCAAATATTGCGCATTTCACCAACAGCACGGTCATGACACCGATCTATGCTTCCGACTACGTCATGAGATTCAAGATCTCATTGATAATGGGGTGATTCTGCCTCCCGAAAAACCCAATGTTACAACAAACCCTCTCCCCACACATAACCAAGCTCCACTGCCTAAAAGGATCAACTTCATCCAAACTGGGGTCGTGCCTTACGATCCTAGCATCTATATCACTCCTTCCCACCTGCCTAAACCAGAGGTACTCCTTCCCGACTGCACCGACTTGTGCATGATGGACACCTCCATGACCCGACCTAAGCCAACGGTGGTGACTATCGAGAACAAGAGAGAGGAGATCCCAAAGGAGAAGAAGGTTGTTGAGTCAAAATCTGCAGAATCTGGGAGTCGTGTTAAGAAGACATATAGTTCGGGTGACTACATTTCATTAATAGGCCACGATGGACCAGATGTGGAATTACCAATAGGGGGAGAACTGTGTGTGATCCAAGGGGATAGTCTGGGACAGGGAACAGATGACTTAAAGGCTGTGGAAGAAGACCTTGCCAATCTCCAGTTTTACAGTGACCAAGTTCCAGGGGGCGCAGCAGTCAACTGGTTTGACTATGAGGAATCAGCAGAGGCTACTGGGTGGTTAGATGATCAACCAGATGTAGTGGAAGAGTTCCAACCAAGACAGAGTCCGGCAGGGGCACGAATGTTGGTGATGGTCGAAAGAGTCAGAGAACAGAATACATCACCGGAGCGCATCGATGTTAAGAATTCCGCTCGAGATTGGAGCATTCTAAATGCAGGAATTATTGAGCAGCTAGCTGTGTTGATACGGTCGGAACAAGAAAGATTTGAAGATCCTGCGAGAATCAGAAAGGCAAAGGCCCATGTAGGAACTGAAATTGCTGTGTGCGCAGGAACAGAGAATGCTGCGACCATAGGGGTGGAAGGTACCGCGAGTACGAGAACAATCATACCAGAACTGGACAGGTGTCTGTCGGCTGCTGATGGAACGTGATGGGAAAATGAGGATTTATGTCTTGCCCATACGGACGAAGATTGGGGGAGCAACCGACCCGATGACACCTGGTACCTTGGAGAAGTCGACCACATGATGAGAAGCGGGCGGTATTTCAAGCCCTCGCACCTAGACCAGCCGGAGGCATCTGGGAAAGATAAGGAAGCTGAGAGATAGAAAGAGAAGCAAGTCGAAGAAGAGACTGTACTAAAGCAGTTAAAAAAGATACAAGCAGACATCTCCATCTGGGGACTGCTTATGGCATCACGAGTGCACAGACAGGCTGTCCTATCAGCCATGGACAAGGCAAAGCTTTCAATAGAAACTACGCCAGAACAACTAGTAGGCTTAGTTTTTCCGGGAGGAGCTACCCCGATGTTGACCTTTTCTGACAAAGAACTGCCACCTGAGGGTGCGAACCACAACAAGCCACTCTACATCTCCGTGGAGTGCAGAAACAAATGGATACCCGTGGTGCTTGTCGACACAGGGTCCGCCATCAATGTATGCCCAGCAAGGACTGCCTATGCAATTGGTTTGAAGACCGCGGACTTCGTACCAACAGCCCAGGTGATTCGGGCATACGACAATACAAGCCAAGATGTCATGAGAACAGTGAAGATCCAGACCAAGGTTGGGCCAGGACAGTATGAAATTGACTTTCACATCCTAGAGGTTCCCGCCACTTTCAATCTACTCTTGGGGCGGCCGTGGCTGCATCAAGTCAAGGCAGTTTCTTCTACCTTGCATCAAATGGTGAAATACCCCTATGGAAAGGGAGTAGCCATTGTTTTTGGGAATTCATCGATCCATCCACCGCCGAAAGTATCTACACTAGTTTTGGAAATTGAGCACAGCATGGAGGACATGTTTATGTCGGGTTTCACCCTTGTTGAGGCTCGGGTTGTACAAAATGTCATGGCTGCTAACGAGGGGTATATGTTAGTGCTCAAGCGGTATACCTCATGAACAAGCTTCAACATATCCCCGGGATGGGATTGGGAAAGAGCGGCCGGAAAGGCGTCGCAGCATTGGCCGAGGTACCACATAATCCAAATGCCTTTGGCTTGGGTTATCTGCCCACCAAAGAGGATTGGGTAAGGAAAGGAAAGGAAATGGCCGGAAGAGCCAGAGCGAAATAGATGGGGAAGCCTTTTGACTTAATGCATCGGCCCATTCAGGGTACCCTAAACGGACGCTTCGTCCGGGAGGGGGAGGACTTTCTGTTCTGTGGCTTCCCAGAGCCGTGGCTGAACGCAGAGAGGAAACGCGTGCCGGGGTTTGAGATTTTCTTTGACCTGCAGTTACCTGGGGATCACGTTGCCGGAGAGTAGATAAACCCATTAGCTGAGGCTGAGCAGAGTAAGGAAGTACAGTCTGAGAACGCTGAAAATGAAATGGGGGTAGCGCTGGCATGTCTACTTTCAGATCCTCCGATCGAACAGAAGTGCTTGGGGGATAACTTCTCGGTATGCATGATCAGGAATGGAACGGCTATGGGCCTATCAGCAACTATTTTGGATGCATCCATCGCACCCTCTCTCGTTTGGCAATACGAAGAGGGATTTTTATCAAGCAGCACCGGGTCAGGTAGTGAGCCGGAATCTGATTCCACCGAGTCTTGTGAGTCGGAATCAGGTTCCAGCTCAACTGAGCTTGAGTCCGGTATTCCTGGGGGTGATAACCCGGATGCCACAGTCCTGTCCAGGTCGTCTTTTTCTTTCTCCTTTGAGTCTGTTGTAACAGAAGAATCGGACGGTTTGGAAGTACTTAATGAGAATAATGTGGATGTGGTTTCTGAGTACTTTTCTGTGCCTTTGATATATTGCTTAAATCAGGACTTTCAAAATTTGACGAAAACGACGAGGAAGAAATTCCTCCGATTTTGCAACGATTAATTGATCAAGAGCAGGAAAGATTTGTTAAACCTTTAGTTGATGAAATCACTACTGTGAATATTGGTACTGAGAAGGACCCGCGGCTGGTCCAGATTGGGTCCACGTTGTCTTCGGAGGAACGCGAGCGCTTAGTCGCTTTATTAAAAGATTTCAAAGATGTTTTCGCGTGGTCCTACGAAGACATGCCTAGAATCGATCCTGAGATTGTACAGCACTGGATCCCTCTTAACCCCGAGGCCCGACCTGTTAAACAAAAACTCAGGGGGATCCGCCCCGACTGGGCTCTCAAGATTAAGGAAGAGGTCACCAAGCAAATCGATGTAGGCTTCCTGCTGGTATCCGAATACTCGACTTGCTTGGCCAACATCGTCCTAGTGCCGAAGAAAGATGGTAGGATCAGGGTATGCGTGGATTTCAGGGATTTGAATGGAGCTAGTCCGAAGGATGACTTTCCCTTGCCGCATATTGACGAGTTAGTGGACTTCACAGCAGGGCATGCTTTGCTTTCGTTCATGGATGGCTTCTCAGGCTATAATCAGATAGTGATGGCACCCGAAGACCGGGAGAAGACTGCTTTCACCACCCCGTTGGGGACCTACTGCTACAGAGTGATGCCATTTGGGTTGAAGAATGCTGGAGCTACATATCAACGGGCCGCGACCACAATATTGCATGATATGATCCACAAAGAGGTTGAGGTGTACGTGGACGACATGATTGTCAAGTCCAAAGAAAGAGAGGGCCACTACACCGTCTTGCAAAAGTTCTTTCAAAAGATCAGAGAATTTCGGTTGCGGCTAAATCCTCAGAAGTGTACGTTCGGTGTTACAGCAGGAAAGATGCTGGGGTTTCTGATTACACAAAGGGGCATCGAAGTCAACCCTTCCAAAATCAAGGCCATCTTAGAAATGCCACCACCAAGGACTAAAAAGGAGGTGCGAGGCTTTCTGGGTAAAGTGCAATTCATAAGGCGGTTTATTTCAAGATTAACCTCGACTTGTGAACCACTTTTTGGTCTCCTAAAGAAAGGAAAGAAATTCCAATGGGACGGCCAATGCCAAGCTGCTTTTGAATAGATCAAGGAATACTTACAGGACCCGCCTGTGTTGTCACCACCAGAGCCAGGGAGACTGTTGATATTGTATCTTTCGGTAACCGAGACCACAATGGGCTGCATGCTCGCGCAAGAATCAGAGGACAAAGTGGAAAGAGCCATCTACTATCTGAGCAAGAAGATGCAAGAGTATGAGACTCGCTGCACACCGTTGGAGAAAGCTTGCTTAGCTTTGGTATGGGATACCAGGAAGCTGCGGCACTACCTGTTAACTCACTCCATAATGTTGGTTTCACGACTCGATCCCATCAAATATCTTTTCGAGAAACCGGCACTTACGGGTAGGCTAGCTCGTTGGTTGCTGTTGCTTTCCAAATTCGATCTGAAATATGTGACACATAAGTCAGTCAAGGGAAGAGCAGTGGCAGAGTTCTTAGCCGACCATCCAGTGGAAGGGGGTGAAGAAGTTGAGTACTCGTTCCCAGACGAGGCCATTTTGCATATCAACGACGAATTTTGGACGATGTATTTTGACAGAGCGTCCAACCAGTACGGGTATGGGATAGGGGTGTTGCTAATAGCACCCGACAACTCCCGTATCCCTCTAACATTCAAACTCCGATTCAAAGTCTCGAACAACGAAGCAGAATATGAGGCATGCATTGCCGGTCTAGAAGCAGCCCTAGAACTAGGGGGCAAGACGGTTGGACGTCATCGGGGACTCGAACCTTGTTGTGTCTCAAGCAAAAGGAGACTGGAAAGTCAAAGAAGAAAAGATGATGATGTATCACCGGACCTTGGACTTGTTAATTCCTCGGTTTGAGAAGTTAAATTTCGCTCATCTGCTAAGAGAGAACAACAGGTTCGCAGATTCTTTAGCAACTCTATCTTCCATGATAGACATCCCGTCCGGAGTCCGGATACGTCCAGTCATCATTGACCAGAAGTTTGCGCCGGCTTACGAGTCAATTGCTACTATAGACGAGGTTCAAGATGAGAACCCTTGGTATTACGACATTTGGAATTTCTTGGAAAAAGAGGCGTATCCACCAGGGGCGAATGCCAAAGATAAAAGGGCAATCAGAAGAATAGCCGTTCAATTCATCATCTGCGGAGGTAAATTATACAAGAGAGGTCATCTGGGAATGTATAAGCTATGCGTTGAAGCTGAAGAATCAAAATGCCTGATGGAGGCCATCCATGGAGGAGAATGTGGAGCACATGTGAACGGGGTAATGCTGGCATGGAAAATCCTCAGACAGGGTTACTACTGGTCCACCGTGGAGGAGGATTGTATCGGCTTTGTTCGGCGATGCCACAAATGCCAGATCCATGCGAATCGCATGAACATTCCGCCGTCGAAGCTGTACAATATGACTTCGCCATGGCCATTTTCAGTTTGGGGAATCGATGTGATCGGGGCTGTTACTCCGAAGGGGTCGAATGGGCACGAGTTTATCCTGGTCGCGATAGATTACTTTACGAAGTGGGTCGAGGCCCAATCTTATGCGGTGTTGAAGGCTTCACATGCGAAATTCATCAGAAACAACATCATCTGCTGTTATAGGGCCCCAAACGAGATTATTTCAGACAATGGTTCCCATTTCAAGAAGGAGGTAATTGATTTGTTAAAGAAATACAATGTGGCTTTCCATATGTCGTCCATATACCGGCCGCAGAACAATGGAGCAGTTGAGGCCGCCAACAAGAATATCAAGCACATACTACAGAAGATGGTGGAAACCTACCGGGATTGGCCAGATAAGCTGTCGTTTGCTCTGTGGGGCTACAGGACTTCAATTAGAACTTCTACCGAGGCAACTCCGTATTCATTAGTTTATGGGATGGAGGTCGTTCTACCTATCGAAATTGAGGTTCCGTCATTGCGAGTATTGGCTGAGTGTCAAATAGCCGAAGCAGATTGGCAGCAGAGCAGGTTTGAGGAACTCATGCTCTTTGATGAGAGAAGACTGAAAGCACTGTACCATGTCCAAGGTTATCAGCGCAGAACTGCCCGGGCTTTCAACAAGAAAGTCAAGTCCAAGAATCTAAAGGAAGGAGATTTGGTGCTCAAGGACAACCGAGCTCCCATCCATGACTCAAGGGGCAAGTTCAGACCCAATTGGACTGGTCCCTACATCATCAAAGCTATCTGGTCAGGTGGAGCTGTGGTTCTGATGGATCTAGATGGCCTAGAGTTCTCCCAACCAATCAACATGGACAAGTTGAAGAAATATTACCCTTGAGAGGCTCGCTAGACCGAAAACCCGAAAGGGCAACCTAGGCAAAAGTTAGAGTATAGAAAATTGGAAAATATAAAAACTGAGCTCACAAGGTTGAAAACCCACAAAGGGCGGCCTTGGCAAAAATTAGAGCGTAAAAGGAGAGTGAAAATACTCGAGTGAACCTAAGCCTGAACTACGTATACGTAGGCAGCTTCATCCTGAAGTTCAGCCATAAACTTTTCCCCGATCAACTTTGTCCATTTGATAATCTCAGTCATCTTTGTCTACCAGCATCCATTGGAATCTCCGGTGCAGTGCTATTCAGACTAGGGGCAACATTCCGTTGCCATGCAATGCTGCGGTACTATTCAGACTAGGGGCAACTTTTCAGTTGCAGGGATTCGGGGTTGTGCATTTCAGTGACAGATTTCAGGCGTGTCCAGTTCTGATCCATGTCGAAAATAGTTTTGAAAAGTTTTGATAAAAGTTGACTTTGTTCAAATTAATCTTTTTACAACTAAGACCATCTCTAGACCAAAACGAGAAATTTTCAGTACCATAACCTTCAAATTTTATTGATTTCAGTACAAAGTCCTCCTGCTCTCGCATATAAATTAAAGTTGCTGTTTATTACATTCATAAAGAAAACTTGAAAGTACTAATAAAGCAATAAATCTGGGGCATAGCCAAGTCAGATGTTCCTGCGCCCCCTCCCAGAGCTGGTCATCTGTGCCTCCTCATTGAGCCAATCCAAGCACTCATCAAACAAAGTGCAACTGAAAGTAGGAGCGGGGGCCAGGAGTTCTCTTGTCCTCCACGCTGTGGCCTGCCGAACAAGCTGCGCACCTCGAAACGGAAAGGTAGCTGGATATTCTATCCCCTCTGTGGGGCAAATCTGGTCATGGCCGAACTGGCATCGGAACCGGAACAGGAAATAGAATACGCAGTGGGTCAAGCCAATCAACTGAATCTCAATCTATCAGGACATGCTGTAGCCCATTGCCGGTAGATTGAGCCAAGGGCACCGCCAAGCAATGCGGTCTGCGGACAGGCTGCACATCCAATCAAACCACCATCCCTCGTCAAGGGCATTGACTAGACGTTGCCTGAAGAAGTAGCCGCGAGCTGAGTATGCTGGGCAAGAGTCCACAACTTGCAACTTATCCATCAACCACACTTGGGAAGGAAAGAAAAATGAGAGAATAAAGAATAGAAAGAAGTACGATGAGAGAAAAGTGAGAAAAGGGGTTTTTGTGAGAAAAAAATCGAGCTTGAGGGTCGAGCGGCATGAGTAGTATACATGTGAGATTGGGTGGGAAACATTACCTGCAGCAGTAGTGGACTCCCCGCAAATCTGGTCATCTCTCGATGATAAAAGGCGTCTAAGCCCATCAACGTCTCTGCTAGAGTCATGGCAATGCAGCTCTTGCCCTCTTTTAAGCCTAGGGCAACCTCGATCAATTGGACGCTAGATCCCCCGGAGCCTGAGGAAAACAGAAAATGAGATAGCATGCACAAACAGAGGGCATGTCGCTGGAAGCCTTGCCAATGATGGTCGCCGTGGTCACCGGTATCCGAAAACCGATGAATTAAACTTGGAATATCTAGCATTCCATCAGAAATCAGAGATCGAGCGTCATGCATAGTGAGTCCACACATTCACCCTAAGCTCTGAACATGACCAAAGTTAAGCTGGGGTAAGATCTCCTCGTCACGCCCGGATTCCATTAAAGCTTGAAAATCTTCGAAGGTAGGGCATACCTCTTGCCCGCTAAAGCTAAAGACATAAGTCACCGGGTTCCAAAACCTCGCTGCGGCATGAAGAAACGGAAAGTGCAGTGGAGAGCGATTCAGAGTGAATAGTGCATTTATGCCGAAACCCCGGAAATTCAGCTTTTCCGAGCCATCCAAGTTGTTAATCCAGGACGAGAGATTCTGGGCAAGAAATCCCTCTATTCCGAGCAAATCAGTGTTGAATTGAGTAGAACTACGAAGCTGAGGCCTTTTGTAGGGGATAAGATTGAGTGGAGAATAGGTGTCAACATTCTGGTGATTCTTTCACTCACGGCCGGCCGGCCAAATATAGTGCCGACCGACCACCACTTTTGGTCGGTGACAAGTTATCATGGCCGATGGCCTCCACCCCTGGCCGGTGGTCTTCCTCCTTGTTCTATGAACTGTGTATGCTGAGAATTTGGGGAATGCCACCACTTCCAAGGCCCTCCGATGATGGATTTTGCGGCGTCACGCCCATTTTCTTATCGAGTTGTTGTAAATTTGTTTATCGAGTTGTATTTCACTCTTTTCAAGTCTTCGTTGCTTGTCGAGCTGTACTCACACGTGGCTAGCTTATTGAGTTTCCTTGCTTTGCTTGTCGAGTTGTAAGTCACTTCACTACCTGATTATTACGATGCGAATGCTCAATTTTCAAACAGAGTTCAAATTCATTCACATTGTTATGTGATACCATGCAATGCGATGCATAGGAAGCACAAATGTAACATCATTTTGAACAAAATGATTGTTTCATTTCCCTCATGTGTTTTGCAAAATACACATTTTTGAAAAGGTAAAACCTGCCTAAGGTAGTGCAATGTGTTTAAACTACTAGTAAAAAGGAAAGTAAAGCAAAAAGAAGAACGGGGCAGCAAAGTATCGGAATTGATACTGGTAGCCTCCCCTTGTGGTCAAGGCACCTCCCGCGCCCTTGTTCGGGTCAATTATGTGGTTTGGCGCCGTCATTACTCGAGACAGTGCAAGGAAGTACACTTTCGGAACATTAGTAGGCCTTCGAGTTGACCTCAAGCCGTGTCTTCTATGAGCGATGCTCGGTACGCGCAAGGAACATCCCTTCCCGTATCCTTTTCGTATCTTGTGAATTCTACAAATCACTTCAATTATACCATGTTACAGTGCTTGGCATTTCAACATCATGAATAACTGGTCCTTACCATATTTCAAGTTTTTATACACATTGCATGCGTTGTCGCGTTATGCTTTACTTACATGTGTTCAAATTCCTTTTTATACACATTGCATGCGTTGTCGCGTTATGCTTTACTTACATGTGTTCAAATTCCTTTCTATACACATTGAATGCGTTGTCGCGTTATGCTTTACTTACATGTGTTCAAATTCCTTTTTATACACATTGCTTGCGTAGACCGCATGCTTTACTTACATGTGTTCAATTTTAAGCTTTTATACACATTGCATGCGTTGTTGCGTTATGCTTTACTTACATGTGTTCAATTTCAAGTTTCTATACACATTGCTTGCGTAGACCACATACTTTACTTACATGTGTTCAAAATTCTTCATACACATTGTGCACGTTGTCACGTGTTCTTTACTTACATGTGTTTGTGCCTTCACAGCATTGTTATGCGTCCCACTCAACTTGCGTTGTCACGCACTTTCGATTGCATGTTATGCATATTGCTAACAATATCTGTACCTGTTAAGTTTTCTTTCTTTCAGGCACGATATTTTATGTACGGTTCATTTGAAGCTGGTATAACCAGACGAACCACGCAGGTATTGTATTCTCCGAGTGAGACGTATCGAGAATTACATAATTCTCTTACATCCTTTCTGCATTGTAGTTTGGTGTATGCTAGCTTAAAACTGTTGCATGTTATGCTTCGTTACAACTTTCTTTGCATGATCATGAGTTATGTTTGGCCTTGTGCATTGTCTTGCATTTTGCCCCTGCCTTCGGGCGCATATCTTGTCTGTCTTGCATGGTTGTCTAAGTCTTCGGCCTTGTCAAAAATGGGTCGTCTCTGGGCTTTGACATTCACTCCCGTCATTGTTGTGACTTTTGAGTTCTGTCAAAGAGGGGCAACTGTAGGCACCCCATTTTTGACCGTCCTTAAGACTTGGATGTCACCGCTTGAACACTCGGTGATCATCCATGTTTTGTGTTCGTCTTGAGTTCCCGGAGGCCTCGGCTACGCGCCTTGCCTCAGGATCTCTCGACTTGACTGTTTTGTGTCTGGTTTTGCACCAAACACTTGTGTTTTTGCTTTGGAGGGCAGGGAATGGCTTTTGGGACATCCCCACACTCCACCGGCCATGGCTTGAGGCCACCGGCTGTGTTATGTTGCCATCGGCCAAATGTGATGGCCGGCCGGCCAATTTGACTGCCGGTCGGCCACTTTGATGGCCGGCCGGCCAAATGTGGTTTTCAATAGATATTTCTGCAGACAGCTGGCAGCTGTCATTCCAGGCCATACCCCAGCCCATGCCTGGACGTGGGAGCTCTAAGGAGCTGTAGATTGATATATCTCTATATCAATCAAGCTTCTTGAAAAAAAAAAGAGACACAAGGAGAGAAGAAAGAGAGAGACAACTTGGAGGAAGAAGATTTTCCTCTCTCTCTAAAAAATTCCCAGCTCTCTCCCTATCTCTCTCTCCCTATCTCTCTTTCCCAAACCCTTCAAATCCCAAGGTTCTTGCACTATTTACCCTACACCTCATAGCACAAGGCCTCCATCCTTCATTCCAGCACTTTGGGATTGTTTTGGAGAGGTTAAAGGCTCAGAAATTTGGTTCAAGAGCTGCTGGTTCATTGGTCTTCAAGGGTAAGTCCTCTTCTCCTCTTTTCTTGCCTTATTTTTCTTTGTATCTAAGCCATACTTGATAGCTTTTTTGGGCTCCGACCCAAACTTTAAATAGTCATATTTTGAATCTCTTTTCATGTTTGATCAAGGACCTCCTGCTGTTTGAGGTCTCCTTCTACCACTTGCCTCTTTGTCTCTCTTTTAGGACAATTTTTGCATAGTATTTTAGTCTTACTTGTGAGCTGTTTTGGACTTTGCCATAAACTGTGAAATATCTTGTTTTGAGCCCCTCTTTAACATTGTTGAAGGGCTCTCCTCTGTTTGAGAACAGAAGCTACCACTTGTCTCTTTGCCCCTCTTTTAGGCCTTTTCTTGCATGATAGTTTGGCCCTATTTGTGATTATTTTCGTGGCTTGATGTAAACTATAAAGTGACTTTTTTTGAGCCCCTCTTCAACTTTGTTGAAGGGCTCTTTGCCATTTGGGGCCAGCTGATGTCCCTTTATGTTTAATCTCTCTTTTAGGGCCATTTTTGCATGATAGATTAGCCCTATTTGTGTTCATTTTTGAGACTTGTTATAAACTGGAAATATGCATGTTTTGGGACTGTCTTGTATCTGTCTTCATGCTTCATGATCAAATAATGCATGCTTTGTATAGCTGTAAGTCATTCTGTGTGCCTAGTTTCGAGTTGCGGATTTCATCTCATGCATCGGGTGCCATTTTTCAATGTTTTGGGGCTGTTTAGCATGATACTTCAGTTCTGGAATTTGCATGTTCATATGCCATGTTACATCATTTTCCATGCTTAGTTAGAGTTTCCTGTTGTATCTTAGGATCGGTCCATGCATTGGACATGTTTATGTGCATTCCCTTGCCTCTTGATCAACCATGATAGGGGTTGGGGCCCTTTGATGTGTTTTCTGCTTGCATTTCATTTGATATCAAAGTTTCATACTTGGTTTTTGGGCCATCATGCATAGAAGTGTGCGATTGGTGGTCCGAGAATCGAAGACCATATCTCTTTGAGTCATAAATATGATAAGAGGTGTGATTGGTGCATACATTGCTTGAAATGCATTGCCATGCCATGTTTTGTCCTCTGCTGCTGTCAAACCAGTTTTTGCAGGAAGATTTAGCCGGCCGGCAGTGTTGAGTGTCGACCGGCAAAGAGTGTTTGGCCGAGAGTATAATGTTTAGCCGATGACCATTCTAAATGGCCGGTGATGATCCCACTCAGCCGGTGGTGTTCCAAAACACTCAGAGAAGCAACCTTGGGAGTTGTACAATTTTTAGAGAAGTAGAACAGTCAAAGCAGAGGCAACTTGTGCATGGCAGTGACTTTCTGAGCGGAGCCGAGCGCGCATTGCATTGGGCCCTCTTCCCAAGGCCGTTTATTGATTTCATTAGATTAGTTAATTTGTTAATTAATTAATTGGTCTGTAATAATTAATTAGCTTGTAGGTTAATTAATTTGTATTATTCTTTCAAACCCTCCGAGCGAGGGCAATTGTGTAATAAGTGTGCGTGAGTGTGTGTATGTCTTCTAACCCCACGTCTTTCTTCCCTTTTATTTACCCGCTTATGATGGTAGACTAGGGCATATTTAAATTAGCATACCTTATGCTATGCATGCGTGCATTCATACATTTGTCTTGCATGCACCGGGCTCGGCACATCATGCTAACTACATTGTGTTTCAAATTCAAAATTGAATACGTGTTAGTTGCGGCATTTCACATGCCATGTTTAGAATAGCCAAGCCCATTTCTAGTTGCATTTCGCATGCGTTGCATTAGCCATCTTAAACTAGGATCATGCATATGATTACTAACTAGTTTTTGTTTTGGCTTGGTGTACTCGGTAAGCATTTATGCTTTAGCATGCCGCATGCGTGTGAGTGTTGCCATAACAGCATGATTACCATGAGGCTAGCTGCTTATGTGATATAACTGCTTGAATGACTGTGGATGGAGGTTGAATTACCTAAATTGGAATAATGCATTAAAACTGTGAGTTTTAAGCCCACTAGATAGTGGCAAAACCATCTTTTCTAAAGCCCACTTGAGGGTGGAAAAATCTGCATTTTAGCCTACTTGCGAGTAGCAAACCATCTTCAAAACGAGCATGCAATGTTTTGTTCCAATTTAGGCGATTTGGTCTATACTTGTTTGCTGCACGCATAACATAGTAATTCTAGGCTAATAAATGGAATAAGAACACATAATGTTTTCAAAAACGGATATCACGGTTAGTAAAGGCCGATCTTCGGATCAGGCGAGAGGGGGTGCTCATAGTTGACCTTCCCCAATCGTACCCAAGCTCCCGAGCCGAGGCAACTTTGGTGATGACGAACACGTGGCCTTTGGCACTGAGTCAGGGTTTCCTAAATTCCCCCATATAAAAAATATTTAGGTGGCGACTCTGTATCTGGTAAAGCAGTCCATGTTTGGCACTTCTTTTCAAAAATCTGTTTTTCAAAACGATTTGCCGGATTTGGACTCTTTGGTTCAGATTAAGGACCGTGACACAAATTGAGTCCGAACTGTAGTAGCACGAGGCCCACGAGCGCGTCTACAACACTACACCTTGTATTCTCTCCTCATAACTTCCCTTGGCTGATCAAACTCTAAGAAAAACAAAGGGAGAGCCGGCTGTTAGAAAGAGAGGGGGAGAATTGGGTGATTTTGACTCAAAGTTTGGGGAACTTGAAGATCAAACCCAAGATTTTGTTATAGTTTGGGAGATTGAACTCTTAGGTAAGTAAACTCATGGATTTTTGTTTGCAAATTTGTAAATTCAAGTGTGGTTAATGGCCAAGAACATGAGTTAGCTTGATTATAAGGAAATTGAGTTGTTTGTGTTCAATTGAAGGTCAATGAAGGCATGCATGTATATAATTGTTGTGGAAATGCATAATCTAGCATGTATTGAGTTAAACATGGAAATAAAGGTGTTAAATCTTACATGCAAGCAAGCTTTTGTTGTATTCCATGAGAATGAACACCATTTGCATTGTTTGGGATGGAAATGAAATCAAAATTAGCATGCATGTTTGAATAATTAAGATATGAGCTTTGAATGTATGATTTTGTTTGTATTAGAATGAGTTGATGGGAGATTGGGGCATGCATGTGAATTAATTGTGAATTGGGCTCCATTTCAATGTGTTTTGGTGTTTATGGCATGTTAGCATAACTATATTTGAGATATGAGCCATAACATGCATGTTCTGCTGGTTGAAATTCGAATTGGAGCTCAAGAACTCAATCTGGAAAACCCAGATTTTTGATGTACGCTCGAGCGGGGAAGAGCTGCTTGAGCGGGAAAATCGTGCTCCCAGCACTTTTTGCAGAGTTGGATGTCCGCTCGAGCGGGATATCTCACGCTCGAGCGGGGAGCTTTTGTAGACAGGCCTTCCGCTCGAGCGCTCTATCCCACGCTCGAGCGTATTTTTCATGCAACCAGTACTTTTGCAAGCCTTAAGGGTTCGCTCGAGCGGGGAATTTGACGCTCGAGCGGGGACCTTGTTCTCTAAAATTTTGTATGCTCGTTCTGTGTTTCGTTTTCCGTTCTCTTTCACTTGTAAGCACTCTTAGGCATATGCTAAGCATTGTAAATGAGTTAATGAGACAAGAATAAAGCCTAAAGAGGAATATGTGAATCAAAGAACGGATTGAACTGTTAGTGACCCTCTTGTGTTCATGAAATGTGTAGGGTTAAGCTCCAGGGCAAATCCACAAGCCGATCACTGTGAGTAATATCGATATTCGAATAATTGTGAATGTCCAATTGTTTATTCCCTTATAAGCTTCATGATTTGCTGATTGGGATTGTGGGCAAAAATCTGACATGAAAATAATTGGACCTAAGGTCGTTTTGATAGAGATGAATGGACCAAAGGTCGTTTTGATAGTAATGAATGGACCGGAGGTCGTTTTGATAGAAATGAATGGACCAAAGGTCGTTTTGATAGAAATGACTGGACCAAAGGTCGTTTTGATGTACATGAATGGACCAAAGGCCGTTTTGACATATATGGATGGACCGAAGGTCGTTTTGACATGAATGAGTGGGCCGAAGGCCGTTTTGACACGAATGAGTGGGCCGAAGGGTGTTTTGCCACAAATATATGGGCCGAAGGCCGTTATGACATAAATGGATGGGCCGTTTTGACATATATGGATGGACCGAAGGTCGTTTTGACATGAATGAGTGGGCCGAAGGCTGTTTTGACACGAATGAGTGGGCCAAAGGCCGTTTTGCCACAAATATATGGGCCGAAGGCCGTTATGACATAAATGGATGGGCCGAAGGCCGTTTTGACATAAATGAATGGGCCAAAAGCCAGTATGTTTGGAACTACTGTAGCAACCCTCACCTTACTCTTGTCATACTTGCATACATTCATGCATGATCTTGTCTTGTTATGTTGTTTTGCAAGTTTTGCCTTGCCTTGTTTTGTTTAAGTGTTGCTTGCATGTTTTTGTTCCTTGCTTGGTGTGTAGACGAGGTCATCTTGAGCTTAGTTCACCTCTGAACCTTTGTACTTAGAACTGTTTTGGAACCACTTGGTCGACCCCCATCTTCACCCCGGGCATGGTTGCCGAGATGTTTTGCACTTAGTGATCCTTGTCCTTGGACAGGTATGACCTAGACCGAGGTGTGGCACATCTAGACCGAGGTGTGGCACATCTAGACCGAGGTGTGGCACAGCTTAGTCAAGTGTCGTCCTCCCTAGCCGATGTCTTTGTTACCCTGTTGCCGAAGCTTTAACTTTAGCCGATGTCATTACATGCCGATGTGTCTTGCCTTAGCTTGCTGCATACGCTTTGTCATAGACTTGTCTTATCAATCAATCACCTTTTGAGTTGAACCAACCCAGTAGCGCCACGTGTCCGAGCTGATTGTTAAGACAGCCGGCAAGCCTAGAAACAAATCATTTTGTCTCAAATCTTTGCCTTTAGAGAGAGAAGCTCTAGAGAAAGGAGGAGTAGTTCTTGAGTGAGAATAGATCTTCCAAGCTTGATCTTTGAGGTTTGAACCGTTGGATTCGAGTTTTGAGGTTAGAATCTTAACCTACTATTGTTGTTCTTATTGATCATCTAGCTGCATTGCATGATCGAATCTGTTTTGCATGTCATGCATCGATCTGAAGTTGGTTTCGAAAGAGAAAGATAGTATTCACATGTTCTTGAAGAAAGTCTGGTTTTGATTCGAAAGTTTGGAGCAAAAACCATGTTTTTGTGTTTGTTCTTGCATGACCTTTGTATGGGTACCCAGGTCCATGTTTTGAACTCATGGCATGAAATCTCAGATTTTTTGTAACAAGTTATGATCTTGCATTCATCTTCCTCATGATCATGTTCATCATGTTCTTCAAAGGGAAACCCAGGTTTTCCTGACTTTGCTTTTGAATGAGGCCATCGGGACCACACCTCGGCAAGGAGGTGTGGGACCTCGGCAAAGACCTGGTTGGTACCCAGCGTGTTTTCATGAGACGGAAGCAGTGTTTAAACTCCCAGCATGTTTTGCTTTGTCATTGACTTGGATCTGGTGAGAATACCGGGATCATTTGCACGCATATAAAGCTTGTTTGAGAATGTGATTTCCATGTGATTGTAGGTCCTTGATCTTTTCTTTGAGCCCACACCCGAGGAGATCTAAGTGAGTGGTATTTTTAATAAAGCTATGTTATACTGTTTTGATAAATCTTGCTTTGCTTTGTTTTGACGAAAGTATTTGTTAAGCATGAATGAATAGCTTTATTTTGATGTATCAAGTATAAGCTTTGTTTTGATGTCATCCTTGAAAAGTCCCTTGTGCTGGAGGACTCTAAACTTTCACAGCACTAAGTATAAAAGGATACAGTCCTTTCTTGGAAAGACTATCGTATTAAAGCGGGCTACGGGCCTAAGTAACACAAGGCTATCGTGTTAAAGCGGGCTACGGACCTAAGTAACACAAGACCATCATGTTAAAAAGAGCTACGGGCTTAAGTAACACAAGTCCCTTGTGCTGGAGGACTATAAACTTTCGCAGTACCTTCGACTAATCGATTACGGATCGTGCAGTCTTTGTTTTGCCACTGACGGTTTACCGCGTGGACTTGTTTGTTCGGAAAGCTTGATTTGTGTTTTGCCGATGCCAGTGAGCATCCCCTAAGACTTGTAAGACTTGATATGTGAATACGGTTCATCTCTTGTTTTGATAAAGTTTTGATGTGTTTTGCTCTGGAAGGATCTCGGCTAATATTTGTATGGTCTTCGCATGTTTTGTTTGGAAAAGACTTCGGCTATATTCATGCAAAACCTTTATTACTAGTACCATTCACTGAGTATCCAAGCTCACCCTCTCTATATATATGTAGGTGATGAGTAGGACGGTGGCGACGCCTAGAAGTGTTTTGCAAAGCTTGTTTTGGATTCTTGTCATGTCGGCTTGACTTGTTCTATGTCGGAAAATTTGTATTTATGTCGGCAATTCTTGAAAATTATGCTTCTTGGCTTGTATTCACTGTATTTTGTATATGTCGGCTTGAGAAGCCTTTTGATCAAGATGTAATACGTATTTTACTTTGTTGTATTCAAGTTTGTAAATTCATGTAAAGATGTATGCCGTTCCATTTGATCTATGCACTGCTCTTAGGGACCACTTGTATTTTAGATTATTGCTTCCGCATTTGTGAGCCCCGTTTATCATACTCTGATTGTGTTAAACTTTTGAAAGTTGGCCTTCGGTAATCTCGGATTGCTGGCCATCACGGCACCAAACTACTAGGGGCAGTTTGGGGTCGTGACATACAATCACTCGATCTAAACCTTGCATAAATGTACATATGTTAAGTAGGAATATGAATTGGGCCCAAGGCCGTTTGGAGTACGTTTTCTTACATATTGTTTATATGACTTTTGTATTTGATGTTATTCACTGGGCTATCGCTCACGCTCATTCATGTGTTTGTAGGTGAGCCGAGGAAAGTCCAAACCCAGCCCCAGTGAAGTGTGCCAGGAACGACATGAGTTTTGAGAAAGTCAGCCTTGTGTCTCACGCACGAGACCTATCCTTGTCATTTTGTTATGTAACTATATTTTGTTTTGCTGGCAAGGACTTTATGTATATTTGTAAATAGTCTGTCATGGGTTGACTTAGTTGGATGATCCTGTCTGTAAAGAATTTTATGGTACTATACTTTTGACGTGGGTTATTAACGTATATGAGTATGGTTTGTTTCGAAGTGCATATAAGCACGGCTCTATGGACAAAGTTTTTTATTATTGCTTCCGTTTGGCCCCTTTACTCTGTTGAGTTATGTCTATTTTGGTTTGAGGCCGCAGGTAATCTCAGGATTACTGGCCAGTTACGTCCTTAACCCATAGGAGCGGGTTCGGGTCGTGACAACATTACTCAGTAAAATTCTCAATAAATTACACGCAAAATTCTCAGAAAATTATTCAGTAAATTCTTAGTAAATTATTAGAAAATTCTGTGTAAATTCTTAGAAAATCATTAGAATTTTTTTTGTGAATTACTCAGTAAATTATGAGTAAATTACTCTGTAAATTCTCAAAAAATTTTGTATAAATTCTTGGTAAATTACTCAATAAATTCATAGAATTTTTAAAAAAAAAATTACTCAGCAAATTACTCTGTAAATTATTCGTTAAATTTTCAATAAATTCTCTATAAATTACTCAGTTAATTATCGGTGAATTACTCAATAAATTCAAAGTAAATTACTCTGAAAATTTTCAATAAATTCTAAGAAAATTCTCAATAAATTATGAGTAAATTACTCATTAAATTCACAGTAAATTCTAAATAAATTACTCAGCAAATTACCATTAAAACTATAGTAAATTCGTGGTAAATAACTCAGTAAATTCTCAATAAATTGCTTCATAAATGATTGGTAAGTTCCTAGAAAATTACTCAACAAATTCTCAATAAACTCTAAGTAATTTACTGAGTAAATTCTAAATGAATTACTAAGTAAATTCATAGTAAATTATTCGGTGAATTACTCACTGAATTTATCTGTAAATTACTAAGTAAATTCTCAGTAAATTACTCAGTTAATTATCGATAAGTTCTCAAAAAATTCTTGGTCAATTACTTAGTAAATTACTCAGTAAATTATTAGAAAATTACTCTGTAAATTCCAAGAAAATAACACAGTAAATTATCTGTAAATTCTTAGTAAATTATTTAATAAATTCTAAGCAAATTACTGAGTAAATTCTCAATAAATTACTCCTTAAATTCTCAGTAAATTACAAGTAAATTAATGAGTGAATTATTCAGCAATTTAACAGTAAATTACTCGGTAAATTATTGATAAATTCTCTATTAATTACTCAGTAAATTACCAGTAAATTACTAAGTAAATTCTCACTAAATTACTCAGGAAATTTCTCAGTAAATTACACGTAAAATTCTCTATAAATTATTCAGCAAATTCTCAGTAATTTATCAGAAAATTCTTAGTAAATTCTCAAAAAATTATAAGAATATTTTTTGTGAATTAATTAGTAAATTATGAGTAAATTACTCAACAAATTCTCAGAAAATTCTATTTAAATTCTTGGTAAATTCAAAGTAATTTCTTAGTAAATTATTCAGCAAATTACTTCGTAAATTCTCAATAAATTACTCGTTAAATCTTCAATAAGTTCTCTATAAATTACTTTGTAAATTAGCTGTAAATTTTCAGTAAATTATTTAATAAATTCTAAATAAATTACTCAGAAAATTTTCAATAATTTCCAAGAAAATTCTGTATAAATTCTAGGTAAATTACTCAGTAAATTCATAGAAAATTACTCATAAAATTATAAAAAAAAAATCGTGAATTACTTTGTTAATTCTCAGTAAATTACTCAGTAAATTATTCGAACATTAATTAGTGAATTTCCTGTAAATTCTCAGTAAATTATTCAATAAAATACTTAGAAATTTCCAACTAAATTACCCAGTGAAGAACTAAACAATTTATCAGTAAATTTCTTAGTCAATTCGCAGTAAAATCTCAATAAATTACTCAGTAAATCATCGGTAGATTCTTAGTAAATTACTCAATAAATTCTCAGTAAATTCTCATTACATTACTCAGTAAAATTCTCAATAAATTACACGCAAAATTCTCAGAAAATTATTCAGTAAATTCTTAGTAAATTATTAGAAAATTCTGTGTAAATTCATAGAAAATTATTAGAAATTTTTTTTTGAATTACTCAGTAAATTATGAGTAAATTACTCTGTAAATTCTCAAAAATTTTGTATAAATTCTTTGTAAATTACTCAGCAAATTCACAGAATTTTTTTAAAAAAATTACTCAGCAAATTACTCTGTAAATTATTCGTTAAATTTTCAATAAATTCTCTATAAATTACTCAGTTAATTATCGGTGAATTACTTAATAAATTCAAAGTAAATTACTCTGAAAATTTTTAATAAATTCTAAGAAAATTTTCAATAAATTATGAGTAAATTACTCATTAAATTCACAGTAAATTCTAAATAAATTACTCAACAAATTACCATTAAAACTATAATAAATTCGTGGTAAATAGCTCGGTAAATTCTCAGTAAATTGCTTCGTAAATGATTGGTAAGTTCCTAGAAAATTACTCAACAAATTCTCAATAAACTCTTAGTAATTTACTGAGTAAATTCTAAATGAATTACTAAGTAAATTCATAGTAAATTATTCGGTGAATTACTCACTAAATTTATCTATAAATTACCAGGTAAATTCTCAGTAAATTACTCAGTTAATTATCGATAAGTTCTCAAAAAATTCTTGGTCAATTACTTAGTAAATTACTCAGTAAATTATTAGAAAATTACTTTGTAAATTCCAAGAAAATAACACAGTAAATTATCTGTAAATTCTTAGTAAATTATTTAACAAATTCTAAGCAAATTACTGAGTAAATTCTCAATAAATTACTCCTTAAATTCTCAGTAAATTGCAAGTAAATTAATGAGTGAATTATTCAGTAATTTATCAGTAAATTACTCGGTAAATTATTGGTAAATTCTCTGTTAATTACTCAGTAAATTACCAGTAAATTACTTAGTAAATTCTCACTAAATTACTCAGGAAATTTCTCTGAAAATTACACATAAAATTCTCTATAAATTATTCAGCAAATTCTTAGTAATTTATCAGAAAATTCTTAGTAAATTCTCAAAAAATTACAAGAATATTTTTCGTGAATTAATCAGTAAATTATGAGTAAATTACTCAATAAATTCTCAGTAAATTATTAGAAAATTACTCTGTAAATTTCAAGAAAATAACACGGTAAATTATCTGTAAATTCTTAGTAAATTATTTAATAAATTCTAAGCAAATTACTGAGTAAATTCTCAATAAATTACTCATTAAATTCTCAGTAAATTACAAGTAAATTAATGAGTGAATTATTCAGTAATTTATCAGTAAATTACTCGATAAATTCTCTGTAAATTACTCGGTAAATTATTTGTAAATTCTCTGCTAATTACTCAGTAAATTACTAAGTAAATTCTCACTAAATTACTCAGGAAATTTCTCAGTAAATTACACGTAAAATTCTCTATAAATTATTCAGCAAATTCTTAGTAATTTATCAGAAAATTCTTAGTAGATTCTCAAAAAATTACAAGAATATTTTTTGTGAACTAATCGGTAAATTATGAGTAAATTACTCAGTAAATTCTCAGAAAATTCTATATAAATTCTTGGTAAATTCAAAGTAATTTCTTAGTAAATTATTCAGCAAATTACTTCATAAATTCTCAATAAATTACTCGTTAAGTCTTCAATAAATTCTCCATAAATTACTTTGTAAATTAGCTGTAAATTTTCAGTAAATTATTTAATAAATTCTAAATAAATTACTTAGAAAATTTTCGATAATTTCCAAGAAAATTCTGTATAAATTCTAGGTAAATTACTCAGTAAATTCATAGTAAATTACTCATAAAATTATCAAGAAAAAATTCGTGAATTACTTTGTTAATTCTCAGTAAATTACTCAGTAAACTATTCGAACATTAATTAGTGAATTTCCTGTAAATTCTCAGTAAATTACTTTATAAATTCTCAGTAAATTATTCAATAACTTACTTTGAAATTTCCAACTAAATTACCCAGTGAAGAACTAAATAATTTATCAGTAAATTTCTTAGTCAATTCGCAGTAAAATCTCAATAAATTACTCAGTAAATCATCGGCAGATTCTTAGTAAATTACTCAATAAATTCTCAGTAAATTCTCATTACATTACTCAGTAAAATTCTCAATAAATTATTCAGTAAATTCTTAGTAAATTATTAGAAAATTCTGTGTATATTCTTAGAAAATCATTAGAAATTTTTTTGTGAATTACTCAGTAAATTATGAGTAAATTACTCTGTAAATTCTCAGAAAATTTTGTATAAATTCTTGGTAAATTACTCAGTAAATTCACATAATTTTTAAAAAAAATTATACAGCAAATTACTCTGTAAATTATTCGTTAAATTTTCAATAAATTCTCTATAAATTACTCAGTTAATTATCGGTGAATTACTCAATAAATTCAAAGTAAATTACTCTGAAAATTTTCAATAAATTCTAAGAAAATTCTCAATAAATTATGAGTAAATTACTCATTAAATTTACAGTAAATTCTAAATAAATTACTCAGCAAATTACAATTAAAACTATAGTAAATTCGTGGTAAATATCTCGGTAAATTCTCAGTAAATTGCTTCGTAAATGATTGGTAAGTTCCTAAAAAATTACTCAACAAATTCTCAATAAACTCTTAGTAATTTACTGAGTAAATTCTAAATGAATGACTAAGTAAATTCATAATAAATTATTCGGTGAATTACCCACTAAATTTATCTGTAAATTATTAGGTAAATTCTCAGTAAATTACTCAGTTAATTATCGATAAGTTTTCAAAAAATTCTTGGTCAATTACTTAGTAAATTACTCAGTAAATTATTAGAAAATTACTCTGTAAATTCCAAGTAAATAACACAGTAAATTATCTGTAAATTCATAATAAATTATTTAACAAATTCTAAGCAAATTACTGAGTAAATTCTCAATAAATTACTCCTTAAATTCTCAGTAAATTGCAAGTAAATTAATGAGTGAATTATTCAGTAATTTATCAGTAAATTACTCGGTAAATTATTGGTAAATTCTCTGTTAATTACTCAGTAAATTACCAGTAAATTACTAAGTAAATTCTCACTAAATTACTTAGGAAATTTCTCAGGAAATTACACATACAATTCACCATAAATTATTCAGCAAATTCTTAGTAATTTATCAGAAAATTCTTAGTAGATTCTCAAAAAATTACAAGAATATTTTTTGTGAACTAATCAGTAAATTATGAGTAAATTACTCAATAAATTCTCAGAAAATTCTATATAAATTCTTGGTAAATTCAAAGTAATTTCTTAGTAAATTATTCAGCAAATTACTTCGTAAATTCTCAATAAATTACTCGTTAAGTCTTCAATAAATTCTACATAAATTACTTTGTAAATTAGCTGTAAATTTTCAGTAAATTATTTAATAAATTCTAAATAAATTACTCAGAAAATTTTCAATAATTTCCAAGAAAATTCTGTATAAATTCTAGGTAAATTACTCAGTAAATTCATAGAAAATTACTCATAAAATTATAAAAAAAAAAAATCGTGAATTACTTTGTTAATTCTCAGTAAATTACTCAGTAAATTATTCGAACATTAATTAGTCAATTTCCGGTAAATTCTCAGTAAATTATTCAATAAATTACTTAGAAATTTCCAACTAAATTACCCAGTGAAGAACTAAATTATTTATCAGTAAATTTCTTAATCAATTCGCAATAAAATCTCAATAAATTACTCTGTAAATCAATGGCAGATTCTTAGTAAATTACTCAATAAATTCTCAGTAAATTCTTATTACATTACTCAGTAAAATTCTCAATAAATTACACACAAAATTCTCAGAAAATTATTCAGTAAATTCTTAGTAAATTATTAGAAAATTCTGTGTAAATTCTTAGAAAACCATTAGAAATTTTTTTGTGAATTACTCAGTAAATTATGAGTAAATTACTCTGTAAATTCTCAGAAAATTTTGTATAAATTCTTGGTAAATCACTCAGTAAATTCACAGAATTTTTAAAAAAAAATTACTCAGCAAATTACTCTGTAAATTATTCGTTAAATTTTCAATAAATTCTCTATAAATTACTCAGTTAATCATTAAATTCACAGTAAATTCTAAATAAATTACTCAGCAAATTACCATTAAAACTATAGTAAATTCGTGGTAAATAGCTCGGTAAATTCTTAGTAAATTGCTTCGTAAATGATTGGTAAGTTCCTAGAAAATTACTCAACAAATTCTCAACATACTCTTAGTAATTTACTGAGTAAATTCTAAATGAATTACTAAGTAAATTCATAGTTAATTATTCAGTGAATTACTCACTAAATTTATCTGTAAATTACTAGGTAAATTCTCAATAAATTACTCAGTTAATTATCGATAAGTTCTCAAAAAATGCTTGGTCAATTATTTAGTAAATTACTCAGTAAATTATGATAAAATTACTCTGTAAATTCTAAAAAAATAACACAGTAAATTATCTGTAAATTGTTAGTAAATTATTTAATAAATTCTAAGCAAATTACTGAGTAAATTCTCAATAAATTACTCATTAAATTCTCAGTAAATTAATGAGTGAATTATTTAGAAATTTATCAGTAAATTACTCGGTAAATTATTGGTAAATTCTCTGTTAATTACTCAGTAAATTACCAGTAAATTACTAAGTAAATTCTCACTAAATTACTCAGGAAATTTCTCAGTAAATTACACGTAAAGTTCTCTATAAATTATTCAGGAAATTCTTAGTAATTTATCAGAAAATTCTTAGTAGATTCTCAAAAAATTACAGGAATATTTTTCGTGAACTAATCAGTAAATTATGAGTAAATTACTCAATAAATTCTCATAAAATTCTATATAAATTCTTGGTAAATTCAAAATAATTTCTTAGTAAATTATTCCGCAAATTATTTCGTAAATTCTCAATAAATTACTCGTTAAGTCTTATATAAATTCTACATAAATTACTTTGTAAATTAGCTGTAAATTTTCAGTAAATTATTTAATAAATTCTAAATAAATTACTCAGAAAATTTTCAATAATTTCCAAGAAAATTCTGTATAAATTCTAGGTAAATTACCCAGTAAATTCATAGAAAATTACTCATAAAATTATAAAAAAAAAATTCGTAAATTACTTTGTTAATTCTCAGTAAATTACTCAGTAAACTATTCGAACATTAATTAGGGACTTTCCTGTAAATTCTCAGTAAATTACTTTATAAATTCTCAGTAAATTATTCAATAAATTACTTAGAAATTTCCAACTAAATTACCCAGTGAAGAACTAAACAATTTATCAGTAAATTTCTTAATCAATTCGCAGTAAAATCTCAATAAATTACTCAGTAAATCATCGGTAGATTCTTAGTAAATTACTCAATAAATTCTCAGTAAATTCTCATTACATTACTCAGTAAAATTCTCAATAAATTACATGCAAAATTCTCAGAAAATTATTCAGTAAATTCTTAGTAAATTATTAGAAAATTCTGTGTAAATTCTTAGCAAATCATTAGAATTTTTTTTGTGAATTACTCAGTAAATTATGAGTAAATTACTCTGTAAATTCTCAGAAAATTTTGTATAAATTCTTGGTAAATTACTCAGTAAATTATGAGTAAATTACTCTGTAAATTCTCAGAAAATTTTGTATAAATTCTTGGTAAATTACTCAGTAAATTCACAGAATTTTAAAAAAAAAATTACTCAGCAAATTACTCTGTAAATTATTCGTTAAACTTTCAATTAATTCTCTATAAATTACTCAGTTAATTATCGGTGAATTACTCAATAAATTCAAAGTAAATTACTCTAGAAATTTTCAATAAAGTCTAAGAAAATTCTCAATAAATTATGAGTAAATTACTCATTAAATTCACAGTAAATTCTAAATAAATTACTCAGCAAATTACAATTAAAACTATAGTAAATTTGTGGTAAATATCTCGGTATATTCTCAGTAAATTGCTTTGTAAATGATTGGTAAGCTCCTAGAAAATTACTCAACAAATTCTCAATAAACTCTTAGTAATCTACTGAGTAAATTCTAAATGAATTACTAAGTAAATTCATAGTAAATTATTCGGTGAATTACTCACTAAATTTATCTGTAAATTAGTAGGTAAATTCCCAGTAAATTACTCAGTTAATTATCGATAAGTTCTCAAAAAATTCTAGGTCAATTACTTAGTAAATTGCTCAGTAAATTATGAGAAAATTACTCTGTAAATTCCAAGAAAATAACACAGTAAATTATCTGTAAATTCTTAGTAAATTATTTAATAAATTCTAAGCAAATTACTGAGTAAATTCTCAATAAATTACTCCTTAAATTCTCAGTAAATTACTCGGTAAATTATTGGTAAATTCTCACTAAATTACTCAGGAAATTTGTCACGCCCTCAAAATAAACCCATTATATACATATACAATTGACATGCATTATTTAAAGAAAACAATTTATTAATTCATTCATCAGAGTATTACAAAATAAAAGCATTACATGTAACATCGAATAAAATGCCCTACAGGCTTACATCTTTCCAAGCCAACCCTTGGATACAAAAAGATGAGTTATAACTCAATACAAGAAAAGCCCTAGGCTTGGATGTTTACATGTACCAATAAATAAAGACAATTAACTAAAGATAGTCTTCAAAGTCCAAGTCCCTTCCAAGCTAAGTTCTTGGAGGTAGCTTATCACCTGAACCTGAAAATGATGTTCCCATATAGGGTGAGCCACAGCCCAGTAGAAATATACTAAACCACATATAAGCAATGAATAAAGCAATAGCATTCAACAGGTGGTTAACCAAGGTAACTAATTACTTCATTTTACAGTCTCATGACACTATTGTCTAAGATACGTTTTACTTTCCAATTTTATCAACATGGCTCAGAACCTAGCCAAACTTACAACAGCGAATTACATATATCATATTCACATCCTTCCAATATCAACAAACAAATGAGACTCAAGCTCAAATCAAAACACTTCATACTTCCAGATTGATACACATTTTAGTGCTGTATCAATAAAACACTTCTATATAAATAAGCACACATAAAAGTGATGCTAATGGAGTCCATCCCCTATCTCCTCCCAAACAAAATCCGATTTAGAGGTCCATCCCTTATCTTCCCCTAAACCGTGGAGTACATCCCCTATCTCCTCCCACACAAAACAATGTATGCAAATGCAATGCTCAATCAACACACATATTTTCTGTATCAATGCAATAGACAAAATTAATGACTTAACCAATGTGATTAGTTTCAGTTATTCCTAATCCACATGCAATGTCTACAACAATCACGACTATCCTCCACCGATAGCCCAAAACAGTTATTTCTAAACTAAGAATAACTATGTCAACAATTCAATAGACAAATGTTTCAAATTATCCAACTACGCCATTTAATCCATAAATTCCCCAATTCCATGAATTTAACCATCTTTTCCCAATTCCATGAATTTAACCATACAAATTGATTTAATAATACAACCAGGGTTTTTCCCAAAATTTTCCAAAGTATCCCCAACATATCAAAATACCAAAACTTAGAACAAAACCTATAAAATGGAGTAGGAAATCCCTACCTCGAAGAAATAGCCCCAAAAGAGAAGATGGAGATGAAAGCCCAAACTCCAAAGTGCTCCAAACTACCAACAATTCAGATTAAATGGAAGCCCTCGACCCACTCTATCTTTTTAATAAAGGATCTAAGGTAGAAACTCACTCTAAGTAGATCAATCCTAAGAGAGAAGGTGTGTAGAGGGAGAGAGAACTCGTACCTAGGGTTTTGGAATCTGAAAGGGAATGAAAAACTGATCTGAAACACGTTGCTGCCTAATTAAACCTGACCGACTCGCTCGAGCGAAGACTTGGTCGCTCGAGCGACCAGACACAGAAAATCTACGCTCGAGCCAAGAAAACCTTGCTCGAGCCAACAACCCAAAAGCTCGCTCGAGCGAAAGAAAACTCGATCGAGCGAAGAACTCAAACCCTCAGGTCTGTAACCAGACACACGCTCGAGCGAAGGAACTATTGCTCGAGCGATGAACAAACTAACTCGCTCGAGCGAAGAAAAGCTCGCTCGAGCCAAGAATGCACAGCTACAGGTCCAAATCAGACGCAACCTCTCGCTCGAGCTACCAAACCCCGGCTCGAGCGAAGAACCAAAAATAACAGCTCGCTCAAGCGACAAACTCCTAGCTCGAGCGAAGATCCAAAATTCTGGACAGCAACACTTGGTTTCTAAACCCAACCAACCTGAAACAAACCTGCCCAACACATCCTATAAGTCCAAATGAGCAAATAAGGGACAACAACAACAATTATACAATGACAGAATCTACGGAACCTAAGTCCGGATACAATAATCAAATGGGAGAAGACCGGGGTCGCTATAACCTCCCCCCCTTCAAAGAATTTCGTCCCCGAAATTAAGCATAAGTTTTTGAAAACAGATTTTTTTTTTTTAACAATTCATTAGTAAACATCTTGACCCAAAATTGGTCATTTCATCTCTTTATCAAGAGGCATCTCATATTAAATATATAACACAACATATATCTCAACCTGTATCATTATTATGCATTATTCCTTTTAATGTTAACAATTCCCATATCATATTCAATCGCATGATATATACAACCCATTCAACAATGAACTCAACAGATGCAATATTACACTAAACTTCTATAATGAAGCAAGTTTCAAGATACACCCATTTATCAATACAAACTCAATGTTTTACGACTTAAGACATATACAAAGCTCTTAAGTTCAATAATATAACAGAATCTAATTATAAGATTACAAATCAACAAACATGTCTGGATATTTCTGGCGGACTTCCAACTCACGTTCCCAAGTGGCTTCCTCCACTCCGTGGTGTTTCCACAAAACTTTGACCAAAGGGATGGTTTTGCCTCGCAAAACTTGATCCCGCCTATCCAAGACCCGAACCGGTCTCTCCTCATACGAAACATCCTCATCAATCACTAAATCAGTCCAATCCAACACATGTGATGGATCCGGCTCATACTTCCGAAGCATACTCACATGAAACACGTCATGTACTCCGGACAACTGCGGTGGTAAAGCTAAACGATAAGCAGCCTCGCCAATCCTCTCAAGGATCTCAAACGGACCAATGAACCGAGGGGACAACTTCCCGCTCTTCCCAAATCTCATCAAACCCCGTCTAGGTGATATCTTCAGAAAGACATGATCACCCACCTCAAACACCAAAGATCTCCTCCTACGGTCAGCATAAGATTTCTGACGACTCTGTGCTGTAACAAGTCTCTTACGGATAAGCTCAACTTTCTCTGTTGTTTCCCTCACCAACTCCGGACCCAACAGAGGTGCATCACCCACCTCGGCCCAACAAACAGGGGATCTACACGGTCGGCCATACAAGGCCTCAAACGGTGCCATACCAATACTAGACTGGAAACTGTTGTTATAGGCAAACTCCACCAACGGCAAGTGCCTCTCCCACGACCCACTAAAGTCTAGAACACAACCCCGAAGCATATCCTCAAGGATCTGAATAGTACGCTCGGACTGCCCGTCAGTCTGAGGATGATAAGCCGTGCTAAAGGTCAACTTAGTGCCTAAGGCACTCTGCAAACTCTGCCACAACCTGGCAGTAAAACGAGGATCTCTATCTGAGACAATCGTCACTGGAACCCCGTGTAACCTCACTATGTCCCGAATGTACAAGTCGGCAAGATGATCTACCGAATCTCTCACGCGCATAGGAATGAAGTGCGCCGACTTAGTCAACCGGTCTACAACCACCCAAATAGCATCACTACCCCGCTGAGTCCTCGGAAGACCCACAACGAAGTCCATAGTGACGTGTTCCCACTTCCACTCGGCAATAGGCAAGGGTTGCAACAAACCCGCTGGCCTCTGATGTTCGGACTTCACTTGTTGACAAGTAAGGCACTTAGATACGAAAGCTGCCACATCTCTCTTCATACCCCGCCACCAGAACTGACGACCCAAATCCCGGTACATCTTAGTGCCCCCCGGATGCACCGCAAGACGTGAATGATGAAAATCTCAGAGTACCTCCTCTCGACAAGACTCTGGCACAAACAGACGGTCTCGGTATCTCACACTTAGGTCGGGATACACCGTCAAACCCTTCTCAACCTTCCCACCGGAAATCTTCTCACGAAGCGATTCTACCTCAAGATCACTCCTCTGAGCCTCTAACACTCGAGTCACAAGTGTAGGCTGTGCAACAACAGAAAACAAGGCCGCAGCCTCAACGGATTCGCCCAAAAGTAAATTAAACTCCCCAAGTGCACCCAACATCTCCCATTCTCGGATGGCTATACTAGCTATGACACCAACAGGTTTTCTGCTAAGGGCATCGGCCACCACATTGGCCTTTCCCGGATGATAATGCAACTCAAAGTCATAATCCTCTATGAACTCCATCCACCTCCTCTGCCTCAAGTTCAAGTCTTTCTGTGTAAACAAATATTTCAGACTCTTATGATCCGAGAATACCTCAAATTTCTCACCATAAAGATAATGCCTCCAAATCTTCAAGGCAAATATCACAGCTGCTAACTCTAGATCATGCGTAGGGTAATTTTGCTCGTGAATTTTCAACTGACGTGAACCATAGGCAACTACTTTTCCTTCTTGCATCAACACACAACCCAGACCCTCTCGTGAGGCGTCACAATAGACTGCATAACCCAACCCTCTCTCTGGAATAATCAATACTGGAGCGGTGGTCAGTCTAACTTTCAACTCCTGAAACGACTTTTCACAAGTCTCACTCCATACAAATTTGACTCCCTTCCGAGTCAATCTAGTCAAAGGCGAAGCTAATCTGGAGAAATCTTTCACAAACCGACGGTAATACCCAGCTAATCCCAGAAAACTGCGGATCTCAAATACACTCTTAGGCTGTGCCCAATCCTGCACTGCCTCCACCTTGGATGTATCAACAGACACTCCTTCCCCGGATACTACGTGGCCTAAGAATTTGACTTCCCTCAGCCAGAACTCACACTTCCCAAACTTGGCATACAGCCTATGGACTCTAAGTAACTCAAGCACCACCCTCAAGTGTGACTCATGCTCCTCCTCAGAAGGCGAATAGATAAGGTTGTCGTCCACAAAAACGACTACAAACCGATCCAAGAATTCCCGGAAGATCCGGTTCATCAAGTCCATAAAGACTGCCGGTGCATTGGTGAGCCCGAATGGCATCACCAGAAACTCATAATGGCCATACCGCGTACGAAATGCCATCTTCGGAATATCCTCCTCTCTGACCCTCAACTGGTGGTAACCTGATCTCAAGTCTATCTTAGAGAAACAACGGGAACCCTTCAACTGGTCAAACAGATCATCTATACGAGGCATAGGGTACTTATTCTTAACCGTAGCCCGATTCAAATTCCGGTAATCTATACACAATCTCAAAGCACCACCTTTCTTTTTAACAAAGAGGGCCGGTGCTCCCCACGGCGAAACACTAGGACGTATAAAACCCTTGTCTAGCAACTCCTGGAGCTGAATCTTCAACTCAACTAACTCAGCTGGGGCAAAACGATAAGGTGCCATAGAAATCGGCGCCGTGCCGGGCACCAGGTCAATAGAGAACTCAATCTCTCGATGCGGTGGCAAACCAACAAGATCCTCGGGAAAGACGTCCGAGTACTCACAAACCACCCTTGGCAACACAATCTGAGTCTCAACATCCTCACTAATCGAAAGGTTAGCAAGTAGACCACTAAGCTCACTCCGTCCTCGCGGAACATACCCCGATGGCAACACATCACCAACCCGGTCCCCCAGAAAATGAAAATACTCTCCGCTCACGGTACAACAAGTGACCCTCTGGCAGTAGCAATCAATAACTGCCCGGTATGACGATAACCAGTCCATACCCAAAATAACATCGAAACCCCTCATAGGCATAACTACAAAGGAAAATGGGATTCTATGATAATCAACCTCTATATCACAACCCCTAACACCTTGTTTCAAGATCACTTCACCCCCAAGAGGTGACACTACACAAATAGGAGATGCTAACTGTGCTAACTCCAACTCCAAAACAGATGCAAATGCAGCAGACACAAAGGAATGAGATGCACCCGTATCAATCAAAACATTAGCAACCGAGTTGCAAAACAAAAAGGTACCTCTCACAACTGATGGTGCCGGCACAAGATCCTGCGCGGTAACAGCATACACGCGCCCAGACGACCTCTGATCAACCTGCTCACCCCTAGGAGCATAAGATTGCTGCACTGACTGGGACGATGAAGCCCCCTGATTGGCCCTCGAGACCTGACCTGACTGAGCTGGCTGCTGACCCTGAATCGGCCTCAAACTAGATGCACCAGGTGTGCCACCCAACTGCGGGCAATACCTCTTCATATGCCCTGGCTGACCACACTGATAACACGAGAGTGGCTGGCCTCTACCCTGACTCTGGCTCTGGGATCGAGCCGAAGCTGATGCTGCTCTCTGCACTCCTCCCCTCTGAGGACAAACTGGAGACTTGTGGCCCAGCTGGCCACACTTAAAACAGGTAATGTCTCCCTGACTGCCTTTCCCCGAACTAGCACTCGGCACAGGAAAAGTCGATCTAGAAAAGCTACCCTGAGACTGCTGAGGATTAAAACCCTTCTGTCTCCTACCATCACTCTGACCATCCTGACTCCTCTTGGAGCCCTTCTGTCCTTCCTCCTCCTCCTGCATCATGATTTCCATGTGGGCTGCAGCATCAACCATACGCCCATAATTCCGAATCATAGTTCCCCCAACTCTCAGCTTGAGGCCACGCCTCAACTTCTTCTCAAACTCAATACAATGGCGTTCCTCAGACGCCACCAACTCAGGTGCAAACCTGGACAAACTAGTAAATGCAGCCTCAAACTCGGCCACTGAAGAACTCGACTGCTTAAGCTGACAAAACTGGTCTCACAGCTTCTCCCTGACAGCTGGAGATAAGAACTTCTCCTGGAAAGCATTCACAAAAGCCTCCCACGTACCTCCTATACGCCCCTTAGTAAACTTCCACCACTGACCCGCATCCCCCTTCAACTGGAAAGATGCCAAGGTCACTTTCAACCCCTCGTCTTCGATGCCAAGCATCTCAAACGTCTTCGTTGTCTGTTCGAGCCATTCATCTGCCTTAAGCGGCTCTTTAGGATCACCCACAAATTCATCTGGATTAGACCGGAAGAACTCCCTCTTCAGAAAGGAAGGTCCTGCATCAGCAACAACATCCCGAGCTTGATTCTCAGCTCTGAGAATGCCCACCGACTCCCTGAACGCCCCTGCTATCTCTCGAGCTAAAGCGCCCATAGCCTGCTGGCCTACTGGCTTGGCCACATTGGCCTGGCCAATTCCCTCCTGAACTGCCGGAATCTCCTCTGGCACAGGCACCTCCTGCCTACCTGGCCTACCACGCCTACCGCGTCCTCGTCCTCGTCCTGACATCCTAATAAAGGAAACAAAGACATTAGCACATTAATAAATGTGCCGAAGCTAAACACTCGCGTCCTAATGCAATGGACAACAATAATTCATTCCACGTAAGCACATAATCACATAAGCACCTACGAATTTCATTCCCGAATGATGATAGTCCCAATGTGTTACTATAGTTCCGGTTGGAAGCAGCAGTGATCAAGTGCCTTTCCAACAAGACTACTAGAAACTCAAGGGTCCAATCAACATCCTAGAAACTACATTCCATACCCACTTAATCACATAAAACATATTATCACATAAGCATATAACATTACACTAAGTCTCTATCAAACGAGACGAACCCAATGTGATACTAATCACTTCCCACGTACCCAAAGTATTCAAACCCGGTACGCTCTGATACCAAGTTGTCACGCCCTCAAAATAAACCCATTATATACATATACAATTGACATGCATTATTTAAAGAAAACAATTTATTAATTCATTCATCAGAGTATTACAAAATAAAAGCATTACATGTAACATCGAATAAAATGCCCTACAGGCTTACATCTTTCCAAGCCAACCCTTGGATACAAAAAGATGAGTTATAACTCAATACAAGAAAAGCCCTAGGCTTGGATGTTTACATGTACCAATAAATAAAGACAATTAACTAAAGATAGTCTTCAAAGTCCAAGTCCCTTCCAAGCTAAGTTCTTGGAGGTAGCTTATCACCTAAACCTGAAAATGATGTTCCCATATAGGGTGAGCCACAGCCCAGTAGAAATATACTAAACCACATATAAGCAATGAATAAAGCAATAGCATTCAACAGGTGGTTAACCAAGGTAACTAATTACTTCATTTTACAGTCTCATGACACTATTGTCTAAGATACGTTTTACTTTCCAATTTTATCAACATGGCTCAGAACCTGGCCAAACTTACAACAGTGAATTACATATATCATATTCACATCCTTCCAATATCAATAAACAAATGAGACTCAAGCTCAAATCAAAACACTTCATACTTCCAGTTTGATACACATTTTAGTGCTGTATCAATAAAACACTTCTATATAAATAAGCACACATAAAAGTGATGCTAATGGAGTCCATCCCCTATCTCCTCCCAAACAAAATCCGGTTTAGAGGTCCATCCCCTATCTTCCCCTAAACCGTGGAGTACATCCCCTATCTCCTCCCACACAAAACAATGTATGCAAATGCAATGCTCAATCAACACACATATTTTCTGTATCAATGCAATAGACAAAATTAATGACTTAACCAATGTGATTAGTTTCAGTTATTCCTAATCCACATGCAATGTCTACACAATCACGACTATCCTCCACCGATAGCCCAAAACAGTTATTTCTAAACTAAAAATAACTATGTCAACAATTCAATAGACAAATATTTCAAATTATCCAACTACACCATTTAATCCATAAATTCCCCAATTCCATGAATTTAACCATCTTTTCCCAATTCCATGAATTTAACCATACAAATTGATTTAATAATACAACCAGGGTTTTTCCCAAAATTTTCCAAAGTATCCCCAACATATCAAAATACCAAAACTTAGAACAAAACCTATAAAATGGAGTAGGAAATCCCTACCTCGAAGAAATAGCCCCAAAAGAGAAGATGGAGATGAAAGCCCAAACTCCAAAGTGCTCCAAACTACCAACAATTCAGATTAAATGGAAGCCCTCGACCCACTCTATCTTTTTAATAAAGGATCTAAGGTAGAAACTCACTCTAAGTAGATCAATCCTAAGAGAGAAGGTGTGTAGAGGGAGAGAGAACTCGTACCTAGGGTTTTGGAATCTGAAAGGGAATGAAAAACTGATCTGAAACACGTTGCTGCCTAATTAAACCTGACCGGCTCGCTCGAGCGAAGACTTGGTCGCTCGAGCGACCAGACACAGAAAATCTACGCTCGAGCCAAGAAAACCTTGCTCGAGCCAACAACCCAAAAGCTCGCTCGAGCGAAAGAAAACTCGATCGAGCGAAGAACTCAAACCCTCAGGTCTGTAACCAGACACACGCTCGAGCGAAGGAACTATTGCTCGAGCGATGAACAAACTAACTCGCTCGAGCGAAGAAAAGCTCGCTCGAGCCAAGAATGCACAGCTACAGGTCCAAATCAGACGCAACCTCTCGCTCGAGCTACCAAATCCCGGCTCGAGCGAAGAACCAAAAATAACAGCTCGCTCAAGCGACAAACTCCTAGCTCGAGCGAAGATCCAAAATTCTGGACAGCAACACTTGGTTTCTAAACCCAACCAACCTGAAACAAACCTGCCCAACACATCCTATAAGTCCAAATGAGCAAATAAGGGACAACAACAACAATTATACAATGACAGAATCTACGGAACCTAAGTCCGGATACAATAATCAAATGGGAGAAGACCGGGGTCGCTATAACCTCCCCCCCTTCAAAGAATTTCGTCCCCGAAATTAAGCATAAGTTTTTGAAAACAGATTTTTTTTTTTAACAATTCATTAGTAAACATCTTGACCCAAAACTGGTCATTTCATCTCTTTATCAAGAGGCATCTCATATTAAATATATAACACAACATATATCTCAACCTGTATCATTATTATGCATTATTCCTTTCAATGTTAACAATTCCCATATCATATTCAATCGCATGATATATACAACCCATTCAACAATGAACTCAACAGATGCAATATTACACTAAACTTCTATAATGAAGCAAGTTTCAAGATACACCCATTTATCAATACAAACTCAATGTTTTACAACTTAAGACATATACAAAGCTCTTAAGTTCAATAATATAACAGAATCTAATTATAAGATTACAAATCAACAAACATGTCTGGATATTTCTGGCGGACTTCCAACTCACGTTCCCAAGTGGCTTCCTCCACTCCGTGGTGTTTCCACAAAACTTTGACCAAAGGGATGGTTTTGCCTCGCAAAACTTGATCCCGCCTATCCAAGACCCGAACCGGTCTCTCCTCATACGAAACATCCTCATCAATCACTAAATCAGTCCAATCCAACACATGTGATGGATCCGGCTCATACTTCCGAAGCATACTCACATGAAACACGTCATGTACTCCGGACAACTGCGGTGGTAAAGCTAAACGATAAGCAGCCTCGCCAATCCTCTCAAGGATCTCAAACGGACCAATGAACCGAGGGGACAACTTCCCGCTCTTCCCAAATCTCATCAAACCCCGTCTAGGTGATATCTTCAGAAAGACATGATCACCCACCTCAAACACCAAAGATCTCCTCCTACGGTCAGCATAAGATTTCTGACGACTCTGTGCTGTAACAAGTCTCTTACGGATAAGCTCAACTTTCTCTGTTGTTTCCCTCACCAACTCCGGACCCAACAGAGGTGCATCACCCACCTCGGCCCAACAAACAGGGGATCTACACGGTCGGCCATACAAGGCCTCAAACGGTGCCATACCAATACTAGACTGGAAACTGTTGTTATAGGCAAACTCCACCAACGGCAAGTGCCTCTCCCACGACCCACTAAAGTCTAGAACACAACCCCGAAGCATATCCTCAAGGATCTGAATAGTACGCTCGGACTGCCCGTCAGTCTGAGGATGATAAGCCGTGCTAAAGGTCAACTTAGTGCCTAAGGCACTCTGCAAACTCTGCCACAACCTGGCAGTAAAACGAGGATCTCTATCTGAGACAATCGTCACTGGAACCCCGTGTAACCTCACTATGTCCCGAATGTACAAGTCGGCAAGATGATCTACCGAATCTCTCACGCGCATAGGAATGAAGTGCGCCGACTTAGTCAACCGGTCTACAACCACCCAAATAGCATCACTACCCCGCTGAGTCCTCGGAAGACCCACAACGAAGTCCATAGTGACGTGTTCCCACTTCCACTCGGCAATAGGCAAGGGTTGCAACAAACCCGCTGGCCTCTGATGTTCGGACTTCACTTGTTGACAAGTAAGGCACTTAGATACGAAAGCTGCCACATCTCTCTTCATACCCCGCCACCAGAACTGACGACCCAAATCCCGGTACATCTTAGTGCCCCCCGGATGCACCGCAAGACGTGAATGATGAAAATCTCAGAGTACCTCCTCTCGACAAGACTCTGGCACAAACAGACGGTCTCGGTATCTCACACTTAGGTCGGGATACACCGTCAAACCCTTCTCAACCTTCCCACCGGAAATCTTCTCACGAAGCGATTCTACCTCAAGATCACTCCTCTGAGCCTCTAACACTCGAGTCACAAGTGTAGGCTGTGCAACAACAGAAAACAAGGCCGCAGCCTCAACGGATTCGCCCAAAAGTAAATTAAACTCCCCAAGTGCACCCAACATCTCCCATTCTCGGATGGCTATACTAGCTATGACACCAACAGGTTTTCTGCTAAGGGCATCGGCCACCACATTGGCCTTTCCCGGATGATAATGCAACTCAAAGTCATAATCCTCTATGAACTCCATCCACCTCCTCTGCCTCAAGTTCAAGTCTTTCTGTGTAAACAAATATTTCAGACTCTTATGATCCGAGAATACCTCAAATTTCTCACCATAAAGATAATGCCTCCAAATCTTCAAGGCAAATATCACAGCTGCTAACTCTAGATCATGCGTAGGGTAATTTTGCTCGTGAATTTTCAACTGACGTGAACCATAGGCAACTACTTTTCCTTCTTGCATCAACACACAACCCAGACCCTCTCGTGAGGCGTCACAATAGACTGCATAACCCAACCCTCTCTCTGGAATAATCAATACTGGAGCGGTGGTCAGTCTAACTTTCAACTCCTGAAACGACTTTTCACAAGTCTCACTCCATACAAATTTGACTCCCTTCCGAGTCAATCTAGTCAAAGGCGAAGCTAATCTGGAGAAATCTTTCACAAACCGACGGTAATACCCAGCTAATCCCAGAAAACTGCGGATCTCAAATACACTCTTAGGCTGTGCCCAATCCTGCACTGCCTCCACCTTGGATGTATCAACAGACACTCCTTCCCCGGATACTACGTGGCCTAAGAATTTGACTTCCCTCAGCCAGAACTCACACTTCCCAAACTTGGCATACAGCCTATGGACTCTAAGTAACTCAAGCACCACCCTCAAGTGTGACTCATGCTCCTCCTCAGAAGGCGAATAGATAAGGTTGTCGTCCACAAAAACGACTACAAACCGATCCAAGAATTCCCGGAAGATCCGGTTCATCAAGTCCATAAAGACTGCCGGTGCATTGGTGAGCCCGAATGGCATCACCAGAAACTCATAATGGCCATACCGCGTACGAAATGCCATCTTCGGAATATCCTCCTCTCTGACCCTCAACTGGTGGTAACCTGATCTCAAGTCTATCTTAGAGAAACAACGGGAACCCTTCAACTGGTCAAACAGATCATCTATACGAGGCATAGGGTACTTATTCTTAACCGTAGCCCGATTCAAATTCCGGTAATCTATACACAATCTCAAAGCACCACCTTTCTTTTTAACAAAGAGGGCCGGTGCTCCCCACGGCGAAACACTAGGACGTATAAAACCCTTGTCTAGCAACTCCTGGAGCTGAATCTTCAACTCAACTAACTCAGCTGGGGCAAAACGATAAGGTGCCACAGAAATCGGCGCCGTGCCGGGCACCAGGTCAATAGAGAACTCAATCTCTCGATGCGGTGGCAAACCAACAAGATCCTCGGGAAAGACGTCCGAGTACTCACAAACCACCCTTGGCAACACAATCTGAGTCTCAACATCCTCACTAATCGAAAGGTTAGCAAGTAGACCACTAAGCTCACTCCGTCCTCGCGGAACATACCCCGATGGCAACACATCACCAACCCGGTCCCCCAGAAAATGAAAATACTCTCCGCTCACGGTACAACAAGTGACCCTCTGGCAGTAGCAATCAATAACTGCCCGGTATGACGATAACCAGTCCATACCCAAAATAACATCGAAACCCCTCATAGGCATAACTACAAAGGAAAATGGGATTCTATGATAATCAACCTCTATATCACAACCCCTAACACCTTGTTTCAAGATCACTTCACCCCCAAGAGGTGACACTACACAAATAGGAGATGCTAACTGTGCTAACTCCAACTCCAAAACAGATGCAAATGCAGCAGACACAAAGGAATGAGATGCACCCGTATCAATCAAAACATTAGCAACCGAGTTGCAAAACAAAAAGGTACCTCTCACAACTGATGGTGCCGGCACAAGATCCTGCGCGGTAACAGCATACACGCGCCCAGACGACCTCTGATCAACCTGCTCACCCCTAGGAGCATAAGATTGCTGCACTGACTGGGACGATGAAGCCCCCTGATTGGCCCTCGAGACCTGACCTGACTGAGCTGGCTGCTGACCCTGAATCGGCCTCAAACTAGATGCACCAGGTGTGCCACCCAACTGCGGGCAATACCTCTTCATATGCCCTGGCTGACCACACTGATAACACGAGAGTGGCTGGCCTCTACCCTGACTCTGGCTCTGGGATCGAGCCGAAGCTGATGCTGCTCTCTGCACTCCTCCCCTCTGAGGACAAACTGGAGACTTGTGGCCCAGCTGGCCACACTTAAAACAGGTAATGTCTCCCTGACTGCCTTTCCCCGAACTAGCACTCGGCACAGGAAAAGTCGATCTAGAAAAGCTACCCTGAGACTGCTGAGGATTAAAACCCTTCTGTCTCCTACCATCACTCTGACCATCCTGACTCCTCTTGGAGCCCTTCTGTCCTTCCTCCTCCTCCTGCATCATGATTTCCATGTGGGCTGCAGCATCAACCATACGCCCATAATTCCGAATCATAGTTCCCCCAACTCTCAGCTTGAGGCCACGCCTCAACTTCTTCTCAAACTCAATACAATGGCGTTCCTCAGACGCCACCAACTCAGGTGCAAACCTGGACAAACTAGTAAATGCAGCCTCAAACTCGGCCACTGAAGAACTCGACTGCTTAAGCTGACAAAACTGGTCTCACAGCTTCTCCCTGACAGCTGGAGATAAGAACTTCTCCTGGAAAGCATTCACAAAAGCCTCCCACGTACCTCCTATACGCCCCTTAGTAAACTTCCACCACTGACCCGCATCCCCCTTCAACTGGAAAGATGCCAAGGTCACTTTCAACCCCTCGTCTTCGATGCCAAGCATCTCAAACGTCTTCGTTGTCTGTTCGAGCCATTCATCTGCCTTAAGCGGCTCTTTAGGATCACCCACAAATTCATCTGGATTAGACCGGAAGAACTCCCTCTTCAGAAAGGAAGGTCCTGCATCAGCAACAACATCCCGAGCTTGATTCTCAGCTCTGAGAATGCCCACCGACTCCCTGAACGCCCCTGCTATCTCTCGAGCTAAAGCGCCCATAGCCTGCTGGCCTACTGGCTTGGCCACATTGGCCTGGCCAATTCCCTCCTGAACTGCCGGAATCTCCTCTGGCACAGGCACCTCCTGCCTACCTGGCCTACCACGCCTACCGCGTCCTCGTCCTCGTCCTGACATCCTAATAAAGGAAACAAAGACATTAGCACATTAATAAATGTGCCGAAGCTAAACACTCGCGTCCTAATGCAATGGACAACAATAATTCATTCCACGTAAGCACATAATCACATAAGCACCTACGAATTTCATTCCCGAATGATGATAGTCCCAATGTGTTACTATAGTTCCGGTTGGAAGCAGCAGTGATCAAGTGCCTTTCCAACAAGACTACTAGAAACTCAAGGGTCCAATCAACATCCTAGAAACTACATTCCATACCCACTTAATCACATAAAACATATTATCACATAAGCATATAACATTACACTAAGTCTCTATCAAACGAGACGAACCCAATGTGATACTAATCACTTCCCACGTACCCAAAGTATTCAAACCCGGTACGCTCTGATACCAAGTTGTCACGCCCTCAAAATAAACCCATTATATACATATACAATTGACATGCATTATTTAAAGAAAACAATTTATTAATTCATTCATCAGAGTATTACAAAATAAAAGCATTACATGTAACATCGAATAAAATGCCCTACAGGCTTACATCTTTCCAAGCCAACCCTTGGATACAAAAAGATGAGTTATAACTCAATACAAGAAAAGCCCTAGGCTTGGATGTTTACATGTACCAATAAATAAAGACAATTAACTAAAGATAGTCTTCAAAGTCCAAGTCCCTTCCAAGCTAAGTTCTTGGAGGTAGCTTATCACCTAAACCTGAAAATGATGTTCCCATATAGGGTGAGCCACAGCCCAGTAGAAATATACTAAACCACATATAAGCAATGAATAAAGCAATAGCATTCAACAGGTGGTTAACCAAGGTAACTAATTACTTCATTTTACAGTCTCATGACACTATTGTCTAAGATACGTTTTACTTTCCAATTTTATCAACATGGCTCAGAACCTGGCCAAACTTACAACAGTGAATTACATATATCATATTCACATCCTTCCAATATCAATAAACAAATGAGACTCAAGCTCAAATCAAAACACTTCATACTTCCAGTTTGATACACATTTTAGTGTTGTATCAATAAAACACTTCTATATAAATAAGCACACATAAAAGTGATGCTAATGGAGTCCATCCCCTATCTCCTCCCAAACAAAATCCGGTTTAGAGGTCCATCCCCTATCTTCCCCTAAACCGTGGAGTACATCCCCTATCTCCTCCCACACAAAACAATGTATGCAAATGCAATGCTCAATCAACACACATATTTTCTGTATCAATGCAATAGACAAAATTAATGACTTAACCAATGTGATTAGTTTCAGTTATTCCTAATCCACATGCAATGTCTACACAATCACGACTATCCTCCACCGATAGCCCAAAACAGTTATTTCTAAACTAAAAATAACTATGTCAACAATTCAATAGACAAATGTTTCAAATTATCCAACTACGCCATTTAATCCATAAATTCCCCAATTCCATGAATTTAACCATCTTTTCCCAATTCCATGAATTTAACCATACAAATTGATTTAATAATACAACTAGGGTTTTTCCCAAAATTTTCCAAAGTATCCCCAACATATCAAAATACCAAAACTTAGAACAAAACCTATAAAATGGAGTAGGAAATCCCTACCTCGAAGAAATAGCCCCAAAAGAGAAGATGGAGATGAAAGCCCAAACTCCAAAGTGCTCCAAACTACCAACAATTCAGATTAAATGGAAGCCCTCGACCCACTCTATCTTTTTAATAAAGGATCTAAGGTAGAAACTCACTCTAAGTAGATCAATCCTAAGAGAGAAGGTGTGTAGAGGGAGAGAGAACTCGTACCTAGGGTTTTGGAATCTGAAAGGGAATGAAAAACTGATCTGAAACACGTTGCTGCCTAATTAAACCTGACCGGCTCGCTCGAGCGAAGACTTGGTCGCTCGAGCGACCAGACACAGAAAATCTACGCTCGAGCCAAGAAAACCTTGCTCGAGCCAACAACCCAAAAGCTCGCTCGAGCGAAAGAAAACTCGATCGAGCAAAGAACTCAAACCCTCAGGTCTGTAACCAGACACACGCTCGAGCGAAGGAACTATTGCTCGAGCGATGAACAAACTAACTCGCTCGAGCGAAGAAAAGCTCGCTCGAGCCAAGAATGCACAGCTACAGGTCCAAATCAGACGCAACCTCTCGCTCGAGCTACCAAACCCCGGCTCGAGCGAAGAACCAAAAATAACAGCTCGCTCGAGCGACAAACTCCTAGCTCGAGCGAAGATCCAAAATTCTGGACAGCAACACTTGGTTTCTAAACCCAACCAACCTGAAACAAACCTGCCCAACACATCCTATAAGTCCAAATGAGCAAATAAGGGACAACAACAACAATTATACAATGACAGAATCTACGGAACCTAAGTCCGGATACAATAATCAAATGGGAGAAGACCGGGGTCGCTATAAAATTTCTCAGTAAATTACACGTAAAATTCTCTATAAATTATTCAGCAAATTCTTAGTAATTTATCAGAAAATTCTTAGTAGATTCTCAAAAAATTACAAGAATATTTTTTGGGAACTAATCAGTAAATTATGAGTAAATTACTCAATAAATTCACAAAAAATTCTATATAAATTCTAGGTAAATTCAAAGTAATTTCTTAGTAAATTATTCAGCAAATTACTTCGTAAATTCTCAATAAATTACTCGTTAAGTCTTCAATAAATTCTCTATAAATTACTCTGTAAATTATCTTGAAATTTTCAGTAAATTATTTAATAAATTCTAAATAAATTACTCAGAAAATTTTCAATAATTTCCAAGAAAATTATGTATAAATTCTAGGTAAATTACTCAGTAAATTCATAGTAAATTACTCATAAAATTATCAAAAAACAATTCGTGAATTACTTTGTTAATTCTTAGTAAATTACTCAGTAAATTATTCGAACATTAATTAGTGAATTTCCTGTAAATTCTCAGTAAATTACTTTATAAATTCTAAATTACTTAGAAATTTCCAACTAAATTACCCAATGAAGAACTAAACAATTTATCAGTAAATTTCTTAGTCAATTCGCAGTAAAATCTCAATAAATTACTAAGTAAATCATCGGTAGATTCTTAGTAAATTACTCAATAAATTCTCAAGAAATTCTCATTACATTACTCAGTAAAATTCTTAATAAATTACACGCAAAATTCTCATAAAATTATTCAGTAAATTCTTAGTAAATTATTAGAAAATTCTGTGTAAATTCTTAGAAAATCATTAGAATTTTTTTTGTGAATTACTCAGTAAATTATGAGTAAATTACTCTGTAAATTCTCAGAAAATTTTAAATAAATTCTTGGCAAATTACTCAGTAAATTCACAGAATTTTTTTAAAAAAATTACTCAGCAAATTACTCTGTAAATTATTCGTTAAATTTTCAATAAATTCTCTATAAATTACTCAGTTAATTATCGGTGAATTACTCAATAAATTCAAAGTAAATTACTCTAAAAATTTTCAATAAATTCTAAGAAAATTCTCAATAAATTATGAGTAAATTACTCATTAAATTCACAGTAAATTCTAAATAAATTACTCAGCAAATTACCATTAAAACTATAGTAAATTCGTGGTAAATAGCTCGATAAATTCTCAGTAAATTGCTTCGTAAATGATTGGTAAGTTCCTAGAAAATTACTCAACAAATTCTCAATAAACTCCTAGTAATTTACTGAGTCAATTCATAATAAATTATTCGGTGAATTACTCACGAAATTTATCTGTAAATTACCAGGTAAATTCTCAGTAAATTACTCAGTTAATTATCGATAAGTTCTCAAAAAATTCTTGGTCAATTACTTAGTAAATTACTCAATAAATTATTAGAAAATTACTCTGTAAATTCTAAGAAAATAACACAGTAAATTATCTGTAAATTCTTAGTAAATTATTTAATAAATTCTAAGCAAATTACTGAGTAAATTCTCAATAAATTGCTCCTTAAATTACAAGTAAATTACTCGATAAATTCTCTGTAAATTACTCGGTAAATTATTGGTAAATTCTCTGTTAATTACTCAGTAAATTACCCGTAAATTACTTAGTAAATTCTCACTAAATAACTCAGGAAATTTCTCAGTAAATTACACATAAGATTCTTTATAAAATTTTTCGCAAATTCCTAGTAATTTATCAGAAAATTCTTAGTAGATTCTCAAAAAATTACAAGAATATTTTTGGTGAACTAATCAGTAAATTATGAGTAAATTACTCAATAAATTCACAGAAAATTCTATATAAATTCTAGGTAAATTCAAAGTAATTTCTTAGTAAATTATTCAGCAAATTACTTCGTAAATTCTCAATAAATTACTCGTTAAGTCTTCAATAAATTCTCTATAAATTACTTTTCAAATTAGCTGTAAATTTTCAGTAAATTATTTAATAAATTCTAAATAAATTACTCAGAAAATTTTCAATAATTTCCAAGAAAATTCTGTATAAATTCTAGATAAATTACTCAATAAATTCATAGTAAATTGCTCATAAAATTATCAAAAAACAATTCGTGAATTACTTTGTTAGTTCTCAGTAAATTACTCAGTAAACTATTCGAACATTAATTAGTGAATTTCCTGTAAATTCTAAGTAAATTACTTTATAAATTCTCAGTAAATTATTCAATAAATTACTTAGAAATTTCCAACTAAATTACCCAGTGAAAAACTAAACAATTTATCAGTAAATTTCTTAGTCAATTCGCAGTAAAATTTCAATAAATTACTCAGTGAATCATCGGTAGATTCTTAGTAAATTACTCAATAAATTCTCAGTAAATTCTTATTACATTACTCAGTAAAATTCTCAATAAATTACACGCAAAATTCTCAGAAAATTATTCAGTAAATTCTTAGTAAATTATTAGAAAATTCTGTGTGAATTCTGTGAACATCATTAGAATTTTTTTTGTGAATTACTCAGTAAATTATGAGTAAATTACTCTGTAAATTCTCAGAAAATTTTGCATAAATTCTTGGCAAATTACTCAGTAAATTCACAGAATTGTTTTGAAAAAATTACTCAGCAAATTACTCTGTAAATTATTCGTTAAATTTCCAATAAATTCTCTATAAATTACTCAGTTAATTATCGGTGAATTACTCAATAAATTCAAAGTAAATTACTCTGAAAATTTTCAATAAATTCTAAGAAAATTCTCAATAAATTATGAGTAAATTACTCATTAAATTCACAGTAAATTCTAAATAAATTACTCAGCAAATTACCATTAGAACTATAGTAAATTCGTGGTAAATAGCTCGGTAAATTCTCAGTAAATTGCTTCGTAAATGATTGGTAAGTTCCTAGAAAATTACTCAACAAATTCTCAATAAACTCTTAGTAATTTACTGAGTAAATTCTAAATGAATTACTAAGTAAATTCATAGTAAATTATTCGGTGAATTACTCACTAAATTTATCTGTAAATTACCAGGTAAATGCTCAGTAAATTACTCAGTTAATTATCGATAAGTTCTCAAAAAATTCTTGGTCAATTACTTTGTAAATTACTCTGTAAATTATTAGAAAATTACTCTGTAAATTCCAAGAAAATAACACAGTAAATTATCTGTAAATTCTTAGTAAATTATTTAATAAATTCTAAGCAAATTACTGAGTAAATTCTCAATAAATTACTCCTTAAATTCTCAGTAAATTACAAGTAAATTATAAATTCTCTGTAAATTACTCGGTAAATTATTGGTAAATTCTCTGTTAATTACTCAGTAAATTACCTGTAAATTACTCAGTAAATTCTCACTAAATTACTCAGGAAATTTCTCAGTAAATTACACGTAAAATTCTCTATAAATTATTCCGCAAATTCCTAGTAATTTATAAGAAAATTCTTAGTAGATTCTCAAAAAATTACAAGAATATTTTTTTGTGAACTAATCAGTAAATTATGAGTAAATTACTCAATAAATTTACAGAAAATTCTATATAAATTCTTGGTAAATTCAAAGTAATTTCTTAGTAAATTATTCAGCAAATTACTTCGTAAATTCTCAATAAATTACTTGTTAAGTCTTCAATAAATTCTGTATAAATTACTTTTCAAATTTGCTGTAAATTTTTCGTAAATTATTTAATAAATTCTAAATAAATTACTCAGAAAATTTTCAATAATTTCCAAGAAAATTCTGTATAAATTCTAGGTAAATTACTCAGTAAATTCATAGTAAATTGCTCATAAAATTATCAAAAAAAAATTCGTGAATTACTTTGTTAATTTTCAGTAAATTACTCAGTAAACTATTCGAACATTAATTAGTGAATTTCCTGTAAATTCTCAGTAAATTACTTTATAAATTCTCAGTAAATTATTCAATAATATACTTAGAAATTTCCAACTAAATTACCCAGTGAAGAACTAAACAATTTATCAGTAAATTTCTTAGTCAATTCGCAGTAAAATCTCAATAAATTACTCAGTAAATCATCGGTAGATTCTTAGTAAATTACTCAATAAATTATCAGCAAATTCTTATTACATTACTTAGTAAAATTCTCAATAAATTACCCGCAAAATTCTCAGAAAATTATTCAGTAAATTCTTAGTAAATTATTAGAAAATTCTGTGTAAATTCTTAGAAAATCATTAGAATTTTTTTTGTGAATTACTCAGTAAATTATGTGTAAATTACTCTGTAAATTCTCAGAAAATTTTGTATAAATTCTTGGTAAATTACTCAGTAAATTCACAGAATTTTTTTAAAAAAAGTACTCAGCAAATTTCGCTGTAAATTATTCGTTAAATTTTCAATAAATTCTCCATAAATTACTTAGTTAATTATCGGTGAATTACTCAATAAATTCAAAGTAAATTACTCTGAAAATTTTCAATAAATTTTAAGAAAATTCTCAACAAATTATGAGTAAATTACTCATTAAATTCACAATAAATTCTAAATAAATTACTCAGCAAATTACCATTAGAACTATAGTAAATTCGTGGTAAATAGCTCGGTAAATTCTCAGTAAATTGCTTCGTAAATGATTGGTAAGTTCCTAGAAAATTACTCAACAAATTCTCAATAAACTCTTAGTAATTTACTGAGTAAATTCTAAATGAATTACTAAGTAAATTCATAGTAAATTATTCGGTGAATTACTCACTAAATATATCTGTAAATTACCAGGTAAATTCTCAGTAAATTACTCAGTTAATTATCGATAAGTTCTCAAAAAATTCTTGGTCAATTACTTAGTAAATTACTCAGTAAATTATTAGAAAATTACTCTGTAAATTCTAAGAAAATAACACAGTAAATTATCTGTAAATTCTTAGTAAATTATTTAATAAATTCTAAGCAAATTACTGAGTAAATTCTCAATAAATTACTCCTTAAATTCTCAGTAAATTACAAGTAAATTAATGAGTGAATTATTCAGTAATTTATCAGTAAATTACTCGATAAATTCTCTGTAAATTACTTGGTAAATTATTGGTAAATTCTCTATTAATTACTCAGTAAATTACCAGTAAATTACTTAGTAAATTCTCACTAAATTACTCAGGAAATTTCTCAGTAAATTACACGTAAAATTCTCTATAAATTATTTAGCAAATTCTTAGTAATTTATCAGAAAATTCTTAGTAGATTCTCAAAAAATTACAAGAATATTTTTTGTGAACTAATCAGTGAATTATGAGTAAATTACTCAATAAATTCTCAGAAAATTCTATATAAATTCTTGGCAAATTCAAAGTAATTTCTTAGTAAATTATTCAGGAAATTACTTCGTAAATTCTCAATAAATTACTCGTTAAGTCTTCAATAAATTCTCCATAAATTACTTTGTAAATTATCTGTAAATTTTCAGTAAATTATTTAATAAATTCTAAATAAATTACTCAGAAAATTTTCAATAATTTCCAAGAAAATTCTGTATAAATTCTAGGTAAATTACTCAATAAATTCATAGTAAATTACTCAGTAAACTATTCGAACATTAATTAGTGAATTCCCTGTAAATACTCTGTAAATTACTTTATAAATTCTCAATAAATTACTTAGAAATTTCTAACTAAATTACCCAGTGAAGAACTAAACAATTTATTAGTAAATTTCTTAGTCAATTCGCAGTAAAATCTCAATAAATTACTCAATAAATCATCGGTAGATTCTTAGTAAATTACTCAATAAATTCTCTGTAAATTCTCATTACATTACTCAGTAAAATTCTCAATAAATTACACTCAAAATTCTCAGAAAATTATTCAGTAAATTATTAGAAAACCTTGATTATATGATCTTGTCTTGATATGTTGCATTTTTGCAAACCTTGATTTGATTTGCTTAAGTGTTTCTCGCATGTTTTGTACCCCGCTTGGTGTGAGTTTAGCCGAGGTCATCTTTAGCCTAGAACTTCCTTGGAACCACTTTGTTTGACCTCCACCTTCACCCTGACATATTGGCCGAGATGTCGTTATCTAGGCCGAGGTGTTCATCACCAAGGCCGAGATGTGTATTATTTAGGCCGAGATGTTACCTTTGCACCTAAGTGATCTTGTCCTAGAGTGGTGTGACCTAGACCAAGGTGTGGCACATCTAGGCCAAGGTGTGGCACAGCTTAGTCAAGTATTGTCCTTCCTAGTCGAGATCATTATTCCCCTACTTGCCGATGTCTTGTTCTTAGCCGAGATCATTACCCGCCAGAGTGCCCATGCCATCTTGCTTGTTGAACACACTTTGTCATAGTCTTGTCTTTTCACTCAGCTACCTTTTTAAGGAGAACCAACCCGGTAGTCCCACGTGTCCCAGCTGAGTGTTAAGTCAGCCAGCAGACCTAGAAATGTATCATTTTGCTATATGTCTTTGTTTGTGAGGAGAGAGAAGCTCTAGAAGAAGAAGAACAAGTTTTAGAGTGAGAGAGTGGGCATTTGAGCTTGATTCCTAGAGATCAAACCGTTAGATTCGCGTATTGAGGTTAGATTCTTAATTTACTCTTGTCGTTCTTTATGTTTATCTAACTGTATTGCACGATCGAACCTGTTCTGCACGTTATGCATTGATTTAAAGTTGGTTTTAGAAATAGAAAATAGTGTCCATGTGTTCTTGAAGAAAAAGTCTTGTTTGATTCGAAAGTTTGCATTAAGATTCATGTTTTTGTGTTTGTTCTCACAAGATCCTTGAATATGGGTAACCAGGTCCATGTATTTGAATTCATAGCATGAAATCTCAGATTTTGTAATAGCAAATTTTGATCTTGCATTCATCTTCCTCATGTTCATGTTCATATTCTTCATGTTCGACATGTTCTTCAAGAGAGGGAAACCCAGATTTTCCCGACCTCATTTCCTTGAATGTGGCCATCGAGGCAACACCTCGGCAAGGAGGTGTGGGACCTCGGCCTAGACCTGGTAGTCGCCCAGCATGTTTTCCCGAGATGAGAAACAGTGTCTTGTTTTGACTTAGCTTGGTTTTGAAAGATGCCGAGATCATCTGTATGCATGTGAATTTGTTTGAAAGTGCATTCAACAGACTTTGCCATGTGTTTGTAGGACTTGGACTTGCCTTGACCCCGACGTCTGAAGTGCTATGTGAGTGGTATTTTTAATAAAGTTATGTTATTAAGTTTTGATAAAGTTTTGCCTTGCTTGTTTTGGAAAAGTATTTTGCGAAGCATGAATGATGATCCCTATTTTGTATATCAAGTATTAGACTTGTTTTGAATGACAATCTTGAAAGTTCGTACGTGCTAGGGGACTATAAGAATTTGTAGCACAATCTTGAAAGTCCGTACGTGCTAAGGGACTATAAGCCTTTGTAGCATAATCTTGAAAGTCCGTACATGCTAGGGGACTATAAGCATTTGTAGCACAATCTTGAAAGTCCGTACGTGCTAGGGGACTATAAGCATTTGTAGCACAATCTTGAAAAGTCCGTACGTGCTAGGGGACTATAAGAATTTGTAGCACAACCTTTGTTAATGTCACCTCTTGGAACTTGAAAGCCTTGAAAGATTTAAATTATTGAGACTTGAAAGATTGTTAGATAAACTTGATTTGTCCTTGGATTTTGTACAAGATGTGATGTGCCTTGACTTGATAAAGATTTCGGATATCATTCATGCAAACCCCTTTATTATTTATACCATTCACTGAGTGTCCAAGTTCACCCCTCTCTATATATATGTAGGTGACGAGCAGGACGGCGGTGACGCCTAGATGTACTTGCTACTTGTTTTGGATTATGCACTTTTGCCGCATCTTGAAGATTATGCTTCTTAGTTGTATTTTATTGTATTTTGTATTTGATAGCTGAGAAGTCTTTTGGTCAAGATGTATTTTTGTACTTCATTTTGTTGTGTTAAAGCTATGTACGAATGTATGCCATTCCATTTAACTTATGCACAGCTCTTATGGACTAATTAAATTTATATATATTGCTTTCGCACATGTTAGCCCCATATGTAATACTTTGATTGTGTGTGGATTTAGAAAGTTGGCCTTCGGTAAATCTCGGATTACTGGCCATCATGGCACCATTCTGCTAGGGGCGAAATGGGGTCGTGACAGATTGGTATCAGAGCTCAAATTTCTTATAGTACGTTATTCACACATCTTGAGTCCTAAAGAGCATAGGATTTCCCTTAGGAAGATGTTAGGATTGCATCATGTTGCTTGCTATTTGACGAAGTGTGCATCATCTCGGCTTGACTGTTTGCTACTTGCATACATGTCTATTTGATTGTTTTGTTTTAAAGTCACGTTTTGCATACTCTTAGCATCATGAGAAGGGGTAGACCACCGGTTGGCCGAGATCATCCTGAAGACAGATTGGACAGATTAAAGAGATTGGTCGAAGGTTTGGTCCGTGAGTTAAGACAACCTAGGCCACAAGACACTAGTACCACTTCTACCCAGGCCGAGCAGACAAACGGCCGACATGCAGTTCCACCTCCGCCTCCTCCAGTGCCGCAAGTGCCTCCACAGCAAGCTTTATATGGGGATGGCACCATAGCCTTAATCAGAGAGTTCAAAAAGATGAAACCGCCGAGGTTCTCTGGGGGTATTGAACCGATGAAGGCCGAAGCGTGGGTCTTGGAAATGGAGAAGCTGTTTGAGAGCTTTCCCAGTACCGATGCCCAGAAGGTGTCATTGGCAACATTCACACTAGACGACGATGCACGAAGATGGTGGATGATGACCCGAGAAAGCAACCCAGGTCTGACTTGGGCCAGATTTTTGGAATTGTTTTACAACAAGCACTTCCCCCTTAGTGTTCGAGACCGTAAGACCACAGAGTTTCAGACTTTGACACAAGGCAACAAGACAGTGGCAGAATATGACCGTGCTTTTACCAAGTTGGCGAGATACGCGCCTCACATGGTCGATGATGAATACAAAAAGGCCAGGAAGTTCGAAAGTGGACTGTGTGGACCAATTCAGGATCGAGTTAACATGCTCAATATGCCGACTTACGCCGGAGTGTTGGACAAGGCCATCTTGGCAGAGGCTAACTTGAACCGATATCAGAACTCAGGAGAAAATCAGAAGAAGAGGCAGAACTATGATAATCGCCGAGCTCTGTTTAACGCCAAGAAGAAGGCGAATGTGGACAGCTCCAGCAACTCGAACCAAGAAGGTAATACTAGGCCGACGTGTGCAAGCTGTGGGAAGCCGCATTCCGGAGTTTGCCGTTGGGCATCGGGAGCCTGTTTTGAATGTGGTGAAATGGGTCATCGTGTGAAAGACTGCTCGAAGGCAAGGACTGATGATGGTAAGAAGAATGGGAGTACGTCGGGCTATGCACAGAGAAATAACATTGGAAGGGCACAAACGAGGCAGGGTAGAGTTTTTGCATTGGTGCCAGGAGATACTCAGAATGCTGAGACAGTAGTGTCAGGTATACTCCCAATTTGCTCTCAAGATGCATACATATTAATTGATTCGGGTTCTACGCATTCGTTTGTATCTGCTAAGTTTGCCGAGAAGTTAAATAGGGAACAAGAACCCCTTGACTATATGTTATATGTGTCTACTCCATCTGGGAGAACTATGATTGTTGCATCCATTTTTAGGGTGTGTGTTGTTGTGATTGAGGGTGTAGAATTGTTAGTCGATTTAATGCCGTTAACCATGGCTCACTTCGATGTCATATTGGGAATGGATTGGTTAGTAGCGAATCATGCATCCATTAATTGTGTTTCGAAGAATGTCACACTGAAACCCCCAAACCAAGCCGAGGTTATTTTCCAGGGTAAGGGAGTAGTGCCACCACCTTACTTAATCTCATCCATGAAAGCCTATAAGTTGATCCAAAAAGGGTGTCAGGGTTATTTGTGCAGTATACTAAGCGATTTGAATGGAAGTGTCGAGTTAGCCGACATGCCAATTGTTAAGGAATTCCCCGACGTCTTTCCAAAAGAGTTGCCTGGCCACTTAATCGATAGAGAAATAGAGTTTACTGTGGACATCATGTCGGGAACGCAACCTATCTCCAAAACACCCTATAGGATGGCCCTAGCTGAACTTAAGGAACTGAAACTACAATTACAAGAATTGTTGGACAAAGGATTCATTAGGCCGAGCACTTCACCATGGGGAGCACCCATGCTATTGTTAAGAAAAATGATGGCACACTTCGCCTTTGCATTGATTACAGAGAACTTAATAAGGTAACCATTAAGAACAAGTACCCGTTGCCTAGGATTGATGATTTGCTCGATCAACTACAAGGAGCACGTGTCTTTTCCAAGATTGACCTTAGGTCGGGCTACCATCAGCTAAAGGTTAAGGCCGAAGATGTTGAGAAGACTACTTTTCGGACAAGATACGGTCACTATGAATTCCTGGTAATGCCTTTTGGAGTGACTAATGCACCTGCAGCATTCATGGATTTGATGAACAGAGTATTTAAGCCGTATCTAGATGAGTTCGTAGTTGTTTTTATTGACGACATATTGATCTATTCCAAGAGTACAATTGAGCACGAGAATCATCTGAGACTCGCCCTGCAAATCTTGAGAGACAAGAAGTTGTACGTCAAGCTGAGCAAGTGCAAGTTCTGGCTTTTCAGCATTTCATTTTTAGGGCATGTGATTAATGAAGAGGGTATATCAGTTTATCCCAGTAAGATTGAAGCCGTTGTGAATTGGCCGATGCCAACCAACGTGTCCGAGGTTCGTAGTTTTCTGGGCTTGGCAGGTTATTACAGAAAGTTTGTGAAGGACATCTCAAGGATTGCAGTACCATTGACACAACTAACCAAGAAGGGAATAGCATATGAATGGACCGATGACAAAGAATCAGTCTTCCAAGAGTTGAAGACGAGGTTAGTTACGGCACCAGTTCTTGTACTCCCAACAGGTAATGAGGAATTTCAGATTTTCAGTGATGCTTCACATAAGGGTTTGGGTTGTGTATTAATGCAAGGGGGCAAAGTCATAGCATATGCATCTCGTCAGTTGAAACTTCATGAAAAGAACTATCCAACCAATGATCTAGAGCTAGCAGCCGTGGTGTTTGCTTTGGAGATTTGGCGTCACTACTTGTATGGAGCCTTTTGCCAAGTTTTTACAGATCACAAGAGTTTGAAGTACTTGTTCACTCAAAAGGAACTAAATTTGAGGCAAAGAAGATGGCTTGAATTATTGAAGGACTACGACATGCAAATTCAGTATCACCCAAGTAAAGCAAACTCGGTAGCCGACGCATTGAGTAGGAAGTCAGTGGGAAGTTTGGCATGCCTAGCCATGATTTCAGTGGAGCCGACTACTAGGAAATAAAGGCAAGGCAAATGGAGGATGAATTCCTGAAGAAGGTAGCCGACGGGATTATCACCAGGTCAAGGTCAAGTTACACCCTTGAGAATGGAGTGCTTAAGTTTGAAGGAAGATTGTGCATGGCCGACGTCCCAGAGTTGAAAGGAAAGATTTTGCAAGACTCTCATGGATCCAAATTTGCAGTTCACCCAGGGAACACCAAGATGTATCAAGATGTAAAACAGACTTTTTAGTGGCTGAATATGAAAAGAGAGATAGCCGAGTTCGTGTCCCAGTGTTTGTATTGTCAACAAGTGAAAGCAGAGCATCAGAGGCCAGTAGGACTTCTTCAACCTTTGCCGATTCCTGAGTGGAAATAGGAACACATCTCCATGGACTTTGTGATTGGTTTGCCGAAGACACAGAAAGGAATGGATTTGATCTGGGTTATAATCGACAGATTAACTAAGTCAGCACACTTCTTGCCTGTTAAAACTTCGTTTAATGCTGATCGACTTGCTGTGTTGTATATGAATGAGATTGTTAGACTTCATGGTGTGCCGATGTCCTTTGTGTCAGACCGAGATTCGAAGTTTGTTTCTAGATTTTGGCAGAGTTTACAAAGGGCTTTGGGGACCGAATTGAGGTTTAGCACGGCTTTTCATCCCCAGACCGATGGCCAAACAGAGAGAACAATTCAGACACTTGAAGACATGCTTAGATTATGCGTATTAGACTTCAAGGGAAGCTGGGAAGTGCATTTGCCATTAATAGAATTCGCTTACAACAACAGTTATCAAACTAGCATTGGCATGGCGCCGTATAAAGCCTTATATGGAAGAAAGTGCAGATCGCCGATATGTTGGACCGAAGTAGGAGATAAAGCTTTGATCGGCCCCGATCTAGTTCAAAGGACAACCGAAAAGATCAAGCTTATCCAACAGAGAATCAGAACCGCTCAGAGTCGACAAAAGAGTTACGCCGACTAGAGAAGAAAGGAGTTAGAGTTTGAAGTAGGGGATCATGTATTCCTGAAAACCTCGCCGATGAAAGGAGTTTCAAGATTTGGGAAGAAGGGTAAATTGGCACCCCGTTACATTGGACTGTTCGAAATTCTTGAGAAAGTTAACCCAGTTGCCTACAGACTTGCTTTGCCGTCGAGATTAAGTCAAGTTCATAATGTGTTTCATATCTCGATGTTGAGGAAGTATATTCGGGATCCATTGCACGTGATTGATCATTTTGGGATTACGGTTGATGAAGATTTAAGCTATGAAGAAAAGCCAATGCGTATTATCGACAGACAAGTGAAACAGTTGAGGAACAAATCTATACCAATGGTGAAAATCGAATGGAAAGAGCATTATGGCAAGGATGCTACATGGGAAATGGAAGAAGAGATGGAAATCCGTTATTCGGGGTTATTTGTAGAGCAAGGTAATTTAAGTTTGGGGACCAAACTTCTTTAAGGAGGGTAGGATGTAACGACCTTCACTCTACTCTAGTCATGCTTGCATATGTTACATGATCTTGTCTTGATATGTTGCATTTTTGCAAACCTTGATTTGATTTGTTTAAGTGTTTCTCGCATGTTTTGTACCCCACTTGGTGTGAGTTTAGCCGAGGTCATCTTTAGCCTAGAACTTCCTTGGAACCACTTTGTTTGACCTCCACCTTCGCCTTGACATATTGGTCGAGATGTCATTATCTAGGCAGAGGTGTTCATCACCAAGGCCGAGATGTTACCTTTGCACCTAAGTGATCTTGTCCTGGAGTGGTGTGACCTAGACCAAAGTGTGGCACATCTAAGCCAAGGTGTGGCACAGCTTAGTCAAGTGTTGTCCTTCCTAGCCGAGATCATTGTTCCCCTACTTGCCGATGTCTTGTTCTTAGCCAAGATCATTACCCGCCAAAGTGCCCATGCCATCTTGCTTGTTGAACACACTTTGTCATAGTCTTGTCTTTTCACTCAGCCACCTTTTTGAGGAGAACCAACCCGGTAGTGCCACGTGTCCCAGCTGAGTGTTAAGTCAGCCAGCAGACCTAGAAATGTATCATTTTGCTATATGTCTTTGTTTGTGAGGAGAGAGAAGCTCTAGAAGAAGAAGAAGAAGTTTTAGAGTGAAAGAGTGGGCGTTTGAGCTTGATTCCTAGAGATCAAACCGTTAGATTCGCGTATTGAAGTTAGATTCTTAATTTACTCTTGTCGTTCTTTATGTTTATCTAACTGCATTGCACGATCGAACCTGTTCTGCACATCATGCATTGATTTAAAGTTGGTTTTAGAAATAGAAAATAGTGTCCATGTGTTCTTGAAGAAAAAGTCTTGTTTGATTCGAAAGTTTGCATTAAGATTCATGTTTTTGTGTTTGTTCTCACAAGATCCTTGAATATGGGTACCCAAGTCCATGTATTTGAATTCATAGCATGAAATCTCAGATTTTGTAATAGCAAATTTTGATCTTGCATTCATCTTCCTCATGTTCATGTTCTTCATGTTCGACATGTTCTTCAAGAGAGGGAAACCCAAATTTTCCCGACCTCATTTCCTTGAATGTGGCCATCGAGGCAACACCTCGACAAGGAGGTGTGGGACCTCGGCCTAGACCTGGTAGTCGCCCAGCATGTTTTCCCGAGATGCGAAACAGTGTCTTGTTTTGACTTAGCTTGGTTTTGAAAGATGTCGAGATCATCTGTATGCATGTGAATTTGTTTGAAAGTGCATTCAACAGACTTTGCCATGTGTTTGTAGGACTTGGAATTGCCTTGACCCCGACATCTGAAGAGCTATGTGAGTGGTATTTTTAATAAAGTTATGCTATTAAGTTTTGATAAAGTTTTGCCTTGCTTGTTTTGGAAAAGTATTTTGCGAAGCATGAATGATGATCCCTATTTTGTATATCAAGTATTAGACTTGTTTTGAATGACAATCTTGAAAGTCCGTACGTGCTAGGGGACTATAAGCATTTGTAGCACAATCTTGAAAGTCCATACGTGCTAAGGGACTATAAGCCTTTGTAGCACAATCTTGAAAGTCCGTACGTGCTAGGGGACTATAAGCATTTGTAGCACAATCTTGAAAAGTCCGTACGTGCTTGGGGACTATAAGCATTTGTAGCACAATCTTGAAAAGTCCGTACGTGCTTGGGGACTATAAGCATTTGTAGCACAATCTTGAAAGTCCATACGTGCTAGGGGACTATAAGCATTTGTAGCACAACCTTTGTTAATGTCACCTCTTGGAACTTGAAAGCCTTGAAAGATTAAATTACTGAGACTTGAAAGATTTTTAGATAAACTTGATTTGCCCTTGGATTTTGTACAAGATGTGATGTGCCTTGACTTGATAAAGATTTCGGATATCATTCATGCAAACCCCTTTATTATTTATACCATTCACTGAGTATCCAAGTTCACCCCTCTCTATATATATGTAGGTGACGAGCAGGACGGTGGTGACGCCTAGATGTACTTGCTACTTGTTTTGGATTATGCACTTTTGCCGCATCTTGAAGATTATGCTTCTTAGTTATATTTTATTGTCTTTTGTATTTGATAGCTGAGAATCACTCAATAAATTCGTTAAATTTTAAATAAATTCTCTATAAATGACTCAGTTAATTATCGGTGAATTACTCAATAAATTCAAAGTAAATTACTCTGAAAATTTTCAATAAATTCTAAGAAAATTCTCAATAAATTATGAGTAAATTACTCATTAAATTCACAGTAAACTCTCAACAAATTACTCAGCAAATTACCATTAAAGTTATAGTAAATTCGTGGTAAATAACTCGGTAAATTCTCAGTAAATTGCTCCGTAAATGATTGGTTAGTTCCTAGAAAATTACTCAACAAATTCTCAGTAAATTCTCAATAAACTCTTAGTAATTTACTGAGTAAATTCTAAATGAATTACTAAGTAAATTCATAGTAAATTATTCAGTGAATTACTCACTAAATTTATCTGTAAATTACTAGGTAAATTCCCAGTAAATTACTCAGTTAATTATCGATAAGTCCTCAAAAAATTCTTGGTCAATTACTTAGTAAATTACTCAGTAAATTATTAGAAAATTACTCTGTAAATTCCAAGAAAATAACACAGTAAATTATCTGTAAATTCTTAGTAAATTATTTAATAAATTCTAAGCATATTACTGAGTAAATTCTCAAAAAATTACTCCCTAAATTCAAAGTAAATTACAGGTAAATTAATGAGTGAATTATTCAGTAATTTATCAGTAAATTACTTGATAAATTCTCTGTAAATTACTGAGTAAATTATTGGTAAATTCTCGGTTAATTACTCAGTAAATTACCAGTAAATTACTTAGTAAATTCTCGCTAAATTACTCAGGAAATTTCTTAGTAAATTACACGTAAAATTCTCTATAAATTATTCAGCAAATTCTTAGTAATTTATTAGAAAATTCTTAGTAAATTCTCAAAAAATTACAAGAATATTTTTTGTGAATTAATCAATAAATTATGAGTAAATTACTCAATAAATTCTATATAAATTCTTGGTAAATTCAAAGTAATTTCTTAGTAAATTATTCAGCAAATTACTTCGTAAATTCTCAATAAATTACTCGTTAAGTCTTCAATAAATTCTCTATAAATTACTTTGTAAATTATCTGTAAATTTTCAGTAAATTATTTAGTAAATTCTAAATAAATTGCTCAGAAAATTTTCAATAATTTCCAAGAAAATTCTGTATAAATTACTCAGTAAATTCATAGTAAATTACTCATAAAATTATCCAAAAAAAAATTCGTGAATTACTTTGTTAATTCTCAGTAAATTACTCAGTAAATTATTCGAACATTAATTAGTGAATTTCCTGTAAATTCTCAGTAAATTACTTTATAAATTCTCAGTAAATTATTCAATAAATTACATAAAAATTTCCAACTAAATTACCCAGTGAAGAACTTAACAATTTATCAGTAAATTTCTTAGCCAATTCGCAGTAAAATCTCAATAAATTACTCAGTAAATCATCGGTAGATTCTTAGTGAATTACTCAGTAAATTCTCATTACATTACTCAGTAAAATTCTCAATAAATTACACGCAAAATTCTCAGAAAATTATTCAGTAAATTCTTAGTAAATTATTACAAAATTCTGTGTAAATTCTTAGAAAATCATTAGAAATTTTTTTGTGAATTACTCAGTAAATTATGAGTAAATTACTCTGTAAATTCTCAGAAAATTTTGTATAAATTCTTGGTAAATTACTCAGTAAATTCACAGAATTTTTTTTAAAAAATTACTTAGCAAATTACTTTGTAAATTATTCGTTAAATTTTAAATAAATTCTATATAAATGACTCAGTTAATTATCGGTGAATTACTCAATAAATTCAAAGTAAATTACTCTGAAAATTTTCAATAAATTCTAAGAAAATTCTCAATAAATTATGAGTAAATTACTCATTAAATTCACAGTAAACTCTCAACAAATTACTCAGCAAATTACCATTAAAGTTATAATAAATTCGTGGTAAATAACTCGGTAAATTCTTAGTAAATTGCTCCGTAAATGATTGGTTAGTTCCTAGAAAATTACTCAACAAATTCTCAGTAAATTCTCAATAAACTCTTAGTAATTTACTGAGTAAATTCTAAATGAATTACTAAGTAAATTCGTAGTAAATTATTCGGTGAATTACTCACTAAATTTATCTGTAAATTACTAGGTAAATTCCCAGTAAATTACTCAGTTAATTATCGATAAGTCCTCAAAAAATTCTTGGTCAATTACTTAGTAAATTACTCAGTAAATTATTAGAAAATTACTCTGTAAATTCCAAGAAAATAACACAGTAAATTATCTGTAAATTCTTAGTAAATTATTTAATAAATTCTAAGCAAATTACTGAGTAAATTCTCAATAAATTACTCCTTAAATTCTCAGTAAATTACAAGTAAATTAATGAGTGAATTATTCAGTAATTTATCAGTAAATTACTCGATAAATTCTCTGTAAATTACTGAGTAAATTATTGGTAGATTTTCTGTTAATTACTCAGTAAATTACTAGTAAATTACTTAGTAAATTCTCGCTAAATTACTCAGGAAATTTCTCAGTAAATTACACGTAAAATTCTCTACAAATTATTCAGCAAATTCTTAGTAATTTATCAGAAAATTCTTAGTAAATTCTCAAAAAATTAAAAGAATATTTTTTGTGAATTAATCAGTAAATTATGAGTAAATTACTCAATAAATTCTATATAAATTCTTGGTAAATTCAAAGTAATTTCTTAGTAAATTATTCAGCAAATTACTTCGTAAATTCTCAATAAATTACTAGTTAAGTCTTCAATAAATTCTCTATAAATTACTTTGTAAATTATTTGTAAATTTTTAATAAATTATTTAATAAATTCTAAATAAATTGCTCAGAAAATTTTCAATAATTTCCAAGAAAATTCTGTATAAATTACTCAGTAAATTCATAGTAAATCACTTATAAAATTATCAAAAAAAAAATTCGTGAATTACTTTGTTAATTCTCAGTAAATTACTCAGTAAATTATTCGAACATTAATTAGTGAATTTCCTGTAAATTCTCAGTAAATTACTTTATAAATTCTCAGTAAATTATTCAATAAATTACATAAAAATTTCCAACTAAATTACCCAGTGAAGAACTTAACAATTTATCAGTAAATTTCTTAGCCAATTCGCAGTAAAATCTCAATAAATTACTCAGTAAATCATCGGTAGATTCTTAGTGAATTACTCAGTAAATTCAAAGTTACATTACTCAGTAAAATTCTCAATAAATTACACCCAAAATTCTCAAAAAATTATTCAGTAAATTCTTAGTAAATTATTACAAAATTCTGTGTAAATTCTTAGAAAATCATTAGAAATTTTTTTGTGAATTACTCAGTAAATTATGAGTAAATTACTCTGTAAATTCTCAGAAAATTTTGTATAAATTCTTGGTAAATTACTCAGTAAATTCACAGAATTTTTTTAAAAAAATTACTTAGCAAATTACTTTGTAAATTATTCGTTAAATTTTAAATAAATTCTCTATAAATGACTCAGTTAATTATTGGTGAATTACTCAATAAATTCAAAGTAAATTACTCTGAAAATTTTCAATAAATTCTAAGAAAATTCTCAATAAATTATGAGTAAATTACTCATTAAATTCACAGTAAATTCTCAATAAATTACTCAGCAAATTACCATTAAAGTCATAGTAAATTCGTGGAAAATAACTCAGTAAATTCTCAGTAAATTGCACCGTAAATGATTGGTAAGTTCCTAGAAAATTACTCAACAAATTCTCAGTAAATTCTCAATAAACTCTTAGTAATTTACTGAGTAAATTCTAAATGAATTACTAAGTAAATTCATAGTAAATTATTCGGTGAATTACTCACTAAATTTATCTGTAAATTACTAGGCAAATTCCCAGTAAATTACTCAGTTAATTATCGATAAGTTCTCAAAAAATTCTTGGTCAATTACTTAGTAAATTACTCAGTAAATTATTAGAAAATTACTCTGTAAATTCCAAGAAAATAACACGGTAAATTATCTGTAAATTCTTAGTAAATTATTTAATAAATTCTAAACAAATTACTGAGTAAATTCTCAATAAATTACTCCTTAAATTCTCAGTAAATTACAAGTAAATTAATGAGTGAATTATTCATTAATTTATCAGTAAATTACTCGATAAATTCTCTGTAAATTACTGAGTAAATTATTGGTAAATTCTCTGTTAATTACTCAGTAAATTACCAGTAAATTACTTAGTAAATTCTCGCTAAATTACTCAGGAAATTTCTCAATAAATTACACGTAAAATTCTCTATAAATTATTCAACAAATTCTTAGTAATTTATCAGAAAATTCTTAGTAAATTCTCAAAAAATTACAAGAATATTCTTTGTGAATTAATCAATAAATTATGAGTAAATTACTCAATAAATTCTATATAAATTCTTGGTAAATTCAAAGTAATTTCTTAGTAAATTATTCAGCAAATTATTGCGTAAATTCTCAATAAATTACTCGTTAAGTCTTCAATAAATTCTCTATAAATTACTTTGTAAATTATCTGTAAATTTTTAGTAAATTATTTAGTAAATTCTAAATAAATTGCTCAGAAAATTTTCAATAATTTCCAAGAAAATTCTGTATAAATTACTCGGTAAATTCATAGTAAATTACTCATAAAATTATCCAAAAAAAAATTCGTGAATTACTTTGTTAATTCTCAGTAAATTACTCAGTAAATTATTCGAACATTAATTAGTGAATTTCCTGTAAATTCTCAGTAAATTACTTTATAAATTCTCAGTAAATTATTCAATAAATTACTTAGAAATTTCCAACTAAATTACCCAGTGAAGAACTTAACAATTTATCAGTAAATTTCTTAGTCAATTCGCAGTAAAATCTCAATAAATTACTCAGTAAATCATCGGTAGATTCTTAGTGAATTACTCAGTAAATTCTCATTACATTACTCAGTAAAATTCTCAATAAATTACACCCAAAATTCTCAAAAAATTATTCAGTAAATTCTTAGTAAATTATTAGAAAATTCTGTGTAAATTCTTAGAAAATCATTAGAAATTTTTTTGTGAATTACTCAGTAAATTATGAGTAAATTACTCTGTAAATTCTCAGAAAATTTTGTATAAATTCTTGGTAAATTACTCAGTAAATTCACAGAATTTTTTTTTTAAAAATTACTCAGCAAATTACTTTGTAAATTATTCGTTACATTTTAAATAAATTCTCTATAAATGACTCAGTTAATTATCGGTGAATTACTCAATAAATTCAAAGTAAATTACTCTGAAAATTTTCAATAAATTCTAAGAAAATTCTCAATAAATTATGAGTAAATTACTCATTAAATTCACAGTAAATTCTCAATAAATTACTCTGCAAATTACCATTAAGGTTATAGTAAATTCATGGTAAATAACTCGGTAAATTCTCAGTAAATTGCTCCGTAAATGATTGGTTAGTTCCTAGAAAATTACTCAACAAATTCTCAGTAAATTCTCAATAAACTCTTAGTAATTTACTGAGTAAATTCTAAGTAAATTACTAAGTAAATTCATAGTAAATTATTCGGTGAATTACTCACTAAATTTATCTGTAAATTACTAGGTAAATTCCCAGTAAATTACTCAGTTAATTATCGATAAGTCCTCAAAAAATACTTGGTCAATTGCTTAGTAAATTACTCAATAAATTATTAGAAAATTACTCTATAAATTCCAAGAAAATAATACAATAAATTATCTGTAAATTCTTAGTAAATTATTTAATAAATTCTAAGCAAATTACTGAGTAAATTCTCAATAAATTACTCCTTAAATTCTCAGTATATTACAAGTCAATTAATGAGTGAATTATTCAGTAATTTATCCATAAATTACTTGATAAATTCTCTGTAAATTACTGAGTAAATTATTGGTAAATTCTCTGTTAATTACTCAGTAAATTACCAGTAAATTACTTAGTAAATTCTCGCTAAATTACTCAGGAAATTTCTCAGTAAATTACACGTAAAATTCTCTACAAATTATTCAGCAAATTCTTAGTAATTTATCAGAAAGTTCTTAGTAAATTCTCAAAAAATTACAAGAATATTTTTGTGAATTAATCAGTAAATTATGAGTAAATTACTCAATAAATTCTTGGTAAATTCAAAGTAATTTCTTAGTAAATTATTCAGCAAATTACTTCGTAAATTCTCAATAAATTACTAGTTAAGTCTTCAATAAATTCTCTATAAATTACTTTGTAAATTATCTGTAAATTTTTAATAAATTATTTAATAAATTCTAAATAAATTGCTCAGAAAATTTTCAATAATTTCCAAGAAAATTCTGTATAAATTACTCAGTAAATTCATAGTAAATCACTTATAAAATTATCAAAAAAAAAAATCGTGAATTACTTTGTTAATTCTCAGTAAATTACTCAGTAAATTATTCGAACATTAATTAGTGAATTTCCTGTAAATTCTCAATAAATTACTTTATAAATTCTCAGTAAATTATTCAATAAATTACTTAGAAATTTCCAACTAAATTACCCAGTGAAGAACTTAACAATTTATCAGTAAATTTCTTAGTCAATTCGCAGTAAAATCTCAATAAATTACTCAGTAAATCATCGGTAGATTCTTAGTGAATTACTCAGTAAATTCTCATTACATTACTCAGAAAAATTCTCAATAAATTACACGCAAAATTCTCAAAAAATTATTCAGTAAATTCTTAGTAAATTATTAGAAAATTCTGTGTAAATTCGTAGAAAATCATTAGAAATTTTTTTGTGAATTACTCAGTAAATTATGAGTAAATTACTCTGTAAATTCTCAGAAAATTTTGTATAAATTCTTGGTAAATTACTCAGTAAATTCACAGAATTGTTTTGAAAAAATTACTCAGCAAATTACTTTGTGAATTATTCGTTAAATTTTCAATAAATTCTCTATAAATGACTCAGTTAATTATCGGTGAATTACTCAATAAATTCAAAGTAAATTACTCTGAAAATTTTCAATAAATTCTAAGAAAATTCTCAATAAATTATAAGTAAATTACTCATTAAATTCACAGTAAATTCTCAATAAATTACTCAGCAAATTACCATTAAAGTTATGGTAAATTCGTGGTAAATAACTCGGTAAATTCTCAGTAAATTGCTTCGTAAATGATTGGTAAGTTCCTAGAAAATTACTCAACAAATTCTCAGTAAATTCTCAATAAACTCTTAGTAATTTACTGAGTAAATTCTAAATAAATTACTAAGTAAATTCATAATAAATTATTCAGTGAATTACTCACTAAATTTATCTGTAAATTACTAGGTAAATTCCCAGTAAATTACTCAGTTAATTATCGATAAGTGCTCAAAAAATTCTTGGTCAATTACTGTAAATTACTCAGTAAATTATCTGTAAATTCTTAGTAAATTATTTAATAAATTCTAAGCAAATTACTGAGTAAATTCTCAAAAAATTACTCCCTAAATTTTCAGTAAATTACAGGTAAATTAATGAGTGAATTATTCAGTAATTTATCAGTAAATTACTCGATAAATTCTCTGTAAATTACTCAGAAAATTATTGGTAAATTCTCTGTTAATTACTAGTAAATTACAAGTAAATTACTTAATAAATTCTCGCTAAATTACTCCGGAAATTTCTCAGTAAATCACACGTAAAATTCTCTATAAATTATTCAGCAAATTCTTAGTAATTTATCAGAAAATTCTTAGTAAATTCTCAAAAAATTACAAGAATATTTTTTGTGAATTAATCAGTAAATTATGAGTAAATTAATCAATAAATTCTATATAAATTCTTGATAAATTCAAAGTAATTTCTTAGTAAATTATTCAGCAAATTACTTCGTAAATTCTCAATAAATTACTCGTTAAGTCTTCAATAAATTCTCTATAAATTACTTTGTAAATTATCTGTAAATTTTCAGTAAATTATTTAATAAATTCTAAATAAATTGCTCAGAAAATTTCCAATAATTTCCAAGAAAATTCTGTGTAAATTACTCAGTAAATTCATAGTAAATTACTCATAAAATTATCAAAAAGAAAAATTGGTGAATTACTTTGTTAATTCTCAGTAAATTACTCAGTAAATTATTCGAACATTAATTAGTGAATTTCCTGTAAATTCTCAGTAAATTACTTTATAAATGCTTAGTAAATTATTCAATAAATTACTTAGAAATTTCCAACTAAATTACCTAGTGAAGAACTTAACAATTTATCAGTAAAATTCTTAGTCAATTCGCAGTAAAATCTCAATAAATTACTTAGTAAATCATCGGTAGATTCTTAGTGAATTACTCAATAAATTCTCAATAAATTCTCATTACATTACTTAGTAAAATTCTTAATAAATACATGCAAAATTCTCAGAAAATTATTCAGTAAATTCTTAGTAAATTATTAGAAAATTCTGTGTAAATTCTTAGAAAATCATTAGAAATTTTTTTGTGAATTACTCAGTAAATTATGAGTAAATTACTCTATAAATTCTCAGAAAATTTTGTATAAATTCTTGGTAAATTACTCAGTAAATTCACAGAATTGTTTTTTAAAAATTACTCAGCAAATTACTTTGTAAATTATTCGTTAAATTTTCAATAAATTCTCTATAAATGACTCAGTTAATTATCGGTGAATTACTCAATAAATTCAAAGTAAATTACTCTGAAAATTTTCAATAAATTCTAAGAAAATTCTCAATAAATTATGAGTAAATTACTCATTAAATTCACAATAAATTCTCAATAAATTACTCAGCAAATTACCATTAAAGTTATAGTAAATTCGTGGTAAATAACTCGGTAAATTCTAAGTAAATTGCTCCGTAAATGATTGGTAAGTTCCTAGAAAATTACTTATCAAATTCTCAGAAAATTCTCAATAAACTCTTAGAAATTTACTGAGTAAATTCTAAATGAATTACTAAGTAAATTCATAGTAAATTATTCGGTGAATTACTCACTAAATTTATCTGTAAATTACTAGGTAAATTCTCACTAAATTACTCAGTTAATTATCGATAAGTCCTCAAAAAATTCTTGGTCAATTACTTAGTAAATTACTCAGTAAATTATTAGAAAATTACTCTGTAAATTCCAAGAAAATAACACAGTAAATTATCTGCAAATTCTTAGTAAATTATCTAATAAATTCTAAGCAAATTACTGGGTAAATTCTCAAAAAATTACTCCCTAAATTCTCAGTAAATTACAGGTAAATTAATGAGTGAATTATTCAGTAATTTATCAGTAAATTACTCGATAAATTCTCTGTAAATTACTGAGTAAATTATTGGTAAATTCTCTGTTAATTACTCAGTAAATTACCAGTAAATTACTTAGTAAATTCTCGCTAAATTACTCAGGAAATTTCTTAGTAAATTACACGTAAAATTCTCAATAAATTATTCAGCAAATTCTTAGTAATTTATCAGAAAATTCTTAGTAAATTCTCAAAAAATTCCAAGAATATTTTTTGTGAATTAATCAGTAAATTATGAGTAAATTACTCAATAAATTCTCAGAAAATTCTATATAAATTCTTGGCAAATTCAAAGTAATTTCTTAGTAAATTATTCAGCAAATTACTTCGTAAATTCTTAATAAATTACTCGTTAAGTCTTCAATAAATTCTCTATAAATTACTTTGTAAATTATCTGTAAATTTTCAGTAAATTATTTAATAAATTCTAAATAAATTGCTCAGAAAATTTTCAATAATTTCCAAGAAAATTCTGTATAAATTACTCAGTAAATTCATAGTAAATTACTCATAAAATTATCAAAAAAAAAAAACAATTCGTGAATTACTTTGTTAATTCACCGTAAATTACTTAGTAAATTATTCGAACATTATTAGTGAATTTCTTGTAAATTCTCAGTAAATTACTTTATAAATTCTCAGTAAATTATTCAATAAATTACTTAGAAATTTCCAACTAAATTACCCAGTGAAGAACTTAACAATTTATCAGTAAATTTCTTAGTCAATTCGCAGTAAAATCTCAATAAATTACTCAGTAAATCATCGGTAGATTGTTAGTGAATTACTCAGTAAATTCTCATTACATTACTCAGTAAAATTCTCAATAAATTACACGCAAAATTCTCAGTAAATTATTAGAAAATTCTGTGTAAATTCTTAGAAAATCATTAGAAATTTTTTTGTGAATTACTCAGTAAATTATGAGTAAATTACTCTGTAAATTCTCAAAAAATTTTGTATAAATTTTTGGTAAATTACTCAGTAAATTTACAGAATGTTTTTTAAAAAATTACTCAGCAAATTACTCTGTCAATTATTCGTTAAATTCTCTATAAATGACTCAGTTAATTATCGGTGAATTACTCAATAAATTCAAAGTAAATTACACGGAAAATTTTCAATAAATTCTAAGAAAATTCTCAATAAATTATGAGTAAATCACTCATTAAATTCACAGTAAATTCTCAATAAATTACTCAGCAAATTACCATTAAAGTTATAGTAAATTCGTGGTAAATAACTTGGTAAATTCTCAGTAAATTGCTCCGTAAATGATTTGTAAGTTCCTAGAAAATTACTCAACAAATTCTCAGTAAATTTTCAATAAACTCTTAGTAATTTACTGAGTAAATTCTAAATGAATTACTAAGTAAATTCATAGTAAATTATTCGGTGAATTACTCACTAAATTTATCTGTAAATTACTAGGTAAATTCCCAGTAAATTACTCAGTTAATTATCGATAAGTCCTCAAAAAATTCTTGGACAATTACTTAGTAAATTACTCAGTAAATTATTAGAAAATTACTCTGTAAATTCCAAGAAAATAACACAGTAAATTATCTGTAAATTCTTAGTAAATTATTTAATAAATTCTAAGCAAATTACTGAGTAAATTCTCAATAAATTACTCCTTCAATTCTCAGTAAATTACAAGTAAATTAGTGAGTGAATTATTCAGTAATTTATCAGTAAATTACTCGATAAATTCTCTGTAAATTACTCAGTAAATTACTTAGTAAATTCTCGCTAAATTATTCAGGAAATTTCTCAGTAAATTACACGTAAAATTCTCTATAAATTATTCAACAAATTCTTAGTAATTTATCAGAAAATTCTTAGTAAATTCTCAAAAAATTACAAGAATATTTTTTGTGAATTAATCAGTAAATTATGAGTAAATTACTCAATAAATTCTATATAAATTCTTGGTAAATTCAAAGTAATTTCTTAGTAAATTATTCAACAAATTACTTCGTAAATTCTCAATAAATTACTCATTAAGTCTTCAATAAATTCTCTATAAATTACTTTGTAAATTATTTGTAAATTTTCAGTAAATTATTTAATAAATTCTAAATAAATTGCTCAGAAAATTTTCAATAATTTCCAAGAAAATTCTGTATGAATTACTCAGTAAATTCATAGTAAATTATTCATAAAATTATCAAAAAAAAAAATCGTGAATTACTTTGTTAATTCTCATTAAATTACTCAGTAAATTATTCGAACATTAATTAGTGAATTTCCTGTAAATTCTCAATAAATTACTTTATAAATTCTCAGTAAATTATTCAATAAATTACTTAGAAATTTCCAACTAAATTACCTAGTGAAGAACTTAACAATTTATCGGTAAATTTCTTATTCAATTCGCAGTAAAATCTCAATAAATTACTCAGTAAATCATCGGTAGATTCTTAGTGAATTACTCAGTAAATTCTCATTACATTACTCAGTAGAATTCTCAATAAATTACACGCAAAATTCTCAGAGAATTATTCAGTAAATTCTTAGTAAATTATTAGAAAATTCTGTGTAAATTCTTAAAAAATCATTAAAATTTTTTTTGTGAATTACTCAGTAAATTATGAGTAAATTACTCTGTAAATTCTCAGAAAATTTTGTATAAATTCTTGGTAAATTACTCAGTAAATTCACAGAATTTTTTTAAAAAAATTACTCAGCAAATTACTCTGTAAATTATTTGTTAAATTTTCAATAAATTCTCTATAAATGACTCAGTTAATTATCAGTGAATTACTCAATAAATTCAAAGTAAATTACACGGAAAATTTTCAATAAATTCTAAGAAAATTCTCAATAAATTATGAGTAAATCACTCATTAAATTCACAGTAAATTCTCAATAAATTACTCAGCAAATTACCATTAAAGTTATTGTAAATTCGTGGTAAATAACTTGGTAAATTCTCAGTAAATTGCTCCGTAAATGATTGGTAAGTTCCTAGAAAATTACTTAACAAATTCTCAGTAAATTTTCAATAAACTCTTAGTAATTTACTGAGTAAATTCTAAATGAATTACTAAGTAAATTCATAGTAAATTATTCGGTGAATTACTCACTAAATTTATCTGTAAATTACTAGGTAAATTCCCAGTAAATTACTCAGTTAATTATCGATAAGTTCTCAAAAAATTCTTGGTCAATTACTTAGTAAATTACTCAGTAAATTATTAGAAAATTACTCTGTAAATTCCAAGAAAATAACACAGTAAATTATCTGTAAATTCTTAGTAAATTATTTAATAAATTCTAAGCAAATTACTGAGTAAATTCTCAATAAATTACTCCTTCAATTCTCAGTAAATTACAAGTAAATTAGTGAGTGAATTATTCAGTAATTTATCAGTAAATTACTCGATAAATTCTCTGTAAATTACTCAGTAAATTACTTAGTAAATTCTCGCTAAATTATTCCGGAAATTTCTCAGTAAATTACACGTAAAATTCTCTATAAATTATTCAACAAATTCTTAGTAATTTATCAGAAAATTCTTAGTAAATTCTCAAAAAATTACAAGAATATTTTTTGTGAATTAATCAGTAAATTATGAGTAAATTACTCAATAAATTCTATATAAATTCTTGGTAAATTCAAAGTAATTTCTTAGTAAATTATTCAGTAAATTACTTCGTAAATTCTCAATAAATTACTCATTAAGTCTTCAATAAATTCTCTATAAATTACTTTGTAAATTATTTGTAAATTTTCAGTAAATTATTTAATAAATTCTAAATAAATTGCTCAGAAAATTTTCAATAATTTCCAAGAAAATTCTGTATAAATTACTCAGTAAATTCATAGTAAATTACTCATAAAATTATCAACAAAAAAAAAATTCGTGAATTACTTTGTTAATTCTCAGTAAATTACTCAGTAAATTATTCGAACATTATTAGTGAATTTCCTATAAATTCTCAGTAAATTACTTTATAAATTCTCAGTAAATTATTCAATAAATTACTTAGAAATTTCCAACTAAATTACCTAGTGAAGAACTTAACAATTTATCAGTAAATTTCTTATTCAATTCGCAGTAAAATCTCAATAAATTACTCAGTAAATCATCGGTAGATTCTTAGTGAATTACTCAGTAAATTCTCATTACATTACTCAGTAGAATTCTCAATAAATTACACGCAAAATTCTCAGAGAATTATTCAGTAAATTCTTAGTAAATTATTAGAAAATTCTGTGTAAATTCTTAAAAAATCATTAGAAATTTTTTTGTGAATTACTCAGTAAATTATGAGTAAATTACTCTGTAAATTCTTAGAAAATTTTGTATAAATTCTTGGTAAATTACTCAGTAAATTCACAGAATGTTTTTTAAAATATTACTCAGCAAATTACTCTGTAAATTATTTGTTAAATTTTCAATAAATTCTCTATAAATGACTCAGTTAATTATCGATGAATTACTCAATAAATTCAAAGCAAATTACTCTGAAAATTTTCAATAAATTCTAAGAAAATTCTCAATAAATTATGAGTAAATTACTTATTAAATTCACAGTAAATTCTCAATAAATTACTCAGCAAATTACCATTAAAGTTATAGTAAATTCGTGGTAAATAACTCGGTAAATTCTCAGTAAATTGCTCCGTAAATGATTGGTAAGTTCCTAGAAAATTACTCAACAAATTCTCAGTAAATTCTCAATAAGCTCTTAGTAATTTATTGAGTAAATTCTAAATGAATTACTAAGTAAATTCATAGTAAATTATTCGGTGAATTACTCACTAAATTTATCTGTAAATTACTAGGTAAATTCCCAATAAATTACTCAGTTAATTATCGATAAGTTCTCAAAAAATTCTTGGTCAATTACTTAGTAAATTACTCAGTAAATTATTAGAAAATTACTCTGTAAATTCCAAGAAAATAACACAGTAAATTATCTGTAAATTCTTAGTAAATTATTTAATAAATTCTAAGCAAATTACTGAGTAAATTCTCAATAAATTACTCCTTCAATTCTCAGTAAATTGCAAGTAAATTAGTGAGTGAATTATTCAGTAATTTATCAGTAAATTACTCGATAAATTCTCTGTAAATTACTCAGTAAATTATTGGTAAATTCTCTGTTAATTACTCAGTAAATTACCAGTAAATTATTTAGTAAATTCTTGCTAAAATTACTCAGGAAATTTCTCAGTAAATTACACGTAAAATTCTCTATAAAGTATTCAACAAATTCTTAGTAATATATCAGAAAATTCTTAGTAAATTCTCAAAAAATTACAAGAATATTTTTTGTGAATTAATCAGTAAATTATGAGTAAATTACTCAATAAATTCTCAGAAAATTCTATATAAATTCTGTAACAACCCTCATTTTTGACTTAGTCATACTTGCATACATTTGTGGATGATCTTGTGTTAATATGTGCATTTGCAAATCTTGTCTTGTTTTGCTTGAATGATTGCTTGCACGCTTTGTTCTTGTCTGGTGTGTTGCCGAGGTCATCTTGAGCCTAGACACCTTTGAAACCTTTATCACTTAGAACTATCTTGGAACCCCTTTGGTTGACCTCCATCTTCACCCTGGCATATTGGCCAAGATGTCACCATCTAGGCCGAGGTGCGCGTCGCCTAGGCCCAGATGTGCATCATCTGGGCCGAGATGTCAATATCTAGGCGTTCTAGATCCTTGATCCTCACGTGAGTGATTTTGTTCTTGGAATGGTATGACCTAGACCGAGGTGTGGCACATCTAGGCCAAGGTGTGGCACAGTTTAGTCAAGTGTTGTCCTTCCAAGCCGATGTCCTTGCCCCTTGATTGCCGGAGTCTTGTTGTTAGCCGATATCGTTACTTGCTGGTGTGTTCTTGCCGCCTAGCTTGTTGAGTACACTTTGTCTTGGTCTTGTCTTGTCAAGTCAGTCACCTTTTTGAGTTGAGCGAATTGGCCGATGCCACATGTCCCGACAGAGGGATTAAGTCAGTGTTTGTCGTGTGAGGCATATCATTGGTATCAATCTTGCCTTTTTAGAGAGAGAAGCTCTAGTTAGAAGGAGGAGAAGTTTGAGCTAGAGAGGGGGGGCTTCCAAGCTTGATCGTTGGAGCTTGAACCGTTAGATTCGAGTTTTGAGGTTAGAATCATAACCTATTCTTGTTGTTCTTCTTGATCATCTAGCTGCATTGCACGATCAAACCTGTTCTGCACGCCATTCATCGATTTACAGTTGGTTTTTAGAAAGAGAAAACGGTTTTCATGTGTTTTTGAAGAAAAGCCTCGTTTGATCCGAAAGATTGCATTAAAGCTCATGTTTTTGTGTTTGTTTTGATAAGAACCTTGAGTGTGGGTACCCAGGTCCATGTTTTTGAATTCATAGCATGAAGTCTCAGCTGTTGTAATAGCAAGTTTCGATCTTTGCATTCATCTCCCTCATGTTCATGTTCATGTTCTTCAAGTTCTTCATGCTCTTGTTCTTCATGTCTATCAAGAGGGAAACCCAGATTTTTCCCAACTACGCTTTCGAATGTGGCCGTCGAGACCACACCTTGGCGAGAAGGTGTGGGACCTTGGCCAAGTCCTGGTAGTTGCCCAGCGTGTTTTTCCAAAGATAAGAAACTGTGTTTCGATTTGATTGGCTTAGTTTTTGAAGAATGCCGAGGTCATTTGTATGTGTGCTAGACTTGTTTTGAGTAGTGCATTCAATGGACTTTGCCATGTGTTTGTCAGGACTTGGACTTGCCTTGATCCCGTCGTTTGAAGAACTAGGTGAGTGGTATTTTTAATAAAGCTATGTTATATGTTTTGATAAAGACTTTGCTTTGCTTTGTTTTGAAAGTGTTTGATAAGCATGAATATTTGTCCTTGTTTTGTATACCAAGTATGACCTTGTCTTGATGACCTTCTTGGAAAGTCCCTTGTGCTGGAGGACTCTAAACTTTCGCAGCACATCTTGTTTTGAAAGTCCCTTGTGCTGGAGGACTCTAAACTTTCGCAGCACCCTTGATTTGTACTTCGCAGCACCCTTGATTTGTACTCTAGTGTTAAAGGGCTACGGGCCTTTGTAACATAGGTCCCTCGTGCTGGAGGACTCTAAACTTTCGCAGCACATCTTGTCTTGAAAGTCCCTTGTGCTAGAGGACTCTAAACTTTTGTAGCACCCTTGGTTGAGATGCCTCTTTTGCTTTGTCCTGATTTGCCACGGACGGTTTACCGCGTGGACCTGTTGCCGAAATGTTGTCATTTGTGATATATGATGCTAGCAAGTGTCCCTTGGAACTTTGAAGATTTGTTTGATGGGCGAGGTCCATTCCTTGTTATATATAGAGTTTGTCTTGTATTGTTTTGAAAGGATTTCGGCTATTATTCATGCAAACCCCTTTATTATTTATACCATTCACTGAGTATTCAAGCTCACCCTCTCTATATATATGTAGGTGATGAACAAGAAGGCGATGACGCCTAGATGTGATTTCTGGAGCTTGTTTTGGGTCTTGATTATGTTGGCTTAACCTGCATTTATGTCGGCAGTCTTGAAAATCATGCTTCTCGACTTGTAATATTTGTATTTCGAACACGTCGGCTGAGAAGCCTTTTGATCAAGATGTATGTTTTTGTATGATTGTTATGTCGGCAAAGAAGATGTCGGCAACCTGGCAGACTGTGTACTTAAACCTGTAATTCGTACAATTTGTTTATGTCGGCTTGTGGAGCCCTTTGCTAATACGAAAAATATAACTTGCACTTTGCTTGTTTGTTATTAAGTTATAACCCATATGTGAATGGTTGCTATCTCATTTGACTTATGCACAGCTTTTATGGACCACTTGTATTCTAAATTTTGCTTCCGCACTTGAGAGCCCCATGTATCTATACTCTGTATGTGTGTGAATTTTGTAAGATTGGCCTTCGGTAATCTCGGATTACTGGCCATCACGGCACCAAACTACTAGGGACGGTTTGGGGTCGTGACAGAATGGTATCAGAGCACAAGTTCCTTAGTATACGTTGTTCACACACTTTGAGTCCTAAAGAGCATAGGATTTCCCCTTAGAAGGAAGTTAGAATTGCATCATATTGCTTGCTATGTGAACAAGTTGTACATTGTCCCGACATGCTTAACTGTTACTTGCCTACGCGATTATTTGCTCATTTTGTTTTAAAAGCCACATTTTTGCATACAACTAGCATCATGAGGAGAGGTAGACCTCCAGTTGGCCGAGATCAGTCGGAGGACAGAATAGATAGACTGGAGAGGCTAGTTGAAGGTTTGGCCCGCGAGTTAAGGCAGACAAGACAGCAGTACACTAGTGCTACATCGACTCAGGCTGAGCAGACAAACGGCCGGAATGCAGTTCCACCTCCACCTCCTCCAGTACCACAAGTGCCCCCACAGCCAGCTTTATATGGGGACGACACGATAGCTCTGATCAGGGAGTTCAAGAAAATGAAGCCACCAAGATTCCAAGGGGGTATAGAACCGATGAAGATCGAAGCTTGGGTTTTGGAGATGGAAAAGCTGTTCGAGATCTTTCCCAGCACTGACACCCAGAAGGTGACATTAGCAGCTTTTACACTAGATGACGACGCTCGCAGATGGTGGATGATGGTTCGAGAAAGTAATCCAGACTTGACTTGGACCCGATTTTTAGAATTGTTCTACACCAAGCATTTTCCCTTAAGTGTTCGGAATCGCAAGGCTACCGAATTTCAGACTCTTACGCAAGGCAGTAGAACAGTAGCTGAATATAACCGTGCCTTTACAGAGTTGGCAAGGTACGCAACCCATATGGTCAATGATGAATATATGAAGGCTAGGAAGTTCGAAAGTGGACTCCGTGGACCGATACAAGACCGGGTCAACATGCTCAACATGCCGACTTATGCCGGAGTGTTGGACAAAGCTATTCTGGCCGAAGCCAACTTGAACAGATACCAGGGATCGGGAGAGAACCAGAGAAAAAGGCAGAGTTATGACAATCGCCGAGCACAGTTTGGTACCAAGAAGAAAGCGAACGTCGGCAGTGCAAGCAACCCAAGACAAGAGAGTGGTACTAAGCCGATATGTTCCAGTTGTGGGAAGCCACATTTCGAGGTCTGTCGTCGAGCGTCTGGGGCTTGTTACGAATGTGGTGAAGTAGGTCATTTTGTGAGGGACTGTCCAAAAACGAAGGCTGGGGAAAGTAAGAAAGATGAGAATACTTCGGGCTCCGTGCAGAAAGGTAACGCTGGGAAAGGACCGATGAGACAAGGCAGAGTTTTTGCACTGGTACCAGGGGACACTCAAAATGCTGAGGCGGTGGTGTCAGGTACACTTTCAATTTGCTCTCAAAATGCATATGTATTGATTGATTCGGGTTCTACGCATTCATTCATTTCTGCTAAGTTTGCCGAGAAGATTAATAGGAAACTAGAACCCCTTGATTATGTATTATCTGTATCTACTCCATCCGGGAGATCTATGAATGTTGCATCCATCTATCGAGCGTGTGTTGTTGTGATTGGGAATGTTGAACTGTTAGCTGACTTAATGCCATTGGACATAACTCATTTTGATGTTATTTAGGGAATGAATTGGTTAATGGCAAATCACGCGTCCATAAATTGTGTTTCAAAGAGTGTTACGTTAAAACCCCCAAACCTAGCCGAGGTCAGGTTTCAGGGAAAAGGAGTAGTGTCCCCACCTTACTTAATTTCATCCATGAAAGCCTATAGATTGATCCAAAAAGGGTGTCCAGGTTATCTGTGTAGCATATTAAGTAATTTGAATGGAGGCGTTGAGTTAGCCGACGTCCCAGTGGTTAGTGAATTCCCCGACGTCTTTCCAAATGATTTGCCTGGTCACTTAGTTGATAGAGAGGTAGAGTTTACGGTTGACATCATGCTGGGAACCCAGCCCATCTCTAAAACACCCTATAGGATGGCCCCTGCCGAGCTTAAGGGATTGAAACTTCAACTACAAGAGTTGCTAGATAAGGGTTTTATTAGGCCGAGCACTTCACCCTGGGGAGCACCCGTCTTGTTTGTTAAGAAGAAGGACGGCACACTCCGTCTTTGTATTGATTACCAGGAACTGAATAAGGTAACCATTAAGAATAAGTACCCGTTGCCGAGGATAGACGATTTGTTTGATCAGTTGCAAGGAGCACGAGTCTTTTCCAAAATTGATCTTAGATCGGGCTACCATCAGCTTAAAGTCAAGCCCGAGGATGTTGAGAAGACCGCTTTTCGGACGAGGTATGGCCACTACGAGTTTTTAGTGATGCCTTTTGGAGTGACCAATGCCCCTGTAGCCTTTATGGATTTGATGAATAGAGTCTTTAAGCCATACCTAGATGAGTTTGTGGTAGTCTTCATCGATGACATATTGATCTACTCTAAGAGTAAAGCCGAACACGAGGAGCATTTGAGGCTTACCTTACAGACTTTGAGGGATCGGAAATTGTATGCTAAATTTAACAAATGTGAGTTTTGGCTTTTCACTATTTCATTTTTGGGGCATGTAATTGATGAGGAGGGTATTTCGGTCGATCCTAGTAAAATTGAAGCCGTGGTGAATTGGCCGAGACCGACTAATGTGTCCGAGGTTCGTAGTTTTCTGGGATTGGCTGGTTATTACAGAAAGTTCGTAAAGGATTTCTCAAGGATTGCAATTCCATTGACCCAACTGACTAAAAAGGGAGTGGCTTACGAATGGACTAAGGATAGAGAAGCAGCCTTCCAGGAGTTGAAGACGAGGTTAGTCGCAGCACCAATTCTTGTACTACCATCAGGTAATGAAGAGTTCCATGTCTACAGTGATGCTTCGCATAAAGGTCTGGGTTGTGTATTAATGCAAAAAGGTAGGGTTATAGCATATGCCTCTCGCCAGTTAAAGCCACATGAAAAGAACTACCCCACCCATGATCTAGAGTTAGCTGCCGTGGTATTTGCTTTGAAGATTTGGCGCCACTACTTGTATGGAGCTTCTTGTCAGATTTTTACAGATCATAAAAGTTTAAAGTACTTGTTCACTCAGAAGGAATTGAATATGAGGCAGAGAAGATGGCTTGAGTTGTTGAAAGATTACGACATGCGGATTCAATATCATCCAGGAAAAGCTAACACTGTAGCCGATGCTCTGAGCAGAAAGGTGGTTGGAAATTTGGCATGCCTAACCGCGATCTCAGTGGAGCCGACTATTGTTGAGGAGGTAAAGACAAGGCAAATGGAGGATGAATTCTTCAAGAAGGTAGCTGGTGAGATTGTCACAAAGCCGAGATCCGGGTACACCTTAGAAAATCAAATACTCAAGTTTGAAGGAAGGTTGTGTGTGGCCGACGTCCCAGAGTTGAAAAGGAAAATTTTGCAGGAGGCTGTAGACACCCCATTTTTGACCGACCTTAAGACTCAGACGTCACCGATTGAGCGCTTGGTGATGTTGCATAATGTGCTCGTTCAGAAGTTTCAGAGTCACGGCCGTGAGCCCTGCCTCCGGACTTCCGAACCCTCTTCTGTGCTTTGCCTCGGTTTGCGAACCAAGCTCGGTTTTCTTTGTTTCTTTTCCCGAGGGAAGGGAGAGGTCCCGTAGACCATCTCTCAATGTCCGTAGGCTACATTTGGTGGCCGTAGGCCATTTTGCCCATTTCGGAGTCCGGTTTCTGGTTTTCGGAGCCGTTGGCCGTGTGCCTCGGTTCGGGACCGCTTAACCATCTCCGTTTGCTCCGGTTCTTGGCATACTTCCTATTTTCTCCCTTTTGAGGGACACTGGGGTCTGAGAAACCCACTTCGTGGCCGAACGCCACTTTCGGTGCTTAACAGCCCATTTTCGGGACCTCGAACTGCGCGTTTTGGTCCCCGAGCATTCGTTTTGCAACGGTTTTCGTTCATTTTTGGAAGGTACCTCTGTTTTATCACCGGGGAGGTCACTGAAGGGTGGGAGGCCAGTAATTGTTGCAGCAACCAGTTATACATCCTCCGACGCCCTCCGGCGCCCGTTTTTCGCACTTCCGGGCTAATGTTGAACCCCTTGGGCCCATTTTCTCGAACTTTGAACCACATATTTGTGATGTACACACATGAGAGGACCCTAAAAATTGGTGGCTGGCCAGTAATTCCATCTGACCCTTTTGAACCCCTCTTTCCAAGCTAATGTTGAACCCCTTGGACCCACATTCTTGAACTTTGAACCACAGGGTTGTGTTGTACACACATAGGAGGATACCATCAGTTGGTGGCCGGCCACTAAATCAGATTGACCCTTTTGACCCCTAGCCGGCCGGCTAGGGGGTGTGGCCGGCCGGCCACCTGAAGCAAAAGTAACAGGGCGGCCGAGTCCCTTGCACTGTGCACTTTACAGCTGTGGAGCTTTATCCCCCAGAAAAGATCTTTATCCGGGGGATATTTTGTGGGGGAAAGTTGCCCTCCTTTTCCCCCACCTTTACACCCCCTTTTTGGTGCATATAACCAGCATTCTATATCACATTCAAGGGCTAGAAAAATTGGCTTCAAGCTTCCATAGACAAAATCCCTCTCTATCTCTCTCATTTCCTAAAAAACTTCCAAGTCCCTAATCACCATTTCTTCTACACCACCAAGCTCTACCACCACCACCTCATTTCCAGCAACAAGGAAGGCTTCTCAAAGGCTAAAGGAGCTGCAAATTGATCCAAGAAGCAACAAAAGCTTTAGTCTTCAAGGGTGAGTAACATTTCTCTTCTTTGACCCTTTTTCTTGATCCATTTGTAAGCCCCACATGCTTTTTGTTTCAAGCTCCGGCCCTAACTGAAAAGGGCCTTCTTTTGAGCTCATTTTCATTCTTCATTAAGGGCTCAACCCTGTTTGAGCCCTCTATGATACACTTGCTTCATTGATCCTCTTATATGTTATAATCTTGCATGCTATTTTTGGCCCATGATTAATCTGTTTTTGAGGATGTTGTAAACTGATATTAGGCTTATTTTGAGCCCCTCTTCAACATTGAAGAAGGGCTCAACACCATTTGGGACTTCCATGTTATACCTACCTTTATACTCCTCTTTTATTCCCCATTCTTGCATGCAATGGCAGCCTACCATGCTTTTGTTTTTGGCCATTTTACAGTTCTGAAAAAGTGCTTATTTTGGTCCATTCTTCATGTTTTATTTAGGTCCTTTCATGGTTTGGGACCTCCATATGCCACTTCATGTTATATCTCTCTTTTATTCCCCATTCTTGCATGTTTAGTTAGCCTATCATGCTTTTGTTTTTGGCCATTTTACAGTTCTGAAAATAGTCCTATTTTGGCCCATTCTACATATTTTATTAAGGGTCTTTGGCTGTTTGGTGATTATTTTGCGTACCTCATGTTATAGCCACTTTTGAGCCTCATTTTGCATCACATTTCTAGCATGTTTGTATACTGATTTTGAGGCTGCCATAAACTGTAAATGTGCATATTTTTGGTCCCTCTTCAGTGTTGTAGAAGGGAATTTTTCAGTTTGGATTTTGCTTATATCACTTGCTTCATTACCCATCTCTTGGCCCTTATTCTTGCATGCCATTTTTGCCCTACCTATGCTTGCTGTTTGGCCATGTTTATAACTGTGAAAGTGCCTTTTTTGGGACTGCTTAGCTTCTGTATTTGCATTACATGTCCATATTGTGCATGCATTGCATAGCTATAGGCCATTTCGGGTGCCTAAATTCACATTTCGGGACAATTCCATGCATTTGGTATCATTTCGCCTCATTTCGGGACTGTTTTCCCCCATATTTTAGTGCTGAAATTCCATTGGAATGATTGCATACCATTTCCATGTCATTACATCACATTTTGCCATTGCCTCGGTTCGCGTGCCCGTGTGCACGCATTTCGAGGCACCTCATTTTTATCCGCCGGCATCCTATGTGAGTGTGGCTGAGGCTCACTCATGTTGGTATAAGCCCATATCATGTTTCCATGCCATTGCATCGCATTTCGCCATCGCCTCGATTTGCGTGCCCGTGTGCACGCATTTCGAGGCACCTCATTTTCATCCGCCGGCATCCTATGTGAGCGTGGCTGAGGCTCACTCATGTTGGTATAAGCCCATATCATGTTTTCATGCCATTGCATCGCATTCTGCCATTGCCTCGGTTTGCGTGCCCGTGTGCACGCATTTCGAGGCACTTCTTTTTTATCCGCCGGCTTCTTACGTGAGTGTGGCTGAGGCTCTCTCATGTTAGTATAAGTCCATGTTACATTTTCCATGCCATTTTAGTCACTTGCATTGCATATACCATCGCCTCGGTTTGCGTACCTGTGTGCACGCATTTCGAGGCATCTCATTTTCACAGCATAGTGCATACTAGGTTGTATCTTAGATCACTTTCTGCCATTTTCTTGGTTTGCGTGCCTGTGTGCACGCATTTCGAGGCATGTCATTCCATGGCATTGTGTATGTTAGGATTGTATCTTAGTTGCATTTCATGCATGTCATGCATATTGCATCGTGTTCGGAATAGGAGTTAGCCCGGGCACGGGAAACGAGGTACATTTCGTACTCCGAGTGACGGAATGTGTCTCAATTCCCCAGTCACCGACACTCCGGATTATCCATGATGGAGTTAGGTTTTAGCTATAGTTTCATGTGCATTCAATCCATATTGAATTGTGCAATTCGACTCCTCGGCCATCATGCCTCGATATGCGTGATTGGTGGCACGAGGATCGAGACATGCATATATCTGTGCAAATACATTGCTATGCCCCTTTCCTGCTCTCTGTTGCAGCAAAACGAAGAATCAGCAACTTTTTGGGGCTTGGCACGCATTTCAAGAACAGGTGTAAACAGAGGCTAATTGGGGCATTCCGGTGGATTTCCGCGCAAGACAACCCGGACATGCATCAGAAGCAAGGCAGTCCCTGGCTTGCACGCCAGTTTTACTTGTTTTCTTAGTTAATTTGTTAATTAATTAGGATTTTGTAATATTTTGGACTGTAATATTCTTTCATTCGGGACTGTAATATCTGGACTGTATATTTATTCGGATCCTCTGCGTGAGGGCACAACTGTAATAAGTGTGCGTGAGTGTGATGTATGTCTTCCAACCCCACGTCTTTCTCCCTTTTATTTATCCGCTTATGATGGTTAGATTAGGGCATATTTAAATTAGCATACAGTATGACAGCATGCTTGCATTCATTCATCTGTTTTGCATACACCGGGCTCGGCGCATCATACTAACTGCATTGTACTTTCAATTCCAAATTGAATACATGTTAGTTGTAGCATTCCATATGCCATGTTTAGAATAGCCGAGCCTGCTATAGTTGCATTTTTGCATGTGTTGCATTAGACATTTTTGTATACTTAGGATTCATGCATGATTTCTAATAAGTGTCTATTTTGGCTTGGAGTACTCGGTAAGTTTTATACTTTAGCATCCTTGCATGCGTGTGAGTGATTGCCATGAATAGCATGCTTACCATGAGGCTATGTGCTTATCTGATATAACTGCCTGAATGCCTGTGGGTGAAGGTTGGGTTATCTGAATTGGAATAAATCATCAAATGTTTTAAAGCCTACCTGCGGGTAGCAAACAATTTTCAAAAACAAACAAGAAATGTTTTGTTCCAATTCAGGCGATCCAGTCTATACTTGTATGCTGTGCGCATCACATAGTAACCTAGGCTAATAACCGGAATAAGAACATACAATGTTTTCAAAAATAGATATCACGGTTAGTAGAGGCCGGTCTATGACCCGGCGAGCGGGGGTGCTCACGAAGTGACCTTCCCCAATCGTACCCAAGTTCCCGAGCCGAGGCAACTTTGGTGATGACGGACACGTGGCCTTTTGGCACCGAGTCAGGGTTTCCTAAATTTCTCAAAAATAAAATATTTAGGTGGCGACTCTGTATCTGGCAAAGCAGTCCATGTTTGGCGCTTCTTTCAAAAATCAGTTTTTCTCAAAACGATTTGCCAGATTTGGACTCTTTGGTTCAGACCTAGAACCGTGACTGACAAAAGTCGAGTCCGAGCTGTGGCGAGGTCCCCCGCGGGCTTGTTACAGTTTCTGGCGACTCTGCTGGGGATTTAGAGAACTTGACTCGAACTCATGATATCTGTTTTTGACTACACTTGTGTGATTCTTTGCATTGCATTTGCATTGGTGCGCCTAGGACATCGTGTTTGCCATCTGCTATTCCTGAACGGTTTGCCGGAGGCTTGTCTTGTCAAGGCATGACCATAAGGCTGACCCGTTGTGGGCTCTGCCAGTATGGGAACACAAACCCCGGTTTTACCGGGGCACCCTCTTTGACCATTCGACCTAGTGCATATTCGGATCCATAGTGACCATTCCAAATTAGGACAGGTTGCTTACCCGTTTATAGGTTGTTTAAAACCGCTGTGTGCGTAGTGAAACCCTAGCTCCTGACAAAATAGGACAGGGAAACCCTACCCCAACATAGGGGTGTTTTGGCTCTCACTTATCTGTTATGTGCTTTAGAGTGCGTCTCTACAGGAATGCATGTATCAGTATATAAGTTTGGGCATCAGGCCTGCGGGCATCAGTTCAGTATTGTCAGCATCAGGCCTGCGGGCATCAGTTCAGTATATGAGTTTGGGTATCAAGCCTGCGGGCATCAGTTCAGTATTGTCAGCATCAGGCCTGCGGGCATCAGTTCAGTATTATGGGTATCAGGCCTGTGGGCATCAACCAGTATTTAAGAATTAGTTATCTGCGGATATCAGATTCTGTTTTAGGGGACAGTGATACAGGGATAATAATAAGTGTTCGAGGACAGTGTGCATTCGGCTTATTGACTGTGTGTTGATTATGCCCGGCTGTGCGTCATGCATTTTATTTTAAGCTGTTATGCTGTCCGTTTATCTGTTTATTTATTTCCTTTTCGCTTTATTTATCTTTTGCTAGGTCAGTTTTAGCACAATTGCTTCCAACCCAGCAGGCATTCCCCAAGCACTTTGGACACGAGGTCGTCGACTCCATCGATCTGAGGATCTAATCGACGGACAGCCAGTGTTCCATTCTCTACCCCCTGTTACCAGAAGGAAGCAGAAAAAGCGCAGTGTATCTGAACAGAGATCACCAGAACAGTGGTTTCCCCCATCAGTGGACAGTTGGATTGAGATCCCCATTGAGACAGATCTGTCAGTAGTTCAGATAAATCAAAACAGTATGACGGCACCAACAGGAGTTGAGGAAATGATGCGCCAAATGCAGGAAACCATGCGGGCCATGCAGCAGGATGCCGTTTGCCGAGATGAACTCGCTAAGCAGCAGGCCGAAATTATGAGCCAGCAGGCTGAGCTGATTACCAGACTGCAACAACAGAGTACAGCATCTGCTTCACACCAAATTCCTCCTCCGGCAGGAGCCCCATTACCTGAGCAGGCACCTGTTGTTCAGAACGCTCCTCCAAACACCCAGAATACTGTGCCGACTATCCAAAATCTGCAAGAGGACACAAATCTTCCAACGGGGCCAGCTCCGCCCCCGCTTCCACCACAACTGTCCAAGGTCCATACACCCAATCACCCGGACTCTCCATTCGAGGTCGAGGTTGATCATACAGCTCTGAAATTGAGCAAACTGGAGAAGCTCTTTAAGAAATCCCAAGGGGTCAAGGCTATGCCAGATATCGAAGATGGATATACCGAGGAGGCCGTAACACTCCCTGATAGGTTCAAAATGCCACAAATCGACCGCTTTGACGGGACCGGCGACCCCATGGTCCATATCCGACTGTTTGCAGACGTCTTGCGGCCAATGGGCCTAACACGACCACAGAAGCTCTCACTATTCGGCCGAACCCTATCGGGTGTGGCCTCCCATTGGTACGCAAAGTTACAAGATGAAGTGAAAAAGAATTGGGATGAAATGGATGAAGCCTTTGTCACGCAATATTCATACAACACTCAGATCGAGATCACAACTCGTGATCTTGAAACGACAAGGCAAGAGCCCAAGGAAACTTTCTCGGACTTTGTGATCCGATGGAGGGCAAAGGCGTCAACGATGACTTTAAGGCCCACTGACAAAGATCAAATCCGGATGATTGTGCGCAATCTCCACCCAAAGTTGATGCAGAGAATGATTGTAGTCCCCTTCCCTACTTTCGTAGATTTACATGAGATGGGGGTGCAAATCGAAGACGCAATGAAACAAGGTCTGTTTGACCACGACAGAGAACAACCGAGGAGGACGTTCAACCGTAACAACAATGCGGGCCCGAGTGGCGCTGCAAATACGAGAGCCTCGGAAGTTAGTATGGTCACCACCACTCCCCCTCCCCCTCCAAGGCCCATGACCGCCACACCCTTCTCCGGCGCGTCCGGAAGCAACACATAAGCCAACAGATTCCAACCGCGAGGCCAAAGAACCTTTACCCCACTATATATGCCCCTGACCAAAGTTCTGGGAATATTGATCAGAAAAAATCATTTAAAACCCCTGGAGCCAAAGCCATTACCGAATCCACTCCCCCCCTCTTATGACCCAGCAAAGTACTGCGCGTATCACCAACAACACGGTCATGACACCGACCGTTGTTACAGATTGCGTCATGAGATCCAGGATCTTATTGACAAACAGGTGATAGCGCCTCCTGATAAACCCAATGTTACAACCAACCCTCTCCCACCACATAACCAACCTCCCCCTCCCAACAGAATTAATTTTATCCAGACTGGGGTCGCATCTTACGATCCTAGCATCTATATTACGCCCACCCACCTACCCAAGTCGGAGGTGCTCCTCCCCGATTGCACTGACCTTTTGTGCATGGTGGACATCTCCAAAACCCAGCCAGAACCGATGGTGGTGACCGTCGAAGACAGGGCAGGGCAGATTTTGGGAGAGAATGAGATTGTTGAATCTGGGACTGGACAGAATTTTGCTGGGGGAGCCTATGATCCAAGCAAGTACATCCTATCAACGAGCCGAATTGGGCTAAGTGTAGAATTTCCAGAGACAGGAGAGCTATGCATGATCCGGGGGGATGGATCTGGGCTATGGGCAGATGATCTGACAGCCGTAGAGGAGGACTTTGCCAACCTGCAATTTCTCGATGACCAGGAACTGGGGGATGCGTCGATCAATTGGTATGATTATGAGGGATCAGCGGAGGCCACTGGATGGCTCGAGGATCAACCAGATGCAGTGGGGGAAGCCCAACCAGAACAGAGCCCGGCAGGGGCGGAAGTATCAGTTGTGGCCGGAATGGCCGAAAGTCAAGTTGTATCGCTGGAGAGCGCCGGTGCTAAGAATTTCGCTCGAGACATAGGCATTACGGATACGGGAATTATTGAACAAACAGCTGTACTGATGTAGCTGGAACGAGAAAAGTTTGAGGAGACTGAGAGAATTAGGAAAGCTAAAGGCCCTGAGGGGACTGAAAGTGCTGTGTGCACAAAGATAGAGAATGCTGCGAGCATGTGGACAGGGAATACTGCGAGTACAACTAAACCGGAGCCAGACAGGTGTCTGTTGGCTGCCGATGGAATGTGGTGGGAAGACGATGACTTATGTCTTGCCCACACGGATGAAGACTGGGGAAATAATCAACCGGATGACACTTGGTACCTCGATGAGGTTGACCATATGACAAAAAGTGGGTGGTACTTCAAACCCCCACATCTGGACCAACCCGAGGCATCCGGGAAGGATAGAGAAGCGGAGAAACAGAAGGAGAAGCAGATTGAAGAGGAAGTTGTGCTGAAACAATTAAAGAAGATACAAGCAGACATCTCCATCTGGGGACTGCTAATGGCATCACGAGTACATAGAGAAGCTGTTCTATCTGCTATGGACAAGTCCAAACTCTCCATAGACGCCACGCTTGAACAGCTGGTTGGGCTGGTTTTTCCGGGAGGAGGTTCCCCGACATTAACCTTTTCAGACAAGGAGCTACCGCCTGAGAGCACAAGTCATAACAAACCTCTCTATATTTCTGTGGAATGTAGGGATAAGTGGATACCGGTGGTACTTGTTGATACCAGGTCTGCAATTAATGTCTGCCCAACCAGAACGGCATATGCAATCGGGTTAAAGCCCGTGGACTTCGTCCCAACTACCCAAGTGATCAGAGCATACGACAATACCAGCAGAGAAGTGATGGGGACTGTTAAAATTCAAACCAAGGTTGGTCCAGGACAACACAGCATCGAATTTCATATCTTGGACGTTCCCACAACCTTTAACCTACTTTTGGGGCGACCGTGGTTGCACCAGGTCAAAGCAGTCTCTTCCACTCTACATCAGATGCTAAAGTACCCTCACGGGAAAGGGGTAGCGATCGTTTTTGGGAATTCATCAATCCATCCGCCGCCGGAAGTGTCCACACCTGTTTTGGAGATCGAGCACGGCACGGAGGATGTGTTTTTGTCGGGGTTCACTTTGGCCGAGGCTCAAGTGGTGCAGAATGTCATGGCTGTGAATGAGGGTATGTACGTTAGTGCTCAATCTATCTACCTCATGAACAAGCTAAAACATACTCCCGGGATGGGATTAGGGAGAAGCGGCCGGAAGGGCGTCTCAGTATTGGCCGAAGTGCCACACAACCCTCACGCCTTTGGACTGGGTTATCTGCCCACCAAAGAGGACTGGGTGAGGAAAGGAAAGGAAATGGCCGGAAGGGCCAGAGCAAAGAAGGCCGGGAAGCCATTTGAGTTAATGCACAGGCCCATCTGGGGTACCCTAAACGGACGCTTCGTCCGGGAGGGGGAAGATTTTCCATTCTGCGGTTTCCCGGAGCCATGGCTAAACGCAGAAGGGAAGCGCGTACCTGGTTTTGAAATCTTCTTCGACATACAATTATCTGGGGATGACGTTGCCGAAGCACAGACAGACCCACCAACTGAGGTTGAGCAGTGTGAAGCAGTGGATTCTAAGAGCACAGAGCTTGAAATGGGGGTAGCACTGGCGAGTCTACTATCAGATCCTCTGATCGGCCAAGAGTGCTTGGGGGATAACTCTTTGGTTTCTATGATTGGAGATGAAATAGCTGCAGGCTTTCCAGCGCCGATCTTGGATGCATCTATCGCACCTTCTCTCATCTGGCAATATGAAGAAGGCTTTTTTTTCTAGCAGTTCCGGGTCAGGTAGTGAGCCGGAATCTGATTCTACCGAATCTTGTGCGTCGGAATCAGATTCCAGCTCAACTGAGTCTGAGTCCGGTATTCCTGGGGGTGATAACCCGGATGCCACAATCCTGTCTAGGTCGTCATTTTCATTTTATTTTGAGTCTGTTGTAATAGAGGAATCTGACGGCTTGGAAATATTTAATGAGAATGATGTGGATGTGGTTTCTGAGTATTTTTCTGTGCCTTTGATTTATTGCTTAAATCAGGATTTTCAAAATTTTGATGAAAACAGCGAGGGAGAAATTCCCCCAGTTTTGCAACGATTAATTGATCAAGAGCAGGAAAGATTTGTTAAACCTTTAATGGATGAAATCACTACTGTGAATGTTGGTACTGAGAAGGACCCGCGGCTGGTCCAGATCGGGTCCACGTTGTCTTCAGAGGAGCGCGAGCGCTTAGTCGCTTTATTAAAAGATTTCAAAGATGTTTTCGCGTGGTCCTACGAAGACATGCCTGGAATCGATCCTGAGATTGTACAGCACCGGATCCCTCTTGATCCCGAGACCCGCCCTGTCAAACAGAAACTCAGAAGGATTCGCCCGGACTAGGCTCTCAAAATTAAGGAAGAGGTCACCAAGCAAATTGACGCAGGGTTCCTGCTGGTATCTGAATACCCAATTTGGTTGGCCAACATTGTTTCGGTGCCAAAGAAGGACGGCAGAATTCGGGTCTGTGTAGACTTCAGAGATTTGAACAGGGCCAGTCCGAAGGACGACTTTCCCTTGCCACACATTGATGAATTGGTGGATTTCACGGCAGGACACGCCTTGCTTTCATTTATGGATGGTTTCTCAGGCTATAATCAGATAGTGATGGCACCCGAAGACCGGGAGAAGACTGCGTTCACTACCCCGTGGGGTACATATTGTTATAGAGTGATGCCATTCGGGTTGAAAAATGCTGGAGCTACGTATCAACGGGCAGCAACTACAATATTGCATGATATGATCCATAAAGAGGTCGAGGTGTATGTGGACGACATGATTGTCAAGTCCAAAGATAGAGAGGGCCACTACACCGCCTTACAAAAATTCTTTCAAAGGATCAAAGAGTTTCGGCTGCGACTGAATCCCCAGAAATGCACGTTTGGTGTTACAGCAGGGAAGATGCTAGGGTTTCTGATTACACAAAGGGGCATCGAGGTCGACCCTTCCAAAATCAAGGCCATCTTAGAAATGCCACCACCAAGGACTGAAAAGGAGGTGCGAGGCTTTCTGGGTAAAGTGCAATTCATAAGACGGTTTATTTCTAAATTAACCTTGACTTGTGAACCACTTTTTGGTCTCCTGAAGAAAGGAAAGAAATTCCAATGGGACGGCCGATGTCAAGCAGCTTTTGAGCAGATCAAAGAATATCTACAGAACCCGCCCGTGTTGTCACCGCCAGAGCCGGGGAGACCGTTGATACTGTACCTTTCGGTAACTGAGACTACCATGGGCTGCATGCTTGCGCAGGAATCAGAAGACAAAGTGGAAAGAGCCATTTACTATCTGAGCAAAAAGATGCTGGATTACGAGACCCGCTATACACCGCTGGAGAAGGCTTGTTTGGCCTTGGTATGGGCAACCAGGAAGCTGCGGCACTACCTGTTAGCCCACTCTGTAATGTTGGTTTCGCGTTTGGATCCCATCAAATATCTTTTCGAGAAACCAGCACTTACGGGTAGGCTAGCTCGTTGGCTGCTGTTACTCTCCGAATTTGATTTGAAGTATGTAACGCGCAAGTCAGTAAAAGGTAGAGCGGTAGCGGAGTTCCTTGCCGACCACCCGGTTGAGAGGGATGAAGCGGTTGAGTATCTATTCCCAGATGAAGCCATTCTGCACGTCGAAGATGAAACTTGGACGATGTACTTTGACGGAGCGTCAAACCAGTATGGGTATGGGATAGGGGTGTTGCTGATAGCGCCTGATGATTCCCGTATCCCTTTAGCGTTCAAGCTCCGGTTCAAAGTTTCCAACAATGAAGCAGAGTATGACGCATGTATTGCTGGCCTGGAAGCAGCCCTGGAACTAGGGGCAAGACGGTTGGACGTCATTGGGGACTCGAACCTTGTTGTGTCTCAAGCAAAAGGAGATTGGAAAGTCAAGGAGGAAAGGATGATAATTTACCACCAAACCTTAGATCTGCTAATTCCTCGGTTTGAGAAGCTAAATTTCACCCACCTCGTAAGAGATAACAACAGGTTTGCAGATTCACTAGCAACTCTATCTTCCATGATAGACATCCCGTCCGGAGTCCGGATGCGTCCAGTCATTATTGATCAGAAGTTCGTGCCGGCATACGAGTCGATTTCCGCCATAGATGAGGTTCAAGACGGCAACCCCTGGTATTACGACATCTGGAACTTCTTGGAAAAGGAGACATATCCACTAAGGGCAAATGCCAAGGATAAGAGGGCTGTCAGAAGAATGGCCGCTTAGTTCATTATCTGCGGGGGTAAGCTGTACAAAAGGGGTCATCTGGGAATGCATAAGCTCTGTGTAGAAGCTGAAGAGTCGAAACGCCTGATGGAAGCCATCCATGGGGGGGAGTGCGGTGCACACATGAATGGAGTAATGCTGGCCAGAAAGATCCTCAGACAGGGCTACTACTGGTCAACCATGGAGGAGGATTGTATTAGCTTTGTTCGGCGATGCCACAAGTGTCAAATTCATGCAAACCGTATGAACATCCCGCCGTCAAAGCTGTATAACATGACTTCACCATGGCCTTTTTCAGTCTGGGGAATTGATGTGATCGGAGCTGTTACCCCGAAGGGGTCAAACGGGCATGAGTTTATCCTAGTAGCGATAGATTATTTTACAAAGTGGGTCGAGGCCCAATCATACGCGGTGTTGAAGGCGTCGCACGTCGCAAAGTTCATCAGAAACAACATCATCTGTCGCTACGGGGTGCCAAACGAGATAATTTCAGATAATGGTTCCCACTTTAAGAAAGAAGTGATAGACTTGTTGGAGAGATACAATGTGGCTTTCCATAAGTCATCTACATATCGGCCGCAGACCAACGGAGCGGTTGAGGCCGCCAACAAGAATATCAAGCATATACTGCAGAAGATGGTGGGAACCTATCGGGATTGGCCAGACAAGCTACCATTTGCTCTGTAGGGCTACAGGACTTCAATCAGAACTTCTACTGGAGCAACTCCATATTCATTAGTCTATGGAATGGAGGCTGTTCTACCCATTGAGATTGAGGTTCCGTCATTACGAGTATTGGCTGAATGCCAGATAGCCGAAGCAGATTGGCAGCAAAGCAGATTCGAAGAACTCATGCTCTTTGACGAAAGAAGACTGAAAGCACTGTACCACATCCAAGGCTATCAACGCAGAATTGCCCGGGCTTTCAACAAGAAGGTTAAGTCCAGGTGTAGACGTCCCCGAACGCCCCGGGAGGGACGAGCTCCCGTTCCGTTCATATTGGGGTCACTACAGCTCAGGACTCTCAAATTTGTCACGGTTCTAAGTCTGAACCAAAGAGTCCAAATCCGACAAATCGTTTTGAGAAAAACTGATTTTTGAAAGAAGTGCCAAACATGGACTGCTTTGCCAGATACAGAGTCGCCACCTAAATGTTTTTTAATGGGAAATTTAGGAAACCCTGACTCGGTGCCAAAGGCCACGTGTCCGTCATCACCAAAGTTGCCTCGGCTCGGGAACTTGGGTACGATTGGAGAAGGTCACTTCGTGAGCACCCCCGCTCGCCCGATCAAAGATCGGCCTCTACTAACCATGATATCTATTTTTGAAAACATTGTGTGTTCTTACTCCGGTTATTAGCCTAGGTTACTATGTGATGTACACAGCATATAAGTATAGACCAGGTCGCCTGGATTGGAACAAAACATTTCATGTTTGTTTTTTTGAAAGAGGTTTTGCTACCCGCAGGTAGGATTGAAACATTTGATGATTTATTCCAATTCAGATAACCCAACCTTCACCCACAGGCATTCAGGCAGTTATATCAGATAAGCACATAGCCTCATGGTAAGCATGCTATCATGGCATTCACTCACACGCATGCAAGGATGCTAAAGCATAAAACTCACCGAGTACTCCAAGCCAAAATAGACACTTATTAGAAATCATGCATGAATCCTAAGTATACAGAAATGCCTAATGCAACACATGCAAAATGCAATTATAGCAGGCTCGGCTATTCTAAGATGGCATATGAAATGTTACAACTAACATGTGTTCAATTTGGAATTGAAAGTACAATGCAGTTAGTATGATGCACCGAGCCCGGTGCATGCAAAACAGATGAATGAATGCAAACATGCTATCATACTGTATGCTAATTGAAATATGCCCTAATCTAACCATCAAAAGCGGATAAATAAAAGGGAGAAAGACGTGGGGTTGGAAGACATACAACACACACACGCACACTTATTACAGTTGTGCCCTCGCGCAGAGGGTCCGAATAAATATACAGTCCAAATATTACAGTCCCGAATGAAAGAATATTACAGTCCAAAATATTACAAAATCCTAATTAATTAACAAATTAACTAAGAAAATAAATAAAACTGGCATGCAAGCCAGGGACTGCCTTGCTTCTGATGGATGATGCATGTCCGGGTTGTCTTGCACGGAAATCCACCGGAATGCCCCAATTAGCCTCTGTTTACACCTGTTCTTGAAATGCGTGCCAAGCCCCAAAAAGTTGCTGGTTCTTCGTTTTGCTGCAACAGAGAGCAGGAAAGGGGCATAGCAATGTATTTGCACAGATATATGCATGTCTCGATCCTCGTGCCACCAATCACGCATATCGAGGCATGATGGCCGAGGAGTCGAATTGCACAATTCAATATGGAATGAATGCACATGAAACTATAGCTAAAACTTAACTCCATCATGGATAATCCGGAGTGTCGGTGACTGGGGAATTGAGACACATTCCGTCACTCGGAGTACGGAATGTACCTCGTTTCCCGTGCCCGGGCTAACTCCTATCCCGAACACGATGCAATATGCATGATATGCATGAATGCAACATAAGATACAATCCTAACATACACAATGCTATGAAAATGAGATGCCTCGAAATGCGTGCACACGGGCACGCAAACCGAGAAGATGACAGAATGCGATCTAAGATACAACCTAGTATGCACTATGCTGTGAAAATGAGATGTCTCGAAATGCGTGCACATGGGCACGCAAATCGAGAAGATGACAGAATGCGATGCAAATGACAAGAAATGGCATGGAAAATGTAACACGGACTTATACTAACATGAGAGAGCCTCAGCCATACTCACATAAGAAGCCGGTAGATGAAAATGAAGTGCCTCGAAATGCGTGCACACGGGCACGCAAATCGAGGCGATGGCATACGCAATGCAAATGACATGAAAACATGATAAGGGCTTATACCAACATGAGTGAGCCTCAGCCACACTCACATAGGATGTCGACGGATAAAAATGAAGTGCCTCGAAATGCGTGCACACGGGCACGCAAACCGAGGCGATGACAGAATGCGATGCAAATGACATGGAAACATGATATGGGCTTATACCAACATGAGTGAGCCTCAGCCACACTCACATAAGATGCCGACGGATAAAAATGAAGTGCCTCGAAATGCGTGCACACGGGCACGCAAACTGAGGCGATGACAGAATGCGATGCAAATGACATGGAAACATGATATGGGCTTATACCAACATGAGTGAGCCTCAGCCACACTCACATAGGATGCCGATTGGTGGAAAATGAAATGCCTCGAAATGCGTGCACACGGGCACGCAAACCGAGGCGATGGCAAAATGCGATGCAATGGCATGAAATGGATGACAATCATTCTAATGGAATTTCAGCAGTAAAATATGGGGGAAAACAGTCCCGAAATGAGGCGAAATGACACCAAATGCAAGGAATTGTCCCGAAATGTGAATTTAGGCCCCCGAAATGGCCTATAGCTATGCAATGCATGCACAATATGGACATGAAATGCAAAGACAGAAGCTAGGCAGTCCCAAAAAAGGCACTTTCAAAGTTATAAACATGGCCAAACAGCAAGCATAGGTATGGCAAAAATAGCATGCAAGAATAGGGGCCAAGAGAGGGGTAATGAAGCAAGTGATGTAAGCAAAATCCAAACTGAAAAATTTCCTTCTACAACATTGAAGAGGGACCAAAAATATGAATATTTACAGAACTGTAAAATGGCCAAAATAGTATACAAACATGATAGAAATGTGATGCAAAATAAGGCTCAAAAGTGGCTATAACATGAGGTATGCAAAATATTCACCAAACAGCCAAAGACCCTTAATAAAACATGTAGAATGGGCCAAAATAGGACTATTTCCAGAACTGTAAAATGGCCAAAAACAAAAGCATGATGGGCTAACTAAACATGCAAGAATGGGGAATAAAAGAGAGATATAACATGAAGTGGCATATGGAGGTCCCAAACCATGAAAGGACCTAAATGAAACATGAAGAATGGACCAAAATAAGCACTTTTTCAGAACTGTAAAATGGCCAAAAACAAAAGCATGGTAGGCTGCCATTGCATGCAAGAATGGGGAATAAAAGAGGAGTATAAAGGTAGGTATAACATGGAAGTCCCAAATGGTGTTGAGCCCTTCTTCAATGTTGAAGAGGGGCTCAAAATAAGCACATATCAGTTTACAACATGCTCAAAAACAGATTACTCATCGGCCAAAAATAGCATGCAAAATTATGACATATAAAAGGATCAATGAAGCAAGTGTATCATGGAGGGCTCAAACAGGGTTGAGCCCTTAATGAAAAGTGAAAATGAGCTCAAAATAGGGCCCCTTTCAGTTAGGGCCGGAGCTTGAAACAAAAAGCATGTGGGGCTTACAAATGGATCAAGAAAAAGGGTCAAAAGAGGAGAAGTGTTACTCACCCTTGAAGACTAAAGCTTTTGTTGCTTCTTGGACCAATTTGCAGCTTCTTTTGCCTTTGAGGAGCCTTCCTTGTTGCTGGAAATGAAGTGGTGGTGGTAGAGCTTGGTGGTGTAGAAGAAATGGTGCTTAGGGGCTTAGAAATTTTCAAGGAAATGAGAGGTCTAGAGATGGAGTTGTGTATGGAGGCTTGAAGAACAAAAATTCTAACCCTTGAATGTGATATAGAATGCTTGTTATAAGGGCCAAAGAAGGGGTGTAAAGGTGGGGGAAAAGGAGAGCAACTTTCCCCCACAAAATATCCCCCGGATAAAGATCTTTTCTGGGGGATAAAGCTTCACAGCTGTAAAGTGTACAGTGCAAGGAGCTCGGCCGGCCTGGTACTTTTGCTGCAGGTGGCCGGCCGGCCACACCCCCTAGCCGGCCGGCTAGGGGTCAAAAAGGTCAATCAGATTTTCTGGCCGGCCACCAATTGATGGTGTCCTCCTATGTGTGTACAACACAACCCTGTGGTTAAAAGTCCAAGAAAGTGGGTCCAAGGGGTTCAACATTAGCTCGGAAAGAGGGGTTCAAAAGGGTCAGGTGGAATTACTGGCCGGCCACCAACTCTTAGGGTCCTCCCATGTGTGTACATCACAAATATGTGGTTCAAAGTTCAAGAAAATGGGCCCAAGGTGTTCAACATTGGCCCGGAAGTGTGAAAAACGGGCGTCGGAGGGCGCCGGAGGGCGTATAACTTGGTTGCTGCAACAATTGCTGGCCTCCCACCCTTCAGTGACCTCCCCGGTGATAAAACAGAGGTACCTGTCAAAAATGAACGAAAACCGTTGCAAAATGAATGCTCGGGGACCAAAACACGCAGTTCGGGGTCCCGAAAATGGGCTGTTAAGCACCGAAAGTGGCATTCGGCCACGAAGTGGGTTTCTCAGACCCCAGTGTCCCTCAAAAGGGAGAAAATAAGATGCATGCCAAAAATCAGAGCAAACGGAGATGGTTAGGTGGTCCCGAACCGAGGCACACGGCCTGACGGTCCCGGAAAACCGGAAATCGGGCTCCAAAATGGGCAAAATGGCCTACGGCCACAAAATGTAGCCCACGGTCACTGAGAGATGGTCTACGGGACCTCTCTCTTCCCTCAGGAAAAGAAACAGAGAAAACCGAGTCTGGTTCGCAAACCGAGGCAAGGCACAGAAGAGGGTTTGGAAGTCCGGAGGCAGGGCTCGTAGCCGCGACTTTGAGACTTCTGAACAAGCACAACATGCAATATCACCGAGTGCTCAACTGGTAATGTCTGAGTCTCAAGGTCGGTCAAAAATGGGGTGTCTACACCAGGAATCTGAAAGAAGGAGATTTGGTGCTCAAAGACAACCGAGCTCCCATCCACGACCCAAGGGGCAAGTTCAAACCCAATTGGACTGGTCCTTACATCATCAAAGCTATCTGGTCAGGTGGGGCTGTGGTTCTGATGGATCTAGATGGCTTGGAGTTCTCACAACCGATCAATATGGACAAGTTGAAGAAATACTATCCTTGAGAGGCTCGCTAGGCCGAAAACCCGCAAAGGGCGGCCTAGGCAAAAGTCAGAGCACAAAAAAATTAGAAAATATAAAAACTGAGCTCGCAAGGTTGAAAACCCGCAAAGGGCGGCCTTGGCAAAAGTTAGAGCGCAAAAGGAGAGTGAAAATACTCGAGTGAACCTTAACCTGAACTACGTAAGGCTTGATTCCCATCTTTGGGATACGTAGGCAACTTCACCTTGAAGTTCAGCCATAAACTTTTCCCCGATCAACTCTGTCCATTTTGATCATCTCAGTCATCTTTAACCATCAGCATTTATCGTGATCTCCGGTACGGTGCTGTTCAAACTAGGGGCAACTTTCCGTTGCCGCGACGGTGCAAAGTTACTCAGACAAGGGGCAACTTTCCGTTGCTTTGCAGTGCCGCATTGTTCTTCAGACTAGGGGCAACTTTCCAGTTGCGGGGATCTGGGGTTGTGCATCTCAGTGACAGATTTTCGGCGTGTCCAGTTCTGATCCACATCGAAAATAGTTTTGAAAAGTTTTAATAAAAGTTGACTTTGTTCAAATTAATCTTTTTACGACTAAGACCATTTTTGGACCAAAAGCAGAAAATTTTCAGTACCACAACTTTCAATTTCATTGATTTCAAAATAGAGTTCTCCTGCTCTTGCATTACAATCGAGGTTGCTTTTTTTTAGTACATTCATAAAGAAAACTTGAAAATGCTAAATAAGCAATAAATTTGGGGCATAGTTGAATCAAGTATCTCTGCGTCCCCTCCCAGAGCTGGACGGAGCATCTGATGCCAAGCTAGGCCCAACCTGTGCCTCCTCATTGAGCCAATCCAAGCACTCATCGGACAAAGTGCAACTGAAAGTGGAAGCAGGGGCCAGGAGCTCTCTAGTCCTCCATGCTGTGGCGTATCGGGCAAGCTGTGCACCCCGGACCGGGAAAGCGGCTGGATACTCAATCCCCTCCAGTGGGCAGGTCTGATCATGACCAAACTGACGCAGGAACCGGAACGGAAAATAGAATACGCAGTGGGTTAGACCAATCAATTGGATCCCAATCAGCCGGGACATACTATAGCTCATTGCCGGGAGGTTGAGCCAAGGACAACGCCAAGCAATGCCGTCTGCGGACAAATTGCACATCCAATCGAACCACCACCTTTCATCAAGAGCATTGACTAGGCGCTGCCGAAAAAAGTAGCCTCGAGCTGAATAGGCCGGGCAAGAGTCCACAACCTGCAACTTATCCATTAACCATACCTAGGGGAGGGATGGAAAATGAGAGAATAAAGAACAGAGAGATGTACGATGAGAGAAAAGTGAGACAAAGGTTTTGTGAGAAAAACCGAGCCTGAGGGCCGAGTGATGTGAGCAAATATATATGTAAGGTCGGGTGGGAAACATTACCTGCAGCAGCAGTGGACTCCCAGCAAACCTAGTCGCCTCCCGGCGATAGACAGAATCTAAGCCCATCAGTGTCTCGGCCAAGGTCATGGCAATACAGTTCTTTCCTTCTCTCAAACCTTGGGCGACTTCAATCAGGCGAATGCTAGCCCCGCCGAAGCCCGAGGAAAGCAGAAAGTGAGATAACAAACATAAGCAGAGGGCGTGTTGCCGGAAACCCTGCCAATAATGGTTGCTGCGGTCACCGGCGTCGGAAAAACGGTGGATCAAGCCGAGGATGTCCAGTTCCCCACTGCAGATCAGAGATCGAGCGTCATGCGCCGTGAGCCCACACATCCGCCCTAAAGCCTGAGCATGGCCAAAACGGAGCTGGGGCAAGATCACTTCAGAGCATTCAGACTCCATCAAAACCTGAAAATCTTCGAAAGTGGGACACATCTCTTGGCCGCCAAAGCTAAAAACATGCGTCACTGGATTCCAGAACCTTGCCGCGGCATGGAGAAAAGGAAGCTGTAGCGGAGTACGGCTCAGCGTGAATAGTACATTCAAGCCGAAACCCCGGAAGTTCAACTTTTCCGAGCCATCTAGAGAAGAGATCCAAGATGTGACATTTTCTGCGAGAAATGCCTCCATCTTTGTCTAAAACTAAGATGAAATGAATGTTCCCGAAGTTGAGGCTTTTATAGAGGGAAAGACACTATTCACGGGGACACGTGTCAAAAATCTGGTGGCTGCAGGACTAAGTGGCCGGCCGGCCACCTTTTCTGGCTGGCCAGCCATTTACTTTTTCAGAAATGGCCGGCCAGCTGTCTCTCTCCACAAAAATGGCCGGCCGGCTCCCAAAGATGGCAGGCAATGCTGCAGTGTATCTCCTTGGCCCTGTTTTACCCTTCGAAGGAAAGTTTTAAGCATTTCCATGCAACGGGAGAATCAAAGGCCTTCATCTCCCTCCGTTTCGGATGCGTTCCGGTGCCCAGATCGTCCGAAGTACACTCTGTTATTGCTGAGTTTTGATTATCGAGTTGTTGTTTTGCTTATCGAGTTGTTTGTCGAGCGGACGTGTTTCGTATTTTCGAGTCATTGTTCTTTGTTTAAACAATCTTTGTTTAAAGTTTTGTTTATTTGCATTGTCAACGTTGTTGCATTTTGCTTATCGAGTTGTAAACTTCCTAAGGTTCTGTTGTATCTTAGTAGGTTGAGTTGCTTAGTTTGTTGCGTCGGTTCACTACCTGACTTGGTGATTACAATGCACATTCCCATTCAATTTCATTTTTGTGCGAAATAAATTGATGCGATACGATGCTAAAAGTTTAAAATACAAACACCTTTTCAAAAGCTATTTCATTCCATCATGCTTTACAACAAACAAAGGTACAAGTTTTACGAAAAATAAAACTGCCTAACAATGTGCAAAGTGCTACAAACTACTAGCAAAAAGAAAAATAAAGCAGGAAATAGCAACATCAATGTCCTCGGGAGCGGGAACGAGAAGCACTCATCATCCTCTTCTGCGGGACAACCTCCGCACCATCATCATCATCTGAGTCGGAGCTGTCATCCTCAGGATCCCCCTCAACCTCGCCTCTATTCCCCGAGCCAAAACCGGAGCCCCCCTCCTCAGCAGATGTCTCTGACTGATGGTCGGTAGCCTCCTCCTCCTCCTCAACATCCTCCTCCTCCTCATCAGGCTCCACCTCCACAACGTGAGCCCTGCGTCTGTGGACAGGCCCTCCTCGAGCTCCTCGAAAGGGCCTAGATGGCCCGGCTCCTCGGAAAGGCCGGGATGGCCCCGCCCCCTGAAAAGGCCCGGGTGACCCAACTCCCTGAAAAGGCCCAAATGGCCCAGCTCCCCAAGGAGGCCCAGATGGTCTGGCCTGCAGCTGACCGGACCATGAAGGCATCTGAAAACAAAGAGTTCAATTCAAATACATCAGTCCAAATATATACATCAGGTGCAGACACAAGCAAAGGCTACATGAAGTGGGTGCATGTAAATACAGTGTACAAGTGGAGTGTGTGTCAGATGTGCTCTACACAAGTAGTCTATCGATGCAGTAGGAATCAGCATGTCATCAGAAGTATGATAAATGCCAGAAAACTGAAGGGTACCTGAATGCCCGCGACAGACAACTGTGCCTCCCTCCGCAGAACCATGCCCTCGAGTGTGGCCACCAGTCCAACCACCTCCTCCATGTACCCTCGCGGTGGCTGCAAAAATGAGTTCATAATCATCAGTGAACAAAAGAATGTCTAAACATCTGAATGATGAATGAAAAACAGTGGAGCATACTAGCGGTGAGTCAGGATCAATGGCGTATCGATCACTGGGCATCGGAGGCTCTAGCGGGATCGGAGTCGGAGAGATAGCCCCATACTGCCACGCCATCAACTCAGTAGGCATATCTGGCCATCCAGGATGAGGATAAGTCGACGGAGTCGGAGGAACCAGTCTACTCCCACCTCTAGATGTACCAGCCCTGCTAGTAGAAGGGGCGTCTGCAGCCCGAGCCCGAGCCTGGCCCGAGGATGACATACCGGCAGGCCTCATCATTGGGATACGAGCTCCCGTCAATGGAGGCATCAAATATATGTGACGGTAAGTGGCGTAGTCGCCCTCCTCAATATATAGTAAAGCATCACTACCCAGCATGGCGCCGACTACCTCCGAGTAAGAGAGTCTGTCAGCAGTCCGCATACTGACTGGGGGTACTGCGGGAGGATCCTGAGAAAGATACCCCCATACCTGGCGCAGAAAGCGTTCCCCCAGGAACCATGCCCTGCCAACCGGCCCTTCGAGCAGGACCCTATACTGGGAGATGTCCAACCCTCCGGGATACTGAAGCCGGAGACCATCACCCAAGGACACCCAGGGCTGCCATGTGATCTGTGGGTGACAAATGCATAAACCAATCAGAAATCGAGAATATACAGAGCAAATCAAAGATAAAAATGAAAGGAACTGAAAGTTCTGAGGTACCTCTAAATGTCGCACAGTGTCAAAGTACTGTCGCAGGTAAAGGAGGGTCTCTCGAGGTCTCGGCCGGTGCGGGCCCTCGAACACCAGAGAATATGGGGTCATGGGGAGCCCTGCCACCTCCAACTCTGGGGCTAATGATGGGAAGTATACATAGACCCATAGCTGAGAAAAGCAGTGCAGAATGTAAGTACGAAATGCTGAGAGCAAAATACAGACTGTAAAAGTGCGCTGTGTGTGCAATGTACAAGTAATGAAGAGCAGAAATGTAAATCAAGAGGACAGAAAAGTACCTCCCAGGCTCTCCAGTAGCCGCCAAGTAAATTGCCCCGCCCGCGGGAGGTCGCGCTCATATAAAAGTAAAGGGTAGCCAGGCCGGCGCCCCCCCAGTCAAATCTACTGACCTGTGATAGGTCGACCAGAGCGCTCAGCAGATATAACCCAACTGTGTTCCCTCTATTGGCGAACAGGGTAGTCCCGAAGAGGAACATCAGGAAACCACGGGCATACTGCTCCGTCTCCTCAGGAGTCTCGGGCACCATCTCTGCCCGCCGGAAGTGGGAAGAGAACCAAGTGTATCGGACTCTCCCAGAAACCCTGTCAACAGGCGGGCGAGCCCCCAATAGATACATCCAAGCGGCCTCCCACTCGCCCATATCCTCATCATAGGGGATGGACCAACCTCCTATGTCCAAGCCAGTCAACACAGCGAAGTCTAGAGGCGTCATAGTCATGTCCCCGGTGGCAGAGAAGTGAAAGGAGTTGGTGGTGTCCCACCATCTCTCTACCAAGGCTGCCATCAATGTCCTCCTGGCAGGACAACGTGACAACCCGACGCAGAAGGGCCCGAACCCTGCCAAGTCTACTAAGTCTCGGACACCCTCCGGGAGCTCGGCGTACCAGTCCCGCGCGATGGTGGAACCATACCCCCGCACACTGCGGGAACCAACCTGCATTCAGAATGAATACATGTGTCAATAATGAAATGAAATGGGCTGTGTGCCAATGAAATGAACTGGGCTGCGTGCCAATGGAATGAAATGGGCTGTATGCCGATGAAGTGAAATAAGCTATATGCAAATTCAATCTGGGCTGCGTGTTCAGAAAATTTGAAGTTTGGGCTGCGTGTTCAACTTTCTATCAGTGTGGGCTGCGTGTTCACTATTTAATCTGGGCTGCGTGTTCAGAAAATTTAAAGTTTGGGCTGCGTGTTCAACTTTCTATCAGTGTGGGCTGCGTGTTCACTATTTAATCTGGGCTGCGTGTTCAGAAAATTTGAAGTTTGGGCTACGTGTTCAACTTTCTATCAGTGTGGGCTGAATGTTCACTATTTAATCTGGGCTGCGTGTTCAGAAAATTTGAAGTTTGGGCTGCGTGTTCACTATTTAATCTGGGCTGCGTGTTCAGAAAATTTTGAAGTTTGGGCTGCGTGTTCAACTTTCTATCAGTGTGGGCTGCGTGTTCACTATTTAATCTGGGCTGCGTGTTCAGAAATTTTGAAGTTTGGGCTGCGTGTTCAACTTTCTATCAGTGTGGGCTGCGTGTTCACTATTTAATCTGGGCTGCGTGTTCAGAAATTTTGAAGTTTGGGCTGCGTGTTCAACTTTCTATCAGTGTGGGCTGCGTGTTCACTATTTAATCTGGGCTGCGTGTTCAGAAAATTTAAAGTTTGGGCTGCGTGTTCAACTTTCTATCAGTGTGGGCTGCGTGTTCACTATTTAATCTGGGCTGCGTGTTCAGAAAATTTAAAGTTTGGGCTGCGTGTTCAAATTTCAACTAGTGTGGGCTGCGTGTTCACTATCTAATCTGGGCTGTGTGTTCAGAAAATGTAAAGTGTGGGCTGTGTGTTCACTTTCAAATTCGGGTTGTGTGTTCGACAAATCAGTGTTTGAGCCGTGTGTTCTAATGTGGGCTGTGTGTTCGCAATTAATTAATGAGCCGAGTGTTTAGAAATTCGAGTGTTGAAACTACATGTTCAGGATGCAAGCAAAGTACTATGTCATAAGCTAAACTGCGTGTTCAAGCATGGCAAAGGTGCGAAATGTACGAAAAATACAGAAAATGAAGTAAATACCTCTCGGGCCTCATGAGAGAGGTGATGCTCCGGCTCTCGGAGAAGCAGATCCCCGGGTGCTCGCTCGTCAAAGCTAGTGAAGTGACGGAAAACGGCGCGCGGAAGAACATGTGCTGGCGGGTTGTACCTCCCAGGAATAAAAGGTCGGGTCCTCGGGGGTAGGGTCATGGGATCAAAATCATCTCCGGCACCTGGAAAGCCTCCGCCGTGGGGAGAATTGCCCGCCATTTTCAGAAGATCTGCAAAGGGAGCAAAAATGAGCGAAAATGAGCCAAAATTGGAAAAAGTCAACGAAAGTCAACTCTCGGGAAATAAAAAGTCAACAAAAGTCAACTCCCGAGAAAATCTTCCAAATATTGAGACAAACTTACCTCAAGTGGCGAAAATGCAAAAAGAAGCTCCGAAGCCGGAATTTAATCGCTTCAAAGTGCTTGAAACTGAATGTTTTTGCGGAAACAATTTGCACGGGGCGTTGGAAAACGCGTATGAAACTCAGATCTGGAGAAGAAAGTGTTGTAGGAGGCAAGAAAGGAAGGGACCTCGGCTGCCTTATATAGGCCCCAAGTCTTGGATTGAAGGAGCATCAAAAAGGAGGTGAAAATACCAAAATACCCCCAGATTTGGGCATATGGCCGGCCAGCTACTTTTTCTAGCCGGCCAGCTAGTTGCTTTTTGGAAAACTGGCCGGCCAGCTATTTGCTTTATGGAGAACCGGTTGGCCACCTCCCCTTGGGAAGATAAACGGCCGGCCATGTCCCCCACATGCCCACCTAGCTCCCTGCAAATTTTGAGGAAGATCGGAGTTCCCGGGACCTGAAAAAGTTCAAGAAAAGTACACTTCCGGTCGCGAAATAGCTCCGCCGGGACTTCAGCTTCAAGTTCTGACATATGTCTCATCGTCATTCATCGAAATCAAAGTGTATCCTTTTTGAATGAGTTGTAGCCCTTCCAGGAAGTGGGTCGGAGGCCGTGATTGAGTCGCCTTCGCCGAAACACGCGTTTCTGTACTCGTTATTTCATGACAAACGGACACCCTGATTCATGCTCGTGTCACATTATTTTGCATTCTCATGAGCATACCTGCATTTTTATGCACATTTCTTGACATTGGCATACCTCTATGTTTGAGCATACGTTGTCACGCATGTTCCACTCTTGCATTGCGATGCATTCACTCACCGGCACTGCGTGTGTCGAACTTTCGGAATCACATTAAATATATGTTGTTATCATATTATGCTCGTTGAGTTTCTCTCTTTTGCAGACACGATATTGTATGTACGGTTCAATTGAGGCTGGTACGACCAGACGAATCGCGCAGGTATCGTATCTTCTCCGTGTGAGACGTGGTGGGGATTGAATAATCCTCCGCATTCTTAACTGCATGAAATGTAGTTGTTGTTTTGCATTCTTGCTTAAAACTGTTGCATCTATTTGCGAATACTTGTTTCATTACAGCTTGCTGCATTCGCATGATCATGAGTGATGACCGGCTTCGCGTAGCGTATAAGTCCAACTTTCAAAACCAGCTTCGCGTAGCGTATAAGTCCAATCTTCAAAATCTTCTTGCATTATCATTTGCATTTTGCCCCCTGCCTGCGGGCATGCCTGCGGGCACATCTCTGTTTATCTTGTACGTCTGTCTAAGTCTTCGGCCTTGTCAAAAATGGGTCGTCTCTGGGCTTTGACATTCACTCCCGTCACTTGTGACTTCCGAGTTCTGTCAAAGAGGGGCAACTGTAGACACCCCATTTTTGACCGACCTTAAGACTCAGACGTCACCGATTGAGCGCTTGGTGATGTTGCATAATGTGCTCGTTCAGAAGTTTCAGAGTCACGGCCGTGAGCCCTGCCTCCGGACTTCCGAACCCTCTTCTGTGCTTTGCCTCGGTTTGTGAACCAGGCTCGGTTTTCTTTGTTTCTTTTCCCGAGGGAAGGGAGAGGTCCCGTAGACCATCTCTCAATGTCCGTAGGCTACATTTGGTGGCCGTAGGCCATTTTGCCCATTTCGGAGTCCGGTTTCCGGTTTTCGGAGTCGTTGGCCGTGTGCCTCGGTTCGGGACCGCTTAACCATCTCCGTTTGCTCCGGTTCTTGGCATACTTCCTATTTTCTCCCTTTTGAGGGACACTGGGGTCTGAGAAACCCACTTCGTGGCCGAACGCCACTTTCGGTGCTTAACAGCCCATTTTCGGGACCTCGAACTGCGCGTTTTGGTCCCCGAGCATTCGTTTTGCAACGGTTTTCGTTCATTTTTGGCAGGTACCACTTTTTTATCACCGGGGAGGTCACTGAAGGGTGGGAGGCCAGTAATTGTTGCAGCAACCAGTTATACATCCTCCAACGCCCTCCGGCGCCCGTTTTTCGCACTTCCGGGCTAATGTTGAACCCCTTGGGCCCATTTTCTCGAACTTTGAACCACATATTTGTGATGTACACACATGAGAGGACCCTAAAAATTGGTGGCCGGCCAGTAATTCCATCTGACCCTTTTGAACCCCTCCTTCCGGGCTAATGTTGAACCCCTTGGACCCTTTTTCTTGAACTTTGAACCACATATTTGTGATGTACACACATGAGAGGACCCTAAAAATTGGTGGCCGGCCAGTAATTCTATCTGACCCTTTTGAACCCCTCTTTCCGAGCTAATGTTGAACCCCTTGGACCCACATTCTTGAACTTTGAACCACAGGGTTGTGTTGTACACACATAGGAGGATACCATCAGTTGGTGGCCGGCCACTAAATCAGATTGACCCTTTTGACCCCTAGCCGGCCGGCTAGGGGGTGTGGCCGGCCGGCCACCTGAAGCAAAAGTAACAGGCCGGCCGAGTCCCTTGCACTGTGCACTTTACAGCTGTGAAGCTTTATCCCCCAGAAAAGATCTTTATCCGGGGGATATTTTGTGGGGGAAAGTTGCCCTCCTTTTCCCCCACCTTTACACCCCCTTTTTGGTGCATATAACCAGCATTCTATGTCACATTCAAGGGTTAGAAAAATTGGCTTCAAGCTTCCATAGACAAAATCCCTCTCTATCTCTCTCATTTCCTAAAAAACTTCCAAGTCCCTAATCACCATTTCTTCTACACCACCAAGCTCTACCACCACCACCTCATTTCCAGCAACAAGGAAGGCTTCTCAAAGGCTAAAGGAGCTGCAAATTGATCCAAGAAGCAGCAAAAGCTTTAGTCTTCAAGGGTGAGTAACATTTCTCTTCTTTGACCCTTTTTCTTGATCCATTTGTAAGCCCCACATGCTTTTTGTTTCAAGCTCTGGCCCTAACTGAAAAGGGCCTTCTTTTGAGCTCATTTTCATTCTTCATTAAGGGCTCAACCCTGTTTGAGCCCTCTATGATACACTTGCTTCATTGATCCTCTTATATGTTATAATCTTGCATGCTATTTTTGGCCCATGAGTAATCTGTTTTTGAGCATGTTGTAAACTGATATTAGGCTTATTTTGAGCCCCTCTTCAACATTGAAGAAGGGCTCAACACTATTTGGGACTTCCATGTTATACCTACCTTTATACTCCTCTTTTATTCCCCATTCTTGCATGCAATGGCAGCCTACCATGCTTTTGTTTTTGGCCATTTTACAGTTCTGAAAAAGTGCTTATTTTGGTCCATTCTTCATGTTTCATTTAGGTCCTTTCATGGTTTTGGACCTCCATATGCCACTTCATGTTATATCTCTCTTTTATTCCCCATTCTTGCATGTTTAGTTAGCCTATCATGCTTTTGTTTTTGGCCATTTTACAGTTCTGGAAATAGTCCTATTTTGGCCCATTCTACATATTTTACTAAGGGTCTTTGGCTGTTTGGTGATTATTTTGCGTACCTCATGTTATAGCCACTTTTGAGCCTCATTTTGCATCACATTTCTAGCATGTTTGTATACTGATTTTGAGGCTGCCATAAACTGTAAATGTGCATATTTTTGGTCCCTCTTCAGTGTTGTAGAAGGGAATTTTTCAGTTTGGATTTTGCTTATATCACTTGCTTCATTACCCATCTCTTGGCCCTTATTCTTGCATGCCATTTTTGCCCTACCTATGCTTGCTGTTTGGCCATGTTTATAACTGTGAAAGTGCCTTTTTTGGGACTGATTAGCTTCTATCTTTGCATTACATGTCCATATTGTGCATGCATTGCATAGCTATAGGCCATTTCGGGTGCCTAAATTCACATTTCGGGACAATTCCATGCATTTGGTATCATTTCGCCTCATTTCGGGACTGTTTTCCCCCATATTTTAGTGCTGAAATTCCATTGGAATGATTGCATACCATTTCCATGTCATTACATCACATTTTGCCATTGCCTCGGTTCGTGTGCCCGTGTGCACGCATTTCGAGGCACCTCATTTTTATCCGCCGGCATCCTATGTGAGTGTGGCTGAGGCTCACTCATGTTGGTATAAGCGCATATCATGTTTCCATGCCATTGCATCGCATTTCGCCATCGCCTCAGTTTGCGTGCCCGTGTGCACGCATTTCGAGGCACCTCATTTTTATCCGCCGGCATCCTATGTGAGCGTGGCTGAGGCTCACTCATGTTGGTATAAGCCCATATCATGTTTCCATGCCATTGCATCGCATTTTGCCATCTCCTCGGTTTGCGTGCCCGTGTGCACGCATTTCGAGGCACCTCATTTTCATCCGCCGGCATCCTATGTGAGCGTGGCTGAGGCTCACTCATGTTGGTATAAGCCCATATCATGTTTTCATGCCATTGCATCGCATTCTGCCATTGCCTCGGTTTGCGTGCCCGTGTGCACGCATTTCGAGGCACTTCTTTTTTATCCGCCGGCTTCTTACGTGAGTGTGGCTGAGGCTCTCTCATGTTAGTATAAGTCCATGTTGCATTTTCCATGCCATTTTAGTCACTTGCATTGCATATACCATCGCCTCGGTTTGCGTACCTGTGTGCACGCATTTCGAGGCATCTCATTTTCACAGCATAGTGCATACTAGGTTGTATCTTAGATCACTTTCTGCCATTTTCTTGGTTTGCGTGCCTGTGTGCACGCATTTCGAGGCATGTCATTCCATAGCATTGTGTATGTTAGGATTGTATCTTAGTTGCATTTCATGCATGTCATGCATATTGCATCGTGTTCGGAATAGGAGTTAGCCCGGGCACGGGAAACGAGGTACATTTCGTACTCCGAGTGACGGAATGTGTCTCAATTCCCCAGTCACCGACACTCCGGATTATCCATGATGGAGTTAGGTTTTAGCTGTAGTTTCATGTGCATTCATTCCATATTGAATTGTGCAATCGACTCCTCGGCCATCATGCCTCGATATGCGTGATTGGTGGCACGAGGATCGAGACATGCATATATCTGTGCAAATACATTGCTATGCCCCTTTCCTGCTCTCTGTTGCAGCAAAACGAAGAATCAGCAACTTTTTGGGGCTTGGCACGCATTTCAAGAACAGGTGTAAACAGAGGCTAATTGGGGCATTTCGGTGGATTTCCGCGCAAGACAACCCGGACATGCATCAGAAGCAAGGCAGTCCCTGGCTTGCACGCCAGTTTTACTTGTTTTCTTAGTTAATTTGTTAATTAATTAGGATTTTGTAATATTTTGGACTGTAATATTCTTTCATTCGGGACTGTAATATCTGGACTGTATATTTATTCGGATCCTCTGCGTGAGGGCACAATTGTAATAAGTGTGCGTGAGTGTGATGTATGTCTTCCAACCCCACGTCTTTCTCCCTTTTATTTATCCGCTTATGATGGTTAGATTAGGGCATATTTAAATTAGCATACAGTATGACAGCATGCTTGCATTCATTCATCTGTTTTGCATGCACCGGGCTCGGCGCATCATACTAACTGCATTGTACTTTCAATTCCAAATTGAATACATGTTAGTTGTAGCATTCCATATGCCATGTTTAGAATAGCCGAGCCTGCTATAGTTGCATTTTTGCATGTGTTGCATTAGACATTTCTGTATACTTAGGATTCATGCATGATTTCTAATAAGTGTCTATTTTGGCTTGGAGTACTCGGTAAGTTTTATGCTTTAGCATCCTTGCATGCGTGTGAGTGATTGCCATGAATAGCATGCTTACCATGAGGCTATGTGCTTATCTGATATAACTGCCTGAATGCCTGTGGGTGAAGGTTGGGTTATCTGAATTGGAATAAATCATCAAATGTTTTAAAGCCTACCTGCGGGTAGCAAACCATTTTCAAAAACAAACAAGAAATGTTTTGTTCCAATTCAGGCGATCCAGTCTATACTTGTATGCTGTGCGCATCACATAGTAACCTAGGCTAATAACCGGAATAAGAACATACAATGTTTTCAAAAATAGATATCACGGTTAGTAGAGGCCGGTCTATGACCGGGCGAGCGGGGGTGCTCACGAAGTGACCTTCCCCAATCGTACCCAAGTTCCCGAGCCGAGGCAACTTTGGTGATGACGGACACGTGGCCTTTTGGCACCGAGTCAGGGTTTCCTAAATTTCCCAAAAATAAAATATTTAGGTGGCGACTCTGTATCTGGCAAAGCAGTCCATGTTTGGCACTTCTTTCAAAAATCAGTTTTTCTCAAAACGATTTGCCGGATTTGGACTCTTTGGTTCAGACCTAGAACCGTGACTGACAAAAGTCGAGTCCGAGCTGTGGCGAGGTCCCCCGCGGGCTTGTTACAGAGGCTCATGGTTCCAAGTTTGCTGTCCACCCCGGGAACACCAAGATGTATCAGGATGTGAAGCAGACGTTTTGGTGGCCAAATATGAAAGGAGAGATAGCCGAGTTCGTGTCCCAGTGTCTGTATTGTCAACAAGTAAAAGCGGAACATCAAAGGCCAGCATGACTTCTTCAACCTTTGCCGATTCCTGAGTGGAAGTGGGAGCACATCTCTTTGGACTTCGTGGTTGGTTTGCCGAAGACACAAAAGGGTATGGATTCGATTTGGGTTGTTGTGGATAGACTAACTAAGTCAGCGCACTTCTTGCCTGTCAAGACCACCTTCAACGCCGATAAACTCGCTTCGTTGTATATGAATGAGATTGTTAGACTTCATGGAGTGCCGATGTCAATTATGTCAGACCGAGATCCGAAGTTGGTTTCCAGATTTTGGCAGAGCCTACAAAGAGCTTTCGGAGCCGAGTTGAGGTTTAGCACAGCTTTTCATCCCCAGACTGATGGGCAAACAGAGAGGACGATTCAGACACTTGAAGATATGCTTAGACTATGTGTATTGGACCTCCAAGGAAGTTGGGGAATACATTTGCCTTTGGTGGAATTTACCTACAACAACAGCTACCAAGCTAGCATTGGCATGGCGCCGTATGAGGCACTGTATGGCAGAAAGTGCAGGTCACCAATATGTTAGACCGAGGTGGGAGACAAAGCTCTGCTTGGTCCCGAGTTAATTCAAGTAACAACCGAGAAGATTAAGCTCATTCAGCAAAGAATCAAAACCGTACAGAGTCGACAGAAGAGTTATGCCGACCAGAGAAGAAGAGAGTTAGAATTTGAAGTCGGGGACCACGTGTTCCTAAGAATTTCGCCGACGAAAGGAGTTACAAGATTTGGGAAGAAGGGTAAGTTAGCACCCCGTTACATCGGGCCTTTTGAAATCCTTGAGAAGATTAACCTCGCCGCCTACAGACTTGCTTTGCCACCGGAATTGAGCCAAGTCCATAATGTATTTCATGTTTCGATGTTGAGGAAATATATTCGAGATTCGCTACATGTGATCGACTATTTCGGAATTGTAATTAATGAAGATTTAGGCTACGAAGAGAAGCCGATACGGATTGTCGATAGACAGGTGAGGCAGTTGAGAAACAAGTCGATACCCATGGTGAAAGTTGAATGGACGGAGCATTACGGGGAGGATGCTACATGGGAGATGGAAGAGGAAATGAAAGTCCTACATCCAGAATTGTTTTTGAAACAAGGTAACTCAAGTTTGGGGACCAAACTTCCTTAAGGGGGGTAAGATGTAACAACCCTCATTTTTTACTTAGTCATACTTGCATACATTTGTGGATGATCTTGTGTTAATATGTGCATTTGCAAATCTTGTCTTGTTTTGCTTGAATGATTGCTTGCACGCTTTGTTCTTGTCTGGTGTGTTGCCGAGGTCATCTTGAGCCTAGACACCTTTGAAACCTTTATCACTTAGAACTATCTTGGAACCCCTTTGGTTGACCTCCATCTTCACCCTGACATATTGGTCGAGATGTCACCATCTAGGCCGAGGTGCGCGTCGCCTAGGCCCAGATGTGCATCATCTGGGCCGAGATGTTAATATCTAGGCGTTCTAGATCCTTGATCCTCACGTGAGTGATTTTGTTCCTGGAATGGTATGACCTAGACCGAGGTGTGGCACATCTAGGCCAAAGTGTGGCACAGTTTAGTCAAGTGTTGTCCTTCCAAGCCGATGTCCTTGCCCCTTGATTGCCGGAGTCTTGTTGTTAGCCGATGTCGTTACTTGCCAGTGTGTTCTTGCCGCCTAGCTTGTTGAGTACACTTTGTCTTGGTCTTGTCTCGTCAAGTCAGTCACCTTTTTGAGTTGAGCGAATTGGCCGATGCCATGTGTCCCGACAGAGGGATTAAGTCAGTGTTTGTCGTGTGAGGCATATCATTGGTATCAATCTTGCCTTTTTAGAGAGAGAAGCTCTAGTTAGAAGGAGGAGAAGTTTGAGCTAGAGAGGGGGGGCTTCCAAGCTTGATCGTTGGAGCTTGAACCGTTAGATTCGAGTTTTGAGGTTAAAATCGTAACCTATTCTTGTTGTTCTTATTGATCATCTAGCTGCATTGCACGATCAAACCTATTCCGCACGCCATTCATCGATTTAAAGTTGGTTTTAGAAAGAGAAAATGGTTTTCATGTGTTTTTGAAGAAAAGCCTCGTTTGATCCGAAAGATTGCATTAAAGCTCATGTTTTTGTGTTTGTTTTGATAAGAACTTTGAGTGTGGGTACCCAGGTCCATGTTTTTGAATTCATAGCATGAAGTCTCAGCTGTTGTAATAGCAAGTTTCGATCTTTGCATTCATCTCCCTCATGTTCATGTTCTTCAAGTTCTTCATGCTCTTGTTCTTCATGTCTATCAAGAGGGAAACCCAGATTTTTCCCGACTACGCTTTCGAATGTGGCCGTCAGGACCACACCTCGGCGAGAAGGTGTGGGACCTCGGCCAAGTCCTGGTAGTTGCCCAGCGTGTTTTTCCAAAGATAAGAAACTGTGTTTCGATTTGATTGACTTAGTTTTTGAAGAATGCCGAGGTCATTTGCATGTGTGCTAGACTTGTTTTGAGTAGTGCATTCAATGGACTTTGCCATGTGTTTGTCAGGACTTGGACTTGCCTTGACCCCGTCGTTTGAAGAACTAAGTGTAGCAGCCCTTATCTTACCCTTGTCATACTTGCATACATTCATGCATGATCTTGTCTTGATATGTTATTTTGCTAGTTTTGCCTTGCCTTGTTTTGGCTAAGTATTGCTTGCATGATTTTGTTCTTTGCTCGGCGTGTAGCCGAGGTCATCTTGAGATTTGATCCACTCTGAGCCTTTGTACTTTGAATGTTGTGGAACCGCTTGGTCGATACCATCTTCACCTCGGGCATTATTGCCGAGATGTTTTGCACATTAGTGAACCTTGTCCGCAGGCAGGTATGGCCTAGGCCGAGATGTGGCACACCCCGGCCAAGGTGTGGCACAGCTTAGTCAAGTGTCGTCCTTCCTAGCCGATGTCTTTGTTAACCTGTTGCCGGATCCTTAATTTGAGCCGATGTCATTACTTGCCGATGTGTCTTACCCAGCTTGCTGCATACGCTTTGTCAGAGACTTGTCTTATCTATCAATCACCTTTTTGAGTTGAGCCAACCCGATAGCGCCACGTGTCCGAGCTGATTGTTAAGACAGCCGGCAGACCTAGAGACAAATCATTTTTGTCTCAAATCTTTGCCTTTAGAGAGAGAAGCTCTAGAGAGAAGGAGGAGAAGTTCTTGAGTGGGAATAGACCTTCCAAGCTTGATCTTCGAAGATTGAACCGTTGGATTTGAGCCTTGAGGTAAGAATCATGATCTACTTTGATTGTTGTTATTGATCATCTAGCCGCATTGCATGATCGGATCTGTTTTGCGTGTCATGCATCGATTTGAAGTTAGTTTCGGAAGAAAAAGATAGTGTTCATGTGTTTTGAAGAAAAGTCTCGTTTTGATCCGAAAGTTGGAACCGAAACCATGTTTTTATGTTTGTTCTTGCATGACCTTCTTGAATGGGTACCCAGGTCCATGGTTTGAACTCATGGCATGAAAACTCAGATTTTTGTAACAAGTTGTGAACTTGCATCCATCTTCCAAATGATCATGTTCTTCATATTCTTCAAAGGGAAACCCAGGTTTTCCCGGCTTTGTTTTGATGAAGCCCTCGGGACCACACCTCGGCAAGGAGGTGTGGGACCTCGGCAAAGACCTGGTTGGTACCCAGTGTGTTTTCACGGGGCGGGAGCAGTGTTTAGACTCCCAGCATGTTTTGCTTTGTTATTAACTTGGATCTGGTAAGAATGCCGAGATCATTCGCATGTGTATATAAAGCTCGTTTTGAGAATGTGATTGCCATGTGATTGTAGGACCTTGATCCTTGCTTTGAGCCTACGCCTGAAGAACTAGGTGAGTGGTATTTATGATAAAGCTATGTTACACTCGTTTTGATAAATCTTGCTTTGTTTTGTTTTGACGAAAGTATTTGCTAAGCATGAATGAATAGCCCTGTTTTGATGTATCAAGTATAAGCTTTGTTTTGATGTCATCCTTGAAAAGTCCCTTGTGCTGGAGGACTCTAAACTTTCGCAGCACTAAGTATAAAAGCATACGGTCCTTTCTTGGAAAGACTATAAATGTTAAATCGGGCTACGGGCCTAAGTAACACAAGTTCCATAATGTTAAATCGGGCTACGGGCCTAAGTAACATCAGATCATCGTGTTAAAAGGAGCTATGGGCTTAAGTAACACAAGTCCCTTGTGCTGGAGGACTATAAAGTTTCGCAGTACCTTTGACTAAACGATTACGGATCGTACAGTCCTTGTTTTGCCACTGACGGTTTACCACGTGGACTTGCTTGTTTGATAAGCTTGATGTGTTTTGCCGATGTCAGTAAGCATCCCTTGAGATTTGTAAGACTTGATAGATGAATACGGTTCATCTCTTGTTTGATAAAGATTTGACGTGTTTTGTTCTGTAAGGACCTCGGCTATATTCATGCAAAAACCTTTATTTCTAGTACCATTCACTGAGTATTCAAGCTCACCCTCTCTATATATATGTAGGTGATGAGCAGGACGTCGGCAACGCCTAGAATGTGTTTTGAAAGCTTGTTTTGGATCCATGATTATGTCGGCATTATTTTGCATTCACGTCGGCAATGTCATTTTTATTTACGTCGGCAAATCTTGAACAATATGCTTCTTGGCTTGTATTCACTGTATTTTTGTATATGTCGGCTCGAGAAGCCTTTTGATCAAGATGTAATACGTATTTTGCTTGGTTGTATTCAAGTTTGTAAAGTTGTAAAGATGTATGCCATTACATTGGATCTATGCACTGCTCTTATGGACCACTTGTATTTTAGATTATTGCTTCCGCGTTTGTGAGCCCCGTTTATCATACTCTGATTGTGTTAAGTTTTTTTGAAAGTTGGCCTTCGGTAATTACGGATTACTGGCCATCACGGCACCAAACTACTAGGGGCGGTTTGGGGTCGTGACAGAATGGTATCAGAGCACAAGTTCCTCAGTTACGATATTCACACACTTGAGTCCTAAAGAGCATAGGATTTCCCTTAGAAAGATGTTAGGATTGCATCATAGTGCTTGCTATTTGAACAAGGTGTGCATTGTCTTGACGTGCCTATGTGTTACTTGCCCACGTGGTTATTTTCTTGATTGTCTTAAAGTCATACTTTGCATGCTCATAGCATTATGAGGAGAGGTAAACCTCCGATTGGTCGGGATCAGCCCGAAGATAGAATGGACAGACTGGAAAGATTAGTTGAAGGTTTGGCCCGCGAGTTAAGGCAAACAAGACAGCAGTTCGCCAGTGCCACGTCGACTCAGGCCGAGCAGACCAACGACTGAAATGTAGTTCCGCCTCCACCTCCTCCAGTGCCGCAAGTTCCCCCACAGCCAGCCTTATATGGGGATGGCACGATAGCTTTGATTAGGGAGTTCAAGAAAATGAAACCACCAAGATTCTCTGGGGGTATAGAGCCGATGAAGGCTGAGGCATGGGTTTTGGAAATGGAAAAGTTGTTCGAGATCTTTCCTAGCACCGACGCTCAGAAGGTGACGTTGGCAGCTTTCACCTTAGATGATGACGCTCGCAGATGGTGGATGATGGTTCGAGGAAGCAATCCAGATCTGACCTGGACCCGATTCTTAGAGTTGTTCTACAACAAGCACTTTCCAGTAAGCGTTCGAAACAGCAAGGCTACCAAATTTCATACTTTGACACAAGGCAACCGAACAGTGGCGGAATACGACCGCGCTTTTACTGAATTGGCGAGGTTTGTACCTCACATGGCCAACGATGAATACATGAAGGCCAGGAAATTCGAGTGTGGGCTTCGTGGACCGATTCAAGACTGAGTAAATTTACACAATATGCCGACTTATGCCGAAGTGTTGGACAAGGCTATTCAGGCCGAAGCTAACCTGAATCGATACCAGAGCTCGGGAGAGAATCAGCGAAAAAGGCAGAACTATGACAACCGCCGAGGACAGCTGGGCACCAAGAAGAGAACGAACATGGGCAGTACTGGTAACCTAAGACAGGAGGGTAGTGCTAAACCGATGTGTTCGGATTGTCGGAAGCCGCATTTCGGGGTCTGTCGACGGACGTCTGGAGCTTGTTACGAATGTGGCGAGATGGCCATTATGTGAGAGATTTCCCCAAGACAAAGGCTGATAACAACAAGAAAGGTGAGAACACCTCGGGTTTCGTTCAGAAGGGTAATGCTGGGAGAGGACAGATAAGACAGGGCAGAGTATTTGCGCTAGTACCAGGAGACACTCAGAATGCTGAGACAGTGGTGTCAGGTATACTTCTAATTTGCTCCCAGAATGCATATGTGTTGATTGATTCGGGTTCTACGCATTCGTTTGTGTCTGCTAAATTTGCCGAGAAAATTGATAGAGAACTAGAGCCCCTTGATTATATGTTATCTGTGTCTACTCCATCTGGGGGATCTATGATTGTTGCATCCATCTATAGAGCATGTGTTGTTGTGATTGAGAATGTGGAATTGTTAGTAGATTTAATGCCTCTAGACATAGCCCATTTTGACGTTATACTGGGAATGGATTGGTTAGTCGCAAATCATGCATCCATTGATTGTGTTTCGAAAAGCGTCACACTGAGACCCCTAAACCTAGCCGAGGTCATTTTCCAGGGTAAGGGGATAGTGCCCCCACCTTACTTGATTTCGTCCATTAAAGCCTATAAGTTAATTCAGAAGGGGTGCCGAGGCTACCTGTGTAGTATACTGAGTGATCAGGATGGAAATGTTAATTTAGCCGACATCCCAGTCGTTAGTGAATTTTCCGACGTCTTCCCAAACGAATTGCCTGGCCACTTAACCGATAGAGAAATAGAGTTTACTGTTGACATCGTGTCGGGAACGCGGCCGATCTCCAAAACACCTTATAGGATAGCCCCAGCTGAACTTAGAGAATTGAAACTGCAATTACAAGAATTGTTGGATAAGGGATGGCCCCCGCTGATTGCCATGTGATTGTAGGACCTTGATCCTTGCTTTGAGCCTACGCCTAAAGAACTAGGTGAGTGGTATTTATGATAAAGCTATGTTACACTCGTTTTGATAAATCTTGCTTCGTTTTGTTTTGACGAAAGTATTTGCTAAGCATGAATGAATAGCCCTGTTTTGATGTATCAAGTATAAGCTTTGTTTTGATGTCATCCTTGAAAAGTCCCTTGTGCTGGAGGACTCTAAACTTTCGCAGCACTAAGTATAAAAGGATACGGTCTTTTCGTGGAAAGACTATAAATGTTAAATCAGACTACGGGCCTAAGTAACACAAGTTCCATAATGTTAAATCGGGCTACGGGCCTAAGTAACATCAGATCATCGTGTTAAAAGGAGCTACAGGCTTAAGTAACACAAATCCCTTGTGCTGGAGGACTATAAAGTTTCGCAGTACCTTTGACTAAACGATTACGGATCGTACAGTCCTTGTTTTGCCACTGACGGTTTACCGCGTGGACTTGCTTGTTTGATAAGCTTGATGTGTTTTGCCGATGTCAGTAAGCATCCCTTGAGATTTGTAAGACTTGATAGATGAATACGGTTCATCCCTTGTTTGATAAAGATTTGACGTGTTTTGTTCTGTAAGGACCTCGGCTATATTCATGCAAAAACCTTTATTTCTAGTACCATTCACTGAGTATTCAAGCTCACCCTCTCTATATATATGTAGGTGATGAGCAGGACGTCGGCGATGCCTAGAATGTGTTTTGAAAGCTTGTTTTGGATCCATGATTATGTCGGCATTATTTTGCATTCACGTCGGCAATGTCATTTTTATTTACGTCGGCAAATCTTGAACAATATGCTTCTTGGCTTGTATTCACTGTATTTTTGTATATGTCGGCTCGAGAAGCCTTTTGATCAAGATGTAATACGTATTTTGCTTGGTTGTATTCAAGTTTGTAAAGTTGTAAAGATGTATGCCATTACATTGGATCTATGCACTGCTCTTATGGACCACTTGTATTTTAGATTATTGCTTCCGCGTTTGTGAGCCCCGTTTATCATACTCTGATTGTGTTAAGTTTTTTTGAAAGTTGGCCTTCGGTAATTACGGATTACTGGCCATCACGGCACCAAACTACTAGGGGCGGTTTGGGGTCGTGACACTAAGTGAGTGGTATTTTTAATAAAGCTATGTTATATGTTTTGATAAAGACTTTGCTTTGCTTTGTTTTGAAAGTGTTTGATAAGCATGAATAATTGTCCTTGTTTTGTATACCAAGTATGACCTTGTCTTGATGACCTTCTTGGAAAGTCCCTTGTGCTGGAGGACTCTAAACTTTCGCAGCACATCTTGTTTTGAAAGTCCCTTGTGCTGGAGGACTCTAAACTTTCGCAGCACCCTTGATTTTTACTCTAGTGTTAAAGGGCTACGGGCCTTTGTAACATAGGTCCCTCGTGCTGGAGGACTCTAAACTTTCGCAGCACATCTTGTCTTGAAAGTCCCTTGTGCTAGAGGACTCTAAACTTTTGTAGCACCCTTGGTTGAGATGCCTCTTTTGCTTTGTCCTGATTTGCCACGGACGGTTTACCGCGTGGACCTGTTGCCGAAATGTTGTCATTTGTGATATATGATGCTAGCAAGTGTCCCTTGGAACTTTGAAGATTTGTTTGATGGGCGAGGTCCATTCCTTGTTATATATAGAGTTTGTCTTGTATTGTTTTGAAAGGATTTCGGTAAATTTCTTAGTCAATTCGCAGCAAAATCTCAATAAATTACTCAGTAAATCATCGGTAGATTCTTAGTAAATTACTCAATAAATTCTCAGTAAATTCTCATTACATTACTCAGTAAAATTCTCAATAAATTACACGCAAAATTCTCAGAAAATTATTCAGTAAATTCTTAGTAAATTATTAGAAAATTCGGTGTAAATTCTTAGAAAATCTTTAGAAATTTTTTTGTGAATTACTCAGTAAATTATGAGTAAATTACTCTGTAAATTCTCAGAAAATTTTGTATAAATTCTTGGTAAATTACTCAGTAAATTCACAGATTTTTTTAAAAAAAATTACTCAGCAAATTACTCTCTAAATTATTCGTTAAATTTTCAATAAATTCTCTATAAATTACTCAGTTAATTATCGGTGAATTACTCAATAAATTCAAAGTAAATTACTCTGAAAATTTTCAATAAATTCTAAGAAAATTCTCAATAAATTATGAGTAAATTACTCATTAAATTCACAGTAAATTCTCAATAAATTACTCTGCAAATTACCATTAAGGTTATAGTAAATTCGTGGTAAATAACTCGGTAAATTCTCAGTAAATTGCTTCGTAAATGATTGGTAAGTTCCTAGAAAATTACTCAACAAATTCTCAATAAACTCTGAGTAAATTACTGAGTAAATTCTAAATGAATTACTAAGTAAATTCATAGTAAATTATTCGGTGAATTACTCACTAAATTTATCTGTAAATTACTAGGTAAATTTCCAGTAAATTACTAAATTAATTATGGATAAGTTCTCAAAAAATTCTTGGTCAATTACTTAGTAAATTACTCAGTAAATTATTAGAAAATTACTTTGTAAATTCCAAGAAAATAATACAGTAAATTATCTGTAAATTCTTAGTAATTATTTAATAAATTCTAACCAAATTACTGAGTAAATTCTCAATAAATTACTCCTTCAATTCTCAGTAAATTACAAGTAAATTAGTGAGTGAATTATTCAGTAATTTATCAGTAAATTACTCGATAAATTCTCTGTTACTTACTCAGTAAATTATTGGTAAATTCTCTGTTAATTACTCAGTAAATTACCAGTAAATTACTTAGTAAATTCTCGCTAAATTACTCAGGAAATTTCTCGGTAAATTACACGTAAAATTATCTATAAATTATTCAGCAAATTCTTAGTAATTCATCAGAAAATTCTGAGTAAATTCTCAAAAAATTACAAGAATATTTTTTGTGAATTAATCTAGAAATTATGAGTAAATTACTCAATAAATTCTCAGAAAATTCTATATAAATCCTTGGTAAATTCAAAGTAATTTCTTAGTAAATTATTCAGCAAATTACTTCCTAAATTCTTAATAAATTACTCATTAAGTCTTCAATAAATTCTCTATAAATTACTTTGTAAATTATCTGTAAATTATTTAATAAATTCTAAATAAATTGCTCAGAAAATTTTCAATAATTTCCAAGAAAATTCTGTATAAATTACTCAGTAAATTCATAATAAATTACTCATAAAATTATCAAAAAAAAATTCGTGAATTACTTTGTTAATTCTCAGTAAATTACTCAGTAAATTATTCGAACATTAATTAGTGAATTTCCTGTAAATTCTCAGTAAATTACTTTATAAATTCTCAGTAAATTATTCAATAAATTACTTAGAAATTTCCAACTAAATTACCCAGTGAAGAACTTAATAATTTATCAGTAAATTTCTTAGTCAATTTGCAGAAAAATCTCAATAAATTACTCAGTAAATCATCGGTAGATTCTTAGTAAATTACTCAATAAATTCTCAGTAAATTCTCATTACATTACTCAGTAAAATTCTCAATAAATTACACGCAAAATTCTCAGAAAATTATTCAGTAAATTCTTAGTAAATTATTAGAAAATTCGGTGTAAATTTTTAGAAAACCTTTAGAAATATTTTGGTGAATTACTCAGTAAATTATGAGTAAATTACTCTGTAAATTCTCAAAAAATTTTGAATAAATTCTTGGTAAATTACTCAGTAAATTCACAGAATTTTTTTTAAAAAAATTACTCAGCAAATTACTCTCTAAATTATTCGTTAAATTTTCAATAAATTCTCTATAAATTACTCAGTTAATTATCGGTGAATTACTCAATAAATTCAAAGTAAATTACTCTGAAAATTTTCAATAAATTCTAAGAAAATTCTCAATAAATTATGAGTAAATTACTCATTAAATTCACAGTAAATTCTCAATAAATTACTTTGCAAATTACCATTAAGGTTATAGTAAATTCGTGATAAATAACTCGGTAAATTCTCAGTAAATTGCTCCGTAAATGAGTGGTAAGTTCCTAGAAAATTACTCAACAAATTCTCAGTAAATTCTCAATTAACTCTTAGTAATTTACTGAGTAAATTCTAAATGAATTACTAAGTAAATTCATAGTAAATTATTCGGTGAATTACTCACTAAATTTATCTGTAAATTACTAGGTAAATTCTCAGTAAATTACTCAGTTAATTATCGATAAGTTCTCAAAAAATTCTTGGTCAATCACTTAGTAAATTACTCAGTAAATTATTAGAAAATTACTCTATAAATTCCAAGAAAATAACACAGTAAATTATCTGTAAATTCTTGGTAAATTATTTAATAAATTCTAAGCAAATTACTGAGTAAATTCTCAATAAATTACTCCTTCAATTCTCAGTAAATTACAAGTAAATTAGTGAGTGAATTATTCAGTAATTTATCAGTAAATTACTCGATAAATTCTCTGTTAATTACTCAGTAAATTATTGGTAAATTCTCTGTTAATTACTCAGTAAATTAACAGTAAATTACTTAGTAAATTCTCGCTAAATTACTCAGGAAATTTCTCAGTAAATTACACGTAAAATTCTCTATAAATTATTCAGCAAATTCTTAGTAATTTATCAGAAAATTCTTAGTAAATTCTCAAAAAATTACAAGAATATTTTTTGTGAATTTATTAGTAAATTATGAGTAAATTACTCAATAAATTTTCAGAAAATTCTATATAAATTCTTGGTAAATTCAAAGTAATTTCTTAGTAAATTATTCAGCAAATTATTTCGTAAATTCTCAATAAATTACTCGTTAAGTCTTCAATAAATTCTCTATAAATTACTTTGTAAATTATCTGTAATTTTTTAGTAAATTATTTAATAAATTCTAAATAAATTGCTCAGAAAATTTTCAATAATTTCCAAGAAAATTTTGTATAAATTACTCAGTAAATTCATAGTAAATTACTCATAAAATTATCAAAAAAAAAATCCATGAATTACTTTGTTAATTCTCAGTAAATTACTCAGTAAATTATTCGAACATTAATTAGTGAATTTTCTGTAAATTCTCAGAAAATTACTTTATAAATTCTCAGTAAATTATTCAATAAATTACTTAGAAATCTTCAACTAAATTTCCCAGTGAAGAACTTAATTATTTATCAGTGAATTTCTTAGTCAATTCGCAGTAAAATCTCGATAAATTACTCAGTCAATCATCGGTAGATTCTTAGTAAATTACTCAATAAATTCTTAGTAAATTCTCATTACATTATTTAGTAAAATTCTCAATAAATTACACGCAAAATTCTCAGAAAATTATTCAGTAAATTCTTAGTAAATTATTAGAAAATTCTGTGTAAATTCTTAGAAAATCATTAAAAAAAATTTTGTGAATTACTCAGTAAATTATGAGTAAATTACTCTGTAAATTCTCAGAAAATTTTGTATAAATTCTTGGTAAATTACTCAGTAAATTCACAGAATTTTTTTTTAAAAATTACTCAGCAAATTACTCTCTAAATTATTCGTTAAATTTTCAATAAATTCTCTATAAATTACTCAGTTAATTATCGGTGAATTACTCAATAAATTCAAAGTAAATTACTCTGAAAATTTTCAATAAATTCTAAGAAAATTCTCAATAAATTATGAGTAAATTACTCATTAAATTCACAGTAAATTCTCAATAAATTACTCAGCAAATTACCATTAAAGTTATAGTAAATTCGTGGTAAATAACTCGGTAAATTCTCAGTAAATTGCTTCGTAAATGATTGGTAAGTTCCTAGAAAATTACTCAACAAATTCTCAATAAACTCTTAGTAATTTACTGAGTAAATCCTAAATGAATTACTAGGTAAATTCATAGTAAATTATTCGGTGAATTACTCACTAAATTTATCTGTAAATTACTAGGTAAATTCCCAGTAAATTATTCAGTTAATTATGGATAAGTTCTCAAAAAATTCTTGGTCAATTACTTGGTAAATTACTCAGTAAATTATTAGAAAATTACTCTGTAAATTCCAAGAAAATAATACAGTAAATTATCTGTAAATTCTTAGTAAATTATTTAATAAATTCTAAGCAAATTACTGAGTAAATTCTCAATAAATTACTCCTTAAATTCTCAGTAAATTACAAGTAAATTAATGAGTGAATTATTCAGTAATTTATCAGTAAATTACTCGATAAATTCTCTGTAAATTACTCAGTAAATTATTGGTAAATTCTCTGTTAATTACTCAGTAAATTACCAATAAATTACTTAGTAAATTCTCACTAAATTACTAATGAAATTTCTCAGTAAATTACACGTAAAATTCTCTATAAATTATTCAGCAAATTCTTGGTAATTTATCAAAAAATTCTGAGTAAATTCCCAAAAAATTACAAGAATATTTTTTGTGAATTAATCAGTAAATTATGAGTAAATTACTCAACAAATTCTGAGAAAATTCTATATAAATTCTTGATAAATTCAAAGTAATTTCTTAGTAAATTATTCAGCAAATTACTCCGTAAATTCTCAATAAATTACTCGTTAAGTTTTCAATAAATTCTCTAAAATTACTTTGTAAATTATTTGTAAATTTTCAGTAAATTATTTAATAAATTCTAAATAAATTACTCAGAAAATTTTCAATAATTTCCAAGAAAATTATGTATAAATTCTTTTGTAAATTACTCAGCAAATTCATAGTAAATTACTCATAAAATTATCAAAAAAAAATTCGTGATTTACTTTGTTAATTCTCAGTAAATTATTCGAACATTAATTAGTGAATTTCCTGTAAATTCTCTGTAAATTACTTTATAAATTCTCAGCAAAGTATTCAATAAATTCTAAGTAAATTACTTAGTAAATTCTCAATAAATTAATCCATAAAGTCTAAGTAAATTATAAATAAATTCTTAGTAACTTACTCAGTAAATTCTCAATAAATTACTTAGAAATTTCCAACCAAATTACCTAGTGAAGAACTTAATAATTTATCCGTAAATTTCTTAGTCAATTTGCAGTAAAATCTCAATAAATTACTCAGTAAATTATCGATAGATTCTTAGTAAATTACTCAATAAATTCTCAATAAATTCTCATTACATTACTCAGTAAAATTCTCAATAAATTACACGCAAAATTCTCAGAAAATTATTCAGTAAATTCTTAGAAAATCATTAGAAATTTTTTTGTGAATTACTCTGTAAATTCTCGGAAAATTTTGTATAAATTCTTGGTAAATTACTCAGTAAATTCACAGAATTTTTTTAAAAAATTACTCAACAAATTACTCTGTAAATTATTCGTTAAATTTTCAATAAATTCTCTATAAATTACTCAGTTAATTATCGGTGAATTACTCAATAAATTCAGAGTAAACTACTCTGAAAATTTTCAATAAATTCTAAGAAAATTCTCAATAAATTATGAGTAAATTACTCATTAAATTCACAGTAAATTCTCAATAAATTACTCAGCAAATTACCATTAAAGTTATAGTAAATTCGTGGTAAATAACTCGGTAAATTCTTAGTAAATTGCTTCGTAAATGATTGGTAAGTTCCTAGAAAATTACTCAACAAATTCTTAGTAAATTCTCAATAAACTCTTAGTAATTTACTGAGTAAATCCTAAATGAATTACTAAGTAAATTCATAGTAAATTATTCGGTGAATTACTCACTAAATTTATCTGTAAATTACTAGGTAAATTCCTAGTAAATTACTCAGTTAATTATCGATAAGTTCTCAAAAAATTCTTGGTCAATTACTTAGTAAATTACTCAATAAATTATTAGAAAATTACTCTGTAAATTACAAGAAAATAACTGTCACGACCCCAAACCGCCCCTAGTAGTTTGGTGCCGTGATGGTCAGTAATCCGAGATTACCAAAGGCCAACTTACAAAATTCACACACAATCAGAGTATAAATATATGGGGCTAACATGTGCGGAAGCAATAATCTAGAATACAAGTGGTCCATAAGAGCAGTGCATAAGTCAAATGAAATGGCATACATCTTTGCATAGCTTTACAACTTGAGTACAAATAGAGATGAAGCACAAAAATACATATTACATCTTGGTAAAGGGCTTCTCAAACCGACATATTCAAAATACATAAGCTTCAAAATTGCCGACATAAACAAAATACATGAAATACAAGTCAAGATACATAATATCCAGGATTGCCGACATAAACATTGCCGACATAACATGCATCCAAAACACCTTGTAATACACACATCTCGGCGTAGCCAACTTCTTGCTTGTTACCTACATATATATGCATAGGGAGGGTGAGCTTGGAAACTCAGTGAATGGTACAAGTAATAAAGGGGTTAAATGAATGATTCCCGAGGTCTTTTCAAAACAATACATATATCATAACTTGTTCAAAACATGGGATGGATCAAGTTCATCAATCAAATCTTGGTCTTTCAAATCTTACTTACTTACTTAACATGCGTCAAATCTTAAAACAAGGGGTGATGATATTCCGGACAAAACAAACAAAGGTGCCACAAAAGCTTAGAGTCCCCTGGCACGTACAGACTTCACATGTGTGCTACGAATGCTTATAGTCCCCTAGCACGTACGGATTTCACATGTGTGCTATGAATGCTTATAGTCCCTTAGCACGTACGGACTTCACATGTGTGCTACGAATGCTTATAGTCCCTTAGCACGTACGGACTTTCCAAGAATGTCATCCAAAACAAGGCTAATACTTGATATACAAAACTTATACTTGATACATAAAATAGGGATATCATTCATGCTTAACAAATACTTTTATCAAAACAAGGCAAAGCTTTATCAAAGCCTTATAACATAACTCTATTAAAAATACCACTCACATAGTTCTTGGGACGTCGAGATCAAGGCAAAGGTTCAAGTCCTACAAACACATGGCAAAGCATACTGAATGCACTTCTTAAAACAAGTCTTACATGCATGCAAATGATCTCGGAAAAACATGCTGGAAGTCAAAACACTGTTTTACATGTCAGGAAGACATGCTGGGTACCAACCAGGTCTTTGTCGAGGTCCCACACCTCCTGGCCGAGGTGTGGCTACCTAGGCTTCGGCGTGCGGCTGCATGCCGAGGTTCGCTCAAGAAAAACTAAAGGTGTAAGTGATCATGCAAGGTAGGCCAAGGTGAGATACGATGCTTGGCCTAAGTGTGAGGTCTAGGTAAGAGTGATCTCGGCGACTACACCTCGAGAAGTGAGGTCTGGAGATCTGGGTTTCCACCCGTGAAGAACATGAAGAACATTAACGCTAAAATCGTAACTTCTTTATTACAAAATCTGGGATTTCATGCTATGAGATCGAAAACATGGACCTGGGTACCCATACTTGAAATCATGTGAAAACAAACACAAAAACATGGATCTAGGCATGAGCCTTCGGATCAAAACATGACTTTTCTTGAAGAACACATGAATGCCATCTTCTCTTTCTAAAACCGAACTTCAAAGCAATGCATGGCTTACAAATCATATTCAATCATGCAATGCAATAACATAAACATAAAGAACGACAAGAGCAGATCAAGAATCTAACCTTAAAACACGGATCTAACGGTTCGATCACTAGGGATCAAGCTTGGAAATCTATCTCCTCCCAAGAACTCCTCTCCCTCCTCTAGAGCTTCTCTCTCCTCTCTTCAAAACAAGTATAGGAACAAATGATGGGTTTCTCTCTCTGCCGGCTGACTTAACTCTCAGCTCGGACACATGGCAACGGCTGGTTGGTTCTCCTCAAAAGGTTGATAGATTGACAAGACAAGACTATGACAAAGCGTATCTAACAAGCTACTCGGTAAGGCACTCCGGCAATTGATGACATCGGCTAACAACAAGACTTCGGCAACTAAGGTGACAATGACCTCGGCTAGGAAGGACAACACTTAACTAAGCTGTGCCACACCTTGGCCTAGATGTGCCACACCTCGGTCTAGGTCATATCACTCCAAGACAAGATCACTCAGGTGCAAAGGTAACATCTCGGCCTAGATGATACACATCTCGGCCTTGGGGATTCACACCTCGGCCTAGATAATGACATCTCGGCCAATATGTCAAGGCGAAGATGGAGGTCAAACAAAGGGGTTCCAAGATACTTCTAGACTGAAGATGACCTCGGCTAGGAATGATCTAGACGTAACGTAACCTAGGCTTGGCATAACCTCGGCTAAACATAACTTAGGCTCGGAATGACTTCGGCTAAACATAACTTAGGCTCGAGGCACCAAGAAAGGAACAGAGCACGTACACAACGCTTAAGCAAATCACATAGACATCAAAACAAGGCATGGATCTTACTTAGGCAAAACAAGTCATAAACATACAAATGCAAGCTCAACGAGTCATGATCATATCAATGCTCATGAACATGACTAAGACATAAATATGGGGTGTGACAGCAACTTAACATGGCAAAACATATAATGCAAGCAAACATAACTAGGATAGGAAATGTGGGTTGTTACAATAACACAGTAAATTATCTGTAAATTCTTAGTAAATTATTTAATAAATTCTAAGCAAATTACTGAGTAAATTCTCAATAAATTACTCCTTCAATTCTCAGTAAATTACAAGTAAATTAGTGAGTGAATTATTCAGTAATTTTTCAGTAAATTACTCGATAAATTCTCTGTAAATTGCTCAATAAATTATTGGTAAATTCTCTGTTAATTACTCAGTAAATTACCAGTAAATTACTTAGTAAATTCTCACTAAATGTAACGCCCTAAAAATTAACCCATTATATATATCATTGACATTCATTATTTAAAGAAGATAATCTATTAATTCATTCATCAGAGTATTACAAAATAAAGCATAACATATAACATCGAATAAAATGCCCTACAGGCTTACATCTTTCCAAGCCAACACTTGGATACCAAAAATATGAGTTCTAACTCAATACAATAAAAGCCCTAGGCTTGAATGTTTACATGTACTTATAATTTAAGACAGTTATCTAAAAGTAGTCTTCTTCAATCCAGAAGCCAAACCCTCCCAAGCTAATTCCTTGGAGGTAGTTTATCACCTGAACCTGAAAATGATGTTCCCATAAAGGGTGAGCCACAGCCCAGTAGAAATATACTAAACCACATATAAGCAATGAATAAAGCAGTAGCATTTAACAGATGGTTAACCAAAATAATCAATTACAACATTTTACAGACTCTTGACATTATTGCCAAAGATACATTTTTACTTTCCAGTTTTATCAACATGGCTCAGAACCTGGCCAAACTTATAACAGTGAAATCACCTATATCATATTCACAATCTTCCAATATTATCAACAAATGAGACTCAAGCTCAAATCAAACACTTCATACTTCCAGATTGATACACATTTTAGTGCTGTATCAATAAAACACTTCTATAAATAAGCACACATAAAAGTGATGCTAATGGAGTCCATCCCCTATCTCCTCCCAAACAAAGATCCGGTTTAGAGGTCCATCCCCTATCTTCCCCTAAACCGTGGAGTACATCCCCTATCTCCTCCCACACACAAACAATATATGCAAATGCAATGCTCAATCATTACACGTAATTTCTGTATCAATGCCATAGTCAAAACTAATGACTTAACCAATGAGATTAGTTTCAGTTATTCCTAATCCACATGCAATATCTACAACAATCACGACTATCCTCCACCGATAGCCCAAAACAGTTATTTCTAAACTGAAAATAATTATGTCAACAATTCCATAGACAAACAATACCAATTATCCAATTACGCCATTTAATCAATGAATTCCATGAATTTAACCCTCTTTTCCCAATTCCATGAATTACTTATACAAATAAATTCAATAATACAACTAGGGTTTTTCCAAAATTTACCAAAGTATCCCCAACATATTAAAATACCAAAACTTAGGACAAAACCTATAAAATGGAGTAGGAAATCCCTACCTCGAAGAGAGTAACCCGAATGGAGAAGATGGAGATGAATGCCCAAATACAAAAGTGCTCCAAATTGCCAAAAGTTCAGATTAAATGGAAGCCCTCGACTCCCTCTATCTTTTTAACAAAGCAACTTGAGTTGAAACACTCTCTAAACAGATCAAACCTAAGAGAGAAGGTGAGTAGGGAGAGAGAGAGGTCGAACCTGGGGTTTTGAACCAAAAGAACATGAAAAAAAACTGATCAAATCCCGCTGCTGTGTATTTAAACTGGACAGGCTCGCTCGAGCGAAGACTTGGTCGCTCGAGCGACCAGACACAGAGAAACTACGCTCGAGCCAAGGAAGCCTTGCTCGAGCCAACAACTCAAATGCTCGCTCGAGCGAAAGAAAGCTCGGTCGAGCGAAGAACTCAAACCCTCAGGTCTGAACCCAGACACACGCTCGAGCGAAGGAACTATAGCTCGAGCGAAGGATGAACTAACTCGCTCGAGCGAAGAAAAGCTCGCTCGAGCCAAGAATGCACAGCTACAGGTCCAAATCAAACACTACCTCTCGCTCGAGCGAACAACTCCTCGCTCGAGCGAAGAACCAAAAACCTGGACAGCAACTCTTGGTTTCTAAACCCAACCAACCTGAAACAAACCTGCCCAACACATCCTATAATTTCAAAAGAGAAAATAAGGAATAACAACAACAACCATATACAATGACAAAATCTACGGAACAGTCCGGATACAATAATTAAATGGGAAAAGACCAGGGTCGCTATAACCTCCCCCCCTTCAAAGAATTTCGTCCCCGAAATTAAGCATGAATTTTTGAAAACAGATTTTTCTCAATTTCCCAATGATATAATATAACCATAATAAACAACTTGACCCAATACTGGTCACTTCATCCTTTTATCAAGAGGTATCCCACAATATATAAAATAATATATATTTCAACCTGCACCACTATTATGCATTATTCCCTTCAATGTTAACAATTTCCATATCATATTCAATTGCATGATTTATATAACACATCCAACAATGTAACCAACATATACAATGTTACACTAATCTTCTATAATGAAACAAGTTTCAAGATACAATTAATTACCATAACATACTCAATGTTTTACAACTTAAGACATATGTAAAGCTCTTAAGTTCAACAATATAACAGAATCTAGTTGTAAGATTACAAATCAACAAACATGTCCGGATATTTCTCGCGGACTTCCAATTCACGTTCCCAAGTGGCTTCCTCCACTCCGTGGTGTTTCCACAAAACTTTGACCAAAGGGATGGTTTTGCCTCGCAAAACTTGATCCCGCCTATCCAATACCCGAACCGGTCTTTCCTCATACGAAATATCTACATCAACCACTAAATCGGTCCAATCCAACACATGTGATGGATCTGGCTCATACTTCCGAAGCATACTCACATGAAACACGTCATGTACTCCGGACAACTGCGGTGGCAAGGCTAAACGATAAGCAGCCTCGCCAATCCTCTCAAGGATCTCAAACGGACCAATAAACCGAGGGGACAACTTCCCACTCTTCCCAAACCTCATCAAACCTCGTCTAGGTGATATCTTCAGAAAGACATGATCACTCACCTCAAACACCAAAGCTCTCCTCCTACGGTCGGCATACGATTTCTGACGACTCTGTGCTGTAACAAGCCTCTTACGGATAAGCTCAACTTTCTCCGTCGTTTCCCTCACCAACTCCGGACCCAACAGAGGTGCATCACCCACCTCAGCCCAACAAACAGGAGATCTACACGGTCGGCCATACAAGGCCTCAAATGGTGCCATACCGATACTAGATTGGAAACTGTTATTGTAGGCAAACTCCACCAACGGCAAGTGCCTCTCCCACGATCCACTAAAGTCTAGAACACAACCCCGAAGCATATCCTCAAGGATTTGAATAGTACGCTCGGACTGTCCGTCAGTCTGAGGATGATAAGCCGTGCTAAAGGTCAACTTAGTGCCTAAGGCACTCTGCAAACTCTGCCACAACCTGGCAGTAAAACGAGGATCTCTATCTGAGACGATCGTCACTGGGACCCCGTGCAATCTCACTATATCCCGAATATACAAGTCAGCAAGATGATCTACCGAATCTCTAACACGCATAGGAATAAAATGCGCCGACTTAGTCAACCGGTCCACAACTACCCAAATAGCATCACTACCCCGCTGAGCCCTCGGAAGACCCACAACGAAGTCCATAGTAACATGCTCCCACTTCCACTCGGCAATAGGCAAGGGTTCCATTAAACCCGCTGGCCTCTGATGTTCGGCCTTCACTTGTTGACAAATAAGGCACTTAGATACGAAAGCTGCCACATCTCTCTTCATACCCCGCCACCAGAACTGGCGACCCAAATCCCGATACATCTTAGTGCCTCCCGGATGCACCGCAAGGCGTGAATGGTGGAACTCTCGGAGTACTTCCTCTCGGCAAGACTTCGGCACAAACAGACGGTCTCGGTATCTCACACTCTGGTCGGAATACACCGTCAAACCCTTCTCTACCTTCCCACCGGAAATCTTCTCACGGAGAGATTCTACCTCAAGGTCACTTCTCTGAGCCTCTAACACTCGAGTCACAAGTGTAGGCTGTGCAACAACAGAAAACAAGGCCGCAGCCTCAACGGATTCGCCCATAAGTAAATCAAACTCTCCAAGTGCACCCAACATCTCCCATTCTCGGATGGCTATACCAGCCATATCACCAATAGGTTTCCTGCTAAGGGCATCGGCCACCACATTGGCCTTTCCCGGATGATAATGCAACTCAAAATCATAATCCTCTATAAATTCCATCCACCTCCTCTGCTTCAAGTTCAAGTCTTTCTGTGTAAACAAATATTTCAGACTCTTATGATCCGAGAATACCTCAAATCTCTCACCATAAAGATAATGCCTCCAAATCTTCAAGGCAAATATCACAGCTGCTAACTCTAGATCATGCGTAGGGTAATTCTGCTCGTGAATTTTCAACTAACGTGAGCCATAGGCAACTACTTTCCCTTCTTGCATTAACACACAACCCAGACCCTCTCGTGAGGCGTCACAATAGACTGCATAACCCAACCCTCTCTCTGGAATAATCAAGACCGGAGCGGTGGTCAGTCTAACTTTCAACTCCTGGAACGACTTTTCACAAGTCTCACTCCATACAAATTTGACTCCCTTCCGAGTCAACCTAGTCAAAGGCGAAGCTAATCTGGAGAAATCTTTTACAAACCGACGGTAATAACCAGCTAATCCCAGAAAACTACGGATCTCAAAAACATTCTTAGGCTGTGCCCAATCCTGCACTGCCTCCACCTTGGATGTATCAACAGACACTCCTTCCCCAGAAACAACATGGCCTAAAAACTTGACCTCTTCTAGCCAGAACTCACACTTCCCAAACTTAGCATATAGCTTATGGGCTCTAAGTAACTCAAGCACCACCCTCAAATGTGCCTCGTGCTCCTCCTCAGAAGGCGAATAGATAAGGATGTCGTCCACAAAAACGACTACAAACCGATCCAAGAATTCCCGGAAGATCCGGTTCATCAAATCCATAAAAACTGCCGGTGCATTGGTGAGCCCGAATGGCATCACCAAAAACTCATAATGGCCATACCGCGTACGGAATGCCGTCTTCGGAATATCCTCTTCCCTGACCCTCAACTGGTGGTAACCCGATCTCAAGTCTATCTTAGAGAAACAACGGGAACCCTTCAACTGGTCAAACAAATCATCTATACGGGGCATAGGGTACTTATTCTTGACCGTAGCCCGATTCAACTTCCGGTAATCTATACAAAGTCTCAAAGCACCACCTTTCTTTTTAACGAAGAGAGCTGGTGCTCCCCACGGAGAAACACTAGGACGAATAAAACCCTTGTCTAGCAACTCCTGGAGCTGAGTCTTCAACTCAACTAGCTCGGCTGGGGCAAAACGATAAGGTGACATGGAAATCGACGCCGTGCCGGGCACTAGGTCAATAGAGAACTCAATCTCCCGATGCGGTGGCAAACCAACAAGATCCTCGGGAAAGACATCCGAGTACTCACAAACCACCCTAGGCAACACAATCTGAGTCTCAACATCCTCGTTAATCAAAAGGTTAGCTAGTAGCCCACTAAGCTCACTCCTTCCTCGCCGAACATACCCCGGTGGCAACACATCACCAACCCGGTCCCCCAGAAAATGAAAATACTCCCCGCTCACGGTACAACAAGTGACCCTCTGGCGGTAGCAATCAATAACTGCCCGGTATGACGATAACCAGTCCATACCCAAAATAACATCGAAACCCCTCATAGGCATAACTACAAAGGAAAATGGGATTCTATGATAATCAACCTCTATATCACAACCCCTAACGCCTTGTTTCAAAATCAATTCACCCCCAAGAGGTGACACTACACAAATAGGAGATGCAAGCTGTGCTAACTCCAACTCCAAAACAGATGCAAATGCAGCAGACACAAAGGAATGAGATGCACCCGTATCAATCAAAACATTAGCAACCGAGTTGCAAAACAAGAAGGTACCTCTCACAACTGATGGTGCTGGCACAAGATCCTGCGCGGCAACAGCATACACTCGCCCAGACGACCTCTGATCAACCTGCTCAACCCTAGGAGCATAAGGTTGCTGTACTGACTGGGACGATGAAGCCCCCTGATCGGCCCTCGAGGCCTGACCTGACGGAGCTGGCTGCTGACCCTGAATCGGCCTCATACCGGATGCACCAGGTGTGCCACCCAACTGCGGGCAATACCTCTTCATATGCCCTGGCTGACCACACTGATAACACGAGAGTGGCTGGCCTCTACCCTGACTCTGGCTCTGAGATCGAGCCGAAGATGATGCTGCTCTCTGAACTCCTCCCCTCTGAGGACAAACTGGAGACTTGTGGCCTAGCTGGCCACACTTAAAGCAAGTAATGTCTCCCTGACTGCCTTTCCCCGAACTAGCACTCGGTACAGGAAAAGTCGATCTAGAATAGCTACCCTGAGACTGCTGGGGATTAAAACCCTTCTGTCTCCTACCATCACTCTGACCATCCTGACTCCTCTTGGAGCCCTTCTGCCCTTCCTCCTTCTCCTGCATCATGATCTCCATATGGGCTGCAGCATCAACCATACGCCCATAATCTCGAATCATAGTTCCCCCAACTCTCAGCTTGAGGCCACGCCTCAACTTCTTCTCAAACTCAATACAACGGCGTTCCTCAGACGCCAACAACTCAGGTGCAAACCTGGACAAACTAGTAAATGCAGCCTCAAATTCAGCCACTGAAGAACTCGCCTGCTTAAGCTGACAAAACTGGTCTCGCAGCTTCTCCCTGACTGCCGGAGATAAAAACTTCTCCTGGAATGCATTCACAAAAGCCTCCCATGTACCTCCTATACGCCCCTTAGTGAACTTCCACCACTGACCCGCATCTCCCTTCAACTGAAAAGATGCCAAGGTCACTTTCAACCCCTCGTCTTCGATGCCAAGCATCTCAAACGTCTTCGTTGTCTGTTCGAGCCACTCATCTGCCTTAAGCGGCTCTTTAGGATCACCCACAAATTCATCCGGATTAGACCGGAAGAACTCCCTCTTCAGAAAGGAAGGTCCTGCATCTGCAGCAACAACCTGAGCTTGATTCTCAGCTCTGAGAATGCCTACTGACTCCCTGAATGCCCCTGCTATCTCTCGGGCTAGAGCGCCCATAGCCTGCTGGCCTACTGGCTCGGCCACATTGGCCTGGCCAATTCCCTCCTGAACTGCCGGAATCTCTTCTGGCACAGGCACCTCCTGCCTACCCGGCCTACCACGCCTACCGCGTCCTCGTCCTCGTCCTGACATCCTAATAAAGGAAACAAAGACATTAGCACATTAATAAATGTGCCGAAGCTAAACACTCACGTCCTAATGCAATGGACAACAATAATTCATTCCACGTAAGCACATAATCATATAAGCACCTACGAATTTCATTCCCGGATAATGATAGTCCCAATGCGTTACTATAGTTCCGGTTGGAAGCAGCAGTGATCAAGTGCCTTTCCAACAAGACTACAAGAAACTCAAGGATCCAATCAACATCCTAGAAACTACATTCCATACCCACATAATCACATAAACATGTTATCACATAAGCATATAACATTACACTAAGTCTCTATCAAACGAGACGAACCCAATGTGATACTAATCACTTCCCACGTACCCAAAGTATTCAAACCCGGTACGCTCTGATACCAAGTTGTAACGCCCTAAAAATTAACCCATTATATATATCATTGACATTCATTATTTAAAGAAGATAATCTATTAATTCATTCATCAGAGTATTACAAAATAAAGCATAACATATAACATCGAATAAAATGCCCTACAGGCTTACATCTTTCCAAGCCAACACTTGGATACCAAAAATATGAGTTCTAACTCAATACAATAAAAGCCCTAGGCTTGAATGTTTACATGTACTTATAATTTAAGACAGTTATCTAAAAGTAGTCTTCTTCAATCCAGAAGCCAAACCCTCCCAAGCTAATTCCTTGGAGGTAGTTTATCACCTGAACCTGAAAATGATGTTCCCATAAAGGGTGAGCCACAGCCCAGTAGAAATATACTAAACCACATATAAGCAATGAATAAAGCAGTAGCATTTAACAGATGGTTAACCAAAATAATCAATTACAACATTTTACAGACTCTTGACATTATTGCCAAAGATACATTTTTACTTTCCAGTTTTATCAACATGGCTCAGAACCTGGCCAAACTTATAACAGTGAAATCACCTATATCATATTCACAATCTTCCAATATTATCAACAAATGAGACTCAAGCTCAAATCAAACACTTCATACTTCCAGATTGATACACATTTTAGTGCTGTATCAATAAAACACTTCTATAAATAAGCACACATAAAAGTGATGCTAATGGAGTCCATCCCCTATCTCCTCCCAAACAAAGATCCGGTTTAGAGGTCCATCCCCTATCTTCCCCTAAACCGTGGAGTACATCCCCTATCTCCTCCCACACACAAACAATATATGCAAATGCAATGCTCAATCATTACACGTAATTTCTGTATCAATGCCATAGTCAAAACTAATGACTTAACCAATGAGATTAGTTTCAGTTATTCCTAATCCACATGCAATATCTACAACAATCACGACTATCCTCCACCGATAGCCCAAAACAGTTATTTCTAAACTGAAAATAATTATGTCAACAATTCCATAGACAAACAATACCAATTATCCAATTACGCCATTTAATCAATGAATTCCATGAATTTAACCCTCTTTTCCCAATTCCATGAATTACTTATACAAATAAATTCAATAATACAACTAGGGTTTTTCCAAAATTTACCAAAGTATCCCCAACATATTAAAATACCAAAACTTAGGACAAAACCTATAAAATGGAGTAGGAAATCCCTACCTCGAAGAGAGTAACCCGAATGGAGAAGATGGAGATGAATGCCCAAATACAAAAGTGCTCCAAATTGCCAAAAGTTCAGATTAAATGGAAGCCCTCGACTCCCTCTATCTTTTTAACAAAGCAACTTGAGTTGAAACACTCTCTAAACAGATCAAACCTAAGAGAGAAGGTGAGTAGGGAGAGAGAGAGGTCGAACCTGGGGTTTTGAACCAAAAGAACATGAAAAAAAACTGATCAAATCCCGCTGCTGTGTATTTAAACTGGACAGGCTCGCTCGAGCGAAGACTTGGTCGCTCGAGCGACCAGACACAGAGAAACTACGCTCGAGCCAAGGAAGCCTTGCTCGAGCCAACAACTCAAATGCTCGCTCGAGCGAAAGAAAGCTCGGTCGAGCGAAGAACTCAAACCCTCAGGTCTGAACCCAGACACACGCTCGAGCGAAGGAACTATAGCTCGAGCGAAGGATGAACTAACTCGCTCGAGCGAAGAAAAGCTCGCTCGAGCCAAGAATGCACAGCTACAGGTCCAAATCAAACACTACCTCTCGCTCGAGCGAACAACTCCTCGCTCGAGCGAAGAACCAAAAACCTGGACAGCAACTCTTGGTTTCTAAACCCAACCAACCTGAAACAAACCTGCCCAACACATCCTATAATTTCAAAAGAGAAAATAAGGAATAACAACAACAACCATATACAATGACAAAATCTACGGAACAGTCCGGATACAATAATTAAATGGGAAAAGACCAGGGTCGCTATACTAAATTACTCAGGAAATTTCTCAGTAAATTACACGTAAAATTCTCTATAAATTATTCAGCAAATTCTTAGTAATTTATCAGAAAATTCTAAGTAAATTCTCAAAAAATTACAAGAATATTTTTTGTGAATTAATCAGTAAATTATGAGTAAATTACTCAATAAATTCTGAGAAAATTCTATATAAATTCTTGGTAAATTCAAAGTAATTTCTTAGTAAATTATTCAGCAAATTACTCCGTAAATTCTCAATAAATTACACGTTAAGTTTTCAATAAATTCTCTATAAATTACTTTGTAAATTATCTGTAAATTTTCAGTAAATTATTTAATAAATTCTAAATAAATTACTCATAAAATTTTCAATAATTTCCAAGAAAATTCTGTATAAATTACTCAGTAAATTCATAGTAAATTACTCATAAAATTATTCAAAAAAAAATTCGTGAATTACATTGTTAATTCTCAGTAAATTACTCGGTAAATTATTCGAACATTAATTAGTGAATTTCCTGTAAATTCTAAGTAAATTACTTTATAAATTCTCAGTAAAGTATTCAATAAATTCTAAGTAAATTACTTAGTAAATTCTCAATAAATTAATCCATAAAGTCTAAGTAAATTATCAATAAATTCTTAGTAACTTACTCAGTAAACTCTCAATAAATTACTTAGAAATTTCCAACTAAATTACCCACTGAAGAACTTAACAATTTATCAGTAAATTTCTTAGTCAATTCGCAGTAAAATCTCAATAAATTACTCAGTAAATTATCGGTAGATTCTTAGTAAATTACTCAATAAATTCTCAGTAAATTCTCATTACATTACTCAGTAAAATTCTCAATAAATTACACGCAAAATTTTCAAAAAATTATTCAGTAAATTCTTAGAAAACATTACAAATTTTTTTGTGAATTACTCAGTAAATTATGAGTAAATTACACTATAAATTCTTAGAAAATTTTGTATAAATTATTGGTAAATTACTCAGTAAATTCACAGAATTTTTTTAAAATATTACTCAGCAAATTACTCTATAAATTATTCGTTAATTTTTCAATAAATTCTATAAATTACTCAGTTAATTATCGGTGAATTACTAAATAAATTCAAAGTAAATTACTCTGAAAATTTTCAATAAATTCTAAGAAAATTCTCAATAAATTATGAGTAAATTACTCAGCAAATTACCATTAAAGTTATAGTAAATTCGTGGTAAATAACTCGGTAAATTCTCAGTAAATTGCTACGTAAATGATTGGTAAGTTTCTAGAAAATTACTCAACAAATTCTCAGTAAATTCTCAATAAACTCGTAGTAATTTACTGAGTAAATCCTAAATGAATTACTAAGTAAATTCATAGTAAATTATTCGGTGAATTACTCACTAAATTTATCTGTAAATTACTAGGTAAATTCCCAGTAAATTACTCAGTTAATTATCGATAAGTTCTCAAAAAATTCTTGGTCAATTACTTAGTAAATTACTCAGTAAATTATTAGAAAATTACTCTATAAATTCCAAGAAAGTAACACAGTAAATTATCTGTAAATTCTTAGTAAATTATTTAATAAATTCAAAGCAAATTACTGAGTAAATTCTCAATAAATTACTCCTTCAATTCTCAGTAAATTACAAGTAAATTAGTGAGTGAATTATTCAGTAATTTATCAGTAAATTACTCGATAAATTCTTCGTAAATTACTCAGTAAATTATTGGTAAATTCTCTGTTAATTACTCAGTAAATTACCAGTAAATTACTTAGTAAATTCTCACTAAATTACTCAGGAAATTTCTCAGTAAATTACACGTAAAATTCTCTATAAATTATTCAGCAAATTCTTAGTAATTTATCATAAAATTCTGAGTAAATTCTCAAAAAATTACAAGAATATTTTTTGTGAATTAATCAGTAAATTATGAGTAAATTACTCAATAAATTTTGAGAAAATTCTATATAAATTCTTGGTAAATTCAAAGTAATTTCTTAGTAAATTATTCAGCAAATTACTCCGTAAATTCTCAATAAATTACTCGTTAAGTTTTCAATAAATTCTCTATAAATTACTTTGTAAATTATCTGTAAATTTTCAGTAAATTATTTAATAAATTCTAAATAAATTACTCAGAAAATTTTCAATAATTTCCAAGAAAATTATGTATAAATTCTTTTGTAAATTACTCAGTAAATTCATAGTAAATTACTCATAAAATTATCAAAAAAAATTTTGTGAATTACTTTGTTAATTCTGAGTAAATTACTCAGTAAATTATTCGAACATTAACTAGTGAATTTCCTGTAAATTCTCAGTAAATTACTTTATAAATTCTCAGTAAAGTATTCAATAAATTCTAAATAAATTACTTAGTAAATTCTCAATAAATTAATCCATAAAGTCTAAGTAAATTATCAACAAATTCTTAGTAACTTACACAGTAAATTCTCAATAAATTACTTAGAAATTTCCAACTAAATTACCCAGTGAAGAACTTAACAATTTATCAGTAAATTTCTTAGTCAATTCGCAGTAAAATCTCAATAAATTACTTAGTAAATTATCGGTAGATTCTTAGTAAATTACTTAATAAATTCTCAGTAAATTCTCATTACATTACTCAGTAAAATTCTCAATAAATTACACGCAAAATTCTCAGAAAATTATTCAGTAAATTCTTACAAAATCATTAGAAATTTTTTTGTGAATTACTCAGTAAATTATGAGTAAATTACTGTTTAAATTCTTAGAAAATTTTGTATAAATTATTGGTAAATTACTCAATAAATTCACAGATTCTTTTTAAAAAATTACTCTGTAAATTATTCGTTAATTTTTCAATAAATTCTCTATAAATTACTCAGTTAATTATCGGTGAATTACTAAATAAATTCAAAGTAAATTACTCTGAAAATTTTCAATAAATTCTAAGAAAATTCTCAATAAATTATGAGTAAATTACTCATTAAATTCACAGTAAATTCTCAATAAATTACTCAGCAAATTACCATTAAATTTATAGTAAATTCGTGGTAAATAACCCGTAAATTCTCAGTAAATTGCTTCGTAAATGATTGGTAAGTTCCTAGAAAATTACTCAACAAATTGTCAGTAAATTCTCAATAAACTCGTAGTAATTTACTGAGTAAATCCTAAATGAATTACTAAGTAAATTCATAGTAAATTATTCGGTGAATTACTCACTAAATTTATCTGTAAATTACTAGGTAAATTCCCAGTAAATTACTCAGTTAATTATCGATAAGTTCTCAAAAAATTCTTGGTCAATTACTTAGTAAATTACTCAGTAAATTATTAGAAAATTACTCTATAAATTCCAAGAAAGTAACACAGTAAATTATCTGTAAATTCTTAGTAAATTATTTAATAAATTCTAAGCAAATTACTGAGTAAATTCTCAATAAATTACTCCTTAAATTCTCAGTAAATTACAAGTAAATTAGTGAGTGAATTATTCAGTAATTTATCTGTGAATTACACGATAAATTCTCTATAAATTGCTCAGTAAATTATTGGTAAATTCTCTGTTAATTACTCATTATATTACCAGTAAATTACTTAGTAAATTCTCACTAAATTACTCCGGAAATTTCTCAGTAAATTACACGTAAAATTCTATATAAATTATTCAGCAAATTCTTGGTAATTTATCAAAAAATTCTGAGTAAATTCTCAAAAAATTACAAGAATATTTTTTGTGAATTAATCAGTAAATTATGAGTAAATTACTCAACAAATTCTGAAGAAAATTCTATATAAATTCTTGGTAAATTCAAAGTAATTTCTTAGTAAATTATTCAGCAAATTACTCCGTAAATTCTCAATAAATTACTCGTTAAGTTTTCAATAAATTCTCTATAAATTACTATGTAAATTATCTGTAAATTTTCAGTAAATTATTTAATAAATTCTAAATAAATTACTCAGAAAATTTTCAATAATTTCCAAGAAAATTATGTATAAATTCTTTTGTAAATTACTCAGTAAATTCATAGTAAATTACTCATAAAATTATCAAAAAAAAAATCGTGATTTACATTGTTAATTCTCAGTAAATTACTCAGTAAATTATTCGAACATTAATTAGTGAATTTCCTGTAAATTCTCAGTAAATTACTTTATAAATTCTCAGTAAAGTATTCAATAAATTCTAAGTAAATTACTTAGTAAATTCTCAATAAATTAATCCATAAAGTCTAAGTAAATTATCATTGAATTCTTAGTAACTTACTCAGTAAATTCTAAATAAATTACTTAGAAATTTTCAACTAAATTATCCAGTGAAGAACTAAACAATTTATCAGTAAATTTCTTAGTCAATTCGCAGTAAAATCTCAATAAATTACTCAGTAAATTATTGGTAGATTCTTAGTAAATCACTCAATAAATTCTCAGTAAATTCTCATTACATTACTCAGTAAAATTCTCAATAAATTACACACAAAATTTTCAGAAAATTATTCAATAAATTATTAAAAAATCATTAGAAATTTTTTTGTGAATTACTCAGTAAATTATGAGTAAATTATTGTTTAAATTCTTAGAAAATTTTGTATAAATTATTGGTAAATTACTCAGTAAATTCACAAAATTTTTTTAAAAAATTACTCAACAAATTACTCTGTAAATTATTCGTTAAATTTTCAATAAATTCTCTATAAATTACTCAGTTAATTATCGGTGAATTGCTAAATAAATTCAACGAAAATTACTCTGAAAATTTTCAATAAATTCTAAGAAAATTCTCAATAAATTATGAGTAAATTACTCATTAAATTCACAGTAAATTCTCAATAAATTGCTTAGCAAATTACCATTAAAGTTATAGTAAATTCGTGGTAAATAACTCGGTAAATTCTCAATAAATTGCTCCGTAAATGATTGGTTAGTTCCTAGAAAATTACTTAACAAATTGTCAGTAAATTCTCAATAAACTCTTAGTAATTTACTGAGTAAATTCATAGTAAATTATTCGGTGAATTACTCACTAAATTTATCTGTAAATTACTAGGTAAATTCCGAGTAAATTACTCAGTTAATTATCGATAAGTTCTCCAAAAATTCTTGGTCAATTACTTAGTAAATTACGCAGTAAATTATTAGAAAATTACCCTGTAAATTCCAAGAAAGTAACACAGTAAATTTTCTGTAAGTTCTTAGTAAATTGTTTAATAAATTCTAAGCAAGTTACTGAGTAAATTCTCAATAAATTACTCCTTCAATTCTCAGTAAATTACAAGTAAATTAGTGAGTGAATTATTCAGTAATTTATTAGTAAATTACTCGATAAATTCTCTGTAAATTGCTCAGTAAATTACTGGTAAATTCTCTGTTAATTACTCAGTAAATTACCAGTAAATTACTTAGTAAATTCTCACTAAATTACTCAGGAAATTTCTCAGTAAATTACACGAAAAATTCTCTATAAATTATTCAGCAAATTCTTAGAAATTTATCAGAAAATTCTGAGTAAATTCTCAAAAAATTACAAGAACATTTTTTGTGAATTAATCAGTAAATTATGAGTAAATTACTCAATAAATTCTCAATAAATTCTCTATAAATTCTTGGTAAATTCAAAGTAATTTCTTAGTAAATTATTCAGCAAATTACTCCGTAAATTCTCAATAAATTACTCGTTAAGCTTTCAATAAATTCTCTATAAATTACTTTGTAAATTATCTGTAAATTTTCAATAAATTATTTAATAAATTCTAAATAAATTACTCAGAAAATTTTCCATAATTTCCAAGAAAATTCTATATAAATTCTTGGTAAATTACTCAGTAAATTCATAGTAAATTAATAATAAAATTATCAAAAAAAATCGTGAATTACTTTGTTAATTCTTAGTAAATGACTTAGTAAATTATTCGAACATTAATTAGTGAATTTCTTGTAAATTCTCAGTAAATTACTTTATAAATTCTCAGGAAATTATTCAATAAATTCTAAGTATTACTTAGTAAATTCTCAATAAATTAATCCATAAAGTCTAAGTAAATTATCAATAAATTTTTAGTAACTTACGCAGTAAATTCTCAATAAATTACTTAACAATTTCCAACTAAATTACCCAGTGAAGAACTTAACAATTTATCCATAAATTTCTTAGTCAATTCGCAGTAAAATCTCAATAAATTACTCAGTAAATTATCGGTTGATTCTTAGTAAATTACTCAATAAATTCTCAGTAAATTCTCATTACATTACTCAGTAAAATTCTCAATAAATTACACGCAAAATTCTCAGAAAATTATTCAGTAAATTCTTAGAAAATCATTAAAAATTTGTTTGTGAGTTACTCAGTAAATTATGAGTAAATTACTCTGTAAATTCTCAGAAAATTTTGTAAAAAATATTGGTAAATTACTCAGTAAATTCACAGAATATTTTAAAAAAATTACTCCGCAAATTACTTTGTAAATTATTCGTTAAATTTTCAATAAATTCTCTATAAATTACTCAGTTAATTATCGGTGAATTACTCAATAAATTCAAAGTAAAATAATCCGAAAATTTTCAATAAATTCTAAGAAAATTCTCAATAAATTATGAGTAAATTACTCATTAAATTCACAGTAAATTCTCAATAAATTACTCAGCAAATTACCATTGAAGTTATAGTAAATTCGTGGTAAATAACTCGGTAAATTCTCAGTAAATTGCTACGTAAATGATTGGTAAATTCTTAGAAAATTACTCAACAAATTCTCAGTAAATTCTTGATAAACTCTTAGTATTTTACTGAGTAAATTCTAAATGAATCACTAAGTAAATTCATAGTAAATTATTCGTTGAATTACTCACTAAATCTATCTGTAAATTACTAGGTAAATTCCCAGCAAATTACTCAGTTAATTATCGATAAGTTCTCAAAAAATTCTTGGTCAATTACTTAGTAAATTACTCAGTAAATTATTAGAAAATTACTCTGTAAATTCCAAGAAAATAACACAGTAAATTATCTGTAAATTCTTAGTAAATTATTTAATAAATTCTAAGCAAATTACAGAGTAAATTCTCAATAAATTACTGCTTCAATTCTCAGTAAATTAGTGAGTGAATTATTCAGTAATTTATCAGTAAATTACTCGATAAATTCTCTGTAAATTACTGAGTAGATTATTGGTAAATTCTCGGTAAATTACTCAGTAAATTACCAATAAATTACTTAGTAAATTCTCACTAAATTACACGTAAAATTCTCTATAAATTATTCAGCAAACTCTTAGTAATTTATCAGAAAATTCTGAGTAAATTCTCAAAAAATTACAAGAATATTTTTTGTGAATTAATCAGTAAATTATGAGTAAGTTACTCAATAAATTCTGAGAAAATTCTATATAAATTCTTGGTAAATTCAAAGTAATTTCTTAGTAAATTATTCAGCAAATTACTCCGTAAATTCTCAATAAATTACTCGTTAAGTTTTCAATAAATTCTCTATAAATTACTTTGTAAATTATCTGTAAATTTTCAGTAAATTATTTAATAAATTCTAAATAAATTACTCAGAAAATTTTCAATGATTTCCCAGAAAATTCTGTATAAATTCTTTTGTAAATTACTCAGTAAATTCATAGTAAATTACTCATAAAATTATCAAAAAAAATTTTGTGAATTACTTTGTTAATTCTGAGTAAATTACTCAGTAAATTATTCGAACATTAATTAGTGAATTTCCTGTAAATTCTCAGTAAATTATTTTTTATATTCTCAGTAAAGTATTCAACAAATTCTAAGTAAATTACTTAGTAAATTCTCAATAAATTAATCCATAAAGTCTAAGTAAATTATCAATAAATTCTTAGTAACTTACTCAGTAAATTCTGAATAAATTACTTAGAAATTTCCAACTAAATTACCTAGGGAAGAACTTAACAATTTATCAGTAAATTTCTTAGTCAATTCGCAGTAAAATCTCAATAAATTACTCAGTAAATTATCGGTACATTCTTAGTAAATTACTTAATAAATTCTTAGTAAATTCTCATTACATTACTCGGTAAAATTCTCAATAAATTACACGCAAAATTCTGGGAAAATTATTCAGTAAATTCTGAGAAAATTCTGTGTAAATTCTTGGAAAATCATTAGAAATTTTTTTGTGAGTTACTCAGTAAATTATGAGTAAATTACGCTGTAAATTCTTAGAAAATTTTGTATAAATTCTTGGTAAATTACAAAGTAAATTCACAGAATGTTTTAAAAAAATTACTCAGCAAATTACTCTGTAAATTATTCGTTAAATTTTCAATAAATTCTTTATAAATTACTCAGTTAATTATCGGTGAATTACTAAATAAATTCAAAGTAAATTAATCTGAAAATTTTCAATAACTTCTAAGAAAATTCTCAATAAATTATGAGTAAATTACTCATTAAATTCACAGTAAATTCTCAATAAATTACTCAGCAAATTACCATTAAAGTTATAGTAAATTCGTGGTAAATAACTCGGTAAATTCTCAGTAAATTGCTTCGTAAATGATTGGTAAGTTCCTAGAAAATTACTTAACAAATTCTCAGTAAATTTTGAATAAACTCTTAGTAATTTACTGAGTAAATTCTAAATGAATTACTAAGTAAATTCATAGTAAATTATTCGTTGAATTACTCACTAAATTTATTTGTAAATTACTAGGTAAATTCCCAGTAAATTACTTAGTTAATTATCGATAAGTTCTCACAAAATTCTTGGTCAATTACTTAGTAAATTACTCAGTAAATTATTAGAAAATTACTTTGTAAATTCCAAGATAATAACACAGTAAATTATCTGTAAATTCTAAGTAAATTATTTAATAAATTCTAAACAAGTTACTGAGTAAACTCTCAATAAATTACTCCTTTAATTCTCAGTAAATTACAAGTAAATTAATGACTGAATTATTCAGTAATTTATCCGTAAATTGCTCGATAAATTCTCTGTAAATTACTCTGTAAATTATTGGTAAATTCTCTGTTAATTACTCAGTAAATTACCAGTCAATTACTTAGTAAATTCTCACTAAATTACTCAGGAAATTTCTCAGTAAGTTACACGTAAAATTCTACATAAATTATTCAGCAAATTCTTAGTAATTTATCAGAAAAGTCTGAGAAAATTCTTAAAAAATTACAAGAATATTTTTTTGTGAATTAATCAGTAAATTATGAGTAAATTACTCAATAAATTCTCAGAAAATTCTATATAAATTCTTGGTAAATTCAAAGTAATTTCTTAGTAAATTATTCAGCAAATTACTCCGTAAATTCTCAATAAATTACACGTTAAGTTTTCAATAAATTCTCTATAAATTACATTGTAAATTATCTGTAAATTTTCAGTAAATTATTTAATAAATTCTAAATAAATTACTCCGAAAATTTTCAATAATTTCCAAGAAAATTCTATATAAATTACTCAGTAAATTAATAGTAAATTACTCATAAAATTATCAAAAAAAAATTCGTGAATTACATTGTTAATTCTCAGTAAATTACTCGGTAAATTATTCGAACATTAATTAGTAAATTTCCTGTAAATTCTAAGTAAATTACTTTATAAATTCTCAGTAAATTATTCAATAAACTCTAAGTAAATTACTTAGTAAATTCTCAATAAATTAATCCATAAAGTCTAAGTAAATTATCAATAAATTCTTAGTAACTTACTCAGTAAATTCTCAATAAATTACTTAGAAATTTCCAACTAAATTACCCAGGGAAGAACTTAACAATTTATTAGTAAATTTCTTAGTCAATTCGCAGTAAAATCTCAATAAATTACTCAGTAAATTATCCGTAGATTCTTAGTAAATTACTCAATAAATTCTCATTACATTACTCAGTAAAATTCTCAATAAATTACATGCAAAATTCTCAGAAAATTATTCAGTAAATTGTGAGAAAATTCTGTGTAAATTCTTAGAAAATCATTAGAAATTTTTTTGTGAATTACTCAGTAAATTATGAGTGAATTACTCTGTAAATTCTCAAAAAATTTTGTATAAATTATTGGTAAATTACTCAGTAAATTCACAGAATTTTTTAAAAAAATTACTCAGCAAATTACTCTGTAAATTATTCGTTAAATTTTCAATAAATTCTCTATAAATTACTCAGTTAATTATCGGTGAATTACTCAATAAATTCAAAGTAAATTAATCTGAAAACTTTCAATAAATTCTAAGAAAATTCTCAATAAATTATGAGTAAATTACTCATTAAATTCTCAATAAATTACTCAGCAAATTACCATTAAAGTTATAGTAAATTCGTGGTAAATAACTCGGTAAATTCTCAGTAAATTGCTTCGTATATGATTGGTAAGTTCCTAGAAAATTACTCAACAAATTGTCAGTAAATTCTCAATAAACTCTTAGTAATTTACTGAGTACATCCTAAATGAATTACTAAGTAAATTCATAGTAAATTATTCGGTGAATTACTCACTAAATCTATCTGTAAATTACTTGGTAAATTCCCAGTAAATTACTCAGTTAATTATCGATAAGTTCTCAAAAAAGTCTTGGTCAATTACTTAGTAAATTACTCGGTAAATTCCAAGAAAATAACACAGTAAATTATCTGTAAATTCTTAGTAAATTATTTAATAAATTCTAAGCAAATTACTGAGTAAATTCTCAATAAATTACTCCTTCAATTCTCAGTAAATTAGTGAGTGAATTATTCAGTAATTTATCAGTAAATTACTCGATAAATTCTCTGTAAATTACTAAGTAAATTTTTAGTAAATTCTCTGTTAATTACTCAGTAAATTACCAGTAAATTACTTAGTAAATTCTCACTAAATTACTCAGGAAATTTCTCAGTAAATTACACGTAAAATTCCCTATAAATTATTCAGAAAATTCTGAGTAAATTCTCAAAAAATTACAAGAATATTTTTTGTGAATTAATCAGTAAATTATGAGTAAATTACTCAATAAAATCTCAGAAAATTCTATATAAATTCTTGGTAAATTCAAAGTAATTTCTTAGTAAATTATTCAGCAAATTACTCCGTAAATTCTCAATAAATTACTCGTTAAGTTTTCAATAAATTCTCTATAAATTACATTGTAAATTATTTGTAAATTTCCAGTAAATTATTTAATAAATTCTAAATAAATTACTCAGAAAATTTTCAATAATTTCCAAGAAAATTCTATATAAATTCTTGGTAAATTACTCAGTAAATTCAAAGTAAATTACTCATAAAATTATCAAAAAAATCGTGAATTACTTTGTCAATTCTCAGAAAATTATTCGAACATTAATTAGTGAATTTCCTGCAAATTCTCAATAAATTACTTTATAAATTCTCAGTAAATTATTCAATAAATTCTAAGTAAATTACTTAGTAAATTCTCAATAAATTAATCCATAAAGTCTAAGTTAATTATCAATAAATTCTTAGTAACTTACTCAGTAAATTCTCAATAAATTACTTAGAAATTTCCAACTAAATTACCCAGTGAAGAACTTAACAATTTATCAGTAAATTTCTTAGTCAATTCGCAGTAAAATCTCAATAAATTCTCAGTAAGTTCTCATTACATTACTCAGTAAAATTCTCAAAAAATTATTCAGAAAATTCTGTGTAAATTCTTAGAAAATCATTAGAAATTTTTTTGTGAATTACTCAGTAAATTATGAGTGAATTACGCTGTAAATTCTCAGAAAATTTTGTATAAAGTCTTGGTAAATTACTCTGTAAATTCATAGAATTTTTTTAAAAAATTACTCAGCAAATTACTCTGTAAATTATTCGTTAAATTTTCAATAAATTCTCTATAAATTACTCAGTTAATTATCGGTGAATTACTCAATAAATTCAAAGTAAATTAATCTGAAAACTTTCAATAAATTCTAAGAAAATTCTCAATAAATTATGAGTAAATTACTCATTAAATTCACAGTAAATTCTCAATAAAGTACTCAGCAAATTACCATTAAAGTTATAGTAAATTCGTGGTAAATAAGTCGGAAAATTCTCAGTAAATTGCTTCGTAAATGATTGGTAAGTTCCTAGAAAATTACTCAACAAATTGTCAGTAAATTCTCAATAAACTCTTAGTAATTTACTGAGTAAATCCTAAATGAATTACTAAGTAAATTCATAGTAAATTATTCGGTGAATTACTCACTAAATCTATCTGTAAATTACTTGGTAAATTCCCAGTAAATTACTCAGTTAATTATCGATAAGTTCTCAAAAAAGTCTTGGTCAATTACTTAGTAAATTACTCAGTAAATTATTAGAAAATTACTCTGTAAATTCCAAGAAAATAACACAGTAAATTATCTGTAAATTCTTAGTAAATTATTTAATAAATTCTAAGCAAATTACTGAGTAAATTCTCAATAAATTACTCCTTCAATTCTCAGTAAATTAGTGAGTGAATTATTCAGTAATTTATCAGTAAATTACTCGATAAATTCTCAGTAAATTACTCAGTATGTAACGTCCTCAAAATAATAACAATAAACCCAACAATTTTGACATGCGTTGATATATAAACTAACCACATTCTCTTATTCATTAGAGTTCCATGACATTAGTATTACATGTTAACATCAAAACAAAATGCCCTACGGGCTTACAGCTTTCCAAGTTAATACTTGGTTACAACAAAAGAGTACTAACTCATACACATTAAGCCCTTGGCTTGTATTTACATGTAATACACCAAAAAAGTTAAACGACAACATTAAGTCCTCCTCAAGCCTCCCAAGCTATGTCCTTGGAGGTGGCATGCTTCCTGCACCTGAAAATGATATTCCCATATAGGGTGAGCCACAGCCCAGTAGAAATACACTAAACCAACCATGAACAATGACTAAAATATTAGCAATTGATAGATGGCCAACACTGATACAATCACATAAATCATATATTTATGTCATGCGACTTATGAGTCCAAGTTACCTTTCATTTTCCCCTTTTTCAATAGATAGGCATATAAACTCTATCCACATGCTCAACAGATATGTATAACAACAATATCCACATTCACAGATAAGCATATAAGCTATATCCACATTCTACAACAGATATGTATAACCACAATATCCACAGATAAGCATAAAAGCTATATCCACACTTCACAAAGATAAGCATATAAGCTCTATCTTCACTACTAGACAAGCATATGAGCTGTATCTACGGAGTTCATCCCCTATCTTCTCCCAACACTATCCGGTTTAGAGGTACATCCCCTATCTTCCCCTAAACCGCGGAGTACATCCCCTATCTCCTCCTCTACACATAACGTATATAAACACATTGGTTCTATATACAATCACTCAATACATACAGTTAATGTATTCTATCAACCGTCAAGTTCCATGACACATTTCATTGATTAGTTTTAGTTTGCCTAATCATCATGCATTGTCTACAACAATCACGACTATCCTCCACCGATAGCCCAAAGCAGTTATTTCTAAACAGAAAATAAATGCACAATGGATATTCAATCAACATTTCATTTCCTTACTCCTCACAATTAATTATCCCAATTAATTAAACAATGTAATTAGGTCAATTCCCATAATTAACATTTCAACCCTTAGGTCCCATTTTCATCAATGATTTAACATCAATTCCATTCCCCTATGCCAAACATGCATCTAGGTTTATTATGAATAAAACCCCAACTTTTGTAAAATCACACAAAAGCCCCAAACTTTCACAAAATTACCAAACCAACCCCAACATCTCAAAATACCAAAATTTAGAGACAAAATCCATAGAGAGGAGTAGGATATCCCTACCTCGAAGTTTGAGCCAAAAAGGAGATGAAGACTCGAAGATCAACGTGCTCCAAAACCAAACTTTTTCAGATTAAAACAAAGCTCTCAACACCCTCTATCTTTTTAACAAAGGCTCTAGGCTAGATTCACATTCTAGGGAGATCAAATCTTAGAGAGAGTGCAAGTGTAGAGAGAGAGGGTCTCGAATCTAGGTTTTGGATCAAAAAGAAAGTGAAAAAGTGAAGTTTAAAATCGCTACTGTCCGCTGATATAAAACACTCTCGCTCGAGCGAAGACTTGGTCGCTCGAGCGACCAGACACAGAAAACTCTCGCTCGAGCCAAGAAGTTCTCGATCGAGCGAAGAAAAACCCAGACCGCTCGAGCGAAGGAAGCTCGCTCGAGCCAAGAAAGGCAACTCTCAGGTCCAGAACCAGACGCAACACTCGCTCGAGCGAATCCACCCTGGCTCGACCCACCAGACACGAACCTCACTCTCGCTCGAGCGACCAACTCCTCGCTCGAGCGAAGGTCCAAAAATCTGGGCAGCAACACTAGGCTCCCAAACACAACCAACCTGTAACAAACTTGCCCAACACATCCTATAACTCAAATATGAAGTAAAGAGGATGCAAACAAGATAATAAACAACTACCAACATCCACGGACCCATGTCCGGATCACTGTACAACAAGGATAAACCCGGGATCGCTATAACCTCCCCCCCTCAAAGAATTTCGTCCCCGAAATTAAGCACAGGTTTCAAAAACAAGTTTGTTCTCCATTTTAAACAATGTTACAATTTAACATTCAACAATTCGACCCATTACCGGTCATCGCATCCCTTTAACAAGAGACATATCACAATATGTAAATCACATATGTATTTTCAACATGCATCAACATTATGCATTATCTTTCCAATTTCAACAATATAATCAACATATATAATGTCACATCTAACTTCCATATGAGGCAAGTTCCAAAACATACTTCCAATAAACCAAACATTTCCAATGTTTCACAACTTAAGACATATATAAAAGCTCTTAAGTTCAATAAAATGCAAAATTTAAATACAAGATCACATATCAACAAACAAGTCCGGATATTTCTCACGGACTCCCAACTCACGTTCCCAAGTGGCCTCCTCCACTCCGTGATGTTTCCACAAGACTTTCACCAAAGGAATGGTCTTGCCACGCAAGACCTGATCCCGCCTATCCAAGACCCGAACCGGTCTCTCCTCATACGAGGCATCCTCATCTACCTCTAAATCGGTCCAATCCAACACATGTGATGGATCTGGCTCATACTTCCGAAGCATACTCACATGAAACACGTCATGCACTCCGGACAACTGCGGCGGTAAGGCTAACCGATAAGCAACCTCGCCAATCCTCTCAAGGATCTCAAAAGGACCAATAAACCGAGGGGATAACTTCCCACTCTTCCCAAACCTCATCAAGCCCCGCCTAGGTGATATCTTCAGAAAGACATGATCACCTACCTCAAACGCCAAAGGCCTCCTCCTACGGTCAGCATAAGATTTCTGCCGACTCTGGGCTGTAACAAGCCTCCTACGGATAAGCTCAACTTTCTCCGTCGTCTCCCTAACCAACTCCGGACCCAACAAAGGTGCATCACCCACCTCGGCCCAACAAACTGGAGACCTACACGGTCGGCCATACAAGGCCTCAAACGGTGCCATACCGATGCTAGACTGAAAACTGTTGTTGTAGGCAAACTCTACCAAGGGTAAGTGCCTCTCCCACGTCCCACTGAAATCCAGGACACAACCCCGAAGCATATGCTCGAGGATCTGAATAGTACGCTCGGACTGTCCGTCAGTCTGAGGATGATAGGCCGTACTAAAGGTCAACTTAGTGCCCAAGGCACTCTGCAAACTCTGCCACAATCTAGCAGTAAAACGAGGATCTCTATCTGAGACGATCGTCACTGGGACCCCGTGCAATCTCACTACATCCCGAATATACAAATCGGCAAGATGATCCACCGAATCTCTCACGCGCATAGGAATAAAGTGCGCCGATTTAGTCAACCGGTCTACAACCACCCAAATAGCATCACTACCCCGCTGAGTCCTCGGAAGACCTACAACGAAGTCCATAGTGACATGCTCCCACTTCCACTCGGCAATAGGCAAGGGTTGCAACAAACCCGCTGGCCTCTGATGCTCGGCCTTCACTTGCTGGCAAGTAAGGCACTTCGATACGAAAACCGCCACATCTCTTTTCATACCCCGCCACCAAAACTGGCGACCCAAGTCCTGATACATCTTAGCACCTCCCGGATGCACCGCAAGGCACGAATGATGAAACTCTCGGAGTACTTCCTCTCGGCGAGCCTCCGGTACAAACAAACGGTTCCGGTATCTCACACTCAAGTCGGGATACACCGTCAGACCCTTCTCAACTTTCCCACTGGAGATCTTCTCTCGGAGGGATTCTACCTCAAGGTCACCTCTCTGTGCCTCTAACACTCTAGTCATAAGAGTAGGCTGCGCAACAACGGAAAACAAGGCAGCAGCCTCAACAGATTCGCCCAATAGCAAATCAAACTCGCCAAGTGCTCCCAACATCTCCCATTCCCGGATGGCTATACAAGCTACATCACTAATGGTTTTCCTACTAAGGACATCGGCCACAACATTGGCCTTTCCCGGATGATAATGCAACTCAAAATCATAATCCTCGATGAACTCCATCCATCTCCTCTGCCTCAAATTCAAGTCTCTCTGTGTAAACAGATACTTCAAACTCTTATGATCCGAGAATACCTCGAACCTCTCACCATAAAGGTAGTGCCTCCAAATTTTTAAGGCAAAGATCACTGCTGCTAACTCTAGGTCGTGTGTGGGGTAATTCTTCTCGTATATCTTCAACTGACGTGAGCCATAAGCTACTACTTTCCCCTCTTGCATCAACACACAACCCAAACCCTCTCGTGAGGCATCGCAATAAACCGCATAACCCAACCCTCTCTCCGGAATAATCAACACCGGAGCGGTGGTCAATCTAACTTTCAGCTCTTGGAACGACTTTTCACAAGTCTCACTCCACACAAACTTGACTCCCTTCTGAGTCAGTCTAGTCAACGGTGACGCTAACCTGGAGAAATCTTTCACAAACCGACGGTAATACCCAGCTAATCCCAGAAAACTGCGGATCTCAAACACACTCTTAGGCTGTGCCCAATCTTGCACTGCCTCAACCTTGGATGTATCAACAGACACCCCTTCCCCGGATACCACGTGGCCTAAGAATTTGACTTCCCTCAGCCAGAACTCACACTTCCCAAACTTGGCATACAGCCTATGGGCTCTAAGCAACTCAAGCACCACTCTCAAGTGTTCCTCGTGCTCCTCCTCTGAAGGCGAATAGATAAGGATGTCGTCCACAAAGACGACCAAAAATCGATCTAAGAACTCCCGGAAAATCCGGTTCATCAAGTCCATAAAGACTGCCGGTGCATTGGTAAGCCCAAATGGCATCACCAGAAACTCATAATGGCCATACCGCGTACGGAATGCCGTTTTCGGAATATCCTCTTCCCTGACCCTCAACTGATGGTAGCCCGATCTCAAGTCTATCTTAGAGAAACAACGGGAACCCTTCAACTGGTCAAACAAATCATCTATACGGGGCATAGGATACTTATTCTTAACCGTAGCCCGATTCAACTTCCGGTAGTCAATACACAATCTCAAGGCACCATCTTTCTTTTTAACAAAGAGGGCCGGCGCTCCCCACGGCGAAACACTAGGGCGAACAAAACCCTTATCTAGCAATTCCTGGAGCTGAACTTTCAACTCAACCAACTCTGCTGGAGCAAAATGGTAAGGTGCCATAGAAATCGGCGCCGTGCCGGGCACTAAATCAATAGAAAACTCTATCTCACGGTAAGGTGGCAAACTAACAAGATCTTCGGGAAAGACATCCGAATACTCACAAACCACCCTCGGCAACACAATCTGTGTCTCATCACACTCACTACTCCCCAAGCTAGCAAGTAGACTACTAAGCTCACTTCGCCCTCGCGAATCATACCCCGGTGGCAAAACACAACCAACCCGGTCTCCCAAGAAATGAAACCACTCCCCGCTCAAGGTACATAATGTGACCCTCTGGCGGTAGCAATCGATAACTGCCTGGTATGACGATAGCCAGTCCATACCCAAAATAACATCAAAACCCTTCATAGGCATGACAACAAACGGAAAAGGAAGCCTATAGTCGGCGACCTCTATATCACATCCTCTAACACCCTGTTTCAGGATCAACTCACCACCCAAAGGCGATACCACACAAATAGGAGATGCTAACTGTGCTAACTCCAATTCCAAAACCGATGCAAGTGTCTATCAACACATTAGCAACCGAGTTGCAAAACAGAAAAGTACCTCTCACCACTGATGGAGCCGGTACTAAATCCTGCGCGGTAACAGCATACACGCGCCCCGTAGGCCCCTGGTCTACTTGCTCACCTCTCGGAGCAAAAGACTGCTGCACAGACTGGGATGACGAAGCTCCCGGATTGGCCCTCGAGGCCTGCACAGACTGAGCTGGCTGAAAACCTTGCGTCTGCCTAGAACCAGACGCTCCCGAAGTGGCACTCAACTGTGGGAAAAACCTCTTCAGGTGCCCAGGCTGTCCACACTGATAACAAGACAAGGGCTGCCCCCTGCCCAAACTCTGACTCTGCGGTCTAGCTGAAGAAGAAGCAGCTCTCTGACCCCCACCCTTCAGCGGGCAAACTGAAACCTTGTGACCCAACTGGCCACACTTGTAACAAGTGAAATCCCCCTGACCACCTCTCCCTGAGCCTACACTCGGCACTGGGAAGGTCGATCTAGCAACACCACCCTGCGACTGTTGAGGGTTAGAACCCCTCTGCCTCCTGCCATCACCCTGACTATCCTGGCTCCTCTTGGAGCCTCTCTGCCCCTCTTCCTCCTCCTGCATCATGAGCTCCATATGAGCTGCAGCATCTACCAGGTGTCTATACTCTCGGATGTAAGACCCACCAACTCTCAACTTGAGGCCCCGCCTCAACTTCCGCTCAAACTCATAGCAACGGCGTTCCTCAGACGCCACCAGTTCAGGTGCAAACCTGGACAAACTGGTAAAGGTAGCCTCAAACTCGGCCACTGACAAGCCCTGCTGATTCAGCCGGCTAAACTGATCCCTCAGCTTCTCCCTAGCTACTGCAGACAAAAACCTCTCCTGAAAAGCATTCACAAACGCCTCCCAAGTACCACCAACACGAGCCTTCTCGTACTTCCACCATTGACCCGCATCTCCCTTCAGTTGGAAGGATGCCAAGGTCACTTTCAGTGCTCCGTCCTCGATGCCAAGCATCTCGAACGTCTTACTCATTTGCTCTAGCCACTCATCAGCCTTCAGTGGCTCCTTCGGATCCCCAATAAACTCATCCGGATTAGACCGGAAGAACTCCCTCTTCAAGAAAGAAGGCCCTGCCTCAGATGCCTGATTCCCAGCTCTAAGAATACCCAAAGCTCCTGCTATCTCTCTGGCCAAGGCACCCATAGCCTGCTGACCCACTGGCTCGGCCACATTGGCCTGACCAACTCCCTCCTGCACTGCCGGAATCTCACCCTGTAATGGTACTTCCTGCCTCGCAGGTCTACCTCGCCTAGCACCTCTTCCTCGTCCTGACATCCTAATAAAGGTAACACAGAACGTTAGCACATTCACAAATGTGCCGAAACTAAACACTCACGTCCTAATGCATGGACAACTGTAATTCACTCCACGTAAGCACATAAACACATAAGCACTTACGAATTTCATTTCCAGATAATGATAGTCCCGAGGCGTTATTAGAGTTCCGGTTAGAAACAGCATTGATCAAGTGCTTTTCCAACAAGACTCACAGAAACCCAAGGATCCAATCAACATCCTAGAAATTAAATCCCATACCCACATAGTCACATAAGCATGTTATCAAGCAAGCACATAGCATATGATACTACATCTAAGTCTCTATCAAGCGAGACAAACCCATTGTGATACTAATCACTTCCCACGTACCCAAAGTATTCGAACCCGGTACGCTCTGATACCAAGTTGTAACGTCCTCAAAATAATAACAATAAACCCAACAATTTTGACATGCGTTGATATATAAACTAACCACATTCTCTTATTCATTAGAGTTCCATTACATTAGTATTACATGTTAACATCAAAACAAAATGCCCTACGGGCTTACAGCTTTCCAAGTTAATACTTGGTTACAACAAAAGAGTACTAACTCATACACATTAAGCCCTTGGCTTGTATTTACATGTAATACACCAAAAAAGTAAAACGACAACATTAAGTCCTCCTCAAGCCTCCCAAGCTATGTCCTTGGAGGTGGCATGCTTCCTGCACCTGAAAATGATATTCCCATATAGGGTGAGCCACAGCCCAGTAGAAATACACTAAACCAACCATGAACAATGACTAAAATATTAGCAATTGATAGATGGCCAACACTGATACAATCACATAAATCATATATTTATGTCATGCGACTTATGAGTCCAAGTTACCTTTCATTTTCCCCTTTTTCAATAGATAGGCATATAAACTCTATCCACATGCTCAACAGATATGTATAACAACAATATCCACATTCACAGATAAGCATATAAGCTATATCCACATTCTACAACAGATATGTATAACCACAATATCCACAGATAAGCATGAAAGCTATATCCACACTTCACAAAGATAAGCATATAAGCTCTATCTTCACTACTAGACAAGCATATGAGCTGTATCTACGGAGTTCATCCCCTATCTTCTCCCAACACTATCCGGTTTAGAGGTACATCCCCTATCTTCCCCTAAACCGCGGAGTACATCCCCTATCTCCTCCTCTACACATAACGTATATAAACACATTGGTTCTATATACAATCACTCAATACATACAGTTAATGTATTCTATCAACCGTCAAGTTCCATGACACATTTCATTGATTAGTTTTAGTTTGCCTAATCATCATGCATTGTCTACAACAATCACGACTATCCTCCACCGATAGCCCAAAGCAGTTATTTCTAAACAGAAAATAAATGCACAATGGATATTCAATCAACATTTCATTTCCTTACTCCTCACAATTAATTATCCCAATTAATTAAACAATGTAATTAGGTCAATTCCCATAATTAACATTTCAACCCTTAGGTCCCATTTTCATCAATGATTTAACATCAATTCCATTCCCCTATGCCAAACATGCATCTAGGTTTATTATGAATAAAACCCCAACTTTTGTAAAATCACACAAAAGCCCCAAACTTTCACAAGATTACCAAACCAACCCCAACATCTCAAAATACCAAAATTTAGAGACAAAATCCATAGAGGGGAGTAGGATATCCCTACCTCGAAGTTTGAGCCAAAAAGGAGATGAAGACTCGAAGATCAACGTGCTCCAAAACCAAACTTTTTCAGATTAAAACAAAGCTCTCAACACCCTCTATCTTTTTAACAAAGGCTCTAGGCTAGATTCACATTCTAGGGAGATCAAATCTTAGAGAGAGTGCAAGTGTAGAGAGAGAGGGTTTCGAATCTAGGTTTTGGATCAAAAAGAAAGTGAAAAAGTGAAGTTTAAAATCGCTACTGTCCGCTGATATAAAACACTCTCGCTCGAGCGAAGACTTGGTCGCTCGAGCGACCAGACACAGAAAACTCTCGCTCGAGCCAAGAAGTTCTCGATCGAGCGAAGAAAAACCCAGACCGCTCGAGCGCAGGAAGCTCGCTCGAGCCAAGAAAGGCAACTCTCAGGTCCAGAACCAGACGCAACACTCGCTCGAGCGAATCCACCCTGGCTCGACCCACCAGACACGAACCTCACTCTCGCTCGAGCGACCAACTCCTCGCCCGAGCGAAGGTCCGAAAATCTGGGCAGCAACACTAGGCTCCCAAACACAACCAACCTGTAACAAACCTGCCCAACACATCCTATAACTCAAATATGAAGTAAAGAGGATGCAAACAAGATAATAAACAACTACCAACATCCACGGACCCATGTCTGGATCACTGTACAACAAGGATAAACCCGGGATCGCTATACAGTAAATTATTAGTAAATTCTCTGTTAATTACTCAGTAAATTACCAGTAAATTACTTAGTAAATTCTCACTAAATTACTCAGGAAATTTCTCAGTAAATTACACGTAAAATTCCCTATAAATTATTCAGAAAATTCTAAGTAAATTCTCAAAAAATTACAAGAATATTTTTTGTGAATTAATCAGTAAATTATGAGTAAATTACTCAATAAAATCTCAGAAAATTCTATATAAATTCTTGGTAAATTCAAAGTAATTTCTTAGTAAATTATTCAGCAAATTACTCCGTAAATTCTCAATAAATTACTCGTTAAGTTTTCAATAAATTCTCTATAAATTACTTTGTAAATTATTTGTAAATTTCCAGTAAATTATTTATTAAATTCTAAATAAATTACTCAGAAAATTTTCAATAATTTCCAAGAAAATTCTATATAAATTCTTGGTAAATTACTCAGTAAATTCAAAGTAAATTACTCATAAAATTATCAAAAAAATCGTGAATTACTTTGTCAATTCTCAAAAAATTATTCGAACATTAATTAGTGAATTTCCTGCAAATTCTCAATAAATTAATTTATAAATTCTCAGAAAGTTATTCAATAAATTCTAAGTAAATTACTTAGTAAATTCTCAATAAATTAATCCATAAAGTCTAAGTAAATTATCAATAAATTCTTAGTAACTTACTCAGTAAATTCTCAATAAATTACTTAGAAATTTCCAACTAAATTACCCAGTGAAGAACTTAACAATTTATCAATAAATTTCTTAGTCAATTCGCAGTAAAATCTCAATAAATTCTCAGTAAGTTCTCATTACATTACTCAGTAAAATTCTCAATAAATTACACGCAAAATTCTCAAAAAATTATTCAGAAAATTCTGTGTAAATTCTTAGAAAATCATTAGAAATTTTTTTGTGAATTACTCAGTAAATTATGAGTGAATTACGCTGTAAATTCTCAGAAAATTTTGTATAAATTCTTGGTAAATTACTCAGTAAATTCACAGAATTTTTTAAAAAAATTACTCAGCAAATTACTCTGTAAATTATTCGTTAAATTTTCAATAAATTCTCTATAAATTACTCAGTTAATTATCGGTGAATTACTCAATAAATTCAAAGTAAATTAATCTGAAAACTTTCAATAAATTCTAAGAAAATTCTCAATAAATTATGAGTAAATTACTCATTAAATTCTAGATAAATTACTCAGCAAATTACCATTAAAGTTATAGTAAATTCGTGGTAAATAACTCGGTAAATTCTCAGTAAATTGCTTCGTAAATGATTGGTAAGTTCCTAGAAAATTACTCAACAAATTGTCAGTAAATTCTCAATAAACTCTTAGTAATTTACTGAGTAAATCCTAAATGAATTACTAAGTAAATTCATAGTAAATTATTCGGTGAATTACTCACTAAATCTATCTGTAAATTACTTGGTAAATTCCCAGTAAATTACTTAGTTAATTATCGATAAGTTCTCAAAAAAGTCTTGGTCAATTACTTAGTAAATTACTCGGTAAATTATTAGAAAATTACTCTGTAAATTCCAAGAAAATAACACAGTAAATTATCTGTAAATTCTTAGTAAATTATTTAATAAATTCTAAGCAAATTACTGAGTAAATTCTCAATAAATTACTCCTTCAATTCTTAGTAAATTAGTGAGTGAATTATTCAGTAATTTATCAGTAAATTACTCGATAAATTCTCTGTAAATTACTCAGTAAATTATTAGTAAATTCTCTGTTAATTACTCAGTAAATTACCAGTAAATTACTTAGTAAATTCTCACTAAATTACTCAGGAAATTTCTCAGTAAATTACACGTAAAATTCCCTATAAATTATTTAGAAAATTCTGAGTAAATTCTCAAAAAATTACAAGAATATTTTTTGTGAATTAATCAGTAAATTATGAGTAAATTACTCAATAAAATCTCAGAAAATTCTATATAAATTCTTGGTAAATTCAAAGTAATTTCTTAGTAAATTATTCAGCAAATTACTCCGTAAATTCTCAATAAATTACTCGTTAAGTTTTCAATAAATTCTCTATAAATTACTTTGTAAATTATTTGTAAATTTCCAGTAAATTATTTATTAAATTCTAAATAAATTACTCAGAAAATTTTCAATAATTTCCAAGAAAATTCTATATAAATTCTTGGTAAATTACTCAGTAAATTCAAAGTAAATTACTCATAAAATTATCAAAAAAATCGTGAATTACTTTGTCAATTCTCAAAAAATTATTCGAACATTAATTAGTGAATTTCCTGCAAATTCTCAATAAATTAATTTATAAATTCTCAGAAAGTTATTCAATAAATTCTAAGTAAATTACTTAGTAAATTCTCAATAAATTAATCCATAAAGTCTAAGTAAATTATCAATAAATTCTTAGTAACTTACTCAGTAAATTCTCAATAAATTACTTAGAAATTTCCAACTAAATTACCCAGTGAAGAACTTAACAATTTATCAGTAAATTTCTTAGTCAATTCGCAGTAAAATCTCAATAAATTCTCAGTAAGTTCTCATTACATTACTCAGTAAAATTCTCAATAAATTACACGCAAAATTCTCAAAAAATTATTCAGAAAATTCTGTGTAAATTCTTAGAAAATCATTAGAAATTTTTTTGTGAATTACTCAGTAAATTATGAGTGAATTACGCTGCAAATTCTCAGAAAATTTTGTATAAATTCTTGGTAAATTACTCAGTAAATTCACAGAATTTTTTAAAAAAATTACTCAGCAAATTACTCTGTAAATTATTCGTTAAATTTTCAATAAATTCTCTATAAATTACTCAGTTAATTATCGGTGAATTACTCAATAAATTCAAAGTAAATTAATCTGAAAACTTTCAATAAATTCTAAGAAAATTCTCAATAAATTATGAGTAAATTACTCATTAAATTCTAGATAAATTACTCAGCAAATTACCATTAAAGTTATAGTAAATTCGTGGTAAATAACTCGGTAAATTCTCAGTAAATTGCTTCGTAAATGATTGGTAAGTTCCTAGAAAATTACTCAACAAATTGTCAGTAAATTCTCAATAAACTCTTAGTAATTTACTGAGTAAATCCTAAATGAATTACTAAGTAAATTCATAGTAAATTATTCGGTGAATTACTCACTAAATCTATCTGTAAATTACTTGGAAAATTCCCAGTAAATTACTCAGTTAATTATCGATAAGTTCTCAAAAAAGTCTTGGTCAATTACTTAGTAAATTACTCAGTAAATTATTAGAAAATTACTCTGTAAATTCCAAGAAAATAACACAGTAAATTATCTGTAAATTCTTAGTAAATTATTTAATAAATTCTAAGCAAATTACTGAGTAAATTCTCAATAAATTACTCCTTCAATTCTCAGTAAATTACTCGATACATTCTCTGTAAATTACTCAGTAAATTATCAGTAAATTCTCACTAAATTACTCAGGAAATTTCTCAGTGAATTACACGTAAAATTCCGTATAAATTATTCAGAAAATTCTGAGTAAATTCTCAAAAAATTACAAGAATATTTTTTGTGAATTAATCAGTAAATTATGAGTAAATTACTCAATAAAATCTCAGAACATTCAATATAAATTCTTGGTAAATTCAAAGTAATTTCTTAGTAAATTATTCAGCAAATTACTCCGTAAATTCTCAATAAATTACTCGTTAAGTTTTCAATAAATTCTCTATAAATTACTTTGTAAATTATTTGTAAATTTCCAGTAAATTATTTAATAAGTTCTAAATAAATTACACAGAAAATTTTCAATAATTTCCAAGAAAATTCTATATAAATTCTTGGTAAATTACTCAGTAAATTCAAAGTAAATTACTCATAAAATTATCAAAACAAATCGTGAATTACTTGGTCAATTCTCAAAAAATTATTCGAACATTAATTAGTGAATTTCCTGCAAATTCTCAATAAATTACTTTATAAATTCTCAGAAAATTATTCAATAAATTCTAAGTAAATTACTTAGTAAATTCTCAATAAATTAATCCATAAAGTCTAAGTAAATTATCAATAAATTCTTAGTAACTTACTCAGTAAATTCTCAATAAATTACTTAGAAATTTCCAACTAAATTACCCAATGAAGAACTTAACAATTTATCAGTAAATTTCTTAGTCAATTCGCAGAAAAATCTCAATAAATTCTCAGTAAGTTCTCATTACATTACTCAGTAAAATTCTCAATAAATTACACGCAAAATTCTCGAAAAATTATTTAGAAAATTCTGTGTAAATTCTTAGAAAATCATTAGAAATTTTTTTGTGAATTACTCAGTAAATTATGAGTGAATTACGCTGTAAATTCTCAGAAAATTTTGTATAAATTCTTGGTAAATTACTCAGTAAATTCACAGAATTTTTTAAAAAAATTACTCAGCAAATTACTCTGTAAATTATTCGTTAAATTTTCAATAAATTCTCTATAAATTACTCAGTTAATTATCGGTGAATTACTCAATAAATTCAAAGTAAATTAATCTGAAAACTTTCAATAAATTCTAAGAAAATTCTCAATAAATTATGAGTAAATTACTCATTAAATTCTCGATAAATTACTCAGCAAATTACCATTAAAGTTATAGTAAATTCGTGGTAAATAACTCGGTAAATTCTCAGTAAATTGCTTCGTAAATGATTGGTAAGTTCCTAGAAAATTACTCAACAAATTGTCAGTAAATTCTCAATAAACTCTTAGTAATTTACTGAGTAAATCCTAAATGAATTACTAAGTAAATTCATAGTAAATTATTCGGTGAATTACTCACTAAATATATCTGTAAATTACTTGGTAAATTCCCAGTAAATTACTCAGTTAATTATCGATAAGTTCTCAAAAAAGTCTTGGTCAATTACTTAGTAAATTACTCAGTAAATTATTAGAAAATTACTCTGTAAATTCCAAGAAAATAACACAGTAAATTATCTGTAAATTCTTAGTAAATTATTTAATAAATTCTAAGCAAATTACTGAGTAAATTCTCAATAAATTACTCCTTCAATTCTCAGTAAATTACTTGATACATTCTCTGTAAATTACTCAGTAAATTCTCTGTTAATTACTCAGTAAATTACCAGTAAATTACTTAGTAAATTCTCACTAAATTACTCAGGAAATTTCTCAGTGAATTACACGTAAAATTCCGTATAAATTATTCAGAAAATTCTGAGTAAATTCTCAAAAAATTACAAGAATATTTTTTGTGAATTAATCAGTAAATTATGAGTAAATTACTCAATAAAATCTCAGAACATTCAATATAAATTCTTGGTAAATTCAAAGTAATTTCTTAGTAAATTATTCAGCAAATTACTCCGTAAATTCTCAATAAATTACTCGTTAAGTTTTCAATAAATTCTCTATAAATTACTTTGTAAATTATTTGTAAATTTCCAGTAAATAATTTAATAAGTTCTAAATAAATTACACAGAAAATTTTCAATAATTTCCAAGAAAATTCTATATAAATTCTTGGTAAATTACTCAGTAAATTCAAAGTAAATTACTCATAAAATTATCAAAAAAATCGTGAATTACTTGGTCAATTCTCAGAAAATTATTCGAACATTAATTAGTGAATTTCCTGCAAATTCTCAATAAATTACTTTATAAATTCTCAGAAAATTATTCAATAAATTCTAAGTAAATTACTTAGTAAATTCTCAATAAATTAGTCCATAAAGTCTAAGTAAATTATCAATAAATTCTTAGTAACTTACTCAGTAAATTCTCAATAAATTACTTAGAAATTTCCAACTAAATTACCCAATGAAGAACTTAACAATTTATCAGTAAATTTCTTAGTCAATTCGCAGAAAAATCTCAATAAATTCTCAGTAAGTTCTCATTACATTACTCAGTAAAATTCTCAATAAATTACACGCAAAATTCTCAAAAAATTATTCAGAAAATTCTGTGTAAATTCTTAGAAAATCATTAGAAATTTTTTTGTGAATTACTCAGTAAATTATGAGTGAATTACGCTGTAAATTCTCAGAAAATTTTGTATAAATTCTTGGTAAATTACTCAGTAAATTCACAGAATTTTTTAAAAAAATTACTCAGCAAATTACTCTGTAAATTATTCGTTAAATTTTCAATAAATTCTCTATAAATTACTCAGTTAATTATCGGTGAATTACTCAATAAATTCAAAGTAAATTAATCTGAAAACTTTCAATAAATTCTAAGAAAATTCTCAATAAATTATGAGTAAATTACTCATTAAATTCTCGATAAATTACTCAGCAAATTACCATTAAAGTTATAGTAAATTCGTGGTAAATAACTCGGTAAATTCTCAGTAAATTGCTTCGTAAATGATTGGTAAGTTCCTAGAAAATTACTCAACAAATTGTCAGTAAATTCTCAATAAACTCTTAGTAATTTACTGAGTAAATCCTAAATGAATTACTAAGTAAATTCATAGTAAATTATTCGGTGAATTACTCACTAAATATATCTGTAAATTACTTGGTAAATTCCCAGTAAATTACTCAGTTAATTATCGATAAGTTCTCAAAAAAGTCTTGGTCAATTACTTAGTAAATTACTCAGTAAATTATTAGAAAATTACTCTGTAAATTCCAAGAAAATAATACAGTAAATTATCTGTAAATTCTTAGTAAATTATTTAATAAATTCTAAGCAAATTACTGAGTAAATTCTCAATAAATTACTCCTTCAATTCTCAGTAAATTACTCGATACATTCTCTGTAAATTACTCAGTAAATTATCAGTAAATTCTCACTAAATTACTCAGGAAATTTCTCAGTGAATTACACGTAAAATTCCGTATAAATTATTCAGAAAATTCTGAGTAAATTCTCAAAAAATTACAAGAATATTTTTTGTGAATTAATCAGTAAATTATGAGTAAATTACTCAATAAAATCTCAGAACATTCAATATAAATTCTTGGTAAATTCAAAGTAATTTCTTAGTAAATTATTCAGCAAATTACTCCGTAAATTCTCAATAAATTACTCGTTAAGTTTTCAATAAATTCTCTATAAATTACTTTGTAAATTATTTGTAAATTTCCAGTAAATTATTTAATAAGTTCTAAATAAATTACACAGAAAATTTTCAATAATTTCCAAGAAAATTCTATATAAATTCTTGGTAAATTACTCAGTAAATTCAAAGTAAATTACTCATAAAATTATCAAAAAAAATCGTGAATTACTTGGTCAATTCTCAGAAAATTATTCGAACATTAATTAGTGAATTTCCTGCAAATTCTCAATAAATTACTTTATAAATTCTCAGAAAATTATTCAATAAATTCTAAGTAAATTACTTAGTAAATTCTCAATAAATTAATCCATAAAGTCTAAGTAAATTATCAATAAATTCTTAGTAACTTACTCAGTAAATTCTCAATAAATTACTTAGAAATTTCCAACTAAATTACCCTGTGAAGAACTTAACAATTTATCAGTAAATTTCTTAGTCAATTCGCAGTAAAATCTCAATAAATTCTCAGTAAGTTCTCATTACATTACTCAGTAAAATTCTCAATAAATTACACGCAAAATTCTCAAAAAATTATTCAGAAAATTCTGTGTAAATTCTTAGAAAATCATTAGAAATTTTTTTGTGAATTACTCAGTAAATTATGAGTGAATTACTCTGTAAATTCTCAGAAAATTTTGCATAAATTCTTGGTAAATTACTCAGTAAATTCACAGAATTTTTTTAAAAAATTACTCAGCAGATTACTCTGTAAATTATTCGTTAAATTTTCAATAAATTCTCTATTAATTACTCAATTATTTATCGGTGAATTACTCAATAAATTCAAAGTAAATTAATCTGAAAACTTTCAATAAATTCTAAGAATATTCTCAATAAATTATGAGTAAATTACTCATTAAATTCTCGATAAATTACTCAGCAAATTACCATTAAAGTTATAGTAAATTCGTGGTAAATAACTCGGTAAATTCTCAGTAAATTGCTTCGTAAATGATTGGTAAGTTCCTAGAAAATTACTCAACAAATTGTCAGTAAATTCTCAATAAACTCTTAGTAATTTACGGAGTAAATCCTAAATGAATTACTAAGTAAATTCATAGTAAATTATTCGGTGAATTACTCACTAAATCTATCTGTAAATTACTTGGTAAATTCCCAGTAAATTACTCAATTAATTATCGATAAGTTCTCAAAAAAGTCTTGGTCAATTACTTAGTAAATTACTCAGTAAATTATTAGAAAATTACTCTGTAAATTCCAAGAAAATAACACAGTAAATTATCTGTAAATTCTTAGTAAATTATTTAACAAATTCTAAGCAAATTACTGGGTAAATTCTCAATAAATTACTCCTTCAATTCCCAGTAAATTACTCGATACATTCTCTGTAAATTACTCAGTAAATTCTCTGTTAATTACTCAGTAAATTACCAGTAAATTACTTAGTAAATTCTCACTAAATTACTCAGGAAATTTCTCAGTGAATTACACGTAAAATTCCGTATAAATTATTCAGAAAATTCTGAGTAAATTCTCAAAAAATTACAAGAATATTTTTTGTGAATTAATCAGTAAATTATGAGTAAATTACTCAATAAAATCTCAGAACATTCAATATAAATTCTTGGTAAATTCAAAGTAATTTCTTAGTAAATTATTCAGCAAATTACTCCGTAAATTCTCAATAAATTACTCGTTAAGTTTTCAATAAATTCTCTATAAATTACTTTGTAAATTATTTGTAAATTTCCAGTAAATTATTTAATAAGTTCTAAATAAATTACACAGAAAATTTTCAATAATTTCCAAGAAAATTCTATATAAATTCTTGGTAAATTACTCAGTAAATTCAAAGTAAATTACTCATAAAATTATCAAAAAAAATCGTGAATTACTTGGTCAATTCTCAGAAAATTATTCGAACATTAATTAGTGAATTTCCTGCAAATTCTCAATAAATTACTTTATAAATTCTCAGAAAATTATTCAATAAATTCTAAGTAAATTACTTAGTAAATTCTCAATAAATTAATCCATAAAGTCTAAGTAAATTATCAATAAATTCTTAGTAACTTACTCAGTAAATTCTCAATAAATTACTTAGAAATTTCCAACTAAATTACCCTGTGAAGAACTTAACAATTTATCAGTAAATTTCTTAGTCAATTCGCAGTAAAATCTCAATAAATTCTCAGTAAGTTCTCATTACATTACTCAGTAAAATTCTCAATAAATTACACGCAAAATTCTCAAAAAATTATTCAGAAAATTCTGTGTAAATTCTTAGAAAATCATTAGAAATTTTTTTGTGAATTACTCAGTAAATTATGAGTGAATTACTCTGTAAATTCTCAGAAAATTTTGCATAAATTCTTGGTAAATTACTCAGTAAATTCACAGAATTTTTTTAAAAAATTACTCAGCAGATTACTCTGTAAATTATTCGTTAAATTTTCAATAAATTCTCTATTAATTACTCAATTATTTATCGGTGAATTACTCAATAAATTCAAAGTAAATTAATCTGAAAACTTTCAATAAATTCTAAGAATATTCTCAATAAATTATGAGTAAATTACTCATTAAATTCTCGATAAATTACTCAGCAAATTACCATTAAAGTTATAGTAAATTCGTGGTAAATAACTCGGTAAATTCTCAGTAAATTGCTTCGTAAATGATTGGTAAGTTCCTAGAAAATTACTCAACAAATTGTCAGTAAATTCTCAATAAACTCTTAGTAATTTACGGAGTAAATCCTAAATGAATTACTAAGTAAATTCATAGTAAATTATTCGGTGAATTACTCACTAAATCTATCTGTAAATTACTTGGTAAATTCCCAGTAAATTACTCAATTAATTATCGATAAGTTCTCAAAAAAGTCTTGGTCAATTACTTAGTAAATTACTCAGTAAATTATTAGAAAATTACTCTGTAAATTCCAAGAAAATAACACAGTAAATTATCTGTAAATTCTTAGTAAATTATTTAACAAATTCTAAGCAAATTACTGGGTAAATTCTCAATAAATTACTCCTTCAATTCTCAGTAAATTACTCGATACATTCTCTGTAAATTACTCAGTAAATTATCAGTAAATTCTCTGTTAATTACTTAGTAAATTACCAGTAAATTACTTAGTAAATTCTCACTAAATTACTCAGGAAATTTCTCAGTGAATTACACGTAAAATTCCGTATAAATTATTCAGAAAATTCTGAGTAAATTCTCAAAAAATTACAAGAATATTTTTTGTGAATTAATCAGTAAATTATGAGTAAATTACTCAATAAAATCTCAGAACATTCTATATAAATTCTTGGTAAATTCAAAGTAATTTCTTAGTAAATTATTCAGCAAATTACTCCGTAAATTCTCAATAAATTACTCGTTAAGTTTTCAATAAATTCTCTATAAATTACTTTGTAAATTATTTGTAAATTTCCAGTAAATTATTTAATAAGTTCTAAATAAATTACTCAGAAAATTTTCAATAATTTCCAAGAAAATTCTATATAAATTCTTGGCAAATTACTCAGTAAATTCAAAGTAAATTACTCATAAAATTATCAAAAAAATCGTGAATTACTTGGTCAATTCTCAGAAAATTATTCGAACATTAATTAGTGAATTTCCTGCAAATTCTCAATAAATTACTTTATAAATTCTCAGAAAATTGTTCAATAAATTCTAAGTAAATTACTTAGTAAATTCTCAATAAATTAATCCATAAAGTCTAAGTAAATTATCAATAAATTCTTAGTAACTTACTCAGTAAATTCTCAATAAATTACTTAGAAATTTCCAACTAAATTGCCAGTGAAGAACTTAACAGTTTCTCAGTAAATTTCTTAGTCAATTCGCAGTAAAATCTCAATAAATTCTCAGTAAGTTCTCATTACATTACTCAGTAAAATTCTCAATAAATTACACGCAAAATTCTCAAAAAATTATTCAGAAAATTCTGTGTAAATTCTTAGAAAATCATTAGAAATTTTTTTGTGAATTACTCAGTAAATTATGAGTGAATTACTCTGTAAATTCTCAGAAAAATTTGTATAAATTCTTGGTAAATTACTCAGTAAATTCACAGAATTTTTTTAAAAAATTACTCAGCAAATTACTCTGTAAATTATTCTTTAAATTTTCAATAAATTCTCTATAAATTACTCAGTTAATTATCGGTGAATTACTCAATAAATTCAAAGTAAATTAATCTGAACACTTTCAATAAATTCTAAGAAAATTCTCAATAAATTATGAGTAAATTACTCATTAAATTCTCAATAAATTACTCAGCAAATCACCATTAAAGTTATTGTAAATTCGTGGTAAATAACTCGGTAAATTCTCAGTAAATTGCTTCGTAAATGATTGGTAAGTTCCTAGAAAATTACTCAACAAATTGTCAGTAAATTCTCAATAAACTCTTAGTAATTTACTGAGTAAATCCTAAATGAATTACTAAGTAAATTCATAGTAAATTATTCGGTGAATTAGCCACTAAATCTATCTGTAAATTACTTGGTAAATTCCCAGTAAATTACTCAGTTAATTATCGATAAGTTCTCGAAAGGGTCTTGGTCAATTACTTAGTAAATTACTCAGTAAATTATTAGAAAATTACTCTGTAAATTCCAAGAAAATAACACAGTAAATTATCTGTAAATTCTTAGTAAATTATTTAATAAATTCTAAGCAAATTACTGAGTAAATTCTCAATAAATTACTCCTTCAATTCTCAGTAAATTAGTGAGTGAATTATTCAGTAATTTATCAGTAAATTACTCGATAAATTCTCTGTAAATTACTCAGTAAATTATTAGTAAATTCTCTGTTAATTACTCAGTAAATTACCAGTAAATTACTTAGTAAATTCTCACTAAATTACTCAGGAAATTTCTCAGTAAATTACACGTAAAATTCACTAAAACTTATTCAGAAAATTCTGAGTAAATTCTCAAAAAATTACAAGAATATTTTTTGCGAATTAATCAGTAAATTATGAGTAAATTACTCAATAAAATCTCAGAACATTCTATATAAATTCTTGGTAAATTCAAAGTAATTTCTTAGTAAATTATTCAGCAAATTACTCCGTAAATTCTCAATAAATTACTCGTTAAGTTTTCAATAAATTCTCTATAAATTACTTTGTAAATTATTTGTAAATTTCCAGTAAATTATTTAATAAGTTCTAAATAAATTACTCAGAAAATTTTCAATAATTTCCAAGAAAATTCTATATAAATTCTTGGTAAATTACTCAGTAAATTCAAAGTAAATTACTCATAAAATTATCAAAAAAATCGTGAATTACTTGGTCAATTCTCAGAAAATTATTCGAACATTAATTAGTGAATTTCCTGCAAATTCTCAATAAATTACTTTATAAATTCTCAGAAAATTATTCAATAAATTCTAAGTAAATTACTTAGTAAATTCTCAATAAATTAATCCATAAAGTCTAAGTAAATTATAAATAAATTCTTAGTAACTTACTCAGTAAATTCTCAATAAATTACTTAGAAATTTCCAACTAAATTGCCCAGTGAAGAACCTAACAATTTATCAGTAAATTTCTTAGTCAATTCGCAGTAAAATCTCAATAAATTCTCAGTAAGTTCTCATTACATTACTCAGTAAAATTCTCAATAAATTACACGCAAAATTCTCAAAAAATTATTCAGAAAATTCTGTGTAAATTCTTAGAAAATCATTAGAAATTTTTTTGTGAATTACTCAGTAAATTATGAGTGAATTACTCTGTAAATTCTCAGAAAATTTTGTATAAATTCTTGGTAAATTACACAGTAAATTCACAGAATTTTTTTAAAAAATTACTCAGCAAATTACTCTGTAAATTATTCGTTAAATGTTCAATAAATTCTCTATAAATTACTCAGTTATTTATCGGTGAATTACTCAATAAACTCAAAGTAAATTAATCTGAAAACTTTCAATAAATTCTAAGAAAATTCTCAATAAATTATGAGTAAATTACTCATTAAATTCTCAATAAATTACTCAGCAAATCACCATTAAAGTTATAGTAAATTCGTGGTAAATAACTCGGTAAATTCTCAGTAAATTGCTTCGTAAATGATTGGTAAGTTCCTAGAAAATTACTCAACAAATTGTCAGTAAATTCTCAATAAACTCTTAGTAATTTACTGAGTAAATCCTAAATGAATTACTAAGTAAATTCATAGTAAATTATTCGGTGAATTACTCACTAAATCTATCTGTAAATTACTTGGTAAATTCCCAGTAAATTACTCAGTTAATTATCGATAAGTTCTCAAAAAAGTCTTGGTCAATTACTTAGTAAATTACTCAGTAAATTATTAGAAAATTACTCTGTAAATTCCAAGAAAATAACACAGTAAATTATCTGTAAATTCTTAGTAAATTATTTAATAAATTCTAAGCAAATTACTGAGTAAATTCTCAATAAATTACTCCTTCAATTCTCAGTAAATTAGTGAGTGAATTATTCAGTAATTTATCAGTAAATTACTCGATAAATTCTCTGTAAATTACTCAGTAAATTATTAGTAAATTCTCTGTTAATTACTCAGTAAATTACCAGTAAATTACTTAGTAAATTCTCATTAAATTACTCAGGAAATTTATCAGTGAATTACACGTAAAATTCCCTATAAATTATTCAGAAAATTCTGAGTAAATTCTCAAAAAATTACAAGAATATTTTTTATGAATTAATCAGTAAATTATGAGTAAATTACTCAATAAAATCTCAGAACATTCTATATAAATTCTTGGTAAATTCTTGGTAAATTCAAAGTAATTTCTTAGTAAATTATTCAGCAAATTACTCCGTAAATTCTCAATAAATTACTCGTTAAGTTTTCAATAAATTCTCTATAAATTACTTTGTAAATTATTTGTAAATTTCCAGTAAATTATTTAATAAGTTCTAAATAAATTACTCATAAAATTTTCAATAATTTCCAAGAAAATTCTATATAAATTCTTGGTAAATTACTCAGTAAATTTAAAGTAAATTACTCATAAAATTATCAAAAAAATCGTGAATTACTTGGTCAATTCTCAGAAAATTATTCGAACATTAATTAGTGAATTTCCTGCAAATTCTCAATAAATTACTTTATAAATTCTCAGAAAATTATTCAATAAATTCTAAGTAAATTACTTAGTAAATTCTCAATAAATTAATCCATAAAGTCTAAGTAAATTATAAATAAATTCTTAGTAACTTACTCAGTAAATTCTCAATAAATTACTTAGAAATTTCCAACTAAATTGCCCAGTGAAGAACTTAACAATTTATCAGTAAATTTCTTAGTCAATTCACAGTAAAATCTCAATAAATTCTCAGTAAGTTCTCATTACATTACTCAGTAAAATTCTCAATAAATTACACGCAAAATTCTCAAAAAATTATTCAGAAAATTCTGTGTAAATTCTTAGAAAATCATTAGAAATTTTTTTGTGAATTACTCAGTAAATTATGAGTGAATTACTCTGTAAATTCTCAGAAAAATTTGTATAAATTCTTGGTAAATTACTCAGTAAATTCACAGAATTTTTTTAAAAAATTACTCAGCAAATTACTCTGTAAATTATTCGTTAAATTTTCAATAAATTCTCTATAAATTACTCAGTTAATTATCGGTGAATTACTCAATAAATTCAAAGTAAATTAATCTGAAAACTTTCAATAAATTCTAAGAAAATTCTCAATAAATTATGAGTAAATTACTCATTAAATTCACAGTAAATTCTCAATAAAGTACTCAGCAAATTACCATTAAAGTTATAGTAAATTCGTGGTAAATAAGTCGGAAAATTCTCAGTAAATTGCTTCGTAAATGATTGGTAAGTTCCTAGAAAATTACTCAACAAATTGTCAGTAAATTCTCAATAAACTCTTAGTAATTTACTGAGTAAATCCTAAATGAATTACTAAGTAAATTCATAGTAAATTATTCGGTGAATTACTCACTAAATCTAGCTGTAAATTACTTGGTAAATTCCCAGTAAATTACTCAGTTAATTATCGATAAGTTCTCAAAAAAGTCTTGGTCAATTACTTAGTAAATTACTCAGTAAATTATTAGAAAATTACTCTGTAAATTCCAAGAGAATAACACAGTAAATTATCTGTAAATTCTTAGTAAATTATTTAATAAATTCTAAGCAAATTACTGAGTAAATTCTCAAGAAATTACTCCTTCAATTCTCAGTAAATTAGTGAGTGAATTATTCAGTAATTTATCAGTAAATTACTCAGTAAATTATTAGTAAACTCTCTGTTAATTACTCAGTAAATTACCAGTAAATTACTTAGTAAATTCTGACTAAATTACTCAGGAAATTTCTCAGTGAATTACACGTAAAATTCCCTATAAATTATTCAGAAAATTCTGAGTAAATTCTCAAAAAATTACAAGAATATTTTTTGTGAATTAATCAGTAAATTATGAGTAAATTACTCAATAAAATCTCAGAAAATTCTATATAAATTCTTGGTAAATTCAAAGTAATTTCTTAGTAAAGTATTCAGCAAATTACTCCGTAAATTCTCAATAAATTACTCGTTAAGTTTTCAATAAATTCTCTATAAATTACTTTGTAAATTATTTGTAAATTTCCAGTAAATTATTTAATAAATTCTAAATAAATTACTCAGAAAATTTTCAATAATTTCCAAGAAAATTCTATATAAATTCTTGGTAAATTACTCAGTAAATTCAAAGTAAATTACTCATAAAATTATCAAAAAAATCGTGAATTACTTGGTCAATTCTCAGAAAATTATTCGAACATTAATTAGTGAATTTCCTGCAAATTCTCAATAAATTACTTTATAAATTCTCAGAAAATTATTCAATAAATTCTAAGTAAATTACTTAGTAAATTCTCAATAAATTAATCCATAAAGTCTAAGTAAATTATCAATAAATTCTTAGTAACTTACTCAGTAAATTCTCAATAAACTACTTAGAAATTTCCAACTAAATTGCCCAGTGAAGAACTTAACAGTTTATCAGTAAATTTCTTAGTCAATTCGCAGTAAAATCTCAATAAATTCTCAGTAAGTTCTCATTACATTACTCAGTAAAATTCTCAATAAATTACACGCAAAATTCTCAAAAAATTATTCAGAAAATTCTGTGTAAATTCTTAGAAAATCATTAGAAATTTTTTTGTGAATTACTCAGTAAATTATGAGTGAATTACTCTGTAAATTCTCAGAAAAATTTGTATAAATTCTTGGTAAATTACTCAGTAAATTCACAGAATTTTTTTAAAAAATTACTCAGCAAATTACTCTGTAAATTATTCGTTAAATTTTCAATAAATTCCCTATAAATTACTCAGTTAATTATCAGTGAATTACTCAATAAATTCAAAGTAAATTAATCTGAACACTTTCAATAAATTCTATGAAAATTCTCAATAAATTATGATTAAATTACTCATTAAATTCTCAATAAATTACTCAGCAAATCACCATTAAAGTTATTGTAAATTCGTGGTAAATAACTCGGTAAATTCTCAGTAAATTGCTTCGTAAATGATTGGTAAGTTCCTAGAAAATTACTCAACAAATTGTCAGTAAATTCTCAATAAACTCTTAGTAATTTACTGAGTAAATCCTAAATGAATTACTAAGTAAATTCATAGTAAATTATTCGGTGAATTACTCACTAAATCTATCTGTAAATTACTTGGTAAATTCCCAGTAAATTACTCAGTTAATTATCGATAAGTTCTCAAAAAAGTCTTGGTCAATTACTTAGTAAATTACTCAGTAAATTATTAGAAAATTACTCTGTAAATTCCAAAAAAATAACACAGTAAATTATCTGTAAATTCTTAGTAAATTATTTAATAAATTCTAAGCAAATTACTGAGTAAATTCTCAATAAATTACTCCTTCAATTCTCAGTAAATTAGTGAGTGAATTATTCAGTAATTTATCAGTAAATTACTCGATAAATTCTCTGTAAATTACTCAGTAAATTATTAGTAAATTCTCTGTTAATTACTCAGTAAATTACCAGTAAATTACTTAGTAAATTCTCACTAAATTACTCAGGAAATTTCTCAGTAAATTACACGTAAAATTCCCTATAAATTATTCAGAAAATTCTGAGTAAATTCTCAAAAAATTACAAGAATATTTTTTGTGAATTAATCAGTAAATTATGAGTAAATTACTCAATAAAATCTCAGAAAATTCTATATAAATTCTTGGTAAATTCAAAGTAATTTCTGAGTAAATTATTCAGCAAATTATTCTGTAAATTCTCAATAAATTACTCGTTAAGTTTTCAATAAATTCTCTATAAATTACTTTGTAAATTATTTGTAAATTTCCAGTAAATTATTTAATATATTCTAAATAAATTACTTAGAAAATTTTCAATAATTTCCAAGAAAATTCTATATAAATTCTTGGTAAATTACTCAGTAAATTCAAAGTAAATTACTCATAAAATTATCAAAAAAATCGTGAATTACTTTGTCAATTCTCAGAAAATTATTCGAACATTAATTAGTGAATTTCCTGCAAATTCTTAATAAATTACTTTATAAATTCTCAGAAAATTATTCAATAAATTCTAAGTAAATTACTTAGTAAATTCTCAATAAATTAATCCATAAAGTCTAAGTAAATTATCAATAAATTCTTAGTAACTTACTCAGTAAATTCTCAATACATTACTTAGAAATTTCCAACTAAATTTCCTAGTGAAGAACTTAACAATTTATCAGTAAATTTCTTAGTCAATTCGCAGTAAAATCTCAATAAATTACTCAGTAAATCATCGGTAGATTCTTAGTGAATTACTCAGTAAATTCTCATTACATTACTCAGTAAAATTCTCAATAAATTACACGCAAAATTCTCAAAAAATTATTCAGAAAATTCTGTGTAAATTCTTAGAAAATCATTAGAAATTTTTTTGTGAATTACTCAGTAAATTATGAGTGAATTACTCTGTAAATTCTCAGAAAATTTTGTTTAAATTCTTGGTAAATTACTCAGTAAATTCACAGAATTTTTTTAAAAAATTACTCAGCAGATTACTCTGTAAATTATTCGTTAAGTTTTCAATAAATTCTCTATAAATTACTCAATAAATTCAAAGTAAATTACTCTGAAAATTTTCAATAAATTCTAAGAAAATTCTCAATAAATTATGAGTAAATTACTCATTAAATTCACAGTAAATTCTCAATAAAGTACTCAGCAAATTACCATTAAAGTTATAGTAAATTCGTGGTAAATAAGTCGGAAAATTCTCAGTAAATTGCTTCGTAAATGATTGGTAAGTTCCTAGAAAATTACTCAACAAATTGTCAGTAAATTCTGAATAAACTCTGAGTAATTTACTAAGTAAATTCTAAATGAATTACTAAGTAAATTCATAGTAAATTATTCGGTGAATTACACACTAAATTTATCTTTAAATTACTAGGTAAATTCCCAGTAAATTACTCAGTAAATTATTAGAAAATTACTCTGTAAATTCCAAGAAAATAACACAGTAAATTATCTGTAAATTCTAAGCAAATTACTGAGTAAATTCTCAAAAATTACTCCGTAAATTCTCAGTAAATTACAAGTAAATTAATGAGTGAATTATTTAGTAATTTATCAGTAAATTACTCAATAAATTCTCTGTAAATTACTCAGTAAATTACCAGTAAATTACTTAGTAAATTCTCACTAAATTACTCAAGAAATTTCTTAGTAAATTACACGTAAAATTGTCTAGAAATTATTCAGCAAATTCTTAGCAATTTATTAGAAAATTTTGAGTAAATTCTCAAAAAATTACAAGAATATTTTTTTTGAATTAATCAGCAAATTATTAGTAAAATACTCAATAAATTCTTAGAAATTTCTATATAAATTCTTGGTAAATTACTCAGTAAATTCAAAGTAAATTACTCATAAAATTATCAAAAAAAATTTGTGAATTACTTTGTTAATTCTCAGGAAATTACTCAGTAAATTATTCGAACATTAATTAGTGAATTTCCTGTAAATTCTCAGTAAATTACTTTATAAATTCTCAGTAAATTGTTTAATAAATTCTTAGTAAATTAGTTAGTAAATTCTCAATAAATTAATCCATAAAGTCTAAGTAAATTATCAATAAATTCTTAGTAACTTACTCAGTAAATGCTCAATAAATTACGTAGAAATTTCCAACTAAATTACCCAGTGAAGAACTTAACAATTTATCAGTAAATTTCTTAGTCAAATCGTAGTAAAATCTCAATAAATTACTCAGTAAATTATAGGTAGATTCTTAGTAAATTACTCAATAAATTCTCATTACATTACTCAGTAAAATTCTCAATAAATTACATGCAAAATTCTCAGAAAATTATTCAGTAAATTCTTAGTAAATTGTTAGAAAATCATTAGAAATTTTTTTGTGAATTACTCAGTAAATTATGAGTAAATTACTCTGTAAATTCTCAGAAAATTTTGTATAAATTCTTGGTAAATTACTAAGTAAATTCACAGAATTTTTTTTAAAAATTACTCAGCAAATTACTATATAAATTATTCGTTAAATTTTCAACAAATTCTCTATAAATTACTCAGTTAGTTATCGGTGAATTACTCAATAAATTCAAAGTAAATTACTCTGAAAATTTTCAATAAATTTGGAGTAAATTACTCATTAAATTACTCAGTAAATTACCAGTAAATTACTTAGTAAATTCTCACTAAATTGCTCAGGAAATTTCTCAGTAAATCACCCGTAAAATTCTCTATAAATTATTCAGCAAATTCTTAGTAATTTATCAGAAAATTCGGAGTAAATTCTCAAAAAATTACGAGAATATTTTTTGTGAATTAATTAGTAAATTATGAGTAAATTACTCAATAAATTTTCAGAAAATTCTATATAAATTCTTGGTAAATTCAATGTAATTTCTTAGTAAATTATTCAGCAAATTACTTCGTAAATTCTCAATAAATTACTCGTTAAGTTTTCAATAAATTATCTATAAATTACTTTATAAATTAGCTGTAAATTTTCAGTAAATTATTTAATAAATTCTGAATAAATTACTCAGAAAATTTTCAATAATTTCCAAGAAAATTTTGTATAAATTCTTGGTAAATTACTCAGTAAATTCATAGTAAATTACTCATAAAATTATCAAAAAAATTTTGTGAATTACTTTGTTAATTCTCAGGAAATTACTCAGTAAATTATTCGAATATTAATTAGTGAATTTCCTGTAAATTCTTAGTAAATTACTTTATAAATTCTCAGTAAATTGTTTAATAAATTCTAAGTAAATTACTTAGTAAATTCTCAATAAATTAATCCATAAAGTCTAAGTAAATTATCAATAAATTCTTAGTAACTTACTCAGTAAATACTCAATAAATTACTTAGAAATTTCCAACTAAATTACCCAGTGAAGAACTTAACAATTTATCAGTAAATTTCTTAGTCAATTCGTAGTAAAATCTCAATAAATTACTCAGTAAATTATCGGTAGATTCTTAGTAAATTACTCAATAAACTCTCATTACATTACTCAGTAAAATTCTCAATAAATTACACGCAAAATTCTCAGAAAATTATTCAGTAAATTCTTAGTAAATTGTTAGAAAATTCTGTGTAAATTCTTAGAAAATCATTAGAAATTTTTTTGTGAATTACTTAGTAAATTACGAGTAAATTACTCAGAAAATTTTGTATAAATTCTTGGTAAATTACTAAGTAAATTCACAGAATTTTTTTAAAAAATTACTTAGCAAATTACTCTATAAATTATTCGTTAAATTTTCAATAAATTCTCTATAAATTACTCAGTTAGTTATCGGTGAATTACTCAATAAATTCAAAGTAAATTACTCTGAAAATTTTCAATAAATTCTGAGTAAATTACTCATTAAATTACTCAGTAAATTATTGGTAAATTCTCTGTTAATTACTCAGTAAATTACCAGTAAATTACTTAGTAAATTCTCACTAAATTACTCAGGAAATTTCTTAGTAAATCACCCGTAAAATTCTCTATAAATTATTCAGTAAATTCTTAGTAATTTATCAGAAAATTCTAAGTAAATTCTCAAAAAATTACAATAATATTTTTTGTGAATTAATCAGTAAATTATGAGTAAATTATGAGTAAATTACTCAATAAATTCGGAGAAAATTCTATATAAATTCTTGGTAAATTCAAAGTAATTTCTTAGTAAATTATTCAGCAAATTACTCCATAAATTCTCAATAAATTACTCGATAAGTTTTCAATAAATTCTCTATAAAATACTTTATAAATTTGCTGTAAATTTTCAATAAATTATTTAATAAATTTTGAATAAATTACTCAGAAAATTTTCAATATTGTCCAAGAAAATTCTGTATAAATTCTTTTGTAAATTGCTCAATAAATTCATAGTAAATTACTCATAAAATTATCAAAAAAAAATTCGTGAATTACTTTGTTAATTCTCAGTAAATTACTCAGTAAATTATTCGAACATTAATTACTGAATTTCCTGTAAATTCTTAGTAAATTACTTTATAATTTCTCAGCAAATTGTTCAATAAATTCTAAGTAAATTACTTAGTAAATTCTCAATAAATTAATCCATAAAGTCTAAGTAAATTATCAATAAATTCTTAGTAACTTACTAAGTGAAATCTCTATAAATTATTTAGAAATTTCCAACTAAATTACCCAGTGAAGAACTTAACAATTTATCAGTAAATTTCTTAGTCAATTCGCAGTAAAATCTCAATAAATTACTCAGTAAATTATCGGTAGATTCTTAGTAAATTACTCAATAAATTCTCAGTAAATTCTCATTACATTACTCAGTAAAATTCTCAATAAATTACACGCAAAATTCTCGAAAAATTATTCAGAAAATTCTGTGTAAATTCTTAGAAAATCATTAGAAATTTTTTTGCGAATTACTCAGTAAATTATGAGTGAATTACTCAATAAATTCTCAGAAAATTTTGTATAAATTCTTGGTAAATTACTCAGTAAATTCACAGAATTTTTTTAAAAAATTAATCAGCAAATTAATCTGTAAATTATTCGTTAAATTTTCAATAAATTCTCTATAAATTACTCAGTTAATTATCGGTGAATTACTCAATAAATTCAAAGTAAATTACTCTGAAAATTTTCAATAAATTCTAAGAAAATTATCAATAAATTATGAGTAAATTACTCATTAAATTCACAGTAAATTCTCAATAAATTACTCAGCAAATTACCATTAAAGTTATAGTGAATTCGTGGTAAATAACTCGGTAAATTCTCATTAAATTTCTTCGTAAATGATTGGTAAGTTCCTAGAAAATTACTCAACAAATTCTCAGTAAATTCTCAATAAACTCTTAGTAATTTAGTAAGTAAATTCTAAATAAATTACTAAGTAAATTCATAGTAAATTATTCGGTGAATTACTCACTAAATTTATCTATAAATTATAGGTAAATTCCCAGTAAATTGCTCAGTTAATTATCGATAAGTTCTCAAAAAATTCTTGGTCAATTACTTAGTAAATTACTCAGTAAATTATTAGAAAATTACTCTGTAAATTCCAAGAAAATAACACAGTAAATTATCTGTAAATTCTTAGTAAATTATTTAATAAATTCTAAGCAAATTACTGAGTAAATTCTCAAAAAATTACTCCGTAAATTCTCAGTAAATTACAAGTAAATTAATGAGTGAATTGTTTAGTAATTTATCAGTAAATTACTCGATAAATTCTCTGTAAATTACTTAGTAAATTACCTGTAAATTACTTAGTAAATTCTCACTAAATTACTCAGGAAATTTCTTAGTAAATTACACGTAAAATTGTCTAGAAATTATTCAGCAAATTCTTAGCAATTTATTAGAAAATTCTGAGTAAATTCTCAAAAAATTACAAGAATATTTTTTGTGAATTAATCAGCAAATTATTAGTAAAATACTCAATAAATTCTCAGAAAATTCTATACAAATTCTTGGTAAATTCAAAGTAATTTCTTAGTAAATTATTCAGCAAATTACTCCGTAAATTCTCAATAAATTACTCATTAAGTTTTCAAAAAATTCTCTATAAATTACATTGTAAATTAGCTATAAATATTAAGCAAATTATTTAATAAATTCTAAATAAATTACTCAGAAAATTTTCAATAATTTCCAAGAAAATTCTGTATGAATTCTGGGTAAATTACTCAATAAATTCATAGTAAATTACTCCTAAAATTATCAAAAACAAATTCGTGAATTACTTTGTTAATTCTTAGTAAATTATTTGAACATTAATTGGTGAGTTTCCTGTAAATTCTCAGTAAAATACTTTATAAATTCTCAGCAAATTATTCAATAAATTATAACTAAAGCACTTAGTAAATTCTCAATAAATTAATCCATAAAGTCTAAGTAAATTATCAATAAATTCTTAGTAACTTACTCAGTAAATTCTCAATAAATTTCTTTGAAATTTCCAACTAAATTACCTAGTGAAGAACTTAACAATTTATCAGAAAATTTCTTAGTCAATTCGCAGTAAAATCTCAATAAATTACTCAGTAAATTATCGGTAGATTCTTAGTAAATTACTCAGTAAATTATCGGTAGATTCAGTAAATTGTTAGAAAATTCTGTGTAAATTCTTAGAAAATCATTAGAAATTTTTTTTGTGAATTACTCAATAAATTATGAGTAAATTACTCTGTAAATTCTCAGAAAATTTTGTATAAATTCTAGGTAAATTACTCAGTAAATTCACAGAATTTTTTTAAAAAATTACTCAGCAAATTACTCTGTAAATTATTCGTTAAATTTTCAATAAATTCTCTATAAATCACTCAGTTAATTATCGGTGAATTACTCAATAAATTCAAAGTAAATTACTCTGAAAATTTTCAATAAATTCTAAGAAAATTATCAATAAATTATGAGTAAATTACTCATTAAATTCACAGAAAATTCTCAATAAATTACTCAGCAAATTACCATTAAAGTTATAATAAATTCGTGGTAAATAACTCGGTAAATTCTCAGTAAATTGCTTCGTAAATGATTGGTAAGTTCCTAGAAAATTACTCAACAAATTCTCAGTAAATTCTCAATAAACTCTTAGTAATTTACTGAGTAAATTCTAAATAAATTACTAAGTAAATTCATAGTAAATTATTTGTGAATTACTCACTAAATTTATCTGTAAATTACTAGGTAAATTCCAAGTAAATTACTCAGTTAATTATCGATAAGTTCTCAAAAAATTCTTGGTCAATTACTTAGTAAATTACTCAGTAAATTATCAAAAAATTACTCTGTAAATTCCAAGAAAATAACACAGTAGATTATCTGTAAATTCTTAGTAAATTATTTAATAAATTCTAAGCAAATTACTGAGTAAATTCTCAATAAATTACTCCTTAACTTCTCAATAAATTACAAGTAAATTAATGAGTGAATTAATCAGTAATTTTTCAGTAAATTACTCGATAAATTCTCTGTAAATTGCTCAGTAAATTATTGGTAAATTCTCTGTTAATTACTCAGTAAATTACCAGTAAATTACTTAGTAAATTCTCACTAAATTACTCAGGAAATTTCTCAGTAAATTACACGTAAAATTCTCTATAAATTATTCAGCAAATTCTTAGTAATTTATCAGAAAATTCTAAGTAAATTCTCAAAAAATTACAAGAATATTTTTTGTGAATTAATCAGTAAATTATGAGTAAATTACTCAATAAATTCTCAGAAAATTCTATATAAATTCTTGGTAAATTCAAAGTAATTTCTTAGTAAATTATTGTAGCAACCCTCACCTTACTCTTGTCATACTTGCATACATTCATGCGTGATCTTGTCTTGTTATGTTGTTTTGCAAGTTTTGCCTTGTCTTGTTTTGTTTAAGTATTGCTTGCATGATTTTGTTCCTCGCTTGGTGTGTAGCCGAGGTCATCTTGAGCTTAGTTCACCTCTGAACCTTTGTACTTAGAATTGTTTTGGAACCACTTAGTCAACCCCATCTTCACCCGGGCATGTTTGCCAAGATGTTTTGCACTTAGTGATCCTTGTCCTTGGGCAGGTATGGCCTAGACCGAGGTGTGGCACACCCCGGCCAAGGTGTGGCAGAGCTTAGTCAAGTGTCGTCCTCCCTAGCCGATGTCATTACTTGCCGATGTGTCTTGCCTTAGCTTGCTGCATACGCTTTGTCATAGACTTGTCTTATCAATCAGTCACCTTTTGAGTTGAACCAACCCAGTAGCGCCACGTGTCCGAGCTGATTGTTAAGACAGCCGGCAGATCTAGAAACAAATTCATTTTTGTCTCAAATCTTTGCCTTTAGAGAGAGAAGCTCTAGAGAAAGGAGGAGAAGTTCTTGAGTGAGAATAGATCTTCCAAGCTTGATCTTCGAGGTTTGAACCGTTGGATTCGAGTTTTGAGGTTAGAATCTTAACCTACTCTTGTTGTTGTTATTGATCATCTAGCTGCATTGCATGATCGGATTTGTTTTGCATGTCATGCATCGATTTGAAGTTGGTTTCGGAAGAGAAAAATAGTATTCATGTATTCTTGAAGAAAAGACTCGTTTTGATCGAAAGTTTGGAACAAGAACCATGTTTTTGTGTTTGTTCTTGGATGATCTTCTTGTATGGGTACCCAGGTCCATGTTTTGAACTCATGGCATGAAATTTCAGATTTTTGTAACAAGTTATGACCTTGTATTCATCTTCCTCATGATCATGTTCATCATGTTCTTCAAAGGGAAACCCAGGTTTTCTCGACTTTGTTTTTGAATGAGGCCATCGGACCACACCTCGGCAAGGAGGTGTAGGACCTCGGCAAAGACCTGGTTGGTACCCAGTGTGTTTTCATGAGACGGAAAGTAGTGTTTAAACTCTCAGCATGTTTTACTTTGTTATTGACTTGGATCTGGCGAGAATGCCGGGATCATTTGCATGCATGTAAAGCTCGTTTTGAGAACGTGATTGCCATGTGATTGTAGGTCCTTGATCTTTGCTTTGAGCCTACACCCGAGAAGATCTATGTGAGTGGTATTTTTAATAAAGCTATGTTATACTGTTTTGATAAATCTTGCTCTGCTTTGTTTTGACGAAAGTATTTGTTAAGCATGAATGAATAGCTCTGTTTTGATGTATCAAGTATAAGCTTTGTTTTGAAGTCATTCTTGAAAAGTCCCTTGTACTTTAGGACTCTAAACTTTCGCAGTACCAAGTATAAAAGTCCCTTGTGCTGGAGGACAATAAACTTTCGCAGCACTAAGTATAAAAGGATACGGTCCTTTCCTGGAAAGACTATCGTGTTAAAGCGGGCTACGGGCCTAAGTAACACAAGGCTATCGTGTTAAAACAGGCTACGGGCCTAAGTAACACAAGACCATCATGTTAAAAAGAGCTACGGGCTTAAGTAACACAAGTCCCTTGTGCTGGAGGACTATAAACTTTCGCAGTACCTTTGGCTAATCGATTACGGATCGTGCAGTCCTTGTTTTGCCACTAACGGTTTACCGCGTGGACTTGTTTGTTCGGAAAGCTTGATTTGTGTTTTGCCGATGCCAGTGAGCATCCCTTGAGACTTGTAAGACTTGATAGATGAATACGGTTCATCTCTTGTTTTGATAAAGTTTTGATGTGTTTTGCTGTGAAAAGATCTCGGCTAATATTCGTATGGTTTTGGCATGTTTTGTTTTGAAAGACTTCGGCTATATTCATGCAAAACCTTTATTTCTAGTACCATTCACTGAGTATCCAAGCTCACTCTCTCTATATATATGTAGGTGATGAGCAGGACGTCGGCGACGCCTAGAATGTGTTTTTGAAAGCTTGTTTTGGATCCATGATTTTGTCGGCTTTGTTTTGTATTCACGTCGGCGATGTCATTTTTATGTCGGCAAATCTTGAAAATTATGCTTCTTGGCTTGTATTCATTGTCATTTTGTATATGTCGGCTCGAGAAGCCTTTTGATCAAGATGTAATACGTATTTTGCTTTGTTGTATTCAAGTTGTAAAGATGTATGCCATTTCACTGGACTTATGCACTGCTCTTATGGACCACTTGTATTTTGATTTATTGCTTCCGCATTTGTGAGCCCCGTTTGTTATACTCTGATTGTGTTAAGCTTTTGAAAGTTGGCCTTCGGTAATCTCGGATTGTTGGCCATCACGGCACCAAACTACTAGGGGCGGTTTGGGGTCGTGACAGAATGGTATCAGAGCACAAGTTCCTCAGTATACGTTATTCACACACCTTGAGTCCTAAAGAGCATAGGATTTCCCTTAGAAAGATGTTAGGATTGCATCATGGTGCTTGCTATTTGAACGAGGTGTGCATTGTCTTGACATACCTATTTGTTACTTGCCTACGTGATTATTTGCTTATTTGTTTTAAAGTCACACTTTGCATGCTCATAGCATCATGAGGAGAGGTAGACCTCCAATTGGCTGGGATCAGGCCGAAGACAGATTGGACAGACTGGAAAGATTAGTGGAAGGTTTGGCCCGCGAGTTGAGGCAAACAAGACAGCAGTACACTAGTGCTACGTCGACTCAGGCCGAACAGACCAACGGCCGAAATGTAGTTCCGCCTCCACCTCCTCCAGTGCCCCAAGTTCCCCCGCATCCAGCCTTATATGGGGATGGCACGATAGCTTTGATCAGGGAGTTCAAGAAAATGAAACCACCGAGATTCTCTGGGGGTATAGAGCCAATGAAGGCTGAGGCGTGGGTATTGGAAATGGAAAAGTTGTTCGAGATCTTTCCTAGCACCGATGCTCAGAAGGTGACGTTGGCAGCATTCACCTTAGATGATGACGCTCGCAGATGGTGGATGATGGTTCGAGAAAGCAATCCAGATCTGACCTGGACCCGATTTTTAGAGTTGTTCTACAACAAACACTTTCCCCTAAGTGTTCGAAACCGCAAGGCTACCGAATTTCAGACTTTGACGCAAGGCAACCGAACAGTGGCGGAATACGACCGCGCTTTTACTGAATTGGCGAGGTTTGCACCTCACATGGCCAACGATGAATACATGAAGGCCAGGAAGTTCGAGAGTGGACTTCGCGGACCGATTCAAGACCGGGTTAACTTGCACAATATGCCGACTTACGCCAAAGTGTTGGACAAAGCCATTCTGGCCGAAGCTAACTTGAACAGATACCAGGGTTCAGGAGAGAGCCAGAGGAAGAGGCTGAGTTATGACAATCACCGCGCACAGTTTAGTACCAAGAAGAAAGCGAACGTCGGCAGTTCAAGCAACCCAAGACAAGAGAGTGGTTCTAAGCCGATATGTTCCAGTTGTGGGAAGCCACATTTCGGGGTCTGTCGTCGGACGTCTGGAGCTTGTTATGAATGTGGCGAAATGGGTCATTATGTGAAGGATTGCCCTAAGACAAAGGCTGATAACAGCAAGAAAGGTGAAAATATCTCAGGTTCTGTCCAGAAGGGTAATGTTGGGAAAGGACAGATGAGACAAGGCAGAGTATTTGCGCTAGTACCAGGAGACACTCAGAATGCTGAGACAGTGGTGTCAGGTACACTCCTAATTTGCTCCCAAAATGCCTATGAGTTGATTGATTCGGGTTCTACGCATTCGTTTGTGTCTACTAAGTTTGCCGAGAAAATTAATAGAGAACTAGAGCCCCTTGATTATGTGTTATCTGTGTCTACGCCATCTGGGAGATCTATGATTGTTGTATCCATTTATAGAGCATGTGTTGTCGTGATTGAGAATGTCGAACTGTTAGTAGATTTAATACCTCTGGTCATGACTCATTTTGATGTTATACTGGGAATGGATTGGTTAGTCGCAAATCATGCATCTATTAATTGTGTTTCGAAAAGTGTCACACTGAAACCCCTAAACCTAGCCGAGGTTATCTTCCAAGGTAAAGGGGTAGTGTCCCCACCTTACTTGATTTCGTCCATTAAAGCCTATAAGTTAATTCAGAAAGGGTGTCGAGGCTACTTGTGTAGTATACTGAGTGACCAGAATGGAAATGTTAATTTAGCCGACATCCCAGTTGTTAATGAATTCCCCGACGTCTTCCCAGACGAATTGCCTGGCCACTTAGCCGATAGAGAGATAGAGTTTACTGTTGATATCATGCCGGGAACCCAGCCGATCTCCAAAACCCCCTACAGGATGGCCCTAGCTGAACTTAGGGAATTGAAACTGCAATTACAAGAATTGTTGGATAAGGGATTATTAGGCCGAGCACTTCACCATAGGGAGCACCTGTTTTATTTGTTAAGAAAAAGGATGGCACACTCCGTCTTTGTATCGATTACAGAGAACTTAATAAGGTCACCATTAAGAACAAGTACCCATTACCTAGGATTGATGATTTGCTTGATCAATTACAAGGAGCACGAGTCTTTTCTAAGATTGACCTTAGGTCTGGTTACCACCAACTTAAAGTTAAAGCCGAAGATGTTGAGAAGACTGCTTTTCGGACAAGATATGGCCACTATGAGTTTTTAGTAATGCCTTTTGGAGTGACCAATGCCCCTACTGCATTTATGGATTTGATGAACAGAGTCTTCAAGCCATATTTAGACGAGTTTGTAGTTGTCTTCATTGATGATATATTGATCTATTCCAAGAGTAAAGCTGAACATGAAAATCATTTGAGACTTGCCTTACAGATCCTGAGAGACCGAAAATTGTATGCTAAGTTTAACAAGTGTGAGTTTTGGCTTTCTACTATCTCATTCTTGGGTCATGTGATTAATGAAGAGGGTATCTCGGTTGATCTTAGCAAAATTGAAGCCGTAGTAAATTGGTCGAGGCCGACTAATGTGTCCGAGATTCGTAGTTTTCTGGGTTTGGCAGGTTATTACAGGAAGTTTGTGAAGGATTTCTCAAGAATCGCAATTCCATTGACGCAATTGACTAAGAAGGGAACACTGTATGAATGGACCAAAGATCGGGAGTCAGCTTTCCAGGAACTGAATACGAGGTTAGTTACAGCACCAGTACTCGTACTTCCATCAGGTAATGAAGAGTTTCACATCTATAGCGATGCTTCACGTAAGGGCTTGGGTTGTGTGTTAGTGCAAGGGGGTAAGGTTATAGCATATGCATTTCGTCAGTTGAAACCACATGAAAGGAACTATCCCACCCATGATTTGGAGCTAGCAGCCGTCGTATTTGCTTTAAAGATTTGGTGTCACTACTTGTATGGAGCTTCTTGTCAGGTTTTTACAGATCATAAGAGTTTAAAGTACCTGTTCACTCAGAAGGAATTGAATTTGAGACAGAGAAGGTGGCTTGAGTTGTTGAAAGACTATGATATGCAAATTCAATATCACCCAGGTAAAGCTAACAGCGTGGTCGACGCTTTGAGCAGAAAGTCAGATGGAAATTTGGCATGTTTGACCATGATAACAGTGGAGCCGACTATTGTTGATGAGGTAAAGACAAGACAGATGGAGGATAAATTCTTCAAGAAAGTAGCCGAGGAGATTGTCACAAAGCCGAGATCAGGGTATACCATCAAAGATCAAGTGCTCAAGTTTGAAGGAAGGTTATGTGTGGCCGACATCCCAGAGTTAAAAAGAAAGATTTTGCAAGAAGCCCACAACTCCAAATTTTCCGTTTATCCAGGAAGCACCAAGATGTATCAAGATGTGAAGCGGACCTTCTGGTGGCCAAATATGAAAAGAGAAATAGCTGAGTTCGTATTTCAGTGTCTGAGTTGTCAGCAAGTGAAGGCAGAACACCAGAGACCAGCAGGGCTTCTACAACCCTTGTCAGTTCCTGAGTGGAAATGGGAACACATCTCCATGGATTTTGTGGTGGGTTTGCCGAGGACGCAAAGAGGTATGGATTCAATTTGGGTTATCGTTGACAGGTTAACTAAGTCAGCACACTTCTTGCCAGTTAAAACTACGTTCAATGCCTACCGACTTGCCGAACTGTATATGAATGAGATTATTAGACTTCACGGTGTGCCGGTGTCCATTGTATCAGACCGAGATTTGAAATTCGTTTCTAGATTTTGGCAGAGCCTGCAAGGAGCCTTGGGGATTGAGTTGAGGTTTAGCAAAGCTTTTCACCCCCAGACGGATGGGGAAACGGAAAGAACCATTCAGACACTTGAGGATATGCTCAGAATGTGTGTATTGGATTTCAAGGGAAGTTGGGAATCGCATCTGCCATTAGTAGAATTCGCATACAACAACAGTTATCATGCCAGCATTAGAATGGCGCCGTACGAAGCCTTGTATGGAAGGGAGTGCAGGTCGTCGATATGTTGGACCGAGGTGGGAGATACAACTTTGATTGGCCCCGAGTTAGTTCAACGAACGACCGAAAAGATTAAGCTCATTCAGTAGAGGATTTGGACCGCACAGAGTCGACAGAAGAGTTATGCCGACCAGAGGAGAAGGGAGCTAGAATTCGAGGTTGGGGATCATGTATTTTTGAGGATCTCGCCGATGACCGGAGTTTCAAGATTCGGAAAGAAAGGTAAATTAGCACCCTGGTATATTGGACCATTTGAAATTCTTGAGAGAATTAACCCCGTTGCCTACAGACTTGCTTTGCCGCCAGACTTAAGCCAAGTCCACAATGTGTTTCATGTTTCGATGTTGAGGAAGTACATCCGAGACCCACTACATATAATTGATCATTCTGGAATTACGGTTAATGAGGATTTGGGCGATGAGGAGAAACCAATGAGGATTATTGACAGGCAAGTGAGGCAGTTGAGAAACAAATCGATACCAATGGTAAAGGTCGAATAGAATGAGCATTATGGCACAGAAGCCACGTGGGAAAAGGAAGAGGATGTGAGAATCCGTTATCCGGAGTTGTTTATAGAGCAAGGCAATTTAAGTTTGGGGACCAAACTTCTTTAAGGGGGGTAGACTGTAGCAACCCTCACCTTACCCTTGTCATACTTGCATACATTCATGCGTGATCTTGTCTTGTTATGTTGTTTTGCAAGTTTTGCCTTGTCTTGTTTTGTTTAAGTATTGCTTGCATGATTTTGTTCCTCGCTTGGTGTGTAGCCGAGGTCATCTTGAGCTTAGTTCACCTCTGAACCTTTGTACTTAGAATTGTTTTGGAACCACTTGGTCGACCCCATCTTCACCCTGGCATGTTTGCCGAGATGTTTTGCACTTAGTGATCCTTGTCCTTGGGCAGGTATGGCCTAGACCGAGGTGTGGCACACCCCGGCCAAGGTGTGGCACAGCTTAGTCAAGTGTCGTCCTCCCTAGCCGATGTCTTTGTTACCCTGTTGCCGAAGCTTTAACTTTAGCCGATGTCATTACTTGCCGATGTGTCTTGCCTTAGCTTGCTGCATACGCTTTGTCATAGACTTGTCTTATCAATCAGTCACCTTTTGAGTTGAACCAACCCAGTAGCGCCACGTGTCCGAGCTGATTGTTAAGACAGCCGGCAGATCTAGAAACAAATTCATTTTTGTCTTAAATCTTTGCCTTTAGAGAGAGAAGCTCTAGAGAAAGGAGGAGAAGTTCTTGAGTGAGAATAGATCTTCCAAGCTTGATCTTCGAGGTTTGAACCGTTGGATTCGAGTTTTGAGGTTAGAATCTTAACCTACTCTTGTTGTTGTTATTGATCATCTAGCTGCATTGCATGATCGGATTTGTTTTGCATGTCATGCATCGATTTGAAGTTGGTTTCGGAAGAGAAAAATAGTATTCATGTGTTCTTGAAGAAAAGTCTCGTTTTGATCCGAAAGTTTGGAACAAGAACCATGTTTTTGTGTTTGTTTTTGCATGATCTTCTTGTATGGGTACCCAGGTCCATGTTTTGAACTCATGGCATGAAATTTCAGATTTTTGTAACAAGTTATGACCTTGTATTCATCTTCCTCATGATCATGTTCATCATGTTCTTCAAAGGGAAACCCAGGTTTTCCCGACTTTGTTTTTGAATGAGGCCATCGGACCACACCTCGGCAAGGAGGTGTAGGACCTCGGCAAAGACCTGGTTGGTACCCAGTGTGTTTTCATGAGACGGAAAGCAGTGTTTAAACTCTCAGCATGTTTTGCTTTGTTATTGACTTGGATCTGGCGAGAATGCCGGGATCATTTGCATGCATGTAAAGCTCGTTTTGAGAATGTGATTGCCATGTGATTGTAGGTCCTTGATCTTTGCTTTGAGCCTACACCTGAGAAGATCTATGTGAGTGGTATTTTTAATAAAGCTATGTTATACTGTTTTGATAAATCTTGCTCTGCTTTGTTTTGACGAAAGTATTTGTTAAGCATGAATGAATAGCTCTGTTTTGATGTATCAAGTATAAGCTTTGTTTTGAAGTCATTCTTGAAAAGTCCCTTGTACTTTAGGACTCTAAACTTTCGCAGTACCAAGTATAAAAGTTCCTTGTGCTGGAGGACTCTAAACTTTCGCAGCACTAAGTATAAAAGGATACGGTCCTTTCCTGGAAAGACTATCGTGTTAAAGCGGGCTACGGGACTAAGTAACACAAGGCTATCGTGTTAAAATGGGCTACGGGCCTAAGTAACACAAGACCATCGTGTTAAAAAGAGCTACGGGCTTAAGTAACACAAGTCCCTTGTGCTGGAGGACTACAAACTTTCGCAGTACCTTTGCCTAATCGATTACGGATCGTGCAATCCTTGTTTTGCCACTGACGGTTTACCACGTGGACTTGTTTGTTCGGAAAGCTTGATTTGTGTTTTGCCGATGCCAGTGAGCATCCCTTGAGACTTGTAACACTTGATAGATGAATACGGTTCATCTCTTGTTTTGATAAAGTTTTGATGTGTTTTGCTGTGAAAAGATCTCGGCTAATATTCGTATGGTTTTGGCATGTTTTGTTTTGAAAGACTTCGGCTATATTCATGCAAAACCTTTATTTCTAGTATCATTCACTGAGTATCCAAGCTCACCCTCTCTATATATATGTAGGTGATGAGCAGGACGTCGGCGACGCCTAGAATGTGTTTTTGAAAGCTTGTTTTGGATCCATGATTTTGTCGGCTTTGTTTTGTATTCACGTCGGCGATGTCATTTTTATGTCGGCAAATCTTGAAAATTATGCTTCTTGGCTTGTATTCATTGTCATTTTGTATATGTCGGCTCGAGAAGCCTTTTGATCAAGATGTAATACGTATTTTTCTTTGTTGTATTCAAGTTGTAAAGATGTATGCCATTTCATTGGACTTATGCACTGCTCTTATGGACCACTTGTATTTTGATTTATTGCTTCCGCATTTGTGAGCCCCGTTTGTTATACTCTGATTGTGTTAAGCTTTTGAAAGTTGGCCTTCGGTAATCTCGGATTGCTGGCCATCACGGCACCAAACTACTAGGGGCGATTTGGGGTCGTGACAATTATTCAGCAAATTACTCCGTAAATTCTCAATAAATTACTCGTTAAGTTTCCAATAAATTCTCTATAAATTACTTTGTAAATTATCTGTAAATTTTCAGTAAATTATTTAATAAATCCTAAATAAATTACTCAGAAAATTTTCAATAATTTCCAAGAAAATTCTGTATAAATTCTTGGTAAATTACTCAGTAAATTCATAGTAAATTACTCACAAAATTTAAAAAAAAAAATCGTGAATTACTTTGTTAATTCTCAGTAAATTATTCGAACATTAATTAGTAAATTTCCTGTAAATTCTCAGTAAATTACTTTATAAATTCTCAGTAAATTGTTCAATAAATTCTAAGTAAATTACTTAGTAGATTCTCAATAAATTAATCCATAAAGTCTAAGTAAATTATCAATAAATTCTTAGTAACTTACTCAGTAAATTCTTAATAAATTACTTAGAAATTTCCAACTAAATTACCCAGTGAAGAACTTAACAATTTATCAGTAAATTTCTTAGTCAATTCGCAGTAAAATCTCAATAAATTACTCAGTAAATTATCGGTAGATTCGTAGTAAATTACTAAATAAATTCTCAGTAAATTCTCATTACATTACTTAGTAAAATTCTCAATAAATTACACGCAAAATTCTCAGAAAATTATTCAGTATATTGTTAGAAAATTCTGTGTAAATTCTTAGAAAATCATTAGAATTTTTTTTGTGAATTACCCAGTAAATTATGAGTAAATTACTCTGTAAATTCTCAGAAAATTTTGTATAAATTCTTGGTAAACTACTCATCAAGTTAGTCTGTAAATTATTCGTTAAATTTTCATTAAATTCTCTATAAATTACTCAGTTAATTATCGGTGAATTACTCAATAAATTCTATGAAAATTCTGAATAAATTTTGAGTAAATTACTCATTAAATTCACAGTAAATTCTCAATAAATTACTCAGCAAATTACCATTAAAGTTATAGTAAATTCGTGGTAAATAACTCGGTAAATTGCTTCGTAAACGATTGGTAAGTTCCTACAAAATTACTCAACAAATTCTCAATAAACTCTTACTAATTTACTGAGTAAATTCTAAATAAATTACCAAGTAAATTCATAGTAAATTATTCGGTGAATTACTCACTAAATTTATCTTTAAATTACTAGGTAAATTCTCAGTAAACTACTCAGTTAATTATCGATAAGTTCTCAAAAAATTCTTGGTCAATTACTTAGTAAATTACTCAGTAAATTATTAGAAAATTACTCTGTAAATTCTTAGTAAATTATTTAATAAATTCTAACCAAATTACTGAGTAAATTCTCAATAAATTACTCCATAAATTCTCAGTAAATTACAAGTAAATTAATGAGTGAATTATTCAGTAATTTATCAGCAAATTACTCGATAAATTCTCTATAAATTACTCAGTAAATTATTGGTAAATTCTCTGTTCATTACTCAGTAAATTACTTAGTAAATTCTCACTAAATTTCTCAGTAAATTACACGTAAAATTCTCTATAAATTATTCAGCAAATTCTTAGCAACTTATCAGAAAATTCTGAGTAAATTCTCAAAAAATTACAAGAATATTTTTTGTGAATTAATCAGTAAATTATGTGTAAATTACTCAATAAAGTCTCAGAAAATTCTATATAATTTCTTGGTAAATTCAAAGTAATTTCTTAGTAAATTATTCAGCAAGTTACTCCGTAGATTCTCAATAAATTACTCGTTAAGTTCTCAATAAATTCTCTATACATTACTTTGTAAATTTTCTATAAATTCTCAGTAAATTATTTAATAAATTCTCAATAAATTACTCAGAAAATTTCCAATAATTTCGAAGAAAATTCATTATAAATTCTTGGTAAATTACTCAGTAAATTCATAGTAAATTACTCATAAAATTATCAAAAAAAATTCGTGAATTACTTTGTTAATTCTCAGTAAATTATTCGAACATTAATTAGTGAATTTCCTGTAAATTCTCAACAAATTATTCAATAAATTCTAAGTAAATTACTTAGTAAATTCTCAATAAATTAATCCATAAAGTCTAAGTAAATTATCAATAAATTCTTAGTAACTTACTCAGTAAATTCTCAATAAATTACTTAGAAATTTCCAACTAAATTACCCAGTGAAGAACTTAACAATTTATCAGAAAATTTCTTAGTCAAATTCGCAGTAAAATCTCAATCAATTACTCAGTAAATTATCGGGGTAGATTCTTAGTAAATTACTCAATAAATTCTCATTACATTACTCAGTAAAATTCTCAATAAATTACACGCAAAATTCTCAGAAAATTATTCAGTATATTGTTAGAAAATTCTGTGTAAATTCTTAGAAAATCATTAGAAATTTTTTTGTGAATTACCCAGTAAATTATGAGTAAATTACTCTGTAAATTCTCAGAAAATTTTGTATAAATTCTTGGTAAACTACTCATCAAGTTAGTCTGTAAATTATTCGTTAAATTTTCATTAAATTCTCTATAAATTACTCAGTTAATTATCGGTGAATTACTCAATAAATTCAAAGTAAATTACTCCGAAAATTTTCAATAAATTCTATGAAAATTCTGAATAAATTTTGAGTAAATTACTCATTAAATTCACAGTAAATTCTCAATAAATTACTCAGCAAATTACCATTAAAGTTATAGTAAATTCGTGGTAAATAACTCGGTAAATTGCTTCGTAAACGATTGGTAAGTTCCTACAAAATTACTCAACAAATTCTCAATAAACTCTTACTAATTTACTGAGTAAATTCTAAATAAATTACTAAGTAAATTCATAGTAAATTATTCGGTGAATTACTCACTAAACTTATCTTTAAATTACTAAGTAAATTCTCAGTAAACTACTCAGTTAATTATCGATAAGTTCTCAAAAAATTCTTGGTCAATTACTTAGTAAATTACTCAGTAAATTTATAGCGACCCCGGTCTTCTTCCATTTGATTATTGTATCCGGACTTAGGTTCCGTAGATTCTGTCATTGTATGATTGTTGTTGTTGTCCCTTATTTGCTCATTTGGACTTATAGGATGTGTTGGGCAGGTTTGTTTCAGGTTGGTTGGGTTTAGAAACCAGGTGTTGCTGTCCAGAATTTTGGATCTTCGCTCGAGCTAGGAGTTTGTCGCTCGAGCGAGCTGTTATTTTTGGTTCTTCGCTCGAGCCGGGGTTTGGTAGCTCGAGCAAGAGGTTGCGTCTGATTTGGACCTGTAGATGTGCATTCTTGGCTCGAGTGAGCTTTTCTTCGCTCGAGCGAGTTAGTTTGTTCATCGCTCGAGCAATAGTTCCTTCGCTCGAGCGTGTGTCTGGTTACAGACCTGAGGGTTTGAGTTCTTCGCTCGATCGAGTTTTCTTTCGCTCGAGCGAGCTTTTGGGTTGTTGGCTCGAGCAAGGTTTTCTTGGCTCGAGCGTAGCTTTTCTGTGTCTGGTCGCTCGAGCGACCAAGTCTTCGCTCGTGCGAGCCGGTCAGGTTTAATTAGGCAGCAACGTGTTTCAGATCAGTTTTTCATTCCCTTTCAGATTCCAAAACCCTAGGTATGAGTTCTCTCTCCCTCTACACACCTTCTCTCTTAGGATTGATCTACTTAGAGTGAGTTTCTACCTTAGATCCTTTATTAAAAAGATAGAGTGGGTCGAGGGCTTCCATTTAATCTGAATTGTTGGTAGTTTGGAGCACTTTGGAGTTTGGGCTTTCATCTCCATCTTCTCTTTTGGGGCTATTTCTTCGAGGTAGGGATTTCCTACTCCATTTTATAGGTTTTGTTCTAAGTTTTGGTATTTTGATATGTTGGGAATACTTTGGAAAATTTTGGGAAAAACCCTGGTTGTATTATTAAATCAATTTGTATGGTTAAATTCATGGAATTGGGAAAAGATGGTTAAATTCATGGAATTGGGGAATTTATGGATTAAATGGCGTAGTTGGATAATTTGAAACATTTGTCTATTGAATTGTTGACATAGTTATTTTCAGTTTAGAAATAACTGTTTTGGGCTATCGGTGGAGGATAGTCGTGATTGTTGTAGACATTGCATGTGGATTAGGAATAACTGAAACTAATCACATTGGTTAAGTCATTAATTTTGTCTATTGCATTGATACAGAAAATATGTGTGTTAATTGAGCATTGCATTTGCATACATTGTTTTGTATGGGAGGAGATAGGGGATGTACTCCATGGTTTAGGGGAAGATAGGGGATGGACCTCTAAACCGGATTTTGTTTGGGAGGAGATAGGGGATGGACTCCATTAGCATCACTTTTATGTGTGCTTATTTATATAGAAGTGTTTTTATTGATACAGCACTAAAATGTGTATCAATCTGGAAGTCTGAAGTGCTTTGATTTGAGCTTGAGTCTCATTTGTTTGTTGATATTGGAAGGATGTGAATATGATACATGTAATTCACTGTTGTAAGTTTGGCCAGGTTCTGAGCCATGTTGATAAAATTGGAAAGTAAAACGTGTCATAGACAATAGTGTCATGAGACTGTAAAATGAAGTAATTGATTACCTCAGTTAACCATCTGTTGAATGCTATTGCTTTATTCATTGCCTATATGTGGTTTAGTATTTTTCTGCTGGGCTGTGGCTCACCCTTTATGGGAACATCATTTTCAGGTTCAGGATAAGCTACCTCCAAGGACTTAGCTTGGAAGGACTTGGATTTGGAAGACTATTTTTAGTTATTTGTTTTTCATTGTTGGTACATGTAAACACACAAGCCTAGGGCTTTATTTAAATTTGAGTTAGAACTCATACTTTGTGTCCAAGTGTTGGCTTGGAAAAATGTAAGCCGGTAGGGCATTTACTTTGATGTTACATGTAATGCTTTTGGTTAGTTAGACTCTGATGGATATTATAATGAATTATTAAAGTGTTTTCTTTAAATAATGCATGTCAATGATATATATAATGGGTTTATTTTTGAGGGCGTTACAACTTGGTATCAGAGCGTACCGGGTTTGAATACTTTGGGTACGTGGGAAGTGATTAGTATCACATTGGGTTCGTCTCGTTTGATAGAGACTTAGTGTAATGTTATACGCTTATGTGATAACATGTTGATGTGATTATGTGGGTATGGAATGTAGTTTCTGGGATGATGATTGGACCCTTGAGTTTCTAGTAGTCTTGTTGGAAAGGCACTTGATCACTGCTGCTTCCAACCGGAACTATAGTAACGCATTGGGACTATCATTATTCCGGGAATGAAATTCGTAGGTGCTTATGTGATTATGTGCTTACGTGGAATGAATTATTGTTGTCCAATGCATTAGGACGCGAGTGTTTAGCTTCGGCACATTTATTAATGTGCTAATGTGTTTGTTTCCTTTATTAGGATGTCAGGACAAGGTCGAGGACGCGGTAGGCGTGGTAGGCCGGGTAGGCAGGAGGTGCCTGTGCCAGAAGAGATTCCGGTAGTTCAGGAGGGTATTGGCCAGGCCAATGTGGCCGAGCCAGTAGGTCAGCAGGCTATGGGCGCTCTAGCCCGAGAGATAGCAGGGGCATTCAGGGAGTCAGTAGGCATTCTCAGAGCTGAGAATCAAGCTCAGGCTGTTGTTGCGGATGCAAGACCTTCCTTTCTGAAGAGGGAGTTCTTCCGGTCTAATCCGGATGAATTTGTGGGTGATCCTAAAGAGCCGCTTAAGGCAGATGAATGGCTTGAACAGACAACGAAGACGTTTGAGATGCTTGGCATCGAAGACGAGGGGTTGAAAGTGACCTTGGCATCTTTCCAGTTGAAGGGGGATGCGGGTCAGTGGTGGAAGTTTACTAAGGGGCGTATAGGAGGTACGTGGGAGGCTTTTGTGAATGCTTTCCAGGAGAAGTTCTTATCTCCAGCTGTCAGGGAGAAGCTGCGAGACCAGTTTTGTCAGCTTAAGCAGTCGAGTTCTTCAGTGGCCGAGTTTGAGGCTGCATTTACTAGTTTATCCAGGTTTGCACCTGAGTTGGTGGCGTCTGAGGAACGCCGTTGTATTGAGTTCGAGAAGAAGTTGAGGCGTGGCCTCAAGCTGAGAGTTGGGGGAACTATGATTCGGGATTATGGGCGTATGGTTGATGCTGCAGCCCATATGGAGATCATGATGCAGGAGGAGGAGGAAGGACAAAAGGGCTCCAAGAGGAGTCAGGATGGTCAGAGTGATGGTAGGAGACAGAAGGGTTTTAATCCTCAGCAGTCTCGGGGTAGCTTTTCTAGATCGACTTTTCCTGTGCCGAGTGCTAGTTCGGGGAAAGGCAGTCAGGGAGACATTACCTGTTTCAAGTGTGGCCAGCTGGGCCACAAGTCTCCAGTTTGTCCTCAGAGGGGAGGAGTGCAAAGAGCAGCATCAGCTTCGGCTCGATCTCAGAGCCAGAGTCAGGGTAGAGGCCAGCCACTCTCGTGTTATCAGTGTGGTCATCCAGGGCATATGAAGAGGTATTGCCCGTAGTTGGGTGGCACACCTGGTGCATCTGGTTTGAGGCCGATTCAGGGTCAGCAGCCAGCTCAGTCAGGTCAGGTCTCGAGGGCCAATCAGGGGGCTTCATCGTCCCAGTCAGTGCAGCAATCTTATGCTCCTAGGGGTGAGCAGGTTGATCAGAGGTCGTCTGGGCGCGTGTATGCTGTTACCGCGCAGGATCTTGTGCCGGCACCATCAGTTGTGAGAGGTACCTTTTTGTTTTGCAACTCGGTTGCTAATGTTTTGATTGATACGGGTGCATCTCATTCCTTTGTGTCTGCTGCATTTGCATCTGTTTTGGAGTTGGAGTTAGCACAGTTAGCATCTCCTATTTGTGTAGTGTCACCTCTTGGGGGTGAATTGATCTTGAAACAAGGTGTTAGGGGTTGTGATATAGAGGTTGATTATCATAGAATCCCATTTTCCTTTGTAGTTATGCCTATGAGGGGTTTCGATGTTATTTTGGGTATGGACTGGTTATCGTCATACCGGGAAGTTATTGATTGCTACCGCCAGAGAGTCACTTGTTGTACCGTGAGCGGAGAGTATTTTCATTTTTTGGGGGACCGGGTTGGTGATGTGTTGCCACCGGGGTATGTTCCGCGAGGACGGAGTGAGCTTAGTGGTCTACTTGCTAACCTTTCAATTAGTGAGGATGTTGAGACTCAGATTGTGTTGCCAAGGGTGGTTTGTGAGTACTCGGACGTCTTTCCCGAGGATCTTGTTGGTTTGCCACCGCATCGAGAGATTGAGTTCTCTATTGACCTGGTGCCCGGCACGGCACCGATTTCTATGGCACCTTATCGTTTTGCCCCAGCTGAGTTAGTTGAGTTGAAGATTCAGCTCCAGGAGTTGCTAGACAAGGGTTTTATACGTCCTAGTGTTTCGCCGTGGGGAGCACCGGCCCTCTTTGTTAAAAAGAAAGGTGGTGCTTTGAGACTGTGTATAGATTACCGGAAATTGAATCGGGCTACGGTTAAGAATAAGTACCCTATGCCTCGTATAGATGATCTGTTCAATCAGTTGAAGGGTTCCCGTTGTTTCTCGAAAATAGACTTGAGATCGAGTTACCATCAGTTAAGAGTCAGGGAGGAGGATATTCCGAAAACGGCATTCCGTACGCGGTATGGCCACTATGAGTTTCTGGTGATGCCATTTGGGCTCACCAACGCACCGGCAGTTTTTATGGATTTGATGAACCGGATATTCCGGGAATTTTTAGATCGTTTTGTAGTTGTCTTCGTAGACGACATCCTTATCTATTCACCTTCTGAGCAGAAGCACAAGGAACACTTGAGAGTGGTGCTTGAGTTACTTAGAGCCCATAAGCTTTATGCCAAGTTTGGGAAGTGTGAGTTTTGGCTAGAAGAGGTCAAGTTCTTAGGCCATGTCGTTTCTGGGGAAGGAGTGTCTGTTGATACATCCAAGACTGAGGCAGTGCAAGATTGGGCACAGCCTAAGAGTGTGTTTGAGATTCGCAGTTTTCTGGGGTTAGCTGGGTATTATCGCCGGTTTGTGAAAGATTTCTCCAGATTAGCTTCGCCTTTGACTAGATTGACTCGGAAGAGAGTCAAATTTGTATGGAGTGAGACTTGTGAAAAGTCGTTTCAGGAGTTAAAAGTTAGACTGACCACCGCTCCAGTCTTGATTATTCCAGAGAGAGGGTTGGGTTATGCAGTCTATTGTGACGCCTCACGAGAGGGTCTGGGTTGTGTGTTAATGCAAGAGGGGAAAGTAGTTGCCTATGGCTCACGTCAGTTGAAAATTCACGAGCAGAATTACCCTACGCATGATCTAGAGTTAGCAGCTGTGATATTTGCCTTGAAGATTTGGAGGCATTATCTTTATGGTGAGAGGTTCGAGGTGTTCTCGGATCATAAGAGTCTGAAATATTGGTTTACACAAAAAGACTTGAACTTGAGGCAGAGGAGGTGGATGGAGTTCATAGAGGATTATGACTTTGAGTTGCATTATCATCCGGGAAAGGCCAATGTGGTGGCCGATGCCCTTAGCAGAAAACCTGTTGGTGTCATAGCTAGTATAGCCATCCGAGAATGGGAGATGTTGGGTGCACTTGGGGAGTTTGATTTACTTTTGGGCGAATCTGTTGAGGCTGCGGCCTTGTTTTCTGTCGTTGCACAGCCTACACTTGTGACTCGAGTGTTAGAGGCTCAGAGGGGTGATCTTGAGGTAGAATCGCTTCGTGAGAAGATTTCCGGTGGAAAGGTTGAGAAGGGTTTGACGGTGTATCCCGACCTGAGTGTGAGATACCGAGACCGTCTGTTTGTGCCAGAGTCTTGTCGAGAGGAGGTACTCCGAGATTTTCATCATTCACGCCTTGCGGTGCATCCGGGAGGTACTAAGATGTATCGGGATTTGGGTCGTCAGTTCTGGTGGCGGGGTATGAAGAGAGATGTGGCAGCTTTCGTATCTAAGTGCCTTACTTGTCAACAAGTGAAGGCCGAACATCAGAGGCCAGCGGGTTTGTTGCAACCCTTGCCTATTGCCGAGTGGAAGTGGGAACACGTCACTATGGACTTCGTTGTGGGTCTTCCGAGGACTCAGCGGGGTAGTGATGCTATTTGGGTGGTTGTAGACCGGTTGACTAAGTCGGCGCACTTCATTCCTATGCGCGTGAGAGATTCGGTAGATCATCTTGCCGACTTGTACATTCGGGACATAGTGAGGTTACACGGGGTTCCAATGACGATTGTCTCAGATAGAGATCCTCGTTTTACTGCCAGGTTGTGGCAGAGTTTGCAGAGTGCCTTAGGCACTAAGTTGACCTTTAGCACGGCTTATCATCCTCAGACTGACGGGTAGCCCGAGCGTACTATTCAAATCCTTGAGGATATGCTTCGGGGTTGTGTTCTAGACTTTAGTGGGTCGTGGGAGAGGCACTTGCCGTTGGTGGAGTTTGCCTACAACAACAGTTTCCAGTCTAGTATTGGTATGGCACCGTTTGAGGCCTTGTATGGCCGACCGTGTAGATCCCCTGTTTGTTGGGCCGAGGTGGGTGATGCACCTCTGTTGGGTCCGGAGTTGGTGAGGGAAACAACGGAGAAAGTTGAGCTTATCCGTAAGAGGCTTGTTACAGCACAGAGTCGTCAGAAATCTTATGCCGACCGTAGAAGGAGACCTTTGGTGCTTGAGGTGGGTGATCATGTCTTTCTAAAGATATCACCTAGACGGGGTTTGATGAGGTTTGGGAAGAGTGGGAAGTTGTCCCCTCGGTTCATTGGTCCATTTGAGATCCTTGAGAGGATTGGCGAGGCTGCTTATCGTTTAGCTTTGCCGCCGCAGTTGTCCGGAGTACATGACGTGTTTCATGTGAGTATGCTTCGGAAGTATGAGCCGGATCCATCACATGTGTTGGATTGGACTGATTTAGTGGTTGACGAAGATGTCTCATATGAGGAGAGACCGATTCGGGTCTTGGATAGGCGGGATCAAGTTTTGCGAGGCAAAACCATCCCTTTGGTCAAAGTTTTGTGGAAACACCACGGAGTGGAGGAAGCCACTTGGGAACGTGAGTTGGAAGTCCGCCAGAAATATCCAGACATGTTTGTTGATTTGTAATCTTATAATTAGATTCTGTTATATTATTGAACTTAAGAGCTTTGTATATGTCTTAAGTTGTAAAACATTGAGTTTGTATTGGTAAATGGGTGTATCTTGAAACTTGCTTCATTATAGAAGTTTAGTGTAATATTGCATCTGTTGAGTTCATTGTTGAATGGGTTGTATATATCATGTGATTGAATATGATATGGGAATTGTTAACATTGAAAGGAATAATGCATAATAATGATACAGGTTGAGATATATGTTGTGTTATATATTTAATATGAGATGCCTCTTGATAAAGAGATGAAATGACCAGTTTTGGGTCAAGATGTTTACTAATGAATTGTTAAAAAAAATCTGTTTTCAAAAACTTATGCTTAATTTCGGGGACGAAATTCTTTGAAGGGGAGGAGGTTATAGCGACCCCGGTCTTCTCCCATTTGATTATTGTATCCGGACTTAGGTTCCGTAGATTCTGTCATTGTATGATTGTTGTTGTTGTCCCTTATTTGCTCATTTGGACTTATAGGATGTGTTGGGCAGGTTTGTTTCAGGTTGGTTGGGTTTAGAAGCCAAGTGTTGCTGTCCAGAATTTTGGATCTTCGCTCGAGCTAGGAGTTTGTCGCTCGAGCGAGCTGTTATTTTTGGTTCTTCGCTCGAGCCGGGGTTTGGTAGCTCGAGCGAGAGGTTGCGTCTGATTTGGACCTATAGCTGTGCATTCTTGGCTCGAGCGAGCTTTTCTTCGCTCGAGCAAGTTAGTTTGTTCATCGCTCGAGCAATAGTTCCTTCGATCGAGCGTGTGTCTGGTTACAGACCTGAGGATTTGAGTTCTTCGCTCGATCGAGTTTTCTTTCGCTCGAGCGAGCTTTTGGGTTGTTGGCTCGAGCAAGGTTTTCTTGGCTCGAGCGTAGCTTTTCTGTGTCTGGTCGCTCGAGCGACCAAGTCTTCGCTCGAGCGAGCCGGTCAGGTTTAATTAGGCAGCAACGTGTTTCAGATCAGTTTTTCATTCCCTTTCAGATTCCAAAACCCTAGGTACGAGTTCTCTCTCCCTCTACACACCTTCTCTCTTAGGATTAATCTACTTAGAGTGAGTTTCTACCTTAGATCCTTTATTAAAAAGATAGAGTGGGTCGAGGGCTTCCATTTAATCTGAATTGTTGGTAGTTTGGAGCACTTTGGAGTTTGGGCTTTCATCTCCATCTTCTTTTTTGGGGCTATTTCTTCGAGGTAGGGATTTCCTACTCCATTTTATAGGTTTTGTTCTGAGTTTTGGTATTTTGATATGTTGGGAATACTTTGGAAAATTTTGGGAAAAACCCTGGTTGTATTATTAAATCAATTTGTATGGTTAAATTCATGGAATTGGGAAAAGATGGTTAAATTCATGGAATTGGGGAATTTATGGATTAAATGGCGTAGTTGGATAATTTGAAACATTTGTCTATTGAATTGTTGACATAGTTATTTTCAGTTTAGAAATAACTGTTTTGGGCTATCGGTGGAGGATAGTCGTGATTGTTGTAGACATTGCATGTGGATTAGGAATAACTGAAACTAATCACATTGGTTAAGTCATTAATTTTGTCTATTGCATTGATACAGAAAATATGTGTGTTAATTGAGCATTGCATTTGCATACATTGTTTTGTGTGGGAGGAGATAGGGGATGTACTCCACGGTTTAGGGGAAGATAGGGGATGGACCTCTAAACCGGATTTTGTTTGGGAGGAGATAGGGGATGGACTCCATTAGCATCACTTTTATGTGTGCTTATTTATATAGAAGTGTTTTTATTGATACAGCACTAAAATGTGTATCAATCTGGAAGTCTGAAGTGCTTTGATTTGAGCTTGAGTCTCATTTGTTTGTTGATATTGGAAGGATGTGAATATGATATATGTAATTCACTGTTGTAAGTTTGGCCAGGTTCTGAGCCATGTTGATAAAATTGGAAAGTAAAACGTGTCATAGACAATAGTGTCATGAGACTGTAAAATGAAGTAATTGATTACCTCGGTTAACCATCTGTTGAATGCTATTGCTTTATTCATTGCTTATATGTGGTTTAGTATTTTTCTGCTGGGCTGTGGCTCACCCTTTATGGGAACATCATTTTCAGGTTCAGGTGATAAGCTACCTCCAAGGACTTAGCTTGGAAGGACTTGGATTTGGAAGACTATTTTTAGTTATTTGTTTTTCATTGTTGGTACATGTAAACACACAAGCCTAGGGCTTTATTTAAATTTGAGTTAGAACTCATACTTTGTGTCCAAGTGTTGGCTTGGAAAGATGTAAGCCGGTAGGGCATTTACTTTGATGTTACATGTAATGCTTTTGGTTAGTTAGACTCTGATGGATATTATAATGAATTACTAAAGTGTTTTCTTTAAATAATGCATGTCAATGATATATATAATGGGTTTATTTTTGAGGGCGTTACAAAATTATTAGAAAATTATTAGAAAATTACTCTGTAAATTCTTAGTAAATTATTTAATAAATTCTAACCAAATTACTGAGTAAATTCTCAATAAATTACTCCATAAATTCTCAGTAAATTACAAGTAAATTAATGAGTGAATTATTCAGTAATTTATCAGCAAATTACTCGATAAATTCTCTATAAATTACTCAGTAAATTATTGGTAAATTCTCTGTTCATTACTCAGTAAATTACTTAGTAAATTCTCACTAAATTACTCAGGAAATTTCTCAGTAAATTACATGTAAAATTCTCTATAAATTATTCAGCAAATTCTTAGCAACTTATCAGAAAATTCTGAGTAAATTCTCAAAAAATTACAAGAATATTTTTTGTGAATTAACCAGTAAATTATGTGTAAATTACTCAATAAAGTCTCAGAAAATTCTATATAATTTCTTGGTAAATTCAAAGTAATTTCTTAGTAAATTATTCAGCAAGTTACTCCGTAGATTCTCAATAAATTACTCGTTAAGTTCTCAATAAATTCTCTATACATTACTTTGTAAATTTTCTATAAATTCTCAGTAAATTATTTAATAAATTCTCAATAAATTACTCAGAAAATTTCTAATAATTTCGAAGAAAATTCATTATAAATTCTTGGTAAATTACTCAGTAAATTCATAGTAAATTACTCATAAAATTATCAAAAAAAATTCGTGAATTACTTTGTTAATTCTCAGTAAATTATTCGAACATTAATTAGTGAATTTCCTGTAAATTCTCAACAAATTATTCAATAAATTCTAAGTAAATTACTTAGTAAATTCTCAATAAATTAATCCATAAAGTCTAAGTAAATTATCAATAAATTCTTAGTAACTTACTCAGTAAATTCTCAATAAATTACTTAGAAATTTCCAACTAAATTACCCAGTGAAGAACTTAACAATTTATCAGAAAATTTCTTAGTCAAATTCGCAGTAAAATCTCAATCAATTACTCAGTAAATTATCGGGGTAGATTCTTAGTAAATTACTCAATAAATTCTCATTACATTACTCAGTAAAATTCTCAATAAATTACACGCAAAATTCTCAGAAAATTATTCAGTATATTGTTAGAAAATTCTGTGTAAATTCTTAGAAAATCATTAGAAATTTTTTTGTGAATTACCCAGTAAATTATGAGTAAATTACTCTGTAAATTCTCAGAAAATTTTGTATAAATTCTTGGTAAACTACTCATCAAGTTAGTCTGTAAATTATTCGTTAAATTTTCATTAAATTCTCTATAAATTACTCAGTTAATTATCGGTGAATTACTCAATAAATTCAAAGTAAATTACTCCGAAAATTTTCAATAAATTCTATGAAAATTCTGAATAAATTTTGAGTAAATTACTCATTAAATTCACAGTAAATTCTCAATAAATTACTCAGCAAATTACCATTAAAGTTATAGTAAATTCGTGGTAAATAACTCGGTAAATTGCTTCGTAAACGATTGGTAAGTTCCTACAAAATTACTCAACAAATTCTCAATAAACTCTTACTAATTTACTGAGTAAATTCTAAATAAATTACCAAGTAAATTCATAGTAAATTATTCGGTGAATTACTCACTAAATTTATCTTTAAATTACTAGGTAAATTCTCAGTAAACTACTCAGTTAATTATCGATAAGTTCTCAAAAAATTCTTGGTCAATTACTTAGTAAATTACTCAGTAAATTATTAGAAAATTACTCTGTAAATTCTTAGTAAATTATTTAATAAATTCTAACCAAATTACTGAGTAAATTCTCAATAAATTACTCCATAAATTCTCAGTAAATTACAAGTAAATTAATGAGTGAATTATTCAGTAATTTATCAGCAAATTACTCGATAAATTCTCTATAAATTACTCAGTAAATTATTGGTAAATTCTCTGCTCATTACTCAGTAAATTACTTAGTAAATTCTCACTAAATTACTCAGGAAATTTCTCAGTAAATTACACGTAAAATTCTCTATAAATTATTCAGCAAATTCTTAGCAACTTATCAGAAAATTCTGAGTAAATTCTCAAAAAATTACAAGAATATTTTTTGTGAATTAATCAGTAAATTATGTGTAAATTACTCAATAAAGTCTCAGAAAATTCTATATAATTTCTTGGTAAATTCAAAGTAATTTCTTAGTAAATTATTCAGCAAGTTACTCCGTAGATTCTCAATAAATTACTCGTTAAGTTCTCAATAAATTCTCTATACATTACTTTGTAAATTTTCTATAAATTCTCAGTAAATTATTTAATAAATTCTCAATAAATTACTCAGAAAATTTCCAATAATTTCGAAGAAAATTCATTATAAATTCTTGGTAAATTACTCAGTAAATTCATAGTAAATTACTCATAAAATTATCAAAAAAAATTCGTGAATTACTTTGTTAATTCTCAGTAAATTATTCGAACATTAATTAGTGAATTTCCTGTAAATTCTCAACAAATTATTCAATAAATTCTAAGTAAATTACTTAGTAAATTCTCAATAAATTAATCCATAAAGTCTAAGTAAATTATCAATAAATTCTTAGTAACTTACTCAGTAAATTCTCAATAAATTACTTAGAAATTTCCAACTAAATTACCCAGTGAAGAACTTAACAATTTATCAGAAAATTTCTTAGTCAAATTCGCAGTAAAATCTCAATCAATTACTCAGTAAATTATCGGGGTAGATTCTTAGTAAATTACTCAATAAATTCTCATTACATTACTCAGTAAAATTCTCAATAAATTACACGCAAAATTCTCAGAAAATTATTCGGTATATTGTTAGAAAATTCTGTGTAAATTCTTAGAAAATCATTAGAAATTTTTTTGTGAATTACCCAGTAAATTATGAGTAAATTACTCTGTAAATTCTCAGAAAATTTTGTATAAATTCTTGGTAAACTACTCATCAAGTTAGTCTGTAAATTATTCGTTAAATTTTCATTAAATTCTCTATAAATTACTCAGTTAATTATCGGTGAATTACTCAATAAATTCAAAGTAAATTACTCCGAAAATTTTCAATAAATTCTATGAAAATTCTGAATAAATTTTGAGTAAATTACTCATTAAATTCACAGTAAATTCTCAATAAATTACTCAGCAAATTACCATTAAAGTTATAGTAAATTCGTGGTAAATAACTCGATAAATTGCTTCGTAAACGATTGGTAAGTTCCTACAAAATTACTCAACAAATTCTCAATAAACTCTTACTAATTTTGTCACGCCCCCAAACCGCCCCTAGTAGTTTGGTGCCGTGATGGCCAGTAACCCGTGGTTACCGAAGGCCGTCTTACAAAAATCACACACAATCAGAGTATGAGATATGGGGCTTACGAGAGCGGAAGCAAAATATACATATAAAACTGAGTAGTCCATGAGAGCCGTGCTTAAGTCCAATGGAATGTCATACATCAAGCATCCTTACAAGTCTTACAATTTAGATACAACAAGAATGAGATACAAAATACATCCTGACCAAAAGGCTTCTCAAGCCGACATATTCCAAAACAAACAAGAGAAAACATAAGCCGAGAAGCATAATCTTCAAGACGATACAAAACGCAAGTCCAAAACATGTCGGCAATGCGCCCAAAACACATCGGCATCACGCCTAGGCCTCAATGCCTTCTTGTTCATCACCTACATATATATATAGAGAGGGTGAGCTTGGATACTCAGTGAATGATATTAGAAATAAAGGTTTTGCATGATTGACATCCAAGATCTCTTACAAAACAATACATAGTATACTTTACAATCAAGGGAAAAGTCAAGTTCATTTGCCGGCTTTCAAGTTCCTTGGATGTTAATAACATCTACTTATTTCAAGGGGTGATGACATATCAAGACAAGAGTGCAGTTGCATTATAGTCCCCTGCAACTAAGGATTTTCAAGACAAGCTGTGCTGCGAAAGTTTAGAGTCCTCTAGCACTAAGGACTGTCAAGACAAGAGTGCAGTTGCATTATAGTCCCCTGCAACTAAGGACTTTCAAGAAAAGCTGTGCTGCGAAAGTTTAGAGTCCTCTAGCACTAAGGACTGTCAAGACAAGAGTGCAGTTGCATTATAGTCCCCTGCAACTAAGGACTTTCAAGAAAAGTCATCAAAACAAGATAGTGCTTGATATGCAATTAGGGATAGCCATTCATGCTAAAATCAAATACTCTTCAAGACAAGGCAAAACAAGATTTATCAAAACAAGTGTAACATAGCTTTATTAAAAATACCACTCACATAATTCTTCAAACGTCGGGGTCAAGCAAGGTCCAAGTCCTACAATCACATGGCAAAGCGTACTTGAACATATTCCTCAAAACAAGTCTAACATGCATGCAAATGATTTTGGAAAACATACTGGGCACCAACCAGGTCTAAGCCGAGGTGTGTTTCCGAGGGCCACATGCAAGGAAAAGAGGTCGGGAAACTCTGGGTTTCCCTCTGCTGATGAATATGAAGAACATGAGTATGAAAACATGGAAAATATGAATGTTCGTTCACAATCTGTTATCCCAAATCTGGGATTTTCATGCTACGGGTTTGAAAACATGGACCTGGGTACCCATAGTTGAAAATCATGCAAGAACAAACACAAAACATGAGTCTAGGCAAAAACTTTCGGATCAAAACATGACTTTTCTTGAAGAACACGTGAATGTCATTTTCTCTTTCTAAAACCGAGTTTCAAGACGATGCATGGCTTACAAATCATATCCGATCATGCAATGCAATATCATGAACATAAAGAACATCATGAGCAGATCAAGAATCTAACCTTAGAACACGAATCCAACGGTTTGATCTCAAGGAATCAAGCTTGAAGACTTACTTCCTCGCTCTAAAACTCCTTCTTCCTCCTAGAGCTTCTCTCTCTACAAGGCAAGGTTATAACACTAAAATGATAAGTGCTCTCACTCGGTTCTGGGCTTAATAGCTCTGTTGGGACACGTGGCGGCGACTGGTTGGGTTCACCCTGAAAAGGTTGCTGACAGACCAGACAAGGCATGGTGGAAGGGTGTTCAACAAGCAAAACGGTATGGGCTTCCTGACAAGGCAACGACATCGGCTAATAACAAGGCGTATCTATCAAGCTACACGGAACGATACTCCGGCAAGGGGTGACATCGGCTAACAAAAGGACTTCGGCAACTAAGGTGACAATGACCTCGGCTAGAAAGGACAACACTTGACTAAGCTGTGCCACATCTTGGCCTAGATGCGCCACACCTCGGCCTAGGTCATACCGCTCCAGGACGAGATCACTGGGGTACAAGGTAACATCTCGGCTAATGTGTCAAGGCATGAACGGAGGTCAACAAGGGGTTCCAAGATACTTCTAAACTGAGAATGACCTCGGCTTGGAATGATCTAGGCATAACGTCGGCTAAACATAACTTCGGCAAGCACATAACACTTAGACAAGTCACAAGGTATCAAATCAAGGCATGGATCTCGCTCACTTAGGTAGGACAAACCACGAACACACACATGCAAGCTTAGTAAACCATAATCATACATATGCTCATGAACATGATTAAGACATAAAATGTGGGTTCTTACAAATTTACTGAGTAAATTCTAAATAAATTACTAAGTAAATTCATAGTAAATTATTCGGTGAATTACTCACTAAATTTATCTTTAAATTACTAGGTAAATTCTCAGTAAACTACTCAGTTAATTATCGATAAGTTCTCAAAAAATTCTTGGTCAATTACTTAGTAAATTACTCAGTAAATTATTAGAAAATTACTCTGTAAATTCTTAGTAAATTATTTAATAAATTCTAACCAAATTACTGAGTAAATTCTCAATAAATTACTCCATAAATTCTCAGTAAATTACTGTAACGCCCTAAAAAAAAAACAACATTAAACCCATCAGATAAGACATGCAATCACATATAAACTAACCACATTCTTTTATACATTAGAGTTCCATTACATGAGTATTACATGTTAACATCAAAACAAAATGCCTTACGAGCTTACAGCTTTCCAAGTTGACACTTGGTTACAACAAAAGAGTACTAACTCGTTTACACATTAAGCCCTTGGCTTGAAGTTACATGTAATACATCAAAAGTTAAGCGACAAAAGTATGTCCGCCTCTAGCCTCCCAGCTATGTCCTTGGAGGTGGCATGCTACCTGCACCTGAAAATGATATTCCCTTATAGGGTGAGCCACAGCCCAGTAGAAATACACTAAACCAACCATGAACAATGACTAAAACATTAGCATTTGATAGATGGCCAACACTGATACATTCACATAAATCACATATTTATGTCATACGACTTATGAGTCCAAGTTACCTTTCATTTTCCCTTTTTCAACAGATAGGCATATGAACTCTATCCACATACTCAACAGATATGTATAACAACAATATCCACATTCACAGATAAGCATATAAGCTATATCCACATTCTACAACAGATATGTATAACCACAATATCCACAGATAAGCATGTAAGCTATATCCACACATCACAAAGATAAGCATATAAGCTCTATCTTCACTTCTAGACAAGCATATGAGCTGTATCTACGGAGTTCATCCCCTATCTTCTCCCAACACTATCCGGTTTAGAGGTACATCCCCTATCTTCCCCTAAACCGCGGAGTACATCCCCCATCTCCTCCTCTACACATAACGTATACAAACACAATGGTTCTATATACAATCACTCAATACATATAATTAATGTATTCTATCAACCGTCAAGTTCCATGACACATTCCATTGATTAGTTTCAGTTTGCCTAATCATCATGCATTGTCTACAACAATCACGACTATCCTCCACCGATAGCCCAAAGCAGTTATTTCTAAACAGAAAATAAATGCACAATGGATATTCAATCAACATTTCATTTCCTCATTCCTCACAATTAATTATCCCAATTAATTAAACAATGTAATTAGGTCAATTCCCATAATTAACATTCCAACCCTTAGGTCCCATTTTCATCAATGATTTAACATTTATTCCATTTCTCTATTCCAAACATGCTTCTAGGTTTATTATGAATAAAACCCCAACTTTTGTAAAATCATACAAAAGCCCCAACTTTCACAAAATTACCAAACCAACCCCAACATCTCAAAATACCAAAATTTAAAGACAAAATCCATAGAGAGGAGTAGGATATCCCTACCTTGAAGTTTGAGCCAAAAAGGAGATGAAGACTCGAAGATCAACTTGCTCCAAATCCCAACTTTTTCAGATTAGAACGAAGCTCTCAACGCCCTCTATCTTTTTAACAAAGGCCCTAGGCTAGATTCACACTCTAGGGAGATCAAATCTTAGAGAGGATGTAAGTTTAGAGAGAGAGGGTCTCGGATTTAGGGTTTTGATCAAAAAGAAAATGAAAAAGTGATGTTCAAAACGCTACTGTCCGCTGATATAAAACACGCTCGCTCGAGCGAAGCCTTCGTCGCTCGAGCGACCAGACACAGAAAACTCTCGCTCGAGCCAAGAAGCTCTTGCTCGAGCCAAAAACTCAAAAGTGCGCTCGAGCTAAGGAATGCTCGCTCGAGCCAACAACTTAAACCCTCAGGTCTGTAACCAGCAACACGCTCGAGCGACAGACCTCTCGCTCGAGCGAAGAACAAACCAGACCGCTCGAGCCAAGAAAAGCTCGCTCGAGCCAAGAAAGACAACTCTCAGGTCCAGAACCAGACGCAACACTCGCTCGAGCGAAGCCACCTTGGCTTGACCCACCAGACACGAACTCAACTCTCGCTCGAGCGACAAACTCCTAGCTCGAGCGAAGGGCCAAAAATCTGGGCAGCAACACTAGGCTCCCAAGCACAACCAACCTGAAACAAACCTGCCCAACACATCCTATAACTCAATATACAAAGTAAAAAGGATGCAAACAAGATAATAAACAACTACCAACATCCACGGACACATGTCCGGATCACTGTACGACAAGGGTAAACTCGGGATCGCTATAACCTCCCCCCCCTTAAAGAATTTCGCCCCCGAAATTAAGCACAAGGTTTCAAAAACAAATTTTTCTCCATTTTAAACAATGTTACAATTTAACATTCAACAATTCGACCCATTACCGGTCATCCCATCCCTTTAACAAGAGACATATCACAATATGTAAACAACATATGTATTTTCAACATGCATCAACATTATGCACTATCTTTCCAATTTCAACAATATATTCAACACATATAGTGTCACATTCAACTTCCATATGAGGCAAGTTCCAAAACATACTTCCAATAAACCAAGCATTCTCAATGTTTCACAACTTAAGACATATATAAAAGCTCTTAAGTTCAACAAAATGCAAAAATTAAATACAAGATCTCATATCAACAAACAAGTCCGGATATTTCTCTCGGACTTCCAACTCACGTTCCCAAGTGGCTTCCTCCACTCCGTGATGTTTCCACAAGACTTTCACCAAAGGAATGGTCTTGCCACGCAGGACCTGATCCCGCCTATCCAAGACCCGAACCGGTCTCTCCTCATACGAGGCGTCCTCATCTACCTCTAAATCGGTCCAATCCAACACATGTGATGGATCTGGCTCATACTTCCGAAGCATACTCACATGAAACACATCATGCACTCCGGACAACTGCGGCGGTAAGGCTAACCGATAAGCAACCTCACCAATCCTCTCAAGGATCTCAAAAGGACCAATAAACCGAGGGGATAGCTTCCCACTCTTCCTAAATCTCATCAAACCCCGCCTAGGTGATATCTTCAGAAAGACATGATCATCCACCTCAAACGCCAAAGGCCTCCTCCTACGGTCGGCATAACTCTTTTGTCGACTCTGGGCTGTAACAAGCCTCCTACGGATAAGTTCAACTTTCTCCGTCGTCTCCCTAACCAACTCCGGACCCAACAAAGGTGCATCACCCACCTCGGCCCAACAAACTGGAGACCTACACGGTCGGCCATACAAGGCCTCAAACGGTGCCATACCGATGCTAGACTGAAAACTGTTGTTGTAGGCAAACTCTACCAAGGGCAAGTGCCTCTCCCACGTCCCACTGAAGTCCAGGACACAACCCCGAAGCATATCCTCAAGGATCTGAATAGTACGCTCGGACTGCCCGTCAGTCTGAGGATGATAAGCCGTACTAAAGGTCAACTTAGTGCCCAATGCACTCTGCAAACTCTGCCACAACCTAGCAGTAAAATGAGGATCTCTATCTGAGACGATCGTCACTGGGACCCCGTGCAATCTCACTACGTCCCGAATATACAAGTCGGCAAGATGATCTACCGAATCTCTCACGTGCATAGGAATAAAGTGCGCCGACTTAGTCAACCGGTCTACAACCACCCAAATAGCATCACTACCCCGCTGAGTCCTCGGAAGACCCACAACGAAGTCCATAGTGACATACTCCCACTTCCACTCGGCAATAGGCAAGGGTTGCAACAAACCCGCTGGCCTCTGATGTTCGGCCTTCACTTGCTGGCAAGTAAGGCACTTCGATACGAAAACAGCCACATCTCTCTTCATACCCCGCCACCAAAACTGGCGACCCAAATCCTGATACATCTTAGTACCTCCCGGATGCACCGCAAGGCGCGAATGGTGAAACTCTCGGAGTACTTCCTCTCGGCAAGCCTCCGGTACGAACAAACGGTCTCGGTATCTCACACTCAGGTCGGGATACACCGTTAAACCCTTCTCAACTGTCCCACTGGAGATCTTCTCTCGGAGGGATTCTACCTCAAGGTCACCTCTCTGTGCCTCTAACACTCTAGTCACAAGTGTAGGCTGTGCAACAACAGAAAACAAGGCCGCAGCCTCAACAGATTCGCCCAGTAGCAAATCAAACTCGCCACGTGCTCCCAACATCTCCCATTCCCGGATGGCTATACTAGCTACATCACCAATGGTATTCCTACTAAGGGCATCTGCCACAACATTGGCCTTTCCCGGATGATAGTGCAACTCAAAATCATAATCCTCGATGAACTCCATCCACCTCCTTTGCCTCAAATTCAAGTCTCTCTGTGTAAACAGATACTTCAAACTCTTATGATCCGAGAATACCTCGAACCTCTCACCATAAAGGTAGTGCCTCCAGATTTTCAAGGCAAAGATTACTGCTGCTAACTCTAGGTCGTGTGTGGGGTAATTCTTCTCGTGTATTTTCAACTGACGTGAGCCATAAGCTACCACTTTCCCTTCTTGCATCAACACACAACCCAAACCCTCTCGTGAGGCATCACAATAAACCGCATAACCCAACCCTCTCTCCGGAATAATCAACACCGGAGCGGTGGTCAATCTAACTTTCAGCTCTTGGAACGACTTTTCACAAGTCTCACTCCACACAAACTTGACTCCCTTCCGAGTCAGTCTAGTCAACGGTGACTCTAACCTGGAGAAATCTTTCACAAACCGACGGTAATACCCAGCCAATCCCAGAAAACTGCGGATCTCAAACACACTCTTAGGCTGTGCCCAATCTTGCACTGCCTCAACCTTGGATGTATCAACAGACACCCCTTTCCCGGATACCACGTGGCCTAAGAATTTGACTTCCCTCAGCCAGAACTCACACTTCCCAAACTTGGCATACAGCCTATGGGCTCTAAGTAACTCAAGCACCACTCTCAAGTGTGCCTCGTGCTCCTCCTCTGAAGGCGAATAGATAAGGATGTCGTCCACGAAGACGACCACAAATCGGTCTAAGAACTCCCGGAAAATCCGGTTTATCAAGTCCATAAAGACTGCCGGTGCATTGGTAAGCCCAAATGGCATCACCAGAAACTCATAATGGCCATACCGCGTACGGAATGCCGTTTTCAGAATATCCTCTTCCCTGACCCTCAACTGGTGGTAACCTGATCTCAAGTCTATCTTAGAGAAATAACGAGAACCCTTCAACTGGTCAAACAAATCATCTATACGGGGCATAGGATACTTATTCTTAACCGTAGCCCGATTCAACTTCCGGTAGTCAATACACAATCTCAAGGCACCATCTTTCTTTTTAACAAAGAGGGCCGGCGCTCCCCACGGCGAAACACTTGGGCGAACAAAGCCCATATCGAGCAATTCCTGGAGCTGAACTTTCAACTCAACCAACTCTGCTGGAGCAAAACGGTAAGGTGCCATAGAAATTGGCGCCGTGCCGGGCATTAAATCAATAGAGAACTCTATCTCTCGGTGAGGTGGCAAACTAACAAGATCTTCGGGAAAGACATCCGAATACTCACAAACCACCCTCGGCAACACAATCTGTGTCTCATCACACTCACTACTCTCAAAGCTAGCAAGTAGACCACTAAGCTCACTTTGCCCTCGCGAATCATACCCCGGTGGCAAAACACTACCAACCCGGTCTCCCAAGAAATGGAACCACTTCCCGCTCAAGGTACATAATGTGACCCTCTGGCGGTAGCAATCGATAACATCCCGGTATGACGATAACCAGTCCATACCCAAAATAACATCAAAACCCTTCATGGGCATGACAACAAACGGAAAAGGAAGCCTATAATCGGCGACCTCTATATCACATCCTCTAACACCCTGTTTCAGGATCAACTCACCACCCAAAGGCGATACCACACAAATAGGAGATGCTAACTGTGCTAACTCCAATTCCAAAACAGATGCAAATGCAGCAGATACAAAAGAATGAGATGCACCCGTGTCTATCAACACATTAGCAACCGAGTTGCAAAACAGAAAAGTACCTCTCACTACTGATGGAGCTGGTACTAAATCCTGCGCGGTAACAGCATACACGCGCCCCGTAGGCCCCTGGTCTACCTGCTCACCTCTCGGAGCAAAAGACTGCTGCACAGACTGGGATGACGAAACTCCCGGATTGGCCCTCGAGGCCTGCACAGACTGAGCTGGCTGAAAACCCTGCGTCTGCCTAGAACCAGACGCCCCCGAAGTGGCACTCAACTGCGGGCAAAACCTCTTCAGGTGCCCAGGCTGTCCACACTGATAACAAGACAAGGGCTGCCCCCTGCCCAAACTCTGACTCTGCGTTCTAGCTGAAGAAGAAGCAGCTCTCTGACCCCCACCCTTCTGCGGGCAAACAGAAACCTTGTGACCCAACTGGCCACACTTGTAACAGGTGAAATCCCCTTGACCACCTCTCCCGGAGCCTGCACTCGGCACTGGGAAGGTCGATCTAGCAACACCACCCTGCGACTGCTGAGGGTTAGAACCCCTCTGCCTCCTGCCATCACCCTGACCATCCTGGCTCCTCTTGGAGCCCCTCTGCCCCTCATCCTCCTCCTGCATCATGAGCTCCATATGAGCTGCAGCATCCACTAGGTGTCTATACTCTCGGATGTAAGACCCACCAACTCTCAACTTGAGGCCCCGCCTCAACTTCCGCTCAAACTCATAGCAACGGCGTTCCTCGGACGCCACCAGTTCAGGTGCAAACCTGGACAGACTAGTAAAGGTAGCCTCAAACTCGGCCACTGACAAGCCCTGCTGATTAAGCCGGCTGAACTGATCCCTCAGCTTCTCCCTAGCTGCTGCAGACAAAAACCTCTCCTGAAAAGCATTCACAAACGCCTCTCAAGTACCACCAACACGAGCCTTCTCGTACTTCCACCATTGACCCGCATCTCCCTTCAGTTGGAAGGATGCCAAGGTCACTTTCAGTGCTCCGTCCTTGATGCCAAGCATCTCGAACGTCTTACTCATTTGCTCTAGCCACTCGTCAGCCTTCAGTGGCTCCTTCGGATCCCCGATAAACTCATCCGGATTAGACCGGAAAAACTCCCTCTTCAAGAAAGAAGGCCCTGCCTCAGTTGCCTGATTCCCAGCTCTAAGAATACCCAAAGCTCCTGCTATCTCTCTGGCTAAGGCACCCATAGCCTGCTGACCCGCTGGCTCAGCCACATTGGCCTGACCAACTCCCTCCTGCACTGCCGGAATCTCACCCGGTAACGGTACTTCCTGCCTCGCAGGTCTACCACGCCTAGCACCTCTTCCTCGTCCTGACATCCTAATACAGGTAACACAGAACGTTAGCACATTCACAAATGTGCCGAAACTAAACACTCACGTCCTAATGCATGGACAACAGTAATTCACTCCACGTAAGCACATAAACACATAAGCACTTACGAATTTCATTTCCGAATAATGATAGTCCCGAGGCGTTACTAGAGTTCCGGTTAGAAATAACATTGATCAAGTGCTTTTCCAACAAGACTCCCAGAAACCCAAGGATCCAATCAACATCCTAGAAATTCAATCCCATACCCACATAGTCACATAAGCATGTTATCAAGTAAACACATAGCATATGATACTACATCTAAGTCTCTATCAAGCGAGACAAACCCATTGTGATACTAATCACTTCCCACGTACCCAAAGTATTCGAACCCGGTACGCTCTGATACCAAGTTGTAACGCCCTAAAAAAAAAACAACATTAAACCCATCAGATAAGACATGCAATCACATATAAACTAACCACATTCTTTTATACATTAGAGTTCCATTACATGAGTATTACATGTTAACATCAAAACAAAATGCCCTACGGGCTTACAGCTTTCCAAGTTAACACTTGGTTACAACAAAAGAGTACTAACTCGTTTACACATTAAGCCCTTGGCTTGAAGTTACATGTAATACATCAAAAGTTAAGCGACAAAAGTATGTCCGCCTCTAGCCTCCAAGGACATAGCTGGGAGGCTAGAGGCGGACATACTTTTGTCGCTTAACTTTTGATGTATTACATGTAACTTCACGCCAAGGGCTTAATGTGTAAACGAGTTAGTACTCTTTTGTTGTAACCAAGTGTTAACTTGGAAAGCTGTAAGCCCGTAGGGCATTTTGTTTTGATGTTAACATGTAATACTCATGTAATGGAACTCTAATGTATAAAAGAATGTGGTTAGTTTATATGTGATTGCATGTCTTATCTGATGGGTTTAATGTTGTTTTTTTTTTGAGGGCGTTACAATTACAAGTAAATTAATGAGTGAATTATTCAGTAATTTATCAGCAAATTACTCGATAAATTCTCTATAAATTACTCAGTAAATTATTGGTAAATTCTCTGTTCATTACTCAGTAAATTACTTAGTAAATTCTCACTAAATTACTCAGGAAATTTCTCAGTAAATTACACGTAAAATTCTCTATAAATTATTCAGCAAATTCATAGCAATTTATCAGAAAATTCTGAGTAAATTCTCAAAAAATTACAAGAATATTTTTTGTGAATTAATCAGTAAATTATGTGTAAATTACTCAATAAATTCTCAGAAAATTCTATATAATTTCTTGGTAAATTCAAAGTAATTTCTTAGTAAATTATTCAGCAAGTTACTCCGTAGATTCTCAACAAATTACTCGTTAAGTTCTCAATAAATTCTCTATACAATACTTTGTAAATTTTCTATAAATTCTCAGTAAATTATTTAATAAATTCTCAATAAATTACTCAGAAAATTTCCAATAATTTCGAAGAAAATTCATTATAAATTCTTGGTAAATTACTCAGTAAATTCATAGTAAATTACTCATAAAATTATCAAAAAAAATTCGTGAATTACTTTGTTAATTCTCAGTAAATTATTCGAACATTAATTAGTGAATTTCCTGTAAATTCTCAACAAATTATTCAATAAATTCTAAGTAAATTACTTAGTAAATTCTCAATAAATTAATCCATAAAGTCTAAGTAAATTATCAATAAATTCTTAGTAACTTACTCAGTAAATTCTCAATAAATTACTTAGAAATTTCCAACTAAATTACCCAGTGAAGAACTTAACAATTTATCAGAAAATTTCTTTGTCAAATTCGCAGTAAAATCTCAATAAATTACTCAGTAAATTATCGGGGTAGATTCCTAGTAAATTACTCAATAAATTCTCATTACATTACTCAGTAAAATTCTCAATAAATTACACGCAAAATTCTCAGAAAATTATTCGGTATATTGTTAGAAAATTCTGTGTAAATTCTTAGAAAATCATTAGAAATTTTTTTGTGAATTACCCAGTAAATTATGAGTAAATTACTCTGTAAATTCTCAGAAAATTTTGTATAAATTCTTGGTAAACTACTCATCAAGTTAGTCTGTAAATTATTCGTTAAATTTTCATTAAATTCTCTATAAATTACTCAGTTAATTATCGGTGAATTACTCAATAAATTCAAAGTAAATTACTCCGAAAATTTTTAATCAATTCTATGAAAATTCTGAATAAATTTTGAGTAAATTACTCATTAAATTCACAGTAAATTCTCAATAAATTACTAAGCAAATTACCATTAAAGTTATAGTAAATTCGTGGTAAATAACTCGGTAAATTCTCGGTAAATTGCTTCGTAAACGATTGGTAAGTTCCTACAAAATTACTCAACAAATTCTCAATAAACTCTTACTAATTTACTGAGTAAATTCTAAATAAATTACTAAGTAAATTCATAGTAAATTATTCGGTGAATTACTCACTAAATTTATCTTTAAATTACTAGGTAAATTCTCAGTAAACTACTCAGTTAATTATCGATAAGTTCTCAAAAAATTCTTGGTCAATTACTTAGTAAATTATTAGAAAATTACTGTGTAAATTCCTAGTAAATTATTTAGTAAATTCTAACCAAATTACTGAGTAAATTCTCAACAAATTACTCCTTAAATTCTCAGTAAATTACAAGTAAATTAATGAGTGAATTATTCAGTAATTTATCAGTAAATTACTCGATAAATTCTCTATAAATTACTCAGTAAATTATTGGTAAATTCTCTGTTAATTACTCAGTAAATTACTTAGTAAATTCTCACTAAATTACTTAGGAAATTTCTTAGTAAATTACACGTAAAATTCTCTATAAATTATCCAGCAAATTCTTAGCAATTTATCAGAAAATTCTGAGTAAATTCTCAAAAAAATACAAGAACATTTTTTGTGAATTAATCAGTAAATTATGTGTAAATTACTCAATAAATTCTCAGAAAATTCTATATAATTTCTTGGTAAATTCAAAGTAATTTCTTAGTAAATTATTCAGCAAGTTACTCCGTAAATTCTCAATAAATTACTCGTTAAGTTCTCAATAAATTCTCTATACATTACTTTGTAAATTTTTTATAAATTCTCAGTAAATTATTTAATAAATTCTCAATAAATTACTCAAAAAATTTCCAATAACTTCGAAAAAAATTATGTATAAATTCTTGGTAAATTACTCAGTAAATTCATAGTAAATTACTCATAAAATTATCAAAAAAAATTCGTGAATTACTTTGTTAATTCTCAGTAAATTATTCGAACATTAATTAGTGAATTTCCTGTAAATTCTCAACAAATTATTCAATAAATTCTAAGTAAATTACTTAGTAAATTCTCAATAAATTAATCCATAAAGTCTAAGTAAATTATCAATAAATTCTTAGTAACTTACTCAGTAAATTCTCAATAAATTACTTAGAAATTTCCAACTAAATTACCCAGTGAAGAACTTAACAATTTATCAGAAAATTTCTTTGTCAAATTCGCAGTAAAATCTCAATAAATTACTCAGTAAATTATCGGGGTAGATTCCTAGTAAATTACTCAATAAATTCTCATTACATTACTCAGTAAAATTCTCAATAAATTACACGCAAAATTCTCAGAAAATTATTCGGTATATTGTTAGAAAATTCTGTGTAAATTCTTAGAAAATCATTAGAAATTTTTTTGTGAATTACCCAGTAAATTATGAGTAAATTACTCTGTAAATTCTCAGAAAATTTTGTATAAATTCTTGGTAAACTACTCATCAAGTTAGTCTGTAAATTATTCGTTAAATTTTCATTAAATTCTCTATAAATTACTCAGTTAATTATCGGTGAATTACTCAATAAATTCAAAGTAAATTACTCCGAAAATTTTTAATCAATTCTATGAAAATTCTGAATAAATTTTGAGTAAATTACTCATTAAATTCACAGTAAATTCTCAATAAATTACTAAGCAAATTACCATTAAAGTTATAGTAAATTCGTGGTAAATAACTCGGTAAATTCTCGGTAAATTGCTTCGTAAACGATTGGTAAGTTCCTACAAAATTACTCAACAAATTCTCAATAAACTCTTACTAATTTACTGAGTAAATTCTAAATAAATTACTAAGTAAATTCATAGTAAATTATTCGGTGAATTACTCACTAAATTTATCTTTAAATTACTAGGTAAATTCTCAGTAAACTACTCAGTTAATTATCGATAAGTTCTCAAAAAATTCTTGGTCAATTACTTAGTAAATTATTAGAAAATTACTGTGTAAATTCCTAGTAAATTATTTAGTAAATTCTAACCAAATTACTGAGTAAATTCTCAACAAATTACTCCTTAAATTCTCAGTAAATTACAAGTAAATTAATGAGTGAATTATTCAGTAATTTATCAGTAAATTACTCGATAAATTCTCTATAAATTACTCAGTAAATTATTGGTAAATTCTCTGTTAATTACTCAGTAAATTACTTAGTAAATTCTCACTAAATTACTTAGGAAATTTCTTAGTAAATTACACGTAAAATTCTCTATAAATTATCCAGCAAATTCTTAGCAATTTATCAGAAAATTCTGAGTAAATTCTCAAAAAAATACAAGAACATTTTTTGTGAATTAATCAGTAAATTATGTGTAAATTACTCAATAAATTCTCAGAAAATTCTATATAATTTCTTGGTAAATTCAAAGTAATTTCTTAGTAAATTATTCAGCAAGTTACTCCGTAAATTCTCAATAAATTACTCGTTAAGTTCTCAATAAATTCTCTATACATTACTTTGTAAATTTTTTATAAATTCTCAGTAAATTATTTAATAAATTCTCAATAAATTACTCAAAAAATTTCCAATAACTTCGAAAAAAATTATGTATAAATTCTTGGTAAATTACTCAGTAAATTCATAGTAAATTACTCATAAAATTATCAAAAAAAATTCGTGAATTACTTTGTTAATTCTCAGTAAATTATTCGAACATTAATTAGTGAATTTCCTGTAAATTCTCAACAAATTATTCAATAAATTCTAAGTAAATTACTTAGTAAATTCTCAATAAATTAATCCATAAAGTCTAAGTAAATTATCAATAAATTCTTAGTAACTTACTCAGTAAATTCTCAATAAATTACTTAGAAATTTCCAACTAAATTACCCAGTGAAGAACTTAACAATTTATCAGAAAATTTCTTTGTCAAATTCGCAGTAAAATCTCAATAAATTACTTAGTAAATTATCGGGGTAGATTCCTAGTAAATTACTCAATAAATTCTCATTACATTACTCAGTAAAATTCTCAATAAATTACACGCAAAATTCTCAGAAAATTATTCGGTATGTTGTTAGAAAATTCTGTGTAAATTCTTAGAAAATCATTAGAAATTTTTTTGTGAATTACCCAGTAAATTATGAGTAAATTACTCTGTAAATTCTCAGAAAATTTTGTATAAATTCTTGGTAAACTACTCATCAAGTTAGTCTGTAAATTATTCGTTAAATTTTCATTAAATTCTCTATAAATTACTCAGTTAATTATCGGTGAATTACTCAATAAATTCAAAGTAAATTACTCCGAAAATTTTTAATCAATTCTATGAAAATTCTGAATAAATTTTGAGTAAATTACTCATTAAATTCACAGTAAATTCTCAATAAATTACTCAGCAAATTACCATTAAAGTTATAGTAAATTCGTGGTAAATAACTCGGTAAATTCTCGGTAAATTGCTTCGTAAACGATTGGTAAGTTCCTACAAAATTACTCAACAAATTCTCAATAAACTCTTACTAATTTACTGAGTAAATTCTAAATAAATTACTAAGTAAATTCATAGTAAATTATTCGGTGAATTACTCACTAAATTTATCTTTAAATTACTAGGTAAATTCTCAGTAAACTACTCAGTTAATTATCGATAAGTTCTCAAAAAATTCTTGGTCAATTACTTAGTAAATTATTAGAAAATTACTGTGTAACTTCCTAGTAAATTATTTAGTAAATTCTAACCAAATTACTGAGTAAATTCTCAACAAATTACTCCTTAAATTCTCAGTAAATTACAAGTAAATTAATGAGTGAATTATTCAGTAATTTATCAGTAAATTACTCGATAAATTCTCTATAAATTACTTAGTAAATTATTGGTAAATTCTCTGTTAATTACTCAGTAAATTACTAAGTAAATTCTCACTAAACTACTAAGGCAATTTCTCAGTAAATTACACGTAAAATTCTCTATAAATTATCCAGCAAATTCTTAGCAATTTATCAGAAAATTCTGAGTAAATTCTCAAAAAAATACAAGAACATTTTTTGTGAATTAATCAGTAAATTATGTGTAAATTGCTCAATAAATTCTCAGAAAATTCTATATAATTTCTTGGTAAATTCAAAGTAATTTCTTAGTAAATTATTCAGCAAGTTACTCCGTAAATTCTCAATAAATTACTCGTTAAGTTTTCAATAAATTCTCTATACATTACTTTGTAAATTATCTGTAAGTTTTCAGTAAATTATTTAATAAATTCTCAATAAATTACTCAAAAAATTTCCAATAACTTCGAAAAAAATTATGTATAAATTCTTGGTAAATTACTCAGTAAATTCATAGTAAATTACTCATAAAATTATCAAAAAAAAAATTCGTGAATTACTTTGCTAATTCTCAGTAAATTATTCGAACATTAATTAGTGAATTTCCTGTAAATTCTCAACAAATTATTCAATAAATTCTAAGTAAATTACTTAGTAAATTCTCAATAAATTAATCCATAAAGTCTAAGTAAATTATCAATAAATTCTTAGTAACTTACTCAGTAAATTCTCAATAAATTACTTAGAAATTTCCAACTAAATTACCCAGTGAAGAACTTAACAATTTATCAGAAAATTTCTTTGTCAAATTCGCAGTAAAATCTCAATAAATTACTCAGTAAATTATTGGGGTAGATTCCTAGTAAATTACTCAATAAATTCTCATTACATTACTCAGTAAAATTCTCAATAAATTACACGCAAAATTCTCAGAAAATTATTCGGTATGTTGTTAGAAAATTCTGTGTAAATTCTTAGAAAATCATTAGAAATTTTTTTGTGAATTACCCAGTAAATTATGAGTAAATTACTCTGTAAATTCTCAGAAAATTTTGTATAAATTCTTGGTAAACTACTCATCAAGTTAGTCTGTAAATTATTCGTTAAATTTTCATTAAATTCTCTATAAATTACTCAGTTAATTATCGGTGAATTACTCAATAAATTCAAAGTAAATTACTCTGAAAATTTTCAATAAATTCTATGAAAATTCTGAATAAATTTTGAGTAAATTACTCATTAAATTCACAGTAAATTCTCAATAAATTACCATTAAAGTTATAGTAAATTCGTGGTAAATAACTCGGTAAATTCTCGGTAAATTGCTTCGTAAACGATTGGTAAGTTCCTACAAAATTACTCAACAAATTCTCAATAAACTCTTACTAATTTACTGAGTAAATTCTAAATAAATTACTAAGTAAATTCATAGTAAATTATTCGGTGAATTACTCACTAAATTTATCTTTAAATTACTAGGTAAATTCTCAGTAAACTACTCAGTTAATTATCGATAAGTTCTCAAAAAATTCTTGGTCAATTACTTAGTAAATTATTAGAAAATTACTGTGTAACTTCCTAGTAAATTATTTAGTAAATTCTAACCAAATTACTGAGTAAATTCTCAACAAATTACTCCTTAAATTCTCAGTAAATTACAAGTAAATTAATGAGTGAATTATTCAGTAATTTATCAGTAAATTACTCGATAAATTCTCTATAAATTACTTAGTAAATTATTGGTAAATTCTCTGTTAATTACTCAGTAAATTACTAAGTAAATTCTCACTAAACTACTAAGGCAATTTCTCAGTAAATTACACGTAAAATTCTCTATAAATTATCCAGCAAATTCTTAGCAATTTATCAGAAAATTCTGAGTAAATTCTCAAAAAAATACAAGAACATTTTTTGTGAATTAACCAGTAAATTATGTGTAAATTACTCAATAAATTCTCAGAAAATTCTATATAATTTCTTGGTAAATTCAAAGTAATTTCTTAGTAAATTATTCAGCAAGTTACTCCGTAAATTCTAAATAAATTACTCGTTAAGTTTTCAATAAATTCTCTATACATTACTTTGTAAATTATCTGTAAGTTTTCAGTAAATTATTTAATAAATTCTCAATAAATTACTCAAAAAATTTCCAATAACTTCGAAAAAAATTATGTATAAATTCTTGGTAAATTACTCAGTAAATTCATAGTAAATTACTCATAAAATTATCAAAAAAAAAATTCGTGAATTACTTTGCTAATTCTCAGTAAATTATTCGAACATTAATTAGTGAATTTCCTGTAAATTCTCAACAAATTATTCAATAAATTCTAAGTAAATTACTTAGTAAATTCTCAATAAATTAATCCATAAAGTCTAAGTAAATTATCAATAAATTCTTAGTAACTTACTCAGTAAATTCTCAATAAATTACTTAGAAATTTCCAACTAAATTACCCAGTGAAGAACTTAACAATTTATCAGAAAATTTCTTTGTCAAATTCGCAGTAAAATCTCAATAAATTACTCAGTAAATTATCGGGGTAGATTCCTAGTAAATTACTCAATAAATTCTCATTACATTACTCAGTAAAATTCTCAATAAATTACACGCAAAATTCTCAGAAAATTATTCGGTATATTGTTAGAAAATTCTGTGTAAATTCTTAGAAAATCATTAGAAATTTTTTTGTGAATTACCCAGTAAATTATGAGTAAATTACTCTGTAAATTCTCAGAAAATTTTGTATAAATTCTTGGTAAACTACTCATCAAGTTAGTCTGTAAATTATTCGTTAAATTTTCATTAAATTCTCTATAAATTACTCAGTTAATTATAGGTGAATTACTCAATAAATTCAAAGTAAATTACTCTGAAAATTTTCAATAAATTCTATGAAAATTCTGAATAAATTTTGAGTAAATTACTCATTAAATTCACAGTAAATTCTCAATAAATTACCATTAAAGTTATAGTAAATTCGTGGTAAATAACTCGGTAAATTCTCGGTAAATTGCTTCGTAAACGATTGGTAACTTCCTACAAAATTACTCAACAAATTCTCAATAAACTCTTACTAATTTACTGAGTAAATTCTAAATAAATTACTAAGTAAATTCATAGTAAATTATTCGGTGAATTACTCACTAAATTTATCTTTAAATTACTAGGTAAATTCTCAGTAAACTACTCAGTTAATTATCGATAAGTTCTCAAAAAATTCTTGGTCAATTACTTAGTAAATTATTAGAAAATTACTGTGTAAATTCTTAGTAAATTCTAACCAAATTACTGAGTAAATTCTCAACAAATTACTCCTTAAGTTCTCAGTAAATTACAAGTAAATTAATGAGTGAATTATTCAGTAATTTATCAGTAAATTACTCGATAAATTCTCTATAAATTACTTAGTAAAGTATTGGTAAATTCTCTGTTAATTACTCAGTAAATTACTAAGTAAATTCTCACTAAATTACTAAGGCAATTTCTCAGTAAATTACACGTAAAATTCTCTACAAATTGTCCAGCAAATTCTTAGCAATTTATCAGAAAATTCTGAGTAAATTCTCAAAAAAATGCAAGAATATTTTTTGTGAAGTAATCAGTAAATTATGTGTAAATTACTCAATAAATTCTCAGAAAATTCTATATAATTTCTTGGTAAATTCAAAGTAATTTCTTAGTAAATTATTCAGCAAGTTACTCCGTATATTCTCAATAAATTACTCGTTAAGTTTTCTATAAATTCTCTATACATTACTTTGTAAATTATCTGTAAATTTTCAGTAAATTATTTAATAAATTCTCAATAAATTACTCAAAAAATTTCCAATAATTTTGAAAAAAATTCAGTATAAATTCTTGGTAAATTACTCAGTAAATTCATAGTAAATTACTCATAAAATTATCAAAAAAAAATTCGTGAATTACTTTGTTAATTATCAGTAAATTATTCGAACATTAATTAGTGAATTTCCTGTAAATTCTCAACAAATTATTCAATAAATTCTAAGTAAATTACTTAGTAAATTCTCAATAAATTAATCCATAAAGTCTAAGTAAATTATCAATAAATTCTTAGTAACTTACTCAGAAAATTCTCAATAAATTACTTAGAAATTTCCAACTAAATTACCCAGTGAAGAACTTACCAATTTATCAGAAAATTTCTTTGACAAATTCGCAGTAAAATCTCAATAAATTACTCAGTAAATTATCGGGGTAGATTCCTAGTAAATTACTCAATAAATTCTCATTACATTACTCAGTAAAATTCTCAATAAATTACACGCAAAATTCTCAGAAAATTATTCAGTATATTGTTAGAAAATTCTGTGTAAATTCTTAGAAAATCATTAGAAATTTTTTTGTGAATTACCCAGTAATTTATGAGTAAATTACTCTGTAAATTCTCAGAAAATTTTGTATAAATTCTTGGTAAACTACTCATCAAGTTAGTCTGTAAATTATTCGTTAAATTTTCATTAAATTCTCTATAAATTACTCAGTTAATTATCGGTGAATTACTCAATAAATTCAAAGTAAATTACTCTAAAAATTTTCAATAAATTCTGTGAAAATTCTCAATAAATTTTGAGTAAATTACTCATTAAATTCACAGTAAATTCTCAATAAATTACTCAGCAAATTACCATTAAAGTTATAGTAAATTCGTGGTAAATAACTCGGTAAATTCTCGGTAAATTGCTTCGTAAACGATTGGTAAGTTCCTGCAAAATTACTCAACAAATTCTCAGTAAATTCTCAATAAACTCTTAGTAATTTACTGAGTAAATTCTAAATAAATTACTAAGTAAATTCATAGTAAATTATTCGGTGAATTACTCACTAAATTTATCTTTAAATTACTAGGTAAATTCTCAGTAAACTACTCAGTTAATTATCGATAAGTTCTCAAAAAATTCTTGGTCAATTACTCAATAAATTATTAGAAAATAACTCTGTAAATTCTTAGTAAATTATTTAATAAATTCTAACCAAATTACTGAGTAAATTCTCAATAAATTACTCCTTAAATTCTCAGTAAATTACAAGTAAATTAATGAGTGAATTATTCAGTAATTTATCAGTAAATTACTCGATAAATTACTCAGTAAAGTATTGGTAAATTCTCTGTTAATTACTCAGTAAATTACTTAGTAAATTCTCACTAAATTACTCAGGAAATTTCTCAGCAAATTACACGTAAAATTCTGCATAAGTTATTCAGCAAATTCTTAGCAATTTATCAGAAAATTCTGAGTAAATTCTCGAAAAATTACATGAATAGTTTTTGTGAATTAATCAGTAAATTATGAGTAAATTACTCAATAAATTCTCAGAAAATTCTATATAATTTCTTGGTAAATTCAAAGTAATTTCTTAGTAAATTACTCAGCAAATTACTCCGTAAATTCTCAATAAATTACTCGTTAAGTTTTCTATAAATTCTCTATACATTACTTTCTAAATTATCTGTAAATTTTTAGTAACTTATTTAGTAAATTCTCAATAAATTACTCAGAGAATTTTCAATAATTTCGAAGAAAATTCTATACAAATTCTTGGTAAATTACTCAGTAAATTCATAGTAAATTACTCATAAAATTATCAAAAAAAAATTCGTGAAGCACTTTGTTAATTCTCAGTAAATTATTCGAACATTAATTAGTGAATTTCCTGTAAATTCTCAACAAATTATTCAATAAATTCTAAGTAAATTACTTAGTAAATTCTCAATAAATTAATCCATAAAGTCTAAGTAAATTATCAATAAATTCTTAGTAACTTACTCAGAAAATTCTCAATAAATTACTTAGAAATTTCCAACTAAATTACCCAGTGAAGAACTTACCAATTTATCAGAAAATTTCTTTGACAAATTCGCAGTAAAATCTCAATAAATTACTCAGTAAATTATCGGGGTAGATTCCTAGTAAATTACTCAATAAATTCTCATTACATTACTCAGTAAAATTCTCAATAAATTACACGCAAAATTCTCAGAAAATTATTCAGTATATTGTTAGAAAATTCTGTGTAAATTCTTAGAAAATCATTAGAAATTTTTTTGTGAATTACCCAGTAATTTATGAGTAAATTACTCTGTAAATTCTCAGAAAATTTTGTATAAATTCTTGGTAAACTACTCATCAAGTTAGTCTGTAAATTATTCGTTAAATTTTCATTAAATTCTCTATAAATTACTCAGTTAATTATCGGTGAATTACTCAATAAATTCAAAGTAAATTACTCTAAAAATTTTCAATAAATTCTGTGAAAATTCTCAATAAATTTTGAGTAAATTACTCATTAAATTCACAGTAAATTCTCAATAAATTACTCAGCAAATTACCATTAAAGTTATAGTAAATTCGTGGTAAATAACTCGGTAAATTCTCGGTAAATTGCTTCGTAAACGATTGGTAAGTTCCTGCAAAATTACTCAACAAATTCTCAGTAAATTCTCAATAAACTCTTAGTAATTTACTGAGTAAATTCTAAATAAATTACTAAGTAAATTCATAGTAAATTATTCGGTGAATTACTCACTAAATTTATCTTTAAATTACTAGGTAAATTCTCAGTAAACTACTCAGTTAATTATCGATAAGTTCTCAAAAAATTCTTGGTCAATTACTCAATAAATTATTAGAAAATAACTCTGTAAATTCTTAGTAAATTATTTAATAAATTCTAACCAAATTACTGAGTAAATTCTCAATAAATTACTCCTTAAATTCTCAGTAAATTACAAGTAAATTAATGAGTGAATTATTCAGTAATTTATCAGTAAATTACTCGATAAATTACTCAGTAAAGTATTGGTAAATTCTCTGTTAATTACTCAGTAAATTACTTAGTAAATTCTCACTAAATTACTCAGGAAATTTCTCAGCAAATTACACGTAAAATTCTGCATAAGTTATTCAGCAAATTCTTAGCAATTTATCAGAAAATTCTGAGTAAATTCTCGAAAAATTACATGAATAGTTTTTGTGAATTAATCAGTAAATTATGAGTAAATTACTCAATAAATTCTCAGAAAATTCTATATAATTTCTTGGTAAATTCAAAGTAATTTCTTAGTAAATTACTCAGCAAATTACTCCGTAAATTCTCAATAAATTACTCGTTAAGTTTTCTATAAATTCTCTATACATTACTTTCTAAATTATCTGTAAATTTTTAGTAACTTATTTAGTAAATTCTCAATAAATTACTCAGAGAATTTTCAATAATTTCGAAGAAAATTCTATACAAATTCTTGGTAAATTACTCAGTAAATTCATAGTAAATTACTCATAAAATTATCAAAAAAAAATTCGTGAAGCACTTTGTTAATTCTCAGTAAATTATTCGAACATTAATTAGTGAATTTCCTGTAAATTCTCAACAAATTATTCAATAAATTCTAAGTAAATTACTTAGTAAATTCTCAATAAATTAATCCATAAAGTCTAAGTAAATTATCAATAAATTCTTAGTAACTTACTCAGAAAATTCTCAATAAATTACTTAGAAATTTCCAACTAAATTACCCAGTGAAGAACTTACCAATTTATCAGAAAATTTCTTTGACAAATTCGCAGTAAAATCTCAATAAATTACTCAGTAAATTATCGGGGTAGATTCCTAGTAAATTACTCAATAAATTCTCATTACATTACTCAGTAAAATTCTCAATAAATTACACGCAAAATTCTCAGAAAATTATTCAGTATATTGTTAGAAAATTCTGTGTAAATTCTTAGAAAATCATTAGAAATTTTTTTGTGAATTACCCAGTAATTTATGAGTAAATTACTCTGTAAATTCTCAGAAAATTTTGTATAAATTCTTGGTAAACTACTCATCAAGTTAGTCTGTAAATTATTCGTTAAATTTTCATTAAATTCTCTATAAATTACTCAGTTAATTATCGGTGAATTACTCAATAAATTCAAAGTAAATTACTCTAAAAATTTTCAATAAATTCTGTGAAAATTCTCAATAAATTTTGAGTAAATTACTCATTAAATTCACAGTAAATTCTCAATAAATTACTCAGCAAATTACCATTAAAGTTATAGTAAATTCGTGGTAAATAACTCGGTAAATTCTCGGTAAATTGCTTCGTAAACGATTGGTAAGTTCCTGCAAAATTACTCAACAAATTCTCAGTAAATTCTCAATAAACTCTTAGTAATTTACTGAGTAAATTCTAAATAAATTACTAAGTAAATTCATAGTAAATTATTCGGTGAATTACTCACTAAATTTATCTTTAAATTACTAGGTAAATTCTCAGTAAACTACTCAGTTAATTATCGATAAGTTCTCAAAAAATTCTTGGTCAATTACTCAATAAATTATTAGAAAATAACTCTGTAAATTCTTAGTAAATTATTTAATAAATTCTAACCAAATTACTGAGTAAATTCTCAATAAATTACTCCTTAAATTCTCAGTAAATTACAAGTAAATTAATGAGTGAATTATTCAGTAATTTATCAGTAAATTACTCGATAAATTACTCAGTAAAGTATTGGTAAATTCTCTGTTAATTACTCAGTAAATTACTTAGTAAATTCTCACTAAATTACTCAGGAAATTTCTCAGCAAATTACACGTAAAATTCTGCATAAGTTATTCAGCAAATTCTTAGCAATTTATCAGAAAATTCTGAGTAAATTCTCGAAAAATTACATGAATAGTTTTTGTGAATTAATCAGTAAATTATGAGTAAATTACTCAATAAATTCTCAGAAAATTCTATATAATTTCTTGGTAAATTCAAAGTAATTTCTTAGTAAATTACTCAGCAAATTACTCCGTAAATTCTCAATAAATTACTCGTTAAGTTTTCTATAAATTCTCTATACATTACTTTCTAAATTATCTGTAAATTTTTAGTAACTTATTTAGTAAATTCTCAATAAATTACTCAGAGAATTTTCAATAATTTCGAAGAAAATTCTATATAAATTCTTGGAAAATTACTCAGTAAATTCATAGTAAATTACTCATAAAATTATCAAAAAAAAATTCGTGAAGCACTTTGTTAATTCTCAGTAAATTATTCGAACATTAATTAGTGAATTTCCTGTAAATTCTCAACAAATTATTCAATAAATTCTAAGTAAATTACTTAGTAAATTCTCAATAAATTAATCCATAAAGTCTAAGTAAATTATCAATAAATTCTTAGTAACTTACTCAGAAAATTCTCAATAAATTACTTAGAAATTTCCAACTAAATTACCCAGTGAAGAACTTACCAATTTATCAGAAAATTTCTTTGACAAATTCGCAGTAAAATCTCAATAAATTACTCAGTAAATTATCGGGGTAGATTCCTAGTAAATTACTCAATAAATTCTCATTACATTACTCAGTAAAATTCTCAATAAATTACACGCAAAATTCTCAGAAAATTATTCAGTATATTGTTAGAAAATTCTGTGTAAATTCTTAGAAAATCATTAGAAATTTTTTTGTGAATTACCCAGTAATTTATGAGTAAATTACTCTGTAAATTCTCAGAAAATTTTGTATAAATTCTTGGTAAACTACTCATCAAGTTAGTCTGTAAATTATTCGTTAAATTTTCATTAAATTCTCTATAAATTACTCAGTTAATTATCGGTGAATTACTCAATAAATTCAAAGTAAATTACTCTAAAAATTTTCAATAAATTCTGTGAAAATTCTCAATAAATTTTGAGTAAATTACTCATTAAATTCACAGTAAATTCTCAATAAATTACTCAGCAAATTACCATTAAAGTTATAGTAAATTCGTGGTAAATAACTCGGTAAATTCTCGGTAAATTGCTTCGTAAACGATTGGTAAGTTCCTGCAAAATTACTCAACAAATTCTCAGTAAATTCTCAATAAACTCTTAGTAATTTACTGAGTAAATTCTAAATAAATTACTAAGTAAATTCATAGTAAATTATTCGGTGAATTACTCACTAAATTTATCTTTAAATTACTAGGTAAATTCTCAGTTAATTATCGATAAGTTCTCAAAAAATTCTTGGTCAATTACTCAATAAATTATTAGAAAATAACTCTGTAAATTCTTAGTAAATTATTTAATAAATTCTAATCAAATTACTGAGTAAATTCTCAATAAATTACTCCTTAAATTCTCAGTAAATTACAAGTAAATTAATGAGTGAATTATTCAGTAATTTATCAGTAAATTACTCGATAAATTACTCAGTAAAGTATTGGTAAATTCTCTGTTAATTACTCAGTAAATTACTTAGTAAATTCTCACTAAATTACTCAGGAAATTTCTCAGCAAATTACACGTAAAATTCTGCATAAGTTATTCAGCAAATTCTTAGCAATTTATCAGAAAATTCTGAGTAAATTCTCGAAAAATTACATGAATATTTTTTGTGAATTAATCAGTAAATTATGAGTAAATTACTCAATAAATTCTCAGAAAATTCTATATAATTTCTTGGTAAATTCAAAGTAATTTCTTAGTAAATTACTCAGCAAATTACTCCGTGAATTCTCAATAAATTACTCGTTAAGTTTTCTATAAATTCTCTATACATTACTTTCTAAATTATCTGTAAATTTTTAGTAAATTATTTAGTAAATTCTCAATAAATTACTCAGAAAATTTTCAATAATTTCGAAGAAAATTCTATATAAATTCTTGGTAAATTACTCAGTAAATTCATAGTAAATTACTCATAAAATTATCAAAAAAAAATTCGTGAAGCACTTTGTTAATTCTCAGTAAATTATTCGAACATTAATTAGTGAATTTCCTGTAAATTCTCAACAAATTATTCAATAAATTCTAAGTAAATTACTTAGTAAATTCTCAATAAATTAATCCGTAAAGTCTAAGTAAATTATCAATAAATTCTTAGTAACTTACTCAGTAAATTCTCAATAAATTGCTTAGAAATTTCCAACTAAATTACCCAGTGACGAACTTAACAATTTATCAGGAAATTTCTTAGTCAATTCGCAGTAAAATATCAATAAATTACTCAGTAAATTATCGGGGTAGATTCCTAGTAAATTACTCAATAAATTCTCATTACATTACTCAGTAAAATTCTCAATAAATTACACGCAAAATTCTCAGAAAATTATTCAGTATATTGTTAGAAAATTCTTTGCAAATTCTTAGAAAATCATTAGAAATTTTTTTGTGAATTACTCAGTAAATTATGAGTAAATTACTCTGTAAATTCTCAGAAAATTTTGTAAAAATTCTCGGTAAATTACTCATCAAATTACTCTGTAAATTATTCATTAAATTTTCATTAAATTCTCTGTAAATTACTCAGTTAATTATCGGTGAATTACTCAATAAATTCAAAGTAAATTACTCTGAAAATTTTCAATAAATTATGTGAAAATTCTCAATAAATTTTGAGTAAATTACTCATTAAATTCACAGTAAATTCTCAATAAATTACTCAGCAAATTACCATTAAAGTTATAGTAAATTCGTGGTAAATAACTCGGTAAATTCTCAGTAAATTACTTCGTAAACGATTGGTAAGTTCCTGCAAAATTACTCAACAAATTCTCAGTAAATTCTCAATAAACTCTTAGTAATTTACTGAGTAAATTCTAAATAAATTACTAAGTAAATTCGTAGTAAATTATTCGGTGAATTACTCACTAAATTTATCTTTAAATTACTAGGTAAATTCTCAGTAAACTACTCAGTTAATTATCGATAAGTTCTCAAAAAATTCTTGGTCAATTACTCAATAAATTATTAGAAAATCACTCTGTTAATTCTTAGTAAATTATTTAATAAATTCTAACCAAATTACTGAGTAAATTCTCAATAAATTACTCCTTAAATTACAAGTAAATTAATGAGTGAATTATTCAGTAATTTATCAGTAAATTACTCGATAAATTACTCAGTAAAGTATTGGTAAATTCTCTGTTAATTACTCAGTAAATTACTTAGTAAATTCTCACTAAATTACTCAGGAAATTTCTCAACAAATTACACGTAAAATTCTGCATAAGTTATTCAGCAAATTCTTAGCAATTTATTAGAAAATTCTGAGTAAATTCTCGAAAAATTAGATGAATATTTTTTGTGAATTAATCAGTAAATTACGAGTAAATTACTCAATAAATTCTCAGAAAATTCTATATAATTTCTTGGTAAATTCAAAGTAATTTCTTAGTAAATTACTCAGCAAATTACTCCGTAAATTCTCAATAAATTACTCGTTAAGTTTTCTATAAATTCTCTATACATTACTTTGTAAATTATCTGTAAATTTTCAGTTAATTATTTAGTAAATTCTCAATAAATTACTCAGAAAATTTTCAATAATTTCGAAGAAAATTCTATATAAATTCTTGGTAAATTACTCAGTAAATTCATAGTAAAGTACTCATAAAATTACCAAAAAAAAATTCGTGAAGCACTTTGTTAATTCTCAGTAAATTATTCGAACATTAATTAGTGAATTTCCTGTAAATTCTCAACAAATTATTCAATAAATTCTAAGTAAATTACTTAGTAAATTCTCAATAAATTAATCCGTAAAGTCTAAGTAAATTATCAATAAATTCTTAGTAACTTACTCAGTAAATTCTCAATAAATTGCTTAGAAATTTCCAACTAAATTACCCAGTGACGAACTTAACAATTTATCAGGAAATTTCTTAGTCAATTCGCAGTAAAATATCAATAAATTACTCAGTAAATTATCGGGGTAGATTCCTAGTAAATTACTCAATAAATTCTCATTACATTACTCAGTAAAATTCTCAATAAATTACACGCAAAATTCTCAGAAAATTATTCAGTATATTGTTAGAAAATTCTTTGCAAATTCTTAGAAAATCATTAGAAATTTTTTTGTGAATTACTCAGTAAATTATGAGTAAATTACTCTGTAAATTCTCAGAAAATTTTGTAAAAATTCTCGGTAAATTACTCATCAAATTACTCTGTAAATTATTCATTAAATTTTCATTAAATTCTCTGTAAATTACTCAGTTAATTATCGGTGAATTACTCAATAAATTCAAAGTAAATTACTCTGAAAATTTTCAATAAATTATGTGAAAATTCTCAATAAATTTTGAGTAAATTACTCATTAAATTCACAGTAAATTCTCAATAAATTACTCAGCAAATTATCATTAAAGTTATAGTAAATTCGTGGTAAATAACTCGGTAAATTCTCAGTAAATTACTTCGGAAACGATTGGTAAGTTCCTGCAAAATTACTCAACAAATTCTCAGTAAATTCTCAATAAACTCTTAGTAATTTACTGAGTAAATTCTAAATAAATTACTAAGTAAATTCGTAGTAAATTATTCGGTGAATTACTCACTAAATTTATCTTTAAATTACTAGGTAAATTCTCAGTAAACTACTCAGTTAATTATCGATAAGTTCTCAAAAAATTCTTGGTCAATTACTCAATAAATTATTAGAAAATCACTCTGTTAATTCTTAGTAAATTATTTAATAAATTCTAACCAAATTACTGAGTAAATTCTCAATAAATTACTCCTTAAATTACAAGTAAATTAATGAGTGAATTATTCAGTAATTTATCAGTAAATTACTCGATAAATTACTCAGTAAAGTATTGGTAAATTCTCTGTTAATTACTCAGTAAATTACTTAGTAAATTCTCACTAAATTACTCAGGAAATTTCTCAACAAATTACACGTAAAATTCTGCATAAGTTATTCAGCAAATTCTTAGCAATTTATTAGAAAATTCTGAGTAAATTCTCGAAAAATTAGATGAATATTTTTTGTGAATTAATCATTAAATTACGAGTAAATTACTCAATAAATTCTCAGAAAATTCTATATAATTTCTTGGTAAATTCAAAGTAATTTCTTAGTAAATTACTCAGCAAATTACTCCGTAAATTCTCAATAAATTACTCGTTAAGTTTTCTATAAATTCTCTATACATTACTTTGTAAATTATCTGTAAATTTTCAGTTAATTATTTAGTAAATTCTCAATAAATTACTCAGAAAATTTTCAATAATTTCGAAGAAAATTCTATATAAATTCTTGGTAAATTACTCAGTAAATTCATAGTAAAGTACTCATAAAATTACCAAAAAAAAATTCGTGAAGCACTTTGTTAATTCTCAGTAAATTATTCGAACATTAATTAGTGAATTTCCTGTAAATTCTCAACAAATTATTCAATAAATTCTAAGTAAATTACTTAGTAAATTCTCAATAAATTAATCCGTAAAGTCTAAGTAAATTATCAATAAATTCTTAGTAACTTACTCAGTAAATTCTCAATAAATTGCTTAGAAATTTCCAACTAAATTACCCAGTGACGAACTTAACAATTTATCAGGAAATTTCTTAGTCAATTCGCAGTAAAATATCAATAAATTACTCAGTAAATTATCGGGGTAGATTCCTAGTAAATTACTCAATAAATTCTCATTACATTACTCAGTAAAATTCTCAATAAATTACACGCAAAATTCTCAGAAAATTATTCAGTATATTGTTAGAAAATTCTTTGCAAATTCTTAGAAAATCATTAGAAATTTTTTTGTGAATTACTCAGTAAATTATGAGTAAATTACTCTGTAAATTCTCAGAAAATTTTGTAAAAATTCTCGGTAAATTACTCATCAAATTACTCTGTAAATTATTCATTAAATTTTCATTAAATTCTCTGTAAATTACTCAGTTAATTATCGGTGAATTACTCAATAAATTCAAAGTAAATTACTCTGAAAATTTTCAATAAATTATGTGAAAATTCTCAATAAATTTTGAGTAAATTACTCATTAAATTCACAGTAAATTCTCAATAAATTACTCAGCAAATTACCATTAAAGTTATAGTAAATTCGTGGTAAATAACTCGGTAAATTCTCAGTAAATTACTTCGGAAACGATTGGTAAGTTCCTGCAAAATTACTCAACAAATTCTCAGTAAATTCTCAATAAACTCTTAGTAATTTACTGAGTAAATTCTAAATAAATTACTAAGTAAATTCATAGTAAATTATTCGGTGAATTACTCACTAAATTTATCTTTAAATTACTAGGTAAATTCTCAGTAAACTACTCAGTTAATTATCGATAAGTTCTCAAAATATTCTTGGTCAATTACTCAATAAATTATTAGAAAATCACTCTGTAAATTCTTAGTAAATTATTTAATAAATTCTAACCAAATTACTGAGTAAATTCTCAATAAATTACTCCTTAAATTACAAGTAAATTAATGAGTGAATTATTCAGTAATTTATCAATAAATTACTCGATAAATTACTCAGTAAAGTATTGGTAAATTCTCTGTTAATTACTCAGTAAATTACTTAGTAAATTCTCACTAAATTACTCAGGAAATTTCTCAGCAAATTACACGTAAAATTCTGCATAAGTTATTCAGCAAATTCTTAGCAATTTATCAGAAAATTCTGAGTAAATTCTCGAAAAATTACATGAATATTTTTTGTGAATTAATCAGTAAATTACGAGTAAATTACTCAATAAATTCTCAGAAAATTCTATATAATTTCTTGGTAAATTCAAAGTAATTTCTTAGTAAATTACTCAGCAAATTCCTCCGTAAATTCTCAATAAATTACTCGTTAAGTTTTCTATAAATTCTCTATACATTACTTTCTAAATTATCTGTAAATTTTCAGTAAATTATTAAGTAAATTCTCAATAAATTACTCAGAAAATTTTCAATAATTTCGAAGAAAATTGTATATAAATTCTTGGTAAATTACTCAGTAAATTCATAGTAAATTACTCATAAAATTATCAATAAAAAATTCGTGAAGCACTTTGTTAATTCTCAGTAAATTATTCGAACATTAATTAGTGAATTTCCTGTAAATTCTCAACAAATTATTCAATAAATTCTAAGTAAATTACTTAGTAAATTCTCAATAAATTAATCCGTAAAGTCTAAGTAAATTATCAAAAATTCTTAGTAACTTACTCAGTAAATTCTCAATAAATTGCTTAGAAATTTCCAACTAAATTACCCAGTGACGAACTTAACAATTTATCAGGAAATTTCTTAGTCAATTCGCAGTAAAATCTCAATAAATTACTCAGTAAATTATCGGCAGATTCTTAGTAAATTACTCAATAAATTCTCATTACATTACTCAGTAAAATTCTCAATAAATTACACGCAAAATTCTCAGAAAATTATTCAGTATATTGTTAGAAAATTCTGTGCAAATTCTTAGAAAATCATTAGAAATTTTTTTGTGAATTACTCAGTAAATTATGAGTAAATTACTCTGTAAATTCCCAGAAAATCTTGTAAAAATTCTCGGTAAATTACTCATCAAATTACTCTGTAAATTATTCGTTAAATTTTCATTAAATTCTCTGTAAATTATTCAGTTAATTATCGGTGAATTACTCAATAAATTCAAAGTAAATTACTCTGAAAATTTTCAATAAATTCTGTGAAAATTGTCAATAAATTTTGAGTAAATTATTCATTAAATTCACAGTAAATTCTCAATAAATTACTCAGCAAATTACCATTAAATTTATAGTAAATTCGTGGTAAATAACTCGGTACATTCTCAGTAAATTACTTCGTAAACGATTGGTAAGTTCCTGCAAAATTACTCAACAAATTCTCAGTAAATTCTCAATAAACTCTTAGTAATTTACTGAGTAAATTCTAAATAAACTACTAAGTAAATTCATAGTAAATTATTCGGTGAATTACTCACTAAATTTATCTTCTAATTACTAGGTAAATTCTCAGTAAACTACTCAGTTAATTATCGATAAGTTCTCAAAAAATTCTTGGTCAATTACTCAATAAATTATTAGAAAATCACTCTGTAAATTCTTAGTAAATTATTTAATAAATTCTAATCAAATTACAGAGTAAATTCTCAATAAATTACTCCTTAAATTCTCAGTAAATTACAAGTAAATTAATGAGTGAATTATTCAGTAATTTATCAGTAAATTACTCGATAAATTACTCAGTAAAGTATTGGTAAATTCTCTGTTAATTACTCAGTAAATTACTTAGTAAATTCTCACTAAATTACTCAAGAAATTTCTCAGCAAATTACACATAAAATTCTGCATAAGTTATTCAGCAAATTCTTAGCAATTTATTAGAAAATTCTGAGTAAATTCTCGAAAAATTACATGAATATTTTTTGTGAATTAATCAGTAAATTATGAGTAAATTACTCAATAAATTCTCAGAAAATTCTATATAATTTCTTGGTAAATTCAAAGTAATTTCTTAGTAAATTACTCAGCAAATTACTCCGTGAATTCTCAATAAATTACTCGTTAAGTTTTCTATAAATTCTCTATACATTACTTTCTAAATTATCTGTAAATTTTTAGTAAATTATTTAGTAAATTCTCAATAAATTACTCAGAAAATTTTCAATAATTTCGAAGAAAATTCTATATAAATTCTTGGTAAATTACTCAGTAAATTCATAGTAAATTACTCATAAAATTATCAATAAAAAATTCGTGAAGCACTTTGTTAATTCTCAGTAAATTATTCGAACATTAATTAGTGAATTTCCTGTAAATTCTCAACAAATTATTCAATAAATTCTAAGTAAATTACTTAGTAAATTCTCAATAAATTAATCCGTAAAGTCTAAGTAAATTATCAATAAATTCTTAGTCACTTACTCAGTAAATTCTCAATAAATTGCTTAGAAATTTCCAACTAAATTACCCAGTGACGAACTTAACAATTTATCAGGAAATTTCTTAGTCAATTCGCAGTAAAATCTCAATAAATTACTCAGTAAATTATCGGCAGATTCTTAGTAAATTACTCAAAAAATTCTCATTACATTACTCAGTAAAATTCTCAATAAATTACACGCAAAATTCTCAGAAAATTATTCAGTATATTGTTAGAAAATTCTGTGCAAATTCTTAGAAAATCATTAGAAATTTTTTTGTGAATTACTCAGTAAATTATGAGTAAATTACTCTGTAAATTCTCAGAAAATTTTGTAAAAATTCTCGGTAAATTACTCATCAAATTACTCTGTAAATTATTCATTAAATTTTCATTAAATTCTCTGTAAATTACTCAGTTAATTATCGGTGAATTACTCAATAAATTCAAAGTAAATTACTCTGAAAATTTTCAATAAATTCTGTGAAAATTCTCAATAAATTTTGAGTAAATTACTCATTAAATTCACAGTAAATTCTCAATAAATTACTCAGCAAATTACCATTAAAGTTATAGTAAATTCGTGGTAAATAACTCGGTACATTCTCAGTAAATTACTTCGTAAACGATTGGTAAGTTCCTGCAAAATTACTCAACAAATTCTCAGTAAATTCTCAATAAACTCTTAGTAATTTACTGAGTAAATTCTAAATAAATTACTAAGTAAATTCATAGTAAATTATTCGGTGAATTACTCACTAAATTTATCTTTAAATTACTAGGTAAATTCTCAGTAAACTACTCAGTTAATTATCGATAAGTTCTCAAAAAATTCTTGGTCAATTACTCAATAAATTATTAGAAAATCACTCTGTAAATTCTTAGTAAATTATTTAATAAATTCTAATCAAATTACTGAGTAAATTCTCAATAAATTACTCCTTAAATTCTCAATAAATTACAAGTAAATTAATGAGTGAATTATTCAGTAATTTATCAGTAAATTACTCGATAAATTACTCAGTAAAGTATTGGTAAATTCTCTGTTAATTACTCAGTAAATTACTTAGTAAATTCTCACTAAATTACTCAGCAAATTTCTCAGCAAATTACACGTAAAATTCTGCATAAGTTATTCAGCAAATTCTTAGCAATTTATCAGAAAATTCTGAGTAAATTCTCGAAAAATTACATGAATATTTTTTGTGAATTAATCAGTAAATTATGAGTAAATTACTCAATAAATTCTTAGAAAATTCTATATAATTTCTTGGTAAATTCAAAGTAATTTCTTAGTAAATTACTCAGCAAATTACTCCGTGAATTCTCAATAAATTACTCGTTAAGTTTTCTATAAATTCTCTATACATTACTTTCTAAATTATCAGTAAATTTTCAGTAAATTATTTAGTAAATTCTCAATAAATTACTCAGAAAATTTTCAATAATTTCGAAGAAAATTCTATATAAATTCTTGGTAAATTACTCAGTAAATTCATAGTAAATTACTCATAAAATTATCAATAAAAAATTCGTGAAGCACTTTGTTAATTCTCAGTAAATTATTCGAACATTAATTAGTGAATTTCCTGTAAATTCTCAACAAATTATTCAATAAATTCTAAGTAAATTACTTAGTAAATTCTCAATAAATTAATCCGTAAAGTCTAAGTAAATTATCAATAAATTCTTAGTAACTTACTGAGTAAATTCTCAATAAATTGCTTAGAAATTTCCAACTAAATTACCCAGTGACGAACTTAACAATTTATTAGGAAATTTCTTAGTCAATTCGCAGTAAAATCTCAATAAATTACTCAGTAAATTATCGGCAGATTCTTTGTAAATTACTCAATAAATTCTCATTACATTACTCAGTAAAATTCTCAATAAATTACACGCAAAATTCTCAGAAAATTATTCAGTATATTGTTAGAAAATTCTGTGCAAATTCTTAGAAAATCATTAGAAATTTTTTTGTGAATTACTCAGTAAATTATGAGTAAATTACTCTGTAAATTCTCAGAAAATTTTGTAAAAATTCTCGGTAAATTACTCATCAAATTACTCTGTAAATTATTCGTTAAATTTTCATTAAATTCTCTGTAAATTACTCAGTTAATTATCGGTGAATTACTCAATAAATTCAAAGTAAATTACTCTGAAAATTTTCAATAAATTCTGTGAAAATTCTCAATAAATTTTGAGTAAATTACTCATTAAATTCACAGTAAATTCTCAATAAATTACTCAGCAAATTACCATTAAAGTTATAGTAAATTCGTGGTAAATAACTCGGTAAATTCTCAGTAAATTACTTCGTAAACGATTGGTAAGTTCCTGCAAAATTACTCAACAAATTCTCAGTAAATTCTCAATAAACTCTTAGTAATTTACTGAGTAAATTCTAAATAAATTACTAAGTAAATTCATAGTAAATTATTCGGTGAATTACTCACTAAATTTATCTTTAAATTACTAGGTAAATTCTCAGTAAACTACTCAGTTAATTATCGATAAGTTCTCAAAAAATTCTTGGTCAATTACTCAATAAATTATTAGAAAATCACTCTGTAAATTCTTAGTAAATTATTTAATAAATTCTAACCAAATTACTGAGTAAATTCTCAATAAATTACTCCTTAAATTCTCAGTAAATTACAAGTAAATTAATGAGGGAATTATTCGGTAATTTATCAGTAAATTACTCGATAAATTACTCAGTAAAGTATTGGTAAATTCTCTGTTAATTACTCAGTAAATTCTCACTAAATTACTCAGGAAATTTCTCAGCAAATTACACGTAAAATTCTGCATAAGTTATTCAGCAAATTCTTAGCAATTTATCAGAAAATTCTGAGTAAATTATTTAGTAAATTCTCAATAAATTACTCAGAAAATTTTCAATAATTTCGAAGAAAATTCTATATAAATTCTTGGTAAATTACTCAGTAAATTCATAGTAAATTACTCATAAAATTATCAAAAAAAATTTCGTGAAGCACTTTGTTAATTCTCAGTAAATTATTCGAACATTAATTAGTGAATTTCCTGTAAATTCTCAACAAATTATTCAATAAATTCTAAGTAAATTACTTAGTAAATTCTCAATAAATTAATCCGTAAAGTCTAAGTAAATTATCAATAAATTCTTAGTAACTTACTCAGTAAATTCTCAATAAATTGCTTAGAAATTTCCAACTAAATTACCCAGTGAAGAACTTAACAATTTATCAGAAAATTTCTTTGTCAAATTCGCAGTAAAATCTCAATAAATTACTCAGTAAATTATCGGGGTAGATTCCTAGTAAATTACTCAATAAATTCTCATTACATTACTCAGTAAAATTCTCAATAAATTACACGCAAAATTCTCAGAAAATTATTCAGTATATTGTTAGAAAATTCTGTGTAAATTCCTAGAAAATCATTAGAAATTTTTTTGTGAATTACCCTGTAAATTATGAGTAAATTACTCTGTAAATTCTCATAAAATCTTGTATAAATTCTCGGTAAACTGCTCATCAAGTTAGTCTCTAAATTATTCGTTAAATTTTCATTAAATTCTCTGTAAATTACTCAGTTAATTATCGGTGAATTACTCAATAAATTCAAAGTAAATTACTCTGAAAATTTTCAATAAATTCTGTGAAAATTCTCAATAAATTTTGAGTAAATTACTCATTAAATTCACAGTAAATTCTCAATAAATTACTCAGCAAATTACCATTAAAGTTATAGTAAATTCGTGGTAAATAACTCGGTAAATTACTTCGTAAACGATTGGTAAGTTCCTGCAAAATTACTCAACAAATTCTCAGTAAATTCTCAATAAACTCTTAGTAATTTACTGAGTAAATTCTAAATAAATTACTAAGTAAATTCATAGTAAATTATTCGGTGAATTACTCACTAAATTTATCTTTAAATTACTAGGTAAATTCTCAGTAAACTACTCAGTTAATTATCGATAAGTTCTCAAAAAATTCTTGGTCAATTACTCAATAAATTATTAGAAAATCACTCTGTAAATTCTTAGTAAATTATTTAATAAATTCTAACCAAATTACTGAGTAAATTCTCAATAAATTACTCCTTAAATTACAAGTAAATTAATGAGTGAATTATTCAGTAATTTATCAGTAAATTACTCGATAAATTACTCAGTAAAGTATTGGTAAATTCTCTGTTAATTACTCAGTAAATTACTTAGTAAATTCTCACTAAATTACTTAGGAAATTTCTCAGCAAATTACACGTAAAATTCTGCATAAGTTATTCAGCAAATTCTTAGCAATTTATCAGAAAATTTTGAGTAAATTCTCGAAAAATTACATGAATATTTTTTGTGAATTAATCAGTAAATTATGAGTAAATTACTCAATAAATTCTCAGAAAATTCTATATAATTTCTTGGTAAATTCAAAGTAATTTCTTAGTAAATTACTCAGCAAATTACTCCGTGAATTCTCAATAAATTACTCGTTAAGTTTTCTATAAATTCTCTATACATTACTTTGTAAATTATCTGTAAATTTTCAGTAAATTATTTAGTAAATTCTCAATAAATTACTCAGAAAATTTTCAATAATTTCGAAGAAAATTCTATATAAATTCTTGGTAAATTACTCAGTAAATTCATAGTAAATTACTCATAAAATTATCAATAAAAAATTCGTGAAGCACTTTGTTAATTCTCAGTAAATTATTCGAACATTAATTAGTGAATTTCCTGTAAATTCTCAACAAATTATTCAATAAATTCTAAGTAAATTACTTAGTAAATTCTCAATAAATTAATCCGTAAAGTCTAAGTAAATTATCAATAAATTCTTAGTAACTTACTCAGTAAATTCTCAATAAATTGCTTAGAAATTTCCAACTAAATTACCCAGTGACGAACTTAACAATTTATCAGGAAATTTCTTAGTCAATTCGTAGTAAAATCTCAATAAATTACTCAGTAAATTATCGGCAGATTCTTAGTAAATTACTCAATAAATTCTCATTACATTAATCAGTAAAATTCTCAATAAATTACACGCAAAATTCTCAGAAAATTATTCAGTATATTGTTAGAAAATTCTGTGTAAATTCTTAGAAAATCATTAGAAATTTTTTTGTGAATTACTCAGTAAATTATGAGTAAATTACTCTGTAAATTCTCAGAAAATTTTGTAAAAATTCTCGGTAAATTACTCATCAAATTACTCTGTAATTATTCGTTAAATTTTCATTAAATTCTCTGTAAATTACTCAGTTAATTATCGGTGAATTACTCAATAAATTCAAAGTAAATTACTCTGAAAATTTTCAATAAATTCTGTGAAAATTCTCAATAAATTTTGAGTAAATTACTCATTAAATTCACAGTAAATTCTCAATAAATTACTCAGCAAATTACCATTAAAGTTATAGTAAATTCGTGGTAAATAACTCGGTAAATTCTCAGTAAATTACTTCGTAAACGATTGGTAAGTTCCTGCAAAATTACTTAACAAATTCTCAGTAAATTCTCAATAAACTCTTAGTAATTTACTGAGTAAATTCTAAATAAATTACTAAGTAAATTCATAGTAAATTATTCGGTGAATTACTCACTAAATTTATCTTTAAATTACTAGGTAAATTCTCAGTAAACTACTCAGTTAATTATCGATAAGTTCTAAAAAAATTCTTGGTCAATTACTCAATAAATTATTAGAAAATCACTCTGTAAATTCTTAGTAAATTATTTAATAAATTCTAACCAAATTACTGAGTAAATTCTCAATAAATTACTCCTTAAATTCTCAGTAAATTACAAGTAAATTAATGAGTGAATTATTCGGTAATTTATCAGTAAATTACTCAATAAATTACTCAGTAAAGTATTGGTAAATTCTCTGTTAATTACTCAGTAAATTACTTAGTAAATTCTCACTAAATTACTCAGGAAATTTCTCAGCAAATTCTTAGCAATTTATCAGAAAATTCTGAGTAAATTATTTAGTAAATTCTCAATAAATTACTCAGAAAATTTTCAATAATTTCGAAGAAAATTCTATATAAATTCTTGGTAAATTACTCAGTAAATTCATAGTAAATTACTCATAAAATTATCAAAAAAAATTTCGTGAAGCACTTTGTTAATTCTCAGTAAATTATTCGAACATTAATTAGTGAATTTCCTGTAAATTCTCAACAAATTATTCAATAAATTCTAAGTAAATTACTTAGTAAATTCTCAATAAATTAATCCGTAAAGTCTAAGTAAATTATCAATAAATTCTTAGTAACTTACTCAGTAAATTCTCAATAAATTGCTTAGAAATTTCCAACTAAATTACCCAGTGAAGAACTTAACAATTTATCAGAAAATTTCTTTGTCAAATTCGCAGTAAAATCTCAATAAATTACTCAGTAAATTATCGGGGTAGATTCCTAGTAAATTACTCAATAAATTCTCATTACATTACTCAGTAAAATTCTCAATAAATTACACGCAAAATTCTCAGAAAATTATTCAGTATATTGTTAGAAAATTCTGTGTAAATTCCTAGAAAATCATTAGAAATTTTTTTGTGAATTACCCTGTAAATTATGAGTAAATTACTCTGTAAATTCTCATAAAATCTAGTATAAATTCTCGGTAAACTGCTCATCAAGTTAGTCTCTAAATTATTCGTTAAATTTTCATTAAATTCTCTGTAAATTACTCAGTTAATTATCGGTGAATTACTCAATAAATTCAAAGTAAATTACTCTGAAAATTTTCAAAAAATTCTGTGAAAATTCTCAATAAATTTTGAGTAAATTACTCATTAAATTCACAGTAAATTCTCAATAAATTACTCAGCAAATTACCATTAAAGTTATAGTAAATTCGTGGTAAATAACTCGGTAAATTCTCAGTAAATTACTTCGTAAACGATTGGTAAGTTCCTGCAAAATTACTCAACAAATTCTCAGTAAATTCTCAATAAACTCTTAGTAATTTACTGAGTAAATTCTAAATAAATTACTAAGTAAATTCATAGTAAATTATTTGGTGAATTACTCACTAAATTTATCTTTAAATTACTAGGTAAATTCTCAGTTAATTATCGATAAGTTCTCAAAAAATTCTTGGTCAATTACTTAATAAATTATTAGAAAATCACTCTGTAAATTCTTAGTAAATTATTTAATAAATTCTAACCAAATTACTGAGTAAATTCTCAATAAATTACTCCTTAAATTCTGAGTAAATTACAAGTAAATTAATGAGTGAATTATTCGGTAATTTATCAGTAAATTACTCGATAAATTACTCAGTAAAGTATTGGTAAATTCTCTGTTAATTACTCAGTAAATTACTTAGTAAATTCTCACTAAATTACTCATGAAATTTCTCAGCAAATTACACGTAAAATTCTGCATAAGTTATTCAGCAAATTCTTAGCAATTTATCAGAAAATTCTGAGTAAATTCTCGAAAAATTACATGAATATTTTTTGTGAATTAATCAGTAAATTATGAGTAAATTACTCAATAAATTCTCAGAAAATTCTATATAATTTCTTGGTAAATTCAAAGTAATTTCTTAGTAAATTACTCAGCAAATTACTCCGTGAATTCTCAATAAATTACTCGTTAAGTTTTCTATAAATTCTCTATACATTACTTTGTAAATTATCTGTAAATTTTCAGTAAATTATTTAGTAAATTCTCAATAAATGACTCAGAAAATTTTCAATAATTTCGAAGAAAATTCTATATAAATTCTTGGTAAATTACTCAGTAAATTCATAGTAAATTACTCATAAAATTATCAATAAAAAATTCGTGAAGCACTTTGTTAATTCTCAGTAAATTATTCGAACATTAATTAGTGAATTTCCTGTAAATTCTCAACAAATTATTCAATAAATTCTAAGTAAATTACTTAGTAAATTCTCAATAAATTAATCCGTAAAGTCTAAGTAAATTATCAATAAATTCTTAGTAACTTACTCAGTAAATTCTCAATAAATTGCTTAGAAATTTCCAACTAAATTACCCAGTGAAGAACTTAACAATTTATCAGAAAATTTCTTTGTCAAATTCGCAGTAAAATCTCAATAAATTACTCAGTAAATTATCGGGGTAGATTCCTAGTAAATTACTCAATAAATTCTCATTACATTACTCAGTAAAATTCTCAATAAATTACACGCAAAATTCTCAGAAAATTATTCAGTATATTGTTAGAAAATTCTGTGCAAATTCTTAGAAAATCATTAGAAATTTTTTTGTGAATTACTCAGTAAATTATGAGTAAATTACTCTGTAAATTCTCAGAAAATTTTGTAAAAATTCTCGGTAAATTACTCATCAAATTACTCTGTAAATTACTCTGAAAATTTTCAAAAAATTCTGTGAAAATTCTCAATAAATTTTGAGTAAATTACTCATTAAATTCACAGTAAATTCTCAATAAATTACTCAGCAAATTACCATTAAAGTTATAGTAAATTCGTGGTAAATAACTCGGTAAATTCTCAGTAAATTACTTCGTAAACGATTGGTAAGTTCCTGCAAAATTACTCAACAAATTCTCAGTAAATTCTCAATAAACTCTTAGTAATTTACTGAGTAAATTCTAAATAAATTACTAAGTAAATTCATAGTAAATTATTCGGTGAATTACTCACTAAATTTATCTTTAAATTACTAGGTAAATTCTCAGTTAATTATCGATAAGTTCTCAAAAAATTCTTGGTCAATTACTCAATAAATTATTAGAAAATCACTCTGTAAATTCTTAGTAAATTATTTAATAAATTCTAACCAAATTACTGAGTAAATTCTCAATAAATTACTCCTTAAATTCTGAGTAAATTACAAGTAAATTAATGAGTGAATTATTCGGTAATTTATCAGTAAATTACTCGATAAATTACTCAGTAAAGTATTGGTAAATTCTCTGTTAATTACTCAGTAAATTACTTAGTAAATTCTCACTAAATTACTCAGGAAATTTCTCAGCAAATTACACGTAAAATTCTGCATAAGTTATTCAGCAAATTCTTAGCAATTTATCAGAAAATTCTGAGTAAATTATTTAGTAAATTCTCAATAAATTACTTAGAAAATTTTCAATAATTTCGAAGAAAATTCTATATAAATTCTTGGTAAATTACTCAGTAAATTCATAGTAAATTACTCATAAAATTATCAAAAAAAAATTCGTGAAGCACTTTGTTAATTCTCAGTAAATTATTCGAACATTAATTAGTGAATTTCCTGTAAATTCTCAACAAATTATTCAATAAATTCTAAGTAAATTATTTAGTAAATTCTCAATAAATTAATCCGTAAAGTCTAAGTAAATTATCAATAAATTCTTAGTAACTTACTCAGTAAATTCTCAATAAATTGCTTAGAAATTTCCAACTAAATTACCCAGTGAAGAACTTAACAATTTATCAGAAAATTTCTTTGTCAAATTCGCAGTAAAATCTCAATAAATTACTCAGTAAATTATCGGGGTAGATTCCTAGTAAATTACTCAATAAATTCTCATTACATTACTCAGTAAAATTCTCAATAAATTACACGCAAAATTCTCAGAAAATTATTCAGTATATTGTTAGAAAATTCTGTGTAAATTCCTAGAAAATCATTAGAAATTTTTTTGTGAATTACCCTGTAAATTATGAGTAAATTACTCTGTAAATTCTCATAAAATCTTGTATAAATTCTCGGTAAACTGCTCATCAAGTTAGTCTCTAAATTATTCGTTAAATTTTCATTAAATTCTCTGTAAATTACTCAGTTAATTATCGGTGAATTACTCAATAAATTCAAAGTAAATTACTCTGAAAATTTTCAAAAAATTCTGTGAAAATTCTCAATAAATTTTGAGTAAATTACTCATTAAATTCACAGTAAATTCTCAATAAATTACTCAGCAAATTACCATTAAAGTTATAGTAAATTCGTGGTAAATAACTCGGTAAATTCTCAGTAAATTACTTCGTAAACGATTGGTAAGTTCCTGCAAAATTACTCAACAAATTCTCAGTAAATTCTCAATAAACTCTTAGTAATTTACTGAGTAAATTCTAAATAAATTACTAAGTAAATTCATAGTAAATTATTCGGTGAATTACTCACTAAATTTATCTTTAAATTACTAGGTAAATTCTCAGTTAATTATCGATAAGTTCTCAAAAAATTCTTGGTCAATTACTCAATAAATTATTAGAAAATCACTCTGTAAATTCTTAGTAAATTATTTAATAAATTCTAACCAAATTATTGAGTAAATTCTCAATAAATTACAAGTAAATTAATGAGTGAATTATTCGGTAATTTATCAGTAAATTACTCGATAAATTACTCAGTAAAGTATTGGTAAATTCTCTGTTAATTACTCAGTAAATTACTTAGTAAATTCTCACTAAATTACTCAGCAAATTACACGTAAAATTCTGCATAAGTTATTCAGCAAATTCTTAGCAATTTATCAGAAAATTCTGAGTAAATTCTCGAAAAATTACATGAATATTTTTTGTGAATTAATCAGTAAATTATGAGTAAATTACTCAATAAATTCTCAGAAAATTCTATATAATTTCTTGGTAAATTCAAAGTAATTTCTTAGTAAATTACTCAGCAAATTACTCCGTGAATTCTCAATAAATTACTCGTTAAGTTTTCTATAAATTCTCTATACATTACTTTGTAAATTATCTGTAAATTTTCAGTAAATTATTTAGTAAATTCTCAATAAATTACTCAGAAAATTTTCAATAATTTCGAAGAAAATTCTATATAAATTCTTGGTAAATTACTCAGTAAATTCATAGTAAATTACTCATAAAATTATCAAAAAAAAATTCGTGAAGCACTTTGTTAATTCTCAGTAAATTATTCGAACATTAATTAGTGAATTTCCTGTAAATTCTCAACAAATTATTCAATAAATTCTAAGTAAATTACTTAGTAAATTCTCAATAAATTAATCCGTAAAGTCTAAGTAAATTATCAATAAATTCTTAGTAACTTACTCAGTAAATTCTCAATAAATTGCTTAGAAATTTCCAACTAAATTACCCAATGACGAACTTAACAATTTATCAAGAAATTTCTTAGTCAATTCGCAGTAAAATCTCAATAAATTACTCAGTAAATTATCGGCAGATTCTTAGTAAAGTACTCAATAAATTCTCATTACATTACTCAGTAAAATTCTCAATAAATTACACGCAAAATTCTCAGAAAATTATTCAGTATATTGTTAGAAAATTCTGTGCAAATTCTTAGAAAATCATTAGAAATTTTTTTGTGAATTACTCAGTAAATTATGAGTAAATTACTCTGTAAATTCTCAGAAAATTTTGTAAAAATTCTCGGTAAATTACTCATCAAATTACTCTGTAAATTATTCGTTAAATTTTCATTAAATTCTCTGTAAATTACTCAGTTAATTATCGGTGAATTACTCAATAAATTCAAAGTAAATTACTCTGAAAATTTTCAATAAATTCTGTGAAAATTCTCAATAAATTTTGAGTAAATTACTCATTAAATTCACAGTAAATTCTCAATAAATTACTCAGCAAATTACCATTAAAGTTATAGTAAATTCGTGGTAAATAACTCGGTAAATTCTCAGTAAATAACTTCGTAAACGATTGGTAAGTTCCTGCAAAATTACTCAACAAATTCTCAGTAAATTCTCAATAAACTCTTAGTAATTTACTGAGTAAATTCTAAATAAATTACTAAGTAAATTCATAGTAAATTATTCGGTGAATTACTCACTAAATTTATCTTTAAATTACTAGGTAAATTCTCAGTTAATTATCGATAAGTTCTCAAAAAATTCTTGGTCAATTACTCAATAAATTATTAGAAAATCACTCTGTAAATTCTTAGTAAATTATTTAATAAATTCTAACCAAATTATTGAGTAAATTCTCAATAAATTACAAGTAAATTAATGAGTGAATTATTCAGTAATTTATCAGTAAATTACTCGATAAATTACTCAGTAAAGTATTGGTAAATTCTCTGTTAATTACTCAGTAAATTACTTAGTAAATTCTCACTAAATTACTCAGCAAATTACACGTAAAATTCTGCATAAGTTATTCAGCAAATTCTTAGCAATTTATCAGAAAATTCTGAGTAAATTCTCGAAAAATTACATGAATATTTTTTGTGAATTAATCAGTAAATTATGAGTAAATTACTCAATAAATTCTCAGAAAATTCTATATAATTTCTTGGTAAATTCAAAGTAATTTCTTAGTAAATTACTCAGCAAATTACTCCGTGAATTCTCAATAAATTACTCGTTAAGTTTTCTATAAATTCTCTATACATTACTTTGTAAATTATCTGTAAATTTTCAGTAAATTATTTAGTAAATTCTCAATAAATTACTCAGAAAATTTTCAATAATTTCGAAGAAAATTCTATATAAATTCTTGGTAAATTACTCAGTAAATTCATAGTAAATTACTCATAAAATTATCAAAAAAAAATTCGTGAAGCACTTTGTTAATTCTCAGTAAATTATTCGAACATTAATTAGTGAATTTCCTGTAAATTCTCAACAAATTATTCAATAAATTCTAAGTAAATTACTTAGTAAATTCTCAATAAATTAATCCGTAAAGTCTAAGTAAATTATCAATAAATTCTTAGTAACTTACTCAGTAAATTCTCAATAAATTGCTTAGAAATTTCCAACTAAATTACCCAGTGACGAACTTAACAATTTATCAAGAAATTTCTTAGTCAATTCGCAGTAAAATCTCAATAAATTACTCAGTAAATTATCGGCAGATTCTTAGTAAATTACTCAATAAATTCTCATTACATTACTCAGTAAAATTCTCAATAAATTACACGCAAAATTCTCAGAAAATTATTCAGTATATTGTTAGAAAATTCTGTGCAAATTCTTAGAAAATCATTAGAAATTTTTTTGTGAATTACTCAGTAAATTATGAGTAAATTACTCTGTAAATTCTCAGAAAATTTTGTAAAAATTCTCGGTAAATTACTCATCAAATTACTCTGTAAATTATTCGTTAAATTTTCATTAAATTCTCTGTAAATTACTCAGTTAATTATCGGTGAATTACTCAATAAATTCAAAGTAAATTACTCTGAAAATTTTCAATAAATTCTGTGAAAATTCTCAATAAATTTTGAGTAAATTACTCATTAAATTCACAGTAAATTCTCAATAAATTACTCAGCAAATTACCATTAAAGTTATAGTAAATTCGTGGTAAATAACTCGGTAAATTCTCAGTAAATTACTTCGTAAACGATTGGTAAGTTCCTGCAAAATTACTCAACAAATTCTCAGTAAATTCTCAATAAACTCTTAGTAATTTACTGAGTAAATTCTAAATAAATTACTAAGTAAATTCATAGTAAATTATTCGGTGAATTACTCACTAAATTTATCTTTAAATTACTAGGTAAATTCTCAGTTAATTATCGATAAGTTCTCAAAAAATTCTTGGTCAATTACTCAATAAATTATTAGAAAATCACTCTGTAAATTCTTAGTAAATTATTTAATAAATTCTAACCAAATTATTGAGTGAATTCTCAATAAATTACAAGTAAATTAATGAGTGAATTATTCAGTAATTTATCAGTAAATTACTCGATAAATTACTCAGTAAAGTATTGGTAAATTCTCTGTTAATTACTCAGTAAATTACTTAGTAAATTCTCACTAAATTACTCAGCAAATTACACGTAAAATTCTGCATAAGTTATTCAGCAAATTCTTAGCAATTTATCAGAAAATTCTGAGTAAATTCTCGAAAAATTACATGAATATTTTTTGTGAATTAATCAGTAAATTATGAGTAAATTACTCAATAAATTCTCAGAAAATTCTATATAATTTCTTGGTAAATTCAAAGTAATTTCTTAGTAAATTACTCAGCAAATTACTCCGTGAATTCTCAATAAATTACTCGTTAAGTTTTCTATAAATTCTCTATACATTACTTTGTAAATTATCTGTAAATTTTCAGTAAATTATTTAGTAAATTCTCAATAAATTACTCAGAAAATTTTCAATAATTTCGAAGAAAATTCTATATAAATTCTTGGTAAATTACTCAGTAAATTCATAGTAAATTACTCATAAAATTATCAAAAAAAAATTCGTGAAGCACTTTGTTAATTCTCAGTAAATTATTCGAACATTAATTAGTGAATTTCCTGTAAATTCTCAACAAATTATTCAATAAATTCTAAGTAAATTACTTAGTAAATTCTCAATAAATTAATCCGTAAAGTCTAAGTAAATTATCAATAAATTCTTAGTAACTTACTCAGTAAATTCTCAATAAATTGCTTAGAAATTTCCAACTAAATTACCCAGTGACGAACTTAACAATTTATCAAGAAATTTCTTAGTCAATTCGCAGTAAAATCTCAATAAATTACTCAGTAAATTATCGGCAGATTCTTAGTAAATTACTCAATAAATTCTCATTACATTACTCAGTAAAATTCTCAATAAATTACACGCAAAATTCTCAGAAAATTATTCAGTATATTGTTAGAAAATTCTGTGCAAATTCTTAGAAAATCATTAGAAATTTTTTTGTGAATTACTCAGTAAATTATGAGTAAATTACTCTGTAAATTCTCAGAAAATTTTGTAAAAATTCTCGGTAAATTACTCATCAAATTACTCTGTAAATTATTCGTTAAATTTTCATTAAATTCTCTGTAAATTACTCAGTTAATTATCGGTGAATTACTCAATAAATTCAAAGTAAATTACTCTGAAAATTTTCAATAAATTCTGTGAAAATTCTCAATAAATTTTGAGTAAATTACTCATTAAATTCACAGTAAATTCTCAATAAATTACTCAGCAAATTACCATTAAAGTTATAGTAAATTCGTGGTAAATAACTCGGTAAATTCTCAGTAAATTACTTCGTAAACGATTGGTAAGTTCCTGCAAAATTACTCAACAAATTCTCAGTAAATTCTCAATAAACTCTTAGTAATTTACTGAGTAAATTCTAAATAAATTACTAAGTAAATTCATAGTAAATTATTCGGTGAATTACTCACTAAATTTATCTTTAAATTACTAGGTAAATTCTCAGTTAATTATCGATAAGTTCTCAAAAAATTCTTGGTCAATTACTCAATAAATTATTAGAAAATCACTCTGTAAATTCTTAGTAAATTATTTAATAAATTCTAACCAAATTATTGAGTGAATTCTCAATAAATTACAAGTAAATTAATGAGTGAATTATTCAGTAATTTATCAGTAAATTACTCGATAAATTACTCAGTAAAGTATTGGTAAATTCTCTGTTAATTACTCAGTAAATTACTTAGTAAATTCTCACTAAATTACTCAGCAAATTACACGTAAAATTCTGCATAAGTTATTCAGCAAATTCTTAGCAATTTATCAGAAAATTCTGAGTAAATTCTCGAAAAATTACATGAATATTTTTTGTGAATTAATCAGTAAATTATGAGTAAATTACTCAATAAATTCTCAGAAAATTCTATATAATTTCTTGGTAAATTCAAAGTAATTTCTTAGTAAATTACTCAGCAAATTACTCCGTGAATTCTCAATAAATTACTCGTTAAGTTTTCTATAAATTCTCTATACATTACTTTGTAAATTATCTGTAAATTTTCAGTAAATTATTTAGTAAATTCTCAATAAATTACTCAGAAAATTTTCAATAATTTCGAAGAAAATTCTATATAAATTCTTGGTAAATTACTCAGTAAATTCATAGTAAATTACTCATAAAATTATCAAAAAAAAATTCGTGAAGCACTTTGTTAATTCTCAGTAAATTATTCGAACATTAATTAGTGAATTTCCTGTAAATTCTCAACAAATTATTCAATAAATTCTAAGTAAATTACTTAGTAAATTCTCAATAAATTAATCCGTAAAGTCTAAGTAAATTATCAATAAATTCTTAGTAACTTACTCAGTAAATTCTCAATAAATTGCTTAGAAATTTCCAACTAAATTACCCAGTGACGAACTTAACAATTTATCAAGAAATTTCTTAGTCAATTCGCAGTAAAATCTCAATAAATTACTCAGTAAATTATCGGCAGATTCTTAGTAAATTACTCAATAAATTCTCATTACATTACTCAGTAAAATTCTCAATAAATTACACGCAAAATTCTCAGAAAATTATTCAGTATATTGTTAGAAAATTCTGTGCAAATTCTTAGAAAATCATTAGAAATTTTTTTGTGAATTACTCAGTAAATTATGAGTAAATTACTCTGTAAATTCTCAGAAAATTTTGTAAAAATTCTCGGTAAATTACTCATCAAATTACTCTGTAAATTATTCGTTAAATTTTCATTAAATTCTCTGTAAATTACTCAGTTAATTATCGGTGAATTACTCAATAAATTCAAAGTAAATTACTCTGAAAATTTTCAATAAATTCTGTGAAAATTCTCAATAAATTTTGAGTAAATTACTCATTAAATTCACAGTAAATTCTCAATAAATTACTCAGCAAATTACCATTAAAGTTATAGTAAATTCGTGGTAAATAACTCGGTAAATTCTCAGTAAATTACTTCGTAAACGATTGGTAAGTTCCTGCAAAATTACTCAACAAATTCTCAGTAAATTCTCAATAAACTCTTAGTAATTTACTGAGTAAATTCTAAATAAATTACTAAGTAAATTCATAGTAAATTATTCGGTGAATTACTCACTAAATTTATCTTTAAATTACTAGGTAAATTCTCAGTTAATTATCGATAAGTTCTCAAAAAATTCTTGGTCAATTACTCAATAAATTATTAGAAAATCACTCTGTAAATTCTTAGTAAATTATTTAATAAATTCTAACCAAATTATTGAGTGAATTCTCAATAAATTACAAGTAAATTAATGAGTGAATTATTCAGTAATTTATCAGTAAATTACTCGATAAATTACTCAGTAAAGTATTGGTAAATTCTCTGTTAATTACTCAGTAAATTACTTAGTAAATTCTCACTAAATTACTCAGCAAATTACACGTAAAATTCTGCATAAGTTATTCAGCAAATTCTTAGCAATTTATCAGAAAATTCTGAGTAAATTCTCGAAAAATTACATGAATATTTTTTGTGAATTAATCAGTAAATTATGAGTAAATTACTCAATAAATTCTCAGAAAATTCTATATAATTTCTTGGTAAATTCAAAGTAATTTCTTAGTAAATTACTCAGCAAATTACTCCGTGAATTCTCAATAAATTACTCGTTAAGTTTTCTATAAATTCTCTATACATTACTTTGTAAATTATCTGTAAATTTTCAGTAAATTATTTAGTAAATTCTCAATAAATTACTCAGAAAATTTTCAATAATTTCGAAGAAAATTCTATATAAATTCTTGGTAAATTACTCAGTAAATTCATAGTAAATTACTCATAAAATTATCAAAAAAAAATTCGTGAAGCACTTTGTTAATTCTCAGTAAATTATTCGAACATTAATTAGTGAATTTCTTGTAAATTCTCAACAAATTATTCAATAAATTCTAAGTAAATTACTTAGTAAATTCTCAATAAATTAATCCGTAAAGTCTAAGTAAATTATCAATAAATTCTTAGTAACTTACTCAGTAAATTCTCAATAAATTGCTTAGAAATTTCCAACTAAATTACCCAGTGACGAACTTAACAATTTATCAAGAAATTTCTTAGTCAATTCGCAGTAAAATCTCAATAAATTACTCAGTAAATTATCGGCAGATTCTTAGTAAATTACTCAATAAATTCTCATTACATTACTCAGTAAAATTCTCAATAAATTACACGCAAAATTCTCAGAAAATTATTCAGTATATTGTTAGAAAATTCTGTGCAAATTCTTAGAAAATCATTAGAAATTTTTTTGTGAATTACTCAGTAAATTATGAGTAAATTACTCTGTAAATTCTCAGAAAATTTTGTAAAAATTCTCGGTAAATTACTCATCAAATTACTCTGTAAATTATTCGTTAAATTTTCATTAAATTCTCTGTAAATTACTCAGTTAATTATCGGTGAATTACTCAATAAATTCAAAGTAAATTACTCTGAAAATTTTCAATAAATTCTGTGAAAATTCTCAATAAATTTTGAGTAAATTACTCATTAAATTCACAGTAAATTCTCAATAAATTACTCAGCAAATTACCATTAAAGTTATAGTAAATTCGTGGTAAATAACTCGGTAAATTCTCAGTAAATAACTTCGTAAACGATTGGTAAGTTCCTGCAAAATTACTCAACAAATTCTCAGTAAATTCTCAATAAACTCTTAGTAATTTACTGAGTAAATTCTAAATAAATTACTAAGTAAATTCATAGTAAATTATTCGGTGAATTACTCACTAAATTTATCTTTAAATTACTAGGTAAATTCTCAGTTAATTATCGATAAGTTCTCAAAAAATTCTTGGTCAATTACTCAATAAATTATTAGAAAATCACTCTGTAAATTCTTAGTAAATTATTTAATAAATTCTAACCAAATTATTGAGTAAATTCTCAATAAATTACAAGTAAATTAATGAGTGAATTATTCAGTAATTTATCAGTAAATTACTCGATAAATTACTCAGTAAAGTATTGGTAAATTCTCTGTTAATTACTCAGTAAATTACTTAGTAAATTCTCACTAAATTACTCAGCAAATTACACGTAAAATTCTGCATAAGTTATTCAGCAAATTCTTAGCAATTTATCAGAAAATTCTGAGTAAATTCTCGAAAAATTACATGAATATTTTTTGTGAATTAATCAGTAAATTATGAGTAAATTACTCAATAAATTCTCAGAAAATTCTATATAATTTCTTGGTAAATTCAAAGTAATTTCTTAGTAAATTACTCAGCAAATTACTCCGTGAATTCTCAATAAATTACTCGTTAAGTTTTCTATAAATTCTCTATACATTACTTTGTAAATTATCTGTAAATTTTCAGTAAATTATTTAGTAAATTCTCAATAAATTACTCAGAAAATTTTCAATAATTTCGAAGAAAATTCTATATAAATTCTTGGTAAATTACTCAGTAAATTCATAGTAAATTACTCATAAAATTATCAAAAAAAAATTCGTGAAGCACTTTGTTAATTCTCAGTAAATTATTCGAACATTAATTAGTGAATTTCTTGTAAATTCTCAACAAATTATTCAATAAATTCTAAGTAAATTACTTAGTAAATTCTCAATAAATTAATCCGTAAAGTCTAAGTAAATTATCAATAAATTCTTAGTAACTTACTCAGTAAATTCTCAATAAATTGCTTAGAAATTTCCAACTAAATTACCCAGTGACGAACTTAACAATTTATCAAGAAATTTCTTAGTCAATTCGCAGTAAAATCTCAATAAATTACTCAGTAAATTATCGGCAGATTCTTAGTAAATTACTCAATAAATTCTCATTACATTACTCAGTAAAATTCTCAATAAATTACACGCAAAATTCTCAGAAAATTATTCAGTATATTGTTAGAAAATTCTGTGCAAATTCTTAGAAAATCATTAGAAATTTTTTTGTGAATTACTCAGTAAATTATGAGTAAATTACTCTGTAAATTCTCAGAAAATTTTGTAAAAATTCTCGGTAAATTACTCATCAAATTACTCTGTAAATTATTCGTTAAATTTTCATTAAATTCTCTGTAAATTACTCAGTTAATTATCGGTGAATTACTCAATAAATTCAAAGTAAATTACTCTGAAAATTTTCAATAAATTCTGTGAAAATTCTCAATAAATTTTGAGTAAATTACTCATTAAATTCACAGTAAATTCTCAATAAATTACTCAGCAAATTACCATTAAAGTTATAGTAAATTCGTGGTAAATAACTCGGTAAATTCTCAGTAAATAACTTCGTAAACGATTGGTAAGTTCCTGCAAAATTACTCAACAAATTCTCAGTAAATTCTCAATAAACTCTTAGTAATTTACTGAGTAAATTCTAAATAAATTACTAAGTAAATTCATAGTAAATTATTCGGTGAATTACTCACTAAATTTATCTTTAAATTACTAGGTAAATTCTCAGTTAATTATCGATAAGTTCTCAAAAAATTCTTGGTCAATTACTCAATAAATTATTAGAAAATCACTCTGTAAATTCTTAGTAAATTATTTAATAAATTCTAACCAAATTATTGAGTAAATTCTCAATAAATTACAAGTAAATTAATGAGTGAATTATTCAGTAATTTATCAGTAAATTACTCGATAAATTACTCAGTAAAGTATTGGTAAATTTTCTGTTAATTACTCAGTAAATTACTTAGTAAATTCTCACTAAATTACTCAGCAAATTACACGTAAAATTCTGCATAAGTTATTCAGCAAATTCTTAGCAATTTATCAGAAAATTCTGAGTAAATTCTCGAAAAATTACATGAATATTTTTTGTGAATTAATCAGTAAATTATGAGTAAATTACTCAATAAATTCTCAGAAAATTCTATATAATTTCTTGGTAAATTCAAAGTAATTTCTTAGTAAATTACTCAGCAAATTACTCCGTGAATTCTCAATAAATTACTCGTTAAGTTTTCTATAAATTCTCTATACATTACTTTGTAAATTATCTGTAAATTTTCAGTAAATTATTTAGTAAATTCTCAATAAATTACTCAGAAAATTTTCAATAATTTCGAAGAAAATTCTATATAAATTCTTGGTAAATTACTCAGTAAATTCATAGCAAATTACTCATAAAATTATCAAAAAAAAATTCGTGAAGCACTTTGTTAATTCTCAGTAAATTATTCGAACATTAATTAGTGAATTTCTTGTAAATTCTCAACAAATTATTCAATAAATTCTAAGTAAATTACTTAGTAAATTCTCAATAAATTAATCCGTAAAGTCTAAGTAAATTATCAATAAATTCTTAGTAACTTACTCAGTAAATTCTCAATAAATTGCTTAGAAATTTCCAACTAAATTACCCAGTGACGAACTTAACAATTTATCAAGAAATTTCTTAGTCAATTCGCAGTAAAATCTCAATAAATTACTCAGTAAATTATCGGCAGATTCTTAGTAAATTACTCAATAAATTCTCATTACATTACTCAGTAAAATTCTCAATAAATTACACGCAAAATTCTCAGAAAATTATTCAGTATATTGTTAGAAAATTCTGTGCAAATTCTTAGAAAATCATTAGAAATTTTTTTGTGAATTACTCAGTAAATTATGAGTAAATTACTCTGTAAATTCTCAGAAAATTTTGTAAAAATTCTCGGTAAATTACTCATCAAATTACTCTGTAAATTATTCGTTAAATTTTCATTAAATTCTCTGTAAATTACTCAGTTAATTATCGGTGAATTACTCAATAAATTCAAAGTAAATTACTCTGAAAATTTTCAATAAATTCTGTGAAAATTCTCAATAAATTTTGAGTAAATTACTCATTAAATTCACAGTAAATTCTCAATAAATTACTCAGCAAATTACCATTAAAGTTATAGTAAATTCGTGGTAAATAACTCGGTAAATTCTCAGTAAATAACTTCGTAAACGATTGGTAAGTTCCTGCAAAATTACTCAACAAATTCTCAGTAAATTCTCAATAAACTCTTAGTAATTTACTGAGTAAATTCTAAATAAATTACTAAGTAAATTCATAGTAAATTATTCGGTGAATTACTCACTAAATTTATCTTTAAATTACTAGGTAAATTCTCAGTTAATTATCGATAAGTTCTCAAAAAATTCTTGGTCAATTACTCAATAAATTATTAGAAAATCACTCTGTAAATTCTTAGTAAATTATTTAATAAATTCTAACCAAATTATTGAGTAAATTCTCAATAAATTACAAGTAAATTAATGAGTGAATTATTCAGTAATTTATCAGTAAATTACTCGATAAATTACTCAGTAAAGTATTGGTAAATTCTCTGTTAATTACTCAGTAAATTACTTAGTAAATTCTCACTAAATTACTCAGCAAATTACACGTAAAATTCTGCATAAGTTATTCAGCAAATTCTTAGCAATTTATCAGAAAATTCTGAGTAAATTCTCGAAAAATTACATGAATATTTTTTGTGAATTAATCAGTAAATTATGAGTAAATTACTCAATAAATTCTCAGAAAATTCTATATAATTTCTTGGTAAATTCAAAGTAATTTCTTAGTAAATTACTCAGCAAATTACTCCGTGAATTCTCAATAAATTACTCGTTAAGTTTTCTATAAATTCTCTATACATTACTTTGTAAATTATCTGTAAATTTTCAGTAAATTATTTAGTAAATTCTCAATAAATTACTCAGAAAATTTTCAATAATTTCGAAGAAAATTCTATATAAATTCTTGGTAAATTACTCAGTAAATTCATAGTAAATTACTCATAAAATTATCAAAAAAAAATTCGTGAAGCACTTTGTTAATTCTCAGTAAATTATTCGAACATTAATTAGTGAATTTCTTGTAAATTCTCAACAAATTATTCAATAAATTCTAAGTAAATTACTTAGTAAATTCTCAATAAATTAATCCGTAAAGTCTAAGTAAATTATCAATAAATTCTTAGTAACTTACTCAGTAAATTCTCAATAAATTGCTTAGAAATTTCCAACTAAATTACCCAGTGACGAACTTAACAATTTATCAAGAAATTTCTTAGTCAATTCGCAGTAAAATCTCAATAAATTACTCAGTAAATTATCGGCAGATTCTTAGTAAATTACTCAATAAATTCTCATTACATTACTCAGTAAAATTCTCAATAAATTACACGCAAAATTCTCAGAAAATTATTCAGTATATTGTTAGAAAATTCTGTGCAAATTCTTTGAAAATCATTAGAAATTTTTTTGTGAATTACTCAGTAAATTATGAGTAAATTACTCTGTAAATTCTCAGAAAATTTTGTAAAAATTCTCGGTAAATTACTCATCAAATTACTCTGTAAATTATTCGTTAAATTTTCATTAAATTCTCTGTAAATTACTCAGTTAATTATCGGTGAATTACTCAATAAATTCAAAGTAAATTACTCTGAAAATTTTCAATAAATTCTGTGAAAATTCTCAATAAATTTTGAGTAAATTACTCATTAAATTCACAGTAAATTCTCAATAAATTACTCAGCAAATTACCATTAAAGTTATAGTAAATTCGTGGTAAATAACTCGGTAAATTCTCAGTAAATTACTTCGTAAACGATTGGTAAGTTCCTGCAAAATTACTCAACAAATTCTCAGTAAATTCTCAATAAACTCTTAGTAATTTACTGAGTAAATTCTAAATAAATTACTAAGTAAATTCATAGTAAATTATTCGGTGAATTACTCACTAAATTTATCTTTAAATTACTAGGTAAATTCTCAGTTAATTATCGATAAGTTCTCAAAAAATTCTTGGTCAATTACTCAATAAATTATTAGAAAATCACTCTGTAAATTCTTAGTAAATTATTTAATAAATTCTAACCAAATTATTGAGTAAATTCTCAATAAATTACAAGTAAATTAATGAGTGAATTATTCAGTAATTTATCAGTAAATTACTCGATAAATTACTCAGTAAAGTATTGGTAAATTCTCTGTTAATTACTCAGTAAATTACTTAGTAAATTCTCACTAAATTACTCAGCAAATTACACGTAAAATTCTGCATAAGTTATTCAGCAAATTCTTAGCAATTTATCAGAAAATTCTGAGTAAATTCTCGAAAAATTACATGAATATTTTTTGTGAATTAATCAGTAAATTATGAGTAAATTACTCAATAAATTCTCAGAAAATTCTATATAATTTCTTGGTAAATTCAAAGTAATTTCTTAGTAAATTACTCAGCAAATTACTCCGTGAATTCTCAATAAATTACTCGTTAAGTTTTCTATAAATTCTCTATACATTACTTTGTAAATTATCTGTAAATTTTCAGTAAATTATTTAGTAAATTCTCAATAAATTACTCAGAAAATTTTCAATAATTTCGAAGAAAATTCTATATAAATTCTTGGTAAATTACTCAGTAAATTCATAGTAAATTACTCATAAAATTATCAAAAAAAAATTCGTGAAGCACTTTGTTAATTCTCAGTAAATTATTCGAACATTAATTAGTGAATTTCTTGTAAATTCTCAACAAATTATTCAATAAATTCTAAGTAAATTACTTAGTAAATTCTCAATAAATTAATCCGTAAAGTCTAAGTAAATTATCAATAAATTCTTAGTAACTTACTCAGTAAATTCTCAATAAATTGCTTAGAAATTTCCAACTAAATTACCCAGTGACGAACTTAACAATTTATCAAGAAATTTCTTAGTCAATTCGCAGTAAAATCTCAATAAATTACTCAGTAAATTATCGGCAGATTCTTAGTAAATTACTCAATAAATTCTCATTACATTACTCAGTAAAATTCTCAATAAATTACACGCAAAATTCTCAGAAAATTATTCAGTATATTGTTAGAAAATTCTGTGCAAATTCTTAGAAAATCATTAGAAATTTTTTTGTGAATTACTCAGTAAATTATGAGTAAATTACTCTGTAAATTCTCAGAAAATTTTGTAAAAATTCTCGGTAAATTACTCATCAAATTACTCTGTAAATTATTCGTTAAATTTTCATTAAATTCTCTGTAAATTACTCAGTTAATTATCGGTGAATTACTCAATAAATTCAAAGTAAATTACTCTGAAAATTTTCAATAAATTCTGTGAAAATTCTCAATAAATTTTGAGTAAATTACTCATTAAATTCACAGTAAATTCTCAATAAATTACTCAGCAAATTACCATTAAAGTTTAGTAAATTCGTGGTAAATAACTCGGTAAATTCTCAGTAAATAACTTCGTAAACGATTGGTAAGTTCCTGCAAAATTACTCAACAAATTCTCAGTAAATTCTCAATAAACTCTTAGTAATTTACTGAGTAAATTCTAAATAAATTACTAAGTAAATTCATAGTAAATTATTCGGTGAATTACTCACTAAATTTATCTTTAAATTACTAGGTAAATTCTCAGTTAATTATCGATAAGTTCTCAAAAAATTCTTGGTCAATTACTCAATAAATTATTAGAAAATCACTCTGTAAATTCTTAGTAAATTATTTAATAAATTCTAACCAAATTACTGAGTAAATTCTCAATAAATTACTCCTTAAATTCTCAGTAAATTAATGAGTGCATTATTCAGTAATTTATCAGTAAATTACTCGATAAATTACTCAGTAAAGTATTGGTAAATTCTCTGTTAATTACTCAGTAAATTACTTAGTAAATTCTCACTAAATTACTCAGCAAATTACACGTAAAATTCTGCATAAGTTATTCAGCAAATTCTTAGCAATTTATCAGAAAATTCTGAGTAAATTCTCGAAAAATTACATGAATATTTTTTGTGAATTAATCAGTAAATTATGAGTAAATTACTCAATAAATTCTCAGAAAATTCTATATAATTTCTTGGTAAATTCAAAGTAATTTCTTAGTAAATTACTCAGCAAATTACTCCGTAAATTCTCAATAAATTACTCGTTAAGTTTTCTATAAATTCTCTATACATTACTTTGTAAATTATCTGTAAATTTTCAGTAAATTATTTAGTAAATTCTCAATAAATGACTCAGAAAATTTTCAATAATTTCGAAGAAAATTCTATATAAATTCTTGGTAAATTACTCAGAAAATTCATAGTAAATTACTCATAAAATTATCAAAAAAAAATTCGTGAAGCACTTTGTTAATTCTCAGTAAATTATTCGAACATTAATTAGTGAATTTCCTGTAAATTCTCAACAAATTATTCAATAAATTCTAAGTAAATTACTTAGTAAATTCTCAATAAATTAATCCGTAAAGTCTAAGTAAATTATCAATAAATTCTTAGTAACTTACTCAGTAAATTCTCAATAAATTGCTTAGAAATTTCCAACTAAATTACACAGTGAAGAACTTAACAATTTATCAGGAAATTTCGTAGTCAATTCGCAGTAAAATCTCAATAAATTACTCAGTAAATTATCGGCAGATTCTTAGTAAATTACTCAATAAATTCTCATTACATTACTCAGTAAAATTCTCAATAAATTACACGCAAAATTCTCAGAAAATTATTCAGTATATTGTTAGAAAATTCTGTGCAAATTCTTAGAAAATCATTAGAAATTTTTTTGTGAATTACTCAGTAAATTATGAGTAAATTACTCTGTAAATTCTCAGAAAATTTTGTAAAAATTCTCGGTAAATTACTCATCAAATTACTCTGTAAATTATTCGTTAAATTTTCATTAAATTCTCTGTAAATTACTCAGTTAATTATCGGTGAATTACTCAATAAATTCAAAGTAAATTACTCTGAAAATTTTCAATAAATTCTGTGAAAATTCTCAATAAATTTTGAGTAAATTACTCATTAAATTCACAGTAAATTCTCAATAAATTACTCAGCAAATTACCATTAAAGTTTAGTAAATTCGTGGTAAATAACTCGGTAAATTCTCAGTAAATAACTTCGTAAACGATTGGTAAGTTCCTGCAAAATTACTCAACAAATTCTCAGTAAATTCTCAATAAACTCTTAGTAATTTACTGAGTAAATTCTAAATAAATTACTAAGTAAATTCATAGTAAATTATTCGGTGAATTACTCACTAAATTTATCTTTAAATTACTAGGTAAATTCTCAGTTAATTATCGATAAGTTCTCAAAAAATTCTTGGTCAATTACTCAATAAATTATTAGAAAATCACTCTGTAAATTCTTAGTAAATTATTTAATAAATTCTAACCAAATTACTGAGTAAATTCTCAATAAATTACTCCTTAAATTCTCAGTAAATTAATGAGTGCATTATTCAGTAATTTATCAGTAAATTACTCGATAAATTACTCAGTAAAGTATTGGTAAATTCTCTGTTAATTACTCAGTAAATTACTTAGTAAATTCTCACTAAATTACTCAGCAAATTACACGTAAAATTCTGCATAAGTTATTCAGCAAATTCTTAGCAATTTATCAGAAAATTCTGAGTAAATTCTCGAAAAATTACATGAATATTTTTTGTGAATTAATCAGTAAATTATGAGTAAATTACTCAATAAATTCTCAGAAAATTCTATATAATTTCTTGGTAAATTCAAAGTAATTTCTTAGTAAATTACTCAGCAAATTACTCCGTGAATTCTCAATAAATTACTCGTTAAGTTTTCTATAAATTCTCTATACATTACTTTGTAAATTATCTGTAAATTTTCAGTAAATTATTTAGTAAATTCTCAATAAATTACTCAGAAAATTTTCAATAATTTCGAAGAAAATTCTATATAAATTCTTGGTAAATTACTCAGTAAATTCATAGTAAATTACTCATAAAATTATCCAAAAAAAATTCGTGAAGCACTTTGTTAATTCTCAGTAAATTATTCGAACATTAATTAGTGAATTTCTTGTAAATTCTCAACAAATTATTCAATAAATTCTAAGTAAATTACTTAGTAAATTCTCAATAAATTAATCCGTAAAGTCTAAGTAAATTATCAATAAATTCTTAGTAACTTACTCAGTAAATTCTCAATAAATTGCTTAGAAATTTCCAACTAAATTACCCAGTGACGAACTTAACAATTTATCAAGAAATTTCTTAGTCAATTCGCAGTAAAATCTCAATAAATTACTCAGTAAATTATCGGCAGATTCTTAGTAAATTACTCAATAAATTCTCATTACATTACTCAGTAAAATTCTCAATAAATTACACGCAAAATTCTCAGAAAATTATTCAGTATATTGTTAGAAAATTCTGTGCAAATTCTTAGAAAATCATTAGAAATTTTTTTGTGAATTACTCAGTAAATTATGAGTAAATTACTCTGTAAATTCTCAGAAAATTTTGTAAAAATTCTCGGTAAATTACTCATCAAATTACTCTGTAAATTATTCGTTAAATTTTCATTAAATTCTCTGTAAATTACTCAGTTAATTATCGGTGAATTACTCAATAAATTCAAAGTAAATTACTCTGAAAATTTTCAATAAATTCTGTGAAAATTCTCAATAAATTTTGAGTAAATTACTCATTAAATTCACAGTAAATTCTCAATAAATTACTCAGCAAATTACCATTAAAGTTTAGTAAATTCGTGGTAAATAACTCGGTAAATTCTCAGTAAATAACTTCGTAAACGATTGGTAAGTTCCTGCAAAATTACTCAACAAATTCTCAGTAAATTCTCAATAAACTCTTAGTAATTTACTGAGTAAATTCTAAATAAATTACTAAGTAAATTCATAGTAAATTATTCGGTGAATTACTCACTAAATTTATCTTTAAATTACTAGGTAAATTCTCAGTTAATTATCGATAAGTTCTCAAAAAATTCTTGGTCAATTACTCAATAAATTATTAGAAAATCACTCTGTAAATTCTTAGTAAATTATTTAATAAATTCTAACCAAATTACTGAGTAAATTCTCAATAAATTACTCCTTAAATTCTCAGTAAATTAATGAGTGCATTATTCAGTAATTTATCAGTAAATTACTCGATAAATTACTCAGTAAAGTATTGGTAAATTCTCTGTTAATTACTCAGTAAATTACTTAGTAAATTCTCACTAAATTACTCAGCAAATTACACGTAAAATTCTGCATAAGTTATTCAGCAAATTCTTAGCAATTTATCAGAAAATTCTGAGTAAATTCTCGAAAAATTACATGAATATTTTTTGTGAATTAATCAGTAAATTATGAGTAAATTACTCAATAAATTCTCAGAAAATTCTATATAATTTCTTGGTAAATTCAAAGTAATTTCTTAGTAAATTACTCAGCAAATTACTCCGTAAATTCTCAATAAATTACTCGTTAAGTTTTCTATAAATTCTCTATACATTACTTTGTAAATTATCTGTAAATTTTCAGTAAATTATTTAGTAAATTCTCAATAAATGACTCAGAAAATTTTCAATAATTTCGAAGAAAATTCTATATAAATTCTTGGTAAATTACTCAGAAAATTCATAGTAAATTACTCATAAAATTATCAAAAAAAAATTCGTGAAGCACTTTGTTAATTCTCAGTAAATTATTCGAACATTAATTAGTGAATTTCCTGTAAATTCTCAACAAATTATTCAATAAATTCTAAGTAAATTACTTAGTAAATTCTCAATAAATTAATCCGTAAAGTCTAAGTAAATTATCAATAAATTCTTAGTAACTTACTCAGTAAATTCTCAATAAATTGCTTAGAAATTTCCAACTAAATTACACAGTGAAGAACTTAACAATTTATCAGGAAATTTCGTAGTCAATTCGCAGTAAAATCTCAATAAATTACTCAGTAAATTATCGGCAGATTCTTAGTAAATTACTCAATAAATTCTCATTACATTACTCAGTAAAATTCTCAATAAATTACACGCAAAATTCTCAGAAAATTATTCAGTATATTGTTAGAAAATTCTGTGCAAATTCTTAGAAAATCATTAGAAATTTTTTTGTGAATTACTCAGTAAATTATGAGTAAATTACTCTGTAAATTCTCAGAAAATTTTGTAAAAATTCTCGGTAAATTACTCATCAAATTACTCTGTAAATTATTCGTTAAATTTTCATTAAATTCTCTGTAAATTACTCAGTTAATTATCGGTGAATTACTCAATAAATTCAAAGTAAATTACTCTGAAAATTTTCAATAAATTCTGTGAAAATTCTCAATAAATTTTGAGTAAATTACTCATTAAATTCACAGTAAATTCTCAATAAATTACTCAGCAAATTACCATTAAAGTTATAGTAAATTCGTGGTAAATAACTCGGTAAATTCTCAGTAAATAACTTCGTAAACGATTGGTAAGTTCCTGCAAAATTACTCAACAAATTCTCAGTAAATTCTCAATAAACTCTTAGTAATTTACTGAGTAAATTCTAAATAAATTACTAAGTAATTCATAGTAAATTATTCGGTGAATTACTCACTAAATTTATCTTTAAATTACTAGGTAAATTCTCAGTAAACTACTCAGTTAATTATCGATAAGTTCTCAAAAAATTCTTGGTCAATTACTCAATAAATTATTAGAAAATCACTCTGTAAATTCTTAGTAAATTATTTAATAAATTCTAACCAAATTACTGAGTAAATTCTCAATAAATTACTCCTTAAATTACAAGTAAATTAATGAGTGAATTATTCAGTAATTTATCAGTAAATTACTCGATAAATTACTCAGTAAAGTATTGGTAAATTCTCTGTTAATTACTCAGTAAATTACTTAGTAAATTATGAGTAAATTACTCTGTAAATTCTCAGAAAATTTTGTAAAAATTCTCGGTAAATTACTCATCAAATTACTCTTGTAGCAAGATAAGGCTAGAAAGTGGGAGATAGTGACTTACCCTTGTAGCACAGCAATGCAGCAGCTTCTGGACCAAGATGGTGAGCTCTCAACCTCTAAAAATCAACTTCAAGGTGCTGGAATGGGTGGTGGAGGTGATAGGCTATGAGGTGTAGTGCAATGGGACCAAGAACAAGGGTTTTTTTTGGAGCTTGGAATAGAGAGATATGGAGGAGTGTATGTGTATGAGCCTCTGAAAATTCAGAACCATGGAAAAGGAGAGGGGAGCCTTCCTTTATAGAGCCAAGAGACTAAATCTTCTCTTAGAAGCTTCAAACCAAGAGCAAAGATCCTCCATACACGTGTATGGAGGATCCAGTCTGTGCCCTCCAGCTGGCACAGCTGGCATCCATTCAATCTGTAGAATACACTAGAGGGTCGTCGGCTAGCAAAATTGGTCGGCCGACTACTTTAACTGGTCAGTCGGCCATCTGTTCAGTCGGTCGGCTATCTGTTCTGGTCGGTCGGCCATCTATTTGGTCGGTCGGCCATCTGTTTTGGTCGGTCGGCAGAAAAAATCTGCTCTGCAGGTCCAACTTCAAACGGGCATAACTCCTTCATGTGAACTCCTTTTCAGGTCATTCTTGTGTCCAAATTGAAGCCCCGGAAGTAAGATTTCCAATGGAACCAGATTTACATCAAAATTCCAACTATGAAAAAAGTTATTCTTGTTTTGGTGAAGGTTTCTCAGTTTCGGTCCAACCGGGATGATGCCCAACTTCAACCAATCATATCTCCCCCATCCGGACTCGGACTTAGGATATTCTTGAGTGCAAAAAGAAGCCCCGAAAGTCTTCTTTCCAACGGTGGTGGCCTCATAGCTTAACTTAGAGTGCATAGACAGATAAACCTGATTTAGCGAGGACTGCCCGACTCTCTTTTAGAGATTCATGCCCAACTTCTTTCTCAACTAAGTTTCTTCTGTCCACTCCTCTTTTCTTCAACTCCGAACCTCTGAACAAGGTGTTTTGAAAGATTTTTCAAAGACTTCATCTCTCTTTCATTCATTTCCACTTTGTCCTTGCTCAGTTTACCGAAAAGCGCATCATTTGACAAAATGTGAGCCTCGAAATATTGTAGGAACTTTATTTCAAAAATATTTTGAAAGAGAGGATTTTAAGATGCAAAATTTTTTGGTCCAACAATGGGGTGTGAGGTTTGGATTTGACGCTCTCCTTGCCAAAGAAACTGACCTTTTGCGTAGCATAGCCTGCACATCTTTCACCACCAAAGAAAACCATCAGTAACGCCCAAGTCTTAAGGGCGGTCAAAAATGGGGTGTCTACAGTGGTGCATGGGGGGCTTTTGTGACTGCCTTCCAAGAGAAATTCTTATCTTCAGCTGCCAGGGAGAAGCTGAGGGAACAGTTTTGCCATCTTAAACAGCAGGGTTTGTCAGTGGCCAAATTTGAGGCTACTTTTACTAGTTTGTCCAGGTTTGCACCTGATCTCATGGCGTCCGAGGAACGCCGTTGCTTTGAGTTTGAACGGAAGTTGAGACGTGGTCTCAAGTTGAGGGTTGGAGGGCCTTTTATTCGATAGTATAGACATTTGGTGGATGCTGCTGCTCATATGGAGATTATGATGCAGGAAGAGGATGATGAGAAGCATAAAGGCTCCAAGAGGAGCCAAGATGGCCAGGGTGATGGCAGGAGACAGAGAGGTTTTTACCCTCAGCAGTCTCAGGGTGGTTTGCCTAGATCGACCTTTCCAGTGCCGAGTGCAGGATCTCGGAGAGGTAATCAGGGAGGCTTGACTTGTTTTGCATGTGGCCAGCTGGGTCACAAGTCTTCGGTTTGCCCGCAAAAGGGAGGTGGTCAGCGAGCTACTTCTTCTTCAGCTAGACCTCAGGGCCAGAGTCAGGGCAGGGGCTAGCCTTTGTCTTGTTATCAGTGTGGACAGCCTGGGCACCTGAAGAGGTTTTGCCCACAGTTGAGTGCCACTTCAGGGGCGTTTGGTTCTAGGCAGACGCAGAGTTATCAGCCAGCTCAGTCTGTGCAGGCCTCGAGGGCCAATCCAAGAGCTTCGTCATCCCAGTCTGTGCAGCAGTCGTATGCTCCTAGAGGTGAGCAGGTGGATCAGGGGCCTACAGGGCGCGTGTACCCTGTTACCACGCAGGACCTAGTACCGGCTCCATCAGTTGTGAGAGGTACCTTTCTGTTTTGCAACTCGGTTGCTAGTGTATTGATTGATACGGGTGCGTCTCATTCTTTTGTATCTGCTGCATTTGCATCTGTGTTGGAGTTGGAGTTGGCACTGTTAGCATCTCCTATTTGTGTAGTGTCACCTGTTGGGGGTGAATTGATTTTGAAACACGGGTGTAGAGGTTGTGATATAGAGGTCGCCGACCGTAGGCTTCCGTTTCCTTTTGTTGTTATGCTCATGAAGGGCTTTGATGTTATTTTGGGTATGGACTAGTTATCATCATACCAGACAGTTATTGATTGCTATCGCCGAGGGTCACGGTTTGTACCTTGAGCGGGGAGTGTTTCTATTTCTTAGGGGACCGGGTTGGCAGTGTGTTGCCACCGATGTATGATCCACGAGGGCGGAGTGAGCTTAGTGGTCTACTTACTGGCTTTATGAGTGGTGAGTGCGATGAGACCCAGATTGTATTGCCGAGGGTGGTTTGTGAGTATTCGGATGTTTTTCCCGAGGATCTCGTTGATTTGCCACCTCACCGAGAGATTGAGTTCTCTATTGATTTAATGCCCGGCACGGCGCCGATTTCTATGGCACCTTATCGTTTTGCCCCAGCAGAGTTGGTTGAGTTGAAAGTCCAGCTCCAGGAATTGCTACATAAGGGCTTCATTCGCCCTAGTGTTTCGCCGTGGGGAGCACCGGCCCTCTTTGCTAAAAAGAAAGATGGTGCCTTGAGACTTTGTATCGACTACCGGAAGTTGAATCGGGCTACGGTTAAGAATAAGTACCCTATGCCCCGTATAGATGATTTGTTTGACCAGTTGAAGGGTTCCCGTTGTTTCTCTAAGATAGACTTGAGATCGGGTTACCACCAGTTGAGGGTCAGGAAGGAGGATATTCTGAAGACGGCATTCCGTATGCGGTATGGCCATTATGAGTTTCTGGTGATGCCATTTGGGCTCACCAATGCACCGGCAGTCTTTATGGACTTGATGAACCGGATCTTCCGGGAATTCTTGGATTGTTTTGTGGTCGTTTTCGTGGACGACATTCTTATCTATTCACCTTCTGAGGAAGAGCACGAGGAACACTTAAGAGTGGTACTTGAGTTGCTTAGAGCCCATAGGCTATATGCCAAGTTTGGGAAGTGTGAGTTCTGGCTAGGAGAAGTCAAGTTCTTAGGCCATGTGGTTTCTGAGGAAGGAGTGTCTGTTGATACGTCCAAGATTGAAGCAGTGCAAGATTGGGCACAGCCTAAGAGTGTGTTTGAGATCCGCATTTTTCTGGGATTAGCTGGGTATTATTGACGGTTTGTGAAGGATTTCTCCAGATTAGCTTCTCCGTTGACTAGATTGACTCGGAAGGAAGTCAAATTTGTGTGGAGTGAGACTTGTGAAAAGTCGTTCCAAGAACTGAAAGTTAGATTGACCACAGCTCTGGTCTTGATTATTCCGGAGAGAGGGTTGGGTTATTCAGTCTATTGTGATGCCTCACGAGAGGGTTTGGGTTGTGTGTTGATGCAAGAGGGGAAAGTGGTTGCCTGTGGCTCACGTCAGTTGAAAATACACAAGAAGAATTACCCTACACATGACCTAGAGTTAGCAGCAGTGATCTTTGCCTTAAAAATCTGGAGGCACTACCTTTATGGTGAGAGATTTGAGGTGTTCTCGGATCATAAGAGTCTGAAATATCTATTTACATAGAAAGACTTGAACTTGAGGCAGAGGAGGTGGATGGAGTTTATTGAGGATTACGACTTTAAATTGCATTATCATCCAGGAAAGGCCAATGTTGTGACCGATGCCCTTAGCAGAAAATCCATTAGTGATGTAGCTTGTGTAGCCATCCGGGAGTGGGAGATGTTGGGAGCACTTGGCGAGTTTGATTTGCTTCTGGGCGAATCTGTTGAGGCTGCGGCCTTGTTTTCTGTTGTTGTGCAGCCTACACTAGTGACTCGAGTGTTAGAGGCACAGAGAGGTGACCTTGAGGTAGAATCCCTCCGAGAGAAGATCTCCAGTGGGAAGATTGAGAAGGGTTTGACGGTGTATCCCGACCTGAGTGTGAGATACCGAGATCGTTTGTTTGTGTCGGAGTCTTGCCGAGAGGAGGTACTCCGAGAGTTTCACCATTCGCGCCTTGCGGTGCATCCAGGAGGCACTAAGATGTATCGGGATTTGGGCCGCCAGTTCTGGTGGCGGGGTATGAAGAGAGATGTGGCAGTTTTCGTGTCTAAGTGCCTTACTTGTCAACAAGTGAAGGCCGAGCATCAGAGGCCAGCGGGTTTGTTACAACCCTTGCCTATTGCCGAGTGGAAGTGGGAGCATGTCACTATGGACTTCGTTGTAGGTCTTCCGAGGACTCAGCGGGGTAGTGATGCTATTTGGGTGGTTGTAGACCGGTTGACTAAGTCGGCACACTTCATTCCTATGCGCGTGAGAGATTCGGTAGATCATCTTGCCGACTTGTATATTCGGGACATAGTGAGATTGCACGGGGCCCCAGTGATGATCGTCTCAGATAGAGACCCTCGTTTTACTGCCACGGTGTGACAGAGTTTGCAAAGTGCCTTGGGCACTAAGTTGACCTTTAGTACGGCTTATCATCCTCAGACTGACGGGCAGTCCGAGCGTACTGTTCAGATCCTTGAGGATATGCTTCGAGGTTGTGTCCTTGACTTCAGTGGGACGTGGGAGAGGCACTTGCCCTTAGTAGAGTTTGCCTACAACAACAGTTTCCAGTCTAGCATCGGTATGGCACCGTTTGAGGCCTTGTATGGCCAACCGTGTAGGTCTCCAGTTTGTTGGGCCGAGGTGGGTGATGCACCTTTGCTGGGTCCGAAGTTGGTGAGGGAAATGACAGAGAAGGTTGAGCTTATCCGTAGGAGGCTTGTTACAGACCAGAGGCATCAGAAATCTTATGTCGACCGTAGGAGGAGACCTTTGGTGTTTGAGGTAGGTGATCATGTCTTTCTAAAGATATCACCTAGGCGGGGATTGATAAGGTTTGGAAAGAGTGGAAAGTTGCCCCCTCGATTTATAGGTCCTTTTGAGATCCTTAAGAGGATTGGCGAGGTTGCTTATCGTTTAGCTTTGCTGCCGCAGTTGTCCGGAGTTCATGATGTGTTTCATGTAAGTATGCTTCGGAAGTATGAGCCGGATCCATCACATGTATTGGATTGGACCAACTTAGAGGTAGATGAGGATGCCTCGTATGAGGAGAGACCGGTTCAGGTCTTGGATAGGCGGGATCAAGTCCTGCGTGGCAAGACCATTCCCTTGGTAAAGGTTTTGTAGAAACATCGCGGAGTGGAGGAAGCCACTTAGGAACGTGAGTTAGAAGTCCGCGAGAAATATCTGGACTTGTTTGTTGATGTGTAATCATGTATTGAGATTTTGTAATTTTAATGAACTTTAAGAGCATTAAAGATGTCCTAAGTTGTAAAACATTGTGAATGTTTTGGTTTATGGAAGTACGTTTGAAACTTGCCTTGAAATGGAAGTTGATTATAATATCGCATATGTTGGCTATATTGTAGAAATGGAGTTTTATCTTGAAAATTGAATATGATATGGAAATAAGAATCATGTGTATTGAAAACTGTTGAAATGGAAAGGAAATGCATATTGAAATGTATATGTTGTGAAATGCCTCTTGATAAGAGATGGAATGACCGGTAGTGGGTCAAGTTGTTTAATGTTGAAATGTAACACTGTTTAAAATGGAGACAAACCTGTTTTTTTGAAATCTTGTGCTTAATTTCGGGAACGAAATTCTTTAAGGGGGGGAGGTTATAGCGATCCCGGGTTTTACCCCTTGTTGTACAGTGGTCTGGACCTGTTTCCGTGGACATTAGCAGTTGTTACTATCTTGTTTACATCCTTTCGTACTTTGTTTTTGAGTTATAGGATGTGTTGGGCAGGTTTGTTACAAGATGGTTGTGTTTGGAAATAAATGGTTGCTGCCCAGGTTTTTGGTCTTTCGCTCGAGCGAGGAGTTTGTCGCTCGAGCGAGCTCTTTGCCTTGGTCCTTCGCTCGAGCCAGGTTTTGTTCGCTCGAGCGAGAGTTGAGTTTTGTGTCTGGTGGCTCGAGCGAGCAGTCTTGCGCTCGAGCGTGCAACTGCGTCTCTTTTGAACCTGAGAGCTGTGGTTTTTGGCTCGAGCGAGCTTTCCTTTGCTCGAGCGAGCGAGGTGTATGTTTTCGAGTTCCTCGCTCGAGCGAGCATTCTGTCGCTCGAGCGTGCTTCTGGGTTGCAGACCTGAAGCTTTGAGTTTTTGGCTCGAGCGAGACTTTATTCGCTCGAGCGAGGGTTTCTTGTGTCTGGTCACTCGAGCGACCAAGTCTTCGCTCAAGCGAGCCTGTTTTATATCAGCAGACAGCAACGATTTTAAACATCACTTTTTCATTCCCTTCTCTTTTCAAACCCTAGATCCGAAACCCTCTCTCTCTAAACTTGTCTTCTCTCTAAGGTTTGATCTCTCTAGAGTGTGAATCTACCCTATGGCCTTTGTTAAAAAGATAGAGGGTGTTGAGAGCTTTGTTTTAATCTGAAAAAGTTGGGATTTGGAGCACGTTGGATTTTGGTCTTCATCTCGGTTTGAGCTCAAACTTTGAGGTAGGGATATCCTACTCCTCTTTATGAGCTTTGTCTTTGAATTTCAGCATTTTGATATGTTGGGGGTTGTTGTGTAATTTTGAGAAAGTTTGGGATCTTTATGTAATTTTCATAAAAGAGGGGTTTTAACTAAATTGAACCCATGTATATTTGTAGCATTGAAAATGGAAATTTCGTTATGAAATTGGTGGGAATGGGACCTTAGTGTCGGTGTTGAGAATTATGGGAAATTGCCCTAATTGGTTTAATAAATTAATTTGTATAATTAATTTGAGAAATGAGGAATTGAATTGGAAATGTTGAAATTGGGAATGTATGGAATTAAAGGGTGTAGTTGGATCATTTATCGCTCACCTAGTTGAAATGTTGATTTATTATCCATTTAGTGCATTTATTTCCTATTTAGAAATAACTGCTTTGGGCTATCGGTGGAGGATAGTCTTGATTGTTGTAGACAATGCATGATGATTAGGCAAACGAAAACTAATCAATGGAATGTGTCACTGAGTATGACGGTTGAATGAATACATTAACTTTATGTATTGATTGATGTATATAATAATTGTTTATATGCATTGTATTGTGTTGGAGAAGATAGGGGATGTACTCCACGGTTTAGGGGAAGATAGGGGATGGACCTCTAAACCGGGTGTTGTTGTGGGAGGAGATAGGGGATGGACTCCGTAGATACAGCTCATATGCTTATCTATTGATGCGTTGATACAGCTCATATGCTTATCTTTGGAAGTGTTGATACAGCTAATATGCTTATCTGTTGACGTGCTGATATAGCTAATATGCTTATCTATTGTGAAATGGGAAAATGTTTAATATGAGTTACTGTCTCATATAAGTTGCTTGGCTAGGTTCTGAGCCATGGTTATAAATTGAAATGAATAAGAAATGGAAAATGAAAAGTAAAATGAACTTGTATGTCATGAAACTATAATGTGATAAAAGTGGAGGTACCAGTGTTGGCCATCTATCAACTGTTAATCTTTTAGTCATTGTTCATAGTTGGTTTAGTATATTTCTACTGGGCTGTGGCTCATCCTATATGGGAACATCATTTGCAGGAACAGGTAGCATGCCACCTCCAAGGACATAACTTGGGAGGCTAGAGGCTGACAGACCTTTTTGGTGTTGCTTTCTTTTGATGTATTACATGTAAACTCAAGCTTAGGGCTTAATGTGTATATGAATTAATACTCATTTCTTGTAACCAAGTGTTGGCATGGAAAGTTGTAAGCCCCTAGGGCCTTTACTTTTGTTGTCAACATGTAATACTTTTTGTAAGGAATTACTCTGATGAATAGAAGGATGTTGATCTTTTAGATATCACCGCATGTCAATATTGATGGGTTTAGTGTTATTATTTTGAGGGCGTGACAAGTAAATTCCCAAAAAATTACAAGAATTTTTTTTGTGAATTAATCAGTAAATTATGAGTAAATTACTCAATAAATTCTCAGAAAATTCTATACAAATTCAAAGTAATTTCTTAGTAAATTATTCAGCAAATTACTCCATAAATTCGTAGTAAATTCTCAATAAATTACTCGTTAAGTTTTCAATAAATTCTCTATAAATTACTTTGTAAATTATCTGTAAATTTTTAGTAAATTGTTTAATATATTGTAAATAAATTACTCAGAAAATTTTCAATAAATTCTAAGAAAATTCTCAATAAATTCTGTATAAATTCTTGGTAAATTACTCATAAAATTATCAAAAAAAATCGTGAATTACTTTGTTAATTCTCAGTAAATTATTCGAACATTAATTAGTGAATTTCCTATAAATTCTTAGTAAATTATTCAATAAATTCTAAGTAAATTACTTAGTAAATTCTCAATAAATTAATCCATAAAGTCTAAGTAAATTATCAACAAATTCTTAGTAACTTACTCAGTAAATTCTCAATAAATTACTTAGTAATTTCCAACTAAATTACCCAGCGAAGAACTTAACAATTTATCAATAAATTTCTTAGACAACTCGCAGTAAATTCACAATAAATTACTCAGTAAATTCTCATTAAATTACTCAGTAAAATTCTCAATAAATTACACGCAAAATTCTCAGAAAATTATTCAGTAAATTATTAGAAAATTCTGTGTAAATTCTTAGAAAATCAATAGAATTTTTTTTTTGAATTACTCAGAAAATTACTCTGTAATTCTCAGAAAATTTTGTATAAATTATGGGTAAATTACTCAGTAAATTCACATAAATTTTTTAAAAAATTACTCAGCAAATTGCTCTGTAAATTCTCAATAAATTATCGGTGAATTACTCAATAAATTCTAAGAAAATTCTCAATAAATTATGAGTAAATTACTCATTAAATTCACAGTAAATTCTCAATAAATTACTCAGTAAATTGCTTCATAAATGATTGGTAAGTTTCTAGAAAATTACTCAACAAATTCTCAGTAAATTCTCAATAAACTCTTTGTAATTTACTGAGTAAATTCTCAATAAATTACTCCTTAAATTCTCAGTAAATTAAAAGTAAATTAATGAGTGAATTATTCAGTAATTTATTAGTAAATTACTCGATAAATTCTCTGTAAATTACTCAGTAAATTATTGGTAAATTCTTTGTAAATTACTCAGTAAATTACTTCGTAAATTCTCACTAAATTACTCAGGAAATTTCTCATTAAATTACACGTAAAATTCTCTATAAATTATTCAGCAAATTCTTAGTAATTTATCAAAAAATTCTGAGTAAATTCACAAAAAATTACAAGAATTTTTTTTGTGAATTAATCAGTAAATTATGAGTAAATTACTCAAAAAATTGTCAGAAAATTCTATATAAATTCAGAGTAATTTCTTAGTAAATTATTCAGCAAATTAATTCATAAATTCGTAGTAAATTCTCAATAAATTACTCGTTAAGCTTTCAATAAATTCTCTATAAATTACATTGTAAATTATTCGTAAATTATTTAATAAATTGTAAATAAATTACTCAGAAAATTTTCAATAAATTCTAAGAAAATTCTGTATAAATTCCGAGTAAATTACTCGGTAAATTCTCTGTAAATTACCCAGTTAATTATCCATAAGTTCTCAAAAAATTCTGAGTCAATTACTTAGTAAATTACTCAGTAAATTATTAGAAAATTACTCTGTAAATTCCAAGAAAATAACGCAGTAAATTATCTGTAAATTCTTAGTAAATTATTTAATAAATTCTAAATAAATTACTGAGTAAATTCTCAACAAATTACTCCTTAAATTCTCAGTAAATTACAAGTAAATTAATGAGTGAATTATTCAGTAATTTATCAGTAAATTACTCGATAAATTCTCTGTAAATTACTCAGTAAATTATTGGTAAATTCTTTGTAAATTACTCAGTAAATTACTTCGTAAATTCTCACTAAATTACTCAGGAAATTTCTCATTAAATTACACGTAAAATTCTCTATAAATTATTCAGCAAATTCTTAGTAATTTATCAAAAAATTCTGAGTAAATTCACAAAAAATTACAAGAATTTTTTTTGTGAATTAATCAGTAAATTATGAGTAAATTACTCAAAAAATTGTCAGAAAATTCTATATAAATTCAGAGTAATTTCTTAGTAAATTATTCAGCAAATTAATTCATAAATTCGTAGTAAATTCTCAATAAATTACTCGTTAAGCTTTCAATAAATTCTCTATAAATTACATTGTAAATTATCCGTAAATTATTTAATAAATTCTAAGAAAATTCTGTATAAATTCCGAGTAAATTACTCGGTAAATTCTCTATAAATTACCCAGTTAATTATCCATAAGTTCTCAAAAAATTATGAGTCAATTACTTAGTAAATTACTCAGTAAATTATTAGAAAATTACTCTGTAAATTCCAAGAAAATAACGCAGTAAATTATCTGTAAATTCTTAGTAAATTATTTAATAAATTCTAAATAAATTACTGAGTAAATTCTCAACAAATTACTCCTTAAATTCTCAGTAAATTACAAGTAAATTAATGAGTGAATTATTCAGTAATTTATCAGTAAATTACTCGATAAATTCTCTGTAAATTACTCAGTAAATTATTGGTAAATTCTCTGTAAATTACTCAGTAAATTACTTCGTAAATTCTCACTAAATTACTCAGGAAATTTCTCATTAAATTACACATAAAATTCTCTATAAATTATTCAGCAAATTCTTAGTAATTTATCAAAAAATTCTGAGTAAATTCACAAAAAATTACAAGAATTTTTTTTGTGAATTAATCAGTAAATTATGAGTAAATTACTCAAAAAATTGTCAGAAAATTCTATATAAATTCAAAGTAATTTCATAGTAAATTATTCAGCAAATTACTTCATAAATTCGTAGTAAATTCTCAATAAATTACTCGTTAAACTTTCAATAAATTCTCTATAAATTACATTGTAAATTATCTGTAAATTATTTAATAAATTGTAAATAAATTACTCAGAAAATTTTCAATAAATTCTAAGAAAATTCTGCATAAATTTCGAGTAAATTACTCGGTAAATTCTCTGTAAATTACTCAGTTAATTATCCATAAGTTCTCAAAAAATTCTGAGTCAATTACTTAATAAATTACTCAGTAAATTATTAGAAAATTACTTTGTAAATTCCAAGAAAATAACGCAGTAAATTATCTGTAAATTCTTAGTAAATTATTTAATAAATTCTAAATAAATTACTGAGCAAATTCTCAATAAATTACTCCTTAAACTCTCAGTAAATTACAAGTAAATTAATGAGTGAATTATTCAGTAATTTATCAGTAAATTACTCGATAAATTCTCTGTAAATTACTCAGTAAATTATTGGTAAATTCTCTGTAAATTACTCAGTAAATTACTTCGTAAATTCTCACTAAATTACTCAGGAAATTTCTCATTAAATTACACATAAAATTCTCTATAAATTATTCAGCAAATTCTTAGTAATTTATCAAAAAATTCTGAGTAAATTCACAAAAAATTACAAGAATTTTTTTTGTGAATTAATCAGTAAATTATGAGTAAATTACTCAAAAAATTGTCAGAAAATTCTATATAAATTCAAAGTAATTTCATAGTAAATTATTCAGCAAATTACTTCATAAATTCGTAGTAAATTCTCAATAAATTACTCGTTAAACTTTCAATAAATTCTCTATAAATTACATTGTAAATTATCTGTAAATTATTTAATAAATTGTAAATAAATTACTCAAAAAATTTTCAATAAATTCTAAGAAAATTCTGCATAAATTTCGAGTAAATTACTCGGTAAATTCTCTGTAAATTACTCAGTTAATTATCCATAAGTTCTCAAAAAATTCTGAGTCAATTACTTAATAAATTACTCAGTAAATTATTAGAAAATTACTTTGTAAATTCCAAGAAAATAACGCAGTAAATTATCTGTAAATTCTTAGTAAATTATTTAATAAATTCTAAATAAATTACTGAGCAAATTCTCAATAAATTACTCCTTAAACTCTCAGTAAATTACAAGTTAATTAATGAGTGAATTATTCAGTAATTTATCAGTAAATTACTCGATGAATTCTCTGTAAATTACTCAGTAAATTGTTGGTAAATTCTCTATATATTACTCAGTAAATTACTTCGTAAATTATCACTAAATTACTTCAGAAATTTCTCATTAAATTACACATAAAATTCTCTATAAATTATTCAGCAAATTCTTAGTAATTTATCAAAAAATTCTGAGTAAATTCACAAAAAATTACAAGAATTTTTTTGTGTGAATTTGTAACGCCCTCAAAATAATAACATTAAACCCATCAAATAAGACATGCGTTGATGTATAAACAAACCACCTTCTATTATTCATTAGCGTCTCATTACATAAGTATTACATGTTAACATCATAACAAAATGCCCTACGGGCTTACAGCTTTCCAAGTTAACACTTGGTTACAACAAAGAGTACTAACTCGATACACATTAAGCCCTTGGCTTGAAGTTACATGTAATACATCAAAAGTAAAACAACAAAACATGTCCGCCTCTAGCCTCCCAGCTATGTCCTTGGAGGTGGCATGCTTCCTGTACCTGAAAATGATGTTCCCATATAGGGTGAGCCACAGCCCAGTAGAAATACACTAAACCAACCATGAACAATGACTAAAACATTAGCAATTGATAGATGGCCAACACTGATACAATCACATAAATTTCATATTTATGTCTTACAACTTATGAGTCTAAGTTACCTTTCATTTTCCCTTTTTCAACAGATAAGCATGTCAGCTCTATCATCATTTCAACAGATATGTATAAAAACTATATCTCACATTCAGATAAGCATAAAAGCTATATCCACATTCTCAACAGATATGTATATCAACAATATCCACAGATAAGCATACAAGCTGTATCCACATTCTACAACAGATATGTATATCAACAATATCCACAGATAAGCATACAAGCTGTATCCACACTTCACAAAGATAAGCATATGAGCTCTATCTTCACTTCTCTAGACAAGCATATGAGCTCTGTCTACGGAGTTCATCCCCTATCTCCTCCCAATACCTATCCGGTTTAGAGGTACATCCCCTATCTTCCCCTAAACCGCGGAGTACATCCCCTATCTCCTCCTCTACACATAACGTATACAAACACAAAGGTTCTATATACAACCACTCAATACATATAATTAATGTATTCAATCAACCGTCAAGTTCCATGACACATTTCATTGATTAGTTCCAGTTTACCTAACCATCAAGCATTGTCTACAACAATCACGACTATCCTCCACCGATAGCCCAACGCAGTTATTTCTAAACAGAAAATAAATGCACAATGGATATTCAATCGACATTTCATTTCTCATTTCTCACAATTAATTTTCTCAATTAATTAAACAATGTAATTAGGCCAATTCCCATAATTAACATTTCAACCCTTAGGTCCCATTTTCATCAATGATTCAACATCAATTCCATTCTTCTATGCCAAACATGCATCTAGGTTTATTATGAATAAAACCCCAACTTTTGTAAAATTACACAAAAGCCCCAAACTTTCACAAAATTACCAAACCAAGCCCAACATCTCAAAATACCAAAATTTAAAGACAAAACCCATAGAGAGGAGTAGGTTATCCCTACCTCAAATTCGGAGCCCCAAAGGAGATGAAGACCAAAACCAAAATGCTCCAAACCTCGAAATTTTCAGATCAAAAGGAAGCTCTCGACGATCAACACAACTTTTGTGAAGACACAAGGTGAGTAAACGATCCTTACTAGATCAAATCTAAGAGAGAAGGGCCGATTTAGAGTGAGAAGCTCTGAAAATGGCTTTTTGGAAAAGTAAGAGAGAGAAGAGAAAGCAAAAAGTGATTTGAAAAGGCACAAATTCGGGACTTTAACCCAGTCTCCCGCTCGAGCGTAAAACACCCCGCTCGAGCGGCCACTCACAGACTTACGCTCGAGCGGCCAACCTCCCGCTCGAGCGCAGAATGCACTCGCTCAGCACTTTTGCAGAACCAGACCTCCGCTCGAGCTCCCAACCCTACGCTCGAGCGTACAACACTGCACAACAAATACTGGATGGGTGTATTCCACGCTCGAGCGCCAACATCTCCGCTCGAGCGGACAGGCCAAAGATTTAGGCAACTAGTTTTGGTTTCTAAACTCAACCAACCTGAAACAAACCCACCCAACACATCCCATAACTCAAATATGAAGTAAAGAGGATGCAAACAAGATAATAGTCAACTACCAACATCTACAGACACAAGTCTGGATCACTATACAACAAGGGTAAACCCGAGATCGCTATAACCTCCCCCCCTTAAAGAATTTCGTCCCCGAAATTAAGCACCAGTTTTCAAAACAAGTTTTCTTCCATTTTAAACAATGCTATATTTTAACATTCGACAATTCGACCCATTACCGGTCATCCCATCCCTTAAACAAGAGACATATCACAATATGTAAACAACATATGTACTTTCAACATGCATCAACATTATGCACTATCCTTCCAATTTCAACAATATGTTCAACAGATATGATGTTACATTCAACTTCCATATGAGGCAAGTTCCAAAACATACTACCAATAATCAAAACATTCTCAATGTTTCACAACTTAAGACATATATAAAAGCTCTTAAGTTCAACAAAATGTAAAATTCAAATACAAGATTACATATCAATAAACAAGTCCGGATATTTCTCACGGACTTCCAACTCACGTTCCCAAGTGGCTTCCTCCACTCCGTGATGTTTCCACAAGACTTTCACCAAAGGAATGGTCTTGCCACGCAGGACCTGGTCCCGCCTATCCAAGACCCGAACCGGTCTCTCCTCATACGAGGCATCCTCATCTACCTCTAAATCAGTCCAATCTAACACATGTGATGGATCTGGCTCATACTTCCGAAGCATACTCACATGAAACACGTCATGCACCCCGGACAACTGCGGCGGTAAGGCTAACCGATAAGCAACCTCGCCAATCCTCTCAAGGATCTCAAAAGGACCAATAAACCGAGGGGATAACTTCCCACTCTTCCCAAATCTCATCAGGCCTCGCCTAGGTGATATTTTCAGAAAAACATGATCACCTACCTCAAACGCCAAAGGCCTCCTCCTACGGTCGGCATAACTCTTTTGTCGACTCTGGGCTGTAACAAGCCTCCTACGGATAAGCTCAACTTTCTCCGTCGTCTCCCTAACCAACTCCGGACCCAACAAAGGTGCATCACCCACCTCGGCCCAACAAACTGGAGACCTACACGGTCGGCCATACAAGGCCTCAAACGGTGCCATACCGATGCTAGACTGAAAACTGTTGTTGTAGGCAAACTCTACCAAGGGTAAGTGCCTCTCCCACGTCCCACTGAAGTCCAGGACACAACCCCGAAGCATATCCTCGAGGATCTGAATAGTACGCTCGGACTGCCCGTCAGTCTGAGGATGATAAGCCGTACTAAAGGTCAACTTAGTGCCCAAGGCACTCTGCAAACTCTGCCACAACCTAGCAGTAAATCGAGGGTCTCTATCTGAGACAATCGTCACTGGGACCCCGTGCAATCTCACTACGTCCCGAACATACAAATCGGCAAGATGATCCACCGAATCTCGCACGCGCATAGGAATAAAGTGCGCCGACTTAGTCAACCGGTCTACAACCACCCAAATAGCATCACTACCCCGTTGAGTCCTCGGAAGACCTACAACGAAGTCCATAGTGACATGCTCCCACTTCCACTCGGCAATAGGCAAGGGTTGCAACAAACCCGCTGGCCTCTGATGCTCGGCCTTCACTTGCTGGCAAGTAAGGCACTTCGATACGAAAACAGCCACATCTCTCTTCATACCCCGCCACCAAAACTGGCGACCCAAATCCTGATACATCTTAGTACCTCCCGGATGCACCGCAAGGCGCGAATGGTGAAACTCTCGGAGTACTTCCTCACGGCAAGACTCCGGTACCAACAAACGGTCTCGGTATCTCACACTCAGGTCGGGATACACCGTCAAACCCTTCTCAACTGTCCCACTGGTGATCTTCTCTCGGAGGGATTCTACCTCAAGGTCACCTCTCTGTGCCTCTAACACTCTAGTCACAAGTGTAGGCTGCGAAACAACAGAAAACAAGGCCGCAGCCTCAACAGATTCGCCCAGTAGCAAATCAAACTCGCCAAGTGCTCCCAACATCTCCCATTCCCGGATGGCTATACAAGCTACATCACTAATGGTCTTCCTACTAAGGGCATCGGCCACAACATTGGCCTTTCCCGGATGATAATGTAACTCAAAATCATAATCCTCGATGAACTCCATCCATCTCCTCTGCCTCAGATTCAAGTCTCTCTGTGTAAACAGATACTTCAAACTCTTGTGGTCCGAGAACACCTCGAACTTCTCACCATAAAGGTAGTGCCTCCAGATTTTCAAGGCAAAGATCACTGCTGCTAACTCTAGGTCGTGTGTGGGGTAATTCTTCTCGTGTATTTTCAACTGACGTGAGCTATAAGCTACCACTTTTCCCTCTTGCATCAACACACAACCCAAACCCTCTCGTGAAGCATCACAATAAACTGCATAACCCAACCCTCTCTCCGGAATAATCAACACCGGAGCGGTGGTCAATCTAACTTTCAACTCTTGGAACGACTTTTCACAAGTCTCACTCCACACAAACTTGACTCCCTTCTGAGTCAGTCTAGTCAACGGTGACGCTAATCTGGAGAAATCTTTCACAAACCGACGGTAATACCCAGCTAATCCCAGAAAACTGCGGATCTCAAACACACTCTTAGGCTGTGCCCAATCTTGCACTGCCTCAACCTTGGATGTATCAACAGACACCCCTTCCCCGGATACCACGTGACCTAAGAATTTGACTTCCCCCAGCCAGAACTCACACTTCCCAAACTTGGCATACAGCCTATGGGCTCTAAGTAACTCAAGCACCACTCTCAAGTGTGCCTCGTGCTCCTCCTCAGAAGACGAATAGATAAGGATATCGTCCACGAAAACAACCACAAATCGGTCTAAGAACTCCCGGAAAATCCGGTTCATCAAGTCCATAAAGACTGCCGGTGCATTGGTAAGTCCGAATGGCATCACCAAAAACTCGTAATGGCCATACCGCGTACGGAATGCCGTCTTAGGAATATCTTCCTCCCTGACCCTCAACTGATGGTAACCCGATCTCAAGTCTATCTTAGAGAAACAACGGGAACCCTTCAACTGGTCAAACAAATCATCTATACGGGGCATAGGGTACTTATTCTTAACCGTAGCCCGATTCAACTTCCGGTAATCTATACACAATCTCAAGGCACCATCTTTCTTTTTAACAAAGAGGGCCGGCGCTCCCCACGGTGAAACACTAGGGCGAACAAAGCCCTTATCGAGCAACTCCTGGAGCTGAACCTTCAACTCAACCAACTCTGCTGGAGCAAAACGGTAAGGTGCCATAGAAATCGGCGCCGTACCAGGCACTAAATCAATAGAGAACTCTATCTCTCGGTGAGGTGGCAAACTAACAAGATCTTCGGGAAAGACATCCGAATACTCACAAACCACCCTCGGTAACACAACCTGGGTCTCACCACTCTCACCACTCTCAAAGCTAGCAAGTAGACTACTAAGCTCACTTCGCCCTCGCGAATCATACCCCGGTGGCAAAACACTACCAACCCGGTCTCCCAAGAAATGGAACCACTCCCCGCTCAAGGTACACAATGTAACCCTCTGGCGGTAGCAATCAATAACAGCCCGGTATGACGATAACCAGTCCATACCCAAAATAACATCAAAACCCTTCATGGGCATGACAACAAACGGAAAAGGAAGCCTATAGTCGGCGACCTCTATATCACAACCTCTAACACCCTGTTTCAGAATCAACTCACCACCCAAAGGCGATACCACACAAATAGGAGATGCTAACTGTGCTAACTCCAATTCCAAAATAGATGCAAATGCAGCAGATACAAAAGAATGAGATGCACCCGTGTCTATCAACACACTAGCAACTGAGTTGCAAAACAGAAAAGTACCTCTCACCACTGATGGAGCCGGTGCTAAATCCTGCGCGGTAACAGCATACACGCGCCCCGTAGGCCCCTGGTCTACCTGCTCACCTCTCGGAGCAAAAGACTGCTGCACAGACTGGGATGACGAAACTCCCGGATTGGCCCTCGAGGCCTGCACAGACTGAGCTGGCTGAAAACCCTGCGTCTGCCTAGAACCAGACGCTCCCGAAGTGGCACTCAACTGTGGGCAAAACCTCTTCATGTGCCCAGGTTGTCCACACTGATAACAAGTCAAGAGCTGCCCCCTGCCCAAACTCTGACTCTGCGGTCTAGCTGAAAAAGAAGCAGCTTTCTGACCCCCACCCTTCTGCAGGCAAACTGAAGCCTTGTGACCCAACTGGCCACACTTGTAACAGGTGAAATCCCCCTGACCACCTCTCCCGGAGCCTGCACTCGGCACTGGGAAGGTCGATCTAGCAACACCACCCTGCGACTGCTGAGGGTTAGAACCCCTCTGCCTCCTGCCATCACTCTGACTATCCTGGCTCCTCTTGGAGCCTCTCTGACCCTCATCCTCCTCCTGCATCATAAGCTCCATATGAGCTGCAGCATCCACTAGGTGTCTATACTCTCGAATATAAGACCCACCAATTCTCAACTTGAGGCCCCGTCTCAACTTCCGCTCAAACTCATAGCAACGGCGTTCCTCAGACGCCACCAGTTCAGGTGCAAACCTGGACAAACTGGTAAAAGTAGCCTCAAACTCGGCCACTGACAAGCCCTGCTGATTAAGCCGGCTAAACTGATCCCTCAGCTTCTCTCTAGCTACTGCAGACAAAAACCTCTCCTGAAAAGCATTCACAAATGCCTCCCAAGTCCCACCAACACGAGCCTTCTCGTATTTCCACCATTGACCCGCATCTCCCTTCAGCTGGAAGGATGCCAAGGTCACTTTCAGTGCTCCGTCCTCGATGCCAAGCATCTCAAACGTCTTCGTTGTCTGTTCGAGCCATTCATCTGCCTTAAGCGGCTCTTTAGGATCCCCGATAAACTCGTCCGGATTACACCGAAAGAACTCCCTCTTCAAGAAGGAAGGCCCTGCCTCAACTGCCTGATTCTCAGCCCTAAGAATACCCAAAGCTCCTGCTAACTCTCTGGCCAAGGCACCCATAGCCTGCTGACCCACTGGCTCGGCCACATTGGCCTGACCAACTCCCTCCTGCACTGCCGGAACCTCCTCCGGTAACGGTACTTCCTGCCTCGCAGGTCTACCACGCCTAGCACCCCTTCCTCGTCCTGACATCCTAATAAAGGCAACACAGAACGTTAGCACATTCACAAATGTGCCGAAACTAGACACTCACGTCCTAATGCATGGACAACTGTAATTCACTCCACATAAGCACATAAACACATAAGCACTTACGAACTTCATTTCCGGATAATGATAGTCCCGAGGCGTTACTAGAGTTCCGGTTAGAAATAGCATTGATCAAGTGCTTTTCCAACAAGACTCCCAGAAACTCAAGGATCCAATCAATATCCCAGAAATTAAATCCCATACCCACATAGTCACATAAGCATGTTATCACTTAAGCACATAGCCTATGATACCACATCTAAGTCTCTATCAAGCGAGACAAACCCATTGTGATCCTAATCACTTCCCACGTACCCAAAGTATTCGAACCCGGTACGCTCTGATACCAAGTTGTAACGCCCTCAAAATAATAACATTAAACCCATCAAATAAGACATGCGTTGATGTATAAACAAACCACCTTCTATTATTCATTAGCGTCTCATTACATAAGTATTACATGTTAACATCATAACAAAATGCCCTACGGGCTTACAGCTTTCCAAGTTAACACTTGGTTACAACAAAGAGTACTAACTCGATACACATTAAGCCCTTGGCTTGAAGTTACATGTAATACATCAAAAGTAAAACAACAAAACATGTCCGCCTCTAGCCTCCCAGCTATGTCCTTGGAGGTGGCATGCTTCCTGTACCTGAAAATGATGTTCCCATATAGGGTGAGCCACAGCCCAGTAGAAATACACTAAACCAACCATGAACAATGACTAAAACATTAGCAATTGATAGATGGCCAACACTGATACAATCACATAAATTTCATATTTATGTCTTACAACTTATGAGTCTAAGTTACCTTTCATTTTCCCTTTTTCAACAGATAAGCATGTCAGCTCTATCATCATTTCAACAGATATGTATAAAAACTATATCTCACATTCAGATAAGCATAAAAGCTATATCCACATTCTCAACAGATATGTATATCAACAATATCCACAGATAAGCATACAAGCTGTATCCACATTCTACAACAGATATGTATATCAACAATATCCACAGATAAGCATACAAGCTGTATCCACACTTCACAAAGATAAGCATATGAGCTCTATCTTCACTTCTCTAGACAAGCATATGAGCTCTGTCTACGGAGTTCATCCCCTATCTCCTCCCAATACCTATCCGGTTTAGAGGTACATCCCCTATCTTCCCCTAAACCGCGGAGTACATCCCCTATCTCCTCCTCTACACATAACGTATACAAACACAAAGGTTCTATATACAACCACTCAATACATATAATTAATGTATTCAATCAACCGTCAAGTTCCATGACACATTTCATTGATTAGTTCCAGTTTACCTAACCATCAAGCATTGTCTACAACAATCACGACTATCCTCCACCGATAGCCCAACGCAGTTATTTCTAAACAGAAAATAAATGCACAATGGATATTCAATCGACATTTCATTTCTCATTTCTCACAATTAATTTTCTCAATTAATTAAACAATGTAATTAGGCCAATTCCCATAATTAACATTTCAACCCTTAGGTCCCATTTTCATCAATGATTCAACATCAATTCCATTCTTCTATGCCAAACATGCATCTAGGTTTATTATGAATAAAACCCCAACTTTTGTAAAATTACACAAAAGCCCCAAACTTTCACAAAATTACCAAACCAAGCCCAACATCTCAAAATACCAAAATTTAAAGACAAAACCCATAGAGAGGAGTAGGTTATCCCTACCTCAAATTCGGAGCCCCAAAGGAGATGAAGACCAAAACCAAAACCAAAATGCTCCAAACCTCGAAATTTTCAGATCAAAAGGAAGCTCTCGACGATCAACACAACTTTTGTGAAGACACAAGGTGAGTAAACGATCCTTACTAGATCAAATCTAAGAGAGAAGGGCCGATTTAGAGTGAGAAGCTCTGAAAATGGCTTTTTGGAAAAGTAAGAGAGAGAAGAGAAAGCAAAAAGTGATTTGAAAAGGCACAAATTCGGGACTTTAACCCAGTCTCCCGCTCGAGCGTAAAACACCCCGCTCGAGCGGCCACTCACAGACTTACGCTCGAGCGGCCAACCTCCCGCTCGAGCGCAGAATGCACTCGCTCAGCACTTTTGCAGAACCAGACCTCCGCTCGAGCTCCCAACCCTACGCTCGAGCGTACAACACTGCACAACAAATACTGGATGGGTGTATTCCACGCTCGAGCGCCAACATCTCCGCTCGAGCGGACAGGCCAAAGATTTAGGCAACTAGTTTTGGTTTCTAAACTCAACCAACCTGAAACAAACCCACCCAACACATCCCATAACTCAAATATGAAGTAAAGAGGATGCAAACAAGATAATAGTCAACTACCAACATCTACAGACACAAGTCTGGATCACTATACAAGGGTAAACCCGAGATCGCTATAGAATTAATCAGTAAATTATGAGTAAATTACTCAAAAAATTGTCAAAAAATTCTTGTTAAATTCAAAGTAATTTCTTCGTAAATTATTCAGCAAATTACTCCATAAATTCGTAGTAAATTCTCAATAAATTACTCGTTAAGTTTTCAATAAATTCTCTATAAATTACTTTGTAAATTATCTGTAAATTTTTAATAAATTATTTAATAAATTGTAAATAAATTACTCAAAAAATTCTCAATAAATTATGTATAAATTCTTGGTAAATTACTCATAAAATTATCAAAAACAAATTCGTGAATTACTTTGTCAATTCTCAGTAAATTATTCGAACATTAATTAGAGAATTTCCTGTAAATTCTCAGTAAATTACTTTATAAATTCTCTGTAAATTATTCAATAAATTCTAAGTAAATTACTTAGTAAATTCTCAATAAATTAATCCATAAAGTCTAAGTACATTATCAATAAATTCTTACTAACTTACTCAGTAAATTCTCAATAAATTACTTATTAATTTCCAACTAAATTACCCAGTGAAGAACTTAACAATTTATCAGTAAAGTTCTTAGTCAATTCGCCATAAATTCTCAATAAATTACTCAGTAAATTCTCATTAAATTACACAGTAAAATTCTCAATAAACTACATGCAAAATTCCCATAAAATTATTCAGTAAATTCTTAGTAAATTATTAGAAAATTATGTGTAAATTCCCAGAAAATCATTAGAAATTTTTTTGTGAATAACTCAGTAAATTATGAGTAAATTACTCTGTAAATTCTCAGAAAATTTTGTATAAATTCTTGTTAATTACTTAGTAAGTTCACAGAAATTTTTAAAAAAATTACTCAGCAAATTACTCTGTAAATTCTCAATAAATTATCCGTTAAATTTTCAATAAATTCTCTATAAATTACTCAGTTAATTATCGGTGAATTACTCAATAAATTTAAAGTAAATTACTTTGAAAATTTTCAATAAATTCTGAGAAAATTCTCAATAAATTATGAGTAAATTACTCATTAAATTCACAGTAAATTCTCAATAAATTACTCAGTAAATTGCTTCATAAATGATTGGTAAGTTTCTAGAAAATTACTCAACAAATTCTCAGTAAATTCTCAATAAAATCTTAGTAATTTACTGAGTAAATTCTAAATAAATTACTAAGTAAATTCATAGTAAATTATTTGGTGAATTACTCACTGAATTTATCTGTAAATTACGCAGTAAATTCGCAGTAAATTACTCGGTAAATTCTCAATAAATTCTCTGTAAATTACTCAGTTAATTATCGATAAGTTCTCAAAAAATTATGAGTCAATTATTTAGTAAATTACTCAGTAAATTATTAGAAAATTACTCTGTAAATTCCAAGAAAATAACACAGTAAATTATCTGTAAATTCTTAGTAAATTCTAAATAAATTACTGAGTAAATTCTCAATAAATTACTCCTTAAACTCTCAGTAAATTACAAGTAAATTAATGAGTGAATTATTCAGTAATTTATGAGTAAATTACTCGATAAATTCTCTGTAAATTACTCAGTAAATTATTGGTAAATTCTCTGTAAATTACTCAGTAAATTACTTCGTAAATTATCACTAAATTACTCAGGAAATTTCTCATTAAATTATACGTAAAATTCTCTATAAATTATTCAGCAAATTCTTAGTAATTTATCAGAAAATTCTGAGTAAATTCACAAAAAACTACAAGAATTTTTTTTTGTGAATTAATCAGTAAATTATGAGTAAATTACTCATTAAATTCTCAGAAAATTCTTAGTAAATTCAAAGTAATTTCTTAGTAAATTATTCAGCAAATTACTCCATAAATTCATAGTAAATTCTCAATAAATTACTCGTTAAGTTTTCAATAAATTCTCTATAAATTACTTTGTAAATTATCTGTAAATTTTCAGTAAATTATTTAATAAATTGAAAATAAATTACTCAGAAAATTCTCAATAAATTATGTATAAATTCTTGGTAAATTACTCATAAAATTATCAAAAACAAATTCCTGAATTACTTTGTCAATTCTCAGTAAATTATTCGAACATTAATTAGAGAATTTCCTGTAAATTCTCAGTCAATTACTTTATAAATTCTCTGTAAATTATTCAATAAATTCTAAGTAAATTACTTAGTAAATTCTCAATAAATTAATCCATAAAGTCTAAGTACATTATCAATAAATTCTTACTAACTTACTCAGTAAATTCTCATTAAATTACTCAGTAAAATTCTCAATAAACTACACGCAAAATTCCCAGAAAATTATTCAGTAAATTATTAGAAAATTCTGTGTAAATTCCCAGAAAATCATTAGAAATTTTTTTGTGAATAACTCAGTAAATTATGAGTAAATTACTCTGTAAATTCTCAGAAAATTTTGTATAAATTCTTGTTAATTACTCAGTAAGTTCACAGAAATTTTTTAAAAAATTACTCAGCAAATTACTCTGTAAATTCTCAATAAATTATCCGTTAAATTTTCAATAAATTCTCTATAAATTACTCAGTTAATTATCGGTGAATTACTCAATAAATTTAAAGTAAATTACTTTGAAAATTTTTAATAAATTCGGAGAAAATTCTCAATAAATTATGAGTAAATTACTCATTAAATTCACAGTAAATTCCCAATAAATTACACAGTAAATTGCTTCATAAATGATTGGTAAGTTTCTAGAAAATTACTCAACAAATTCTCAGTAAATTCTCAATAAAATCTTAGTAATTTACTGAGTAAATTCTAAATAAATTACTAAGTAAATTCACAGTAAATTATTTGGTGAATTACTCACTGAATTTATCTGTAAATTACGCAGTAAATTCGCAGTAAATTACTCGGTAAATTCTCAATAAATTCTCTTTAAATTACTCAGTTAATTATCGATAAGTTCTCAAAAAATTATGAGTCAATTATTTAGTAAATTACTCAGTAAATTATTAGAAAATTACTCTGTAAATTCCAAGAAAATAACGCAGTAAATTATCTGTAAATTTTTAGTAAATTCTAAATAAATTACTGAGTAAATTCTCAATAAATTACTCCTTAAACTCTCAGTAAATTACAAGTAAATTAATGAGTGAATTATTCAGTAATTTATCAGTAAATTACTCGATAAATTCTCTGTAAATTACTCAATAAATTATTGGTAAATTCTCTGTAAATTATCACTAAATTACTCAGGAAATTTCTCATTAAATTACATGTAAAATTCTCTATAAATTATTCAGCAAATTCTTAGTAATTTATCAGAAAATTCTGAGTAAATTCACCAAAAATTACAATAATTTTTTTTTTGTGAATTAATCAGTAAATTACTCATTAAATTCTCAGAAAATTCTTAGTAAATTCAAAGTAATTTCTTAATAAATTATTCAGCAACTTACTCCATAAATTCGTAGTAAATTCTCAATAAATTACTCGTTAAGTTTTCAATAAATTCTCTATAAATTACTTTGTAAATTATCTGTAAATTTTCAGTAAATTATTTAATAAATTGTAAATAAATTACTCAGAAAATTCTCAATAAATTATGTATAAATTCGTGGTAAATTACTCATAAAATTATCAAAAACAAATTCGTGAATTACTTTTGTCAATTCTCAGTAAATTATTCGCACATTAATTAGAGAATTTCCTGTAAATTCTCAGTAAATTACTTTATAAATTCTCTGTAAATTATTCAATAAATTCTAAGTAAATTACTTAGTAAATTCTCAATAAATTAATCCATAAAGTCTAAGTACATTATCAATAAATTCTTACTAACTTACTCAGTAAATTCTCATTAAATTACTCAGTAAAATTCTTAATAAACTACACGCAAAATTCCCAGAAAATTATTCAGTAAATTCTTAGTAAATTATTAGAAAATTCTGTGTAAATTCCCAGAAAATCATTAGAAATTTTTTTGTGAATAACTCAATAAATTATGAGTAAATTACTCTGTAAATTGTCAGAAAATTTTGTATAAATTCTTGTTAATTACTCAGCCTCCGTTTGGGAAGTGGGTTGGCTTTTTGGCTTTTTGGCTTTTTTGGCTATTTTAGCCTGGGCTTAAAAGCTTGGTTTGGGAAGGGCTTTTTGGCTTTTTGGAGTTTTTTTGTGAGAGAAGAATGTAATGATTATGGGTTGGATGTGATGTTTTGTTTGTTATGGCTAAAATAGCCTATTTTGTCTTTTGTGGCTAAAATAGCCAAAAAAGCCCAAGAATCAACTTGCCAAACAGAGGCTCAGTAAGTTCACAGAAATTTTTTAAAAAATTACTCAGCAAATTACTTTGTAAATTCTCAATAAATTATCCGTTAAATTTTCAATAAATTCTCTATAAATTACTCAGTTAATTATCGGTGAATTACTCAATAAATTTAAAGTAAATTACTTTGAAAATTTTCAATAAATTCTGAGAAAATTCTCAATAAATTATGAGTAAATTACTCATTAAATTCACAGTAAATTCTCAATAAATTACTCAGTAAATTGCTTCATAAATGATTGGTAAGTTTCTAGAAAATTACTCAACAAATTCTCAGTAAATTCTTAATAAAATCTTAGTAATTTACTGAGTAAATTCTAAATAAATTACTAAGTAAATTCATAGTAAATTATTTGGTGAATTACTCACTGAATTTATCTGTAATTTACGCAGTAAATTCGCAGTAAATTACTCGGTAAATTCTCAATAAATTCTCTTTAAATTACTCAGTTAATTATCAATAAGTTCTCAAAAAATTATGAGTCAATTATTTAGTAAATTACTCAGTAAATTATTAGAAAATTACTCTGTAAATTCCAAGAAAATAACACAGTAAATTCTTAGTAAATTATTTAATAAATTCTAAATAAATTACTGAGTAAATTCTCAATAAATTACTCCTTAAACTCTCAGTAAATTACAAGTAAATTAATGAGTGAATTATTCAGTAATTTATGAGTAAATTACTCGATAAATTCTCTGTAAATTACTCAGTAAATTATTGGTAAATTCTCTGTAAATTACTCAGTAAATTACTTCGTAAATTATCACTAAATTACTCAGAAAATTTCTCATTAAATTACACGTAAAATTCTCTATAAATTATTCAGCAAATTCTTAGTAATTTATCAGAAAATTCTGAGTAAATTCACAAAAAATTACAAGAATTTTTTTTTTGAATTAATCAGTAAATTATGAGTAAATTACTCAATAAATTCTCAGAAAATTCTTGGTAAATTCAAAGTAATTTCTTAGTAAATTATTCAGCAAATTACTCCATAAATTCGTAGTAAATTCTCAATAAATTACTCGTTAAGTTTTTAATAAATTCTCTATAAATTACTTTGTAAATTATCTGTAAATTTTCAGTAAATTATTAAATAAATTGTAAATAAATTACTCAGAAAATTCTCAATAAATTATGCATAAATTCTTGGTAAATTACTCATAAAATTATCAAAAAAAAATTCGTGAATTACTTTGTCAATTCTCAGTAAATTATTCGAACATTAATTAGAGAATTTCATATAAATTTTCGGTAAATTACTTTATAAATTCTCTGTAAATTATTCAATAAATTCTAAGTAAATTACTTAGTAAATTCTCAATAAATTAATCCATAAAGTCTAAGTACATTATCAATAAATTCTTACTAACTTACTTAGTAAATTCTCAATAAATTACTTATTAATTTCCAACTAAATTACCCAATGAAGAACTTAACAATTTATCAGTAAAGTTCTTAGTCAATTCGCCGTAAATTCTCAATAAATTACTCAGTAAATTCTCATTAAATTACTCAGTAAAATTCTCAATAAACTACACGCAAAGATCCCAAAAAATTATTCAGTAAATTATTAGAAAATTCTGTGTAAATTCCCAGAAAATCATTAGAAATTTTTTTGTGAATAACTCAGTAAATTATGAGTAAATTACTCTGTAAATTCTCAGAAAATTTTGTAGAAATTCTTGGTAAATTACTCAGTAAGTTCACAGAAATTTTTTAAAAAATTACTCAGCAAATTACTCTGTAAATTCTCAATAAATTATCCGTTAAATTTTCAATAAATTCTCTATAAATTACTCAGTTAATTATCGGTGAATTACTCAATAAATTCAAAGTAAATTACTCTGAAAATTTTCAATAAATTCTGAGAAAATTCTCTATAAATTATGAGTAAAACACTCATTAAATTCACAGTAAATTCTCAATAAATTACTCAGTAAATTGCTTCATAAATGATTGGTAAGTTTCTAGAAAATTACTCAACAAATTCACAGTAAATTCTCAATAAACTCTTAGTAATTTACTGAGTAAATTCTAAATAAATTACTAAGTAAATTCATAGTAAATTATTTGGTGAATTATTCACTAAATTTATCTGTAAATTACTAAGTAAATTCGCAGTAAATTACTCGGTAAATTCTCAATAAATTCTCTGTATATTACTCAGTTAATTATCGATAAGTTCTCAAAAAATTCTGAGTCAATTACTTAGTAAATTACTCAGTAAATTATTAGAAAATTACTCTTTAAATTCCAAGAAAATAACGCAGTAAATTATCTGTAAATTCTTAGTAAATTATTTAAAAAATTCTAAATAAATTACTGAGTAAAGTCTCAGTAAATTACTCCTTAAACTCTCAGTAAATTACAAGTAAATTAATGAGTGAATTATTCAGTAATTTATCAGTAAATTACTCGATAAATTCTCTGTAAATTACTCAGTATATTATTGGTAAATTCTATGTAAATTACTCAGTATATTACTTCGTAAATTATCACTAAATTACTCAGGAAATTTCTCATTAAACTACACGTAAAATTCTCTATAAATTATTCAGCAAATTCTTAGTAATTTATCAGAAAATTCTGAGTAAATTCACAAAAAATTACAAGAATTTTTTTTGTGAATTAATCAGTAAATTATGAGTAAATTACTCAATAAATTCTCAGAAAATTCTTGGTAAATTCAAAGTAATTTCTTAGTAAATTATTCAGCAAATTACTCCATAAATTCGTAGTAAATTCTCAATAAATTACTCCTTAAGTTTTCAATAAATTCTCTATAAATTACTTTGTAAATTATCTGTAAATTTTCAGTAAATTATTTAATAACTTGTAAATAAATTACTCAGAAAATTCTCAATAAATTATGCATAAATTCTTGGTAAATTACTCATAAAATTATCAAAAAAGAATTCGTGAATTACTTTGTCAATTCTCTGTAAATTATTCGAACATTAATTATAAAATTTCATATAAATTTTCGGTAAATTACTTTATAAATTCTCTGTAAATTATTCAATAAATTCTAAGTAAATTACTTAGTAAATTCTCAATAAATTAGTCCATAAAGTCTAAGTACATTATCAATAAATTCTTACTAACTTACTCAGTAAATTCTTAATAAATTACTTATTAATTTCCAACTAAATTACCCAGTGAAGATCTTAACAATTTATCAGTAAAGTTCTTAGTCAATTCGCCATAAATTCTCAATAAATTACTCAGTAAATTCTCATTAAATTACTCGGTAAAATTCTCAATAAATTACACGCAAAATTCTCAGAAAATTATTCAGTAAATTCTTAGTAAATTATTAGAAAATTCTGTGTAAATTCCCAGAAAATCATTAGAAATTTTTTTGTGAATTACTCAGTAAATTATGAGTAAATTACTCTGTAAATTCTCAGAAAATTTTGTATAAATTCTTGGTAAATTACTCAGTAAGTTCACAGAAATTTTTTAAAAAATTACTCAGCAAATTACTCTGTAAATTCTCAATAAATTATCCGTTAAATTTTCAATAAATTCTCTATAAATTACTCAGTTAATTATCGGTGAATTACTCAATAAATTCAAAGTAAATTACTCTGAAAATTTTCAATAAATTCTGAGAAAATTCTCAATAAATTATGAGTAAATCACTCATTAAATTCACAGTAAATTCTCAATAAACTCTTAGTAATTTACTGAGTAAATTCTAAATAAATTACTAAGTAAATTCATAGTAAATTATTTGGTGAATTACTCACTAAATTTATCTGTAAATTACTAAGTAAATTCGCAGTAAATTACTCGGTAAATTCTCAATAAATTCTCTGTATATTACTCAGTTAATTATCGATAAGTTCTCAAAAAATTCTAAGTCAATTACTTAGTAAATTACTCAGTAAATTATTAGAAAATTACTCTTTAAATTCCAAGAAAATAACGCAGTAAATTATCTGTAAATTCTTAGTAAATTATTTAAAAAATTCTAAATAAATTACTGAATAAATTCTCAATAAATTACTCCTTAAACTCTTAGTAAATTACAAGTAAATTAATGAGTGAATTATTCAGTAATTTATCAGTAAATTACTCGATAAATTCTCTGTAAATTACTCAGTATATTATTGGTAAATTCTATGTAAATTACTCAGTATATTACTTCGTAAATTATCACTAAATTACTCAGGAAATTTCTCATTAAATTACACGTAAAATTCTCTATAAATTATTCAGCAAATTCTTAGTAATTTATCAGAAAATTCTGAGTAAATTCACAAAAAATTACAAGAATTTTTTTTGTGAATTAATCAGTAAATTATGAGTAAATTACTCAATAAATTCTCAGAAAATTCTTGGTAAATTCAAAGTAATTTCTTAGTAAATTATTCAGCAAATTACTCCATAAATTCGTAGTAAATTCTCAATAAATTACTCCTTAAGTTTTCAATAAATTCTCTATAAATTACTTTGTAAATTATCTGTAAATTTTCAGTAAATTATTTAATAACTTGTAAATAAATTACTCAGAAAATTCTCAATAAATTATGCATAAATTCTTGGTAAATTACTCATAAAATTATCAAAACAGAATTCGTGAATTACTTTGTCAATTCTCAGTAAATTATTCGAACATTAATTAGAGAATTTCATATAAATTTTCGGTAAATTACTTTATAAATTCTCTGTAAATTATTCAATAAATTCTAAGTAAATTACTTAGTAAATTCTCAATAAATTAGTCCATAAAGTCTATGTACATTATCAATAAATTCTTACTAACTTACTCAGTAAATTCTATATAAATTACTTATTAATTTCCAACTAAATTACCCAGTGAAGAACTTAACAATTTATCAGTAAAGTTCTTAGTCAATTCGCCATAAATTCTCAATAAATTACTCAGTAAATTCTCATTAAATTACTCGGTAAAATTCTCAATAAATTACACGCAAAATTCTCAGAAAATTATTCAGTAAATTCTTAGTAAATTATTAGAAAATTCTGTGTAAATTCCCAGAAAATCATTAGAAATTTTTTTGTGAATTACTCAGTAAATTATGAGTAAATTACTCTGTAAATTCTCAGAAAATTTTGTATAAATTCTTGGTAAATTACTCAGTAAGTTCACAGAAATTTTTAAAAAAATTACTCAGCAAATTACTCTGCAAATTCTCAATAAATTATCCGTTAAATTTTCAATAAATTCTCTATAAATTACTCAATTAATTATCGGTGAATTACACAATAAATTCAAAGTAAATTACTTTGAAAATTTTCAATAAATTCGGAGAAAATTCTCAATAAATTATGAGTAAATTACTCATCAAATTCACAGTAAATTCTCAATAAATTACTCAGTAAATTGCTTCATAAATGATTGGTAAGTTTCTAGAAAATTACTCAACAAATTCTGAGTAAATTCTCAATAAACTCTTAGTAATTTACTGAGTAAATTCTAAATAAATTACTAAGTAAATTCATAGTAAATTATTTGGTGAATTACTCACTAAATTTATCTGTAAATTACAAAGTAAATTCGCAGTAAATTACTCAGTAAATTCTCAATAAATACTCTGTAAATTACTCAGTTAATTATCGATAAGTTCTCAAAAAATTCTGAGTCAATTACTTAGTAAATTACTCAATAAATTATTAGAAAATTACTTTGTAAATTCCAAGAAAATAACGCAGTAAATTATCTGTAAATTCTTAGTAAATTATTTAATAAATTCTAAATAAATTACTGAGTAAATTCTCAATAAATTACTCCTTAAACTCTCAGTAAATTACAAGTAAATTAATGAGTGAATTATTCAGTAATTTATGAGTAAATTACTCGATAAATTCTCTGTAAATTACTCAGTAAATTATTGGTAAATTCTCTGTAAATTACTCAGTAAATTACTTCGTAAATTATCACTAAATTACTCAGGAAATTTCTCATTAAATTACACGTAAAATTCTCTATAAATTATTCAGCAAATTCTTAGTAATTTATTAGAAAATTCTGAGTAAATTCACAAAAAATTACAAAAATTTTTTTTGTGAATTAATCAGTAAATTTTGAGTAAATTACTCAATAAATTCTCAGAAAATTCTTGGTAAATTCAAAGTAATTTCTTAGTAAATTATTCAGCAAATTACTCCATAAATTCGTAGTAAATTCTCAATAAATTACTCGTTAAGTTTTTGTAGCAACCCTCAACTTACTCTTGTCATACTTGCATACATTCATGCATGATCTTGCCTTGTTATATTGTTTTGAAAGTCCTGCCTTGCGTTGTTTTGTTTAAGTATTGCTTGCATGATTTTGTTCCTTGCTTGGTGTGTAGCCGAGGTCATCTTGAGTTTAGTTCACCTCTGAACCTTTGTACTTAGAATGTCTTGGAACCACTTGGTCGACCCCCATCTTCACATCGGGCAAGTTTGCCGAGATGTTTTGCACTTAGTGATCCTTGTCCTTGGGCAGGTATGGCCTAGACCGAGGTGTGGCACACCCCGGCCAAGGTGTGGCACAGCTTAGTCAAGCGTCGTCCCCCCTTAGCAGGTGTCTTTGTTACCCTGTTGCCAAAGCTTTGACTTAAGCCGATGTCATTACTTGCCGATGTGTCTTGCCCAAGCTTGCTGCATACGCTTTGTCATAGACTTGTCTTATCAATCAATCACCTTTTGAGTTGAACCAACCCGGTAGCGCCACGTGTCCGAGCTGATTGTTAAGATAGCCGGCAGACCTAGAACCAAATTATTTTTGTCTCAAATCTTTGCCTTTAGAGAGAGAAGCTCTAGAGAGGGAAGGAGAAGTTCTTGAGTGAGAATAGACCTTCCAAGCTTGATCTTCGAGGTTTGAACCGTTGGATTCGAGTTTTGAGGTTAGAATCTTAACCTACTCTTGTTACTCTTACTGATCATCTAGCTACATTGCATGATCGAATCTGTTTTGCATGTCATGCATCGATTGGAAGTTGGTTTTGGAAAAGAAAGATAGTATTTATGTGTTCTTGAAGAAAAGTCTCGTTTTGATCTGAAAGTTTGGAACAAGAACCATGTTTTTGTGTTTGTTCTTGCATGATCTTCTTGTATGGGTACCCAGGTTCATGTTTTGAACTCACGGCACGAAATCGCAGATTTTTGTAACAAGTTATGATCTTTGCATTCATCTTCTTCACGACCATGTTCCTCATGTTCTTCAAAGGGAAACCCAGGTTTTCCCGACTTTGTTTTTGAATAAGGCCATCGGGACCACACCTCGGCAAGGAGGTGTGGGACCTCGGCAAAGACCTGATTGGTACCCAGTGTGTTTTCATGAGACGGGAGCAATGTTTAAACTCCCAGCATGTTTTGCTTTGTTATTGACTTGGATTTTGTGAAAATGCCGAGATCATTTGCATGCATAAAGCTTGTTTTGAGAATGTGATTGCCGTGTGATTGTAGGACCTTGATCTTTGCTTTGAGCCTACACCTGAAGAACTAGGTGAGTGGTATTTCTAATAAAGCTATGTTACACTGTTTTGAGAAATCTTGCTTTGCTTTGTTTTGACGGAAGTATTTGTTAAGCATGAATGAATAGTCCTGTTTTGATGTATCAAGTATAAGCTTTGTTTGATGTCATTCTTGAAAAGTCCCTTGTACTGGAGGACTCTAAACTTTCGCAGTACCAAGTATAAAAGGTCCCTTGTGCTGGAGGACTCTAAACTTTCGCAGCACTAAGTATAAAAGGATACGGTCCTTTCTTGGAAAGAGTATCGTGTTAAAGCGGGCTGCGGGCCTAAGTAACACAAAACTATCGTGTTAAAGCGGACTACGGGCTCAAGTAACACAAGTCCCTTGTGCTGGAGGACTATAAACTTTCGCAGTACCTTTGACAAATCGATTACGGATCGTGCAGTCCTTGATTTGCCGCTGACGGCTTACCGCGTGGACTTGGTTGTTCGGAAAGCTTGATTTGTGTTTTGCCGATGTCAGTAAGCATCCCTTGAGACTTGTAAGATTTGATAAGATGAATACGATTCATCCCTTGTTTTGATAAAGTTTTGATGTGTTTTGCTTTGAAAAGATCTCGGCTAATATTCTTATGGTTTTGGCATGTTTTGTTTTGAAAAGACTTCGGCTATATTCATGCAAAACCTTTATTACTAGTACCATTCACTGAGTATCCAAGCTCACCCTCTCTATATATATGTAGGTGATGAGCAGGACGTCGGCGACGCCTAGAATGTGTTTTTGAAAGACTGTTTTGGACCCGTGATTCTTGTCGGCTTTGTTTTGTATTCACGTCGGCGATGTCATTTCTTTTATGTCGGCGAATCTTGAAAATCATGCTTCTTGGCTTGTATTCATTGTCATTTTGTATATGTCGGCTCGAGAAGCCTTTTGATCAAGATGTAATACGTATTTAGCTTTGTTGTATTCAAGTTGTAAAGATGTATGCCATTTCATTGAACTTATGCACTGCTCTTATGGACCACTTGCATTTTGATTTATTACTTCCGAATTTGTGAGCCCCGTTTATTATACTCTGATTGTATTAAACTTTTGAAAGTTGGCCTTCGGTAATCTCGGATTACTGGCCATCACGACACCAAACTACTACGGGCGGTTTGGGGTCGTGACAGTTTTCAATAAATTCTCTATAAATTACTTTGTAAATTATCTGTAAATTTTCAGTAAATTATTTAAAAAATTGTAAATAAATTACTCAAAAAATTCTCAATAAATTATGTATAAATTCTTGGTAAATTACTCATAAAATTATCAAAAACAAATTCGTGAATTACTTTGTCAATTCTCAGTAAATTATTCAAACATTAAATAGAGAATATCCTGTAAATTCTCGGTAAATTACTTTATAAATTCTCTGTAAATTATTCAATAAATTCTAAGTAAATTACTTAGTAAATTCTCAATAAATTAGTCCATAAAGTCTAAGTACATTATCAATAAATTCTTACTAACTTACTCAGTAAATTCTCAATAAATTACTTATTAATTTCCAACTAAATTACCCAGTGAAGAACTTAAAAATTTATCAGTAAAGTTCTTAGTCAATTCGCCGTAAATTCTCAATAAATTACTCAGTAAATTCTCATTACATTACTCAGTAAAATTCTCAATAAATTACAGGCAAAATTCTCAGAAAATTATTCAGTGAATTCTTAGTAAATTATTAGAAAATTCTATGTAAATTCCCAGAAAATCATTGGAAATTTTTTTGTGAATTACACAGTAAATTATGAGTAAATTACTCTGTAAATTCTCAAAATTTTTTTTTATAAATTCTTAGTAAATTACTCAGTAAGTTCACAGAAATTTTTTTAAAAATTACTCAGCAAATTACTCTGTAAATTCTCAATAAATTATCCGTTAAATTTTCAATAAATTCTCTATAAATTACTCGGTTAATTATCGGTGAATTACTCAATAAATTCAAAGTAAATTACTCGGAAAATTTTTAATAAATTCTGAGAAAATTCTCAATAAATTATGAGTAAATTACTCATTAAATTCACAGTAAATTCTCAATAAATTACTCAGTAAATTGCTTCATAAATGATTGGTAAGTTTCTAGAAAATTACTCAACAAATTCTCAGTAAATTCTCAATGAACTCTTAATAATTTACTGATTAAATTCTAAATAAATTACTAAGTAAATTCATAGTAAATTATTTGGTGAATTACTCACTAAATTTATCTGTAAATTACTAAGTAAATTCGCAGTAAATTACTCGTTAATTTCTCAATAAATACTCTGTAAATTACTCAGTTAATTATCGATAAGTTCTCAAAAAATTCTGAGTCAATTACTTAGAAAATTACTCAGTAAATTCCAAGAAAATAACGCAGTAAATTATCTTTAAATTCTTAGTAAATTATTTAATAAATTCTAAATAAATTACTGAGTAAATTCTCAATAAATTACTCCTTAAACTCTTAGTAAATTACAAGTAAATTAATGAGTGAATTATTCAGTAATTTATCAGTAAATTACTCGATAAATTCTTTGTAAATTACTCGGTAAATTATTGGTAAATTCTATGTAAATTACTCAGTAAATTACACGGGAAATTTCTCATTAAATTACACGTGAAATTCTCTATAAACTATTCAGCAAATTCTTAGTAATTTATCAGAAAATTCTGAGTAAATTCACAAAAAATTACAAGAATTTTTTTTGTGAATTAACCAGTAAATTATGAGTAAATTACTCAATAAATTCTCAGAAAATTCAAGGTAAATTCAAAGTAATTTCTCAGTAAATTATTTAGAAAATTACTCCATAAATTCGTAGTAAATTCTCAATAAATTACTCGTTAATTTTTCAATAAATTCTCTATAAATTACTTCGTAAATTATCTGTAAATTTTCAGTAAATTATTTAAAAAATTGTAAATAAATTACTCAGAAAACTCTCAATAAATTATTTATAAATTCTTGGTAAATTACTCATAAAATTATCAAAAAAAAATTCGTGAATTACTTTGTCAATTCTCAGTAACTTATTCAAACATTAAATAGAGAATATCCTGTAAATTCTCGGTAAATTACTTTATAAATTCTCTGTAAATTATTCAATAAATTCTAAGTAAATTACTTAGTAAATTCTCAATAAATTAGTCCATAAAGTCTAAGTACATTATCAATAAATTCTTACTAACTTACTCAGTAAATTCTCAATAAATTACTTATTAATTTCCAACTAAATTACCCAGTGAAGAACTTAACAATTTATCAGTAAAGTCCTTAGTCAATTCGCCGTAAATTCTCAATAAATTACTCAGTAAATTCTCATTACATTACTCAGTAAAATTCTCAATAAATTACAGGCAAAATTCTCAGAAAATTATTCAGTGAATTGTTAGTAAATTATTAGAAAATTCTATGTAAATTCCCAGAAAATCATTGGAAATTTTTTTGTGAATTACACAGTAAATTATGAGTAAATTACTCTGTAAATTCTCAAAATTTTTTTTTATAAATTCTTAGTAAATTACTCAGTAAGTTCACAGAAATTTTTTTAAAAATTACTCAGCAAATTACTCTGTAAATTCTCAATAAATTATCCGTTAAATTTTCAATAAATTCTCTATAAATTACTCGGTTAATTATCGGTGAATTACTCAATAAATTCAAAGTAAATTACTCGGAAAATTTTTAATAAATTCTGAGAAAATTCTCAATAAATTATGAGTAAATTACTCATTAAATTCACAGTAAATTCTCAATAAATTACTCAGTAAATTGCTTCATAAATGATTGGTAAGTTTCTAGAAAATTACTCAACAAATTCTCAGTAAATTCTCAATGAACTCTTAATAATTTACTGATTAAATTCTAAATAAATTACTAAGTAAATTCATAGTAAATTATTTGGTGAATTACTCACTAAATTTATCTGTAAATTACTAAGTAAATTCGCAGTAAATTACTCGTTAATTTCTCAATAAATACTCTGTAAATTACTCAGTTAATTATCGATAAGTTCTCAAAAAATTCTGAGTCAATTACTTAGAAAATTACTCAGTAAATTCCAAGAAAATAACGCAGTAAATTATCTTTAAATTCTTAGTAAATTATTTAATAAATTCTAAATAAATTACTGAGTAAATTCTCAATAAATTACTCCTTAAACTCTTAGTAAATTACAAGTAAATTAATGAGTGAATTATTCAGTAATTTATCAGTAAATTACTCGATAAATTCTTTGTAAATTACTCGGTAAATTATTGGTAAATTCTATGTAAATTACTCAGTAAATTACACGGGAAATTTCTCATTAAATTACACGTGAAATTCTCTATAAACTATTCAGCAAATTCTTAGTAATTTATCAGAAAATTCTGAGTAAATTCACAAAAAATTACAAGAATTTTTTTTGTGAATTAACCAGTAAATTATGAGTAAATTACTCAATAAATTCTCAGAAAATTCAAGGTAAATTCAAAGTAATTTCTCAGTAAATTATTTAGAAAATTACTCCATAAATTCGTAGTAAATTCTCAATAAATTACTCGTTAATTTTTCAATAAATTCTCTATAAATTACTTCGTAAATTATCTGTAAATTTTCAGTAAATTATTTAAAAAATTGTAAATAAATTACTCAGAAAACTCTCAATAAATTATTTATAAATTCTTGGTAAATTACTCATAAAATTATCAAAAAAAAATTCGTGAATTACTTTGTCAATTCTCAGTAACTTATTCAAACATTAAATAGAGAATATCCTGTAAATTCTCGGTAAATTACTTTATAAATTCTCTGTAAATTATTCAATAAATTCTAAGTAAATTACTTAGTAAATTCTCAATAAATTAGTCCATAAAGTCTAAGTACATTATCAATAAATTCTTACTAACTTACTCAGTAAATTCTCAATAAATTACTTATTAATTTCCAACTAAATTACCCAGTGAAGAACTTAAAAATTTATCAGTAAAGTTCTTAGTCAATTCGCCGTAAATTCTCAATAAATTACTCAGTAAATTCTCATTACATTACTCAGTAAAATTCTCAATAAATTACAGGCAAAATTCTCAGAAAATTATTCAGTGAATTCTTAGTAAATTATTAGAAAATTCTATGTAAATTCCCAGAAAATCATTGGAAATTTTTTTGTGAATTACACAGTAAATTATGAGTAAATTACTCTGTAAATTCTCAAAATTTTTTTTTATAAATTCTTAGTAAATTACTCAGTAAGTTCACAGAAATTTTTTTAAAAATTACTCAGCAAATTACTCTGTAAATTCTCAATAAATTATCCGTTAAATTTTCAATAAATTCTCTATAAATTACTCGGTTAATTATCGGTGAATTACTCAATAAATTCAAAGTAAATTACTCGGAAAATTTTTAATAAATTCTGAGAAAATTCTCAATAAATTATGAGTAAATTACTCATTAAATTCACAGTAAATTCTCAATAAATTACTCAGTAAATTGCTTCATAAATGATTGGTAAGTTTCTAGAAAATTACTCAACAAATTCTCAGTAAATTCTCAATGAACTCTTAATAATTTACTGATTAAATTCTAAATAAATTACTAAGTAAATTCATAGTAAATTATTTGGTGAATTACTCACTAAATTTATCTGTAAATTACTAAGTAAATTCGCAGTAAATTACTCGTTAATTTCTCAATAAATACTCTGTAAATTACTCAGTTAATTATCGATAAGTTCTCAAAAAATTCTGAGTCAATTACTTAGAAAATTACTCAGTAAATTCCAAGAAAATAACGCAGTAAATTATCTTTAAATTCTTAGTAAATTATTTAATAAATTCTAAATAAATTACTGAGTAAATTCTCAATAAATTACTCCTTAAACTCTTAGTAAATTACAAGTAAATTAATGAGTGAATTATTCAGTAATTTATCAGTAAATTACTCGATAAATTCTTTGTAAATTACTCGGTAAATTATTGGTAAATTCTATGTAAATTACTCAGTAAATTACACGGGAAATTTCTCATTAAATTACACGTGAAATTCTCTATAAACTATTCAGCAAATTCTTAGTAATTTATCAGAAAATTCTGAGTAAATTCACAAAAAATTACAAGAATTTTTTTTGTGAATTAACCAGTAAATTATGAGTAAATTACTCAATAAATTCTCAGAAAATTCAAGGTAAATTCAAAGTAATTTCTCAGTAAATTATTTAGAAAATTACTCCATAAATTCGTAGTAAATTCTCAATAAATTACTCGTTAATTTTTCAATAAATTCTCTATAAATTACTTCGTAAATTATCTGTAAATTTTCAGTAAATTATTTAAAAAATTGTAAATAAATTACTCAGAAAACTCTCAATAAATTATTTATAAATTCTTGGTAAATTACTCATAAAATTATCAAAAAAAAATTCGTGAATTACTTTGTCAATTCTCAGTAACTTATTCAAACATTAAATAGAGAATATCCTGTAAATTCTCGGTAAATTACTTTATAAATTCTCTGTAAATTATTCAATAAATTCTAAGTAAATTACTTAGTAAATTCTCAATAAATTAGTCCATAAAGTCTAAGTACATTATTAATAAATTCTTACTAACTTACTCAGTAAATTCTCAATAAATTACTTATTAATTTCCAACTAAATTACCCAGTGAAGAACTTAACAATTTATCAGTAAAGTCCTTAGTCAATTCGCCGTAAATTCTCAATAAATTACTCAGTAAATTCTCATTACATTACTCAGTAAAATTCTCAATAAATTACAGGCAAAATTCTCAGAAAATTATTCAGTGAATTGTTAGTAAATTATTAGAAAATTCTATGTAAATTCCCAGAAAATCATTGGAAATTTTTTTGTGAATTACACAGTAAATTATGAGTAAATTACTCTGTAAATTCTCAAAATTTTTTTTTATAAATTCTTAGTAAATTACTCAGTAAGTTCACAGAAATTTTTTTAAAAATTACTCAGCAAATTACTCTGTAAATTCTCAATAAATTATCCGTTAAATTTTCAATAAATTCTCTATAAATTACTCGGTTAATTATCGGTGAATTACTCAATAAATTCAAAGTAAATTACTCGGAAAATTTTTAATAAATTCTGAGAAAATTCTCAATAAATTATGAGTAAATTACTCATTAAATTCACAGTAAATTCTCAATAAATTACTCAGTAAATTGCTTCATAAATGATTGGTAAGTTTCTAGAAAATTACTCAACAAATTCTCAGTAAATTCTCAATGAACTCTTAATAATTTACTGATTAAATTTTAAATAAATTACTAAGTAAATTCATAGTAAATTATTTGGTGAATTACTCACTAAATTTATCTGTAAATTACTAAGTAAATTCGCAGTAAATTACTCGTTAATTTCTCAATAAATACTCTGTAAATTACTCAGTTAATTATCGATAAGTTCTCAAAAAATTCTGAGTCAATTACTTAGAAAATTACTCAGTAAATTCCAAGAAAATAACGCAGTAAATTATCTTTAAATTCTTAGTAAATTATTTAATAAATTCTAAATAAATTACTGAGTAAATTCTCAATAAATTACTCCTTAAACTCTTAGTAAATTACAAGTAAATTAATGAGTGAATTATTCAGTAATTTATCAGTAAATTACTCGATAAATTCTTTGTAAATTACTCGGTAAATTATTGGTAAATTCTATGTAAATTACTCAGTAAATTACACGGGAAATTTCTCATTAAATTACACGTGAAATTCTCTATAAACTATTCAGCAAATTCTTAGTAATTTATCAGAAAATTCTGAGTAAATTCACAAAAAATTACAAGAATTTTTTTTGTGAATTAACCAGTAAATTATGAGTAAATTACTCAATAAATTCTCAGAAAATTCAAGGTAAATTCAAAGTAATTTCTCAGTAAATTATTTAGAAAATTACTCCATAAATTCGTAGTAAATTCTCAATAAATTACTCGTTAATTTTTCAATAAATTCTCTATAAATTACTTCGTAAATTATCTGTAAATTTTCAGTAAATTATTTAAAAAATTGTAAATAAATTACTCAGAAAACTCTCAATAAATTATTTATAAATTCTTGGTAAATTACTCATAAAATTATCAAAAAAAAATTCGTGAATTACTTTGTCAATTCTCAGTAACTTATTCAAACATTAAATAGAGAATATCCTGTAAATTCTCGGTAAATTACTTTATAAATTCTCTGTAAATTATTCAATAAATTCTAAGTAAATTACTTAGTAAATTCTCAATAAATTAGTCCATAAAGTCTAAGTACATTATTAATAAATTCTTACTAACTTACTCAGTAAATTCTCAATAAATTACTTATTAATTTCCAACTAAATTACCCAGTGAAGAACTTAACAATTTATCAGTAAAGTCCTTAGTCAATTCGCCGTAAATTCTCAATAAATTACTCAGTAAATTCTCATTACATTACTCAGTAAAATTCTCAATAAATTACAGGCAAAATTCTCAGAAAATTATTCAGTGAATTCTTAGTAAATTATTAGAAAATTCTATGTAAATTCCCAGAAAATCATTGGAAATTTTTTTGTGAATTACACAGTAAATTATGAGTAAATTACTCTGTAAATTCTCAAATTTTTTTTTTATAAATTCTTAGTAAATTACTCAGTAACTTCACAGAAATTTTTTTAAAAATTACTCAGCAAATTACTCTGTAAATTCTCAATAAATTATCCGTTAAATTTTCAATAAATTCTCTATAAATTACTCGGTTAATTATCGGTGAATTACTCAATAAATTCAAAGTAAATTACTCGGAAAATTTTTAATAAATTCTGAGAAAATTCTCAATAAATTATGAGTAAATTACTCATTAAATTCACAGTAAATTCTCAATAAATTACTCAGTAAATTGCTTCATAAATGATTGGTAAGTTTCTAGAAAATTACTCAACAAATTCTCAGTAAATTCTCAATAAACTCTTAATAATTTACTGATTAAATACTAAATAAATTACTAAGTAAAGTCATAGTAAATTATTTGGTGAATTACTCACTAATTTTATCTGCAAATTACTAAGTAAATTCGCAGTAAATTACTCGTTAATTTCTCAATAAATACTCTGTAAATTACTCAGTTAATTATCGATAAGTTCTCAAAAAATTCTGAGTCAATTACTTAGAAAATTACTCAGTAAATTCCAAGAAAATAACGCAGTAAATTATCTTTAAATTCTTAGTAAATTATTTAATAAATTCTAAATAAATTACTGAGTAAATTCTCAATAAATTACTCCTTAAACTCTTAGTAAATTACAAGTAAATTAATGAGTGAATTATTCAGTAATTTATCAGTAAATTACTCGATAAATTCTTTGTAAATTACTCAGTAAATTATTGGTAAATTCTATGTAAATTACTCAGTAAATTACTCAAGAAATTTCTCATTAAATTACACAGGAAATTTCTCATTAAATTACACGTAAAATTCTCTATAAACTATTCAGCAAATTCTTAGTAATTTATCAGAAAATTCTGAGTAAATTCACAAAAAATTACAAGAATTTTTTTTGTGAATTAACCAGTAAATTATGAGTAAATTACTCAATAAATTCTCAGAAAATTCTAGGTAAATTCAAAGTAATTTCTCAGTAAATTATTTAGAAAATTACTCCATAAATTCGTAGTAAATTCTCAATAAATTACTCGTTAATTTTTCAATAAATTCTCTATAAATTACTTCGTAAATTATCTGTAAATTTTCAGTAAATTATTTAAAAAATTGTAAATAAATTACTCAGAAAATTCTCAATAAATTATTTATAAATTCTTGGTAAATTACTCATAAAATTATCAAAAAAAAAATTCGTGAATTACTTTGTCAATTCTCAGTAAATTATTCGAACATTAAATAGAGAATATCCTGTAAATTCTCGGTAAATTACTTTATAAATTCTCTGTAAATTATTCAATAAATTCAAAGTAAATTACTTAGTAAATTCTCAATAAATTAGTCCATAAAGTCTAAGTACATTATTAATAAATTCTTACTAACTTACTCAGTAAATTCTCAATAAATTACTTATTAATTTCCAACTAAATTACCCAGTGAAGAACTTAACAATTTATCAGTAAAGTCCTTAGTCAATTCGCCGTAAATTCTCAATAAATTACTCAGTAAATTCTCATTACATTACTCAGTAAAATTCTCAATAAATTACAGGCAAAATTCTCAGAAAATTATTCAGTGAATTGTTAGTAAATTATTAGAAAATTCTGTGTAAATTCCCAGAAAATCATTAGAAATTTTTTTTTGAATTACACAGTAAATTATGAGTAAATTACTCTGTAAATTCTCAAATTTTTTTTTATAAATTCTTAGTAAATTACTCAGTAAGTTCACAAAATTTTTTTTAAAAATTACTCAGCAAATTACTCTGTAAATTCTCAATAAATTATCCGTTAAATTTTCAATAAATTCTCTATAAATTACTCAGTTAATTATCGGTGAATTACTCAATATATTCAAAGTAAATTACTCGGAAAATTTTCAATAAATTCTGAGAAAATTCTCAATAAATTATGAGTAAATTACTCATTAAATTCACAGTAAATTCTCAATAAATTACTCAGTAAATTGCTTCATAAATGATTGGTAAGTTTCTAGAAAATTACTCAACAAATTCTCAGTAAATTCTCAATAAACTCTTAATAATTTACTGATTAAATTCTAAATAAATTACTAAGTAAAGTCATAGTAAATTATTTGGTGAATTACTCACTAAATTTATCTGCAAATTACTAAGTAAATTCGCAGTAAATTACTCGTTAATTTCTCAATAAATACTCTGTAAATTACTCAGTTAATTATCGATAAGTTCTCAAAAAATTTTGAGTCAATTACTTAGAAAATTACTCTGTAAATTCCAAGAAAATAACGCAGTAAATTATCTTTAAATTCTTAGTAAATTATTTAATAAATTCTAAATAAATTACTGAGTAAATTCTCAATAAATTACTCCTTAAACTCTTAGTAAATTACAAGTAAATTAATGAGTGAATTATTCAGTAATTTATCAGTAAATTACTCGATAAATTCTTTGTAAATTACTCAGTAAATTATTGGTAATTTCTATGTAAATTACTCAGTAAATTACTCAAGAAATTTCTCATTAAATTACACAGGAAATTTCTCATTAAATTACACGTAAAATTCTCTATAAACTATTCAGCAAATTCTTAGTAATTTATCAGAAAATTCTGAGTAAATTCACAAAAAATTACAAGAATTTTTTTTGTGAATTAACCAGTAAATTATGAGTAAATTACTCAATAAATTCTCAGAAAATTCTGGGTAAATTCAAAGTAATTTCTCAGTAAATTATTTAGAAAATTACTCCATAAATTCGTAGTAAATTCTCAATAAATTACTCGTTAATTTTTCAATAAATTCTCTATAAATTACTTCGTAAATTATCTGTAAATTTTCAGTAAATTATTTAAAAAATTGTAAATAAATTACTCAGAAAATTCTCAATAAATTATTTATAAATTCTTGGTAAATTACTCATAAAATTATCAAAAAAAAATTCGTGAATTACTTTGTCAATTCTCAGTAAATTATTCGAACATTAAATAGAGAATATCCTGTAAATTCTCGGTAAATTACTTTATAAATTCTCTGTAAATTATTCAATAAATTCAAAGTAAATTACTTAGTAAATTCTCAATAAATTAGTCCATAAAGTCTAAGTACATTATTAATAAATTCTTACTAACTTACTCAGTAAATTCTCAATAAATTACTTATTAATTTCCAACTAAATTACCCGGTGAAGAACTTAACAATTTATCAGTAAAGTCCTTAGTCAATTCGCCGTAAATTCTCAATAAATTACTCAGTAAATTCTCATTACATTACTCAGTAAAATTCTCAATAAATTACAGGCAAAATTCTCAGAAAATTATTCAGTGAATTCTTAGTAAATTATTAGAAAATTCTGTGTAAATTCCCAGAAAAGCATTAGAAATTTTTTTGTGAATTTCTCAGTAAATTATGAGTAAATTACTTTGTAAATTCTCAGAAAAATTTGTATAAATTCTTGGTAAATTACTCAGTAAGTTCACAGAAATTTTTTAAAAAATTACTCAGCAAATTACTCTGTAAATTCTCAATAAATTATCCGTTAAATTTTCAATAAATTCTCTATAAATTACTCAGTTAATTATCGGTGAATTACTCAATATATTCAAAGTAAATTACTCGGAAAATTTTCAATAAATTCTGAGAAAATTCTCAATAAATTATGAGTAAATTACTCATTAAATTCACAGTAAATTCTCAATAAATTACTCTGTAAATTGCTTCATAAATGATTGGTAAGTTTCTAGAAAATTACTCAACAAATTCTCAGTAAATTCTCAATAAACTCTTAATAATTTACTGATTAAATACTAAATAAATTACTAAGTAAAGTCATAGTAAATTATTTGGTGAATTACTCACTAAATTTATCTGTAAATTACTAAGTAAATTCGCAGTAAATTACTCGGTAATTTCTCAATAAATACTCTGTAAATTACTCAGTTAATTATCGATAAGTTCTCAAAAAATTCTGAGTCAATTACTTAGAAAATTACTCAGTAAATTCCAAGAAAATAACGCAGTAAATTATCTTTAAATTCTTAGTAAATTATTTAATAAATTCTAAATAAATTACTGAGTAAATTCTCAATAAATTACTCCTTAAACTCTTAGAAAATTACAAGTACATTAATGAGTGAATTATTCAGTAATTTATCAGTAAATTACTCGATAAATTCTTTGTAAATTACTCAGTAAATTATTGGTAAATTCTATATAAATTACTCAGTAAATTACTCAAGAAATTTCTCATTAAATTACACAGGAAATTTCTCATTAAATTACACGTAAAATTCTCTATAAACTATTCAGCAAATTCTTAGTAATTTATCAGAAAATTCTGAGTAAATTCACAAAAAATTACAAGAATTTTTTTTGTGAATTAATCAGTAAATTATGAGTAAATTACTCAATAAATTCTCAGAAAATTCTTGGTAAATTCAAAGTAATTTCTCAGTAAATTATTTAGAAAATTACTCCATAAATTCGTAGTAAATTCTCAATAAATTACTCGTTAATTTTTCAATAAATTCTCAATAAATTACTTCGTAAATTATCTTTAAAATTTCAGTAAATTATTTAAAAAATTGTAAATAAATTACTCAGAAAATTCTCAATAAATTATTTATAAATTCTTGGTAAATTACTCATAAAATTATCAAAAAAAAATTCGTGAACTACTTTGTCAATTCTCAGTAAATTATTCGAACATTAAATAGAGAATATCCTGTAAATTCTCGGTAAATTACTTTATAAATTCTCTGTAAATTATTCAATAAATTCTAAGTAAATTACTTAGTAAATTCTCAATAAATTAGTCCATAAAGTCTAAGTACATTATCAATAAATTCTTACTAACTTACTCAGTAAATTCTCAATAAATTACTTATTAATTTCCAACTAAATTACCCAGTGAAGAACTTAACAATTTATCAGTAAAGTCCTTAGTCAATTCGCCGTAAATTCTCAATAAATTACTCGGTAAATTCTCATTACATTACTCAGTAAAATTCTCAATAAATTACAGGCAAAATTCTCAGAAAAATATTCAGTGAATTGTTAGTAAATTATTAGAAAATTCTGTGTAAATTCCCAGAAAATCATTAGAAATTTTTTTGTGAATTACTCAGTAAATTATGAGTAAATTACATTGTAAATTCTCAGAAAATTTTGTATAAATTCTTGGTAAATTACTCAGTAAGTTCACAGAATTTTTTTAAAAAATTACTCAGCAAATTACTCTCTAAATTCTCAATAAATTATCCGTTAAATTTTCAATAAATTCTTTATAAATTACTCAGTTAATTATCGGTGAATTACTCAATCAATTCAAAGTAAATTACTCAGAAAATTTTCAATAAATTCTGAGAAAATTCTCAATAAATTATGAGTAAATTACTCATCAAATTCATAGTAAATTCTCAATAAATTACTCAGTAAATTGCTTCATAAATGATTGGTAAGTTTCTAGAAAATTACTCAACAAATTCTCAGTAAATTCTCAATAAACTCTTAGTAATTTACTGAGTAAATACTAAATAAATTACTAAGTAAATTCATAGTAAATTATTTGGTGAATTACTCACTAAATTTATCTGTAAATTACTAAGTAAATTCGCAGTAAATTACTCGGTAAATTATCAATAAATTCTCTGTAAATTACTCAGTTAATTATCGATAAGTTCTCAAAAAATTCTGAGTCAATTACTTAGTAACTTACTCAGTAAATTATTAGAAAATTACTCTGTAAATTCCAAGAAAATAACGCAGTAAATTATCTATAAATTCTTAGTAAATTATTTAATAAATTCTAAATAAATTACTGAGTAAATTCTCAATAAATTACCCCTTAAACTCTCAGTAAATTACAAGTAAATTAATGAGTGAATTATTCAGTAATTTATCAGTAAATTACTTGATAAATTCTCTGTAAATTACTCAGTAAATTATTGGTAAATTCTATGTAAATTACTCAGTAAATTACTTCGTAAATTATCACTAAATTACTCAGGAAATTTCTCATTAAATTACACGTAAAATTCTCTATAAATTATTCAACAAATTCTTAGTAATTTATCAGAAAATTCTGAGTAAATTCACAAAAAATTACAAGAATTTTTTTTGTGAATTAATCAGTAAATTATGAGTAAATTACTCAATAAATTCTCAGAAAATTCTTGGTAAATTCAAAGTAATTTCTTAGTAAATTATTCAGCAAATTACTCCATAAATTCGTAGTAAATTCTCAATAAATTACTCGTTAAGTTTTCAATAAATTCTCCATAAATTATTTTGTAAATTTTCTGTAAATTTTCAGTAAATTATTTAATAAATTGTAAATAAATTACTTAGAAAATTCTCAATAAATTATTTATAAATTCTTGGTAAATTACTCATAAAATTATCAAAAAAGAATTCGTGAATTACTTTGTCAATTCTCTGTAAATTATTCGAACATTAATTATAAAATTTCATATAAATTTTCGGTAAATTACTTTATAAATTCTTTGTAAATTATTCAATAAATTCTAAGTAAATTACTTAGTAAATTCTCAATAAATTAGTCCATAAAGTCTAAGTACATTATCAATAAATTCTTACTAACTTACTCAGTAAATTCTCAATAAATTACTTATTAATTTCCAACTAAATTACCCAGTGAAGAACTTAACAATTTATCAGTAAAGTCCTTAGTCAATTCGCCGTAAATTCTCAATAAATTACTCAGTAAATTCTCATTACATTACTCAGTAAAATTCTCAATAAATTACAGGCAAAATTCTTAGAAAATTATTCAGTGAATTGTTAGTAAATAATTAGAAAATTCTGTGTAAATTCCCAGAAAATCATTAGAAATTTTTTTGTGAATTACTCAGTAAATTATGAGTAAATTACTCTGTAAATTCTCAGAAAATTTTGTACAAATTCTTGGTAAATTACTCAGTAAGTTCACAGAAATTTTTTAAAAAATTACTCAGCAAATTACTGTGTAAATTCTCTATAAATTATCCGTTAAATTTTCAATAAATTCTCTATAAATTACTCAGTTAATTATCGGTGAATTACTCAATAAATTCAAAGTAAATTACTCGGAAAATTTTCAATAAATTTTGAGAAAATTCTCAATAAATTATGAGTAAATTACTCATTAAATTCACAGTAAATTCTCAATAAATTACTCAGTAAATTGCTTCATAAATGATGTGTAAGTTTCTAGAAAATTACTCAACAAATTCTCAATTAATTCTCAATAAACTATTAGTAATTTACTGAGTAAATTCTAAATAAATTACTAAGTAAATTCATAGTAAATTATTTGGTGAATTACTCACTAAATTTATCTGTAAATTACTAAGTAAATTCGCAGTAAATTACTCGGTAAATTCTCAATAAATACTCTGTAAATTACTCAGTTAATTATCGATAAGTTCTCAAAAAATTCTGACTTAGTAAATTACTGAGTAAATTATTAGAAAATTACTCTGTAAATTCCAAGAAAATAACGCAGTAAATTATCTGTAAATTCTTAGTAAATTATATAATAAATTCTAAATAAATTACTAAGTAAATTCTCAATAAATTACTCCTTAAACTCTCAGTAAATTACAAGTAAATTAATGAGTGAATTATTCAGTAATTTATCAGTAAATTACTCGATAAATTCTCTGTAAATTACTCAGTAAATTATTGGTAAATTCTATGTAAATTACTCAGTAAATTACTTCGTAAATTATCACTAAATTAGTTAGGAAATTTCTCATTAAATTATACGTAAAATTCTCTATAAATTATTCAGCAAATTCTTAGTAATTTACCAGAAAATTCTGAGTAAATTCACAAAAAATTACAAGAATTTTTTTTGTGAATTAATCAGTAAATTATGAGTAAATTACTCAATAAATTCTCAGAAAATTCTTGGTAAATTCAAAGTAATTTCTCAGTAAATTATTCAGCAAATTACTCCATAAATTCGTAGTAAATTCTCAATAAATTACTCGTTAAGTTTTCAGTAAATTCTCTGTAAATTACGTCGTAAATTTTCAGTAAATTATTTAAAAAATTGTAAATAAATTACTCAGAAAATTCTCAATAAATTATGTATAAATTCTTGGTAAATTACTCATAAAATTATCAAAAAAAAAATTCGTGAATTACTTTGTCAATTCTCAGTAAATTATTCGAACATTAAATAGAGAATATCCTGTAAATTCTCGGTAAATTACTTTATAAATTCTCTGTAAATTATTCAATAAATTCTAAGTAAATTACTTAGTAAATTCTCAATAAATTAGTCCATAAAGTCTAAGTACATTATCCATAAATTCTTACTAACTTACTCAGTAAATTCTCAATAAATTACTTATTAATTTCCAACTAAATTACCCAGTGAAGAACTTAACAATTTATCAGTAAAGTCCTTAGTCAATTCGCCGTAAATTCTCAATAAATTACTCAGTAAATTCTCATTACATTACTCAGTAAAATTCTCAATAAATTACAGGCAAAATTCTCAGAAAATTATTCAGTGAATTGTTAATAAATTATTAGAAAATTCTGTGTAAATTCCCAGAAAATCATTAGAAATTTTTTTGTGAATTACTCAGTAAATTATGAGTAAATTACTCTGTAAATTCTCAGAAAATTTTGTATAAATTCTTGGTAAATTACTCAGTAAGTTCACAGAAATTTTTTAAAAAATTACTCAGCAAATTACTCTGTAAATTCTCAATAAATTATCCGTTAAATTTTCAATAAATTCTCTATAAATTACTCAGTTAATTATCGGTGAATTACTCAATAAATTCAAAGTAAATTACTCGGAAAATTTTCAATAAATTCTGAGAAAATTCTCAATAAATTATGAGTAAATTACTCATTAAATTCACAGTAAATTCTCAATAAATTACTCGGTAAATTGCTTCATAAATGATTGGTAAGTTTCTAGAAAATTACTCAACAAATTCTCAATTAATTCTCAATAAACTATTAGTAATTTACTGAGTAAATTCTAAATAAATTACTAAGTAAATTCATAGTAAATTATTTGGTGAATTACTCACTAAATTTATCTGTAAATTACTAAGTAAATTCGCAGTAAATTACTCGGTAAATTCTCAATAAATACTCTGTAAATTACTCAGTTAATTATCGATAAGTTCTCAAAAAATTCTGAGTCAATTACTTAGTAAATTACTGAGTAAATTATTAGAAAATTACTTTGTAAATTCCAAGAAAATAACGCAGTAAATTATCTGTAAATTCTTAGTAAATTATATAATAAATTCTAAATAAATTACTAAGTAAATTCTCAATAAATTACTCCTTAAACTCTCAGTAAATTACAAGTAAATTAATGAGTGAATTATTCAGTAATTTATCAGTAAATTACTCGATAAATTCTCTGTAAATTACTCAGTAAATTATTGGTAAATTCTATGTAAATTACTCAGTAAATTACTTCGTAAATTATCACTAAATTAGTTAGGAAATTTCTCATTAAATTATACGTAAAATTCTCTATAAATTATTCAGCAAATTCTTAGTAATTTACCAGAAAATTCTGAGTAAATTCACAAAAAATTACAAGAATTTTTTTTGTGAATTAATCAGTAAATTATGAGTAAATTACTCAATAAATTCTCAGAAAATTCTTGGTAAATTCAAAGTAATTTCTCAGTAAATTATTCAGCAAATTACTCCATAAATTCGTAGTAAATTCTCAATAAATTACTCGTTCAGTTTTCAATAAATTCTCTGTAAATTACGTCGTAAATTATCTGTAAATTTTCAGTAAATTATTTAAAAAATTGTAAATAAATTACTCAGAAAATTCTCAATAAATTATGTATAAATTCTTGGTAAATTACTCATAAAATTATCAAAAAAAAATTTCGTGAATTACTTTGTCAATTCTGTAACGCCCTCAAAATAATAACATTAAACCCATCAATAAAGACATGCATTGATAATAAAGATAGACATTCTTCTATTAATCAGAATTGTTCCTTAGAAAAGTATTACATGTTAACAACAAAAGCAAATGCCCTACGGGCTTACAGCTTTCCATGTTAACACTTGGTTACAACAAAGAGTACTACTCATTTACACTTTAAGCCCTTGGCTTGAAATTACATGTATTACAACAAAATAAAACGACAAAAAGATATGTCCGCCTCTAGCCTCCCAAGCTATGTCCTTGGAGGTGGCATGCTACCTGCACTTGAAAATGATATTCCCATATAGGGTGAGCCACAGCCCAGTAGAAATACACTAAACCAACCATGAACAATGACTAAAATATTAGCAATTGATAGATGGCCAACACTGATACAATCACATAAATCACATATTTATGTCATACGACTTATGAGTCCAAGTTACCTTTCATTTTCCCTTTTTCAACGGATAGGCATATAAACACTACCCACATTCTCAACAGATATGTATAACAACAATATCCACAGATAAGCATATAAGCTATATCTACGTTCTACAACAGATATGTATAACAACAATATCCACAGATAAGCATATAAGCTATATCCACACTTCACAAAGATAAGCATATAAGCTCTATCTTCACTTCTCTAGACAAGCATATGAGCTATATCTACACTTCTCAAAGATAAGCATATGAGCTCTATCTTCATTTCTCTAGACAAGCATATGAGCTCTGTCTACGGAGTTCATCCCCCATCTCCTCCTAAATCTATCCGGTTTAGAGGTACATCCCCCATCTTCCCCTAAACCGCGGAGTACATCCCCCATCTCCTCCTCTACACATAACGTATACAAACACATTGGTTCTATATACCATCATTCAATACATACAGTTAATGTATTCAATCAACCGTCAAATTCCATGACACATTCCATTGATTAGTTTCTGTTTGCCTAATCATCATGCATTGTCTACAACAATCACGACTATCCTCCACCGATAGCCCAAAGCAATTATTTCTAAACAGAAGATAATGCACAAATGGATATTCAATCAACATTTTAATTCGGTGTGTGATAAACAATTCAACTACACCCTTTAACCCCATACATTCCCAATCTCAACAATTCCATTTCATTTCCTCATTTCTCACAATTAATTATCCCAATTAATCAAACAATGTAATTAGGTTATTATCCATAATTGACATTTCAACCCTTAGGGTCCCGTTTTTATCAATGATTCAACATTTATACCATTCCTCTATGCCAAACATGCATCTAGGTTTATTACGAATAAAACCCCAACTTTTGTAAAATTACACAAAAGCCCCAAACTTTCACAAAATTACCAAACCAACCCCAACATCTCAAAATACCAAAATTTAAAGACAAAGACCATAGAGAGGAGTAGGATATCCCTACCTCAATTTTGGAGCCCCAAAGGAGAAGACGACAAAACCCAACGTGCTCCAAAACCCGAGATTTTCAGATTAAAATGTAGCCCGCGACGATCAACAACTTTTTTGTAAAGGCCAAAGGTGAGCAAATCACTCCTACTAGATCAAAACCTAGAGAGAAGGTAGAGTCTAGAGTGAGAGGCTCAACAATGGTGATTTTGGAAAAGTAAGAGAGAGAAGAGAAAGTAAAAAGTGATTTGAAAAGTCACAATTTCGAGACTTAAACCCAGTCTCCCGCTCGAGCGTAAAACACCCCGCTCGAGCGTCCACTCACAGACTTCCGCTCGAGCTCACAAACTCCCGCTCGAGCGCAGAATGCACTCGCCCAGCACTTTTGCAGAACCAGGCCTCCGCTCGAGCCCCCAACTCTACGCTCGAGCGACCACTCACACAGATCCGCTCGAGCGGCCAACTACACGCTCGAGCGTACAACACTGCACAACAAAAACTGGATGGGTGTAATCTCCGCTCGAGCGCCAAAACCTCAGCTCGAGCGGACAGGCCAAAATCTGGGCAACTAGTTTTGATTTCTAAACTCAACCAACCTGTAACAAACCTGCCCAACACATCCCATAACTCAAATACAAAGTAAAAAGGATGTAAACAAGATAATAACCAACTACCAACATCTACGGACACATGTCCGGATCACTGTACAACAAGGGTAAACCCGGGATCGCTATAAATTCTCAGTAAATTATTCGAACATTAAATAGAGAATATCCTGTAAATTCTCGGTAAATTACTTTATAAATTCTCTGTAAATTATTCAATAAATTCTAAGTAAATTACTTAGTAAATTCTCAATAAATTAGTCCATAAAGTCTAAGTACATTATCAATAAATTCTTACTAACTTACTCAGTAAATTCTCAATAAATTACTTATTAATTTCCAACTAAATTACCCAGTGAAGAACTTAACAATTTATCAGTAAAGTCCTTAGTCAATTCGCCGTAAATTCTCAATAAATTACTCAGTAAATTCTCATTACATTACTCAGTAAAATTCTCAATAAATTACAGGCAAAATTCTCAGAAAATTATTCAGTGAATTGTTAGTAAATTATTAGAAAATTCTGTGTAAATTTCCAAAAAATCATTAGAAATTTTTTTTGTGAATTACTCAGTAAATTATGAGTAAATTACTCTGTAAATTCTTAGAAAATTTTGTATAAATTCTTGGTAAATTACTCAGTAAGTTCACAGAAATTTTTTTAAAAATTACTCAGCAAATTACTCTGTAAATTCTCAATAAATTATCCGTTAAATTTTTAATAAATTCTCTATAAATTACTTAGTTAATTATCGGTGAATTACTTAATAAATTCAAAGTAAATTACTCGGAAAATTTTCAATAAATTCTGAGAAAATTCTCAATAAATTATGAGTAAATTACTCATTAAATTCACAGTAAATTCTCAATAAATTACTCAGTAAATTGCTTCATAAATGATTGGTAAGTTTCTAGAAAATTACTCAACAAATTCTCAATTAATTCTCAATAAACTATTAGTAATTTACTGAGTAAATTCTAAATAAATTACTAAGTAAATTCATAGTAAATTATTTGGTGAATTACTCACTAAATTTATCTGTAAATTACTAAGTAAATTCGCAGTAAATTACTCGGTAAATTCTCAATAAATACTCTGTAAATTAATCAATTAATTATCGATAAGTTCTCAAAAAATTCTGAATCAATTACTTAAAAAATTACTCAGTAAGTTCCAAGAAAATAACGCAGTAAATTATCTGTAAATTCTTAGTAAATTATTTAATAAATTCTATATAAATTACTGAGTAAATTCTCAATAAATTACTCCTTAAACTCTTAGTAAATTACAAGTAAATTAATGAGTGAATTATTCAGTAATTTTTCAGTAAATTACTCGATAAATTCTTTGTAAATTACTCAGTAAATTATTGGTAAATTCTATGTAAATTACTCTGTAAATTACTCAGGAAATTTCTCATTAAATTACACAGGAAATTTCTCATTAAATTACACGTAAAATTCTCTATAAATTATTCAGCAAATTCTTAGTAATTTATCAGAAAATTCTGAGTAAATTCACAAAAAATTACAAGAATTTTTTTTTGTGAATTAATCAGTAAATTATGAGTAAATTACTTAATAAATTCTCAGAAAATTCTTGGTAAATTCAAAGTAATTTCTCAGTAAATTATTCAGCAAATTACTCCATAAATTCGTAGTAAATTCTCAATAAATTACTCGTTAATTTTTCAATAAATTTTCTATAAATTACTTCGTAAATTATCTTTAAAATTTCAGTAAATTATTTAAAAAATTGTAAAAAAATTACTCAGAAAATTTTTAATAAATTATGTATAAATTCTTGGTAAATTACTCATAAAATTATCAAAAAAAAATTTGTGAATTACTTTGTCAATTCTCAGTAAATTATTCGAACATTAAATAGAGAATATCCTGTAAATTCTCGGTAAATTACTTTATAAATTCTCTGTAAATTATTCAATAAATTCTAAGTAAATTACTTAGTAAATTCTCAATAAATTAGTCCATAAAGTCTAAGTACATTATCCATAAATTCTTACTAACTTACTCAGTAAATTCTCAATAAATTACTTATTAATTTCCAACTAAATTACCCAGTGAAGAACTTAACAATTTATCAGTAAAGTCCTTAGTCAATTCGCCGTAAATTCTCAATAAATTACTTAGTAAATTCTCATTACATTACTCAGTAAAATTCTCAATAAATTACAGGCAAAATTCTCAGAAAATTATTCAGTGAATTGTTAGTAAATTATTAGAAAATTCTGTGTAAATTCCCAGAAAATCATTAGAAATTTTTTTTGTGAATTACTCAGTAAATTATGAGTAAATTACTCTGTAAATTTTCAGAAAATTTTGTATAAATTCTTGGTAAATTACTCAGTAAGTTCACAGAAATTTTTTTAAAAATTACTCAGCAAATTACTCTGTAAATTCTCAATAAATTATCCGTTAAATTTTCAATAAATTCTCTATAAATTACTCGGAAAATTTTCAATAAATTCTGAGAAAATTCTCAATAAATTATGAGTAAATTATTCATCAAATTCACAGTAAATTCTCAATAAATTACTCAGTAAATTGCTTCATAAATGATTGGTAAGTTTCTAGAAAATTACTCAACAAATTCTCAGTAAATTCTCAATAAACTCTTAGTAATTTACTGAGTAAATTCTAAATTAATTACTAAGTAAATTCATAGTAAATTATTTGGTGAATTACTCACTAAATTTATCTGTAAATTACTAAGTAAATTCGCAGTAAATTACTCAGTAAATTCTCAATAAATACTCTGTAAATTACTCAGTTAATTATCGATAAGTTCTCAAAAAATTCTAAGTCAATTACTTAGTAAATTACTCAGTAAATTATTAGAAAATTACTCTGTAAATTCCAAGAAAATAACGCAGTAAATTATCTGTCAATTCTTAGTAAATTATTTAATAAATTCTAAATAAATTACTGAGTAAATTCTCAATAAATTACTCCTTAAACTCTCAGTAAATTACAAGTAAATTAATGAGTGAATTATTCAGTAATTTATCAGTAAATTACTCGATAAATTCTCTGTAAATTACTCAGTAAATTATTGGTAAATTCTATGTAAATTACTCATTAAATTACTTCGTAAATTATCACTAAATTACTCAGGAAATTTCTCATTAAATTACACGTAAAATTCTCTATAAATTATTCAGCAAATTCTTAGTAATTTATCAGAAAATTCTGAGTAAATTCACAAAAAATTACAAGAATTTTTTTTGTGAATTAATTAGTAAATTATGAGTAAATTACTCAGTAAATTCTCAGAAAATTCTTGGTAAATTCAAAGTAATTTCTTAGTAAATTATTCAGCAAATTACTCCATAAATTCGTAGTAAATTCTCAATAAATTACTCGTTAAGTTTTCAATAAATTCTCTATAAATTACTTCGTAAATTATCTGTAAATTTTCAGTAAATTATTTAAAAAATTGTAAATAAATTACTCAAAAAATTCTCAATAAATTATGTATAAATTCTTGGTAAATTACTCATAAAATTATCAAAAAAAAATTCATGAATTACTTTGTCAATTCTCAGTAAATTATTCGAACATTAAATAGAGAATATCCTGTAAATTCTCGGTAAATTACTTTATAAATTCTCTGTAAATTATTCAATAAATTTTAAGTAAATTACTTAGTAAATTCTCAATAAATTAGTCCATATAGTCTAAGTACATTATCAATAAATTCTTACTAACTTTGTCACGACCCGAACCCGCCCCCATGGGTTAAGGACGTAACCGGCCAGTAATCCTAAGATTACCTACGGCCTCAAACCAAAACAGACTTAACACATCAGAGTAAAGGGGCCAAAAGGGAAGCAAAATTTAAAACTTTGTCCATAGAGCTGTGCTTACATGGCACATCAAACAAACCATACATATGTACGTTAATAACTCACAACAGAAACATAGCGACATAGGTTTTGTACGGACAGGATCATCCAAAACTAAGTCAACCCGTAAAAACTATAAGCAGACAAATACAAAACTTCGCCAACCTGACAAAATGTAAAAACATAACAAAAGGGGCGAAGACGGGTCTCGTGCGTGAGACACAAGGGCTGACTCTCTCAAAACCTTAGTTGTTCCATGCAGACTTCACCAAGACTGGGTCTGGACTTCTCTTGGCTCACCTACAAACACATGAATGAGCGTAAGCGATAGCCTAGTGAATAATATCAGATATGACAGTTACATAACAATATGTAGAACAACATGCTCCAAACGGCCTTGGGCCCAATTCATACTTCTATATAACAAATATATATATAACTATACGAAATGCAATCAAGTAACTGTAGTTCCAAACATTCTGGCCTTTGGCCTATTCGGGTTTCCATTCATGGCAAAACGGCCTTCGGCCCATTCACTTATGTCGAAACGTCCTTCGGCCCATTCATTTATGTCAAAACGGCCTTCGGCCCATTCATTTCTGTCAAAATGGCCTTCGGCCCATTCATTTATGTCGAAGCGGCCTTTGGCCCACTCGTTCACGTCAAGACGGCCTGCGACCTACTCATTCATGTCAAAACGGCTTTTAGCCTATTCATTCATATCAAAACGGCTTTAGCCTATTCATTCATATCAAAGTGGCTTTTAGCCTACTCATCCATATCAAAACGGCTTTTAGCCTATTCATTCATATCAAAATGGCTTTTAGCCTACTCATCCATATCAAAACGGCTTTTAGCCTATTCATTCATATCAAAACGACCTTTGGTCCATTCATTTATATCAAAACGACCTTCGGTCCATTCATTTATATCAAAACGACCTTCGGTCCATTCATTTATATCAAACGACCTTCGGTCCACAATCCCAATTAACAACTCATAAAGTTTATAAGGGAATAAACAATTGGACATTGACAAGCTTTCAAATATTGATATTACTCACAGTGAACGGCTTGTGGATTTGCCCTGGAACTTGACCCTACGCATTTCATGAGCACAAAAGGGTCACTAATAGTTCAATCCGTTCTTTAATTCACATATTCCTCTTTAGGCTTTATTATTATCTCATTAACTCATTTACAATGCTTAACATATGCCTAAGAGTGCTTGCAAGTGAAAGAGAACGGAAAACAGAACACAAAAGGCAAAAACAGGATTTCAGAAAATAGGGTCCCCGCTCGAGCGTGGACTTCCCCGCTCGAGCGGACCCTTGAGGCCTGCAAAAGTACTGGTTGCCTTCAATTCCAGCTCGAGCGTGAACTCGGCCGCTCGAGCGGACTGCCTGTCTACATAGCTCCCCGCTCGAGCGTAAACTTCCTCGCTCGAGCGGGAACCATGTCTGCAGAAAATGCTGGAAGCTCGATTTCTCCGCTCGAGCGGCACTTCACCCGCTCGAGCGTACATCGAAAATCTGGGTTTTCCAGATTGAGTTCTTGAGCTTCATCTCGACATTCAAAGGCTCTAAATGCATGATTTCGGTCCAAACTTCACATAATCATGTATTAACATGGTACAAACATGGAATTACAACATATTGAAACTCAATTCCCATGAATCAATCACATGCAAAGCCAAATTATACCAAACTTACTTCCAATACATTAAATTCATGCATTTAAGCTTCATATCTTCATCAATCATGCATGCGTGTCAATTCTTGACTCCATTTCTATTCCAATCAATGCAAATGGTGTTCATTCTCATGGAACACAACAAAAACATGCTTGCATGTAGGATTTAACACTCATATTTCCATATTCATCCCAATACATTCTTGATTATGCAAAACCATGGTGATCCTATACATGCATGTGCATTTTAACCTCAAATTCATCAATTAGAGTACAACTCTTGTTCTTGATCACCAATTAACCTTTAATTCACAAAATCACAAGTTCAAACTCATGAATTCATAAACAATCACTTACCTAGAAGCTCAATCTATGGTCAATTCTTGAGTTGGACTTCAAATTCACAACCTTGAGCCAAAAATTACACAACTTTCTCCCTCTCTCTCTCTAACAGCCGACCTCCCCTCCCTTTCTTAGAGTTTGATCAGCCAAAAATGAAGGTATATGAGAGAATGAGAAGTGTAGTGCTCAAATACAAGAAGCCCCACTAGCCACAATTAAAATATTAAACAATTTGAGCACTATGCCATTAAATAATTCAATTTAATCTGACCCGAATCAATTTTCAATTAAATTTCACCGTAGGCTCCAAAAATTATGCCAACCACAATGGCGTAATCAATTTCGGGTTCTGTGGCCGATAAGGCCCTCAATTTAATTTCCAGAGCAGATTATTCAAACAGATATTCCTACAGTGAACAGGTAGAATTCCAAAGTCGCACATATTCACATAATGGCATACAAAAAATCATATCAAAACATATAATCACATACGTATTATGGACCAACTAGCATATTACGGAATAGGGGCATCACAAACTTACTCAGTAAATTCTCAATAAATTACTTATTAATTTCCAACTAAATTACCCAGTGAAGAACTTAACAATTTATCAGTAAAGTCCTTAGTCAATTCGCCGTAAATTCTCAATAAATTATTCAGTAAATTCTCATTACATTACTCAGTAAAATTCTCAATAAATTACAGGCAAAATTCTCAGAAAATTATTCACTGAATTCTTAGTAAATTATTAGAAAATTCTGTGTAAATTCCCAGAAAATCATTAGAAATTTTTTTTGTGAATTACTCAGTAAATTATGAGTAAATTACTCTGTAAATTCTCAGAAAATTTTGTATAAATTCTTGGTAAATTACTCAGTAAGTTCACAGAAATTTTTTTAAAAATTACTCAGCAAATTACTCTGTAAATTCTCAATAAATTATCCGTTAAATTTTCAATAAATTCTCTATAAATTACTCAGTTAATTATCGGTGAATTACTCAATAAATTCAAAGTAAATTACTCGAAAAATTTTCAATAAATTCTGAGAAAATTCTCAATAAATTATGAGTAAATTACTCATTAAATTCACAGTAAATTCTCAATAAATTACTCAGTAAATTGCTTCATAAATGATTGGTAAGTTTCTAGAAAATTACTCAACAAATTCTCAGTAAATTCTCAATAAACTATTAGTAATTTACTGAGTAAATTCTAAATAAATTACTAAGTAAATTCATAGTAAATTATTTGGTGAATTACTCACTAAATTTATCTGTAAATTACTAAGTAAATTCGCAGTAAATTACTCGGTAAATTCTCAATAAATTCTTTGTAAATTACTCAGTTAATTATCGATAAGTTCTCAAAAAATTCTGAGTCAATTACTTAGTAAATTATTAGAAAATTACTCTGTAAATTCCAAGAAAATAACGCAGTAAATTATCTGTAAATTCTTAGTAAATTATTTAATAAATTCTAAATAAATTACTGAGTAAATTCTCAATAAATTACTCCTTAAACTCTCAGTAAATTACAAGTAAATTAATGAGTGAATTATTCAGTAATTTATCAGTAAATTACTCGATAAATTCTCTGTAAATTACTCAGTAAATTATTGGTAAATTCTATGTAAATTACTCAGTAAATTACTTCGTAAATTATCACTAAATTACTCAGGAAATATAGCGATCCCGGTTTTCCTTTTCTTTAACTGTTATGTCCGGACTTGGGTTCCGTGGAGTTGGTTGTTGTATATGTCTTGTTTACATCCTTTACTCCTTGCATTCGAGTCTTGGGTTGTATTGGGCGAGTTTGAAACAGATTGGTTGAACTTAGAAACCAAGAGTAGTTGCCCAGATTTTGGCCTTCACGCTCGAGCGAGGATTTTGACGCTCGAGCGGGCCCTTCGTTGTTGTCTGTCCGCTCGAGCGGGGTTTTCGACGCTCGAGCGTAGATTTCCATCTTCCAGTATCTCCTCTGCAGTGTTGTACGCTCAAGCGGGATTTTTGACGCTCGAGTGGGATTTTGTGTGTTACGCTCTAGCGGGAAATTGGACGCTCGAGCGGAGACCTGGTTCTGTAAAAGTTCTGGAAGTGTGTATCCGCCGCTCGAGCGGGATTGTTGACGCTCGAGCGGGAGTCTGTGAGTGACGCTCGAGCGGGGCGTTGGACGCTCGAGCGGGGCGACTGGGTTAAAGCTCCGTGTTTTGATCTTTTAAATCACTTTTTCCACTTCTCTTCTCTCTTTTTGTCACGACCCGAACCCGCCCCCATGGGTTAAGGACGTAACCGGCCAGTAATCCTAAGATTACCTACGGCCTCAAACCAAAACAGACTTAACACATCAGAGTAAAGGGGCCAAAAGGGAAGCAAAATTTAAAACTTTGTCCATAGAGCTGTGCTTACATGGCACATCAAAACAAACCATACATATGTACGTTAATAACTCACAACAGAAACATAGTGACATAGGTTCTGTACAGACAGGATCATCCAAACTAAGTCAACCCATGAAATTATATACAGACGTATACAAAACTTCGCCAACCTGAAAAAATGTAAATACATAACAAAAGGCGAAGACGGGTCTCGTGCGTGAGACACAAGGGCTGACTCTCTCAAAACCTTCGTTGTTCCATACAGACTTCACTGAGGCTGGGTCTGGACTTCTCTTGGCTCACCTACAAACACATGAATGAGCGTGAGCGAAAGCCCAGTGAATAATATCAAATCAAATACAGAAGTTACATAACAATGTAGAACAACACGTTCCAAACGGCCCTAGGCCCAATTCCTATTTCTATTTAACAGATATATAACTATACGAAATTCAAATCAAGTGACTGTAGTTCCAAACATTCTGGCCTTTGGCCCATTCAGATTTCCATTCATGTCAAAACGGCCTTCGGCCCGTTCATTTACGTCAAAACGGCCTTCGGCCCATTCGTTTCTATCAAAATGGCCTTCGGCCCATTCGTTTACGTCAAAATAGCCTTCGGCCCATACATTCATGTCAAAACGGCCTTCGGCCCACTCATTCATGTCAAAACGACCTTAGGTCCATTCATATATGTCAAAGCGACCTTCGGTCCACTCATTTCTATCAAAACAACCTTCGGTCCATTCATTTCTGTCAAAACGGCCTTCGGCCCATTCATTTCTATCAAAACGGCCTTCGGTCCATTCATTTCTGTCAAAACGGCCTTCGGCCCATTCATTTCTTTCTGTCAAAACGGCCTTCGGCCCATTCATTTCTATCAAAATGGCCCATTCATTTCTATCAAAATGGCCTTCGGCCCATACATTCATGTCGGTCCGTTCATTTATATCAAACGACCTTTAGTCCATTTATTTATATCAAAACGACCTTCGGTCCGTTCATTTATATCAAACGACCTTTGGTCCATTCATTTACATCAAAACGACCTTTAGTCCATTCATTTACATCAAAACGACCTTTGGTCCATTCATTTGTTCCTGTCAGACTTTTGTCCACAATCCCAATTAACAACTCATAAAGCTTATAAGGGAATAATAATTGGACACTCACATTCACAATCATTCAAATATCGATATTACTCACAGTGATCGGCTGGTGGATTTGCCCTGGCGCTTGACCCTACATATTTCATGAACACAAAAGGGTCACTAACAGTTCAATCTGTTCTCTAATTCACATATTCCTCTTTAGGCTTTATTCTTAACTCGTTAACTCATTTACAATGCTCAATGCATGCCTAAGAGTGCTTACAAGTGAAAGAGAACGGAAAAATATAAAACAGAATGCATTTTCAGAGTTTCAGAAAACAGGGTCCCCGCTCGAGCGTGGACTTCCCCGCTCGAGCGGACCCTATAGGCCTGCAAAAGTGCTGGTTGCATCAAAAATACGCTCGAGCGTGAAATAGGACGCTCGAGCGGAAAGCCTGTCAAAATAGCTCCCCCGCTCGAGCGTGAATTACCCCGCTCGAGCGGACATCAAGTCTGCAAAAAGTACTGGGAGCACGCATTTCCCGCTCGAGCGTCAGGTTCCCCGCTCGAGCGGACCTCAAAATTCTGGAAAACCCAGAACTGTGTTCTTGAGCTCCAATTCGATTTTCCAGCTACATTACTTGCATGCAATGGCTCAAATCTCAAATATAATCATACCAACATGGTACCAATGCAAGATTATAACATTATGAAGCTCAATTTCTTGATTTATCTACATGCATGGCCCAAAATATGCCAAACTCAACACCAACATAACAAATCCATGCATTCAAGCTCATATCTTCTCAAATTGTACATGCATGTGATGAATTAGCCACATTCTCAACTTGGATAACCCAAATGGTGATCAAAACATGAGTTTCCTTTAACATTACATATGGATTACACACATTTGTGCTCAAACATGCAATTTCACAGTAATTTCTTACATGCATGCACATATTAAGCTTCAATTCAACAATTCCAACACAATTTCATTTCAATCTTACTCTTGATCACCAAATTAGCTTGAACACACAAAATTACGAACTATAATCCAAGAATTACTCACCTAGAGGTTTTGATCTTCTAAGCTCTAGTCAATTCTTGAGCTAAATCCCCAAAATTTCCAAGCTTTAAGTCAAATTGCACAATTTCTCTCCCTTTCTCTCACTAAGGCTGGCCCTCACTCTCTCACAATTGAATCCCTCAAATTTTTGAGTTCATAAGAGTTAAAGGGGAGTGTAGTGCTATCATACAACAAGCCCCACTAATATAATATTTTAATATAAAATATTTGGGCACTTAATTCATCAATTTAATCAGTTTAATCTGACCAGAATCAATTTCTAATTAAATTTCACCGTAAGCTCTAAGAATTATGCCAATCACAGTGGCGCAATCAATTTCGGGTTCTGTGGCCGATAAGGCCTTCAATTTAATTTCCGAAGCAGGTAGTCAAACAGATATTCTTACGGTGAACAGATAGAAATTCAAAATCACATATTTTCACTTAATGGCATACAAAATCGTATCAAACACATAATCATATACGTATTAAGGCCCAATTAGCATAATACAGAACAGGGGTATTACAGTCTTCCCCCCTTTAGGAAGTTTGGTCCTCCAAACTTATTTTACCTTTAGTCGAAACAATTCGGAACACTTTTCATTCAACGGTTCCAATCCTTCTTAATAGTCATTCACTTAGTCTCAAAATCAAGCAATGCTCTATTCTCAATCGGTCATAAATTTACCTTTTTCTGCAATACAAGGCTTGTACGGTGCCATGCCAAAACTAGAGCGTGAGCTGTTGTTGGAAGCAAAGTTTGCCAACGATGGATAGATCTTTCCAACTCCCCTGAAAAATCTGATGCATATCTTTGGAGCATTCCTCCCAAAAATCTAACATTTTTTTTTTTTAATAATACATCAATTTGCGGATGGAAAACAGCGCCGAATCATAATTCAGTTTCGTATCAAATTCATAATTTGTCCAGATCATGTACAGAAACCGTAAGTCATGATTAAGTTTACGTGATACATCCATTAGCATTAACAGATCAGAACGGAACAGAATAGAACAGAACATATACACGTGAGGTTACGAATAACCAGTTCCATAAAGGAACCTCCGGATCCAGGTAACAGAACAGAACAGAAGTTGAGCCCCCATTGCCTCTTGAAAGCTTGTCAAAATTCAAACATATTTTAAAATTTCTGTCTAAAACAATAGGTACTGGGACCTCATGCAAACAAGCAATGTGACTAGTCTACCAGCATCTTACGAAAATTTCACAGGGAGGAGACAGGCAACTTAGTAATCCCATAGTCAAAAAAAAAAAATTCAAACGGGACTTATACCTTGGGTGCTCAAGGCAGCCCCACAACAAAATTCGTGGTCACATATTCTCATTTCCATTCCGAAATAGACAAAGGTTGCAGTAGTTCCGCCAATAACTGTCATTCAACTCTGCCTTGTTGGCACCGAAAACATTTAGACACAATTTCAACAATTTCCTTCTTCACAATAGGTCGCTAACATATTTATTTCAAAAGCCAACTAACTTTATCACAGAAGTTCGGTCTGTTCCCTTGTCACAAAAGTTTAATTTATTCTTCAATAATTCCACAATTCACAATCCGATCCGGTATTTAGTTCAACGATTCCTCACAGTTATCCAAGGTCAATCAAAAGTTTCCAGGAGTTCAATGTGGATCCATACACCGATTCCCTAACCAACAAAGGTGGTATCGAGGCAATTACCCACACAACGCTTATAGTCCGTATATCCTCATAGTACCAATTGTAAAATACAACACTGAGGTAGTCGACTTCTAATAGAATACACGTATTCTCAGTTGATTCAACAGTTTACAGTTCAGTCCAATATTCAATTTCCTGCTCCATCGAGTCTTTCCACACTATTTCATAGTCACCAAAGCAGAAGGAAATTCATATACTAATCCCCATGATGTCAAAGATAATATCAAAACAATCAGTCACATGTTAGACCCAATTTACACATCCTCAGAGCCCCAATCACAGAATATAATGGCATAGAGCAGTTATTCACAAGACGTACTGAATTCGCACATTTCCAAACAATCAGGGTTTTTCAAAGCTTTTTAGATGTTAAAACATCTACATAATATGAAAGGATGACATTCCGAACAAAACAAAGGAATAATCGTCTCGGAATCTAAGCACACCCGTTCGCGATCGTCGGTGGCTGATTCCAGATCGATAAGTCAAACCCACCCGTACGAAACCGTCGGTGGCAAAAGGTATCTCAATCAAAGGTGCTACATAGGCTTAACGTCCCCTAGCACGAAAGGACACTCTAAGAATGTCATCAAAGCAACACAGCACCATTCACTATAACCTGATTTCCCCAAAATCTGATAACACTGAAACAACCACTCTCCTTTACAAAACATGTTCTGATCAGTCAAAGACAAATGTTCAGTATTGCTCAAAATCAAATCAATCTACCGTCATCGGTTCCCATAGCGTCAAACAAACAAAATGGAACAACACTCCTTAAGACGCCCAATCACGGGATTTGTACAATTCAGTTCATCTATAACACATATGCCCTCAATAGTTGAAGGTTGGTTCTCAATGGTGTTCATAGGTAGATCAATCTATTGATAGCCCACAAAAGGTCTTTCAAATAAGTCAAGCACTCCAAACGGATTCAAGTTTTGGGTCCATCAGTTTTCCTACCAATAATAATCTGGTCATTTATTTATAGACAATTCTTAACCCCCTTTTACAAAATCAACTTAGATAGAGGTTCTTATCAATCAATCCAAGCAAAGGTCTTGTCAGATTAAATCAAACAAAGGTCCCGTCAAATTATATCCAATGAGGGTTCTATCAGGTCAATTCAGACAAAGGTTCTATTGGATCAAGTCAGATAGAAGTTTTCTCAAATAGGGTACATTTGATTCTGTAAAGCTCACTTCGTTTGTTTAGGCACATGGCTGATAGTTTCACAACTGCCCTAAATTTATCAGTTCTCAAGGTCGTATCAGAATCATTCATCACAACTGTTCATATCAAAGTGTTTTAAATTACGTACAATACGGTATTGTCCACATAAGTTCAGGTATAGTTACATAAGCATGCAAGTGTTCGTATCAGGAGGCACGTATCATAATCAGTATAGCAGTTCCCAAATAAGCCTTATATGCAAGAACATGGTGCACAGTAATACATTATACAAAGTTCCTCGGGTACACATAGTATGGGATTGTTACGCAAAAGTTCCAAATTAGTCACATCACCCAGTCAACTTTCTACTAATCAAAATATATGGTCTCATAATTATAGAGTTCATCATTTAGGGCGCTCAACTTGGTCACACGATTACAGAATCATAATTCCAGTGGTTTAGTCATTGAAGACGGTAACATAATAAATCACCCTGAGCATAGATGTAGATATATATGTGCATGTGCATAGTCAATCAATATCCCAAAACGTATTTCACAAATTTCCCAAACGGGCATATACCTCCAACGAATACAGTCTCGATCATGTGGGTCTAACCAATCTAGATACACATGCAGCAGATATGAAATATATGCCGATCCGAATCAAACAATATCCCAAGCGAAGATGTACAAACGTACTAATTCAGAATCAATCAACACATAAGCATTCATTTGTAAACAGTATAGATACCTGGGATAATGGTTACAACATTCTGAGTGCTTTCTGGGATGAGTGTGATTACTCCATCCTGAGTAGCAATTTCTACCACTGGTACGGATTTAGCCAAGGCAGAGTATTCATTCACATTTCGTTCAATCCGAGGACAATTCCTTGCCGTATGGTCCATTTTACCATATCTATAACGAGCCCCAGAAGTCTGATAACAAACTCCTCGGTGTTTCTCACACTGGTGGTGGCAAAGGTTCTTGCCGTAGCGGCAACTGACGCTGTTGTCTCAAGATCTCTGCCAATTCTTGTACTACTCTTTCCGGACTATCAAGTCGGGCTGTGGAAGAACCTTCCAACCCGTATGCCCTTAATTTAACCATCCTCTACACAATTCTCACTAAACCTTGCCAAATACTGGGATGCCCAATACAAAAATAAACACAGATACACATAGTCATATTCGTAGATAGGCACGTCTTTATATTCTCATTTCACATATCGTACGCAATTAATCACATACGTAACAGATAATTGCATACTAATCAAATATCACATACTGAACATTTATTAAGTAATTATATACTCAAATCATGTTCATATTCCACATAGACACCCATTGGCAGAATCGGATGCACATAAACAACTTTTCGTGATTCATATATTCATGTATGTGCATTATATTAAAACAAACTTGTTGTACACTTTAGTGTAACAATTCATATCTCATATTCCAATCATGTGTGATACTTCCTTTAGCGTAACATAACATGTTGGTCAAGCATATTAACATACCTCATACATAGGCCACGGTATTGTTTCCCCCGGGCGAGGGCCTGTGCCACGGTATTATTTCCCCCGGGTTAGGGCCTCATGACCATAAGCCACAGTATTATGTCCCTTGGGCGAGGGCCTCCGCTAAGGATACCACAATTACGTTCCAGAAAAATTTGGACAATCATTCATACAAAACATAGCATTCTAGGGTACTTGTCATACATATCATCAACAATTATTTAAAGTTAAACATAACTTTACGGAGTTCTTACTCACCATCTGATTAAACTTGCATTATACTTTATACAAAAGATTCACAAGTATGCATATACAAAAGAGTACATATATTTAGATAATTGCAATGCAAGTAGTTCACAAACTTATATCACATAATTACTCAAATCGAAACACTTAAGCATATTCTTGATGCTTTCAAGGTTCATATCAAAATAGTTAAGCATAGTATCAATGCTTCCAATTTCATGTTAATGCATCCTAGATCTCATCTAGACGCTTATTGCTCTTTTTGGACAAGTGTGTGAGTTATTAACTCGTGCTCTGATACCACTCTGTCACGACCCGAACCCGCCCCCATGGGTTAAGGACGTAACCGGCTAGTAATCCTAAGATTACCTACGGCCTCAAACCAAAACAGACTTAACACATCAGAGTAAAGGGGCCAAAAGGGAAGCAAAATTTAAAACTTTGTCCATAGAGCTGTGCTTACATGGCACATCAAAACAAACCATACATATGTACGTTAATAACTCACAACAGAAACATAGTGACATAGGTTCTGTACAGACAGGATCATCCAAACTAAGTCAACCCATGAAATTATATACAGACGTATACAAAACTTCGCCAACCTGAAAAAATGTAAATACATAACAAAAGGCGAAGACGGGTCTCGTGCGTGAGACACAAGGGCTGACTCTCTCAAAACCTTTGTTGTTTCATACAGACTTCACTGAGGCTGGGTCTGGACTTCTCTTGGCTCACCTACAAACACATGAATGAGCGTGAGCGAAAGCCCAGTGAATAATATCAAATCAAATACAGAAGTTACATAGCAATGTAGAACAACACGTTCCAAACGGCCCTAGGCCCAATTCCTATTTCTATTTAACAGATATATAACTATACGAAATTCAAATCAAGTGACTGTAGTTCCAAACATTCTGGCCTTTGGCCCATTCAGATTTCCATTCATGTCAAAACGGCCTTCGGCCCGTTCATTTACGTCAAAACGGCCTTCGGCCCATTCGTTTCTATCAAAATGGCCTTCGGTCCATTCGTTTACGTCAAAACAGCCTTCGGCCCATATATTCATGTCAAAACGGCCTTCGGCCCACTCATTCATGTCAAAACGACCTTAGGTCCATTCATATATGTCAAAGCGACCTTCGGTCCACTCATTTCTGTCAAAACGACCTTCGGCCCATTCATTTCTGTCAAAACGGCCTTCGGCCCATTCATTTCTATCAAAATGGCCTTCGGTCCATTCATTTCTATCAAAACGACCTTCGGTCCATTCATTTCTGTCAAAACGGCCTTCGGCCCATTCATTTCTATCAAAATGGCCCATTCATTTCTATCAAAATGGCCTTCGGCCCATATATTCATGTCGGTCCGTTCATTTATATCAAACGACCTTTAGTCCATTTATTTATATCAAAACGACCTTCGGTCCGTTCATTTATATCAAACGACCTTTGGTCCATTCATTTACATCAAAACGACCTTTAGTCCATTCATTTACATCAAAACGACCTTTGGTCCATTCATTTGTTCCTGTCAGACTTTTGTCCACAATCCCAATTAACAACTCATAAAGCTTATAAGGGAATAATAATTGGACATTCACATTCACAATCATTCAAATATCGATATTACTCACAGTGATCGGCTGGTGGATTTGCCCTGGAGCTTGACCCTACATATTTCATGAACACAAAAGGGTCACTAACAGTTCAATCTGTTCTCTAATTCACATATTCCTCTTTAGGCTTTATTCTTAACTCGTTAACTCATTTACAATGCTCAATGCATGCCTAAGAGTGCTTACAAGTGAAAGAGAACGGAAAAATATAAAACAGAATGCATTTTCAGAGTTTCAGAAAACAGGGTCCCCGCTCGAGCGTGGACTTCCCCGCTCGAGCGGACCCTATAGGCCTGCAAAAGTGCTGGTTGCATCAAAAATACGCTCGAGCGTAAAATAGGATGCTCGAGCGGAAAGCCTGTCAAAATAGCTCCCCCGCTCGAGCGTGAATTACCCCGCTCGAGCGGACATCAAGTCTGCAAAAAGTACTGGGAGCACGCATTTCCCGCTCGAGCGTCAGGTTCCCCGCTCGAGCGGACCTCAAAATTCTGGAAAACCCAGAACTGTGTTCTTGAGCTCCAATTCGATTTTCCAGCTACATTACTTGCATGCAATGGCTCAAATCTCAAATATAATCATACCAACATGGTACCAATGCAAGATTATAACATTATGAAGCTCAATTTCTTGATTTATCTACATGCATGGCCCAAAATATGCCAAACTCAACACCAACATAACAAATCCATGCATTCAAGCTCATATCTTCTCAAATTGTACATGCATGTGATGAATTAGCCACATTCTCAACTTGGATAACCCAAATGGTGATCAAAACATGAGTTTCCTTTAACATTACATATGGATTACACACATTTGTGCTCAAACATGCAATTTCACAGTAATTTCTTACATGCATGCACATATTAAGCTTCAATTCAACAATTCCAACACAATTTCATTTCAATCTTACTCTTGATCACCAAATTAGCTTGAACACACAAAATTACGAACTATAATCCAAGAATTACTCACCTAGAGGTTTTGATCTTCTAAGCTCTAGTCAATTCTTGAGCTAAATCCCCAAAATTTCCAAGCTTTAAGCCAAATTGCACAATTTCTCTCCCTTTATCTCACTAAGGCCGGCCCTCACTCTCTCACAATTGAATCCCTCAAATTTTTGAGTTCATAAGAGTTAAAGGGGAGTGTAGTGCTATCATACAACAAGCCCCACTAATATAATATTTTAATATAAAATATTTGGGCACTTAATTCATCAATTTAATCAGTTTAATCTGACCAGAATCAATTTCTAATTAAATTTCACCGTAAGCTCTAAGAATTATGCCAATCACAGTGGCGCAATCAATTTCGGGTTCTGTGGCCGATAAGGCCTTCAATTTAATTTCCGAAGCAGGTAGTCAAACAGATATTCTTACGGTGAACAGATAGAAATTCAAAACCACATATTTTCACTTAATGGCACACAAAATCGTATCAAACACATAATCATATACGTATTAAGGCCCAATTAGCATAATACAGAACAGGGGTATTACACTTTTACTTTTTCAAAAACACCATTGTTGAGCCTCTCACTCTAGAGCTCTACCTTCTCTCTAGGTATTGATCTAGTAGGAGTGATTTCCTCACCTTTGGCCTTTACAAAAAAGTTGTTGATCGTCGAGGGCTATCTTTTGATCCGAAAATATCGAGTTTTGGAGCACGTTGAGTTTTTTCATCTTCACCCCTTGAACTCTGAATTTGAGGTAGGGATAACCTACTCCTTACTATGGGTTTTGTCTTTAAATTTTGGTATTTTGAGATGTTGGGGTTGGTTTGGTAATTTTGTGAAAGTTTGGGACTCTTATGTAAATTTATAAAAGTTGGGTTTTCAATTATGATAAACCTAGATGCATGGTTGGCATGGAGAAATGATATAAATGTTGAGGCATTGATGAAAATGGAACCTAAGGGTTGTAATGTTAATTATGGAAAATGCCCTAATTACATTGGTTAATTAATTTATAAAATTAATTGTGAGGAATGAGAAATGGAAGCGGAAATGTTGAGATTGGGAATGTATGGGATTAAAGGGTGTAGTTGGATTTTATATCGCTCACCTAGTTGGAAATGTTGATTTTATATATCCATTTGTTGCATTTATTTTTTTGTATAGAAATAATTGCTTTGGGCTATCAGTGGAGGATAGTCTTGATTGTTGTAGACAATGCATGATGATTAGGCAAACTGAAACTAATCACTGGAATGTGTCATTGAGAATGACGGTTGAAAGAATACATTAAATTTATGTATTGTGTGATGATGTGTATAATTATTGTTTATATGCATTGGGTTGTGTTGAAGGAGATAGGGGATGTACTCCACGGTTTAGGGGAAGATAGGGGATGGACCTCTAAACCGGATGTTGTTGGGAGGAGATAGGGGATGGACTCCATAGATAGAGCTCATATGCTTATCTATTAATGTGTTGACAGAGCTCATATGCTTGCCATTGGAAGTGTGATAGTGCTCTTATGCATATCTATGGAAGTGATGATATAGCTTGTATGCTTATCTGTTAGTGTATGATATAGCTAGTATGCATATCTATTATGAAATGGGAAAGTGTTTAATATGAGTTATTGTCTCATATGAGTCGTTTGGCCAGGTTCTGAGCCAGGGTTATAAACTGAAAATCTAAAGAAATTGGGAAATGTATCGTAACATGGACATGTACGTCATGAAACTGTAAAGTGTGATAAGAGAAAGTATCAGTGTTGGCCATCTATCAAACTGCTAAATTTTTGTCATTGTCCATATTTGGTTTAGTGTATTTCTACTGGGCTGTGGCTCACCCTATATGGGAACGTCATTTCAGGTACAGGTAGCATGCCACCTCCAAGGACATAGCTTGGGAGGCCTGAGGCTGACGGATTTTTGTTGTCTTTTCCCTTTTTATGTATTACATGTAAATTCAAGCCAAGGGCTTAATGTGTAAATGAGTTAGTACTCTTTTGTTGTAACCAAGTGTTAACTTGGAAAGCTGTAAGCCTTTAGGGCATTTGCTTTTGTCGTTAACATGTAATACTTTATGTAATGAAACTCTGATGAATAGAAGAATTGTGGAACTTTTATATATCAATGCATGCCGATATTGATGGGTTTAATGTTATTATTTTGAGGGCGTTACAGGAAATTTCTCATTAAATTACACGTAAAATTCTCTATAAATTATTCAGCAAATTCTTAGTAATTTATCAGAAAATTCTGAGTAAATTCACAAAAAACTACAAGAATTTTTTTTGTGAATTAATTAGTAAATTATGAGTAAATTACTCAATAAATTCTCAGAAAATTCTTGGTAAATTCAAAGTAATTTCTCTGTAAATTATTCAGCAAATTACTCCATAAATTCGTAGTAAATTCTCAATAAATTACTCGTTAAGTTTTCAACAAATTCTCTATAAATTACTTCGTAAATTATCTGTAAATTTTAAGTAAATTATTTAAAAAATTGTAAATAAATTACTCAGAAAATTCTCAATAAATTATGTATAAATTCTTGGTAAATTACTCATAAAATTATCAAAAAAAAAATTCGTGAATTACTTTGTCAATTCTCAGTAAATTATTCGAACATTAAATAGAGAATATCCTGTAAATTCTCGGTAAATTACTTTATAAATTCTTTGTAAATTATTCAATAAATTCTACGTAAATTACTTAGTAAATTCTCAATAAATTAGTCCATAAAGTCTAAGTACATTATCAATAAATTCTTACTAACTTACTCAGTAAATTCTCAATAAATTACTTATTAATTTCCAACTAAATTACCCAGTGAAGAACTTAACAATTTATCAGAAAAGTTCTTAGTCAATTCGCCGTAAACTCTCAATAAATTACTCAGTAAATTCTCATTACATTACTCAGTAAAATTCTCAATAAATTACAGGCAAAATTCTCAGAAAATTATTCATTGAATTGTTAGTAAATTATTAGAAAATTCTGTGTAAATTCCCAGAAAATCATTAGAAATTTTTTTGTGAATTACTCAGTAAATTATGAGTAAATTACTCTGTAAATTCTCAGAAAATTTTGTATAAATTCTTGGTAAATTACTCAGTAAGTTCACAGAAATTTTTTTAAAAATTACGCAGCAAATTACTCTGTAAATTCTCAATAAATTATCCGTTAAATTTTCAATAAATTCTCTATAAATTACTCAGTTAATTATCGGTGAATTACTCAATAAATTCAAAGTAAATTACTCGGAAAATTTTCAATAAATTCTGAGAAAATTCTCAATAAATTATGAGTAAATTACTCATTAAATTCACAGTAAATTCTCAATAAATTACTCAGTAAATTGCTTCATAAATGATTGGTAAGTTTCTAGAAAATTACTCAACAAATTCTCAGTAAATTCTCAATAAACTATTAGTAATTTACTGAGTAAATTCTAAATAAATTACTAAGTAAATTCATAGTAAATTATTTGGTGAATTACTCACTAAATTTATCTGTAAATTACTAAGTAAATTCGCAGTAAATTACTAGGTAAATTCTCAATAAATACTCTGTAAATTACTCAGTTAATTATCGATAAGTTCTCAAAAAATTCTGAGTCAATTACTTAGTAAATTACTCAGTAAATCATTAGAAAATTACTCTGTAAATTCCAAGAAAATAACGCAGTAAATTATCTGTAAATTCTTAGTAAATTATTTAATAAATTACTGAGTAAATTCTCAATAAATTACTCCTTAAACTCTCAGTAAATTACAAGTAAATTAATGAGTAAATTATTCAGCAAATTACTCCATAAATTCGTAGTAAATTCTCAATAAATTACTCGTTAAGTTTTCAATAAATTCTCTATAAATTACTTCGTAAATTATCTGTAAATTTTCAGTAAATTATTTAAAAAATTGTAAATAAATTACTCAGAAAATTCTCAATAAATTATGTATAAATTCTTGGTAAATTACTCATAAAATTACCAAAAAAAAATTCGTGAATTACTTTGTCAATTCTCAGTAAATTATTCGAACATTAAATAGAGAATATCCTGTAAATTCTCGGTAAATTACTTTATAAATTCTCTGTAAATTATTCAATAAATTCTAAGTAAATTACTTAGTAAATTCTCAATAAATTAGTCCATAAAGTCTAAGTACATTATCAATAAATTCTTACTCACTTACTCAGTAAATTCTCAATAAATTACTTATTAATTTCCAACTAAATTACCCAGTGAAGAACTTAACAATTTATCAGTAAAGTTCTTAGTCAATTCGCCGTAAATTCTCAATAAATTACTCAGTAAATTCTCATTACATTACTCAGTAAAATTCTCAATAAATTACAGGCAAAATTCTCAGAAAATTATTCAGCGAATTCTTAGTAAATTATTAGAAAATTCTGTGTAAATTACCAGAAAATCATTAGAAATTTTTTTGTGAATTACTCAGTAAATTATGAGTAAATTACTCTGTAAATTCTCAGAAAATTTTGTATAAATTCTTGGTAAATTACTCAGTAAGTTCACAGAAATTTTTTTAAAAATTACTCTGTAAATTCTCAATAAATTATCCGTTAAATTTTCAATAAATTCTCTATAAATTACTCAGTTAATTATCGGTGAATTACTCAATAAATTCAAAGTAAATTACTCAGAAAATTTTCAATAAATTTTGTGTCACGCCCCACTTTTTATTACTCGAAGCTATTACCAAATTCATTAACTTAATTCAATTTCAGAGATAACATGCGGAAATAAACTCATACATGCAATCCATAGAAATGAATATAAATACTCTCATTCGTATGCAAAGTAAATGTTACATGAACATACTCAATAAATTGCCCTTGGGCTTACAACCTTTAAATAAACAAATGAAGGGGTGTAACCCTTTTACACATATGGTGTTTCGCTAACAACAAAGAGGCCCCGTGGCCAACAAATAAGAAGATCCAAATCCTGTAGCACAACCTGCTAAACACCTGAAAAAAATTCAACAACGTGGGATGAACATAAAGTCCAGTAGGGATCTCAACATGATCCTCAACAATAACAACTTACAGATAGCTATGATCATGCACACTCATTCTCGTACTAGAATAGTAATATGATAGTTTATACAAAATATATATATAAACTTTTCTTGAAAACAACCGTTTCATTCAACGCTATAAGCGATTCATCTTTCCTTATTCCTTTCATTAATCCTCATTCCCATTCTTTCATAACATTAACAATTACCTAGGAAAATAATCTCACTAAGCCCGATACTCTCTTCCACTTCCTATACATACACAGATGTACCTTTTCAAAACATGTTTATCGTTAAAACATTCATTCTCCTTCACACTTTCCAAAAGACAAAAAAAAAAAGACATTTTGGTTCATTTCCACTACTGTCATACCTATACATGCATAACCTTGTAAAAATATAAATTTACAACCCACCCACATGTATACAATCAATCAATGGAGTAACTCGGTTCTCCGAACTGGTACCAATCAAATCTATGATATTTTCAGTTACAACTAAACAACAACAATTCCACCCTGCTCAACTAGCTATGCGCTTAGTAAGCCAAAGATATACTGAAATAACTACAACCAACTTCGCTCTACTAGCTATGTGCGTAGTAAGCCAAAATACCAGTTTACCAGGCGCTAGCTGGAAGGTAACGGTACCTTTGATTATAAGCGCGGCATATAACGCCAACAACAACCATGCAACAAGGCATAACCAACATGTATAATGCATATACATAACCAACAAGAATCTAACAACGAGTTAAAGTAGATAAACACATAGGTGTAATGTATACACAACAATTCAACACAACCATGTCATCCTCCACCGATGACCAAGGACAAAACCTCTAGATGCATGTATATTGTACATCTATTAACAGACTCAAATATCATGAGATCATCAACTTATCACTAATACTAACATAGTAGTATAAGATACAACAATCCAACATTCATACTCATTTCAAGTACCTTTCCCATTTCACAAAACCAACTCTCTTTATTTTTCAAAACCGGTTTTATTCCTTTTGTTTTTCACAAAATCAAATCCAAGGACAATAAAGCCAAAGCTCATTTTAATCTACTACATTCATCTCTAAGCCATTCCAATTTAATTATACAAATTAAATCATAATCACTAAAATAGGATTTCCCTCCCCTTCTCCCAATATTGATAAAAAGGTTCAATCATCTACAACAAACAACAATGGCTTCATTCAAAACCCAAAATACCCAAGTATTTACCCAATGATCAAAACCCCTCTATTGAGTTATTAAACCAAATAAATATTAGGGTTTCCTCTCCTTACAACAACAACATGCTAATTAACACCCAATTAGCCCCAAAACACATCTAATGATAATAGATCTAAATCCAACAACTAACCCAAAGTTCAACCTCATGAATTTATACAAAAATCCAACATAAAATGATTTTCATGCAATACAAAAATTACCACATGTCTATCTATAGACGTAGTATTGAAAAAGAACAAGGAGAATCCCTACCTCAAAGGAGAACTCAAAAGGAGATGATGACCCGAAATCAAAGTGCTCCAAATCCACAATTTTTTCGATTAAGACGAAGCCCTCGACACCCTCTACCTTTTTAACAAAGGACCTAGGATGGATTCATACTAGAAGGAGATGAAATCTAGAGAGATAATAAGTTTAGAGAGAGAGACTCTCGGCTGCTAGGGTTTCAAGAATGAAAGAGGGAGAAAAATGATCTTTTTCCCCACTGCTGCCTACTGAAATACGATAGACTCGCTCGAGCGAAGACCTGGTCGCTCGAGCGACCAGACACAGAAAACTCACGCGCGGGCAAACAAACCAGAAGCTCGCTCGAGCCAAGAATTCCAGTGTTCAGGTCCTAGTACCAGACGCAACGCTCGCTCGAGCAAAGCCACCCTGGCTCGACCCACCAGACACAAAACTCTACGCTCGCTCGAGCGACAAACAGCTCGCTCGAGCGAAGGACTAAAAACCTAGGCAGCAACCACCTGCTCCCAATCACACCCAACCTGGAACGAACAAGTCCAAAACATTCTATAACTCAAATTTAAAGAATTGAAGGACAGAAACAAGTTCAAAACAACAACCGGAATCCACGGAACTAAGTCCGGATACTACAACCAAAGGAGAAAGAACCGAGATCGCTATATTTTGAGAAAATTCTCAATAAATTATGAGTAAATTACTCATTAAATTCACAGTAAATTCTCAATAAATTACTCTGTAAATTGCATCATAAATGATTGTAAGTTTCTAGAAAATTACTCAACAAATTCTCAGTAAATTCTCAATAAACTCTTAGTAATTTACTGAGTAAATTCTAAATAAATTACTAAGTAAATTCATAGTAAATCATTTGGTGAATTACTCACTAAATTTATCTGTAAATTACTAAGTAAATTCGCAGTAAATTACTCGGTAAATTCTCAATAAATACTCTGTAAATTACTCAGTTAATTATCGATAAGTTCTCAAAAAATTCTGAGTCAATTACTTAGTAAATTACTGAGTAAATTATTAGAAAATTACTCTGTAAATTCCAAGAAAATAACGCAGTAAATTATCTGTAAATTCTTGGTAAATTATTTAATAAATTCTAAATAAATTACTGAGTAAATTCTCAATAAATTACTTAGTAAATTCGCCGTAAATTCTCAATAAATTACTCAGTAAATTCTCATTACATTACACAGTAAAATTCTCAATAAATTACAGGCAAAATTCTCAGAAAATTATTCAGTGAATTCTTAGTAAATTATTAGAAAATTCTGTGTAAATTCCCAGAAAATCATTAGAAATTTTTTTGTGAATTTATCAGTAAATTACTCGATAAATTCTCTGTAAATTACTCAGTAAATTATTGGTAAATTCTCTGTAAATTACTCAGTAAATTACTTCGTAAATTATCACTAAATTACTCAGGAAATTTCTCATTAAATTACACGTAAAATTCTCTATAAATTACTCAGCAAATTCTTAGTAATTTATAAGAAAAATCTGAGTAAATTCACAAAAAATTACAAGAATTTTTTTTGTGAATTAATCAGTAAATTACTCAATAAATTCTCAGAAAATTCTTGGTAAATTCAAAGTAATTTCTTAGTAAATTATTCAGCAAATTACTCCATAAATTCGTAATAAATTCTCAATAAATTACTCGTTAAGTTTTCAATAAATTCCTTATAAATTATTTCGTAAATTATCTGTAAATTTTCAGTAAATTATTTAATAAATTGTAAATAAATTACTCAGAAAATTCTCAATAAATTATGTATAATATCTTGGTAAATTACTCATAAAATTATTGAAAAAAAATTCGTGAATTACTTTGTCAATTCTCAGTAAATTATTCGAACATTAAATAGAGAATATCCTGTAAATTCTCGGTAAATTACTTTATAAATTCTCTGTAAATTATTCAATAAATTCTAAGTAAATTACTTAGTAAATTCTCAATAAATTAGTCCATAAAGTCTAAGTACATTATCAATAAATTCTTACTAACTTACTCAGTAAATTCTCAATAAATTACTTATTAATTTCCAACTAAATTACCCGGTGAAGAACTTAACAATTTATCAGTAAAGTTCTTAGTCAATTCGCCGTAAATTCTCAATAAATTACTCAGTAAATTCTCATTACATTACTCAGTAAAATTCTCAATAAATTATAGGCAAAATTCTCAGAAAATTATTCAGTGAATTCTTAGTAAATTATTAGAAAATTCTGTGTAAATTCCCAGAAAATCATTAAAAAATTTTATGTGAATTACTCAGTAAATTATGAGTAAATTACTCTATAAATTCTCAGAAAATTTTGTATAAATTCTTGGTAAATTACTCAGTAAGTTCACAGAAATTTTTTTAAAAATTACTCAGCAAATTACTCTGTAAATTCTCAATAAATTATCCGTTAAATTTTCAATAAATTCTCTACAAATTACTCAGTTAATTATCGGTGAATAACACAATAAATTCAAAGTAAATTACTCGGAAAATTTTCAATAAATTCTGAGAAAATTCTCAATAAATTATGAGTAAATTACTCATCAAATTCACAGTAAATTCTCAATAAATTACTCAGTAAATTGCTTCATAAATGATTGGTAAGTTTCTAGAAAAATTACTCAACAAATTCTCAATAAACTCTTAGTAATTTACTGAGTAAATTATAAATAAATTACTAAGTAAATTCATAGTAAATTATTTTGTGAATTACTCACTAAATTTATCTGTAAATTACTATGTAAATTCGCAGTAAATTACTCGGTAAATTCTCAATAAATACTCTGTAAATTACTCAGTTAATTATCGATAAGTTCTCAAAAAATTCTGAGTCAATTACTTAGTAAATTACTCAGTAAATTATTAGAAAATTAGTCTGTAAATTCCAAGAAAATAACGCAGTTAATTATCTGTAAATTCTTAGTAAATTATTTAATAAATTCTGAATAAATTACTGAGTAAATTCTCAATAAATTACTCCTTAAACTCTCAGTAAATTACAAGTAAATTAATGAGTGAATGATTCAGTAATTTATCAGTAAATTACTCGATAAATTCTCTGTAAATTACTCAGTAAATTATTGGTAAATTCTATGTAAATTACTCAGTAAATTACTTCGTAAATTATCACTAAATTACTCTGGAAATTTCTCATTAAATTACACGTAAAATTCTCTATAAATTATTCAGCACATTCTTAGTAATTTATCAGAAAATTCTGAGTAAATTCACAAAAAATTACAAGAATTTTTTTTGTGAATTAATCAGTAAATTACGAGTAAATTACTCAATAAATTCTCAGAAAATTCTTGGTAAATTCAAAGTAATTTCTCAGTAAATTATTCAGCAAATTACTCCATAAATTCGTAGTAAATTCTCAACAAATTACTCGTTAAGTTTTCAATAAATTCTCTATAAATTACTTCGTAAATTATCGGTAAATTTTCAGCAAATTATTTAAAAAATTGTAAATAAATTACTCAGAAAATTCTCAATAAATTATGTACAAATTCTTGGTAAGTTACTCATAAAATTATCAAAAAAAAATTCGTGAATTACTTTGTCAATTCTCAGTAAATTATTCGAACATTAAATAGAGAACATCCTGTAAATTCTCTGTAAATTATTCAATAAATTCTAAGTAAATTACTTAGTAAATTCTCAATAAATTAGTCCATAAAGTCTAAGTACATTATCAATAAATTCTTACTAACTTACTCAGTAAATTCTCAATAAATTACTTATTAATTTCCAACTAAATTACCCAGTGAAGAACTTAACAATTTATCAGTAAAGTCCTTTGTCAATTCGCCGTAAATTCTCAATAAATTACTCAGTAAATTCTCATTACATTACTCAGTAAAATTCTCAATAAATTACAGGCAAAATTCTCAGAAAATTATTCAGTGAATTCTTAGTAAATTATTAGAAAATTCTGTGTAAATTCCCAGAAAATCATTTGAAATTTTTTTGTGAATTTCTCAGTAAATTATGAGTAAATTACTCCGTAAATTCTCAGAAAATTTTGTATAAATTCTTGGTAAATTACTCAGTAAGTTCACAGAAATTTTTTTAAAAATTACTCAGCAAATTACTCTGTAAATTCTCAATAAATTATCCGTTAAATTTTCAATAAATTCTCTACAAATTACTCAGTTAATTATCGGTCAATTACACAATAAATTCAAAGTAAATTACTCGAAAAATTTTCAATAAATTCTGAGAAAATTCTCAATAAATTATGAGTAAATTACTCATCAAATTCACAGTAAATTCTCAATAAATTACTCAGTAAATTGCTTCATAAATGATTGGTAAGTTTCTAGAAAAATTACTCAACAAATTCTCAATAAAATCTTAGTAATTTACTGAGTAAATTATAAATAAATTACTAAGTAAATTCATAGTAAATTATTTTGTGAATTACTCACTAAATTTATCTGTAAATTACTAAGTAAATTCGCAGTAAATTACTCGGTAAATTCTCAATAAATACTCTGTAAATTACTCAGTTAATTATCGATAAGTTCTCAAAAAATTCTGAGTCAATTACTTAGTAAATTACTCAGTAAATTATTAGAAAATTAGTCTGTAAATTCCAAGAAAATAACGCAGTAAATTATCTGTAAATTCTTAGTAAATTATTTAATAAATTCTGAATAAATTACTGAGTAAATTCTCAATAAATTACTCCTTAAACTCTCAGTAAATTACAAGTAAATTAATGAGTGAATGATTCAGTAATTTATCAGTAAATTACTCGATAAATTCTCTGTAAATTACTCAGTAAATTATTGGTAAATTCTATGTAAATTACTCAGTAAATTACTTCGTAAATTATCACTAAATTACTCAGGAAATTTCTCATTAAATTACACGTAAAATTCTTTATAAATTATTCAGCACATTCTTAGTAATTTATCAGAAAATTCTGAGTAAATTCACAAAAAATTACAAGAATTTTTTTTGTGAATTAATCAGTAAATTACGAGTAAATTACTCAATAAATTCTCAGAAAATTCTTGGTAAATTCAAAGTAATTTCTCAGTAAATTATTCAGCAAATTACTCCATAAATTCGTAGTAAATTCTCAATAAATTACTCGTGAAGTTTTCAATAAATTCTCTATAAATTACTTCGTAAATTATCTGTAAATTTTCAGCAAATTATTTAAAAAATTGTAAATAAATTACTCAGAAAATTCTCAATAAATTATGTACAAATTCTTGGTAAGTTACTCATAAAATTATCAAAAAAAAATTCGTGAATTACTTTGTCAATTCTCAGTAAATTATTCGAACATTAAATAGAGAACATCCTGTAAATTCTCTGTAAATTATTCAATAAATTCTAAGTAAATTACTTAGTAAATTCTCAATAAATTAGTCCATAAAGTCTAAGTACATTATCAATAAATTCTTACTAACTTAATCAGTAAATTCTCAATAAATTACTTATTAATTTCCAACTAAATTACCCAGTGAAGAACTTAACAATTTATCAGTAAAGTCCTTTGTCAATTCGCCGCAAATTCTCAATAAATTACTCAGTAAATTCTCATTACATTACTCAGTAAAATTCTCAATAAATTACAGGCAAAATTCTCAGAAAATTATTCAGTGAATTCTTAGTAAATTATTAGAAAATTCTGTGTAAATTCCCAGAAAATCATTTGAAATTTTTTTGTGAATTTCTCAGTAAATTATGAGTAAATTACTCTGTAAATTCTCAGAAAATTTTGTATAAATTCTTGGTAAATTACTCAGTAAGTTCACAGAAATTTTTTTAAAAATTACTCAGCAAATTACTCTGTAAATTCTCAGTAAATTATCCGTTAAATTTTCAATAAATTCTCTACAAATTACTCAGTTAATTATCGGTGAATTACACAATAAATTCAAAGTAAATTACTCGGAAAATTTTCAATAAATTCTGAGAAAATTCTCAATAAATTATGAGTAAATTACTCATCAAATTCACAGTAAATTCTCAATAAATTACTCAGTAAATTGCTTCATAAATGATTGGTAAGTTTCTAGAAAAATTACTCAACAAATTCTCAATAAAATCTTAGTAATTTACTGAGTAAATTATAAATAAATTACTAAGTAAATTCATAGTAAATTATTTTGTGAATTACTCACTAAATTTATCTGTAAATTACTAAGTAAATTCGCAGTAAATTACTCGGTAAATTCTCAATAAATACTCTGTAAATTACTCAGTTAATTATCGATAAGTTCTCAAAAAATTCTGAGTCAATTACTTAGTAAATTACTCAGTAAATTATTAGAAAATTAGTCTGTAAATTCCAAGAAAATAACGCAGTAAATTATCTGTAAATTCTTAGTAAATTATTTAATAAATTCTGAATAAATTACTGAGTAAATTCTCAATAAATTACTCCTTAAACTCTCAGTAAATTACAAGTAAATTAATGAGTGAATTATTCAGTAATTTATCAGTAAATTACACGATAAATTCTCTGTAAATTACTCAGTAAATTATTGGTAAATTCTATGTAAATTACTCAGTAAATTACTTCGTAAATTATCACTAAATTACTCAGGACATTTCTCATTAAATTACACGTAAAATTCTCTATAAATTATTCAGCACATTCTTAGTAATTTATCAGAAAATTCTGAGTAAATTCACAAAAAATTACAAGAATTTTTTTTGTGAATTAATCAGTAAATTATGAGTAAATTACTCAATAAATTCTCAGAAAATTCTTGGTAAATTCAAAGTAATTTCTTAGTAAATTATTCAGCAAATTACTCCATAAATTCGTAGTAAATTCTCAATAAATTTCTCGTTAAGTTTTCAATAAATTCTCTATAAATTACTTCGTAAATTATCTGTAAATTTTCAGTAAATTATTTAAAAAATTGTAAATAAATTACTCAGAAAATTCTCAATAAATTATGTATAAATTCTTGGTAAATTACTCATAAAATTATCAAAAAAAAATTCGTGAATTACTTTGTCAATTCTCAGTAAATTATTCGAACATTAAATAGAGAATATCCTGTAAATTCTCGGTAAATTACTTTATAAATTCTCTGTAAATTATTCAATAAATTCTAAGTAAATTACTTAGTAAATTCTCAATAAATTAGTCCATAAAGTCTAAGTACATTATCAATAAATTCTTACTAACTTACTCAGTAAATTCTTAATAAATTACTTATTAATTTCCAACTAAATTACCCAGTGAAGAACTTAACAATTTATCAGTAAAGTTCTTAGTCAATTCGCCGTAAATTCTCAATAAATTACTCCGTAAATTCTCATTACATTACTCAGTAAAATTCTCAATAAATTACAGGCAAAATTCTCAGAAAATTATTCAGTGAATTCTTAGTAAATTATTAGAAAATTCTGTGTAAATTCCCAGAAAATCATTTGAAATTTTTTTGTGAATTTCTAAGTAAATTATGAGTAAATTACTCTGTAAATTCTCAGAAAATTTTGTATAAATTCTTGGTAAATTACTCAGTAAGTTCACAGAAATTTTTTTAAAAATTACTCAGCAAATTACTCTGTAAATTCTCAATAAATTATCCGTTAAATTCTCTATAAATTACTCAGTTAATTATCGGTGAATTACTCAATAAATTCAAAGTAAATTACTCGAAAAATTTTCAATAAATTCTGAGAAAATTCTCAATAAATTATGAGTAAATTACTCATCAAATTCACAGTAAATTCTCAATAAATTACTCAGTAGATTGCTTCATAAATGATTGGTAAGTGTCTAGAAAATTACTCAACAAATTCTCAGTAAATTCTCAATAAACTCTTAGTAATTTACTGAGTAAATTCTAAATAAATTACTAAGTAAATTCATAGGAAATTATTTGGTGAATTACTCACTAAATTTATCTGTAAATTACTAAGTAAATTCGCAGTAAATTACTCGGTAAATTCTCAATAAATACTCTGTAAATTACTCAGTTAATTATCGATAAGTTCTCAAAAAATTCTGAGTCAATTACTTAGTAAATTACTCAGTAAATTATTAGAAAATTACACTGTAAATTCCGAGAAAATAATGCAGTAAATTATCTGCAAATTCTTAGTAAATTTTTTAAAAAATTCTGAATAAATTACTGAGTAAATTCTCAATAAATTACTCCTTAAACTCTCAGTAAATTACAAGTAAATTAATGAGTGAATTATTCAGTAATTTATCAGTAAATTACTCGATAAATTCTCTGTAAATTACTCGGTAAATTATTGGTAAATTCTATGTAAATTACTCAGTAAATTACTTCGTAAATTATCACTAAATTACTCAGGACATTTCTCATTAAATTACACGTAAAATTCTCTATAAATTATTCAGCACATTCTTAGTAATTTATCAGAAAATTCTGAGTAAATTCACAAAAAATTACAAGAATTTTTTTTGTGAATTAATCAGTAAATTATGAGTAAATTACTCAATAAATTCTCAGAAAATTCTTGGTAAATTCAAAGTAATTTCTTAGTAAATTATTCAGCAAATTACTCCATAAATTCGTAGTAAATTCTCAATAAATTTCTCGTTAAGTTTTCAATAAATTCTCTATAAATTACTTCGTAAATTATCTGTAAATTTTCAGCAAATTATTTAAAAAATTGTAAATAAATTACTCAGAAAATTCTCAATAAATTATGTATAAATTCTTGGTAAATTACTCATAAAATTATCAAAAAAAAATTCGTGAATTACTTTGTCAATTCTCAGTAAATTATTCGAACATTAAATAGAGAATATCCTGTAAATTCTCGGTAAATTACTTTATAAATTCTCTGTAAATTATTCAATAAATTCTAAGTAAATTACTTAGTAAATTCTCAATAAATTAGTCCATAAAGTCTAAGTTCATTATCAATAAATTCTTACTAACTTACTCAGTAAATTCTCAATAAATTACTTATTAATTTCCAACTAAATTACCCAGCGAAGAACTTAACAATTTATCAGTAAAGTTCTTAGTCAATTCGCCGTAAATTCTCAATAAATTACTCCGTAAATTCTCATTACATTACTCAGTAAAATTCTCAATAAATTACAGGCAAAATTCTCAGAAAATTATTCAGTGAATTCTTAGTAAATTATTAGAAAATTCTGTGTAAATTCCCAGAAAAGCATTAGAAATTTTTTTGTGAATTTCTCAGTAAATTATGAGTAAATTACTTTGTAAATTCTCAGAAAATTTTGTATAAATTCTTGGTAAATTACTCAGTAAGTTCACAGAAATTTTTTTAATAATTACTCAGCAAATTACTCTGTAAATTCTCAATAAATTATCCGTTAAATTTTCAATAAATTCTCTATAAATTACTCAGTTAATTATCGGTGAATTACTCAATAAATTCAAAGTAAATTACTCGAAAAATTTTCAATAAATTCTGAGAAAATTCTCAATAAATTATGAGTAAATTACTCATCAAATTCACAGTAAATTCTCAATAAATTACTCAGTAGATTGCTTCATAAATGATTGGTAAATGTCTAGAAAATTACTCAACAAATTCTCAGTAAATTCTCAATAAACTCTTAGTAATTTACTGAGTAAATTCTAAATAAATTACTAAGTAAATTCATAGGAAATTATTTGGTGAATTACTCACTAAATTTATCTGTAAATTACTAAGTAAATTCGCAGTAAATTACTCGGTAAATTCTCAATAAATACTCTGTAAATTACTCAGTTAATTATCGATAAGTTCTCAAAAAATTCTGAGTCAATTACTTAGTAAATTACTCAGTAAATTATTAGAAAATTACACTGTAAATTCTGAGAAAATAATGCAGTAAATTATCTGTAAATTCTTAGTAAATTTTTCAAAAAATTCTGAATCAATTACTGAGTAAATTCTCAATAAATTACTCCTTAAACTCTCAGTAAATTACAAGTAAATTAATGAGTGAATTATTCAGTAATTTATCAGTAAATTACTCGATAAATTCTCTGTAAATTACTCGGTAAATTATTGGTAAATTCTATGTAAATTACTCAGTAAATTACTTCGTAAATTATCACTAAATTACTCAGGACATTTCTCATTAAATTACACGTAAAATTCTCTATAAATTATTCAGCACATTCTTAGTAATTTATCAGAAAATTCTGAGTAAATTCACAAAAAATTACAAGAATTTTTTTTGTGAATTAATCAGTAAATTATGAGTAAATTACTCAATAAATTCTCAGAAAATTCTTGGTAAATTCAAAGTAATTTCTTAGTAAATTATTCAGCAAATTACTCCATAAATTCGTAGTAAATTCTCAATAAATTTCTCGTTAAGTTTTCAATAAATTCTCTATAAATTACTTCGTAAATTATCTGTAAATTTTCAGTAAATTATTTAAAAAATTGTAAATAAATTACTCAGAAAATTCTCAATAAATTATGTATAAATTCTTGGTAAATTACTCATAAAATTATCAAAAAAAAATTCGTGAATTACTTTGTCAATTCTCAGTAAATTATTCGAACATTAAATAGAGAATATCCTGTAAATTCTCGGTAAATTACTTTATAAATTCTCTGTAAATTATTCAATAAATTCTAAGTAAATTACTTAGTAAATTCTCAATAAATTAGTCCATAAAGTCTAAGTACATTATCAATAAATTCTTACTAACTTACTCAGTAAATTCTCAATAAATTACTTATTAATTTCCAACTAAATTACCCAGTGAAGAACTTAACAATTTATCAGTAAAGTTCTTAGTCAATTCGCCGTAAATTCTCAATAAATTACTCCGTAAATTCTCATTACATTACTCAGTAAAATTCTCAATAAATTACAGGCAAAATTCTCAGAAAATTATTCAGTGAATTCTTAGTAAATTATTAGAAAATTCTGTGTAAATTCCCAGAAAAGCATTAGAAATTTTTTTGTGAATTTCTCAGTAAATTATGAGTAAATTACTTTGTAAATTCTCAGAAAATTTTGTATAAATTCTTGGTAAATTACTCAGTAAGTTCACAGAAATTTTTTTAAAAATTACTCAGCAAATTACTCTGTAAATTCTCAATAAATTATCCGTTAAATTCTCTATAAATTACTCAGTTAATTATCGGTGAATTACTCAATAAATTCAAAGTAAATTACTCGAAAAATTTTCAATAAATTCTGAGAAAATTCTCAATAAATTATGAGTAAATTACTCATCAAATTCACAGTAAATTCTCAATAAATTACTCAGTAGATTGCTTCATAAATGATTGGTAACTGTCTAGAAAATTACTCAACAAATTCTCAGTAAATTCTCAATAAACTCTTAGTAATTTACTGAGTAAATTCTAAATAAATTACTAAGTAAATTCATAGGAAATTATTTGGTGAATTACTCACTAAATTTATCTGTAAATTACTAAGTAAATTCGCAGTAAATTACTCGGTAAATTCTCAATAAATACTCTGTAAATTACTCAGTTAATTATCGATAAGTTCTCAAAAAATTCTGAGTCAATTACTTAGTAAATTACTCAGTAAATTATTAGAAAATTACACTGTAAATTCTTAGTAAATTTTTTAAAAAATTCTGAATAAATTACTGAGTAAATTCTCAATAAATTACTCCTTAAACTCTCAGTAAATTACAAGTAAATTAATGAGTGAATTATTCAGTAATTTATCAGTAAATTACTCGATAAATTCTCTGTAAATTACTCGGTAAATTATTGGTAAATTCTATGTAAATTACTCAGTAAATTACTTCGTAAATTATCACTAAATTACTCAGGACATTTCTCATTAAATTACACGTAAAATTCTCTATAAATTATTCAGCACATTCTTAGTAATTTATCAGAAAATTCTGAGTAAATTCACAAAAAATTACAAGAATTTTTTTTGTGAATTAATCAGTAAATTATGAGTAAATTACTCAATAAATTCTCAGAAAATTCTTGGTAAATTCAAAGTAATTTCTTAGTAAATTATTCAGCAAATTACTCCATAAATTCGTAGTAAATTCTCAATAAATTTCTCGTTAAGTTTTCAATAAATTCTCTATAAATTACTTCGTAAATTATCTGTAAATTTTCAGTAAATTATTTAAAAAATTGTAAATAAATTACTCAGAAAATTCTCAATAAATTATGTATAAATTCTTGGTAAATTACTCATAAAATTATCAAAAAAAAAATTCGTGAATTACTTTGTCAATTCTCAGTAAATTATTCGAACATTAAATAGAGAATATCCTGTAAATTCTCGGTAAATTACTTTATAAATTCTCTGTAAATTATTCAATAAATTCTAAGTAAATTACTTAGTAAATTCTCAATAAATTAGTCCATAAAGTCTAAGTACATTATCAATAAATTCTTACTAACTTACTCAGTAAATTCTCAATAAATTACTTATTAATTTCCAACTAAATTACCCAGTGAAGAACTTAACAATTTATCAGTAAAGTTCTTAGTCAATTCGCCGTAAATTCTCAATAAATTACTCCGTAAATTCTCATTACATTACTTAGTAAAATTCTCAATAAATTACAGGCAAAATTCTCAGAAAATTATTCAGTGAATTCTTAGTAAATTATTAGAAAATTCTGTGTAAATTCCCAGAAAAGCATTAGAAATTTTTTTGTGAATTTCTCAGTAAATTATGAGTAAATTACTTTGTAAATTCTCAGAAAATTTTGTATAAATTCTTGGTAAATTACTCAGTAAGTTCACAGAAATTTTTTTAAAAATTACTCAGCAAATTACTCTGTAAATTCTCAATAAATTATCCGTTAAATTCTCTATAAATTACTCAGTTAATTATCGGTGAATTACTCAATAAATTCAAAGTAAATTACTCGAAAAATTTTCAATAAATTCTGAGAAAATTCTCAATAAATTATGAGTAAATTACTCATCAAATTCACAGTAAATTCTCAATAAATTACTCAGTAGATTGCTTCATAAATGATTGGTAACTGTCTAGAAAATTACTCAACAAATTCTCAGTAAATTCTCAATAAACTCTTAGTAATTTACTGAGTAAATTCTAAATAAATTACTAAGTAAATTCATAGGAAATTATTTGGTGAATTACTCACTAAATTTATCTGTAAATTACTAAGTAAATTCGCAGTAAATTACTCGGTAAATTCTCAATAAATACTCTGTAAATTACTCAGTTAATTATCGATAAGTTCTCAAAAAATTCTGAGTCAATTACTTAGTAAATTACTCAGTAAATTATTAGAAAATTACACTGTAAATTCTTAGTAAATTTTTTAAAAAATTCTGAATAAATTACTGAGTAAATTCTCAATAAATTACTCCTTAAACTCTCAGTAAATTACAAGTAAATTAATGAGTGAATTATTCAGTAATTTATCAGTAAATTACTCGATAAATTCTCTGTAAATTACTCGGTAAATTATTGGTAAATTCTATGTAAATTACTCAGTAAATTACTTCGTAAATTATCACTAAATTACTCAGGACATTTCTCATTAAATTACACGTAAAATTCTCTATAAATTATTCAGCACATTCTTAGTAATTTATCAGAAAATTCTGAGTAAATTCACAAAAAATTACAAGAATTTTTTTTGTGAATTAATCAGTAAATTATGAGTAAATTACTCAATAAATTCTCAGAAAATTCTTGGTAAATTCAAAGTAATTTCTTAGTAAATTATTCAGCAAATTACTCCATAAATTCGTAGTAAATTCTCAATAAATTTCTCGTTAAGTTTTCAATAAATTCTCTATAAATTACTTCGTAAATTATCTGTAAATTTTCAGTAAATTATTTAAAAAATTGTAAATAAATTACTCAGAAAATTCTCAATAAATTATGTATAAATTCTTGGTAAATTACTCATAAAATTATCAAAAAAAAAATTCGTGAATTACTTTGTGAATTCTCAGTAAATTATTCGAACATTAAATAGAGAATATCCTGTAAATTCTCGGTAAATTACTTTATAAATTCTCTGTAAATTATTCAATAAATTCTAAGTAAATTACTTAGTAAATTCTCAATAAATTAGTCCATAAAGTCTAAGTACATTATCAATAAATTCTTACTAACTTACTCAGTAAATTCTCAATAAATTACTTATTAATTTCCAACTAAATTACCCAGTGAAGAACTTAACAATTTATCAGTAAAGTTCTTAGTCAATTCGCCGTAAATTCTCAATAAATTACTCCGTAAATTCTCATTACATTACTCAGTAAAATTCTCAATAAATTACAGGCAAAATTCTCAGAAAATTATTCAGTGAATTCTTAGTAAATTATTAGAAAATTCTGTGTAAATTCCCAGAAAAGCATTAGAAATTTTTTTGTGAATTTCTCAGTAAATTATGAGTAAATTACTTTGTAAATTCTCAGAAAATTTTGTATAAATTCTTGGTAAATTACTCAGTAAGTTCACAGAAATTTTTTTAAAAATTACTCAGCAAATTACTCTGTAAATTCTCAATAAATTATCCGTTAAATTCTCTATAAATTACTCAGTTAATTATCGGTGAATTACTCAATAAATTCAAAGTAAATTACTCGAAAAATTTTCAATAAATTCTGAGAAAATTCTCAATAAATTATGAGTAAATTACTCATCAAATTCACAGTAAATTCTCAATAAATTACTCAGTAGATTGCTTCATAAATGATTGGTAAGTGTCTAGAAAATTACTCAACAAATTCTCAGTAAATTCTCAATAAACTCTTAGTAATTTACTGAGTAAATTCTAAATAAATTACTAAGTAAATTCATAGGAAATTATTTGGTGAATTACTCACTAAATTTATCTGTAAATTACTAAGTAAATTCGCAGTAAATTACTCGGTAAATTCTCAATAAATACTCTGTAAATTACTCAGTTAATTATCGATAAGTTCTCAAAAAATTCTGAGTCAATTACTTAGTAAATTACTCAGTAAATTATTAGAAAATTACACTGTAAATTCCGAGAAAATAATGCAGTAAATTATCTGTAAATTCTTAGTAAATTTTTTAAAAAATTCTGAATAAATTACTGAGTAAATTCTCAATAAATTACTCCTTAAACTCTCAGTAAATTACAAGTAAATTAATGAGTGAATTATTCAGTAATTTATCAGTAAATTACTCGATAAATTCTCTGTAAATTACTCGGTAAATTATTGGTAAATTCTATGTAAATTACTCAGTAAATTACTTCGTAAATTATCACTAAATTACTCAGGACATTTCTCATTAAATTACACGTAAAATTCTCTATAAATTATTCAGCACATTCTTAGTAATTTATCAGAAAATTCTGAGTAAATTCACAAAAAATTACAAGAATTTTTTTTGTGAATTAATCAGTAAATTATGAGTAAATTACTCAATAAATTCTCAGAAAATTCTTGGTAAATTCAAAGTAATTTCTTAGTAAATTATTCAGCAAATTACTCCATAAATTCGTAGTAAATTCTCAATAAATTTCTCGTTAAGTTTTCAATAAATTCTCTATAAATTACTTCGTAAATTATCTGTAAATTTTCAGTAAATTATTTAAAAAATTGTAAATAAATTACTCAGAAAATTCTCAATAAATTATGTATAAATTCTTGGTAAATTACTCATAAAATTATCAAAAAAAAAATTCGTGAATTACTTTGTGAATTCTCAGTAAATTATTCGAACATTAAATAGAGAATATCCTGTAAATTCTCGGTAAATTACTTTATAAATTCTCTGTAAATTATTCAATAAATTCTAAGTAAATTACTTAGTAAATTCTCAATAAATTAGTCCATAAAGTCTAAGTACATTATCAATAAATTCTTACTAACTTACTCAGTAAATTCTCAATAAATTACTTATTAATTTCCAACTAAATTACCCAGTGAAGAACTTAACAATTTATCAGTAAAGTTCTTAGTCAATTCGCCGTAAATTCTCAATAAATTACTCCGTAAATTCTCATTACATTACTCAGTAAAATTCTCAATAAATTACAGGCAAAATTCTCAGAAAATTATTCAGTGAATTCTTAGTAAATTATTAGAAAATTCTGTGTAAATTCCCAGAAAAGCATTAGAAATTTTTTTGTGAATTTCTCAGTAAATTATGAGTAAATTACTTTGTAAATTCTCAGAAAATTTTGTATAAATTCTTGGTAAATTACTCAGTAAGTTCACAGAAATTTTTTTAAAAATTACTCAGCAAATTACTCTGTAAATTCTCAATAAATTATCCGTTAAATTCTCTATAAATTACTCAGTTAATTATCGGTGAATTACTCAATAAATTCAAAGTAAATTACTCGAAAAATTTTCAATAAATTCTGAGAAAATTCTCAATAAATTATGAGTAAATTACTCATCAAATTCACAGTAAATTCTCAATAAATTACTCAGTAGATTGCTTCATAAATGATTGGTAAGTGTCTAGAAAATTACTCAACAAATTCTCAGTAAATTCTCAATAAACTCTTAGTAATTTACTGAGTAAATTCTAAATAAATTACTAAGTAAATTCATAGGAAATTATTTGGTGAATTACTCACTAAATTTATCTGTAAATTACTAAGTAAATTCGCAGTAAATTACTCGGTAAATTCTCAATAAATACTCTGTAAATTACTCAGTTAATTATCGATAAGTTCTCAAAAAATTATGAGTCAATTACTTAGTAAATTACTCAGTAAATTATTAGAAAATTACACTGTAAATTCCGAGAAAATAATGTAGTAAATTATCTGTAAATTCTTAGTAAATTTTTTAAAAAATTCTGAATAAATTACTGAGTAAATTCTCAATAAATTACTCCTTAAACTCTCAGTAAATTACAAGTAAATTAATGAGTGAATTATTCAGTAATTTATCAGTAAATTACTCGATAAATTCTCTGTAAATTACTCGGTAAATTATTGGTAAATTCTATGTAAATTACTCAGTAAATTACTTCGTAAATTATCACTAAATTACTCAGGACATTTCTCATTAAATTACACGTAAAATTCTCTATAAATTATTCAGCACATTCTTAGTAATTTATCAGAAAATTCTGAGTAAATTCACAAAAAATTACAAGAATTTTTTTTGTGAATTAATCAGTAAATTATGAGTAAATTACTCAATAAATTCTCAGAAAATTCTTGGTAAATTCAAAGTAATTTCTTAGTAAATTATTCAGCAAATTACTCCATAAATTCGTAGTAAATTCTCAATAAATTTCTCGTTAAGTTTTCAATAAATTCTCTATAAATTACTTCGTAAATTATCTGTAAATTTTCAGTAAATTATTTAAAAAATTGTAAATAAATTACTCAGAAAATTCTCAATAAATTATGTATAAATTCTTGGTAAATTACTCATAAAATTATCAAAAAAAAAATTCGTGAATTACTTTGTGAATTCTCAGTAAATTATTCGAACATTAAATAGAGAATATCCTGTAAATTCTCGGTAAATTACTTTATAAATTCTCTGTAAATTATTCAATAAATTCTAAGTAAATTACTTAGTAAATTCTCAATAAATTAGTCCATAAAGTCTAAGTACATTATCAATAAATTCTTACTAACTTACTCAGTAAATTCTCAATAAATTACTTATTAATTTCCAACTAAATTACCCAGTGAAGAACTTAACAATTTATCAGTAAAGTTCTTAGTCAATTCGCCGTAAATTCTCAATAAATTACTCCGTAAATTCTCATTACATTACTCAGTAAAATTCTCAATAAATTACAGGCAAAATTCTCAGAAAATTATTCAGTGAATTCTTAGTAAATTATTAGAAAATTCTGTGTAAATTCCCAGAAAAGCATTAGAAATTTTTTTGTGAATTTCTCAGTAAATTATGAGTAAATTACTTTGTAAATTCTCAGAAAATTTTGTATAAATTCTTGGTAAATTACTCAGTAAGTTCACAGAAATTTTTTTAAAAATTACTCAGCAAATTACTCTGTAAATTCTCAATAAATTATCCGTTAAATTCTCTATAAATTACTCAGTTAATTATCGGTGAATTACTCAATAAATTCAAAGTAAATTACTCGAAAAATTTTCAATAAATTCTGAGAAAATTCTCAATAAATTATGAGTAAATTACTCATCAAATTCACAGTAAATTCTCAATAAATTACTCAGTAGATTGCTTCATAAATGATTGGTAAGTGTCTAGAAAATTACTCAACAAATTCTCAGTAAATTCTCAATAAACTCTTAGTAATTTACTGAGTAAATTCTAAATAAATTACTAAGTAAATTCATAGGAAATTATTTGGTGAATTACTCACTAAATTTATCTGTAAATTACTAAGTAAATTCGCAGTAAATTACTCGGTAAATTCTCAATAAATACTCTGTAAATTACTCAGTTAATTATCGATAAGTTCTCAAAAAATTCTGAGTCAATTACTTAGTAAATTACTCAGTAAATTATTAGAAAATTACACTGTAAATTCCGAGAAAATAATGCAGTAAATTATCTGTAAATTCTTAGTAAATTTTTTAAAAAATTCTGAATAAATTACTGAGTAAATTCTCAATAAATTACTCCTTAAACTCTCAGTAAATTACAAGTAAATTAATGAGTGAATTATTCAGTAATTTATCAGTAAATTACTCGATAAATTCTCTGTAAATTACTCGGTAAATTATTGGTAAATTCTATGTAAATTACTCAGTAAATTACTTCGTAAATTATCACTAAATTACTCAGGACATTTCTCATTAAATTACACGTAAAATTCTCTATAAATTATTCAGCACATTCTTAGTAATTTATCAGAAAATTCTGAGTAAATTCACAAAAAATTACAAGAATTTTTTTTGTGAATTAATCAGTAAATTATGAGTAAATTACTCAATAAATTCTCAGAAAATTCTTGGTAAATTCAAAGTAATTTCTTAGTAAATTATTCAGCAAATTACTCCATAAATTCGTAGTAAATTCTCAATAAATTTCTCGTTAAGTTTTCAATAAATTCTCTATAAATTACTTCGTAAATTATCTGTAAATTTTCAGTAAATTATTTAAAAAATTGTAAATAAATTACTCAGAAAATTCTCAATAAATTATGTATAAATTCTTGGTAAATTACTCATAAAATTATCAAAAAAAAAATTCGTGAATTACTTTGTCAATTCTCAGTAAATTATTCGAACATTAAATAGAGAATATCCTGTAAATTCTCGGTAAATTACTTTATAAATTCTCTGTAAATTATTCAATAAATTCTAAGTAAATTACTTAGTAAATTCTCAATAAATTAGTCCATAAAGTCTAAGTACATTATCAATAAATTCTTACTAACTTACTCAGTAAATTCTCAATAAATTACTTATTAATTTCCAACTAAATTACCCAGTGAAGAACTTAACAATTTATCAGTAAAGTTCTTAGTCAATTCGCCGTAAATTCTCAATAAATTACTCCGTAAATTCTCATTACATTACTCAGTAAAATTCTCAATAAATTACAGGCAAAATTCTCAGAAAATTATTCAGTGAATTCTTAGTAAATTATTAGAAAATTCTGTGTAAATTCCCAGAAAAGCATTAGAAATTTTTTTGTGAATTTCTCAGTAAATTATGAGTAAATTACTTTGTAAATTCTCAGAAAATTTTGTATAAATTCTTGGTAAATTACTCAGTAAGTTCACAGAAATTTTTTTAAAAATTACTCAGCAAATTACTCTGTAAATTCTCAATAAATTATCCGTTAAATTCTCTATAAATTACTCAGTTAATTATCGGTGAATTACTCAATAAATTCAAAGTAAATTACTCGAAAAATTTTCAATAAATTCTGAGAAAATTCTCAATAAATTATGAGTAAATTACTCATCAAATTCACAGTAAATTCTCAATAAATTACTCAGTAGATTGCTTCATAAATGATTGGTAAGTGTCTAGAAAATTACTCAACAAATTCTCAGTAAATTCTCAATAAACTCTTAGTAATTTACTGAGTAAATTCTAAATAAATTACTAAGTAAATTCATAGGAAATTATTTGGTGAATTACTCACTAAATTTATCTGTAAATTACTAAGTAAATTCGCAGTAAATTACTCGGTAAATTCTCAATAAATACTCTGTAAATTACTCAGTTAATTATCGATAAGTTCTCAAAAAATTCTGAGTCAATTACTTAGTAAATTACTCAGTAAATTATTAGAAAATTACACTGTAAATTCCGAGAAAATAATGCAGTAAATTATCTGTAAATTCTTAGTAAATTTTTAAAAAAATTCTGAATAAATTACTGAGTAAATTCTCAATAAATTACTCCTTAAACTCTCAGTAAATTACAAGTAAATTAATGAGTGAATTATTCAGTAATTTATCAGTAAATTACTCGATAAATTCTCTGTAAATTACTCGGTAAATTATTGGTAAATTCTATGTAAATTACTCAGTAAATTACTTCGTAAATTATCACTAAATTACTCAGGACATTTCTCATTAAATTACACGTAAAATTCTCTATAAATTATTCAGCACATTCTTAGTAATTTATCAGAAAATTCTGAGTAAATTCACAAAAAATTACAAGAATTTTTTTTGTGAATTAATCAGTAAATTATGAGTAAATTACTCAATAAATTCTCAGAAAATTCTTGGTAAATTCAAAGTAATTTCTTAGTAAATTATTCAGCAAATTACTCCATAAATTCGTAGTAAATTCTCAATAAATTTCTCGTTAAGTTTTCAATAAATTCTCTATAAATTACTTCGTAAATTATCTGTAAATTTTCAGTAAATTATTTAAAAAATTGTAAATAAATTACTCAGAAAATTCTCAATAAATTATGTATAAATTCTTGGTAAATTACTCATAAAATTATCAAAAAAAAAATTCGTGAATTACTTTGTGAATTCTCAGTAAATTATTCGAACATTAAATAGAGAATATCCTGTAAATTCTCGGTAAATTACTTTATAAATTCTCTGTAAATTATTCAATAAATTCTAAGTAAATTACTTAGTAAATTCTCAATAAATTAGTCCATAAAGTCTAAGTACATTATCAATAAATTCTTACTAACTTACTCAGTAAATTCTCAATAAATTACTTATTAATTTCCAACTAAATTACCCAGTGAAGAACTTAACAATTTATCAGTAAAGTTCTTAGTCAATTCGCCGTAAATTCTCAATAAATTACTCCGTAAATTCTCATTACATTACTCAGTAAAATTCTCAATAAATTACAGGCAAAATTCTCAGAAAATTATTCAGTGAATTCTTAGTAAATTATTAGAAAATTCTGTGTAAATTCCCAGAAAAGCATTAGAAATTTTTTTGTGAATTTCTCAGTAAATTATGAGTAAATTACTTTGTAAATTCTCAGAAAATTTTGTATAAATTCTTGGTAAATTACTCAGTAAGTTCACAGAAATTTTTTTAAAAATTACTCAGCAAATTACTCTGTAAATTCTCAATAAATTATCCGTTAAATTCTCTATAAATTACTCAGTTAATTATCGGTGAATTACTCAATAAATTCAAAGTAAATTACTCGAAAAATTTTCAATAAATTCTGAGAAAATTCTCAATAAATTATGAGTAAATTACTCATCAAATTCACAGTAAATTCTCAATAAATTACTCAGTAGATTGCTTCATAAATGATTGGTAAGTGTCTAGAAAATTACTCAACAAATTCTCAGTAAATTCTCAATAAACTCTTAGTAATTTACTGAGTAAATTCTAAATAAATTACTAAGTAAATTCATAGGAAATTATTTGGTGAATTACTCACTAAATTTATCTGTAAATTACTAAGTAAATTCGCAGTAAATTACTCGGTAAATTCTCAATAAATACTCTGTAAATTACTCAGTTAATTATCGATAAGTTCTCAAAAAATTCTGAGTCAATTACTTAGTAAATTACTCAGTAAATTATTAGAAAATTACACTGTAAATTCCGAGAAAATAATGCAGTAAATTATCTGTAAATTCTTAGTAAATTTTTTAAAAAATTCTGAATAAATTACTGAGTAAATTCTCAATAAATTACTCCTTAAACTCTCAGTAAATTACAAGTAAATTAATGAGTGAATTATTCAGTAATTTATCAGTAAATTACTCGATAAATTCTCTGTAAATTACTCGGTAAATTATTGGTAAATTCTATGTAAATTACTCAGTAAATTACTTCGTAAATTATCACTAAATTACTCAGGACATTTCTCATTAAATTACACGTAAAATTCTCTATAAATTATTCAGCACATTCTTAGTAATTTATCAGAAAATTCTGAGTAAATTCACAAAAAATTACAAGAATTTTTTTTGTGAATTAATCTGTAAATTATGAGTAAATTACTCAATAAATTCTCAGAAAATTCTTGGTAAATTCAAAGTAATTTCTTAGTAAATTATTCAGCAAATTACTCCATAAATTCGTAGTAAATTCTCAATAAATTTCTCGTTAAGTTTTCAATAAATTCTCTATAAATTACTTCGTAAATTATCTGTAAATTTTCAGTAAATTATTTAAAAAATTGTAAATAAATTACTCAGAAAATTCTCAATAAATTATGTATAAATTCTTGGTAAATTACTCATAAAATTATCAAAAAAAAAATTCGTGAATTACTTTGTCAATTCTCAGTAAATTATTCGAACATTAAATAGAGAATATCCTGTAAATTCTCGGTAAATTACTTTATAAATTCTCTGTAAATTATTCAATAAATTCTAAGTAAATTACTTAGTAAATTCTCAATAAATTAGTCCATAAAGTCTAAGTACATTATCAATAAATTCTTACTAACTTACTCAGTAAATTCTCAATAAATTACTTATTAATTTCCAACTAAATTACCCAGTGAAGAACTTAACAATTTATCAGTAAAGTTCTTAGTCAATTCGCCGTAAATTCTCAATAAATTACTCCGTAAATTCTCATTACATTACTCAGTAAAATTCTCAATAAATTACAGGCAAAATTCTCAGAAAATTATTCAGTGAATTCTTAGTAAATTATTAGAAAATTCTGTGTAAATTCCCAGAAAAGCATTAGAAATTTTTTTGTGAATTTCTCAGTAAATTATGAGTAAATTACTTTGTAAATTCTCAGAAAATTTTGTATAAATTCTTGGTAAATTACTCAGTAAGTTCACAGAAATTTTTTTAAAAATTACTCAGCAAATTACTCTGTAAATTCTCAATAAATTATCCGTTAAATTCTCTATAAATTACTCAGTTAATTATCGGTGAATTACTCAATAAATTCAAAGTAAATTACTCGAAAAATTTTCAATAAATTCTGAGAAAATTCTCAATAAATTATGAGTAAATTACTCATCAAATTCACAGTAAATTCTCAATAAATTACTCAGTAGATTGCTTCATAAATGATTGGTAAGTGTCTAGAAAATTACTCAACAAATTCTCAGTAAATTCTCAATAAACTCTTAGTAATTTACTGAGTAAATTCTAAATAAATTACTAAGTAAATTCATAGGAAATTATTTGGTGAATTACTCACTAAATTTATCTGTAAATTACTAAGTAAATTCGCAGTAAATTACTCGGTAAATTCTCAATAAATACTCTGTAAATTACTCAGTTAATTATCGATAAGTTCTCAAAAAATTCTGAGTCAATTACTTAGTAAATTACTCAGTAAATTATTAGAAAATTACACTGTAAATTCCGAGAAAATAATGCAGTAAATTATCTGTAAATTCTTAGTAAATTTTTAAAAAAATTCTGAATAAATTACTGAGTAAATTCTCAATAAATTACTCCTTAAACTCTCAGTAAATTACAAGTAAATTAATGAGTGAATTATTCAGTAATTTATCAGTAAATTACTCGATAAATTCTCTGTAAATTACTCGGTAAATTATTGGTAAATTCTATGTAAATTACTCAGTAAATTACTTCGTAAATTATCACTAAATTACTCAGGACATTTCTCATTAAATTACACGTAAAATTCTCTATAAATTATTCAGCACATTCTTAGTAATTTATCAGAAAATTCTGAGTAAATTCACAAAAAATTACAAGAATTTTTTTTGTGAATTAATCAGTAAATTATGAGTAAATTACTCAATAAATTCTCAGAAAATTCTTGGTAAATTCAAAGTAATTTCTTAGTAAATTATTCAGCAAATTACTCCATAAATTCGTAGTAAATTCTCAATAAATTTCTCGTTAAGTTTTCAATAAATTCTCTATAAATTACTTCGTAAATTATCTGTAAATTTTCAGTAAATTATTTAAAAAATTGTAAATAAATTACTCAGAAAATTCTCAATAAATTATGTATAAATTCTTGGTAAATTACTCATAAAATTATCAAAAAAAAAATTCGTGAATTACTTTGTGAATTCTCAGTAAATTATTCGAACATTAAATAGAGAATATCCTGTAAATTCTCGGTAAATTACTTTATAAATTCTCTGTAAATTATTCAATAAATTCTAAGTAAATTACTTAGTAAATTCTCAATAAATTAGTCCATAAAGTCTAAGTACATTATCAATAAATTCTTACTAACTTACTCAGTAAATTCTCAATAAATTACTTATTAATTTCCAACTAAATTACCCAGTGAAGAACTTAACAATTTATCAGTAAAGTTCTTAGTCAATTCGCCGTAAATTCTCAATAAATTACTCCGTAAATTCTCATTACATTACTCAGTAAAATTCTCAATAAATTACAGGCAAAATTCTCAGAAAATTATTCAGTGAATTCTTAGTAAATTATTAGAAAATTCTGTGTAAATTCCCAGAAAAGCATTAGAAATTTTTTTGTGAATTTCTCAGTAAATTATGAGTAAATTACTTTGTAAATTCTCAGAAAATTTTGTATAAATTCTTGGTAAATTACTCAGTAAGTTCACAGAAATTTTTTTAAAAATTACTCAGCAAATTACTCTGTAAATTCTCAATAAATTATCCGTTAAATTCTCTATAAATTACTCAGTTAATTATCGGTGAATTACTCAATAAATTCAAAGTAAATTACTCGAAAAATTTTCAATAAATTCTGAGAAAATTCTCAATAAATTATGAGTAAATTACTCATCAAATTCACAGTAAATTCTCAATAAATTACTCAGTAGATTGCTTCATAAATGATTGGTAAGTGTCTAGAAAATTACTCAACAAATTCTCAGTAAATTCTCAATAAACTCTTAGTAATTTACTGAGTAAATTCTAAATAAATTACTAAGTAAATTCATAGGAAATTATTTGGTGAATTACTCACTAAATTTATCTGTAAATTACTAAGTAAATTCGCAGTAAATTACTCGGTAAATTCTCAATAAATACTCTGTAAATTACTCAGTTAATTATCGATAAGTTCTCAAAAAATTCTGAGTCAATTACTTAGTAAATTACTCAGTAAATTATTAGAAAATTACACTGTAAATTCCGAGAAAATAATGCAGTAAATTATCTGTAAATTCTTAGTAAATTTTTTAAAAAATTCTGAATAAATTACTGAGTAAATTCTCAATAAATTACTCCTTAAACTCTCAGTAAATTACAAGTAAATTAATGAGTGAATTATTCAGTAATTTATCAGTAAATTACTCGATAAATTCTCTGTAAATTACTCGGTAAATTATTGGTAAATTCTATGTAAATTACTCAGTAAATTACTTCGTAAATTATCACTAAATTACTCAGGACATTTCTCATTAAATTACACGTAAAATTCTCTATAAATTATTCAGCACATTCTTAGTAATTTATCAGAAAATTCTGAGTAAATTCACAAAAAATTACAAGAATTTTTTTTGTGAATTAATCAGTAAATTATGAGTAAATTACTCAATAAATTCTCAGAAAATTCTTGGTAAATTCAAAGTAATTTCTTAGTAAATTATTCAGCAAATTACTCCATAAATTCGTAGTAAATTCTCAATAAATTTCTCGTTAAGTTTTCAATAAATTCTCTATAAATTACTTCGTAAATTATCTGTAAATTTTCAGTAAATTATTTAAAAAATTGTAAATAAATTACTCAGAAAATTCTCAATAAATTATGTATAAATTCTTGGTAAATTACTCATAAAATTATCAAAAAAAAAATTCGTGAATTACTTTGTCAATTCTCAGTAAATTATTCGAACATTAAATAGAGAATATCCTGTAAATTCTCGGTAAATTACTTTATAAATTCTCTGTAAATTATTCAATAAATTCTAAGTAAATTACTTAGTAAATTCTCAATAAATTAGTCCATAAAGTCTAAGTACATTATCAATAAATTCTTACTAACTTACTCAGTAAATTCTCAATAAATTACTTATTAATTTCCAACTAAATTACCCAGTGAAGAACTTAACAATTTATCAGTAAAGTTCTTAGTCAATTCGCCGTAAATTCTCAATAAATTACTCCGTAAATTCTCATTACATTACTCAGTAAAATTCTCAGAAAATTATTCAGTGAATTCTTAGTAAATTATTAGAAATTCTGTGTAAATTCCCAGAAAAACATTAGAAATTTTTTTGTGAATTTCTCAGTAAATTATGAGTAAATTACTTTGTAAATTCTCAGAAAATTTTGTATAAATTCTTGGTAAATTACTCAGTAAGTTCACAGAAATTTTTTTAAAAATTACTCAGCAAATTACTCTGTAAATTCTCAATAAATTATCCGTTAAATTCTCTATAAATTACTCAGTTAATTATCGGTGAATTACTCAATAAATTCAAAGTAAATTACTCGAAAAATTTTCAATAAATTCTGAGAAAATTCTCAATAAATTATGAGTAAATTACTCATCAAATTCACAGTAAATTCTCAATAAATTACTCAGTAGATTGCTTCATAAATGATTGGTAAGTGTCTAGAAAATTACTCAACAAATTCTCAGTAAATTCTCAATAAACTCTTAGTAATTTACTGAGTAAATTCTAAATAAATTACTAAGTAAATTCATAGGAAATTATTTGGTGAATTACTCACTAAATTTATCTGTAAATTACTAAGTAAATTCGCAGTAAATTACTCGGTAAATTCTCAATAAATACTCTGTAAATTACTCAGTTAATTATCGATAAGTTCTCAAAAAATTCTGAGTCAATTACTTAGTAAATTACTCAGTAAATTATTAGAAAATTACACTGTAAATTCCGAGAAAATAATGCAGTAAATTATCTGTAAATTCTTAGTAAATTTTTTAAAAAATTCTGAATAAATTACTGAGTAAATTCTCAATAAATTACTCCTTAAACTCTCAGTAAATTACAAGTAAATTAATGAGTGAATTATTCAGTAATTTATCAGTAAATTACTCGATAAATTCTCTGTAAATTACTCGGTAAATTATTGGTAAATTCTATGTAAATTACTCAGTAAATTACTTCGTAAATTATCACTAAATTACTCAGGACATTTCTCATTAAATTACACGTAAAATTCTCTATAAATTATTCAGCACATTCTTAGTAATTTATCAGAAAATTCTGAGTAAATTCACAAAAAATTACAAGAATTTTTTTTGTGAATTAATCAGTAAATTATGAGTAAATTACTCAATAAATTCTCAGAAAATTCTTGGTAAATTCAAAGTAATTTCTTAGTAAATTATTCAGCAAATTACTCCATAAATTCGTAGTAAATTCTCAATAAATTTCTCGTTAAGTTTTCAATAAATTCTCTATAAATTACTTCGTAAATTATCTGTAAATTTTCAGTAAATTATTTAAAAAATTGTAAATAAATTACTCAGAAAATTCTCAATAAATTATGTATAAATTCTTGGTAAATTACTCATAAAATTATCAAAAAAAAAATTCGTGAATTACTTTGTCAATTCTCAGTAAATTATTCGAACATTAAATAGAGAATATCCTGTAAATTCTCGGTAAATTACTTTATAAATTCTCTGTAAATTATTCAATAAATTCTAAGTAAATTACTTAGTAAATTCTCAATAAATTAGTCCATAAAGTCTAAGTACATTATCAATAAATTCTTACTAACTTACTCAGTAAATTCTCAATAAATTACTTATTAATTTCCAACTAAATTACCCAGTGAAGAACTTAACAATTTATCAGTAAAGTTCTTAGTCAATTCGCCGTAAATTCTCAATAAATTACTCCGTAAATTCTCATTACATTACTCAGTAAAATTCTCAGAAAATTATTCAGTGAATTCTTAGTAAATTATTAGAAATTCTGTGTAAATTCCCAGAAAAACATTAGAAATTTTTTTGTGAATTTCTCAGTAAATTATGAGTAAATTACTTTGTAAATTCTCAGAAAATTTTGTATAAATTCTTGGTAAATTACTCAGTAAGTTCACAGAAATTTTTTTAAAAATTACTCAGCAAATTACTCTGTAAATTCTCAATAAATTATCCGTTAAATTCTCTATAAATTACTCAGTTAATTATCGGTGAATTACTCAATAAATTCAAAGTAAATTACTCGAAAAATTTTCAATAAATTCTGAGAAAATTCTCAATAAATTATGAGTAAATTACTCATCAAATTCACAGTAAATTCTCAATAAATTACTCAGTAGATTGCTTCATAAATGATTGGTAAGTGTCTAGAAAATTACTCAACAAATTCTCAGTAAATTCTCAATAAACTCTTAGTAATTTACTGAGTAAATTCTAAATAAATTACTAAGTAAATTCATAGGAAATTATTTGGTGAATTACTCACTAAATTTATCTGTAAATTACTAAGTAAATTCGCAGTAAATTACTCGGTAAATTCTCAATAAATACTCTGTAAATTACTCAGTTAATTATCGATAAGTTCTCAAAAAATTCTGAGTCAATTACTTAGTAAATTACTCAGTAAATTATTAGAAAATTACACTGTAAATTCCGAGAAAATAATGCAGTAAATTATCTGTAAATTCTTAGTAAATTTTTTAAAAAATTCTGAATAAATTACTGAGTAAATTCTCAATAAATTACTCCTTAAACTCTCAGTAAATTACAAGTAAATTAATGAGTGAATTATTCAGTAATTTATCAGTAAATTACTCGATAAATTCTCTGTAAATTACTCGGTAAATTATTGGTAAATTCTATGTAAATTACTCAGTAAATTACTTCGTAAATTATCACTAAATTACTCAGGACATTTCTCATTAAATTACACGTAAAATTCTCTATAAATTATTCAGCACATTCTTAGTAATTTATCAGAAAATTCTGAGTAAATTCACAAAAAATTACAAGAATTTTTTTTGTGAATTAATCAGTAAATTATGAGTAAATTACTCAATAAATTCTCAGAAAATTCTTGGTAAATTCAAAGTAATTTCTTAGTAAATTATTCAGCAAATTACTCCATAAATTCGTAGTAAATTCTCAATAAATTTCTCGTTAAGTTTTCAATAAATTCTCTATAAATTACTTCGTAAATTATCTGTAAATTTTCAGTAAATTATTTAAAAAATTGTAAATAAATTACTCAGAAAATTCTCAATAAATTATGTATAAATTCTTGGTAACTTACTCATAAAATTATCAAAAAAAAATTCGTGAATTACTTTGTGAATTCTCAGTAAATTATTCGAACATTAAATAGAGAATATCCTGTAAATTCTCGGTAAATTACTTTATAAATTCTCTGTAAATTATTCAATAAATTCTAAGTAAATTACTTAGTAAATTCTCAATAAATTAGTCCATAAAGTCTAAGTACATTATCAATAAATTCTTACTAACTTACTCAGTAAATTCTCAATAAATTACTTATTAATTTCCAACTAAATTACCCAGTGAAGAACTTAACAATTTATCAGTAAAGTTCTTAGTCAATTCGCCGTAAATTCTCAATAAATTACTCCGTAAATTCTCATTACATTACTCAGTAAAATTCTCAGAAAATTATTCAGTGAATTCTTAGTAAATTATTAGAAATTCTGTGTAAATTCCCAGAAAAACATTAGAAATTTTTTTGTGAATTTCTCAGTAAATTATGAGTAAATTACTTTGTAAATTCTCAGAAAGTTTTGTATAAATTCTTGGTAAATTACTCAGTAAGTTCACAGAAATTTTTTTAAAAATTACTCAGCAAATTACTCTGTAAATTCTCAATAAATTATCCGTTAAATTCTCTATAAATTACTCAGTTAATTATCGGTGAATTACTCAATAAATTCAAAGTAAATTACTCGAAAAATTTTCAATAAATTCTGAGAAAATTCTCAATAAATTATGAGTAAATTACTCATCAAATTCACAGTAAATTCTCAATAAATTACTCAGTAGATTGCTTCATAAATGATTGGTAAGTGTCTAGAAAATTACTCAACAAATTCTCAGTAAATTCTCAATAAACTCTTAGTAATTTACTGAGTAAATTCTAAATAAATTACTAAGTAAATTCATAGGAAATTATTTGGTGAATTACTCACTAAATTTATCTGTAAATTACTAAGTAAATTCGCAGTAAATTACTCGGTAAATTCTCAATAAATACTCTGTAAATTACTCAGTTAATTATCGATAAGTTCTCAAAAAATTCTGAGTCAATTACTTAGTAAATTACTCAGTAAATTATTAGAAAATTACACTGTAAATTCCGAGAAAATAATGCAGTAAATTATCTGTAAATTCTTAGTAAATTTTTTAAAAAATTCTGAATAAATTACTGAGTAAATTCTCAATAAATTACTCCTTAAACTCTCAGTAAATTACAAGTAAATTAATGAGTGAATTATTCAGTAATTTATCAGTAAATTACTCGATAAATTCTCTGTAAATTACTCGGTAAATTATTGGTAAATTCTATGTAAATTACTCAGTAAATTACTTCGTAAATTATCACTAAATTACTCAGGACATTTCTCATTAAATTACACGTAAAATTCTCTATAAATTATTCAGCACATTCTTAGTAATTTATCAGAAAATTCTGAGTAAATTCACAAAAAATTACAAGAATTTTTTTTGTGAATTAATCAGTAAATTATGAGTAAATTACTCAATAAATTCTCAGAAAATTCTTGGTAAATTCAAAGTAATTTCTTAGTAAATTATTCAGCAAATTACTCCATAAATTCGTAGTAAATTCTCAATAAATTTCTCGTTAAGTTTTCAATAAATTCTCTATAAATTACTTCGTAAATTATCTGTAAATTTTCAGTAAATTATTTAAAAAATTGTAAATAAATTACTCAGAAAATTCTCAATAAATTATGTATAAATTCTTGGTAACTTACTCATAAAATTATCAAAAAAAAATTCGTGAATTACTTTGTCAATTCTCAGTAAATTATTCGAACATTAAATAGAGAATATCCTGTAAATTCTCGGTAAATTACTTTATAAATTCTCTGTAAATTATTCAATAAATTCTAAGTAAATTACTTAGTAAATTCTCAATAAATTAGTCCATAAAGTCTAAGTACATTATCAATAAATTCTTACTAACTTACTCAGTAAATTCTCAATAAATTACTTATTAATTTCCAACTAAATTACCCAGTGAAGAACTTAACAATTTATCAGTAAAGTTCTTAGTCAATTCGCCGTAAATTCTCAATAAATTACTCCGTAAATTCTCATTACATTACTCAGTAAAATTCTCAGAAAATTATTCAGTGAATTCTTAGTAAATTATTAGAAATTCTGTGTAAATTCCCAGAAAAACATTAGAAATTTTTTTGTGAATTTCTCAGTAAATTATGAGTAAATTACTTTGTAAATTCTCAGAAAATTTTGTATAAATTCTTGGTAAATTACTCAGTAAGTTCACAGAAATTTTTTTAAAAATTACTCAGCAAATTACTATGTAAATTCTCAATAAATTATCCGTTAAATTTTCAATAAATTCTTTATAAATTACTCAGTTAATTATCGGTGAATTACTCAATAAATTCAAAGTAAATTACTCGAAAAATTTTCAATAAATTCTGAGAAAATTCTCAATAAATTATGAGTAAATTACTCATCAAATTCACAGTAAATTCTCAATAAATTACTCAGTAGATTGCTTCATAAATGATTGGTAAGTGTTTAGAAAATTACTCAACAAATTCTCAGTAAATTCTCAATAAACTCTTAGTAATTTACTGAGTAAATTCTAAATAAATTACTAAGTAAATTCATAGGAAATTATTTGGTGAATTACTCACTAAATTTATCTGTAAATTACTAAGTAAATTCGCAGTAAATTACTCGGTAAATTCTCAATAAATACTCTGTAAATTACTCAGTTAATTATCGATAAGTTCTCAAAAAATTCTGAGTCAATTACTTAGTAAATTACTCAGTAAATTATTAGAAAATTACACTGTAAATTCCGAGAAAATAATGCAGTAAATTATCTGTAAATTCTTAGTAAATTTTTAAAAAAATTCTGAATAAATTACTGAGTAAATTCTCAATAAATTACTCCTTAAACTCTCAGTAAATTACAAGTAAATTAATGAGTGAATTATTCAGTAATTTATCAGTAAATTACTCGATAAATTCTCTGTAAATTACTCGGTAAATTATTGGTAAATTCTATGTAAATTACTCAGTAAATTACTTCGTAAATTATCACTAAATTACTCAGGACATTTCTCATTAAATTACACGTAAAATTCTCTATAAATTATCCAGCACATTCTTAGTAATTTATCAGAAAATTCTGAGTAAATTCACAAAAAATTACAAGAATTTTTTTTGTGAATTAATCAGTAAATTATGAGTAAATTACTCAATAAATTCTCAGAAAATTCTTGGTAAATTCAAAGTAATTTCTTAGTAAATTATTCAGCAAATTACTCCATAAATTCGTAGTAAATTCTCAATAAATTTCTCGTTAAGTTTTCAATAAATTCTCTATAAATTACTTCGTAAATTATCTGTAAATTTTCAGTAAATTATTTAAAATATTGTAAATAAATTACTCAGAAAATTCTCAATAAATTATGTATAAATTCTTGGTAAATTACTCATAAAATTATCAAAAAACAATTCGTGAATTACTTTGTCAATTCTCAGTAAATTATTCGAACATTAAATAGAGAATATCCTGTAAATTCTCGGTAAATTACTTTATAAATTCTCTGTAAATTATTCAATAAATTCTAAGTAAATTACTTAGTAAATTCTCAATAAATTAGTCCATAAAGTCTAAGTACATTATCAATAAATTCTTACTAACTTACTCAGTAAATTCTCAATAAATTACTTATTAATTTCCAACTAAATTACCCAGTGAAGAACTTAACAATTTATCAGTAAAGTTCTTAGTCAATTCGCCGTAAATTCTCAATAAATTACTCCGTAAATTCTCATTACATTACTCAGTAAAATTCTCAGAAAATTATTCAGTGAATTCTTAGTAAATTATTAGAAATTCTGTGTAAATTCCCAGAAAAACATTAGAAATTTTTTTGTGAATTTCTCAGTAAATTATGAGTAAATTACTTTGTAAATTCTCAGAAAATTTTGTATAAATTCTTGGTAAATTACTCAGTAAGTTCACAGAAATTTTTTTAAAAATTACTCAGCAAATTACTCTGTAAATTCTCAATAAATTATCCGTTAAATTTTCAATAAATTCTTTATAAATTACTCAGTTAATTATCGGTGAATTACTCAATAAATTCAAAGTAAATTACTCGAAAAATTTTCAATAAATTCTGAGAAAATTCTCAATAAATTATGAGTAAATTACTCATCAAATTCACAGTAAATTCTCAATAAATTACTCAGTAGATTGCTTCATAAATGATTGGTAAGTGTTTAGAAAATTACTCAACAAATTCTCAGTAAATTCTCAATAAACTCTTAGTAATTTACTGAGTAAATTCTAAATAAATTACTAAGTAAATTCATAGGAAATTATTTGGTGAATTACTCACTAAATTTATCTGTAAATTACTAAGTAAATTCGCAGTAAATTACTCGGTAAATTCTCAATAAATACTCTGTAAATTACTCAGTTAATTATCGATAAGTTCTCAAAAAATTCTGAGTCAATTACTTAGTAAATTACTCAGTAAATTATTAGAAAATTACACTGTAAATTCCGAGAAAATAATGCAGTAAATTATCTGTAAATTCTTAGTAAATTTTTTAAAAAATTCTGAATAAATTACTGAGTAAATTCTCAATAAATTACTCCTTAAACTCTCAGTAAATTACAAGTAAATTAATGAGTGAATTATTCAGTAATTTATCAGTAAATTACTCGATAAATTCTCTGTAAATTACTCGGTAAATTATTGGTAAATTCTATGTAAATTACTCAGTAAATTACTTCGTAAATTATCACTAAATTACTCAGGACATTTCTCATTAAATTACACGTAAAATTCTCTATAAATTATCCGCACATTCTTAGTAATTTATCAGAAAATTCTGAGTAAATTCACAAAAAATTACAAGAATTTTTTTTGTGAATTAATCAGTAAATTATGAGTAAATTACTCAATAAATTCTCAGAAAATTCTTGGTAAATTCAAAGTAATTTCTTAGTAAATTATTCAGCAAATTACTCCATAAATTCGTAGTAAATTCTCAATAAATTTCTCGTTAAGTTTTCAATAAATTCTCTATAAATTACTTCGTAAATTATCTGTAAATTTTCAGTAAATTATTTAAAATATTGTAAATAAATTACTCAGAAAATTCTCAATAAATTATGTATAAATTCTTGGTAAATTACTCATAAAATTATCAAAAAACAATTCGTGAATTACTTTGTCAATTCTCAGTAAATTATTCGAACATTAAATAGAGAATATCCTGTAAATTCTCGGTAAATTACTTTATAAATTCTCTGTAAATTATTCAATAAATTCTAAGTAAATTACTTAGTAAATTCTCAATAAATTAGTCCATAAAGTCTAAGTACATTATCAATAAATTCTTACTAACTTACTCAGTAAATTCTCAATAAATTACTTATTAATTTCCAACTAAATTACCCAGTGAAGAACTTACAATTTATCAGTAAAGTTCTTAGTCAATTCGCCGTAAATTCTCAATAAATTACTCCGTAAATTCTCATTACATTACTCAGTAAAATTCTCAGAAAATTATTCAGTGAATTCTTAGTAAATTATTAGAAATTCTGTGTAAATTCCCAGAAAAACATTAGAAATTTTTTTGTGAATTTCTCAGTAAATTATGAGTAAATTACTTTGTAAATTCTCAGAAAATTTTGTATAAATTCTTGGTAAATTACTCAGTAAGTTCACAGAAATTTTTTTAAAAATTACTCAGCAAATTACTCTGTAAATTCTCAATAAATTATCCGTTAAATTCTCTATAAATTACTCAGTTAATTATCGGTGAATTACTCAATAAATTCAAAGTAAATTACTCGAAAAATTTTCAATAAATTCTGAGAAAATTCTCAATAAATTATGAGTAAATTACTCATCAAATTCACAGTAAATTCTCAATAAATTACTCAGTAGATTGCTTCATAAATGATTGGTAAGTGTCTAGAAAATTACTCAACAAATTCTCAGTAAATTCTCAATAAACTCTTAGTAATTTACTGAGTAAATTCTAAATAAATTACTAAGTAAATTCATAGGAAATTATTTGGTGAATTACTCACTAAATTTATCTGTAAATTACTAAGTAAATTCGCAGTAAATTACTCGGTAAATTCTCAATAAATACTCTGTAAATTACTCAGTTAATTATCGATAAGTTCTCAAAAAATTCTGAGTCAATTACTTAGTAAATTACTCAGTAAATTATTAGAAAATTACACTGTAAATTCCGAGAAAATAATGCAGTAAATTATCTGTAAATTCTTAGTAAATTTTTTAAAAAATTCTGAATAAATTACTGAGTAAATTCTCAATAAATTACTCCTTAAACTCTCAGTAAATTACAAGTAAATTAATGAGTGAATTATTCAGTAATTTATCAGTAAATTACTCGATAAATTCTCTGTAAATTACTCGGTAAATTATTGGTAAATTCTATGTAAATTACTCAGTAAATTACTTCGTAAATTATCACTAAATTACTCAGGACATTTCTCATTAAATTACACGTAAAATTCTCTATAAATTATTCAGCACATTCTTAGTAATTTATCAGAAAATTCTGAGTAAATTCACAAAAAATTACAAGAATTTTTTTTGTGAATTAATCAGTAAATTATGAGTAAATTACTCAATAAATTCTCAGAAAATTCTTGGTAAATTCAAAGTAATTTCTTAGTAAATTATTCAGCAAATTACTCCATAAATTCGTAGTAAATTCTCAATAAATTTCTCGTTAAGTTTTCAATAAATTCTCTATAAATTACTTCGTAAATTATCTGTAAATTTTCAGTAAATTATTTAAAAAATTGTAAATAAATTACTCAGAAAATTCTCAATAAATTATGTATAAATTCTTGGTAAATTACTCATAAAATTATCAAAAAACAATTCGTGAATTACTTTGTCAATTCTCAGTAAATTATTCGAACATTAAATAGAGAATATCCTGTAAATTCTCGGTAAATTACTTTATAAATTCTCTGTAAATTATTCAATAAATTCTAAGTAAATTACTTGGTAAATTCTCAATAAATTAGTCCATAAAGTCTAAGTACATTATCAATAAATTCTTACTAACTTACTCAGTGAATTCTCAATAAATTACTTATTAATTTCCAACTAAATTACCCAGTGAAGAACTTAACAATTTATCAGTAAAGTTCTTAGTCAATTCGCCGTAAATTCTCAATAAATTACTCCGTAAATTCTCATTACATTACTCAGTAAAATTCTCAATAAATTACAGGCAAAATTCTCAGAAAATTATTCAGTGAATTCTTAGTAAATTATTAGAAAATTCTGTGTAAATTCCCAGAAAAACATTAGAAATTTTTTTGTGAATTACTCAGTAAATTATGAGTAAATTACTCTGTAAATTCTCAGAAAATTTTTTATAAATTCTTGTTAAATTACTCAGTAAGTTCACAGAAATTTTTTTTAAAATTACTCTGCAAATTACTCTGTAAATTCTCAATAAATTATCCGTTAAATTTTCAATAAATTCTCTATAAATTACTCAGTTAATTATCGGTGAATTACTCAATAAATTCATAGTAAATTACTCGAAAAATTTTCAATAAATTCTGAGAAGATTCTCAATAAATTATGAGTAAATTACTCATCAAATTCACAGCAAATTCTCAATAAATTACTCAGTAAATTGCTTCATAAATGATTGGTAAGTTTCTAGAAAATTACTCAACAAATTCTCAGTAAATTCTCAATAAACTCTTAGTAATTTACTGAGTAAATTCTAAATAAATTACTAAGTAAATTCATAGTAAATTATTTGGTGAATTACTCACTAAATTTATCAGTAAATTACTAAGTAAATTCGCAGTAAATTACTCGGTAAATTCTCAATAAATACTCGGTAAATTACTCAGTTAATTATCGATAAGTTCTAAAAAAATTCTGAGTCAATTACTTAGTAAATTACTCAGCAAATTATTAGAAAATTACTCTGTAAATTTGTTCCCTTATTTTTCCTACGAAGGAAAATATCATAAATGCGAGCGTGCCAGCAAGGATTGAAAAATCCTTACAGATTAAATTCAAGCCAATTATCAAGCGATTGTGTTGACGGTTCTTTTGCCTCAACGAAGAGGACTTCAAATTTGCCAAGTGTAGCGAAAAGAAAAAGTAAAAGAAGAAAAAGGGACGGAGAAAGATGATTGAGTGAACAATCAAAGTAATAAATACTTACCTCTACTCCTATGCTTCGAAAAGATAGTGCATAAAATGCTTCGAAATGGAAATGCTGAAAATAAATGCTTCGAAATATAAATCTATGTTAAACTACTTCTAAGATAAGGAAAATGACAAGAAATATTGAAATCAATTGTCTTTGATTTAAGTTCTGGATCCTTTACAATGTAACCATTAATGGCTATTTATAGATGAAAAAATACAGCAATAACTACTTAGTAACTACCCATTTCTTCCATCTTCATTCTTGTCTTGCCATGTGTCCTTCCACTCATCCACTTTGTCCTCCCACTCATCCACTTTGTCCTTCATATTCTCCATTATCTCTATAACTTCTTTTAACTTCCAAATGAATAAGAGGATGCCACGTGTCCTGCAATTATATAAATAATAAATAATAATAAAAATTACAGATTTATGGTGCTAACAAAATTCCAAGAAAATAACGCAGTAAATTATCTGTAAATTTTTAGTAAATTATTTAATAAATTCTAAATAAATTACTGAGTAAATTCTCAATAAATTACTCCTTAAACTCTCAGTAAATTACAAGTAAATTAATGAGTGAATTTATCAGTAAATTACTCGATAAATTCTCTGTAAATTACTCAGTAAATTATTGCTAAATTCTCTGTAAATTACTCAGTAAATTACTTCAGAAATTATCACTAAATTACTCAGGAAATTTCTCATTAAATTACACGTAAAATTCTTTATAAATTATTCAGCAAATTCTTAGTAATTTATAAGAAAATTCTGAGTAAATTCACAAAAAATTACAAGAATTTTTTTTGTGAATTAATCAATAAATTACTCAATAAATTCTCAGAAAATTCTTGGTAAATTCAAAGTAATTTCTTAGTAAATTATTCAGCAAATAACTCCACAAATTTGTAGTAAATTCTCAATAAATTACTCGTTCAGTTTTCAATAAATTCTCTATAAATTACTTCGTAAATTATCTTTAAATTTTCAGTAAATTATTTAATAAATTGTAAATAAATTACTCAGAAAATTCTCAATAAATTATGTATAAATTCTTGGTAAATTACTCATAAAATTATAAAAAAAAAATTCGTGAATTACTTTGTCAATTCTCAGTAAATTATTCGAACATTAAATAGAGAATATCCTGTAAATTCTCGGTAAATTACTTTATAAATTCTCTGTAAATTATTCAATAAATTCTAAGTAAATTACTTAGTAAATTCTCAATAAATTAGTCCGTAAAGTCTAAGTACATTATCAATAAATTTTACTAACTTACTCAGTAAATTCTCAATAAATTACTTATTAATTTCCAACTAAATTACCCAGTGAAGAACTTAACAATTTATCAGTAAAGTCCTTAGTCAATTCGCCGTAAATTCTCAATAAATTACTTAGTAAATTCTCATTACATTACTCAGTAAAATTCTCAATAAATTACAGGCAAAATTCTCAGAAAATTATTCAGTGAATTCTTAGTAAATTATTAGAAAATTCTGTGTAAATTCCCAGAAAATCATTAGAAATTTTTTTGTGAATTACTCAGTAAATTATGAGTAAATTACTCTGTAAATTCTCAGAAACGTTTGTATAAATTCTTGGTAAATTACTCAGTAAGTTCACAGAAATTTTTTTAAAAATAACTCAGCAAATTACTCTGTAAATTCTCAATAAATTATCCGTTAAATTTTCAATAAATTCCCTATAAATTACTCAGTTAATTATCGGTTAATTACTCAATAAATTTGAAGTAAATTACTAGGAAAATTATCAATAAATTGTGAGAAAATTCTCAATAAATTATGAGTAAATTACTCATCAAATTCACAGTAAATTCTCAATAAATTACTCAGTAAATTGCTTCATAAATGATTGGTAAGTTTCTAGAAAATTACTCAACAAATTCTCAGTAAATTCTCAATAAACTCTTAGTAATTTACTGAGTAAATTCTAAATAAATTACTAAATAAATTCATAGTAAATTATTTGGTGAATTACTCACTCAATTTATCTGTAAATTCCTAAGTAAATTCGCAGTAAATTACTCGGTAAATTCTCAATAAATACTGCGTAAATTACTCAGTTAAATATCGATAAGTTCTCAAAAAATTCCGAGTCAATTACTTAGTAAATTACTCAGTACATTATTAGAAAATTACTCTGTAAATTCCAAGAAAATAACGCAGTAAATTATCTGTAAATTCTTAGTAAATTATTTAATAAATTCTAAATAAATTACTGAGAAAATTCTCAATAAATTACTCCTTAAACTCTCTGTAAATTACAAGTAAATTAATGAGTGAATTATTCAGTAATTTATCAGTAAATTACTCGATACATTCTCTGTAAATTACTCAGTAAATTATTGGTAAATTCTATGTAAATTACTCAGTAAATTACTTCGTAAATTATCACAAAATTACTCAGGAAATTTCTCATTAAATTACACGTAAAATTCTCTATAAATTATTCAGCAAATTCTTAGTAATTTATAAGAAAATTCTGAGTAAATTCACAAAAAATTAGAAGAATTTTTTTTGTGAATTAATCAGTAAATTATGCGTATAAATTCTCAGAAAATTCTTGGTAAATTCAAAGTAATTTCTTTGTAAATTATTCAGCAAATTACTCCATAAATTCGTAGTAAATTCTCAATAAATTACTCGTTAAGTTTTCAATAAATTCTCTACAAATTACTTCATAAATTATCTGAAAATTTTCAGTAAATTATTTAAAAAATTGTAAATAAATGACTCAGAAAATTATCAATAAATTATATATAAATTCTTGGTAAATTACTCATAAAATTATCAAAAAAAAATTCGTGAATTACTTTGTCAATTCTCAGTAAATTATTCGAACATTAAATAGAGAATATCCTGTAAATTCTCGGTAAATTACTTTATAAATTCTCTGTAAATTATTCAATAAATTCTAAGTAAATTACTTAGTAAATTCTCAATAAATTAGTCCATAAAGTCTAAGTACATTATCAATAAATTTTACTAACTTACTCAGTAAATTCTCAATAAATTACTTATTAATTTCCAACTAAATTACCCAATGAAGAACTTAACAATTTATCAGTAAAGTCCTTTGTCAATTCGCCGTAAATTCTCAATAAATTACTCAGTGAATTCTCATTACATTACTCAGTAAAATTCTCAATAAATTACAGGCAAAATTCTCAGAAAATTATTCTGTGAATTCTTAGTAAATTATTAGAAAATTCTGTGTAAATCCCCAGAAAATCATTAGAAACTTTTTTGTGAATTACTCAGTAAACTATGAGTAAATTACTCTGTAAATTCTCAGAAAATTTTGTATAAATTCTTGGTAAATTACTCAGCAAGTTCACAAAAATTTTAAAAATTACTCAGCAAATTACTCTGTAAATTCTCAACAAATTATCTGTTAAATTTTTAATAAATTCCCTATAAATTACTCAGTTAATTATCGGTGAATTACTCAATAAATTCGAAGTAAATTACTAGGAAAATTTTCAATAAATTGTGACAAAATTCTCAATAAATTATGATTAAATTACTCATCAAATTCACAGTAAATTCTCAATAAATTACTCAGTAAATTGCTTCATAAATGATTGGTAAGTTTCTAGAAAATTTCTCAACAAATTCTCAGTAAATTCTCAATAAACTCTTAGTAATTTACTGAGTAAATTCTAAATAAATTACTAAGTAAATTCATAGTAAATTATTTGGTGAATTACTCACTAAATTTATCTGTAAATTACTAAGTAAATTTACAGTAAATTACTCGGTAAATTCTCAATAAATACTGCGTAAATTACTCAGTTAATTATCGATAAGTTCTCAAAAAATTCTGAGTCAATTACTTAGTAAATTACTCAGTACATTATTAGAAAATTACTCTGTAAATTCCAAGAAAATAATGCAGTAAATTATCTTTAAATTCTTAGTAAATTATTTAATAAATTCTAAATAAATTACTGAGTAAATTCTCAATAAATTACTCCTTAAACTCTCAGTAAATTACAAGTAAATTAATGAGTGAATTATTCAATAATTTATCAGTAAATTACTCGATAAATTCTTTGAAAATTACTCAGTAAATTATTGGTAAATTCTATGTAAATTACTCAGTAAATTACTTGGTAAATTATCACTAAATTACTCAGGAAATTTCTCATTAAATTACACGTAAAATTCTCTATAAATTATTCAGCAAATTCTTAGTAATTTATAAGAAAATTCTGAGTAAATTCACAAAAAATTAGAAGAATTTTTTTTGTGAATTAATCAGTAAATTACTCAATAAATTCTCAGAAAATTCTTGGTAAATTCAAAGTAATTTCTTAGTAAATTATTCAGCAAATTACTCCATAAATTCGTAGTAAATTCTCAATAAATTACTCATTATGTTTTCAATAAATTCTCTATAAATTACTTCGTAAGTTATCTGAAAATTTTCAGTAAATTATTTAAAAAATTGTAAATAAATTACTCAGAAAATTATCAATAAATTATGTATAAATTCTTGGTAAATTACTCATAAAATTATCAAAAAAAAATTCGTGAATTACTTTGTCAATTCTCAGTAAATTATTCGAACATTAAATAGAGAATATCCTGTAAATTCTCGGTAAATTACTTTATAAATTCTCTGTAAATTATTCAATAAATTCTAAGTAAATTACTTAGTAAATTCTCAATAAATTAGTCCATACAGTCTAAGTACATTATCAATAAATTTTACTAACTTACTCAGTAAATTCTCAATAAATTACTTATTAATTTCCAACTAAATTACCCAGTGAAGAACTTAACAATTTATCAGTAAAGTCCTTTGTCAATTCGCCGTAAATTCTAAATAAATTACTCAGTAAATTCTCATTACTTTACTCAGTAAAATTCTCAATAAATTACAGGCAAAATTCTCAGAAAATTATTCAGTGAATTCTTAGTAAATTATTAGAAAATTCTGTGTAAATTCCCAGAAAATCATTAGAATTTTTTTTGTGAATTACTCAGTAAATTATAAGTAAATTACTCTGTAAATTCTTAGAAAATTTTGTATAAATTCTTGGTAAATTACTCAGTAAGTTCACAGAAATTTTTTTAAAAATTACTCAACAAATTACTCTGTAAATTCTCAATAAATTATCCGTTAAATTTTTAATAAATTCCCTATAAATTACTCAGTTAATTATCGGTGAATTACTCAATAAATTTGAAGTAAATTACTCGGAAAATTTTCAATAAATTGTGAGAAAATTCTCAATAAATTATGAGTAAATTACTCATCAAATTCACAGTAAATTCTCAATAAATTACTCAGTAAATTGCTTCATAAATGATTGGTAAGTTTCTAGAAAATTACTCAACAAATTCTCAGTAAATTCTCAATAAACTCTTAGTAATTTACTGAGTAAATTCTAAATAAATTACTCAACAAATTCTCAGTAAATTCTCAATAAACTCTTAGTAATTTACTGAGTAAATTCAAAATAAATTACTAAGTAAATTCATAGTAAATTATTTGGTGAATTACTCACTAATTTATCTGTAAATTACTAAGTAAATTCGCAGTAAATTACTCGGTAAATTACTCAGTTAATTATCGATAAGTTCTCAAAAAATTCCGAGTCAATTACTTAGTAAATTATTAGAAAATTACTCTGTAAATTCCAAGAAAATAACGCAGTAAATTATCTGTAAATTCTTAGTAAATTATTTAATAAATTCTAAATAAATTACTGAGTAAATTCTCAATAAATTACTTCTTAAACTCTCAGTAAATTACAAGTAAATTAATGAGTGAATTATTCAGTAATTTATCAGTAAATTACTCGATAAATTCTCTGTAAATTACTCAGTAAATTATTGGTAAATTCTCTGTAAATTACTCAGTAAATTACTTCGTAAATTATCACTAAATTACTCAGGAAATTTCTCATTAAATTACACGTAAAATTCTCTATAAATTATTCAGCAAATTCTTAGTAATTTATTAGAAAATTCTGAGTAAATTCACAAAAAATTACAAGAATTTTTTTTGTGAATTAATCAGTAAATTACTCAATAAATTCTCAAAAAATTCTTGGTAAATTCAAAGTAATTTCTCAGTAAATTATTCAGCAAATTACTCCATAAATTCGTAGTAAATTCTCAATAAATTACTCGTTAAGTTTTCAATAAATTCTCTATAAATTACTTCGTAAATTATCTGTAAATTTTCAGCAAATTATTTAAAAAATTGTAAATAAATTACTCAGAAAATTCTCAATAAATTATGTATAAATTCTTGGTAAATTACTCATAAAATTATCAAAAAAAAATTCGTGAATTACTTTGTCAATTCTCAGTAAATTATTCGAACATTAAATAGAGAACATCCTGTAAATTCTCTGTAAATTATTCAATAAATTCTAAGTAAATTACTTAGTAAATTCTCACTAAATTAGTCCATAAAGTCTAAGTACATTATCAGTAAATTCTTACTAACTTACTCAGTAAATTCTCAATAAATTACTTATTAATTTGCAACTAAAGTACCCAGTGAAGAACTTAACAATTTATCAGTAAAGTTCTTAGTCAATTTGTCGTAAATTTTAATAAATTACTCAGTAAATTCTCAATACATTAGTCAGTAAAATTCTCAATAAATTACAGGCAAAATTCTCAGAAAATTATTCAGTGAATTGTTAGTAAATTATTAGAAAATTTTGTTTAAATTCCCAGAAAATCATTAGAAATTTTTTTGTGAATTACTCAGTAAATTATGAGTAAATTACTCTGTAAATTCTCAGAAAATTTTGTATAAATTCTTGGTAAATTACTCCGTAAGTTCACAGAAATTTTTTTAAAAATTACTCAGCAAATTACTCTGTAAATTCTCAATAAATTATCCGTTAAGTTTTCAATAAATTCTCTATAAATTACTCAATTAATTATCGGTGAATTACTCAATAAATTCGAAGTAAATTACACGAAAAATTTTCAATAAATTGTGAGAAAATTCTCAACAAATTATGAGTAAATTACTCATCAAATTCACAGTAAATTCTCAATAAATTACTCAGTAAATTGCTTCATAAATGATTGGTAAGTTTCTAGAAAATTACTCAACAAATTCTCAGTAAATTCTCAATAAACTCTTAGTAATTTACTGAGTAAATTCTAAATAAATTACTAAGTAAATTCATAGTAAATTATTTGGTGAATTACTCACTAAATTTATCTGTAAATTACTAAGTAAATTCGCAGTAAATTACTCGGTAAATTCTCAATAAATTCTCTGTAAATTACTCAGTTAATTATCGATAAGTTCTCAAAAAATTCTGAGTCAATTACTTAGTAAATTACTCAGTAAATTATTAGAAAATTACTCTGTAAATTCCAAGAAAATAACGCAGTAAATTATCTGTAAATTCTTAGTAAATTATTTAATAAATTCTAAATAAATTTCTGAGTAAATTCTCAATAAATTACTCCTTAAACTCTCAGTAAATTACAAGTAAATTAATGAGTGAATTATTCAGTAAATTACTCGATAAATTCTCTGTAAATTACTCAGTAAATTATTGGTAAATTCTCTGTAAATTACTCAGTAAATTACTTCGTAAATTATCACTAAATTACTCAGGAAATTTCTCATTAAATTACATGTAAAATTCTCTATAAATTATTCAACAAATTCTTAGTAATTTATCAGAAAATTCAGAGTAAATTCACAAAAAATTACAAGAATTTTTTTTGTGAATTAATCCGAAAATTATGAGTAAATTACTCAATAAATTCTCAGAAAATTCTTGGTAAATTCAAAGTAATTTCGTAGTAAATTATTCAACAAATTACTCCATAAATTCGTAGTAAATTCTCAATAAACTACTCGTTAAGTTTTCAATAAATTCTCTATAAATTACTTCGTAAATTATCATTAAATTTTCAGTAAATTATTTAATAAATTGTAAATAAATTACTCAGAAAATTCTCAATAAATTATGTATAAATTCTTGGTAAATTACTCATAAAATTATCAAAAAAAAAATTCGTGAATTACTTTGTCAATTCTCAGTAAATTATTCGAACATTAAATAGAGAATATCCTGTAAATTTTCGGTAAATTACTTTATAAATTCTCTGTAAATTATTCAATAAATTCTAAGTAAATTACTTAGTAAATTCTCAATAAATTAGTCCATAAAGTCTAAGTACATTATCAATAAATTCTTACTAACTTACTCAGTAAATTCACAATAAATTACTTATTAATTTCCAACTAAAGTACCCAATGAAGAACTTAACAATTTATCAGTAAAGTTCTTAGTCAATTCGCCGTAAATTCTCAATAAATTACACAGTAAATTCACATTACATTACTCAGTAAAATTCTCAATAAATTACAGGCAAAATTCTCAGAAAATTATTCAGTGAATTCTTAGTAAATTATTAGAAAATTCTGTGTAAATTCCCAGAAAATCATTTGAAATTTTTTTGTGAATTACTCAGTAAATTATGAGTAAATTACTCTGTAAATTCTCAGAAAATTTTGTATAAATTCTTGGTAAATTACTCAGTAAGTTCACAGAAATTTTTTTAAAAATTACTCAGCAAATTACTCTGTAAATTCTCAATAAATTATCCGTTAAGTTTTCAATAAATTCTCTATAAATTACTCAATTAATTATCGGTGAATTACTCAATAAATTCAAAGTAAATTACTCGGAAAATTTTCAATAAATTCTGAGAAAATTCTCAATAAATTATGAGTAAATTACTCATCAAATTCACAGTAAATTCTAAACAAATTACTCAGTAAATTGCTTCATAAATGATTGGTAAGTTTCTATAAAATTACTCAACAAATTCTCAGTAAATTCTCAATAAACTCTTAGTAATTTACTGAGTAAATTCTAAATAAATTACTAAGTAAATTCATAGTAAATTATTTGGTGAATTACTCACTAAATTTATCTGTAAATTACTAAGTAAATTCGCAGTAAATTACTCGGTAAATTCTCAATAAATTCTCTGTAAATTACTCAGTTAATTATCGATAAGTTCTCAAAAAATTCTGAGTCAATTCCTTAGTAAATTACTCAGCAAATTATTAGAAAATTACTCTGTAAATTCCAAGAAAATAACGCAGTAAATTATCTATAAATTCTTAGTAAATTATTTAATAAATTCTAAATAAATTACTGAGTAAATTTTCAATAAATTACTCCTTAAACTCTCAGTAAATTACAAGTAAATTAATGAGTGAATTATTCTGTAAATTACTTGATAAATTTTCTGTAAATTACTCAGTAAATTATTGATAAATTCTCTGTAAATTTCTCTGTAAATTACTTCGTAAATTATCACTAAATTACTTAGGAAATTTCTTATTAAATTACACATAAAATTCTCTATAAATTATTCAGCAAATTCTTAATAATTTATAAGAAAATTTTGAGTAAATTCACAAAAAATTACAAGAATTTTTTTTCGTGAATTAATCAGTAAATTATGAGTAAATTACTCAATAAATTCTCAAAAAATTCTTGGTAAATTCAAAGTAATTTCTTAGTAAATTATTCAGCAAATTACTCCATAAATTCGTAGTAAATTCTCAATAAATTACTCGTTAAGTTTTCAGTAAATTCTCTATAAATTACTTCGTAAATTATCTTTAAATTTTTAGTAAATTATTTAATAAATTGTAAATAAATTACACAAAAAATTCTGAATAAATTATGTGTAAATTCTTGGTAAATTACTCATAAAATTATCAAAAAAAAAATTCGTGAATTACCTTGTCAATTCTTAGTAAATTATTCGAACATTAAATAGAGAATATCCTGTAAATTACTTTATAAATTCTCTGTAAATTATTCAATAAATTCTAAGTAAATTACTTAGTAAATTCTCAATAAGTTAGTCCATAAAGTCCAAGTACATTTTCAATAAATTCTTACTAACTTACTCAGTAAATTCTCAATAAATTACTTATTAATTTCCAACTAAAGTACCCAGTGAAGAACTTAACAATTTATCAGTAAAGTTCTTAGTCAATTCGCCGTAAATTCTCAATAAATTACTTAGTAAAATTCTCAATAAATTACAGGCAAAATTCTCAAAAAATTATTCAGTGAATTCTTAGTAAATTATTAGAAAATTCTGTGTAAATTCCCAGAAAATCATTAGAAATTTTTTTGTGAATTACTCAGTAAATTATGAGTAAATTACTCTGTAAATTCTCAGAAAATTTTGTATAAATTCTTGGTAAATTACTCAGTAAGTTCACAGAAATTTTTTTAAAAATTACTCAGCAAATTACTCTGTAAATTCTCAATGAATTATCCATTACATTTTCAATAAATTCTCTATAAATTACTCAATTAATTATCGGTGAATTACCCAATAAATTCAAAGAAAATTCTCGATAAATTATGAGTAAATTACTCGTCCAATTCACAGTAAATTCTCAATAAATTACTCAGTAAATTGCTTCATAAATGATTGGTAAGTTTCTAGAAAATTACTCAACAAATTCTCAGTAAATTCTCAATAAACTCTTAGTAATTTACTGAGTAAATTCTAAATAAATTACTAAGTAAATTCATAGTAAATTATTTGGTGAATTACTCACTAAATTTATCTGTAAATTCCTAAGTAAATTCACAGTAAATTACTCGGTAAATTCTCAATAAATTCTCTGTAAATTACTCAGTTAATTATCGATAAGTTCTCAAAAAATTCTGAGTCAATTACTTAGTAAATTACTCAGTAAATTATTAGAAAATTACTCTGTAAAATCCAAGAAAATAACGCAGTAAATTATCTGTAAATTCTTAGTAATTATTTAACAAATTCTAAATAAATTACTGAGTAAATTCTCAATAAATTACTCCTTAAACTCTCAGTAAATTACATGTAAATTAATGAGTGAATTATTCAGTAATTTATCAGTAAATTACTTGATAAATTTTCTGTAAATTACTCAGTAAATTACTTCATAAATTATCACTAAATTACTCAGGAAATTTCTCATTAAATTACACGTATAATTCTCTATAAATTATTCAGCAAAATCTTAGTAATTTATAAGAAAATTCTGAGTAAATTCACAAAAAATTACAAGAATTTTTTTTGTGAATTAATCAGTAAATTATGAGTAAATTACTCAATAAATTCTCAGAAAATTCTTGGTAAATTCAAAGTAATTTCTTAGTAAATTATTCAGCAAATTACTCCATAAATTCGTAGTAAATTCTCAATAAATTACTCGTTATGTTTTCAATAAATTCTCTATAAATTACTTCGTAAATTATCTTTAAATTTTTAGTAAATTATTTAATAAATTGTAAATAAATTACTCAAAAAATTCTGAATAAATTATGTGTAAATTCTTGGTAAATTACTCATAAAATTATCAAAAAAAAAATTCGTGAATTACTTTGTCAATTCTCAGTAAATTATTCGAACATTAAATAGAGAATATCCTGTAAATTACTTTATAAATTCTCTGTAAATTATACAATAAATTCTAAGTAAATTACTTAGTAAATTCTAAATAAATTAGTCCATAAAGTCTAAGTACATTATCAATAAATTCTTACTAACTTAGTTAGTAAATTCTCAATAAATTACTTATCAATTTCCAACTAAAGTACCCAGTGAAGAACTTAACAATTTATCAGTAAAGTTCTTAGTGAATTCGCCGTAAATTCTCAATAAATTACTTAGTAAAATTCTCAATAAATTATAGGCAAAATTCTCAGAAAATTATTCAGTGAATTGTTAGTAAATTATTAGAAAATTCTGTGTAAATTCCCAGAAAATCATTAGAATTTTTTTTGTGAATTACTCAGTAAATTATGAGTAAATTACTCTGTAAATTCTCAGAAAAATTTGTATAAATTCTTGGTAAATTACTCAGTAAGTTCATAGAAATTTTTTTAAAAATTACTCAGCAAATTACTCTGTAAATTCTCAATAAATTATCCGTTAAGTTTTCAATAAATTCTCTATAAATTACTCAATTAATTATCGGTGAATTACTCAATAAATTCAAAGTAAATTACTCGGAAAATTTTCAATAAATTCTGAGAAAATTCTCAATAAATTATGAGTAAATTACTCATCAAATTCATAGTAAATTCTCAATAAATTACTCAGTAAATTGCTTCATAAATGATTGGTAAGTTTCTAGAAAATTACTCAACAAATTCTCAGTAAATTCTCAATAAACTCTTAGTAATTTACTGAGTAAATTCTAAATAAATTACTAAGTAAATTCATAGTAAATTATTTGGTGAATTACTCACTAAATTTATCTGTAAATTACTAAGTAAATTCACAGTAAATTACTCGGTAAATTCTCAATAAATTCTCTGTAAATTACCCAGTTAATTATCGATAAGTTCTCAAAAAATTCTGAGTCAATTACTTAGTAAATTACTTAGCAAATTATTAGAAAATTACTCTGTAAATTCCAAGAAAATAACGCAGTAAATTATCTGTAAATTCTTAGTAAATTATTTAATAAATTCTAAATAAATTACTGAGTAAATTCTCAATAAATTACTCCTTAAACTCTCAGCAAATTACAAGTAAATTAATGAGTGAATTATTCAGTAAATTACTCGATAAATTCTTTGTAATTACTCAGTAAATTATTGGTAAATTCTCTGTAAATTACTCAGTAAATTACTTTATAAATTCTCTGTAAATTATTCAATAAATTCTAAGTAAATTACTTAGTAAATTCTCAGTAAATTAGTCCATAAAGTCTAAGTACATTATCAATAAATTCTTACTAACTTACTCAGTAAATTCTCAATAAATTACTTATTAATTTCCAACTAAAGTACCCAGTGAAGAAGTTAACAATTTATCAGTAAAGTTCTTAGTCAATTCGCCGTAAATTCTCAATAAATTGCTCAGTAAATTCTCATTACATTACTCAGTAATATTCTCAATAAATTACAGGCAAAATTCTCAGAAAATTATTCAGTGAATTGTTAGTAAATTATTAGAAAATTCTGTGTAAATTCCCAGAAAATCATTAGAAATTTTTTTGTGAATTACTCAGTAAATTATGAGTAAATTACTCTGTAAATTCTCAAAAAATTTTGTATAAATTCTTGGTAAATTACTCAGTAAGTTCACAGAAATTTTTTTAAAAATTACTCAGCAAATTACTCTGTAAATTCTCTATAAATTACTTAGTTAATTATCGGTGAATTACTCAATAAATTCAAAGTAAATTACTCGGAAAATTTTCAATAAATTCTGAGAAAATTCTCAATAAATTATGAGTAAATTACTCGTCAAATTCATAGTAAATTCTCAATAAATTACTCAGTAAATTGCTTCATAAATGATTGGTAAGTTTCTAGAAAATTACTCAACAAATTCTCAGTAAATTCTCAATAAACTCTTAGTAATTTACTGAGTAAATTCTAAGTATATTACTAAGTAAATTCATAGTAAATTATTTGGTGAATTACTCACTAAATTTATCTGTAAATTACTAAGTAAATTCGCAGTAAATTACTCGGTAAATTCTCAATAAATTCTCTGTAAATTACTCAGTTAATTATCGATAAGTTCTCAAAAAATTCTGAGTCAATTACTTAGTAAATTACTCAGTAAATTATTAGAAAATTACTCTGTAAATTCCAAGAAAATAACGCAGTAAATTATCTGTAAATGCTTAGTAAATTATTTAATACATTCTAAATAAATTACTGAGTAAACTCTCAGCAAATTACAAGTAAATTAATGAGTGAATTATTCAGTAAATTACTCGATAAATTCTCTGTAAATTACTCAGTAAATTATTGGTAAATTCTCTGTAAATTACTCAGTAAATTACTTTATAAATTCTCTGTAAATTATTCAATAAATTCTAAGTAAATTACTTAGTAAATTCTCAGTAAATTAGTCCATAAAGTCTAAGTACATTATCAATAAATTCTTATTAACTTACTCAGTAAATTCTCAATAAATTACTTATTAATTTCCAACTAAAGTACCCAGTGAAGAAGTTAACAGTTTATCAGTAAAGTTCTTAGTCAATTCGCCGTAAATTCCCAATAAATTACTGAGTAAATTCTCATTACATTACTCAGTAAAATTCTCAAGAAATTACAGGCAAAATTCTCAGAAAATTATTCAGTGAATTGTTAGTAAATTATTAGAAAATTCTGTGTAAATTCCCAGAAAATCATCAGAAATTTTTTTGTGAATTACTCAGTAAATTATGAGTAAATTACTCTGTAAATTCTCAAAAAATTTTGTATAAATTCTTGGTAAATTACTCAGTAAGTTCACAGAAATTTTTTTAAAAATTACTCAGCAAATTACTCTGTAAATTCTCTATAAATTACTCAGTTAATTATCGGTTAATTACTCAATAAATTTGAAGTAAATTACTAGGAAAATTTTCAATAAATTGTGAGAAAATTCTCAATAAATTATGAGTAAATTACTCATCAAATTCACAGTAAATTCTCAATAAATTACTCAGTAAATTGCTTCATAAATGATTGGTAAGTTTCTAGAAAATTACTCAACAAATTCTCAGTAAATTCTCAATAAACTCTTAGTAATTTACTGAGTAAATTCTAAGTATATTACTATGTAAATTCATAGTAAATTATTTGGTGAATTACTCACTAAATTTATTTGTAAATTACTAAGTAAATTCGCAGTAAATTACTCGGTAAATTCTCAATAAATTCTCTGTAAATTACTCAGTTAATTATCGATAAGTTCTCAAAAAATTCTGAGTCAATTACTTAGTAAATTACTCAGTAAATTATTAGAAAATTACTCTGTAAATTCCAAGAAAATAACGCAGTAAATTATCTGTAAATTCTTAGTAAATTATTTAATACATTCTAAATAAATTACTGAGTAAATTCTCAATAAATTACTCATTAAACTCTCAGTAAATTACAAGTAAATTAATGAGTGAATTATTCAGTAATTTATCAGTAAATTACTCGATAAATTCTCTGTAAATTACTCAGTAAATTATTGGTAAATTCTATGTAAATTACTCAGTAAATTACTTCGTAAATTATCACTAAATTACTCAGGAAATTTCGCATTTAATTACTCGTAAAATTCTCTATAAATTATTCGGCAAATTCTTAGTAATTTATCAGAAAATTCTGAGTAAATTCAGAAAAAATTACAAGAATTTTTTTTTGTGAATTAATCAGTAAATTATGAGTAAATTACTCAATAAATTCTCAAAAAATTCTTGGTAAATTCAAAGTAATTTCTTAGTAAATTATTCAGCAAATTACTCCATAAATTCGTAGTAAATTCTCAATAAATTACTCGTTAAGTTTTCAATAAATTCTCTATAAATTACTTTGTAAATTATCTGTAAATTTTAAGTAAATTATTTAATAAATTATAAATATATTACTCAAAAAATTCTCAATAAATTTTGTATAAATTCTTGGTAAATTACTCATAAAATTATCAAAAAAAAAAATCGTGAATTACTTTGTCAATTCTCAGTAAATTATTCGAACATTAATTAGTGAATTTCCTGTAAATTTTCAGTAAATTACTTTATAAATTCTCTGTAAATTATTCAATAAATTCTAAGTAAATTACTTAGTAAATTCTCAATAAATTAATCCATAAAGTCTAAGTATAATATCCATAAATTCTTTCGGATTTTCAATAAATTCTCTATAAATTACTCAGTTAATTATCGGTGAATTACTCAATAAATTCAAAGTAAATTACTCTGAAAATTTTCAATAAATTCTAAGAAAATTGTCAATAAATTATGAGTAAATTACTCGTTAAATTCACAGTAAATTCTCAATAAATTACTCAGCAAATTACTCAGTAAATTGCTTCATAAATGACTGGTAAGTTCCTAGAAAATTACTAATTAAAGTCTCAGTAAATTCTCAATAAACTCTTTGTAATCTTCGGAGTAAATTTTAAATAAATTACAAACTAAACTCAGAGTAAATTATTCGGTGAATTCTCAATAAATCCTCTGTAAATTACTCAGTTAATCATCGATAAGTTCTCAAAAAATTCTGAGTCAATTACTTAGTAAATTACTCAGTAAATTATTAGAAAATTACTCTGTAAATTCCAAGAAAATAACACAGAAATCTATCTATAAATTCTTGGTAAATTACTTAATAAATTCTAAATAAATTACTGAGTAAATTCTCAATAAATTACAAGTAAATTAATGAGTGAATTATTCAATAATTTATCAGTAAATTACTCGATAAATTCTCTGTAAATTACTAAGTAAATTACTTCGTAAATTCTCACTAAATTACTCAGGAAATTTCTCCGTAAATTACACGTAAAATTCTCTATAAATTATTCAGAAAATTCTGAGTAAATTCAAAAAAAAATTACAATAATTTTTTTTGTGAATTAATCAGTAAATTATGCGAAAATTGCTCAATAAATTCTCAGAAAATTCTATATAAATTCAAAGTAATATCTTAGTAAATTATTCCGCAAATTACTCTATAAATTCTTAGTAAATTCTCAATAAATTACTCGTTAAGTTTTCAATAAATTCTCTATAAATTAATTTGTAAATTATCTATAAATTTTCAGTAAATTATTAAATAAATTACTCAGAAAATTCTCAATAAATTCTATATAAATTCTTGGTAAATTACTCATAAAATTATCAAAAAAAAATTCGTGAATTACTTTGTTAATTCTCAGTAAATTATTCGAACATTAATTAGTGAATTTCCTGTAAATTCTCAGTAAATTATTCAATAAATTCTAAGTAAATTACTTAGTAAATTCTCAGTAAATTAATCCATAAAGTCTAAGTAAATTATCAATAAATTCTTAGTAACTTACTTAGTAAATTCTCAATAAATTACTTAGTAATTTCCAACTAAATTACCCAGTGAAGAACTTAACAATTTATTAGTAAAATTCTTCGTCAAGTCACAGTAAATTCTCAATAAATTACTCAGTAAATTCTCATTAAATTACTAAGTAAAATTCTAAATAAATTACACGCAAAATTCTCAAAAAATTATTCAGTAAATTCTTAGTAAATTATTAGAAAATTATGTGTAAATTCTTAGAAAATCATTGGAAATTTTTTTGTGAATTACTCAGTAAATTACTCTGTAAATTCTCAGAAAATTTTGTATAAATTCTTGGTAAATTACTAAGTGAATTCACAGAAATTTTTTAAAAAATTACTCAGCAAATTACTCTGTAAATTCTCAATAAATTACTAAATAAATTCCCAGTAAATTACTCGGTAAATTCTCAATAAATTCTCTGCAAATTACTCAGTTAATTATCGATAAGTTCTCAAGGGAAAGTCCAAATTTATCCCACCAAACGAGGAACTAATTAGGTACATCGTTTTTAAGGATCTCGGAAGCAATACGGATGAACCAAGAATGATTCTGGATAGGGTTCTGGTAATAAAAAACCTGGGTAAAAGCATTGATATAATCCCAGTAAGTATATTTTGTCTGTTTATTCCGGAGATCAAGATCGCGGGTTGTATATGGGTGAATGCCTCAAGTGGAAATGGGCATAATGTTACGGATAACAATCTTACAGATAACAATCTTAGTGAATTCACAGAAATTTTTTAAAAAATTACTCAGCAAATTACTCTGTAAATTCTCAATAAATTACTAAATAAATTCCTAGTAAATTACTCGGTAAATTCTCAATAAATTCTCTACAAATTACTCAGTTAATTATCGATAAGTTCTCAAAAAATTTTGAGTCAATTACTTAGTAAACTACTCAGTAAATTATTAGAAAATTACTCTGTAAATTCAAAGAAAATAACGCAGTAAATTATCTGTAAATTCTTAGTAAATTATTTAATAAATTCTAAATAAATTACTGAGTAAATTCTCAATAAATTATACCTTCAATTCTCAGTAAATTACAAGTAAATTAATGAGTGAATTATTTTGTAATTTATCAGTAAAATAATCGATAAATTCTCTATAAATTACTCAGTAAATTATTGGTAAATTCTCTGTAAATTACTCAGTAAATTACACGTAAAATTCTCGACAAATTATTCAACAAATTCTTAGTCATTTATCAGAAAATTCTGAGTAAATTCACAAAAAATTACAAGAATTTTTTTTGTGAATTAATCAGTAAATTGTGCAAAAATTACTCAATAAATTCTCAAAAAATTCTTGGTAAATTAAAAGTAATTTCTTAGTAAATTATTCAGCAAATTACTCCATAAATTCGTAGTAAATTCTCAATAAATTACTTGTTAAGTTTTCAATAAATTCTCTATAAATTACTTTGTAAATTATCTGTAATTATTTAATAAATTGTAAATAATTACTAAAAAAAATTTCAATAAATTCTAAGAAAATCCTCAATAAATTCTGTATAAATTCTTGGTAAATTACTCAAAAAATTATCAAAAAAAAATTCGTGAATTACTTTGTTAATTCTTTGTAAACTATTCGAACATTAATTAGTAAATTTTCTGTAAATTCTCAGTAAATTATTCAATAAATTCTAAGTAATTTACTTAGTAAATTCTCAATAAATTACTTAGTAATTTCCAACTAAATTACCCTGTGAAGAATTTAACAATTTATCAGTAAATTTCTTAGTCAATTCGCAGTAAATTCTCAATAAATTAATCAGTAAATTCTCATTAAATTACTCAGTAAAATTCTCAATAAATTACTCGTTAAGTTTTCAATAAATTCTCTATAAATTACTTTGTAAATTATCTGCAAATTTTAAGTAAATTATTTAATAAATTATAAATAAATTACTCAAAAAATTTTCAATAAATTCTAAGAAAATTCTCAATAAATTCTGTATAAATTCTTGGTAAATTACTCATAAAATTATCAAAAAAAATTTCATGAATTACTTTGTTAATTCTCAGTAAATTATTCGAACATTAATTAGTGAATTTCCTGTAAATTATTCAATAAATTCTAAGTAAATTACTTAGTAAATTCTCAATAAATTAATCCATAAAGTCTAAGTAAATTATCAATAAATTACTTAGTAATTTCCAACTAAATTACCCAGTGAAGAACTTAACAATTTATCAGTAAATTTCTTAGTCAATTCGCAGTAAATTCTCAATAAATTACTCAGTAAAATTCTCAAAAAATTATTTAGTAAATTCTTAGTAAATTATTAGAAAATTCTGTGTAAATTCGCAGAAAATCATTAGAATTTTTTTTGTGAATTACTAAGTAAATTATAAGTAAATTACTCTGTAAATTCTCAGAAAATTTTGTATAAATTCTTGGTAAATTAGTCAGTAAATTCACATAAATTTTTTAAAAAATTACTCAGCAAATTACTTTGTAAATTCTCAATGAATTATTCAAAAATTTTCAATAAATTCTCTATAAATTACTCTGTTAATTATCGGTGAATTACTCAATAAATTCAAAGTAAATTACTCTGAAAATTTTCAATAAATTCTAAGAAAATTCTCAATAAATTATGAGTAAATTACTCAGCAAATTACTCAGTAAATTGCTTCATAAATGACTGGTAAGTTCCTAGAAAATTACTCAATAAAGTCTCAGTAAATTCTCAATAAACTCTTTGTAATCTACTGAGTAAATTCTAAATGAATTACAAAGTAAACTCAGAGTAAATTATTCGGTGAATTCTCAATAAATCCTCTGTAAATTACTCAGTTAATTATCGATAAGTTCTCAAAAAATTCTGAGTCAATTACTTAGTAAATTACTCAGTAAATTATTAGAAAATTACTCTGTAAATTCCAAGAAAATAACGTAGTAATTTATCTGTAAATTCTTGGTAAATTATTTAATAAATTCTAAATAAATTACTGAGTAAATTCTCAATAAATTACTCCATAAATTCTCAGTAAATTACAAGTAAATTAATGAGTGAATTATTCAATAATTTATCAGTAAATTACTCGATAAATTCTCTGTAAATTACTCAATAAATTACTTCGTAAATTCTCACTAAATTACTCAGGAAATTTCTCAGTAAATTACACGTAAAATTGTCTATAAATTATTCTGCAAATTCTTAGTAATTTATCAGAAAATTCTGAGTAAATTCAAAAAAAAAATTACAAGAATTTTTTTTGTGAATTAATAAGTAAATTATGCGAAAATTGCTCAATAAATTCTCAGAAAATTCTATATAAATTCAAAGTAATATCTTAGTAAATTATTCAGCAAATTACTCTATAAATTCTTATTAAATTCTCAATAAATTACTCGTTAAGTTTTCAATAAATTATGTATAAATTAATTTGTAAATTATCTATAAATTTTCAATAAATTATTAAATAAATTGTAAATAAATTATTCAGAAAATTCTAAATAAATTCTATATAAATTCTTGGTAAATTACTCATAAAATTATCAAAAAACAATTCGTGAATTACTTTGTTAATTCTCAGTAAATTATTCGAACATTAATTAGTGAATTTCCTGTAAATTCTCAGTAAATTATTCAATAAATTCTAAGTAAATTACTTAGTAAATTCTCAGTAAATTAATCCATAAAGTCTAAGTAAATTATCAATAAATTCTTAGTAACTTACTTAGTAAATTCTCAATAAATTACTTAGTAATTTCCAACTAAATTACCAAGTGAAGAACTTAACAATTTATCAGTAAAATTTTTCGTCAAGTGACAGTAAATTCTCAATAAATTACTCAGTAAATTCTCATTAAATTACTCAGTAAAATTCTAAATAAATTACACGCAAAATTCTCAAAAAATTATTCAGTAAATTCTTAGTAAATTATTAGAAAATTATGGGTAAATTCTTAGAAAATCAATGGAAATTTTTTTGTGAATTGCTTAGTAAATTATGAGTAAATTACTCTGTAAATTCTCAGAAAATTTTCTATAAATTCTTGGTAAATTACTAAGTGAATTCACAGAATTTTTTTAAAAAATTACTCAGCAAATTACTCTGTAAATTCTCAATAAATTGCTAATAAATTCCCAGTAAATTACTCGGTAAATTACTCAGTAAATTCTCTGTAAATTACTCAGTTAATTATCGATAAGTTCTCAAAAAATTCTGAGTCAATTACTTAGTAAATTACTCAGTAAATTATTAGAAAATTACTCTGTAAATTCGAAGAAAATAACGCAGTAAATTATTTGTAAACTTTTTGTAAATTATTTAATAAATTTTAAATAAATTACTACGTAAATTCTCAATAAATTACTCCTTCAATTCTCAGTAAATTACTAGTAAATTAATGAGTGAATTATTCAATAATTTATCAGTAAAATACTCGATAAATTCTCTGTAAATTACTCAGTAAATTATTGGTAAATTCTCTGTAAATTACTTAATAAATTACTTCGTAAATTCTCACTAAATTACTCAGAAAATTTCTCAGTAAATTACACGTAAAATTCTCTATAAATTATTCAGCAAATTCGTAGTAATTTATCAGAAAATTCTGAGTAAATTCACAAAAAAATACAAGAATTTTTTTTGTGAATTAATCAGTAAATTGTGCAAAAATTACTCAATAAATTCTCAGAAAATTCTTGGTAAATTAAAAGTAATTTCTTAGTAAATTATTCAGCAAATTACTCCATAAATTCATAGTAAATTCTCAATAAATTACTCGTTAAGTTTTCAATATATTCTCTATAAATTACTTTGTAAATTATCTGTAATTATTTAATAAATTGTAAATAAATTACTCAGAAAATTTTCAATAAATTCTAAGAAAATTCTCAATAAATTCTGTATAAATTCTTGGTAAATTACTCATAAAATTATTAAAAAAAAATTCGTGAATTACTTTGTTTATTCTTAGTAAATTATTCGAACATTAATTACTGAATTTCCTGTAAATTCTCAATAAATTATTCAATAAATTCTAAGTAATTTACTTAGTAAATTCTCAATAAATTACTTAGTAATTTCCAACTAAATTACCCTGTGAAGAACTTAACAATTTATCAGTAAATTTCTTAGTCAATTCGCAGTAAATTTTCAATAAATTAATCAGTAAATTCTCATTAAATTACCTAGTAAAATTCTCAATAAATTAGTCGTTAAGTTTTCAATAAATTCTCTATAAATTACTTTGTAAATTATCTGCAAATTTTCAGTAAATTATTTAATAAATTATAAATAAATTACTCAAAAAAATTTCCATAAATTTTGTATAAATTCTTGGTAAATTACACATAAAATTATCAAAAAAAATTTCGTGAATTACTTAATTAATTCTCAGTAAATTATTCGAACATTAATTAGTGAATTTCCTGTAAATTATTCAATAAATTCTAAGTAAATTACTTAGTAAATTCTCAATAAATTAATCCATAAAGTCTAAGTAAATTATCAATAAATTCTTAGTAACTTACTCAGTAAATTCTCAATAAATTACTTAGTAATTTCCAACTAAATTACCCAGTGAAGAACTTAACAATTTATCAGTAAATTTCTTAGTCAATTAGCAGTAAATTCTCAATAAATTACTCAGTAAAATTCTAAATAAATTACACGCAAAATTCTCAAAAAATTATTCAGTAAATTCTTAGTAAATTATTAGAAAATTCTGTGTAAATTCGCAGAAAATCATTAGAATTTTTTTTGTGAATTACTAAGTAAATTATGAGTAAATTACTCTGTAAATTCTCAGAAAATTTTGTATAAATTCTTGGTAAATTAGTCAGTAAATTCACAGATATTTTTTTAAAAATTACTCAGCAAATTACTCTGTAAATTCTCAATGAATTATCCGAAAATTTTCAATAAATTTTCTATAAATTACTCTGTTAATTATCGGTGAATTACTCAATAAATTCAAAGTAAATTACTCTGAAAATTTTCAATAAATTCTAAGAAAATTCTCAATAAATTATGAGTAAATTACTCAGCAAATTACTCAGTAAATTGCTTCATAAATGACTGGTAAATTCCTAGAAAATTACTCAAAAAAGTCTCAGTAAATTCTCAATAAACTCTTTGTAATCTACTGAGTAAATTCTAAATAAATTACAAACTAAACTCAGAGTAAATTATTCGGTGAATTCTCAATAAATGCTCTGTAAATTACTCAGTTAATTATCGATAAGTTCTCAAAAAATTCTGAGTCAATTACTTAGTAAATTACTCAGTAAATTATTAGAAAATTACTCTGTAAATTCCAAGAAAATAACGTAGTAATTTATTTGTAAATTCTTGGTAAATTGTTTAATAAATTCTAAATAAATTACTGAGTAAATTCTCAATAAATTACTCCATAAATTCTCAGTAAATTACAAGTAAATTAATGAGTGAATTATTAAATAATTTATCAGTAAATTACTCGATAAATTCTCTGTAAATTACTCAGTAAATTACTTCGTAAATTCTCACAAAATTACTCAGGAAATTTTTCAGTAAATTACACGTAAAATTCTCTATAAATTATTCAGTAAATTCTTAGTAATTTATCAGAAAATTTTGAGTAAATTCAAAAAAAATTACAAGAATTTTTTTTGTGAATTAATTAGTAAATTATGCGAAAATTGCTCAATAAAAACTCAGAAAATTCTATATAAATTCAAAGTAATATCTTAGTAAATTATTCAGCAAATTACTCCATAAATTCTTAGTAAATTCTCAATAAATTACTTGTTAAGTTTTCAATAAATTCTCTATAAATTAATTTGTAAATTATCTGTAAATTTTCAGTAAATTATTAAATAAATTGTAAATAAATTACTCAGAAAATTTTCAATAAATTCTATATAAATTCTTAGTAAATTACTCATAAAATTATCAAAAAAAAATTCGTGAATTACTTTGTTAATTCTCAGTAAATTATTCGAACATTAATTAGTGAATTTCCTGTAAATTCTCAGTAAATTATTCAATAAATTCTAAGTAAATTACTTAGTAAATTCTCAGTAAATTAATCCATAAAGTCTAAGTAAATTATCAATAAATTCTTAGTAACTTACTTAGTAAATTCTCAATAAATTACTTAGTAATTTCCAACTAAATTACCCAGTGAAGAACTTAACAATTTATCAGTAAAATTCTTCGTCAAGTCACAGTAAATTCACAATAAATTACTCAGTAAAATTCTAAATAAATTACACACAAAATTCTCAAAAAATTATTCAGTAAATTCTTAGTAAATTATTAGAAAATTATGGGTAAATTCTTAGAAAATCAATGGAAATTTTTTTGTGAATTGCTTAGTAAATTATGAGTAAATTACTCTGTAAATTCTGAGAAAATTTTCTATAAATTCTTGGTAAATTACTAAGTGAATTCACAGAAATTTTTTAAAAAATTACTCAGCAAATTACTCTGTAAATTCTCAATAAATTACTAAATAAATTCCTAGTATATTACTCGGTAAATTCTCAATAAATTCTCTGTAAATTACTCAGTTAATTATCGATAAGTTCTCAAAAAATTCTGAGTCAATTACTTAGTAAATTACTCAGTAAATTATTAGAAAATTACTTTGCAAATTCCAAGAAAATAACGCAGTAAATTATCTGTAAATTCTTAGTAAATTATTTAATAAATTCTAAATAAATTACTGAGTAAATTCTCAATAAATTACTCCTTCAATTCTCAGTAAATTACAAGTAAATTAATGAGTGAATTATTTTGTAATTTATCAGTAAAATAATGGATAAATTCTCTATAAATTACTCAGTAAATTATTAGTAAATTCTCTGTAAATTACTCAGTAAATTACTTCGTAAATTCTCACTAAATTACTTAGAAAATTTCTCAGTAAATTACACGAAAAATTCTCTATAAATTATTCAACAAATTCTTAGTAATTTATCAGAAAATTCTGAGTAAATTCACAAAAAATTACAAGAATTTTTTTTGTGAATTAATCAGTAAATTATGCAAAAATTACTCAATAAATTCTCAGAAAATTCTTGGTAAATTCAAAGTAATTTGTTAGTAAATTATTCAGCAAATTACTCGTAAAGTTTTCTATAAATTACTTTGTAAATTATCTATAAATTTTTAGTAAATTACTTAATAAATAGTAAATAAATTACTTAGAAAATTCTCAATAAATTCTATATAAATTCTTGGTAAATCACTCACAAAATTTTCAAAAAAAATTCATGAATCACTTTGTCAATTCTTAGTAAATTATTCGAACATTAATTAGTGAATTTTCTGTAAATTCTCAGTGAATTATTCAATAAATTTTAAGTAAATTACTTAGTAAATTCTCAATAAATTAATCCATAAAGTCTAAGTGAATTATCAATAAATTCTTAGTAACTTACTCAGTAAATTCTCAATAAATTACTTAGTAATTTCCAACTAAATTACCTAGTGAAGAACTTAACAATTTATCAATAAAGTTCTTTGTCAATTCGCAGTAAATTCTCAATAAATTACTCAGCAAATTCTCATTAAATTACTCAGTAAAATTCTCAATAAATTACACGCAAAATTCTTAGAAAGTTATTCAGTAAATTCTTAGTAAATTATTAGAAAATTCTGTGTAAATTCTTAGAAAATCATTAGAAATTTTTTTTGTGAATTACTCAGTAAATTATGAGTAAATTACTCTGTAAATTCTGAGAAAATTTTGTATAAATTCTTAGTAAATTACTCAGAGAATTGACAGAAATTTTTAAAAAAATTACTCAGCAAATTGCTCTATAAATTCTCAATAAATTAGTAAGTAAATTCTCAGTAAATTACTCGATAAATTCTCAATAAATTCTCTGTAAATTTACTCAGTTAATTATCGATAAGTTCTCAAAAAATTCTGAGTCAATTACTTAGTAAATTACTCAGTAAATTATTAAAAAATTACTCCGTAAATTCCAAGAAAATAACGCAGTAAATTATCTGTAAATTCTTAGTAAATTATTTAATAAATCCTAAATAAATTACTAAGTAAATTCTCAATAAATTACTCCTTCAATTCTCAGTAAATTACAAGTAAATTAATGAGTGAATTATTCAATAATTTATCAGTAAATTACTCTATAAATTCTCTGTAAATTACTTAGTAAATTATGAGTAAATTCTCACTAAATTACTCATGAAATTTCTCAGTAAATTACACGTAAAATTCTCTATAAATTATTTAGCAAACTCTTAGTAATTTATCAGAAAATTCTGAGTAAATTCACAAAAAATTACAAGAATTTTTTTTGTGAATTAATCAGTAAATTATGCGAAAATTGCTCAATAAATTCTCAGAAAATTCTATATAAATTCAAAGTAATTTCTTGGTAAATTATTCAACAAATTACTCCATAAATTCGTAGTAAATTCTCAATAAATTACTCATTCAGTTTTCCATAAATTCTTTATAAATTACTTTGTAAATTATCTTTAAATTTTCAGTAAATTACTCAAAAAATTCTCAATAAATTCTATATAAATTCTTGGTAAATTACTCATAAAATTATCAAAAAAAAAAAATTAGCGAATTACTTTGTTAATTCTCAGTAAATTATTCAAACATTAATTAGTGAATTTCCTGTAAATTCTCAGTAAATTATTCAATAAATTCTAAGTAAATTACTTTGTAAATTCTCAGTAAATTAATCCATAAAATCTAAGTAAATTATCAATAAATTCTTTGTAACTTACTCAGTAAATTCTCAATAAATTACTTAGAAATTTCCAACTAAATTACCCAGTAATGAACTTAACAATTTGTCAATAAAGTTCTTAGTCAATTCACAGTAAATTTTCAATAAATTACTCAATAAATTCTCATTAAATTACTCAGCAAAATTCACAATAAATTACACGCAAAATTCTCAGAAAATTATTCAGTAAATTAATAGTAAATTATTACAAAATTCTGTGTAAATTCTTAGAAAATCATTAGAAATTTTTTTGTGAATTACTCAGTAAATTATGAGTAAATTACTCTGTAAATTCTTGGTAAATTACTAAGTGAATTCACAGAAATTTTTTAAAAAATTACTCAGCAAATTACTCTGTAAATTCTCAATAAATTACTAAGTAAATTCTCTGTAAATTACTCAGTTAATTATCGATAAGTTCTCAAAAAATTCTGAATCAATTACTTAGTAAATTACTCAGTAAATTATTAGAAAATTACTCTGTAAATTCGAAGAAAATAACGCAGTAAATTATCTGTAAACTCTTTGTAAATTATTTAATAAATTTTAAATAAATTATTGCGTAAATTCTCAATAAATTACTCCTTCAATTCTCAGTAAATTACAGGTAAATTAATGAGTGAATTATTCAGTAATTTATCAGTAAACTACTCGATAAATTCTCTGTAAATTACTCAGTAAATTATTGGTAAATTCTCTGTAAATTACTCAGTAAATTACTTCGTAAATTCTCACTAAATTACTCAAAAAATTTCTCAGTAAATTACACGTAAAATTCTCTATAAATTATTCAGCAAATTCGTAGTAATTTATCAGAAAATTCTGAGTAAATTCACAAAAAATTACAAGAATTTTTTTTGTGAATTAATCAGTAAATTGTGCAAAAATTACTCAATAAATTCTCAAAAAATTCTTGGTAAATTAAAAGTAATTTCTTAGTAAATTATTCAGCAAATTACTCCATAAATTCATAGTAAATTCTCAATAAATTACTCGTTAAGTTTTCAATATATTCTCTATAAATTACTTTGTAAATTATCTGTAATTATTTAATAAATTGTAAATAAATTACTCAGAAAATTTTCAATAAATTCTAAGAAAATTCTCAATAAATTATGTATAAATTCTTGGTAAATTACTCATAAAATTATCAAAAAAAAAAAATCGTGAATTACTTTGTTAATTCTTAGTAAATTATTCGAACATTAATTATTGAATTTCCTGTAAATTCTCAATAAATTATTCAATAAATTCTAAGTAATTTACTTAGTAAATTCTCAATAAATTACTTAGTAATTTCCAACTAAATTACCCTGTGAAGAACTTAACAATTTATCAGTAAATTTCTTAGTCAATTAGCAGTAAATTCTCAATAAATTAATCAGTAAATTCTCATTAAATTACTCAGTAAAATTCTCAATAAATTAGTCGTTAAGTTTTCAATAAATTCTCTATAAATTACTTTGTAAATTATCTGCAAATTTTCAGTAAATTATTTAATAAATTATAAATAAATTACTCAAAAAATTTTCAATAAATTTTGTATAAATTCTTGGTAAATTACTCATAAAATTATCAAAAAAAATTTCGTGAATTACTTTGTTAATTCTCAGTAAATTATTCGAACATTAATTAGTGATTTTCCTATAAATTATTCAATAAATTCTAAGTAAATTACTTAGTAAATTCTCAATAAATTAATCCATAAAGTCTAAGTAAATTATCAATAAATTCTTAGTAACTTACTCAGTAAATTCTCAATAAATTACTTTGTAATTTCCAACTAAATTACCCAGTGAAGAACTTAACAATTTATCAGTAAATTTCTTAGTCCATTAGCAGTAAATTCTCAATAAATTACTCAGTAAAATTCTAAATAAATTACATGCAAAATTCTCAAAAAATTATTCAGTAAATTCTTAGTAAATTATTAGAAAATTCTGTGTAAATTCGCAGAAAATCATTAGAATTTTTTTTGTTAATTACTAAGTAAATTATGAGTAAATTACTCTGTAAATTCTCAGAAAATTTTGTATAAATTCTTGGTAAATTAATCAATAAATTCACAGATATTTTTTAAAAAATTACTCAGCAAATTACTCTGTAAATTCTCAATGAATTATCCGAAAATTTTCAATAAATTCTCTATAAATTACTCTGTTAATTATCGGTGAATTACTCAATAAATTCAAAGTAAATTACTCTGAAAATTTTCAATAAATTCTAAGAAAATTCTCAATAAATTATGAGTAAATTACTCAGTAAATTGCTTCATAAATGACTGGTAAGTTCCTAGAAAATTACTCAATAAAGTCTCAGTAAATTCTCAATAAACTCTTTGCAATCTACTGAGTAAATTCTAAATAAATTACAAAGTAAACTCAGAGTAAATTATTCGGTGAATTCTCAATAAATCCTCTGTAAATTACTCAGTTAATTATCGATAAGTTCTCAAAAAATTCTGAGTCAATTACTTAGAAAATTACTCAGTAAATTATTAGAAAATTACTCTGTAAATTCCAAGAAAATAACGCAGTAATTTATCTGTAAATTCTTGGTAAATTATTTAATAAATTCTAAATAAATTACTGAGTAAATTCTCAATAAATTACTCCATAAATTCTCAGTAAATTACAAGTAAATTAATGAGTGAATTATTCAATAATTTATCAGTAAATTACTCGATAAATTCTATGTAAATTACTCAGTAAATTACTTCATAAATTCTCACTAAATTACTCAGGAAATTTCTCAGTAAATTACACGTAAAATTCTCTATAAATTACTCAGCAAATTCTTAGTAATTTATCCGAAAATTCTGAGTAAATTTGAAAAAAATTACAAGATTTTTTTTTGTGAATTAATCAGTAAATTATGCGAAAATTGTTCAATAAATTCTCAGAAAATTCTATATAAATTCAAAGTAATATCTTAGTAAATTATTCAACAAATTACTCCATAAATTCTTAGTAAATTCAAAATAAATTACTCGTTAAGTTTTCAATAAATTCTCTATAAATTAATTTGTAAATTATCTGTAAATTATTAAATAAATTAAAAATAAATTACTCAGAAAATTCTCAATAAATTCTATATAAATTCTTGGTAAATTACTCATAAAATTATCAAAAAAAAAATTCGTGAATTACTTTGTTAATTCTCAGTAAATTATTCGAACATTAATTAGTGAATTTCCTGTAAATTCTCAGTAAATTATTCAATAAATTCTAAGTAAATTACTTAGTAAATTCTCAGTAAATTAATCCGTAAAGTCTAAGTAAATTATCAATAAATTTTTAGTAACTTACTCAGTAAATTCTCAATAAATTACTTAGTAATTTCCAACTAAATTACCCAGTGAAGAACTTAACAATTTATCAGTAAAATTCTTCGTCAAGTCACAGTAAATTCTCAATAAATTACTCAGTAAATTCTCATTAAATTACTCAGTAAAATTCTAAATAAATTACACGCAAAATTCTCAAAAAATTATTCAGTAAATTCTTAGTAAATTATTAGAAAATTATGTGTAAATTCTTAGAAAATCATTGGAATTTTTTTTGTGAATTACTCAGTAAATTATGAGTAAATTACTCTGTAAATTCTCAGAAAATTTTGTATAAATTCTTGGTAAATTACTAAGTGAATTCACAGAAATTTTTTAAAAAATTACTTAGCAAATTACTCTGTAAATTCTCAATAAATTACTAAGTCAATTCCCAGTAAATTACTCGGTAAATTCTCAATAAATTCTCTGTAAATTACTCAGTTAATTATCGAGAAGTTCTCAAAAAATTCTGAGTCAATTACTTAGTAAATTACTCTGTAAATTCGAAGAAAATAGCGCAGTAAATTATCTGTAAATTCTTAGTAAATTATTTAATAAATTCTAATTAAATTACTGCGTAAATTATCAATAAATTACTCCTTCAATTCTTAGTAAATTACCAGTAAATTAATGAGTGAATTATTCAGTAATTTATCAGTAAAATACTCAATAAATTCTCTGTAAATTACTTAGTAAATTATTGGTAAATTCTCTGTAAATTACTCAGTAAATTACTTCGTAAATTCTCACTAAATTACTCAGGAAATTTCTCAGTAAATTTAACGTAAAATTCTCTATAAATTATTCAGCAAATTCTTAGCAATTTATCAGAAAATTCTGAGTAAATTCACAAAAAATTACAAGAATTTTTTTTGTGAATTAATCAGTAAATTATGCAAAAATTACTAAATAAATTCTCAGAAAATTCTTGGTAAATTCAAAGTAATTTGTTAGTAAATTATTCAGCAAATTACTCCATAAATTAGTAGTAAATTCTCAATAAATTACTCGTTAAGTTTTCAATAAATTCTCTATAAATTACTTTGTAAATTATCTGTAAATTTTCAGTAAATTATTTAATAACTAGTAAATAAATTACTCAGAAAATTCTCAATAAATTCTATATAAATCACTCACAAAATTTTCAAAAAAAAAATTCGTGAATTACTTTGTTAATTCTCATTAAATTATTCGAACATTAATTAGTGAATTTCCTGTAAATTCTCAGTAAATTATTCAATAAATTCTAAGTAAATTACTTAGTAAATTCTCAATAAATTAATCCATAAAGTCTAAGTAAATTATCAATAAATTCTTAGTAACTTACTCAGTAAATTCTCAATAAATTACTTAGTAATTTCCAACTAAATTACCTAGTGAAGAACTTAACAATTTATCAGTAAAGTTCTTAGTCAATTCGTAGTAAATTCTCAATAAATTACTTAGTAAATTCTCATTAAATTACTCAGTAAAATTCTCAATAAATTACACACAAAATTCTCAAAAAATTATTTAGTAAATTAGTAGAAAATTCTGTGTAAATTCTTAGAAAATCATTAGAAATTTTTTTGTGAATTACTCAGTAAATTATGAGTAAATTACTCTGTAAATTCTGAGAAAATTTTGTATAAATTCTTGATAAATTACTCAGAGAATTCACAAAAAAAATTTAAAAAATTACTCAGCAAATTACTCTATAAATTCTCAATAAATTACAAAGTAAATTCTCAGTAAGTTACTCGGTAAATTCTCAATAAATTCTCTATAAATTACTCAGTTAATTATCGATAAGTTCTCAAAAAATTCTGAGTTAATTACTTAGTAAATTACTCAGTAAATTATTAAAAAATTACTCCGTAAATTCTAAGAAAATAACGCAGTAAATTATCTGTAAATTCTTAGTAAATTATTTAATAAATCCTAAATAAATTCCTAAGGAAATTCTCAATAAATTACTCATTCAATTCCCAGTAAATTACAAGTAAATTAATGAGTGAATTATTCAGTAATTTATTAGTAAATTACTCGATAAATTCTCTGTAAATTACTCAGTAAATTACTTTATACATTCTCAGTAAATTATTCAATAAATTCTAAGTAAATTACTTGGTAAATTCTCAATAAATTAATCCATAAAGTCTAAGTAAATTATCAATAAATTCTTAGTAACTTACTCAGTAAATTCTCAATAAATTACTTAGTAATTTCCAACTAAATTTCCCAGTGAAGAACTTAACAATTTATCAGTAAAGTTCTTAGTCAATTCGCAGTAAATTCTCAATAAATTACTCAGTAAATTCTCTTTAAATAACTCAGTAAAATTCTCAATGAATTACTCGTTAAGTTTTCAATAAATTCTCTATAAATTAATTTGTAAATTATCTGTAAATTTTCAGTAAATTATTTAATAAATTGTAAATAAATTACTCAGAAAATTTTCAATAAATTCTAAGAAAATTCTCAATAAATTCTTGATAAATTACTCATAAAATTATCAAAAAAAATTTCGTGAATTACTTTGTTAATTCTCAGTAAATTATTCGAACATTAATTTGTGAATTTCCTGTAAATTCTCAGCAATTACTTTATAAATTCTTAGTAAATTATTCAATAAATTCTAAGTAAATTACTTAGTAAATTCTCAATCAATTAATCCGTAAAGTCTAAGTAAATTATCAATAAATTCTTAGTAACTTACTCAGTAAATTCTCAATAAATTACTTAGTTATTTCTAACTAAATTACCCAGTGAAGAACTTAACAATTTATCAGTAAATTTCCTAGTCAATTCGCAGTAAATTCTCAATAAATTACTCAATAAATTCTCATTAAATTACTCAGTAAAATTCTCAATAAATTACTCGTTAAGTTTTCAATAAATTCTCTATAAATTACTTTGTAAATTATCTGTAAATTATTTAATAAATTGTAAATAAATTACTCAGAAAATTTTCAATAAATTCTGCATAAATTTTTGGTAAATTACTCATAAAATTATCAAAAAAAAAAATTCGTGAATTACTTTGTTAATTCTCAGTAAATTATTCAATAAATTCTCAGTAACTTACTCAGTAAATTCTCAATAAATTATTTAGTAATTTCCAACTAAATTATCCAGTGAAGAACTTAACAATTTATCAGTAAATTTCTTAGTCAATTCTTAATAAATGCTCAATAAATTACTCAGTAAATTATCGGTAGATTCTTAGTAAATTACTCAGTAAATTCTCATTAAATTACTCAGTAAAATTCTCAATAAATTACACGCAAAATTCTCAGAAAATTATTCAGTAAATTGTTAGTAAATTATTAGAAAATTCTGTGTAAATTCTTAGAAAATCATTAGAAATTTTTTTATGAATTACTCAGTAAATTATGAGTAAATTCTCAAAAAATTTTGTATAAATTCTTGGTAAATTACTCAGTAAATTCATAGAAATTTTTTAAAACATTACTCAACAAATTACTCTGTAAATTCTTAATAAATTATCCGTTAAATTTTCAATAAATTCTCTATAAATTACTTAGTTAATTATCGGTGAATTACTCAATAAATTCTAAGAAAATTCTCAATAAATTATGAGTAAATTACTCATTAAATTCATAGTAAATTCTCAATAAATTACTTAGCAAATTACTCAGTAAATTGCTTCATAAATGTGTAATAACCCACATTAATGTCCTAGTCATGTTTGCATGCATTTGCATGTTTTGCCATGTTAAGTTGCTGTAACAACCCATATTCATGTCATGGTCGTGTTCATGTTCATTTACATAATGTCGTCTTGTTAAGTTTGCATTCATGAATCTTGTCTTGTTTGCTTAAGTGTTTGCTTGCATGCTTTGTCCCTCCCCTGCTATGCCAAGCCTAGGTTATGTTAAGCCTAGATCATTCCAAGCCGAGGTCATCTTTAGTCTAGAATTGTCTTGGAACCACTTTGTTTGACCTCCACCTTTGCCTTGACATATTGGCCGAGATGTCATTATCTAGGCCGAGGTGTTCATCACCAAGGCCGAGATGTTACCTTTGAACCTAAGTGATCTTGTCCTGGAGTGGTATGACCTAGACCGAGGTGTGGCACATCTAGGCCAAGGTGTGGCACAGCTTAGTCAAGCGTTGTCCTTCCTAGCCGAGGTCATTGTCACCTTAGTTGCCGAAGCTTTGTCCTTAGCCGATGTCATCACTTGCTGGAGTGCCTTACCGAGAAGCTTGTTAGATACACTTTGTCATAGTCTTGTCTTGTCAATCTATCACCTTTTTGAGGAGAGCCAACCAGCCGTTGCCACGTGTCCGAGCTGAGCGTTAAGTCAGCCGATAGAGAGAGAAAACCTATCATTTCTATATCCTTGTTTTTGAAGAGGAGAGAGAAGCTCTAGGAGAGGGAGAAGAGTTCTTGAGAGAGAGTAGATTTCCAAGCTTGATCCCTAGAGATCGAACCGTTAGATCCGTGTTCTAAGGTTAGATTCTTGATCTGCTCTTGTCGTTCTTTATGTTCATGTTATTGCATTGCATGATTAAATATGATTTGTAAGCCACGCATTGCTTTGAAGTTCGGTTTTAGAAAGAGAAAATAGCATTCATGTGTTCTTCAAGAAAAGCCATGTTTTGATCCGAAAGTTCATGCCTAGACCCATGTTTTTTGTGTTTGTTTTCACATGATTTTCAAGTATGGGTACCCAGGTCCATGTTTTCGAACTCATAGCATGAAATCCCAGATTTTGTAAATAAAGAAGTTATGATTTTAGCATTCATGTTCTTCATGATCTTCATGTTCATGTTCATCCTGTTCTTCACGGGTGGAAACCCAGATCTCCAGACCTCACTTCCCGAAGTGTAGTCACCGAGATCACTCTTACCTAGACCTCACACTTAGGCCAAGCATCGTATCTCACCTTGGCCTACCTTGCATGATCACTTACACCTTTAGTTTGTCTTGTGCGCACCTCGGCATGCAGCCGCACGCCGAAGCCTAGGTAACCACACCTCGGCCAGGAGGTGTGGGACCTCGGAAAAGACCTGGTTGGTACCCAGCATGTCTTCCTGACATGTAAAACAGTGTTTTGACTTCTAGCATGTTTTCCTGAGATCATTTGCATGCATGTAAGACTTGTTTTGAGAAGTGCATTCAGTATGCTTTGCCATGTGGTTGTAGGACTTGGACTTGCCTTGACCCCGACTGTCACGCCCCCAAACCGCCCCTAGTAGTTTGGTGCCGTGATGGCCAGTAACCCGTGGTTACCGAAGGCCGTCTTACAAAAATCACACACAATCAGAGTATGAGATATGGGGCTTACGAGAGCGGAAGCAAAATATACATATAAAACTGAGGAGTCCATGAGAGCCGTGCTTAAGTCCAATGGAATGTCATACATCAAGCATCCTTACAAGTCTTACAATTTAGATACAACAAGAATGAGATACAAAATACATCCTGACCAAAAGGCTTCTCAAGCCGACATATTCCAAAACAAACAAGAGAAAACATAAGCCGAGAAGCATAATCTTCAAGACGATACAAAACGCAAGTCCAAAACATGTCGGCAATGCGCCCAAAACACATCGGCATCACGCCTAGGCCTCAATGCCTTCTTGTTCATCACCTACATATATATATAGAGAGGGTGAGCTTGGATACTCAGTGAATGATATTAGAAATAAAGGTTTTGCATGATTGACATCCAAGATCTCTTACAAAACAATACATAGTATACTTTACAATCAAGGGAAAAGTCAAGTTCATTTGCCGGCTTTCAAGTTCCTTGGATGTTAATAACATCTACTTATTTCAAGGGGTGATGACATATCAAGACAAGAGTGCAGTTGCATTATAGTCCCCTGCAACTAAGGACTTTCAAGACAAGCTGTGCTGCGAAAGTTTAGAGTCCTCTAGCACTAAGGACTGTCAAGACAAGAGTGCAGTTGCATTATAGTCCCCTGCAACTAAGGACTTTCAAGAAAAGCTGTGCTGCGAAAGTTTAGAGTCCTCTAGCACTAAGGACTGTCAAGACAAGAGTGCAGTTGCATTATAGTCCCCTGCAACTAAGGACTTTCAAGAAAAGTCATCAAAACAAGATAGTGCTTGATATGCAATTAGGGATAGCCATTCATGCTAAAATCAAATACTCTTCAAGACAAGGCAAAACAAGATTTATCAAAACAAGTGTAACATAGCTTTATTAAAAATACCACTCACATAATTCTTCAAACGTCGGGGTCAAGCAAGGTCCAAGTCCTACAATCACATGGCAAAGCGTACTTGAACATATTCCTCAAAACAAGTCTAACATGCATGCAAATGATTTTGGAAAACATACTGGGCACCAACCAGGTCTAAGCCGAGGTGTGTTTCCGAGGGCCACATGCAAGGAAAAGAGGTCGGGAAACTCTGGGTTTCCCTCTGCTGATGAATATGAAGAACATGAGTATGAAAACATGGAAAATATGAATGTTCGTTCACAATCTGTTATCCCAAATCTGGGATTTTCATGCTACGGGTTTGAAAACATGGACCTGGGTACCCATAGTTGAAAATCATGCAAGAACAAACACAAAACATGAGTCTAGGCAAAAACTTTCGGATCAAAACATGACTTTTCTTGAAGAACACGTGAATGTCATTTTCTCTTTCTAAAACCGAGTTTCAAGACGATGCATGGCTTACAAATCATATCCGATTATGCAATGCAATATCATGAACATAAAGAACATCATGAGCAGATCAAGAATCTAACCTTAGAACACGAATCCAACGGTTTGATCTCAAGGAATCAAGCTTGAAGACTTACTTCCTCGCTCTAAAACTCCTTCTTCCTCCTAGAGCTTCTCTCTCTACAAGGCAAGGTTATAACACTAAAATGATAAGTGCTCTCACTCGGTTCTGGGCTTAATAGCTCTGTTGGGACACGTGGCGGCGACTGGTTGGGTTCACCCTGAAAAGGTTGCTGACAGACCAGACAAGGCATGGTGGAAGGGTGTTCAACAAGCAAAACGGTATGGGCTTCCTGACAAGGCAACGACATCGGCTAATAACAAGGCGTATCTATCAAGCTACACGGAACGATACTCCGGCAAGGGGTGACATCGGCTAACAAAAGGACTTCGGCAACTAAGGTGACAATGACCTCGGCTAGAAAGGACAACACTTGACTAAGCTGTGCCACATCTTGGCCTAGATGCGCCACACCTCGGCCTAGGTCATACCGCTCCAGGACGAGATCACTGGGGTACAAGGTAACATCTCGGCTAATGTGTCAAGGCATGAACGGAGGTCAACAAGGGGTTCCAAGATACTTCTAAACTGAGAATGACCTCGACTTGGAATGATCTAGGCATAACGTCGGCTAAACATAACTTCGGCAAGCACATAACACTTAGACAAGTCACAAGGTATCAAATCAAGGCATGGATCTCGCTCACTTAGGTAGGACAAACCACGAACACACACATGCAAGCTTAGTAAACCATAATCATACATATGCTCATGAACATGATTAAGACATAAAATGTGGGTTCTTACACCGACGTCCCAAGAACTAAGTGAGTGGTATTTTTAATAAAGTTATGTTACAATGTTTTGATAAGCTTTGCTTTGCTTTGTTTTGAAAAGTATTTGTTAAGCATGAATGATTACCCATATTTTGTGTATCAAGTATAAGTTTTTGCGTATCAAGTATAAGCTTCGTTTTGGATGACATTCTTGAAAGTCCGTACGTGCTAGAGGACTATAAGCATTCGTAGCACATATGTGAAGTCCGTACGTGCTAGGGGACTATAAGCATTCGTAGCACCCATGTGAAGTCCGTACGTGCTAGGGGACTATAAGCATTCGTAGCACATATGTGAAGTCCGTACGTGCTAGGGGACTATAAGCATTCATAGCACATATGTGAAGTCCGTACGTGCTGGGGGACTATAAGCATTCGTAGCACATATGTGAAGTCCGTACGTGCTAGGGGACTATAAGCATTCGTAGCACAGATGTGAAGTCCGTACGTGCTAGGGGACTATAAGTGTAATACCTCTGTTCCGTAATATGTTAATTGGTCCTTAACATGATGTGATTATGTGTTTTGATATGATTTTGTGTTCCATTATGTGAAAATATGTGGTTTTGAAGTTCTATCTGTTCCCCGTAGGAATATCTGTTGAATAATCTGCCTTGGGAATTAAATTGAGGGCCCTATCGACCACAGAACCTAAAATTGACTACGCCTTTGTGATTAACGTAATTTTTAGAGCCTATGGTGAAATTTAATTAGAAATTGATTCTGGTCAGATTAAATTGATTCATTTAATGGCATTGTGCTCAAATTGTTTAATATTCTTAAATTGGGACTTAGTGGGATTTGTTGGATAGGAACATTACACCCCAATTCCCTCCTTCCTTGTATTTTGACTGACCTTGGACTCAAAACCAGAGGAAGGGCCGGTTATAGAGAGAGAAAGGGAGAGACTTGTGTAATTTGGACTCAAGACTTGGGAATTTGAAGATTAAGCTCAAGATTTGGCTAGAACTTGGGTGTTTAAGGCTCCTAGGTGAGTAATTATCCCTTGAATCATGGATTCTTGTTTGCTATTTGTAAATTCAGAGTTGAACAAGGTGAAAGAGCATAAGTTGGGTTAATTTTGTTGGATTGAAGCTTAATATGTGCATGCATGTAAGAAATTACCTTGAAATTGTATGTTTGAGCACAAATATGTATAATCCATGTGAAATGTTAAAGGAAACTCATGTTTTGACCACCTCTTCACCAAATGAGTTGAGAATGGTGAGCATCTCCCACATGCATGTACAAATTATGGGAGAGTAAGTCTTGAATGTTTGAATTTGAGCATGTTGGTGATGAGTTTGACATATTTTGGGGCATACATGTGAATTATTTGTGAATTGAGCTTCATTGGGTTGTGATTTAAGGTTTACATCATGTTAGTATAATTATATTTGAGAATTGAGCCCTAACATGCATGATTTGTTGGTTGAAAATCGAATTGGAGCTCAAGAACTCAATCTGGAAAACCCAGATTTTTGATGTCCGCTCAAGCGGGTTAAGTGCCGCTCGAGCGGGAAAATCGTGCTCCCAGCACTTTTTGCAGAGTTAGATTTCCGCTCGAGCAGGATATCTCACGCTCGAGCGGGGAGTTTTGTAGACAGGCCTTCCGCTCGAGCTCTCTATTCCACACTCGAGTGTATTTTTCATGCAACCAGTACTTTTGCAGGCCTTAAGGGCTTCCGCTCGAGCGGGTAAGTTGACGCTCGAGCGGGGACCCTATTCTCTGAAATTTTGTATGCTCGTTCTGTGTTTCATTTTCCGTTATCTTTCACTTGTAAGCACTCTTAGGCATATGTTAAGCATTGTAAATGAGTTAATGAGATAAGAATAAAGCCTAAAGAGGAATATGTGAATCAAAGAACGGATTGAACTGTTAGTGACCCCTTTTGTGTTCATGAAATGTGTAGGGTCAAGCTCCAGGGCAAATCCACAAGCCGATCACTGTGAGTAATATCGATATTTGAAAGCTTAGCAATGTCCAACTGTTTATTCCCCTATAAGCTTTATGAGTTGCTAATTGGGATTGTGGACAAAAGTCTGACATGAACGAATGAATGGACCAAAGGTCATTTCGATATGAATAAATGGACCTATCAAAATGGACCTAAGGTCGTTTTGACATAAATGAGTGGGCCGAAGGCCGTTTTGACACGAATGTATGGGCCGAAGGCCGTTTTGACGTAAACGAATGGACCGAAGGTCGTTTTAATAGAAATAAATGGACCTAAGGTCGTTTTGACATAAATTAGTGGGCTGAAGGCCGTTTTGACACGAATGTATGGGCCGAAGGTCGTTTTGACGTAAACGAATGGACCTAAGGTCGTTTTGACATAAATGAGTGGGCCGAAGGCCGTTTTGAAACGAATGTATGGGCCGAAGGCCGTTTTGACGTAAACGAATGGACCGAAGGTCGTTTTTTTGATAGAAATAAATGGACCTAAGGTCGTTTTGACATAAATGAGTGGGCCGAAGGCCGTTTTGATACGAATGTATGGGCCGAAGGCCGTTTTAATGTAAACGAATGGACCGAAGGTCGTTTTGATAGAAATGAATGGACCGAAGATCGTTTTGATAGAAATTAGTGGACCGAAGGTCGTTTGGACATGTATGAATGGACCTAAGGTCGTTTTGACATGAATGAGTGGGCCGAAGGCCATTTTGACACGAATGTATGGGCCGAAGGCTGTTTTGACGTAAATGAATGGGCCGAAGGCCATTTTGAGAAAAATGAATGGGCCGAAGGCCGTTTTGACATAAATGAATGGGCCGAAGGCCGTTTTGACATGAATGAAAATCTGAATGGGCCAAAGGCCAGAATGTTTGGAACTACAGTCACTTGATTTGAATTTCGTATAGTTACATATCTGTTAATAGAAAGATGAATTGGGCCCAAGGCCGTTTGGAACATGTTGTTCTACATTGTTATGTAACTTCTGTATTTGATTTGATATTATTCACTGGGCTTTCGCTCACGCTCATTTATGTGTTTGTAGATGAGCCAAGAGGAGTCCAAACCCAGCCTCAGTGAAGTCTATATGGAACAACTAAGGTTTTGAGAGAGTCAGCCCTTGTGTCTCACGCACGAGATCCATCTTCGCCCTTTTGTCATGTATTTACATTTTGTCAGGTTGGCGAAGTTTTGAATACGTTTGTATGTAGTTTTGCTTGGCTGACTTAGATTTGAATGATCCTGTCTGTACCGCACTTATGTTACTATACTTTCTGTTGTGAGTTATTAACATATGCATGTCTGGAATGTTATGATATGCATATAAGCACGGCTCTATGGACAAAGTTTTAAAATTGCTTCCGTTTGGCCCATTTTACTCTGATGAGTTTTGTCTTATTTGGTTGAGGCCGTAGGTAATCTCGTGATTACTGGCCGGTTATGGCCTTAACCCAGAGGGGCGGGTTCGGGTCATGACAGAGTGGTATCAGAGCACGAGTTAATAACTCACGCACTTGTCCAAAAGAGCAATGAGCGTCTAGAAAAGATCTAGGATGCATTCATGTGATAAGTATGAATTCGAAAGCATCAAGAATATGCTTAAGTGTTTCGATGTGAACAGTTATGTGCTATAAATCTGTGAATTACCATTTGAATATGTATGCTCTCTGGTATATTCATACTTGTGAATCTTTTGTATAAAGTATAATGCAAGTTTAATCAGATGGTGAGTAAGAACTCCGTAAAGTTATGTTTAACTTTAAATAATTGTTGATGATATGAATGACAAGTACCCTGGAATGCTATGTTTTGTATGAATGATTGTCCAAATTTTCCTGGAACGTAATTGTGGTATCCTTAGCAGAGGCCTTCGCCCAAGGGACATAATACTGTGGCTTATGGTCATGAGGCCCTCGCCCGGGGGAAACAATACCGTGGCCTATGTATAAGATATGTTACCCGGTACCAAAGGTTCCATTATGGGACTTGATATGCTTGACCAACATGATATGCTATGCTAAAGGAAGTACCACACATGATTTGAATATGAGATATGAATTGTTACACTAATGTGTACAGCAAGTTTGTTTTGTTATAATGCACATACATGAATATATGAATCATGAAAAGTTGTTTATGTGCATTCAATTTTGCCTACTGGTGTCTATGTGAAATATGAACATGATTTGAGCATATAATTACTTAGTAAATGTTCAGCATGCGATATCTGATAAGTATGCAATTATCTGTTACGTATGTGATTAATTACGTACGATATGTAAAATGAGAATATAAAGACGTGCCTATGTGTGACTATGTGTTTATTTTTGTATTGGACATCCCCGTATTTGGCATGATTTAATAAGGGTTCGTGTAGAACGTAGTTAAAGTAAGGGCATACGAGTTGGCAGACTCTTTTACAGCCCGACCTGATAGACTGGAAAGAATGGTATAAGAAATAGCAAAGATCTTAAGACAACAACGTCAGTTGCTGTTATGGTAAGAACTTTTGCCACCACCAGTGTAAGAAATGCCGAGGAGTCGTTGTTGAATTTTTGGGGCTTGTTATAGGTGTGGTAAATGGACCGTATAGTAAAGAACTGTCCCCGAACTGAACAAAATGTGAATAAATGTTCTGCCTCAACTAGATTCGTACCAGTGGTAGGAATTGCTACTCAGGATAGAGTAATTACACTCATCCCAGAAAGCACTCAGAATACTGTGATTGTTATCCCAGGTATCTATATTGTTTACAAACGAATGCTTATGTGTTGATTGATCTTGAATTAGTACATGTGTACATCTTTGCTTGGGATATTATTTGATTCGAATCGGCATATCCTTTCGTATCTGCTGCATGTGTATTTAGATTGGTTGGACTAACAAGATTGAGACCGTATTCATTGAATGTGTATGTTCCATTTAGGGAAATTTGTGAAATGCGTATTGGGGTATCGATTAGCTCTGCACATGCACATGTACATCTGAACCTATGCTTAGGGTGATTTGTTATATTACTGTTTCGATGACTAAACCACTGGAAGTATGATTCTGTGATCGTGGTGAACAATTCTGATATGACTTTGAGAAATGATGAACTTAGGGTAGTTGAGAAACCATCACCCATGTACCTAAGCAGACGAAGTATGCCTTACGGAACTGAATGTGCCCTATTTGAGAAAATTTTTATCTGATTCGACTTGATAGAACCTTTGCCTGATATTGTCTTGATGGAACCCTCATTTGATATAATCTGATAGAACCTTTGTTTGATTTAACTTGGCAAGACCTGTGTCGGGATTGGTTTGATAAGACCCTCTATCTAATTTAATTTTGTAAAAAGGGATTGAGGATTGCCTGTAAATAAATAGCCAGAATATTCCTGGCAAAAAAACTGATAGATCCAAAACTTGAATCTGTTTGGAATACTTGACTTATTTGAAAGACCTTTTGTGGGCTGTCAACAGATTGATCTAACTATGAACACCGTTGAAAACCAACCCCCGACTATTGAGGGCATATGTGTTAAAATGAACCGAATTGTGCAAACCCCATGATTGGGTGTCATAAGGAGTATTGTCTCATCTTTGTTTGTTTGACGCTATGGGAACCGATGACGGCAGATTGATTTGATCATAAGCAGTACTGAACATTTGTCTTTGACTGATCAGAATATGTTTTGTAGGGGAGAGTGGTTGCTTCAGTGTTATTAGATTTTGGGAAATCAGGTTAAAGTGAATGGTATTATGTTTGTTTTGATGGCATTCTTGGAGCGTCCTTTCGTGCTAGGGGACGTTAAGCCTATGTAGCACCTTTGGTTAGGATATCTTTTGCCACCGACGGTTTCGTACGGGTGGGTTTGTCGAATCGATCTCGGGTTGGCCACCGACGGTTGTGAACGGGTGTGCTTTGGTTCCGAGACGATTATTCCTTTGTTTTGTCCGGAATGTCATCCCTTGGTATTATGTAGATGATATTAACATCCAAAAAGCTTTGAAAAACCCTGATTGTCCGGAAATGTGCGAATTCAGTACGTCTTGTGAATAACTGCTCAGTGCCATTATATTCTGTGATTGGGGCTCTGAGGATGTGTAAATTGGGTCTAACATGTGACTGATTGTTTTGATATTATCTTTCACATCATGGGGATTAATATATGAATTGCCTTCTGCTTTGGTGACTATGAAATAGTATGGAAAGACTCGATGGAGCAGGAAATTGAATATTGAACTGAATTGTAGACCGTAACCTGTTGAATGAATTGAGAACACGTGTATTGTGTTAGAAATTGACTGCTTCGATGTTATTATATCTTACAATCAGTATTATGGGGATATACGGACTATGTGCGTTGTATGGGTAATTACTTCGATACTACCTTTGTTGCTTAGGGAATCGGTGTCTGGATCCACTTTGGATTTCTGAAGACTTTTGATTGACCTTGGATAACTGTGATAAGTCACTAGACTAAATACCGAATCGGATTATGAATTATGGAACTATTGAAGAATGAATTGAACTTTTGTGACAAGGGAATAGACCGAACTTCTGTGATAAGTTAGCTGACATTTGAAATAAATATGTTAGTGACTTGCTTTGAAGAGGGTAGTTGGTGAATATGTGTCTAAGTATTTTTCGGGGCCAACAGATCGAAGCCGAATATTAGATAGTGGCGAAACTACTTCAATCTCTCTATTTTGGAATGGAAATGGGAATATGTGACTACGAATTTTGTTGTGGGGCTACCTTGAGCACCCAAGGTATAAGTCCCATTTGAGTTTTTGAATATGGGATTACTAAGTTGCCTGTCTCCTCCCTGTGAAATTTTCGTAAAATGCTTGTAGAATAGTCACTGTTATACCAATAAGATTGCTCGTTTGCATGAGGTACCAGTATCTATTGTTTTAGACAGAAATTTTAAAATGTGTTTGAATTTTGACAAGCCTTCAAGAGGCAATGAGAACTGAATTGGGATTCAGCACTACTTTCCATCCATAAATTGATGTATAGTCAGAAGGAACTATTTAGACTCTGAGAGAAATGCTCCGAATGTGTACTTTAGATCTTCGAGAAGTCAGAAAAATCTGTCCATTGTTGGCAGACTTTACTTACAACAAAAGCTTACGCTCTAGTTTCAATATGGCACCATACAAGCTTTGTATGGAAGAAAAGATAAGTCTCTGACTGGTTGAGAACTGAGTTTTGTTTGACTTTGGGGCTAAGTAAGTGGCTATCAAAAAGGATTGGAACCATTGAATGAAAAGTGTTCCGAATTGTGCCTGACTAAAGGTAAATTAAGTTTGGAGGACCAAACTTCCTAAAGGGGGGAAGACTGTAATACCTTTGTTCCGTAATATGTTAATTGGTCCTTAACATGATGTGATTATGTGTTTTGATATGATTTTTGTGTTCCATTATGTGAAAATATGTGGTTTTGAAGTTCTATCTGTTCCCCGTAGGAATATCTGTTGAATAATCTGCCTTGGGAATTAAATTGAGGGCCCTATCGGCCACAGAACCCAAAATTGACTACGCCTTTGTGATTAGCGTAATTTTTAGAGCCTATGGTGAAATTTAATTAGAAATTGATTCTGGTCAGATTAAATTGATTCATTTAATGGCATTGTGCTCAAATTGTTTAATATTCTTAAATTGGGACTTAGTGGGATTTGTTGGATAGGAACATTACACCCCAATTCCCTCCTTTCTTGTGTTTTGACTGACCTTGGACTCAAAACCAGAGGAAGGGCCGGTTATAGAGAGAGAAAGGGAGAGACTTGTGTAATTTGGACTCAAGACTTGGGGAATTTGAAGATTAAGCTCAAGATTTGGCTAGAACTTGGGTGTTTAAGGCTCCTAGGTGAGTAATTATCCCTTGAATCATGGATTCCTGTTTGCTATTTGTAAATTCAGAGTTGAACAAGGAGAAAGAGCATGAGTTGGGTTAATTTTGCTGGATTGAAGCTTAATATGTGCATGCATGTAAGAAATTACCTTGAAATTGCATGTTTGAGCACAAATATGTATAATCCATGTGAAATGTTAAAGGAAACTCATGTTTTGACCACCTCTTCACCAAATGAGTTGAGAATGGTGAGCATCTCCCACATGCATGTACAAATTATGGGAGAGTAAGTCTTGAATGTTTGAATTTGAGCATGTTGGTGATGAGTTTGACATATTTTGGGGCATACATGTGAATTATTTGTGAATTGAGCTTCATTAGGTTGTGGTTTAAGGTTTACATCATGTTAGTATAATTATATTTGAGAATTGAGCCATAACATGCATGATTTGTTGGTTGAAAATCGAATTGGAACTCAAGAACTCAATCTGGAAAACCCAGATTTTTGATGTCCGCTCGAGCGGGTTAAGTGCCGATCGAGCGGGAAAATCGTGCTCCCAGCACTTTTTGCAGAGTTAGATTTCCGCTCGAAGGATAACTCACGCTCGAGCGGGGAGTTTTGTAGACAGGCCTTCCACTCGAGCTCTCTATTCCACGCTCGAGCGTATTTTTCATGCAACCAGTACTTTTGCAGGCCTTAAGGGTCCGCTCGAGCGGGTAAGTTGACGCTCGAGCGGAGACCCTGTTCTCTGAAATTTTTTATGCTCGTTCTGTGTTTCGTTTTCCGTTCTCTTTCACTTGTAAGCACTCCTAGGCATATGTTAAGCATTGTAAATGAGTTAATGAGATAAGAACAAAGCCTAAAGAAGAATATGTGAATCAAAGAACGGATTGAACTGTTAGTGACCCCTTTTGTGTTCATGAAATGTGTAGGGTCAAGCTCCAGGGCGGATCCACAAGCCAATCACTGTGAGTAATATCGATATTTGAAAGCTTAGCAATGTCCAACTGTTTATTTCCTTATAAGCTTTATGAGTTGCTAATTGGGATTGTGGACAAAAGTCTGACATGAACGAATCAATGGACCGAAAGTCGTTTCGATATGAATAAATGGACCTATCAAAATGGACCTAAGGTCGTTTTGACATAAATGAGTGGGCCGAAGGCCATTTTGACACGAATGTATGGGCCAAAGGCCGTTTTGACGTAAATGAATGAACCGAAGGTCGTTTTGATAGAAATAAATGGACCTAAGGCCGTTTTGACATAAATGAGTGGGCCGAAGGCTGTTTTGACGTAAACGAATGGACTGAAGGTCATTTTGATAGAAATAAATGGACCTAAGGTCGTTTTGACATAAATGAGTGGGCCGAAGGCTGTTTTGACACAAATGTATGGGCCGAAGGCCGTTTTGACGTAAACAAATGGACCGAAGGTCGTTTTGACATAAATGAGTGGGCCGAAGGCCGTTTTGACACGAATGTATGGACCGAAGGCCGTTTTGACGTAAACGAATGGACCGAAGGTCGTTTTGATAGAAATGAATGGACCGAAGATCGTTTTGATATAAATGAGTGGACCGAAGGTCGTTTGGACATGTATGAATGGACCTAAGGTCGTTTTGACATGAATGAGTGGGCCGAAGGCCGTTTTGACACGAATGTATGGGCCGAAGGCCGTTTTGACGTAAACGAATGGGCCGAAGGCCATTTTGACAGAAATGAATGGGCCGAAGGCCATTTTGACATAAATGAATGGGCCGAAGGCCGTTTTGACATGAATGAAAATCTGAATGGGCCAGAGGCCAGAATGTTTGGAACTACAGTCACTTGATTTGAATTTCGTATAGTTACATATCTGTTAAATAGAAAGATGAATTGGGCCCAAGGCCGTTTGGAACATGTTGTTCTACATTGTTATGTAACTTCTGTATTTGATTCGATATTATTCACTGGGCTTTCGCTCACGCTCATTCATGTGTTTGTAGGTGAGCCAAGAGGAGTCCAGACCCAGCCTCAGTGAAGTCTGTATGGAACAACTAAGGTTTTGAGAGAGTCAGCCCTTGTGTCTCACGCACGAGACCCGTCTTCGCCCTTTTGTCATGTATTTACATTTTGTCAGGTTGGCGAAGTTTTGAATACGCCTGTATGTAGTTTTGCTTGGCTGACTTAGATTTGAATGATCCTGTCTGTACCGCACTTATGTTACTATACTTTCTGTTGTGAGTTATTAACATATGTATGTCTGGAATGTTATGATATGCATATAAGCACGGCTCTATGGACAAAGTTTTAAAATTGCTTCCGTTTGGCCCCTTTTACTCTAATGAGTTTTGTCTTATTTGGTTTGAGGCCGTAGGTAATCTCGTGATTACTGGCCGGTTATGGTCTTAACCCAGAGGGGCGGGTTCGGGTCATGACAATAAGCATTCGTAGCACACATGTGAAGTCCGTACATGCTAGGGGACTATAAGCATTCGTAGCACACATGTGAAGTCCGTACGTGCCAGGGGACTATAAGCTTTTGTGGCACCTTTGTTGTTTTGTCCGGAATGTCATCACCCCATGTTCTAAGTTGACGTATGTTAAGTAAGTAAGTAAGTTTTGAAAGACCAAGGTTCGATTGATGTTTTATTTCAAACCAAGCTAAGCTATGTTATGTATGGTTTTGACAAAGATATACTATGTATTGTTTTGGAAAGACCTCGGGAATCATTCATTTAACCCCTTTATTACTTGTACCATTCACTGAGTATCCAAGCTCACCCTCCCTATGTATGTATGTAGGTAACAAGCAAGAAGTCGGCTACACCGAGATGTGTGTTTTGTATGCATGTTATGTTGGCAGTGCGTGTAACGCCCTCAAAATAATACATAAAACCCATTACTTTAAACATGCATTGATATAAAAGAAACCAACCATTTCTATTCATCAGAGTAATTCTTACACTTTAAACATGTTAACAACAAAAGCAAATGCCCTATGGGCTTATAGCTTTCCAAGTCAATACTTGGTTACACAAAAGAAGAGTACTAACTCTATACAAAATAAGCCCTTGGCTTGATATACATGTAATACAGACAAATAAACAAAAGGAGTCTTCAACTCTCATCATCATCCAAGCTATATCCTTAGAGGTGGCATACTACCTGTACCTGAAAATAATGTCCCATAAAGGGTGAGCCAACGCCCAGTAGAGATATGCTAAACACAGTATGAGCAAAGACTAAGACATTAGCAATTGATAAATGTTCAATTTCCATAACCAATTCATAACCCATTTCCATTTCATGACCACTATGTTCATGTTTCATTTCAGTTTCTATTTCTTATCAATTTCACAATTTACATCAACGACTCAGAACCTGGCCAACCACTTATATGAGACAGTGACTCATATTAAACATTTCCCATTTTTACAGTAGATAAACATACTAGTTGTATCAACATCTCAACAGATAAGCATACAAGCTGTATCCGTATTTCAACAGATATGCATATGAGCTGTATCAACACTTCCAAAAATAAACATATGAGCTATATCAACACATTATCTGACAACCATATGAGCTGTATCAGTGGAGTCCATCTCCTATCTCCTCCCAAACAACATCCGGTTTAGAGGTCCATCCCTTATCTTCCCCTAAACGGTGGAGTACATCCCCTATCTCCTCCCACACACACAACGTATATACACAAAGGTCATATACACAATCAATCAATACATAACGTTAATGTATTCTATCAACCGTCATACTCTATGACATATCCAATTGATTAGTTTTAGTTTGCCTAATCATCATGCATTGTCTACAACAATCAAAACTACCCTCCACCAGTAGCCCAAGCAATTATTTCTAAACAGATAGTAAAAGCTCCAACAGATAAAATATCAATGTTTCTAAAAGTGAGTGATTAATAAATCTAACTCCACTATTCAACCATATAACGAACCAATTTCATTATTTCCAACTCAATTCCATAAAGTCACAACTTTCCCAAAATTAGGGTTTTCCACCCGATTTCCAAATATTGACCCAATGGTCTAAATATCAACAACCAACAACGATATCATTATTTTGAACCCACAATACATATTTTAGACTCAAAATAACAAATCCTCTTTTAACATTTTGAAACCCTAAGTCCCAAAATTAACCCAACTTCAACACTTTATCAAAACAACCAAAAATCTAGGTCAAAGACCATAAGAGTGAGTAGGAATCCCTACCTCAAATTCGGAGCTCAAGGAAAGAAAACGAAGAAACTCAACGTGCTCCAAAACTCAATATACTCAGATCAAAACGTAGCCCTCGACGATCAACCCAACTCTTACAAAGGGCGAAGGGAAGGGAAACACTCTAACTAGATCAAACCCTTGAGAGAAGGGAGTTTCTAGAGTGGGGAACTCTCAAAAAGTCTTTTTAGAAAGTAAGAGAAAGAGAGAGAATGTAAAAAGTGATTTTAAAATGCCCAGCTGCCAACTGATATACGACATTCCCGCTCGAGCGGAGAACACAACGCTCGAGCATCAAGAACAAAAAACTAGTTACGCACGAGCGCAAGAATAAAGTACATCCGCTCGAACGCGAAAACCAGTCCGCTCGAGCGTAGATTTCCCCCTCCCAGAACTTACACCAAAAAGTACTACCCGCTCGAGCTCTAGAATACCCGCTCGAGCGCCACCGCTCGAGCGTAAAGAAATCCGCTCAAGCATAAAAAACATGCCTGCAAAAGTTCTACAGAGCACCAAAATACAGGGAGCGTGCAATCTCCGCTCGAGCGCAAGAAGACCCGCTCGAGCGGACCTCCTAAAAACTGGGCAACAAAGAATTGAAACCAAAGCCTAACCAACCTGTAACAACTCTGCCCAATACATCCTAAAACCCGAACAAATGGAATTAAAGGATGACAACAAGATAGATACAACTACCAACTCCACGGAACTAAGTCCGGAATACAACAGAACAGTAAAGGAGCAACTGGGATCGCTATAACCTCCCCCCCTTAAAGAATTTCGTCCCCGAAATTAAATACAAGTTTTTCAAAAACAAGATTTTCTCAATTCTCAACAATATTACAACATAATATTAAACAACCCGACCCATTACCGGTCAATCCCATCTCTTTTCAAGAGGCATATCACATTATTCATAACAGCCTGCATTATCGACATGCATTCTTTTGAAATTTACCAATTTCAACTCATTTTTCACAATTCCATAATACATGCAACATTATCATCATGCTTGCATTTCCACAATATACTTAACATACGCAATGTTAAAACAAACTTCCATTAACCAAAACATTCACAATGTTTTACAACTTAAGACACATACAATGTTCTTAAAGTTCAACGATATTACAAAAATTACCAATACATGGTTACACATCAACAAACAAGTTCGGATATTTCTCGTGGACTTCCAACTCACGTTCCCAAGTGGCTTCCTCCACTCCGTGATGTTTCCACAAAACTTTCACCAAAGGAATGGTCTTGCCACGTAGGACTTGATCCCGCCTATCCAAGACCAGAACCGGTCTCTCCTCATACGAGGCATCCTCATCTACCTCCAAGTCGGTCCAATCTAACACATGGGACGGATCCGGCTCATACTTCCGAAGCATACTCACATGAAACACGTCATGCACTCCGGACAACTGCGGCGGTAAAGCTAAACGATAAGCAACCTTGCCAACCTTCTCAAGGATCTCAAAGGGACCAATAAACCGAGGGGATAACTTCCCACTCTTCCCGAACCTCATCAAACCTCGCCTAGGTGATATTTTCAAGAAGACATGATCACCTACTTCAAACGCCAAAGGCCTTCTCCTACGGTCAGCATAACTCTTTTGGCGACTCTAGGCTGTAACAAGCCTCTTACGAATAAGCTCAACTTTCTCCGTCGTCTCCCTAACCAACTCCGGACCCAACAAAGGTGCATCGCCCACCTCAGCCCAACACACTGGAGACCTACACGGTCGGCCATACAAGGCCTCAAACGATGCCATACCGATGCTAGATTGAAAACTGTTGTTGTAGGCAAACTCCACCAAGGACAAGTGCCTCTCCCACGTCCCACTAAAGTCAAGGACACAACCTCAAAGCATATCCTCAAGGATCTGAATAGTACGCTTAGACTGCCCGTCAGTTTGAGGATGATAAGCCATACTGAAGGTCAACCTAGTGCCCAAGGCACTCTGCAAACTCTGCCACAACCTAGCAGTAAAACGAGGGTCTCTATCTGAGACGATCGTCACTGGGACCCTGTGCAATCTCACTATGTCCTGAATATACAAGTCGGCGAGATGATCTACCGAATCTCTCACGCGCATAGGAATGAAGTGCGCCGACTTAGTCAACCAGTCTACAACCACCCAAATGGCATCACTACCCCGCTGAGTCCTCGGAAGACCTACAACGAAGTCCATAGTGACATGCTCCCACTTCCATTCAGCAATAGGCAAGGGTTGCAACAAACCCGCTAGCCTCTGATGCTCGGCCTTCACTTGCTGGCAAGTAAGGCACTTTGATACGAAAACAGCCACATCTCTCTTCATAACCCGCCACCAAAACTGGCGACCCAAATCCCGATACATCTTAGTGCCTCCCGGATGCACCGCAAGGCGTGAATGATGGAACTCTCGGAGTACTTCTTCTCGGCAAGACTCCGGCACAAACAAACGGTCTCGGTATCTCACACTCAGGTCGGGATACACCGTCAAACCCTTCTCAACCTTTCCATTTGAGATCTTCTCTGGGAGGGATTCTACCTCAAGGTCACCTCTTTGTGCCTCTAACACTCGGGTCGCAAGTGTAGGCTGCGCAACAACAGAAAACAAGGCCGCAGCCTTAGCTGATTCACTTAGAAGTAAGTCAAACTCGCCAAGTGCACCCAACATCTCCCATTCCCGGATGGCTATACAAGCTACATCACTAATGGATTTCCTACTAAGGGCATCGGCCACAACATTGGCCTTTTCCGGGTGATAGTGCAACTCAAAATCATAGTCCTCAATGAACTCCATCCATCTCCTCTGCCTCAAATTCAAGTCTCTCTGCGTAAACAGGTACTTCAAACTCTTGTGATCCGAGAACACCTCGAACCTCTCACCATAAAGGTAGTGCCTCCAAATCTTCAAGGAAAAGATCACTGCTGCTAACTCTAGGTCGTGTGTAGGGTAATTCTTCTCGTGTATTTTCAACTGACGCGAGCCATAAGCTACCACTTTCCCCTCTTGCATCAACACACCACCCAAACCCTCTCGTGAGGCATCACACTAGACTGCATAACCCAACTCTCTCTCCAGAATAATCAAAACTGGAGCGGTGGTCAATCTAACCTTCAACTCTTGGAACGACTTTTCGCAAGTCTCACTCCACACAAACTTGACCCCTTTTCGCGTCAATTTAGTCAACGGCGAAGCTAGCCTGGAGAAATCTTTCACAAACCGACGGTAATACCCAGCTAATCCCAGAAAACTGTGGATCTCAAACACACTCTTAGGTTGTGCCCAATCTTGCACTGCCTCTACCTTGGATGTATCAACAGACACCCCTTCATCGGATACCACATGGCCTAAGAATTTGACCTCTCCTAGCCAGAACTCACACTTCCTAAACTTGGCATACAGCCTATGGGCTCTGAGCAACTCGAGCACCACTCTTAAGTGTTCCTTGTGCTCCTCCTCAGAAGGCGAATAGATAAGAATGTCGTCCACGAAAACGACTACAAATCGATCCAAGAATTCCCGGAAGATCCAGTTCATCAAGTCCATAAAGACTGCCGGTGCATTGGTGAGCCCAAACGGCATCACCAGAAACTCATAGTGGCCATACCGCGTACGGAATGCCGTCTTAGGAATATCCTCCTCCCTAACCCTTAACTGGTGGTAACCCGATCTCAAGTCTATCTTAGAGAAACAACAGGAACCCTTCAACTGGTCAAACAGATCATCTATACGGGGCATAGGGTACTTATTCTTGACCGTAGCCCGATTCAACTTCCGGTAGTCTATACACAATCTCAAGGCACCATCTTTCTTTTTAGCAAAGAGGGCTGGTGCTCCCCACGGCGAAACACTAGGGCGAATAAAACCCTTATCTAGCAATTCCTGGAGCTGAATCTTCAACTCACTCAACTCGGCTGGGGCAAAATGATAAGGTGCCATAAAAATCGGCGTTGTGCCGGGCACTAAATCAATAGAGAACTCTATCTCTCGGTGAGGTGGCAAACTAACGAGATCCTCGGAAAAAACGTTCGAATACTCACAAACCACCCTCGGCAATACAATCTGGGTCTTATCACACTCACCACTCAAAAAGCTAGCAAGTATACCACTAAGCTCACTCCGCCCTCGCGGATCATACATCGATGGCAACACACTACCAACCCGATCCCCCAAGAAATGGAAACACTTCCCGCTCAAGGTACAAACCGTGACCCTCTGGCGGTAGCAATCAATAACAGCCTGGTATGACGATAGCCAGTCCATACCCAAAATAACATCAAAACCCGTCATGGGCATGACCACAAATGGAAAAGGAAGCTTATGGTCGGCGACCTCTATATCACAACCTCTAACACCTTGTTTCAAGAACAACTCACCACCAACAGGCGACACTACACATATAGGAGATGCTAACTGTGCCAACTCCAATTCCAAAACAGATGCAAATGCAGCAGACACAAAAGAATGAGATGCACCCGTATCAATCAATACATTAGCAACCGAGTTGCAAAACAAGAAGGTACCTCTCACAACTGATGGAGCCGGTACTAGGTCCTGCGCGGTAACAGCATACACGTGCCCTGTAAGCCCCTGATCCACTTGCTCACCTCTAGGAGCAAAAGACTGCTGCACTGACTGGGATGACGAAGCTCCCGGATTGGCCCTCGAGGCCTGCACAGACTGAGCTGGCTGATAACTCTGCGTCTACCTAGAACCAGACGCGCCCGAAGTGGCACTCAACTGTGGGCAAAACCTTTTCAGGTGCCCAGGCTAACCACACTGATAGCAAGACAAAGGCTGGCCCCTGCCCTGACTCTGGCCCTGAGGTCTAGCTGAAGAAGAAGCTGCTCGCTGACCCCCTCCCTTCTGCGGGCAAACTGAAGACTTGTGACTCAGCTGGCCATACGCAAAACAAGTCAAGCGTCCCTGACTACCTTTCCCAGAGCCCGCACTCGGCACTGGAAAGGTCGATCTAGCCAAACCACCCTGAGACTGCTGAGGGTTAGAACCCCTCTGTCTCCTGCCGTCACCCTGACCATCTTAGCTCCTCTTGGAGCCTCTCTGCCCCTTGTCTTCCTCCTGCATCATAATCTCCATATGAGCAGCAGCATCAACCAAACGTCTGTACTCTCGGATAAAGGACCCCCCAACCCTCAGCTTGAGTCCACGCCTCAACTTCCGCTCAAACTCAAAACAACGGCGTTCCTCGGACGCCACCAGTTCAGGTGCAAACCTGGACAGACTAGTAAAAGTAGCCTCAAACTCGGCCACTGACAAGCCCTGCTGTCTAAGTTGGCAAAACTGCTCTCTCAGCTTCTCTCTAGCAGCTGAAAATAAAAACTTCTCCTGGAAAGCATTCACAAACGCCTCCCATGCACCACTAACACTGCCCTTCTCGTACTTCTACCATTGACCCGCATCTCCCTTCAGCTGGAAGAATGCCAAGGCCACCTTTAAAGCCCCGTCCTTGATGCCAAGCATCTCAAACGTCTTCTCCATCTGTTTCAACCACTCGTCAGCCTTAAGTGGCTCATTCGGATCCCCAACAAACTCGTCCGGATTGGATCGGAAGAATTCCCTCTTCAAAAAGGAAGGCCCTGCCTCAACAACCTGGGCCTGAACTGGAGCCTGAACTGGATTCTCAGCTCAGAAATACCCACAGACTCCCTCAAAGCATCGGCTATCCCTCGGGCTAAAGCGTCCATAGCCTCCTGACCTGCTGGCTCGGCCACATTGGCCTGGCCAACCCCTTCCTGCTGTGCCGGAATATCATCCGATAAAGGCATCTCCTACCTACCACGTCTGCCTCGTCTACCACGTCCTCGTCCTGACATCCTAATAAAGGTAACGAAAAACGTTAGCACATTCATAAATGTGCCAAAACTAAACACTCGCGTCCTAATGCATGGACAACTGTAATTCACTCCACGTAAGCACATAAACACATAAGCACTTAAAAATTTCATTTCCGGATAATGATAGTCCCGAGCTGTTACTAGAGTTCCGGTTAGAAACAGCATTGATCAAGTGCTTTTCCAACGAGACTCCCAGAAACCCAAGGATCCAATCAACATCCTAGAAACTACATTGCATACCCACATAGTCACATAAGCATGTTATCAATTAAGCACATAGCATATGACACTACATCTAAGTCTCTATCAAGCGAGACAAACCCATTGTGATCCTAATCACTTCCCACATACCCAAAGTATTCGAACCCGGTACGCTCTGATACCAAGTTGTAACGCCCTCAAAATAATACATAAAACCCATCACTTTAAACATGCATTGATATAAAAGAAACCAACCATTTCTATTCATCAGAGTAATTCTTACACTGTACTACATGTTAACAACAAAAGCAAATGCCCTATGGGCTTACAGCTTTCCAAGTCAACACTTGGTTACACAAAAGAAAAGTACTAACTCTATACAAAATAAGCCCTTGGCTTGATATACATGTAATACAGACAAATAAACAAAAGGAGTCTTCAACTCTCATCATCATCCAAGCTATGTCCTTGGAGGTGGCATACTACTTGTACCTGAAAATAATGTCCCATAAAGGGTGAGCCAACGCCCAGTAGAGATATGCTAAACACAGTATGAGCAAAGACTAAGACATTAGCAATTGATAAATGTTCAATTTCCATAACCAATTCATAACCCATTTCCATTTCATGACCACTATGTTCATGTTTCATTTCAGTTTCCATTTCTTATCAATTTCACAATTTACATCAACGGCTCAGAACCTGGCCAACCACTTATATGAGACAGTGACTCATATTAAACATTTCCCATTTTTACAGTAGATAAAATACTAGTTGTATCAACATCTCAACAGATAAGCATACAAGCTGTATCCACATTTCAACAGATATGCATATTAGCTATATCCATACTTCCAAAGATAAGCATATGAGCTGTATCAACACTTCCAAAGATAAGCATATGAGCTATATCAACACATTATCTGACAACCATATGAGCTGTATCAGTGGAGTCCATCCCCTATCTCCTCCCAAACAACATCCGGTTTAGAGGTCCATCCCCTATCTTCCCCTAAACCGTGGAGTACATCCCTTATCTCCTCCCACACACACAACGTATATACACAAGGTCATATACACAATCAATCAATACATAACGTTAATGTATTCTATCAACCGTCATACTCTATGACATATCCAATTGATTAGTTTTAGTTTGCCTAATCATCATGCATTGTCTACAACAATCAAAACTACCCTCCACCGGTAGCCCAAGCAATTATTTCTAAATAGATAGTAAAAGCTCCAACAGATAAAATATCAATGTTTCCAAAAGTGAGTGATTAATAAATCTAACTCCACTATTCAACCATATAACGAACCAATTTCATTATTTCCAACTCAATTCCATAAAGTCACAACTTTCCCAAAATTAGGGTTTTCCACCCGATTTCCAAATATTGACCCAATGGTCTAAATATCAACAACCAACAACGATATCATTATTTTGAACCCACAATACATATTTTAGACTCAAAATAACAAATCCTCTTTTAACATTTTGAAACCCTAAGTCCCAAAATTAACCCAACTTCAACACTTTATCAAAACAATCAAAAATCTAGGTCAAAGACCATGAGAGTGAGTAGGAATCCCTACCTCAAATTCGGAGCTCAGGGAAAGAAGACGAAGAAACTCAACGTGCTCCAAAACTCAATATACTCGGATCAAAACGTAGCCCTCGACGATCGACCCAACTCTTACAAAGGGCGAAGGGAAGGGAAACACTCTAACTAGATCAAACCCTAGAGAGAAGGGAGTTTCTAGAGAGAGGAACTCTCAAAAAGTCTTTTTAGAAAGTAAGAGAGAGAGAGAGAGAATGTAAAAAGTGATTTTAAAATGCCCAGCTGCCAACTGATATACGACATTCCCGCTCGAGCGGAGAACATAACGCTCGAGCGTCAAGAACAAAAAACTAGTTATGCTCGAGCGCAAGAATGCCCGCTCGAGCGCCAAGACACAAGAATAAAGTACATCCGTTCGAGCGCGAAAACCAGTTCGCTCGAGTGTAGATTTCCCCCTCCCAGAACTTACACCAAAAAGTACTACCCGCTCGAGCTCCAGAATACCCGCTCGAGTGCCACCGCTCGAGCGTAAAGAAATCCGCTTGAGCGTGAAAAACATGCCTGCAGAACTTCTGCAGAGCACCAAAATACAGGGAGCGTGCAATCTCCGCTCGAGCGTAAGAAGACTCGCTTGAGCGAACCTTCTAAAAACTGGGCAACAAAGAATTGAAACCAAAGCCTAACCAACCTGTAACAACTCTGCCCAATACATCTTAAAACCCGAAGAAATGGAATTAAAGGATGACAACAAGATAGATACAACTACCAACTCCACGGAACTAAGCCCGGAATACAACAGAACAGTAAAGGGGCAACCGGGATTGCTGTAACTGCGGATGTCGGCAATTTTGAAGATTATGCTTTTAGTTGTATTCCATGTATTTTGTTTATGTCGGCTTGTGAAGCCTTTTGTTAAGACGTAACATGTATTTTTGTACTTCATATTATTTGTATTCAAGTTGTAAAGCTATGTAAAGATGTAAGCCATTCCATTTGACTTATGCACTGCTCTTATGGACCACTTGTATTGTAAATTATTGCTTCCGCAAATGTTAGCCCCATATATTTATACTCTGATTGTGTGTGAATTTTGTAAGTTGGCCTTCGGTAATCTCGGATTACTGGCCATCACGACACCATCCTACTAGGGGCGGTTTGGGGTCGTGACAAAATGATTGGTAAGTTCTTAGAAAATTACTCAACAAATTCTCAGTAAATTCTCAATAAACTCTTAGTAATTTACTGAGTAAATTCTAAATAAATTACTAAGTAAATTCATAGTTAATTATTCAATGAATTACTCACTAAATTTATCTGTAAGTTACTAAGTAAATTCCTAGTAAATTACTCGGTAAATTCTCAATAAATTCTCTGTAAATTACTCAGTTAATTATCGATAAGTTCTCAACAAATTCTGGGTCAATTACTTAGTAAATTACTCAGTAAATTATTAGAAAATTACTCTGTAAATTCGAAGAAAATAACGTAGTAAATTATCTGTAAATTCTTAGTAAATTATTTAATAAAGTCTAAATAAATTACTGAGTAAATTCTCAATAAATTACTCCTTAAATTACAAGTAAATTAATGAGTGAATTACTCAGTAAATTCTCTGTAAATTACTCTATAAATTACTTAGTAAATTCTCACTAAATTACTCAGGAATTTTTCAGTAAATTACACGTAAAATTCTCTATAAATTATTCAGCAAATTCTTAGTAATTTATCAGAAAAATCTGAGTAAATTCACAAAAAATTACAAGAATTTTTTTTTGTGAATTAATCAGTAAATTATGAGTAAATTACTCAAAAAATTCTATATAAATTCTTGGTAAATTCAAAGTAATTTCTTAGTAAATTATTCAGCAAATTATTCCATAAATTCATAGTAAATTCTCAATAAATTACTCGTTAAGTTTTCAATAAATTCTCTATAAATTACTTTGTAAATTATCTGTAAATTTTTAGTAAATTATTTAATAAATTGTAAATAAATTGCTCAAAAAATTTTCAATAAATTCTTGGTAAATTACTCATAAAATTATCAAAAAAAAAATTCGTGAATTACTTTGTTAATTCTCAGTAAATTATTTGAACATTAATTAGTGAATTTCCTGTAAATTTTCAGTAAATTACTTTATAAATTCTAAGTAAATTACTTAGTAAATTCTCACTAAATTAATCCATAAAGTCTAAGTAAATTATTAATAAATTCTTAGTAACTTACTCAGTAAATTCTCAATAAATTATTTAGTAATTTCCAACTAAATTACTCAGTGAAGAACTTAACAATTTATCAGTAAATTTCTTAGTAAATTCGCAATAAATTACTCAGTAAATTATCGGTAGATTCTTAGTAAATTACTCAGTAAATTCTCATTAAATTACTCAGTAAAATTCTCAATAAATTACATGCAAAATTCTCAAAAAATTATTCAGTAAATTCTTATTAAATTATTAGAAAATTTTGTGTAAATTCTTAGAAAATCATTAGAAAATTTTTTGTGAATTACTCAGTAAATTATGAGTAAATTCTTAGAAAATTTTGTATAAATTCTTGGTAAATTACTCAGTAAATTCACAGAAATTTTTTAAAACATTACTCAGCAAATTACTCTGTAAATTCTCAATAAATTATCCGTTAAATTCTCAATAAATTATCCGTTAAGTTTTCAATAAATTCTCAATAAATTCTCTATAAATTACTCAGTAATTATCGGTGAATTACTCAATAAATTCTAAGAAAATTCTCAATAAATTATGAGTAAATTACTCATTAAATTCACAGTAAATTCTCAATAAATTACTCAGTAAATTGCTTCATAGATGATTGGTAAGTTCCTAGAAAATTACTCAACAAATTCTCAGTAAATTCTCAATAAACTCTTAGTAATTTACTGAGTAAATTCTAAATAAATTACTAAGTAAATTCATAGTAAATTATTCGGTGAATTACTCACTAAATTTATCTGTAAATTACTAAGTAAATTGCCAATAAATTACTCGGCAAATTCTCAATAAATTCTCTGTAAATTACTCAGTTAATTATCGATAAGTTCTCAAAAAATTCTCAGTCAATTACTTAGTAAATTACTCAGTAAATTATTAGAAAATTACTCTGTAAATTCGAAGAAAATAACGGAGTAAATTATCTGTAAATTCTTAGTAAATTATTTAATAAATTCTAAATAAATTACTGAGTAAATTCTCAATAAATTACTCCTTAAATTCTCAGTAAATCACAAGTAAATTAATGAGTAAATTATTCAGTAATTTATCAGTAAATTACTCGATAAATTCTCTGTAAATTACTCAGTAAATTATTGGTAAATTCTCAGTAAATTACTTAGTAAATTCTCACTAAATTACTCAGGAAATTTCTCAGTAAATTACACGTAAAATTCTCTATAAATTATTCAGCAAATTCTTAGTAATTTATCAGAAAATTCTGAGTAAATTCACAAATTTTGTGAATTAATTAGTAAATTATGAGAAAATTACTCAATAACTTCTCAAAAAATTCTTGGTAAATTCAAAGTAATTTCTTAGTAAATTATTCAGCAAATTACTCCATAAATTCGTAGTAAATTCTCAATAAATTACTTTGTAAATTATCTATAAATTACTTTGTAAATTATCTGTAAATTTTTAGTAAATTATTTAATAAATTGTAAATAAATTGCTTAGAAAATTTTCAATAAATTCTAAGAAAATTCTCAATAAATTCTGTTTAAATTCTTGGTAAATTACTCATAAAATTATCCCAAAAAAAAAATCGTGAATTACTTTGTTAATTCTCAGTAAATTATTCGAACATTAATTAGTGAATTTCCTGTAAATTCTCAGTAAATTACTTTATAAATTCTCAGTAAATTATTCAATAAATTCTAACTAAATTACTTAGTAAATTCTCAATAAATTAATCCATAAAGTCTAAGTAAATTATCAATAAATTTTTAGTCACTTACTTAGTAAATTCTGAATAAATTATTTAGTAATTTCCAAGTAAATTACCCAGTGAAGAACTTAACAATTTATCAGTAAATTTCTTCGTAAATTCTCAATAAATTACTCAGTAAATTCTCATGAAATTACTCAGTAAAATTCTCAATAAATTACACGCAAAATTCTCAGAAAATTATTCAGTAAATTCTTATTAAATTATTAGAAAATTCTATGTAAATTCTTAGAAAATCATTAGAAATTTTTTTGTGAATTACTCAGTAAATTATGAGTAAATTCTCAGAAAATTTTGTATAAATTCTTGGTAAATTACTCAGTAAATTCACATAAATTTTTTAAAACATTACTCAACAAATTACTCTGTAAATTCTCAATAAATTATCCGTTAAATTTTTGATAAATTCTCTATAAATTACTCAGTTAATTATCGGTTGTCACGCCCTCAGAATAATACATAAAACCCATCACTTTAGACATGCAATGATGTACGAGAAATAAATATCTTGCTATTAATCAGAGTAGCTTTTACAGAAATATTACATGCTACTAACAACAAATGCCCTATGGGCTTACAGCTTTCCAAGTTAACACTTGGTTACAAAAAGAGAAGAGTACTAACCCAATACATCTTAAGCCCTTGGCTTGAATTTACATATAATACATCAAGGAAAGCAAAACAACAAAGCAGTCTGTCTGCCTCTTGCCTCCCAAACTACGCTCTTGGAAGTGGCATGCTTCCTGTACCTGAAAATGATGTCCCATATAGGGTGAGCCATAGCCCAGCAGAAATACACTAAACCAACTATAAACAAGGACTAAGATAATAGCGTTCAATGGGTGGTCCACACTTATATTCCAATTTATACCGTGTTACAGTTTCACCTTCCATTTCTTATCCAATTCTCAATTCATAACTATGACTCAGAACCTGGTCAAACAACCAATATGAGACAGACACTCATATTAAGCATTCACATTTCGCAATAGATATGCATACTAGCTATATCAATACATCAAGGAATAACCATATAAGCTGTATCAATACATCAACAAATAAGCATATTAGCTGTATCTGCACTTCAATAGATAAGCATATGAGCTGTATCTGCACTTCAATAGATAAGCATATGAGATGTATCTGTATAACACAACTTCCAGTTTAGAGGTCCAGCCCCTTTCTTCCAATAAACCTTCCGGTTTAGAGGTCCAACCCCTTTCTTCTAATAAACCGTGGAGTACAGCCCCTTTCTCCTCCCACACAAACAATGTATATAAACAGTTATCATATACAATCAATCAATACATAAAGTTAATGTATTATTCCAATCGCTATATTCAATGGCACACTTAATCGATTTGTTTAAGTTTGCCTAATCATCATGCATTGTCTACAACAATCACGACTATCTCCACCGATAGACCAAGGCAGTTATTTCTAAACAGAAATTAAATGCACCAAATGGGTAAAATATTGACATTTTAATTTGGTGAGTAATGAATAATCCAACTACACCCTTTAATCCCATACATCCCCAATTCCCACATTTTCGATTCCATTTCTCATTTCTCACATTTATTTCACAAATTAATTTAACAATGCAATTAGGGCATTTCCCATAATTAACAAAACAACCTTGAGGTTTCATTTCCATCAACAATCCAACATTTATCTCATTTCTCTATGCCCAACATGCATATAGGTAATAACAAATAAATCCCCAACTTTTGTAGAAATTACACAAAGACCCCAACTTTCTCAAAATTACCCAACGACCCCAAACATATCAAAATGCCAAAATTCAAAGACAAAGCTCATAAGATGGAGTAGGATATCCCTATCTCAAATTCGGAGCTCAAAGGGAGAAGATCACGACACCCAAAGTGCTCCAAAACTTAATATGCTCAGATCAAAACGTAGCCCTCGACGATCAACACAACTTTTGTAAAGGCTAAAGGGTAGAAGAACAATCTAACTAGATCAATCCTAGGAGAGAAGTTGAGTAGTTCTTCTCGTGTGGCCTCAACTGTCGGGAGGCGTAAGCAATAACCTTTCCGTTCTGCATTAACACACAACCCAAACCCTTATAAGATGCATCACTAAAGATTACGAAATTTTCCGTACCTGAAGGTAGTGTTAAAATTGGTGCAGTAGTCAATTTTGTCTTCAATTCATGAAAGGCTGATTCTCTTTCTTCGTTCCACTCAAAAGGTTGCCCCTTACGTGTCAGTTGGGTAAGAGGCACTGCTAATTTCGAAAAGTCTTTCACAAACCTCCTGTAGTACCCAGCCAAGCCCATGAAGCTACGAACTTCTGTCACATTGGTCGATGTAGGCCAATTCACAATTGCCTCTATCTTCTGCGGGTCCACTGAAATTCCTTCCTTGTTGATCACGTGCCCTAAGAAGACAACCTCATCCAACCAAAACTCACATTTCTTTAATTTAGCAAATAGTTTTCTTTCCCGAAGTATTTGTAAAACAGTCCTCAAATGATGTTCATGTTCAAGTCTATCTTTAGAGTATATCAAAATATCATCGATGAAGACTACAACAAACTCATCAAGGTAGGTTTTAAAAATTCTATTCATTAAGTCCATAAATGCTGCCGGAGCATTAATCACTCCAAACGGCATAACAAGAAACTCAAAATGACCATACCTCGTTCTGAATGCGGTTTTCTCAACATCCTCTGCCTTAACTTTCAGCTGATGATACCCGGATCTCAAATCAATCTTAGAAAACACCTGTGATCCCTGCAACTGGTCAAATAAGTCGTCAATACGGGGTAAGGGATATTTGTTCTTTATCGTTACCTTGTTCAACTCCCGATAATCAATGCACATGCGCAAAGTACCATCCTTCTTCTTTACAAATAACACTAGTGCACCCCAAGGCGAAGTGCTAGGCCGGATAAACCCTTTATCAAGAAGGTCTTGCAACTGCTCCTTTAATTCTTTCTTTTCGGCAGTAGCCATTCTGTAGGGAGTTTTAGAAATAGGTTGGGTGCCTGGCACAGTTTCAATGGTAAACTTGATCTCCCTGTCTACCAATTCCCCTGGTAATTCCTTCAGAAACACATCCGGAAATTCTCTAACAATAGGAATATTATTCAATTCAACATTCTCAGATTGTTCAGACAACACATAGCACAAATAACCCTGGCACCCTTTCCTAATCAGTTTACATGCTTTCATTGCGGATATCAAATAAGGTGGAGGCACTACCCCATTACCCATAAACACAATCTCTTTCTGTTCTGGTAGGTTAAATACAACCCTTTTTGTCACACAGTCTATGGTGGCACAGTACTTGGTCAACCAATCCATGCCTAAAATTACATCGAAATGTCTAAAGTTCAAGGGCAACAAATCTACATATAGAGTAGCATCTTCGATATGCATGTCACAAAACCGATATATATAATCACATAACCCAGATTCCCCCGATGGAGCAGACACACATAACAAATATGGCAATAGCTCTAGGGGTCTATTCAGTCTAGATGCAAACATATATGTCACAAATGAGTGCGTTGATCTAGAATCAATTAATACAAAGGCATCCTGATCACATATTGAAATAGTACCTGAGACAATGGCATTGGCATTCCGTGTATCGCCCGGAGCAAGTGCAAAGACTCTCCCCTGTCTCACTGCATCCCCAGTAGTAGCAGATTTCAAAGTGTTCCCCGGCTTTGGGATCGATGCAGTGGAACTAGCTTCTAGTTTCCCACTGTTTTGATTACATTCTCGGGCTATGTGCCCTTGCTTCCCACATTTGAAACAGGCTCCTGATGCACGGTAACAGACTCCACGGTGCCTTTTGCTACAAATATTGCACATGAGAGCTGTGTCTCGGGAAGAACTCGAAGTATTTGAGGAGCCCGTGTTTTGCTTTTTCAGAAATTTCTTCTTCGAAAAGAAGCCTTGTCTTTTGTTGCCTTTCCATTCTGTTACTGGCTTAGCTTGTCTAGCTATGCTAGCCTCTGATATGATGGCTCCATCAAGCACCCCAATGTAGGTTTCCAATTTCAGGACATTCACCCTTTCTAGGATGTCATTGCGGAGCCCACCTTCAAAATGTCTTGCCTTCTTATAGTCCGTGTCAATTACATGTGGTGCAAACCTGGCCAATTCAGTAAATTTGGCCTCATACTCAGCTACAGTCATGATGTCTTGCTTGAGTTCCATGAATTCTGCCGCTTTCCTATCCCGGACACACTGCGGGAAGTACTTGTCATAGAATATTTCTAGAAACTTTACCCAGTCAACATCCCTATGATTTTCTCGCATCAACATCCACCATCTTCTTGCCTCGTCTTCTAGCATAAAAGTGGCTAGAAGCACTTTTTGAGTCTCTGAACAGGGGAACACTTCGAATAATTTCTCAATGCTGAGGACCCACGCTTCGGCTTTCAACGGATCTAATCCCCGTGAAACTGTGGTGGTTTCATTTTCTTGAATTCCTTAGTAAGAGCTATAATCTGGTCATCATTCTGATGATCTGGCACAAGTGGTGCCGAAGGTGGAGGTACCGGGTGTGGTTGCTGCCACTGTTGTTGCCACTCCTGTTGCTGTCTCAAAGCTTCTGCCATTTCCTATATCAGTCTTTCCATCCTGTCCATTCTGGCAGTTGAGGATTCTTCTATTTCATCTCCTCTGGTTCTCACCATAGTGATTAAACTTGCATTATATTTTATACAAAAGATACACACATATGCATGTAACAAGGAGCATACATTTTCAGGTAGTTTGCAATGCAAGTAATTCACAACTCATAACCTATAATTATTCATATCAAAACATTTAAGCATATAATCAATGCTTCCAAATTCATATTTATCACATGAATGCATCCTAGATCTTATCTAGACGCTTATTGCTCTTATTGGACAAGTGTGTGAGTTATTAACTCGTGCTCTGATACCACTCTGTCATGACCCGAACCCGCCCCTATGGGTTAAGGACATAACCGGCCAGTAATTCTGAGATTACCTACGGCCTCAAACCAAAACAGACATAACTCATCAGAGTAAAGGGGCCAAACGGAAGCAAAATTTAAAACTTTGTCCATAGAGCCGTGCTTATATGCACATCAACAAACTATACACATATATGTTAATAACCCACGACAAAATACAGTACCATAAAATCCTTTACAGACAGGATCATCCAACTGAGTCAACCCATATCAAAACTATGTACAGATACCCATAAAGTCCTAGCCAACAAGACAAAATATAAATACATAGCAAAATGGCAAGGATGGGTCTCGTGCGTGAAACACAAGGCTGACTCTCCAAAACTCATGTTGTTCCTGGCAGACTTCACTGGGGCTGGGTTTGGACTTCTTTTGGCTCACCTACAAACACATGAATGAGCGTGAGCAACAGCCCAGTGAATAATATCAAATACAGAAATTACATAACAATGTAGAACAACATGTTCCAAACGGCCTCGGGCCCAATTCACATTTCTACTTAAATATATATATATATATATATATACCTATACAAAATTTAGATCAAGTGACTGTAGTTCCAACATACTGGCCTTTGGCCCATTCAGGTTTCCATTCCTGTCAAAACGGCCTTCGGCCCACTCATTTATGTCAAAACGGCCTTCGACCCATTCATTTCCGTCAAAATGGCCTTTGGTCCACTCGTTTACGTCAAAACGGCCTTTGGCCCATACATTCGTGTCAAAACGGCCTTCGGCCCGCTCATTCATGTTAGAACGACCTTCGGTCCGTTCATTTATATCAAAACGACCTTCGGTCCATTCATTTACATCAAAACGACCTTCGGTCCATTCATTCATTCATGTCAGACTTTTGTCCACAAATCCAATTAACAATTCATAAAGTTTATAAGGGAATAAACAATTGGACATTGACAAGCTTTCAGATATTGATATTACTCACAGTGATCGGCTTGTGGATTTGCCTTGGAGCTTGACCCTACACATTTTATGAACACAAAAGGGTCACTAACAATTCAATCCGTTCCTTAATTTACATATTCCTCTTTAGACTTTGTTCTTATCTCATTAACTCATTTACAATGCTTAACATATGCCTAAGAGTGCTTACAAGTGAAAGAGAACGGAAAACGAATCACAGAATGCATGAACAAAATTTTAGAAAACAGGGTCCCCGCTCGAGCGTGGACTTACCCGCTCGAGCGGACCCCTGAGGCCTGCAAAAGTACTAGATATGGGAAATTTACGCTCGAGCATTCAATCCGGCGCTCGAGCATAAGGCCTCTTTACATGGCTCCCCGCCCGAGCGTGAAATTACCCGCTCGAGCGTAAGCCATGTCTGCAAAAAGTTCTGGATGTATCATTTTTACGCTCGAGTGTGACCTTAGACGCTCGAGCGGAAGTCCATCCTACATAGCTCCACGCTCGAGCGTGGACTTACCAGCTCGAGCAGACATCAAGGTCTGCAGAAAAAAAATACTGGGAGCACGTATTTCCCGCTCGAGCGGACTTCAAAACTCTGGAAAACCCAGAATGTGTTCTTGAGCTCCAATTCGGTTTTCAAGCCACAATACTTGCTCGCAATGGCTCAAATCTCAATATAATCATATCAACATGGTACTAATGCAAGATTGTAACATTATAGAGCTCAATTTCTTGATTTATCTACATGCATGTCCCAAAATATGTCAAACTCAACACCAACATAACAACTCATGCATCCAAGCTCATATCTTCTCAAGTTGTACATGCATGTGATGAATTAGCCACACTCTCAACTTAGGTAACACAAATGGTGATCAAGACATGAGTTTCCTTTAACATTTCACATGAATTATACACGTTTGTGCTCAAACATATGATATCAAGGTGATTTCTTACATGCATGCACATAATAAGCTTCAATTCAACAAATACAACCCAATTTCATTTTAACCTTACTCTTGATCACCAAATTAGCTTGAACACACAAAATAACAAACTATACTCCAAGAATTACTCACCTAGAAGCTTTGATCTCCTAAGCTCTAGTCAATTCTTGAGCTAATTCTCCAAGATTCCCAAGCTTTAGGCCAAATTTGCACAGTTCTCTCCTCTCCCACTCTAACAGCCGGCCTTGCCTCTCTCTAGAGAGTTGATCAGCCCAAATGAAGTTAAAGGAAGGGAATTGAGTGTAACATGCCTTTACATAAATCCCCACTCACAATAATAATAATAATAAAGTAATTTGGCATTATTCATCAATTTAATCGATTTAATCTAACCCGAATCAATTTCTAATTAAATTTCACCGTAGGCTCTAAAAATTATGCCAATCACAATGGCGTAATCACTTTCGGGTTCTGTGGCCGATAAGGCCCTCAATTTAATTTTCAAAACAGATTATTCAGACAGGTATTCCTACGGTGAATAGATAAGACTTCAAAATCACAAACATTCACATAATGGCACATAAAATCATGCTAAACACATAATCATACTCAAATTATGGACCAATTAGCATACTACGGGACAGGGGTATCACAGTAAATTCTCACTAAATTAATCCATAAAGTCTAAGTAAATTATCAATAAATTCTTAGTAACTTACTCAGTAAATTCTCAATAAATTATTTAGTAATTTCCAACTAAATTACCCAGTGAAGAACTTAACAATTTATCAGTAAATTTCTTAGTAAATTCTCAATAAATTACTCAGTAAATTATCGGTAGATTCTTAGTAAATTACTCAGTAAATTCTCATTAAATTACTCAGTAAAATTCTCAATAAATTACACGCAAAATTCTCAGAAAATTATTCAGTAAATTCTTAGTAAATTATTAGAAAATTCCGTGTAAATTCTTAGAAAATCATTAGAAATTTTTTTGTGAATTACTCAGTAAATTATGAGTAAATTCTTAAAAAAATTTATATAAATTCTTGGTAAATTACTCAATAAATTCACAAAAAAATTTTAAAACATTACTCAGCAAATTACTCTGTAAATTCTCAATAAATTATCCGTTCAATTTTCAATAAATTCTCTATAAATTACTTAGTTAATTGTCGGTGAATTACTCAATAAATTCTAAGAAAATTCTCAATAAATTATGAGTAAATTACTCATTAAATTCACAGTAAATTCTCAATAAATTGCTTCATAAATGATTGGTAAGTTCCTAGAAAATTACTCAGCAAATTCTCAATAAACTCTTAGTAATTTACTGAGTAAATTCTAAATAAATTACTAAGTAAATTCATAGTAAATTATTCGGTGAATTTCTCACTAAATTTATCTGTAAATTACTAAGTAAATTGCCAGTAAATTACTCGGTAAATTCTCAATAAATTCTCTGTAAATTACTCAGTTAATTATCGATAAGTTCTCAAAAAATTCTGAGTCAATTACTTAGTAAATTACTCAGTAAATTATTAGAAAATTACTCTGTAAATTCGAAGAAAATAACGCAATAAATTATGTGTAAATTCTTAGTAAATTATTTAATAAATTCTAAATAAATTACTCCTTAAATTCTCAATAAATTACTCCTTAAATTCTCAGTAAATTACAAGTAAATTAATGAGTGAATTATTCAGTAATTTGTCAGTAAATTACTCGATAAATTCTCTGTAAATTACTCAGTAAATTATTGGAAAATTCTCTGTAAATTACTCACTAAATTACTCAGGAAATTTCTCAGTAAATTACACGTAAAATTCTCTATAAATTATTCGGCAAATTCTTAGTAATTTATCAGAAAATTTTGAGTAAATTCACAAAAAATTACAAGAATTTTTTTTTTGTGAATTAATCAGTAAATTATGAGTAAATTACTCAATAACTTCTCAGAAAATTCCTAGTAAATTCAAAGTAATTTCTTAGTAAATTATTCAGCAAATTACTCCATAAGTTGGTAGTAAATTCTCAATAAATTACTCGTTAAGTTTTCAATAAATTTTCTATAAATTACTTTGTAAATTATCTGTAAATTTTCAGTAAATTATTTAATAAATTGTGCATAAATTGCTCAGAAAATTTTCAATAAATTCTAAAAAAATTCTCAATAATTATGTATAAATTCTTGGTAAATTACTCATAAAATTATCAAAAAAAAATTCGTGAATTACTTTGTTAATTCTCAGTAAATTATTCGAACATTAATTAGTGAATTTCCTGTAAATTCTTAGTAAATTACTTTATAAATTCTCAGTAAATTATTCAATAAATTCTAAGTAAATTACTTAGTAAATTCTCAATAAATTAATCCATAAAGTTTAAGTAATTATCAATAAATTCTTAGTAACTTACTCAGTAAATTTTCAATAAATTATTTAGTAATTTCCAACTAAATTACCCAGTGAAGAATTTAACAATTTATCAGTAAATTTCTTAGTAAATTCTCAATAAATTACTTAGTAAATTATCGGTAGATTCTTAGCAAATTACTCAGTAAAATTCTCAAAAAATTACACGCAAAATTCTCAGAAAATTATTCAGTAAATTCATAGTAAATTATTAGAAAATTCCGTGTAAATTCTTAGAAAATCATTAGAAATTTTTTTGTGAATTACTCAGTAAATTATAAGTAAATTCTCAGAAAATTTTGTATAAATTCTTGGTAAATTACTCAGTAAATTCACAGAAATTTTTTAAAACATTACTCAGCAAATTACTCTGTAAATTCTCAATAAATTATTCGTTCAATTTTCAATAAATTCTCTATAAATTACTCAGTTAATTGTCGGTGAATTACTCAATAAATTCTAAGAAAATTCTCAATAAATTATGAGTAAATTACTCATTAAATTCACAGTAAATTCTCAATAAATTACTCAGTAAATTGCTTCATAAATGATTGGTAAGTTCCTAAAAAATTACTCAACAAATTCTCAGTAAATTCTCAATAAACTCTTAGTAATTTACTGAGTAAATTCTAAATAAATTACTAAGTAAATTCATAGTAAATTATTCGGTGAATTACTCACTAAATTTATCTGTAAATTACTAAGTAAATTGCCAGTAAATTACTCGGTAAATTCTCAAAAAATTCTCTGTAAATTACTCAGTTAATTATTGATAAGTTCTCAAAAATTCTGAGTCAATTACTTAGTAAATTACACAGTAAATTATTAGAAAATTACTCTGTAAATTCGAAGAAAATAACGCAGTAAATTATGTGTAAATTCTTAGTAAATTATTTAATAAATTCTAAATAAATTACTGAGTAAATTCTCAATAAATTATTCCTTAAATTCTCAGTAAATTACAAGTAAATTAATGAGTGAATTATTCAGTAATTTGTCAGTAAATTACTCGATAAATTCTCTGTAAATTACTCAGTAAATTATTGGAAAATTCTCTATAAATTACTCAGTAAATTATTGGTGAATTCTCTGTAAATTACTCACTAAATTACCCAGAAAATTTCTCAGTACATTACACATAAAATTCTCTATAAATTATTCGGCAAATTCTTAGTAATTTATCAGAAAATTCTGAGTAAATTCACAAAAAATTACAAGAATTTTTTTTTTGAATTAATCAGTAAATTAATAGTAAATTACTCAATAACTTCTTAGAAAATTTTTGGTAAATTCGAAGTAATTTCTTAGTAAATTATTCAGCAAATTACTCCATAAATTACTCGTTAAGTTTTCAATAAATTTTCTATAAATTACTTTGTAAATTATCTGTATATTTTCAGTAAATTATTTAATAAATTGTAAATAAATTGCTCAGAAAATTTTCAATAATTTCTAAGAAAATTCTCAATAAATTCTGTATAAATTCTTGGTAAATTACTCATAAAATTATCAAAAAAAAAAATCATGAATTACTTTGTTAATTCTCAGTAAATTATTCGAACATTAATTAGTGAATTTCCTGTAAATTCTGAGTAAATTACTTTACAAATTCTCAGTAAATTATTCAATAAATTCTAAGTAAATTACCTAGTAAATTCTCAATAAATTAATCCATAAATCAAAGTAAATTATCAATAAATTCTTAGTAACTTACTCAGTAAATTTTCAATAAATTATTTAGTAATTTCCAACTAAATTCCCAGTGAAGAACTTAACAATTTATCAGTAAATTTCTTAGTAAATTCTCAATAAATTACTCAGTAAATTATCGGTAGATTCTTAGTAAATTACTCAGTAAATTCTCATTAAATTACTCAGTAAAATTCTCAATAAATTACACGCAAAATTCTCAAAAAATTATTCAGTAAATTCTTAGTAAATTATTAGAAAATTCCGTGTAAATTCTTAGAAAATCATTAGAAATTTTTTTGTGAATTACTCAGTAAATTATGAGTAAATTCTCAGAAAATTTTGTATAAATTCTTGGTAAATTACTCAGTAAATTCACAGAAATTTTTTAAAACATTACTCAGCAAATTACTCTGTAAATTCTCAATAAATTATCCGTTCAATTTTCAATAAATTCTCTATAAATTACTCAGTTAATTGTCGGTGAATTACTCAATGAATTCTAAGAAAAATCTCAATAAATTATGACTAAATTACTCATCAAATTCACAGTAAATTCTCATTAAATTACTCAGTAAATTGCTTCATAAATGATTGGTAAGTTCCTAGAAAATTACTTAACAAATTCTCAGTAAATTCTCAATAAACTCTTAGTAATTTACTGAGTAAATTCTAAATAAATTACTAAGTAAATTCATAGTAAATTATTTGGTGAATTACTCACTAAATTTATTTGTAAATTACTAAGTAAATTACCAGTAAATTACTCGGTAAATTCTCAATAAATTCTCTGTAAATTACTCAGTTAATTATCGATAAGTTCTCAAAAAATTCTAAGTCAATTACTTAGTAAATTACTCAGTAAATTATTAGAAAATTACTCTGTAAATTCGAAGAAAATAACGCAGTAAATTATCTGTAAATTCTTAAAAAATTATTTGAAAAATTCTAAATAAATTACTGAGTAAATTCTCAATAAATTACTCCTTAAATTCTTAGTAAATTACAAGTACATTAATGAGTGAATTATTCAGTAATTTGTCAGTAAATTACTCGATAAATTCTCTGTAAATTACTCAATAAATTATTAGTAAATTCTCTGTAAATTACTCACTAAATTACTCAGGAAAGTTCTCAGTAAATTACACGTAAAATTCTCTATAAATTATTCGGCAAATTCTTAGTAATTTATCAGAAAATTCTGAGTAAATTCACAAAAAATTACAAGAATTTTTTTTTTTGAATTAATCAGTAAATTATGAGTAAATTACTCAATAACTTCTCAGAAAATTCTTGGTAAATTAAAAATAATTTCTTAGTAAATTATTCAGCAAATTACTCCATAAATTCGTAGTAAATTCTCCATAAATTACTCATTAAGTTTTCAATAAATTCTCTATAAATTACTTTGTAAATTATCTGTAAATTTTCAAAAAATTATTTAATAAATTGTGCATAAATTGCTCAGAAAATTTTCAATAAATTCTAAGAAAATTCTAAATAAATTATGTATAAATTCTTGATAAATTACTTATAAAATTATCAAAAAAAAAATCGTGAATTACTTTGTTAATTCTCAGTAAATTATTCGAACATTAATTAGTGAATTTTCTGTAAATTCTCAGTAAATTACTTTATAAATTCTCAGTAAATTATTCAATAAATTCAAAGTAAATTACGTAGTAAATTCTGAATAAATTAATCCATAAAGTCTTGGTAAATTATCAATAAATTCTTAGTAACTTATTCAGTAAATTCTCAATAAATTATTTAGTAATTTCCAACTAAATTACCCAGTGAAGAACTTAACAATTTATCAGTAAATTTCTTAGTAAATTCTTAATAAATTACTCAGTAAATTATAGATAGATTCTTAGTAAATTATTCAATAAATTCCCAGTAAATTCTTATTACAATACTCAGAAAAATTCTCAATAAATTACACTCAAAATTCTCAGAAAATTATTCAGTAAATTATTAGAAAATTCCGTGTAAATTCCTAGAAAATCATTAGAAATTTTTTTGTGAATTACTCAGTAAATTAAGAGTAAATTCTCATAAAATTTTGTATAAATTCTTGGTAAATTACTCAGTAAATTCACAATAATTTTTTAAAACATTACTCAGCAAATTACTCTGTAAATTCTCAATAAATTATCCGTTCAATTTTCAATAAATTCTCTATAAATTACTTAGTTAAATGTCGGTGAATTACTCAATAAATTCTAAGAAAATTCTCAATAAACTCTTAGTAATTTACTGAGTAAATTCTAAATAAATTACTAAGTAAATTCATAGTAAATTATTCGGTGAATTACTCACTAAATTTATCTGTAAATTACTAAGTAAATTGCCAGTAAATTACTCGGTAAATTCTAAATAAATTCCTTGTAAATTACTCAGTTAATTATCGATAAGTTCTCAAAAAATTCAGGGTCAATTACTTAGTAAATTACTCAGTAAATTATTAGAAAACTACTTTGTAAATTCGAAGAAAATAACGCAGTAAATTATCTGTAAATTCTTAGTAAATTATTAAACAAATTCTAAATAAATTATTGAGTAAATTCTCAATAAATTACTCCTTAAATTTTTCGTAAATTACAAGTAAATTAATGAGTGTATTATTCATTAATTTGTCAGTAAATTACTCGATAAATTCTCTGTAAATTACTCAGTAAATTATTGGTAAATTCTCTGTAAATTACGCACTGAATTACTCAGGAAATTTCTCAGTAAATTACACGTAAAATTTTCTATAAATTATTCGGCAAATTCTTAGTAATTTAACAGAAAATTCTAAGTAAATTCACAAAAAATTACAAGAATTTTTTTTGTGAATTAATCTGTAAATTATGAGTAAATTACTCAATAACTTCTCAGAAAATTTTTGGTAAATTCAAAGTAATTTCTTAGGAAATTATTCAGCAAATTACTCCCTAAATTCTCAATAAATTACTCGTTAAGTTTTCAATAAATTCTCTATAAATTACTTTGTAAATTATCTGTAAATTTTCAGTAAATTATTTAATAAATTGTAAATAAATTGCTCAGAAAATTTTCAATAATTTCTAAGAAAATTCTCAATAAATTCTGTATAAATTCTTGGTAAATTACTCATAAAATTATCAAAAAAAAAAATTCGTGAATTACTTTTTTAATTCTCAGTAAACAATTCGAACATTAATTAGTGAATTTCCTGTAAATTCGCAGTAAATTACTTTATAAATTCTCAGTAATTTATTCAATAAATTCAAAGTAAATTACGTAGTAAATTCTCAATAAATTAATCCATAAAGTCTTGGTAAATTATCAATAAATTCTTAGTAACTTACACAGTAAATTCTCAATAAATTATTTAGTAATTTCCAACTAAGTTACCCAGTGAAGAACTTAACAATTTATCAGTAAATTTCTTAGTAAATTCTCAATAAATTACTCAGTAAATTATCGGTAGATTCTTAGTAAATTACTCAGTAAATTCTCATTAAATTACTCAGTAAAATTCTCAATAAATTACACGCAAAATTCTCAGAAAATTATTCAGTGAATTCTTAGTAAATTATTAGAAAATTCCGTGTAAATTCTTAGAAAATCATTAGAAATTTTTTTGTGAATTTCTCAGTAAATTATGAGTAAATTCTTAGAAAATTTTGTATAAATTCTTGGTAAATTACTCAGTAAATTCACAATAATTTTTTAAAACATTTCTCAGCAAATTACTCTGTAAATTCTCAATAAATTATCCGTTCAATTTTCAATAAACTCTCTATAAATTACTCAGTTAATTGTCGGTGAATTACTCAATGAATTCTAAGAAAATTCTCAATAAATTATGAGTAAATTACTCATTAAATTCACAGTAAATTCTCAATAAATTACTCAGTAAATTGCTTCATAAATGATTGGTAAGTTCCTAGAAAATTACTCAACAAATTCTCAGTAAATTCTCAATAAACTCTTAGTAATTTACTGAGTAAATTCTAAATAAATTACTAAGTAAATTCATAGTAAATGATTCGGCGAATTACTCACTAAATTTATCTGTAAATTACTAAGTAAATTGCCAGTAAATTACTCGGTAAATTCTTAATAAATTCTCTGTAAATTACTCAGTTAATTATCGATAAGTTCTCAAAAAATTTTGAGTCAATTACTCAGTAAATTATTAGAAAATTACTCTGCAAATTCGAAGAAAATAACGTAGTAAATTATGTGTAAATTCTTAGTAAATTATTTAATAAATTCTAAATAAATTACTGAGTAAATTCCAATAAATTACTCCTTAAATTCTCAGTAAATTACAAGTAAATTAATGAGTGAATTATTCAGTAATTTGTCAGTAAATTACTCGATAAATTCTCTGTAAATTACTCAGTAAATTATTGGAAAATTCTCTATAAATTACTCACTAAATTACTCAGGAAATTTCTCAGTAAATTACACGTAAAATTCTCTCTAAATTATTCGGCAAATTCTGAGTAATTTATCAGAAAGTTCTGAGTAAATTCACAAAAAATTACAAGAATTTTTTTTTGTGAATTAATCAGTAAATTATGAGTAAATTACTTAATAACTTCTCAGAAAATTCCTGGTAAATTCAAAGTAATTTCTTAGTAAATTATTAAGCAAATTACTCCATAAGTTGGTAGTAAATTCTCAATAAATTACTCGTTAAGTTTTCAATAAATTTTCTATAAATTACTTTGTAAATTATCTGTAAATTTTCAGTAAATTATTTAATAAATTGTGCATAAATTGCTCAGAAAATTTTCAATAAATTCTAAAAATATTCTCAATAAATTCTGTAAAAATTCTTGGTAAATTACTTATAAAATTATCAAAAAAAAATCGTGAATTACTTTGTTAATTCTCAGTAAATTATTCGAACATTAATTTGTGAATTTCCTATAAATTCTCAGTAAATTACTTTATAAATTCTCAGTAAATTATTCAATAAATTCAAAGTAAATTACGTAGTAAATTCTCAATAAATTAATCCATAAAGTCTAAGTAAATTATCAATAAATTCTTAGTAACTTACTCAGTAAATTCTCAATAAATTATTTAGTAATTTCCAACTAAATTACCCAATGAAGAACTTAACAATTTCTTAGTAAATTCTCAATAAATTACTCAGTAAATTATCGGTAGATTCTTAGTAAATTACTCAGTAAATTCTCATTAAATTACTTAATAACATTCTCAATAAATTACACGCAAAATTCTCAGTAAATTATTCAGTAAATTCTTAGTAAATTATTAGAAAATTCCGTGTAAATTCTTAGAAAATCATTAGAAATTTTTTTGTGAATTACTCAGTAAATTATGAGTAAATTCTCAGAAAATTTTGTATAAATTATTGGTAAATTACTCAGTAAATTCACAGAAATTTTTGAAAACATTACTCAGCAAATTACTCTGTAAATTCTCAATAAATTATCCGTTCAATTTTCAATAAATTCTCTATAAGTTACTTAGTTAATTGTCAGTGAATTACTCAATGAATTCTAAGAAAAATCTCAATAAATTATGACTAAATTACTCATCAAATTCACAGTAAATTCTCAATAAATTACTCAGTAAATTTCTTCATAAATGATTGGTAAGTTCCTAGAAAATTACTCAACAAATTCTCAGTAAATTCTCAATAAACTCTTAGTAATTTACTGAGTAAATTCTAAATAAATTACTAAGTAAATTCATAGTAAATTATTCAGTGAATTACTCACTAAATTTATTTGTAAATTACTAAGTAAATTGCCAGTAAATTACTCGGTAAATTCTCAATAAATTCTCTGTAAATTACTCAGTTAATTATCGATAAGTTCTCAAAAAATTCTGAGTCAATTACTCAGTAAATTATTAGAAAATTACTCTGTAAATTCGAAGAAAATAACGCAGTAAATTATTTGTAAATTCTTAGTAAATTATTTAATAAATTCTAAATAAATTACTGAGTAAATTCTCAATAAATTACTCCTCAAATTCTCAGTAAATTACAAGTAAATTAATGAGTGAATTATTCAGTAATTTGTCAGTAAATTACTCGATAAATTCTCTGTAAATTACTCAGTAAATTCTCTGTAAATTACTCACTAAATTACTTAGGAAATTTCTCAGTAAATTACATGTAAAATTCTCTATAAATTATTCGGAAAATTCTTAGTAATTTCTCAGAAAATTCTAAGTAAATTCACAAAAAATTACAAGAATTTTTTTTGTGAATTAATCAGTAAATTATGAGTAAATTACTCAATAACTTCTCCGAAAATTTTTGGTAAATTCAAAGTAATTTCTTAGGAAATTATTCAGCAAATTACTCCCTAAATTCTCAATAAATTACTCGTTAAGTTTTCAATAAATTCTCTATAAATTACTTTGTAAATTATCTGTAAATTTTCAGTAAATTATTTAATAAATTGTAAATAAATTGCTCAGAAAATTTTCACTAAATTCTAAGAAAATTCTCAATAAATTCTGTATAAATTCTTGGTAAATTACTCATAAAATTATCAAAATAAAAAATTCGTGAATTACTTTGTTAATTCTTAGTAAATTATTCGAACATTAATTAGTGAATTTCTTTTAAATTCTCAGTAAATTACTTTACAAATTCTCAGTAAATTATTCAATAAATTCTAAGTAAATTACTTAGTAAATTCTCAATAAATTAATCCATAAAGTCTAAGTAAATTATCAATAAATTCTTAGTAACTTACTCAGTAAATTCTCAATAAATTATTTAGTAATTTCCAACTAAATTGCCCAGTGAAGAACTTAACAATTTATCAGTAAATTTCTTAGTAAATTCTCAATAAATTACTCAGTAAATTTTCGGTAGATTCTTAGTAAATTACTCAGTAAATTCTCATTAAATTACTCAGTAAAATTCTCAATAAATTACACGCAAAATTCTCAGAAAATTACTGAGTAAATTCTAAATAAATTACTAAGTAAATTCATAGTAAATTATTCGGTGAATTACTCACTAAATTTATCTGTAAATTACTAAGTAAATTGCCAGTAAATTAATCGATAAATTCTCAATAAATTCTCTGTAAATTACTCAGTTAATTATCGATAAGTTCTCAAAAAATTCTGAGTCAATTACTTAGTAAATTACTCAGTAAATTATCTGTAAATTCTTAGTAAATTATTTAATAAATTCTAAATAAATTACTGAGTAAATTCTCAATAAATTAATGAGTGAATTATTCAGTAATTTGTCAGTAAATTACTCGATAAATTCTCTGTAAATTACTCAGTAAATTATTGGTAAATTCTCTGTAAATTACTCACTAAATTACTCAGGAAATTTTTCAGTAAATTACACGTAAAATTCTCTATAAATTATTTGGCAAATTCTTAGTAATTTATCAGAAAATTCTAAGTAAATTCACAAAAAATTACTAGAATTTTTTTTGTGAATTAATCAGTAAATTGTGAGTAAATTACTCAATAACTTCTCAGAAAATTCTTGGTAAATTCAAAGTAATTTCTTAGTAAATTATTCAGCAAATTACTTCATAAATTCTCAATAAATTACTCGTTAAGTTTTCAAAAAATTCTCTAGAAATTACTTTGTAAATTATCTGTAAATTTTCAGTAAATTATTTAATAAATTGTGCATAAATTACTCAGAAAATTTTCAATAAATTCTAAAAATATTCTCAATAAATTCTGTATAAATTCTTGGTAAATTACTCATAAAATTCTCAAAAAAAAAAAATCGTGAATTACTTTGTTAATTCTCAGTAAATTATTCGAACATTAATTAGTGAATTTCTTGTAAATTCCCAGTAAATTACTTTATAAATTCTCAGTAATTTATTCAATAAATTCAAAGTAAATTACATAGTAAATTCTCAATAAATTAATCCATAAAGTCTAAGTAAATTATCAATAAATTCTTAGTAACTTACTCAGTAAATTCTCAATAAATTATTTAGTAATTTCCAACTAAATTACCCAGTGAAGAACTTAACAATTTATCAGTAAATTTCTTAGTAAATTCTCAATAATTTATAGAGAATTTTACGTGTAATTTACTGAGAAATTTCCTGAGTAATTTGGTGAGAATTTACTAAGTAATTTACTGGTAATTTACTGAGTAATTAACAGAGAATTTACCAATAATTTACTGAGTAATTTACAGAGAATTTATCGAGTAATTTACTGATAAATTACTGAATAATTCACTCATTAATTTACTGAGAATTTAAGGAGTAATTTATTGAGAATTTACCTAGTAATTTGCTTAGAATTTATTAAATAATTTACAGATAATTTACTGTGTTATTTTCTTGGAATTTACAGAGTAATTTTCTAATAATTTACTGAGTAATTGACCAAGGATTTTTTGAGAACTTATCGATAATTAACTGAGTAATTTACTGGGAATTTACCTAGTAATTTACAGATAAATTTAGTGAGTAATTCATCGAATAATTTACTATGAATTTACTTAGTAATTTATTTAGAATTTACTCAGTAAATTACTAAGAGTTTATTGAGAATTTGTTGAGTAATTTTCTAGGAACTTACCAATCATTTACGAAGCAATTTACTGAGAATTTACCGAGTTATTTACCACGAATTTACTATAACTTTAATGGTAATTTGCTGAGTAATTTATTGAGAATTTACTGTGAATTTAATGAGTAATTTACTCATAATTTACTGAGAATTTTCTTAGAATTTATTGAAAATTTTCAGAGTAATTTACTTTTTTATTTATTGAGTAATGCACTGATAATTAACTGAGTAATTTATAGAGAATTTATTGAAAATTTAACGAATAATTTACAGAGTAATTTGCTGAGTAATTTTTTAAAAAAATTCTGTGAATTTACTGAGTAATTTACCAAGAATTTATACAAAATTTTCTAAGAATTTACAAAGTAATTTACTTTTAATTTACTGAGCAATTCACAAAAAATCTTCCAACGATTTTCTAAGAATTTACACAGAATTTTCTTTGAATTTACTGAATAATTTACTGAGAATTTTGCGTGTAATTTATTGAGAATTTTACTGAGTAATTTAACGAGATTTTACTGGGAATTTATTGAGTAATTTACTAAGAATCTATCGATAATTTACTAAGTAATTTACTGAGATTTTACTGCGAATTGACTGAGAAATTTACTGATAAATTGTTAAGTTCTTCACTGGGTAATTTAGGTTGAAATTTCTAAGTAATTGATTGAGAATTTACTGAGTAAGTTACTAAAATTTATTGATAATTTACTTAGACTTTCTGGATTAATTTATTGAGAATTTACTAAGTAATGTACTTAGAATTTATTGAACAATTTAATGAGAATTTACAGGAAATTCACTAATTAATGTTTGAATAATTTACTTAGTAATTTACTGAGAATTAACAAAGTAATTCACGAATTTTTTTTTGATAATTTTATGAGTAATTTACCAAGAATTTATATAGAATTTTCTGGGAAATTATTGAAAATTTTATGAGTAATTTATTTAGAATTTATTAAATAATTTACTGAAAATTTATAGATAATTTACAAAGTAATTTACGGAGAATTTATTGAAAACTTAACGAGTAATTTATTTACGAATTTACGGAGTAATTTGCTGAATAATTTACTAAGAAATTACTTTGAATTTACATAGAATTTTCTGAGAATTCATTGGGTAATTTACTCATAATTTACTGATTAATTCACAAAAAATATTCTTGTAATTTTTTGAGAATTTACTCAGAATTTTCTGATAAATTACTAAGAATTTGCTGAATAATTTATAGAGAATTTTTCGTGTAATTTACTGAGAAATTTCCTGAGTAATTTAGTGAGAATTTACTAAGTAATTTACTGGTAATTAACTGAGTAATTAACAGAGAATTTACCAATAATTTACTGAGTAATTTACAGAGAATTTATCGGGTAATTTACTGATAAATTACTGAATAATTCACTCATTAATTTACTGAGAATTTACCCAGTATTTTGCTTAGAATTTATTAAATAATTTAAAGATAATTTACTGTGTTATTTTCTTGGAATTTACAGAGTAATTTTCTAATAATTTACTGAGTAATTGACCAAGGATTTTTTGAGAACTTATCGATAATTAACTGAGTAATTTACTGGAAATTTACCTAGTAATTTACAGATAAATTTAGTGAGTAATTCACCGAATAATTTACTATGAATTTACCTAGTAATTTATTTAGAATTTACTCAGTAAATTACTAAGAGTTTATTGAGAATTTGTTGAGTAATTTTCTAGGAACTTACCAATCATTTACGAAGCAATTTACTGAGAATTTACCGAGTTATTTACCACGAATTTACTATAACTTTAATGGTAATTTGCTGTGTAATTTATTGAGAATTTACTGTGAATTTAATGAGTAATTTACTCATAATTTACTGAGAATTTTCTTAGAATTTATTGAAAATTTTCAGAGTAATTTACTTTTTTATTTATTGAGTAATTCACCGATAATTAACTGAGTAATTTATAGAGAATTTATTGAACATTTAACGAATAATTTACAGAGTAATTTGCTGAATGATTTTTTAAAAAAATTCTGTGAATTTACTGAGTAATTTACCAAGAATTTATAGAAAATTTTCTGAGAATTTACAGAGTAATTTACTCATAATTTACTGAGCAATTCACAAAAAAGTTTGTAATGATTTTCTAAGAATTTACACAGAATTTTCTTTGAATTTACTGAATAATTTACTGAGAATTTTGCGTGTAATTTATTGAGAATTTTACTGAGTAATTTAACGAGATTTTACTGGGAATTTATTGAGTAATTTACTAAGAATCTACCGATAATTTACTGAGATTTTACTGCGAATTGACTGAGAAATTTACTGATAAATTGTTAAGTTCTTCACTGGGTAATTTAGGTTGAAATTTCTAAGTAATTTATTGAGAATTTACTGAGTAAGTTACTAAGAATTTATTGATAATTTACTTAGACTTTCTGGATTAATTTATTGAGAATTTACTAAGTAATGTACTTAGAATTTATTGAATAATTTAATGAGAATTTACAGGAAATTCACTAATTAATGTTCGAATAATTTACTGAGTAATTTGCTGAGAATTAACAAAGTAATTCACGAATTTTTTTTTGATAATTTTATGAGTAATTTACCAAGAATTTATACAGAATTTTCTGGGAAATTATTGAAAATTTTATGAGTAATTTATTTAGAATTTATTAAATAATTTACTGAAAATTTACAGATAATTTACAAAGTAATTTACGGAGAATTTATTGAAAACTTAACGTATAGCGATCCCGGGTTTATCCTTGTTGTACAGTGATCCGGACATGGGTCCGTGGATGTTGGTAGTTGTTTATTATCTTGTTTGCATCCTCTTTACTTCATATTTGAATTATAGGATGTGTTGGGCAGGTTTGTTACAGGTTGGTTGTGTTTGGGAGCCTAGTGTTGTTGCCCAGATTTTTGGACCTTCGCTCGAGCGAGGAGTTGGTCGCTCGAGCGAGAGTGAGGTTCGTGTCTGGTGGGTCGAGCCAGGGTGGATTCGCTCGAGCGAGTGTTGCGTCTGGTTCTGGACCTGAGAGTTGCCTTTCTTGGCTCGAGCGAGCTTCCTTCGCTCGAGCGGTCTGGGTTTTTCTTCGCTCGATCGAGAACTTCTTGGCTCGAGCGAGAGTTTTCTGTGTCTGGTCGCTCGAGCGACCAAGTCTTCGCTCGAGCGAGAGTGTTTTATATCAGCGGACAGTAGCGATTTTAAACTTCATTTTTTCACTTTCTTTTTGATCCAAAACCTAGATCCGAGATCCTCTCTCTCTACACTTATATTCTCTCTAAGAATTGATCTCCCTAGAGTGTGAATCTAGCCTAGGGCCTTTGTTAAAAAGATAGAGGGCATTGAGAGCTTCCTTTTAATCTGAAAAAGTTGGGATTTGGAGCACGTTGGTCTTCGAGTCTTCATCTCCTTTTTGGCTCAAACTTCGAGGTAGGGATATCCTACTCCTCTCTATGGATTTTGTCTCTAAATTTTGGTATTTTGAGATGTTGGGGTTGGTTTGGTAATTTTGTGAAAGTTTGGGGCTTTTGTGTGATTTTACAAAAGTTGGGGTTTTATTCATAATAAACCTAGATGCATGTTTGGCATAGGGGAATGGAATTGATGTTAAATCATTGATGAAAATGGGACCTAAGGGTTGAAATGTTAATTATGGGAATTGACCTAATTACATTGTTTAATTAATTGGGATAATTAATTGTGAGGAGTAAGGAAATGAAATGTTGATTGAATATCCATTGTGCATTTATTTTCTGTTTAGAAATAACTGCTTTGGGCTATCGGTGGAGGATAGTCGTGATTGTTGTAGACAATGCATGATGATTAGGCAAACTAAAACTAATCAATGAAATGTGTCATGGAACTTGACGGTTGATAGAATACATTAACTTTATGTATTGAGTGATTGTATATAGAACCAATGTGTTTATATACGTTATGTGTAGAGGAGGAGATAGGGGATGTACTCCACGGTTTAGGGAAAGATAGGGGATGTACCTCTAAACCGGATAGTGTTGGGAGAAGATAGGGAATGAACTCCGTAGATACAGCTCATATGCTTGTCTAGTAGTGAAGATAGAGCTTATATGCTTATCTTTGTGAAGTGTGGATATAGCTTTTATGCTTATCTGTGGATATTGTGGTTATACATATCTGTTGTAGAATGTGGATATAGCTTATATGCTTATCTGTGAATGTGGATATTGTTGTTATACATATCTGTTGAGTATGTGGATAGAGTTTATATGCCTATCTATTGAAAAAGGGGAAAATGAAAGGTAACTTGGACTCATAAGTCGCATGACATAAATATATGATTTATGTGATTGTATCAGTGTTGGCCATCTATCAATTGCTAATATTTTAGTCATTGTTCATGGTTGGTTTAGTGTATTTCTACTGGGCTGTGGCTCACCCTATATGGGAATATCATTTTCAGGTGCAGGAAGCATGCCACCTCCAAGGACATAGCTTGGGAGGCTAGAGGAGGACTTAATGTTGTCGTTTTACTTTTTGGTGTATTACATGTAAATACAAGCCAAGGGCTTAATGTGTATGAGTTAGTACTCTTTTGTTGTAACCAAGTATTAACTTGGAAAGCTGTAAGCCCGTAGGGCATTTTGTTTTGATGTTAACATGTAATACTAATGTAATGGAACTCTAATGAATAAGAGAATGTGGTTAGTTTATATATCAACGCATATCTAAATTGTTGGGTTTATTGTTATTATTTTGAGGACGTTACATAACGAGTAATTTATTTACGAATTTACGGAGTAATTTGCTGAATAATTTACTAAGAAATTACTTTGAATTTACATAGAATTTTCTGAGAATTCATTGAGTAATTTACTCATAATTTACTGATTAATTCACAAAAAATATTCTTGTAATTTTTTGAGAATTTACTTAGAATTTTCTGATAAATTACTAAGAATTTGCTGAATAATTTATAGAGAATTTTACGTGCAATTTACTGAGAAATTTCCTGAGTAATTTAGTGAGAATTTACTAAGTAATTTACTGAGTAATTAACAGAGAATTTACCAATAATTTACTGAGTAATTTACAGAGAATTTATCGGGTAATTTACTGATAAATTACTGAATAATTCACTCATTAATTTACTGAGAATTTAAGGAGTAATTTATTGAGAATTTACCCAGTAATTTGCTTAGAATTTATTAAATAATTTACAGATAATTTACTGTGTTATTTTCTTAGAATTTACAGAGTAATTTTCTAATAATTTACTGAGTAATTGACCAAGGATTTTTTGAGAACTTATCGATAATTAACTGAGTAATTTACTGGAAATTTACCTAGTAATTTATAGATAAATTTAGTGAGTAATTCACCGAATAATTTACTATGAATTTACCTAGTAATTTATTTAGAATTTACTCAGTAAATTACTAAGAGTTTATTGAGAATTTGTTGAGTAATTTTCTAGGAACTTACCAATCATTTACGAAGCAATTTACTGAAAATTTACCGAGTTATTTACCACGAATTTACTATAACTTTAATGGTAATTTGCTGAGTAATTTATTGAGAATTTACTGTGAATTTAATGAGTAATTTACTCATAATTTACTGAGAATTTTCTTAGAATTTATTGAAAATTTTCAGAGTAATTTACTTTTTTATTTATTGAGTAATTCACCGATAATTAACTGAGTAATTTATAGAGAATTTATTGAAAATTTAACGAATAATTTACAGAGTAATTTGCTGAGTAATTTTTTAAAAAAATTCTGTGAATTTACTGAGTAATTTACCAAGAATTTATAGAAAATTTTCTGAGAATTTACAGAGTAATTTACTCATAATTTACTGAGCAATTCACAAAAAAGTTTGTAATGATTTTCTAAGAATTTACACAGAATTTTCTTTGAATTTACTGAATAATTTACTGAGAATTTTGCGTGTAATTTATTGAGAATTTTATTGAGTAATTTAACGAGATTTTACTGGGAATTTATTGAGTAATTTACTAAGAATCTACCGATAATTTACTGAGTAATTTACTGCGAATTGACTGAGAAATTTACTGATAAATTGTTAAGTTATTCACTGGGTAATTTAGGTTGAAATTTCTAAGTAATTTATTGAGAATTTACTGAGTAAGTTACTAAGAACTTATTGATAATTTACTTAGACTTTCTGGATTAATTTATTGAGAATTTACTAAGTAATGTACTTAGAATTTATTGAATAATTTAATGAGAATTTACAGGAAATTCACTCATTAATGTTCGAATAATTTACTGAGTAATTTACTGAGAATTAACAAAGTAATTCACGAATTTTTTTTTGATAATTTTATGAGTAATTTACGAAGAATTTATACAAAATTTTCTGGGAAATTATTGAAAATTTTATGAGTAATTTATTTAGAATTTATTAAATAATTTACTGAAAATTTACAGATAATTTACAAAGTAATTTACGGAGAATTTATTGAAAACTTAACGAGTAATTTATTTACGAATTTACGGAGTAATTTGCTGAATAATTTACTAAGAAATTACTTTGAATTTACATAGAATTTTCTGAGAATTCATTGAGTGATTTACTCATAATTTACTGATTAATTCACAAAAAATATTCTTGTAATTTTTTGAGAATTTACTCAGAATTTTCTGATAAATTACTAAGAATTTGCTGAATAATTTATAGAGAATTTTACGTGCAATTTAATGAGAAATTTCCTGAGTAATTTAGTGAGAATTTACTAAGTAATTTACTGGTAATTTACTGAGTAATTAACAGAGAATTTACCAATAATTTACTGAGTAATTTACAGAGAATTTATCGGGTAATTTACTGATAAATTACTGAATAATTCACTCATTAATTTGCTGAGAATTTAAGGAGTAATTTATTGAGAATTTACCCAGTAATTTGCTTAGAATTTATTAAATAATTTACAGATAATTTACTGTGTTATTTTCTTGGAATTTACAGAGTAATTTTCTAATAATTTACTGAGTAATTTACCAAGGATTTTTTGAGAACTTATCGATAATTAACTGAGTAATTTACTGGGAATTTACCTAGTAATTTACAGATAAATTTAGTGAGTAATTCACCGAATAATTTACTATGAATTTACCTAGTAATTTATTTAGAATTTACTCAGTAAATTACTAAGAGTTTATTGAGAATTTGTTGAGTAATTTTCTAGGAACTTACCAATCATTTACGAAGCAATTTACTGAGAATTTACCGAGTTATTTACCACGAATTTACTATAACTTTAATGGTAATTTGCTGAGTAATTTATTGAGAATTTACTGTGAATTTAATGAGTAATTTACTCATAATTTACTGAGAATTTTCTTAGAATTTATTGAAAATTTTCAGAGTAATTTACTTTTTTATTTATTGAGTAATTCACCGATAATTAACTGAGTAATTTATAGAGAATTTATTGAAAATTTAACGAATAATTTACAGAGTAATTTTGTAACGCCCTCAAAATAATGACATCAAACCCATCAAATAAGACATTCATTGACAAATGAAATAACCACATTCTTCTATTCATCAGAGTTTCATTACAAAAGTATTACATGTTAACAACAAAAGCAAAAATGCCCTACGGGCTTACAGCTTTCCAAGTTAACACTTGGTTACAACAAAAGAGTGCTAACTCATCTACACATTAAGCCCTTGGCTTGAATATACATGTCATACATCAAAAAGGAACTAAAACTACAACAATCTGCTCGCCTTTAGCCTCCCAAGCTATGACCTTGGAGGTGGCATGCTACCTGTACCTGAAAATGATATTCCCATATAGGGTGAGCCACAGCCCAGTAGAAATACACTAAACCAACCATGAACAATGACTAAAAGATTAGCAATTGATAGATGGCCAAACTGATACATCCACATAAATCACATTTTATGTCATCCGACTTATGAGTCCAAGTTACTTTTCATTTTCCCTTTTTCAACAGATAAGCATATAAGCTATATCCACATTCCCAACAGATATGTATAACAATAATATCCCACATTCACAGATAAGCATATAAGCTATATCCACATTCTCAACAGATATGTATAACAACAATATCCCACATTCACAGATAAGCATATAAGCTGTATCCACACTTCACAAAGATAAGCATATTAGCTCTATCTTCACTTCTCTAGACAAGCATATGAGCTGTATCTACGGAGTTCATCCCCTATCTTCTCCCAATACTATCCGGTTTAGAAGTACATCCCCCATCTTCCCCTAAACCGCGGAGTACATCCCCCATCTCCTCCTCTACACATAACGTATACAAACACATTGGTTCTATATACAATCACTCGATACATACAGTTAATGTATTCTATCAACCGTCAAATTTCATGACACATTCCATTGATTAGTTTCCGTTTGCCTAATCATCATGCATTGTCTACAACAATCACGACTATCCTCCACCGATAGCCCAAAGCAATTACTTCTAAACAGAAAATAAATGCACAAATGGATATTCAATCAACATTTCAATTCGGTGTGTGATAAACAATTCAACTACACCCTTTAACCCCATGCACTCCCAATCTCAACAATTCCATTTCATTTCCTCATTTCTCACAATTAATTAACCCAATTAATCAACCAATGTAATTAGGTCATTTTCCATAATTAACATTACAACCCTTAGGTCCCATTTTCATCAATGATTCAACATTTATTCCATTCCTCTATACCAAACTGCATCTAGGTTTATTATAAATAAAACCCCAACTTTTGTAAAATAACACAAAAGCCCCAAACTTTCACAAAATTACCAAACCAACCCCAACATCTCAAAATACCAAAATTTAAAGACAAAATCCATAGAGAGGAGTAGGATATCCCTACCTCAAATTCGGAGCCCCAAGGGAGAAGATGACAAAACCCAACGTGCTCCAAATCCCGAAATTTTCAAATTAAAATATAGCCCTCGACGATCAACAACTTTTTTGTAAAGGCCAAAGATGAGCAAATCACTCCTACTAGATCAAAACCTAGAGAGAATGTAGAGTTCTAGAGTGAGAGGCTCAACAATGGTGTTTTTGGAAAAGTAGGAGAGAGAAGAGAAAGTGAAAAAGTGATTTGAAAAGTCAAAACACGGAACTTAAACCCAGTCACCCCGCTCGAGCGTCAAACACCCCGCTCGAGCGTCACTCACAGACTCCCGCTCGAGCGTCAACCATCCCGCTCAAGCGGCGGATGCACACTCCCAGAACTTTTACAGAACCAGGTCTCCGCTCGAGCTTCCAACTCCCCGCTCGAGCGGCACTCACACAACCCCGCTCGAGCGGCCAACTCCACGCTTGAGCGTCCAACCCTGCACAGGAAATACTGGATGGGTGCAATTCCCGCTCGAGCCCCAGAACCCCCGCTCGAGCGGACAGGTCAAAATCTGGGCAACTAGTTTTGGTTTCTAAACTCAACCAACCTGTAACAAACCTGCCCAACACATCCTATAACTCAAATACGAAGTAAAAGGATGTAAACAAGATAATAATCAACTACCAACATCGACGGACACATGTCCGGATCACTGTACAACAAGGGTAAATCCGGAATCACTATAACCTCCCCCCCTTAAAGAATTTTGTCCCCGAAATTAAGCACAAGTTTTCAAAAATAAGTTTTCCTCCATTTTAAACAATGTTACATTTTAACATTCAACAATTCGACCCATTACCGGTCACCCCCTCCCTTTAACAAGAGGCATTTCGCAATATGTAAACAACATATGTACTTTCAACATGCATCAACATTACGCATTTCCTTTCCAATTTCAACAATATATTCAACATATATAATGTTACATTCAACTTCCATATGAGGCAAGTTCCAAACATACTTCCAACAAACCAAACATTTTCAATGTTTCACAACTTAAGACATATATAAAAGCTCTTAAGTTCAACAATGGTTCAAAATCTAAATACAAGATTACATATCAACAAACAAGTCCGGATATTTTTCGCGGACTTCCAACTCACGTTCCCAAGTGGCTTCCTCCACTCCGTGATGTTTCCACAAGACTTTCACCAAAGGAATGGTCTTGCCACGCAGGACCTGATCCCGCCTATCCAAGACCCGAACCGGTCTCTCCTCATACGAGGCATCCTCATCTACCTCTAAATCGGTCCAATCCAACACATGCGATGGATCCGGCTCATACTTCTGAAGCATACTCACATGAAACACGTCATGCACTCCGGACAACTGCGGCAGTAAGGCTAACCAATAAGCAACCTCGCCAATCCTCTCAAGAATCTCAAAAGGACCAATGAACCGAGGGGATAACTTCCCACTCTTCCCAAACCTCATCAAGCCTCGCCTAGGTGATATCTTCAGAAAGACATGATTACCTACCTCAAACGCCAAAGGCCTCCTCCTATGGTCAGCATAAGATTTCTGACGACTCTGGGCTGTAACAAGCCTCCTACGGATAAGCTCAACTTTCTCCGTCGTCTCCCTAACCAACTCCGGACCCAACAAAGGTGCATCACCCACCTCGGCCCAACACACTGGAGACCTACACGGTCGGCCATACAAGGCCTCAAACGGTGCCATACTGATGCTAGACTGAAAGCTGTTGTTGTAGGCAAACTCTACCAAGGGTAAGTGCCTCTCCCACGTCCCACTGAAGTTCAGGACACAACCCCGAAGCATATCCTCGAGAATCTGAATAGTACGCTCGGACTGCCTGTCAGTCTGAGGATGGTAAGCCGTACTAAAGGTCAACTTAGTGCCCAAGGCACTCTGCAAACTCTGCCACAACCGAGCAGTAAAACGAGGATCTCTATCTGAGACGATCGTCACTGGGACCTCGTGCAACCTCACTATGTCCCGAATATACAAGTCGGCAAGATGATCTACCGAATCTCTCACGCGCATAGGAATGAAGTGCGCCGACTTAGTCAACCGGTCTACAACCACCCAAATAGCATCACTACCCTGCTGAGTCCTCGGAAGACCTACAACGAAGTCCATAGTGACATGCTCCCACTTCCATTCGGCAATAGGCAAGGGTTGCAACAAACCCGCTGGCCTCTGATGCTCGGCCTTCACTTGCTGGCAAGTAAGGCACTTCGATACGAAAACAGCCACATCTCTCTTCATACCTCGCCACCAAAACTGGCGACCCAAATCCTAATACATCTTAGTACCTCCCGGATGCACCGCAAGGCGCGAATGGTGAAACTCTCGGAGTACTTCCTCTCGGCAAGACTCCGGCACAAACAAACGGTCTCGGTATCTCACACTCAGATCGGGATACACCGTCAAACCCTTCTCAACCTTCCCAGTGGAGATCTTCTCTCGGAGGGATTCTACCTCAAGGTCACCTCTCTGTGCTTCTAACACTCGTGTCACAAGTGTAGGCTGCGCAACAACAGAAAACAAGGCCGCAGCCTCAACGGATTCGCCCAGTAGCAAATCAAACTCACCAAGTGCTCCCAACATCTCCCATTCTCGGATGGCTATACTAGCTACATCACTAATGGATTTCCTACTAAGGGCATCGGCCACAACATTGGCCTTTCCCGGATGATAGTGCAACTCAAAATCATAATCCTCGATGAACTCCATCCACCTTCTCTGCCTCAAATTCAAGTCTCTCTGTGTAAACAGATACTTCAAACTCTTGTGGTCCGAGAACACTTCGAACCTCTCACCATAAAGGTAATGCCTCCAGATTTTCAAGGCAAAGATCATAGCCGCTAACTCTAGGTCGTGTGTAGGGTAATTCTTCTCGTGTATTTTCAACTGACGTGAGCCATAAGCTACCACTTTCCCCTCCTACATCAACACACAACCCAAACCCTCTCGTGAGGCATCACAATAAACCGCATAACCCAACCCTCTCTCCGGAATAATCAACATCGGAGCGGTGGTCAATCTAACCTTCAGCTCTTGGAACGACTTTTCACAAGTCTCACTCCACACAAACTTGACTCCCTTCCGAGTCAGTCTAGTCAACGGTGACGCTAACCTGGAGAAATCTCTCACAAACCGGCGGTAATACCCAGCCAATCCCAGAAAACTGCGGATCTCAAACACACTCTTAGGCTGTGCCCAATCTTGCACTGCCTCTACCTTGGATGTATCAACAGACACTCCTTCCCCGGATACCACGTGGCCTAAGAATTTGACTTCCCTCAGCCAAAACTCACACTTCCCAAACTTGGCATACAGCCTATGGGCTCTAAGCAACTCAAGCACCACTCTCAAGTGTTCCTCGTGCTCCTCCTCAGAAGGCGAATAGATAAGAATGTCGTCCACGAAAACGACTACAAATCGATCCAAGAATTCCCGGAAGATCCGGTTCATCAAGTCCATAAAAACTGCTGGTGCATTGGTAAGCCCAAATGGCATCACCAGAAACTCATAGTGGCCATACCGCGTACGGAATGCCGTCTTCGGAATATCCTCCTCCCTGACCCTCAACTGGTGGTAACCTGATCTCAAGTCTATTTTAGAGAAACAACGGGAACCCTTCAACTGGTCAAACAAATCATCTATACGGGGCATAGGGTACTTATTCTTAACCGTAGCCCGATTCAACTTCCGGTAGTCTATACACAATCTCAAGGCACCATCTTTCTTTTTAGCAAAGAGGGCCGGTGCTCCCCACGGTGAAACACTAGGGCGAACAAAACCCTTATCTAGCAATTCCTGGAGCTGAACTTTCAACTCAACCAACTCTGCTGGAGCAAAACGGTAAGGTGCCATAGAAATCGGCGCCGTGCCGGGCACTAGATCAATAGAGAACTCTATCTCTCGGTGAGGTGGCAAACTAACAAGATCTTCGGGAAAGACATCCGAATACTCACAAACCACCCTCGGCAATACAAGCTGGGTCTCACCACTCTCACCTCTCTCAAAGCTAGCAAGTAGACCACTAAGCTCACTTCGCCCTCGCGAATCATACCCCGGTGGTAAAACACAACCAACCCGGTCTCCCAAGAAATGGAACCACTTCCCGCTCAAGGTACATAACGTGACCCTCTGGCGGTAGCAATCGATAACAGCCCGGTATGACGATAGCCAGTCCATACCCAAAATAACATCAAAACCCTTCATGGGCATGACAACAAACGGAAAAGGAAGCCTATGGTCGGCGACCTCTATATCACAACCTCTAACACCTTGTTTCAAGATCAACTCACCACCCAAAGGCGATACCACACAAATAGGAGATGCTAATTGTGCCAACTCCAATTCTAAAACAGATGCAAATGCAGCAGATACAAAAGAATGAGATGCACCCGTGTCAATCAACACACTAACAACCGAGTTGCAAAACAGAAAAGTACCTCTCACTACCGATGGAGCCGGTACTAAATCCTTTGCGGTAATAGCATACACGCGCCCTGTAGGCCCTTGGTATACCTGCTCACCTCTAGGAGCATACAACTGTTGCACTGACTGGGACGACGAAGCCCCCGGATTGGCCCTCGAGGCCTGCACAGACTGAGCTAGCTGAAATCCCTGCGTCTGTCTAGAACCAGACGCTCCCGAAGTGGCACTCAACTGCGGGCAAAACCTCTTCAGGTGCCCAGGCTGTCCACACTGATAACAAGATAAGGGCTGCCCCCTACCCAAACTCTGACTCTGCGGTCTAGCCGAAGAAGAAGCAGCTCTCTAACCCCCACCTTTCTGCGGGCAAACTGAAACCTTGTGACCCAGCTGGCCACACTTGTAACAAGCAAACTCCCCCTGATTGCCTCTCCCCGAGCCTGCACTCGGCACTGGAAAGGTCGATCTAGAAACTGCACCCTGAGGCTGTTGAGGGTTATAAACCCTCTGCCTCCTGCCATCACCCTGGCCATCTTGGCCCCTCTTGGAGCCCCTCTGCTCTTCCTCCTCTTCCTGCATCATAATTTCCATATGAGCAGCGGCATCTACCAGGTGTCTATACTCTCGGATGTAAGACCCACCAACTCTCAACTTGAGGCCCCGCCTCAACTTCCGCTCAAACTCATAGCAACGGCGTTCCTCAGACGCCACCAGTTCAGGTGCAAACCTAGACAGACTGGTAAAAGTAGCCTCAAACTCGGCCACTGACAAGCCCTGCTGTTTAAGCCGGCTAAACTGATCCCTCAGCTTCTCCCTAGCTGCTGCAGACAAAAACCTCTCCTGAAAAGCATTCACAAACGCCTCCCATGTACCACCAACATGAGCCTTCTCGTACTTCCACCTTTGACCCGCATCTCCCTTCAGTTAGAAGGATGCCAAGGTCACTTTCAGTGCTCCGTCCTCGATGCCAAGCATCTCAAACGTCTTACTCATTTGCTCTAGCCACTCATCAGCCTTCAGTGGCTCCTTCGGATCCTCGATGAATTCATCCGGATTAGACCGGAAAAACTTCCTCTTCAAGAAAGAAGGACCTGCCTCAGCCGCCTGATTCCCAGCTCTAAGAATACCCAAAGCTCCTGCTATCTCTCTGGCCAAGGCACCCATGGCCTGCTGACCCACTGGCTCGGCCACATTGGCCTGGCCAACTCCCTCCTGCACTACCGGAACCTCCTCTAGTAACGGTACTTCCTGCCTCGCAGGCCTACCATGCCTAGCACCTCTTCCTCGTCCTGACATCCTAATAAAGGTGATACAGAACGTTAGCACATTCACAAATGTGCCGAAACTAAACACTCACGTCCTAATGCATGGACAACTGTAATTCACTCCACGTAAGCACATAAACACATAAGCACTTACGAATTTCATCTCCGGATAATGATAGTCCCAAGGCATTACTAGAGTTCCGGTTAGAAACAGCATTGATCAAGTGCCTTTCCAACAAGACTCCCAGAAACCCAAGGATCCAATCAACATCCTAGAAATTAAATCCCATACCCACATAGTCACATAAGCATGTTATCAATCAAGCACATAGCATAAGATACTACCTCTAAGTCTCTATCAAGCAAGACAAACCCATTGTGATACTAATCACTTCCCACGTACCCAAAGTATTCGAACTCGGTACGCTCTGATACCAAGTTGTAACGCCCTCAAAATAATGACATCAAACCCATCAAATAAGACATTCATTGACAAATGAAATAACCACATTCTTCTATTCATCAGAGTTTCATTACAAAAGTATTACATGTTAACAACAAAAGCAAAAATGCCCTACGGGCTTACAGCTTTCCAAGTTAACACTTGGTTACAACAAAAGAGTGCTAACTCATCTACACATTAAGCCCTCGGCTTGAATATACATGTAATACATCAAAAAGGAACTAAAACTACAACAATCTGCTCGCCTCTAGCCTCCCAAGCTATGACCTTGGAGGTGGCATGCTACCTGTACCTGAAAATGATATTCCCATATAGGGTGAGCCACAGCCCAGTAGAAATACACTAAACCAACCATGAACAATGACTAAAAGATTAGCAATTGATAGATGGCCAACACTGATACATCCACATAAATCACATTTTATGTCATCCGACTTATGAGTCCAAGTTACTTTTCATTTTCCCTTTTTCAACAGATATGCATATTAGCTCTATCATCATCTCAACAGATATGTATAAAAACTATATCCCACATTCACAGATAAGCATATAAGCTATATCCACATTCCCAACAGATATGTATAACAACAATATCCCACATTCATAGATAAGCATATAAGCTATATCCACATTCTCAACAGATATGTATAACAACAATATCCCACATTCACAGATAAGCATATAAGCTGTATCCACACTTCACAAAGATAAGCATATTAGCTCTATCTTCACTTCTCTAGACAAGCATATGAGCTGTATCTACGGAGTTCATCCCCTATCTTCTCCCAATACTATCCGGTTTAGAGGTATATCCCCCATCTTCCCCTAAACCGCGGAGTACATCCCCCATCTCCTCCTCTACACATAACGTATACAAACACATTGGTTCTATATACAATCACTCGATACATACAGTTAATGTATTCTATCAACCGTCAAATTTCATGACACATTCCATTGATTAGTTTCCGTTTGCCTAATCATCATGCATTGTCTACAACAATCACGACTATCCTCCACCGATAGCCCAAAGCAATTACTTCTAAACAGAAAATAAATGCACAAATGGATATTCAATCAACATTTCAATTCGGTGTGTGATAAACAATTCAACTACACCCTTTAACCCCATGCACTCCCAATCTCAACAATTCCATTTCATTTCCTCATTTCTCACAATTAATTATTCCAATTAATCAACCAATGTAATTAGGTCATTTTCCATAATTAACATTACAACCCTTAGGTCCCATTTTCATCAATGATTCAACATTTATTCCATTCCTCTATACCAAACATGCATCTAGGTTTATTATAAATAAAACCCCAATAACACAAAAGCCCCAAACTTTCACAAAATTACCAAACCAACCCCAACATCTCAAAATACCAAAATTTAAAGACAAAATCCATGGAGAGGAGTAGGATATCCCTACCTCAAATTCGGAGCCCCAAGGGAGAAGATGACAAAACCCAACGTGCTCCAAATCCCGAAATTTTCAGATTAAAATGTAGCCCTCGGCGATCAACAACTTTTTTGTAAAGGCCAAAGATGAACAAATCACTCCTACTAGATCAAAACCTAGAGAGAAAGTAGAGTTCTAGAGTGAGAGGCTCAACAATGGTGTTTTTGAAAAAGTAGGAGAGAGAAGAGAAAGTGAAAAAGTGATTTGAAAAGTCAAAACACGGAACTTAAACCCAGTCGCCCCGCTCGAGCGTCAAACACCCCGCTCGAGCGTCACTCACAGACTCCCGCTCGAGCGTCAACCATCCCGTTCGAGCGGCGGACGCACACTCCCAGAACTTTTACAGAACCAGGTCTCCGCTCGAGCTTCCAACTCCCCGCTCGAGCGGCACTCACACAACCCCGCTCGAGCGGCCAACTCCACGCTTGAGCGTCCAACCCTGCACAGGAAATACTGGATGGGTGCAATTCCCGCTCGAGCGCCAGAACCCCTGCTCGAGCGGACAGGTCAAATTCTGGGCAACTAGTTTTGGTTTCTAAACTCAACCAACCTGTAACAAACCTGCCCAACACATCCTATAACTCAAATATGAAGTAAAAGGATGTAAACAAGATAATAATCAACTACCAACATCCACGGACACATGTCCGGATCACTGTACAACAAGGGTAAATCCGGAATCGCTATAACCTCCCACCCTTAAAGAATTTCGTCCCCGAAATTAAGCACAAGTTTTCAAAAATAAGTTTTCCTCCATTTTAAACAATGTTACATTTTAACATTCAACAATTCGACCCATTACCGGTCACCCCCTCCCTTTAACAAGAGGCATTTCACAATATGTAAACAACATATGTACTTTCAACATGCATCAACATTACGCATTTCCTTTCCAATTTCAACAATATATTCAACATATATAATGTTACATTCAACTTCCATATGAGGCAAGTTCCAAACATACTTCCAACAAACCAAACATTTTCAATGTTTCACAACTTAAGACATATATAAAAGCTCTTAAGTTCAACAATAGTTCAAAATCTAAATACAAGATTACATATCAACAAACAAGTCCGGATATTTTTCGCGGACTTCCAACTCACGTTCCCAAGTGGCTTCCTCCACTCCGTGATGTTTCCACAAGACTTTCACCAAAGGAATGGTCTTGCCACGCAGGACCTGATCCCGTCTATCCAAGACCCGAACCGGTCTCTCCTCATACGAGGTATCCTCATCTACCTCTAAATCGGTCCAATCCAACACATGCGATGGATCCGGCTCATACTTCCGAAGCATACTCACATGAAACACGTCATGCACTCCGGACAACTGCGGCGGTAAGGCTAACCGATAAGCAACCTCGCCAATCCTCACAAGAATCTCAAAAGGACCAATGAACCGAGGGGATAACTTCCCACTCTTCCCAAACCTCATCAAGCCTCGCCTAGGTGATATCTTTAGAAAGACATGATCACCTACCTCAAACGCCAAAGGCCTCCTCCTATGGTCAGCATAAGATTTCTGACGACTCTGGGCTGTAACAAGCCTCTTACGGATAAGCTCAACTTTCTCCGTCGTCTCCCTAACCAACTCCGGACCCAACAAAGGTGCATCACCTACCTCGGCCCAACACACTGGAGACCTACACGGTCGGCCATACAAGGCCTCAAACGGTGCCATACCGATGCTAGACTGAAAGCTGTTGTTGTAGGCAAACTCTACCAAGGGTAAGTGCCTCTCCCACGTCCCATTGAAGTCTAGGACACAACCCCGAAGCATATCCTCGAGAATCTGAATAGTACGCTCGGACTGCCCGTCAGTCTGAGGATGGTAAGGCGTACTAAAGGTCAACTTAGTGCCCAAGGCACTCTACAAACTCTGCCACAACCTAGCAGTAAAACGAGGATCTCTATCTGAGACGATCGTCACTAGGACCCCGTGTAACCTCACTATGTCCCGAATATACAAGTCGGCAAGATGATCTACCGAATCTCTCACGCGCATAGGAATGAAGTGCGTCGACTTAGTCAACCGGTCTACAACCACCCAAATAGCATCACTACCCCGCTGAGTCCTCGGAAGACCTACAACGAAGTCCATAGTGACATGCTCCCACTTCCATTCGGCAATAGGCAAGGGTTGCAACAAACCCGCTGGCCTCTGATGCTCGGCCTTCACTTGCTGGCAAGTAAGGCACTTCGATACGAAAACAGCCACATCTCTCTTCATACCCCGCCACCAAAACTGGCGACCCAAATCCTGATACATCTTAGTACCTCCCGGATGCACCGCAAGGCGCGAATGGTGAAACTCTCGGAGTACTTCCTCTCGGCAAGACTCCGGCACAAACAAACGGTCTCGGTATCTCACACTCAGATCGGGATACACCGTCAAACCCTTCTCAACCTTCCCAGTGGAGATCTTCTCTCGGAGGGATTCTACCTCAAGGTCACCTCTCTGTGCTTCTAACACTCGTGTCACAAGTGTAGGTTGCGCAACAACAGAAAACAAGGCCGCAGCCTCAACGGATTCGCCCAGTAGCAAATCAAACTCACCAAGTGCTCCCAACATCTCCCATTCTCGGATGGCTATACTAACTACATCACTAATGGATTTCCTACTAAGGGCATCGGCCACAACATTGGCCTTTCCCGGATGATAGTGCAACTCAAAATCATAATCCTCGATGAACTCCATCCACCTTCTCTGCCTCAAATTCAAGTCTCTCTGTGTAAACAGATACTTCAAACTCTTGTGGTCCGAGAACACTTCGAACCTCTCACCATAAAGGTAATGCCTCCAGATTTTCAAGGCAAAGATCACAGCCGCTAACTCTAGGTCGTGTGTAGGGTAATTCTTCTCGTGTATTTTCAACTGACGTGAGCCATAAGCTACCACTTTCCCCTCCTACATCAACACACAACCCAAACCCTCTCGTGAGGCATCACAATAAACCGCATAACCCAACCCTCTCTCCGGAATAATCAACACCGGAGCGGTGGTCAATCTAACCTTCAGCTCTTGGAACGACTTTTCACAAGTCTCACTCCACACAAACTTGACTCCCTTCCGAGTCAGTCTAGTCAACGGTGACGCTAACCTGGAGAAATCTCTCACAAACCGGCGGTAATACCCAGCCAATCCCAGAAAACTGCGGATCTCAAACACACTCTTAGGCTGTGCCCAATCTTGCACTGCCTCTACCTTGGATGTATCAACAGACACTCCTTCCCCGGATACCACGTGGCCTAAGAATTTGACTTCCCTCAGCCAAAACTCACACTTCCCAAACTTGGCATACAACCTATGGGCTCTAAGCAACTCAAGCACCACTCTCAAGTGTTCCTCGTGCTCCTCCTCAGAAGGAGAATAGATAAGAATGTCGTCCACGAAAACGACTACAAATCGATCAAAGAATTCCCGAAAGATCCGGTTCATCAAGTCCATAAAAACTGCTGGTGCATTGGTAAGCCCAAATGGCATCACCGAAAACTCATAGTGGCCATACCCCGTACGGAATGCCGTCTTCGGAATATCCTCCTCCCTGACCCTCAACTGGTGGTAACCTGATCTCAAGTCTATTTTAGAGAAACAACGGGAACCCTTCAACTGGTCAAACAAATCATCTATACGGGGCATAGGGTACTTATTCTTAACCGTAGCCCGATTCAACTTCCGGTAGTCTATACACAATCTCAAGGCACCATCTTTCTTTTTAGCAAAGAGGGCCGGTGCTCCCCACGGTGAAACACTAGGGCGGACAAAACCCTTATCTAGCAATTCCTGGAGCTGAACTTTCAACTCAACCAACTCTGCTGGAGCAAAACGGTAAGGTGCCATAGAAATCGGCGCCGTGCCGGGCACTAGATCAATAGAGAACTCTATCTCTCGGTGAGGTGGCAAACTAACAAGATCTTCGGGAAAGACATCCGAATACTCACAAACCACCCTCGGCAATACAAGCTGGGTCTCACCACTCTCACCTCTCTCAAAGCTAGCAAGTAGACCACTAAGCTCACTTCGCCCTCGCGAATCATACCCCGGTAGTAAAACACAACCAACCCGGTCTCCCAAGAAATGGAACCACTCCCCGCTCAAGGTACATAACGTGACCCTCTGGCGGTAGCAATCGATAACAGCCCGGTATGACGATAGCCAGTCCATACCCAAAATAACATCAAAACCCTTCATGGGCATGACAACAAACGGAAAAGGAAGCCTATGGTCGGCAACCTCTATATCACAACCTCTAACACCTTGTTTCAAGATCAACTCACCACCCAAAGGCGATACCACACAAATAGGAGATGCTAATTGTGCCAACTCCAATTCTAAAACAGATGCAAATGCAGCAGATACAAAAGAATGAGATGCACCCGTGTCAATTAACACACTAGCAACCGAGTTGCAAAATAGAAAAGTACCTCTCACTACCGATGGAGCCGGTACTAAATCCTGCGCGGTAATAGCATACACGCGCCCTGTAGGCCCCTGGTCTACCTGCTCACCTCTAGGAGCATACGACTGTTGCACTGACTGGGACGACGAAGCCCCCGGATTGGCCCTCGAGGCCTGCACAAACTGAGCTGGCTGAAATCCCTGCGTCTGTCTAGAACCAGACGCTCCCGAAGTGGCACTCAACTGCGGGCAAAACCTCTTCAGGTGCCCAAGTTGTCCACACTGATAACAAGATAAGGGCTGCCCCCTGCCCAAACTCTAACTCTACGGTCTAGCCGAAGAAGAAGCAGCTCTCTGACCCCCACCTTTCTGCGGGCAAACTGAAACCTTGTGACCCAGCAGGCCACACTTGTAACAAGCAAACTCCCCCTGATTGCCTCTCCCCGAGCCTGCACTCGGCACTGGAAAGGTCAATCTAGAAACTGCACCCTGAGACTGCTGAGGGTTATAACCCCTCTGCCTCCTGCCATCAGCCTGGCCATCTTGGCCCCTCTTGGAGCCCCTCTGCTCTTCCTCCTCTTCCTGCATCATAATTTCCATATGAGCAGCGGCATCTACCAGGTGTCTATACTCTCGGATATAAGACCCACCAACTCTCAACTTGAGGCCCCGCCTCAACTTCCGCTCAAACTCATAACAACGGCGTTCCTCAGACGCCACCAGTTCAGGTGCAAACCTAGACAGACTGGTAAAAGTAGCCTCAAACTCGGCCACTGACAAGCCCTGCTGTTTAAGCCGGCTAAACTGATCCCTCAGCTTCTCCCTAGCTGCTGTAGACAAAAACCTCTCCTGAAAAGCATTCACAAACGCCTCCCATGTACCACCAACACGAGCCTTCTCGTACTTCCACCATTGACCCGCATCTCCCTTCAGTTGGAAGGATGCCAAGGTCACTTTCAGTGCTCCGTCCTCGATGCCAAGCATCTCGAACGTCTTACTCATTTGCTCTAGCCACTCATCAGCCTTCAGTGGCTCCTTCGGATCCCCGATAAATTCATCCGGATTAGACCGGAAAAACTCCCTTTTCAAGAAAGAAGGCCCTGCCTCAGCCGCCTAATTCCCAGCTCTAAGAATACCCAAAGCTCCTGCTATCTCTCTGGCCAAGGCACCCATGGCCTGCTGACCCACTGGCTCAGCCACATTGGCCTGGCCAACTCCCTCCTGCACTGCCGGAACCTCCTTTGGTAACGGTACTTCCTGCCTCGCAGGCCTACCACGCCTAGCACCTCTTCCTCGTCCTGACATCCTAATAAAGGTGATACAGAACGTTAGCACATTCACAAATGTGCCGAAACTAAACACTCACGTCCTAATGCATGGACAATTGTAATTCACTCCACGTAAGCACATAAACACATAAGCACTTACGAATTTCATCTCCGGATAATGATAGTCCCGAGGCATTACTAGAGTTCTGGTTAGAAACAGCATTGATCAAGTGCCTTTCCAACAAGACTCCGAGAAACCCAAGGATCCAATCAACATCCTAGAAATTAAATCCCATACCCACATAGTCACATAAGCATGTTATCAATCAAGCACATAGCATAAGATACTACCTCTAAGTCTCTATCAAGCGAGACAAACCCATTGTGATACTAATCACTTCCCATGTACCCAAAGTATTCGAACCCGGTACGCTCTGATACCAAGTTGTAACGCCCTCAAAATAATGACATCAAACCCATCAAATAAGACATTCATTGACAAATGAAATAACCACATTCTTCTATTCATCAGAGTTTCATTACAAAAGTATTACATGTTAACAACAAAAGCAAAAATGCCCTACGGGCTTACAGCTTTCCAAGTTAACACATGGTTACAACAAAAGAGTGCTAACTCATCTACACATTAAGCCTTCGGCTTGAATATACATGTAATACATCAAAAAGGAACTAAAACTACAACAATCTGCTCGCCTCTAGCCTCCCAAGCTATGACCTTGGAGGTGGCATGCTACCTGTACCTGAAAATGATATTCCCATATAGGGTGAGCCACAGCCCAGTAGAAATACACTAAACCAACCATGAACAATGACTAAAAGATTAGCAATTGATAGATGGCCAACACTGATACATCCACATAAATCACATTTTATGTCATCCGACTTATGAGTCCAAGCTACTTTTCATTTTCCCTTTTTCAACAGATATGCGTATTAGCTCTATCATCATCTCAACAGATATGTATAAAAACTATATCCCACATTCACAGATAAGCATATAAGCTATATCCACATTCCCAACAGATATGTATAACAACAATATCCCACATTCACAGATAAGCATATAAGTTATATCCACATTCTCAACAGATATGTATAACAACAATATCCCACATTCACAGATAAGCATATAAGCTGTATCCACACTTCACAAAGATAAGCATATTAGCTCTATCTTCACTTCTCTAGACAAGCATATGAGCTGTATCTACGGAGTTCATCCCCTATCTTCTCCCAATACTATCCGGTTTAGAGGTACATCCCCCATCTTCCCCTAAACCGCGGAGTACCTCCCCCATCTCCTCCTCTACACATAACGTATACAAACACATTGGTTCTATATACAATCACTCGATACATACAGTTAATGTATTCTATCAACCGTCAAATTTCATGACACATTCCATTGATTAGTTTCCGTTTGCCTAATCATCATGCATTGTCTACAACAATCACGACTATCCTCCACCGATAGCCCAAAGCAATTATTTCTAAACAGAAAATAAATGCACAAATGGATATTCAATCAACATTTCAATTCAGTGTGTGATAAACAATTCAACTACACCCTTTAACCCCATGCACTCCCAATCTCAACAATTCCATTTCATTTCCTCATTTCTCACAATTAATTATCCCAATTAATCAACCAATGTAATTAGGTCATTTTCCATAATTAACATTACAACCCTTAGGTCCCATTTTCATCAATGATTCAACATTTATTCCATTCCTCTATACCAAACATGCATCTAGGTTTATTATAAATAAAACCCCAACTTTTATAAAATAACACAAAAGCCCCAAACTTTCACAAAATTACCAAACCAACCCCAACATTTCAAAATACCAAAATTTAAAGACAAAATCCATAGAGAGGAGTAGGATATCCCTACCTCAAATTCGGAGCCCCAAGGGAGAAGATGACAAAACCCAACGTGCTCCAAATTCTGAAATTTTCAGATTAAAATGTAGCCCTCGACGATCAACAACTTTTTTGTAAAGGCCAAAGATGAGCAAATCACTCCTACTAGATCAAAACCTAGAGAGAAGGTAGAGTTCTAGAGTGAGAGGCTCAACAATGGTGTTTTTGGAAAAGTAGGAGAGAGAAGAGAAAGTGAAAAAGTGATTTGAAAAGTCAAAACACGAAACTTAAACCCAGTCACCCCGCTCGAGCGTCAAACACCCCGCTCGAGCGTCACTGACGCTCGAGCGTCAACCATCCCGCTCGAGCGGCGGATGCACACTCCCAGAACTTTTACAGAACCAGGTCTTCACTCGAGCTTCCAACTCCCCGCTCGAGCGGCACTCACACAACCCCGCACGAGCGGCCAACTCCATGCTCGAGCGTCCAACCCTGCACAGGAAATACTGGATGGGTGCAATTCCCGCTCGAGCGCCAGAACCCCCGCTCGAGCGGACAGGTAAAAATCTGGGCAACTAGTTTTGGTTTCTAAACTCAACCAACCTGTAACAAACCTGCCCAACACATCCTATAACTCAAATACGAAGTAAAAGGATGTAAACAAGATAATAATCAACTACCAACATCCACGGACACATGTCCGGATCACTGTACAACAAGGGTAAATCCGGGATAGTTATAAATTTGCTGAGTAATTTTTTAAAAAAATTCTATGAATTTACTGAGTAATTTACCAAGAATTTATAGAAAATTTTCTGAGAATTTACAGAGTAATTTACTCATAATTTACTGAGCAATTCACAAAAAAGTTTGTAATGATTTTCTAAGAATTTACACAGAATTTTCTTTGAATTTATTGAATAATTTATTGAGAATTTTGCGTGTAATTTATTGAGAATTTTACTGAGTAATTTAACGAGATTTTACTGGGAATTTATTGAGTAATTTACTAAGAATCTACCGATAATTTACTGAGTAATTTACTGAGATTTTACTGCGAATTGACTGAGAAATTTACTGATAAATTGTTAAGTTATTCACTGGGTAATTTAGGTTGAAATTTCTAAGTAATTTATTGAGAATTTACTGAGTAAGTTACTAAGAACTTATTGATAATTTACTTAGACTTTCTGGATTAATTTATTGAGAATTTACTAAGTAATGTACTTAGAATTTATTGAATAATTTAATGAGAATTTACAGGAAATTCACTAATTAATGTTCGAATAATTTACTGAGTAATTTACTGAGAATTAACAAAGTAATTCACGAATTTTTTTTTGATAATTTTATGAGTAATTTACGAAGAATTTATACAGAATTTTCTGGGAAATTATTGAAAATTTTATGAGTAATTTATTTAGAATTTATTAAATAATTTACTGAAAATTTACAGATAATTTACAAAGTAATTTACGGAGAATTTATTGAAAACTTAACGAGTAATTTATTTACGAATTTAGGGAGTAATTTGCTGAATAATTTACTAAGAAATTACTTTGAATTTACATAGAATTTTCTGAGAATTCATTGAGTAATTTACTCATAATTTACTGATTAATTCACAAAAAATATTCTTGTAATTTTTTGAGAATTTACTCAGAATTTTCTGCTAAATTACTAAGAATTTGCTGAATAATTTATGGAGAATTTTACGTGCAATTTACTGAGAAATTTCCTGAGTAATTTAGTGAGAATTTACTAAGTAATTTACTGGTAATTTACTGATTAATTAACAGAGAATTTACCAATAATTTACTGAGTAATTTACAGAGAATTTATCGGGTAATTTACTGATAAATTACTGAATAATTCACTCATTAATTTGCTGAGAATTTAAGGAGTAATTTATTGAGAATTTACCCAGTAATTTGCTTAGAATTTATTAAATAATTTACAGATAGTTTACTGTGTTATTTTCTTGGAGTTTATAGAGTAATTTTCTAATAATTTACTGATTAATTTACTGAGTAATTGACCAAGGATTTTTTGAGAACTTATCGATAATTAACTGAGTAATTTACTGGGAATTTACCTAGTAATTTACAGATAAATTTAGTGAGTAATTCACCGAATAATTTACTATGAATTTACTTAGTAATTTATTTAGAATTTACTCAGTAAATTACTAAGAGTTTATTGAGAATTTGTTGAGTAATTTTCTAGGAACTTACCAATCATTTACGAAGCAATTTACTGAGAATTTACCGAGTTATTTACCACGAATTTACTATAACTTTAATGGTAATTTGCTGAGTAATTTATTGAGAATTTATTGTGAATTTAATGAGTAATTTACTCATAATTTACTGAGAATTTTCTTAGAATTTATTGAAAATTTTCAGAGTATTTTACTTTTTTATTTATTGAGTAATTCACCGATAATTAACTGAGTAATTTATAGAGAATTTATTGAACATTTAACGAATAATTTACAGAGTAATTTGCTGAGTAATTTTTTAAAAAAATTCTGTGAATTTACTGAGTAATTTACCAAGAATTTATAGAAAATTTTCTGAGAATTTACAGAGTAATTTACTCATAATTTACTGAGCAATTCACAAAAAAGTTTGTAATGATTTTCTAAGAATTTACACAGAATTTTCTTTGAATTTACTGAATAATTTACTGAGAATTTTGCGTGTAATTTATTGAGAATTTTACTGAGTAACGAGATTTTACTGGGAATTTATTGAATAATTTACTAAGAATCTACCGATAATTTACTGAGTAATTTACTGAGATTTTACTGCGAATTGACTGAGAAATTTACTGATAAATTGTTAAGTTCTTCACTGGGTAATTTAGGTTGAAATTTCTAAGTAATTTATTGAGAATTTACTGAGTAAGTTACTAAGAATTTATTGATAATTTACTTAGACTTTCTGGATTAATTTATTGAGAATTTACTAAGTAATGTACTTAGAATTTATTGAATAATTTAATGAGAATTTACAGGAAATTCACTAATGAATGTTCGAATAATTTACTGAGTAATTTACTGAGAATTAACAAAGTAATTCACGAATTTTTTTTTGATAATTTTATGAGTAATTTACGAAGAATTTATACAGAATTTTCTGGGAAATTATTGAAAATTTTATGAGTAATTTATTTAGAATTTATTAAATAATTTACTGAAAATTTACAGATAATTTACAAAGTAATTTACGGAGAATTTATTGAAAACTTAACGAGTAATTTATTTACGAATTTACGGAGTAATTTGCTGAATAATTTACTAAGAAATTACTTTGAATTTACATAGAATTTTCTGAGAATTCATTGAGTAATTTACTCAAAATTTACTGATTAATTCACAAAAAATATTCTTGTAATTTTTTGATAATTTACTCAGAATTTTCTGCTAAATTACTAAGAATTTGCTGAATAATTTATGGAGAATTTTACGTGCAATTTACTGTGAAATTTCCTGAGTAATTTAGTGAGAATTTTCTAAGTAATTTACTGGTAATTTACTGAGTAATTAACAGAGAATTTACCAATAATTTACTGAGTAATTTACAGAGAATTTATCGGGTAATTTACTGATAAATTACTGAATAATTCACTCATTAATTTGCTGAGAATTTAAGGAGTAATTTATTGAGAATTTACCCAGTAATTTGCTTAGAATTTATTAAATAATTTACAGATAGTTTACTGTGTTATTTTCTTGGAATTTACAGAGTAATTTACTGAGTAATTGACCAAGGATTTTTTGAGAACTTATCGATAATTAACTGAGTAATTTACTGGGAATTTACCTAGTAATTTACAGATAAATTTAGTGAGTAATTCACCGAATAATTTACTACGAATTTACTTAGTAATTTATTTAGAATTTACTCAGTAAATTACTAAGAGTTTATTGAGAATTTGTTGAGTAATTTTCTAGGAACTTACCAATCATTTACGAAGCAATTTACTGAGAATTTACCGAGTTATTTACCACGAATTTACTATAACTTTAATGGTAATTTGCTGAGTAATTTATTGAGAATTTACTGTGAATTTAATGAGTAATTTACTCATAATTTACTGAGAATTTTCTTAGAATTTATTGAAAATTTTCAGAGTATTTTACTTTTTTATTTATTGAGTAATTCACCGATAATTAACTGAGTAATTTATAGAGAATTTATTGAACATTTAACGAATAATTTACAGAGTAATTTGCTGAGTAATTTTTTAAAAAAATTCTGTGAATTTACTGAGTAATTTACCAAGAATTTATAGAAAATTTTCTGAGAATTTACAGAGTAATTTACTCATAATTTACTGAGCAATTCACAAAAAAGTTCGTAATGATTTTCTAAGAATTTACACAGAATTTTCTTTGAATTTACTGAATAATTTGCTGAGAATTTTGCGTGTGATTTATTGAGAATTTTACTGAGTAATTTAACGAGATTTTACTGGGAATTTATTGAGTAATTTACTAAGAATCTACCGATAATTTACTGAGATTTTACTGCGAATTGACTGAGAAATTTACTGATAAATTGTTAAGTTCTTCACTGGGTAATTTAGGTTGAAATTTCTAAGTAATTTATTGAGAATTTACTGAGTAAGTTACTAAGAATTTATTGATAATTTACTTAGACTTTCTAGATTAATTTATTGAGAATTTACTAAGTAATGTACTTAGAATTTATTGAATAATTTAATGAGAATTTACAGGAAATTCACTAATTAATGTTCGAATAATTTACTGAGTAATTTACTGAGAATTAACAAAGTAATTCACGAATTTTTTTTTTGATAATTTTATGAGTAATTTACGAAGAATTTATACAGAATTTTCTGGGAAATTATTGAAAATTTTACGAGTAATTTATTTAGAATTTATTAAATAATTTACTGAAAATTTACAGATAATTTACAAAGTAATTTACGGAGAATTTATTGAAAACTTAACGAGTAATTTATTTACGAATTTAGGGAGTAATTTGCTGAATAATTTACTAAGAAATTACTTTGAATTTACATAGAATTTTCTGAGAATTCATTGAGTAATTTACTCATAATTTACTGATTAATTCACAAAAAATATTCTTGTAATTTTTTGAGAATTTACTCAAAATTTTCTGATAAATTACTAAGAATTTGCTGAATAATTTATAGAGAATTTTACGTGCAATTTACTGTGAAATTTCCTGAGTAATTTAGTGAGAATTTACTAAGTAATTTACTGGTAATTTACTGAGTAATTAACAGAGAATTTACAAATAATTTACTGAGTAATTTACAGAGAATTTATCGGGTAATTTACTGATAAATTACTGAATAATTCACTCATTAATTTGCTGAGAATTTAAGGAGTAATTTATTGAGAATTTACCCAGTAATTTGCTTAGAATTTATTAAATAATTTACAGATAGTTTACTGTGTTATTTTCTTGGAATTTACAGAGTAATTTTCTAATAATTTACTGAGTAATTGACCAAGGATTTTTTGAGAACTTATCGATAATTAACTGAGTAATTTACTGGGAATTTACCTAGTAATTTACAAATAAATTTAGTGAGTAATTCACCGAATAATTTACTATGAATTTACTTAGTAATTTATTTAGAATTTACTCAGTAAATTACTAAGAGTTTATTGAGAATTTGTTGAGTAATTTTCTAGGAACTTACCAATCATTTACGAAGCAATTTACTGAGAATTTACCGAGTTATTTACCACGAATTTACTATAACTTTAATGGTAATTTGCTGAGTAATTTATTGAGAATTTACTGTGAATTTAATGAGTAATTTACTCATAATTTACTGAGAATTTTCTTAGAATTTATTGAAAATTTTCAGAGTAATTTACTTTTTTATTTATTGAGTAATTCACCGATAATTAACTGAGTAATTTATAGAGAGTTTATTGAACATTTAACGAATAATTTACAGAGTAATTTGCTGAGTAATTTTTTAAAAAAATTCTGTGAATTTACTGAGTAATTTACCAAGAATTTATAGAAAATTTTCTGAGAATTTACAGAGTAATTTACTCATAATTTACTGAGCAATTCACAAAAAAGTTCGTAATGATTTTCTAAGAATTTACACAGAATTTTCTTTGAATTTACTGAATAATTTGCTGAGAATTTTGCGTGTGATTTATTGAGAATTTTACTGAGTAATTTAACGAGATTTTACTGGGAATTTATTGAATAATTTACTAAGAATCTACCGATAATTTACTGAGTAATTTACTGAGATTTTACTGCGAATTGACTGAGAAATTTACTGAAAAATTGTTAAGTTCTTCACTTGGTAATTTAGGTTGAAATTTCTAAGTAATTTATTGAGAATTTACTGAGTAAGTTACTAAGAATTTATTGATAATTTACTTAGACTTTCTGGATTAATTTATTGAGAATTTACTAAGTAATGTACTTAGAATTTATTGAATAATTTAATGAGAATTTACAGGAAATTCACTAATCAATGTTCGAATAATTTACTGAGTAATTTACTGAGAATTAACAAAGTAATTCACGAATTTTTTTTTGATAATTTTATGAGTAATTTACGAAGAATTTATACAGAATTTTCTGGGAAATTATTGAAAATTTTACGAGTAATTTATTTAGAATTTATTAAATAATTTACTGAAAATTTACAGATAATTTACAAAGTAATTTACGGAGAATTTATTGAAAACTTAACGAGTAATTTATTTACGAATTTAGGGAGTAATTTGCTGAATAATTTACTAAGAAATTACTTTGAATTTACATAGAATTTTCTGAGAATTCATTGAGTAATTTACTCATAATTTACTGATTAATTCACAAAAAATATTCTTGTAATTTTTTGAGAATTTACTCAGAATTTTCTGATAAATTACTAAGAATTTGCTGAATAATTTATAGAGAATTTTACGTGCAATTTACTGAGAAATTTCCTGAGTAATTTAGTGAGAATGTACTAAGTAATTTACTGGTAATTTACTGAGTAATTAACAGAGAATTTACCAATAATTTACTGAGTAATTTACAGAGAATTTATCGGGTAATTTACTGATAAATTACTGAATAATTCACTCATTAATTTGCTGAGAATTTAAGGAGTAATTTATTGAGAATTTACCCAGTAATTTGCTTAGAATTTATTAAATAATTTACAGATAGTTTACTGTGTTATTTTCTTGGAATTTACAGAGTAATTTACTGAGTAATTGACCAAGGATTTTTTGAGAACTTATCGATAATTAACTGAGTAATTTACTGGGAATTTACCTAGTAATTTACAGATAAATTTAGTGAGTAATTCACCGAATAATTTACTACGAATTTACTTAGTAATTTATTTAGAATTTACTCAGTAAATTACTAAGAGTTTATTGAGAATTTGTTGAGTAATTTTCTAGGAACTTACCAATCATTTACGAAGCAATTTACTGAGAATTTACCGAGTTATTTACCACGAATTTACTATAACTTTAATGGTAATTTGCTGAGTAATTTATTGAGAATTTACTGTGAATTTAATGAGTAATTTACTCATAATTTACTGAGAATTTTCTTAGAATTTATTGAAAATTTTCAGAGTATTTTACTTTTTTATTTATTGAGTAATTCACCGATAATTAACTGAGTAATTTATAGAGAATTTATTGAACATTTAACGAATAATTTACAGAGTAATTTGCTGAGTAATTTTTTAAAAAAATTCTGTGAATTTACTGAGTAATTTACCAAGAATTTATAGAAAATTTTCTGAGAATTTACAGAGTAATTTACTCATAATTTACTGAGCAATTCACAAAAAAGTTCGTAATGATTTTCTAAGAATTTACACAGAATTTTCTTTGAATTTACTGAATAATTTGCTGAGAATTTTGCGTGTGATTTATTGAGAATTTTACTGAGTAATTTAACGAGATTTTACTGGGAATTTATTGAATAATTTACTAAGAATCTACCGATAATTTACTGAGTAATTTACTGAGATTTTACTGCGAATTGACTGAGAAATTTACTGAAAAATTGTTAAGTTCTTCACTTGGTAATTTAGGTTGAAATTTCTAAGTAATTTATTGAGAATTTACTGAGTAAGTTACTAAGAATTTATTGATAATTTACTTAGACTTTCTGGATTAATTTATTGAGAATTTACTAAGTAATGTACTTAGAATTTATTGAATAATTTAATGAGAATTTACAGGAAATTCACTAATCAATGTTCGAATAATTTACTGAGTAATTTACTGAGAATTAACAAAGTAATTCACGAATTTTTTTTTGATAATTTTATGAGTAATTTACGAAGAATTTATACAGAATTTTCTGGGAAATTATTGAAAATTTTACGAGTAATTTATTTAGAATTTATTAAATAATTTACTGAAAATTTACAGATAATTTACAAAGTAATTTACGGAGAATTTATTGAAAACTTAACGAGTAATTTATTTACGAATTTAGGGAGTAATTTGCTGAATAATTTACTAAGAAATTACTTTGAATTTACATAGAATTTTCTGAGAATTCATTGAGTAATTTACTCAAAATTTACTGATTAATTCACAAAAAATATTCTTGTAATTTTTTGAGAATTTACTCAGAATTTTCTGATAAATTACTAAGAATTTGCTGAATAATTTATAGAGAATTTTACGTGCAATTTACTGAGAAATTTCCTGAGTAATTTAGTGAGAATGTACTAAGTAATTTGCTGGTAATTTACTGAGTAATTAACAGAGAATTTACCAATAATTTACTGAGTAATTTACAGAGAATTTATCGGGTAATTTACTGATAAATTACTGAATAATTCACTCATTAATTTGCTGAGAATTTAAGGAGTAATTTATTGAGAATTTACCCAGTAATTTGCTTAGAATTTATTAAATAATTTACAGATAGTTTACTGTGTTATTTTCTTGGAATTTACAGAGTAATTTACTGAGTAATTGACCAAGGATTTTTTGAGAACTTATCGATAATTAACTGAGTAATTTACTGGGAATTTACCTAGTAATTTACAGATAAATTTAGTGAGTAATTCACCGAATAATTTACTACGAATTTACTTAGTAATTTATTTAGAATTTACTCAGTAAATTACTAAGAGTTTATTGAGAATTTGTTGAGTAATTTTCTAGGAACTTACCAATCATTTACGAAGCAATTTACTGAGAATTTACCGAGTTATTTACCACGAATTTACTATAACTTTAATGGTAATTTGCTGAGTAATTTATTGAGAATTTACTGTGAATTTAATGAGTAATTTACTCATAATTTACTGAGAATTTTCTTAGAATTTATTGAAAATTTTCAGAGTATTTTACTTTTTTATTTATTGAGTAATTCACCGATAATTAACTGAGTAATTTATAGAGAATTTATTGAACATTTAACGAATAATTTACAGAGTAATTTGCTGAGTAATTTTTTAAAAAAATTCTGTGAATTTACTGGGTAATTTACCAAGAATTTATAGAAAATTTTCTGATAATTTACAGAGTAATTTACTCATAATTTACTGAGCAATTCACAAAAAAGTTCGTAATGATTTTCTAAGAATTTACACAGAATTTTCTTTGAATTTACTGAATAATTTGCTGAGAATTTTGCGTGTGATTTATTGAGAATTTTACTGAGTAATTTAACGAGATTTTACTGGGAATTTATTGAGTAATTTACTAAGAATCTACCGATAATTTACTGAGTAATTTACTGAGATTTTACTGCGAATTGACTGAGAAATTTACTGATAAATTGTTAAGTTCTTCACTGGGTAATTTAGGTTGAAATTTCTAAGTAATTTGTTGAGAATTTACTGAGTAAGTTACTAAGAATTTATTGATAATTTACTTAGACTTTCTGGATTAATTTATTGAGAATTTACTAAGTAATGTACTTAGAATTTATTGAATAATTTAATGAGAATTTACAGGAAATTCACTAATTAATGTTCGAATAATTTACTGAGTAATTTACTGAGAATTAACAAAGTAATTCACGAATTTTTTTTTGATAATTTTATGAGTAATTTACGAAGAATTTATACAGAATTTTCTGGGAAATTATTGAAAATTTTACGAGTAATTTATTTAGAATTTATTAAATAATTTACTAAAAATTTACAGATAATTTACAAAGTAATTTACGGAGAATTTATTGAAAACTTAACGAGTAATTTATTTACGAATTTAGGGAGTAATTTGCTGAATAATTTACTAAGAAATTACTTTGAATTTACATAGAATTTTCTGAGAATTCATTGAGTAATTTACTCATAATTTACTGATTAATTCACAAAAAATATTCTTGTAATTTTTTGAGAATTTACTCAGAATTTTCTGATAAATTACTAAGAATTTGCTGAATAATTTATAGAGAATTTTACGTGCAATTTACTGAGAAATTTCCTGAGTAATTTAGTGAGAATTTACTAAGTAATTTACTGGTAATTTACTGAGTAATTAGCAGAGAATTTACCAATAATTTACTGAGTAATTTACAGAGAATTTATCGGGTAATTTACTGATAAATTACTGAATAATTCACTCATTAATTTGCTGAGAATTTAAGGAGTAATTTATTGAGAATTTACCCAGTAATTTGCTTAGAATTTATTAAATAATTTACAGATAGTTTACTGTGTTATTTTCTTGGAATTTACAGAGTAATTTACTGAGTAATTGACCAAGGATTTTTTGAGAACTTATCGATAATTAACTGAGTAATTTACTGGGAATTTACCTAGTAATTTACAGATAAATTTAGTGAGTAATTCACCGAATAATTTACTACGAATTTACTTAGTAATTTATTTAGAATTTACTCAGTAAATTACTAAGAGTTTATTGAGAATTTGTTGAGTAATTTTCTAGGAACTTACCAATCATTTACGAAGCAATTTACTGAGAATTTACCGAGTTATTTACCACGAATTTACTATAACTTTAATGGTAATTTGCTGAGTAATTTATTGAGAATTTACTGTGAATTTAATGAGTAATTTACTCATAATTTACTGAGAATTTTCTTAGAATTTATTGAAAATTTTCAGAGTATTTTACTTTTTTATTTATTGAGTAATTCACCGATAATTAACTGAGTAATTTATAGAGAATTTATTGAACATTTAACGAATAATTTACAGAGTAATTTGCTGAGTAATTTTTTAAAAAAATTCTGTGAATTTACTGAGTAATTTACCAAGAATTTATAGAAAATTTTCTGAGAATTTACAGAGTAATTTACTCATAATTTACTGAGCAATTCACAAAAAAGTTCGTAATGATTTTCTAAGAATTTACACAGAATTTTCTTTGAATTTACTGAATAATTTGCTGAGAATTTTGCGTGTGATTTATTGAGAATTTTACTGAGTAATTTAACGAGATTTTACTGGGAATTTATTGAGTAATTTACTAAGAATCTACCGATAATTTACTGAGTAATTTACTGAGATTTTACTGCGAATTGACTGAGAAATTTACTGATAAATTGTTAAGTTCTTCACTGGGTAATTTAGGTTGAAATTTCTATGTAATTTATTGAGAATTTACTGAGTAAGTTACTAAGAATTTATTGATAATTTACTTAGACTTTCTGGATTAATTTATTGAGAATTTACTAAGTAATGTACTTAGAATTTATTGAATAATTTAATGAGAATTTACAGGAAATTCACTAATCAATGTTCGAATAATTTACTGAGTAATTTACTGAGAATTAACAAAGTAATTCACGAATTTTTTTTTGATAATTTTATGAGTAATTTACGAAGAATTTATACAGAATTTTCTGGGAAATTATTGAAAATTTTACGAGTAATTTATTTAGAATTTATTAAATAATTTACTAAAAATTTACAGATAATTTACAAAGTAATTTACGGAGAATTTATTGAAAACTTAACGAGTAATTTATTTACGAATTTAGGGAGTAATTTGCTGAATAATTTACTAAGAAATTACTTTGAATTTACATAGAATTTTCTGAGAATTCATTGAGTAATTTACTCATAATTTACTGATTAATTCACAAAAAATATTCTTGTAATTTTTTGAGAATTTACTCAGAATTTTCTGATAAATTACTAAGAATTTGCTAAATAATTTATAGAGAATTTTACGTGCAATTTACTGAGAAATTTCCTGAGTAATTTAGTGAGAATTTACTAAGTAATTTACTGGTAATTTACTGAGTAATTAGCAGAGAATTTACCAATAATTTACTGAGTAATTTACAGAGAATTTATCGGGTAATTTACTGATAAATTACTGAATAATTCACTCATTAATTTGCTGAGAATTTAAGGAGTAATTTATTGAGAATTTACCCAGTAATTTGCTTAGAATTTATTAAATAATCTACAGATAGTTTACTGTGTTATTTTCTAATAATTTACTGAGTAATTTTCTAATAATTTTAAAAAATTTCTGTGAATTTACTGAGTGATTTACAAAGAATTTATAAAAAAATTTCTGAGAATTTACTCATAATTTACTGAGTAATTCGCAAAAAAATTTCTAATGATTTTCTAAGAATTTACACATAATTTTCTAATAATTTACTACGAATTTACTGAATAATTTTTTGAGAATTTTGCGTGTAATTTATTGAGAATTTTACTGAGTAATTTAATCAGAATTTACAGAGTAATTTACTAAGAATCTGCCGATAATTTACAAAGTAATTTATTGAGAATTTACTGCAAATTGACTGAGAAATTTACTGATAAATTGTTAAGTTCTACACTGGGTAATTATAGCGATCCCGGATTTACCCTTGTTGTACAGTGATCCGGACATGTGTCCGTGGAGGTTGGTAGTTGATTATTATCTTGTTTACATCCTTTTTACTTTGTAGTTGAGTTATGGGATGTGTTGGGCAGGTTTGTTACAGGTTGGTTGAGTTTAGAAACCAAAACTAGTTGCCCAGATTTTGACCTGTCCGCTCGAGCGGGGGTTTTGGCGCTCGAGCGGGAATTGCACCCATCCAGTATTTCCTGTGCAGTGTTGGACGCTTGAGCGTGGGATTGGCCGCTCGAGCGGGGTTGTGTGAGTGCCGCTCAAGCGGGGAGTTGGAAGCTCGAGCGGAGACCTGGTTTTGTAAAAGTTCTGGAAGTGTGCATCCGCCGCTCGAGCGGGATGGTTGACGCTCGAGCGGGAGTCTGTGAGTGACGCTCGAGCGGGGTGTTTGACGCTCGAGTGGGGCGACTGGGTTTAAGTTCCGAGTTTTGACTTTTCAAATCACTTTTTCACTTTCTCTTCTCTCTCCTACTTTTCCAAAAACACCATTGTTGAGCCTCTCACTCTAGAACTCTACCTTCTCTCTAGGTTTTGATCTAGTAGGAGTGATTTGCTCACCTTTGGCCTTTACAAAAAAGTTGTTGATCGTCGAGGGCTACATTTTAATCTGAAAATTTCAGGTTTTGGAGCACGTTGGGTTTTGTCATCTTCTCTCTTGGGACTCCGGATTTGAGGTAGGGATATCCTACTCCTCTCTATGGATTTTGTCTTTAAATTTTGGCATTTTGAGATGTTGGGGTTGGTTTGGTAATTTTGTGAAAGTTTGGGGCTTTTGTGTTATTTTACAAAAGTTGGGGTTTTATTTATAAGAAACCTAGATGCATGTTTGGCATAGAGAAATGGAATAAATGTTGAATCATTGATGAAAATGGGACCTAAGGATCGTAATGTTAATTATGGAAATGACCTAATTACATCGTTTGATTAATTGGGATAATTAATTGTGAGAAATGAGGAAATGAAATGAAATTGTTGAGATTGGGAATGTATGGGGTTAAAGGGTGTAGTTGAATTAATTATCACTCACCGAAATGAAATGTTGATTGAATATCCATTGTGCATTTATTTTCTGTTTAGAGATAACTGCTTTGGGCTATCGGTGCAGGATAGTCATGATTGTTGTAGACAATGCATGATGATTAGGCAAACGAAAACTAATCAATAGAATGTGTCATGGAATTTGACGGTTGATAGAATACATTAACTGTATGTATTGGGTGATTGTATATAGAACCAATGTGTTTGTATACGTTATGTGTAGAGGAGGAGATGGGGGATGTACTCCGCGGTTTAGGGAAAGATGGGGGATGTACCTCTAAACCGAATAGCGTTGGGAGGAGATAGGGGATGAACTCCGTAGATACAACTCATATGCTTGTCTAGAGAAGTGAAGATAGAGCTCATATGCTTATCTTTGTGAAGTGTAGATATAGCTTATATGCTTGTCTGTGAATGTGGGATATAGTTGTTATATATATCTGTCGAGAATGTGGATATAGCTTATATGCTTATCTGTGGATGTGGGATATAGTTTTTATACATACCTGTTGAAATGATGATAGAGCTAATATGCTTATCTGTTGAAAAAGGGAAAATGAAAAGTAACTTGGACTCATAAGTCGTATGACATAAAATGTGATTTATGTGGATGTATCAGTGTTGACCATCTATCAATTGCTAATCTTTTAGTCATTGTTCATGGTTGGTTTAGTGTATTTCTACTGGGCTGTGGCTCACCCTATATGGGAACATCATTTTCAGGTACAGGTAGCATGCCACCTCCAAGGACATAGCTTGGGAGGCTAGATGCGAGCTGATTTTTGCTGTTTAGTTTCTTTTGATGTATTACATGTATATTAAAGCCAAGGGCTTAATGTGTAGATGAGTTAGCATCCTTTTGTTGTAACCAAGTGTTAACTTAGAAAGCTGTAAGCCCGTAGGGCATTTTGCTTTTGTTGTTAACATGTAATACTATTGTAATGAAACTCTGATTAATAGAAGAATGTGGATATTTTGCATGTCAAGGAATGTCTCAATTGAGGGTTTAATGTTATTATTTTGAGGGCGTTACAGTAATTTAGTTGGAAATTACTAAATAATTTATTGAGAATTTAGTGCGTAAGTTACTAAGAATTTATTGATAATTTACTTAAACTTTATGGATTAATTCATTGAGAATTTAGTAAGTAATTTACTTGGAATTTATTGAATAATTTACTGAGAATTTATAAAGCAATTTACTAAGAATCTATAAAGTAATTTACTGAGAATTAACAAAGTAATTCACGAATTTTTTTTTCATAATTTTATGAGTAATTTACCAAGAATTTATAGAGAATTTATTGAAAATTTTCTGAGCAATTTATTTACTATTTATTAAATAATTTACTGAAAATTTACAGATAATTTACAAAGTAATTTATAGAGAATTTATTGAAAACTTAACGAGTAATTTATTGAGAATTTACTACAAATTTATGGAGTAATTTGCTGAATAATTTACTAAGAAATTACTTTGAATTTACCAAGAATTTATATAGAATTTTCTGAGAATTTATTGAGTAATTTACTCATAATTTACTTATTAATTCACAAAAAAAAAAAATTCTTGTAATTTTTTGTGAATTTACTCAGAATTTTCAGATAAATTACAAAGATTTTGCTGAATAATTTATAGAGAATTTTACGTGTAATTTAGTGAGAATTTGCTAAGTAATTTACTAAGTAATTTAAAGAGAATTTATCTAGTAATTTACTGATAAATTACTGAATGATTCACTCATTAATTTACTGAGAATTTAAGGAGTAATTTATTGAGAATTTAGTCAGTGATTTATTTAGAATTTATTAAATAATTTACTAAGAATTTATAGATAATTTACTGCGTTATTTTCTTGGAATTTGCAGAGTAATTTTCTAATAATTTACTGAGTAATTTACTAAGTAATTGACTCAGAATTTTTTGAGAACTTATCGATAATTAACTGAATAATTTACAGAGAATTTATTGAGAATTTACCGAGTAATTTATTGGGAATTTACTTAGTAATTTACAGATAAATTTAGTGAGTAATTCACCGAATAATTTACTATGAATTTACTTAGTAATTTATTTAGAATTTACTCCGTAAATTACTAAGAGTTTATTGAGAATTTACTGAGAATTTGTTGAGTAATTTTCTAGGAACTTAACAATCATTTATGAAGCAATTTACTTCGAAATTTATTAAGAATTTACTGTGAACTTAATGAGTAATTTACTCATAATTTATTGAGAATTTTCTTAGAATTTATTGAGTAATTCACCGATAATTAACTGAGTAATTTATAGAGAATTTATTGAAAACTTAACGGATAATTTATTGAGAATTTACGGAGTAATTTGCTGAGTAGTGTTTTAAAAAATTTCTGTGAATTTACTGAGTGATTTACAAAGAATTTATAAAAAAATTTCTGAGAATTTACTCATAATTTATTGAGTAATTCGTAAAAAAAATTCTAATGATTTTCTAAGAATTTACACATAATTTTCTAATAATTTACTACGAATTTACTGAATAATTTCTGAGAATTTTGCGTGTAATTTATTGAGAATTTTACTGAGTAATTTAATCAGAATTTACAGAGTAATTTACTAAGAATCTGCCGATAATTTACAAAGTAATTTATTGAGAATTTACTGCAAATTGACTAAGAAATTTACAGATAAATTGTTAAGTTCTACACTGGATAATTTAGTTGGAAATTACTAAATAATTTATTGAGAATTTACTGAGTAAGTTACTAAGAATTTATTGATAATTTACTTAAACTTTATGGATTAATTCATTGAGAATTTAGTAAGTAATTTACTTAGAATTTATTGAATAATTTACTGAGAATTTATAAAGCAATTTACTGAGAATCTATAAAGTAATTTACTGAGAATTAACAAAGTAATTCACGAATTTTTTTTTCATAATTTTATGAGTAATTTATCAAGAATTTATACAGAATTTATTAAAAATTTTCTGAGCAATTTATTTACTATTTATTAAATAATTTACTGAAAATTTACAGATAATTTATAGAGAATTTATTGAAAACTTAACGAGTAATTTATTGAGAATTTACTACAAATTTATGGAGTAATTTGCTGAATAATTTACTAAGAAATTACTTTGAATTTACCAAGAATTTATATAGAATTTTCTGAGAATTTATTGAGTAATTTACTCATAATTTACTTATTAATTCACAAAAAAAAAAAAATTCTTGTAATTTTTTGTGAATTTACTCAGAATTTTCAGATAAATTACTAAGATTTTGCTGAATAATTTATAGAGAATTTTACGTGTAATTTAGTGAGAATTTGCTAAGTAATTTACTAAGTAATTTAAAGAGAATTTATCTAGTAATTTACTGATAAATTACTGAATGATTCACTCATTAATTTACTGAGAATTTAAGGAGTAATTTATTGAGAATTTAGTCAGTGATTTATTTAGAATTTTTAAATAATTTACTAAGAATTTATAGATAATTTACTGCGTTATTTTCTTGGAATTTACAGAGTAATTTTCTAATAATTTACTGAGTAATTTACTAAGTAATTGACTCAAAATTTTTTGAGAACTTATCGGTAATTAACTGAGTAATTTACAGAGAATTTATTGAGAATTTACTGAGTAATTTACTGGGAATTTACTTAGTAATTTACAGATAAATTTAGTGAGTAATTCACCGAATAATTTACTATGAATTTACTTAGTAATTTATTTAGAATTTACTCCGTAAATTACTAAGAGTTTATTGAGAATTTACTGAGAATTTGCTGAGTAATTTTCTAGGAACTTAACAATCATTTATGAAGCAATTTACTTCGAAATTTATTAAGAATTTACTGTGAACTTAATGAGTAATTTACTCATAATTTATTGAGAATTTTCTTAGAATTTATTGAGTAATTCACCGATAATTAACTGAGTAATTTATAGAAAATTTATTGAAAACTTAACGGATAATTTATTGAGAATTTATAGAGTAATTTGCTGAGTAATGTTTTAAAAAATTTCTGTGAATTTACTGAGTGATTTACAAAGAATTTATGAAAAAATTTCTGAGAATTTACTCATAATTTACTGAGTAATTCGCAAAAAAATTTCTAATGATTTTCTAAGAATTTACACAGAGTTTTCTAATAATTTACTACGAATTTACTGAATAATTTTCTGAGAATTTTGCGTGTAATTTATTGAGAATTTTACTGAGTAATTTAATGAGAATTTACAGAGTAATTTACTAAGAATCTACCGATAATTTACTAAGTAATTTATTGAGAATTTACTGCGAATTGACTAAGAAATTTACTGATAAATTGTTAAGTTCTACACTGGGTAATTTAGTTGGAAATTACTAAATAATTTATTGAGAATTTACTGAGTAAGTTACTAAGAATTTATTGATAATTTACTTAAACTTTATGGATTATTTCATTGAGAATTTAGTAAGTAATTTACTTAGAATTTATTGAATAATTTACTGAGAATTTATAAAGCAATTTACTGAGAATCTATAAAGTAATTTACTGAGAATTGACAAAGTAATTCACGAATTTCTTTTTTCATAATTTTATGAGTAATTTACCAAGAATTTATACAGAATTTATTGAAAATTTTCTGAGCAAGTTATTTACTATTTATTAAATAATTTACTGAAAATTTACAGATAATTTACAAAGTAATTTATAGAGAATTTATTGAAAACTTAACGAGTAATTTATTGAAAGTTTACTACAAATTTATGGAGTAATTTGCTGAATAATTTACTAAGAAATTACTTTGAATTTACCAAGAATTTATATAGAATTTTCTGAGAATTTATTGAGTAATTTACTCATAATTTACTTATTAATTCACAAAAAAAAAATTCTTGTAATTTTTTGTGAATTTACTCAGAATTTTCTGATAAATTACTAAGAATTTGCTGAATAATTTATAGAGAATTTTACGTGTAATTTAATGAGAATTTGCTAAGTAATTTACTAAGTAATTTAAAAAGAATTTATCTAGTAATTTACTGATAAATTACTGAATGATTCACTCATTAATTTACTGAGAATTTAAGGAGTAATTTATTGAGAATTTAGTCAGTGATTTATTTAGAATTTATTAAATAATTTACTAAGAATTTTTAGATAATTTACTGCGTTATTTTCTTGGAAATTACTGAGTAATTTACTAAGTAATTGACTCAGAATTTTTTGAGAACTTATCGATAATTAACTGAGTAATTTACAGAGAATTTATTGAGAATTTACTGAGTAATTTACTGGAAATTCACTTAGTAATTTACAGATAAATTTAGTGAGTAATTCACCGAATAATTTACTATGAATTTACTTAGTAATTTATTTAGAATTTACTCAGTAAATTACAAAGAGTTTTTTGAGAATTTACTGAGAATTTGTTGAGTAATTTTCTAGGAACTTGACAATCATTTATGAAGCAATTTACTTCGAAATTTATTAAGAATTTACTGTGAACTTAATGAGTAATTTACTCATAATTTATTGAGAATTTTCTTAGAATTTATTGAGTAATTCACCGATAATTAGCTGAGTAATTTATAGAGAATTTATTGAAAACTTAACGGATAATTTATTGAGAATTTATAGAGTAATTTGCTGAGTAGTGTTTTAAAAAATTTCTGTGAATTTACTGAGTGATTTACAAAGAATTTATAAAAAAATTTCTGAGAATTTACTCATAATTTACTGAGTAATTCGCAAAAAAAATTCTAATGATTTTCTATGAATTTACACATAATTTTCTAATAATTTACTACGAATTTACTGAATAATTTTCTTAGAATTTTGAGTGTAATTTATTGAGAATTTTACTGAGTAATTTAATGAGAATTTACAGAGTAATTTACTAAGAATCTACCGATAATTTACTAAGTAATTTATTGAGAATTTACTACGAATTGACTAAGAAATTTACTAATAAATTGTTAAGTTCTACACTGGGTAATTTAGTTGGAAATTACTAAATAATTTATTGAGAATTTACTGAGTAAGTTACTAAGAATTTATTGATAATTTACTTAAACTTTATGGATTATTTCATTGAGAATTTAGTAAGTAATTTACATAGAATTTATTGAATAATTTACTGGGAATTTATAAAGCAATTTACTGAGAATCTATAAAGTAATTTACTGAGAATTAACAAAGTAATTCACAATTTTTTTTTCCATAATTTTATGAGTAATTTACCAAGAATTTATACAGAATTTATTAAAAATTTTCTGAGCAATTTATTTACTATTTATTAAATAATTTACTGAAAATTTACAGATAATTTACAAAGTATTTTATAGAGAATTTATTGAAAACTTAACGAGTAATTTATTGAGAATTTACTACAAATTTATGGAGTAATTTGCTGAATAATTTACTAAGAAATTACTTTGAATTTACCAAGAATTTATATAGAATTTTCTGAGAATTTATTGAGTAATTTACTCATAATTTACTTATTAATTCACAAAAAAAAAATTCTTGTAATTTTTTGTGAATTTACTCAGAATTTTCTGATAAATTACTAAGAATTTGCTGAATAATTTATAGAGAATTTTACGTGTAATTTAATGAGAATTTGCTAAGTAATTTACTAAGTAATTTAAAAAGAATTTATCTAGTAATTTACTGATAAATTACTGAATGATTCACTCATTAATTTACTGAGAATTTAAGGAGTAATTTATTGAGAATTTAGTCAGTGATTTATTTAGAATTTATTAAATAATTTACTAAGAATTTATAGATAATTTACTGCGTTATTTTCTTGGAATTTACTGAGTAATTTTCTAATAATTTACTGAGTAATTTACTAAGTAATTGACTCAGAATTTTTTGAGAACTTATCGATAATTAACTGAGTAATTTACAGAGAATTTATTGAGAATTTACTGAGTAATTTACTGGAAATTCACTTAGTAATTTACAGATAAATTTAGTGAGTAATTCACCGAATAATTTACTATGAATTTACTTAGTAATTTATTTAGAATTTACTCAGTAAATTACAAAGAGTTTTTTGAGAATTTACTGAGAATTTGTTGAGTAATTTTCTAGGAACTTGACAATCATTTATGAAGCAATTTACTTCGAAATTTATTAAGAATTTACTGTGAACTTAATGAGTAATTTACTCATAATTTATTGAGAATTTTCTTAGAATTTATTGAGTAATTCACCGATAATTAGCTGAGTAATTTATAGAGAATTTATTGAAAACTTAACGGATAATTTATTGAGAATTTATAGAGTAATTTGCTGAGTAGTGTTTTAAAAAATTTCTGTGAATTTACTGAGTGATTTACAAAGAATTTATAAAAAAATTTCTGAGAATTTACTCATAATTTACTGAGTAATTCGCAAAAAAAATTCTAATGATTTTCTATGAATTTACACATAATTTTCTAATAATTTACTACGAATTTACTGAATAATTTTCTTAGAATTTTGAGTGTAATTTATTGAGAATTTTACTGAGTAATTTAATGAGAATTTACAGAGTAATTTACTAAGAATCTACCGATAATTTACTAAGTAATTTATTGAGAATTTACTACAAATTGACTAAGAAATTTACTAATAAATTGTTAAGTTCTACACTGGGTAATTTAGTTGGAAATTACTAAATAATTTATTGAGAATTTACTGAGTAAGTTACTAAGAATTTATTGATAATTTACTTAAACTTTATGGATTATTTCATTGAGAATTTAGTAAGTAATTTACATAGAATTTATTGAATAATTTACTGGGAATTTATAAAGCAATTTACTGAGAATCTATAAAGTAATTTACTGAGAATTAACAAAGTAATTCACGAATTTTTTTTTTTCATAATTTTATGAGTAATTCACCAAGAATTTATACAGAATTTATTGAAAATTTTCTGAGCAATTTATTTACTATTTATTAAATAATTTACTGAAAATTTACAGATAATTTATAGAGAATTTATTGAAAACTTAACGAGTAATTTATTGAGAATTTACTACAAATTTATGAAGTAATTTGCTGAATAATTTACTAAGAAATTACTTTGAATTTATCAAGAATTTATATAGAATTTTCTGAGAATTTATTGAGTAATTTACTCATAATTTACTTATTAATTCACAAAAAAAAAATTCTTGTAATTTTTTGTGAATTTACTCATAATTTTCTTATAAATTACTAAGAATTTGCTGAATAATTTATAGAGAATTTTACGTGTAATTTAGTGAGAATTTGCTCAGTAATTTAATAAGTAATTTAAAGAGAATTTATCTAGTAATTTACTGACAAATTACTGAATGATTCACTCATTAATTTACTTGTAATTTACTGAGAATTTAAGGATTAATTTATTGAGAATTTTGTCAGTGATTTATTTAGAATTTATTAAATAATTTACTAAGAATTTATAGATAATTTACTGCGTTATTTTCTTGGAATTTGCAGAGTAATTTTCTAATAATTTACTGAGTAATTTACTAAGTAATTGACTCAGAATTTTTTGAGAACTTATCAATAATTAACTGAGTAATTTACAGAGAATTTATTGAGAATTTACCGAGTAATTTACTGGGAATTTACTTAGTAATTTACAGATAAATTTAGTGAGTAATTCACCGAATAATTTACTATGAATTTACTTAGTAATTTATTTAGAATTTACTCAGTAAATTACTAAGAGTTTATTGAGAATTTGTTGAGTAATTTTCTAGGAACTTAACAATCATTTATGAAGCAATTTACTTCGAAATTTATTAAGAATTTACTGTGAACTTAATGAGTAATTTACTCATAATTTATTGAGAATTTTCTTAGAATTTATTGAGTAATTCACCGATAATTAACTGAGTAATTTATAAAGAATTTATTGAAAATTTAACGGATAATTCATTGAGAATTTACAGAGTAATCTGCTGTGTAATGTTTTAAAAAATTTCTGTGAATTTACTGAGTGATTTACAAAGAATTTATAAAAAAATTTCTGAGAATTTACTCATAATTTACTGACTAATTCGCAAAAAAAATTCTAATGATTTTCTAAGAATTTACACAGAATTTTCTAGTAATTTACTACGAATTTATTGAATAATTTTCTGAGAATTTTGCGTGTAATTTATTGAGAATTTTACTGAGTAATTTAATGAGAATTTACAGAGTAATTTACTAAGAATCTACCGATAATTTACTAAGTAATTTGTTGAGAATTTACTGCGAATTGACTAAGAAATTTACTGATAAATTGTTAAGTTCTACACTGGGTAATTTAGTTGGGAATTACTAAATAATTTATTGAGAATTTACTGAGTAAGTTACTAAGAATTTATTGATAATTTACTTAAACTTTATGGATTAATTCATGAAGAATTTAGTAAGTAATTTACTTAGAATTTATTGAATAATTTACTGAGAATTTATTGAGTAATTTATTGAGAATTTACTGTGAACTTAATGAGTAATTTACTCATAATGTATTGAGAATTTTCTTAGAATTTAGTGAGTGATTCACCGATAATTAACTGAGTAATTTATAGAGAATTTATTGAAAATTTAACGGATAATTTGTTGAGAATTTACGGAGTAATTTGCTGAGTAATGTTTTAAAAAATTTCTGTGAATTTACTGAGTAATTTACCACGAATTTATACAAAATGTTCTGAGAATTTACTCATAATTTACAGAGTAATTCACAAAAAAATTTCTAATGATTTTCTAAGAATTTACACAGAATTTTCTAATAATTTACTAAGAATTTACTGAATAATTTTCTGAGAATTTTGCGTGTAATTTATCAAGAATTTTACTGAGTAATTTAATGAGAATTTACAGAGTAATTTACTAAGAATCTACCGATAATTTACTGAGTAATTTATTGAGAATTTACAGCCCAAACCTAGCCGAGGTCACGTTTCAGGGAAAAGGAGTAGTGTCCCCACCTTACTTAATTTCATCCATGAAAGCCTATAGATTGATCCAAAAAGGGTGTCCAGGTTATCTGTGTAGCATATTATGTAATTTGAATGGAGGCGTTAAGTTAGCCGACGTCCCAGTGGTTAGTGAATTCCCCGACGTCTTTCCAAATGATTTGCCTGGTCACTTTGTTGATAGAGAGGTAGAGTTTACGGTTGACATCATGCCGGGAACCCAGCCCATCTCTAAAACACCCTATAGGATGGCCCCCGCCGAGCTTAAGGAATTGAAACTTCAACTACAAGAGTTGCTAGATAAGGGTTTTATTAGGCCGAGCACTTCACCCTGGGGAGCACCCGTCTTGTTTGTTAAGAAGAAGGATGGCACACTCCGTCTTTGTATTGATTACCGGGAACTAAATAAGGTAACCATTAAGAATAAGTACCCGTTGCCGAGGATAGACGATTTGTTTGATCAATTGCAAGGAGCACGAGTCTTTTCCAAAATTGACCTTAGATCGGGCTACCATCAGCTTAAAGTCAAGGCTGAGGATGTTGAGAAGACCGCTTTTCGGACGAGGTATGGCCACTACGAGTTTTTAGTGATACCTTTTGGAGTGACCAATGCCCCTGCAGCCTTTATGGATTTGATGAATAGAGTCTTTAAGCCATACCTAGATGAGTTTGTGGTAGTCTTCATCAATGACATATTGATCTACTCTAAGAGTAAAGCCGAACACAAGGAGCATTTGAGGCTTACCTTACAGACTTTGAGGGATCGGAAATTGTATGCTAAATTTAACAAATGTGAGTTTTTGCTTTTCACTGTTTCATTTTTGGGCATGTAATTGATGAGGAGGGTATTTCGGTCGATCCTAGTAAAATTGAAGCCGTGGTGAATTGGCCGAGACCGACTAATGTGTCCGAGGTTCGTAGTTTTCTGGGATTGGCTGGTTATTACAGAAAGTTCGTAAAGGATTTCTCAAGGATTGCAATTCCGTTGACCCAACTGACTAAGAAGGGAGTGGCTTACGAATGGACTAAGGATAGAGAAGCAGCCTTCCAGGAGTTGAAGACGAGGTTAGTCGCAGCACCAATTCTTGTACTACCATCAGGTAATGAAGAGTTCCATGTCTACAGTGATGCTTCGCATAAAGGTCTGGGTTGTGTATTAATGCAAAAAGGTAGGGTTATAGCATATGCCTCTCGCCAGTTAAAGCCACATGAAAAGAACTACCCCACCCATGATCTAGAGTTAGCTGCCGTGGTATTTGCTTTGAAGATTTGGCGCCACTACTTGTATGGAGCTTCTTGTCAAATTTTTACAGATCATAAAAGTTTAAAGTACTTGTTCACTCAGAAGGAATTGAATATGAGGCAGAGAAGATGGATTGAGTTGTTGAAAGATTATGACATGCGGATTCAATATCATCCAGGAAAAGCTAACACTGTAGCCGATGCTCTGAGCAGAAAGGTGGTTGGAAATTTGGCATGCCTAACCGCGATCTCAGTGGAGCCAACTATTGTTAAGGAGGTAAAGACAAGGCAAATGGAGGATGAATTCTTCAAGAAGGTAGCCGGTGAGATTGTCACAAAGTCGAGATCCGGGTACACCTTAGAAAATCAAATACTCAAGTTTGAAGGAAGGTTGTGTGTGGCCGACGTCCCAGAGTTGAAAAGAAAAATTTTGCAGAAGGCTCATGGTTCCAAGTTTGTTATCCACCCCGGGAACACCAAGATGTATCAGGATGTGAAGCAGACGTTTTGGTGGCCAAATATGAAAGGAGAGATAGCTGAGTTCGTGTCCCAGTGTCTGTATTGTCAACAAGTAAAAGCGGAACATCAAAGGCCAGCAGGACTTCTTCAACCTTTGCCGATTCTTGAGTGGAAGTGGGAGCACATCTCCATGGACTTCGTGGTTGGTTTGCCGAAGACACAAAAGGGTATGGATTCGATTTGGGTTGTTGTGGATAGACTAACTAAGTCAGCACACTTCTTGCCTGTCAAGACCACCTTCAACGCCGATAAACTCACTTCGTTGTATGTGAATGAGATTGTTAGACTTCATGGAGTGCCAATGTCAATTGTGTCAGACCGAGATCCGAAGTTGGTTTCTAGATTTTGGCAGAGCCTACAAAGAGCTTTCGGAGCCGAGTTGAGGTTTAGCACAGCTTTTCATCCCCAGACTGATGGGCAAACAGAGAGGACGATTCAGACACTTGAAGATATGCTTAGACTATGTGTATTAGACCTCCAAGGAAGTTGGGGAATACATTTGCCTTTGGTGAAATTTACCTACAACAACAGCTACCAAGCTAGCATTGGCATGGTGCCGTATGAGGCACTGTATGGCAGAAAGTGCAGGTCAGCAATATGTTGGGCCGAGGTGGGAGACAAAGCTCTGCTTGGTCCCGAGTTAATTCAAGTAACAACCGAGAAGATTAAGCTCATTCAGCAAAGAATCAAAACCACACAGAGTCGACAGAAGAGTTATGCCGACCAGAGAAGAAGAGAGTTAGAATTTGAAGTCGGGGACCACGTGTTCCTAAGAATTTCGCCGACGAAAGGAGTTACAAGATTTGGGAAGAAAGGTAAGTTAGCACCCTGTTACATCGAGCCTTTTAAAATCCTTGAGAGGATTAACCTCGCCGCCTACAGACTTGCTTTGCCGCCGGGATTGAGCCAAGTCCATAATGTATTTCATGTTTCGATGTTGAGGAAATATATTCGAGATCCGCTACATGTGATCGACTATTTTGGAATTGTAATTAATGAAGATTTAGGCTACGAAGAGAAGCCGATACGGATTGTCGATAGACAGGTGAGGCAATTGAGAAACAAGTCGATACCCATGGTGAAAGTTAAATGGACGGAGCATTACGGGGAGGATGCTACATGGGAGATGGAAGAGGAAATGAAAGTCCTACATCCAGAATTGTTTTTGGAACAAGATAACTCAAGTTTGGGGACCAAACTTCCTTAAGGGGGGTAGGATGTAACAACCCTCATTTTTGACTTAGTTATACTTGTATACATTTGTGGATGATCTTGTGTTAATATGTGCATTTGCAAATCTTGTCTTGTTTTGCTTGAATGATTGCTTGCACACTTTGTTCTTGTCTGGTGTGTTGCCGAGGTCATCTTGAGCCTAGACACCTTTGAAACCTTTATCACTTAGAACTATCTTGGAACCCCTTTGGTTGACCTCCATCTTCACCCTGGCATATTGGCCGAGACGTCACCATCTAGGCCGAGGTGCGCGTCGCCTAGGCCCAGATGTGCATCATCTGGGCCGAGATGTTAATATCTAGGCGTTCTAGATCCTTGATCCTCGCGTGAGTGATTTTGTTCCTGGAATGGTATGACCTAGATCGAGGTGTGGCACATCTAGGCCAAGGTGTGGCACAGTTTAGTCAAGTGTTGTCCTTCCAAGCCGATGTCCTTGCCCCTTGATTGCCGGAGCCTTGTTGTTAGCCGATGTCGTTACTTGCCGGTGTGTTGTTGCCGCCTAGCTTGTTGAGTACACTTTGTCTTGGTCTTGTCTTGTCAAGTCAGTCACCTTTTTGAGTTGAGCGAATTGGCCGATGCCACGTGTCCCGGCAGAGGGATTAAGTCAGTGGTTGTCGTGTGAGGCATATCATTTGTATCAATCTTGCCTTTTTAGAGAGAGAAGCTCTAGTTAGAAGGAGGAGAAGTTTGAGCTAGAGAGGGGGGGCTTCCAAGCTTGATCGTTGGAGCTTGAACCGTTAGATTCGAGTTTTGAGGTTAGAATCGTAACCTATTCTTGTTGTTCTTATTGATCATCTAGCTGCATTGCACGATCAAACCTGTTCCGCACGCCATTCATCGATTTAAAGTTGGTTTTAAAAGGAGAAAACGATTTTCATGTGTTTTTGAAGAAAAGCCTTGTTTGATCCGAAAGATTGCATTAATGCTCATGTTTTTGTGTTTGTTTTGATAAGAACCTTGAGTGTGGGTACCCAGGTCCATGTTTTTGAATTCATAGCATGAAGTCTCAGCTGTTGTAATAGCAAGTTTCGATCTTTGCATTCATCTCCCTCATGTTCATGTTCTTCAAGTTCTTCATGCTCTTGTTCTTCATGTCTATCAAGAGGGAAACCCAGATTTTTCCCGACTACGCTTTCGAATGTGGCCGTCGGGACCACACCTTGGCGAGAAGGTGTGGGACCTCGGCCAAGTCCTGGTAGTTACCCAGCGTGTTTTTCCAAAGATAAGAAACTGTGTTTCGATTTGATTGACTTAGTTTTTTTGAAGAATGCCGAGGTCATTTGCATGTGTGCTAGACTTGTTTTGAGTAGTGCATTCAATGGACTTTGCCATGTGTTTGTCAGGACTTGGACTTGCCTTGACCTCGTCGTTTGAAGAACTAGGTGAGTGGTATTTTTTAATAAAGCTATGTTATATGTTTTGATAAAGACTTTGCTTTGCTTTGTTTTGAAAGTGTTTGATAAGCATGAATAATTGTCCTTGTTTTGTATACCAAGTATGACCTTGTCTTGATGACCTTCTTGGAAAATCCCTTGTGCTAGAGGACTTTAAACTTTCGCAGCACATCTTGTTTTGAAAGTCCCTTGTGCTGGAGGACTCTAAACTTTCGCAGCACATCTTGTTTTGAAAGTCCCTTGTGCTGGAGGACTCTAAACTTTCGCAGCACCCTTGATTTGTACTCTAGTGTTAAAGGGCTACGGGCCTTTGTAACATAGGTCCCTCGTGCTGGAGGACTCTAAACTTTCGCAGCGCATCTTGTCTTGAAAGTCCCTTGTGCTAGAGGACTCTAAACTTTTGTAGCACCCTTGGTTGAGATGCCTCTTTTGCTTTGTCCTGATTTGCCACGAACGGTTTACCGCGTGGACCTGTTGCCGAAATGTTGTCATTTGTGATATATGATGCTAGCAAGTGTCCCTTGGAACTTTGAAAATTTGTTTGATGGGCGAGGTCCATTCCGTGTTATATATAGAGTTTGTCTTGTATTGTTTTGAAAGGATTTCGGCTATTATTCATGCAAACCCCTTTATTATTTATACCATTCACTGAGTATTCAAGCTCACCCTCTCTATATATATGTAGGTGATGAACAAGAAGGCGGTGACGCCTAGATGTGATTTCTGGAGCTTGTTTTGGGTCTTGATTATGTCGGCTTAACCTGCATTTATGTCGGTAGTCTTGAAAATCATGCTTCTTGACTTGTAATATTTGTATTTCGAACACGTCGGCTGAGAAGCCTTTTGATCAAGATGTATGTTTTTGTATGATTGTTATGTCTGCAAAGAAGATGTCGGCAACCTGGCAGACTGTGTACTTAAACCTGTAATTCGTACAATTTGTTTATGTCGGCTTGTGGAGCCCTTTGCTAATACGAAAAATATAACTTGCACTTTGCTTGTTTGTTATTAAGTTATAACCCATATATGAATGGTTGCTATCTCATTTGACTTATGCACAGCTCTTATGGACCACTTGTATTCTAAATTTAGCTTCCGCACTTGAGAGCCCCATGTATCTATACTCTGTATGTGTGTGAATTTTGTAAGATTGGCCTTCGGTAATCTCGGATTACTGGCCATCACGGCACCAAACTACTAGGGGCGGTTTGGAGTCGTGACAGCAATTTACTGAGTAATTTATTGAGAATTTACTGTGAATTTAATGAGTAATTTACTCATAATTTATTAAGAATTTTCTTAGAATTTATTGAAAATTTTCAGGGTAATTTACTTTGAATTTATTGAGTAGTTCACCGATAATTAACTGAGTAATTTATGGACAATTTATTGAAAATTTAACAGATAATTTGTTGAGAATTTACAGAGTAATTTGCTGAGTAATTTTAAAAAAAAAAATCTGTGAATTTACTGAGTAATGTACCAAGAATTTATACAAATTTTTCTGAGAATTTACTCATAATTTACTGAGTAATTCACAAAAAAATTTATAATGATTTTCTAAGAATTTACACAGAATTTTCTAATAATTTACTGAATAATTTTCTGAGAATTTTGCGTGTAATTTATTGAGAATTTTACTGAGTAATTTAATGAGGATTTACTGAGTAATTTACTAAGAATCTACCGATAATTTACTGAGTAATTTATTGAGAATTTACTGCGAATTGACTAAGAAATTTACTGATAAATTGTTAAGTTCTTCACTGGGTAATTTAGTTGGAAATTACTAAGTAATTTATTGAGAATTTACTGAGTAAGTTACTAAGAATTTATTGATAATTTACTTAGACTTTATGGATTAATTTATTGAGAATTTACTAAGTAATTTACTTAGAATTTATTGAATAATTTACTGAGAATTTACAGGAAATTCACTAATTAATGTTCAAATAATTTACTGAGAATTAACAAAGTAATTGACGAATTTTTTTTGATAATTTTATGAGTAATTTACCAAGAATTTATACATAATTTATTGAAAATTTTCTGAGTAATTTATTTACAATTTATTAAATAATTTACTGCTAATTTACAAAGTAATTTATAGAGAATTTATTGAAAAATTAACAACTAATTTATTGAGAATTTACTACGAATTTATGGAGTAATTTGCTGAATAATTTACTAAGAAATTACTTTGAATTTTCTGAGAATTTATGTAAAATTTTCTGAGAATTTATTGAGTAATTTACTCATAATTTACTGATTAATTCACAAAAAAAAATTCTTGTAATTTTTTTGTGAATTTCCTCAGAATTTGCTGATAAATTTCTAAGAATTTGCTGAATAATTTATAGAGAATTTTACGTGTAATTTACTGAGAAATTTCCTGAGTAATTTAGTGAGAATTTACTGAGAAATTTCCTGAGTAATTTAGTGAGAATTTACTGAGAAATTTCCTGAGTAATTTAGAAAGAATTTACCAATAATTTACTGAGTAATTTACGGAGAATTTATCGAGTAATTTACTAAAAAATTACTGAATAATTCACTCATTAATTTACTTGTAATTTACTGAGAATTTAAGGAGTAATTTATTGAGAATTTATTAAATAATTTACTAAGAGTTTACAGATAATTTACTGTGTTATTTTTTAGGAATTTACAGAGTAATTTTCTAATAATTTACTGAGCAATTAACTAAGTAATTGACTCAGAATTTTTTGAGAACTTATCGATAATTAACTGAGTAATTTACAGAGAATTTATTGAGAATTTACCGAGTAATTTACTAGGAATTTACTTAGTAATTTACGGATAAATTTAGTGAGTAATTCACCGAAAAATTTACAATGAATTTACTTAGTAATTTATTTAGAATTTACTCAGTAAATTACTAAGAGTTTATTGAGAATTTAATGAGAATTTGTTGACTAATTTTCTAGGAACTTACCAATCATTTATGAAGCAATTTACTGAGTAATTTATTGAGAATTTATTGTGAATTTAATGAGTAATTTACTCATAATTTATTGAGAATTTTCTTAGAATTTATTGAAAATTTTCAGGGTAATTTACTTTGAATTTATTGAGTAGTTCACCGATAATTAACTAAGTAATTTATCGACAATTTATTGAAAATTTAACGGATAATTTATTGAGAATTTACAGAGTAATTTGCTGAGTAATTTTTAAAAAAATTTCTGTGAATTTACTGAGTAATTTACCAAGAATTTATACAAAATTTTCTGAGAATTTACTCATAATTTACTGAGTAATTCACAAAAAAATTTATAATGATTTTCTAAGAATTTACACAGAAATTTCTAATAATTTACTGAATAATTTTCTGAGAATTTTGTGTGTAATTTATTGAGAATTTTACTGAGTAATTTAATGAGAATTTACAGAGTAATTTACTAAGAATCTACCGATAATTTACTGAGTAATTTATTGAGAATTTACTGCGAATTGACTAAGAAATTTACTGATAAATTGTTAAGTTCTTCACTGGGTAATTTAGTTGGAAATTACTAAGTAATTTTTTGGGAATTTACTGAGTAAGTTACTAAGAATTTATTGATAATTTACTTAGACTTTATGGAATAATTTATTGAGAATTTACTACGTAATTTACTATGAATTTATTGAATAATTTACTGAGAATTTACAGGAAATTCACTAATTAATGTTCGAATAATTTACTGAGAATTAACAAAGTAATTGACGAATTTTTTTGATAATTTTATGAGTAATTTACCAAGAATTTATACAGAATTTATTAAAAATTTTCTGAGTAATTTATTTACAATTTATTAAATAATTTACTGATAATTTACAAAGTAATTTATAGAGAATTTATTGAAAAATTAACAAGTAATTTATTGAGAATTTACTATGAATTTATGGAGTAATTTGCTGAATAATTTACTAAGAAATTACTTTGAATTTTCTGAGAATTTATATAAATTTTTTTGAGAATTTATTGAGTAATTTACTCATAATTTACTGATTAATTCACAAAAAAAAATTCTTGTAATTTTTTGGAAATTTACTCAAAATTTTCTGATAAATTTCTAAGAATTTGCTGAATAATTTATAGAAAATTTTACGTGTAATTTACTGAGAAATTTCCTGAGTAATTTAGTGAGAATTTACTGAGAAATTTCCTGAGAAATTTAGAAAGAATTTACCAATAATTTACTGAGTAATTTACGGAGAATTTATCGAGTAATTTACTAAAAAATTACTGAATAATTCACTCATTAATTTACTTGTAATTTACTGAGAATTTAAGGAGTAATTTATTGAGAATTTATTAAATAATTTACTAAGAGTTTACAGATAATTTACTGTGTTATTTTTTAGGAATTTACAGAGTAATTTTCTAATAATTTACTGAGTAATTAACTAAGTAATTGACTCAGAATTTTTTGAGAACTTATCGATAATTAACTTAGTAATTTACAGAGAATTTATTGAGAATTTACCGAGTAATTTACTAGGAATTTACTTAGTAATTTACGGATAAATTTAGTGAGTAATTCACCGAATAATTTACTATGAATTTACTTAGTAATTTATTTAGAATTTACTCAGTAAATTACTAAGAGTTTATTGAGAATTTAATGAGAATTTGTTGACTAATTTTCTAGGAACTTACCAATCATTTATGAAGCAATTTACTGAGTAATTTATTGAGAATTTACTGTGAATTTAATGAGTAATTTACTCATAATATATTGAGAATTTTCTTAGAATTTATTGAAAATTTTCAGGGTAATTTACTTTGAATTTATTGAGTAGTTCACCGATAATTAACTGAGTAATTTATCGACAATTTATTGAAAATTTAACGGATAATTTATTGAGAATTTACAGAGTAATTTGCTGAGTAATTTTTAAAAAAATTTCTGTGAATTTACTGAGTAATTTACCAAGAATTTATACAAATTTTTTTGAGAATTTACTCATAATTTGCTGAGTAATTCAAAAAAAAAATTTATAATGATTTTCTAAGAATTTACACAGAATTTTCTAATAATTTACTGAATAATTTTCTGAGAATTTTGCGTGTAATTTATTGAGAATTTTACTGAGTAATTTAATGAGAATTTACTGAGTAATTTATTGAGAATTTACTGCGAATTGACTAAGAAATTTACTGATAAATTGTTTAGTTCTTCACTGGGCAATTTAGTTGGAAATTACTTAGTAATTTATTGAGAATTTACTGAGTAAGTTACTAAGAATTTATTGATAATTTACTTAGACTTTATGGAATAATTTATTGAGATTTTACGAAAAATCCACAAATTAATGTTCGAATAATTTACTGAGAATTAACAAAGTAATTCACGAATTTTTTTTTGATAATTTTATGAGTAATTTACCAAGAATTTATTGAAAATTTTCTGAGTGATTTATTTACAATTTATTAAATAATTTACTGATAATTTACAAAATAATTTATAGAGAATTTATTGAAAACTTAACGAGTAATTTATTGAGAATTTACTACGAATTTATGGAGTAATTTGCTGAATAATTTACTAAGAAATTACTTTGAATTTACCAAGAATTTATATAAAATTTTCTGAGAATTTATTAAGTAATTTACTCATAATTTACTGAATAATTCACAAAAAAAATTCTTGCAATTTTTTGTGAATTTACTCAGAATTTTATGATAAATTTCTAAGAATTTGCTAAATAATTTATAGAGAATTTTACGTGTAATTTACTGAGAAATTTCCTAAGTAATTTAGTGAGAATTTACTGTGAAATTTCTAGAGTAATTTACAGAGAATTTACCAATAATTTACTGAGTAATTTACGAAGAATTTATCGAGTAATTTACTGAAAAATTACTGAATAATTCACTCATTAATTTACTTGTAATTTACTGAGAATTTAAGGAGTAAATTATTGAGAATTTATTAAATAATTTACTAAGAATTTACAGATAATTTACTGTGTTATTTTCTTGGAATTTTTAGAGTAATTTTCTAATAATTTATTGAGTAATTAACTAAGTAATTGACTCAGAATTTTTTGAGAACTTATCGATAATTAACTTAGTAATTTACAGAGAATTTATTGAGAATTTACCGAGTAATTTACTGGGAATTTACTTAGTAATTTACGGATAAATTTAGTGAGTAATTCACCGAATAATTTAGAATGAATTTACTTAGTAATTTATTTAGAATTTACTCAGTAAATTACTAAGAGTTTATTGAGAATTTAATGAGAATTTGTTGACTAATTTTCTAGGAACTTACCAATCATTTATGAAGCAATTTACTGAGTAATTTATTGAGAATTTACTGTGAATTTAATGAGTAATTTACTTATAATTTATTGAGAATTTTCTTAGAATTTATTAAAAATTTTAAGGGTAATTTACTTTGAATTTATTAAGTAGTTCATCGATAATTAACTGAGTAATTTATCGACAATTTATTGAAAATTTAACGGATAATTTATTGAGAATTTACAGAGTAATTTGCTGAGTAATTTTTAAAAAAGTTTCTGTGAATTTACTAAGTAATTTACCAAGAATTTATACAACATTTTCTGAGAATTTACTCGTAATTTACTGAGTAATTCACAAAAAAATTTATAATGATTTTCTAAGAATTTACACAGAATTTTCTAATAATTTACTGAATAATTTTCTGAGAATTTTGCGTGTAATTTATTGAGAATTTTTCTGAGTAATTTAATGAGAATTTACTGAGTAATTTACTAAGAATCTACCGATAATTTACTGAGTAATTTATTGAGAATTTACTGTGAATAGACTAAGAAATTTACTGATAAATTGTTAAGTTCTTCATTGGGCAATTTAGTTGGAAATTACTAAGTAATTTATTGAGAATTTACTGAGTAAGTTACTCAGAATTTATTGATAATTTACTTAGACTTGATGGAATAATTTATTGAGAGTTTACGGAAAATTCACGAATTAATGTTCGAATAATTTACTGAGAATTAAAAACCAGCCGCTGCCACGTGCCCCTGTAGAGGGTTAAGTCAGCCAGCAGACCTAGAGATGTATCATTTTACTGTATGTCTTTGTTTGTGAGGAGAGAGAAGCTCTAGAAGAAGAAGAAGTTTTAGAGTGAGAGAGTGGGCTTTCGAGCTTGATTCCTAGAGATCAAACCATTAGATTCGCGTATTAAGGACTTGGACTTGTCTTGACTCCGACGTCTGAAGAGCTATGTGAGTGGTATTTTTAATAAAGCTATGTTATAATATTTTGATAAAAGTCTTGTTTTGCTTCGTTTGGAAAAGTATTTGTAAGCATGAATGGTTATTCCTAGTTGGAAAATATATACATGCTATCTTGTTTTGATGACATCCTTGGAAGTCCGTACGTGCTAAGGGACTATAAGCATTTGTAGCACAAAGTTTGGAAGTCCGTACGTGCTAGGGGACTATAAGCATTTGTAGCACAAAGTTTGGAAGTCAGTACGTGCTAAAGGACTATAAGCATTTGTAGCACAGAGTTTGGAAGTCCGTACGTGCTAGGGGACTCTAAGCATTAGTAGCACAAGTCCTTAGTGTCAGGGGACTATAATGCAACGGCACCATTGAATTGAGATATCTTCCTTGTCTTGCCTTGTCTTGTTTGCCACTGATGGTTTACCGTGTGGGTTTGTTTGCCAAGATGTCATCACTTGTATTATAATGATTTTAGTAAGCATCATTTGAAACTTGACAGATTTGGAAGATGGACTTGGTTCATCCCTTGACTTGCACTAGTTATGTTATGTATTGTTTGAGAAAAATCTTGAATACCAGTCATGCAAACCCCTTTATTATTTATACCATTCACTGAGTATCCAAGCTCACCCTCTCTATATATATGTAGGTGATGAGCAGGAAGGCGGTGATGCCTAGGTGTGATTGGTGAGCTTGTTTTGGGTTTTTGTTACGTCGGCCTAACTTGTATTCACGTCGGCAGTCTTGAAAATTATGTTTCTCGGCTCATAATACTTGTAATTTACATATGTCGGCTTGAGAAGCCTTTTAATCAAGATGTAATATATATTTTGTACTTCGTTGTAATTGTATTCAGTTGTAAAATTTTGTACAATTGTATGCCATTCCACGTAACTTACGCACTGCTCTTATGGACCACTTGTACTTTTAAATTATTGCTTCCGCACTTGTGAGCCCCATATTTATTTATACTCTGAGTGTGTGTGGATTTTGAAGGTTGGCCTTCGGTAATCCCGGATTACTGGCCATCACGGCACCAAACTACTAGGGGCAGTTTGGGGTCGTGACAGATTGGTATCAGAGCGCAAGTTTCTTATAGTGCGTTTATTCACACACTTGAGTCCTAAAGAGCATAGGATTTCCCTTAGGAAAATTTTAGGATCGCATCATATTGTTTGCTATGTGACAAGGTGTGCATCATCTCGGCATGACCATTTATTATTGCATATATGATTCTTAGTTCAGTTGTTTTAAAGTCGCATTTTGCATACTCATAGCATCATGAGGAGAGGTAGACCACCAGTTGGCCGAGATCAATCAGAGGATAGATTGGACAGACTAGAGAGACTAGTTAAAGGTTTAACCCGTGAGTTGAGGCAGATGAGGCAACAGAATGCAAGTGCTACGTTTACCCAGACCGAACAGGCGGATGGCCGACATGCAGCTCCACCTCTTCCAGTGCCCCAAGTGCCTCCACAGCCAGCCTTGTATGGGGGAGGGACGATGACTTTGATTAAAGAGTTCAAGAAGATGAACCCACCGAGATTCTCAGGGGGCATAGAGCCGATGAAGGCCAAGGCGTGGGTTTTGGAAATGGAAAAGCTGTTCGAGATCTTTCCCAGCACCGACACTCAGAAGGTGACGTTAGCAGCATTCACATCGGACAACGACGCTTGAAGGTGGTGGATGATGATCCGGGAGGCTAATCCTGGTTTAACTTGGGCCAGATTTTTGGAACTGTTTTATAACAAGCATTTTCCGCTTAGCGTTCGAGATTGCAAGACCACAGAGTTCCAGACTCTGACACAAGGCAACAGAACAGTGGCAGAGTACGACCGTGCCTTCACCGAATTGGCGAGATACGCGCCTCATATGGTCAGTGATGAGTATAGGAAAGCCAGGAAGTTTGAAAGTGGACTACGTGGACCAATCCAGGACCGGGTCAACATGTTCAATATGCCAACTTACGCCGAGGTGTTAGACAAGGCCATCTTGGCTGAAGCTAACTTAAATCGATATCAAAGTTCAGGAGAGAGTCAGAGGAAAAGACAGAACTATGAAGGTCGTCGGATGCCGTTTAATGCCAAGAAGAAGGCGAATGCGGGCAGTTCCAGCAACTCAAATCGGGATGGTAATGCTAAGCCGACGTGTGCGAATTGTGGGAAGCCGCATCTCGGGGTTTGTCGCTGGGCGACAGGAGCCTGCTTCGAATGTGGCGAGATAGGCCACCGCGTGAAAGACTGTCCAAAGGCAAGGGCTGATGACGGTAAGAAAAATGGGAACACCTCGGGCTCTGCACAAGGAAGCAACGTCGGAAGGACACAGATGAGACAGGGCAGAGTTTTTGCTCTAGTGCCAGGAGACACCCAGAATGCTGAAACGGTAGTGTCAGGTACACTCTCAATTTGCTCTCAAGTTGCATATGTCTTGATTGATTCAGGCTCTACACATTCATTTGTATCTGTTAAATTTGCCGAGAAGTTGAATAGACCGTTAGAACCCCTTGATTATGCGCTATCTGTATCTACTCCATCTGGGGGAACTATAATTATTACATCCATATATAGGGCGTGTGTTGTGGTGATTGAGGATGTAGAATTACTAGCTGATTTGATGCCATTAAGCATGACTCACTTCGATGTCATATTGGGAATGGATTGGTTAGTAGCGCATCATGCATCCATTAATTGTGTTACTAAGAGTGTTACATTGAAGACCCCAAACAAAGCTGAGGTCTTTTTCCAGGGTAGGGGAGTAGTACCCCCGCCCTACTTAATCTCATCCATGAAAGCCTATAAGTTGATCCAAAAGGGGTGTTAGGGTTATTTGTGCAGTATACTAAGTGATTTGAATGGAAGTGTTGAGTTAGCCGACATACCAGTTGTTAAGAGATTTCCCGACGTTTTCCCAAATGAGCTGCCTGACCACTTAGTCGATAGAGAAATAGAGTTTACTATGGACCTCGTGCCGGGAATGCAACCTATCTCCAAAACACCCTATAGGATGGCCCTAGCTGAACTTAGAGAACTGAAACTACAACTACAAGAATTGTTAGATAAGGGATTCATTAGGCCGAGCACTTCGCCATGGGGGCACCCGTTTTATTTGTTAAGAAAAAGGATGGCACGCTTCGCCTTTGCATCGATTACAGAAAACTTAATAAGGTAACCATTAAGAACAAGTACCCACTGCCTAGGATTGATGATTTGCTTGATCAACTACAAGGAGCACGAGTCTTTTCCAAGATTGACCTTAGGTCGGGCTACCACCAGCTGAAAGTTAAAGCCGAGGACATTGAGAAGATTGCTTTTCGGACAAGGTATGGCCACTACGAATTTTTGGTAATGCCTTTCGGAGTGACCAATGCCCCTACAGCGTTCATGGACTTGATGAACAGAGTCTTTAAGCCGCATCTAGATGAGTTCATGGTTGTTTTTATTGACGACATATTGATCTATTCTAAGAGTACAATTGAGCACGAGAATCATCTGAGACTTGCCCTGCAAATCTTGAGAGACAGGAAGCTGTACGCCAAGTTGAGTAAGTGCGAGTTTTGGCTTTCCAGCATCGCATTTTTAGGGCATGTGATTAATGAAGAGGGTATATCAATTGATCCGAGTAAGATTGAAGCCATTGTGAATTGGCCAACGCCGACCAACGTGTCCGAGGTTCGTAGCTTTTTTGGGCTTGGCAGGTTATTACAAAAAGTTTGTGAAGGACTTCTCAAGGATAGCAGTACCATTGACGCAACTAACTAAGAAGGGAACAGCATATGAATGGACCGATGATAGAGAATCAGCCTTCCAAGAGTTGAAGACAAGGTTAGTTACGGCACCAGTTCTTGTACTCCCATCAGGTAATGAGGAATTCCAGATTTTCAGTGATGCTTCACATAAGGGTTTGGGTTGTGTATTAATGAAAGGGAGCAAAGTCATAGCATATGCATCTCGTCAGTTGAAACTTCATGAAAAGAACTATCCAACCCATGATTTGGAGCTAGCAGCCGTGGCGTTTGCTTTGAAGATTTGGCGCCACTACTTGTATGGAGCCTCTTGCCAAGTCTTTACAGATCACAAGAGTTTGAAGTACTTGTTCACCCACAAGGAACTAAATTTGAGGCAAAGGAGATGGCTTGAATTATTGAAGGATTACGACATACAGATTCAGTATCACCCATGTAAAGCAAACTCGGTAGCCGACGCATTGAGTATGAAGTCAGTGGGAAGTTTGGCATGCCTAGCCATGATTTCAGTGGAGCCGACCACTATTGGGGAAGTAAAGGCAAGGCAAATAGAGGATGGATTCCTGAAGAAGGTAGCCGACGAGATTACCACCAGGCCGAGGTCGGGTTACACCCTTGAGAATGGAGTGCTTAAGTTTGAAGGAAGACTGTGCGTGGCCGACGTCCCAGAATTGAAAAGAAAGATTTTGCAAGACTCTCATAGATCCAAATTTGCGGTTCATCCAGGGAACACCATGATGTATCAAGATGTAAAACAGACTTTTTGGTGGCCGAATATGAAAAGAGAGATAGCCAAGTTCGTGTCTCATTGTTTGTATTGTCAACAAGTGAAAGCGGAACATCAGAGGCCGGCAGGACTTCTCCAACCTTTGTTGATTCCTGAGTGGAAATGGGAAGGCATCGCCATGGACTTTGTGATTGGTTTGCTGAAGACACATAAGGGAATGGATTCGATTTGGGTTATAATCGACAGGTTAACTAAGTCAACACATTTCTTGCCGGTTAGGACTTTGTTCAATGCTGATCGACTTGCTGTGTTGTATATGAATGAGATCATTAGACTTCATGGTGTGCCGATGTCCATCGTGTCAGACCGAGATCCAAAATTTGTTTCTAGATTTTGGCAGAGTTTACAAAGGGCTTTGGGGACCGAATTGAGGTTTAGTACAGCTTTTCATCCCCAGACCGATGGCCAAACAGAGAGAACAATTCAGACACTTGAAGATATGCTTAGACTATGTGTATTGGACTTCAAGGGAAGCTGGGAGGTGCATTTGCCATTAGTAGAATTCGCTTACAACAACAGTTACCAAGCTAGCATTGGCATGGCGCCGTATGAAGCCTTGTATGGAAGAAAGTACAGATCACCGATATGTTGGACCAAAGTAGGAGATAAAGCTTTGATCGGCCCCGATTTAGTTCAAAGGACAACTAAAAAGATTAAGCTTATCCAATAGAGAATCAGAACCGCTCAGAGCCGACAAAAGAATTACGCCGACCAGAGAAGAAAGGAGTTATAATTCGAAGTAGGGGATCATGTATTCCTGAAAACCTCGCCGATGAAAGGAGTTTCAAGATTTGGGAAGAAGGGTAAATTGGCACCCCGTTACATTGGACCGTTTGAAATCCTTGAGAAAGTTAATCTGGTTGCCTACAAACTTGCTTTACCACTGAGATTAAGTCAAGTCCATAATGTGTTTCATATCTCGATGTTGATGAAGTATATACGGGATCCACTGCACGTGATTGATCATTTCAGGATTATGGTTGATGAAGGCCTAAGCTATGAAGAGGAGCCGATACGCATTATTGACAGACAAGTGAGGCGATTGAGAAATAAGGCAATACCGATGGTGAAGATTGAGTGGAAAGAGCATTACGGCAGGGATGCTAAATGGGAAATGGAAGAGGAAATGAAAGTCCGATACCCGGAGTTATTCTCGAATCAAGGTAACTCAAGTTTGGGGACCAAACTTCTTTAAGGGGGATAGGATGTAATAACCCTCACTCTATCCTAACCATACTCATATGCATTCATGTGATTCTGTCTTGTAAACTTGCATTTCGAGTCTTGTCCTTGTTCGTTTAAGTGTTACAGCATGTTTTGTACCTTGCTTGGTGTGAGTTTAGCCGAGGTCATTTTCAGTCTAGAATTATCTTGGAACCACTTTGTTTGACCTCCACCTTCGCCCTGACATATTGGCCGAGATGCCATTATCTAGGCCGAGGTGTTCATCACCAAGGCCGAGGTGTGTATCATCTAGGCCGAGATGTTACCTTTGCACCTAAGTGATCTTGTCCCGGAGTGGTATGACCTAGACCAAGGTGTGGCACATCTAGGCCAAGGTGTGGCACAACTTAGTCAAGTGTTGTCCTTCCTAGCCGAGGTCATTGTTTCCTTACTTGCCGATGCCTTGCTTTCAGCCGAGATCATTGCCTACTGAAGTGCCCATGCCATTTTGCTTGTTGAACACACTTTGTCATAGTTTTGTCTTGTCACTCAGCCACCTTTTTGTGTAGCACCAACCAGCCGCTGCCACGTGCCCCTGTAGAGGGTTAAGTCAGCCAGCAGACCTAGAGATGTATCATTTTGCTGTATGTCTTTGTTTGTGAGGAGAGAGAAGCTCTAGAAGAAGAAGAAGAAGTTTTAGAGTGTGAGAGTGGGCTTTCGAGCTTGATTCTTAGAGATCAAACCATTAGATTCGCGTATTAAGGACTTGGACTTGTCTTGACTCCGACGTCTGAAGAGCTATGTGAGTGGTATTTTCAATAAAGCTATGTTATAATGTTTTGATAAAAGTCTTGTTTTGCTTCGTTTGGAAAAGTATTTGTAAGCATGAATGGTTATTCCTAGTTGGAAAATATATACATGCTATCTTGTTTTGATGACATCCTTGGAAGTTTGTACGTGCTAAGGGACTATAAGCATTTGTAGCACAAAGTTTGGAAGTCCGTACGTGCTAGGGGACTATAAGCATTTGTAGCACAAAGTTTGGAAGTTCGCACGTGCTAGGGGACTATAAGCATTTGTAGCACAAAGTTTGAAAGTCCGTACGTGCTAAGGGACTATAAGCATTTGTAGCACAAAGTTTGGAAGTCTGTACGTGCTAAGGGACTATAAGCATTTGTAGCACAGAGTTTGGAAGTCTGTACGTGCTAGGGGACTCTAAGCATTAGTAGCACAAGTCCTTAGTGTCAGGGGACTATAATACAACGGCACCATTTAATTGAGATATCTCCCTTGTCTTGCCTTGTCTTGTTTGCCACTGACGGTTTACCGCGTGGGTTTGTTTGCCGAGATGTCATCACTTGTATTATAATGATGTTAGTAAGCATCCTTTGAAACTTGATAGATTTGGAAGATGGACTTGGTTTATCCCTTGATTTGCACTAGTTATGTTATGTATTGTTTGAGAAAAATCTTGAATACCAGTCATGCAAACCCCTTTATTATTTATACTATTCACTAAGTATCCAAGCTCACCCTCTCTATATATATGTAGGTGATGAGCAGGAAGGCGGTGATGCCTAGGTGTGATTGGCGAGCTTGTTTTGGGTTTTTGTTATGTCGGCCTAACTTGTATTTACGTCGGCAGTCTTGAAAATTATGTTTCTCGGCTCATAATACTTGTAATTTACATATGTCGGCTAGAGAAGCCTTTTGATCAAGATGTAATATGCATTTTGTACTTCGTTGTAATTGTATTCAGTTGTAAATTTTTTACAGTTGTATGCCATTCCACGTAACTTACGCACTGCTCTTATGGATGTAGACACCCCATTTTTGACCGCCCTTAAGACTTGGGCACCACTGATGTTTTGCTTGGCGGAGAAAGGTGTGCAGGAAAAATGTTCAGTTTCTTCGGCAAGGAGAGAGGCAAATCCTTCAAAACACTTTGTTTAGGGGTTTGGAGTTGAAGAAGAGAGGAAAGGAGAGGAGAAAACTAGTTTGGGAAAAGTTCGGCATGAATCCGGGTAGAAGCGAGTTGAGCAGCCCTCGTTGAATCGGGCTTATCTATATGTACACTTGGATTTTAGCTATAAGGTCACCACCATTGGAAAGACGACTTCCGGGGCTTCATTTTGCACTCAAGAATCTCTTAAATCCGAGTCCGGAGGGCGGAGATATGATTGGTTGAAGTTGGGCATCATCCCGGTTGAGCCGAAACTGAGCAGCCTTCACCAAAACAAGCATAACTTTTTGCACAGTTGGAATTTTGATGCAAGGCTGGTGCCATTGGAAATATTACTTCCGGGGCTTCAATTTGGACACAAGATTGACCTAAAAAGGAGTCCATATGAAGAAGTTATGCCCGTTTGAAGTTGGACCTGCAGAGTAGATTTTTCCTGCCGGCCGGCCAAACATTATGCCGACCGGCCAGAACAGATGGCCGACCGGCCAAATAGATTGCCGACCGGCAGATTAAAGTAGCCGACCGACCTTTTTTTCTAGCCGATGACCTTCCGGAGTATTCTACAGATTGAATGGATGCCAGCTGTGGCAGCTGGAATGCACAGACCCTGCTCCCCATGCACGTGTGTGGCTGTTTTGCACCCTTTGCACACCCTTTGAACCCCCTAACCTTCTAGAAGCTTGAACCCTTTGGCCAAGCTTCTCCAAGGAAGCTTGGCCAGCTGTTTTAGCTTCCTCTAGAAGCCTTGCACCCCCCCTTGAACCCCTTTGACCCCTTTCCCTTTACTTAGCTTGTAAGTTAAGTGCTTCCCTTGCCTTATATAAGCACCATTCCTCTCCCTTTGTCTAGGTTGGATGGTTTTGGAACAAAAAAGCCAGAGATATATAGATATATCTGATATATACATACATATATCACCCTCTCTCTCTATATCTCCCTCTCTCTCTACATTTGGGTGTGTTATAGTGATCAAACACCCTTGTTCTTGGGCCATTTCTTCATCATCATCAAGCTCTACCACCACCCCTCCATTCCAGCAGCAAGGGGAGGAATTCCAGCAGCTTAGAGTCATCAAAGTTGGTCCAAGAAGCAACAAAAGTGTTGGTCTTCAAGGGTAAGTAGACTTTCCCCCTTTTTTAGCTCATTTTTGCACCATTCCTCTAGCCATTATGCCTATGGTTTTGAGCTCTGGCCCTAACTGAAAGTGGCCTTCTTTTGAGCTATTCTACATGTTTGTTGAAGGGCTCAACACTGTTTGAGCCCTCCATCTTGCACTTGCTTCAATATCTACTTGTATGTCAATATTCTTGCATGCTTCACTAGCCTATCATTTTTCTATTTTTGGACCATGATCAAAACTGAAAGTGGCCTTATTTTGACCTTCTTAACATGTTTTATTAAGGGTCTTTGCTTTTTTGGTGAATGCTTTGTATACCTCATGTTATAGCCACTTTTGAGCCTCATTTTGCATTGCATTTCTAGCATGTTTGTATACTGATTTCGGGGCTGCCATGAACTGTAAATGTGCATATTTTTGGTCCCTCTTCAATGTTGTAGAAGGGCATTTTTCAGTTTGGGCTTTGCATATACCACTTGCTTCTTTGGCCACCTTTTGGCCCATTTTCTTGCATCAGAGCTTAGCCATATCTATGTTTGTTTTTGGGGTTTTTACAGTTCTGTAAAGTGGCTTATTTTTGGCCCCTCTTCAATGTTGTTGAAGGGCCCTAACCTTTTTGGAGTTAGCAGCTGTGAGTTGCTTCATAACCTCATATTTAGGGCCATTTTTGCATGTCATCGTTGCCCTATCTTTGCTTGCTGTTTGGCCATGATTTGTACTAGTAAAATGCTAATTTTGAGGCTGCCTTGCTTCTGTATTTTCATTCCATGTACCAATTATGCATGCTTTGTATAGCTGTAAGCCATTTCACGTACTTAATCTTGCATTTCGGGAGAAATTCCATGCATCGGGTGTGTTTTCGCCTCATTTCGGGGCTGTTTTCCCCCACATTTCAGTGCTGAAATCCCATTAGCATGTTTGCATATCATTTTCCATGCCATTGCATTGCATATACCATTGCCTCGGTTTGCGTGCCCGTGTGCACGCATTTCGAGGCACTTCATTTTCATCCATCGGCCTCTTATGTGAGTGTGGCTGAGGCTCTCTCATGTTAGTATAAGTCCATGTTGCATTCTATATGCCATTTTAGCCATTGCATTGCATATGCCATTGCCTCGGTTTGCGTGCCCGTGTGCACGCATTTCGAGGCACTTCATTTTCATCTTATGGCCACTGATGTGGGTGCGGCTGAGGTCCACTCACATTGGTGTAAGTCCATCTTGCATTGTGTATGCCATGTTTCAATACGTTGTGCATGTTATGTTGTTAGCATTGTGTGTGCCATGTAGTTATATTGCATGTTTGTATGTTTGCTTGCATGCTTAGGTCGCATGTGCATTGTTGTGCATTGCCTCGCCTCTTGACCAACCATGATTGAGGTTGGGTCCCTTGTATGTTTTGTGTGCATTGCATTTGACATTGAAATGCATACTTGACTCTTTGGCCATCATGCATCGAAATGCGTGATTGGTGGCCCGAGGGTCGAGGGCCATGTTCCCTTGAGTCCATTACATGATAGGGAGTGTGTCCATGCATACATGTGCCTGAAATCCTATGCCATATGCTGTCTATTCTCTGTTGCTGTCAAAACTGTCTTCTGCAGGGAGCTTCTGCCGACCGGCAGAATTTAGTGCCGACCGGCACTTTTTGAAATGCCGGTGACCCAATAAACAGCCGATTGAAGTTGTGAACTGCCGGTGGGAATTTCCCCTAGCCGGTGGTGCTCTGCAGCATGCAAGGAACCTGTCCTGGAGTTTTGGCAATTTTCAGAGAGACAGGGCAGTATAAACAGAGGTGGCAGTGTTATGGTACGGGCTTTCCGGGCGAGGCGGATCCGAGCATGCATCACTCACGCATCCCAAGGCAGGGCTGCGGCCACCTTCTTGCTGCATTTATTTTGTTAATTAATTAAGGGTTTGTAATAATTAATTAGCTAGGATAGTCGATTTATCATTCGGACTGTATTATTCTTTTGGTCCCTCCGAGCGAGGGCAAACTTGTAATAAGTGTGGGTGCGTGTGTGCATGTCTTCCAACCCCCACTTCTTTCTCCCTTTTTATTTACCCGCTTGTGATGGTAGACTAGGGCATATTTAAATTAGCATAACAGTATGATAGCATGCGTGCATCCATACATCTGTCTTACATGCACCGGGCTCGGCACATCATGCTAACTGCACTTGTATTTCAATTCCAAGTTGAGAACTTGTTAGTTGCAGCATTCCACATGCCATCTTTAGGATAGCCGAGCCTGTTTAGATTGCATCTTTGCATGTGTTGCATTAGCCATTTTTAACATGAACTAGGATCATGCATATGATTACTGACTAGTTTCTGTTTTGGCTCGGAGTACTAGGTAAGCTTTTATGCTTTAGCATATCGCATGCGTGTGAGTGTTGCCATGACAGTATGATTACCATGAGGCTAGCTGCTTATGTGATATAACTGCTTGAATGCCTGTGGATGGAGGTTGAAATACCTAAATTGGAATAATGCATTAAAACTGTGAGTTTTAAGCCCACTAGATAGTGGCAAAATCACCTTCTCTAAAAGCCCACTTGAGGGTGGCAAAATCTGCATTTTAGCCTACTTGCGAGTAGCAAACCATTTTCAAAACAAACATGAAATGTTTTGTTCCAATTTGGGCGATTTGGTCTATACTTGTTTGCTGCGCGCATAACATAGTAATTCTAGGCTAACAATTGGTTTAAGAACACATAAAGTTTTCAAAAACGGATATCACGGTTAGTAGAGGCCGGTCTTCGGACCGGGCGAAAGGGGGTGCTCATAGCTGACCTTCCCCGATCGTACCCAAGCTCCCGAGCCGAGACAACTCCGGTGATGACGGACATGTGGCCTTCGGCACCGAGTCAGTGTTTCCTAAATTCTCCCATAAAAAATATTTAGGTGGCGACTCTGTATCTGGCAAAGCAGTCCATGTTTGGCACTACTTTTTCAAAAATCTGTTTCTCAAAACGATTTGCCAGATTTGGACTCTTTGGTTCAGATTAAGAACCGTGACACAAATCGAGTCCGAACTGTAGCATGAGGCCCACGGGCGCGTCTACAGTTTCTGGCGACTCTGCTGGGGATTTTAGAGAGCTTAACTCGAACTCGTGATATCCTGTTTTGATTCCACTTATGTGTTTCTTTGCATTGCATGTGCATTGGTGCGCCTAGGAACACAGTGTTTGCCATCTGCCATTCCTGAACGGTTTGCTGGAGGCTTGTCTTGTCAAGGCATGACCATAAGGCTGACCGGTTATGGGCTCTGACAGCATGGGAACACAAACCCCGGTTTACCGGGGCACCCTTTTGACCATTCGACCTAGTGCATATTCGGAATCCATAGTGACCATTCCAAACTAGGACAAGTTGCTTACCCGATAGGTTGTTTGAAACTGTTGTGTGCATAGTGAAACCCTAGTTCCTGACAAAATAGGACAGGGAAACCCTACCCCAACATAGGGGTGTTTTGGCTCTCTCTTACTTGCTATGTGCTTTTAGAGTGTATCTCTACAGGAATGCATATACCAGTTTACAAGTCTGGGCATCAGGCCTGTGGGCATCAGCATCAATATTTGGGGAATCAGTTTTACCTGAGGGTATCGGTTTACAGGCAGATATTTGGGAAACAGTGATCAGTATTGGGTACATTCATCCTAGTATGCTCAAATCTGTTCCAGTGAAATTAGGCTGAGATGCTCTCTGCTTTCCCTTTTGCAGGGTAGTCCTAGAACCATAGCTTCAGAAGGCTCCGATATCCCCCGAGGTTCATCGGACTTGTGCTGATAGACTTTGTCAGGTCAGAGATTCAGTTCAAGGGTAATCAGGGCTAGAGAAGGCTAGTCAGGCACAGACCACCAGTACAACAGCTACCAGATCAGTGATCTTTGAGCAGTCAGGCTGAGATTTCCGAACCTATTGCCGACACAGATATACCGGTTGCTCAGTTAGATTAGAACAGTATGTCAAGTCTGGAAGAGATGGTGCGCCAACTCCAGGATAGTATGAAAGCCATGCAGCAAGACACTGTCCGTCAAGCAGAATTCGCCAAGCAACAGGCTGTGGTCATAGCCCAACAGGCAGAGACAATTGCCAGATTGGAGCAGCAAACTGGAGTATCTACTTCACACCAGGCTCCTCCCCCACCAAGAGTTCCCATACTCGGGGAGGCAACCCATGTCCAGGATGATACGGACATTCCAAGCGGGCCGGCTCCGCCCCCAATCTTACCCCAGCTGTCTAAAGCACCAATCAACCCATCGGACTCTCCCTTTGAGCTCGAAGTAGACCATACAGCATTGAAGTTGAGCAAGCTTGAAAAGTTGTTCAAGAAATCCCAGGGGGTAAAGTCCATCCCCGGCATTGAGGACAGGTACACCGACGCAGCTGTAACTCTGCCGGACAGGTTCAAGATGCCTCACATCGACCGTTTTGATGGGTCAGGAGATCCCATGGTCCACTTGAGCTTGTTTTCAGATGTTTTGCGCCCGATGGGCTTGACAAGATTGCAGAAGCTCTCCCTTTTTGGCCGGACCCTGTCGGGTATTGCAGTCACCTGGTATGCCAAATTGGAGGATTCAGTAAAACAAAGCTGGGAGGAGATGGCCGAGGCCTTCATCGCACAATATTCATACAATACCCAAATCGAGATTACGACTCGTGATCTTGAGACGATGAGGCAGGAGCCGAAGGAGAGCTTCTCAGAATTCGTGTCTCGGTGGAGGGCGAAGGCCTCGATGATGACTTTGAGACCCACTGACAAAGATCAGATACGGATGGTTGTGCGCAACCTCCAGCCCAAACTAATGCAGAAAATGATCGTGCTCCCCTTCCCTACCTTTTCAGATTTGCATGAGATGGGAGTACAGATCGAGGATGCTATGAAGCAGGGCCTCATTGACCAGGAGAAGGAGCAGCCCAGGAGGGCGTTTACCCGCAGTTCGAATGCGACCACCAGCGGTGACGCAGCTGCAAGATCTTCCGAGGTGGGCATGGTCGCCACCACCACACCAAGAACAGCTACCCCATTCACCGGTGCATCCGGAAGTAGCTCACAAAAAACCAAATATCCACCTCGAGTCAAGAGGGTCTTCACTCCACTTCATATGCCTTTGTCAAAGGCTCTAGAGGTCTTACTCCGGAAAGGACATCTGAAACTGTTGGAACAACGCCCCCTACCCGATCCTATCCCTGCAAAGCATGACCAGACTAAGTACTGTGCGTACCACGAACAAACCGGTCATGAGACCGATAGCTGCTTTCGTCTGCGCCATGATGTACAAGATTTGTTTGACAACAAGGTCATTGCCGCACCAGCTCAGTAAAGTCTATCACCACTGGATCAGTGAACTCGGGGGATAGTACGAATATGTGATCAGGGGATGAACCACCTGTGGGCGGCACTCAGTTTACTCCAGATGTGGCGTGTGGCACGCACTGTTTTGAGCATTTGCGAATGCTGGTTTTTGTAGCTTCTGACTTGGGTGTTGAGTCAGTTTTGTGGTTTTGTTTTAAGTCTGTCTCTTTGTTTTGAGTCAGTCTTTTTTTGATTAAGGGTCTGTCTCGTTGTATCGAGTCAGTCCTATTGTACAGAAGTCGGGTGATTCCGGGGGTGTTACTTCGGATATCACTATTTTGCTTTGTGTTTGTCCTTTTGAGTCTGTTTCTGCCAGGGAGCCAGTTGTGCCAACAGATTTGAATGAACAGCGGTGATTTTCACACTCTTGTGTTTGCTTCTACCGTGTGCCAGTTGCGCTAGAAATTCTAAACGAGATGGCAATATTTGACTAGAAGCTGTGCCTTTTCTGTGCCTTGAAGTCATTGTAATGACCTAAGCTTTTCAAAACCTTTTTGAACACTGCGGTGATAAAAATGAAGAGGAAGGAATTCCTCAGATTTTGCAAAATTTGATCAAACTGAGGGAAAGAGAGGCGTGCTAAGCCCTTAATGAATGAGATCATGTTTGTTAATGTGAGTACTGAGAAGGATCCTGGCTTGATCCGGATTGGTCCCACACTGTCTTCAGCGCGAGCGATTTGTCGCTTTCTTAAAAACTTTCGAAAAATGTTTTGCGCAGTCCTGTGAAGACTTGTGTGGAATCGCCCTTGAGATTGTGCAGCCGAGGATCGCTCTCAGCCTCAAGATTCTGTCCATTTGTTTTCAAACCTCGGACTTAAATTCAGAATGTTCAATGGTCAACCGCCATATGAGGCCTGTGTGGCCAGATTCGAAGCAGCCCTCGGACAAGAGGCAAGAAAGTCAGATCAAGAAGATTAGACCTCATCAGAAGAAGCTTGCAAAGCTAGAACAGAAGTACCCTTCAAACTAGGGGCAAAGATGTCAGACGTGCTCGAAGAGCCGAAGATGAGTCCTCTTGCAAATCAACAGCCACTCTCCTGGATACGGATGGCTTCAAAATCCTACAACCATTTGGCATGGACCAAATTACGCTTTTACCCTTTGAGAGGCTCGCTGGGCCGAAAACCCGGAAGGGCGACCCAGGCAAAAGTTAGAGCAAGAGAAAAATACAAAAAAAAATGCAAAGAAAAGAACAAAAAAAGAAAATCAAAAAAAGGAAATGAAATGAAAAGAAATGAAAAGAAAAGAAAAACAAAGCTCGCAAGGTCGAAAACCCGCATCGGGCGCCTTGGCAAAAGTTAGAGCCTAAAAAGGAGAGGTTAAATACCCGAGTGTACCTTAACCCCGAACTACGTAAGGCTTGATTCCCATCTTTGGGATACGTAGGCAACTTCATTCTGAAGTCCAGCCATAAAACACTCTAAATTCAACTGTGTCCATGTGATGGTTCTAGTCATCTTTGTCTTTTCTGTATCCGGGAGTTCGGTTGCGATCATCGCTCTGAGGACTGATTACAATACACTACGGTGCCATTTAGACAAGGGGCAACTTTCCGTTGCCATTCAATGCACCGCGGTGTCATTCAAACAAGGGGTAACTTTCCGTTGCCATTCAATGCGCTGCGGTGCCGTTCAAACAAGGGGCAACTTTCCGTTGCCATGCAGCCCTTTTCGAGCAAGGGGGCAATTTTCCTCCAAATCCGAGGTTGTGCGTCTCAAGAGTAGGTTCCTTGCTTGTTAAGCATTGGCTGTTTGCAAGAATAGTTTTTGAGAATTTTTACTGAAGTTGACTATTCTCTCGAAAATTATTCCATTTTTCCAAAAAACTGGACCATTTCTTGGACCCAAAAAAGGAAAATTTTCAGTGCTCATAGCCTGACTTGCATGATTTCAAATCAAAAATCAAACAAGTGTGTTAATCTAACTCTCATATTGGTCAAAAATTGTTTTCGTAGAAAACCAAAAATAAATGGTCAAAATGATGAACTAGGGGCACAATTGAGTCAGGCTTCCTGTCTTTTCCCCATTTTCAACATACTTGCCAAGAAGGGCACTCTACCTGCCAGAAAAGGGTACAACTGAAGTCAACAACAAAGGGCTAAAAGCCCTCTCATCCTCCAAGCAACGAGGAATCAAGTCAAGTACGAAGCACGAACTGAGATGGGGCGAGATATTCCACTCTCTCATCTGGACAGATCTAACCACGTCCAAACTCCCCAGCAGGGCATCATCAACCGATGTTAGCTGCAGATTTGCTACACACCCAGTTGTAGCACAACCCCTCTGTGGGAGAAACTTACTGTTGTGAACAAGAGTCTGGTAAAATACCAGGGGCAAGAGCCCACAATTTCCAGCTTATCCATCAACCACCCAGGGGAGGGATGAAAAACGAGAGATTAAAGAATAGAGAGATGTGCGCTGAGAGAAAAAGCGAGAAAAGGGTTTTGAGAGAAAAACCGAGCTTGAGAGCCGAGTGATGTGAGAATCACAAATAAGAAAGGGTGGGAATAATACTCGGTGAAACAGGCTCCCTGTGCACGTCTGTGTGTCGTGTCTTTTGTTTTGTTTGTCTCGATTCTTGCTTTGAGTCGTTCCGAGCGTGTCTCGACGTGTTTAGGTTGTTTACCTTTTGTTTTCCGTTGTTGAGTCTTTCTCGCTGTGTTCAGTCGTAGGCTCAATACCTGGTCGAAAACTCATCTCTCAATTTCAAAAATAAATCGTTTTGTGCTCAGAGTGCTGTGCCATCCTTCACGTTTGTGCAAAACAAGATTCTTTTTTCCATAAAACTGCAGGGTCCACCCCCGATAAGTGTGAACGGTGAAACCAGGACCTATCTGAAGCTATGATGGTTCCAGACTGCAAAGCAAAAACAAAAGAGCGAAAATCGAAGTATCTGAGTTTGTGTCAACTTCAGAAAATTCCGTGATTGTACTCCGGACGTACCTCTTCAGGGCCTTGTCAATGCTCCGAAATATGAGTGTACCTCTACCTCAGGCGCAAGATCAATCTTGCTTCAAGGTTATGCACTCTTCCACTTACATTGTTATGCACCCACTTCACTTGCATTGTAATGCATTATACCTATCAAGTTTCTTCCTCAGTCGTGCACGATATTGTATGCACGGTTCATTCAAAGAAGTTCTGTTTTAAGGTCATTCACTTTTGTGTATCAATCACACACACTCACTTTAGTGTATCAATCACACTTCATTCGCTTAGTGTATCAATCACACTTCATTCACTTAGTGTATCAATTACACTCTAATTTCAATTATACTCTAATCTACTTAGTGTATCAATCACGCTTCAGTTACGCTCTCATTCATATAGTGTATCAATCACACTTCATTTGCCTTAATGTATCAATCACACTTCACTCGCTTTGAGTATCTATCACCCACATTCTCATTTAGTGTATCAATCACACTCTCTTCACTTAGTGTATCAATCACATTTCTTTCATTTTGTGTATCTATCACACACATTCTCATTTTGTGTATCTATCACGCACATATTCGCTTTTGTGTCTATTGCACTCTCACTTAGTGTATCAATCACACTTCTTTCATTTTGTGTATCTATCACACACATTCTCGTTTTCTGTATCACACTTTAGCATATCAATCATACTTGTTCACTGAGTGCATCTATCACACTTCGTGTTCACTTTTAGTGTATCAATCACACTCTGTTCACATAGTGCATCTATCACACTTTGTGTTCATTTTCAGTATATCAATCATACTTTGTTCACACTGTGCATCTATCACACTTTGTGTTCGCTTTTAGTGTATCAATCACACTCTGTTCACACAGTGCATCTATCACACTTTGTGTTCCCTTTTAGTATATCTATCATACTTGCTCACTAAGTGCATCTATCACACTTTGTGTTCGCTTTCAGTATATCTATCATACTTGTTCACTAAGTGCATCTATCACACTTCGTGTTCACTTTTAGTGTATCAATCACACTCTGTTCACATAGTGCATCTATCACACTTTGTGTTCATTTTCAGTATATCAATCATACTTTGTTCACACTGTGCATCTATCACACTTTGTGTTCGCTTTTAGTGTATCAATCACACTCTGTTCACATAGTGCATCTATCACACTTTGTGTTCCCTTTTAGTATATCTATCATACTTGCTCACTAAGTGCATCTATCACACTTCGTGTTCGCTTTCAGTATATCTATCATACTTGTTCACTAGGTGCATCTACCACGCTTTGTGTTCACCTTTAGTGTATCCATCACACTACGCTTACCTAGTGTATCCATCACACTCTCTTCACTTTTGTGTATCTATCACGCATGTTTGTCCACTTAGTGTATCTATCACACTTCGTTCACTTTTGTGTATCTAACGCACATGTTCGTGAGAATTGCATAATTCTCTTACATCCTTTCTGCATGAGATGTAGTTTGGTTCATGTCTACTTGCTGGCATAGCATTCGCTTAAAATGTTGCATTTATTTTGCATAATTGCTTCATCACAGCTACATTCGCGCTATTTTGCGCATCGCACTGTTTTGCACAGTTCAACATTCGCGCTATTTTGCGCACCTCACTTATACTTGTTAGTACATTGCATTGTTTTGAGTGCAAACCGGCTTCGCGTGGCGTATAAGTCCAATTTTCAAAGTCTTCCTGCATATCATTTGCATCCTGCCCCTGAACTACGCTGGTTTGATTCCTTGCAAAGGGATACGTAGGCAGCCTGTGGGCACAACCATTTATTTATCGGTATTTTGTTTGTTTGTCCAAGTCTTCGGCCTTATCAAAAATGGGTCGTCTCTAGGCTTTGACATTCACTCCTGCCATTGTTATGAGTTTCGAGTTCTGTCAAAGAGGGGCAACTGTAGACACCCCATTTTTGACCGCCCTTAAGACTTGGGCACCACTGATGTTTTGCTTGGCGGAGAAAGGTGTGCAGGGCAAATGTTCAGTTTCTTCGGCATGGAGAGAGGCAAATCCTTCAAAACACTTTGTTTAGGGGTTTGGAGTTGAAGAAGAGAGGAAAGGAGAGGAGAAAACTAGTTTGGGAAAAGTTCGGCATGAATCCGGGTAGAAGCGAGTTGAGCAGCCCTCGCTGAATCGGGCTTATCTATATGTACACTTGGGATTTTAGCTATGAGGTCACCACCATTGGAAAGAAGACTTCCGGGGCTTCATTTTGCACTCAAGAATCTCTTAAATCCGATTCCGGAGGGCGGAGATATGATTGGTTGAAGTTGGGCATCATCCCGGTTGAGCCGAAACTGAGCAGCCTTCACCAAAACAAGCATAACTTTTTGCACAGTTGGAATTTTGATGCAAGGCTGGTGCCATTGGAAATATTACTTCCGGGGCTTCAATTTGGACACAAGATTGACCTAAAAAGGAGTCCATATGAAGAAGTTATGCCCGTTTGAAGTTGGACCTGCAGAGTAGATTTTTCCTGCCGGCCGGCCAAACATTATGCCGACCGGCTAGAACAGATGGCCGACCGGCCAAATAGATTGCCGACCGGCAGATTAAAGTAGCCGACCGACCTTTTTTTCTAGCCGATGACCTTCCGGAGTATTCTACAGATTGAATAGATGCCAGCTGTGGCAGCTGGAATGCACAGACCCTGCTCCCCATGCACGTGTGTGGCTGTTTTGCACCCTTTGCACACCCTTTGAACCCCCTAACCTTCTAGAAGCTTGAACCCTTTGGCCAAGCTTCTCCAAGGAAGCTTGGCCAGCTGTTTTAGTTTCCTCTAGAAGCCTTGCACCCCCCCTTGAACCCCTTTGACCCCTTTCCCTTTACTTAGCTTGTAAGTTAAGTGCTTCCCTTGCCTTATATAAGCACCATTCCTCTCCCTTTGTCTAGGTTGGATGGTTTTGGAACAAAAAAGCCAGAGATATATAGATATATCTGATATATACATACATATATCACCCTCTCTCTCTATATCTCCCTCTCTCTCTACATTTGGGTGTGTTATAGTGATCAAACACCCTTGTTCTTGGGCCATTTCTTCATCATCATCAAGCTCTACCACCACCCCTCCATTCCAGCAGCAAGGGGAGGAATTCCAGCAGCTTAGAGTCATCAAAGTTGGTCCAAGAAGCAACAAAAGTGTTGGTCTTCAAGGGTAAGTAGACTTTCCCCCTTTTTTAGCTCATTTTTGCACCATTCCTCTAGCCATTATGCCTATGGTTTTGAGCTCTGGCCCTAACTGAAAGTGGCCTTCTTTTGAGCTATTCTACATGTTTGTTGAAGGGCTCAACACTGTTTGAGCCCTCCATCTTGCACTTGCTTCAATATCTACTTGTATGTCAATATTCTTGCATGCTTCACTAGCCTATCATTTTTCTATTTTTGGACCATGATCAAAACTGAAAGTGGCCTTATTTTGACCTTCTTAACATGTTTTATTAAGGGTCTTTGCTTTTTTGGTGAATGCTTTGTATACCTCATGTTATAGCCACTTTTGAGCCTCATTTTGCATTGCATTTCTAGCATGTTTGTATACTGATTTCGGGGCTGCCATGAACTGTAAATGTGCATATTTTTGGTCCCTCTTCAATGTTGTAGAAGGGCATTTTTCAGTTTGGGCTTTGCATATACCACTTGCTTCTTTGGCCACCTTTTGGCCCATTTTCTTGCATCAGAGCTTAGCCATATCTATGTTTGTTTTTGGGGTTTTTACAGTTCTGTAAAGTGGCTTATTTTTGGCCCCTCTTCAATGTTGTTGAAGGGCCCTAACCTTTTTGGAGTTAGCAGCTGTGAGTTGCTTCATAACCTCATATTTAGGGCCATTTTTGCATGTCATCGTTGCCCTATCTTTGCTTGCTGTTTGGCCATGATTTGTACTAGTAAAATGCTAATTTTGAGGCTGCCTTGCTTCTGTATTTTCATTCCATGTACCAATTATGCATGCTTTGTATAGCTGTAAGCCATTTCACGTACTTAATCTTGCATTTCGGGAGAAATTCCATGCATCGGGTGTGTTTTCGCCTCATTTCGGGGCTGTTTTCCCCCACATTTCAGTGCTGAAATCCCATTAGCATGTTTGCATATCATTTTCCATGCCATTGCATTGCATATGCCATTGCCTCGGTTTGCGTGCCCGTGTGCACGCATTTCGAGGCACTTCATTTTCATCCATCGGCCTCTTATGTGAGTGTGGCTGAGGCTCTCTCATGTTAGTATAAGTCCATGTTGCATTCTATATGCCATTTTAGCCATTGCATTGCATATGCCATTGCCTCGGTTTGCGTGCCCGTGTGCACGCATTTCGAGGCACTTCATTTTCATCTTATGGCCACTGATGTGGGTGCGGCTGAGGTCCACTCACATTGGTGTAAGTCCATCTTGCATTGTGTATGCCATGTTTCAATACGTTGTGCATGTTATGTTGTTAGCATTGTGTGTGCCATGTAGTTATATTGCATGTTTGTATGTTTGCTTGCATGCTTAGGTCGCATGTGCATTGTTGTGCATTGCCTCGCCTCTTGACCAACCATGATTGAGGTTGGGTCCCTTGTATGTTTTGTGTGCATTGCATTTGACATTGAAATGCATACTTGACTCTTTGGCCATCATGCATCGAAATGCGTGATTGGTGGCCCGAGGGTCGAGGGCCATGTTCCCTTGAGTCCATTACATGATAGGGAGTGTGTCCATGCATACATGTGCCTGAAATCCTATGCCATATGCTGTCTATTCTCTGTTGCTGTCAAAACTGTCTTCTGCAGGGAGCTTCTGCCGACCGGCAGAATTTAGTGCCGACCGGCACTTTTTGAAATGCCGGTGACCCAATAAACAGCCGATTGAAGTTGTGAACTGCCGGTGGGAATTTCCCCTAGCCGGTGGTGCTCTGCAGCATGCAAGGAACCTGTCCTGGAGTTTTGGCAATTTTCAGAGAGACAGGGCAGTATAAACAGAGGTGGCAGTGTTATGGTACGGGCTTTCCGGGCGAGGCGGATCCGAGCATGCATCACTCACGCATCCCAAGGCAGGGCTGCGGCCACCTTCTTGCTGCATTTATTTTGTTAATTAATTAAGGGTTTGTAATAATTAATTAGCTAGGATAGTCGATTTATCATTCGGACTGTATTATTCTTTTGGTCCCTCCGAGCGAGGGCAAACTTGTAATAAGTGTGGGTGCGTGTGTGCATGTCTTCCAACCCCCACTTCTTTCTCCCTTTTTATTTACCCGCTTGTGATGGTAGACTAGGGCATATTTAAATTAGCATAACAGTATGATAGCATGCGTGCATCCATACATCTGTCTTACATGCACCGGGCTCGGCACATCATGCTAACTGCACTTGTATTTCAATTCCAAGTTGAGAACTTGTTAGTTGCAGCATTCCACATGCCATCTTTAGGATAGCCGAGCCTGTTTAGATTGCATCTTTGCATGTGTTGCATTAGCCATTTTTAACATGAACTAGGATCATGCATATGATTACTGACTAGTTTCTGTTTTGGCTCGGAGTACTAGGTAAGCTTTTATGCTTTAGCATATCGCATGCGTGTGAGTGTTGCCATGACAGTATGATTACCATGAGGCTAGCTGCTTATGTGATATAACTGCTTGAATGCCTGTGGATGGAGGTTGAATTACCTAAATTGGAATAATGCATTAAAACTGTGAGTTTTAAGCCCACTAGATAGTGGCAAAATCATCTTCTCTAAAAGCCCACTTGAGGGTGGCAAAATCTGCATTTTAGCCTACTTGCGAGTAGCAAACCATTTTCAAAACAAACATGAAATGTTTTGTTCCAATTTGGGCGATTTGGTCTATACTTGTTTACTGCGCGCATAACATAGTAATTCTAGGCTAACAATTGGTTTAAGAACACATAAAGTTTTCAAAAACGGATATCACGGTTAGTAGAGGCCGGTCTTCGGACCGGGCGAAAGGGGGTGCTCATAGCTGACCTTCCCCGATCGTACCCAAGCTCCCGAGCCGAGACAACTCCGGTGATGACGGACATGTGGCCTTCGGCACCGAGTTAGGGTTTCCTAAATTCTCCCATAAAAAATATTTAGGTGGCGACTCTGTATCTGGCAAAGCAGTCCATGTTTGGCACTACTTTTTCAAAAATCTGTTTCTCAAAACGATTTGCCAGATTTGGACTCTTTGGTTCAGATTAAGAACCGTGACACAAATCGAGTCCGAACTGTAGCATGAGGCCCACGGGCGCGTCTACAATGGACCACTTGTACTTTTAAATTATTGCTTCCGCACTTGTGAGCCCCATATTTATTTATACTCTGAGTGTGTGTGGATTTTGAAGGTTGGCCTTCGGTAATCCCGGATTACTGGCCATCACGGCACCAAACTATTAGGGGCGGTTTGGGGTCGTGACAAATTTATTGAGAATTTATTAAATAATTTACTAAGAATTTACAAATAATTTACTGCGTTATTTTCTTGGAATTTACAAAGTAATTTTCTAATAATTTACTGAGTAATTAACTAAGTAATTGACTCATAATTTTTTGAGAACTTATCGATAATTTACTAAGTAATTTACAGAGAATTTATTGAGAATTTACCGAGTAATTTACTGGGAATTTACTTAGTAATTTACAGATAAATTTAGTGAGTAATTCACCGAATGATTTACTATGAATTTACTGAGTAATTTATTTAGAATTTACTCAGTAAATTACTAAGAGTTTATTGAGAATTTACTGAGAATTTGTTGACTAATTTTCTAGGAACTTACCAATCATTTATGAAGCAATTTACTGAGTAATTTATTGAGAATTTACTGTGAATTTACTGAGTAATTTACTCATAATTTATTGAGAATTTTCTTAGAATTTATTGAGAATTTTTAGGGTAATTTACTTTGAATTTATTGAGTAATTCACCGATAATTAACTGAGTAATTTATGGACAATTTATTGAAAATTTAACAGATAATTTATTGAGAATTTACAGAGTAATTTGCTGAGTAATTTCAAAAAAAAAAATTCTATGAATTTACTGAGTAATGTACCAAGAATTTATACAAAATTTTCTGAGAATTTACTCATAATTTACTGAGTAATTCACAAAAAAATTTATAATGATTTTCTAAGAATTTACACAGAATTTTCTAATAACTTACTGAATAATTTTCTGAGAATTTTGCGTGTAATTTATTGAGAATTTTACTGAGTAATTTAATGAGAATTTACTGATTAATTTACTGAGAATTTACTGCGAATTGACTAAGAAATTTACTGATAAATTGTTAAGTTCTTCACTGGGTAATTTAGTTGGAAATTACTAAGTAATTTTTTGAGAATTTACTGAGTAAGTTACTTAGAATATATTGATAATTTACTTAGACTTTATGGATTAATTTATTGAGAATTTACTAAGTAATTTACTATGAATTTATTGAATAATTTACCGAGAATTTACAGGAAATTCACTAATTAATGTTCGAATAATTTACTGAGAATTAACAAAGTAATTCACGGAATTTTTTTTGATAATTTTATGAGTAATTTACCAAGAATTTATACAAAATTTATTGAAATTTTTTTGAGTAATTTATTTACAATTTATTAAATAATTTACTGATAATTTACAAAGTAATTTATAGAGAATTTATTGAAAACTTAACGAGTAATTTATTGAGAATTTACTACGAATTTATGGAGTAATTTGCTGAATAATTTACTAAGAAATTACTTTGAATTTACCAAGAATTTATATAAAATTTTCTGAGAATTTATTGAGTAATTTACTCATAATTTACTGATTAATTCACACAAAAAAAATTCTTGTAATTTTTTGGGAATTTACTCAGAATTTTCTGATAAATTACTAAGAATTTGCTGAATAATTTATAGAGAATTTTACGTGCAATTTACTGAGAAATTTCCTGAGTAATTTAGTGAGAATTTACTGAGAAATTTCCTGAGTAATTTAGAAAGAATTTACCAATAATTTACTAAGTAATTTACGGAGAATTTGTCGAGTAATTTACTAAAAAATTACTGAATAATTCACTCATTAATTTACTTGTAATTTACTGAGAATTTAAGGAGTAATTTATTGAGAATTTATTAAATAATTTACTAAGAATTTACAGATAATTTACTGCGTTATTTTCTTGGAATTTATAGAGTAATTTTCTAATAATTTACTGAGTAATTAACTAAGTAATTGACACAGAATTTTTTGAGAACTTATCGATAATTAACTGAGTAATTTACAGAGAATTTATTGAGAATTTACTGAGTAATTTACTGGGAATTTACTTAGTAATTTACAGATAAATTTAGTGAGTAATTCACCAAATAATTTACTATGAATTTACTTAGTAATTTATTTAGAATTTACTCTATAAATTACTAAGAGTTTATTGAAAATTTAATGAGAATTTGTTGACTAATTTTCTAGGAACTTACCAATCATTTATGAAGCAATTTACTGAGTAATTTATTGAGAATTTACTGTGAATTTAATGAGTAATTTACGCATAACTTATTGAGAATTTTTTTAGAATTTATTGAAAATTTTTAGAGTAATTTACTTTGAATTTATTGAGTAATTCACCGATAATTAACTGTGTAATTTATAGAGAATTTATTGAAAATTTAACGGATAATTTATTGAGAATTTACAGAGTAATTTGCTGAGTAATTTTTAAAAAAAATTTTGTGAATTTACTGAGTAATTTACCAAGAATTTATACAAATTTTTCTGAGAATTTACTCATAATTTACTGAGTAATTCGAAAAAAAAATTCTAATGATTTTCTAATAATTTACTAAGAATTTACTGAATAATTTTCTAAGAATTTTGCGTGTAATTTATTGAGAATTTTACTGTGTAATTTAATGAGAATTTATTGAGTAATTTACTACGAATCTACCGATAATTTACTGAGTAATTTATTGAGAATTTACTGCGAATTAACTAAGAAATTTACTGATAAGTTGTTAAGTTCTTCAATGGGTAATTTAGTTGGAAATTACTAAGTAATTTATTGAGAATTTACTGAGTAAGTTACTAAGAATTTGTTGATAATTTACTTACACTTTATGGATTAATTTATTGAGAATTTACTAAGTAATTTACTTAGAATTTATTGAATAATTTACTAGAATTCAGAAATTAATGTTCGAATAATTTACTGAGAATTAACAAAGTAATTCACGAAAATTTTTTTGATAATTTTACGAGTAGTTTACCATGAATTTATACAGAATTTATTGAAAATTTTCTGAGTAATTTATTTACAATTTATTAAATAATTTATTGATAATTTACAAAGTAATTTATAGAGAATTTATTGAAAACTTAACGAGTAATTTATTGAGAATTTTCTACGAATTTATGGAGTAATTTGCTGAATAATTTACTAAGAAATTACTTTGAATTTACCAAGAATTTATATAAAATTTTCGGAGAATTTATTGAGTAATTTACTCATAATTTACTGGTTAATTCACAAAAAAAAATTCTTGTATTTTTTTGTGAATTTACTCAGAATTTTCTGATAAATTACTAAGAATTTGCTGAATAATTTATAGAGAATTTTACGTGTCATTTATTGAGAAATTTCTTGAGTAATTTAGTGAAAATTTACTAAGAAATTTCCTAAGTAATTTACAGAGAATTTACCAAAAATTTACTGAGTAATTTACAGAGAATTTATCGAGTAATTTAATGAAAAATTACTGAATAATTCACTTGTAATTTATTGAGAATTTAAGGAGTAATTTATTGAGAATTTACTCAGTAATTTATTTAGAATTTATTAAATAATTTATTAAGAATTTACAGATAATTTACTGCGTTATTTTCTTGGAATTTACAGAGTAATTTTCTCATAGTTTACTGAGTAATTTACTAAGAAATTGACTCAGAATTTTTTGAGAACTTATCGATAATTAACTGAGTAAGTTACAGAGAATTTATTAAGAATTTACCGTGTAATTTACTTAGTAATTTATTTAGAATTTACTCAGTAAATTACTAAGAGTTTATTGAGAATTTACTGAGAATTTGTTGACTAATTTTCTAGGAACTTACCAACCATTTATGAAGCAATTTACTGAGTAATTTATTAAGAATTTATTGAAAATTTAACGGATAATTTATTCAGAATTTATAGAGTAATTTGCTGAGTAATTTTTAAAAAAATTTCTGTGAATTTACTGAGTAATTTACCAAGAATTTATATAAAATTTTCTGAGAATTTACTCATAATTTATTGAGTAATTCACAAAAAAATTTCTAATGATTTTCTAAGAATTTACACAGAATTTTCTAATAATTTACTAAGAATTTACTGAATAATTTTATGAGAATTTTGGGTGTAATTTACTGAGAATTTTACTGAGTAATTTACTAAGAATCTACCGATAATTTACTGAGTAATTTATTGAGAATTTACTGAGTAAGTTACTAAGAATTTATTGATAATTTACTTAGACTTCATGGATTAATTTATTGAGAATTTACTAAGTAATTTACTTAGAATTTATTGAATAATTGACAGGAAATTCACTAAATAATGTTCGAATAATTTACTGAGAATTAACAAAGTAAATCACGATATTTTTTTTGATAATTTTATCAATAATTTACCAAGAATTTACACAAAATTTATTGAAAATTTTATGAGTAATTTATTTACAATTTATTAAATAATTTACTGATAATTTACAAAGTAATTTATAGAGAATTTATTGAAAACTTAACGAGTGATTTATTGAGAATTTACTACGAATTTATGGAGTAATTTGCTGAATAATTTACTAAGAAATTACTTTGAATTTACCAAGAATTTATATAAAATTTTCTGAGAATTTATTTGGTAATTTACTCATAATTTACTGATTAATTCACAAAAAAATTCTTGTAATTTTTTGTGAATTTACTCAGAATTTTCTAATAAATTATTAAGAATTTACTGACTAATTTATAGAGAATTTTACGTGTAATTTACTGAGAAATTTGCTGAGTAATTTAGTGAGAATTTATTGAGAAATTTTCTCAGTAATTTACAGGGAATTTACCAATAATTTACGGAGTAATTTAAAGAGAATTTATCGAGTAATTTACTGAATAATTCACAAATTAATTTACTTGTAATTTATTGAGAATTTAAGGAGTAATTTATTGAGAATTTACACAGTAATTTATTTAGAATTTATTAAATAATTTACTAAGAATTTACAAATAATTTACTGCTTTATTTTCTTGAAATTTATAAAGTAATTTTCTAGTAATTTACTGATTAATTTACTAAGTAATTGACACAGAATTTTTGAAGAACTTATCGATAATTAACTGAGTAATTTACAGATAATTTATTTAGAATTTACCGAGTAATTTACTGGGAATTTACTTAGTAATTTACAGATAAATTTAGTGAGTAATTCACCAAATAATTTACTATGAATTTACTGAGTAATTTATTTAGAATTTACTCAGTAAATTACTAAGAGTGTATTGAGAATTTACTAAGAATTTGTTGACTAATTTTCTAGGAACTTACCAATCATTTATGAAGCAATTTACTGAGTAATTTATTGAGAATTTATTATGAATTTAATGAGTAATTTACTCATAATTTATTGAGAATTTTCTTAGAATTTATTGAAAATTTCCAGAGTAATTTACTTTGAATTTATTGAGTAATTCACCGATAATTAACTGAGTAATTTATAGAGAATTTATTGAAAATTTAACGGATAATTTATTGAGAATTTACAGAGTAATTTGCTGAGTAATTTTTAAAAAAATTTCTGTGAATTTATTGAGTAATTTACCAAGAATTTATACAAAATTTTATGAGAATTTACTCATAATTTACTGAGTAATTCGCAAAAAAAATTCTAATGACTTTCTAATAATTTACTAAGAATTTGCTGAACAATTTTTTGAGAATTTTGCGTGTAATTTATTGAGAATTTACTGCGAATTGACTAAGAAATTGACTGATAAATTGTTAAGTTCTTCATTGGGTAATTTAGTTGGAAATTACTAAGTAATTTATTGAGAATTTACTGAGTAAGTTACTAAGAATTTGTTGATAATTTACTTACACTTCATGGATTAATTTATTGAGAATTTACTAAGTAATTTACTTAGAATTTATTGAATAATTTATTGAGAATTCACAAATTAATGTTCGAATAATTTACTGAGAATTAACAAAGTAATTCACGAAATTTTTTTTGATAATTTTATGAGTTGTTTACCATGAATTTATACAGAATTTATTGAAAATTTTCTGAATAATTTATTTACAATTTATTAAATAATTTACTGATAATTTACAAAGTAATTTATAGAGAATTTATTGAAAACTTAACGAGTAATTTATTGAGAATTTTCTACAAATTTATGGAGTAATTTGCTGAATAATTTACTAAGAAATTACTTTGAATTTACCAAGAATTTATATAAAATTTTCTGAGAATTTATTGGGTAATTTACTCATAATTTACTGATTAATTCACAAAAAAAAAATTATTGTAATTTTTTTTTGAATTTACTCAGAATTTTCTGATAAATTCTAAGAATTTACTGAATAATTTATAGAGAATTTTACGTGTAATTTACTGAGAAATTTCCTGAGAAATTTAGTGAGAATTTACTAAGAAATTTCCTGAGTAATTTACAGAGAATTTATCGAGTAATTTAATGAAAAATTACTGAATAATTCACTTGTAATTTATTGAGAATTTAAGGAGTAATTTATTGACAATTTACTCAGTAATTTATTTCGAATTTATTAAATAATTTAATAAGAATTTACAGATAATTTACTGCGTTATTTTCTTGGAATTTACAGAGTAATTTTCTAATAGGTTACTGAGTATTTTACTAAGTAATTGACTCATAATTTTTTGAGAACTTATCGATAATTAACTGAGTAATTTATAGAGAAGTTATTAAGAATTTACTGAGTAATTTACTGGGAATTTACTTAGTAATTTACAGATAAATTTAGTGAGTAATTCACCGAATAATTTACTATGAATTTACTTAGTAATTTATTTAGAATTTACTCAGTAAATTACTAAGAGTTTTTTTGAGAATTTGCTGAGAATTGTCTAATTTTCTAGGAACTTACCAATCATTTATGAAGCAATTTACTGAGTAATTTATTATGAATTTACTGTGAATTTAATGAGTAATTTACTCATAATTTATTGAGAATTTTCTTAGAATTTATTGAAAATTTTCAGAGTAATTTACTTTGAATTTATTGAGTAATTCACCGATAATTAACTGAGTAGTTTGTAGAGAATTTATTGAAAATTTAGCAGATAATTTATTGGGAATTTACAGAGTAATTTGCTGAGTAATTTTTTAAAAAAATTCTGTGAATTTACTGAGTAATTTACCAAGAATTTAAATAAAATTTTATGAGAATTTACTCATAATTTATTGAGTAATTCACAAAAAAATTTCTAATGATTTTCTAAGAATTTACACAGAATTTTCTAATAATTTACAAAGAATTTACTGAATAATTTTCTGAGAATTTTGCGTGTAATTTATTGAGAATTTTACTGAGTAATTGACTAAGAATCTACCGATAATTTACTGAGTAATTTATTGAGAATTTACTAAGTAATTTGCTTAGAATTTATTGAATAATTGACAGGAAATTCACTAATTAATGTTCAAATAATTTACTGAGAATTAACAAAGTAATTCATGATATTTTTTTTGATAATTTTATGTGTAATTTACCAAGAATTTATACAAAATTTATTCAAAATTTTCTAAGTAATTTATTTACAATTTATTAAATAATTTACTGATAATTTACAAAGTAATTTATAGAGAATTTATTGAAAACTAAACGAGTAATTTATTGAGAATTTACTACGAATTTATGGAGTAATTTGCTGAATAATTTACTAAGAAATTACTTTGAATTTACCAAGAATTTATATAAAATTTTTTGAGAATTTATTGGGTAATTTACTCATAATTTACTGATTAATTCACAAAAAAAAATTCTTGTAATTTTTTGTGAATTTACTCAAAATTTTCTGATAAATTACTAAGAATTTGCTGACTAATTTTTAAAGAATTTTATGTGTAATTTAGTGAGAATTTACTGAGAAATTTTTTGAGTAATTTATAGAGAATTTACCAATAATTTATTGAGTAATTTACAGAGAATTTATCAGGTAATTTACTGAATAATTCACTCATTAATTTACTTGTAATTTACTTAGAATTTAAGGAGTAATTTATTGAGAATTTACACAATAATTTATTTAGAATTTATTAAATAATTTACTAAGAATTTACAGATAATTTACTGCGTTATTTTCATGAAATTTACAGAGTAATTTTCTAATAATTTACTGAGTAATTTACTATGTAATTGACACAGAATTTTTTGAGAACTTATCGATAATTAATTGAGTAATTTATAGAGAATTTATTGAGTATTTACCGAGTAATTTACTGGGAATTTACTTAGTAATTTACAGATAAATTTAGTGAGTAATTCACCGAATAATTTACTATGAATTTGCTTAGTAATTTATTTGGAATTTACTCAGTAAATTACAAAGAGTTTATTGAGAATTTACTGAGAATTTGTTGACTAATTTTCTAGGAACTTACCAATCATTTATGAAGCAATTTGCTAAGTAATTTATTGAGAATTTACTGTGAATTTAATGAGTAATTCACTCATAATTTATTGAGAATTTTCTTAGAATTTTTGAAAATTTTCAGAGTAATTTACTTTGAATTTATTGAGTAATTCACCGATAATTAACCGAGTAATTTATAGAGAATTTGTTGAAAATTTAACGGATAATTTATTGAGAATATACAGAGTAATTTGCTGAGTAATTTTTAAAAAAATTTCTGTGAATTTACTGAGTAATTTACCAAGAATTTATACAAAATTTTATGAGAATTTACTCATAATTTACTCAGTAATTCACAAAAAAATTTCTAATGATTTTCTAATAATTTACTAAGAATTTGCTGAATAATTTCTGAGAATTTTGCGTGTAATTTATTGAGAATTTTACTGAGTAATTTAATGAGAATTTACTAAGTAATTTACTAAGAATCTACCGATAATTTATTGAGTAATTTATTGAGAATTTACTGCGCATTGACTAAGAAATTTACTGATAAATTGTTAAGTTCTTCACTGGGTAATTTAGTTGGAAATTACTAAGTAATTTGTTGAGAATTTACTGAGTAAGTTACTAAGAATTTATTGATAATTTACTTAGACTTTATGGATTAATTTATTGAGAATTTACTAAGTAATTTACTTAGAATTTATTGAATAATTTACTGAGAATTCACAAATTAATGTTCGAATAATTTACTGAGAATTAACAAAGTAATTCAAGAAATTTTTTTTGATAATTTTATGAGTAGTTTACCGTGAATTTATACAGAATTTATTGAAAATTTTCCGAGTAATTTATTTATAATTTATTAAATAATTTACTGATAATTTATGAAGTAATTTATAGAGAATTTATTGAAAACTTAACGAGTAATTTATTGAGAATTTTCTACGAATTTATGGAGTAATTTGCCGAATAATTTACTAAGAAATTACTTTGAATTTACCAAGAATTTATGTAAAATTTTCTGAGAATTTATTGAGTAATTTACTCATAATTTACTGGTTAATTCACAAAAAAAAAAAATTCTTGTAATTTTTTGTGAATTTACTCAGAATTTTCTGATAAATTACTAAGAATTTGCGGAATAATTTATAGAAAATTTTACGTGTAATTTACTGAGAAATTTCTTGAGTAATTTAGTGAGAATTTACTAAGAAATTTCCTGAGTAATTTATAGAGAATTTTCCAATAATTTACTGAGTAATTTACAGAGAATTTATCGAGTAATTTAATAAAAATTACTAAATAATTCACTTGTAATTTATTGAGAATTTAAGGAGTAATTTATTGAGAATTTACTCAGTAATTTATTTAGAATTTATTAAATAATTTACTAAGAATTTACAGATAACTTTCTACGCTATTTTCTTGGAATTTACAGAGTAATTTTCTAATAGTTTACTGAGTAATTTACTAAGTAATTGACTCAGAATTTTTTGAGAACTTATCGATAATTAACTGAGTAATTTACAGAGAATTTATTATGAATTTACCTAGTAATTTACTTGGAATTTACTTAGTAATTTACAGATAAATTTGGTGAGTAATTCACCGAATAATTTACTATGAATTTACTTAGTAATTTATTTAGAATTTACTCAGTAAATTACTAAGAGTTTATTGAGAATTTACTAAGAATTTGTTGACTAATTTTCTAGGAACTTACCAATCATTTATGAAGCAATTTACTGAGTAATTTATTAAGAATTTACTGTGAATTTAATGAGTAATTTACTCATAATTTATTGAGAATTTTCTTAGAATTTTTGAAAATTTTCAGAGCAATTTACTTTGAATTTATTGAGTAATTCACTGATAATTAACTGAGTAATTTATAGAGAATTTCTTGAAAATTTAACTGATAATTTATTGAGAATTTACAGAGTAATTTGTTGAGTAATTTTTTAAAAAATTTCTGTGAATTTACTGAGTAATTTACCAAGAATTTATATAAAATTTTCTGAGAATTTACTCATAATTTATTGAGTAATTCACAAAAAAATTTCTAATGATTTTCTAAGAATTTACACAGAATTTTCTAATAATTTACTAAGAATTTACTGAATAATTTTTTGAGAATTTTACGTGTAATTTATTGAGAATTTTACTGAGTAATTTACTAAGAATCTACCGATAATTTACTGAGTAATTTATTGAGAATTTACTGAGTAAGTTACTTAGAATTTATTGCGAATTGACTAAGAAATTTACTGATAAATTGTTAAGTTCTTTACTGGGTAATTTAGTTGGAAATTACTAAGTAATTTATTGAGAATTTACTGAGTAAGTTACTAAGAATTTATTGATAATTTACTTAGACTGTATGGATTAATTTATACAGAATTTACTAAGTAATTTACAGGAAATTCACTAATTAATGTTCGAATAATTTACTGAGAATTAACAAAGTAATTCACGAATTTTTTTTTGATAATTTTATGAGTAATTTACCTAGAATTTATACAGAATTTATTGAAAATTTTCTGAGTAATTTATTTACAAGCTATTAAATAATTTACTAATAATTTACAAAGTAATTTATAGAGAATTTATTGAAAACTTAACGAGTAATTTATTGAGAATTTTTGTCACGGCCTCAAAATAATAACATTAAACCCATCAATATAAACATGCATTTCTATATAAAAGATCCACATTCTTCAATTCATCAGAGTATTTCATTACGAAAGTATTACATGTTAACAACAAAAGCAAATGCCCTACAGGCTTACAGCTTTCCAAGTTAACACTTGGTTACAAAAGAGGGTACTAACTCAATTACACATTAAGCCCTTGGCTTGAATTTACATGTAATACATCAAAAGGAAATAAGACAACAAAAGTCTGTCCGCCTTTAGCCTCCCAAGCAATGTCCTTGGAGATGGCATACTACCTGTACCTGAAAATGATGTTCCCATATAGGGTGAACCACAGCCCAGTAGAAACATACTAAACCGACTATGAACAATGCCTAAAAGATTAGCAACTGATAGATGGTCAATACTTACACTTCCATTTACATCTTATTACAATTCCATGACAGCCAAGTCTATGTTACAATTCACTTTCCATTTCTTATTCAACCTTGAGTTTGAAAACAAGGCTCAGTACTCTGGCCAAAACATTTTGATGAGATTATAGTTCATCACTAGAACACTTTCGAAATTCAAGGTGGATACACATTTTGGTGTTATACCAATAACACATAAACTACTTCCATACTTCGCAAACAATGATGATATACATTTTAATGCTATATCAAATTAAACAACTTTTCAATAGATAAGCATATGAGCTATATCACTACTACAATAGATAAGCACATGAGCTATATCAATACTTCAACAGATAAGCATATGAGCTATATCAAGACTACAACAGATAAGCATATGAGTTGTATCAACACTTCAACAGATAAGCATATGAGCTATATCAAGACTACAACAGATAAGCATATGAGCTATATCAACACTTCAGAGATAAGCATATGAGCTATATCAACACTTCAAAAGATAAGCATATGAGCTATATCAACACTTCAAAAGATAAGCATATGAGCTATATCAATTTCCGGTTTAGAGGTCCAGCCCCTTTCTTCCAATAAACCGTTTGGTTTAGAGGTCCAACCCCTTTCTTTCAATAAACCGTTTGCACAAAACAACATATATATATATACACATCGGTAGTATACATAATCAATCAATACATAAAGTTAGTGTATTCTTTCAACCGTCATACTCTATGACACAGCCAATTGATTAGTTTTAGTTCGTCTAATCATCATGCATTGTCTACAACAATCAAAACTACCCTCCACCCGTAGCCCAAAGCGATTATTTCTAAACAGAAAATAAATGCATCCAACGGATATTGTAGTCAACATTTCAATTTGGTGAGCAATAAATGATTCAACTACATCCTTTAATCCCATACATTCCTAATCTCGACTTTCTCATTTCAATTCCTCATTTCTCATAATTAATCATACAAATTAATTAATCAATGTAATTAGGGCATTTTCCATAATTAATATTGCAACCCTAAGGTTCCATTTTCATCAATGTTTCAACATTAATTCCATTTCACCATGCCAAACATGCATATAGGTTTTATTTATTTAAAACCCTAACTTTTGTAAAATTACACAAAGGCCCAAACTTTCTCAAAATTACCCAACAGCCCCCAACGTATCAAAACACTAAGATTTAACGACAAAGCTCATAAAGAGGAGTAGGATGTCCCTACCTCGAATGATGAAACCCAACGAAGGAGATGAAGAAAACAAAAATGCTCCAAATCCCGAAATTTTCAGATTAAAAGATAGCCCTCGACGATCAACACAACTTTTGTAAAGGTTGGAGGTGAGAAAACAACTCCTACTAGATCAATCCTAAGAGAGAAGTTAGGGTTTTAGTGGGAAGAACTCTCAAAATAGCTTTCTGGAAAAGTAAGAGAGAGAAAGGATGTTGAAAAGTGAACAAAAAGTCAGATCTCGGCTTTATATAAAAGTCGCCCCGCTCGAGCGTGGAAACCCCCACTCGAGCGTCACTCATAGACTTCCGCTCAAGCGTCCAAACTCTCGCTCGAGCGGCGGATGCACACTCCCAGAACTTTTACAGACATGGTCCCCGCTTGAGCGTCAAAATCCCCGCTCGAGCGTCAGACACAAACTCCCGCTCGAGCGGCCAATCCCCCGCTCGAGCATCTACCACTACAGACGAGATACTGGATGGGTGATTTCCCCGCTCGAGCGCCAACACCCCCGCTCGAGTGTCAAAAGCGCCGCTCGAGCGAAGAGACCAAAAACTGGGCAAAGATTTTACGTTTTAAAACACAACCAACTTATTCCCAACTTGCCTAACACAACCCAAAACTCGAACACAAAGAGTAAGGGATAGAAAGAGGATAAGACAACAGCACCCTTACGGAACCGAGTCCGGATTACAGTTAAACACAAAAAGGAAAAATCGGGATCGCTATAATTTTCTACGAATTTATGGAGTAATTTGCTGAATAATTTACTAAGAAATTACTTTGAATTTACCAAGAATTTATATAAAATTTTCTGAGAATTTATTGAGTAATTTACTTATAATTTTGTGATAGATTACTAAGAATTTGCTGAATAATTTATAGAGAATTTTACGTGTAATTTACTAAGAAATTTCCTGAGTAATTTAGTGAAAATTTACTGAGAAATTTACTAAGTAATTTACAGAGAATTTATCGAGTAATTTACTAAAAAATTACTGAATAATTCACTCATTAATTTACTTGTAATTTACTAAGAATTTAAGGAGTAATTTATTGAGAATTTACTCAGTAATTTATTTAGAATTTATTAAATAATTTACTAAGAATTTTCAGATAATTTACTGCGTTATTTTCTTGAAATTTACAGAGTAATTTTCTAATAATTTACTGAGTGATTTACTAAGTAATTGACTCAGAATTTTTTGAGAACTTATCGATAATTATGTAACAACCCTCACTTTACTCTAGACATACTTGCATATATTACATGATCTTGTCTTGATGTGTTGCATTTTTGCAAACCTTGATTTGCTTTGCTTAAGTGTTTCTTGCATGTTTTGTACCTTGCTTGGTGAGAGTTTAGCTGAGGTCCTTTTTAGTCTAGAATTATCTTAGAACCACTTTGGTTGACCTTCACCTTCGCCCTGACATATTGGCCGAGATGCCATTATCTAGGCCAAGGTGTTCATCACTAAGGCCGAGATGTGTATTATCTAGGCCGAGGTGTTACCTTTGCGCCTAAGTGATCTTGTCCCGGAGTGGTATGACCTAGGCCGAGGTGTGGCACATCTAGGCCAATGTGTGGCATCGCTAGGTCAAGTGTTGTCCTTCCTAGCCGAGATCATTGTTCCCCTACTTGCCGATGCCTTGTTCTTAGCCGAGATCATTACCTGCCGGAGCGCCTATGCCATCTTGCTTGTTGAACACACTTTGTCATAGTCTTGTCTTTTCACTCAGCCACCTTTTTGAGGAGAACCAACCCGGTAGTGCCACGTGTCCCAACTGAGTGTTAAGTCAGCCAGCAGATCTAGAAATGTATCATTTGCTATATGTCTTTGTTTGTAAGGAGAGAGAAGCTCTAGAAGAAGAAGAAGAAGTTCTTAGAGGAGGAATAGATTTTCCAAGCTTGATCTTCACACCTTGAGCCGTTAGATTCGTGTCTGGAGGTTAGAATCTTAATCTACTCTTGTTATTCTTATTGATCATCTAGCTGCATTGCATGATCGAACCTGATTTGCAAACCATGCATCGATTTAAAGTTGGGTTTAGAAAGAGAAAGTGGTATTCATGTGTTCTTGAAGAAAAAGTCTTGTTTGATCCGAAAGTTTGCATCAAGATTTATGTCTTGTGTTTATTTTCATAAAGTCTTCGAGTATGGGTGCCCAGGTCCATGTTTTTGAATTAATAGCATAAAATCTCAGATTTTGTAATGAGAAGTTATGATCCTTGCATCCATGTTCTTCATGTTCTTCAAAGAAAGGGAAACCTAGATTTTCCTGACTTCATTTCCTTGAATGTGGCCATCAGGACCACACCTCGGCACGGAGATGTGGGACCTCGGTCAAGACCTGGTTGGTGCCCAGCAAGTTTTTTCGAGATGAGAAACAGTGTTTTGTTTCAGCTCGACTTAGTTTTAAAGGAATGCCGAGATCATTTGCATTCATGTAAAGCTTATTTGAAAATGCATTCAACAGACTTTGTCATGTGTTTGTAGAACTTGGACTCTCGCTTGACCCCAACGTTTGAAGAACTATGTGAGTGGTATTTTTAATAAAGCGATGTTATAAATTTTTGATAAAGCTTTGCTTTGTTTTGAAAAGTATTTGTTAAGCATGAATGATTATCCCTATTTTGTGTATCAAGTGCTAGTCTTGTTTTGGATAACAACCTTTGAAAGTCCGTACGTGCTAGGGGACTATAAGCATTTGTAGCACAACCTTTGAAAGTCCGTACGTGCTAGGGGACTATAAGCATTTGTAGCACAACCTTTGTTAACGTCACCCCTTGAAACTTGAAAACCTCGAAAGACTTTGATTGATGAAGCTTGAAAGATTTGTTAGATGAACTTGATCCCTCCCTTGTTGGTTACAAGCTATGATTATGTGTTATTTTGTTAAAGGTCTCGGATATCATGCATGCAAACCCTTTATTACTTGTACCATTCACTGAGTATCCAAGCTCACCCTCTCTATATATATGTAGGTGATGAGCAGGACGGCGGGGACGCCTAGATGTGCTTTGCAACTTGTTTTGGACTCGCCTTTTGTAGCATCTTGAAGATTATGCTTCTTAGCTTGTAATTCATTGTGTTTTGTATATGATGGCTCGAGAAGCCTTTTGGTCAAGATGTATCTTGTATTTCATTTTATTGTATCCAAGTTGTAAGACTTTGTTAAGATATATGACATTCCATTCGATCTATGCACAGCTCTTTTGGACTAATTAGATTTAAATTTATTGCTTCCGCACATGTTAGCCCCCATATGTATACTCGGATCATGTATGAATCCTTGTAAGTTGGCCTCTGGTAATCTCGGATTACTGGCCATCATGGCACCATTCCACTAGGGGGCGGAATGGGGTCGTGACAAATTAACTGAGTAATTTATAGAGAATTTATTGAGAATTTACCAAGTAATTTACTGGGAATTTACTTAGTAATTTACAGATAAATTTAGTGAGTAATTCACCGAATAATTTACTATGAATTTACTTAGTAATTTATTTAGAATTTACTCAGTAAATTACTAAGAGTTTATTGAGAATTTACTGAGAATTTGTTGAGTAATTTTCTAGGAACTTACCAATCATTTATGAAGCAATTTACTGAGTAATTTATTGAGAATTTACTGTGAATTTAATGAGTAATTTACTCATAATTTATTGAGAATTTTCTTAGAATTTATTGAAAATTTTCAGAGTAATTTACTTTGAATTTATTGAGTAATTCACCGATAATTAACTGAGTAATTTATAGAGAATTTATTGAAAATTTAACAGATAATTTATTGAGAATTTACAGAGTAATTTTTAAAATTTTTTTTGTGAATTTACTGAGTAATTTACCAAGAATTTATACAAAATTTTCTGAGAATTTACTCATAATTTACTGAGTAATTCACAAAAAAATTTCTAATGATTTTCTAAGAATTTACACAGAATTTTCTAATAATTTACAAAGAATTTACTGAATAATTTTCTGAGAATTTTGCGTGTAATTTATTGAGAATTTTTTGAGTAATTTAATGAGAATTTACTGAGTAATTTTCTAAGAATCTACCGATAATTTACTGAGTAATTTATTGAGAATTTACTGCGAATTGACTAAGAAATTTACTGATAAATTGTTAAGTTCTTCACTAGGTAATTCAGTTGGAAATTACTAAGTAATTTATTGAGAATTTACTGAGTAAGTTACTAAGAATTTATTGATAATTTACTTAGCCTTTATGGATTAATTTATTGAGAATTTATTGAATAATTTACAGGAAATTCACTAATTAATGTTCGAATAATTTACTGAGAATTAACAAAGTAATTCATGAAATTTTTTTTGATAATTTTATGAGTAATTTACCAAGAATTTATACAAAATTTATTGAAAATTTTCTGAGTAATTTATTTATAATTTATTAAATAATTTACTGATAATTTACAAAGTAATTTATAGAGAATTTATTGAAAACTTAACGAGTAATTTATTGAGAATTTTCTACGAATTTATGGAGTAATTTGCTGAATAATTTACTAAGAAATTACTTTGAATTTACCAAGAATTTATATAAAATTTTCTGAGAACTTATTGAGTAATTTACTCATAATTTTTTGATAAATTACTAAGAATTTGCTGAATAATTTATAGAAAATTTTACGTGTAATTTACTGAGAAATTTCCTGAGTAATTTAGTGAGAATTTACTGGAAAATTTACTGAGTAATTTACAGAGAATTTACCAATAATTTACTGAGTAATTTACAGAGAATTTATCGAGTAATTTACTGAAAAATTATTGAATAATTCGCTCATTAATTTACTTGTAATTTACTGAGAATTTAAGCAGTAATTTATTGAGAATTTCCTCAGTAATTTATTTAGAATTTATTAAATAATTTATTAAGAATTTATAGATAATTTACTGCGTTATTTTCTTGGAATTTACAGAGTAATTTTCTAATAATTTACTGAGTAATTTACTAAGTAATTGACTCAGAATTTTTTGAGAACTTATCGATAATTATGTAACAACCATCACTCTACTCTAGGCATGCTTGCCTATATTACATGATCTTGTCTTGATGTGTTGCATTTTTGCAAACCTTGATTTGCTTTGCTTAAGTATTTCTTGCATGTTTTGTACCTTGCTTGGTGAGAGTTTAGCTGAGGTCCTTTTCAGTCTAGAATTATCTTAGAACCACTTTGGTTGACCTCCACCTTCGCCCTGACATATTAGCCGAGATGTCATTATCTAGGCCGAGGTGTTCATCACCAAGGCCGAGATGTGTATTATCTAGGCCGAGATGTTACCTTTGCGCCTAAGTGATCTTGTCTTGGAGTGGTATGACCTAGGCCGAGGTGTGGCACATCTAGGCCAATGTATGGCACCGCTAGGTCAAGTGTTGTCCTTCCTAGCCGAGATCATTGTTCCCCTACTTGCCGATGCCTTGTTCTTAGTCGAGATCATTACATGCCGGAGTGCTTATGCCATCTTGCTTGTTGAACACACTTTGTCATAGTCTTGTCTTTTCACTCAGCCACCTTTTTGAGGAGAACCAACCCGGTAGTGCCACGTGTCCCAGCTGAGTGTTAAGTCAGCCAGCAGACCTAGAAATGTATCATTTGCTATATGTCTTTGTTTGTGAGGGGATAGAAGCTCTAGAAGAAGAAGAAGAAGAAGTTCTTAGAGGAGGAATAGATTTTTCAAGCTTGATCTTCACACCTTGAGCCGTTAGATTCATGTCTGGAGGTTAGAATCTTAATCTACTCTTGTTGTTCTTATTGATCATCTAGCTGCCTTGCATGATCGAACCTGATTTGCAAACCATGCATCGATTTAAAGTTGGGTTTAGAAAGAGAAAGTGGCATTCATGTGTTCTTGAAGAAAAAGTCTTGTTTGATCCGAAAGTTTGCATCAAGATTCATGTTTTGTGTTTATTTTCATAAAGTCTTCGAGTATGGGTGCCCAGGTCCATGTTTTTGAATTAATAGGATAAAATCTCAGATTTTGTAATGACAAGTTATGATCCTTGCATCCATGTTCTTCATGTTCTTCAAAGAAAGGGAAACCCAGATTTTCCTGACTTCATTTCCTTGAATGTGGCCATCGGGACCACACCTCGGCAAGGAGATGTGGGACCTCGGCCAAGACCTGGTTGGTGCCTAGCATGTTTTTCCGAGATGAGAAACAGTGTTTGTTTCGGCTCGACTTAGTTTTGAAGGAATATCGAGATCATTTGCATTCATGTAAAGCTTATTTGAAAATGCATTCAACTGACTTTGTCATGTGTTTGTAGGACTTGGACTCTCGCTTGACCCCAACGTTTGAAGAACTATGTGAGTGGTATTTTTAATAAAGCGCTTTTATAAAGTTTTGATAAAGCTTTGCTTTGTTTTGAAAAGTATTTGTTAAGCATGAATGATTATCCCTATTTTGTGTATCAAGTGCTAGTCTTGTTTTGGATAACAACCTTTGAAAGTCCGTACGTGCTAGGGGACTATAAGCATTTGTAGCACAACCTTTGAAAGTCCGTACGTGCTAGGGGGCTATAAGCATTTGTAGCACAACCTTTGAAAGTCCGTACGTGCTAGGGAACTATAAGCATTTGTAGCACAACCTTTGTTAACGTCACCCCTTGAAACTTGAAAACCTTGAAAGACTTTGATTGATGAAGCTTGAAAGATTTGTTAGATGAACTTGATTCCTCCCTTGTTGGTTACAAGCTATGATTACGTATTATTTTGTTAAAGGTCTCGGATATCATGCATGCAAACCCTTTATTGCTTGTATACTCACCCTCTCTATATATATGTAGGTGATGAGCAGGACGGCGATGACGCCTAGATGTGCTTTGCAACTTGTTTTGGACTCACATTTTGTAGCATCTTGAAGATTATGCTTCCTAGCTTGTAATTTATTGTGTTTTGTATATGATGGCTCGAGAAGCCTTTTGGTCAAGATGTATCTTGTATTTCATTTTATTGTATCCAAGTTGTAAGACTTTGTTAAGATATATGACATTCCATTCGATTTATGCACAGCTCTTATGGACTAATTAGATTTAAATTTATTGCTTTCACATATGTTAGCCCCATATGTATACTTTGATCGTGTGTGAATCCTTGTAAGTTGGCCTCTGGTAATCTCGGATTACTGGCCATCATGGCACCATTCTACTAGGAGCGGAATGGGGTCGTGACAAATTAACTGAGTAATTTACAGAGAATTTATTGAGAATTTACCAAGTAATTTACTGGGAATTTACTTAGTAATTTACAGATAAATTTAGTGAGTAATTCACCGAATAATTTACTATGAATTTACTTAGTAATTTATTTAGAATTTACTCAGTAAATTACTAAGAGTTTCTTGAGAATTTACTAAGAATTTGTTGAGTAATTTTCTAGGAACTTACCAATCATTTATGAAGCAATTTACTGAGTAATTTATTGAGAATTTACTGTGAATTTAATGAGTAATTTACTCATAATTTATTAAGAATTTTCTTAGAATTTATTGAAAATTTTCAGAGTAATTTACTTTGAATTTATTAAGTAATTCACCGATAATTAACTGAGTAATTTATAGAGAATTTATTGAAAATTTAACAGATAATTTATTGAGAATTTACAGAGTAATTTTTAAAAAAATTTCTGTGAATTTACTGAGTAATTTACCAAGAATTTATACAAAATTTTCTGAGAATTTACTCATAATTTACTGAGTAATTCACAAAAAAATTTCTAATGATTTTCTAAGAATTTACACAGAATTTTCTAATAATTTACTAAGAATTTACTGAATAATTTTCTGAGAATTTTGCGTGTAATTTATTGAGAATTTTACTGAGTAATTTAATGAGAATTTACTGAGTAATTTATTGAGAATTTACTGCGAATTGACTAAGAAATTTACTGATAAATTGTTAAGTTCTTCACTGGGTAATTTAGTTGGAAATTACTAAGTAATTTATTGAGAATTTACTGAGTAAGTTACTAAGAATTTATTGATAATTTACTTAGCCTTTATGGATTAATTTATTGAGAATTTATTGAATAATTTACAGGAAATTCACTAATTAATGTTCGAATAATTTACTGAGAATTAACAAAGTAATTCACGAAATTTTTTTTGATAATTTTATGAGTAATTTACCAAGAATTTATACAGAATTTATTGAAAATTTTCTGAGTAATTTATTTATAATTTATTAAATAATTTACTGATAATTTATAAAGTAATTTATAGAGAATTTATTGAAAACTTAACGAGTAATTTATTGAGAATTTTCTACGAATTTATGGAGTAATTTGCTGAATAATTTACTAAGAAATTACTTTGAATTTACCAAGAATTTATATAAAATTTTCTGAGAACTTATTGAGTAATTTACTCATAATTTTTTGATAAATTACTAAGAATTTGCTGAATAATTTATAGAAAATTTTACGTGTAATTTTCTGAGAAATTTACTGTGTAATTTAGTGAGAATTTACTGAAAAATTTACTAAGTAATTTATAGAGAATTTATCGAGTAATTTACTGAAAAATTATTGAATAATTTGCTCATTAATTTACTTGTAATTTACTGAGAATTTAAGGAGTAATTTATTGAGAATTTCCTCAGCAATTTATTTAAAATTTATTAAATAATTTATTAAGAATTTACAGATAATTTACTGCGTTATTTTCTTGGAATTTACAGAGTAATTTTCTAATAATTTACTGAGTAATTTACTAAGTAATTGACTCAAAATTTTTTGGGAACTTATCGATAATTATGTAACAACCCTCACTCTACTCTAGGCATGCTTGCCTATATTACATGATCTTGTCTTGATGTATTGCAATTTTTGCAAACCTTGATTTGCTTTGCTTAAGTGTTTCTTGCATGTTTTGTACCTTGCTTGGTGAGAGTTTAGCTGAGGTCCTTTTCAGTCTAGAATTATCTTAGAACCACTTTGGTTGACTTCCACCTTCGCCCTGACATATTGGCCGAGATGTCATTATCTAGGCCGAGGTGTTCATCACCAAGGCCGAGATGTGTATTATCTAGGCCGAAATGTTACCTTTGCGCCTAAGTGATCTTGTCCTGGAGTGGTATGACCTAGGCCGAGGTGTGGCACATCTAGGCCAATGTGTGGCACCGCTAGGTCAAGTGTTGTCCTTCCTAGCCGAGATCATTGTTCCCCTACTTGCCGATGCCTTGTTCTTAGCCGAGATCATTACATGCCGGAGTGCTTATGCCATCTTGTTTGTTGAACACACTTTGTCATAGTCTTGTCTTTTCACTCAACCACCTTTTTGAGGAGAACCAACCCGGTAGTGCCACGAGTCCCAGCTGAGTGTTATGTCAGCCAGCAGACCTAGAAATGTATCATTTGCTATATGTCTTTGTTTGTGAGGAGAGAGAAGCTCTAGAAGAAGAAGAAGAAGAAGTTCTTAGAGGAGGAATAGATTTTCCAAGCTTGATCTTCACACCTTGAGCCGTTAGATTCGTGTCTGGAGGTTAGAATCTTAATCTACTCTTGTTGTTCTTATTGATCATCTAGCTGCCTTGCATGATCGAACCTGATTTGCAAACCATGCATCGATTTAAAGTTGGGTTTAGAAAAAGAAAGTGGTATTCATGTGTTCTTGAAGGAAAAGTCTTGTTTGATCCGAAAGTTTGCATCAAGATTCATGTTTTGTGTTTATTTTCATAAAGTCTTCGAGTATGGGTGCCCAGGTCCATGTTTTTGAATTAATAGGATAAAATCTCAGATTTTGTAATGACAAGTTATGATCCTTGCATCCATGTTCTTCATGTTCTTCAAAGAAAGGGAAACCCAGATTTTCCTGACTTCATTTCCTTGAATATGGCCATCGGGACCACACCTCGGCAAGGAGATGTGGGACCTCGGCCAAGACCTGGTTGGTGCCCAGCATGTTTTTTCGAGATGAGAAACAGTATTTTGTTTCGGCTCGACTTAGTTTTGAAGGAATGCCGAGATCATTTGCATTCATGTAAAGCTTATTTGAAAATGCATTCAATAGACTTTGCCATGTGTTTGTAGGACTTGGACTCTCGCTTGACCCCAACGTTTGAAGAACTATGTGAGTGGTATTTTTAATAAAGCAATGTTATAAAGTTTTGATAAAGCTTTTCTTTGTTTTGAAAAGTATTTGTTAAGCATGAATGATTATCCCTATTTTGTGTATCAAGTGCTATTCTTGTTTTGGATAACAACCTTTGAAAGTCCGTACATGCTAGGGGACTATAAGCATTTGTAGCACAACCTTTGAAAGTCCGTACGTGCTAGGGGACTATAAGCATTTGTAGCACAACCTTTGAAAGTCCGTACGTGCTAGGGGACTATAAGCATTTGTAGCACAACCTTTGTTAACGTCACCCCTTGAAACTTGAAAACCTCGAAAGACTTTGATTGATGAAGCTTGAAAGATTTGTTAGATGAACTTGATTCCTCCCTTGTTGGTTACAAGCTATGATTACGTATTATTTTGTTAAAGGTCTCGGATATCATGCATGCAAACCCTTTATTGCTTGTACCATTCACTGAGTATCCAAGCTCACCCTCTCTATATATATGTAGGTGATGAGCAGGACGGCAGGGACGCCTAGATGTGCTTTGCAACTTGTTTTGTACTCGCATTTTGTAGCATCTTGAAGATTATGCTTCTTAGCTTGTAATTCATTGTGTTTTGTATATGATGGCTCGAGAAGCTTTTGGTCAAGATGTATCTTGTATTTCATTTTATTGTATCCAAGTTGTAAGACTTTGTTAAGATATATGACATTCCATTCGATCTATGCACAGCCCTTATGGACTAATTAGATTTAAATTTATTGCTTCCGCATATGTTAGCCCCATATGTATACTCTGATCGTGTGTGAATCCTTGTAAGTTGGCCTCTGGTAATCTCGGATTACTGGCCATCATGGCACCATTCTACTAGGGGCGGAATGGGGTTGTGACAAATTAACTGAGTAATTTATAGAGAATTTATTGAGAATTTACCGAGTAATTTACTGGGAATTTACTTAGTAATTTACAGATAAATTTAGTGAGTAATTCACCGAATAATTTCCTATGAATTTACTTAGTAATTTATTTAGAATTTACTCAGTAAATGTAATGACCCTCACTCTACTCTAGTCATGCTTGCATATATTACATGATCTTGTCTTGATATGTTGCATTTTTGCAAACCTTGATTTGATTTGCTTAAATGTTTCTCGCATGTTTTGTACCCCGCTTGGTGTGAGTTTAGCCGAGGTCATCTTTAGCCTAGAACTTCCTTGGAACCACTTTGTTTGACCTCCACCTTCGCCCAGACATATTGGCCGAGATGTCATTATCTAGGCCGAAGTGTTCATCACCAAGGCTGAGATGTGTATTATCTAGGCCGAGATGTTACCTTTGCACCTAAGTGATCTTGTCCTGGAGTGGTGTGTCCTAGACCAAGGTGTGGCATAGCTTAGTCAAGTGTTGTCCTTCCTAGCCGAGATCATTGTTCCCCTACTTGCCGATGTCTTGTTCTTAGCCGAGATCATTACCCGCCAGAGTGCCCATGCCATCTTGCTTGTTGAACGCACTTTGTCATAGTCTTGTCTTTTCACTCAGCCACCTTTTTGAGAAGAACCAACCCGGTAGTGCCACGTGTCCCAGCTGAGTGTTAAGTCAGCCAGCAGACCTAGAAATGTATCATTTTGCTATATGTCTTTGTTTGTGAGGAGAGAAGCTCTAGAAGAAGAAGAAGAAGTTTTAGAGTGAGAGAGTGGGCGTTTGAGCTTAATTCCTAGAGATCAAACCATTAGATTCGCGTATTGAGGTTAGATTCTTAATTTACTCTTGTCGTTCTTTATGTTTATCTAACTGTATTGCACGATCGAACCTGTTCTGCATGTCATGCATTGATTTAAAGTTGGTTTTAGAAATAGAAAATAGTGTCCATGTGTTCTTGAAGAAAAAGTCTTGTTTGATTCGAAAGTTTGCATTAAGATTCATGTTTTTGTGTTTGTTCTCACAAGATCCTTGAATATGGGTACCCAGGTCCATGTATTTGAATTCATAGCATGAAATCTCAGATTTTGTAATAGCAAATTTTGATCTTGCATTCATCTTCCTCATGTTCATGTTCTTCATGTTCGACATGTTCTTCAAGAGAGGGAAACCCAGATTTTCCCAACCTAATTTCCTTGAATGTGGCCATCGAGGCAACACCTTGGCAAGGAGGTGTGGGACCTCGGCCTAGACCTGGTAGTCGCCCAGCATGTTTTCCCGAGATGAGAAACAGTGTCTTGTTTTGACTTAGCTTGGTTTTGAAAGATGCTGAAATCATCTGTATGCATGTGAATTTGTTTGAAAGTGCATTCAACAGACTTTGCCATGTGTTTGTAGGACTTGAACTTGCCTTGACCCCGACGTCTGAAGAGCTATGTGAGTGGTATTTTTAATAAAGTTATGTTATTAAGTTTTGATAAAGTTTTGCCTTGCTTGTTTTGGAAAAATATTTTGCGAAACATGAATGATGGCCCCTATTTTGTATATCAAGTATTAGACTTGTTTTGAATGACAATCTTGAAAGTCTGTACGTGCTAGGGGACTATAAGCATTTGTAGCACAATCTTGAAAGTCCGTATGTGCTAAGGGACTATAAGCCTTTGTAGCACAATCTTGAAAGTCCGTACGTGCTAGGGGACTATAAGCATTTGTAGCACAATCTTGAAAAGTCCGTACGTGCTAGGGGACTATAAGCATTTGTAGCACAATCTTGAAAGTCCGTACGTGCTAGGGGACTATAAGCATTTGTAGCACAACCTTTGTTAATGTCACCTCTTGGAACTTGAAAGCCTTGAAAGACTTAAATTATTGAGACTTGAAAGATTGTTAGATAAACTTGATTTGCCCTTGGATTTTGTACAATATGTGATGTGCCTTGATTTGATAAAGATTTCAGATATCATTCATGCAAACCCCTTTATTAGTTATACCATTCACTGAGTATCCAAGCTCACCCCTCTCTATATATATGTAGGTGACGGGCAGGACGGCGGTGACGCCTAGATGTACTTGCTACTTGTTTTGGATTATGCACTTTTGCCGCATCTTGAAGATTATACTTCTTAGCTGTATTTTATTGTATTTTGTATTTGATAGCTGAGAAGCCTTTTGGTCAAGATGTATTTTTGTACTTCATTTTGTTGTATTAAAGCTATGTACGAATGTATGCCATTCCATTTAACTTATGCACAGCTCTTATGGACTAATTAAATTTATATATATTGCTTCCGCACATGTTAGCCCCATATGTAATACTCTGATTGTGTGTGGATTTAGAAAGTTGGCCTTCGGTAAATCTCGGATTACTGGCCATCATGGCACCATTCTACTAGGGGCGGAATGGGGTCGTGACAGATTGGTATCAGAGCTCAAATTTCTTATAGTACATTATTCACACACTTGAGTCCTAAACAGCATAGGATTTTCCTTAGAAAAATGTTAGGATTGCATCATAATGCTTGCTATTTGACAAAGTGAGCATTATCTCGGCTTGACTGTTTGTTGCTTGCGTACATGTCCATTTGATCGTTTTGTTTTAAATCACGTTTTGCATACTCTTAGCATCATGAGAAGGGGTAGACCACTAGTTGGCCGAGATCATCCCGAAGACAGATTGGACAGATTAGAGAGATTGGTCGAAGGTTTGGTCCGTGAGTTAAGACAACCTAGGACACAAGACACTAGTACCACTTCTACCTAGGCCGAGCAGACAAACGGCCGACATGCAGTTCCACGTTCGCCTCCTCCAGTGCCGCAAGTGCCTCCACAGCAAGCTTTATATGGGGATGGCACCATAGCCTTGATCAGAGAGTTCAAAAAGATGAAACCGCCGAGGTTCTCTGGGGGTATTGAACCGATGAAGGTCGAAGCGTGGGTCTTGGAAATGGAGAAGCTGTTTGAGATCTTTCCCAGTACCGATGCCCAGAAGGTGTCATTGGAAACATTCACACTAGACGACGATGCATGAAGATGGTGGATGATGACCCGAGAAAGCAACCCAGGTCTGACTTGGGCCAGATTTTTGGAATTGTTTTACAACAAGCACTTCCCCCTTAGTGTTCGAGACCGTAAGACCACAGACTTTCAGACTTTGACACAAGGCAACAAGACAGTGGCAGAATATGACCGTGCTTTTACCAAGTTGGCGAGATACGCGCCTCACATGGTCGATGATGAATACAGAAAGGCCAGGAAGTTCAAAAGTGGATTGCATGGACCAATTCAGGATCGAGTTAACATGCTCAATATGCCGACTTACACCGGAGTGTTGGACAAGGCCATCTTGGCAGAGGCTAACTTGAACCGATATCAGAACTCAGGAGAAAATTAGAAGAAGAGGCAGAACTATGATAATCGCCGAGCTCCGTTTAACGCCAAGAAGAAGGCGAATGTGGGCAGCTCCAGCAACTCGAACCAAGAAGGTAATACTAGGCCGACGTGTGCAAGCTGTGGGAAGCCGCATTCCGGAGTTTGCCGTTGGGCATCGGGAGCCTGTTTTGAATGTGGTGAAATGGGTCATCATGTGAAAGACTGCCCGAAGGCAAGGACTGATGATGGTAAGAAGAATGGGAGTACGTCGGGCTATGCACAGAGAAATAACATCGGAAGGGCACAAATGAGGCAGGGCAGAGTTTTTGCATTGGTGCCAGGAGACACTCAGAATGCTGAGACAGTAGTGTCAGGTATACTCCCAATTTGCTCTCAGGATGCATACATATTAATTGATTCGGGTTCTACGCATTCATTTGTATCTGCTAAGTTTGCCGAGAAGTTAAATAGGGAACAAGAACCCCTTGACTATATGTTATATGTGTCTACTCTATCTGGGAGAACTATGATTGTTGCATCCATTTTTAGGGCATGTGTTGTTGTGATTGAGGGTGTAGAATTGTTAGTCGATTTAATGCCGTTAACCATGGCTCACTTCGATGTCATATTGGGAATGGATTAGTTAGTAGCGAATCATGCATCCATTAATTGTGTTTTGAAGAATGTCACACTGAAACCCCCAAACCAAGCCGAGGTTATTTTCCAGGGTAAGGGAGTAGTGCCGCCACCTTACTTAATCTCATCCATGAAAGCCTATAAGTTGATCCAAAAAGGGTGTCAAGGTTATTTGTGCAGTATACTAAGCGATTTGAATGGAAGTGTCGAGTTAGCCGACATGCCAATTGTTAAGGAATTCCCCGATGTCTTTCCAAAAGAGTTGCCTGGCCACTTAATTGATAGAGAAATAGAGTTTACTGTGGACATCATGTCGGGAACGTAACCTATCTCCAAAACACCTTATAGGATGGCCCCAGCTGAACTTAAGGAACTAAAACTACAATTACAAGAATTGTTGGACAAGGGATTCATTAGGCCGAGCACTTCACCATGGGGAGCACCCGTGCTATTTGTTAAGAAAAAGGATGGCACACTTCGCCTTTGCATTGATTACAGAGAACTTAATAAGGTAACCATTAAGAACAAGTACCCGTTGCCTAGGATTGATGATTTGCTCGATCAACTACAAGGAGCACGAGTCTTTTCCAAGATTGACCTTAGGTCGGGCTACCATCAGCTGAAGGTTAAAGCCGAAGATGTTGAGAAGACTGCTTTTCGGACAAGATACGGTCACTATGAATTCCTGGTAATGCCTTTTAGAGTGACTAATGCACCTGCAACATTCATGGATTTGATGGATAGAGTCTTTAAGTCGTATCTAGATGAGTTCGTAGTTGTTTTTATTGACGACATATTGATCTATTCCAAGAGTACAATTGAGCACGAGAATCATCTGAGACTCGCCCTGCAAATCTTGAGAGACAAGAAGTTGTACGCCAAGTTGAGCAAGTGCGAGTTTTGGCTTTTCAGCATTTCATTTTTAGGGCATGTGATTAATGAAGAGGGTATATCAGTTGATCCCAGTAAGATTGAAGCCATTGTGAATTGGCCGATGCCGACCAACGTGTCTGAGGTTCGTAGTTTTCTAGGCTTGGCAGGTTATTATAGAAAGTTTGTGAAGGACTTCTCAAGGATTGCAGTACCATTGACACAACTAACCAAGAAGGGAATAGCATATGAATGGACCGATAACAGAGAATCAGCCTTCCAAGAGTTGAAGACGAGGTTAATTACGGCACCAGTTCTTGTACTCCCATCAGATAATGAGGAATTTCAGATTTTCAGTGATGCTTCACATAAGGGTTTGGGTTGTGTATTAATGCAAGGGGGCAAAGTCATAGCATATGCATCTCGTCAGTTGAAACTTCATGAAAAGAACTATCCAACCCATGATCTAGAGCTAGCAGCCGTGGTGTTTGCTTTGAAGATTTGGCGTCACTACTTGTATGGAGCCTCTTGCCAAGTTTTTACAGATCACAAGAGCTTGAAGTACTTGTTCACTCAAAAGGAACTGAATTTGAGGCAGAGAAGATGGCTTGAATTATTGAAGGACTACGACATGCAAATTCAGTATCACCCAGGTAAAGCAAACTCGGTAGCCAACACATTGAGAGGAAGTTAGTGGGAAATTTGGCATGCCTAGCCATGATTTCAGTGGAGCCGACTACTATTGGGGAAGTAAAGGCAAGGCAAATGGAGGATGAATTCCTGAAGAAGGTAGCCGACGAGATTATCACCAGGCCGAGGTCAGGTTACACCCTTGAGAATGGAGTGCTTAAGTTTGACGGAAGATTGTGCGTGGCCGACGTCCCAGAGTTGAAAGGAAAGATTTTGCAAGACTCTCATGGATCCAGATTTGCAGTTCACCTAGGGAACACCAAGATGTATCAAGATGTAAAACAGACTTTTTGGTGGCCGAATATGAAAAGAGAGATAACCGAGTTCGTGTCCCAGTGTTTGTATTGTCAACAAGTGAAAACAGAACATCAGAGGCCAGCAAGACTTCTTCACCCTTTGCCGATTCCTGAGTGGAAATGGGAACACATCTCTATGGACTTTGTGATTGGTTTGCCGAAGACACAGAAAGGAATGGATTCGATCTGGGTTATAATCGACAGATTTACTAAGTCAGCACACTTCTTGCCTATTAAAACTTCGTTTAATGCTGATCGACTTGCTATGTTGTATATGAATGAGATTGTTAGACTTCATGGTGTGCCGATGTCCATTGTGTCAGACCGAGATTCGAAGTTTGTTTCTAGATTTTGGCAGAGTTTACAAAGGGCTTTGGGGACCGAATTGAGGTTTAGCACGGCTTTTCATCCCCAGACCGATGGCCAAATAGAGAGAACAATTCAGACACTTGAAGACATGCTTAGATTATGTGTATTAGACTTCAAGGGAAGCTGGGAATTGCATTTGCCATTAATAGGATTTGCTTACAACAACAGTTATCAAACTAGCATTGGTATGGCGCCGTATGAAGCCTTATATGGAAGAAAGTGCAGATCGCCGATATGTTGGACCGAAGTAGGAGATAAAGCTTTGATCGGCCTCGATCTAGTTCAAAGGACAACCGAAAAGATCAAGCTTATCCAACAGAGAATCAGAACTGCTCAGAGTCGACAAAAGAGTTACGCCGACCAGAGAAGAAAGGAGTTAGAGTTTGAAGTAGGGAATCATGTATTCCTGAAAACCTCACCGATGAAAGGAGTTTCAAGATTTGGGAAGAAGGGTAAATTGGCACCCCGTTACATTGGACCGTTCGAAATTCTTGAGAAAGTTAACCCAGTTGCCTACAGACTTGCTTTGCCGCCGAGATTAAGTCAAGTTCATAATGTGTTTCATATCTCAATGTTGAGGAAGTATATTCGGGATCCACTGCACGTGATTGATCATTTTGGGATTGCAGTTGATGAAGATTTAAGCTATGAAGAAAAGCCGATGCGTATTATCGACAGACAAGTGAAACAGTTGAGGAACAAATCTATACCAATGGTGAAAATCGAATGGAAAGAGCATTACGGCAAGGATGCTACATGGGAAATGGAAGAAGAGATGGAAATCCGTTATCCGGGGTTATTTGTAGAGCAAGGTAATTTAAGTTTCGGGACCAAACTTCTTTAAGGAGGGTAGGATGTAACGACCCTCACTCTACTCTAGTCATGCTTGCATATATTACATGATCTTGTCTTGATATGTTGCATTTTTGCAAACCTTGATTTGATTTGCTTAAGTGTTTCTCGCATGTTTTGTACCCCGCTTGGTGTGAGTTTAGCCGAGGTCATCTTTAGCCTAGAACTTCCTTGGAACCACTTTGTTTGACCTCCACCTTCGCCCTGGCATATTGGCCGAGATGTCATTATCTAGGCTGAAGTGTTCATCGCCAAGGCCGAGATGTGTATTATCTAGGCCGAGATGTTACCTTTCCACCTAAGTGATCTTGTCCTGGAGTGGTGTGACCTAGACCAAGGTGTGCCACATCTAGGCCAAGGTGTGGCACAGCTTAGTCAAGTGTTGTCCTTCCTAGCCGAGATCATTGTTCCCCTACTTGCCGATGTCTTGTTCTTAGCCGAGATCATTACCCGCCAGAGTGCCCATGCCATCTTGCTTGTTGAACACACTTTGTCATAGTCTTGTCTTTTCACTCAGCCACCTTTTTTAGGAGAACCAACCTGGTAGTGCCACGTGTCCCAGCTGAGTGTTAAGTCAGCCAGCAAACCTAGAAATGTATCATTTTGCTATATGTCTTTGTTTGTGAGGAGAGAGAAGCTCTAGAAGACGAAGAAGAAGTTTTAGAGTGAAAGAGTGGGCGTTTGAGCTTGATTCCTAGAGATCAAACCGTTAGATTCACGTATTGAGGTTAGATTCTTAATTTACTCTTGTCGTTCTTTATGTTTATCTAACTGCATTGCACGATCGAACCTGTTCTGCACGTCATGCATTGATTTAAAGGTGGTTTTAGAAATAGAAAATAGTGTCCATGTGTTTTTGAAGAAAAAGTCTTGTTTGATTCGAAAGTTTGCATTAAGATTCATGTTTTTGTGTTTGTTCTCACAAGATCCTTGAATATGGGTACCCAGGTCCATGTATTTTAATTCATAGCATGAAATCTCAGATTTTTTAATAGCAAATTTTGATCTTGCATTCATCTTCCTCATGTTCATGTTCTTCATGTTCGACATGTTCTTCAAGAGAGGGAAACCCAGATTTTCCCGACCTCATTTCCTTGAATGTGGCCATCGAGGCAACACCTCAGCAAGGAGGTGTGGGACCTCAGCCTAGACCTGGTAGTCGCCCAGCATGTTTTCCCGAGATGAGAAACAATGTCTTGTTTTAACTTAGCTTGGTTTTGAAAGATGCCGAGATCATCTGTATGCATGTGAATTTGTTTGAAAGTGCATTCAACAGACTTTGCCATGTGTTTGTAGGACTTGGACTTGCCTTGACCCCGACGTCTGAAGAGCTATGTGAGTGGTATTTTTAATAAAGTTATGTTATTAAGTTTTGATAAAGTTTTGCCTTGCTTGTTTTGGAAAAGTATTTTGCGAAGCATGAATGATGATCCCTATTTTGTATATCAAGTATTAGACTTGTTTTGAATGACAATCTTGAAAGTCCGTACGTGCTAGGGGACTATAAGCATTTGTAGCAAAATCTTGAAAGTCCGTACGTGCTAAGGGACTATAAGCCTTTGTAGCACAATCTTGAAAGTCCGTACGTGCTAGGGGACTATAAGCCTTTGTAGCACAATCTTGAAAGTCCGTATGTGCTAGGGGACTATAAGCATTTGTAGCACAATCTTGAAAAGTCCGTACGTGCTAGGGGACTATAAGCATTTGTAGCACAATCTTGAAAGTCCGTACGTGCTAGGGGACTATAAGCATTTGTAGCACAATCTTGAAAGTCCGTATGTGCTAGGGGACTATAAGCATTTGTAGCACAATCTTGAAAAGTCCGTACGTGCTAGGGGACTATAAGCATTTGTAGCACAATCTTGAAAGTCTGTACGTGCTAGGGGACTATAAGCATTTGTAGCACAACCTTTGTTAATGTCACCTCTTGGAACTTGAAAGCCTTGAATGACTTAAATTATTGAGACTTGAAAGATTGTTAGATAAACTTGATTTGCCCTTGGATTTTGTACAATATGTGATGTGCCTTGATTTGATAAAGATTTCGGATATCATTCATGCAAACCCCTTTATTATTTATACCATTCACTGATTATCCAAGCTCACCCCTCTCTATATATATGTAGGTGACGAGCAGGACGGCGGTGACGCCTAGATGTACTTGCTACTTGTTTTGGATTATGCACTTTTGCTGCATCTTGAAGATTATGCTTCTTAGTTGTATTTTATTGTATTTTGTATTTGATAGCTGAGAAGCCTTTTGGTCAAGATGTATTTTTGTACTTCATTTTGTTGTATTAAAGCTATGTACGAATGTATGCCATTCCATTTTACTTATGCACAGCTCTTATGGACTAATTAAATTTATATATATTGCTTCAGCACATGTTAGCCCCATATGTAATACTCTGATTGTGTGTGGATTTAGAAAGTTGGCCTTTGGTAAATCTCAGATTACTGGCCATCATGGCACCATTCTACTAGGGGCGGAATGGGGTTGTGATAGTAAATTACTAAGAGTTTATTGAGAATTTATTGAGTAATTTTCTAGGAACTTACCAATCATTTATGAAGCAATTTACTGAATAATTTATTGAGAATTTACTGTGAATTTAATGAGTAATTTACTCATAATTTATTGAGAATTTACTGTGAATTTATTGAAAATTTTCAGAGTAATTTACTTTGAATTTATTGAGTAATTCACCGATAATTAACTGAGTAATTTATAGAGAATTTATTGAAAATTTAACGGATAATTTATTGACAATTTACAGAGTAATTTGCTGAGTAATTTTTAAAAAACATTTCTGTGAATTTACTGAGTAATTTACCAAGAATTTATACAAAATTTTCTGAGAATTTACTCATAATTTACTGAGTAATTCACAAAAAAATTTCTAATGATTTTCTAAGAATTTACACAGAATTTTCTAATAATTTACTAAGAATTTTCTGAGAATTTTGCGTGTAATTTATTGAGAATTTTACTGAGTAATTTAATGAGAATTTACTGAGTAATTTACTAAGAATCTACCGATAATTTACTGAGTAATTTATTGAGAATTTACTGCGAATTAACTAAGAAATTTACTGATAAATTGTTCAGTTCTTCACTGGGTAATTTAGTTGGAAATTACTAAGTAATTTATTGAGAATTTACTGAGTAAGTTACTAAGAATTTATTGATAATTTACTTAGACTTTATGGATTAATTTATTAAGAATTTACTAAGTAATTTACTTAGAATTTATTGAATAATTTACTGAGAATTTACAGAAAATTCACTAATTAATGTTCGAATAATTTACTGAGAATTAACAAAGTAATTTACGAATTTTTTTTTGATAATTTTATGAGTAATTTACTAAGAATTTATACATAATTTATTGAAAATTTTCTGAGTAATTTATTTACAATTTATTAAATAATTTACTGATAATTTACAAAATAATTTATAGAGAATTTATTGAAAACTTAACGAGTAATTTATTGAGAATTTATTTCGAATTTATGGAGTAATTTGCTGAATAATATACTAAGAAATTACTTTGAATTTACCAAGAATTTATATAAAATTTTCTAAGAATTTAGTGAGTAATTTACTAATAATTTACTGATTAATTCACAAAAAAAAATTCTTGTAATTTTTTGTGAATTTACTCAGAATTTTCTGATAAATTACTAAGAATTTGCTGAATAATTTATAGAGAATTTTACGTGTAATTTACTGAGAAATTTCCTGAGTAATTTAGTGAGAATTTACTAAGTAATTTACTGAGTAATTTACAGAGAATTTATCGAGTAATTTACCGAAAAATTACTGAATAATTCACTCGTTAATTTACTTGTAATTTACTGAGAATTTAAGGAGTAATTTATTGAGTATTTACTCAGTAATTTATTTAGAATTTATTAAATAATTTACTAAAAACTTACAGATAATTTACTGCGTTATTTTCTTGGAATTTACAGAGTAATTTTCTAATAATTTACTGAGTAATTTACTAAGTAATTGACTCAGAAGTTTTTGAGAACTTATCGATAATTAACTGAGTAATTTACAGAGAATTTATTGAGAATTTACCGAGTAATTTACTGGGAATTTACTTAGTAATTTACAGATAAATTTAGTGAGTAATTCACCGAATAATTTACTATGAATTTACTTAGTAATTTATTTAGAATTTACTCAGTAAATTACTAAGAGTTTATTGAGAATTTACTGAGAATTTGTTGAGTAATTTTCTAGGAACTTACCAATCATTTATGAAGCAATTTACTGAGTAATTTATTGTGAATTTAATGAGTAATTTACTCATAATTTATTGAGAATTTTCTTAAAATTTATTGAATTTTCCGAGTAATTTACTTTGAATTTATTGAGTAGTTCACCGATAATTAACTAAGTAATTTATAGAGAATTTATTGAAAATTTGACAGATAATTTATTGAGAATTTACAGAGTAATTTGTTGAGTAATTTTTAAAAAAATTTATGTAATTCACTGAGTAATTTACCAAGAATTTATACAAAATTTTCTGAGAATTTACTCATAATTTACTGAGTAATTCAGAAAAAAAATTCTAATGATTTTCTAAGAATTTACACAGAATTTTCTAATAATTTCCTAAGAATTTACTGAATAATTTTATGAGAATTTTGTGTGTAATTTATTGAGAATTTTACTAAGTAATTTACTAAGAATCTACCGATAATTTACTAAGTAATTTATTGAGAATTTACTGCGAATTGACTAAGAAATTTACTGATAAATTGTTAAGTTCTTCACTGGGTAATTTAGTTGGAAATTACTAAGTAATTTATTGAGAATTTACTGAGTAAGTGTAACAACCCTCACTTCAACTTAGTCATACTTGCATACATTTATGTATGATCTTGTTTTGTTATGTGCATTTGGAAATCTTGTCTTGTTTTACTTGAGTGTTTCCTGCATACTTTGTTCTTGCATGGTGTGTTGCCGAGGTCATCTTAAGCCTAGACACCTTGGAACCTTTCTACACTTAGAACTATCTTGTAACCACTTCGGTTAACCTCCATCTTCACCCTGACATATTTGCCGAGATGTCTCTATCTGGGCCGAGGTGTTCAGCACCAAGGCCAAGATGTGTATCATCTAGGCTGAGATGTTTATCCTTGCACCCTAGTGATTTTGTTCCTAGAATGGTATGACCTAGACCGAGGTGTGGCACATCTAGGCCAAGGTGTGGCACAGCTTAGTCAAGTGTTGTCCTTCCAAGCCGATGTCGTTGTCACCCTACTTGCCGAAGCTTTGCCCTTGGCCGAGATCATCACTTGCCGGAGTGCTCTTGTCATCTAGCTTGTTGAATACACTTTGTCAGGGTCTTGTCTTGTCAGTCAGTCGCCTCTTTGAGTAGAGCCAATCAGCCGATGTCACGTGTCCCAGCAGAGGGTTAAGTCAGTGACTGTCGAGAAAACATATCATTTTTGTATCAAATCTTGTCTTTTAGAGAGAGAGGCTCTAGGAAGGAGAAGTTTTGAGTGAGAGAGAGTGAACTTCCAAGCTTGATCGTTGGAGCTTGAACCGTTAGATTCGAGTTTTGAGGTTAGAATCTTAACCTACTCTTGTTGTTCTTATTGATCATCTAGCTGCATTGCATGATCAAACTTGTTCTGCACGTCATGCATTGATTTGAAGTTGGTTTTAGAAAGAGAAAATGGTTTTCATGTGTTCTTGGAGAAAAGCCTCGTTTGATCCAAAAGTTTGCATCTAGAACCATGTTTTTATGTTTGTTCTCTCAAGATCTTTGAATATGGGTACCCAGGTCCACGATTTCGGATTCTTAGCATGAAATCTCAGATTTTGTAATAGCAAGTTTTAATCTTTGCATTCATCTTCCTCATGTTCATGTTCTTCATGTTCGTCATGTTCTTCAAGAGAGGGAAACCCAGATTTTCCCGACTTCATTTCCTTGACTGTGGCCATCGAGGCCACACCTCGGCAAGAAGGTATGGGACCTCGGCCTAGACTTGGTAGTTGCCCAGCTTGTTTTCCAGCGATAGGAAACTGTGTTTTGTTTTGAGTTGACTTAGTTTGTGATGAATGCCGAGGTCATTCGCATGCATGCAAGACTTGTTTTGAGAAGTACATTCAATAGACCTTGCTATGTGTTTGTAGGACTGGGACTTGCCTTGACCCCGACGTTTGAAGAACTGTGTGAGTGGTATTTCTAATAAAGTTATGTTATTAATGTTTTGATGAGCTTTGTTTTGCTTTGTTTTGAAAAGTATTTGTTAAGCATGAATGATTGTCTCTATTTTGTATATCATGTATTATCTTGTTTTGATGACCTCCTCGGAAAGTCCTTAGTGCCAGGGGACTATAATGCAACTGCACATCTTGTTTTGAAAGTCCCTTGTGCTGGAGGACTCTAAACTTTCATAGTACTCTCGTGTTAGGGGGCTATGGGCCTTCGTAACACATCTTGTTTTGAAAGTCCCTTGTGCTGGAGGACTCTAAGCTTTCGCAATACTCTCGTGTTAGGGGGCTACGGGCCTTTGTAACATAGGTCCCTTGTGCTGGAGGACTCTAAACTTTCGCAGCACCCTTGTTTGAGATATCTCCCTTGCTTTGTTTTGTTTTGCCACTGACGGTTCACCGCGTGGGTTTGTTTGCCGGAATGTCATCATTTGTAATATGTTGATGCTAGTAAGCATCTCTTGAAGCTTTGAAGATTTGTTAGATGGACGGGGTCCATTCCTTGTTTTATGAAGTTTTGATATGTATCGTTTTGAAAAAGACCTCGGCTATTGTTCATGCAAACCCTTTATTATTTATATCATTCACTGAGTATCCAAGCTCACCCTCTCTATATATATGTAGGTGATGAGCAAGAAGGTGATGAGCAAGAAGGTGATGACGCCTAGATGTGATTCGCGAGCTTGTTTTGGATTTTTGGCTATGTCGGCTTGACTTGTATTTACGTCGGCAGTCTTGAAAATTATGCTTCTCGACTTGTAATATTTGATTTTGAACACGTCGGCTTGAGAAGCCTTTTGATCAAGATGTAATTTGTACTTTGCTTCATTTGTAACTAAGTTGTAATCCATGTGTAGATGTTTGCCATTTCATTTGACTTACGCACAGCTCTTATGGACTAATCTGATTTGTATATATTGCTTTCGTACTTGTGAGCCCCATATATTTATACTCTGTTGTGTGTGGATTTTGGAAATCAGCCTTGGGTAAATCTCGGATTACTGGCCATCACGGCACCATCCTACTAGGGGCAGTTTGGGGTCGTGACAGAATGGTATCAAAGCACAAGTTCCTTAGTATACGTTATTCACACACTTTGAGTCCTAAAGAGCATAGGATTTTCCCTTAGAAGGATGTTAGGATTGCATCATACTGCTTGCTCTGTGAACAAGGTGTGCATCGTCTCGGCATGCCTAATTGTTACTTGCCTACGTGTTTATTTGTTTATTTATTTTAAAGTCATACTTTGCATACTCATAGCATCATGAGGAGAGGTAGACCTCCCGTTGGCCGAGATCAGTTCGAGGACAGATTAGACAGACTGGAAAGGTTAGTTGAAGGCTTAGCCCGCGATTTAAGGCAGACAAGACAGCAGTACGCTAGTGCTACATCGACTCAGGCCGAGCAGACAAACGGCCGAAATGAAGTTCCGCCTCCGCCTCCACCTCCTCCAGTACCACAAGTACTCCCACAGCCAGCCTTATATGGGGACGGCACAATAGCGTTGATCAGGGAGTTCAAGAAAATGAAGCCACCGAGATTCCAAGGGGGTATAGAGCCGATGAAGGCCGAAGCGTGGGTTTTGGAAATGGAGAAGCTGTTCGAGATCTTTCCCAACACTGACACCCAGAAGGTGACATTAGCAGCCTTTACACTGGATCATGACGCTCGCAGATGGTGGATGATGGTTCGAGAAAGCAATCCAGACTTGACCTGGACTCGATTTTTGGAGTTGTTTTACACCAAGCATTTTCCCTTAAGTGTACGAGATCGCAAGGCTACCGAATTTCAGACTTTGACGCAAGGCAATAGAATAGTAGCTGAATATGGCCGTGCCTTTACCGAGTTAGCGAGGTATGCACCCCACATGGTCAACGATGAATATATGAAGGCTAGGAAGTTTAAGTGTGGGCTTCGTAGATTGATACAAGACCGAGTTAACATGCACAACATGCCGACTTACGCCGGGGTATTGGACAAAGCCATTCTGGCCGAAGCTAACTTGAATAGATACCAGAGTTCGGGAGAGAGCTAGAGGAAGAGACAGAGTTATGACAATCGCCGAGCACAATTTGGTACCAAGAAGAAAGTGAATGTTGGCAGTTCAAGCAACCCAAGGCAGGAAAGTGGTACTAAGCCGACATGTTCAAGTTGTGGGAAGCCACATTTCGGGGTCTGTCGTCGGGCGTCTGGAGCTTGTTATGAATGTGGAGAAATAGGTCATTTTGTGAGGGACTGTCCAAAAATAAGAGCTAATGATGGTAAGAAAGATAAGAATACCTCGGGTTCCGTACAGAAGGGTAACGTTGGGAAAGGACCGATGAGTCAAGGCAGAGTTTTTGCGCTGGTACCAAGAGACACTCAGAATGCTGAGACAGTGGTGTCAGGTATACTCCCAATTTGCTCTCAAAATGCATATGTATTGATTGATTCGGGTTCTACGCATTCATTCATTTCTGCTAAGTTTGCCGAGAAGATTAATAGGAGACTAGAACCCCTTGATTATGTGTTATCTGTATCTACTCTATCTGGGAGATCTATGAATGTTGCATCCATCTATCGAGCATGTGTTGTTGTGATTGGGAATGTTGAATTGTTAGCTGATTTAATGCCATTGGACATAACTCATTTTGATGTTATATTGGGGATGGATTGGTTAGTGGCAAATCACGCATCCATAAATTGTGTTTCTAAAAGTGTCACGTTAAAACCCCCAAACCTAGCCGAGGTCACGTTTCAGGGTAAAGGAGTAGTATCCCCACCTTACTTAATCTCGTCCATGAAAGTCTATAAGTTGATCCAAAAAGGGTGTCAAGGTTATTTGTGTAGTGTACTAAGTAATCTGAATGGAAGTGTTGAGTTAGCCGACGTCCCAGTTGTTAATGAGTTCCCCGACGTCTTCCCAAATGATTTGCCTGGTCACTTAATTGATAGAGAGGTAGAGTTTACTGTTGACATCATGCCGGGAACCCAGCCTATCTCTAAAACACCCTGTAGGATGGCCCCCGCCGAGCTTAAAGAATTGAAACTTCAACTGCAAGAGTTGCTAGATAAGGGTTTTATTAGGCCGAGCACTTCACCTTGGAGAGCACCTGTCTTGTTTGTTAAGAAGAAGGATGGTACACTTCGTCTTGTATTGATTACCGGGAACTGAATAAGGTAACCATTAAGAATAAGTACCCGTTGCCGAGGATAGATAATTTGTTTGATCAGTTGCAAGGAGCACGAGTCTTTTCCAAAATTGACCTTAGGTCGGGCTACCATCAGCTTAAAGTCAAAGCCGAGGATGTTGAGAAGATCGCTTTTCGGACGAGGTATGGCCACTACGAGTTCTTAGTAATGCCTTTTGGAGTGACCAATGCCCCTGCAGCATTTATGGATTTGATGAACAGAGTCTTTAAGCCATATCTAGATGAGTTTGTGGTTGTCTTCATCGATGATATATTGATCTACTCTAAGAGTAAAGCTGAACACGAGGATCATTTGAGACTTACCTTACGGAATTTGAGGGATCGAAAATTGTATGCTAAGTTTAACAAGTGTGAGTTTTGGCTTTCCACTATTTCATTTTTGGGTCATGTAATTGATGAAGATGGTATTTCGGTCAATCCCAGTAAAATTGAAGCCGTTGTGAATTGGCCGAGGCCGACTAATGTGTCCGAGGTTCGTAGTTTTCTGGGATTGGCAGGTTATTACAGAAAGTTCGTGAAGGATTTCTCAAGGATTGCAATCCCGTTGACACAACTGACTAAGAAGGGAGCGGCTTACGAATGGACTAAGGATAGGGAAGCAGCCTTCCAGGAGTTGAAGATGAGGTTGGTCGCAGCACCAGTTCTTGTACTACCATCAGGTAATGAAGAGTTTCATGTTTATAGTTATGCTTTGCATAAGGGTCTGGGTTGTGTATTAATGCAGAAAGGTAAGGTCATAGCATATGTCTCTTGTCAATTGAAGCCACATGAAAAGAACTATCTCACCCATGATTTAGAATTAGCAGCCGTGGTATTTGCTTTAAAGATTTGGCGCCACTACTTGTATGGAGCTTCTTGTCAGGTTTTTACAGATCATAAAAGTTTAAAATACTTGTTCACTCAGAAGGAATTGAATATGAGGCAGAGAAGATGGCTTGAGTTGTTGAAAGATTACGATATGCAGATTCAATATCATCCAGGTAAGGCTAACACCGTAGCCGACACTTTGAGCAGAAAGATGGTTGGAAATCTGGCATGTCTAACCACGATCTTAGTGGAGTCGACTATTGTTGAGGAAGTAAAGACAAGACAGATGGAGGATGAATTCTTCAAGAAGGTAGCCGATGAGATTATCACAAAGTCGAGATTAGGGTACACCATAGAAAATCAAGTGCTCAAGTTTGAGGGAAGATTGTGTGTGGCCGACATCCCAGAGTTGAAAAGAAAATTTTTACAGGAAGCTCATGGTTCCAAGTTTGCTATTCACCCAGGGAACACCAAGATGTATCAGGATGTGAAGCAGACGTTTTGGTGGCCGAATATGAAAGGAGAAATAGCCGAGTTCGTGTCGCAGTGTCTGTATTGTCAACAAGTGAAAGCAGAACATCAGAGGCCAGCAGGACTTCTTTAACCTTTACTGATTCCTGAGTGGAAATGGGAGCACATCTCCATAGACTTTGTGGTTGGTTTGCCGAAGACACAAAAGGATATGGATTCGATTTGGGTTATTGTGGATAGACTAACTAAGTCAGCACACCTCTTGCCTGTTAAGACCACCTTCAACGCCGATAAACTTGCTTTGTTGTATGTGAATGAGATTGTTAGACTTCATGGAGTGCCGATGTCAATTGTGTCGGACCGAGATCCGAAGTTGGTTTCCAGATTTTGACAGAGCCTACAAAGGGCTTTCGGGGCCGAGTTGAGGTTTAGCATAGCTTTTCATCCCCAGACTGATGAGCAAACAGAGAGAATGATTCAGACACTTGAAGATATGCTTAGACTATGTGTATTGAACCTCCAAGGAAGTTGGGGAGTACATTTTCCATTGGTGGAATTTACCTACAACAACAGTTATCAAGCTAGCATTGGCATGGCGCCGTATGAAGCGTTGTATGGAAGGAAGTGCAGGTCGCCGATATCTTGGACCGAGGTAGGAGACAAAGCTCTGCTTGGTCCTGAGTTAATTCAAGTAACAACCGAGAAGATTAAGCTCGTTCGACAAAGAATCAAAACCGCACAGAGTCGACAGAAGAGTTATGCTGACCAGAGAAGAAGAGAGTTGGAATTTGAAGTCGAGGACCATGTGTTCCTAAAGATTTCGTCGATGAAAGGAGTTACAAGATTCGGGAAGAAGGGTAAGTTAGCACCCCATTACATCGGGCCTTTTGAAGTTCTTGAGAAGGTTAACCTCGCTGCCTATAGACTTGCTTTGCCACCAGGATTGCGCCAAGTCCATAATGTGTTTCATATTTCGATGTTGAGGAAGTATATTCGAGATCCACTGTATGTGATTGACTATTCCGGAATTGTAATTAGTGAAGATTTAGGCTACGAAGAGAAGCCGACACGGGTTGTCGATAGGCAGGTGAAACAGTTGAGAAGCAAGTCGATACCAATGGTGAAAGTTGAATGGAAGGAGCATTACGGTGAGGATGCTACATGGGAAATGGAAGAGGAAATGAAAGTCCGACATCCAGAATTGTTTTTGGAACAAGGTAATTCAAGTTTGGGGACCAAACTTCTTTAAGGGGGGTAGGATGTAACAACCCTCACTTCAACTTAGTCATACTTGCATACATTTATGTATGATCTTGTTTTGTTGGGTGCATTTACAAATCTTGTCTTGTTTTACTTGAGTGTTTCTTGCATACTTTGTTCTTGCCTGGTGTGTTGCCGAGGTCATCTTAAGCCTAGACACCGTGGAACCTTTCTACACTTAGAACTATCTTGTAACCACTTCGGTTAACCTCCATCTTCACCCTGACATATTTGCCAAGATGTCTCTATCTGGGCCAAGGTGTTCAGCACCAAGGCCAAGATGTGTATCATCTAGGCCGAGATGTTTATCCTTGCACCCTAGTGATTTTGTTCCTGGAATGGTATGACCTAGACCGAGGTGTGGCACATCTAGGCCAAAGTGTGGCACAGCTTAGTCAAGTGTTGTCCTTCCAAGCCGATGTCGTTGTCACCCTACTTGCCGAAGCTTTGCTCTTGGCCGAGATCATCACTTGCCGGAGTGCTCTTGCCATCTAGCTTGTTGAATACACTTTGTCAGGGTCTTGTCTTGTCAGTCAGTCGCCTTTTTGAGTAGAGCCAATCAGCCGATGCCACGTGTCCCAGCAGAAGGTTAAGTCAGTGACTGTCGAGAAAACATATCATTTTTGTATCAAATCTTGTCTTTTAGAGAGAGAGGCTCTAGGAAGGAGAAGTTTTGAGTGAGAGAGAGTGAACTTCCAAGCTTGATCGTTGGAGCTTGAAACGTTAGATTCGAGTTTTGAGGTTAGAATCTTAACCTACTCTTGTTGTTCTTATTGATCATCTAGCTACATTGCACGATCAAACTTGTTCTGCACGTCATGCATTGATTTGAAGTTGGTTTTAGAAAGAGAAAATGATTTTCATGTGTTCTTGGAGAAAAGCCTCGTTTGATCCGAAAGTTTGCATCTAGAACCATGTTTTTGTGTTTGTTCTCTCAAGATCTTTGAATATGGGTACCCAGGTCCACGATTTCGGATTTTTAGCATGAAATCTCAGATTTTGTAATAGCAAGTTTTAATCTTTGCATTCATCTTCCTCATGTTCATGTTCTTCATGTTCGTCATGTTCTTCAAGAGAGGGAAACCCAGATTTTCCCGACTTCATTTCCTTGACTGTGGCCATCGAGGCCACACCTCGGCAAGAAGGTGTGGGACCTCGGCCTAGGCCTGGTAGTTGCCCAGCTCGTTTTCCAGCGATAGGAAACTGTGTTTTGTTTTGAGTTGACTTAGTTTGTGATGAATGCCGAGGTCATTCGCATGCATGCAAGACTTGTTTTGAGAAGTGCATTCAATAGACTTTGCCTTGTGTTTGTAGGACTGGGACTTGCCTTGACCCCGACGTTTGAAGAACTATGTGAGTGGTATTTCTAATAAAGTTATGTTATTAATGTTTTGATGAGCTTTGTTTTGCTTTGTTTTGAAAAGTATTTGTTAAGCATGAATGATTGTCCCTATTTTGTATATCATGTATTATCTTGTTTTGATGACCTCCTCGGAAAGTCCTTAGTGCCAAGGGACTATAATGCAACTGCACATCTTGTTTTGAAAGTCCCTTGTGCTGGAGGACTCTAAACTTTCGCAGTACTCTCGTGTTAGAGGGCTACGGGCCTTCGTAACACATCTTGTTTTGAAAGTCCCTTGTGCTGGAGGACTGTAAACTTTTGCAGTACTCTCGTGTTAGGGGGCTACGAGCCTTTGTAACATAGGTCCCTTGTGCTGGAGAACTCTAAACTTTTGCGGCACCCTTGTTTGAGATATCTCCCTTGCTTTGTTTTGTTTTGCCACTGACGGTTCACCGCGTGGGTTTGTTTGCCGGAATGTCATCATTTGTAATATGTTGATGCTAGTAAGCATCCCTTGAAGCTTTAAAGATTTGTTAGATGGGCGAGGTCCATTCCTTGTTATATGAAGTTTTGATATGTATCGTTTTGAAAAAGACCTCGGCTATTGTTCATGCAAACCCTTTATTATTTATATCATTCACTGAGTATCCAAGCTCACCCTCTCTATATATATGTAGGTGATGAGCAAGAAGGCGATGACGCCTAGATGTGATTCGCGAGCTTGTTTTGGATTTTTGGCTATGTCGGCTTGACTTGTATTTACGTCGGCAGTCTTGAAAATTATGCTTCTCGACTTGTAATATTTGTATTTTGAACATGTCGGCTTGAGAATCCTTTTGATCAAGATGTAATTTGTAGTTTGCTTCATTTGTAACTAAGTTGTAATCCATGTGTAGATGTTTGCCATTTCATTTGACTTACGCACAGCTCTTATGGACTAATCTGATTTGTATATATTGCTTCCGTACTTGTGAGCCCCATATATTTATACTCTGTTGTGTGTGGATTTTGGAAATCGGCCTTTGGAAAATCTCGGATTACTGGCCATCACGGCACCATCCTACTAGGGGCGGTTTGGAGTCATGACAGTAAGTTACTAACAATTTATTGATAATTTACTTAGACTTTATGGATTAATTTATTGAGAATTTACTAAGTAATTTATTTAGAATTTATTGAATAATTTACTGAGAATTTACAGGAAATTCACTAATTAATGTTCGAATAATTTACTGAGAATTAACAAAGTAATTGACGAAATTTTTTTTGATAATTTTATGAGTAATTTACCATGAATTTATTGAAAATTTTCTAAGTAATTTATTTACAATTTATTAAATAATTTACTGATAATTTACAAAGTAATTTATAGAGAATTTATTGAAAACTTAACGAGTTATTTATTGAGAATTAACTACGAATTTATGGAGTAATTTGCTGAATAATTTACTAAGAAATTACTTTGAATTTACCAAGAATTTATATAAAATTTTCTGAGAATTTATTGAGTAATTTACTCATAATTTACTAATTAATTCACAAAAAAAAAAATTTCTTGTAATTTTTTGTGAATTTACTCAGAATTTTCTGATAAATTACTAAGAATTTGCTGAATAATTTATAGAGAATTTTACGTGTAATTTACTGAGAAATTTCCTGAGTAATTTAGTGAGAATTTACTAAGTAATTTACTGAGTAATTTATAGAGAATTTACTGAGTAATTTACAGAGAATTTATCGAGTAATTTACCGATAAATTACTGAATAATTCACTCATTAATTTACTTGTAATTTACTGAGAATTTGAGGAGTAATTTATTGAGAATTTACTCAGTAATTTATTTAGAATTTATTAAATAATTACTAAGAATTTACAGATAATTTACTACGTTATTTTCTTGGAATTTACAGAGTAATTTTTTAATAATTTACTGAGTAATTTACAAAGTAATTGACTCCGAATTTTTTGAGAACTTATCGATAATTAACTGAGTAATTTACAGAGAATTTATTGAGAATTTACCGAGTAATTTACTGGGAATTTACTTAGTAATTTATAGATATATTTAGTGAGTAAGTCACCGAATAATTTACTATGAATTTACTTAGTAAATTACTAAGAGTTTATTGAGAATTTACTGAGAATTTGTTGAGTAATTTTCTAGGAACTTACTAATCATTTATGAAGCAATTTACTGAGTAATTTATTGAGAATTTTCAGAGTAATTTACTTTGAATTTATTGAGTAATTCACCGATAATTAACTGAGTAATTTATAGAGAATTTATTGAAAATTTAACGGATAATTTATTGAGAATTTACAGAGTAATTTGCTGAGTAATTTTTTAAAAAAATTCTGTGAATTTACTGAGTAATTTACTAAGAATTTATACAAAATTTTCTGAGAATTTACTCATAATTTACTGAGTAATTCACAAAAAAATTTCTAATGATTTTCTAAGAATTTACACAGAATTTTCTAATAATTTACTAAGAATTTACTAAATAATTTTCGGTGAATTTTGCGTGTAATTTATTGAGAATTTTACTGAGTAATTTAATCAGAATTTACTGATTAATTTAATGAGAATTTACTGATTAATTTATTGAGAATTTACTGCGAATTGACTAAGAAATTTACTGATAAATTGTTAAGTTCTTCTCTGGGTAATTTAGTTAGAAATTACTAAATAATTTATTGAGAATTTGCTGAGTAAGTTACTAAGAATTTATTGATAATTTACTTAGACTTTATGGATTAATTTATTAAGAGATTACTAAGTAATTTATTTAGAATTTATTGAATAATTTACTGAGAATTTACAGGAAATTCACTAATTAATGTTCGAATAATTTAATGAGAATTAACAAAGTAATTCAAGAAATTTTTTGTTGATAATTTTATGAGTAATTTACCAAGAATTTATACATAATTTATTGAAAATTTTCTGAGTAATTTATTTACAATTTATTAAATAATTTACTGATAATTTACAAAGTAATTTATAGAGAATTTATTGAAAACATAATGAGCAATTTATTGAGAATTTATTACAAATTTATGGAGTAATTTGCTGAATAGTTTACTAAGAAATTACTTTGAATTTACCAAGAATTTATATAAAATTTTCTTAGAATTTATTGAGTAATTTACTCATAATTTACTGATTAATTCACAAAAAAAAATTCTTGTAATTTTTTGTGAATTTACTCAGAATTTTCTGATAAATTACTAAGAATTTTCTAAATAATTTATAGAGAATTTTACGTGTAATTTACTGAGAAATTTTCTGAGTAATTTAGTGAGAATTTACTAAGTAATTTACTGAGTAATTTACAGAGAATTTACCAATAATTTACTGAGTAATTTACAGAGAATTTATCGAGTAATTTACCCATAAATTACTGAATAATTCACTCATTAACTTACTTGTAATTTACTGAGAATTTAAGGAGCAATTTGTTGAGAATTTACTCAGTAATTTATTTAGAATTTATTAAATAATTTACTAAGAATTTACAGATAATTTACTGCATTATTTTCTTGGAATTTACAGAGTAATTTTCTAATAATTTACTGAGTAATTTACTAAGTAATTGACTCAGAATTTTTTGAGAACTTATCGATAATTAACTGAGTAATTTATAGAGAATTTACCGAGTAATTTACTGAGAATTTACTTAGTAATTTACAGATAAATTTAGTGAGTAATTCCCCGAATAATTTACTATGAATTTCCTTAGTAATTTATTTAGAATTTACATAGTAAATTACTAAGAGTTTATTGAGAATTTACTGAGAATTTGTTGAGTAATTTTCTAGGAACTTACCAATCATTTATGAAGCAATTTACTGAGTAATTTATTGAGAATTTACTGTGAATTTAATGAGTAATTTACTCATAATTTATTGAGAATTTTCTTAGAATTTATTGAAAATTTTCAGAGTAATTTACTTTGAATTTATTGAGTAATTCACCGATAATTAACTGAGTAATTTATAGAGAATTTACTAAAAATTTAACGGATAATTTATTGAGAATTTACAGAGTAATTTGTTGAGTAATTTTTAAAAAAATTTCTGTGAATTTACTGAGTAATTTACCAAGAATTTATAAAAAAAAAATCTGAGAATTTACTCATATTTTACTGAGTAATTCACAAAAAAATTTCTAATGATTTTCTAAGAATTTACACAGAATTTTCTAAGAATTTACTGAATAATTTTCTGAGAATTTTGCGTGTAATTTATTGAGGATTTTACTGAGTAATTTAATCAGAATTTACTGATTAATTTACTAAGAATCTACCGATAATTTACTGAGTAATTTATTGAGAATTTACCGCGAATTGACTAAGAAATTTACTGATAAATTGTTAAGTTCTTCTCTGGGTAATTTAGTTAGAAATTACTAAGTAATTTATTGAGAATTTACTTAGACTTTATGGATTAATTTATTAAGAATTTACTAAGTAATTTTGTAACAACCCTCACCTTACTCATGTCATAATTGCATACATTCCTGCATGATCTTGCCTTGTCATGTTGTTTTGAAGGATTTGCTTGCCTTGTTTTGTTTGTATTGCTTGCGTAGTTTGTTCCTTGTTCGGTGTGTGTGTGTGTGGCCGAGGTCATCTTGAGCTTAGTTCGCCTTGAACCTTCGTACTTAGAACTGTTTTTAGACCTTGGTCAACCCCGACCTTCACCTCGGGCATTTATTGTCGAGATGTTTTGTATTCCGCGAACCTTGCCCTTGGGCAGGTACGGCCTAGGCCGAGATGTGGCACACCCCGGCCAAGGTGTGGCACAGCTTAGTCAAGCGTCGTCCTCCCTAGCCGATGTCTTTGTTATCCTGTTGCCGGATCCTTGATTTGAGCCGATGCCATCTATTGCCGATGTGTCTTACCCAGCTTGCTGTGTACGCTTTGTCAGAGACTTGTCTTATCAATCAATCACCTTTTGAGCTGAGCCAACCCGGTAGCGCCACGTGTCCGAGCTAGTTGTTAAGACAGCCGGCCGACTTAGAACAAATCATTTTGGTCTCAAATCTTTGTTTGAGAGAGAGAAGCTCTAGAGAGGAGGAAGAGAAGTTCTTGAGTGAGAGCAAGTCTTCCAAGCTTGATCTTCGTGGTTTGAACCGGTGGATTCGAGTTTTGAGGTTAGAATCTTGATCTACGTTGATTGTTGTTATTGATTATCTAACTGCATTGCATGATCGGATTTGTTTTGCATGTCATGCACCGATTTGAGGTTGGTTTTAAAAAAAGAGAAAATGGTTTTCATGTGTTCTTGAAGAGAGCCTCGTTTTGATCCGAAAGTTTGGAACGGAAGCCATGATTTTGTGTTTGTTCTTGCATGACTTTCTTGTGTGGGTACCCAGGTCCATGTTTTGAACTCATGGCATGAATCTCAGATTTTGTAACAAGTTTTGATCGTGCATTCGTCTTTCTCATGATCATGTTCATCATATTCTTCATATGCTTCAAAGGGGAAGCCAGGTTTCCCCTACTCTGCTTTTGGTTGAGGCCAACGGGACCACACCTCGGCAAGGATGTGTGGGACCTCGGCATAGACCTGGACGGTACCCAGTGTGTTTTCATGAGATGGGAGCAGTGTTTAAACTCCCCGCATGTTTTGATTTGTTATCGACTTGGATCTCGCAAGGATGCCGAGATCATTTGCATGCATATAAAGCTCGTTTTGAGAATGTGGTTGCCATGTGATTGTAGGACCTTGATCCTTGCTTTGAGTCTACACCTGAAGAACTAGGTGAGTGGTATTTCTAATAAAGCTATGTTACACTTGTTTTTGATAAATCTTGCTTTGTTTTGTTTTGACGAGAGTATTTGCTAAGCATGAATGAATAGCCCTGTTTTGATGTTACCCTTGGAAAGTCCCTTGTGCTAGAGGACTCTAAACTTTCGCAGTACTAAGTATAAAAGGATACGGTCCTTGTTAAATCGGGCTACGGGCCTAAGTAACACAAGTCCCTTGTGCTGGAGGACTCTAAACTTTCGCAGTACTAAGTATAAAAGGATATGGTCCTTGTTAGATCGGGCTACGGGCCTAAGTAACACAAGTCCCTTGCGCTGGAGGACTATAAACTTTCGCAGTACCATTGACTGATCGATTACGGATCGTGCAGTCCCTTGTTGTGCCGATGTTAGTAAGCACCCCTCGATACTTGTGAGATTTGAATGATGAATACGGTTCATCCCTTGTTGTGCCGACGTTAGTAAGCACCCCTTGAGACTTGTGACATCCGCCAGATGAATACGGTTCATCCCCCGTTCGATAAAGCTTTGATGTGTTTTGTTTTGAAAGACTCCGGCTATATTCATGCAAACCTTTATTATTAGTACCATTCACTGAGTATCCAAGCTCACCCTCTCTATATATATGTAGGTGATGAGCAGGACGTCGACGACGCCTAGACTGTTTTGAAAGCTTGTTTTGGATCCGTGCTTATGTCGGATTTATTTTGTATTCATGTCGGCGAATCTTGAAAATCATGCTTCTTGGCTTGTAATTATTGTATTTTGTATATGTCGGCTCGAGAAGCCTTTTGATCAAGATGTAACATGCATTTTGCTTTGTTGTATTCAAGTTGTAAGATGATTGACATTGCATTAGATCTATGCACAGCTCTTATGGACCACTTCCATTTTGATTTATTACTTCCGCATTTGTGAGCCCCGTTTATTATACTCTGATTGTGTTTAGTTTTGGAAGTTGGCCTTCGGTAATTACGGATTACTGGCCATCACGGCACCAAACTACTAGGGGCGGTTTGGGGTCGTGACAAATTTACTTAGAATTTATTGAATAATTTACTGAGAATTTATAGGAAATTCACTAATTAATGTTCGAATAATTTAATGAGAATTAACAAAGTAATTCAAGAAATTTTTTTTTGATAATTTTATGAGTAATTTACCAAGTATTTATACAGAATTTATTGAAAATTTTCTGAGTAATTTATTTACAATTTATTAAATAATTTACTGATAATTTACAAAGTAATTTATAGAGAATTTATTGAAAACTTAACGAGTAATTTATTGAGAATTTACTACGAATTTATGGAGTAATTTGCTGAATAATTTACTAAGAAATTACTTTGAATTTACCAAGAATTTATATAAAATTTTTTGAGAATTTATTGAGTAATTTACTCATAATTTACTGATTAATTCACAAAAAAATTCTTGTAATTTTTTGTGAATTTACTCAGAATTTTCTGATAAATTACTAAGAATTTGCTGAATAATTTATAGAGAATTTTACGTGTAATTTACAGAGAAATTTCCTGAGTAATTTAGTGAGAATTTACTAAGTAATTTACTGAGTAATTTACAGAGAATTTGCCAATAATTTACTGAGTAATTTACAGAGAATTTATCGAGTAATTTACCCATAAATTACTGAATAATTCACTCATTAACTTACTTGTAATTTACTGAGAATTTAAGGAGCAATTTATTGAGAATTTACTCCATAATTTATTTAGAATTTATTAAATAATTTACTAAGAATTTATAGATAATTTACTGCATTATTTTCTTGGAATTTACAGAGTAATTTTCTAATAATTTACTGAGTAATTTACTAAGTAATTGACTCAGAATTTTTTTAGAACTTATCGATAATTAACTGAGTAATTTATAGAGAATTTATTGAGAATTTACCGAGTAATTTACTGGGAATTTACTTAGTAATTTACAGATAAATTTAGTGAGTAATTCACCGAATAATTTACTATGAATTTACTTAGTAATTTATTTAGAATTTACTTAGTAAATTACTAAGAGTTTATTCAAAATTTACAGAGAGTTTGTTGAGTAATTTTCTAGGAACTTACCAATCATTTATGAAGCAATTTACTGAGTAATTTATTGAGAATTTACTGTGAATTTAATGAGTAATTTACTCATAATTTATTGAGAATTTTCTTAGAATTTATTGAAAATTTTCAGAGTAATTTACTTTGAATTTATTGAGTAATTCACCGATAATTAACTGAGTAATTTATAGAGAATTTATTGAAAATTTAACGGATAATTTATTGAGAATTTACAGAATAATTTTCTGAGTAATTTTTAAAAATTTTCTGTGAATTTACTGAATAATTTACTAAGAATTTATACAAAATTTTCCGAGAATTTACTCATAATTTACTGAGTAATTCACAAAAAAATTTCTAATGATTTTCTAAGAAGTTACATAGAATTTTCTAATAATTTACTAAGAATTTACTGAATAATTTTTTAAGAATTTTGTGTGTAATTTATTGAGAATTTTGCTGAGTAATTTATTGAGAATTTACTGAGTAATTTATTAAGAATCTACCGATAATTTACTGAGTAATTTATTGAGAATTTACTGCGAATTGACTAAGAAATTTACTGATAAATTGTTCAGTTCTTCACTGGGTAATTTAGTTGGAAATTACTAAGTAATTTATTGAGAACTTACTGAGTAAGTTACTAAGAATTTATAGATAATTTACTTAGACTTTATGGATTAATTTATTGAGAATTTACTAAGTAATTTACTTAGAATTGATTCAATAATTTACTAAGAATTTACAGGAAAGTCACTAATTAATGTTCGAATAATTTACTGAGAATTAACAAAGTAATTCATGAAATTTTTTTGATAATTTTATGAGTAATTTACCAAGTATTTATACAGAATTTATTGAAAATTTTCTGAGTAATTTATTTACAATTTATTAAATAATTTACTGATAATTTACAAAGTAATTTGTAGAGAATTTATTGAAAACTTAACGAGTAATTTATTGAGAATTAACTACGAATTTATGGAGTAATTTGCTGAATAATTTACTAAGAAATTACTTTGAATTTATCAAGAATTTATATAAAATTTTCTAAGAATTTATTGAGTAATTTACTCATAATTTACTGATTAATTCACAAAAAAAAAATCTTGTAATTTTTTGTGAATTTACTCAGAATTTTCTGATAAATTACTAAGAATTTGCTGAATAATTTATAGAGAATTTTACGTGTAATTTATTGAGAAATTTCCTGAGTAATTTAGTGAGAATTTACTAAGTAATTTACTGAGTAATTTACAGAGAATTTATAGAGTAATTTACAGAGAATTTATCGAGTAATTTACCGATAAATTACCGAATAATTCACTCATTAATTTACTTTTGATTTATTGAGAATTTGAGGAGTAATTTATTGAGAATTTACTCAGTAATTTATTTAGAATTTATTAAATAATTACTTAGAATTTACAGATAATTTACTACGTTATTTTCTTGGAATTTACAGAGTAATTTTCTGATAATTTACTGAGTAATTTAGTAAGTAATTGACTCAGAATTTTTTGAGAACTTATCGATAATTAACTGAGTAATTTACATAGAATTTACTGAGTAATTTACTGGGAATTTACTTAGTAATTTACAGATAAATTTAGTGAGTAATTCACCGAATAATTTACTATGAATTTACTTAATAAATTACTAAGAGTTTATTGAGAATTTACTAAGAATTTGTTGAGTAATTTTCTAGGAACTTACCAATCATTTATGAAGCAATTTACTGAGTAATTTATTGAGAATTTACTGTGAACTTATTGAGTAATTTAGTCATAATTTATTGAGAATTTTCTTAGAATTTATTTAAAATTTTCAGAGTAATTTACTTTGAATTTATTGAGTAATTCACCGATAATTAACTGAGTAATTTATAGAGAATTTATTGAAAATTTAGCGGATAATTTATTGAGAATTTACAGAGTAATTTGCTGAGTAATTTTTAAAAAAATTTCTGTGAATTTACTGAGTAATTTACCAAAAATTTATACAAAATTTTTTGAGAATTTGCTCATAATTTACTGAGTAATTCACAAAAAAGTTTCTAATGATTTTCTAAGAATTTACACATAATTTTCTAATAATTTACTAAGAGTTTACTGAATAATTTTCTGAGAATTTTGCGCGTAATTTATTGAAAATTTTACTGAGTAATTTAATGAGAATTTACTGAGTAATTTACTAAGAATCTACCGATAATTTACTGAGTAATTTATTGAGAATTTACTGCAAATTGACTAAGAAATTTACTGATAAATTGTTAAGTTCTTCACTGGGTAATTTAATTGGAAATTACTAAGTAATTTGTAACAACCCTCCCTTCTACTTAGTCATACTTGCATACACTTATGTATGATCTTGCTTTGTTATGTGCATTTGCAATCTTGTCTTGTTTTGCTCGAATGTTGCTTGCATGCTTTGTACTTGCCTGGTGTGTCGCCGAGGTCATCTTAAGCCTAGACACCTTTGAACCTTTCTACACTTAGAACTATCTTGTAACCACTTCGGTTGACCTCCATCTTCACCCTGGCATATTTGCCGAGATGTCTCTATCTAGGCTGAGGTGTTCAGCACTAAGGCCGAGATGTGTATCATCTGGGCCGAGATGTTTATCCTCGCACCCTAGTGATTTTGTTCCTGGAATGGTATGACCTAGACCGAGGTGTGGCACATCTAGGCCAAGGTGTGGCACGGCTTAGTCAAGTCTTGTCCTTCCAAGCCGATGTCCTTGCCCCTTGCTTGCCGAGGTCTTGTTGTTAGCCGATGTCGTTACTCGTCGGAGTGTCCTTGCCGTCTAGCTTGTTGAACACACTTTGTCATGGTCTTGTCTTGTCAAGCCAGTCACCTTTTTGAGTAGAGCCAATCAGCCGATGCCACGTGTCCCAGCAGAGGGTTAAGTCAGTGGCTATCGAGAGAAACATATCATTTCGTATCAAATCTTACTTTTAGAGAGAGAAACTCTAGGAAGAAGGAGGAGAAGTTTTGAGTGAGAGAGTGAACTTCCAAGCTTGATTGTTGGAGCTTGAACCGTTAGATTCGAGTTTTGAGGTTAGAATCTTAACCTACTCTTGTTGTTCTTATTGATCATCTAGCTGCATTGCACGATCAAACCTGTTCTGCACGTCATACATTGATTTAAAGTTGGTTTTAGAAAGAGAAAATGGTTTTCATGTGTTCTTGAAGAAAAGCCTCGTTTGATCCGAAAGTTTGCATTGAGGCTCATGTTTTTGTGTTTGTTTTGATGAGATCCTTGAGTATGGGTACCCAGGTCCATGTTTTTGAATTCATAGCATGAAATCTCAGCTTTCATAATAGCAAGTTTTGATCTTTGCATTCATCTTCCTCATGTTCATGTTCTTCATGTTTATCAAGAGGGAAACCCAGATTTTTCCCGACTTCACTTTTGAATGTGGCCGTCGGGATCACACCTCGACGAGAAGGTGTGGGACCTCGGCCAAGACCTGGTGGTTGCCCAGTATGTTTTCCTGAGATAAGAAACTGTGTTTTGTTTCGATTTGACTTAGTCTTTGAAGAGTGCCGAGGTCACTTGCATGCATGGAAGACTTGTTTTGAGAAGTGCATTCAATAGACTTTGCCATGTGTTTGTAGGACTTGGACTTGCCTTGACCTGACCCCGACGTTTGCAGAACTATGTGAGTGGTATTTTTAATAAAGCTATGTTATCAATGTTTTGATGAGCTTTGCTTTGCTTTGTTTTGAAAAGTATTTGTTAAGCATGAATGATTGTCCTTAGTTTTGTATCTTGTATTATACTTGCTTTGATGACCTCCTCAGAAAGTCCCTTGTGCTGGAGGACTCTAAACTTTCGCAGAACATCTTGTTTTGAAAGTCCCTTGTGCTGGAGGATTCTAAACTTTCGCAGCACATCTTGTTTTGAAAGGCCCTTGTGCTGGAGGACTCTAAACGTTCGCAGTACTCTCGTGTTAAAGGGCTATGGGCCTTTGTAACATAGCTCCCTTGTGCTAGAGGACTCTAAACTTTTGTAGCACCCTTACTCGAGATATCTCCCTTGCCTTGTCTTGCTTTGCCACTGACGGTTTACCGCGTGGATTTGTTTGCCGGAATGTTGTCTTTTGTAATATGTTGATGCTAGTAAGCATCCCTTGAAGCTTTGATGATTTGTTAGATAGACGAGGTCCATCCCTTGTTATATAAAGTTTTGACTTGTATTGTTTTGAAAGGACTTCGGCTATTATTCATGCAAACCCTTTATTACTTATATCATTCACTGAGTATCCAAGCTCACCCTCTCTATATATATGTAGGTGATGAGCAAGAAGGCGGTGACGCCTAGATGTGATTCAGGAGCTTGTTTTTGGATTTTTGTTATGTCGGCTTGACTCGTATTCATCTCGGCAGTCTTGAAAATTATGCTTCTCGATTTGTAATACTTGTATTTTGCACACGTCGGCTTGAGAAGCCTTTTGATCAAGATGAAATATGTATTTTTGTACTTTATTTTATTTGTATTCAAGTTGTGAAGCTATGTAAAGATGCTTGCCATTTCATTTGAATTACGCACAGCTCTCATTGACTATTCTAATATGTATATATATTGCTTCCGCACTTGTAAGCCCCATATATTATACTCTGGTTGTGTGTGAATCTTGAAAATTGGCCTTCGGTAATCTCGGATTACTGGCCATCACGGCACTAAACTACTAGGGGCGGTTTGGGGTCGTGACATAATTTATTGAGAATTTACTGAGTAAGTTACTAAGAATTTATTGATAATTTACATAGACTTTATGGATTAATTTATTAAGAATTTACTAAGTAATTTACTTAGAATTTATTGAATAATTTACAGTGAATTTATAGAAAATTCACTAATTAATGTTCGAATAATTTACTGAGAATTAACAAAGTAATTCAAGAAATTTTTTTTGATAATTTTATGAGTAATTTACCAAGAATTTATACAGAATTTATTGAAAATTTTCTGAGTAATTTATTTACAATTTATTAAATAATTTGCTGATAATTTACAAAGTAATTTATAGAGAATTTATTGAAAACTTAACGAGTAATTGATTGAGAATTTACTATGAATTTGTGGAGTAATTTGCTAAATAATTTACTAAGAAATTACTTTGAATTTACCAAGAATTTATATAAAATTTTCTGAGAATTTATTGAGTAATTTACTCATAATTTACTGATTAATTCACAAAAAAAATTATTGTAATTTTTTGTGAATTTACTTAGAATTTTTTGATAAATTACTAAGAATTTGCTGAATGATTTATAGAGAATTTTACGTGTAATTTACTGAGAAATTTCCTGGGTAATTTAGTGAGAATTTACTAAGTCATTTACTGAGTAATTTATAGAGAATTTACTGAGTAATTTACAGAGAATTTACTGAGTAATTTACAGAGAATTTATCGAGTAATTTACAGAGAATTTACTGAGTAATTTACAGAGAATTTATCGAGTAATTTACAGATAAATTGCCGAATAATTCACTCATTAACTTACTTGTAATTTACTGAGAATTTAAGGAGTAATTTATTGAGAATTTACTCAGTAATTTATTTAGAATTTATTAATAATTTACTAAGAATTTACAGATAATTTACTGCGTTATTTTCTTGGAATTTACAGACTAATTTTCTAATAATTTACTGAGTAATTTACTAAGTAATTGACTTAGAATTTTTTGAGAACTTATCAATAATTAACTGAGTAATTTATAGAGAATTTATTGAAAATTTACCGAGTAATTTACTGGGAATTTACTCAGTAATTTACAGATAAATTTAGTGAGTAGTTCACCGAATAATTTACTTTGAATTACTTAGTTATTTATTAAGAATTTACTCAGTAAATTACTAAGAGTTTATTGAGAATTTACTGAGAATTTGTTGAGTAATTTTCTAGGAACTTACCAACCATTTATGAAGCAATTTACTGAGTAATTTATTGAGAATTTACTGTTAATTTAATGAGTAATTTACTAATAATTTATTGAGAATTTTCTTAGAATTTATTAAAAATTTTCAGAGTAATTTACTTTGAATTTATTGAGTAATTCACCGATAATTAACTGAGTAATTTATAGAAAATTTATTGAAAATTTAACGGATAATTTATTGAGAATTTACAGATTAATTTGCTGAGTAATTTTTTAAAAAATTTCTGTGAATTACTGAGTAATTTACTAAGAATTTATACAAAATTTTCCAAGAATTTACTCATAATTTACTGAGTAATTCACAAAAAAAAAATTCTCATGATTTTTTAAGAATTTACACAGAATTTTCTAATAATTTACTAAGAATTTACTGAATAATTTTGTAAGAATTTTGCGTGTAATTTATTGAGAATTTTACTGAGTAATTTAATGAGAATTTACTGAGTAATTTACTAAGAATCTACCGATAATTTACTGAGTAATTTATTGAGAATTTACTGCAAATTGACTAAGAAATTTACTGATAAATTGTTAAGTTCTTCTCTGGGTAATTTAGTTGGAAATTACTAAGTAATTTATTGAGAATTTACTGAGTAAGTTACTAAGAATTTATTGATAATTTACTTAGACTTTATGGATTAATTTATTGAGAATTTACTAAGTAATTTACTTAGAATTTATTGAATAATTTACTGAGAATTTACAGGAAATTCACTAATTAATGTTCGAATAATTTATTGAGAATTAACAAAGTAATTCACGAAATTTTTTTTGATAATTTTATGAGTAATTTACCAAGAATTTATACAGAATTTATGGAAATTTTTTTGAGTAATTTATTTACAATTTATTAAATAATTTACTGAAAACTTAACAAGTAATTTATTGAGAATTTACTACAAATTTATGGAGTAATTTGCTGAATAATTTACTAAGAAATTACTTTGAATTTACCAAGCATTTATATAAAATTTTCAAAGAATTTATTGAGTAATTTACTCAAAATTTACTGATTAATTCACACAAAAAAATTCTTGTAATTTTTTGTGAATTTACTCAGAATTTTCTGATAAATTACTAAGAATTTGCTGAATAATTTATAGAGAATTTTACGTGTAATTTACTGAGAAATTTCTTGAGTAATTTAGTGAGAATTTACTAAGTCATTTACTGAGTAATTTACAAAGAATTTACTGAGTAATTTATAGAGAATTTATCGAGTAATTTACCGATAAATTGCTGAATAATTCACTCATTAATTTACTTGTAATTTATTAAGAATTTCAGGAGTAATTTATTGAGAATTTACTCAGTAATTTATTTAGAATTTATTAAATAATTTACTAAGAATTTACAGATAATTTACTGCGTTATTTTCTTGGAATTTACAGAGTAATTTTCTAATAATTTACTGAGTAATTTACTAAGTAATTGACTCAGAATTTTGTGAGAACTTGTCGATAATTAACTGAGCAATTTACAGAGAATTTATTGAGAATTTACCGTGTAATTTATTGGGAATTTACTTAGTAATTTACAGATAAATTTAGTGAGTAATTCACCGAATAATTTATTTAGAATTTACTCAGTAAATTACTAAGAGTTTATTGAGAATTTACTGAGAATTTGTTGAGTAATTTTCTAGGAACTTACCAATCATTTATGAAGCAATTTATTGAGTAATTTATTGAGAATTTACTGTGAATTTAATGAGTAATTTACTCATAATTTATTGAGAATTTACTGTGAATTTATTGAAAATTTTCAGAGTAATTTACTTTGAATTTATTGAGTAATTCACCGATAATTAACTGAGTAATTTATAGAGAATTTATTGAAAATTTAACGGATAATTTATTGAGAATTTACAGAGTAATTTGCTGAGTAATTTTTAAAAAAATTTCTGTGAATTTGCTGAGTAATTTACTAAAAATTTATACAAAATTTTCTGAGAATTTACTCATAATTTACTGAGTAATTCACAACAAAAATTCTAATGATTTTCTATGAATTTACACAGAATTTTCTAATAATTTACTAAGAATTTACTGAATAATTTTTTTAGAATTTTGCGTGTAATTTATTGAGAATTTTACTGAGTAATTTAATGAGAATTTACTGATTAATTTACTAAGAATCTATCGATAATTTACTGAGTAATTTATTGAGAATTTACTGCGAATTGACTAAAAATTTACTGATAAATTGTTAAGTTCTTCTCTGGGTAATTTAGTTGGAAATTACTAAGTAATTTATTAAGAATTTACTGAGTAAGTTACTAAGAATTTATTGATAATTTACTTAGACTTTATGGATTAATTTATTGAGAATTTACTAGGTAATTTACTTAGAATTTATTGAATAATTTACAGAGAATTTACAGAAAATTCACTAATTAATGTTCGAATAATTTACTGAGAATTAACAAAGTAATTCACGAATTTTTTTTGATAATTTTATGAGTAATTTACCAAGAATTTATACAGAATTTATTGAAAATTTTCTGAATAATTTATTTACAATTTATTAAATAATTTACTGATAATTTACAAAGTAATTTATAGAGAATTTATTGAAAACTTAACGAGTAATTTATTCAGAATTTACTACGAATTTATGGAGTAATTTGCTGAATAATTTACTAAGAAATTACTTTGAATTTACCAAAAATTTATATAAAATTTTCTAAGAATTTATTGAGTAATTTACTCATAATTTACTGATTAATTCACACAAAAAAATTCTTGTCATTTTTTGTGAATTTACTCAGAATTTTCTGATAAATTACTAAGAATTTGCTGAATAATTTATAGAGAATTTTACGTGTAATTTACTAAGAAATTTCCTGAGTAATTTAGTGAGAATTTACTAAGTCATTTACTGAGTAATTTACAAAGAATTTACTGAGTAATTTACAGAGAATTTATCGAGTAATTTACTGATAAATTACTGAATAATTCACTCATTAATTTACTTGTAATTTACTGAGAATTTAAGGAGTAATTTATTGAGAATTTACTCAGTAATTTATTTAGAATTTATTAAATAATTTACTAAGAATTTACAGATAATTTACTGCGTTATTTTCTTGAAATTTACAGAGTAATTTTCTAATAATTTACTGAGTAATTTACTTAGTAATTGACTCAGAATTTTTTGAGAACTTATCGATAATTAACTGAGCAATTTACAGAGAATTTATTGGGAATTTACCTAGTAATTTACTGGGTATTTACTTAGTAATTTACAGATAAATTTAGTGAGTAATTTACCGAATAATTTACTATGAATTTACTTAGTAAATTACTAAGAGTTTATTGTGAATTTACTGAGAATTTGTTGAGTGATTTTCTAGGAACTTACCAATCATTTATGAAGCAATTTACTGAGTGATTTGCCGAATAATTTATTGAGAATTTTCTGAGAATTTATAGAGTAATTTACTCTTAATTTACTGATTAATTCACAAAAAAAAATTCTTGTAATTTTTTGTGAATTTACTCATAATTTTCTTATAAATTAATAAGAATTTGCTGAATAATTTATAGAGAATTTTACGTGTAATTTACTGAGAAATTTCCTGAGTAATTTAGTGAGAATTTACTAAGTAATTTACTGAGTAATTTATTGACCATTTACTCAGTAATTTATTTAGAATTTATTAAATAATTTACTAAGAATTTACAAATAATTTACAGCGTTATTTTCTTGGAATTTACATAGTAATTTTCTAATAATTTACTGATTAATTTACTAAGTAATTGACTCAGAATTTTTTTAGAACTTATCAATAATTGACTGAGTGATTTACTGAAATTTACTTACTAATTTACAGATAAATTTAGTGAGTAATTCACCGAATAATTTACTATGAATTTACTTAGTAATTTATTTAGAATTTACTCAGTAAATTACTAAGAGTTTATTGAGAATTTGTTGAGTAATTTTCTAGGAACTTACCAATCATCTATGAAGCAATTTATTGAGTAATTTATTGAGAATTTACTGTGAACTTATTGTGTAATTTACTCATAATTTATTGAGAATTTACTGTGAACTTATTGTGTAATTTACTCATAATATTTTGAGAATTTTCTTAGAATTTACTTAAAATTTTCAGAGTAATTTGCTTTGAATTTATTGAGTAATTCACTGATAATTAACTGAGTAATTTGTAGAGAATTTATTGAAAATTTAATGGATAATTTATTGAGAGTTTACAGAGTAATTTGCTGAGTAATTTTTTAAAATTTTTTTGTGAATTTACTGAATAATTTACCAAGAATTTATACAAAATTTTCTGAGAATTTACTCATAATTTACTGAGTAATTCACAATAAAATTTCTAATGATTTTGTAAGAATTTACACAGAATTTTCTAATAATTTACTAAGAATTTACTGATTAATTTTCTGAGAATTTTGCATGTAATTTATTGAGAATTTTACTGAGTAATTTACTAAGAATCTACCGATAATTTACTGAGTAATTTATTGAGAATTTACTCCGAATTGACTAAGAAATTTATTAATAAATTGTTGAGTTCTTCACTGGGTAATTTAGTTGGAAATTACTGAATAATTTATTGAGAATTTACTGAGTAAGTTACTAAGAATTTATTGATAATTTACTGAGTAAGTTACTAAGAATTTATTGATAATTTACTTAGACTTTATGGATTAATTTATTAAGAATTTACTAAGTAATTTACTTAGAATTTATTGAATAATTTACTATGAATTTATAGGAAATTCAGTAGTTAATGTTTGAATAATTTACTGAGAATTAACAAAGTAATTCAAGAAATTTTTTTTGATAATTTTATGAGTAATTTACCAAGAATTTATACAGAATTTATTGAAAATTTTCTGAGTAATTTATTTACAATTTATTAAATAATTTACTGATATTTTAAAAGTAATTTATAGAGAATTTATTGCCAACTTAACGAGTAATTTATTGAGAATTTACTATGAATTTATGGAGTAATTTGCTGAATAATTTACTAAGAAATTACTTTGAATTTATCAAGAATTTATATAAAATTTTCTGAGAATTTATTGTTTAATTTACTCATAATTTACTGATTAATTCCCAAAAAAAAATTCTTGTAATTTTTTGTGAATTTACTCAGAATTTTTTGATAAATCACTAAGAATTTGCTGAATAATTTATAGAGAATTTTACGTGTAATTTACTACGAAATTTCCTGAGTAATTTAGTGAGAATTTACTAAGTAATTTACTGAGTAATTTACATAGAATTTATCGATTAATTTACTGAAAAATTACTGAATAATTCACTCATTAATTTACTTGTAATTTACTGAGAATTTAAGGAGTAATTTATTGAGAATTTACTCCGTAATTTATTTACAATTTATTAAATAATTTACTAAGAATTTACAAATAATTTACTGCGTTATTTTCTTGGAATTTACAGAGTAATTTTCTAATAATTTACTGAGTAATTTACTAAGTAATTGACTCAGAATTTTTTGAGAAGTTATCGATAATTAACTGAGTAATTTACAGATAATTTATTGAGAATTTACCGAGTAATTTACTGGAATTTACTTAGTAATTTATAGATAAATTTAGTGAGTTATTCAACGAATAATTTACAATGAATTTACTTAGTAATTTATTTAGAATTTACTCAGTAAATTACTAAGAGTTTATTGAGAATTTACTGAGAATTTGTTAAGTAATTTTTTGGGAACTTACCAATCATTTATGAAGCAATTTACTGAGTAAGTTATTGAGAATTTTCTTAAAATTTATTAAAAATTTTCAGAGTAATTTATTTTGAATTTATTGAGTAATTCACCGATAATTAACTAAGTAATTTATAGAGAATTTATTGAAAATTTAACGGATAATTTATTGGGTATTTACTGAGTAATTTGCTGAGTAATTTTTAAAAAAATTCTGTGAATTTACTGAGTAATTTACCAAGAATTTATACAAAATTTTTTGAGAATTTACAGAGTAATTTACTCATAATTTGCCGAGTAATTCACAAAAAAATTTCTAATGATTTTCTAAGAATTTGCACAGAATTTTCTAATAATTTACTAAGAATTTACTGAATAATTTTCTGAGAATTTTGCGTGTAATTTATTAAGAATTTTACTGAGTAATTTAATGAGAATTTACTGACTAATTTACTAAGAATTTACTGCGAATTGACTAAGAAATTTACTGATAAATTGTTAAGTTCTTCACTGGGTAATTTAGTTTGAAATTACTAAATAATTTATTGAGAATTTACTGAGTAAGTTACTAAGAATTTATTGATAATTTACTTAGACTTTATGGATTAATTTATTGAGAATTTAGTAACTAATTTACATGGAATTTATTTAATAATTTACTGAGAATTTACAGGAAATTCACTAATTAATGTTCGAATAATTTACTGAGAATTAACAAAGTGATTCACGAATTTTTTTTTGATAATTTTATGAGTTATTTACCAGGAATTTATACAAAATTTATTGAGAATTTTCTTAGAATTTATTGAAAATTTTTTGAGTAATTTATTTACAATTTATTAAATAATTTACAGATAATTTACAAAGTAATTTATAGAGAATTTATTGAAAACTTAACGAGTAATTTATTGAGAATTTACTACGAATTTATGGAGTAATTTGCTGAATAGTTTACTAACAAATTACTTTGAATTTACCAAGAATTTATATAAAATTTTTTGAGAATTTATTGAGTAATTTACTCATAATTTATTGATTAATTCACAAAAAAAATTCCTGTAATTTTTTGTGCATTTACTTAGAATTTTTTGATAAATTACTAAGAATTTGCTGAATAAGTTATAGAGAATTTTACGTGTAATTTACTAAGAACTTTCCTGAGTAATTTAGTGAGAATTTACTAAGTAATTTACTGAGTAATTTACAAAGAATTTATTGAGTAATTTACAGAGAATTTAACGAGTAATTTACTGACAAATTACTGAATAATTCACTCATTAATTTACTTGTAATTTACTGAGAATTTAAGGAGTAATTTATTGAGAATTTACTCAGTAATTTATTTAGAATTTATTAAATAATTTACTATGAATTTACAGATAATTTACTGCGTTATTTTCTAGGAATTTACAGAGTAGTTTTCTAATAATTTACAGAGTAATTTACAGAGTAATTTACTAAGTAATTGACTCAGAATTTTTTGAGAACTTATCGATAATTAACTGAGTAATTTACAGAGAATTTATTGAGAATTTACCGAGTAATTTACTGGGAATTTACTTAGTAATTTACAGATAAATTTAGTGAGTAATTCACCGAATAATTTACTATGAATTTAGGTGTGTTTGGTAACGTTTACGTTTTCAGTTTATATTTACAAAAATTTTATAAATTGGTTTTTGTTTATTTTTTGTTTATTTTTAGAAATACATAATTATAGGTAGGCTGACATAATCAAAATCCAAAATAAGCTCCAGAATCATATCTAGGCGTCACCGCCTTCTTGTTCATCACGTACATGTATATAGAGAGGGTGAGCTTGGATACTCAGTGAATGGTATAAATAATAAAGGGGTTTGCATGAATCATAGCCGAAATCCTTTCAAAACAATACAAGACAAAACTTTATATAAAACAAGGAATGGACCTCGTCCATCTAACAGATCTTCAAAGCTTCAAGGGACACTTACTAGCATCACATATTACAAATGATAATCATTCCGGTAAACGTATCCACGCGGTAAACCGTTCGTGGCAAATCAAGACGAAGCAAGAGAGACATCTCAAACAAAGGTGCTACAAAAGTTTAGAGTCCTCTAGCACAAGGGATTTTCAAGGCAAGATGTGCTGCGAAAGTTTAGAGTCCTCCAGCACGAGGGACCTATGTTATAAAGGCCCGTAGCCCTTTAACACTAGAGTACAAATCATGGGTGCTGCGAAAGTTTAGAGTCCTCCAGCACGAGGGACTTTCGACGAGATGTGCTGCGAAATTTTAGAGTCCTCCAGCACGAGGGACTTTCAAACGAGAAGGTCATTCAAGCAAGTATAATACGAGATACAAAACTAAGGACAATCATTCATGCTTAACAAATACTTTCAAAACAAAGTAAAGCAAAGTCTTTATCAAAACGTATAACATAGCTTTATCATAAATACCACTCACCTAGTTTTTCAAACGTCGGGGTCAAGGCAAGTCCAAGTCCTACAACACATCGCAAAGTCTATTGAATACACTACTCAAGACAAGTCTAGCTCACATGCAAATGACCTCGGCATTCTTCAAAAACTAAGTCAATCAAATTGAAACACAGTTTCTTATCCTTGAAAAAACACGCTGGGCAACTACCAGGTCTAGGCCGAGGTCCCACGCCTCCTTGCCGAGGTGTAGCCTCAATGGCCACATTCAAAAGTGAAGTCGGGAAAGATCTGGGTTTCCCTCTAGATAAACATGAAGAACATGAGCATGAAGAACTTGAAGAACATGAACATGAGGAAGATGAATGCAAAAATCAAAACTTGCTATTACAACAGCTGAGACTTCATGCTATGAATTCAAAAACTTGGACCTGGGTACCCGCACCCAAGGATCTTATCAAAACAAACACAAAAACATGAGCTTTAATGCAAACTTTCGGATCAAACGAGGCTTTTTTTCAAAAACACATGAAAATCGTTCTCTCTTTCTAAGCCAACTTTAAATCGATGAATGGCGTGTAGGACAGGTTTGATCGAGCAATGCAGTTAGATGATCACTAAAAACAACAAAAATAGGTTAAGATTCTAACCTCAAAACTCGAATCTAACGGCTCAAGTTCTAACGATCAAGCTTGGAAGTCCTCTCTCTCTAGCTCAAACTTCTCCTTCTTCTTCCTTGAGTTTCTTTCTCTAAAAGGCAAGACTTGATACGAATGATATGTTTCTCACGACAATCACTAATTTAATCCCTATGTCGGGACACGTGGCATCGGCTAATTCGCTCAACTCAAAAAGGTGACTGACTTGACAAGACAAGACCAAGACAAAGCGTACTCAACAAGCTAAACAACAAGAGTACTCCAGCAAGTGATGACCTCGGCTAAGGGCAAAGCTTCGGCAAGCAGGGTAACAATGACATCGGCTTGGAAGGACAACACTTGACTAAGCTGTGCCACACCTTGGCCTAGATGTGCCATACCTCGGTTTAGGTCATACCATTCCAGGAATAAAATCACTCATGTAAGGATCAAGGATCTAGAACGCCTAGATATTAACATCTCGGCCCAGATTATGCACATCTCGGCCTAGGCAACGCGAACCTCGGCCCAGATGGTGACATCTCGGCCAATATGCCAGGGTGAAGATGGTGGTCAACCAAAGGGGTTCCAAGATAGTTCTAAGTGATAAAGGTCTCGAAGGTGTCTAGGCTTAAGATGACCTCGGTAACACACCAGACAAGAACAAAGCATGCAAGCAATCATTCAAGCAAAACAAGACAAGATTTGCAAATGCACATATTAAAACAAGATCATCTGTAAATGTATGCAAGTATGACCAAGTTAAAATGAGGGTTGTTACAGTAATTTACTTAGAATTTATTGAATAATTTACTGAGAATTTACAGGAAATTCACTAATTAATGTTCGAATAATTTATTGAGAATTAACAAAGTAATTCACGAATTTTTTTTTGATAATTTTATGAGTAATTTACCAAGAATTTATACAGAATTTATTGAGAATTTTCTTAGAATTTATTGAAATTTTTTTGAGTAATTTATTTACAATTTATTAAATAATTTACTGATAATTTACAAAGTAATTTATAGAGAATTTATTGAAAACTTAACGAGTAATTTATTGAGAATTTACTACGAATTTATGGAGTAATTTGATGAATAATTTACTAAGAAATTACTTTGAATTTACCAAGAATTTATATAAAATTTTTTGAGAATTTATTGAGTAATTTACTCATAATTTACTGATTAATTCACAAAAAAAAAATTCTTGTAATTTTTTGTGCATTTACTCAAAATTTTCTGATAAATTATTAAGAATTTGCTGAATAATTTATAGAGAATTTTACGTGTAATTTACTGAGAAATTTCCTAAGTAATTTAGTGGGAATTTACTAAATAATTTACTGAGTAATTTACAGAGAATTTAACGAATAATTTACAGATAAATTACTGAATAATTCACTCATTAATTTACTTGTAATTTACTGAGAATTTAAGGAGTAATTTATTGAGAATTTATTTAGAATTTATTAAATAATTTACTAAGAATTTACAAATAATTTACTGCGTTATTTTCTAGGAATTTACAGAGTAATATTCTAATAATTTACTGAGTAATTTACTAAGTAATTGACTCAGAATTTTTTGAGAACTTATCGATAATTAACTGAGTGATTTACAGAGAATTTATTGAGAATTTACCGAGTAATTTACTGAGAATTTACTTAGTAATTTACAAATAAATTTAGTGAGTAATTCACCGAATAATTTACTATGAATTTACTTAGTAATTTATTTAGAATTTACTCAATAAATTACTAACAGTTTATTGAGAATTTACTGAGAATTTGTTGAGTAATTTTCTAGAAACTTTCCAATCATTTATGAAGCAATTTACTGAGTAATTTATTGAGAATTTACTGTGAATTTAATGAGTAATTTACTCATAATTATTGAGAATTTTCTTAGAATTTATTGAAAATTTTCAGAGTAATTTACTTTGAATTTATTGAGTAATTCACCGATAATTAACTGAGTAATTTATAGAGAATTTATGGAAAATTTAACGGATAATTTACTGAGAATTTATAGAGTAATTTGATGAGTAATTTTAAAAAAAAAAATCGGTGAATTTACTGAGTAATTTGCCAAGAATTTATACAAAATTTTTTGAGAATTTACTCATAATTTACTGAGTAATTCACAAAAAAATTTCTAATGATTTTCTAAGAATTTACACAGAATTTTCTAAGAATTTACCGAATAATTTTCTGAGAATTTTGCGTGTAATTTATTGAGAATTTTACTGAGTAATTTAATGAGAATTTACTAAGTAATTTACTAAGAATCTACCGATAATTTACTGAGTAATTTATTGAGAATTTACTGCGAATTGACTATGAAATTTAATGATAAATTGTTAAGTTCTTCACTGGGTAATTTAGTTGGAAATTACTAAGTAATTTATTGAGAATTCACTGAGTAAGTTACTAAGAATTTATTGATAATTTACTTAGACTTTATGGATTAATTTATTGAGAATTTACTAAGTAATTTACTTGGAATTTATTGATTAATTTATGGAGAATTTACAGGAAATTCACTAATTAATGTTCAAATAATTTACTGAGAATTAACAAAGTAATTCACGAAATTTTTTTTTGATAATTTTATGAGTAATTTACGAAGAATTTAAACAGAATTTATTGAGAATTTTCTTAGAATTTATTAAAAATTTTCTGAGTAATTTATTTACAATTTATTAAATAATTTACTGATAATTTACAAAGTAATTTATAGAGAATTTATTGAAAACTTAACGAGTAATTTATTGAGAATTTATTACAAATTTATGGAGTAATTTGCTGAATAATTTACTAACAAATTACTTTGAATTTACCAAGAATTTATATAAAATTTTTTGAGAATTTATTGAGTAATTTACTCATAATTTACTGATTAATTCCCAAAAAAAATTTTTGTAATTTTTTCTGAATTTACTCAGAATTTTTTGATAAATTACTAAGAATTTGCTAAATAATTTATAGAGAATTTTACGTGTAATTTACTGAGAAATTTCCTGAGTAATTTAGTGAGAATTTACTAAGTAATTTACTGAGTAATTTACAGAGAATTTATCCAGTAATTTACTGATAAATTACTGAATGATTCACTCATTAATTTACTTGTAATTTATTGAGAATTTAAGGAGTAATTTATTGAGAATTTACTCAGTAATTTATTTAGAATTTATTAAATAATTTACTAAGAATTTACAGATAATTTACTGCGTTATTTTCTTGGAATTTACAGAGTAATTTTCTAATAATTTGCTGAGTAATTTACTGAGTAATTGACTTAGGATTTTTTGAGAACTTATCGATAATTAATAGAGTAATTTAAAGAGAATTTATTGAGAATTTACCAAGTAATTTACTGGGAATTTACTTAGTAATTTACCGAGTAATTTACTAGGAATTTACTTAGTAATTTACTGGGAATTTACTAAGAATCTACCGATAATTTACTGAGTAATTTATTGAGAATTTACTGCGAATTGACTAAGAAATTTACTGATAAATTGTTAAGTTCTTCCCTGGGTAATTTAGTTGGAAATTACTAAATAATTTATTGAGAATTTACTGAGTATGTTACTAAGAATTTATTGATGATTTACTTAGACTTTATGGATTAATTTATTGAGAATTTAGTAAGTAATTTACTTAAAATTTATTGAATAATTTACTGAGAATTTATAAAGTAATTTACTGAGAATTTACAGGAAATTCACTAATTAATGTTCGAATAATTTACTGAGAATTAACAAAGTAATTCACGAATTTTTTTTTGATAATTTTATGAGTAATTCCCCAAGAATTTATACAGAATTTATTGAGAATTTTCTTAGAATTTATTGAAAATTTTCTGAGCAATTTATTTACAATTTATTAAATAATTTACTAAAAATTAACAGATAATTTACAAAGTAATTTATAGAGAATTTATTGAAAACTTAACGAGTAATTTATTGAGATTTTACTACGAATTTATGTAGTAATTTGCTGAATAATTTACTAAGAAATTACTTTGAATTTACCAAGAGTTTATATTGAATTTTCTGAGAATTTATTGAGTAATTTACTCATAATTTACTGATTAATTCACAAAAAAAAATTCTTGTAATTTTTTGTGAATTTACTTAGAATTTTCTGATAAATTACTAAGAATTTGCTGAATAATTTGTAGAGAATTTGACGTGTAATTTATTGAGAAATTTCCTGAATAATTTAGTGAGAATTTACTGAGTAATTTACAGAGAATTTATTTAGTAATTTACTGATAAATTACTGAATGATTCACTCATTAATTTACTTGTAATTTACTGAGAATTTAAGGAGTAATTTATTGAGAATTTACTTAGTAATTTATTTAGAATTTATTAAATAATTTACTAAAAATTTACAGATAATTTACTGCGTTATTTTCCTTGAATTTACGGAGTAATTTTCTAATAATTTACTGAGTAATTTACTAAGTAATTGACTCAGAATTTTTTGAGAACTTATCGATAATTAACTGAGTAATTTACAGAGAATTTATTGAGAATTTACTGGGAATTTAGTTAGTAATTTACAGATAAATTTAGTGAGTAATTCACCGAATAATTTACTATGAATTTACTTAGTAATTTATTTAGAATTTACTCAGTAAATTACTAAGAGTTTATTGAGAATTTACTGAGAATTTGTTGAGTAATTTTCTAGGAACTTACCAATCATTTATGAAGCAATTTACTGAGTAATTTGCTGAGTAATTTATTGAGAATTTACTGTGAATTTAATGAGTAATTTACACATAATTTATTGAGAATTTTCTTGGAATTTATTGAGTAATTCATCGATAATTAACTGAGTAATTTATAGAGAATTTATTGAAAATTTGACGACTAATTTATTGAGAATTTACAGAGTAATTTGCTGAGTAATGTTTTAAAAAATTTCTGTGAATTTACTGAGTAATTTGACAAGAATTTATACAAATTTTCTGAGAATTTACTCATAATTTATTGAGTAATTCACAGAAAAATTTCTAATGATTTTTTAAGAATTCACACAGAATTTTCTAATAATTTACTAAGAATTTACTGAATAATTTTCTGAGAATTTTGCGTGCAATTTATTGAGAATTTTACTGAGTAATTTAATGATAATTTACTGAGTAATTTATTGAGAATTTACTGCGAGTTGACTAAGAAATTTACTGATAAATTGTTAAGTTTTTCACTGGGTAATTTAGTTGGAAATTACTAAATAATTTATTGAGAATTTACTGAGTAAGGTACTAAGAATTTATTGATAATTTACTTAGACTTTTTGGATTAATTTATTGAGAATTTAGTAAGTAATTTACTTAGAATTTATTGAATAATTTACTGAGAACTTATAAAGTGATTTACTGAGAATTTATAAAGTAATTTACTGAGAAATTACAGGAAATTCACTAATTAATGTTCGAATAATTTACTGAGAAATAACAAAGTAATTCACGATTTTTTTTTTGATAATTTTATGAGTAATTTACCAAGAATTTATACAGAATTTATTGAGAATTTTCTTAGAATTTTTTGAAAATTTTCTGAGTAATTTATTTACAATTTATTAAATAATTTACTGAAAATTTATAGATAATTTACAGAGTAATTTATAGAGAATTTATTGAAAACTTAACGAGTAATTTATTGAGAATTTACTATGAATTTATGGAGTAATTTGCTAAATAATTTACTAAGAAATTACTTTGAATTTACCAAGAATTTATATAGAATTTTCTGAGAATTTATTGAGTAATTTACACATAATTTACTGATTAATTCACACAAAAAAATTCTTGTAATTTTTTGTGAATTTACTCAGAATTTTCTGATAAATTACTAAGAATTTGATGAATAATTTATAGAGAATTTTACGTGTAATTTAGTGAGAATTTACTAAGTAATTTACTGAGTAATTTACAGAGAATTTACCAATAATTTACTGAGTAATTTACAGAGAATTTATCTAGTAATTTACTGATAAATTATTGAATGATGCACTCATTAATTTACTTGTAATTTACTAAGAATTTAAGGAGTAATTTATTGAGAATTTACTCAGTAATTTATTTAGAATTTATTAAATAATTTACTAAGAATTTACAGATAATTTACTGCGTTATTTTCTTGGAATTTACGGAGTAATTTTCTAATAATTTACTGAGTAATTTACTAAGTAATTGACTCAGAATTTTTTGAGAACTTATCGATAATTAACTGAGTAATTTACAGAGAATTTATTGAGAATTTACCGAGTAATTTACTGGTAATTTAGTTAGTAATTTACAGATAAATTTAGTGAGTAATTCACCGAATAATTTACTATGAATTTACTTAGTAATTTATTTAGAATTTACTCAGTAAATTACTAAGAGTTTATTGAGAATTTACTGAGAATTTGTCGAGTAATTTTCTAGGAACTTAGCAATCATTTATGAAGCAATTTACTGAGTAATTTGCTGAGTAATTTATTGAGAATTTTCTTAGAATTTATTGAGTAATTCACCGATAATTAACTGAGTAATTTATAGAGAATTTATTGAAAATTTAACGAATAATTTATTGAGAATTTACAGAGTAATTTGCTGAGTAATGTTTTAAAAAATTTCTGTGAATTTACTGAGTAATTTACCAAGAATTTATACAAAATTTTCTGAGAATTTACTCATAATTTATTGAGTAATTCACAAAAAAATTTCTAATGATTTTTTAAAAATTTACACAGAATTTTCTAATAATTTACTAAGAATTTACTGAATAATTTTTTGAGAATTTTGCGTGTAATTTATTGAGAATTTTACTGAGTAATTTAATGATAATTTACTGAGTAATTTACTAAGAATCTACCGATAATTTACTGAGTAATTTATTGAGAATTTACTGCGAATTGACTAAGAAATTTACTGATAAATTGTTAAGTTCTTCACTGGGTAATTTAGTTGGAAATTACTAAATAATTTATTGAGAATTTAATGAGTAAGTTACTAAGAATTTATTGATAATTTACTTAGAGTTTATGGATTAATTTATTCAGAATGTAGTAAGTAATTTACTTAGAATTTATTTAATAATTTACTGAGAATTTATAAAATAATTTACTGAGAATTTACAGGAAATTCACTAATTAATGTTCGAATAATTTACTGAGAATTAACAAAGTAATTCACGAATTTTTTTTTTGATAATTTTATGAGTAATTTACCAAGAATTTATACATAATTTATTAAGAATTTTCTTAGAATTTATTGAAAATTTTATGAGCAATTTATTTACAATTTATTAAATAATTTACTGAAAATTTACAAATAATTTACAAAGTAATTTATAGAGAATTTATTGAAAATTTAACGAGTAATTTATTGAGAATTTATTACGAATTTATGGAGTAATTTGCTGAATAATTTACTAAGAAATTACTTTGAATTTACCAAGAATTTATATAGAATTTATTGAGTAATTTACTCATAATTTACTAATTAATTCACAAAAAATTTTTTTTGTAATTTTTTGTGAATTTACTTAGAATTTTCTGATAAATTACTAAGAATTTGCTAAATAATTTATAGAGAATTTTACGTGTAATTTAGTGAGAATTTACTAAGTAATTTACTGAGTAATTTACAGAGAATTTACCAATAATTTACTGAGTAATTTATAGAGAATTTATCTAGTAATTTATTGATAAATTACTGAATGATTCACTCATTAATTTATTTGTAATTTACTGAGAATTTAAGGAGTAATTTATTTAGAATTTACTCAGTAATTTATTTAGAATTTATTAAATAATTTACTAAGAATTTACAGATAATTTACTACGTTATTTTCTCGGAATTTACAGAGTAATTTTCTAATAATTTACTGAGTAATTTACTAAGTAATTGACTCAGAATTTTTTGAGAACTTATCGATAATTAACTGAGTAATTTACAGAGAATTTATTGAGAATTTACCGAGTAATTTACTGGGAATTTACTTAGTAATTTACAGATAAATTTAGTGAGTAATTCACCGAATAATTTACTATGAATTTACTTAGTAATTTATTTAGAATTTACTCAGTAAATTACTAAGAGTTTATTGAGAATTTACTGAGAATTTGTTGAGTAATTTTCTAGGAACTTAGCAATCATTTAGTTCCACTTTCCTGCCTTGGGTTGCTGGAATTGCCAACATTCACTTTCTTCTTGGCACCAAACTGTGCTCGGCGATTGTCATAACTCTGCCTCTTCCTCTAGCTATCTCCCGAACTCTGGTATCTGTTCAAGTTAGCTTCGGCCAGAATGGCTTTGTCCAACACTCCGGCGTAAGTCGGCATGTTGAGCATGTTAACCCGGTCTTTTATCGGTCCACGGAGCCCACTTTCGAACTTCCTAGCCTTCATATATTCATCATTGACCATGTAGGGTGCGTACCTTGCAAACTCGGTAAAGGCACGGTCATATTCAGCTACGGTTCTATTGCCTTGCGTCAAAGTCTGAAATTCGGTAGCCTTGCGGTTCCGAACACTTAAGGGAAAATGCTTGGTGTAAAACAACTCCAAAAATCGGGTCCAGGTCAAGTCTGGATTGCCTTCTCGAACCATCATCCACCATCTGCGGGCGTCGTCATCTAGTGTAAAAGCTGCTAATGTCACCTTTTGGGTGTCGGTGCTGGGAAAGATCTCGAACAGCTTTTCCATTTCCAAAACCCACGCTTTAGCCTTCATCGGCTCTATACCCCTTGGAATCTTGGTGGCTTCATTTTCTTGAACTCCCTGATCAGAGCTATCGTGCCGTCCCCATATAAGGCTGGCTGTGGGGGCACTTGTGGTACTGGAGGAGGTGGAGGTGGAGGCGAAACTGCATTTCGGCTGTTTGTCTGCTCGGCCTGAGTCGAGGTAGCACTGGCATACTGCTGTCTAGTCTGCCTTAACTCGCGGGCCAAACCTTCAACCAACCTCTCCAGTCTGTCTAATCTGTCCTCGGGCTGATTTCGGCCAACTGGAGGTCTACCTCTCCTCATGATGCTATGAGTATGCGGAGTGCGACTTTAAAACAAAATAAACAAATAAACACGCAGACAGTAACAATTAAGCATGCCGAGATGATGCACACCTTGTCCACATAGCAAGCAATATGATGCAATCCTATCATCCTTCTAAGGGGAAATCCTATGCTCTTTAGGACTCAAAGTGTGTGAATAACGTATACTAAGGAACTTGTGCTTTGATACCATTCTGTCACGACCCCAAATCGCCTCTAGTAGTTTGGTGCCGTGATGGCCAGTAATCCGGGATTACCAAAGGCCAACTTTCAAAATTCACACACAACAGAGTATAAATATACGGGGCTCACATGTACGGAAGCAATACATACAAAACAGATTAGTCCATAAGAGCTGTGCATAAGTCAAATGAAATAGCAACCATCTGCATATGGGTTACAACTTAATCACAAATGAAGCAAAGTACAAATTACATCTTACATTTTAACAAAGGGCTTCACAAGCCGACACAGACAAAATACATGAACTACAGGTTAAGGAACATAGTCTGCCAGATTGCCGACATCCTCATTGCTGACATAACATACATACAAAACACACATCTTGATCAAAAGGCTTCTCAAGCCGATGTGTACGAAATACAAATATTACAAGTCGAGAAGCATGATTTTCAAGACTGCCGACATAATTACAAGTCAAGCCGGCATGACAAAAATCCAAAACAAGCTCGCGAATCACATCTAGGCGTCACTGCCTTCTTGCTCATCACCTACATATATATAGAGAAGGTGAGCTTGCATATTCAGTGAATGGTATAGATAATAAAGGGGTTTGCATGAATAATAGCCGAAGTCTTTTCAAAACGATACATATCAAAACTTTATATAACAAGGGATGGACCTCGTCCATCTAACAAATCTTCAAAGCTTCAAGGGATGCTTACTAGCATCAACATATTACCAATGATAACATTCCGGCAAACATATCCACGCGGTAAACCGTCAGTGGCAAAACAAGACAAAACAAGGGAGACATCTCAAACAAGGGTGCTACAAAAGTTTAGAGTCCTCTAGCACAAGGGGCCTATGTTATAAAGGCCCGTAGCCTTTTAACACGAGAGTGCTGCGAAAGTTTAGAGTCCTCCAGCACAAGGGACTTTCAAGACAAGATGTGCTGCGAAAGTTTAGAGTCCTCCAGCACAAGGGACTTTCAAAACGAGATGTGCTGCGAAAGTTTAGAGTCCTCTAGCACAAGGGACTTTCAACCGAGATGTGCTGCGAAAGTTTAGAGTCCTCCAGCACAAGGGACTTTCCGAGAAGATCATCAAAACAAGATCATGCTTGATATACAAAATAGGGACAATTATTCATGCTTAACAAATACTTTCAAAACAAAGCAAAGCAAAGTCTTTATCAAAACATATAACATAGCTTTATTAAAAATACCACTCACCTAGTTCGTCAAACGTCGGGGTCAAGGCTAGTCTCAGTCCTACAAACACATGGCAAGGTCTATTGAATGCACTACTCAAAACAAGTCTAGCATGCATGCAAATGACCTCGGCATTCTTCAAAAACTAAGTCAAATCAAATCAAAACACCGTTTCTTATTTCTGGAAAACATGCTGGGCAACTACCAGGTCTAGGCCGAGGTCCCACACCTCCTTGCTGAGGTGTGGCCCCGACGGCCACATTCAAAAGCGAAGTCGGGAAAATCTGGGTTTCCCTCTTGATAAACATGAAGAACATGAGCATGAAGAACATGAAGAACATGAACATGGGAAAGATGAATGCAAAGATCAAAACTTGCTATTACGAAAGTTGAGATTTCATGCTATGAATTCAAAAACATGGACCTGGGTACCCATACTCAAGGATCTTATCAAAACAAACACAAAGACATGAGGCTTAATGCAAACTTTCGGATCAAATGAGGCTTTTCTTCAAGAACACATGAAAACCATTTTCTCTTTCTAAAACCAACTTTAAATCAATGCATGACGTGCCGAACAGGTTTGATCGTGCAACGCAGCTAGATGATCAATAAGAACAACAAGAGTAGGTTAAGATTCTAACCTCAAAACTCGAATCTAACGGTTCAAGCTCCAATGATCAAGCTTGGAAGTTCACTCTCTCTTGCTCAAACTTCTCATTCTTCTTCCTAGAGTCTCTCTCTCTAAAAGGCAAGATTTGATACAAAATGATATGTTTCTCCCAACAGTCACTGACTTAATCCCTCAGCTGGGACACATGGCACCGGCTGGTTGGCTCTACTCGAAAAGGTGACTGACTGATTAGACAAGGCCATGACAAAGTGTATTCAACAAGCTAAACGGCAAGAGCACTCCGGCAAGTAACGACATCGGCTAACAACAAGACTCCGGCAAGCAAGTGGCAAGGACATCGGCTTGGAAGGACAACACTTGACTAAGCTGTGCCACACCTTGGCCTAGATGTGCCACACCTCGGTCTAGGTCATACCATTCCAGGAACAAAATCACTAGTGCAAGGATCAAGGATCTAGCACGCCTAGATATTAACATCTCGGCCTAGATGATGCACATCTCGGCCTAGGCGACGCGCACCTCGGCCTAGATGGTGACATCTCGGCCAACATGCCAGGGTAGAGATGAGGTCAACCGATGGGGTTCCAAGATAGTTCTAAGTGGAAAAGGTTTCGAAGGTGTCTAGGCTCAAGATAACCTCGGTAACACACCAGGCAAGAACAAAGCATGCAAGCAACATTCAGGCAAAACAAGACAAGATTTACAAATGCACATATCAAAACAAGATCATACATAAATGCATGCAAGTGTGACTAAGTTGAAATGAGGGTTGTTACATCCTACCCCCCTTAAAGAAGTTTGGTCCCCAAACTTGAGTTACCTTGTTCCAAAAACAATTATGGATGTCGGACTTTCATTTCCTCTTCCATTTCCCATGTAGCATCCTCACCATAATGCTCCTTCCATTCAACTTTTACCATTGGTATCGACTTACTTCTCAACTGTTTCACCTGCCTATCGACAATCCGTATCGGCTTCTCTTCGTAGCCTAAATCTTCATTAATTACAATTCCGAAATAGTCGATCACATGTAGCGGATCTCGAATATACTTCCTCAACATCGAAACATGAAATACATTATGGACTTGGCTCAATCCTGGCGGCAAGGCAAGTCTGTAGGCAGCGAGGTTAACCTTCTCAAGAATTTCAAAAGGCCCGATGTAACGAGGTGCTAACTTACCCTTCTTCCCAAATCTTGTAACTCCTTTCATCGGCGAAATCTTTAAGAACACGTGGTCCCCGACTTCAAATTCCAACTCTCTTCTTCTCTGGTCGGCATAACTCTTCTGTCGACTCTGTGCGGTTTTGATTCTTTGCTGAATGAGCTTAATCCTCTCGGTTGTTACTTGAATCAACTCGGGGCCAAGCAGAGCTTTGTCTCCTACCTCGGTCCAACATATCGGCGGCCTGCACTTTCTTTCATACAGTGCTTCATACGGCGCCATGCCAATGCCAGCTTGATAACTGTTGTTGTAGGTAAATTCCACCAAAGGCTAATGTACTCCCCAACTTCCTTGGAGGTCCAATACACATAGTCTAAGCATATCTTCAAGTGTCTGAATCGTCCTCTCTGTTTGCCCATCAGTCTGGGGATGAAAAGTTGTGCTAAACCTCAACTCGGCTCTGAAAGCTCTTTGTAGGCTCTGCCAAAATCTGGAAACCAACTTCGGATCTCGGTCTGACACAATTGACATCGGCACTCCATGAAGTCTAACAATCTCATTCACATACAACAAAGCAAGTTTATCAGCGTTGAAGGTGGCCTTAACAGGCAAGAAGTGTGCTGACTTAGTTAGTCTATCCACAATAACCCAAATCGAATCTATACCCCTTTGTGTCTTCGGCAAACCAACCACAAAGTCCATGGAGATGTGCTCCCATTTCCACTCAGGAATCGGTAAAGGTTGAAGAAGTCCTGCTGGCCTTTGATGTTCTGCTTTCACTTGTTGACAATACAAGCACTGCGACACGAATTCGGCTATTTCTCCTTTCATATTCGGCCACCAAAATGTCTGCTTCACATCCTGATACATTTTGGTGTTCCCTGGGTGAACAGCAAACTTGGAACCATGAGCTTCCTGTAAAATTTTCCTTTTCAACTCTGGGATGTCGGCCACACACAATCTTCCTTCAAACTTGAGCACTTGATTTTCTATGGTGTACCCTGATCTCGGCGTTGTGACAATCTCATCGGCTACCTTCTTGAAGAATTCATCCTCCATTTGTCTTGTCTTTACTTCCTCAACAATAGTCGGCTCCACTGAGATCGTGGTTAGACAAGCCAAATTTCCAACCACCTTTCTGCTCAAAGCGTCGGCTACGGTGTTAGCTTTACCTGGATGATATTGAATCTGCATATCATAGTCTTTCAACAACTCAAGCCATCTTCTCTGCCTCATATTCAATTCCTTCTGAGTGAACAAGTACTTTAAGCTCTTATGATCCGTAAAAACCTAACAAGAAGCTCCATACAAGTAGTGGCGCCAAATCTTCAAAGCAAATACCACGGTTACTAATTCTAAATCATGGGTGGGGTAGTTCTTTTCATGTGGCTTCAACTGACGAGATGCATATGCTATAACCCTACCTTTTTGCATTAATACACAGCCCAGACCCTTATGCGAAGCATCACTGTAAACATGAAACTCTTCATTGCCTGATGGTAGTACCAGAATTGGTGCTGCGACTAACCTCGTCTTCAACTCCTGGAAGGCTGCTTCTCTGTAACAACCCTCATTTTGACTTAGTCATACTTGCATACATTTATGGATGATCTTGTTTTAATATGTGCATTTGCAAATCTTGTCTTGTTTTGCTTGAATGATTGCCTGCATGCTTTGTTCTTGTCTGGTGTGTTGCCGAGGTCATCTTAAGCCTAGACACCTTCGAGACCTTTGTCACTTAGAACTATCTTGGAACCCCGTTGGTTGACCTCCATCTTCACCCTGGCATTTTGGCCGAGATGTCACCATCTAGGCCGAGATGTTCATCATCTGGGCCGAGATGTTAATATCTAGGCATTCTAGATCCTTGCATGAGTGATTTTGTTCCTGGAATGGTACGACCTAGACCGAGGTGTGGCACATCTAGGCCAAGGTGTGGCACAGTTTAGTCAAGTGTTGTCCTTCCAAGCCGATGTCCTTGCCCCTTGATTGCCGGAGTCTTGTTGTTAGCCGATGTCGTTACTTGCCGGTGTGTTCTTGCCGCCTAGCTTGTTGAGTACACTTTGTCTTGGTCTTGTCTTGTCATGTCAGTCACCTTTTTGGATAGAGCCTATCAGCCGATGCCACGTGTCCCGGCAGAGGGATTAAGTCAGTGATTGTCGTGAGGAGCATATCCTTTTGGTATCAATCTTGTCTTTTAGAGAGAGAAGCTCTAGGAAGAAGAAGGAGAAGTTTGAGCTAGAGAGAGAGAACTTCCAAGCTTGATTGTTGGAGCTTGAGCCGTTAGATTCGAGTTTTGAGGTTAGAATCTTAACCTATTCTTGTTGTTCTTATTGAACATCTAGCTGCATTGCACGATCAAACCTGTTCTACACGCCATTCATCGACTTAAAGTTGGTTTTAGAAAGAGAAAACGGTTTTCATGTGTTTTTGAAGAAAAACCTCGTTTGATCTGAAAGTTTGCATTAAGGCTCATGTTTTTGTGTTTGTTTTGATAAGATCCTTGAGTATGGGTACCCAGGTCCATGTTTTTGAATTCGTAGCATGAAATCCCCGCTTTTGTAATAGCAAGTTTTGATCTTTGCATTCATCTCCCTCATGTTCATGTCCTTCATGTTCTTCATGCTCATGTTCTTCATGTTTATCAAGAGGGAAACCCAGATTTTTCCGACTTCGCTTTTGAATGTGGCCGTCGAGGCCACACCTCGGCAAGGAGGTGTGGGACCTCGGCTTAGACCTGGTAGTTGCCCAGCTTGTTTTTCCAAAGATAAGAAACTGTGTTTTGATTTGATTTGACCTAGTTTTTGAAGAATGCCGAGGTCATTTGCATGTATGCTTGACTTGTTTTGAGTAGTGCATTCAATAGACTTTGCCATGTGTTTGTAGGACTTGGACTTGCCTTGACCCCGACGTTGGACGAATTATGTGAGTGGTATTTTTGATAAAGCTATGTTATCAATGTTTTGATGAGTTTTGCTTTGCTTTGTTTTTGAAAGGTAATTGTTAAGCATGAATGATTGTCCTTAGTTTTGTATCTCGTATTATACTCGCTTGAATGACCTTCTCGGAAAGTCCCTTGTGCTGGAGGACTCTAAACTTTCACAGCACATCTTGTTTGGAAAGTCCCTTGTGCTGGAGGACTCTAAACTTTCACAGCACATCTTGTTTGGAAAGTCCCTTGTGCTGGAGGACTCTAAACTTTTGCAGCACATCTCGTTCGAAAGTCCCTTGTGCTGGAGGACTCTAAACTTTCGCAGCACATCTCGTTTTGGAAGTCCCTTGTGCTGGAGGACTCTAAACTTTCGCAGCACATCTTGTCTTGAAAGTCCCTTGTGCTGGAGGACTCTAAACTTTCGCAGCACTCTCGTGTTGAAAGGTGACGGGCCTTTGTAACATAGGTCCCTTGTGCTAGAGGACTCTAAACTTTTGTAGCACCCTTGTTTGAGATGCCTCTCTTACCTTGTCTTGTTTTGCCACTGACGGCTTACCGTGTGGATATGTTTGCCGGAATGTTATCGTTTGTCATATGTTGATGCTAGTAAGCATCCCTTGAAGCTTTGAAGATTTGTTAGATGGGCGAGGACCATCCCGTGTTATTTAAAGTTTTTGACTTGTATTGTTTTGTGAGGACTTCGGCTGTTATTCATGCAAACCCCTTTATTATTTATACCATTCACTGAGTATCCAAGCTCACCCTCTCTATGTATATGTAGGTGATGAGCAAGAAGGTGGTGACGCCTAGATGTGATTCTGGAGCTTATTTTGGATTTTGATTATGTCGGCTTAACCTGTAATTACGTCGGCAGTCTTGAAAATTATGCTTCTCGATTTGTAATACTTGTATGTTGCATACGTCGGCTTGAGAAGCCTTTTGATCAAGATGTGTGTCTTGTATACATGTTATGTCGACAGTGAGGATGTCGGCAATCCTGAAGATCTTGCTTCTAGCTGTATTTCATGTATTTTGTTCATGTCGGCTTGTCAAGCCCTTTTGTTAATATGTAAGATGTAATTTGTACTTTGCTTCATTTGGAATTGAGTTGTAACCCATCTGCAGATGATTGCTATTTCATTTAACTTATACGCAGCTCTTATGGACTAATCTGATTATATGTATCGCTTCCGTACTTGTGATCCCCATATATTTATACTCTGTTGTATGTGAATTTTGAAAGTTGGCCTTCGGTAATCTCGGATTACTGGCCTTCATGGCACCAAACTACTAGGGGCGGTTTGGGGTCGTGACATTCTCTATCCTTAGTCCATTCATAAGCCACTCCCTTCTTAGTCAGTTATGTCAACGGAATTGCAATCCTTGAGAAATCCTTTACGAACTTTCTGTAATAACCAGCCAATCCCAGAAAGCTAAGAACCTTGGACACATTAACTGGCCTCGGCCAATTCACAACGGCTTCAATTTTACTAGGATCAACCGAAATACCCTCTTCATCAATCACATGACCTAAAAATGAAATAGCGGTAAGCCAAAACTCACACTTGTTAAATTTAGCATACAATTTCCGTTCCCTCAAAGTCTGTAAGGTAAGTCTCAAATGATCCTCGTGCTCAGTCTTACTCTTAGAGTAGATCAATATATCATCGATGAAGACAACCACAAACTCGTCTAGATATGGTTTAAAGACTCTGTTCATCAAATCCATAAAAGCTGCAGGGGCATTAGTCACTCCAAATGGCATTACTAAAAACTCGTAATGGCCATACCTCGTCCGAAAAGCGGTCTTCTCAACATCCTCGGCTTTAACCTTAAGCTGATGATAACCCGACCTACGGTCAATTTTGGAAAAGACTCGTGCTCCTTGTAACTGATCAAACAAATCGTCTATTCTCGGTAACGGGTACTTATTCTTGATGGTTACCTTATTCAGCTCCCGGTAATCAATACAAAGACGAAGTGTTCCATCCTTCTTCTTAACAAACAAGACGGGTGCTCCCCCCAAGGTGAAGTGCTCGGCCTAATAAAACCCTTATCTAGCAACTCTTGCAATTGGAGTTTCAATTCCTTAAGCTCGGCGGGGGCCATCCTATAGGGTGTTTTAGAGATGGGCTGGTGTAGACACCCCATTTTTGACCGACCTTAAGACTCAGACGTCACCGATTGAGCGCTTGGTGATGTTGCATAATGTGCTCGTTCAGAAGTTTCAGAGTCGCGGCCGTGAGCCCTGCCTCCGGACTTCCGAACCCTCTTCTGTGCCTTGCCTCGGTTTGCGAACCAGACTCGGTTTTCTCTGTTTCTTTTCCTGAGGGGAGGGAGAGGTCCCGTAAACCATCTCTCAGTGGCCGTGGGCTACATTTGGTGGCCGCAGGCCATTTTGCCCATTTCGGAGCCCGGTTTCCGATTTTTCGGGACCGTTGGCCGTGTGCCCCGGTTCGGGACCGCATAACCATCTCCGTTTGCTCTAAATTTTGGCATACATCTTATTTTCTCCCTTTTGAGGGACACTGGGGTCTGAGAAACCCACTTCGTGGCCGAACACCACTTTCGGTGCTTGGTAGCCCATTTTTGGGACCCCGAACTGCGTGTTTTGGCCCCCGAGCATTTGTTTTGCATCGATTTTCGTTCATTTTTGGCAGGTACCTCTGTTTTATAACCAGGAAGGTCACTGAAGGGTGGGAGGCTAGCAATTATCTTGGCAAACCAGTTATATTCCATTTTCGCCCTCCGACGCCCGTTTTTCTCACTTCCGAGCCAATGTTGAACAACCTGGGCCCTTTTTCTTGAACTTTGAACCACATATTTGTGTTGTACACACATGGGAGGACCCTAAAAGTTGGTGGCCGGCCACTAATGTTTCTTGACCCTTTTGAACCCCTCATTCCGAGCCAATGTTGAACAACCTGGGCCCTTTTTCTTGAACTTTGAACCACATATTTGTGTTGTGCACACATGGGAGGACCCTAAAAGTTGATGGCCGGCCACTAATGTTGCTTGACCCTTTTGAACCCCTCCTTCCGAGCTAATGTTGAACACCCTTGAGCCACTTTCTTGGACTTTTAACCACAGGGTTGTGTTGAGGGCACATGGGAGGACACCATTATGTGGTGGCCGGCCACTAAACCAACTTGACCCTTTTGACCCCTAGCCAGCCGGCTAGGGGATGTGGCCGGCCGGCCACCTGAAACAAAAATACCTGGCCGGCCATGATCCTCACACTGTTCACTTTACAGCTGTATAGCTTTATCCCCCAGAAAATATCTGTATCCGGGGGATATTTTGTGGGGGAAAGCTTGCCTCCTTTTCCCCCATCTTTTGCCCCTTTTTTTTGGTCCTTATAACCAGCTGCAAGCATTGGTCTTGAGGGTTAGAAAAAATTGTCTTCAAGTCTTGCATCCAAACCCCCCTTCTATCTCTCTCGTTTTCTCAAAACATCCAAGTTTCATCCTCATTTCTTCATCACCACCAAGCACCACCACCACCACCACCACTCCATTTCCAGAAACTTGGGAAGCTTTCCAGCAGCTAAGAGGCACCACTTCTCAAGCCAAGAAGTAACAAAAGACTTGTCTTCAAGGGTGAGTTGCATTTCCCCCTTTTTGGTCCATTTCTTGCACCATTTATAAGCCATATATGCTTGCTGTTTTGAGCTCCGGCCCTAACTGAAAGTGGCCTTATTTTGAGCTCTTTTTCACTTTTTCTTAAGGGCTCAACACTGTTTGAGCTCCCCATATTGCACTTGCTTCAATATCCTTCTTAAATACCATTATCTTGCGTAGTATTTTTAGCTCGTGTGTGATCTGTTTTGGAGCATGATGTAAACTGTAAATAGGCTTATTTTGAGCCCCTCTTCAACATTGAAGAAGGGCTTTTGGGACCTCCATGCTATACTTGCCTTTATATTCTCTTTTGGGTCCCATTTTTGCATGCTTTGGCAGCCTATTGTGCTTTGGTTTTTGGCCATTTTACAGCACTGAAAATAGTCTTATTTTGGTCCATTCTTCATGTTTAATTTAGGGCCTTTCATGGTTTGGGACCTCCATATGCTACTTCATGTTATATTCCCTCTTTGGTCCCCATTTTTGCATGCTTTGGCAGCCTATTATGCTTTGGTTTTTGGCCTTTTTACAGTACTAAAAATAGTCTTATTTTGGCCCATTCTTCATGTTTCATTAAGGGTCTTTGGCTGTTTGTTGAATATTTTGCACACTTTGTGTTATAGCCTCTTTTGAGCCTCATTTTGCATTGCATTTTTAGCGTGTTTGTATACTGTTTTGGAGTTTTTACAGTTCTGTAAATATGCTTATTTTTGGTCCCTCTTCAATGTTGTAGAAGGGAATTTTTCAGTTTGGGCTGTGCATATACCACTTGCCTCTTTGGCCACCTTTTGGCCCATTTTCTTGCATAAGAGCTTAGCCATATCTATGTTTGTTTTTAGGGTTTTTGCAGTTCTGTAATATGTCATATTTTGGGCCCCTCTTAAATGTTGTTGAAGGGCCCTAACCCATAACCCATTTGGAGTCAGCAGCTGTGAGTTGCTTCATAATCTCATGTTTAGGGCCATTTTTGCATGCCATTGTTGCCCTATCTTTGCTTGCTGTTTGGCCATGATTTGTACTAGTAAAATGCTTATTTTGGGGCTGCCTTGCTTCTGTCTTTTCATTCAATGTGCCAATTATGCATGCTTTGTATAGCTGTAGTTCATTTCTATGCGCCAAATTTGCATTTCGGGAGAGATTCCACGCATCGGGTGTGTTTTCGCCTCATTTCGGGGCTGTTTTTCCCCACATTTCAGTGCTTAAATCCCATTAGCATGCTTGCATATCATTTCCATGCTATTGCATTGCATATGCCATTGCCTCGATTTGCGTGCCCGTGTGCACGCATTTCGAGGCACTTCATTTTCATCCATCGGCCTCTTATGTGAGTGTGGCTGAGGCTCTCTCATGATAGTGTAAGTCCATATCACATTTCCATGTCATTTGCATTGCGTATGTCATTTTCTCGATTTGCATGTCCGTGTGCACGCATTTCGAGATGTCTCATTTTCATAGCATTGCGCATGTTAGGATTGTATCTTAGTTGCATTCATGCATATCATGCATATTGCATCGTGTCCGGGATAGGAGTTAGCCTGGGCACGGGAAACGAGGTGCGTTTCGTACTCCGAGTGACGGAACGTATCTCAATTCCCCAGTCACCGACACTCTGGATCATCCATGATGGAGTTAGGTCTTGTTGTGTTTACAAGTGCATTCATTCTATATTGAGTTGTGCAATTCGACTCCTCGGCCATCATGCATCGATATGCGTGATTGGTGGCACGATGATCGAGGCATGCATATATCTGTGAAAATACATTGCCATGCCCCTTTCCTGCTCTCTGTTGCAGCAAAATGAAGAATCAGCAACTTTTTGAAGTCTGGCGCGCATTTCAAAAAAAGGTGTAAACAGAGGCTAATTGGGGCATCCTAGTGGATTTCCGCGCAAGGCAGCCCAGACATGCATCATTCATCAGAAGCAAGGCAGTCCCTGGCTTGCATGCCAGTTTTACAGCTTTCTTAGTTAATTTGTAAATTAATTAGGAATTTGGACTGTAATATTTGGACTGTAATATTCTTTCATTTGGGACTGTATATTTATTCGGACCCTCTGCGCGAGGGCATAACTGTAATAAGTGTGCGTGTGTGTGATGTATGTCTTCCAACCCCACGTCTTTCTCCCTTTTATTTATCCGCTTTTGATGGTTAGATTAGGGCATATTTCAATTAGCACACAGTATGATAGCATGTTTGCATCATTCATCTGTTTTGCATGCACCGGGCTCGGCACATCATGCTAACTGCATTGTATTTTCAATTCCAAATTGAATACTTGTTAGCTGTTGCATCTCATGTGCCATGTTTAGAATAGCCGAGCCTGTTATAGTTGCATTTTGCATGTGTTGCATTAGGCACTTCTGTATAATTAGGATCATGCATGGATTTCTAATCAGTTTCTGTTTTGGCTTGGAGTACTCGGTGAGTTTTATGCTTTAGCATCCTGGCATGCGTGTGAGTGACTGCCATGAATAGCATGCTTACCATGAGGCTATTTGCTTATGTGATATAACTGTCTTGAATGCCTGTGGGTGAAGGTTGGGTTACTTGGATTGGAATAAATCATCAACTGTTTGTTTTAAGCCCACTAGATAGTGGCAAAACCATCTTTTCTAAGCCCACCCGAGGGTGGCAAAATCTACATTTTAAGCCTACTTGCGAGTAGCAAACCATCTTTCAAATAAACAAACATGAAATGTTTTCTTCCAATTCGGGCAATCCAGTCTATATTTGTATGCTGTGCGCATCACATGGTAAATCTAGGCTAATAACCGGAATAAGAACACACAATGTTTTCAAAACTAGATATCATGGTTAGTAGAGGCCGATCTTTGATCGGGCGAGCGGGGGTGCTCACGAAGTGACCTTCCCCAATCGTACCCAAGTTCCCGAGCCGAGGCAACTTTGGTGATGACGGACGCGTGGCCTTAGGCAAACGAGTCAGGGTTTCCTAAATTTTCCCAAAATAAAATATTTAGGTGGCGACTCTGTATCTGGAAAAGCAGTCCATGTTTGGCACTTCTTTTCTAAAAAATCTGTTTTCTCAAAACGATTTGCCGGATTTGGACTCTTTGGTTCAGACTTAGAACCGTGACAAATTCGAGAGTCCTGAGCTGTAGTGACCCCCAAAATGAACAGAACGGGAGCTCGTTCCTCCCGGGAGCGTTCGGGGACGTCTATAGTTTCTGGCGACTCTGCTGGGGATTTAGAGAACTTGACTCGAACTCATGATATCCTGTTTTGATTACACTTGTGTGTTTCTTTGCATTGCATTTGCATTGGTGCGCCTAGGACACCGTGTTTGCCATCTGCTATTCCTGAACGGTTTGCCGGAGGCTTGTCTTGTCAAGGCATGACCATAAGGCTGACCGGTTGTGGGCTCTGCCAGTATGGGAACACAAACCCCGGTTTTACCGGGGCACCCTTTTTGACCATTCGACCTAGTGCATATTCGGATCCATAGTGACCATTCCAAACTAGGACAGGTTGCTTACCCGTTTATAGGTTGTTTGAAACCGCTGCGTGCGTAGTGAAACCCTAGCTCCTGACAAAATAGGACAGGGAAACCCTACCCCAACATAGGGGTGTTTTGGCTCTCACTTATCTGTTATGTGCTTTAGAGTGCGTCTCTACAGGAATGCATGTATCAGTATATGAGTTTGGGCATCAGGCCTGCGGGCATCAGTTCAGTATATGAGTTTGGGCATCAGGCCTGCGGGCATCAGTTCAGTATTGTGGGTATCAGGCCTGCGGGCATCAATCAGCATTTGAGAATCAATTATCTGCGGGTATCAGATTCAACTTTAGGGAACAGTGATTCAGGGATAATAATCAGTGTTTGAGGACAGTGTGTATTCAGCTTATCGACTGTGTGTTGTTATGCCAGGCTGTGTGTCATGCATTTATTTTAAGCTGTTATGCTGTCCGTTTATCTGTTTATTTATTTCCTTATTGCTTTATTTATCTTTTGTCTAGGTCAGTTCTAGCACAATTGCTTCAAACCCAGCAGATACCCCCCAAGCACTTTGGACACGAGGTCGCCGACTCAATCGATCTGAGGATCTAATTGACGGACAGCCAGTGTTCCATTCTCTACCCCCCGTTGTCAAAAGAAGGCAGAGAAAGCGTAGTGTATCTGAACAGAGATCACCAGAACAGTGGTTTCCCCCATTAGTGGACAGTCGGATTGAGATCCCCATCGTTGCTACAGAGTTAAATCTGCCAGTAGTTCAGATAGATCAAAACAGTATGGCGGCACCAACAGGAGTTGAGGAAATGATGCGCCAAATGCAAGAAACCATACGGGCCATGCAGCAGGATGTCGTTCGCCGAGATGAACTCGCTAAGCAACAGGCCGAGATTATGACCCAGCAGGCTGAGCTGATTACCAGACTGCAACAACAGAATACAGCATCTGCTTCACAACAAATTCCTCCTCCGGCAGGGGCTCCATTACCTGAGCAGACACCTGCTGTTCAGAACGCTCCTCCAAACACCCAGAATACTGTGCCGACTATCCAGAACCTGCAAGAGGACACGAATCTTCCAACGGGGCCAGCTCCGCCCCCGCTTCCGCCACAACTGTCCAAGGTCCATACACCCAATCACCCGGACTCTCCCTTCGAGTTCGAGGTTGATCATACAGCTCTGAAATTGAGCGAACTTGAGAAGCTCTTCAAGAAATCCCAAGGGGTCAAGGCTATCCCGGATATCGGAGATGGATATACCGACGTGGCCGTAACATTGCCCGATAGGTTCAAAATGCCTCAAATTGACCGCTTTGACGGGTCTGGGGACCCCATGGTCCATCTCCGACTGTTCTCAGACATCTTGCGGCCAATGGGCCTAACGCGACCACAGAAGCTTTCACTATTCGGCCGAACCCTGTCGGGTGTGGCTGCCAACTGGTACGCAAAGTTAGAGGATGAAGTGAAGAAGAATTGGGATGAAATGGCTGAGGCCTTTGTCGCGCAATATTCGTACAACACTCAGATCGAGATTACAACTCGTGATCTCGAAACGACGAGGCAAGAGCCCAAGGAAACTTTCTCAGACTTTGTAATCCGATGGAGGGCAAAGGCGTCAATGATGACTTTGAGACCCACGGATAATGATCAAATCCGGATGATTGTGCACAATCTCCACCCGAAGTTGATGCAGAGAATGATTGTAATCCCCTTTCCTACTTTCTCAGATTTACACGAGATGAGGGTGCAAATCGAAGACGCAATGAAACAAGGTCTGTTTGACCATGATAGGGAGCAACCGAGGAGGACTTTCAACCGTAACAACAATGCGGGCCAGAGTGGCGCTGCAAATACAAGAGCCTCGGAAGTCAGTATGGTCACCACCATTCCCCCTCCCCCTCCAAGGCCCATGGCTGCCACACCTTTCTCCGGCGCGTCCGGAAGCAATACACAAACCACCAGATTCCAACCTCGAGGCCAAAGAACCTTCACCCCATTATACATGCCCCTGTCCAAAGCTCTGGGGGTATTGATCAGGAAAAAGCATTTGAAACCCCTGGAGCCGAAGCCACTACCGAATCCACTCCCTCCCTCTCATGACCCAGCAAAGTACTGCGCGTATCACCAACAACACGGTCACGACACCGACCGTTGTTTCAGATTGCGTCATGAGATCCAAGATCTTATCGACAAACAGGTAATCGCGCCTCCCGATAAACCCAATGTCACAACCAACCCTCTCCCACCACATAACCAAGCTCCCCCTCCCAACAGAATCAATTTTATCCAGACTGGGGTCGTGTCTTACGATCCTAGCATCTATATTACTCCCACCCACCTACCCAAGCCGGAGGTGTTCCTCCAGGACTGTACTGACTTTTTATGCGTGTTGGACATCTCCACAACCCAACCAGAGCCGACGGTGGTGGCCATCGGAGATGGGGAAGAGCAAACTTCAAGAGAAAGTGGGGTTGTTGAATCTGGGACTGGACAGAGTTTTGCTGGGGGAGCCGATGATCCAAGCGAGTACATCCTATCAACGAGCCGGATTGGGCTAGGTATAGAATTGCCAGAGACAGGAGAGCTGTGCATGATCCGGGGGGATAGATCTGGGCTTGGGGCAGATGATCTAACAGCCGTAGAGGAGGACTTGGCCGACCTGCAATTTTTCGATGACCAGGAACCGGGGGATGCGTCAATCAACTGGTTCGACTATGAGGAATCGGCGGAGGCCACTGGATGGCTCGAGGATTAACTAGATGAAGTGGGGGAATCCCAACCAGAACAGAGCCCGGCAGGGGCAGGAGTATCAGCTGTGGCCGGAATGGCCGGAAGTCAAGTTGTATCGCCGGAGAGCGCCGGTGCTAAGAATTCCGCTCGAGATTTGGGCATTATGGATACAGGAATTGTTGAACAACCAATTGTACTGACGCAGCTGGAACGAGAAAAGTTTGAGGATGCTGAGAGAATTAGGAAAGCAAAGGGCCCTGAGGGGACTGAGAGTGCTGTGTGCACGAAGATAGAGAGTGCTGCGAGCATATGGGCGGAAAGTACTGCGAGTGCAACTGAACTGGAGCCAGACAGGTATCTGATGGCTGCCGACGGAATGTGGTGGGAAGACGATGACTTATGTCTTGCCCACACGGATGAAGACTGGGGAAATAATCAACCGGATGACACTTGGTACCTCGATGAGGTTGACCATATGACGAGAAGTGGGCGGTACTTTAAACCCCCACACCTAGACCAACCCGAGGCATCCGGGAAGGATAGAGAAGCGGAGAAGCAGAAGGAGAAGCAGATTGAAGAGGAAGCTGTGCTGAAACAGTTAAAGAAGATACAAGCAGACATCTCCATCTGGGGACTGCTAATGGCATCGCGGGTACATAGAGAAGCTGTCCTGTCTGCTATGGACAAGTCCAAACTCTCCATAGATACCACCCCTGAACAGCTGGTCGGGCTAGTTTTTCCGGGAGGAGGTTTCCCGGCATTAACCTTTTCGGACAAGGAACTACCGCCTGAGGGCACAAATCATAACAAACCTCTCTATATTTCCGTGGAATGTAGAGATAAGTGGATACCGGTGGTACTTGTTGATATCGGGTCTGCTATTAATGTCTGCCCGACCAGAACGACGTATGCAATCGGTTTGAAGCCCGTGGACTTCGTCCCAACTACTCAAGTGATCAGAGCATACGACAATACCAGCAGAGAAGTGATGGGGACTGTTAAAATTCAAACCAAGGTTGGTCCGGGACAACACAACATTGAATTTCATATCTTGGACGTTCCCGCAACCTTTAACCTACTTTTGGGGCGACCGTGGTTGCACCAGGTCAAAGCAGTCTCTTCCACTCTACATCAGATGCTAAAGTACCCTCACGGGAAAGGGGTAGCGATCGTTTTTGGGAATTCATCAATCCATCCGCCACCGGAAGTGTCCACACCTGTCTTGGAGATCGAGCACGGCACGGAGGATGTGTTTTTATCGGGGTTCACTTTGGCGGAGGCCCGAATTGTGCATAATGTCATGGCTGTGAATGAGGGTATGTACGTCAGTGCTCAATCTATCTACCTCATGAACAAGCTAAAACATACCCCCGGGATGGGATTAGGGAGAAGTGGCCGGAAAGGCGTCGCAGCATTGGCCGAAGTGCCACACAACCCTCACACCTTTGGATTGGGTTATCTGCCCACCAAAGAGGACTGGGTGAGAAAGGGGAAAGAGATGGCCGAAAGAGCCAGAGCGAAGAAGGCTGGGAAGCCATTTGAGTTAATGCATAGGCCCATCTGGGGTACCCTAAACGGACGCTTCGTCCGGGAGGGGGAAGATTTTCCATTCTGCGGCTTCCCGGAACCATGGCTGAACGCGGAGAGGAAGCGCGTGCCTGGTTTTGAAATCTTCTTCGACTTACAATTACCTGGGGATGACGTTGCCGAAGCGCAGACAGACCCACCAACTGAGGTTGAGCAGTGTAAAGCAGTAGATTCTGAGAGCACCGAGCTTGAAGTGGGGGTAGCACTGGCATGTCTACTTTCAAATCCTCCGATCGACCAAGAGTGCTTGGGGGATAACTCTTCGGTTTCCATGGTTGGAGATGAAATAGCTGCGGGCTTTCCAGCGCCGATCTTGGATGCATCTATCGCACCTTCTCTCATCTGGCAATATGAAGAAGGCTTTCTATCTAGCAGCACCGGGTCAGGTAGTGAGCCGGAATCTGATTCCACCGAATCTTGTGCGTCGGAATCAGGTTCCAGCTCGACTGAGTCTGAGTCCGGTATTCCTGGGGGTGATAACCCGGATGCCACAGTCCTGTCTAGGTCGTCATTTTCATTTTCTTTTGAGTCTGTTGTAACAGAGGAATCCGACGGCTTGGAAGTATTTAATGAGAACGACGTGGATGTGGTTTCTGAGTATTTTTCTGTGCCTTTGATTTATTGCTTAAATCAGGATTTTCAAAATTTTGATGAAAACAACGAGGAAGAAATTCCTCCAGTTTTGCAACGATTAATTGATCAAGAGCAGGAAAGATTTGTTAAACCCTTAATGGATGAAATCACTACTGTGAATGTTGGTACTGAGAAGGACCCGCGGCTGGTCCAGATCGGGTCCACGTTGTCTTCGCAGGAACGCGAGCGCTTAGTCGCTTTATTAAAAGATTTCAAAGATGTTTTCGCGTGGTCCTACGAAGACATGCCTGGAATCGATCCTGAGATTGTACAACACCGGATCCCTCTTGATCCCGAGGCCCGCCCTGTCAAACAGAAGCTCAGAAGGATCCGCCCGGACTGGGCCCTCAAGATCAAGGAAGAGGTCACCAAGCAAATTGACGCAGGTTTCCTGCTAGTATCCGAATACCCAACTTGGTTGGCCAACATTGTTCTGGTGCCAAAGAAGGATGGCAGAATTCGGGTCTGTGTAGACTTCAGAGATTTGAACAGGGCCAGTCCGAAGGACGACTTTCCCTTGCCGCACATTGATGAATTGGTAGATCTCACGGCAGGGCACGCCTTGCTTTCATTCATGGATGGTTTCTCAGGCTATAATCAGATAGTAATGGCACCCGAAGACCGGGAGAAGACTGCATTCACTACCCCGTGGGGTACATATTGTTATAGAGTGATGCCATTCGGGTTGAAAAACGCTGGAGCTACTTATCAACGGGCAGCAACTACAATATTGCATGATATGATCCATAAAGAGGTCGAGGTGTATGTGGACGACATGATTGTCAAGTCCAAAGAAAGAGAAGGCCACTACACCGCCTTACAAAAATTCTTTCAAAAGATCAGAGAGTTTCGGCTGCGATTGAATCCCCAGAAGTGCACGTTTGGTGTTACAGCAGGGAAGATGCTAGGGTTTCTGATTACACAAAGGGGCATCGAGGTCGACCCTTCCAAAATCAAGGCCATCTTAGAAATGCCACCACCAAGGACTGAAAAGGAGGTGCGAGGCTTTCTAGGTAAAGTGCAATTCATAAGACGGTTTATCTCTAAATTAACCTTGACTTGTGAACCACTTTTTGGTCTCCTGAAGAAAGGAAAGAAGTTCCAATGGGACGGCCGATGCCAAGCAGCTTTTGAACAGATCAAAGAATATCTACAGAACCCGCCCGTGTTGTCACCACCAGAGCCGGGGAGACCGTTGATATTGTACCTTTCGGTAACTGAGACCACCATGGGCTGCATGCTCACGCAAGAGTCAGAAGACAAAGTGGAAAGGGCCATCTACTATCTGAGCAAAAAGATGCTGGATTACGAAACCCGCTATACACCGCTGGAGAAGGCTTGTTTGGCCTTGGTATGGGCTACCAGGAAGCTGCGGCACTACCTGTTAGCTCACTCTGTAATGTTGGTTTCACGTTTGGATCCCATCAAATATCTTTTCGAGAAACTAGCACTTACGGGTAGGCTAGCTCGTTGGCTACTGTTGCTCTCCGAATTTGATTTGAAGTATGTAACGCGCAAGTCAGTAAAAGGAAGAGCGGTAGTAGAGTTCCTTGCCGACCACCCGGTTGAGGGGGATGAAGCGGTTGAGTACCTATTCCTAGATGAAGCCATTCTGCACGTCGAAGATGAAACTTGGACGATGTACTTTGACGGAGCGTCAAACCAGTATGGGTATAGGATAGGGGTGTTGCTGATAGCGCCCGACGATTCCCGTATCCCTTTAGCATTCAAGCTCCGGTTCAAAGTCTCGAACAATGAAGCAGAGTATGAGGCATGTATTGCTGGCCTGGAAGCAGCCCTAGAACTAGGGGCAAGACGGTTGGACGTCATTGGGGACTCAAACCTTGTTGTGTCTCAAGCAAAAGGAGACTGGAAAGTCAAGGAGGAAAGGATGATAATTTACCACCAAACTTTGGATTTGTTAATTCCTCGGTTTGAGAACCTAAATTTCACCCACCTCGTAAGAGAGAACAACAGGTTCGCAGATTCACTAGCAACTCTATCTTCCATGATAGACATCCCGTCCGGAGTCCGGATGCGTCCAGTCATTATTGATCAGAAGTTTGCGCCAGCATACGAGTCAATTTCCGCCATAGATGAGGCTCAAGACGACAACCCCTAGTATTACGACATCTGGAACTTCTTGGAAAAGGAGACGTATCCACTAGGGGCAAATGCCAAGGATAAGAGGGCCATCAGGAGAATGGCTGTTCAATTCATCATCTGCGGGGGTAAGCTGTACAAAAGGGGTCATCTAGGAATGCATAAGCTCTGTGTAGAGGCTGAAGAGTCGAAGCGCCTGATGGAGGCCATCCATGGAGGGGAGTGCGGTGCACACATGAATGGAGTAATGCTGGCCAGAAAGATCCTCAGACAGGGCTATTACTGGTCAACCATGGAGGAGGATTGTATTAGTTTTGTTCGGCGATGCCACAAGTGTCAAATTCATGCAAACCGCATGAACATCCCGCCGTCAAAGCTGTACAACATGACTTCGCCATGGCCTTTTTCAGTTTGGGGAATTGATGTGATCGGAGCTGTTATCCCGAAGGGGTCAAACGGGCATGAGTTTATCCTGGTAGCGATAGACTATTTCACAAAGTGGGTCGAGGCCCAATCATACGCGGTGTTGAAGGCGTCGCACGTCGCAAAGTTCATCAGAAACAACATCATCTGTCGCTACGGGGTGCCAAACGAGATAATTTCAGATAATGGTTCCCACTTCAAGAAAGAAGTGATAGACTTGTTGGAAAAATACAACGTGGCTTTCCATAAGTCATCTACATACCGGCCGCAAACCAACGGAGCGGTCAAGGCCGCCAACAAGAATATCAAACATATACTGCAGAAGATGGTGGGAACCTACCGGGATTGGCCAGACAAGCTGCCATTTGCTCTGTGGGGCTACAGGACTTCAATCAGAACTTCTACTGGAGCGACTCCGTATTCATTGGTCTATGGAATGGAGGCTGTTATACCCATCGAGATTGAGGTTCCGTCGTTACGAGTATTGGCTGAGTGCCAAATAGCCGAAGCAGATTGGCAGCAGAGCAGATTTGAAGAACTCATGCTCTTTGATGAAAGAAGACTGAAAGCACTGTACCACATCCAAGGCTATCAACGCAGAATTGCCCGGGCTTTCAACAAGAAGGTTAAGTCCAGGAATCTGAAAGGAGATTTGGTGCTCAAAGACAACCGAGCTCCCATCCACGACCCAAGGGGCAAGTTCAAACCCAATTGGACTGGTCCTTACATCATCAAAGCTATCTGGCCAAGTGGGGCTGTGGTTCTGATGGATCTAGATGGCTTGGAGTTCTCACAACCGATCAATATGGACAAGTTGAAGAAATATTACCCTTGAGAGGCTCGCTAGGCCGAAAACCCGAAAGGGCGACCTAGGCAAAAGTTAGAGCACAAAAAATTGGAAATATAAAAACTGAGCTCGCAAGGTTAAAAACCCGCAAAGGGCGGCCTTAGCAAAAGTTAGAGCACAAAAGGAGAGTGAAAATATTCGAGTGAACCTGAGCCTGAACTACGTAAGGCTTGATTCCCATCTTTGGGATACGTAGGCAGCTTCACATTGAAGTTCAGCCATAAACTCTTCCCCGATCAACTCTGTCCATTTTGATCATCTCAGTCATCTTTATCCATCAGCATTTATCGCGATCTCCGGTACAGTGCTATTCAGACTAGGGGCAACTTTCCGTTGCCGCGACGGTGCAAAGTTACTCAGACTAGGGGCAACTTTCCGTTGCCATGCAGTGCCGCATTGTTCTTCAGACTAGGGGCAACTTTCCAGTTGCAGGGATCTGGGGTTGTGCATCTCAGTGACAGATCTTCGGCGTGTCCAGTTCTGATCCACATCGAAAATAGTTTTGAAAAGTTTTAATAAAAGATGACTTTGTTCAAATTAATCTTTTTACGACTAGGACCATTTTTGGACCAAAGCGGAAAATTTTTAGTATCACAACCTTCAATTTCATTGATTTCAAAACAGAGTTCTCCTGCTCTTGCATACAATCGAGGTTGCTCTTTTATTACGTTCATAAAGAAAACTTGAAAATACTAATAAAGCAATAAATTTGGGGCATAGTCGAGTCAAGTATCTCTGCGCCCCCTCCCAGAGCTGGTCGAAGCATCTAATGCCAAGCTTGGCCTAACCTGTGCCTCCTCGTTGAGCCAATCCAAGCACTCGTCGGACAAAGTGCAATTGAAAGTAGGAGCCGGAGCCAGGAGCTCTCTAGTCCTCCATGCTGTGGCATATCAGGCAAGCTGTGCACCCCGGACTGGGAAAGCAGCTAGGTACTCAATCCCCTCTGGTGGGCAGGTCTGATCATGACCGAACTGACGCAGGAACCGGAACGGAAAATAGAATACGCAGTGGGTTAGACCAATTAATTGGACCCCAATCAGCCGAGACATACTATAGCTCATTGCCAGGAGGTTGAGCCAAGGACAATGCCAAGCAATACGATCTGCGGACAAATTGCACATCCAATCAAACCACCACCTTTCGTCAAGAGCATTGACTAGGCGCTGCCGAAAGAAGTAGCCTCGAGCTGAATAGGCCGGGCAAGAGTCCACAACCTGCAACTTGTCCATTAACCATACCTGGGGGAGGGATGGAAAATGAGAGAATAAAGAATAGAGAGATGTATGATGAGAGAAAAGTGAGACAAGGGTTTTGTGAGAAAAATCGAGCCCGAGGGCCGAGTGATGTGAGCAAATATATATGTAAGGTTGGGTGGGAAGCATTACCTGTAGCAGCAGTGGACTCCCGGCAAACCTAGTCGTCTCCCGGCGATAAACAGAATCCAAGCCCATCAGCGTCTCGGCCAAGGTCATGGCGATGCAGCTCTTTCCTTCTCTCAAACCTTGGGCAACTTCAATCAAACGGATGCTAGCTCCGCCGAAGCCCGAGGAAAGCAGAAAGTGAGACAACAAACACAAGTAGAGGGCGTGTTGCCGGAAACCCTGCCAATAATGGTTGCTGCGGTCACCAGTGTTGGAAAAACGATGGATCAAGCCGAGAATATCCAGTTCCCCACTGCAGATCAAAGATCGAGCATCATGCGCCGTAAGCCCACACATCCGCCCTAAAGCCTGGGCATGGCCAAAACGGAGCTGGGGCAAGATCACTTCGGAGCATTCAGACTCCATCAAAACCTGAAAATCTTCGAAAGTGGGACATACCTCTTGGCCGCCGAAACTAAAAACGTGCGTCACTGGGTTCCAGAACCTTGCCGCGGCATGGAGAAAAGGGAGATGTAGCGGAGTACGGCTCAGCGTGAATAGTGCATTTAAACCAAAACCCCGGAAGTTCAGCTTTTCCGAGCCATCTAGAGAAGAGATCCAAGATGTGAGATTTTCTGTAAGAAACGCCTCCATTTCTTGTGCAAAGTAGTGATGAAATGAATGTTCCCGAAGTTGAGGCTTTTATAGAGGGAAAAACACTATTCGGGAGAACACGTGTCAAAATTTGGGTGGCTGCAGGGGTAAGTGGCCGGCCGGCCACTTTTTCTGGCTGGCCGGCCATTCTCTTTTTCAAAACTGGCCGGCCGGCTCCCCCCTCTCCATAAAATTGGCCGGCCGGCTCCCAGAGGTGGCCGGCAATGCTCCAGTGTATCTCCTTGGCCTTGTTTTACCCTTCAAGGGGAAGTTTCGAGCATTTCCATGCAAAAGATGTGTCAAAAGCCTTCATTTCCCTCTGTTTTGGATGCGTCCCGGTGCCTCGATCGTCCGAAGTACACTTTGTTGTTGCTTAGTTTTGTTTATCGAGTTGTTGTTTTGATTATCGAGTTGTTGTTTTGCTTATCGAGTTGTTTGTCGAGCGGACGTGCTTCGTGTTTTCGAGTCATTGCTCTCTGTTTAAGCAATCTCTGTTTAAGTCTTGTTTATTTGCGTTGTCAACATCATTGTATTTTGATTATCGAGTTGTAAACTTGCTAGGGTTCTGTTATATCTTAGTAAGTTGAGTTGCTTAGTTTGTTACGTCAGTTCACTACCTGACTTGGTGATTACACAATGCACATTCCCATTCAATTTCATTTTTGTGCAAAATAAAATGATGCGATACGATACTAAAAGTCTAAAATACAAACACCTTTTCAAAAGTTGTTTCATTCCATCATGTTTTACAACGAACAAAGGTACAAGTTTTACAAAAAAAAAATAAAAATAAAATAAAACTATCTAACAATGTGCAAAGTGCTACAAACTACTAGCAAAAAGAAAAATAAATCAGGAAACAGCAGCATCAATGCCCTCGGGAGCAGGAATGAGAAGCACTCCTCATCCTCTTCTGCGGGACAACCTCTGCGTCATCATCATCACCTGGGTCGGAGCTGTCATCCTCAGGATTCCTCCCAACCTCGCCTCTACTCCCCGAACCAAGACCGGAGCCTCCCTCCTTCTCCTCCTCATCAGGCTCCACCTCTACAACATGTGCCCTGCGCCTACGGGAGGACCCTCCTCGTGCTCCTCGGAAAGGCCTGGATGGCCCAACTCCTCGGAAAGGCCTGGATGGCCCAGCTCCCTGAGAAGGCCCAGATGGCCCAGCTCCCCAAGAAGGCCCAGATGGCCCGGCCCGCGGCGGAGCATATACAGGAAGCATCTGAAAATGAAAAGTTCAATACATCAGTTCAAATATGAAAATCAGATACGAGTACAGTATGTGAGTGGGGTGTGTGTCGGATGTGCTCTACAATGCAGAAGAATGCTCAAAACCAGTGTGTCATCAGAAGTGTGATAAATACAAGAAAGATGAACGGTACCTGCACACCCATAACGGATAGGTGTGTCTCTCTCCGAAGGACCATGCCCTCAAGTGCGGCCATCACCCCGAGCATCTCGTCCACATACTCAATCGGAGGCTGCAGATACAAAATGCAAAACTATCAGTAAATGAATGAATGTCCAAGTACCCGACTGATAAATCAAAACTATAAATCATACCGGTGGTGAATCAGGATCCCTGACATATCTATGGTCAGGAAGTGGAGGCTCTAGCGGAATCGGGTAAGGAGTCCCAAAACGCCATCCCATCAGCTCAGTCGGCATGTCCGGCCATCCAGGATGAGGGTAAGTCGGAGTAATCAGAGGAACCGATCTACGCCCACCTCTCGATGTACCAGCCCTACTAGTAGAAGGGGCGTCTGCAGCCCGAGCCCGGGCCTGGCTCGAAGATGACGTACCAGCAGACCTCGCCATCGGGGTACGAACCCCCGTCAGTGGAGGCATCAAATATGTATGACGGTAAGTGGCGTAGTCCCCCTCCTCGAGGTGTAGCAAAGCATCACTACCCAGCATAGCGCCGACTACCTCTTGGTGAGAGAGCCTATCAGCAATCCGCATACTGACTGGGGGTACTGCGGGAGGGTCCTGAGAAGTATACCCCCATACCTGACGCAGAAAGCGTTCTCCCAGAAACCATGCTCTACCAACAGGTCCTTCGAGCAGGAACCTGTACTGGGAGGTGCCCGATCCTCCGGGATACTGAAATCGGAGACCATCGCCCAAAGGTGCCCAGGGCTGCCATGTAATCTGCGGATAACAAGTCCATAAACCAATCAGAAATCGGGAATACACGTAGCAAATCAAAGATGAAAATGGAAGGGACTGAGAGTTTTGAAGTACCTCCGATTGCCGCACAGTGTCAAAGTACTGCCGAAGATAAAGGAGAGTCTCTCAGGGTCTCGGCCGGTGCGGGCCCTCGAACACCAGTGAATATGGGGTCATGGGGGGCCCTGCCACCTCCAACTCTGGGGCTAATGCTGGGAAGTATACGTAAACCCATAACTGAGAAAAGCAGTGCAGAATGTAAGTACAAAGTGCTGAGGGCAAAATACAGACTGTAAAGTGCGCTGTGTGTGCAATATACAAGTAAATGAGGAGCAAAAATATAAATCAAGAGAACAGAAAGTACCTCCCAGGCTCTCCAATAACCGCCAAGTAAGTCTCCCTGCCCGCGGGAGGTAGCACTCATATAGAAGTAAAGGGTAGCCAGGCCAGCGCCACCCCAGTCGTATCGACTGACCTGTGATAGGTCAACTAGAGCGCTCAACAGATAGAGCCCAATAGTGTTCCCTCTATCGGCGAATAGAGTAGTCCCGAAGAGGAACATCAGAAAACCGCGGGCATACTGCTCTGTCTCCTCAGGAGTCTCAGGCTCCATCTCCGCCCGCCGGAAGTGAGAAGAAAACCAAGTATATCGAACTCTCCCGGAGACTCTGTCGACAGGCGGGCGAGCTCCCAGTAGATATATCCAAGCGGCCTCCCACTCGCCCATGTCCTCGTCATAGGGAATGGACCAACCTCCTATGTCCAGGCCAGTCAATAACGCAAAATCCAGAGGGGTCATAGTCATGTCCCCAGTGGCAGAGAAATGAAAGGAGTTGGTGGTGTCCCACCATCTCCCCACCAGGGCCGCCATCAGAGTCCTCCTGGCAGGACAACGTGACAATCCAATGCAGAAGGCCCCGAACCCTGCTAGATCCACTAAGTCCCGGATAGCCTCCGGGAGCTCCACGTACCAATCCCGCGCGGCGGTGGAGCCATACCCCCGTACACTGCGCGAACCAACCTGCATTCAGAATGAATACATGTGTCAGTATAAAATGAATAAGCTGTGTGCAAGTAAATAAGCTACGTGTAAATAAAGTTTGGGCTGCGTGTTCAACTTTCAATCAGTGTGGGCTGCGTGTTCAGGAAACTAAAGTTTGGGTTGCGTGTTCAACTTTCAATTAGTGTGGTCTGCATGTTCACTATCAATCTGGGCTGCGTGTTCAGGAAATTAAAGTGTGGGCTGCGTGTTCACTATCAATCTAGGCTGCGTGTTCAGAAAATCAGTGTGGGCTGCGTGTTCACTATCAATCTGGGCTGCGTGTTCAGGAAATTAAAGTGTGGGCTGCGTGTTCACTATCAATCTAGGCTGCGTGTTCAGGAAATTAAAGTTTGGGCTGCGTGTTCAACTTTCAATCAGTGTGGGCTGCGTGTTCACTATCAATCTGGGCTGCGTGTTCAGGAAATTAAAGTTTGGGTTGCATGTTCAACTTTCAATCAGTGTGGGCTGCGTGTTCACTATCAATCTGGGCTGCGTGTTCAGGAAATTAAAGTTTGGGCTGCGTGTTCAACTTTCAACCAGTGTGGGCTGCGTGTTCACTATCAATCTGGGCTGCGTGTTCAGGAAATTAAAGTTTGGGTTGCGTGTTCAACTTTCAATCAGTGTGGGCTGCGTGTTCACTATCAATCTGGGCTGCGTGTTCAGGAAATTAAAGTTTGGGCTGCGTGTTCAACTTTCAACCAGTGTGGGCTGCGTGTTCACTATCGATCTGGGCTGCGTGTTCAGGAAATTAAAGTTTGGGCTGCGTGCTCAACTTTCAACTAGTGTGGGTTGCGTGTTCACTATCAATCTGGGCTGCGTGTTCAGAAAATCGGAGTTTGGGCTGTGTGTTCTACTCTAAGTCAGTGAGGGCTATATGTTCACCATTCAATTCGGGCTGTGTGTTCGACAAATCAGTGTGTGGGTGTGTTCATTTCTTAACTAATGTGAGCCGTGTGTTCATTTCTTAACTAATGTGTGCTGCGCGCTCGCAATCAATTAATGAGCCGAGTGTTCAGAAATTCAAGTGTTTAAGCTACATGTTCAGGATGCAAATAAAGTACTATGTCATAAGCTAAACTGTGTGTTCAAGCATGGCAAAGGCATGAAATGTACGAAAAATGCAGAAAATGAAGTAAATACCTCTCGGGCCTCGTGTGAGAGGTGATGCTCTGGCTCTCGGAGAAGTAGATCCCCAGGTGCTCGCTCATCAAAACCAGTGAAATGACGAAAAACGGCCCGAGGAAGGACATGTGCTGGCGGAGCATACCTCCCGGGAATAAAGGGGCGAACCCTCGGGGGCAAAGTCATGGGATCAAAATCGTCCCCGGCACCCGGAAAACCTCCACCATGAGGAGAGTTACCCGCCATTTTCAGAAAATCTGCAAAAGGAGCACAAATGAGCGAAAATGAGCCAAAATTGGAAAAAGTCAACAAAAGTCAACTCTTGGGAAATGAAAAAGTCAACAAAAGTCAACTCCCGAGAAAATCTTCCAAATATTAAGACAAACTCACCTCAAGTGGCGAAAAGGAGAAAAGAGGCTCCGAAACCAAAATTTAATCAGTTCAAGGTGCTTGAAACTGAATATTTTCGCGAAAACAACTTGCGTGGGGCGTTGGAAAGCGCGTATGGAACTCAGATCTGGAAAAGAAAATGGTGTAGGAGGCAAAAGAAGAGAAGATCTTGGCTGCATTTATAGGCTCAAAGCCTTTGGATGAGGAAGCATGAAGAAAGGAGGTGAAAGGACCAAAATGCCCTCGGATTTGGGCAAATGGCCGGCCGGCCACCTTTTCCGGCCGGCCAGCCATTCTCTTTTTGTAAAACCAGCCGGCCAGCTCTCATCCCTCATAAAACTAGCCGGCCATGTCCCTCACAGGCTCACCTAGCTCCCTGCAAATTTTGAGGAAGATTGGAGTTCCCGGGACCTGAAAAAGTTCAAGAAAAGTACACTTCCGGTCGCGAAATTGCTCCGCCGGAACTTCAACTTCAAGTTCTGACATATGTCTCAACATTATTCATCAAAATCAAGATGTATCCTTTTGAATATGTTGTAGTCTTTCCAGGAAATTGAATCGAAGGCCGTCATCAAAGTCGCCTTCGCAGAAACACGCGTTTCCTTGCTCGTCATTTCGTAACAAACGGGCACCATGATTTATGCTCGTTTTGCACTATCATGCACATAACTTGCATTCTCATGAACATACTTGCATTATTATGCATATTTCTTGATATTGCCATACCTCTGTGCTCGAGCATGCGTTGTCACGCACTTTCCTTTCTCGCATCGTGATGCATTCACTCGCCGGCACTGCGTGTGTCGAATTTTCGGAATTACATTTGAATATATGTTGTTAGTATATTGTGCTTGTTGAATTTCTCTCTTTTTCAGGCACGATATTGTATGTACGGTTCATTTGAGGCTGGTGCGACCAAACGAATCGCACAGGTATCGTATCTTCTCCGTGTGAGACGCGACGAGAATTGAACAATTCTCCGCATTCTTAACTGCATGAAATGTAGTTGTTGCTTTGCATTCTTGCTTAAAACTGTTGCATCTATTTGCGAATACTTGCTTCATTACAGCTTGCTGCATTTGCATGATCATTGAGTTACCACCGGCTCTGTGCATATCGCTTTGCATTTTGCCCCCTTTGCCTGCGGGCACATCTCTGTTTATCTTGTACGTTTGTCTAAGTCTTCGGCCTTGTCAAAAGTGGGTCGTCTCTGGGCTTTGACATTCACTCCCGTCACTTATGACTTCCGAGTTCTGTCAAAGAGGGGCAACTGTAGACACCCCATTTTTGACCGACCTTAAGACTCAGACGTCACCGATTGAGCGCTTGGTGATGTTGCATAATGTGCTCGTTCAGAAGTTTCAGAGTCGCGGCCGTGAGCCTTGCCTCCGGACTTCCGAACCCTCTTCTGTGCCTTGCCTCGGTTTGCGAACCAGACTCGGTTTTCTCTGTTTCTTTTCCTGAGGGGAGGGAGAGGTCCCGTAGACCATCTCTCAGTGGCCGTGGGCTACATTTGGTGGCCGCAGGCCATTTTGCCCATTTCGGAGCCCGGTTTCTGATTTTTCAGGACCGTTGGCCGTGTGCCTCGGTTCGGGACCGCATAACCATCTCCGTTTGCTCTAAATTTTGGCATACATCTTATTTTCTCCCTTTTGAGGGACACTGGGGTCTGAGAAACCCACTTCGTGGCCGAACGCCACTTTCGGTGCTTGGCAGCCCATTTTCGGGACACCGAACTGCGTGTTTTGGCCCCCGAGCATTTGTTTTGCATCGATTTTCGTTCATTTTTGGCAGGTACCTATGTTTTATAACCAGGAAGGTCACTGAAGGGTGGGAGGCCAGCAATTATCTTGGCAAACCAATTATATTCCATTTTCGCCCTCCGACGCTCGTTTTTCTCACTTCTGAGCCAATGTTGAACAACCTGGGCCCTTTTTCTTGAACTTTGAACCACATATTTGTGTTGTACACACATGGGAGGACCCTAAAAGTTGGTGGCCGGTCACTAATGTTTCTTGACCCTTTTGAACCCCTCCTTCCGAGCCAATGTTGAACAACCTGAGCCCTTTTTCTTGAACTTTGAACCACATATTTGTGTTGTACACACATGGGAGGACCCTAAAAGTTGATGGCCGGCCACTAATGTTGCTTGACCCTTTTGAACCCCTCCTTCCGAGCTAATGTTGAACACCCTTGAGCCATTTGCTTGGACTTTTAACCACAGGGTTGTGTTGAGGGCACATGGGAGGACACCATTATGTGGTGGCCGGCCACTAAACCAACTTGACCCTTTTGACCCCTAGCCGGCCGGCTAGGGGATGTGGCCGGCCGGCCACCTGAAACAAAAATACCTGGCCAGCCATGATCCTCACACTGTTCACTTTACAGCTGTATAGCTTTATCCCCCAGAAAATATCTGTATCCGGGGGATATTTTGTGGGGGAAAGCTTGCCTCCTTTTCCCCCACCTTTTGCCCCTTTTTTTTGGTCCTTATAACCAGCTGCAAGCATTGGTCTTGAGGGTTAGAAAAAATTGTCTTCAAGTCTTGCATCCAAACCCCCCCTCTATCTCTCTCGTTTTCTCAAAACATCCAAGTTTCATCCTCATTTCTTCATCACCACCAAGCACCACCACCACCACTCCATTTCCAGCAACTTGGGAAGCTTTCCAGCAGCTAAGAGGCCCCACTTCTCAAGCCAAGAAGTAACAAAAGACTTGTCTTCAAGGGTGAGTTGCATTTCCCCCTTTTTGGTCCATTTCTTGCACCATTTATAAGCCATATATGCTTGCTGTTTTGAGCTCCGGCCCTAACTGAAAGTGGCCTTATTTTGAGCTCTTTTTCACTTTTTCTTAAGGGCTCAACACTGTTTGAGCTCCCCATATTGCACTTGCTTCAATATCCTTCTTAAATACCGTTATCTTGCGTAGTATTTTTAGCTCGTGTGTGATCTGTTTTGGAGCATGATGTAAACTGTAAATAGGCTTATTTTGAGCCCCTCTTCAACATTGAAGAAGGGCTCAACACTTTTTGGGACCTCCATGCTATACTTGCCTTTATATTCTCTTTTGGGTCCCATTTTTGCATGCTTTGGCAGCCTATTGTGCTTTGGTTTTTGTCCATTTTACAGCACTGAAAATAGTCTTATTTTGGTCCATTCTTCATGTTTCATTTAGGGCCTTTCATGGTTTGGGACCTCCATATGCCACTTCATGTTATATTCCCTCTTTGGTCCCCATTTTTGCATGCTTTGGCAGCCTATTATGCTTTGGTTTTTGGCCTTTTTAAAGTACTAAAAATAGTCTTATTTTGGCCCATTCTTCATGTTTCATTAAGGGTCTTTGGCTATTTGTTGAATATTTTGCACACTTTGTGTTATAGCCTCTTTTGAGCCTCATTTTGCATTGCATTTTTAGCGTGTTTGTATACTGTTTTGGAGTTTTTACAGTTCTGTAAATATGCTTATTTTTGGTCCCTCTTCAATGTTGTAGAAGGAAATTTTTCAGTTTGGGCTGTGCATATACCACTTGCCTCTTTGGCCACCTTTTGGCCCATTTTCTTGCATAAGAGCTTAGCCATATCTATGTTTGTTTTTATGGTTTTTACAGTTCTGTAATATGTCATATTTTGGGCCCCTCTTCAATGTTGTTGAAGGGCCCTAACCCATAACCCATTTGGAGTCAGCAGCTGTGAGTTGCTTCATAATCTCATGTTTAGGGCCATTTTTGCATGCCATTGTTGCCCTATCTTTGCTTGCTGTTTGGCCATGATTTGTACTAGTAAAATGATTATTTTGGGGCTGCCTTGCTTCTGTCTTTTCATTCCATGTGCCAATTATGCATGCTTTGTATAGCTGTAGTTCATTTCTATGCGCCTAATTTGCATTTCGGGAGAGATTCCATGCATCGGGTGTGTTTTCGCCTCATTTCGGGGCTGTTTTTCCCCACATTTCAGTGCTTAAATCCCATTAGCATGCTTGCATATCATTTCCATGCTATTGCATTGCATATGCCATTGCCTCGATTTGCGTGCCCGTGTGCACGCATTTCGAGACACTTCATTTTCATCCATCGGCCTCTTATGTGAGTGTGGCTGAGGCTCTCTCATGTTAGTGTAAGTCCATATCACATTTTCATGTCATTTGCATTGCGTATGTCATTTTTTCGATTTGCGTGCCCGTGTGCACGCATTTCGAGACGTCTCATTTTCATAGCATTGTGCATGTTAGGATTGTATCTTAGTTGCATTCATGCATATCATGCATATTGCATCGTGTCCGGGATAGGAGTTAGCCCGGGCATGGGAAACGAGGTGCGTTTCGTACTCCGAGTGACGGAACGTATCTCAATTCCCCAGTCACCGACACTCCGGATCATCCATGATGGAGTTAGGTCTTGTTGTGTTTACAAGTGCATTCATTCTATATTGAGTTGTGCAATTCGACTCCTCGGCCATCATGCATCGATATGCGTGATTGGTGGCACGAGGATCGAGGCATGCATATATCTGTGAAAATACATTGCCATGCCCCTTTCCTGCTCTCTGTTGCAGCAAAATGAAGAATCAGCAACTTTTTAGAGTCTGGCGCGCATTTCAAGAAAAGGTGTAAACAGAGGCTAATTGGGGCATCCCAATGGATTTCCGCGCAAGGCAGCCCAGACATGCATCATTCATCAGAAGCAAGGCAGTCCCTGGCTTGCATGCCAGTTTTACAGTTTTCTTAGTTAATTTGTAAATTAATTAGGAATTTGGACTGTAATATTCTTTCATTTGGGACTGTATATTTATTCGGACCCTCTGCGCGAGGGCATAACTGTAATAAGTGTGCGTGTGTGTGATGTATGTCTTCCAACCCCACGTCTTTCTCCCTTTTATTTATCCGCTTTTGATGGTTAGATTAGGGCATATTTCAATTAGCACACAGCATGATAGCATGTTTGCATCATTCATCTGTTTTGCATGCACCGGGCTCGGCGCATCATGCTAACTGCATTGTATTTTCAATTCCAAATTGAATACTTGTTAGCTGTTGCATCTCATGTGCCATGTTTAGAATAGCCGAGCCTGCTATAGTTGCATTTTGCATGTGTTGCATTAGGCACTTCTGTATAATTAGGATCATGCATGGATTTCTAATCAGTTTCTGTTTTGGCTTGGAGTACTAGGTGAGTTTTATGCTTTAGCATCCTTGCATGCGTGTGAGTGACTGCCATGAATAGCATGCTTACCATGAGGCTATTTGCTTATGTGATATAACTGTCTTGAATGCCTGTGGGTGAAGGTTGGGTTACTTGGATTGGAATAAATCATCAACTGTTTGTTTTAAGCCCACTAGATAGTGGCAAAACCATCTTTTCTAAGCCCACCCGAGGGTGGCAAAATCTACATTTTAAGCCTACTTGCGAGTAGCAAACCATCTTTCAAATAAACAAACATGAAATGTTTTCTTCCAATTCGGGCAATCCAGTCTATATTTGTATGCTGTGCGCATCACATAGTAAATATAGGCTAATAACCGGAATAAGAACACACAATGTTTTCAAAACTAGATATCATGGTTAGTAGAGGCCGATCTTTGATCGGGCGAGCGGGGGTGCTCACGAAGTGACCTTCCCCAATCGTACCCAAGTTCCCGAGCCGAGGCAACTTTGGTGATGACGGACGCGTGGCCTTAGGCAAACGAGTCAGGGTTTCCTAAATTTTCCCAAAATAAAATATTTAGGTGGCGACTCTGTATCTGGCAAAGCAGTCCATGTTTGGCACTTCTTTTCTAAAAAATCTGTTTTCTCAAAACGATTTGCCGGATTTGGACTCTTTGGTTCAGACTTAGAACCGTGACAAATTCGAGAGTCCTGAGCTGTAGTGACCCCCAAAATGAACAGAACGGGAGCTCGTTCCTCCCGGGAGCATTCGGGGACGTCTACAACTGGGTTCCCGATATGATGTCAACAGTAAATTCTACCTCTCTATCAACTAAGTGACCAGGCAGATCATTTGGAAAGACGTCGGGGAATTCATTGATCACTGGGACGTCGGCTAACTCAACACTTCCATTCAAATTACTTAATATGCTACACAGATAACCTTGACACCCTTTTTGGATCAACCTATAGGCTTTCATGGATGAAATTAAGTAAGGTGGGGATACTACACCTTTTCCCTGAAACGTGACCTCGGCGAAGTTTGGGGGCTTTAACATGACACTCTTAGAAACACAATTTATAGATGGGTGATTTGCCACTAACCAATCCATCCCCAATATAACATCAAAATGAGTTATGTCCAATGGCATTAAATCAGCTAACAATTCAACATTCTCAATCACAACAACACATGCTCGATAGATGGATGCAACATTCATAGATCTCCCAGATGGAGTAGATACAGATAACACATAATCGAGGGGTTCTAGTTTCCTATTAATCTTCTCAGCAAACTTAGCAGAAATGAATGAATGCGTAGAACCCGAATCAATCAATACAAATTCATTTTGAGAGCAAATTAGAAGTATACCTGACACCACTGTCTCAGCATTCTGAGTGTCTCCTGGTACCAGTACAAAAACTATGCCTTGCCTCATCTGTCCTTTCCCAACGTTACCCTTTTGTACGGAACCCGAGGTATTCTCATCTTTCTTACCTTCATCAGCCCTTGTCTTTGGATAGTCCCTCACAAAATGACCTATTTCACCACATTCGTAACAAGCCCCAGACGCCCGACAACAGACCCCGAAATGTGGCTTCCCACAACTGGAACAGGTCGGCTTAGTTCCACTTTCCTGCCTTGGGTTGCTGGAACTGCCAACATTCACTTTCTTCTTGGTACCAAACTGTGCTCGGCAATTGTCATAACTCTGCCTCTTCCTCTGGCTCTCTCCCGAACTCTGGTGTCTATTCAAGTTAGCTTCGGCCAGAATGGCTTTGTCCAACACTCCGGCGTAAGTCGGCATGTTGAGCATGTTAACCCGGTCTTGTATCGGTCCACGGAGCCCACTTTCGAACTTCCTAGCCTTCATATATTCATCATTGACCATGTGGGGTACGTACCTTGCCAACTCGGTAAAGGCACGGTCATATTCAGCTACTGTTCTATTGCCTTGCGTCAAAGTCTGAAATTCGGTAGCCTTGCAGTTCCGAACACTTAAGGGAAAATGCTTGGTGTAAAACAACTCCAAAAATCGGGTCCAGGTCAAGTTTGGATTGCCTTCTCGAACCATCATCCACCATCTGAGGGCGTCATCATCTAGTGTAAAAGCTGCTAATGTCACCTTCTGGGTGTCGGTGCTGGGAAAGATCTCGAATAGATTTTTCATTTCCAAAACCCACGCTTCGGCCTTCATCGGCTCTATACCCCCTTGGAATCTTGGTGGCTTCATTTTCTTGAACTCCCTGATCAGAGCTATTGTGCCGTCCCCATATAAGGCTGGCTGTGAGGGCACTTGTGGTACTGGAGGAGGTGGAGGTGGAGGCGGAACTGCATTTCGGCCGTTTGTCTGCTCGGCCTGAGTCGAGGTAGCACTGGCGTACTGCTGTCTGGTCTGCCTTAACTTGTGGGCCAAACCTTTAACCAACCTCTCCAGTCTGTCTAATCTGTCCTTGGGCTGATCTCGGCCAACTGGAGGTCTACCTCTCCTCATGATGCTATGAGTATGCGGAGTGCGACTTTAAAACAAAATAAACAAATAAACACGCAGACAGTAACAATTAAGCATGCCGAGATGATGCACACCTTGTCCACATAGCAAGCAATATGATGCAATCCTATCATCCTTCTAAGGGGAAATCCTATGCTCTTTAGGACTCAAAGTGTGTGAATAACGTATACTAAGGAACTTGTGCTTTGATACCATTCTGTCACGACCCCAAACCGCCTCTAGTAGTTTGGTGCCGTGATGGCCAGTAATCTGGGATTACCGAAGGCCAACTTTCAAAATTCACACACAACAGAGTATAAATATACGGGGCTCACATGTACGGAAGCGATACATACAAAACAGATTAGTCCATAAGAGCTGTGCATAAGTCAAATGAAATAGCAACCATCTGCATATGGGTTACAACTTAATTACAAATGAAGCAAAGTACAAATTACATCTTACATTTTAACAAAGGGCTTCACAAGCCGACACAAACAAAATACACGAACTATAGGTTAAGGACCATAGTTTGCCAGATTGTCGACATCCTCGTTGCCGACATAACATACATACAAAACACACATCTTGATCAAAAGGCTTCTCAAGCCGACGTGTACAAAATACAAATATTACAAGTCAAGAAGCATGATTTTCAAGACTGCCGACATAATTACAAGTCAAGCCGGCATGACAAAAATCCAAAACAAGCTCGCGAATCACATCTAGGCGTCACCGCCTTCTTGCTCATCACCTACATATATATAGAGAGGGTGAGCTTGGATACTCAGTGAATGGTATAGATAATAAAGGGGTTTGCATGAATAATAGCCGAAGTCTTTTCAAAACGATACATATCAAAACTTTATATAACAAGGGATGGACCTCGTCCATCTAACAAATCTTCAAAGCTTCAAGGAATGCTTACTAGCATCAACATATTACCAATGATAACATTCTGGCAAACATATCCACACGGTAAACCGTCAGTGGCAAAACAAGACAAACCAAGGGTGACATCTCAAACAAGGGTGCTACAAAATTTTAGAGTCCTCTAGCACAAGGGACCTATATTACAAAGGCCCGTAGCCTTTTAACACGAGAGTGCTGCGAAAGTTTAGAGTCCTCCAGCACAAGGGACTTTCCGAGAAGATCATCAAAACAAGATCATGCTTGATATACAAAATAGGGACAATTATTCATGCTTAACAAATACTTTCAAAACAAAGCAAAGCAAAGTCTTTATTAAAGTATATAACATAGCTTTATTAAAAATACCACTCACCTAGTTCGTCAAACGTCGGGGTCAAGGCAAGTCTCAGTCCTACAAACACATGGCAAGGTCTATTGAATGCACTACTCAAAACAAGTCTAGCATGCATGCAAATGATCTCAGCATTCTTCAAAAACTAAGTCAAATCAAATCAAAACACCGTTTCTTATTTCTGGAAAACATGCTGGGCAACTACCAGGTCTAGGCCGAGGTGTGGCCCCGACGGCCACATTCAAAAGCGAAGTCGGGAAAATCTGGGTTTCCCTCTTGATAAACATGAAGAGCATGAGCATGAAGAACATGAACATGGGGAAGATGAATGCAAAGATCACAACTTGCTATTACGAAAGTTGAGATTTCATGCTATGAATTCAAAAACATGGACCTGGGTACCCATACTCAAGGATCTTATCAAAACAAACACAAGGACATGAGCCTTAATGCAAACTTTCGGATCAAATGAGGCTTTTCTTCAAGAACACATGAAAACCATTTTCTCTTTCTAAAACCAACTTTAAATCAATGCATGACGTGCCGAACAGGTTTGATCGTGCAATGCAGCTAGATGATCAATAAGAACAACAAGAGTAGGTTAAGATTCTAACCTCGAAACTCGAATCTAACGGTTCAAGCTCCAACGATCAAGCTTGGAAGTTCACTCTCTCTTGCTCAAACTTCTCCTTCTTCTTCCTAGAGTCTCTCTCTCTAAAAGGCAAGATTTGATACAAAATGATATGTTTCTCCCGACAATCACTGACTTAATCCCTCAGCTGGGACACGTGGCACCGGCTGGTTAGCTCTACTCGAAAAGGTGACTGACTGATTAGACAAGACCATGACAAAGTGTATTCAACAAGCTAAACAGCAAGAGGACTCCAGCAAGTAACGACATCGGCTAACAACAAGACTCCGGCAAGCAAGTGGCAAGGACATCGGCTTGGAAGGACAACACTTGACTAAGCTGTGCCACACCTTGGCCTAGATGTGCCACACCTCGGTCTAGGTCATACCATTCCAGGAACAAAATCGCTAGTGCAAGGATCAAGGATCTAGCACGCCTAGATATTAACATCTCGGCCTAGATGATGCACATCTCGGCCTAAATGGTGACATCTCAACCAACATGCCAGGGTAGAGATGAGGTCAACCGATGGGGTTCCAAGATAGTTTTAAGTGGAAAAGGTTTCGAAGGTGTCTAGGCTCAAGATAACCTCGGTAACACACCAGGCAAGAACAAAGCATGCAAGCAACATTTGGGCAAAACAAGACAAGATTTACAAATGCACATATCAAAACAAGATCATACATAAATACATGCAAGTGTGACTGAGTTGAAATGAGGGTTGTTACATAAACAGTTGGACATTGCTAAGCTTTCAAATATCGATATTACTCACAGTGATCGGCTTGTGGATTCTCGCCTTGGAGCTTGACCCTGCACATTCCATGAACACAAAAGGGTCATTAACAATTCAATCCGTTCCTTAATTCACATATTCTTCTTTAGGCTTTATTCTTATCTCATTAACTCATTTACAATGCTTAACATATGCCTAAGAGTGCTTACAAGTGAAAGAGAACGGAAAACGAAACACAAAACGCATGAACAAAATTTCAGAAAATAGGGTCCCTGCTCGAGCGTGGACTTCCCCGCTCGAGCGGACCCTATAGGCTTGCAAAAGTGCTGGTTGCATTAAAAATACACTCGAGCGTGAAATAGGACGCTCGAGCGAAAGGCCTGTCAAAATAGCTCCCACGCTCGAGCGTTAATTACCCCACTCGAGCAGACATCAAGTCTGCAAAAAGTACTGGGAGCACGCATTTCCTGTTCGAGTGTCAGGTTCCCCGCTCGAGCGGACCTCAAAATTCTGGAAAACCCAGAACTGTGTTCTTGAGCTTCATTTCGAATTTCAACCAACAATTCATGCATGTTATGGCTCAAATTACTCCTAGACATGTACTAACATGGTACATGCATCAAATTACCACATATTGAAGCTCAATTTCATAAATTATCTACATGCATGTCTCAAATTTACACCAAGCTTACTTCCAACATAACAATTTCATGCATTCAAGTTCATGCTCTTGTGATTTGTACATGTATGTGGGATATAACCTTCATTCTTCATCTAGATGGTGCAAATGATGACCACAAGCATGAGTTCTAACCAAAATTCCACATGACTCATATTTTTCATACATAACTATACAATTTCATGACAATTGAACACATGCATGCATCAGTTGACTTCAAATTCAACATCACCAACTCAATACATGCTTTTTCTCATTCTTGATTACCCAATTAGGTTGAATACACAAAATCACAAGTCCAAACTTATGAATTCAAGATCAATTACCTGCCTAGAGGCTCTATCCTTCCAATCAATAGCAAATTCTTGAGTGTGGCTTCAAAATTAACAAACTTCAAGACCAAAATTGTACAATTCTTCTTCCTCTCTCTCTAAGGTCGGCCTCCTCACTCTCACAATGTATAACTCAGATTTTTGGACTAAAAAAGAAACAATGAGAGAGTGTATAACCCTATACATAAGGACCCCATCAATTCCAATATAATAATAATAAAGTAATGGGCACCAATTCATCAATTTAATCGATTTAATCTGACCCGAATAAATTTCCAATTAAATTTCACTGTAGGTTCTAAAATTGTGCCAATCACAATGGCGTAATCAATTTCGGATTCTGTGGCCGATAAGGCCTCCAATTTAATTTCCAAAGCAAATAATCAAATAGATATTCCTATGGCGAACAGATAGAAATTCAAGACCACATATTTTCACATAATGGCACAAAAAATTATGCAAAACACATAATCATACTCATTTTAAGGACTAATTAACACATTACGGAACAAGGGTATCACAAATAATTTACTGAGTAATTTACTGAGTAATTGACTCAAAAATTTTTGAGAACTTATCGATAATTAACTGAGTAATTTACAGATAAATTTAGTGATTAATTCACCGAATAATTTACTATGAATTTACTTAGTAATTTATTTAGAATTTACTCAGTAAATTACTAAGAGTTTATTGAGAATTTACTGAGAATTTGTTGAGTAATTTTCTAGGAACTTACCAATCATTTATGAAGCAATTTACTGAGTAATTTATTGAGAATTTACTGTGAACTTAATGAGTAATTTACTCATAATTTATTGAGAATTTTCTTAGAATTTATTGAGTAATTCACTGATAATTAACTGAGTAATTTATAGAGAATTTATTGAAAATTTAACGGATAATTTATTGAGAATTTACAGAGTAATTTGCTGAGTAACGTTTTAAAAAATTTCTGTGAATTTACTGAGTAATTTACCAAAAATTTATACAAAATTTTCTGACAATTTACTCATAATTTACTGAGTAATTGCCAAAAAAATTTCTAATAGTTTTCTAAGAATTTACACAGAATTTTCTAATAATTTACTGAATAATTTTCTGAGAATTTTGCGTGTAATTTATTGAGAATTTTACTGAGTAATTTAACGAGAATTTACTGAGTAATTTACTAAGAATCTACCGATAATTTACTGAGTAATTTATTGAGAATTTACTGGAAATTGACTAAGAAATTTACTAATAAATTGTTAAGTTCTTCACTGGGTAATTTAGTTGGAAATTACTAAATAATTTAATAAGAATTTACTGAGTAAGTTACTAAGAATTTATTGATAATTTACTTAGACTTTATGGATTAATTTATTGAGAATTTACTAAGTAATTTACTAAGAATTTATAAAGTAATTTACTAAGAATTTACAAGAAATTCACTAATTAATGTTCGAATAATTTACAGCGATTTAACAAAGTAATTCATGAATTTTTTTTTTGATAATTTTATGAGTAATTTACCAAGAATTTATACAAAATTTATTGAGAATTTTCTTAGAATTTATTGAAAATTTTCTGAGCAATTTATTTACAATTTACTAAATAATTTACTGAAAATTTACAGATAATTTACAAAGTAATTTATAGAGAATTTATTGAAAATTTAACGAGTAATTTATTGAGAATTTACTACGAATTTATGGAGTAATTTGCTGAATAATTTACTAAGAAATTATTTTGAATTTACCAAGAATTTATATAGAATTTTCTGAGAATTTATTGAGTAATTTACTCATAATTTACTGATTAATTCACAAAAAAAAAATTCTTGTAATTTTTTCTGAATTTACTCAGAATTTTTTGATAAATTACAAAGAATTTGCTGAATAATTTATAGAGAATTTTACGTGTAATTTACTGGGAAATTTCCTAAGTAATTTAGTGAGAATTTACTAAGTAATTTACTGAGTAATTTACAGAGAATTTATCGAGTAATTTACTGATAAATTACTGAATAATTCACTCATTAATTTACTTGTAATTTACTGAGAATTTAAGGAGTAATTTATTGAGAATTTACTCAGTAATTTATTTAGAATTTATTAAATAATTTACAAAGAATTTACAGATAATTTATTGCGTTATTTTCTTGGAATTTACAGAGTAATTTTCTAATAATTTACTGAGTAATTTACTAAGTAATTGACTCAGAATTTTTTGAGAACTTATCAATAATTAACCGAGTAATTTACAGAGAATTTTTTGAGAATTTACTGAGTAAATTACTGGGAATTTACTTAGTAATTTACAGATAAATTTAGTGAGTAATTCACCGAATAATTTACTATGAATTTACTTAGTAATTTATATAGAATTTACTCAGTAAATTACTAAGAGTTTATTGAGAATTTACTGAGAATTTGTTGAGTAATTTTCTAGGAACTTACCAATCATTTATGAAGCAATTTACTGAGTAATTTGCTGAGTAATTTATTGAGAATTTACTGTGGATTTAATAAGTAATTTACTCATAATTTATTGAGAATTTTCTTAGAATTTATTGAGTAATTCACCGATAATTAATTGAGCAATTTATAGGGAATTTATTGAAAATTTAACGGATAATTTATTGAGAATTTACAGAGTAATTTGTTGAGTAATGTTTTAAAAAAACTTCTGAGAATTTAGTCATAATTTATTGAGTAATTCACAAAAAAATTTCTAATGATTTTCTAAGAATTTACACAAAATTTTGTAATAATTTACTAAGAATTTACTGAATAATTTTTTGAGAATTTTGCATGTAATTTATTGAGAATTTTACTGAGTAATTTAATGAGAATTTACTGAGTAATTTACTAAGAATCAACCGATAATTTACTGAGTAATTTATTGAGAATTTACTGCGAATTGACTAAGAAATTTACTGATAAATTGTTAAGTTCTTCATTGGGTAATTTAGTTGGAAATTACTAAATAATTTATTGAGAATTTACTGAGTAAGTTACTAAGAATTTATTGATAATTTACTGAGAATTTATAAAGTAATTCACTGAGAATTTACAGGAAATTCACTAATTAATGTTCGAATAATTTACTGAGAATTAACAAAGTAATTCACGATTTTTTTTTTGACAATTTTATGAGTAATTTATCAAGAATTTATACAGAATTTATTGAGAATTTTCTTAGAATTTATTGAGAATTTTCTGAGCAATTTATTTACAATTTATTAAATAATTTACTGAAAATTTATAGATAATTTACAAAGTAATTTATAGAGAATTTATTGAAAACTTAACGAGTAATTTATTGAGAATTCACTACGAATTAATGGAGAAATTTGCTGAATAATTTACTAAGAAATTACTTTGAATTTTCTGAGAATTTATTGAGTAATTTACTCATAATTTACTGATTAATTCACAAAAAAAAATTCTTGTAATTTTTTGTGAATTTACTCAGAATTTTCTGATAAATTACTTAGAATTTGCTGAATAATTTATAGAGAATTTTACGTGTAATTTACTGAGAAATTTCCTGAGTAATTTATTGAGAATTTACTAAGTAATTTACTGAGTAATTTACTGATAAATTACTGAATAATTCACTCATTAATTTACTTGTAATTTACTGAGAATTTAAGGAGTAATTTATTGAGAATTTACTTAGTAATTTATTTAGAATTTAATAAATAATTTACAAAGAATTTACAGAGTAATTTTCTAATAATTTACTGAGTAATTTACTAAGCAATTGACTTAGAATTTTTTGAGAACTTATCGATAATTAACTGAGTAATTTACAGAGAATTTATTGAGAATTTACCGAGTAATTTACTAGGAATTTACTTAGTAATTTACAGATAAATTTAGTGATTAATTCACCGAATAATTTACTATGAATTTACTTAGTAATTTATTTAGAATTCACTCAGTAAATTACTAGGAGTTTATTGAGAATTTGTTGAGTAATTTTCTAGGAACTTACCAATCATTTATTAAGCAATTTGCTGAGTAATTTATTGAGAATTGACTGTGAACTTAATGAGTAATTTACTCATAATTTATTGAGAATTTTCTTAGAATTTACTGAGTAATTCACCGATAATTAATTGAGTAATTTATAGAGAATTTATTGAAAATTTAACGGATAATTTATTGAGAATTTACAGAGTAATTTGCTGAGTAATGTTTCAAAAAATTTCTGTGAATTTACGGAGTAATTTACCAAGAATTTATACAAAATTTTCTGAGAATTTACTCATAATTTATTGAGTAATTCACAAAAAAAATTCTAATGATTTTCTAAGAATTTACACATAATTTTCTAATAATTTACTAAGAATTTACTGAATAATTTTCTGAGAATTTTGCGTGTAATTTATTGAGAATTTTACTGAGTAATTTAATGGGAATTTACTGAGTAATTTACTAAGAATCTACCGCTAATTTACTGAGTAATTTGTTGAGAATTTACTGCGAATTGACTAAGAAATTTACTGATAAATTGTTAAGTTCTTCGCTGGGTAATTTAGTTTGAAATTACTAAATAATTTATTGAGTAAGTTACTAAGAATTTATTGATAATTTACTTAGACTTTATGGATTAATTTATTGAGAATTTACTAAGTAATTTACTTAGAATTTATTGAGTAATTTACTGAGAATTTATAGAGTAATTTACTGATAATTTATAAAGTAATTTACTGAGAATTTACAGGAAATTCACTAATTAATGTTCGAATAATTTACTGCGAATTAACAAAGTAATTCACGAATTTTTTTTTGATAATTTTATGAGTAATTTACCAAGAATTTATACAGAATTTATTGAGAATTTTCGTAGAATTTATTGAAAATTTTCTGAGCAATTTATTTACAATTTATTAAATAATTTACTGAAAATTTACAGATAATTTACAAAGTAATTTATAGAGAATTTATTGAGAATTTACTACGAATTTATGGAGAAATTTGCTGAATAATTTACTAAGAAATTACTTTGAATTTTCTAAGAATTTATTTAGTAATTTACTCATGATTTACTGATTAATTCACACAAAAAAATTCTTGTAATTTTTTGTGAATTTACTTAGAATTTTCTGATAAATTACTAAGAATTTGCTGAATAATTTATAGAGAATTTTGCATGTAATTTACTGAGAAATTTCCTGAGTAATTTATTGAGAATTTACTGAGTAATTTACAGAGAATTTACCAATAATTTACTGAGTAATTTACAGAGAATTTATCGAGTAATTTATTGATAAATTACTGAATAATTCACTCATTAATTTACTTGTAATTTACTGAGAATTTAAGGAGTAATTTATTGAGAATTTACTCAGTAATTTATTTAGAATTTATTAAATAATTTACAAAGAATTTACAGATAATTTACTGCGTTTTTTTCTTGGAATTTACAGAGTAATTTTCTAGTAATTTACTAAGTAATTGACTCAGAATTTTTTGAGAACTTATCGATAATTAACTGAGTAATTTACAGAGAATTTATTGAGAATTTACCGAGTAATTTTCTGGGAATTTACTTAGTAATTTACAGATAAATTTAGTGAGTAATTCACCGAATAATTTACTATGAATTTACTTAGTAATTTATTTAGAATTCACTCAGTAAATTACTAGGAGTTTATTGAGAATTTACTGAGAATTTGTTGAGTAATTTTCTAGGAACTTACCAATCATTTATGAAGTAATTTACTGAGTAATTTATTGAGAATTTACTGTGAACTTAATGAGTAATTCACTCATAATTTACTGAGAATTTTCTTAGAATTTATTGAGAAATTCACCGATAATTAACTGAGTAATTTATAGAGAATTTATTGAAAATTTAACGGGTAATTTATTGAGAATTTACAGAGTAATTTGCTGAGTAACGTTTTAAAAAATTTCTGTGAATTTACTGAGTAATTTACCAAAAATTTATTCAAAATTTTCTGACAATTTACTCATAATTTACTGAGTAATTCCCAAAAAAATTTCTAATGATTTTCTAAGAATTTACACAGATATTTCTAATAATTTACTAAGAATTTACTGAATAATTTTCTGAGAATTTTACTGAGTAATTTATTGAGAATTTACTGAGTAATTTACTAAGAATCTACCAATAATTTACTGAGTAATTTATTGAGAATTTACTGCGAATTGACTAAGAAATTTACTAATAAATTGTTAAGTTCTTCACTGGGTAATTTAGTTGGAAATTACTAAATAATTTATTAAGAATTTACTGAGTGAGTTACTAAGAATTTATTGATAATTTACTTAGACTTTATGGATTAATTTATTGAGAATTTACTAAGTAATTTACTAAGAATTTATTGAATAATTTACTAAGAATTTATAAAGTACTTTACTAAGAATTTACAAGAAATTCACTAATTAACGTTCGAATAATTTACAGCGATTTAACAAAGTAATTCATGAATTTTTTTTTTGATAATTTTATGAGTAATTTACCAAGAATTTATACAGAATTTATTGAGAATTTTCTTAGAATTTATTGAAAATTTTCTGAGCAATTTATTTACAATTTATTAAATAATTTACTGAAAATTTACAGATAATTTACAAAGTAATTTATAGAGAATTTATTGAAAACTTAACGAGTAATTTATTGAGAATTTACTACAAATTTATGGAGAAATTTGCTGAATAATTTACTAAGAAATTACTTTGAATTTTCTGAGAATTTATTGAGTAATTTACTCATAATTTACTGATTAATTCACACAAAAAAATTCTTGTAATTTTTTGTGAATTTACTCAGAATTTTCTGATAAATTACTAAGAATTTGCTGAATAATTTATAGAGAATTTTACGTGTAATTTACTGAGAAATTTCCGGAGTAATTTATTGAGAATTTACTAAGTAATTTACTGAGTAATTTACCGAGAATTTACCAATAATTTACTGAGTAATTTACAGAGAATTTATCGAGTAATTTATTGATAAATTACTGAATAATTCACTCATTAATTTACTTGTAATTTACTGAGAATTTAAGGAGTAATTTATTGAGAATTTACTCAGTAATTTATTTAGAATTTATTAAATAATTTACAGATAATTTACTGCGTTTTTTTCTTGGAATTTACAGAGTAATTTTCTAATAATTTACTGTGTAATTTACTAAGTAATTGACTCAGAATTTTTTGAGAACTTATCGATAATTAACTGAGTAATTTACAGAGAATTTATTGATAATTTACCGAGTAATTTACTGGGAATTTACTTAGTAATTTACAGATAAATTTAGTGAGTAATTCACCGAATAATTTACTATGAATTTAGTTAGTAATTTATTTAGAATTCACTCAGTAAATTACTAGGAGTTTATTGAGAATTTACTGAGAATTTGTTGAGTAATTTTCTAGGAACTTACCAATCATTTATGAAGTAATTTACTGAGTAATTTATTGAGAATTTACTGTGAACTTAATGAGTAATTCACTCATAATTTATTGAGAATTTTCTTAGAATTTATTGAGAAATTCACCGATAATTAACTGAGTAATTTATAGAGAATTTATTGAAAATTTAACGGGTAATTTATTGAGAATTTACAGAGTAATTTGCTGAGTAACGTTTTAAAAAATTTCTGTGAATTTACTGAGTAATTTACCAAAAATTTATTCAAAATTTTCTGACAATTTACTCATAATTTACTGAGTAATTCCCAAAAAAATTTCTAATGATTTTCTAAGAATTTACACAGATATTTCTAATAATTTACTAAGAATTTACTGAATAATTTTCTGAGAATTTTACTGAGTAATTTATTGAGAATTTACTGAGTAATTTACTAAGAATCTACCAATAATTTACTGAGTAATTTATTGAGAATTTACTGCGAATTGACTAAGAAATTTACTAATAAATTGTTAAGTTCTTCACTGGGTAATTTAGTTGGAAATTACTAAATAATTTATTAAGAATTTACTGAGTGAGTTACTGAGAATTTATTGATAATTTACTTAGACTTTATGGATTAATTTATTGAGAATTTACTAAGTAATTTACTAAGAATTTATTGAATAATTTACTAAGAATTTATAAAGTACTTTACTAAGAATTTACAAGAAATTCACTAATTAACGTTCGAATAATTTACAGCGATTTAACAAAGTAATTCATGAATTTTTTTTTTGATAATTTTATGAGTAATTTACCAAGAATTTATACAGAATTTATTGAGAATTTTCTTAGAATTTATTGAAAATTTTCTGAGCAATTTATTTACAATTTATTAAATAATTTACTGAAAATTTACAGATAATTTACAAAGTAATTTATAGAGAATTTATTGAAAACTTAACGAGTAATTTATTGAGAATTTACTACGAATTTATGGAGAAATTTGCTGAATAATTTACTAAGAAATTACTTTGAATTTTCTGAGAATTTATTGAGTAATTTACTCATAATTTACTGATTAATTCACACAAAAAAATTCTTGTAATTTTTTGTGAATTTACTCAGAATTTTCTGATAAATTACTAAGAATTTGCTGAATAATTTATAGAGAATTTTACGTGTAATTTACTGAGAAATTTCCGGAGTAATTTATTGAGAATTTACTAAGTAATTTACTGAGTAATTTACCGAGAATTTACCAATAATTTACTGAGTAATTTACAGAGAATTTATCGAGTAATTTATTGATAAATTACTGAATAATTCACTCATTAATTTACTTGTAATTTACTGAGAATTTAAGGAGTAATTTATTGAGAATTTACTCAGTAATTTATTTAGAATTTATTAAATAATTTACAAAGAATTTACAGATAATTTACTGCGTTTTTTTCTTGGAATTTACAGAGTAATTTTCTAATAATTTACTGTGTAATTTACTAAGTAATTGACTCAGAATTTTTTGAGAACTTATCGATAATTAACTGAGTAATTTACAGAGAATTTATTGATAATTTACCGAGTAATTTACTGGGAATTTACTTAGTAATTTACAGATAAATTTAGTGAGTAATTCACCGAATAATTTACTATGAATTTAGTTAGTAATTTATTTAGAATTCACTCAGTAAATTACTAGGAGTTTATTGAGAATTTACTGAGAATTTGTTGAGTAATTTTCTAGGAACTTACCAATCATTTATGAAGTAATTTACTGAGTAATTTATTGAGAATTTACTGTGAACTTAATGAGTAATTCACTCATAATTTATTGAGAATTTTCTTAGAATTTATTGAGAAATTCACCGATAATTAACTGAGTAATTTATAGAGAATTTATTGAAAATTTAACGGGTAATTTATTGAGAATTTACAGAGTAATTTGCTGAGTAACGTTTTAAAAAATTTCTGTGAATTTACTGAATAATTTACCAAAAATTTATTCAAAATTTTCTGACAATTTACTCATAATTTACTGAGTAATTCCCAAAAAAATTTCTAATGATTTTCTAAGAATTTACACAGATATTTCTAATAATTTACTAAGAATTTACTGAATAATTTTCTGAGAATTTTACTGAGTAATTTATTGAGAATTTACTGAGTAATTTACTAAGAATCTACCAATAATTTACTGAGTAATTTATTGAGAATTTACTGCGAATTGACTAAGAAATTTACTAATAAATTGTTAAGTTCTTCACTGGGTAATTTAGTTGGAAATTACTAAATAATTTATTAAGAATTTACTGAGTGAGTTACTGAGAATTTATTGATAATTTACTTAGACTTTATGGATTAATTTATTGAGAATTTACTAAGTAATTTACTAAGAATTTATTGAATAATTTACTAAGAATTTATAAAGTACTTTACTAAGAATTTACAAGAAATTCACTAATTAACGTTCGAATAATTTACAGCGATTTAACAAAGTAATTCATGAATTTTTTTTTTGATAATTTTATGAGTAATTTACCAAGAATTTATACAGAATTTATTGAGAATTTTCTTAGAATTTATTGAAAATTTTCTGAGCAATTTATTTACAATTTATTAAATAATTTACTGAAAATTTACAGATAATTTACAAAGTAATTTATAGAGAATTTATTGAAAACTTAACGAGTAATTTATTGAGAATTTACTACGAATTTATGGAGAAATTTGCTGAATAATTTACTAAGAAATTACTTTGAATTTTCTGAGAATTTATTGAGTAATTTACTCATAATTTACTGATTAATTCACACAAAAAAATTCTTGTAATTTTTTGTGAATTTACTCAGAATTTTCTGATAAATTACTAAGAATTTGCTGAATAATTTATAGAGAATTTTACGTGTAATTTACTGAGAAATTTCCGGAGTAATTTATTGAGAATTTACTAAGTAATTTACTGAGTAATTTACCGAGAATTTACCAATAATTTACTGAGTAATTTACAGAGAATTTATCGAGTAATTTATTGATAAATTACTGAATAATTCACTCATTAATTTACTTGTAATTTACTGAGAATTTAAGGAGTAATTTATTGAGAATTTACTCAGTAATTTATTTAGAATTTATTAAATAATTTACAAAGAATTTACAGATAATTTACTGCGTTTTTTTCTTGGAATTTACAGAGTAATTTTCTAATAATTTACTGTGTAATTTACTAAGTAATTGACTCAGAATTTTTTGAGAACTTATCGATAATTAACTGAGTAATTTACAGAGAATTTATTGATAATTTACCGAGTAATTTACTGGGAATTTACTTAGTAATTTACAGATAAATTTAGTGAGTAATTCACCGAATAATTTACTATGAATTTAGTTAGTAATTTATTTAGAATTCACTCAGTAAATTACTAGGAGTTTATTGAGAATTTACTGAGAATTTGTTGAGTAATTTTCTAGGAACTTACCAATCATTTATGAAGTAATTTACTGAGTAATTTATTGAGAATTTACTGTGAACTTAATGAGTAATTCACTCATAATTTATTGAGAATTTTCTTAGAATTTATTGAGAAATTCACCGATAATTAACTGAGTAATTTATAGAGAATTTATTGAAAATTTAACGGGTAATTTATTGAGAATTTACAGAGTAATTTGCTGAGTAACGTTTTAAAAAATTTCTGTGAATTTACTGAGTAATTTACCAAAAATTTATTCAAAATTTTCTGACAATTTACTCATAATTTACTGAGTAATTCCCAAAAAAATTTCTAATGATTTTCTAAGAATTTACACAGATATTTCTAATAATTTACTAAGAATTTACTGAATAATTTTCTGAGAATTTTACTGAGTAATTTATTGAGAATTTACTGAGTAATTTACTAAGAATCTACCAATAATTTACTGAGTAATTTATTGAGAATTTACTGCGAATTGACTAAGAAATTTACTAATAAATTGTTAAGTTCTTCACTGGGTAATTTAGTTGGAAATTACTAAATAATTTATTAAGAATTTACTGAGTGAGTTACTGAGAATTTATTGATAATTTACTTAGACTTTATGGATTAATTTATTGAGAATTTACTAAGTAATTTACTAAGAATTTATTGAATAATTTACTAAGAATTTATAAAGTACTTTACTAAGAATTTACAAGAAATTCACTAATTAACGTTCGAATAATTTACAGCGATTTAACAAAGTAATTCATGAATTTTTTTTTTGATAATTTTATGAGTAATTTACCAAGAATTTATACAGAATTTATTGAGAATTTTCTTAGAATTTATTGAAAATTTTCTGAGCAATTTATTTACAATTTATTAAATAATTTACTGAAAATTTACAGATAATTTACAAAGTAATTTATAGAGAATTTATTGAAAACTTAACGAGTAATTTATTGAGAATTTACTACGAATTTATGGAGAAATTTGCTGAATAATTTACTAAGAAATTACTTTGAATTTTCTGAGAATTTATTGAGTAATTTACTCATAATTTACTGATTAATTCACACAAAAAAATTCTTGTAATTTTTTGTGAATTTACTCAGAATTTTCTGATAAATTACTAAGAATTTGCTGAATAATTTATAGAGAATTTTACGTGTAATTTACTGAGAAATTTCCGGAGTAATTTATTGAGAATTTACTAAGTAATTTACTGAGTAATTTACCGAGAATTTACCAATAATTTACTGAGTAATTTACAGAGAATTTATCGAGTAATTTATTGATAAATTACTGAATAATTCACTCATTAATTTACTTGTAATTTACTGAGAATTTAAGGAGTAATTTATTGAGAATTTACTCAGTAATTTATTTAGAATTTATTAAATAATTTACAAAGAATTTACAGATAATTTACTGCGTTTTTTTCTTGGAATTTACAGAGTAATTTTCTAATAATTTACTGTGTAATTTACTAAGTAATTGACTCAGAATTTTTTGAGAACTTATCGATAATTAACTGAGTAATTTACAGAGAATTTATTGATAATTTACCGAGTAATTTACTGGGAATTTACTTAGTAATTTACAGATAAATTTAGTGAGTAATTCACCGAATAATTTACTATGAATTTAGTTAGTAATTTATTTAGAATTCACTCAGTAAATTACTAGGAGTTTATTGAGAATTTACTGAGAATTTGTTGAGTAATTTTCTAGGAACTTACCAATCATTTATGAAGTAATTTACTGAGTAATTTATTGAGAATTTACTGTGAACTTAATGAGTAATTCACTCATAATTTATTGAGAATTTTCTTAGAATTTATTGAGAAATTCACCGATAATTAACTGAGTAATTTATAGAGAATTTATTGAAAATTTAACGGGTAATTTATTGAGAATTTACAGAGTAATTTGCTGAGTAACGTTTTAAAAAATTTCTGTGAATTTACTGAGTAATTTACCAAAAATTTATTCAAAATTTTCTGACAATTTACTCATAATTTACTGAGTAATTCCCAAAAAAATTTCTAATGATTTTCTAAGAATTTACACAGATATTTCTAATAATTTACTAAGAATTTACTGAATAATTTTTTGAGAATTTTACTGAGTAATTTATTGAGAATTTACTGAGTAATTTACTAAGAATCTACGGATAATTTACTGAGTAATTTATTGAGAATTTACTGCGAATTGACTAAGAAATTTACTAATAAATTGTTAAGTTCTTCACTGGGTAATTTAGTTGGAAATTACTAAATAATTTATTAAGAATTTACTGAGTGAGTTACTGAGAATTTATTGATAATTTACTTAGACTTTATGGATTAATTTATTGAGAATTTACTAAGTAATTTACTAAGAATTTATTGAATAATTTACTAAGAATTTATAAAGTAATTTACTAAGAATTTACAAGAAATTCACTAATTAATGTTTGAATAATTTACAGCGATTTAACAAAGTAATTCATGAATTTTTTTTTTGATAATTTTATGAGTAATTTACCAAGAATTTATACAGAATTTATTGAGAATTTTCTTTGAATTTATTGAAAATTTTCTGAGCAATTTATTTACAATTTATTAAATAATTTACTGAAAATTTGCAGATAATTTACAAAGTAATTTATAGAGAATTTATTGAAAACTTAACGAGTAATTTATTGAGAATTTACTACGAATTTATGGAGAAATTTGCTGAATAATTTACTAAGAAATTACTTTGAATTTTCTGAGAATTTATTGAGTAATTTACTCATAATTTACTAATTAATTCACACAAAAAAATTCTTGTAATTTTTTGTGAATTTACTCAGAATTTTCTGATAAATTACTAAGAATTTGCTGAATAATTTATAGAGAATTTTACGTGTAATTTACTGAGAAATTTCCTGAGTAATTTATTGAGAATTTACTAAGTAATTTACTGAGTAATTTACAGAGAATTTACCAATAATTTACTGAGTAATTTACAGAGAATTTATCGAGAATAATTCACTAAATAATTTATCGAGAATAATTTATCGAAAATTACTAAATAATTCACTCATTAATTTACTTGTAATTTACTGAGAATTTAAGGAGTAATTTATTGAGAATTTACTTAGTAATTTATTTAGAATTTAATAAATAATTTACAAAGAATTTACAGAGTAATTTTCTAATAATTTACTGAGTAATTTACTAAGTAATCGACTCAGAATTTTTTGAGAACTTATCGATAATTAACTGAGTAATTTACAGAGAATTTATTGAGAATTTACCGAGTAATTTACTGGGAATTTACTTAGTAATTTACAGATAAATTTAATGTGTAATTCACCGAATAATTTACTATGAATTTACTTAGTAATTTATTTAGAATTCACTCAGTAAATTACTAGGAGTTTATTGAGAATTTGTTGAGTAATTTTCTAGGAACTTACCAATCATTTATTAAGCAATTTGCTAAGTAATTTATTGAGAATTTACTGTGAATTTAATGAGTAATTTACTCATAATTTATTCAGAATTTTCTTAGAATTTTTTGAGTAATTCACCGATAATTAACTGAGTAATTTATAGATAATTTTTTGAAAATTCAACGGATAATTTATTGAGAATTTACAGAGTAATTTGCTGAGTATTGTTTCAAAAAATTTCTGTGAATTTACTGAGTAATTTACCAAGAATTTATACAAAATTTTCTGAGAATTTACTCATAATTTATTGAGTAATTCACAAAAAAATTTCTAATCATTTTCTAAGAATTTACACATAATTTTCTAATAATTTACTAAGAATTTACTGAATAATTTTCTGAGAATTTTGCGTGTAATTTATTGAGAATTTTACTGAGTAATTTAATGGGAATTTACTGAGTAATTTACTAAGAATCTACCGCTAATTTACTGAGTAATTTGTTGAGAATTTACTGCGAATTGACTAAGAAATTTACTGATAAATTGTTAAGTTCTTCGCTGGGTAATTTAGTTTGAAATTACTAAATAATTTATTGAGTAAGTTACTAAGAATTTATTGATAATTTACTTAGACTTTATGGATTAATTTATTGAGAATTTACTAAGTAATTTACTTAGAATTTATTGAGTAATTTACTGAGAATTTATAGAGTAATTTACTGATAATTTATAAAGTAATTTACTGAGAATTTACAGGAAATTCACTAATTAATGTTCGAATAATTTACTGCGAATTAACAAAGTAATTCACGAATTTTTTTTTGATAATTTTATGAGTAATTTACCAAGAATTTATACAGAATTTATTGAGAATTTTCTTAGAATTTATTGAAAATTTTCTGAGCAATTTATTTACAATATATTAAATAATTTACTGAAAATTTACAGATAATTTACAAAGCAATTTATAGAGAATTTATTGAAAACTTAACGAGTAATTTATTGAGAATTTACTATGAATTTATGGAGAAATTTGCTGAATAATTTACTAAGAAATTACTTTGAATTTTCTGAGAATTTATTGAGTAATTTACTCATAATTTACGGATTAATTCACAAAAAAAAAATTCTTGTAATTTTTTGTGAATTTACTCAGAATTTTCTGATAAATTACTAAGAATTTGCTGAATAATTTGTAGAGAATTTTATGTGTAATTTACTGAGAAATTTCCTGAGTAATTTATTGAGAATTTACTAAGTAATTTACTGAGTAATTACCAATAATTTACTGAGTAATTTACAGAGAATTTATCGAGTAATTTATTGATAAATTACTGAATAATTCACTCATTAATTTAATTGTAATTTACTGAGAATTTAAGGAGTAATTTATTGAGAATTTACTCAGTAATTTATTCAGAATTTGTTAAATAATTTACAAAAAATTTACAGATAATTTACTGAGTTATTTTCTTGGAATTTACAGAGTAATTTTCTAATAATTTACTGAGTAATTTACTAAGTAATTGACTCAGAATTTTTTGAGAACTTATCGATAATTAACTGAGTAATTTACTGAGAATTTATTGCGAATTTACCGAGTAATTTACTAGGAATTTACTTAGTAATTTACAGATAAATTTAGTGAGTAATTCACCAAATAATTTACTATGAATTTACTTAGTAATTTATTGAGAATTCACTCAGTAAATTACTAGGAGTTTATTGAGAATTTACTGAGAATTTGTTGAGTAATTTTCTAGGAACTTACCAATCATTTATGAAGCAATTTACTGAGTAATTTATTGAGAATTTACTGTGAACTTAATGAGGAATTTACTCATAATTTATTGAGAATTTTCTTAGAATTTATTGAGTAATTCACCGATAATTAACTGAGTAATTTATAGAGAATTTACTGAAAATTTAACGGATAATTTATTGAGAATTTACAGAGTAATTTGCTGAGTAATGTTTTAAAAAATTTCTGTGAATTTACTGAGTAACTTGCCAAGAATTTATACAAAATTTTCTGAGAATTTACTCATAATGTATTTAGTAATTCACAAAAAAATTTCTAATGATTTTCTAAGAATTTACACATAATTTTCTAATAATTTACTAAGAATTTACTGAATAATTTTCTGAGAATTTTGCGTGTAATTTATTGAGAATTTTACTGAGTAATTTAATCAGAATTTACTGAGTAATTTACTAAGAATCTACCGATAATTTACTGAGTAATTTATTGAGAATTTACTGCGAATTGACAAAGAAATTTACTAATAAATTGTTAAGTTCTTCACTAGGTAATTTAGTTGGAAATTACTAAATAATTTATTGAGTAAGCTACTAAGAATTTATTGATAATTTACTTAGACTATATGGATTAATTTATTGAGAATTTACTAAGTAATTTACTTAGAATTTATTGAATAATTTACTGAGAATTTATAAAGTAATTTATTGAGAATTTATAAAGTAATTTACTGAGAATTTACAGGAAATTCCCTAATTAATGTTCGAATAATTTACTGAGAATTAACAAAGTAATTCACGAATTTTTTTTTTGATAATTTTATGAGTAATTTACCAAGAATTTATACAGAATTTATTGAGAATTTTCTTAGAATTTATTGAAAATTTTCTGAGCAATTTATTTACAATTTATTAAATAATTTACTGAAAATTTACAGATAATTTACAAAGTAATTTATAGAGAATTTATTGAAAACTTAACGAGTAATTTATTGAGAATTTACTATGAATTTATGGAGAAATTTGCTGAATAATTTACTAAGAAATTACTTTGAATTTACCAAGAGTTTATATAGAATTTTCTGAGAATTTATTGAGTAATTTACTCATAATTTACTGATTAATTCACAAAAAAAAATTCTTGTAATTTTTTGTGAATTTACTCAGAATTTTCTGATAAATTACTAAGAATTTGCTGAATAATTTATAGAGAATTGTACGTGTAATTTACTCAGAAATTTCCTGAGTAATTTATTGAGAATTTACTGAGTAATTTACAGAGAATTTACCAATCATTTACTGAGTAATTTACAGAGAATTTATCGAGTAATTTACTGATAAATTACTGAATAATTCACTCATTAATTTACTTGTAATTTACTGAGAATTTAAGGAGTAATTTATTGAGAATTTACTCAGTAATTTATTTAGAATTTATTAAATAATTTACAAAGAATTTACAGATAATGTAACAACCCTCACCTTACTCTTGTCATGCTTGCATACATACTTGCATGATCTTGCTTGTTATGCTAATTTGAAGGTTTTGTTTTTCCTTGATCTGCTTATAGTTGTTGCATGACTTTGATCCTTGCTTAGTGTGTATGTGCGTAGTCGAGGTCATCTTGAGCTTAGTCCGCCTTTGACCCTTTGTACTTAGAACTATCTTGAGATCTTGCTCAACCCCATCTTCACCTCGGGCATTCCTTGCCGAGATGTTCTGCACTTGAACCTTGTCTGCAGGCAGGTATGGCCTAGGCCGAGATGTGGTACACCCCGGCCAAGGTGTGGCACAGCTTAGTCAAGTGTCGTCCTCCCTAGCCGATGCTTTTCTATCCTGTTGCTGGATCCTTGATTTGAGCCGATGTCATCTTGTTGCCGATGTGCCTTACCCGAGCTTGCTGCATACACTTTGTCAGAGACTTGTCTTCTCTATTAATCACCTTTTTGGAGCTGAACCAACCCGATAACGCCACGTGTCCGAGCTAATTGTTAAGACAGCCGGCAGACTTAGAAACAATCATTTTGTCTCAAATCTTTGCTTTAGAGAGAGAAGCTCTAGAGAGGGGGAAGAAGAGTTCTTGAGTGAGAGTAGTTTTCCAAGCTTGATCTTCGTGGTTTGAACCGTTAGATTCGAGTTTTGAGGTCCTCGATATTTGCTTGAGTCTACACCTGAAGGACTAGGTGAGTGGTATTATTGATAAAGCTATGTTAAACTGGTTTTGGATAAATCTTGCTTGCCTTGTTTTGACAAAAGTATTTTGTTAGCATGAATAAATAGCTCTTGTTTTGATATGTCAAGTATACTCCTTGTTGATGCCATCTTTGAAAAGGATACGGTCCTTGTTAAATCGGGCTACGGGCCTAAGTAACGCAAGTCCCTTGTACTGGAGGACTCTAAACTTTCGCAGTACTAAGTATAAAAGGATACGGTCCTTGTTAAATCGGGCTACGGGCCTAAGTAACACAAGTCCCTTGTATTGGAGGACTCTAAACTTTCGCAATACTTTTGACCAAACGAATTACGGATCGTACAGTACTTGAATGATGAATACGGTTCATCCCTTGCTTCGCCGATGTTATGATACTTGAATGATGAATACGGTTCATCCCTTGCTTCGCCGATGTTATGATACTTGAATGATGAATATGGTTCATCCCTTGCTTCGCCGATGTTATGATACTTGAATGATGAATACGGTTCATCTCTTGCTTTGCCTATGTCAGTAAACATCTTTGAATACTTGAAATATTTGATCGATGAATACGGTTCATCCCTCGTCTTGCTATTGTTGATGAGTTTGTTTTGAAGGACCTCGGCTATATTCATGTAAAACCTTTATTACTGGTACCATTCACTGAGTTTTGTACTCACCCCTCTATATATATGTAGGTGTTGAGCAGGACGGCGGCGACGCCTAGATCGTTTTGGATGCTTGTTTTGGATTCGTACTTACGTCGGCTTACTTTTGTATTTACGTCGGCGATGCCCTGCCTTGCATGTCGGCAAATCTTGAAAATCATGCTTCTTGACTTGTATTAGCTGTATTTTGTATATGTCGGCTCGAGAAGCCTTTTGATCAAGATGTAACATGTGTTTTTGCCTTGTTGTATTTAAGTTGTAAAGTTAATTGGAATGTTTGGCATTTCTTTGATCCATGCACTGCTCTTATGGACCACTTGTATTTGATTTATCGCTTCCGCATTTGTGAGCCCCATATCCATACTCTGATTGTGTTAAGTTTGAAAAGTTGGCCTTCGGTAATTACGGATTACTGGCCATCACGGCACCAAACTACTAGGGGCGGTTTGGGGTCGTGACAGATAATTTACTGCGTTATTTTCTTGGAATTTAAAGAGTAATTTTCTAATAATTTACTGAGTAATTTACTAAGTAATTGACTCAGAATTTTTTGAGAACTTATCGATAATTAACTGAGTAATTTACTGAAAATTTATTGAGAATTTACCGAGTAATTTACTGGGAGTTTACTTAGTAATTTACAGATAAATTTAGTGAGTAATTCACCGAATAATTTACTATGAATTTACTTAGTAATTTATTTAGAATTCACTCAGTAAATTACTAGGAGTTTATTGAGAATTTACTGAGAATTTGTTGAGTAATTTTCTAGGAACTTACCAATCATTTATGAAGCAATTTACTGAGTAATTTATTGAGAATTTACTGTGAACTTAATGAGTAATTTACTCATAATTTATTGAGAATTTTCTTAGAATTTATTGAGTAATTCACCGATAATTAAATGAGTAATTTATAGAGAATTTATTGAAAATTTAACGGATAATTTATTGAGAATTTACAGAGTAATTTGCTGAGTAATGTTTTAAAAAATTTCTGTGAATTTTCTGAGTAATTTACCAAGAATTTATACAAAATTTTCTGAGAATTTACTCATAATTTATTGAGTAATTCACAAAAAAATTTCTAATCATTTTCTAAGAATTTACACATAATTTTCTAATAATTTACTGAATAATTTACTGAGAATTTTGCGTGTAATTTATTGAGAATTTTACTGAGTAATTTAATGGGAATTTACTGAGTAATTTACTAAGAATCTACCGCTAATTTACTGAGTAATTTGTTGAGAATTTACTGCGAATTGACTAAGAAATTTACTGATAAATTGTTAAGTTCTTCGCTGGGTAATTTAGTTTGAAATTACTAAATAATTTATTGAGTAAGTTACTAAGAATTTATTGATAATTTACATAGACTTTATGGATTAATTTATTGAGAATTTACTAAGTAATTTACTTAGAATTTATTGAGTAATTTACTGAGAATTTATAGAGTAATTTACTGATAATTTATAAAGTAATTTACTGAGAATTTACAGGAAATTCACTAATTAATGTTCGAATAATTTACTGCAAATTAACAAAGTAATTCACGAATTTTTTTTTGATAATTTTATGAGTAATTTACCAAGAATTTATACAGAATTTATTGAGAATTTTCTTAGAATTTATTGAAAATTTTCTGAGCAATTTATTTACAGTATATTAAATAATTTACTGAAAATTTACAAATAATTTACAAAGTAATTTATAGAGAATTTATTGAAAACTTAACGAGTAATTTATTGAGAATTTACTACGAATTTATGGAGAAATTTGTTGAATAATTTACTAAGAAATTACTTTGAATTTTCTGAGAATTTATTGAGTAATTTACTCATAATTTACTGATTAATTCACAAAAAAAAAAATTTCTTGTAATTTTTTGTGAATTTACTCAGAATTTTATGATAAATTACTAAGAATTTGCTGAATAATTTGTAGAGAATTTTATGTGTAATTTACTGAGAAATTTCCTGAGTAATTTATTGAGAATTTACTAAGTAATTTTCTGAGTAATTTACAGAGAATTTACCAATAATTTACTGAGTAATTTACAGAGAATTTATCGAGTAATTTATTGATAAATTACTGAATAATTCACTCATTAATTTACTTGTAATTTACTGAGAATTTAAGGAGTAATTTATTGAGAATTTACTCAGTAATTTATTCATAATTTATTGAATAATTTACAAAAAATTTACAGATAATTTACTGCGTTATTTTCTTGGAATTTACAGAGTAATTTTCTAATAATTTACTGAGTAATTTACTAAGTAATTGACTCAGAATTTTTTGAGAACTTATCGATAATTAACTGAGTAATTTACAGAGAATTTATTGCGAATTTACCGAGTAATTTACTAGGAATTTACTTAGTAATTTACAGATAAATTTAGTGAGTAATTCATCGAATAATTTACTATGAATTTACTTAGTAATTTATTGAGAATTCACTCAGTAAATTACTAGGAGTTTATTGAGAATTTACTGAGAATTTGTTGAGTAATTTTCTAGGAACTTACCAATCATTTATGAAGCCATTTACTGAGTAATTTATTGAGAATTTACTGTGAACTTAATGAGTAATTTACTCATAATTTATTGAGAATTTTCTTAGAATTTATTGAGTAATTCACCGATAATTAACTGAGTAATTTATAGAGAATTTACTGTAAATTTAACGGATAATTTATTGAGAATTTACAGAGTAATTTGCTGAGTAATGTTTTAAAAAATTTCTGTGAATTTACTGAGTAACTTACCAAGAATTTATACAAAATTTTCTGAGAATTTACTCATAATGTATTTAGTATTTCACAAAAAAATTTCTAATGATTTTCTAAGAATTTACACATAATTTTCTAATAATTTACTAAGAATTTACTGAATAATTTTCTAAGAATTTTGCGTGTAATTTATTGAGAATTTTACTGAGTAATTTAATGAGAATTTACTGAGTAATTTACTAAGAATCTACCGATAATTTACTGAGTAATTTATTGAGAATTTACTGCGAATTGACAAAGAAATTTACTAATAAATTGGTAAGTTCTTCACCGGGTAATTTAGTTGGAAATTACTAAATAATTTATTGAGTAAGTTACTAAGAATTTATTGATAATTTACTTAGACTATATGGATTAATTTATTGAGAATTTACTAAGTAATTTACTTAGAATTTATTGAATAATTTACTGAGAATTTATAAAGTAATTTATTGAGAATTTATAAAGTAATTTACTGAGAATTTACAGGAAATTCCCTAATTAATGTTCGAATAATTTACTGAGAATTAACAAAGTAATTCATGAATTTTTTTTTGATAATTTTATGAGTAATTTACCAAGAATTTATACAGAATTTATTGAGAATTTTCTTAGAATTTATTGAAAATTTTCTGAGCAATTTATTAAATAATTTTCTAAAAATTTACAGATAATTTACAAAGTAATTTATAGGGAATTTATTGAAAACTTAACGAGTAATTTATTGAGAATTTACTACGAATTTATGGAGAAATTTGCTGAATAATTTACTAAGAAATTACTTTGAATTTACCAAGAGTTTATATAGAATTTTCTGAGAATTTATTGAGTAATTTACACATAATTTACTGATTAATTCACACAAAAAAATTCTTGTAATTTTTTGTGAATTTACTCAGAATTTTCTGATAAATTGCTAAGAATTTGCTGAATAATTTATAGAGAATTTTACGTGTAATTTACTGAGAAATTTCCTGAGTAATTTATTGAGAATTTACTGAGTAATTTACAGAGAATTTATCGAGTAATTTACTGATAAATTACTGAATAATTCACTCATTAATTTACTTGTAATTTACTGAGAATTTAAAGAGTAATTTATTGAGAATTTACTCAGTAATTTATTCAGAATTTATTGAATAATTTACAAAGAATTTACAGAAAATTTACTGCGTTATTTTCTTGGAATTTAAAGAGTAATTTTCTAATAATTTACTGAGAACTTATCGATAATTAACTGAATAATTTACAGAGAATTTATTGAGAATTTACCGAGTAATTTACTGGGAGTTTACTTAGTAATTTACAGATAAATTTAGTGAGTAATTCACCGAATAATTTACTATGAATTTACTTAGTAATTTATTTAGAATTCACTCAGTAAATTACTAGGAGTTCATTGAGAATTTACTGAGAATTTGTTGAGTAATTTTCTAGGAACTTACCAATCATTTATGAAGCAATTTACTGAGTAATTTATTGAGAATTTACTGTGAACTTAATGAGTAATTTACTCATAATTTATTGAGAATTTTCTTAGAATTTATTGAGTAATTCACCGATAATTAAATGAGTAATTTATAGAGAATTTATTGAAAATTTAACGGATAATTTATTGAGAATTTACAGAGTAATTTGCTGAGTAATGTTTTAAAAAATTTCTGTGAATTTTCTGAGTAATTTACCAAAAATTTATACAACATTTTCTGAGAATTTACTCATAATTTATTTAGTAATTCACAAAAAAATTTCTAATGATTTTCTAAGAATTTACACATAATTTTCTAATAATTTACTAAGAATTTACTGAATAATTTTCTGAGAATTTTGTATGTAATTTATTGAGAATTTTACTGAGTAATTTAATGGGAATTTACTGAGTAATTTACTGAGAATATACCGATAATTTACTGAGTAATTTATTGAGAATTTACTGCGAATTGACTAAGAAATTTACTGATAAATTGTTAAGTTCTTCACTGGGTAATTTAGTTGGAAATTACTAAATAATTTATTGAGTAAGTTACTAAGAATTTATTGATAATTTACTTAGACTTTATGGATTAATTTATTGAGAATTTACTAAGTAATTTACTTAGAATTTATTGAATAATTTACTGAGAATTTATAAAGTAATTTACTGAGAATTTACAGGAAATTCACTAATTAATGTTCGAATAATTTACTGGGAATTAACAAAGTAATTAACGATTTTTTTTTTTTGATAATTTTATGAGTAATTTACCAAGAATTTATACAGAATTTATTGAGAATATTCTTAGAATTTATTGAAAATTTTCTGAGCAATTTATTTACAATTTATTAAATATTTACTGAAAATTTACAGATAATTTACAAAGTAATTTATAGAGAATTTATTGAAAACTTAACGAGTAATTTATTGAGAATTTACTACGAATTTATGGAGAAATTTGCTGAATAATTTACTAAGAAATTACTTTGAATTTTCTGAGAATTTATTGAGTAATTTACTCATAATTTACTGATTAATTCACAAAAAAAAAATTCTTGTAATTTTTTGTGAATTTACTCAGAATTTTATGATAAATTACTAAGAATTTACTGAATAATTTATAGAGAACTTTACGTGTAATTTACTGAGAAATTTCCTGAGTAATTCATTGAGAATTTACTAAGTAATTTACTGAGTAATTTACAGAGAATTTACCAATAATTTACTGAGTAATTTACAGAGAATTTATCGAGTAATTTACTGATAAATTACTGAATAATTCACTCATTAATTTACTTGTAATTTAATGAGAATTTGAGGAGTAATTTATTGAGAATTTACTCAGTAATTTATTTAGAATTTATTAAATAATTTACAAAGAATTTACAGATAATTTACTGCGTTATTTTCTTGGAATTTAAAGAGTTATTTTCTAATAATTTACTAAGTAATTGACTCAGAATTTTTTGAGAACTTATCAATAATTAACTGAGTAATTTACAGAGAATTTATTGAGAATTTACCGAGTAATTTACTAGGAATTTACTTAGTAATTTACAGATAAATTTCGTGAGTAATTCCCCGAATAATTTACTATGAATTTACTTAGTAATTTATTTAGAGCTCACTCAGTAAATTACTAGGAGTTTATTGAGAATTTACTGAGAATTTGTTGAGTAATTTTCTAGGAACTTACCAATCATTTATGAAGCAATTTACTGAGTAATTTATTGAGAATTTACTGTGAACTTAATGAGTAATTTACTCATAATTTATTGAGAATTTTCTTAGAATTTATTGAGTAATTCACCGATAATTAAATGAGTAATTTATAGAGAATTTATTGAAAATTTAACGGATAATTTATTGAGAATTTACAGAGTAATTTGCTGAGTAATGTTTTAAAAAATTTCTGTGAATTTTCTGAGTAATTTACCAAGAATTTATACAAAATTTTCTGAGAATTTACTCATAATTTATTGAGTAATTCACAAAAAAATTTCTAATCATTTTCTAAGAATTTACACATAATTTTCTAATAATTTACTGAATAATTTACTGAGAATTTTGCGTGTAATTTATTGAGAATTTTACTGAGTAATTTAATGGGAATTTACTGAGTAATTTACTAAGAATCTACCGCTAATTTACTGAGTAATTTGTTGAGAATTTACTGCGAATTGACTAAGAAATTTACTGATAAATTGTTAAGTTCTTCACTGGGTAATTTAGTTGGAAATTACTAAATAATTTATTGAGTAAGTTACTAAGAATTTATTGATAATTTACTTAGACTATATGGATTAATTTATTGAGAATTTACTAAGTAATTTACTTAGAATTTATTGAATAATTTACTGAGAATTTATAAAGTAATTTATTGAGAATTTATAAAGTAATTTACTTAGAATTTACAGGAAATTCACTAATTAATGTTCGAATAATTTACTGAGAATTAACAAAGTAATTCACGAATTTTTTTTTTCATAATTTTATGAGTAATTTACCAAGAATTTATACAGAATTTATTAAGAATTTTCTTAGAATTTATTGAAAATTTTCTGAGCAATTTATTTACAATTGATTAAATAATTTTCTAAAAATTTACAGAAAATTTACAAAGTAATTTATAGAGAATTTATTGAAAACTTAACGAGTAATTTATTGAGAATTTACTACGAATTTATGGAGAAATTTGCTGAATAATTTACTAAGAAATTACTTTGAATTTACCAAGAGTTTATATAGAATTTTCTGAGAATTTGCTGAGTAATTTACTCATAATTTACGGATTAATTCACAAAAAAAAATTGTTGTAATTTTTGGTGAATTTACGCAAAATTTTCTGATAAATTACTAAGAATTTGCTGAATAATTTATAGAGAATTTTACGTGTAATTTACTGAGAAATTTCCTGAGTAATTTATTAAGAATTTACTAAGTAATTTACTGAGTAATTTACAGAGAATTTACCAATAATTTACTGAGTAATTTACAGAGAATTTATCGAGTAATTTACTGATAAATTACTGAATAATTCACTCATTAATTTACTTGTAATTTATTGAGAATTTAAGGAGTAATTTATTGAGAATTTACTCAGTAATTTATTTAGAATTTATTAAATAATTTACAAAGAATTTACAGATAATTTACTGCGTTATTTTCTTGGAATTTAAAGAGTAATTTTCTAATAATTTACTGAGTAATTTGCTAAGTAATTGACTCAGAATTTTTTGAGAACTTATCGATAATTAACTGAGTAATTTACAGAGAATTTATTGAAAATTTACCGAGTAATTTACTGGGAATTTACTTAGTAATTTACAGATAAATTTAGTGAGTAATTCCCCGAATAATTTACTATGAATTTACTTAGTAATTTATTTAGAATTCACTCAGTAAATTACTAGGAGTTTATTGAGAATTTGTTGAGTAATTTTCTAGGAACTTACCAATCATTTATGAAGCAATTTACTGAGTAATTTGTTGAGAATTTACTGTGAACTTAATGAGTAATTTACTCATAATTTATTGAGAATTTTCTTAGAATTTATTGAGTAATTCACCGATAATTAACTGAGTAATTTATAGAGAATTTATTGAAAATTTAACGGATAATTTATTGAGAATTTACAGAGTAATTTGCTGAGTAATGTTTAAAAAAAATTTTGTGAATTTACTGAGTAATTTACCAAGAATTTATACAAAATTTTCTGAGAATTTAATCAGAATTTATTGAGTAATTCACAAAAAAAATTTCTAATGATTTTCTAAGAATTTACACATAATTTTCTAATAATTTACTAAGAATTTACTGAATAATTTTCTGAGAATTTTGCGTGTAATTTATTTAAAATTTTACTGAGTAATTTAATGAGAATTTTCTGAGTAATTTTACTAAAAATCTACCGATAATTTACTGAGTAATTTATTGAGAATTTACTGTGAATTGACAAAGAAATTTACTAATAAATTGTTAAGTTCTTCGCTGGGTAATTTAGTTGGAAATTACTAAATAATTTATTGAGTAAGTTACTAAGAATTTATTGATAATTTACTTAGACTTTATGGATTAATTTATTGAGAATTTAGTAATTAATTTACTTAGAATTTATTGAATAATTTACTGAGAATTTATAAAGTAATTTACTGAGAATTTACAGGAAATTCACTAATTAATGTTCGAATAATTTACTGAGAATTAACAAAGTAATTCACGAATTTTTTTTTGATAATTTTATGAGTAATTTACCAACAATTTATATAGAATTTATTGAGAATTTTCTTAGAATTTATTAAAAATTTTCTGAGCAATTTATTTACAATTTATTAAATAATTTACTGAAAATTTACAGATAATTTACAGAGTAATTTATAGAGAATTTATTGAAAACTTAACGAGTAATTTATTGAGAATTTACTACGAATTTATGGAGAAATTTGCTGAATAATTTACTAAGAAATTACTTTGAATTTACCAAGAGTTTATATAGAATTTTCTGAGAATTTATTGAGTAATTTACTCATAATTTACTGATTAATTGACAAAAAAAAAAAATTCTTGTAATTTTTTGTGAATTTACTCAGAACTTTCTGATAAATTACTAAGAATTTGCTGAATAATTTATAGAGAATTTTACGTTTAATTTACTGAGAAATTTCGTGAGTAATTTACTGAGAATTTACTAAGTAATTTACTGAGTAATTTACAGAGAATTTATCGAGTAATTTACTGATAAATTACTGAATAATTCACTCATTAATTTACTTGTAATTTACTGAGAATTTAAGGAGTAATTTATTGAGAATTTACTCAGTAATTTATTTAGAATTTATTAAATAATTTACAAAGAATTTATAGATAATTTACTACGTTATTTTCTTGGAATTTACAGAGTAATTTTCTAATAATTTACTGAGTAATTTACTAAGTAATTGACTTAGAATTTTTTGAGAACTTATCGATGATTAACTGAGTAATTTACAGAGAATTTATTGAGAATTTACCGAGTAATTTACTAGGAATTTACTTAGTAATTTACAGATAAATTTAGTGAGTAATTCACCGAATAATTTACTATGAATTTACTTAGTAATTTATTTAGAATTCACTCAGTAAATTACTAGGAGTTTATTGAGAATTTACGGAGAATTTGTTGAGTAATTTTCTAGGAACTTACCAATCATTTATGAAGCAATTTACTGAGTAATTTATTGAGAATTTACTGTGAACTTAATGAGTAATTTACTCATGATTTATTGAGAATTTTCTTAGAATTTATTGAGTAATTCACCGATAATTAACTGAGTAATTTATAGAGAATTTATTGAAAATTTAACGGATAATTTATTGAGAATTTACAGAGTAATTTGCTGAGTAATGTTTTAAAAAATTTTCGTGAATTTACTGAGTAATTTACCAAGAATTTATACAAAATTTTCTGACAATTTACTCATAATTTACTGAGTAATTCCCAAAAAAATTTCTAATGATTTTCTAAGAATTTACACAGAATTTTCTAATAATTTACTGAATAATTTTCTGAGAATTTTGCGTGTAATTTATTGAGAATTTTACAGAGTAATTTAATGAGAACTTACTGAGTAATTTACTAAGAATCTACCGAAAATTTATTGAGTAATTTATTGAGAATTTACTGCGAATTGACTAAGAAATTTACTGATAAATTGTTAAGTTCTTCACTGGGTAATTTAGTTGGAAATTACTAAATAATTTATTGAGAATTTACTGAGTAAGTTACTAAGAATTTATTGATAATTTACTTAGACTTTATGGATTAATTTATTGAGAATTTACTAAGTAATTTACTTAGAATTTATTGAATAATTTACTGAGAATTTATAAAGTAATTTACTAAGAATTTACAGGAAATTCACTAATTAATGTTCGAATAATTTACTGAGAACTAACAAAGTAATTAACGAATTTTTTTTTGATAATTTTATGAGTAATTTACCAAGAATTTATACAGAATTTATTGTGAATTTTCTTAGAATTTGTTGAAAATTTTCTGAGCAATTTATTTACAATTTATTAAATAATTTACTGAAAATTTACAGATAATTTACAAAGTAATTTATAGAGAATTTATTGAAAACTTAACGAGTAATTTATTGAGAATTTACTACGAATTTATGGAGTAATTTGCTGAATAATTTACTAAGAAATTACTTTGAATTTACCAAGAGTTTATATAGAATTTTCTGAGAATTTATTGAGTAATTTACTCATAATTTACTTATTAATTCACAAAAAAAAAATTCTTGTAATTTTTTGTGAATTTACTCAGAATTTTTTGATAAATTACTAAGAATTTGCTGAATAATTTATAAAGAATTTTACGTGTAATTTACTGAGAAATTTCCTGAGTAATTTAGTGAGAATTTACTAAGTAATTTACTGAGTAATTTACAGAGAATTTACCAATAATTTACTGAGTAATTTACGGAGAATTTATTGAGTAATTTACTGATAAATTACTGAATAATTCACTCATTAATTTACTTGTAATTCACTGAGAATTTAAGGAGTAATTTATTGAGAATTTACTCAGTAATTTATTTAGAATTTATTAAATAATTTACTAAGAATTTACAGATAATTTACTGCGTTATTTTCTTGGAATTTACAGAGTAATTTTCTAATAATTTACTGAGTAATTTACTAAGTAATTTGTAACAACCCTCATTTCAACTTAGTCATACTTGCATACAATTATGAATGATCTTGTTTTGGTATGTGCATTTGGAAATCTTGTCTTGTGTTCTTCGAATGTTGCTTGCATGCTTTGTTCTCGCCTGGTGTGTTGCCGAGGTTATCTTGAGCCTAGACACCTAGGAACCTTTCCACACTTAGAACTATCTTGGAACCCCACCGGTTGACCTCCATCTTTACCCCGGCATATTGGCCGAGATGTCACCATCTAGGCCGAGGTGCGCGTCGCCTAGGCCGAGATGTGCATCATCTAGGCCGAGATGTTAATATCTAGGCGTTCTAGATCCTTGATCCTTGCATTAGTGATTTTGTTCCTAGATTGGTATGACCTAGACCGAGGTGTGGCACATCTAAGCCAAGGTGTGGCACAGCTTAGTCCAGTGTTGTCCTTTCAAGCCGATGTCCTTGCCCCTTGATTGCCGGAATCTTGTTGTTAGCCGATGTCATTACTTGCCGGTGTGTTCTTGCCGTCTAGCTTGTTGAATACACTTTGTCTTGGTCTTGTCTTGTCAAATCAGTCACCTTTTTGAGTAGAGCTTATCAGCCGATGCCACGTGTCCCAGCAGAGGGATTAAGTCAGTGACTGTCAGGAGAAACATATCATTTTGTAACAAATCTTGCTTTTGGAGAGAGAAACTCTAGGAAGAAGGAGGAGAAGTTTTGAGTAAGAAAGTGAACTTCCAAGCTTGATCGTTGGAGCTTGAGCCGTTAGATTCGAGTTTTGAGGTTGGAATCTTAACCTACTCTTGTTGTTCTTATTGATCATCTAGCTGCATTGCACGATCAAACCTGTTCTGCACGCCATTCATCGATTTAAAGTTGGTTTTAGAAAGAGAAAATGGTTTTCATGTGTTCTTGAAGAAAAGCCTCGTTTGATCCGAAAGTTTGCATTAAGGCTCATGTTTTTGTGTTCGTTTTGATAAGATCCTTGAGTATGGGTACCCAGGTCCATGTTTTTGAATTCATAGCATGAAATCTCAACTTTCGAAATAGCAAGTTTTGATCTTTACATTCACCTTCCTCATGTTCATGTTCTTCATGTTTATCGAGAGGGAAACCCAGATTTTTCCCGACTTCGCTTTTGAATGTGGCCATCGAGGCCACACCTCGGCAATGAGGTGTGGGACCTCGGCCAAGACCTGGTGGTTGCCCAGCATGTTTTCCCGAGATAAGAAACTGTGTTTTGTTTCGATTTGACTTAGTCTTTGAAGAATGCCGAGGTCATTTGCTTGCATGCTAGACTTGTTTTGAGAAGTGCATTCAATAGACTTTGCCATGTGTTTGTAGGACTTGGACTTGCCTCGACCCTGACGTTTGCAGAACTAAGTGAGTGGTATTTTTAATAAAGCTATGTTGTATGCTTTGATAAAGACTTTGCTTTGCTTTGTTCTGAAAGTATTTGTTAAGCATGAGTAATTGTCCCTGTTTTGTATATCAAGCATGATCTTGTTTTGATGACCTTCTCGGAAAGTCCCTTGTGCTGGAGGACTCTAAACTTTCGTAGCACATCTCGTTTTGGAAGTCCCTTGTGCTGGAGGACTCTAAACTTTCGCAGCACATCTTGTCTTGAAAGTTCTTTGTGCTGGAGGACTCTAAACTTTCGCAGCACGTTTTGTCTTGAAAGTCCCCTGTGCTGGAGGACTCTAAACTTTCGCAGTACTCTCGTGTTAAAGGGCTACGGGCCTTTGTAACATAGGTCCCTTGTGCTAGAGGACTCTAAACTTTTGTAGCACCCTTGTTTGAGATGCCTCTCTTGCTTTGTCTTGTTTTGCCACTAACGGTTTACCGCGTGGATGTGTTTGCCGGAACATCATCATTTGTAATATGTGATGCTAAAAAGTATCCCTTGAAGCTTTGAAGATTTGTTAGATGGACGAGGTCCACCCCTTGTTATATAAAGTTTGGACTTGTATTGTTTTGAAAGAACTTCGGCTATTATTCATGCAAACCCTTTATTACTTATACCATTCACTGAGTATCCAAGTTCACCCTCTCTCTATATATATGTAGGTGATGAACAAGAAGGCGGTGATGCCTAGATGTGATTCTGGAGCTTATTTTGGATTTTGATTATGTCGGCTTAACTTGTATATACGTCGGTAGTCTTGAAAACTATGCTTCTCGATTTGTAATACTTGTATGTTGCATACATCGGCTTGAGAAGCCTTTTGATCAAGACGTATGTTTCGTATGTATGTTACGTCGACAACGGGGATGCCACCAATCTGGCAGACTTCATTCCTTGACCTATAGTTCATACATTTTGTTTGTGTCAGCTTGTGAAGCCCTTTGTTAATATGTAAGTTGTAATTTGTACTTTGCTTCGTTTGTAATTAAGTTGTAACCCATATGAAGATGGTTGCTATTTTATTTGACTTATGCACAGCTCTTACGGACTAATCTGATTGTATGTATCGTTTTCGTACTTGTGAGCCCCATATATTTATACTCTGTTGTGTGTGAATTTTGAAAGTTGGCCTTCGGTAATCTCGGATTACTGGCCATCACGGCACCAAACTACTAGGGGCGGTTTGGAGTCGTGACAGAATGGTATCAGAGCACAAGTTCCTTAGTATACGTTATTCACACACTTTGAGTCCTAAAGAGCATAGGATTTCCCCTTAGAAGGATGTTAGGATTGCATCATATCGCTTGCTATGTGGACAAGGTGTGCATCATCTCGGCATGTTTAATTGTTACTTGCCTCCGTGATTATTTGTTCATCTTGTTTAAAAGTCACATTTTGCATACTCATAGCATCATGAGGAGAGGTAGACCTCCAGTTGGCCGAGATCAGTCCGAGGATAGATTGGACAGACTGGAAAGGTTAGTTGAAGGTTTGGCCCGCGAGTTAAGGCAGACAAGACAGCAGTATGCTAGTGCTACATCGACTCAGGCTGAGCAGACAAATGGCCGAAATGCAGTTCCACCTCCACCTCCCCCAGTACCACAAGTGCCCCCACAGCCAGCTTTATATGGGGACGGCACGATAGCTTTGATCAGAGAGTTCAAGAAAACGAAGCCACCGAGATTCCAAGGGGGTATAGAGCCGATGAAAGCCGAAGCGTGGGTTTTGGAAATGGAAAAGCTGTTCGAGATCTTTCCCAACACCAACACCCAGAAGATGACATTAGCGGCTTTTACACTAGATGACGACGCCCGCAGATGGTGGATGATGGTTCGGGAAAGCTATCCAGACTTGACTTGGACCCGATTTTTGGAGTTGTTTTACACCAAGCATTTTCCCTTAAGTGTTCGAAACCGCAAGGCTACCGAATTTCAGACTTTGACGCAAGACAGTAGATCAGTAGCTGAGTATGACCGTGCCTTTACCGAGTTTGTGAGGTATGCACCCCACATGGTCAATGATGAATATATGAAGGCTAGAAAGTTTGAAAGTGGGCTTCGTGGACCGATACAAGACAGAGTTAACATGCTCAACATGCCGACTTACGCTGGAGTACTGGACAAAGCCATTCTGGCCGAAGCTAACTTGAACATATATCAGAGTTCAGGAGAGAGCCAAAGGAAGAGGCAGAGTTATGACAATCGCTGAGCACAGTTTGGTGCCAAGAAGAAAGCGAATGTTGGCAGTTCAAGCAACCCAAGGCAAGAAAGTGGAACTAAGCCGACATGTTCCAGTTGTGGAAAGCCACATTTCGGGGTCTGTCGTCGAGCGTCTGGAGCTTGTTACGAATGTGGTGAAATAGGTCATTTTGTGAGGGACTGTCCAAAAACGAAGGCTGATGAAGGTAAGAGAGATGAGAATATTTCGGGCTCCGTGCAGAAAGGTAACGCTGGGAAAGGACCGATGAGGCAAGGCAAAGTTTTTGCACTGGTACCAGGAGACACTCAAAATGCTGAGACAGTGGTGTCAGGTATACTTCCAATTTGCTCTCAAAATGCATATGTATTGATTGATTCGGGTTCTACGCATTCATTCATTTTTGCTAAGTTTGCCGAGAAGGTTAATAAGAAACTAGAACCCCTCGATTATGTATTATCTGTATCTACTCCATCTGGGAGATCTATGAATGTTGCATCCATCTATCGAGCATGTGTTGTTGTGATTGAGAATGTTGAACTGTTAGCTGATTTAATGCCATTGGACATAACTCATTTTGATGTTATATTGGGGATGGATTGGTTAGTGGCAAATCACGCGTCCATAAATTGTGTTTCTAAGAGTGTCACGTTAAAACCCCCAAACCTAGCCGAGGTCATGTTTCAGGGAAAGGGGGTAGTATCCCTACCTTACTTAATTTCATCCATGAAAGCCTATAGATTGATCCAAAAAGGGTGTCAAGGTTATCTGTGTAGCATATTAAGTAATTTGAATGGAAGTGTTGAGTTAGCCGACGTCCCAGTGGTTAATGAATTCCCCGACATCTTTCCAAATGATTTTCCTGGTCACTTAGTTGATCGAGAGGTAGAGTTTACTATTGACATCATATCGGGAACCCAGCCCATCTCTAAAACACCCTATAGGATGGCCCCCGCCGAGCTTAAGGAATTGAAACTTCAACTACAAGATTTGCTAGATAAGGGTTTTATTAGGCCGAGCACTTCACCCTGGGGAGCACCCGTCTTGTTTGTTAAGAAGAAGGATGGTGCGCTTCGCCTTTGTATTGATTACCGGGAACTGAATAAGGTAACCATCAAGAATAAGTACCCGTTGCCGAGGATAGACGATTTGTTTGACCAGTTGCAAGGAGCACGAGTCTTTTCCAAAATTGACCTTTGGTCGGGTTATCATCAGCTTAAGATTAAAGCCGAGGATGTTGAGAAGATCGCTTTTCGGACGAGGTATGGCCACTACGAGTTTTTAGTAATGCCTTTTGGAGTCACCAATGCCCCGACAGTATTTATGGATTTGATGAACAGAGTCTTTAAGCCATATCTAGATGAGTTTGTGGTTGTCTTCATTGATGATATATTGATTTACTCTAAAAGTAAAGCCGAACACGAGGGGCATTTGAGACTTACCTTACAGACTTTGAGGGATCGGAAATTGTATGCTAAATTTAACAAGTGTGAGTTTTGGCTTTCCACTATTTCATTTTTGGGTCATGTAATTGATGAAGAGGGTATTTCAGTCTATCCTAGTAAAATTGAAGCCGTTGTGAATTGGCCGAGGCCGGTTAATGTGTCCGAGGTTCGTAGCTTTCTGGGATTGGCTGGTTATTATAGAAAATTCGTAAAGGATTTCTCAAGGATTGCAATTCCGTTGATACAACTGACTAAGAAAGGAGTGGCTTATGAATGGACTAAGGATAGAAAAGCAGCCTTCCAAGAGTTGAAGGCGAGATTAGTCGCAGCACCAGTTCTTGTACTACCATCAGGTAATGAAGAGTTTCATGTCTATAGTGATGCTTCGCATAATGGTCTAGGTTGTGTATTAATGCAAAAAGGTAGGGTTATAGCATATGCCTCTCGTCAGTTGAAGCCACATGAAAAGAACTATCCCACCCATGATTTAGAATTAGCAGCCGTGGTATTTGCTTTGAAGATTTGGCGCCACTACTTTTATGGAGCTTCTTGTCAGGTTTTTACAGATCATAAAAGTTTAAAGTACTTGTTCACTCAGAAGGAATTGAATATGAGGCAGAGAAGATGGCTTGAGTTGTTGAAAGATTACGATATGCGGATTCAATATCACCTAGGAAAAGCTAACACCGTAGCCGATGCTTTGAGCAGAAAGGTGGCTGGAAATTTGGCATGCCTAACCGCGATCTCAGTGGAGCCGACTATTGTTGAGGAAGTAAAGACAAGACAAATGGAAGATGAATTCTTCAAGAAAGTAGCCGATAAGATTATCACCAAGCCGAGATCAGGGTACACCATAGAAAATCAAGTGCTCAAGTTTGAAGGAAGGTTGTGTGTGGCCGACATCCCAGAGTTGAAAAGAAAAATTCTGCAGGAAGCTCATGGTTCCAAGTTTGCTGTTCACCCCGGGAACACCAAGATGTATTAGGATGTGAAGCAGACGTTCTGGTGGCCGAACATGAAAGGAGAGATAGTCGAGTTCGTGTCGCAGTGTCTGTATTGTCAACAAGTGAAAGCAGAACACCAAAGGCCAGCAGGACTTCTTCAACCCTTACCGATTCCTGAGTGGAAATGGGAGCACATCTCCATGGACTTCGTGGTTGGTTTGCCGAAGACACAAAAGGGGATGGATTCGATTTGGGTTATTGTGGATAGACTAACTAAGTCAGCACACTTCTTGCCTGTTAAGACCACCTTCAACGCTGATAAACTTGCTTTGTTGTATGTGAATGAGATTGTTAGACTTCATGGGGTGCCAATGTCGATTGTGTCAGACCGAGATCCGAAGTTGGTTTCCAGATTTTGGCAGAGCCTACGAAGAGCTTTCGGAGCCGAGTTGAGGTTTAGCACAGCTTTTCATCCCCAGACGGATGGGAAAACAGAGAGGACGATTCAAACACTTGAAGATATGCTTAGACTATGTGTATTGGACCTCCAAGGAAGTTGGGAAGTACATTTGCCTTTGGTGGAATTTACCTACAACAACAGTTATCAAGCTAGCATTGGCATGGCGCTGTATGAGGCACTGTATGGAAAAAAGTGCAGGTCGCCGATCTGTTGGACCGAGGTCGGAGACAAAGCTCTGCTTGGTCCCAAGTTAATTCAAGTAACGACCGAGAAGATTAAGCTCGTTCAACAAAGAATTAAAACCGCACAGAGTTGACAAAAGAGTTATGCCGACCAGAGAAGAAGAGAGTTGGAATTTGAAGTTGGGGACCACGTGTTCCTAAAGATTTCGCCGATGAAAGGAGTCACAAGATTTGAGAAGAAGGGTAAGTTAGCACCCCGTTACATCAGGCCTTTTGAAATTCTTGAGAAGGTTAACCTCGCTGCCTACACACTTGCTTTGCCGCCAGGGTTGAGCCAAGTCCATAATGTATTCCATGTTTCGATGTTGAGGAAGTATATTCGAGATCCGCTACATGTGATCGACTATTTCGGAATTGTGATTAATGAAGATTTGGGCTACGAAGAGAAGCCGATACAGATTGTCGATATGCAGGTGAAACAGTTGAGAAGTAAGTCGATACCAATGGTGAAAGTTGAATGGAAGGAGCATTACGGTGAGGATGCTACATGGAAAATGGAAGAGGAAATGAAAGTCCGACATCCAAAATTGTTTTTGGAACAAGGTAACTCAAGTTTAGGGACCAAACTTCTTTAAGGGGGGTAGGATGTAACAACCCTCATTTCAACTTAGTCATACTTGCATACAATTATGAATGATCTTGTTTTGGTATGTGCATTTGCAAATCTTGTCGTGTTTTGCTCGAATGTTGCTTGCATGCTTTGTTCTTGCCTGGTGTGTTGCCGAGGTTATCTTGAGCCTAGACACCTTGGAACCTTTCCACACTTAGAACTATCTTGGAACCCCATCGGTTGACCTCCATCTTTACCCCGGCATATTGGCCGAGATGTCACCATCTAGGCCAAGGTGCGCGTCGCCTAGGCCGAGATGTGCATCATCTAGGCCGAGATGTTAATATCTAGGCGTTCTAGATCCTTGATCCTTGCATTAGTGATTTTGTTCCTAGATTGGTATGACCTAGACCGAGGTGTGGCACATCTAGGCCAAGGTGTGGCACAGCTTAGTCCAGTGTTGTCCTTTTAAGCCGATGTCCTTGCCCCTTGATTGCCGGAATCTTGTTGTTAGCCGATGTCATTACTTGCCGGTGTGTTCTTGCCGTTTAGCTTGTTGAATACACTTTGTCTTGGTCTTGTCTTGTCAAGTCAGTCACCTTTTTGAGTAGAGCCTATCAGCAGATGCCACGTGTCCCAGCAGAGGGATTAAGTCAGTGACTGTCGGGAGAAACGTATCATTTTGTAACAAATCTTGCTTTTGGAGAGAGAAACTCTAGGAAGAAGGAGGAGAAGTTTTGAGTAAGAAAGTGAACTTCCAAGCTTGATCGTTGGAGCTTGAGCCGTTAGATTCGAGTTTTGAGGTTGGAATCTTAACCTACTCTTGTTGTTCTTATTGATCATCTAGCTGCATTGCACGATCAAACATGTTCTGCACGCCATTCATCGATTTAAAGTTGGTTTTAGAAAGAGAAAATGGTTTTCATGTGTTCTTGAAGAAAAGCCTCATTTGATCCGAAAGTTTGCATTAAGGCTCATGTTTTTGTGTTCGTTTTGATAAGATCCTTGAGTATGGGTACCCAGGTCCATGTTTTTGAATTCATAGCATGAAATCTCAACTTTCGAAATAGCAAGTTTTGATCTTTGCATTCACCTTCCTCATGTTCATGTTCTTCATGCTTATCGAGAGGAAAACCCAGATTTTTCCCGACTTCGCTTTTGAATGTGGCCATCGAGGCCACACCTCGGCAAGGAGGTGTGGGACCTCGGCCAAGACTTGGTGGTTGCCCAGCATATTTTCCCGAGATAAGAAACTGTGTTTTGTTTCGATTTGACTTAGTCTTTGAAGAATGCCGAGGCCATTTGCTTGCATGCTAGACTTGTTTTGAGAAGTGCATTCAATAGACTTTGCCATGTGTTTGTAGGACTTGGACTTGCCTCGACCCCGACGTTTGCAGAACTAAGTGAGTGATATTTTTAATAAAGCTATGTTGTACGCTTTGATAAAGACTTTGCTTTGCTTTGTTCTGAAAGTATTTGTTAAGCATGAGTAATTGTCCCTGTTTTGTATATCAAGCATGATCTTGTTTTGATGACCTTCTCGGAAAGTCCCTTATGCTGGAGGACTTTAAAATTTCGCAGCACATCTTGTTTTGGAAGCCCCTTGTGCTGGAGGACTCTAAACTTTCGCAACACATCTTGTCTTGAAAGTCTCTTGTGCTGGAGGACTCTAAACTTTCGCAGCACATCTTGTCTTTAAAGTCCCCTGTGCTGGAGGACTCTAAACTTTCGCAGTACTCTCGTGTTAAAGGGCTACGGGCCTTTGTAACATAGGTCCCTTGTGCTAGAGGACTCTAAACTTTTGTAGCACCCTTGTTTGAGATGCCTCTCTTGCTTTGTCTTGTTTTGCCACTGACGGTTGTGTGGATGTGTTTGCCGGAACATCATCATTTGTAATATGTGATGCTAGAAAGTATCCCTTGAAGCTTTGAAGATTTGTTAGATGGACGAGGTCTACCCCTTGTTATATAAAGTTTGGACTTGTATTGTTTTGAAAGGACTTCGGCTATTATTCATGCAAACCCTTTATTACTTATACCATTCACTGAGTATCCAAGCTCACCCTCTCTATATATATATGTAGGTGATGAACAAGAAGGCGGTGACGCCTAGATGTGATTCTAGAGCTTATTTTGGATTTTGATTATATCGGCTTAACCTGTATATACGTCGGCAGTCTTGAAAACTATGCTTCTCGATTTGTAATACTTGTATGTTGCATACGTCAGCTTGAGAAGCCTTTTGATCAAGACGTATCTTTCATATGTATGTTATGTCGGCAACGGGGATGCCAGCAATCTGGCAGACTTCGTTCCTTGACCTGTAGTTCGTACATTTTGTTTGTGTCGGCTTGTAAAGCCCTTTGTTAATATGTAAGATGTAATTTGTACTTTGCTTCGTTTGTAATTAAGTTGTAACCCATATGAAGATGGTTGCTATTTTATTTGACTTATGCACAGCCCTTATGGACTAATCTGATTGTATGTATCGCTTCCGTACTTGTGAGCCCCATATATTTATACTCTGTTGTGTGTGAATTTTGAAAGTTGGCCTTCGGTAATCTCGGATTACTGGCCATCACGACACCAAACTACTAGGGGCGGTTTGGGGTCGTGACATAATTGACTCAGAATTTTTTGAGAACTTATCGATAATTAACTGAGTAATTTACAGAGAATTTATTGAGAATTTACCGAGTAATTTACTGTGAATTTACTTAGTAATTTATAGATAAATTTAGTGAGTAATTGTAGACGCGCCCGTGGGCCTCACTACAGTTCGGACTCAATTTGTGTCACGGTCCTTAATCTGAACCAAAGAGTCCAAATTCGTCAAATCGTTTTGAGAAACAAATTTTTGAAAAGAAGTGCCAAACATGGACTGCATTGCCAGATACAGAGTCGCCAGCTAAATATTTTTTAAGGGGGAATTTAGGAAACCCTGACTCGGTGCTAAAGGCCATGTGTCCGTCATCACCAAAGTTGCCTCGGCTCGGGAGCTTGGGTACGATTGGGGAAGGTCAGCTATGAGCACCCTCTCTCGCCCGATCCGAAGATCGGCCTCTAATAACCGTGATATCCGTTTTTGAAAACGTTATGTGTTCTTATTCCATTTATTAGCCTAGAATTACTCTGTTATGCGCACAGCAAACAAGTATAGACCAAATCGCCTAAATTTGAACAAAACATTGCATGTTCATTTTGAAGATGGTTTGTTACTCGCAAGTAAGTTAAAATGCAGGTTTTGCCACCCTCGAGTGGGCTTTTAGAAAAGATGGTTTCGCCACTATCTAGTGGGCTTAAAACTCACAGTTTTAATGCATTATTCCAATTTAGGTAATTCAATCTCCATCCACAGGCATTCGAGCAGTTATATCACATAAGCAGCTAGCCTCATGGTAATCATGCTGTTATGGCAACACTCACACGCATGCGGTATGCTAAAGCATAAATGCTTACCAAGTACTCCAAGCCAAAACAAGAACATGTTAGCAATCATACATGATCCAAGTCCATGTTAAAATGCCTAATGCAACGCATACGGAATGTCACTAGAGTAGGCTCGGCTAGTCTATAAATGACATGTGAAAATGCACAAGTAGCATGTATTCAAGTTAGATTTGAAATACTTATGTAGTTAGTATGATGCGCCAAGCCTGGTGCATGCAATACTGATGAATGATGCACGCATGCATAGCATAAGGTATGCTAAAGTAAACATGTCCTAATACTAACCATCAAAAGCAGGTAAGTAAAAGGGAGAAAGAAGTGGGGGTTGGAAGACATGCACACACGCACCCACACTTATTACAGATTTGCCCTCGCTCGGAGAGACCGAAAGAATAATACAAGTTAATTAACCTACAAGCTAATTAAATATTACAGACCAATTAATTAATTAACAAATTAACTAATCTAATGAAAGCAGTAAACGGCCTCGGGAAGAGGGCCCAATGCAATGTGCTCTTGGCTCCGCTCGAAAAATCACTGCCATGCACGAGTTGCCTTTGCTTTGACTGTTCTGCTTCTCTGGAAATTGCATAACTCCCAAGGTTGCTTCTCTGAGTGTTTTGGAACACCACCGGCTGAGTGGGATCATCACCGGCCATTTAGAATGGTCATCGGCTAAACATTATGCTCTCGGCCAAACACTCTTTGCCGGTCGGCACTCAACACTGCGGCCGGCCAAATCTTCCTGCAAAAACTGGTTTGACAGCAGTAGAGGACAAAACATGGCATGGCAATGCATTTCAAGCAATGTATGCACCAATCACACCTCTTATCATATTTATGACTCAAAGGGGTGTGCTCCTTGGTTCTCGGACCATCAATCGTGCATTTCGATGCATGATGGCCCAAGATACCAAGTATGCATTTTGATTTCAAATGCAATGCACACACACACAAACAAAGGCCCAATCCCTATCACTGGATCAAGGGACAAGGCATGCATGCTAGATGGAATGCAACCTTGACATGCAAACTAGTATGCTATATGGTATGGAGGGGAGCATGCAAACATGCGATGTACACTAGGTACGCAACCTAAGCAAACAAGGCAAACAAGCATGTCACAACTATACAAGCTAATGAAGCATGCGAGATGTGATATAATCATGCAAGTGTACAAGACATGCAAACATGCTAGCAGCTTGACCAAGGGAATGCATGCCGAATGCAAGTGATTTCAAGCATGCAACTCATGCAACCAAAACATGCAAACGTGGATTAATGCAACAACATTTGAATAGCATGCAAAAGGTGGATTTGAACTGAATTAGGCAGCTCTCAACTAGGCCCAAAACAATGGCTAACATGCTCAAGAATGGAAGGACGAATGACATGCAAGCATTCATGCACACAGGGACTAACACCTAGGCATATAAGAACAACTCTCAAGCACACTTAAGAGGATGCAAACATGGGCTAATGGCATGCATTATAAGCTTTGAAAATCATGTTAAGAATGGTGCTAAACCAAGTAAACAAGGTAAGCATGGCATGCAACAATGGTCCAAGATTCAAGGCAAGCCCAAGGGGGATTGAACTACACTTAATGCAACCGCACACGGCATGAATTAAATGACCAAAACTAGAGTTTTAGCATGCTAAAACAAAGCCAAAAGACCACTTAGATGGCAACTAAATGACTTACACATGGAAGCATACACAATGACCAAACATGGAGCATATGACACAACCTCTTGAAGCATCAAAGGGGCCATGAAATGCAGGCATACAAGCATGCTAAGAGGACTAAAATGATGCTATAAGTGGTGTCAAACCACCGAAAATGATGCAAGTAACGTACACTACACACTCACACACTTGGGGCTAACAATCCAAGATGCAAAGGGACTATGTAATGCATGTCTTGGTCGACCAAAACAGCCAAGGACAGACCTTAAGCATGGCAAGACAAACATAAAAGCTTCATAAAGCTAGGCCTGAACATGCTTGAATAAGGGCTCAAAGCATAGGACATGTTAAGGCTAAAACAAGGCATTACAAGGCATGTATGCTAAACAAGCATGTTGTACCAAAACCAACATACAAAAATGCTATAATATGACATAATAAGCATGAAAATCAGTCAAGGCATGGTCAATACACACTCAAACTATATACTCCCTCAAGAGGCTAAAAAAAATGGCCCTTTTCAAGGACAACAAGGAGAGGGGGTGGCCCTCTCCTTCCTAGGACCTCAAGGCACCATCCTCATCACTGAAATCCCTCAAGATTTCAGTGGTGAGGAGGCCCAAACACAATGGTCCCAGAGCTCAATCGAAATGGCACAAAACAAAGGCCAAACAAGCCTTAAGAGGGGTCAAACAACCCCAAAGCTTAAAACACCCTTAACAAACTATTTAGAGCACTCAAAAACAAGACTTTTCTATGTTATATGTTAAGCTCAAAAATAGTTTCAAATATGGCAAAACAAGCTATGAAAACAAGGCTTAAAAGAGGTAAAAGCTCACCCTTGAAGCACAACAGCAAATCAGCAACTTTTGGACCAAGAAAAGGCTTCAAATCACCCCAAAAATCACCTTCAAGGACCTCAACTCAATAAAGGGAGTAGAGAACTAGGTGTTTGTATGCAAAAGTGCAAAGAAAATGCACTTTTGAGTACAAACAAGCCCTAAACCTTAGAGAGAGAGGCAGAAAATGTAGAGAGAGAGAGAGATTTTTTTGCTCCAAGTTCTATATCTCTTTTCCCTCTTGTTCCTCTCCTCTTTTCTTTTTTTTGAGAGAGCTTGATTGATATAGAAATATATCAATCTGCAGCTCCTCAGAGCTCCCATGTCCAAGCATGGGCTGGGGTATTGTAATACCCCTGTTCTGTATTATGCTAATTGGGCCTTAATACGTATATGATTATGTGTTTGATACGATTTTGTGTGCCATTAAGTGAAAATATGTGGTTTTGAATTTCTATCTGTTCACCGTAAGAATATCTGTTTGACTACCTGCTTCGGAAATTAAATTGAAGGCCTTATAGGCCACAGAACCCGAAATTGATTGCGCCACTGTGATTGGCATAATTTTTAGAGCTTACGGTGAAATTTAATTAGAAATTGATTCTAGTCAGATTAAACTGATTAAATTGATGAATTAAGTGCCCAAATATTTTATATTAAAATATTATATTAGTGGGGCTTGTTGTATGATAGCACTACACTCCCCTTTAACTCTTATGAACTCAAAAATTTGAGGGATTCAATGGTGAGAGAGTGAGGGCCGGCCTTAGTGGGAGAAAGGGAGAGAAATTGTGCAATTTGGCTTAAAGCTTGGAAATTTTGGGGATTTAGCTCAAGAATTGACTAGAGCTTAGAAGATCAAAACCTCTAGGTGAGTAATTCTTGGATTATAGTTCGTAATTTTGTGTGTTCAAGCTAATTTGGTGATCAAGAGTAAGATTGAAATGAAATTATGTTGGAATTGTTGAATTGAAGCTTAATATGTGCATGCATGTAAGAAATTACTGTGAAATTGCATGTTTGAGCACAAATGTGTGTAATCCATATGTAATGTTAAAGGAAACTCATGTTTTGATCACCATTTGGGTTATCCAAGTTGAGAATGTGGCTAATTCATCACATGCATGTACAATTTGAGAAGATATGAGCTTGAATGCATGGATTTGTTATGTTGGTGTTGAGTTTGGCATATTTTGGGCCATACATGTAGATAAATCAAGAAATTGAGCTTCATAATGTTATAATCTTGCATTGGTACCATGTTGGTATGATTATATTTGAGATTTGAGCCATTGCATGCAAGTAATGTAGCTGGAAAATCGAATTGGAGCTCAAGAACACAGTTTTGGGTTTTCCAGAATTTTGAGGTCCGCTCGAGCGGGGAACCTGACGCTCGAGCGGGAAATGCGTGCTCCCAGTACTTTTTGCAGACTTGATGTCCGCTCGAGCAGGGTAATTCACGCTCGAGTGGGGGAGCTATTTTGACAGGCTTTCCGCTCGAGCGTCCTATTTCACGCTCGAGCGTATTTTTGATGTAACCAGCACTTTTGCAGGCCTATAGGGTCCGCTCGAGCGGGGACCCTGTTTTCTGAAACTCTGAAAATGCATTCTGTGTTATATTTTTCCGTTCTCTTTCACTTGTAAGCACTCTTAGGCATGCATTGAGCATTGTAAATGAGTTAACAAGTTAAGAATAAAGCCTAAAGAGGAATATGTGAATTAGAGAACAGATTGAACTGTTAGTGACCCTTTTGTGTTCATGAAATATGTAGGGTCAAGCTCCAAGGCAAATCCACCAGCCGATCACTGTGAGTAATATCGATATTTGAATGATTGTGAATGTGAATGTCCAATTATTATTCCCTTATAAGCTTTATGAGTTGTTAATTGGGATTGTGGACAAAAGTCTGACAGGAACAAATGAATGGACCGAAGGCCATTTTGATAGAAATGAATGGGCCGAAGGCCGTTTTGACAGAAATGAATGGACTGAAGGTCGTTTTGATAGAAATGAGTGGACCGAAGGTCGCTTTGACATATATGAATGGACCTAAGGTCGTTTTGACATGAATGAGTGGGCCGAAGGCCGTTTTGGCATGAATGTATGGGCCGAAGGCCGTTTTGATGTAAACGAATGGGCCGAAGGCCATTTTGATAGAAACGAATGGGCCGAAGGCCGTTTTGACGTAAATGAACGGGCCGAAGGCCGTTTTGACATGAATGGAAATCTGAATGGGCCAAAGGCCAGAATGTCTGGAACTACAGTCACTTGATTTGAATTTCGTATAGTTATATATCTGTTAAATAGAAATAGGAATTGGGCCTAAGGCCGTTTGGAACGTGTTGTTCTACATTGTTATGTAACTTCTGTATTTGATTTGATATTATTCACTGGGCTTTCGCTCACGCTCATTCATGTGTTTGTAGGTGAGCCAAGAGAAGTCCAGACCCAGCCTCAGTGAAGTCTGTATGGAACAACTAAGGGTTTGAGAGAGTCAGCCCTTGTGTCTCACGCACGAGACCCGTCTTCGCCTTTTGTTATGTATTTACATTTTGTCAGGTTGGCGAAGTTTTGTATATGTCTGCTTATAGTTTTTTTTGGGTTGACTTAGTTTTGGATGATCCTGTCTGTACAGAACCTATGTCACTATGTTTCTGTTGTGAGTTATTAACGTACATATGTATGGTTTGTTTTGATGTGCCATGTAAGCACAGCTCTATGGACAAAGTTTTAAATTTTGCTTCCCTTTTGGCCCCTTTACTCTGATGTGTTAAGTCTGTTTTGGTTTGAGGCCGTAGGTAATCTTAGGATTACTGGCCGGTTACGTCCTTAACCTATGGGGGCGGGTTCGGGTCGTGACAGAGTGGTATCAGAGCACGAGTTAATAACTCACACACTTGTCCAAAAAGAGCAATAAGCGCCTAGATGAGATCTAGGATGCATTAACATGAAATTGGAAGCATTGATACTATGCTTAACTATTTTGATATGAACCTTGAAAGCATCAAGAATATGCTTAAGTGTTTCGATTTGAGTAATTATGTGATATAAGTTTGTGAACTACTTGCATTGCAATTATCTAAATATATGTACTCCTTTGTATATGCATACTTGTGAATCTTTTGTATAAAGTATAATGCAAGTTTAATCAGATGGTGAGTAAGAACTCCGTAAAGTTATGTTTAACTTTAAATAATTGTTGATGATATGTATGACAAGTACCCTAGAATGCTATGTTTTGTATGAATGATTTTCCAAATTTTTCTGGAACGTAATTGTGGTATCCTTAGCGGAGGCCCTCGCCCAGGGGACATAATACTGTGGCTTATGGTCATGAGGCCCTAACCCGGGGAAAATAATACCGTGGCACAGGCCCTCGCTCGGGGGAAACAATACCGTGGCCTATGTATGAGGTATGTTAATATGCTTGACCAACATGTTATGTTACGCTAAAGGAAGTATCACACATGATTGGAATATGAGATATGAATTGTTACACTAATGTGTACAACAAGTTTGTTTTAATATAATGCACATACATGAATATATGAATCACGAAAAGTTGTTTATGTGCATCCGATTCTGCCAATGGGTGTCTATGTGGAATATGAACATGATTTGAGTATATAATTACTTAGTAAATGTTCAGCATGTGATATTTGATTAGTATGCAATTATCTGTTACGTATGTGATTAATTGCGTACGATATGTGAAATGAGAATATAAAGACGTGCCTATCTACGAATATGACTATGTGTATCTGTGTTTATTTTTGTATTGGGCATCCCAGTATTTGGCAAGGTTTAGTGAGAATTGTGTAGAGGATGGTTAAATTAAGGGCATACGGGTTGGAAGGTTCTTCCACAGCCCGACTTGGTAGTCCGGAAAGAGTAGTACAAGAATTGGCAGAGATCTTGAGACAACAGCGTCAGTTGCCGCTACGGCAAGAACCTTTGCCACCACCAGTGTGAGAAACACCGAGGAGTTTGTTATCAGACTTCTGGGGCTCGTTATAGATATGGTAAAATGGACCATACGGCAAGGAATTGTCCTCGGATTGAACGAAATGTGAATGAATCCTCTGCCTTGGCTAAATCCATACCAGTGGTAGAAATTGCTACTCAGGATGGAGTAATCACACTCATCCCAGAAAGCACTCAGAATGTTGTAACCATTATCCCAGGTATCAATACTGTTTACAAATGAATGCTTATGTGTTGATTGATTCTGAATTAGTACGTTTGTACATCTTCGCTTGGGATATTATTTGATTCGGATCGACATATATTTCATACCTACTGCATGTGTATCTAGATTGGTTAGACCCACATGATCGAGACTGTATTCATTGGAGGTATATGCCCGTTTGGGAAATTTGTGAAATACGTTTTGGGATATTGATTGACTATGCACATGCACATATATATCTACATCTATGCTCAGGGTGATTTATTATGTTACCGTCTTCAATGACTAAACCACTGGAATTATGATTCTGTAATCGTGTGACCAAGCTGAGCGCCCTAAATGATGAACTCTGTAATTGTGAGACCATATATTTTGATTGGTAGAAAGTTGACTGGGTAATGTGACTAATTTGGAACTTTTGCGTAACAATCCCATACTATGTGTACCCGAGGAACTTTGTATAATGTATTACTGTGCACCATGTTCTTGCATATAAGGCTTATTTGGGAACTGCTATACTGATTATGATACGTGCCTCCTGATATGAACACTTGCATGCTTATGTAACTATACCTGAACTTACGTGGACAATACCGTATTGTATGTAATTTGAAACACTTTGATATGAACAGTTGTGATGAATGATTCTGATACGACCTTGAGAACTGATAAATTTAGGGCAGTTGTGAAACTATCAACCATGTGCCTAAACAAACGAAGTGAGCTTTACAGAATCAAATGTACCCTATTTGAGAAAACTTCTATCTAACTTGATCCAATAGAACCTTTGTCTGAATTGACCTGATAGAACCCTCATTGGATATAATTTGACGGGACCTTTGTTTGATTTAATCTGACAAGACTTTTGCTTGGATTGATTGATAAGAACCTCTATCTAAGTTGATTTTGTAAAAAGGGGTTAAGAATTGTCTATAAATAAATGACCAGATTATTATTGGTAGGAAAACTGATGGACCCAAAACTTGAATCCGTTTGGAGTGCTTGACTTATTTGAAAGACCTTTTGTGGGCTATCAATAGATTGATCTACCTATGAACACCATTGAGAACCAACCTTCAACTATTGAGGGCATATGTGTTATAGATGAACTGAATTGTACAAATCCCGTGATTGGGTGTCTTAAGGAGTGTTGTTCCATTTTGTTTGTTTGACGCTATGGGAACCGATGACGGTAGATTGATTTGATTTTGAGCAATACTGAACATTTGTCTTTGACTGATCAGAACATGTTTTGTAAGGGAGAGTGGTTGTTTCAGTGTTATCAGATTTTGGGGAAATCAGGTTATAGTGAATGGTGTTGTGTTGCTTTGATGACATTCTTAGAGTGTCCTTTCGTGCTAGGGGATGTTAAGCCTATGTAGCACCTTTGATTGAGATACCTTTTGCCACCGACAGTTTCGTACGGATGGGTTTGACTAATCGATCTGGAATCGGCCACCGACGGTCGCGAACGGGTGTGCTTAGATTCCGAGACGATTATTCCTTTGTTTTGTTCGGAATGTCATCCTTTCGTATTATGTAGATGTTTTAACATCTAAAAAGCTTTGAAAAACCCTGATTGTTTGGAAATGTGCGAATTCAGTACGTCTTGTGAATAACTGCTCTGTGCCATTATATTCTGTGATTGGGGCTCTGAGGATGTGTAAATTGGGTCTAACATGTGACTGACTGTTTTGATATTATCTTTGACATCATGGGGATTAGTATATGAATTGCCTTCTGCTTTGGCGACTATGAAATAGTGTGGAAAGACTCGATGGAGCAGGAAATTGAATATTGGACTGAACTGTAAATTGTTGAATGAACTGAGAATACGTGTATTCTATTAGAAGTCGACTACCTCAGTGTTGTATTTTACAATTGGTACTATGAGGATATACGGACTATAAGCGTTGTGTGGGTAATTGCCTCGATACCACCTTTGTTGGTTAGGGAATCGGTGTATGGATCCACATTGAACTCTTGGAAACTTTTGATTGACCTTGGATAACTGTGAGGAATCGTTGAACTAAATACCGGATCGGATTGTGAATTGTGGAATTATTGAAGAATGAATTAAACTTTTGTGACAAGGGAACAGACCAAACCGAACTTCTGTGATAAAGTTAGTTGGCTTTTGAAATAAATATGTTAGCGACCTATTGTGAAGAAGGAAATTGTTGAAATTGTGTCTAAATGTTTTCGATGCCAACAAGGCAGAGTTGAATAACAGTTATTGGCGGAACTATTGCAACCTTTGTCTATTTCGGAATGGAAATGAGAATATGTGACCACGAATTTTGTTGTGGGGCTACCTTGAGCACCCAAGGTATAAGTCCCGTTTGAATTTTTTTTGACTATGGGATTACTAAGTTGCATGTCTCCTCCCTGTGAAATTTTCGTAAGATGCTGGTAGACTAGTCACATTGCTTGTTTGCATGAGGTCCCAGTACCTATTGTTTTAGACAGAAATTTTAAAATATGTTTGAATTTTGACAAGCCTTCAAGAGGCAATGGGGGCTCAACTTCTGTTCTGTTCTGTTACCTGGATCCGGAGGTTCCTTTATGGAACTGGTTATTCGTAACCTCACGTGTATATGTTCTGTTCTATTCTGTTCCGTTCTGATCTGCTAATGCTAATGGATGTATCACGTAAACTTAATCATGACTTACGGTTTCTGTACATGATCTGGACAAATTATGAATTTGATACGAAACTGAATTATGATTCGGCGCTGTTTTCCATCCGCAAATTGATGTATGATCAGAAAAAAAAAAAGAAAAAAACTTGTTAGATTTTTGGGAGGAATGCTCCAAAGATATGCATCAGATTTTTCAGGGGGGGTTGGAAAGATCTATCCATCGTTGGCAAACTTTGCTTCCAACAACAGCTCACGCTCTAGTTTTGGCATGGCACCGTACAAGCCTTGTATTGCAGAAAAAGTTAAATTTATGACTGATTGAGAATAGAGCGTTGCTTGATTTTGAGACTAAGTGAATGACTATTAAGAAGGATTGGAACCGTTGAATGAAAAGTGTTCCGAATTGTTTCGACTAAAGGTAAAATAAGTTTGGAGGACCAAACTTCCTAAAGGGGGGAAGACTGTAATACCCCTGTTCTGTATTATGCTAATTGGGCCTTAATAAGTATATGATTATGTGTTTGATACGATTTTGTGTGCCATTAAGTGAAAATATGTGGTTTTGAATTTCTATCTGTTCACCGTAAGAATATCTGTTTGACTACCTACTTCGGAAATTAAATTGAAGGCCTTATAGGCCACAGAACCCGAAATTGATTGCGCCACTGTGATTGGCATAATTTTTAGAGCTTACGGTGAAATTTAATTAGAAATTGATTCTAGTCAAATTAAACTGATTAAATTGATGAATTAAGTGCCCAAATATTTTATATTAAAATATTATATTAGTGGGGCTTGTTGTATGATAGCACTACACTCCCCTTTAACTCTTATGAACTCAAAAATTTGAGGGATTCAATGGTGAGAGAGTGAGGTCCGGCCTTAGTGAGAGAAAGGGAGAGAAATTGTGCAATTTGGCTTAAAGCTTGGAAATTTTGGGGATTTAGCTCAAGAATTGACTAGAGCTTAGAAGATCAAAACCTCTAGGTGAGTAATTCTTGGATTATAGTTCGTAATTTTGTGTGTTCAAGCTAATTTGGTGATCAAGAGTAAGATTGAAATGAAATTGTGTTGGAATTGTTGAATTGAAGCTTAATATGTGCATGCATGTAAGAAATTACTGTGAAATTGCATGTTTGAGCACAAATGTGTATAATCCATATGTAATGTTAAAGGAAACTCATGTTTTGATCACCATTTGGGTTATCCAAGTTGAGAATGTGGCTAATTCATCACATGCATGTACAATTTGAGAAGATATGAGCTTGAATGCATGGATTTGTTATGTTGGTGTTGAGTTTGGCATATTTTGGGCCATGCATGTAGATAAATCAAGAAATTGAGCTTCATAATGTTATAATCTTGCATTGGTACCATGTTGGTATGATTATATTTGAGATTTGAGCCATTGCATGCAAGTAATGCAGCTGGAAAATCGAATTGGAGCTCAAGAACACAGTTCTGGGTTTTCCAGAATTTTGAGGTCCGCTCGAGCGGGGAACCTGACGCTCGAGCGGGAAATGCGTGCTCCCAGTACTTTTTGCAGACTTGATGTTCGCTCGAGCGGGGTAATTCACGCTCGAGCGGGGGAGCTATTTTGACAGGCTTTCCGCTCGAGCGTCCTATTTCACGCTCGAGCGTATTTTTGATGCAGGCCTATAGGGTCCGCTCGAGCGGGGAAGTCCACGCTCGAGCGGGGACCCTGTTTTCTGAAACTCTGAAAATGCATTCTGTGTTATATTTTTCCGTTCTCTTTCACTTGTAAGCACTCTTAGGCATGCATTGAGCATTGTAAATGAGTTAACAAGTTAAGAATAAAGCCTAAAGAGGAATATGTGAATTAGAGAACAGATTGAACTGTTAGTGACCCTTTTGTGTTCATGAAATATGTAGGGTCAAGCTCCAGGGCAAATCCACCAGCCGATCACTGTGAGTAATATCGATATTTGAATGATTGTGAATGTGAATGTCTAATTATTATTCCCTTATAAGCTTTATGAGTTGTTAATTGGGATTGTGGACAAAAGTCTGACAGGAACAAATGAATGGACCGAAGGCCATTTTGATAGAAATGAATGGGCCGAAGGCCGTTTTGACAGAAATGAATGGACCGAAGGTCGTTTTGATAGAAATGAGTGGACCGAAGGTCGCTTTGACATATATGAATGGACCTAAGGTCGTTTTGACATGAATGAGTGGGCCGAAGGCCGTTTTGGTATGAATGTATGGGCCGAAGGCCGTTTTGACGTAAACGAATGGGCCGAAGGCCATTTTGATAGAAACGAATGGGCCGAAGGCCGTTTTAACGTAAATGAACGGGCCGAAGGCCGTTTTGACATGAATGGAAATCTGAATGGGCCAAAGGCCAGAATGTCTGGAACTACAGTCACTTGATTTGAATTTCGTATAGTTATATATCTGTTAAATAGAAATAGGAATTGGGCCTAAGGCCGTTTGGAACGTGTTGTTCTACATTGTTATGTAACTTCTGTATTTGATTTGATATTATTCACTGGGCTTTCGCTCACGCTCATTCATATGTTTGTAGGTGAGCCAAGAGAAGTCCAGACCCAGCCTCAGTGAAGTCTGTATGGAACAACTAAGGGTTTGAGAGAGTCAGCCCTTGTGTCTCACGCACGAGACCCGTCTTCGCCTTTTGTTATGTATTTACATTTTGTCAGGTTGGCGAAGTTTTGTATATGTCTGCTTATAGTTTTTTTTGGGTTGACTTAGTTTTGGATGATCCTGTCTGTACAGAACCTATGTCACTATGTTTCTGTTGTGAGTTATTAACGTACATATGTATGGTTTGTTTTGATGTGCCATGTAAGCACAGCTCTATGGACAAAGTTTTAAATTTTGCTTCCCTTTTGGCCTCTTTACTCTGATGTGTTAAGTCTGTTTTGGTTTGAGGCCGTAGGTAATCTTAGGATTACTGGCCGGTTACGTCCTTAACCTATGGGGGCGGGTTCGGGTCGTGACAGGTATGGCCTGGAATGACAACTTCCAGCTGTCTACAGAAATATCTGTTGAAAACCACATTTGGCCAACCGGCCATCAAAGTGGCTGACCGACAGTCAAACTGGCCGGCCGGCCATCACATTTATAACACAGCCGGTGGCCTCAAGCCATGGCCAGTGGAGTATGGGGATGTCCCAAAAGCCATTCCCTGCCCTGCAAAGCAAAAACACAAGTGTTTGGTGCAAAACCAGACACAAAACGGTCGAGTCGAGAGATCCTGGGGCAAGGCGCGTAGCCGAGGCCTCCGGGAACTCAAGATGAACACAAACATGAATGATCACCGAGTGTTCAAACGGTGACGTCCAAGCCTTGAGGACGGTCAAAAATGGGGTGTCTACAGTTGCCCCTCTTTGACAGAACTTGGAAGTCAAGAAGTGACGTGAGTGAATGTCAAAGCCCAGAGATGACCCGTTGTTGACAAGGCCGAAGACTTGGACAAACAAAATATAGATGCAGTTGGTTGAACCCGCAGGCTGCCTACGTATCCCTTTGCAAGGAATCAAACCAGTGTAGTTCAGGGGCAGGATGCAAAATGATATGCAGGAAGACTTTGATAATTGGACTTATACGCCACGCGAAGCCGGTTTGAAAGTTGGACTTATACGCTACGCGAAGCCGGTTTGAAAGTTGGACTTATGCAAAAAAAGGAATTGCACCTTTAAAGGATTTAAGGTCTCCTAGACCCAAGAGTGCACAAGACAGTGCGAGTGATACAAAAACACAGTGTGCACAAGACAATGTGATGCACAAAACAATGTTAAGAAGATGCACAAAACAGTGCGATACAGGTTGGAATGCACAAGACAGTGCTAACAAGATGCACAAACAGTGCTATACAGGTGAGGTGCGCATGATAGCGCGATGCAATGCACTAACAAGTGCAGGTAAGGTACGCAAGATAGCGCGATAAAATGCAGGTAAAATGCAAGTAAAGTGCACAAAATAGTGCGATGCAATGCACTGACAAGTGCTACAAGCATTTTCTATGCAAGATAAGAGAGAGCATGTAATGAAATGCACAAGATAGTGCGATGCGCAAGAAAGCGCAAGTGTAAATTGCACAAAATAGTGCGATGCGCAAGAGAGCGTGAGTGATAAACTGCACAAAACAGTGCGATGCACAAGAAAGCACGAGTGATTTGAAATGCACAAGACAGTGCGATACGCTAAATAGGGCGATTGATCTTGAAATGCACAAGACAGTACGATACGCTAAACAGCGCGAGTGATTTGAAATGCACAAGAAAGTGTGATACGCTAAACAGCGCGATTGATTTTGAAATGCACAAGACAGTGCAATACGCTAAACAGCGCGATTGATTTTGAAATGCACAAGACAGTGCGATACGCTAAACAGCGCGAGTGATCTTGAAATGCACAAGACAGTGCGATACGCTAAAAAGCGCGAGTGATCTTGAAATGCACAAGACAGTGCGATACGCTAAACAACGCGAGTGATATGCAATGCACAAAATAGTGCGATACGCTAAACAGCGCGAGTGATATGCAATGCACAAAACAGTGCGATGCGCAAGAGAGCGTGAGTGATAAACTGCACAAAATAGTGCGATGCACAAGAAAGCGCGAGTGATAAACTGCACAAAACAGTGCGATACGCTAAACAGCACGATTGATCTTGAAATGCACTAAACAGTGCGATACACTAAACAGCGTGATTGATATGCAATGCACAAAATAGTGCAAGTGAGATACAACCACAAGATGCACAAGACAGTGCTAGTGAGATACAAAGTGTAAGTGCACAAGACAGTGCGAGTGAATGCATGTTCTATGCAAATGACGTGCATTTTCTATGCAAGAAACAGGAGCATATTCTATGCAATATTGAAAGCATATTCTATGCAGAATCGAAAGCAAGCATATTCTATGCATGAATCAGAAGCAATGCGTGGCACGCATGTAACAGAAGTGTATATAAAAGTGCACATTCTATGCAATGGAAGGGCATCAAACATGTACTCTGGTGCCTCCGATTTACCTTTCGGAGGACTTGGCAATACGCTCAGCTCAAAAGGGGACACCCTGTTTATATTGGCGAGAGATAATATCTGCATGTGAAACCCTCGGTTGCTGCTTGGACTGCCATTCTGACTTGAAGCAGGCTTACACTTGGGATCGAGATACACTCATACTCCAGAGAACTGGCGAGGCCTGAGAAGGTGCACCCGGAATGCAGTCTTGGAATTTGCCGAAGTTGAAACAGACTAAGATGCTCCAAATTTTCCCTCTTTTCTTTTGCTTTGCAGTCCGGAACCTATATAGCTTCAGATAGGTCCTTGTTCTACTGTTCTCACATGACCTGGGTTGAACCTTGCGGTTTATGAAAGAAAGAATCTAGTTTTGCATAATATGTGCAGAATGGCACAGCACTCTGAGCACAAAACGATTTTTTGAAAATGAGAAAAGGTTTCTCAACCGGGTATTGAGCCTACAACTGAACACAGCATACTATGACTCAACAAAAGTTACACGACCTAAACACATCAAGTAACACTCGAAAAAGACTCAAAACAAAAGTTGAGGTAAACAAAACAAAAGACACGACACACAGACGTGTTACAAACACAAGAGACCTTCTCAGTTCGCGAGGAGCCAGTTTCTCCGGGTAGTGTTTCCCACCCTTTTCTCATTTGTGATTCTCACATCACTCTGCCACTCAATCTCTGTTTTTCTGAAAAAGCCATTTTCTAACTTTTTCTCTCAACTCACATCTCTCTATTCTTCAATCTCTCATTTTTCATCCCTCCCCTGGGTGGTTGATGGATGAACAGGAAGTTACGGGCTCATGCCCCTAGCATCCTGCTAGATCCTTCTTCTTGTTCACAACAGTGAGTTTCTTCCACAGAGGGGTTGCGCTACAATTGGGTGTGTAGCAAATCTGCAGCTGACATCGGTTGACGATGCTCTTCTAGGGAGTTTGGACGTGATCAGATCTGCCCAGATGAGGGAATGGGATATCTTGTCCCATTCCGGTTCGTGCTTCGCACTTGGCTTGATACCTCATTGCTTGGAGGATGAGAGAACTTTCAGCTCTTTTGTGGTCAGCTTCAGTGGTGTCCATTTCTGGCGAATATGGTGCCCCTTTCGGCAAGTAGAATGCCCTTCCTGGCAAGTATGTTGACAACGGAAGAAAAACAGAACACCTGACTCAACTGTGCCCCTATTTCATCATTTTGACCATTTTTTGTTTTTGCTTTCTGCTAAAACAATTTTGACCGATATGAGAGTTAGATTAACATACTTGTTCGATTTTTTATTTGAAAATCATGCAAGTCAGGCTATGAGTACTGAAAATTTTCCTTTTTTGGGTCCAAGAAATGGTCCAGTTTTTTGGAAAAATGGAATAATTTTCGAGAGAATAGTCAACCTCAATAAAAATTCTCAAAAACTATTTTTTTGCAAACGATCAATGCTCAACGAGCACGGAACCTACTCTTGAGATGCGCAACTTCCGATCCGAAGGAAAATTGCCCCTTGCTTGAAAAGAGCTACACGGCAACGGAAAGTTGCCCCTTGTTTGAAAGGCACCACGACACACTGTATGGCAACGGGAAGTTGCCCCTTGTTTGGATAGCATCGCAGCGCAGCACATTGTAATCAGTCCTCAGAGTGACGATGACAACCGAACTCTCGGATACAGAGAAGGCAAAGATGATCAAAACCATTGCATGGACACAATCGAATTGGAGTGTTTTACGGCTGGACTTCAGAATGAAGTTGCCTACGTATCCCAAAGATGGGAATCAAGCCTCACGTAGTTCGGGGTTAAGGTACACTCGGGTATTTAACCTCTCCTTTTGCGCTCTAACTTTTGCCAAGGCCGCCCTTTTGGGTTTTCAACCTTGCGGGCTTTGTTCTTCTTTTCTTTTCAGTTCTTTTCATTTTTTTCATCTTTTCTTTTCTTTTCTTTCTTTTCTTTTTTTTTTTTTTGTTTTTCATCTTTTCTTCATTTCTTTTTTGTTCTTTGCATTTTTCTTCTTTTTCTTTTTTTGTTCTTTTTCTTTTTTTTCTTGCTCTAACTTTTGCCTGGGTCGCCCTTCCGAGTTTTCAACCCAGTGAGCCTCTCAAGGGTAAAAGTGTAGCTTTGTCCATGTCAAATGGTTTTAGGATCCTGAAGTCATCTGAATCCAGGAGAATGGCTGCTGTTCACTGACGATGCAGGAGTCCATCCAATCGGGGGCTAATTTTGCCCCTAGTGTTGCGGATAGGAACTCAGTTGTTTTTCAGCAAAAACTGTCTTTTTTCCTCCGTTCTAGGATTTGGCATTCTTACCGACCTTCTTTGATTTGTGAATGATCCATCTTCGGCTCTTCGAGCACATTTGAAATTCTTTTCCCCTAGTTCTAGGGGTGCTTCTGATCTAGCTTTGCAAGCTTCTTTTGATGACATCTGATCTTCTTGATCTGACTTTCCTGCCTCTTGTTCGAGGGCTGCTTTGAATCTGACCACACAGGCCTCACGTTGTAGTTGACCATTGAACATTTTGAATTTAAGTCCAAGGTTTGATAATGAGGGGTCGAGTCTTGAGGCTGAGAGCGATCCTAGGCTGCACAATCTCAAGAGTGATTCCACACAGGTCTTCGCAGGACAGCGCAAAACACTTTTTCTTTGAAATCTTTTAAGAAAGCGACTAGTCGCTCGCGCTGAAGACAGTGTGAGACCAATCTGGATCAAGCCAGGATCCTTCTCAGTACTCACATTAACAAGCATGATCTCGATCATTAAAGGCTTAGCATGCCTCTCTTTCTCTCAAATGATCAAATTTTTACAAAAACCCGAGGAATTCCTTCCTCTTCGTTTTCATCACAATGTTCAAAAATAGCTTTGAAAAAAACTTAGGTCAACGCAATGACTTAAAAGCACAGAGAAGCAGGTGAAATGCACTGTCGTTCCATTCGACTTTTTGGCACAACTGGCACAAGGCAGAAGTAAGCACAAAAGCATAAAAAAGACCATTGCTGTTTCATTCATAACTGTTGGTGTAATTGGCTCCATGGCAGAAACAGACTCAAAAGAAAGCGAAAAGACAAACACAAAACAAAATAGTGATGCCTGAGGTAACACCCCCGGAATCACCTGACTCTAACAAATAGGACTGACTCGATACAACAAGACAGACCTGACCGACTCAGCACAAAAAGACTGACCATATACAAAATAACAAAACTGACCCAATACCCAAGTCAGAAAGTACAAAAACTAGTGTTCGCACATTGCTCAAAATTGTGCGTGCCATACGCCACATCTGAAGTAAACTGAGCGCCGCCCGCAGGTGGTTCATCCCTCGATCACATCACATTATCCCCCAGGTTCACTGATCCAATGACGATAGACTTTGCTGAGTTGGTGCGACGATGACCTTATTGTCAATCAGATCTTGTATTTCGTGGTGAAGACGGAAACAACTATCAGTGACATGGCCGACTTGCTGATGAAAGGAACAGTACTTGGCCAGATCATGGGAGGCAGGAAGTCTATCTGGCAGTGGTCGAGGCTCCAGGGGTTTCAGATCCCCCTCTTTAATCAGGACCCTCAAGGCCGCTGATAAAGACATGTACAGTGGTGCGAACACCCTTTGGCCTCGAGGTGGGTGTTTTGAGGTTTGTGGAGTTTTGCTGGATGCACCAGTAAAGGGATTGGTAGGCGCTGACTGGGTTTGCTGATCTCTTCGGAGCGAGGGTTTAGAGCTGAAAGGAACATTCCCGGTACAACGGCCCTTCTCCCGGCTTGCCCTTTGATTCAGACTGCTCTCATTCTGAGTGGCGAAAATGTCGTCCACAGTTTTTGCAACAACTGCGAGTACTTGCTGTTTGTTCAGCCCTTCGGCTTTCAAAGCCACAATATCCCACTGAAGGTGTTCATGGGGACTAACGCTTGCCCCTGCTTTGTTCTTATCACTGGCCTCCACTTTGCTAAAAGATTGGCCTTCTCCCAATGCAGCCCGTCCTGAGGAGCCTTTTGACATGAACTCCCTGGTATGTGATGCGGTTGATGACGGAGCCAAAACTCCAAAGGCCAGATCTACCATAGTTCTCTGAAGATCTTCGATCATCCTCATCAGCTCAGAAGTAGTGGGTTCATGGGTTTGAGATAATTGGGGTTCAGATGCACCCATCATGCATAAGTCCATGCTTTCCGGGATAAACACCTCAGGCTTGGGTAGATGGGCCGGGGTGATGTATACGCTGGGGTCGTAAGGGACGGCCAGTGTGTGGATCAGATTGAGATGTGGATGAGGTACTTGGTCATTGGGGGCTGAAGGTGGAGTTATCGTCCGATTGTCGATGAGATTTTGGACCTCATGACGAAGGCGGTAGCAATGGTCGGTGCCATGACCGCGCTGCTGATGGTACATGCAGTACTTAAAGGGGTTATGCATGGCTGGAAGTGGGTCAAGCAGAGGTTGAAGATCGAGGGGTTTGAGATGCCCTCTTTCCATCAAGACTTTTAGTGCGCTAGTCAGGCTTATATAGAGGGAAGTGAAAGTTCTGCCCTGAGCTCGGGCTAAGCCGGCTGTTTGTAGGCTTGGTTTGGCAAAAGGGTTGGCTGTGGCGACTGCATTGATCTCGGTGGGTTTGGGAATGACGCTACTACCAGCATTGGTACTCCCTGCAATCGCCCTCCTTGTCGGTTCTCTTGTTCTGGGAATGATCCCGCTGTTGAACGCATTCTCGACCTGAACCCCCAGTTTATACAAAATTTTGAAAGTGAATAGTGGAGCGACTATCAACTTTTGCAACATATCATGCTCGAGGTTTCGCACCATCATTTGCACTTGATCCCTCTCAGAAGGGCGATCTGTCATCTGTGCTGCCTTTGCCCTCCACCTTGCAACAAATTCCACAAAAGACTCTGTTGGGTTTTGGCGGGTTGTTTCAAGCTCTTGCATGGTCATTTCAACTTGGGTATTGTAAGAATACTGATCGACAAAGGCCTCAGCCAATTCTTTCCAGTCTTGCTTCACTTTATCTTCCAACTTAGCGTACCAAGTGGCTGCTACACCCGACAGGGTTCTTCCATGCAGAGAGAGTTTCTGTGGCTTGGTCAGACCCATCAGCTTCAGGATATCCAAGAAAAGTCGGATATGTACTATTGGATCTCCAGACCCGTCGAAACGGTCAATATATGGCATTTTGAATCTGTCTGGGAGCCGAACGGCAGCCTCGGTGTGCCCATCCTCAATGTCAGGAATGGAGTTAAGGCCCTGTGCCTTTTTGAATTGTTTCTCAAGGTTCGCAATCTTCACTGCAATCGGATTGAGCTCATTAACATCAAGGGAATAAAGCCTCTCATTAGGCTGCACCAGGGGTCTGAACACCTGAGTTTAAGTCAACCTTTCTCGAGGATTCGGACACTGCAAATCTTCAACTGGCAGAAGTGGGTCAAAGTTTGGCTGGGGTCTCAAAGCTGGATGTGAGGCAGATGCCCCAGATGGACACTGCATTTCAATATTGGTCTCAGCCTGCATGACAGTTCCCTGATTTAACGCTGCTATCACGGCCACAAATTCTTCCGAACCCTGTGCCATCATGGTCTGCTGAGTCTGAACAAAGGTGATGTGACTGGCGACTGACGGATCAGATGGATCGGTGAGCCCTGACTGGCCTTTCTTTGCCTTGCCTCAGTGAAAGAACACTGGTTGCCCTTGAATTGAATTTCTGACCTAACAAAGTTTATCAGCACTAGTCCAATGTACCTGGGGGATATCGGAGCCTTCTAAAGCTATGGTTCCCAGACTACCTAGCAAAAGAGAAAACAGACAGCATCTCAGCCTGATTTTGCCAAAACAGATTTGAATCTTTACTGAATTCTGCCCTTGTAAACAGATACCCTCAGGTAAAACTGATTGCCCCAAAATACTGATGCCCGCAGGCCTGATACTCAGACTTGCAAACTGATACACACAACCTGTAGAGACACACTTTGACAGCACATAGCAAGCAAGTAAGAGCCAAAACACCCCTATGTTGGGGTAGGGTTTCCCTGTCCTATTTTGTCAGGAGCTAGGGTTTCACTACGCACGCAGCGGTTTCAAACAACCTATAATCGGGTAAGCAACCTGTCCTAGCTTGGAATGGTCACTATGGTTTCCGAATATGCACTAGGTCGAATGGTCGAAAAGGGTGCCTCGGTAAAACCGGGGTTTGTGTTCCCATACTGTCAGAGCCCACAACCAGTCAGCCTTATGGCATGCTTTGACAAAGTCAAGCCTCCGGTAAACCGTTCAGGAATGGCAGATGGCAAACACGGTGTCCTAGGCGCACCAATGCACATGCAATGCAAAGAGACACATAAATGAAATCAAAATAGGATATCACGAGTTCGAGTCAAGCTCTCTAAATCCCCAGCAGAGTCGCCAGAAACTGTAGATGCGCCCGTGGGCCTCACTACAGTTCGGACTCAATTTGTGTCACGGTCCTTAATCTGAACCAAAGAGTCCAAATCCGGCAAATCGTTTTGAGAAACAAATTTTTGAAAAGAAGTGCCAAACATGGACTGCTTTGCCAGATACAAAGTTGCCACCTAAATATTTTTTAAGGGGGAATTTAGGAAACCCTGACTCGGTGCTAAAGGCCACGTGTCCATCATCACCAAAGTTGCCTCGGCTCGGGAGCTTGGGTACGATTGGGGAAGGTCAGCTGTGAGCACCCCCTCTCGCCCGATCCGAAGATCGGCCTCTACTAACCGTGATATCCGTTTTTGAAAACGTTATGTGTTCTTATTCCATTTATTAGCCTAGAATTACTATGTTATGCGCATAGCAAACAAGTATAGACCAAATCGCCTAATTGGAACAAAACATTGCATGTTCGTTTTGAAGATGGTTTGTTACTCGCAAGTAAGTTAAAATGCAGGTTTTGCCACCCTCGAGTGGGCTTTTAGAAAAGATGGTTTCGCCACTATCTAGTGGGCTTAAAACTCACAGTTTTAATGCATTATTCCAATTTAGGTAATTCAATCTCCATCCACAGGCATTCGAGCAGTTATATCACATAAGCAGCTAGCCTCATGGTAATCATGTTGTTATGGCAACACTCACACGCATGCGGTATGCTAAAGCATAAATGCTTACCAAGTACTCCAAGCCAAAACAAGAACATGTTAGCAATCATGCATGATCCAAGTCCATGTTTAAATGCCTAATGCAACGCATATGGAATGTCACTAGAGTAGGCTCGGCTAGTCTATAAATGACATGTGAAAATGCACAAGTAGCATATATTCAAGTTAGATTTGAAATACTTATGCAGTTAGTATGATGCGCCGAGCCTGGTGCATGCAATACTGATGAATGATGCACGTATGCATAGCATAAGGTATGCTAAAGTAAACATGTCCTAATACTAACCATCAAAAGCAAGTAAGTAAAAGGGAGAAAGAAGTAGGGGTTGGAAGACATGCACACACGCACCCACACTTATTACAGATTTGCCCTCGCTCGGAGGGACCGAAACAATAATACAAGTTAATTAACCTACAAGCTAATTAAATATTACAGACCAATTAATTAATTAACAAATTAACTAATCTAATGAAAGCAGTAAACGGCCTTGGGAAGAGGGCCCAATGCAATGCGCGCTCGGTTCCACTCGGAAAGTCACTGCCATGCACGAGTTGCCTCTGCTTTGACTGTTCTGCTTCTCTGGAAATTGCATAACTCCCAAGGTTGCTTCTCTGAGTGTTTTGGAACACCACCAGCTGAGTGGGATCATCACCGGCCATTTAGAATGGTCATCAGCTAAACATTATGCTCTCAGCCAAACACTCTTTGCCGGTCGGCACTCAACACTGCCGGCCGGCCAAATCTTCCTGCAAAAACTGGTTTGGCAGCAGCAGAGGACAAAACATGGCATGGCAATGCATTTCAAGCAATGTATGCACCAATCACACCTCTTATCATAGTTATGACTCAAAGGGGTGTGCTCCTTGGTTCTCGGACCATCAATCACATATTTCGATGCATGATGGCCCAAGAGACCAAGTATGCATTTTGATTTCAAATGCAATGCACACACACACAAACAAAGGCCCAATCCCTATCACTGGATCAAGGGACAAGGCATGCATGCTAGATGGAATGCAACCTTGACATGCAAACTAGTATGCTATATGGTATGGAGGGGAGCATGCAAACATGCGATGTACACTAGGTACGCAACCTAAGCAAACAAGGCAAACAAGCATGTCACAACTATACAAGCTAATGAAGCATGCGAGATGTGATATAATCATGCAAGTGTGCAAGACATGCAAACATACTAGCAACTTGACCAAGGGAATGCATGTCGAATGCAAGTAATTTCAAGCATGCAACTCATGCAACCAAAACATGCAAATGTGGATTACTGCAACAACATTTGAATAGCATACAAAAGGTGGATTTGAACTGAATTAGGCAGCTCTCAACTAGGCCCAAAACAATGGCTAACATGCTCAAGAATGGAAGGACGAATGACATGCAAGCATTCATGCACACAGGGACTAACACCTAGGCATATAAGAACAACTCTCAAGCACACTTAAGAGGATGCAAACATGGGCTAATGGCATGCATTATAAGCTTTGAAAATCATGTTAAGAATGGTGCTAAACCAAGTAAACAAGGTAAGCATGGCATGCAACAATGGTCCAAGATTCAAGGCAAGCCCAAGGGGGATTGAACTACACTTAATGCAACCGCACACGGCATGAATTAAATGACCAAAACCGGAGTTTTAGCATGCTAAAACAAAGCCAAAAGACCACTTAGATGGCAACTAAATGACTTACACATGGAAGCATACACAATGACCAAACATGGAGCATAGGACACAACCTCTTGAAGCATCAAAGGGGCTATGAAATGCAGGCATACAAGCATGCTAAGAGAACTGAAATGATGCTATAAGTGGTGTCAAACCACTGAAAATGATGCAAGTAACGCACACTACACACTCACACACTTGGGACTAACAATCCAAGATGCAAAGGGACTATGCAATGCATGTCTTGGTCGACCAAAACAGCCAAGGATAGACCTTAAGCATGGCAAGACAAACATAAAAGCTTCATAGAGCTAGGCCTAAACATGCTTGAATAAGGGCTCAAAGCATAGGACATGTTAAGGCTGAAACAAGGCATGTATGCTAAGCAAGCATGGTGTACCAAAACCAACATACAACAATGCTATATTATGACATAATAAGCATGAAAATCAGTCAAGGCATGGTCAATACACACTCAAACTATATGCTCCCTCAAGAGGCTAAAAAAAATGGCCCTTTTCAAGGACAACAAGGAGAGGGGGTGGCCCTCTCCTTCCTAGGACCTTAAGGCACCATCCTCATCACTAAAATCCCTCAAGATTTCAGTGGTGAGGAGGCCCAAACACAATGGTCCCGGAGCTTAACCGAAATGGCACAAAACAAAGGCCAAACAAGCCTTAAGAGGGGTCAAACAACCCCAAATCTTAAAACACCCTTAACAAACTATTTAGAGCACTCAAAAAAAAGACTTTTCTATGTTATATGTTAAGCTCAAAAATAGTTGCAAATATGGCAAAACAAGCTATGAAAATAAGGCTTAAAAGAGGTAAAAGCTCACCCTTGAAGCACAGCAGCAAATCAGCAACTTTTGGACCAAGAAAAGGCTTCAAATCACCCCAAAAATCACCTTCAAGGACCTCAGCTCAATAAAGGGAGTAGAGAACTAGGTGTTTGTATGCAAAAGTGCAAAGAAAATGCACTTTTGAGCACAAACAAGCCCTAAACCTTAGAGAGAGAGGCAGAAAATGTAGAGAGAGAGAGATTTTTTTGCTCCAAGTTCTATATCTCTTTTCCCTCTTGTTCCTCTCCTATTTTCTTTTTTTTTAGAGAGCTTGATTGATATAGAAATATATCAATCTGCAGCTCCTCAGAGCTCCCACGTCCAGGCATGGGCTGGGGTATGGCCTGGAATGACAGCTGCCAGCTGTCTACAGAAATATCTGTTGAAAACCACATTTGGCCGGCCGGCCATCAAAGTGGCCGACCGGCAGTCAAATTGGTCGGCCGGTCATCACATTTGGCCGATGGCAACATAACACAGCCGGTGGCCTCAAGCCATGGCCGGTGGAGTGTGGGGATGTCCCAAAAGCCATTCCCTGCCCTCCAAAGCAAAAACACAAGTGTTTGGTGCAAAACCAGACACAAAACGGTCAAGTCGAGAGATCCTGGGGCAAGGCGCGTAGCCGAGGCCTCCGGGAACTCAAGACGAACACAAACATGGATGATCACCGAATGTTCAAGCGGTGACGTCCAAGCCTTGAGGACGGTCAAAAATGGGGTGTCTACAGTAATTCACCGAATAATTTACTATGAATTTACTTAGTAATTTATATAGAATTTACTCAGTAAATTACTAAGAGTTTATTGAGAATTTACTGAGAATTTGTTGAGTAATTTTTTAGGAGAATTTACTGTGAATTTAATGAGTAATTTACTCATAATTTATTGAGAATTTTCTTAGAATTTATTGAGTAATTCACCGATAATTAACTGAGTAATTTATAGAGAATTTATTGAAAATTTAACGGATAATTTATTGAGAATTTACAGAGTAATTTGCTGAGTAATGTTTTAAAAAAATTTCTGTGAATTTACTGAGTAATTTACCAAGAATTTATACAAAAATTTCTAAGAATTTACTCATAATTTACTGCGTAATTCACAAAAAAAATTCTAATGATTTTCTAAGAATTTACACAAAATTTTCTAATAATTTACTGAATAATTTTTTGAGAATTTTGCGTGTAATTTATTGAGAATTTTACTGAGTAATTTAATGAGAATTTACAGAGTAATTCACTCAGAATCTACCGATAATTTACTGAGTAATTTATTGAGAATTTACTGTGAATTGACTAAGAAATTTACTGATAAATTGTTAAGTTCTTCACTGGGTAATTTAGTTGGAAATTACTAAATAATTTATGGAGAATTTACTGAGTAAGTTACTAAGAATTTATTGATAATTTACTTAGACTTTATGGATTAATTTATTGAGAATTTAGTAAGTAATTTACTTAGAATTTATTGAATAATTTACCGAGAATTTATAAAGTAATTTACTGAAAATTTACAGGAAATTCACTAATTAATGTTCGAATAATTTATTGAGAATTAACAAAGTAATTCACGAATTTTTTTTTTCATAATTTTATGAGTAATTCACCAAGAATTTACACAGGATTTATTGAGAATTTTCTTAGAATTTGTTGAAAATTTTCTGAGCAATTTATTTATAATTTATTAAATAATTTACTGAAAATTTACAGATAATTTACAAAGTAATTTATAGAGAATTTATTGAAAACTTAACGAGTAATTTATTGAGAATTTACTACGAATTTATGGAGAAATTTGCTAAATAATTTACTAAGAAATTACTTTGAATTTACCAAGAATTTATATAGAATTTTCTTAGAATTTATTGAGTAATTTACTGATAATTTACTGATTAATTCACAAAAAAAAGTTCTTGTAATTTTTTGTGAATTTACTCAGAATTTTATGATAAATTACAAAGAATTTGATGAATACTTATAGAGAATTTTACGTGTAATTTACTGAGAAATTTCCTGAGTAATTTAGTGAGAATATACTACGTAATTTACTAAGTAATTTACAGAGAATTTACCAAAAATTTACTGAGTAATTTATAAAGAATTTATCGAGTAATTTACTGATAAATTACTGAATAATTCACTCATTAATTTACTTGTAATTTACTGAGTATTTAAGGAGTAATTTATTGAGAATTTACTCAGTAATTTATTTAGAATTTATTAAATAATTTACTAAGAATTTACAGATAATTTACTGCGTTATTTTCTTGGAATTTACAGAGTAATTTTCTAATAATTTACTAAGTAATTTACTAAGTAATTGACTCAGAATTTTTTGAGAACTTATCGATAATTAACCGAGTAATTTACAGAGAATTTATTGAGAATTTACCGAGTAATTTACTTAGTAATTTACAGATAAATTTAGTGAGTAATTCACCGAATAATTTACTATGGATTTACTTAGTAATTTATACAGAATTTACTCAGTAAATTACAAAGAGTTTGTTGAGAATTTACTAAGAATTTGTTGAGTAATTTTTTAGGAGCTTAGCAATCATTTCTGAAGCAATTTACTGAGTAATTTATTGAGAATTTACTGTGAATTTAATGAGTAATTTACTCATAATTTATTGAGAATTTTCTTAGAATTTATTGAGTAATTCACCGATAATTAACTGAATAATTTATAGAGAATTTATTGAAAATTTAACGGATAATTTATTGAGAATTTACAGCGTAATTTGCTGAGTAATGTTTTAAAAAATTTCTGTAAATTTACTGAGTAATTACCAAGAATTTATACAAAATTTTCTAAGAATTTACTCATAATTTACTGAGTAATTCCCAAAAAAATTTCTAATGATTTTTTAAGAATTTACACAGAATTTTCTAATAATTTACTAAGAATTTACTGAATAATTTTCTGAGAATTTTGCGTGTAATTTATTGAGAATTTTACTGAGTAATTTAACGAGAATTTACAAAGTAATTTACTAAGAATCTACCGATAATTTGCAGAGTAATTTATTGAGAATTTACTGCGAATTGACTAAGAAATTTACTGATAAATTGTTAAGTTCTTCACTGGGTAATTTAGTTGGAAATTACTAAATAATTTATTGAGAATTTACTAAGTAAGTTACTAAGAATTTATTGATAATTTACTTAGACTTTATGGATTAATTTATTGAGAATTCAGTAAGTAATTTACTTAGAATTTATTGAATAATTTACTGAGAATTTATAAAGTAATTTACTGAAAATTTATAAAGTAATTTACTGAAAATTTACAGGAAATTCACTAATTAATGTTCAAATAATTTACTGAGAATTAACAAAGTAATTCACGAATTTTTTTTTGATAATTTTATGAGTAATTTACCAAGAATTTATATAGAATTTATTGAGAATTTTCTTAGAATTTATTGAAAATTTTCTGAGCAATTTATTTACAATTTATTAAATAATTTACTGAAAATTTACAGATAATTTACAAAGTAATTTATAGAGAATTTATTGAAAACTTAACGAGTAATTTATTGAGAATTTACAACGAATTTATGGAGAAATTTGCTGAATAATTTACTAAGAAATTACTTTGAATTTACCAAGAATTTATATAGAATTTTCTGAGAATTTATTGAGCAATTTACTCATAATTTACTGATTAATTCACAAAAAAAAATTCTTGTAATTTTTTGTGAATTAACTCAGAATTTTCTGATGAATTACTAAGAATTTGATGAATAATTTATAGAGAATTTTACGTGTAATTTACTGAGAAATTTCCTGAGTAATTTAGTGAGAATTAACTGAGTAATTTACAGAGAATTTACCAATAATTTACTGAGTAATTTACAGAGAATTTAGCGAGTAATTTATTGATAAATTACTGAATAATTCACTCATTAATTTACTTGTAATTTACTGAGAATTTCACGAGTAATTTATTGAGAATTTACTAAGTAATTTATTTAGAATTTATTAAATAATTTACTAAGAATTTACAGATAATTTACTGCGTTATTTTCTTGGAATTTACAGAGTAATTTTCTAATAATTTACTGAGTAATTTACTAAGTAATTGACTCAGAATTTTTTGAGAATTTATCCATAACTAATGAGTAATTTACAGAGAATTTATTGAGAATTTACCGAGTAATTTTCTAGGAATTTACTTAGTAATTTACAGATAAATTTAGTGAGTAATTCACCGAATAATTTACTATGAATTTACTTAGTAATTTATTTAGAATTTACTCAGTAAATTACTAAGAGTTTATTGAGAATTTACTGAGAATTTATTGAGTAATTTTCTAAGAACTTACCAATCGTTTATGAAGCAATTTACTAAGTAATTTATTGAGAATTTACTGTGAACTTAATGAGTAATTTACTCATAATTTATTGAGAATTTTCTTAGAATTTATTGAGTAATTCACCGATAATTAACTGAGTAATTTATAGAGAATTTATTGAAAATTTAACGGATAATTTATTGAGAATTTACAGAGTAATTTGCTGAGTAATGTTTTAAAAAATTTCTGTGAATTTACTGAGTAATTTACCAAGAATTTATACAAAATTTTCTAAGAATTTACTCTTAATTTACTGAGTAATTCACAAAAAAATTTCTAATGATTTTCTAAGAATTTACACAAAATTTTCTAATAATTTACTGAATAATTTTCGGAGAATTTTGCATGTAATTTATTGAGAATTTTACTGAGTAATTTATTGAGAATTTACTGAGTAATTTACTAAGAATCTACCGATAATTTACTGAGTAATTTATTGAGAATTTACTGCGAATTGACTAAGAAATTTACTGATAAATTGTTAAATTTTTCACTGGATAATTTAGTTGGAAATTACTAAATAATTTATTGAGAATTTACTGAGTAAGTTACTAAGAATTTATTGATAATTTACTTAGACTTTATGGATTAATTTATTGAGAATTTACTAAGTAATTTACTTAGAATTTATTGAATAATTTACAGAGACTTTATAAAGTAATTTACTGAGAATTTACAGAAATTCACTAATTAATGTTCGAATAATTTACTGAGAATTAAAAAAGTAATTCACGAATTTTTTTTTGATAATTTTATGAGTAATTTACCAAGAATTTATACATAATTTATTGTGAATTTTCTTAGAATTTATTGAAAATTTTCTGAGCAATTTATTGAATAATTTACTAAAAATTTATAGATAACAAAGTAATTTATAGAGAATTTATTGAAAACTTAACGAGTAATTTATTGAGAATTTACTACGAATTTATGGAGTAATTTGCTGAATAATTTACTAAGAAATTACTTTGAATTTACCAAGAATTTATATAGAATTTTTTGAGAATTTATTGAGTAACTTACTCATAATTTACTGATTAATTCACAAAAAAAAAATTCTTGTAATTTTTTGTGAATTTACTCAGAATTTTCTGATAAATTACTAAGAACTTGCTGAATAATTTATAGAGAATTTTATGTGTAATTTACTGAGAAATTTCCTGAGTAATTTAGTGAGAATTTACTAAGTAATTTACTGGGTAATTTACAGAGAATTTATTGAGTAATTTACTGATAAATTACTCAATAATTCACTCATTAATTTACTTGTAATTCACTGAGAATTTAAGGAGTAATTTATTGAGAATTTATTAAATAATTTACTAACAATTTACAGATAATTTACTGCGTTATTTTCTTGGAATTTACAGAGTAATTTTCTAATAATTTACGGAGTAATTTACTAAGTAATTGACTCAGAATTTTTTGAGAACTTATCGATAATTAACTGAGTAATTTACAGAGAATTTATTGAGAATTTACCGAGTAATTTACTGAGAATTTACTTAGTAATTTACAGATAAATTTAGTGAGTAATTCACCGAATAATTTACTATGAATTTACTTAGTAATTTATTTAGAATTTACTCAGTAAATTACTAAGAGTATATTGATAATTTACTGAGAATTTGTTGAGTAATTTTCTAGGAACTTACCAATCATTTATGAAGCAATTTACTGAGTAATTTATTGAGAATTTACTGTGAACTTAATGAGTAATTTACTCATAATTTATTGAGAATTTTCTTAGAATTTATTGAGTAATTCACTGATAATTAACTGATTAATTTATAGAGAATTTATTGAAAATTTAACGGATAATTTATTGAGAATTTACAGCATAATTTGCTGAGTAATGTTTTAAAAAATTTCTGTGAATTTACTGAGTAATTTACCAAGAGTTTATACAAAACATTTTAAGAATTTACTCATAATTTACTCAGTAATTCAGTAAAAAATTTATATGATTTTCTAAGAATTTACACAGAATTTTCTAATAATTTACTGAATAATTTTCTGAGAATTTTGCGTGTAATTTATTGAGAATTTTACGGAGTAATTTAATGAGAATTACTGAGTAATTTACTAAGAATCTACCGATAATTTACTGAGTAATTTATTGAGAATTTACTGCGAATTGACTAAGAAATTTACTGATAAATTATTAAGTTCTTCACTGGGTAATTTAGTTGGAAATTACTAAATAATTTATTGAGAATTTACTGAGTAAGTTACTAAGAATTTATTGATAATTTACTTAGACTTTATGGATTAATTTATTGAGAATTTAGTAAGTAATTTACTTAGAATTTATTGAATAATTTACTGAGAATTTATAAAGTAATTTACTGAGAATTTATAGGAAATTCAGTAATTAATGTTCGAATAATTTACTAAGAATTAACAAAGTAATTCACGAATTTTTTTTTTTTTGATAATTTTATGAGTAATTCACCAAGAATTTACACAAAATTTATTGAGAATTTTGTGAGAATTTATTGAAAATTTTCTAAGCCATTTATTAACAATTTATTAAATAATTTACTGAAAATTTACAGATAATTTACAAAGTAATTTATAGATAATTTATTGAAAACTTAACGAGTAATTTATTGAGAATTTACTACGAATTTATGGAGTAATTTCCTAAATAATTTACTAAGAAATTATTTTGAATTTACCAAGAATTCATATAGAATTTTCTGAGAATTTATTGAGTAATTTACTCATAATTTACTGATTAATTCACAAAAAAAAATTCTTGTAATTTTTTGTGAATTTACTCAGAATTTTCTGATAAATTACTAAGAATTTGCTGAATAATTTATAGAGAATTTTACGTGTAATTTACTGAGAAATTACTTGAGTAATTTAGTGAGAATTTACTAAGTAATTTACAGAGAATTTACCAATAATTTACTGAGTAATTTATAGAGAATTTATCTAGTAATATACTGATAAATTACTGGATGATTCACTCATTAATTTACTTGTAATTTACTGAGAATTTAAGCAGTAATTTATTGAGAATTTACTCAGTAATTTATTTAGAATTTATTAAATAATTTACTAAGAATTTACAGATAATTTACTGCGTTATTTTCTTGGAATTTACAGAGTAATTTTCTAATAATTTACTAAGTAATTGACTCAGAATTTTTTGAGAATTTATCCACAATTATCTGAGTAATTTATAGAGAATTTATTGAGAATTTACCGAGTAATTTACTGAGAATTTACTTAGTAATTTACAGATAAATTTAGTGAGTAATTCACCGAATAATTTACTATAAATTTACTTAGTAATTTATTTAGAATTTACTCAGTAAATTACTAAGAGTTTATTGAGAATTTACTAAGAATTTGTTGAGTAATTTTCTAAGAACTTACTAATCATTTATGAAGCAATTTACTGAGTAATTTATTGAGAATTTACTGTGAACTTAATGAGTAATTTACTCATAATTTATTGAGAATTTTCTTAGAATTTATTGAGTAATTCACCGATAATTAACTGAGTAATTTATAGAGAATTTATTGAAAATTTAACGGATAATTTATTGAGAATTTACAGAGTAATTTGCTGAGTAATGTTTTAAAAAATTTTTGTGAATTTACTGAGTAATTTACCAAGAATTTATACAAAATTTTCTAAGAATTTACTCATAATTTACTGAGTAATTCACAAAAAAATTTATATGATTTTCTAAGAATTTACACAGAATTTTTTAATAATTTACTGAATAATTTTCTGAGAATTTTGCGTGTAATTTATTGAGAATTTTACTGAGTAATTTACTAAGAATCTACAGATAATTTACTGAGTAATTGATTGAGAATTTACTGCGAATTGACTAAGAAATTTACTGATAAATTGTTAAGTTCTTCACTGGGTAATTTTGTTGGAAATTACTAAGTTATTTATTGAGAATTTACTGAGTAAGTTACTAAAAATTTATTGATATTTTACTTAGACTTTATGGATTAATTTATTGAAAATTTAGTAAGTAATTTACTGCGAATTTATAAAGTAATTTACTGAGAATTTATAGGAAATTCTCTAATTAATGTTCGAATAATTTACTGAGAATTAACAAAGTAATTCACGATTTTTTTTTTTTGATAATTTTATGAGTAATTCACCAAGAATTTATACAGAATTTATTGACAATTTTCTTAGAATTTATTGAAAATTTTCTGAGCAATTTATTTACAATTTATTAAATAATTTACTGAAAATTTACAGATAATTTACAAAGTAATTTATAGATAATTTATTGAAAACTTAACGAGTAATTTATTGAGAATTTACTACGAATTTATGGAGTAATTTGCTGAATAATTTACTAAGAAATTATTTTGAATTTACCAAGAATTTATGTAGAATTTTCTGAGAATTTATTGAGTAATTTACTCATAATTTACTGATTAATTCACACAAAAAAATTCCTGTAATTTTTTGTGAATTTACTCAGAATTTTCTGATAAATTACTAAGAATTTGCTGAATAATTTATAGAGTATTTTACGTGTAATTTACTGAGAAATTTCCTGAGTAATTTAGTGAGAATTTACTAAGTAATTTACTAAGTAATTTATAGAGAATTTACCAATAATTTACTGAGTAATTTAAAGAGAATTTATCTTGTAATTTACTGAAAAATTACTGAATGATTCACTCATTAATTTACTTGTAATTTACTGAGAATTTAAGGAGTAATTTATTGAGAATTTACTCAGTAATTTATTTAGAATTTATTAAATAATTTACTAAGAATTTACAGATAATTTACTGCGTTATTTTCTTGGAATTAACAGAGTAATTTTCTAATAATTTACTGAGTAATTTACTAAGTAATTGACGTAGAATTTTTTGAGAATTTATCCATAATTAACTGAGTAATTTACAGAGAATTTATTGAGAATTTACCGAGTAATTTTCTAGGAATTTACTTAGTAATTTACAGATAAATTTAGTGAGTAATTCACCGAATAATTTACTCTGAATTTACTTAGTAATTTATTTAGAATTTACTCAGTAAATTACTAAGAGTTTATTGAGAATTTACTAAGAATTTGTTGAGTAATTTTCTAGGAACTTACCAATCATTTATAAAGCAATTTACTGAGTAATTTATTGAGAATTTACTATGAACTTAATGAGTAATTTACTCATAATTTATTGAGAATTTTCTTAGAATTTATTGAGTAATTCACCGATAATTAACTGAGTAATTTATAGAGAATTAATTAAAATTTAACGGATAATTTATTTAGAATTTACAGAGTAATTTGCTGAGTAATGTTTTAAAAAATTTCTGTGAATTTACTGAGTAATTTACCAAGAATTTATACCAAATTTTCTAAGAATTTACTCATAATTTATTGAGTAATTCACAAAAAAATTTCTAATGATTTTCTAAGAATTTACACAGAATTTTCTAATAATTTACTGAATAATTTTCTGAGAATTTTGCGTGTAATTTATTGAGAATTTTACTGAGTAATTTAATGTGAATTTACTGAGTAATTTACTAAGAATCTATCGATAATTTACGGAGTAATTTATTGAGAATTTACTGCGAATTGACTAAGAAATTTACTGATAAATTGTTAAGTTCTTCACTGGGTAAATTAGCTGGAAATTGCTAAGTAATTTATTGAGAATTTACTGAGTAAGTTACTAAGAATTTATTGATAATTTACTTAGAATTATGGATTAATTTATTGAGAATTTAGTAAGTAATTTACTGAGAATTTATAGGAAATTCACTAATTAATGTTCGAATAATTTACTGAGAATTAACAAAGTAATTCACGAATTTTTTTTTTTTGATAATTTTATGAGTAATTCACCAAGAATTTATATAGAATTTATTGAGAATTTTCTTAGAATTTTTTGAAAATTTTCTGAGCAATTTATTTACAATTTATTAAATAATTTACTGAAAATTTAATGATAATTTACAAAGTAATTTTTAGAGAATTTATTGAAAACTGAACGAGTAATTTATTGAGAATTTACTACGAATTTATGGAGTAATTTGCTGAATAATTTACTAAGAAATTACTTTGAATTTGCCAAGAATTTATATAGAATTTTCCGAGAATTTATTGAGTAATTTACTCATAATTTACTGATTAATTCACACAAAAAAATTCTTCTAATTTTTTGTGAATTTACTCAGAATTTTCTGATAAATTACTAAGAATTTGCTGAATAATTTATAGAGAATTTTACGTGTAATTTACTAAGAGATTTCCTGAGTAATTTAGTGAGAATTTACTAAGTAATTTACAGAGAATTTACCAATAATTTACTGAGTAATTTACAGAGAATTTATCTAGTAATTTACTGAAAAATTACTGAATGATTCACTCATTAATTTACTTGTAATTTACTGAGAATTTAAGCAGTAATTTATTGAGAATTTACTCAGTAATTTATTTAGAATTTATTAAATAATTTACTAAGAATTTACAGATAATTTACTGCGTTATTTTCTTGGAATTTACAGAGTAATTTTCTAATAATTTACTGAGTAATTTACTAAGTAATTGACTCAGAATTTTTTGAGAATTTATCCATAATTAACTGAGTAATTTAGAGAAAATTTATTGAGAATTTACCGAATAATTTACTGGGAATTTACTTGGTAATTTACAGATAAATTTAGTGAGTAATTCACCGAATAATTTACTATGAATTTACTTAGTAATTTATTTAGAATTTACTTAGTAAATTACTAAGAGTTTATTGAGAATTTACTGAGAATTTGTTGAGTAATTTTCTAGGAACTTACCAATCATTTATGAAGCAATTTACTGAGTAATTTATTGAGAATTTACTGTGAACTTAATGAGTAATTTACTCATAATTTATTGGGAATTTTCTTAGAATTTATTGAGTAATTCACCGATAATTAACTGAGTAATTTATAGAGAATTTATTGAAAATTTAACGGATAATTTATTGAGAATTTGCAGAGTAATTTGCAGAGTAATGTTTTAAAAAATTTCTGTGAATTTACTGAGTAATTTACCAAGAATTTATACAAAATTTTCTGAGAATTTACTCATAATTTATTGAGTAATTCACAAAAAAAAATCTAACGATTTTCTAGGAATTTACACATAATTTTCTAATAATTTGCTAAGAATTTACTGAATAATTTTCTAAGAATTTTTCGTGTAATTTATTGAGAATTTTACTGATTAATTTAATGAGAATTTACTGAGTAATTTACTAAGAATCTACCGATAATTTACTGAGTAATTTATTGAGAATTTACTTCGAATTGACTAATAAATTTACTGATAAATTGTTAAGTTCTTCACTGGGTAATTTAGTTGGAAATTACTAAATAATTTATTGAGAATTTACTGAGTAAGTTACAAAGAATTTATTGATAATTTACTTAGACTTTATGGATTAATTTATTGAGAATTTACTAAGTAATTTACTTAGAATTTATTGAATAATTTACTGAGAATTTATAAAGTAATTTACTGAGAATTTATAAAGTAATTTACTGAGAATTTACAGGAAATTCACTAATTAATGTTCTAATAATTTACTGAGAATTAACAAAGTAATTCACGATTTTTTTTTTGATAATTTCATGAGTAATTTACCAAGAATTTATACCGAATTTATTGAGAATTTTCTCAGAATTTATTGAAAATTTTCTGAGCAATTTATTTACAATTTATTAAATACTTTACTGAAAATTTACAGATAATTTACAAAGTAATTTATAGAGAATTTATTGAAAACTTAACGAGTAATTTATTGAGAATTTACTACGAATTTATGGAGAAATTTGCTGAATAATTTACTAAGAAATTGCTTTGAATTTACCAAGAATTTATATAGAATTTTCTGAGAATTTATTGATTAATTTACTCATAATTTACTGATTAATTCACAAAAAAAATTGTTGTAATTTTTTGTGAATTTACTCAAAATTTTCTGATAAATTACTAAGAATTTGCTGAATAATTCATAGAGAATTTTACATGTAATTTATTGAGAAATTTCCTGAGTAATTTATTGAGAATTTACTAAGTAATTTACTGAGTAATTTACAGAGAATTTACAAATAATTTACTGAGTAATTTACAGAGAATTTATCGAGTAATTTACTGATAAATTACTGAATAATTCACTCATTAATTTACTTGTAATTTACTGAGAATTTAAGGAGTAATTTATTTAGAATTTATTAAATAATTTACAAAGAATTTACTGCGTTGTTTTCTTGGAATTTACAGAGTAATTTTCTAATAATTTACTGAGTAATTTACTAAGTAATTGACTCAGAATTTTTTGAGAACTTATCGATAATTAACTGAGTAATTTACAGAGAATTTATTGAGAATTTACCGAGTAATTTACTGGGAATTTACTTAGTAATTTACAGATAAATTTAGTGAGTAATTCACCGAATAATTTACTATGAATTTACTTAGTAATTTATTTAGAATTTACTTAGTAAATTACTAAGAGTTTATTGAGAATTTACTGAGAATTTGTTGAGTAATTTTCTAGGAACTTACCAATCATTTATGAAGCAATTTACTGAGTAATTTATTGAGAATTTACTGTGAACTTAATGAGTAATTTACTCATAATTTATTGAGAATTTTCTTAGAATTTATTGAGTAATTCACCGATAATTAACTGAGTAATTTATAGAGAATTTATTGAAAATTTAACGGATAATTTATTGAGAATTTACAGAGTAATTTGCTGAGTAATGTTTTAAAAAAATACTTTGAATTTACTAAGTAATTTACCAAGAATTTATACAAAATTTTCTAAGAATTTACTCATAATTTACTGTGTAATTCACAAAAAAATTTCTGATGATTTTCTAAGAATTTACACTGAATTTTCTAATAATTTACTGAATAATTTTCTGAGAATTTTGCGTGTAATTTATTGAGAATTTTACTGAGTAATTTAATGAGAATTTACTGAGTAATTTACTAAGAATCTATCGATAATTTTCTAAGTAATTTATTGAGAATTTACTACGAATTGGCTAAAAAATTTACTGATAAATTGTTAAGTTCTTCACTGGGTAATTTAGTTGGAAATTACTAAATAATTTATTGAGAATTTACTGAGTAAGTTACTAAGAATTTATTGATAATTTACTTAGACTTTATGGATTAATTTATTGAGAATTTACTAAGTAATTTACTTAGAATTTATTGAATAATTTACTGAGAATTTATAAAGTAATTTACTGAGAATTTACAGGAAATTCACTAATTAATGTTCGAATAATTTACTGAGAATTAACAAAGTAATTCACAAATTTTTTTTTTTGATAATTTTATGAGTAATTTACCAAGAATTTATACATAATTTATTCAGAATTTTCTTAGAATTTATTGAAAATTTTCTGAGCAATTTATTTACAATTTATTAAATAATTTACTGAAAATTTACAGATAATTTACAAAGTAATTTATAGAGAATTTATTGAAAACTTAACGAGTAATTTATTGAGAATTTACTACGAATTTATGGAGAAATTTGCTGAATAATTTACTAAGAAATTACTTTGAATTTAACAAGAATTTATATAGAATTTTCTGAGAATTTATTGAGTAATTTACTCATAATTTACTGATTAATTCACAAAAAAAATTTCTTGTAATTTTTTGTGAATTTACTCAGAATTTTCTGATAAATTACTAAGAATTTGCTGAATAATTTATAGAGAATTTTACGTGTAATTTACTGAGAAATTTCCTATGTAATTTAGTGAGAATTTACTAAGTAATTTACTGAGTAATTTACAGAGAATTTATTGAGTAATTTACTGATAAATTACTGAATAATTCACTCATTAATTTACTTGTAATTCACTGAGAATTTAAGGAGTAATTTATTGAGAATTTACTCAATAATTTATTTGGAATTTATTAAATAATTTACTAAGAATTTACAGATAATTTACTGCGTTATTTTCTTGGAATTTACAGAGTAATTTTCTAATAATTTACTGAGTAATTTACTAAGTAATTTGTAACAACCCTCATTTCAACTTAGTCATACTTGCATACAATTATGAATGATCTTGTTTTGGTATGTGCATTTGCAAATCTAGTCTTGTTTTGCTCGAATGTTGCTTGCATGCTTTGTTCTTGCCTGGTGTGTTGCCGAGGTTATCTTGAGCCTAGACACCTAGGAACCTTTCCGCACTTAGAACTATCTTGGAACCCCACCGGTTGACCTCCATCTTTAACCCGGCATATTGGCCGAGATGTCACCATCTAGGCCGAGATACGCGTCGCCTAGGCCGAGATGTGTATCATCTAGGCCGAGATGTTAATATCTAGGCGTTCTAGATCCTTGATCCTTGCATTAGTGATTTTGTTCCTAGATTGGTATGACCTAGACCGAGGTGTGGCACATCTAGGCCAAGGTGTGGCACAGCTTAGTCCAGTGTTGTCCTTTCAAGCCGATGTCCTTGCCCCTTGATTGCCGGAATGTTGTTGTTAGCCGATGTCATTACTTGCCGGTGTGTTCTTGCCGTCTAGCTTGTTGAATACACTTTGTCTTGGTCTTGTCTTGTCAAGTCAGTCACCTTTTTGAGTAGAGCCTATCAGCCGATGCCACGTGTCCCAGCAGAGGGATTAAGTCAGTGACTGTCGGGAGAAACATATCATTTTGTAACAAATCTTGCTTTTGGAGAGAGAAACTCTAGGAAGAATGAGGAGAAGTTTTGAGTAAGAAAGTGAACTTCCAAGCTTGATCGTTGGAGCTTGAGCCGTTAGATTCGAGTTTTGAGGTTGGAATCTTAACCTACTCTTGTTGTTCTTATTGATTATCTAGTTGCATTGCACGATCAAACCTGTTCTGCACGCCATTCATCGATTTAAAGTTGATTTTAGAAAGAGAAAATGGTTTTCATGTGTTCTTGAAGAAAAGCCTCGTTTGATCCGAAAGTTTGCATTAAGGCTCGTGTTTTTGTGTTCGTTTTGATAAGATCCTTGAGTATGGGTACCCAGGTCCATGTTTTTGAATTCATAGCATGAAATCTCAACTTTCGAAATAGCAAGTTTTGATCTTTGCATTCACCTTCCTCATGTTCATGTTCTTCATGCTCATGTTCTTCATGTTTATTGAGAGGGAAACCCAGATTTTTTCCGACTTCGCTTTTGAATGTGGCTATCGAGGCCACACCTCGGCAAGGAGGTGTAGGACCTCGGCCAAGACCTGGTGGTTGCCCAGCATGTTTTCCCGAGATAAGAAACTGTGTTTTGTTTCGATTTGACTTAGTCTTTGAAGAATGCCGAGGTCATTTGCTTGCATGCTAGACTTGTTTTGAGAAGTGCATTCAATAGACTTTGCCATGTGTTTGTAGGACTTGGACTTGCCTCGACCCCGACGTTTGCAGGACTAAGTGAGTGGTATTTTTAATAAAGCTATGTTGTACGCTTTGATAAAGACTTTGCTTTGCTTTGTTCTAAAAGTATTTGTTAAGCATGAGTAATTGTCCCTGTTTTGTATATCAAGCATGATCTTGTTTTGATGACCTTCTCGAAAAGTCCCTTGTGCTGGAGGACTCTAAACTTTCGCAGCACATCTCGTTTTGGGAGTCCCTTGTGCTGGAGGACTCTAAACTTTCGCAGCACATCTTGTCTTGAAAGTCCCTTGTGCTAGAGGACTCTAAACTTTCGCAGCACATCTTGTCTTGAAAGTCCCCTGTGCTGGAGGACTCTAAGCTTTCGCAGTACTCTCGTGTTAAAGGGCAACGGGCCTTTGTAACATAGGTCCCTTGTGCTAGAGGACTCTAAACTTTTGTAGCACCCTTGTTTGAGATGCTTCTCTTGCTTTGTCTTGTTTTGCCACTGACGGTTTACCGCGTGGATGTGTTTTTCGAAACATCATCATTTGTAATATGTGATGCTAGAAAGTATCCCTTGAAGCTTTGAAGATTTGTTAGATGGGCGAGGTCCACCCCTTGTTATATAAAGTTTGGACTTGTATTGTTTTGAAAGGACTTCGGCTATTATTCATGCAAACCCTTTATTACTTATACCATTCACTGAGTATCCAAGCTTACCCTCTCTATATATATATGTAGGTGATGAACAAGAAGGCGGTGACGCCTAGATGTGATTCTAGAGCTTATTTTGGATTTTGATTATATCGACTTAACCTGTATATACGTCGGCAGTCTTGAAAACTATGCTTCTCGATTTGTAATACTTGTATGTTGCATACGTCAGCTTGAGAAGCCTTTTGATCAAGACGTATGTTTCGTATGTATGTTACGTCGGCAATGGGGATGTCGGCAATCTGGCAGACTTCGTTCCTTGACCTGTAGTTCGTACATTTTGTTTGTGTCGGCTTGTGAAGCCCTTTGTTAATATGTAAGATGTAATTTGTACTTTGCTTCCTTTGTAATTAAGTTGTAACCCATATGAAGATGGTTGCTATTTCATTTGACTTATGCACAGCTCTTATGGACTAATCTGATTGTATGTATCGCTTTCGTACTTGTGAGCCCCATATATTTATACTCTGTTGTGTGTGAATTTTGAAAGTTGGCCTTTGGTAATGTCGGATTACTGGCCATCACGGCACCAAACTACTAGGGGCGGTTTGGGGTCGTGACATAATTGACTCAGAATTTTTTGAGAACTTATCGATAATTAACCGGGTAATTTACAGAGAATTTATTGAGAATTTACCGAATAATTTACTGTGAATTTACTTAGTAATTTATAGATAAATTTAGTGAGTAATTCACCGAATAATTTACTATGAATTTACTTAGTAATTCATATAGAATTTACTCAGTAAATTACTAAGAGTTTATTGAGAATTTACTGAGAATTTGTTGAGTAATTTTTTAGGAGCTTAGCAATCAATTCTCCTAGCATTTTTGCAGACATGGTTCCCGCTCGAGTGGGGGAATTTGACGCTCGAGTGGGGAGCTATGTAGACAGGCAGTACGCTCGAGCAGCCGAGTTCACGCTCGAGCTAGAATTGAAGGCAACCAGTACTTTTGCAGACCTAAGGGTCCGCTCGAGCGGGGAAGTCCACGCTCGAGCGGGGACCCTGTTTTCTAAGATTCTATTTTTGCATGCTGAGTTCTGTTTTCCGTTCTCTTTCAGTTGTAAGCACTCTTAGGCATATGGTAAGCATTGTAAATGAGCTAATGAAATGTGAATTAAGCCTAAAGAGAGATATGTGAATTAAAGAACGGATTGAACTGTTAGTGACCCTTTTGTGCTCATGAAATGTGTAGGGTCAAGTTCCAGGGCAAATCCACAAGCCGATCACTGTGAGTAATATCGATATTCGAATATTTGTGAATGTCCAATTGTTATTTCCTTTAAGCTTTATGAGTTGCTATTCGGAATTGTGGACGGGAGTCCGATATGAATAAACATAAATGAATGGGCCGAAGGCCGTTTTGACATAAATGAATATCGATATTACTCATGAAATGTGTAGGGTCAAGTTCCAGGGCAAATCCACAAGCCGATCACTGTGAGTAATATCGATATTTGAATATTTGTGAATGTCCAATTGTTATTTCCTTTAAGCTTTATGAGTTGCTATTCGGAATTGTGGACGAGAGTCCGATATGAATAAACATAAATGAATGGGCCAAAGGCCGTTTTGACATAAATGAATGGGCCAAAGGCCGTTTTGATACAAATGAATGGGCCAAAGGCCGTTTTGACATAAATGAATGGGCCAAAGGCCGTTTTGACATAAATGAATGGGCCGAAGGCCGTTTTGACGTAGATGGAAATCAGAATGGGCCAAAGGCCAATATGTTTAGAACTACAGTCACTTGATCTAAACTCTGTATAAATGTACCTATTGTTTATATGACTTCTGTCTTTGATATTATTCACTGGGCTATCGCTCACGCTCATTCATGTGTTTGTAGATGAGCCAAGGGAAGTCCAAACCCAGCCCCAGTGAAGTCTGCTGGGGAAAAACCAAGTTTTGAGGAAGTCAGCCTTACGTCTCACTCTTGAGACCTATCCTTGCCTTTTGCTATGTAATTACATTTTGTCTTGCCGGCAAGGACTTTATGTATGTCTATAAATAGTCTGTCATAGGTTGACTCGTTTTGGATGATCCTGTCTGTAATGAATTTTGTGGAACTGTACTTTTGATGTGGGTTATTAACGTATCTGAGTATGGTCTGTTTGATGTGCATATAAGCACGGCTCTATGGACAAAGTTTTTAAATTTTTGCTTCCGTTTGGCCCATTTACTCTGACAAGTCATCTTGTTTCGGTTTGAGGCCGTAGGTAATCACGGGATTACTAGCCGGTCATGTCCTTAACCCATAGGGGCAGGTTCGGGTCGTGACATTTACAGAGTAATTTTCTAATAATTTACTGAGTAATTTACTAAGTAATTGACTCAGAATTTTTTGAGAACTTATTGATAATTAACTGAGTAATTTACAGAGAATTTATTGAGAATTTACCGAGTAATTTACTGGGAATTTACTTAGTAATTTACAGATAAATTTAGTGAGTAATTCACCGAATAATTTACTATGAATTTACTTAGTAATTTATTTAGAATTTACTCAGTAAATTACTAAGAGTTTATTGAGAATTTACTGAGAATTTGTTGAGTAATTTTCTAGGAACTTACCAATCATTTATGAAGCAATTTACTGACTAATTTATTGAGAATTTACTGTGAACTTAATGAGTAATTTACTCATAATTTATTGAGAATTTTCTTAGAATTTATGAGTAATTTACCAAGAATTTATACAGAATTTATTCAGAATTTTCTTAGAATTTATTGAAAATTTTCTGAGCAATTTATTTACAATTTATTAAATAATTTACTGAAAATTTACAGATAATTTACAAAGTAATTTATAGAGAATTTATTGAAAACTTAACGAGTAATTTATTGAGAATTTACTACGAATTTATGGAGTAATTTGCTGAATAATTTACTAAGAAATTACTTTGAATTTACCAAGAATTTATATAGAATTTTCTTAGAATTTATTGAGTAATTTACTGATAATTTACTGATTAATTCACACAAAAAAATTCTTGTAATTTTTTGTGAATTTACTCAGAATTTTATGATAAATTACAAAGAATTTGATGAATACTTATAGAGAATTTTACGTGTAATTTACTGAGAAATTTCCTGAGTAATTTAGTGAGAAGTTACTACGTAATTTACTGAGTAATTTACAGAGAATTTACCAATAATTTATTGAGTAATTTATAGAGAATTTATCGAGTAATTTACTGATAAATTACTGAATAATTCACTCATTAATTTACTTGTAATTTACTGAGTATTTAAGGAGTAATTTGTTGAGAATTTACTCAGTAATTTATTTAGAATTTATTAAATAATTTACTAAGAATTTATAGATAATTTATTGCGTTATTTTCTTGGAATTTACTGAGTAATTTACTAAGTAATTGACTCAGAATTTTTTGAGAACTTATCGATAATTAACCAAGTAATTTACAAAGAATTTACCGAGTAATTTAATGGGAATTTACATAGTAATTTACAAATAAATTTGGTGAGTAATTCACCGAATAATTTACTTAGTAATTTATATAGAATTTACTCAGTAAATTACTAAGAGTTTACTGAGAATTTACTGAGAATTTGTTGAGTAATTTTCTAGGAACATACCAATCATTTATGAAGCAATTTACTGAGTAATTTGCTGAGAATTTATTGTGAATTTAATGAGTAATTACTCATTAAATTTATTGAGAATTTTCTTAGAATTTATTGAGTAATTCACCGATAATTAACTCAGTAATTTATAGAGAATTTATTGAAAATTTAACGGATAATTTATTGAGAATTTACAGAGTAATTTGCTGAGTAATGTTTTAAAAAATTTCTGTGAATTTACTGAGTAATTTACCAAGAATTTATACAAAATTTTCTGAGAATTTACTCATAATTTACTGAGTAATTCCCAAAAAAATTTCTAATGATTTTCTAAGAATTTACACAGAATTTTCTAATAATTTACTAAGAATTTACTGAATAATTTTTTGAGAATTTTGCGTGTAATTTATTGAGAATTTTACTGAGTAATTTAATGACAATTTACAGAGTAATTTACTTAGATTCTACCGATAATTTACTGAGTAATTTATTGAGAATTTACTGCGAATTGACTAAGAAATTTACTAATAAATTGTTAAGTTCTTCACTGGGTAATTTAGTTGGAAATTACTAAATAATTTATTGAGAATTTACTAAGTAAGTTACTAAGAATTTATTGATAATTTACTTAGACTTTATGGATTAATTTATTGAGAATTTAGTAAGTAATTTACTTAGAATTTATTGAATAATTTACTGAGAATTTATAAAGTAATTTACTGAGAATTTATAAAGTAATTTACTAAAAATTTACAGGAAATTCACTAATTAATGTTCGAATAATTTACTAAGAATTAACAAAGTAATTCACAAATTTTTTTTCGATAATTTTATGAGTAATTTACCAAGAATTTATACATAATTTATTGAGAATTTTCTTTGAATTTATTGAAAATTTTCTGAGCAATTTATTTACAATTTATTAAATAATTTACTGAAAATTTACAGATAATTTACAGAGTAATTTATAGAGAATTCATTGAAAACTTAACGAGTAATTTATTGAGAATTTACTATGAATTTATCAAGAAATTTGCTGAATAATTTACCAAGAAATTACTTTGAATTTACCAAGAATTTATATAGAATTATATAAGAATTTATTGAGTAATTTACTCATAATTTACTGATTAATTCACAAAAAAAATTCTTGTAATTCTTTGTGAATTTACTCAGAATTTTCTGATAAATTACTAAGAATTTGCTGAATAATTTATAGAGAATTTTACGTGTAATTTACTGAGAAATTTCCTGACTAATTTGGTGAGAATTTACTAAGTAATTTACTGAGTAATTTACAGAGAATTTACCAATAATTTACTGAGTAATTTACAGAGAATTTATCGAGTAATTTACTGATAAATTACTGAATAATTCACTCATTAATTTACTTGTAATTTGCTGAGAATTTTCAGGAGTAATTTATTGAGAATTTACTCAGTAATTTATTTAGAATTTATTAAATAATTTACTAAGAATTTACAGATAATTTACTGCGTTATTTTCTTGGAATTTACGGAGTAATTTTCTAATAATTTACTGAGTAATTTACTAAGTAATTGACTCAGAATTTTTTGAGAACTTATCGATAATTAACTGAGTAATTTACAGAGAATTTATTGAGAATTTACCGAGTAATTTACTGGGAATTTACTTAGTAATTTACAGAAAAATTTAGTGAGTAATTCACCGAATAATTTACTATGAATTTACTTAGTAATTTATTTAGAATTTACTCAGTAAATTTCTAAGAGTTTATTGAGAATTTACTGAAAATTTGTTGAGTAATTTTCTAGGAACTTACCAATCATTTATGAAGCAATTTACTGAGCAATTTATTTAGAATTTACTGTGAACTTAATGAGAAATTTACTCATAATTTATTGAGAATTTTCTTAGAATTTATTGAATAATTCACCGATAATTAACAGAGTAATTTATAGAGAATTTATTGAAAATTTAACGGATAATTTATTGAGAATTTATAGAGTAATTTGCTGAGTAATGTTTTAAAAAATTTCTGTGAATTTACTGAGTAATTTACCAAGAATTTATACCAAATTTTCTGAGAATTTACTCATAATTTACTGAGTAATTCCCAAAAAAAATTCTAATGATTTTATAAGAATTTACACAGAATTTTCTAATAATTTACTAAGAATTTACTGAATAATTTTCTGAGAATTTTGCATGTAATTTATTGAGAATTTTACTGAGTAATTTAATCAGAATTTACAGAGTAATTTACTAAGAATCTACTGATAATTTATTGAGTAATTAATTGAGAATTTACTGCGAATTGACTAAGAAATTTACTGATAAATTGTTAAGTTCTTCACTGGGTAATTCAGTTGGAAATTACTAAATAGTTTATTGAGAATTTACTGAGTAAGTTACTAAGAATTTATTTGTCACGACCCCAAACCGCCCCTAGTAGTTTGGTGCCGTGATGGCCAGTAATCCGTAATTACCGAAGGCCAACTTTCAAAACTAAACACAATCAGAGTATAATAAACGGGGCTCACAAATGCGGAAGTAATAAATCAAAATGGAAGTGGTCCATAAGAGCTGTGCATAGATCAAATGCAATGTCAATCATCTTACAACTTGAATACAACAAAGCAAAATACATGTTACATCTTGATCAAAAGACTTCTCGAGCCGACATATACAAAATACAATAATTACAAGCCAAGAAGCATGATTTTCAAGATTCGCCGACATGAATACAAAATAAAGCCGACATAAGCACGGGTCCAAAACAAGCTTTCAAAACAGTCTAGGCGTCGCCGACGTCCTGCTCATCACCTACATATATATAGAGAGGGTGAGCTTGGATACTCAGTGAATGGTACTAATAATAAAGGTTTGCATGAATATAGCCGGAGTCTTTCAAAACAAAACACATCAAAGCTTTATTGAACGGGGGATGAACCGTATTCATCTGGCGGATGTCACAAGTCTCAAGGGGTGCTTACTAACATCGGCACAACAAGGGATGAACCGTATTCATCATTCAAATCTCACAAGTATCGAGGGGTGCTTACTAACATCGGCACAACAAGGGACTGCACGATCCGTAATCGATCAGTCAATGGTACTGCGAAAGTTTATAGTCCTCCAGCACAAGGGACTTGTGTTACTTAGGCCCGTAGCCCGATCTAACAAGGACCGTATCCTTTTATACTTAGTACTGCGAAAGTTTAGAGTCCTCCAGCACAAGGGACTTTCCAAGGGTAACATCAAAACAGGGCTATTCATTCATGCTTAGCAAATACTCTCGTCAAAACAAAACAAAGCAAGATTTATCAAAAACAAGTGTAACATAGCTTTATTAGAAATACCACTCACCTAGTTCTTCAGGTGTAGACTCAAAGCAAGGATCAAGGTCCTACAATCACATGGCAACCACATTCTCAAAACGAGCTTTATATGCATGCAAATGATCTCGGCATCCTTGCGAGATCCAAGTCGATAACAAATCAAAACATGCGGGGAGTTTAAACACTGCTCCCGTCTCATGAAAACACACTGGGTACCGTCCAGGTCTATGCCGAGGTCCCACACATCCTTGCCGAGGTGTGGTCCCGCTGGCCTCAACCAAAAGCAGAGTCGGGGAAACCTGGCTTCCCCTTTGAAGCATATGAAGAATATGATCAACATGATCATGAGAAAGACGAATGCACGATCAAAACTTGTTACAAAATCTGAGATTCATGCCATGAGTTCAAAACATGGACCTGGGTACCCACACAAGAAAGTCATGCAAGAACAAACACAAAATCATGGCTTCCGTTCCAAACTTTCGGATCAAAACGAGGCTCTCTTCAAGAACACATGAAAACCATTTTCTCTTTTTTTAAAACCAACCTCAAATCGGTGCATGACATGCAAAACAAATCCGATCATGCAATGCAGTTAGATAATCAATAACAACAATCAACGTAGATCAAGATTCTAACCTCAAAACTCGAATCCAATGGTTCAAACCACGAAGATCAAGCTTGGAAGACTTGCTCTCACTCAAGAACTTCTCTTCCTCCTCTCTAGAGCTTCTCTCTCTCAAACAAAGATTTGAGACCAAAATGATTTGTTCTAAGTCTGCCGGCTGTCTTAACAACTAGCTCGGACACGTGGCGCTACCGGGTTGGCTCAGCTCAAAAGGTGATTGATTGATAAGACAAGTCTCTGACAAAGCGTACACAGCAAGCTGGGTAAGACACATCGGCAATAGATGACATCGGCTCAAATCAAGGATCCGGCAACAGGATAACAAAGACATCGGCTAGGGAGGACGACGCTTGACTAAGCTGTGCCACACCTTGGCCGGGGTGTGCCACATCTCGGCCTAGGCCGTACCTGCCCAAGGGCAAGGTTCGCGGAATACAAAACATCTCGGCAATAAATGCCCGAGGTGAAGGTGGGGGTTGACCAAGGTCTAAAAACAGTTCTAAGTACGAAGGTTCAAGGCGAACTAAGCTCAAGATGACCTCGGCTACACACACACACACCGAACAAGGAACAAACTACGCAAGCAATACAAACAAAACAAGGCAAGCAAATCCTTCAAAACAACATGACAAGGCAAGATCATGCAGGAATGTATGCAATTATGACATGAGTAAGGTGAGGGTTGTTACATTATTGATAATTTACTTAGACTTTATGGATTAATTTGTTGAGAATTTACTAAGTAATTTACTTAGAATTTATTGAATAATTTACTGAGAATTTATAAAGTAATTTACTGAAAATTTACCGGAAATTCACTAATTAATGTTCGAATAATTTACTGAGAATTAACAAAGTAATTCATGAATTTTTTTTTGATAATTTTATGAGTAATTTACCAAAAATTTATACAGAATTTATTGAGAATTTTCATAGAATTTATTGAAAATTTTCTGAGCAATTTATTTACAATTTATTAAATAATTTACTAAAAATTTACAGATAATTTACAAAGAAATTTATAGAGAATTTATTGAAAACTTAACGAGTTATTTATTCAGAATTTACTACGAGTTATTTAATAATTTGCTGAATAATTTGATAAGAAATTACTTTGAATTTACCAAGAATTTATATAGAATTTTCTTAGAATTTATTAAGTAATTTTCTGATTAATTCACAAAAAAAATTCTTGTAATTTTTTTTAAATTTACTCAGAATTTTATGATAAATTACAAAGAATTTGATGAATACTTATAGAGAATTTTACGTGTAATTTACTAAGAAATTTCCTGAGTAATTTAGTGAGAATATACTGCGTAATTTACTAAGTAATTTACAGAGAATTTACCAATAATTTACTGAGTAATTTATAGAGAATTTATCGAGTAATTTCCTGATAAATTACTGAATAATTAACTCATTAATTTACTTGTAATTTACTAAGTATTTAAGGAGTAATTTATTGAGAATTTACTCAGTAATTTATTTAGAATTTATTAAATAATTTACTAAGAATTTACAGATAATTTACTGCGTTATTTTCTTGGAATTTACAGATTAATTTTCTAATAATTTACTGAGTAATTTACTAAGTAATTTACTAAGTAATTGACTCAGAATTTTTTGAGAACTTATCGATAATTAACCGAGTAATTTACTGAGAATTTATTGAGAATTTACCGAGTAATTTACTGGGAATTTACTTAGTAATTTACAGATAAATTTAGTGAGTAATTCACCGAATAATTTACTATGAATTTACTTAGTAATTTATATAGAATTTACTCAGTAAATTACTAAGAGTTTATTGAGAATTTACTGAGAATTTGTTGAGTAATTTTTTAGGAGCTTAGCAATCATTTATGAAGCAATTTACTGAGTAATTTATTGAGAATTTACTATGAATTTAATGAGTAATTTACTCATAATTTATTGAGAATTTTCTTAGAATTTATTGAGTAATTCACTGATAATTAACTGAATAATTTTTAGAGAATTTATTGAAAATTTAACGGATAATTTATTGAGAATTTACAGAGTAATTTGCTGAGTAATGTTTTAAAAAATTTCTGTGAATTTACTGAGTAATTTACCAAGAATTTATACAAAGTTTTTTGAGAATTTACTCATAATTTACTGAGTAATTCCCAAAAAAATTTCTAATGATTTTCTAAGAATTTACACAGAATTTTCTAATAATTTACTAAGAATTTACTGAATAATTTTTTGAGAATTTTGCGTGTAATTTACTGAGAATTTTACTAAGTAATTTAATGAGAATTTACAGAGTAATTTACTTAGAATCTACCGATAATTTACTGAGTAATTTATTGAGAATTTACTGAGTAAGTTACTAAGAATTTATTGATAATTTACTTAGATTTTATGGATTAATTTATTGAGAATATAGTAACTAATTTACTTAGAATTTATTGAATAATTTACTGAGAATTTATAAAGTAATTTACTAAGAATTTATAAAGTAATTTACTAAAAATTTACAAGAAATTCACTAATTAATGTTCGAATAATTTACTGAGAATTAACAAAGTAATTCACGAATTTTTTTTTGATAATTTTATGAGTAATTTACCAAGAATTTATACATAATTTGTTGAGAATTTTCTTAGAATTTATTGACAATTTTCTGAGCAATTTATTTACAATTTATTAAATAATTTACTGAAAATTTACAGATAATTTACAAAGTAATTTATAAAGAATTTATTGAAAACTTAACGAGTAATTTATTGAGAATTTACTACGAATTTATGGAGAAATTTGCTGAATAATTTACTAAGAAATTTCTTTGAATTTACCAAGAATTTATATAGAATTTTCTGAGAATTTATTGAGTAATTTACTCATAATTTACTGATTAATTCACAAAAAAAAAATTCTTGTAATTTTTTGTGAATTTACTTAGAATTTTCTAGTAAATTACTAAGAATTTGCTGAATAATTTATAGAGAATTTTAGGTGTAATTTCCTGAGAAATTTCCTGAGTAATTTAGTGAGAATTTACTAAGTAATTTACTGAGTAATTTACAGAGAATTTACCAATAATTTACTGAGTAATTTACAGAGAATTTATCGAGTAATTTACTGATAAATTACTGAATAATTCACTCATTAATTTACTTGTAATTTACTGAGTATTTAGGGAGTAATTTATTGAGAATTTACTCAGTAATTTATTTAGAATTTATTAAATAATTTACTAAGAATATACAGATAATTTACTGCGTTATTTTCTTGGAATTTACAGAGTAATTTTCTAATAATTTACTGAGTAATTTGCTAAGTAATTGACTCAGAATTTTTTGAGAACTTATCGATAATTAACTGAGTAATTTACAGAGAATTTATTGAGAATTTACCGAGTAAATTACTAGGAATTTACTTTGTAATTTACAGATAAATTTAGTGAGTAATTCACCAAATAATTTACTATGAATTTACTTAGTAATTTATTTAGAATTTGCTCAGTAAATTACTAAGAGTTTATTGAGAATTTACTGAAAATTTGTTGAGTAATTTTCTAGGAACTTACCAATCATTTATGAAGCAATTTACTGAGTAATTTATTGAGAATTTACTGTGAACTTAATGAGTAATTTACTCATAATTTATTGAATAATTCACCGATAATTAACTGAGTAATTTATGGAGAATTTATTGAAAATTTAACGGATAATTTATTGAGAATTTACAGAGTAATTTGCTGAGTAATGTTTTTAAAAATTTCTGTGAATTTACTAAGTAATTTACCAAGAATTTATACAAAATTTTCTGAGAATTTACTCATAATTTATTGAGTAATTTACAAAAAAAATTCTAATGACTTTCTAGGAATTTACACAAAATTTTCTAATAATTTACTGAATAATTTTCTGAGAATTTTGCGTGTAATTTATTGAGAATTTTACTGAGTAATTTATTGAGAATTTACAGAGTAATTTACAAAGAATCTACCGATAATTTAATGAGTAATTAATTGAGAATTTACTGCGAATAAGAAATTTACTGATAAATATTTAAGTTCTTCATTGGGTAATTTAGTTGGAAATTACTAAATAATTTATTGAGAATTTACTGAGTAAGTTACTGAGAATTTATTGATAATTTACTTAGACTTTATGGATTAATTTATTGAGAATTTAGTAAGCAATTTACTTAAAATTTATTGAATAATTTACCGAGAATTTATAAAGTAATTTGCTGAGAATTTATAATGTAATTTGCTGAAAATTTACAGGAAATTCACTAATTAATGTTCGAATAATTTACTGAGAATTAACAAAGTAATTCCTGAATTTTTTTTTGATAATTTTATGAGTAATTTACCAAGAATTTATACAGAATTTATTGAGAATTTTCTTACAATTTATTGAAAAATTTCTGAGCAATTTATTTGCAATTTATTAAATAATTTGCTGAAAATTTACAGATAATTTACAAAGTAATTTATAGAGAATTTATTGAAAAGTTAACGAGTAATTTATTGAGAATTTACTACGAATTTATGGAGTAATTTGCTGAATAATTTACTAAGAAATTACTTTGAATTTACCAAGAATTTATATTGAATTTTCTAAGAATTTATTGAGTAATTTACTCCTAATTTACAGATTAATTCACACAAAAAAAATTCTAGTAATTTTTTGTGAATTTACTCAGAATTTTATGATAAATTACTAAGAATTTGCTGAATAATTTATAGAGAATTTTACGTGTAATTTACTGAGAAATTTCCTGAGTAATTTAGTGAGAATTTACTAAGTAATTTACTGAGTAATTTACAGAGAATTTACCAATAATTTACTGAGTAATTTACAGAGAATTTATCGAGTAATTTACTGATAAATTAGTGAATAATTCACTAATTAATTTACTTGTAATTTACTGAGAATTTAAGGAGTAATTTATTGAGAATTTACTCAGTAATTTATTTAGAATTTATTAAATAATTTACTAAGAATTTATAGATAATTTACTGCGTTATTTTCTTGGAATTTACAGAGTAATTTTCTAATAATTTACTGAGTAATTTACTAAGTAATTGACTCAGAATTTTTTGAGAACTTATCGATAATTAACTAAGTAATTTACAGAGAATTTATTGAGAATTTACCGAGTAATTTACTGGGAATTTACTTTGTAATTTACAGATAAATTTAGTGAGTAATTCACCGAATAATTTACTATGAATTTACTTAGTAATTTATTTAGAATTTACTCAGTAAATTACTAAGAGTTTATTGAGAATTTACTGAGAATTTGTTGAGTAATTTTCTAGGAACTTACCAATCATTTATGAAGCAATTTACTGAGTAATTTATTGAGAATTTACTATGAACTTAATGAGTAATTTACTCATAATTTATTGAGAATTTTCTTAGAGTTTATTGAATAATTCACCGATAATTAACTGTGTAATTTATGGAGAATTTAGTGAAAATTTAATGGATAATTTATTGAGAATTTACAGAGTAATTTGCTGAGTAATGTTTTAAAAAATTTATGTGAATTTACTAAGTAATTTACCAAGAATTTATACAAAATTTTCTAAGAATTTACTCATAATTTACTGTGTAATTCACAAAAAAATTTCTAATGATTTTCTAAGAATTTACACTGAATTTTCTAATAATTTACTGAATAATTTTCTGAGAATTTTGCGTGTAATTTATTGAGAATTTTACTGAGTAATTTAATGAGAATTTATTGAGTAATTTACTAAGAATCTATCGATAATTTACTAAGTAATTTATTGAGAATTTACTACGAATTGGCTAAGAAATTTACTGATAAATTGTTAAGTTCTTCACTGGGTAATTTAGTTGGAAATTACTAAATAATTTATTGAGAATTTACTGAGTAAGTTACTAAGAATTTATTGATAATTTACTTAGACTTTATGGATTAATTTATTGAGAATTTACTAAGTAATTTACTTAGAATTTATTGAATAATTTACTGAGAATTTATAAAGTAATTTACTGAGAATTTACAGGAAATTCACTAATTAATGTTCGAATAATTTACTGAGAATTAACAAAGTAATTCACGACTTTTTTTTTTTATAATTTTATGAGTAATTTACCAAGAATTTATACATAATTTATTGAGAATTTTCTTAGAATTTATTGAAAATTTTCTGAGCAATTTATTTACAATTTATTAAATAATTTACTGAAAATTTACAAATAATTTACAAAGTAATTTATAGAGAATTTATTGAAAACTTAACGAGTAATTTATTGAGAATTTACTACGAATTTATGGAGAAATTTGCTGAATAATTTACTAAGAAATTACTTTGAATTTACCAAGAATTTATATTGAATTTTCTGAGAATTTATTGAGTAATTTACTCATAATTTACTGATTAATTCACAAAAAAAATTTCTTGTAATTTTTTGTGAATTTACTCAGAATTTTTTGATAAATTACTAAGAATTTGCTGAATAATTTATAGAGAATTTTACGTGTAATTTACTGAGAAATTTCCTGAGTAATTTAGTGAGAATTTACTAAGTAATATACTGAGTAATTTACAGAGAATTTACCAATAATTTACTGAGTAATTTACAGAGAATTTATCGAGTAATTTACTGATAAATTACTGAATAATTCACTCATTAATTTACTTGTAATTTACTGAGAATTTAAGGAGTAATTTATTGAGAATTTACTCAGTAATTTATTTAGAATTTATTAAATAATTTACTAAGAATTTACAGATAATTTACTGCGTTATTTTCTTAGAATTTACAGAGTAATTTACTAAGTAATTGACTTAGAATTTTTTGAGAACTTATCGATAATTAACTGAGTAATTTACAGAGAATTTATTGAGAATTTACCGAGTAATTTACTGGGAATTTACTTAGTAATTTACAGATAAATTTAGTGAGTAATTCACCAAATAATTTACTATGAATTTACTTAGTAATTTATTTAGAATTTACTCAGTAAATTACAAAGAGTTTATTGAGAATTTACTGAGAATTTGTTGAGTAATTTTCTAGGAACTTACCAATCATTTATGAAGCAATTTATTGAGTAATTTATTGAGAATTTACTGTGAACTTAATGAGTAATTTACTCATAATTTATTGAGAATTTTCTTAGAATTTGTTGAATAATTCACCGATAATTAACTGAGTAATTTTTGGAGAATTTAGTGAAAATTTAACGGATAATTTATTGAGAATTTACAGAGTAATTTGCTAAGTAATGTTTTAAAAAATTTCTGTGAATTTACTGAGTAATTTACCAATAATTTATACAAAATTTTCTAAGAATTTACTCATAATTTACTGAGCAATTCACAAAAAAAATTCTAATGATTTTCTAAGAATTTACACAGAATTTTCTAATAATTTACTAAATAATTTCTGAGAATTTTGCATGTAATTTATTGACAATTTTACAGAGTAATTTACTAAGGGTGTGTTTGGTAACGTTTACGTTTTCAGTTTATATTTACAAAAATTTTATAAACTGGTTTTTGTTTATTTTTTGTTTATTTTTAGGAAAACATAAACTACAAACGCGTTTGGTAATTGACAAAATATTTAAAAAAATTTAAATATATAAAAAAGAGTGAGAAATGACAAGTAGCGGCAAGTGACGGCGGAAGACGGTGGTGGAAAGTGGTGACGGTGGGTGGTGGGTAGCTGGTGGTGGTGGCGGGTGGGTGGTGGTGGTTGGTGGGTGGGTGACGGTGGCGGGTGGTGGGTGGTAGTGAGTGGGAGGTGGTGGTGGTGGTGGTGGTGGCGGGTGGTGGGTGGCGGATGGCGGGTGGTGGGTGGTAAGTGGCCGATGGTGGGTAGCGGGTGGTGGTAGTGGGTGGATGGGTGACGGTGGCGGGTGGTAGGTAGTAGCGAGTAGGTGGTGGTGGTGGTGGTGGTGGCGGGTGGGTGGCAGATGGCGGGTGATGGATGGCGGGTGGTAGTGGGTGGGTGGTGATGGTGGGTGGGTGGGTGGGTGGGTGGTGGTGGTGGTGGTGGTGGTGGCGGCGAGTTGTGAGTGGCAGATGGCGGGTGGTGGTGGGTGGCGGGTAGGTGGTGGGTGGTGAGTGGCCGATGGCAGGTGGTGGTGGATAACAGGTAGGTGGCAGGTGGTGGTGGTGGGTAAGTGGGTAACGGTGGCGGGTGGTGAGTGGTAGCGAGTGGATGGCGGCGGTGGCGGGTGGGTGGCGGATGGCGGGTGGTAGTGGGTGGTGGCGGGTGGGTGGTGATGGTGGGTTGGTAGGTGGGTGGGTGATGGTGGCGAGTGATGGGTGGTAGCGAGTGGGTGGTGGTGGCGGCGGGTGGTGGTAGCAAGTGGGTGGCGGATGGCGGGTAGATGACGGGTGGTGGTGGTAGTGGTGGGTGGGTGGGTGACGGTGGCGGGTGGTAGGTGGTAGCAAGTGGGTGGTGGTGGTGGGTGGTGGTGGTGGGTGGTAGGTGGGTGGTAGGTGGTGGTCGCAGGTGGGTAGCGGGTGGTAAGTGGTAGCAAGTGGGTGGTGGTGGTAGTGGGTGGTGGGTGGTGGTGGCAGGTGGGTGGCGGGTGGGTAGTGGGTGATGGTGGTGGTGGTGGTGGTGGTGGTGGGTGGCTGGTGGTGGCAGGTGGTGAATGGTGGTGGCAGGTGGGTAGTGAGTGGTGGTGGCAAGTAAGTGGCGGGTGGTGGTGGCGGGCGGTGAATGGTAATGGCAGGTGGTGGGTGGTGGCAGGTGGATGACAAGTGGGTGGTGGTGGTGGTGGTGGTGGTGGCAGCGACGAGGGGTGGCTGGTGGTGGCGAGTGGGTGGCAGGTGGGTGGCGGTGGCTTGTAGTGGCTGGTGGTAGCAGGTGGGTGGTGAGTGGTGGTGGCAGGTGGTGGTGGAGGGTGGGTGGTGGTGGCGGAAGACGGTGATGGAAAATGGTGGCGGGTGGTGGCTAATGTTGGGTGATAAAAAAAAAAAACTGAAAACTCAAAATGAAAACACATTTTTTGTGTTTTCATTTTTTGGCCTAATTTATAAACTGAGACCACTGATTTATAAATCAAAAATTTTACCAAACAGGTTTTTATTTGAGTTTTTTAAATTTTTGTAAATATAAACAGAAAACTGAAAACGTAAGTGTTACCAAACGGCACCTAAGAATCTACCGATAATTTACTGAGTAATTTATTGAGAATTTACTGCGAATTGACTAAGAAATTTACTGATAAATTGTTAAGTTCTTCACTGGGTAATTTAGTTGGAAATTACTAAATCATTTACTGAAAATTTACTGAGTAAGTTACTAAGAATTTATTGATAATTTACTTAGACTTTATGGATTAATTTATTGTGAATATAGTAAGTAATTTACTTAGAATTTATTGAATAATTTACCCAGAATTTATAAAGTAATTTACTGAAAATTTACAGGAAATTCACTAATTAATGTTCGAATAATTTACTGAGAATTAACAATGTAATTCACGAATTTTTTTTTGATAATTTTATGAGTAATTTACCAAGAATTTATACATAATTTATTGAGAATTTTCTTAGAATTTATTGAAAATTTTCTGTGCAATTTATTTACAATTTATTAAATAATTTAATGAAAATTTACAGATAATTTACAAAGTAATTTATAGAGAATTTGTTGAAAAATTAACGATTAATTTATTGAAAATTTACTACGAATTTATGGAGAAATTTGCTGAATAATTTACTAAGAAATTACTTTGAATTTACCAAGAATTTATATTGAATTTTCTGAGAATTTATTGAGTAATTTACTCATAATTTACTGATTAATTCACAAAAAAAAATTCTTGTAATTTTTTGTGAATTTACTCAGAATTTTATGATAAATTACTAAGAATTTGCTGAATAATTTATAGAGAATTTTACGTGTAATTTACTGAGAAATTTCTTGAGTAATTTAGTAAGTAATTTACTGATTAATTTACAGAGAATTTACCAATAGTTTACTGAGTAATTTACAGAGAATTTATCGAGTAATTTTTTGATAAATTACTCATTAATTTACTTGTAATTTACTGAGAATTTAAGGAGTAATTTATTGAGAATTTACTCAGTAATTTATTTAGAATTTATTAAATAATTTACTATGAATTTACAGATAATTTACTGCGTTGTTTTCTTGGAATTTACAGAGTAATTTTCTAATAATTTACTGAGTAATTTCCTAAGTAATTGACTCAGAATTTTTTGAGAACTTATTGATAATTAACTGAGTAATTTACAGAGAATTTATTGAGAATTTACCGAGTAATTTACTGAGAATTTACTTAGTAATTTACAGATAAATTTAGTGAGTAATTCACTGAATAATTTACTATGAATTCACTTAGTAATTTATTTAGCATTTACTCAGTAAATTACAAAGAGTTTATTGAGAATTTACTCAGAATTTTCAGATAAATTACTAAGAATTTGCTGCATGATTTATAGAGAATTTTACGTGTAATTTACTGAGAAATTTCCTGAGTAATTTAGTGAGAATTTACTAAGTAATTTATAGAGAATTTACCAATAATTTACTGAGTAATTTACTGAGAATTGATCTAGTAATTTACTGATAAATTACTGAATGATTCACTCATTAATTTACTTGTAATTTACTGAGAATTTAAGCAGTAATTTATTGAGAATTTACTCAGTAATTTATTTAGAATTTATGAAATAATTTACTAAGAATTTACAGAGTAATTTTCTAATAATTTACTGAGTAATTTACTAAGTAATTGACTCAGAATTTTTTGAGAATTTATCCATAATTAACTGAGAAATTTACAGAGAATTTATTGAGAATTTACCGAGTAATTTACTGGGAATTTACTTAGTAATTTACAGATAAATTTAGTGAGTAATTCACCGAATAATTTACTATGAATTCACTTAGTAATTTATTTAAAATTTACTCAGTAAATTACAAAGAGTTTATTGAGAATTTACTGAGAATTTGTTGAGTAATTTTCTAGGAACTTTCCAATCATTTATAGAGCAATTTACTGAGTAATTTATTGAGAATTTACTGTGAACTTAATGAGTAATTTACTCATAATTTATTGAGAATTTTCTTAGAATTTATTGAGTAATTCACCGATAATTAACTGATTAATTTATAGAGAATTTATTGAAAATTTAACGGATAATTTATTGAGAATTTACAGCGTAATTTGCTGAGTAATGTTTTAAAAAATTTCTGTGAATTTACTGAGTAATTTAGCAAGAGTTTATACAAAAATTTTTAAGAATTTACTCATAATTTACTGAGTAATTCACAAAATTTTTTTTAACGATTTTCTAAGAATTTACACAGAATTTATTAAGAATTTATTGAATAATTTTTTGAGAATTTTGCGTGTAATTTATTGAGAATTTTACTGAGTAATTTAATGAGAATTTACAGTGTAATTTACTTAGAATCTACCGATAATTTATTGAGAATTTACTACGAATTGACTAAGAAATTTACTGATAAATTGTTAATTTCTTCACTGGGTAATTTAGTTGGAAATTACTAAATAATTTATTGAGAATTTACTGAGTAAGTTACTAAGAATTTATTGATAATTTACTTAGACTTTATGGATTAATTTGTTGAGAATTTAGTAAGTAATTTACTTAGAATTTGTTGAATAATTTACTGAGAATTTATAAAGTAATTTACTGAGAATTTACAGGAAATTCACTAATTAATGTTCGAATAATTTACTGAGAATTAACAAAGTAATTCACGAATTTTTTTTTTGATAATTTTATGAGTAATTCACCAAAAATTTATACAAAATTTATTGAGAATTTTCTTAGAATTTATTGAAAATTTCTGAGCAATTTATTAACAATTTATTAAATAATTTACTGAAAATTTACAGATAATTTACAAAGTAATTTATAGAGAATTTATTGAAAACTTAACGAGTAATTTATTGAGAATTTACTACGAATTTATGGAGTAATTTGCTGAATAATTTATTAAGAAATTACTTTGAATTTACCAAGAATTTATATAGAATTTTCTGAGAATTTATTGAGTAATTTACTCATAATTTACTGATTATTCACACAAAAAAATTCTCTTAATTTATTGTGAATTTACTCAGAATTTTCTGATAAATTAGTAAGAATTTCCTGAATAATTTATAAAGAATTTTACGTGTAATTTACTGAGAAATTTCCTGAGTAATTTAGTGAGAATTTACTAAGTAATTTACTGGGTAATTTACAGAGAATTTACCAATAATTTACTGAGTAATTTACAGAGAATTTATCAAGTAATTTACTGATAAATTACTGAATAATTCACTCATTATTTTACTTGTAATTTACTGAGAATTTAAGGAGTAATTTATTGAGAATTTACTCAGTAATTTATTTAGAATTTATTAAATAATTTATTAAGAATTTATAGATAATTTCCTGTGTTAATTTCTTGGAATTTACATAGTAATTTTCTAATAATTTACTAAGTAATTTACAAAGTAATTGACTCAAATTTTTTTGAGAACTTATCGATAATTAACTGAGTAATTTACAGAGAATTTATGGAGAATTTACCGAGTAATTTACTGGGAATTTACTTAGTAATTTACAGATAAATTTAGTGAGTAATTCACCGAATAATTTACTATGAATTTACTTAGTAATTTATTAAGAATTTACACAGTAAGTAAATTACTGAGAGTTTATTGAGAATTTACTGAGAATTTGTTGAATAAATTTCTAGGAACTTACTAATCATTTATGAAGCAATTTACTGAGTAACTTATTTAGAATTTACTGTGAACTTAATGAGTAATTTACTCATAATTTATTGAGAATTTTCTTAGAATTTATTGAGTAATTCACCGATAATTAACTGAGTAATTTATAGAGAATTTATTAAAAATTTATCGGATAATTTATTGAAAATTTACAGAGTAATTTGCTCAGTAATGTTTTAAAAAATTTCTGTGAATTTATTGAGTTATTTACCAAGAATTTATACAAAATTTTCTAAGAATTTACTCATAATTTACTGAGTAATTCACAAAAAAATTTCTAATGATTTTCTAAGAATTTAAACAGAATTTTCTAATAATTTATTGAATAATTTTATGTGAATTTTGCGTGTAATTTATTGAGAATTTTACTGAGTGATTTACTAAGAATCTACCAATAATTTTCTGAGTAATTTATTGAGAATTTACTGCGAATTGACTAAGAAATTTACTGATAAATTGTTAAGTTCTTCACTGGGTAATTTAGTTGGAAACTACTAAATAATTTATTGAGAATTTACTGAGTGAGTTACTAAGAATTTATTGATAATTTACTTAGACTTTATGGATTAATTTATTGAGAATTTACTAAGTAATTTACTTAGAATTTATTGAATAATTTACCCAGAATTTATAAAGTAATTTACTTACAGGAAATTCACTAATTAATGTTCGAATAATTTACTGAGAATTAACAAAGTAATTCACGAATTTTTTTTTGATAATTTTATGAGTAATTTACCAAGAATTTATACATAATTTATTGAGAATTTTCTTAGAATTTATTGAAAATTTTCTGAGCAATTTATTTACAATTTATTAAATAATTTACTGAAAATTTATAGATAATTTACAGAGTAATTTATAGAGAATTTATTGAAAACTTAACGAGTAATTTATTGAGAATTTACTACGAATTTATGGAGAAATTTGCTGAATAATTTACTAAGAAATTACTTTGAATTTACCAAGAATTTATATAGAATTTTCTGAGAATTTATTGAGTAATTTACTCATAATTTACTGATTAATTCACAAAAAAAATTTCTTGTAATTTTTTGTGAATTTACTCAGAATTTTCTAATAAATTACAAAGAATTTGCTGAATAATTTATAGAGAATTTTACGTGTAATTTACTGAGAATTTGCTGAGTAATTTTCTTGGAACTTACCAATCATTTATGAAGCAATTTACTGATTAATTTATTGAGAATTTACTGTGAACTTAAAGAGTAATTTACTCATAATTTATTGAGAATTTTCTTAGAATTTATTGAGTGATTCACCGATAATTAACTGAGTAATTTATAGAGAATTTATTGAAAATTTAACGGATAATTTATTGAGAATTTACAGAGTAATTTGCCGAGTAATGTTTTAAAAAAATTTTGTGAATGTACTGAGTAATTTACCAAGGATTTATACAAAATTTTCTAAGAATTTACTCATAATTTACTGAGTAATTCACAAAAAATTTTCTAATGATTTTCTAAGAAGTTACACAGAATTTTCTACTAATTTACTGAATAATTTTCTAGGAATATTGCGTGTAATTTATTGAGAATTTTACTGAGTAATTTAATGAGAATTTACTGAGTAATTTACTAAGAATCTACCAATAATTTGCTGAGTAATTTATTGAGAATTTACTGCGAATTGACTAAGAAATTTACTGATAAATTGTTAAGTTCTTCACTGGGTAATTTAGTTGGAAATTACTAAATAATTTATTGAGAATTTACTGAGTAGGTTACTAAGAATTTATTGATAATTTACTTAGACTTTATGGATTAATTTATTGAGAATTTAGAAAGTAATTTACTGAGAATTTATAAAGTAATTTACTTTGAATTTACAGAAAATTCGCAAATTAATATTCGAATAATTTACAGAGAATTAACAAAGTAATTCACGAATTTTTTTTTTGATAACTTTATGAGTAATTTACCAAGAATTTATACAGAATTTATTAAGAATTTTCTTAGAATTTATTGAAAATTTTCTGAACAATTTATTTACAATTTATTAAAAATTTACTAAAAATTTACAGATAATTTACAAAGTAATTTATAGAGAATTTATTGAAAACTTAACGAGTAATTTATTGAGAATTTACTACGAATTTATGGAGTAATTTGCTGAATAATTTACTAAAAAATTACTTTGAATTTACCAAGAATTTATATAGAATTTTCTGAGAATTTATTGAGTAATTTACTCATAATTTACTGATTAATTCACAAAAAAAAATTCTTGTAATTTTTTGTGAATTTACTCAGAATTTTCTGATAAATTACTAAGAATTTGCTGAATAACTTATAGAGAATTTTAAGTGTAATTTACTGAGAAATTTCCTGAGTAATTGAGTGAGAATTTACTAAGTAATTTACTGAGTAATTTTCAGAGAATTTATCAATAATTTACTGAGTAATTTACAGAGAATTTATCTAGTAATTTACAGATAAATTACTGAATGATTCTCTCATTAATTTACCTGTAATTTACTGAGAATTTAAGCAGTAATTTATTTAGAATTTACTCACTAATTTATTTAGAATTTATTAAATAATTTACTAAGAATTTACACATAATTTACTGCGTTATTTTCTTGGAATTTACAGAGTAATTTTCTAATAATTTACTGAGTAATTTACTGAGTAATTGACTCTGAATTTTTTGAGAACTTATCGATAATTAACTGAGTAATTTACAAAGAATTTATTGAGAATTTACCGAGTAATTTACTGGGAATTTACTTAGTAATTTAAAGATAAATTTAGTGAGTAATTCACCGAATAATTTACTGTGAATTTACTTAGTAATTTATTTAGAATTTACTCAGTAAATTACTAAGAGTTTATTGAGAATTTACTGAGAATTTGTTGAGTAATTTTCTAGGAACTTACCAATCATTTATGAAGCAATTTACTGAGTAATTTATTGAGAATTTACTGTGAACTTAATGAGTAATTTACTCATAATTTATTGAGAATTTTCTTAGAATTTATTGAGTAATTCACCGATAATTAACTGATTAATTTATAGAGAATTTATTGAAAATTTATTGAGAATTTACAGAGTAATTTGCTGAGTAATGTTTTACAAAATTTCTGTGAATTTACTGAGTAATTTACCAAGAATTTATAAAAAAATTTCTAAGCATTTACTCATAATTTACTGAGTAATTCACAAAAAAATTTCTAATGATTTTCTAAGAATTTACACAGAATTTTCTAATAATTTACCGAATAATTTTATGAGAATTTTGCGTGTAATTTATTGAGAATTTTATTGAAAAATTTAATGAGAATTTACTGAGTAATTTACTAAGAATCTACCGATAATTTACTGAGTAATTTATTGAGAAATTTATTGCGAATTGACTAAGAAATTTACTGATAAATTGTTAAGTTCTTCACTGGGTAATTTAGTTGGAAATTACTAAATAATTTATTGAGAATTTACTGAGTAAGTTACTAAGAATTTATTGACAATTTACTTAGACTTTATGGATTAATTTATTGAGAATTTAGTAAGTAATTTACTGAGAATTTATAACGTAATTTACTGGGAATTTACAGGAAATTCACTAATTAATGTTCGAATAATTTACGGAGAATTACCAAAGTAATTCACGGATTTTTTTTTGATAATTTTATGAGTAATTTACCAAGAATTTATACAGAATTTGTTGAGAATTTTCTTAGCAATTTATTTACAATTTATTAAATAATTTACTGAAAATTTACAGATAATTTACAAAGTAATTTATAGAGAATTTATTGAAAACTTAACGAGTAATTTACTGAGAATTTACTACGAATTTATGGAGTAATTTGCTGAATAATTTACTAAGAAAATACTTTGAATTTACCAATTATTTATATAGAATTTTCTGAGAATTTATTCAGTAATTTACTCATAATTTACTTATTAATTCACAAAGAAAAATTCTTGTAATTTTTTGTGAATTTACTCAGAATTTTCGGATAAATTACTAAGAATTTGCTGAATAACTTCTAGAGAATTTTAAGTGTAATTTACTGAGAAATTTCCTAAGTAATTTAGTTAGAATTTACTATGTAATTTACTGAGTAATTTATAGAGAATTTTCCAATAATTTACTGAGTAATTTACAGAGAATTTATCGAGTAATTTACTGATAAATTACTGAATAATTCACTTATTAATTTACTTGTAACTTACAGAGAATTTAATTAGTAATTTATTGAGAATTTACTCAGTACTTTATTTAGAATTTATTGAATAATTTACTAAGAATTTACAGATAATTTACTGCGTTGTTTTCTTGGAATTTACAGTGTAATTTTCTAATATTTTACTGAGTAATTTACTAAGTAATTGACTCAGAATTTTTTGAGAACTTATCGATAATTAACCGAATAATTTACAGAGAATTTATTGAGAATTTACTGAGTAATTTACTGGAAATTTACTTAGTAATTTACAGATAAATTTAGTGAGTAATTCACCGAATAATTTACTATGAATTTACTTAGTAATTTGTATAGAATTTACTCAGTAAATTACTAAGAGTTTATTGAGAATTTACTGAGAATTTGTTGAGTAATTTTCTTGGAGCTTACCAATCATTTATGAAGCAATTTACAGAATAATTTGCTGAGTAATTTATTGAGAATTTACTGTGAATTTAATGAGTAATTTACTCATAATTTATTGAGAATTTTCTTAGAATTTATTGAGTAATTCACCGATAATTAACTGAGTAATTTATAGAGAATTTATTGAAAATTTAACGGATAATTTATTGAGAATTTACAGAGTAATTTGCTGAGTAATGTTTTAAAAAATTTCTGTGAATTTAGTGAGTAATTTACTAAGAATTTATACAAAATTTTCTAAGATTTTACTCATAATTTACTGAGTAATTCCCAAAAAAATTTCTAACGATTTTCTAAGAATTTACACAGAATTTTCTAATAATTTACTAAGAATTTACTGAATAATTTTCTGAGAATTTTGCGTGTAATTTATTGAGAATTTTACTGAGTAATTTAATGAGAATTTTCTGAGTAATTTACTATGAATCTACCGATAATTTACTGAGTAATTTATTGAGAATTTACTAAGAAATTTACTGATAAATTGTTAAGTTCTTCACTGGGTAATTTAGTTGGAAATTACTAAATAATTTATTGAGAATTTACTGAGTAAGTTACTAAGAATTTATTGATAATTTACTTAGACTTTATGGATTAATTTATTGAGAATTTACTAAGTAATTTACTTAGAATTTATTGAATAATTTACTGAGAATTTATAAAGTAATTTACTGAGAATTTACAGGAAATTCACTAATTAATGTTTGAATAATTTACTGAGAATTAACAAAGTAATTCACGAATTTTTTTTTGATAATTTTATGAGTAATTTACCAAAAATTTATACCGAATATATTGAGAATTTTCTTACAATTTATTGAAAATTTTCTGAGCAATTTATTTACAATTTATTAAATAATTTACTGAAAATTTACAGATAATTTACAAAGTAATTTATAGAGAATTTATTGAAAACTTAACGAGTAATTTATTGAGAATTTACTACGAATTTATGGAGTAATTTGCTGAATAATTTACTAAGAAATTACTTTGCATTTACCAAGAATTTATATAGAATTTTTTGAGAATTTATTGAGTAACTTACTCATAATTTACTGATTAATTCACAAAAAAAAAAATTCTTGTAATTTTTTGTGAATTTACTCAAAATTTTTTGATAAATTACTAAGAATTTGTAGAGAATTTTACGTGTAATTTACTGAGAAATTTCCTGTGTAATTTAGTGAGAATTTACTAAGTAATTTACTGAGTAATTTAAGGAGAATTTACCAATAATTTACTGAGTAATTTACAGAGAATTTATCGAGTAATTTACTGATAAATTACTGAATAATTCACTCATTAATTTACTTGCAATTTACTGAGAATTTAAGGAATAATTTATTGAGAATTTACTGAGTAATTTATTTAGAATTTATTAAATAATTTACTAAGAATTTACAGATAATTTACTGCATTATTTTCTACGAATTTACTGTTTAATTTTCTAATAATTTACTAAGTAATTGACTCAGAATTTTTTGAGAACTTATCGATAATTAACTGAGTAATTTACAGAGAATTTATTGAGAATTTACCGAGTAATTTACGGGGAATTTACTTAGTAATTTACAAATAAATTTAGTGAGTAATTCACCGGATAATTTACTATAAATTTACTTAGTAATTTATATAGAATTTACTCAGTAAATTACTAAGAGTTTATTGAGAATTTACTGAGAATTTGTTGAGTAATTTTCTAGGAACTTACCAATTATTTATGAAGCAATTTACAGAGTAATTTGCTGAGTAATTTATTGAGAATTTACTGTGAATTTAATGAGTAATTTACTCATAATTTATTGAGAATTTTCTTAGAATTTATTGAGTAATTCACCGATAATTAACTGAGTAATTTATAGAGAATTTATTGAAAATTTAATGGATAATTTATTGAGAATTTATAGAGTAATTTGCTGAGTAATGTTTTAAAAAATTTCTATGAATTTACTGAGTAATTTACCAAGAATTTATACAAAATTTTCTGAGAATTCAGTCATAATTTACTGAGTAATTCCCAAAAAAATTTCTAATGATTTTCTAAGAATTTACACAGAATTTTCTAATAATTTACTAAGAATTTACAGAATAATTTTCTGAGAATTTTGCATGTAACTTATTGAGAATTTTACTAAGTAATTTAATGAGAATTTACTGAGTAATTCACTAAGAATCTACCAATAATTTACTGAGTAATTTATTGAGAATTTACTGCGAATTGACTAAGAAATTTACTGATAAATTGTTAAGTTCTTCACTGGGTAATTTAGTTGGAAATTACTAAATAATTTATTGAGAATTTACTGGGTAAGTTACTAAGAATTTATTGATAATTTACTTAGACTTTATGGATTAATTTATTGAGAATTTACTAAGTAATTTACTTAGAATTTATCGAATAATTTACTGAGAATTTATAAAGTAATTTACTGAGAATTTAATGGAAATTCACTAATTAATGTTCAAATAATTTACTGAGAATTAACAAAGTAATTCACTAATTTTTTTTGATAATTTTATGAGTAATTTACCAAGGATTTATGCAGAATTTATTGAGAATTTTCTTACAATTTATTGAAAATTTTTTGAGCAATTTATTTACAATTTATTAAATAATTTACTAAAAATTTACAGAAAATTTACAAAGTAATTTATAGAGAATTTATTGAAAACTTAAAGAGTAATTTACTGAGAATTTACTACGAATTTATGGAGTAATTTGCTGAATAATTTACTAAGAAAATACTTTGAATTTACCAATTATTTATATAGAATTTTCTGAGAATTTATTCAGTAATTTACTCATAATTTACTTATTAATTCACAAAGAAAAATTCTTGTAATTTTTTGTGAATTTACTCAGAATTTTCTGATAAATTACTAAGAATTTGCTGAACAACTTCTAGAGAATTTTAAGTGTAATTTACTGAGAAATTTCCTAAGTAATTTAGTTAAAATTTACTAAGTAATTTACTGAGTAATTTACAGAGAATTTACCAATAATTTACTGAGTAATTTATAGAGAATTTATCGAGTAATTTACTGATAAATTACTGAATAATTCACTCATTAATTTACTTGTAATTTACTGAGAATTTAAGGAGTAATTTATTGAGAATATACTCAGTAATTTATTTAGAATTTATTAAATAATTTACTAAGAATTTACAAATAATTTACTGCCTTATTTTCTTGGAATTTACAGTGTAATTTTCTAATAATTTACCGAGTAATTTACTAAGTAATTGACTCAGAATTTTTTGAGAACTTATCAATAATTAACCGAGTAATTTACAGAGAATTTATTGAGAATTTACCGAGTAATTTACTGGGAATTTACTTAGTAATTTACAGATAAATTTAGTGAGTAATTCACCGAATAATTTACTATGAATTTACTTAGTAATTTATATAGAATTTACTCAGTAAATTACTAAGAGTTTATTGAGAATTTACTGAGAATTTGTTGAGTAATTTTCTTGGAACTTAACAAAAACATTTATGAAGCAATTTACAGAATAATTTGCTGAGTAATTTATTGAGAATTTACTGTGAATTTAATGAGTATTTACTCATAATTTATTGAGAATTTTCTTAGAATTTATTGAGTAATTCACCGATAATTAAATGAGTAATTTATAGAGAATTTATTGAAAATTTAACGGATAATTTATTGACAATTTACAGAGTAATTTGCTGAGTAATGTTTTAAAAAAAATTCTGTGAATTTACTGAGTAATTTACCAAGAATTTATACAAAATTTTCTAAGAATTTACTCATAATTTACTGAGTAATTCCCAAAAAAATTTCTAATGATTTTCTAAGAATTTACACAGAATTTTCTAATAATTTACTGAATAATTTTCTAAGAATTTTGCGCGTAATTTATTGAGAATTTTACTGAGTAATTTAATGAGAATTTTCTGAGTAATTTACTAAGAATCTACCGATAATTTACTGAGTAATTTATTGAGAATTTACTGCGAATTGACTAAGAAATTTACTGATAAATTGTTAAGTTCTTCACTGGGTAATTTAGTTGGAAATTACTAAATAATTTATTGAGAATTTACTGAGTAAGTTACTAAGAATTTATTGATAATTTACTTAGACTTTATGGATTAATTTATTGAGAATTTACTAAGTAATTTACTTAGAATTTATTGAATAATTTACTGAGAATTTATAAAGTAATTTACTGAGAATTTACAGGAAATTCACTAATTAATGTTCGAATAATTTACTGAGAATTAACAAAGTAATTCACGAATTTTTTTTTGATAATTTTATGAGTAATTTACCAAGAATTTGTACAGAATTTATTGAGAATTTTCTTACAATTTATTGAAAATTTTCTGAGCAATTTATTTACAATTTATTAAATAATTTATTGAAAAAATAAAGATAATTTACAAAGTAATTTATAGAGAATTTATTGAAAACTTAACGAGTAATTTATTGAGAATTTACTACGAATTTATGGAGTAATTTGCTGAATAATTTACTAAGAAATTACTTTGAATTTACCAATTATTTATATTGAATTTTCTGAGAATTTATTGAGTAATTTACTCATAATTTACTGATTAATACACAAAAAAAATTCTTGTAATTTTTTGTGAATTTACTCAGAATTTTCTGATAAATTACTAAGAATTTGCTATATAATTTGTATAGAATTTTACGTGTAATTTACTGAGAAATTTCCTGAGTAATTTAGTGAGAATTTACTAAGTAATTTACTGAGTAATTTACAGAGAATTTACCAATAATTTACTGAGTAATTTACAGAGAATTTATCGAGTAATTTGCTGATAAATTACTGAATAATTCACTCATTAATTTACTTGCACTTTACTGAGAATTTAAGGAGTAATTTATTGAGAATTTACTCAGTAATTTATTTAGAATTTATTAAATAATTTACTAAGAATTTACAGATAATTTACTGCATTATTTTCTACAAATTTACAGTGTAATTTTCTAATAATTTACTGAGTAATTTACTAAGTAATTGACTCAGAATTTTTTGATAACTTATCGATAATTAACCGAGTAATTTACAGAGAATTTATTGAGAATTTACCGAGTAATTTACTGGGAATTTACTTAGTAATTTACAGATAAATTTAGTGAGTAATTCACCGAATAATTTACTATGAATTTTCTTAGTAATTTATATAGAATTTACTAAGTAAATTACTAAGAGTTTATTGAGAATTTACTGAGAATTTGTTGAGTAATTTTCTTGGAACTTACCAATCATTTATGAAGCAATTTACAGAATAATTTGCTGAGTAATTTATTGAGAATTTACTGTGAATTTAATGAGTAATTTACTCATAATTTATTGAGAATTTTCTTAAAATTTATTGAGTAATTCACCGATAATTAACTGAGTAATTTATAGAGAATTTATTGAAAATTTAACGAATAATTTATTGAGAATTTACAGAGTAATTTGCTGAGTAATGTTTTAAGAAATTTCTGTGAATTTACTGAGTAATTTACCAAGAATTTATACAAAATTTTCTGAGAATTTACTCATAATTTACTGAGTAATTCCCAAAAAAACTTCTAATGATTTTCTAAGAATTTACACAAAAATTTTCTAATAATTTACTTAAGAATTTTCAAAGAATTTTGTGTGTAATTTATTGAGAATTTTACCAAGTAATTTAATGAGAATTTATTGAGTAATTTACTAAGAATCTACCGATAATTTACTGAGTAATTTTTTGAGAATTTACTGCGAATTGACTTAGAAATTTACTGATAAATTGTTAAGTTCTTCACTGGGTAATTTAGTTGGAAATTACTAAATAATTTATTGAGAATTTACTGAGTAAGTTACTAAGAATTTATTGATAATTTACTTAGACTTTATGGATTAATTTATTGAGAATTTACTAAGTAATTTACTTAGAATTTACTGAATAATTTACTGAGAATTTATAAAGTAATTTACTGAGAATTTACAGGAAATTCACTAATTAATGTTCGAATAATTTACTAAGAATTAACAAAGTATTTCACAAATTTTTTTTTTTTGATAATTTTATGAGTAATTTACCAAGAATTTATACAGAATTTATTGAGAATTTTCTTGCAATTTATTGGAAATTTTTTGAGCAATTTGTTTGCAATTTATTAATTAATTTACTGAAAATTTACAGATAATTTACAATGTAATTTATAGAGAATTTATTGAAAACTTAACGAGTAATTTATTGAGAATTTATTACGAATTTATGGAGTAATTTGCTGAATAATTTACTAAGAAATTACTTTGCATTTACCAATTATTTATATAGAATTTTCTGAGAATTTATTGAGTAATTTACTCATAATTTACTGATTAATACACACAATAATTCACTCATTAATTTACTTGTAATTTACTGAGAATTTAAGGAGTAACTTATTGAGAATTTACTCAGTACTTTATTTAGAATTTGTTAAATAATTTACTAAGAATTTACAGATAATTTACTGCGTTGTTTTCTTGGAATTTACAGAGTAATTTTCTAATAATTTACTGAGTAATTTACTAAGTAATTGACTCAGAATTTTTTGAGAACTTATCGATAATTAATCGAGTAATTTACAGAGAATTTATTGAGAATTTACCAAGTAATTTACTGGGAATTTACTTAGTAATTTACAGATAAATTTAGTGAGTAATTCACCGAATAATTTACTATGAATTTACTTAGTAATTTATATAGAATTTACTCAGTAAATTACTAAGAGTTTATTGAGAATTTACTGAGAATTTGTTGAGTAATTTTCTTGGAACTTACCAATCATTTATGAAGCAATTTACAGAATAATTTGTTGAGTAATTTATTGAGAATTTACTGTGAATTTAATGAGTAATTTACTCATCATTTATTGAGAATTTTCTTAGAATTTATTGAGTAATTCACCGATAATTAACTGAGTAATTTATAGAGAATTTATTGAAAATTTAACGGATAATTTATTGAGAATTTACAGAGTAATTTACTGAGTAATGTTTTTAAAAAATTTCAGTGAATTTACTGATTAATTTACCAAGAATTTATACAAACTTTTCTGAGAATTTACTCATAATTTACTGAGTAATTCCCAAAAAAATTTCTAATGATTTTCTAAGAATTTACACAGAATTTTCTAATAATTTACTAAGAATTTACTGAATAATTTTCTGAGAATTTTGCGTGTAATTTATTGAGAATTTTACTGAGTAATTTAATGAGAATTTTCTGAGTAATTTACTAAGAATCTACCGATAATTTACTAAGTAATTTATTGAGAATTTACTGCGAATTGACTAAGAAATTTACTGATAAATTGTTAAGTTCTTCACTGGGTAATTTAGTTGGAAACTACTAAATAATTTATTGAGAATTTACTGAGTAAGTTACTAAGAATTTATTGATAATTTACTTAGACTTTATGGATTAATTTATTGAGAATTTACTAAGTAATTTACTTAGAATTTATTGAATAATTTACTGAGAATTTATAAAGTAATTTACTGAGAATTTACAGGAAATTCACTAATTAATGTTCGAATAATTTACTGAGAATTAACAAAGTAATTCACGAATTTTTTTTTTGATAATTTTATGAGTAATTTACCAAGAATTTATACAGAATTTATTGAGAATTTTTTGAGCAATTTATTTACAATTTATTAAATAATTTACTGAAAATTTACAGATAATTTACAAAGTAATTTATAGAGAATTTATTGAAAATTTAACGAGTAATTTATTGAGAATTTACTACGAATTTATGGAGTAATTTGCTGAATAATTTACTAAGAAATTACTTTGAATTTACCAAGAATTTATATAAAATTTTCTGAGAATTTATTGAGTAATTTACTCATAATTTACTGATTAATTCACAAAAAAAAATTCTTGTAATTTTTCGTGAATTTACTCATAATTTTCTGATAAATTACTAAGAATTTGCTGAATAACTTATAGAGAATTTTACGTGTAATTTACTGAGAAATTTCCTGAGTAATTTAGTGAGAATTTACTAAGTAATTTACTGAGTAATTTAAGGAGAATTTACCAATAATTTACTGAGTAATTTATAGAGAATTTATCGAGTAATTTACTGATAAATTACTGAATAATTCACTAATTAATTTACTTGTAATTTACTGAGAATTTAAGGAGTAATTTATTGAGAATTTACTCAGTACTTTATTTAGAATTTATTAAATAATTTACTAAGAATTTACAGATAATTTACTGCGTTGTTTTCTTGGAATTTACAGTGTAATTTTCTAATAATTTACTGGTTAATTTTCTAAGTAATTGACTTAGAATTTTTTGAGAACTTATCGATAATTAACCGAGTAATTTACAGAGAATTTATTGAGAATTTACCGAGTAATTTACTGGGAATTTACTTAGTAATTTACAGATAAATTTAGGGCGTAATTCGCCGAATAATTTACTATGAATTTACTTAGTAATTTATATAGAATTTACTCAGTAAATTACTAAGAGTTTATTGAGAACTTAGTGAGAATTTATTGAGTAATTTTCTTGGAACTTACCAATCATTTATGAAGCAATTTACAGAATAATTTGCTGAGTAATTTATTGAGAATTTACTGTGAATTTAATGAGTAATTTACTCATAATTTATTGAGAATTTTCTTAGATTTTATTGAGTAATTCACCGATAATTAACTGAGTAATTTATAGAGAATTTATTGAAAATTTAACGGATAATTTATTGAGAATTTATAGAGTAATTTGCTGAGTAATGTTTTAAAAAAAATTTGTGAATTTACTGAGTAATTTACCAAGAATTTATACAAAATTTTCTGAGAATTTACTCATAATTTACTGAGTAATTCCCAAAAAATTTCTAATGATTTTCTAAGAATTTACACAGAATTTTCTAATAATTTACTAAGAATTTACTGAATAATTTTCTGAGAATTTTGCGTGTAATTTATTGAGAATTTTACTGAGTAATTTAATGAGAATTTTCTGAGTAATTTACTAAGAATCTAACGATAATTTACTGAATAATTTATTGAGAATTTATTGCGAATTGACTAAGAAATTTACTGATAAATTGTTAAGTTCTTCACTGGGTAATTTAGTTGGAAATTACTAAATAATTGATTGAGAATTTACTGAGTAAGTTTCTAAGAATTTATTGATAATTTACTTAGACTTTATGGATTAATTAATTGAGAATTTACTAAGTAATTTACTTAGAATTTATTGAATAATTTACTGAGAATTTATAAAGTAATTTACTGAGAATTTACAGGAAATTCACTAATTAATGTTCGAATAATTTACTGAGAATTAACAAAGTAATTCACAAATTTTTTTTTGATAATTTTATGAGTAATTTACCAAGAATTTATACAGAATTTATTGAGAATTTCTTACAATTTATTGAAAATTTTCTGAGCAATTTATTTACAATTTATTAAATAATTTACTGAAAATTTACAGATAATTTACAAAGTATTTTATAGAGAATTTATTGAAAATTTAATGAGTAATTTATTGAGAATTTACTACGAATTTATGGAGTAATTTGCTGAATAATTTACTAAGAAATTACTTTGAATTTACCAAGAATTTATATAAAATTTTCTGAGAATTTATTGAGTAATTTACTCATAATTTACTAATTAATTCACAAAAAAAAATTCTTGTAATTTTTTGTGAATTTACTCAGAATTTTCTGATAAATTACTAAGAATTTGCTAAATAACTTATAGAGAATTTTACGTGTAATTTACTGAGAAATTTCCTGAGTAATTTAGTGAGAATTTACTAAGTAATTTACTGAGTAATTTAAGGAGAATTTACCAATAATTTACTGAGTAATTTACCGAAAATTTATCGAGTAATTTACTGATAAATTACTAAATAATTCACTAATTAATTTACTTGTAATTTACTGAGAATTTAAGGAGTAATTTATTGAGAATTTACTCAGTACTTTATTTCGAATTTATTAAATAATTTACTAAGAATTTACAGATAATTTACTGCGTTGTTTTCTTGGAATTTACAGTGTAATTTTCTAATAATTTACTAAGTAATTGACTCAGAATTTTTTGAGAACTTATCAATAATTAACCGAGTAATTTACAGAGAATTTATTGAGAATTTACTGAGTAATTTACTGGGAATTTACTTTGTAATTTACAGATAAATTTAGTGAGTAATTCACCGAATAATTTGCTATGAATTTACTTAGTAATTTATATAGAATTTACTCAGTAAATTACTAAGAGTTTATTGAGAATTTACTGAGAATTTGTTGAGTAATTTCTAGGAACTTACCAATTATTTATGAAGCAATTTACAGAGTAATTTGCTGAGTAATTTATTGAGAATTTACTGTGAATTTAATGAGTAATTTACTCATAATTTATTGAGAATTTTCTTAGAATTTATTGAGTAATTCACCGATAATTAACTGAGTAATTTATAGAGAATTTATTGAAAATTTAACGGATAATTTATTGAGAATTTACAGTGTAATTTGCTGAGTAATGTTTTAAAAAATTTCTGTGAATTTACTGAGTAATTTACCAAGAATTTATACAAAATTTTCTGAGAATTTACTCATAATTTACTGAGTAATTCCCAAAAAAATTTCTAATGATTTTCTAAGAATTTGCTCAGAAGTTTCTAATAATTTTCTAAGAATTTACTGAATAATTTTCTGAGAATTTGGCGTGTAATTTATTAAGAATTTTACTGAGTAATTTAATGAGAATTTTCTGAGTAATTTACTAAGAATCTACCGATAATTTACTGAGTAATTTATTGAGAATTTACTGCGAATTGACTAAGAAATTTACTGATAAATTGTTAAGTTCTTCACTGGGTAACTTAGTTGGAAATTACTAAATAATTTATTGAGAATTTACTGAGTAAGTTACTAAGAATTTATTGATAATTTACTTAGACTTTATGGATTAATTTATTGAGAATTTACTAAGTAATTTACTTAGAATTTATTGAATAATTTACTGAGAATTTATAAAGTAATTTACTGAGAATTTACAGGAAATTCACTAATTAATGTTCGAATAATTTACTGAGAATTAACAAAGTAATTCACGATTTTTTTTATGATAATTTTATGAGTAATTTACCAAAAATTTATACAGAATTTATTGAGAATTTTCTGAGCAATTTATTTACAATTTATTAAATAATTTACTAAAAATTTACAGATAATTTACAAAGTAATTTATAGAGAATTTATTGAAAATTTAACGAGTAATTTATTGAGAATTTACTACGAATTTATGGAGTAATTTGCTGAATAATTTACTAAGAAATTACTTTGAATTTACCAAGAATTTATATAAAATTTTCTGAGAATTTATTGAGTAATTTACTCATAATTTACTGATTAATTCACAAAAAATTCAAAGTAAATTACTCAGTTAATTTACTCATAATTTATTGAATTTACTCGTAATTTTCTCATAATTTACTCATAAATTACTCAAAATTTAAAATTCAAAGTAATTTACTCATAATTTACTGAATTTACTCAGTTAATTATCGATGAATTACTCAATAAATTCAAAGTAAATTACTCTGAAAATTTTCAATAAATTCTAAGAAAATTCTTAATAAATTATGAGTAAATTATTAATTTAATTCACAGTAAATTCTCAATAAATTACTCAGCAAATTACTCAGTAAATTATCATTAAAGTTATAGTAAATTCATTGTAAATAACTCGGTAAATTCTCAGTAAATTGCTTCGTAAATGATTGGTAAGTTCCTAGAAAATTACTCAGTATATTCTCAGTAAAATCTTAGTAATTTACTGAGTAAATTCTGTAAATTACTGAGTAAATTCCCAGTAAATTAGTCAAAAAATTCTCAATAAATTCTCTGTAAATTACTCAGTTAATTATCGATAAGTTATCAAAAAATTCTGAGTCAATTACTCAGTAAATTATTAGAAAATTACTCTGTAAATTCCAAAGAAAATAACGCAGTAAATTATCTGTAAATTCTTAGTAAATTATTTAATAAATTCTAAATAAATTACTGAGTAAACTCTCAATAAATTACTCCTTAAATTACAAGTAAATTAATGAGTGAATTATTCAGTAATCTCGATAAATTCTCAGTAAATTACTTAGTAAATTCTCACTAAATTACGCAGGAAATTTCTCAATAAATTACACGTAAAATTCTCTATAAATTATTCAGCAAATTCTTAGTAATTTATCAGAAAATTCTGAGTAAATTCACAAAAAATTACAAGAATTTTTTTTGTGAATTAATCAGTAAATTATGAGTAAATTACTCAATAAATTCTCAGAAAATTCTATATAAATTCTTCGTAAATTCAAAGTAATTTCTTAGTAAATTATTCAGCAAATTACTCCATAAATTCGTAGTAAATTCTCAATAAATTACTCGTTAAGTTTTCAATAAATTCTCTATAAATTACTTTGTAAATTTTTAGTAAATTATTTAATAAATTGCAAATAAATTACTCAGAAAATTTTCAATAAATTCTAAGAAAATTCTCAATAAATTCTTGGTAAATTACTCATAAAATTATCAAAAACAATTTCGTGAATTACTTTGTTAGTTCTCAGTAAATTATTCGAACATTAATTAGTGAATTTCCTTTAAATTCTCAGTAAATTACTTTATAAATTCTCAGTAAATTATTCAATAAATTCTACGTAACTTACTTAGTAAATTCTCAATAAATTAATCCATAAAGTCTAAGTAAATTATCAATAAATTCTTAGTAACTCACTTAGTAAATTCTCAATAAATTACTTAGTAATTTCCAACTAAATTACCCAGTGAAGAACTTAACAATTTATCAGTAAATTTCTTAGTCAATTTGTAGTAAAATTCTCAATAAATTACTCAGCAAATTATCGGTAGATTCTTAGTAAATTACGCAGTAAATTCTCATTAAATTGCTCAGTAAAATTCTCAATAAATTACACGCAAAATTCTCAGAAAATTGTTAGAAAATTCTATGTAAATTCTTAGAAAAACATTAGAAATTTTTTTGTGAATTACTCAGTAAATTATGAGCAAATTACTCTGTAAATTCTCGGAAAAATTTGGTATAAATTCTTGGTAAATTACTTGGTAAATTCATAGAAATTTTTTAAAAAATTACTCAGCAAATTACTCTGTAAATTCTCAATAAATTATTCGTTAAATTTTCAATAAATTCTCTATAAATTACTCAGTTAATTATCGGTGAATTACTCAATAAATTCAAAGTAAATTACTCTGAAAATTTTCAATAAATTCTAAGAAAATTCTCAATAAATTATGAGTAAATTATTCATTAAATTCACAGTAAATTCTCAATAAATTACTCAGCAAATTACTCAGTAAATTATCATTAAAGTTATAGTAAATTCGTGGTAAATAACTCGGTAAATTCTCATTAAATTGTTTCGTAAATGATTGGTAAGTTCCTAGAAAATTACTCAGTATATTCTCAATAAAATCTTAGAAATTTACTGAGTAAATTCTAAATAAATTACTAAGTAAATTCATAGTAAATTATTCGGTGAATTACTCACTAAATTTATCTGTAAATTACTGAGTAAATTACCAGTAAATTAGTCGGAAAATTCTCTACAAATTACTCAGTTAATTATTGATAAGTTCTCAAAAAATTCTGAGTCAATTACTCAGTAAATTATTAGAAAACTACTCTGTAAATTCCAAGAAAATAACGCAGCAAATTATCTGTAAATTCTTAGTAAATTATTTAATAAATTCTAAATAAATTACTGAGTAAATTCTCAATAAATTACTCCTTAAATTACAAGTAAATTAATGAGTGAATTATTCAGAAATTTATCAGTAAATTACTCGATAAATTCTCAGTAAATTATTGGTAAATTCTCTGTTAATTACTTAGTAAATTATCAGTAAATTACTTAGTAAATTCTCACTAAATTACTCAGGAAATTTATCAGTAAATTACACGTAAAATTCTCTACAAATTATTTAGCAAATTCTTAGTAATTTATCAGAAAATTCTGAGTAAATTCATAAAAAATTACAAAAAATTTTTTTGTGAATTAATCAGTAAATTATGAGTAAATTACTCAATAAATTCTCAAAAAATTCTATATAAATTCTTGATAAATTCAAAGTAATTTTTTAGTAAATTATTCAGCAAATTACTCCATAAATTCGTAGTAAATTCTCAATAAATTACTCATTAAGTTTTCAATAAATTCTCTATAAATTACTTTGTAAATTTTCAGTAAATGATTTAATAAATTATAAATAAATTACTCAGAAAATTTTCAATAAATTCTAAGAAAATTCTCAATAAATTCTTGGTAAATTACTCATAAAATTATCAAAACCAATTTCGTGAATTACTTTGTTAGTTCTCAGTAAATTATTCGAACATTAATTAGTGAATTTCTTGTAAATTCTCAGTAAATTACTTTATAAATTCTCAGTAAATTATTCAATAAATTCTACGTAACTTACTTAGTAAATTCTCAATAAATTAATCCATAAAGTCTAACTAAATTATCAATAAATTCTTAGTAACTTACTCAGTAAATTCTCAATAAATTACTTAGTAATTTCCAACTAAATTACCCAGTGAAGAACTTAACAATTTATCAGTATATTTCTTAGTCAATTTGCAGTAAAATTCTCAATAAATTACTCAGCAAATTATCGGTAGATTCTTAGTAAATTACGCAGTAAATTCTCATTAAATTGCTCAGTAAAATTCTCAATAAATTACACGCAAAATTCTCAGAAAATTATTAGAAAATTCTGTGTAAATTCTTAGAAAATCATTAGAATTTTTTTTGTGAATTACTCAGTTAATTATGAGCAAATTACTCTGTAAATTCTCGGAAAAATTTGGTATAAATTCTTGGAAAATTACTCAGTAAATTCACAGAAATTTTTTAAAAAATTACTCAGCAAATTACTCTGTAAATTCTCAATAAATTATTCGTTAAATTTTCAATAAATTCTCTATAAATTACTCAGTTAATTATCGGTGAATTACTCAATAAATTCAAAGTAAATTACTCTGAAAATTTTCAATAAATTCTAAGAAAATTCTCAATAAATTATGAGTAAATTATTCATTAAATTCACAGTAAATTCTCAATAAATTACTCAGCAAATTACTCAGTAAATTATCATTAAAGTTATAGTAAATTCGTGGTAAATAACTCTGTAAATTCTCAGTAAATTACTTCGTAAATGATTGGTAAGTTCCTAGAAAATTACTCAGTATATTCTCTATAAAAACTTAGTAATTTACTGAGTAAATTCTAAATAAATTACTAAGTAAATTCATAGTAAATTATTCGGTGAATTACTCACTAAATTTATCTGTAAATTACTGAGTAAATTCCCAGTAAATTAGTCAGAAAATTCTCAATAAATTCTCTTACTCAGTTAATTATCGATAAGTTCTCAAAAAATTCTGAGTCAATTACTCAGTAAATTATAAGAAAATTACTCTGTAAATTCCAAGAAAATAACACAGTAAATTATCTGTAAATTCTTAGTAAATTGTTTAATAAATTCTAAATAAATTACTGAGTAAATTCTTAATAAATTACAACTTAAATTACAAGTAATTCAAAGTAAATTACTCTGAAAATTTTAAATAAATTCACAGTAAATTCTCAATAAATTACTCAGCAAATTACTTAGTAAATTATCATTAAAGTTATAGTAAATTCGTGGTAAATAACTCGGTAAATTCTAAGTAAATTGCTTCGTAAATGATTGGTAACTTCCTTGAAAATTACTCGACAAATTCTCAGTAAACTCTTAGTAATTTACTGAGTAAATTCTAAATAAATTACTAAGTAAATTCATAGTAAATTATTCGGTGAATTACTCACTAAATTACTAAGTAAATTCCCAGTAAATTCCCAGTAAATTCTCAATAAATTCTCTTTAAATTACTCAGTTAATTATCGATAAGTTCTGAAAAAATTCTGAGTCAATTACTCAGTAAATTCCAAGAAAATAACTCAGTAAATTATCTGTAAATTCTTAGTAAATTATTTAACAAATTCTAAATAAATTACTGAGTAAATTCTCAATAAATTACTCCTTAAATTCTCAGTAAATTAATGAGTGAATTATTCAGTAATTTATCAGTAAATTACTCGATAAATTCTCTGTAAATTACTCGGTAAATTATTGGTAAATTCTCTGTTAATTACTCAGTAAATTACCAGTAAATTACTTAGTAAATTCTCACTAAATTACTCAGGAAATTTCTCAGTAAATTACACATAAAATTCTCTATAAATTATTCAACAAATTCTTAGTAATTTATCAGAAAATTCTGAGCAAATTCACAAAAAAATTACAAGAATTTTTTTTTGTGAATTAATCAGTAAATTATGAGTAAATTACTCAATAAATTCTCAGAAAATTATATATAAATTCTTGGTAAATTCAAAGTAATTTCTTAGTAAATTATTCAGCAAATTACTCCATAAATTCGTAGTAAATTCTCAATAAATTACTCGTTAAGTTTTCAATAAATTCTCTATAAATTACTTTGTAAATTATCTGTAAATTTTCAGCAAATTATTTAATAAATTGTAAATAAATTACTCAGAAAATTTTTAATAAATTCTAAGAAAATTCTGTATAAATTCTTGGTAAATTACTCATAAAATTATCAAAAAAAAAAATTCGTGAATTACTTTGTTAATTCTCAGTAAATTATTTGAACATTAATTAGTGAATTCCCTGTAAATTCTCAGTAAATTACTTTATAAATTCTCAGTAAATTATTCAATAAATTCTAAGAAAATTACTCAGTAAATTAATCCATAAAGTCTAAGTAAGTTATCAACAAATTCTTAGTAACTTACTCAGTAAATTCTCAATAAATTACTTAGTAATTTCCAGATAAATTACCCAGTGAAGAACTTAAGAATTTATCAGTAAATTTCTTAGTCAATTTGCAGTAAATTCTCAATAAATTACTCAGTAAAATTCTCAATAAATTACACGCAAAATTCTCAGAAAATTGTTCAGTAAATTCTTAGAAAATCATTAGAAATTTTTTATTGAATTACTCAGTAAATTATGAGTAAATTACTCTGTAAATTCTCTGAAAATTTTGTATAAATTCTTGGTAAATTACTCAGTAAATTCACAGAAATTTTTTAAAAAATTACTCAGCAAATTACTCTGTAAATTCCCAATAAATTATTCGTTAAATTTTCAATAAATTCTCTATAAATTACTCAGTTAATTATTGGTGAATTACTCAATAAATTCAAAGTAAATTACTCTGAAAATTTTCAATAAATTCACAGTAAATTCTCAATAAATTACTCAGCAAATTATCATTAAAGTTTTAGTAAATTCGTGGTAAATAACTTGGTAAATTCTCAGTAAATTGCTTCGTAAATGATTGGTAACTTCCTAGAAAATTACTCGACAAATTCTCAGTAAACTCTAAGTAATTTACTGAGTAAATTCTAAATAAATTACTAAGTAAATTCATAGTAAATTATACGGTGAATTACTCACTAAATTACTAAGTAAATTCCCAGTAAATTCTCAATAAATTCTCCATAAATTACTCAGTTAATTATCGATAAGTTCTCAAAAAATTCTAAGTCAATTACTCAGTAAATTATTAGAAAATTGCTCTGTAAATTCCAAGAAAATAACGCAGTAAATTATCTGTAAATTCTTAGTAAATTATTTAATAAATTCTAAATAAATTACTAAGTAAATTCTCAATAAATTACTCCTTAAATTCTCAGTAAATTAATGAGTGAATTATTCAGTAATTTACCAGTAAATTACTCGATAAATTCTCTGTAAATTACTCGGTAAATTATTGGTAAATTCTCTGTTAATTACTCAGTAAATTACCAGTAAATTACTTAGTAAATTCTCACTAAATTACTCAGGAAATTTCTCAATAAATTACACGTAAAATTCTCTATAAATTATTCAGCAAATTCTTAGTAATTTATTAGAAAATTCTGAACAAATTCAGAAAAAATTACAAGAATTTTTTTTGTGAATTAATCAGTAAATTATGAGTAAATTATTCAATAAATTCTCAGAAAATTCTATATAAATTCTTGGTAAATTCAAAGTAATTTCTTAGTAAATTATTCAGCAAATTACTCCATAAATTCGTTGTAAATTCTCAATAAATTCTCTATAAATTGCTTTGTAAATTATCTGTAAATTTTCAGTAAATTATTTAATAAATTGTAAATAAATTACTTAGAAAATTTTCAATAAATTCTAAGAAAATTCTGTATAAATTCTTGGTAAATTACTCATAAAATTATCAAAAAAAAAATTCGTGAATTACTTTGTTAATTCTCAGTAAATTATTCGAACATTAATTAGTGAATTCCCTGTAAATTCTCGTAAATTACTTTATAAATTTTCAGTAAGTTATTTAATAAATTCTAAGTAAATTACTCAGTAAATTCTCAGTAAATTAATCCATAAAGTCTAAGTAAGTTATTAACAAATTCTTAGTAACTTACTCAGTAAATTCTCAATAAATTACTTAGAAATTTCCAAATAAATTACCCAGTGAAGAACTTAACAATTTATCAGTAAATTTCTTAGTCAATTCGCAGTAAATTCTCAATAAATTACTCAGGAAATTACTGGTAGATTCTTAGTAAATTACTCAATAAATTCTCAGTAAATTCTCATTAAATTACTCAGTAAAATTCTTAACAAATTACACGCAAAATTCTCAAAAAATTGTTCAGTAAATTCTTAGAAAATCATTAGAAATTTTTTTGTGAATTACTCAGTAAATTATGAGTAAATTACTCTGTAAATTCTCAAAAAATTTTGTATAAATTCTTGATAAATTACTCAGTAAATTCGCAGAAATTTTTTAAAAAATTACTCTGCAAATTACTCTGTAAATTCTCATTAAATTATTCGTTAAATTTTCAATAAATTCTCTATAAATTACTCAGTTAATTATTGGTGAATTACTCAATAAATTCAAAGTAAATTACTCTGAAAATTTTCAATAAATTCATAGTAAATTCTCAATAAATTACTCAGCAAATTACTCAGTAAATTATCATTAAAGTTTTAGTAAATTCGTGGTAAATAACTCGGTAAATTCTCAGTAAATTGCTTCGTACATGATTGGTAACTTCCTAAAAAATTACTCGACAAATTCTCAGTAAACTCTTAGTAATTTACTGAGTAAATTCTAAATAAATTACTAAGTAAATTCATTGTAAATTATTCGGTGAATTACACACTAAATTACTAAGTAAATTCAGAGTAAATTCTCAATAAATTCTCCATAAATTACTTAGTTTATTATCGATAAGTTCTCAAAAAATTCTGAGTCAATTACTCAATAAATTATTAGAAAATTGCTCTGTAAATTCCAAGAAAATAACGCAGTAAATTATCTGTAAATTCTTAGTAAATTAATGAATGAATTATTCATTAATTTATCTGTAAATTACTCGATAAATTCTCTGTAAATTACTCGGTAAATTATTGGTAAATTCTCTATTAATTACTCAGTAAATTACCAGTAAATTACTTAGTAAATTCTCACTAAATTACTCAGGAAATTTCTCAGTAAATTACACGTAAAATTCTCTATAAATTATTCAGCAAATTCTTAGTAATTTATCAGAAAATTTTGAGCAAATTCACAAAAAATTACAAGAATTTTTTTGTGAATTAATCAGTAAATTATGAGTAAATTACTCAATAAATTCTCAGAAAATTCTATATAAATTCTTAATAAATTCAAAGTAATTTCTTAGTAAATTATTCAGCAAATTACTCCATAAATTCGTAGTAAATTCTCAATAAATTACTCGTTAAGTTTTCAATAAATTCTCTATAAATTACTTTGTAAATTATCTGTAAATTTTCAGTAAATTATTTAATAAATTGTAAATAAATTACTCAGAAAATTTTCAATAAATTCTAAGAAAATTCTGTATAAATTCTTGGTAAATTACTCATAAAATTATCCAAAAAAAATTCGTGAATTACTTTGTTAATTCTCAGTAAATTATTCGAACATTAATTAGTGAATTCCCTGTAAATTCTCAGTAAATTACTTTATAAATTCTCAGTAAATTATTCAATAAATTCTAAGTAAATTACTCATTAAATTCTCAGTAAATTAATCCATAAAGTCTAAGTAAGTTATCAATAAATTCTTAGTAACTTACTCAGCAAATTCTCAATAAATTACTTAGTAATTTCCAGAAAAATTACCCAGTGAAGAACTTAACAATTTATCAGTAAATTTCTTGGTCAATTCGCAGTAAATTCTCAATAAATTACTCAATAAATTATCGGTAGATTCTTAGTAAATTACTCAATAAATTCTCAGTAAAATTCTCAATAAATTACACGCAAAATTCTCAAAAAATTGTTCAGTAAATTCTTAGAAAATCATTAGAAATTCTTTATAGAATTACTCAATAAATTATGAGTAAGTTACTCTGTAAATTCTCAGAAAATTTTGTATAAATTCTTGGTAAATTACTCAGTAAATTCACAGAAATTTTTTTAAAAATTACTCAGCAAATTACTCTGTAAATTCTCAATAAATTATTCGTTAAATTTTCAATAAATTCTCTATAAATTACTCAGTTAATTATCGGTGAATTACTCAATAAATTCAAAGTAAATTACTCTAAAATTTTTAATAAATTCACAGTAAATTCTCAATAAATTACTCAGCAAATTACTCAGTAAATTATCATTAAAGTTATAGTAAATTCGTGGTAAATAACTCGGTAAATTCTCAGTAAATTGCTTCGTAAATGATTGGTAACTTCCTAGAAAATTACTCGACAAATTCTCAGTAAACTCTTAGTAATTTACTGAGTAAATTCTAAATAAATTACTAAGTAAATTCATAGTAAATTATTCGGTGAATTACTAAGTAAATTCCCAGTAAATTCTCAACAAATTCTCTGTAAATTACTCAGTTAATTATCGATAAGTTCTCAAAAAATTCTGAGCCAATTACTAGTAAATTACTCAGTAAATTATTAGAAAATTGCTCTGTAAATTCCAAGAAAATAACGCAGTAAATTATCTGTAAATTCTTAGTAAATTATTTAACAAATTCAAAATAAATTATTGAGTAAATTCTTAATAAATTACTTCTTAAATTCTCAGTAAATTAATGAGTGAATTATTCAGTAATTTATCAGTAAATTACTCGATAAATTCTCTGTAAATTACTCGGTAAATTATTGGTAAATTCTCTGTTAATTACTCAGTAAATTACCAGTAAATTACTTAGTAAATTCTCACTAAATTACTCAGGAAATTTCTCAGTAAATTACACGTAAAATTCTCTATAAATTATTCAGCAAATTCTTAGTAATTTATCAGAAAATTCTGAGCAAATTCACAAAAAAATTACAAGAATTTTTTTGTGAATTAATCAATAAATTATGAGTAAATTACTCAATAAATTCTCAGAAAATTCTATATAAATTCTTGGTAAATTCAAAGTAATTTCTTAGTAAATTATTCAGCAAATTACTCCATAAATTCGTAGTAAATTCTCAATAAATTACTCGTTAAGTTTTCAATTAATTCTCTATAAATTACTTTGTAAATTATCTGTAAATTTTCAGTAAATTATTTAATAAATTGTAAATAAATTTATCAGAAAATTTTCAATAAATTCTAAGAAAATTCTGTATAAATTCTTGGTAAATTACTCATAAAATTATCAAAAAAAAAATTCGTGAATTACTTTGTTAATTCTCAGTAAATTATTCGAACATTAATTAGTGAATTCCCTGTAAATTCTCAGTAAATTACTTTATAAATTCTCAGTAAATTATTCAATAAATTCTAAGTAAATTACTCATTAAATTCTCAGTAAATTAATCCATAAAGTCTAAGTAAGTTATCAATAAATTCTTAGTAACTTACTCAGTAAATTCTCAATAAATTACTTAGTAATTTCCAGATAAATTACCCAGTGAAGAACTTAACAATTTATCAGTAAATTTCTTGGTCAATTCGCAGTAAATTCTCAATAAATTACTCAGTAAATTATCGGTAGATTCTTAGTAAATTACTCAATAAATTCTCAGTAAATTCTCATTAAATTACTCAGTAAAATTCTCAATAAATTACACGCAAAATTCTCAGAAAATTGTTCAGTAAATTCTTAGAAAATCATTTGAAATTTTTTTGTGAATTACTCAGAAAATTTTGTATAAATTCTTGGTAAATTACTTAGTAAATTCACAGAAATTTTTTAAAAAATTACTCAGCAAATTACTCTGTAAATTCTCAATAAATTATTTGTTAAATTTTCAATAAATTCTCTATAAATTACTCAGTTAATTATCGGTGAATTACTCAATAAATTCAAAGTAAATTACTCTGAAAATTTTCAATAAATTCACAGTAAATTCTCAATAAATTACTCAGCAAATTACTCAGTAAATTATCATTAAAGTTATAGTAAATTCGTGGTAAATAACTTGGTAAATTCTAAGTAAATTACTTCGTAAATGATTGATAACTTCGTAGAAAATTACTTAGTATATTCTCAATAAAATCTTAGTAATTTACTGAGTAAATTCTAAATAAATTACTAAGTAAATTCATAGTAAATTATTCGGTGAATTACTCACTAAATTTATCTGTAAATTACTGAGTAAATTCCCAGTAAATTACTCGATAAATTCTCAATAAATTCTCTGTAAATTACTCAGTTAATTATCGATAAGTTCTCAAAAAATTCTGAGTCAATTACTCAGTAAATTATTAGAAAATTACTCTGTAAATTCCAAGAAAATAACGCAGTAAATTATCTGTAAATTCTTAGTAAATTATTTAATAAATTCTAAATAAATTACTATGTAAATTCTCAATAAATTATGTCACAACCCCAACCCGCCCCTAGTAGGATGGTGCCGTGATAGCCAGTAATCCGAGATTACTGAAGGCCACTTACAAAATTCACACACAATCAGAGTATAAATATATGGGGCTAACATGTGCGGAAGCAATAATTTACAATACAAGTGTTCCCTAAGAGCAGTGCATAAGTCAAATGGAATGACATACATCTTGACATAGTTTTAAAACTTGAATACAAATAAAATGAAGTACCAAAAATACATATTACATCTTAACAAAAAGGCTTCACAAGCCGACATAAACAAAATACATGAAATACAACTAAAAGCATAATCTTCAGGATTGCCAACATCCTCACTGCCGACATAACATGCATACAAAACACACATCTCGGCGTAGCTGACTTCTTGCTTGTTACCTACATATATACATAGGGAGGGTGAGCTTGGAGACTCAGTGAATGGTACAAGTAATAAAGGGGTTAAATGAATGATACTCGACATCTTTGCAAAACATACATAGTATATCTTTGTCAAAACCAAACATAACATAGCTTAGCTTGGCTTGAAATAAAACATTAATCGAACCTTGGCCTTTCAAAACTTACTTACCTACTTAACATACGTCAACTTAAAACATGGGGTGATGACATTCCGGGCAAAACAAAAGCATAACCTCGGCATCGAGCACACCCGTTCATAATCCGTCGGTGGCCGATATCTTAACAAGGGTGCTACTTAGGCTTAACGTCCCCTAGCACGAAAGGACGGTGCTACATAGGCTTAAAGTCCCCTAGCACGGAAAGACTATGCTACATAGGCTTAAAGTCCCCTAGCACGGAAGGACTTGTGCCACAAATGCTTAAAGTCCCCTGGCACGTACGGGCTAGCGCCACAAATGCTTGAAGTCCCCTGGCACGTACGGACTATGTTACCTAGGCTTAACGTCCCCTAACACGAAAGGACGGTGTTACTTAGGCTTAACGTCCCCTAACACGAAAGGACGGTTCCAAGAATGTCATCCAAAACAAAGCTTATACTTGATACATAAAATAGGGATATCATTCATGCTTAACAAATACTTTTATCAAAACAAGGCAAAGCTTTATCAAAACCTTATAACATAGCTTTATTAAAAATACCACTCACATAGCTCTTCGGACGTCGGGATCAAGGCAAGGGTCCAAGTCCTACGAACACATGGCAAAGTCTACTGAATGCACTTCTCAAAACAAGTCTTACATGCATGCAAATGATCTCGGGAAAACATGCTGGAAGTCAAAACACTGTTTTACATGTCAAGAAGACATGCTGGGTACCAACCGGGTCTTTGCCGAGGTCCCACACCTCCTGGCCGAGGTGTGGCTACCTAGGCTTCGGCGTGCGGCTGCATGCCGAGGTGCGCACAAGACAACTAAAGCCGTAAGTGATCATGCAAGGTAGGCTAAGGTAAGATACAATGCTTGGCCTAAGTGTGAGGTCTAGGTAAGAATGATCTCGGCGACTACACTTCGGGAAGTGAGGTCTAGAGATTTAGGTTTCCACCCGTGAAGAACAGGAAGAACATGAACATGAAGATCATGAAGAACATGAATGCTAAAATTATAACTTCTATATTACAAAATCTGGGATTTCATGCTATGAGTTCGAAAACATGGACCTGGGTACCTATACTTGAAAATCATAAGGAAACAAACACAAAAACATGGATCTAGGCATGAGCTTTCGGATCAAAACATGACTTTTCTTGAAGAATACATGAATACTATTTTCACTTTCTAAAACCGAACTTCAAAGCAATGCATGGCTTACAAATCATATTCAATCATGCAATGCAATAACATGAACATAAAGAGCAACATGGGTAGATCAAGAATCTAACCTTGGAACACGGATCTAACGGTTCGATCTCTAGGGATCAAGCTTGGAAATCTATTCTCCCTCAAGAACTTCCCTCCCTCTTCTAGAGCTTCTCTCTCCTCTTCAAAACAAGGATATAACAAATGATGGGTTTCTCTCTCTGCCGGCTGACTTAACACTCAGCTCGGACACGTGGCAACGGCTGGTTGGCTCTCATAAAAAAGGTGATAGATTGACAAGACAAGACTATGACAAGGTGTATCTAACAAGCTACCCGGTAAGGCACTCCGGCAAGTGATGACATCGGCTAAGGACAAAGCTTCGGCAACTAAGGTGACAATGACCTCGGCTAGGAAAGACAACACTTGACTAAGCTGTGCCACACCTTGGCCTAGATGTGTCACACCTCGGTCTAGGTCATACCACTCCAGGACAAGATCAATTAGGTGCAAAGGTAACATCTCAGCCTAGATAATACACATCTCAGACTTGGTGATGAACACCTCGGCCTAGATAATGACATCTCGGCCAATATATCAAGGCGAAGGTGGAGGTCAAACAAAGGGGTTCCAAGATAAAATCTAGACTGAAGATGACCTCGGCTTGGAATGATCTAGGCTTAACATGACCTAGGCTTGAGACACCAAGGACGGAACAAAGCATGCACACAACACTTAGGCAAATCACATAAACTCAAAACAAGGCATGGACCTTACTTAGGCAAAACAAGTCACAAACATACAAATGCAAGCTTAACGAATCATAATCATACAAATGCTAATGAACATGACTAAGACATAAATGTGGGTTGTTACAAATTACTCCTTAAATTCTCAGTAAATTAATGAGTGAATTATTCAGTAATTTATCAGTAAATTACTAGATAAATTCTCTGTAAATTACTCGGTAAATTATTGGTAAATTCTCTGTTAATTACTCAGTAAATTACTTAGCAAATTCTCACTAAATTAATTAGGAAATTTCTCAGTAAATTGCACGTAAAATTCTCTATAAATTATTCAGCAAATTCTTAGTAATTTATCAGAAAATTCTGAGCAAATTCACAAAACATTACAAGAATTTTTTTTTGTGAATTAATCAGTAAATTATGAGTAAATTACTCAATAAATTCTCAGAAAATTCTTGGTAAATTCAAAGTAATTTGTTAGTAAATTATTCAGCAAATTACTCCATAAATTCGTAGTAAATTCTCAATAAATTACTCGTTAAGTTTTCAATAAATTCTCTGTAAATTACTTTGTAAATTATCTGTAAATTTTCAGTAAATTATTTAATAAATTGTAAATAAATTACTCAGAAAATTATCAACAAATTCTAAGAAAATTCTGTATAAATTCTTGGTAAATTACTCATAAAATTATCAAAAAAAAATTCGTGAATTACTTTGTTAATTCTCAGTAAATTATTAGAACATTAATTAGTGAATTCTCTGTAAATTCTCAGTAAATTACTTTATAAATTCTCAGTAAATTATTCAATAAATTCTAAGAAAATTACTCAGTAAATTAATCCATAAAGTCTAAGTAAGTTATCAACAAATTCTTAGTAACTTACTCAGTAAATTCTCAATAAATTACTTAGTAATTTCCAGATAAATTACCCAGTGAAGAACTTAACAATTTATCAGTAAATTTCTTAGTCAATTCGCAGTAAATTCTCAATAAATTACTCAGTAAATTATCGGTAGATTCTTAGTAAATTACTCAATAAATTCTCAGTAAATTCTCATTAAATTACTCAGTAAAATTATTCAGTAAATTCTTAGAAAATCATTAGAAATTTTTTTGTGAATTACTTAGTAAATTATGAGTAAATTACTCTGTAAATTCTCAGAAAATTTTGTATAAATTCTTGGTAAATTACTCAGTAAATTCACAGAAATTTTTTAAAAAATTACTCAGCAAATTACTCTGTAAATTCTCAATAAATTATTCGTTAAATTTTCAATAAATTCTCTATAAATTACTTAGTTAATTATCGGTGAATTACTCAATAAATTCAAAGTAAATTACTCTGAAATTTTTTAATAAATTCACAGTAAATTCTCAATAAATTACTCAGCAAATTACTCAGTAAATTAGCATTAAAGTTATAGTAACTTCGTGGTAAATAACTCGGTAAATTCTCAGTAAACTGCTTCGTAAATGATTGGTAACTTCCTAGAAAATTACTCGACAAATTCTTAGTAAACTCTTAGTAGTTTACTGAGTAAATTCTAAATAAATTACTAAGTAAATTCATAGTAAATTATTCGGTAAATTACTCACTAAATTACTAAGTAAATTCCCAGTAAATTCTTAATAAATTCTCTGTAAATTACTCAGTTAATTATTGATAAATTCTCAGTAAATTATTCAATAAATTATAAGTAAATTACTCAGTAAATTCTCAGTAAATTAATCCATAAAGTCTAAGTAAGTTATCAATAAATTCTTAGTAACATACTCAGTAAATTCTCAATAAATTACATAGTAATTTCCAGAAAAATTACCCAGTGAAGAACTTAACAATTTATCAGTAAATTTCTTAGTCAATTCGCAGTAAATTCTCAATAAATTACTCAGCAAATTATCGGTAGATTCTTAGTAAATTATTCAATAAATTCTGAACAAATTCTCATTAAATTACTCAGTAAAATTCTCAACAAATTACATGCAAAATTCTCAGAAAATGATTCAGTAAATTCTTAGAAAATCATTAGAAATTTTTTTGTGAATTACTCAGTAAATTATGAGTAAATTACTCTGTAAATTCTCAAAAAATTTTGTATACATTCATGGTAAATTACTCAGTAAATTCATAGAAATTTTTTAAAAAATTACTCAGCAAATTACTCTGTAAATTCTCAATAAATTATTCGTTAAATTTTCAATAAATTCTCTATAAATTACTTAGTTAATTATCGGTGAATTACTCAATAAATTCAAAGTAAATTACTCTGAAAATTTTCAATAAATTCACAGTAAATTCTAAATAAATTAGTTAGTAAATTACTCTGTAAATTATCATTAAAGTTATAGTAAATTCGAGGTAAACAACTCGGTAAATTCTCAATAAATAGCTTCGTAAATGATTGGTAACTTCCTAGAAAATTACTCAACAAATTCTCAGTAAACTCTTAGCAATTTACTGAGTAAATTCTAAATAAATTACTAACTAAATTCATAGTAAATTATTCGGTGAATTACTCACTAAATTTATCTGTAAATTACTCAGTTAATTATCGATAAGTTCTCAAACAATTCTGAGTCAATTACTTAGTAAATTACTCAGTAAATTATTAGAAAATTACTCTGTAAATTCCAAGAAAATAACGCAGTAAATTATCTGTAAATTCCTAGTAAATTATTTAATAAATTCTAAATAAATTACTGAGTAAATTTTCAATAAATTACTCCTTAAATTCTCAGTAAATTAATGAGTGAATTATTCAGTAATTTATCAATAAATTACTCGGTAAATTATTGGTAAATTCTCTGTTAATTACTCTGTAAATTACCAGTAAATTACTTAGTAAATTCTCACTAAATTACTCAGGAAACTTCTCAGTAAATTACACGTAAAATTCTCTATAAATTATTCAGCAAATTCTTAGTAATATATCAAAAAATTCTGAGTAAATTCACAAAAAATTACAAGAATTTTTTTTGTGAATTAATTCGTAAATTATGAGTAAATTACTAAATAAATTCTCAGAAAATTCTATATAAATTCTTGGTAAATTCAAAGTAATTTCTTAGTAAATTATTCAGCAAATTACTCCATAAATTCGTAGTAAATTCTCAATAAATTACTCGTTAGGTTTTCAATAAATTCTCTATAAATTACTTTGTAAATTATCTGTTAATTTTCAGTAAATTATTTAATAAATTGTAAATAAATTACTCAGAAAATTTTTAATAAATTCTAAGAAAATTCTATATAAATTCTTGGTAAGTTACTCATAAAATTATCAAAAAAAAATTCGTGAATTACTTTGTTAATTTTCAGTAAAGTATTCGAACATTAATTAGTGAATTCCCTGTAAATTCTCAGTAAATTACTTTATAAATTCTCAGTAAATTATTTAATAAATTGTAAGTAAATTACTCAGTAAATTAATCCATAAAGTCTAAGTAAGTTATCAATAAATTCTAGTAACTTACTCAGTAAATTCTCAATAAATTACTTAGTAATTTCCAGATAAATTACCCAGCGAAGAACTTAACAAATTATCAGCAAATTTCTTAGTCAATTTGCAGTAAATTCTATTTAATTGCTCAGTAAATTATCGGTAGATTCTTAGTAAATTACTCAATAAATTCTTAGTAAATTCTCATTAAATTACTCAGTAAAATTCTCAATAAATTACACGCAAAATTCTCAGAAAATTATTCAGTAATTTCTTAGAAAATCTTCAAATTTTTTTTTGTGAATTACTCAGTAAATAATGAGTAAATTACTCTGTAAATTCTCAGAAAATTTTGAATAAATTCTTGGTAAATTACTCAGTAAATTCATAGAATTTTTTTAAAAAATTACTCAGCAAAGTACTCTGTAAATTCTCAATAAATTATTCGTTGAATTTTCAATAAATTCCCTATAAATTACTCAGTCAATTATCGGTGAATTACTCAACAAATTCAAAGTAAATTACTCTGAAAATTTTCAATAAATTCACAGTAAATTCTCAATAAATTACTCAGTAAATTATCATTAAAGTTATAGTAAATTCGTGGTAAATAACTCGGTCAATTCTCAGTAAATTGCTTCATAAATGATTAGTAACTTCCTAGAACATTACTCAACAAATTCTCAGTAAACTCTTAGTAATTTACTGAGTAAATTCTAAATAAATTACTAAGTAAATTCATAGTAAATTATTCGGTGAATTACTTACTAAATTTATCTGTAAATTACAAAGTAAATTCCAGTAAATTCTCTGTAAATTACTCAGTTAATTATCGATAAGTTCTCAAAAAATTCTGAGTCAATTACTTAGTAAATTACTTAGTAAATTATTAGAAACCTATAAATTCCAGGAAAATAACGCAGTAAATTATCTGTAAATTCTTAGTAAATTATTTGATAAATTCTAAATAAATTACTGAGTAAATTCACAATAAATTACTCCTTAAATTCTCAATAAATTAATGAGTGAATTATTCAGTAATTTATCAGTAAATTACTTGATAAATTCTCTGTTAATTACTCAATAAATTACGAGTAAATTACTTAGTAAATTCTCACTAAATTACTCAGGAAATTTCTCAGCAAATTACACGTAAAATTCTCTATAAATTATTCAGCAAATTCTTAGTAATTTATCAGAAAATTCTGAGTAAATTCACAAAAAATTACAAGAATTTTTTTTTTGTGAATTAATCAGTAAATTATGAGTAAATTACTCAATAAATTCTCAAAAAATTCTATATAAATTCTTGGTAAATTGAATGTAATTTCTTAGTAAAATGTTCAGCAAATTACTCCATAAATTCGTAGTACATTCTCAATAAATTACTTGTTAGGTTTTCAATAAATTCTCTATAAATTACTTTGTAAATTATCTGTAAATTTTCAGTAAATTATTTAATAAATTGCAAATAAATTACTCAGAAAATTTTTAATAAATTCTAAGAAAATTCTGTATAAATTCTTGGTAAATTACTCATACAATTATCAAAAAAAAAAAATCGAGAATTACTTTGCTAATTCTCAGTAAATTATTCGAACATTAATTAGTGAATTCCCTGTAAATTCTCAGTAAATTACTTTATAAATTCTCAGTAAATTATTCAATAAGTTCTAAGTAAATTCTCAGTAAATAAATCCATAAAGTCTAAGTAAGTTATCAATAAATTCTTAGTAACTTACTCAGTGAATTCTCAATAAATTACTTAGTAATTTTCAGAAAAATTACCCAGTGAAGAACTTAACAATTTATCAGTAAATTTCTTAGTCAATTCGCAGTAAATTCTCAATAAATTACTCAGTAAATTATCGGTAGATTCTTAGTAAATTACTCAGTAAATTCTCATTAAATTACTCAATAAAATTCTCAATAAATTACATGCAAAATTCTCAGAAAAATTATTCAGTAAATTCTTAGAAAATCATTAGAAATTTTTTTGTGAATTACACAGTAAATTATGAGTAAATTACTCTGTAAATTCTCAGAAAATTTCGCATAAATTCTTGGTAAATTACTCAATAAATTCACAAAAAATTTTAAAAAAATTACTCAGCAAATTACTCTGTAAATTCTCAGTAAATTATTCGTTAAATTTTCAATAAATTCTCTATAAATTACTCAGTTAATTATCGATGAATTACTCAATAAATTCAAAGTAAATTACTCTGAAAATTTTCAATAAACTCATAGAAAATTTTTAATAAATTACTCAGTAAATTATCATTAAAGTTATTGTAAATTCGTGGTAAATAACTCAATAAATTGTCAGTAAATTGCTTCGTAAATGATTGGTAACTTCCTAGAAAATTACTCAACAAATTCTCAGTAAACTCTTAGTAATTTACTGAGTAAATTCTAAAAAAATTACAAAGTAAATTCATAGTAAATTATTCGGTGAATTACTCACCAAATTACTAAGTAAATTCCCAGTAAATTCTCAATAAATTCTCTATAAATTACTCTGTTAATTATCGATAAGATCTCAAAAAATTCTGAGTCAATCACTTGGTAAATTACTCAGTAAATTATTAGAAAATTACTCAGTAAATTCCAAGAAAATAACTCAGTAAATTATCTGTAAATTCTTAGTAAATTATTTAACAAATTCTAAATAAATTACTGAGTAAATTCTCAATAAATTACTCCTTAAATTCTCAGTAAATTAATGAGTGAATTATTCAGTAATTTATCAATAAATTACTCGATAAAGTCTTTGTAAATTACTCGGTAAAATATTGGTAAATTCTCTGTTAATTACTCAGTAAATTACCAGTAAATTACTTAGTAAATTCTCACTAAATTTCTCAGGAAATTTCTCAGTAAATTACACGTAAAATTCTCTATAAATTATTCAGCAAATTCTTAGTAATTTATCAGAAAATTCTGAGCAAATTCACAAAAAATTACAAGAATTTTTTTTGTGAATTAATCAGTAAATTATGAGTAAATTACTCAATAAATTCTCAGAAAATTCTACATAAATTCTTGGTAAATTCAAAGTAATTTCTTAGTAAATTATTCAGCAAATTACTCCATAAATTCGTAGTAAATTCTCAATAAATTACTCGTTAAGTTTTCAATAAATTCTCTATAAATTACTTTGTAAATTATCTGTAAATTTTTAGTAAATTATTTAATAAATTGTAAATAAATTACTCAGAAAATTTTCAATAAATTATAAGAAAATTCTGTATAAATTCTTGGTAATTACTCATAAAATTATCAAAAAAAAAATCCTGAATTGCTTTGTTAATTCTCAGTAAATTACTCGAACATTAATTAGTGAATTCCCTGTAAATTCTCAGTAAATTACTTTATAAATTCTCAGTAAACTATTCAATAAATTGTAAGTAAATTCTCAGTAAATTAATGTAACGCCCTCAGAATAACAACAATAAACCCATCTAATAAGACATACATTTACATATAAACTAACCACATTCTTTCATTCAGTAGAGTTCCATTACATAAGTATTACATGTTAACCTCATAACAAAATGCCCTACGGGCTTACAGCTTTCCAAGTTAACACTTGGTTACAACAAAGAGTACTAACTCGATACACATTAAGCCCTTGGCTTGAAATTACATGTAATACATCAAAAGTACAACAACAAAACTATGCCCGCCACTAGCCTCCCAGCTATGTCCTTGGAGGTGGCATGCTTCCTGCACCTGAAAATGATAATCCCATATAGGGTGAGCCACAGCCCAGTAGAAATACACTAAACCAACCATGGACAATGACTAAAACATTAGCAATTGATAGTTGGTCAACACTGATACAATCACATAAATTATATATTTATGTCAACGACTTACAAGTCCCAATTACCTTTCATTTTCCCTTTTTCGACAGATAAGCATGCTAGCTCTATCATTATTTCCACAGATATGTATAAAAACTATATCTCACATTCAGATAAGCATAAAAGCTATATCCACATTCTCAACAGATATGTATATCAACAATATCCACAGATAAGCATACAAGCTGTATCCACATTCTACAACAGATATGTATATCAACAATATCCACAGATAAGCATACAAGCTGTATCCACACTTCACAAAGATAAGCATATGAGCTCTATCTTCACTTCTCTAGACAAGCATATGAGCTCTGTCTACGGAGTTCATCCCCTATCTCCTCCCAATACCTATCCGGTTTAGAGGTACATCCCCTATCTTCCCCTAAACCGCGGAGTACATCCCCTATCTCCTCCTCTACACATAACGTATATAAACACATTGGTTCTATATACAATCACACAATACATTCAATTAATGTATTCAATTAACCGTCAAATTCCATGACACATTTCATTGATTAGTTTCAGTTTACCTAATCATCATGCATTGTCTACAACAATCACGACTATCCTCCACCGATAGCCCAAAGCAGTTATTTCTAAACAGAAAATAAACGCACAATAGATATTCAATCAACATTTCATTCCTCATTCTTCTCAATTAATTATCCCAATTAATTAAACAATGTAATTAGGTCAGTTCCCATAATTAACATTTCAACCCTTAGGTTCCATTTTCATCAATGATTCAACAATCATTCCATTTTTCTATGCCAAACATGCATCTAGGTTTATTATGAATAAAACCCCAACTTTTGTAAAATTACACAAAAGCCCCAAACTTTTACAAAATTACCAAACCAAGCCCAACATCTCAAAATACCAAAATTTAAAGACAAAACCCATAGAGAGGAGTAGGATATCCCTACCTCGAAGTTTAAGCCACAAAGGAGATGAAGACTCCAAGATCAACTTGCTCCAAATCCAAACTTTTTCAGATTAAATCGAAGCTCTCAACACCCTCTATCTTTTTAACAAAGGCCCTAGGCTAGATTCACACTCTAGGGAGATGAAATCTTAGAGAGAGTGTAAGTTTAGAGTGAGAGAGGCTCGGATTTAGGTTTTGCTCAAAGAAAAGGGGTGAAAAAGTGATGTTTTAGACGCTGCTGTCCGTTGATATAAAACACCCTCGCTCGAGCGAAGGATTGGTCGCTCGAGCGACCAGACACAGAAAACTCTCGCTCGAGCCAAGAAGTTCTCGATCGAGCGAAGAAAAACCCAGACCGCTCGAGCCACGAAAAGCTCGCTCGAGCCAGAAACTACAACTCTCAGGTCCAGAACCGGGGCAACACTACTCTCGCTCGAGCGACAAAATCCTCGCTCGAGCGAAGGACCAAAAATCTGGGCAGCAACACTAGGCTCCCAAGCACAACCAACCTGTAACAAATCTGCCCAACACATCCCATAACTCAAAATACAAAGTAAAGAGGATGCAAACTAGGAAATAAACAACTACCAACATTCACGGACACATGTCCGGATTACTGTACAACAAGGGTAAACCCGGGATCGCTATAACCTCCCCCCCTTAAAGAATTTCGTCCCCGAAATTATGCACAAGTTTTCAAAAACAGGTTTTCCTCCATTTTGAACAATGTTACAATTTAACATTCAACAATTCGATCCATTACCGGTCATCCCATCCCTTTAACAAGAGACATATCACAATATGTAAACAATATATGTATTATTAACATGCATCACCATTATGCACTAACTTTTCAATGTCAACAATATACTTAACACCTATAATGTTACATTCAACTTCCATATGAGGCAAGTTCCAAAACATACTTCCAATAACCAAAACATTTTCAATGTTTCACAACTTAAGACATATATAAAAGCTCTTAAGTTCAACAAAATGTAAAATTCAAATACAAGATTACATATCAATAAACAAGTCCGGATATTTCTCACGGACTTCCAACTCACGTTCCCAAGTGGCTTCCTCCACTCCGTGATGTTTCCACAAGACTTTCACCAAAGGAATGGTCTTGCCACGCAGGACCTGATCCCGCCTATCCAAGACCCGAACCGGTCTCTCCTCATACGAGGCATCCTCATCTACCTCTAAATCGCTCCAATCCAGCACATGTGATGGATCTGGCTCATACTTCCGAAGCATACTCACATGAAACACGTCATGCACCCCGGACAACTGCGGCGGTAAGGCTAACCGATAAGTAACCTCGCCAATCCTCTCAAGGATCTCAAAAGGACCAATAAACCGAGGGGATAATTTCCCACTCTTCCCAAACCTCATCAGGCCTCGCCTAGGTGATATTTTCAGAAAGACATGATCACCTACCTCAAACGCCAAAGGCCTCCTCCTACGGTCGGCATAACTCTTTTGTCGACTCTGGGCTGTAACAAGCCTCCTACGGATAAGCTCAACTTTCTCCGTCGTCTCCCTAACCAACTCCGGACCCAACAAAGGTGCATCACCCACCTCGGCCCAACAAACTGGAGACCTACACGGTCGGCCATACAAGGCCTCAAACGGTGCCATACCGATGCTAGACTGAAAACTATTGTTGTAGGCAAACTCTACCAATGGCAAGTGCCTCTCCCACGTCCCACTGAAGTCCAGGACACAACCCCGAAGCATATCCTCGAGGATCTGAATAGTACGCTCGGACTGCCCGTCAGTCTGAGGATGATAAGCCGTACTAAAGGTCAACTTAGTGCCCAAGGCACTCTGCAAACTCTGCCACAACCTAGCAGTAAAACGAGGATCTCTATCTGAGACGATCGTCACTGGGACCCCGTGCAATCTCACTACGTCCCGAATATACAAATCGGCAAGATGATCTACCGAATCTCTCACGCGCATAGGAATAAAGTGCGCCGATTTAGTCAACCGGTCTACAACCACCCAAATAGCATCACTACCCCGCTGAGTCCTCGGAAGACCCACAACGAAGTCCATAGTGACATGCTCCCACTTCCACTCGGCAATAGGCAAGGGTTGCAACAAACCCGCTGGCCTCTGATGCTCGGCCTTCACTTGCTGGCAAGTAAGACACTTCGATACGAAAACAGCCACATCTCTCTTCATACCCCGCCACCAAAACTGGCGACCCAAATCCTGATACATCTTAGTACCTCCCGGATGCACCGCAAGGCGCGAATGATGAAACTCTCGGAGTACTTCCTCTCGGCAAGACTCCGGTACAAACAAACGGTCTCGGTATCTCACACTCAGATCGGGATACACCGTCAAACCCTTCTCAACTTTCCCACTGGAGATCTTCTCTCGGAGGGATTCTACCTCAAGGTCACCTCTCTGTGCCTCTAACACTCTAATCACAAGTGTAGGCTGCGCAACAACAGAAAACAAGGCCGCAGCCTCGACAGATTCGCCCAGTAGCAAATCAAACTCGCCAAGTGCTCCCAACATCTCCCATTCCCGGATGGCTATACAAGCTACATCACTAATAGATTTCCTACTAAGGGCATCGGCCACAACATTGGCCTTTCCCGGATGATAATGCAACTCAAAATCATAATCCTCGATGAACTCCATCCATCTCCTCTGCCTCAGATTCAAGTCTCTCTGTGTAAACAGATATTTCAAACTCTTGTGGTCCGAGAACACCTCGAACTTTTCACCATAAAGGTAGTGCCTCCAGATTTTCAAGGCAAAGATCACAGCTGCTAACTCTAGGTCGTGTGTGGGGTAATTCTTCTCATGTATTTTCAACTGACGTGAGCCATAAGCTACCACTTTTCCCTCTTGCATCAACACACAACCCAAACCCTCTCGTGAGGCATCACAATAAACCGCATAACCCAACCCTCTCTCCGGAATAATCAACACCGGAGCGGTGGTCAATCTAACTTTCAGCTCTTGGAACGACTTTTCACAAATCTCACTCCACACAAACTTGACTCCCTTCCGAGTCAGTCTAGTCAACGGTGACGCTAACCTGGAGAAACCTTTCACAAACCGACGGTAATACCCAGCTAATCCCAGAAAACTGCGGATCTCAAACACACTCTTAGGCTGTGCCCAATCTTGCACTGCCTCAACCTTGGATGTATCAACAGACACCCCTTCCCCGGATACCACGTGGCCTAAGAATTTGACTTCCCTCAGCCAGAACTCACACTTCCCAAACTTGGCATACAGCCCATGGGCTCTAAGTAACTCAAGCACCACTCTCAAGTGTGCCTCGTGCTCCTCCTCAGAAGACGAATAGATAAGAATGTCGTCCACGAAGACAACCACAAATCGGTCTAAGAACTCCCGGAAAATCCGGTTCATCAAGTCCATAAAGACTGCCGGTGCATTGGTAAGCCCAAATGGCATCACCAGAAACTCATAATGGCCATACCGCGTACGGAATGCCGTCTTAGGAATATCTTCCTCCCTGACCCTCAACTGATGGTAACCCGATCTCAAGTCTATCTTAGAGAAACAACGGGAACCCTTCAACTGGTCAAACAAATCATCTATACGGGGCATAGGATACTTATTCTTAACCGTAGCCCGATTCAACTTCCGGTAGTCTATACACAGTCTCAAGGCACCATCTTTCTTTTTAACAAAGAGTGCCGGTGCTCCCCACGGTGAAACACTAGGGCGAACAAAACCCTTATCTAGCAATTCCTGGAGCTGAACTTTCAACTCAACCAACTCTGCTGGAGCAAAACGGTAAGGTGCCATAGAAATCGGCGCCGTACCAGGCACTAAATCAATAGAGAACTCTATCTCTCGGTGAGGTGGCAAACTAACAAGATCTTCGGGAAAGACATCCGAATACTCACAAACCACCCTCGGTAACACAATCTGAGTTTCAACACACTCGCTACTCTCAAAGCTAGCAAGTAAACCACTAAGCTCACTTCGCCCTCGCGAATCATACCCCGGTGGCAAAACACTACCAACCCGGTCTCCCAAGAAATGGAACCACTCCCCGCTCAAGGTACATAACGTGACCCTCTGGCGGTAGCAATCAATAACAGCCCGGTATGACGATAGCCAGTCCATACCCAAAATAACATCAAAGCCCTTCATGGGCATAACAACAAACGGAAAAGGAAGCCTATAGTCGGCGACCTCTATATCACATCCTCTAACACCCTGTTTCAGGATCAACTCACCCCCCAAAGGCGATACCACACAAATAGGAGATGCTAACTGTGCTAACTCCAATTCCAAAACAGATGCAAATGCAGCAGATACAAAAGAATGAGATGCACCCGTGTCTATCAACACATTAGCAACTGAGTTGCAAAACAGAAAAGTACCTCTCACTACTGATGGAGCCGGTACTAAATCCTGCGCGGTAACGGCATACACGCGCCCCGTAGGCCCCTGGTCTACCTGCTCACCTCGTGGAGCAAAAGACTGCTGCACAGATTGGGATGACGAAACTCCCGGATTGGCCCTCGAGGCCTGCACAGACTGAGCTGGCTGAAAACCCTGCGTCTGCCTAGAGCCAGACGCTCCCGAAGTGGCACTCAACTGTGGACAAAACCTCTTCATGTGCCCAGGCTGTCCACACTGATAACAAGTCAAGAGCTGCCCCCTGCCCAAACTCTGACTCTGCGGTCTAGCTGATGAAGAAGCAGCTTTCTGACCCCCACCCTTCTGCGGGCAAACTGAAACCTTGTGACCCAGCTGGCCACACTTGTAACAAGTGAATTCCCCCTGACCACCTCTCCCAGAGCCTGCACTCGGGACTGGGAAGGTCGATCTAGCAACACCACCCTGCGACTGCTGAGGGTTAGAACCCCTCTGCCTCCTGCCATCACTCTGACTATCTTGGCTCCTCTTGGAGCCTCTCTGCCCCTCATCCTCCTCCTGCATCATGAGCTCCATATGAGCTGCAGCATCTACCAGGTGTCTATACTCTCGGATATAAGACCCACCAACTCTCAACTTGAGGCCCCGCCTCAACTTCCGCTCAAACTCATAGCAACGGCGTTCCTCAGACGCCACCAGTTCAGGTGCAAACCTAGACAAACTGGTAAAAGTAGCCTCAAACTCGGCCACTGACAAGCCCTGCTGATTAAGCCGGCTAAACTGATCTCTCAGCTTCTCCCTAGCTACTGCAGACAAAAACCTCTCCTGAAAAGCATTCACAAATGCCTCCCAAGTCCCACCAACACGAGCCTTCTCGTACTTCCACCATTGACCCGCATCTCCCTTCAGCTGGAAGGATGCCAAGGTCACTTTCAGTGCTCCGTCCTCGATGCCAAGCATCTCAAACGTCTTCGTTGTCTGTTCGAGCCATTCATCTGCCTTAAGCGGCTCTTTAGGATCCCCGATAAACTCGTCCGGATTACACCGAAAGAACTCCCTCTTCAAGAAGGAAGGCCCTGCCTCAACTGCCTGATTCTCAGCCCTAAGAATACCCAAAGCTCCTGCTATCTCTCTGGCCAAGGCACCCATAGCCTGCTGACCCACTGGTTCGGCCACATTGGCCTGCCCCACTCCCTCCTGCACTGCCGGAATCTCACCCTGTGACGGTGCTTCCTGCCTCGCAGGTCTACCTCGCCTAGCTCCTCTTCCTCGTCCTGACATCCTAATAAAGGTAACACAGAACGTTAGCACATTCATAGGTGTGCCGAAACTAAACACTCACGTCCTAATGCATGGACAAGTGTAATTCACTTCACATAAGCACATAAACACATAAGCACTTACGAATTTCATTTCCGGATAATGATAGTCCCAAGACGTTACTAGAGTTCCGGTTAGAAACAGCATTGATCAAGTGCTTTTCCAACAAGACTTCCAGAAACTCAAGGATCCAATCAACATCCCAGAAATTAAATCCCATACCCACATAGTCACATAAGCATGTTATCACTTAAGCACATAGCATATGATACCTCATCTAAGTCCCTATCAAGCGAGACAAACCCATTGTGATCCTAATCACTTCCCACGTACCCAAAGTATTCGAACCCGGTACGCTCTGATACCAAGTTGTAACGCCCTCAGAATAACAACAATAAACCCATCTAATAAGACATACATTTACATATAAACTAACCACATTCTTTCATTCAGTAGAGTTCCATTACATAAGTATTACATGTTAACCTCATAACAAAATGCCCTACGGGCTTACAGCTTTCCAAGTTAACACTTGGTTACAACAAAGAGTACTAACTCGATACACATTAAGCCCTTGGCTTGAAATTACATGTAATACATCAAAAGTACAACAACAAAACTATGCCCGCCACTAGCCTCCCAGCTATGTCCTTGGAGGTGGCATGCTTCCTGCACCTGAAAATGATAATCCCATATAGGGTGAGCCACAGCCCAGTAGAAATACACTAAACCAACCATGGACAATGACTAAAACATTAGCAATTGATAGTTGGTCAACACTGATACAATCACATAAATTATATATTTATGTCAACGACTTACAAGTCCCAATTACCTTTCATTTTCCCTTTTTCGACAGATAAGCATGCTAGCTCTATCATTATTTCCACAGATATGTATAAAAACTATATCTCACATTCAGATAAGCATAAAAGCTATATCCACATTCTCAACAGATATGTATATCAACAATATCCACAGATAAGCATACAAGCTGTATCCACATTCTACAACAGATATGTATATCAACAATATCCACAGATAAGCATACAAGCTGTATCCACACTTCACAAAGATAAGCATATGAGCTCTATCTTCACTTCTCTAGACAAGCATATGAGCTCTGTCTACGGAGTTCATCCCCTATCTCCTCCCAATACCTATCCGGTTTAGAGGTACATCCCCTATCTTCCCCTAAACCGCGGAGTACATCCCCTATCTCCTCCTCTACACATAACGTATATAAACACATTGGTTCTATATACAATCACACAATACATTCAATTAATGTATTCAATTAACCGTCAAATTCCATGACACATTTCATTGATTAGTTTCAGTTTACCTAATCATCATGCATTGTCTACAACAATCACGACTATCCTCCACCGATAGCCCAAAGCAGTTATTTCTAAACAGAAAATAAACGCACAATAGATATTCAATCAACATTTCATTCCTCATTCTTCTCAATTAATTATCCCAATTAATTAAACAATGTAATTAGGTCAGTTCCCATAATTAACATTTCAACCCTTAGGTTCCATTTTCATCAATGATTCAACAATCATTCCATTTTTCTATGCCAAACATGCATCTAGGTTTATTATGAATAAAACCCCAACTTTTGTAAAATTACACAAAAGCCCCAAACTTTTACAAAATTACCAAACCAAGCCCAACATCTCAAAATACCAAAATTTAAAGACAAAACCCATAGAGAGGAGTAGGATATCCCTACCTCGAAGTTTAAGCCACAAAGGAGATGAAGACTCCAAGATCAACTTGCTCCAAATCCAAACTTTTTCAGATTAAATCGAAGCTCTCAACACCCTCTATCTTTTTAACAAAGGCCCTAGGCTAGATTCACACTCTAGGGAGATGAAATCTTAGAGAGAGTGTAAGTTTAGAGTGAGAGAGGCTCGGATTTAGGTTTTGCTCAAAGAAAAGGGGTGAAAAAGTGATGTTTTAGACGCTGCTGTCCGCTGATATAAAACACCCTCGCTCGAGCGAAGGATTGGTCGCTCGAGCGACCAGACACAGAAAACTCTCGCTCGAGCCAAGAAGTTCTCGATCGAGCGAAGAAAAACCCAGACCGCTCGAGCCACGAAAAGCTCGCTCGAGCCAGAAACTACAACTCTCAGGTCCAGAACCGGGGCAACACTACTCTCGCTCGAGCGACAAAATCCTCGCTCGAGCGAAGGACCAAAAATCTGGGCAGCAACACTAGGCTCCCAAGCACAACCAACCTGTAACAAATCTGCCCAACACATCCCATAACTCAAAATACAAAGTAAAGAGGATGCAAACTAGGAAATAAACAACTACCAACATTCACGGACACATGTCCGGATTACTGTACAACAAGGGTAAACCCGGGATCGCTATAATTAATCCATAAAGTCTAAGTAAGTTATCAATAAATTCTTAGTAACTTACTCAGTGAATTCTCAATAAATTACTTAGTAATTTTCAAAAAAATTACCCAGTGAAGAACTTAACAATTTATCAGTAAATTTCTTAGTCAATTCGCAGTAAATTCTCAATAAATTACTCAGTAAATTATCGGTAGATTCTTAGTAAATTACTCAATAAATTCTCAGTAAATTCTCATTAAATTACTCAGTAAAATTCTCAACAAATTACACGCAAAATTCTTAGACAATCATTAGACATTTTTTTGTGAATTACTCAGTAAATTATGAGTAAATTACTCTGTAAATTCTCAGAAAATTTTGTATAAATTCTTTGTAAATTACTCAATAAATTCACAGAATTTTTTTTAAAAATTACTCAGCAAATTACTCTGCCAATTCTCAATAAATTATTTATTAAATTTTCAATTAATTCTCTATAAATTACTCAGTTAATTATCGGTGAATTACTCAATAAATTCAAAGTAAATTACTCTGAAAATTTTCAATAAATTCACAGTAAATTCTCAATAAATTACTCAGCAAATTACTCAGTAAATTATCATTAAAGTTATAGTAAATTTGTGGTAAATAGCTGGGTAAATTCACAGTAAATTGCTTCGTAAATGATTGGTAACTTCCTAGAAAATTACTCGACAAATTCTCAGTAAACTCTTAGTAATTTACCGAGTAAATTCTAAATAAATTACTAAGTAAATTCATAGTAAATTATTCGGTGAATTACTCACTAAATTACTAAGTAAATTCCCAGTAAATTCTCAATAAATTCTCTGTAAATTACTCAATTAATTATCGATAAGTTCTCAAAAAATTCCGAGTCAATGACTTGGTAAATTATTCAGTAAATTATTAGAAAATTACTCTGTAAATTCCAAGAAAATAACACAGGAAATTATCTTTAAATTCTTAGTAAATTATTTAATAAACTCTAACTAAATTACTGAGTAAATTCTCAATAAATTACACCTTAAATTCTCCGTAAATTAATGAGTGAATTATTCAGTAATTTATCAATAAATTACTCGATAAATTCTTTGTAAATTACTCGGTAAAATATTGGTAAATTCTCTGTTAATTACTCAGTAAATTACTTAGCAAATTCTCACTAAATTTCTCAGGAAATTTCTCAGTAAATTACACGTAAAATTCTCGATAAATTATTCAGCAAATTCTTAGTAATTTATCAGAAAATTCTGAGCAAATTCACAAAACATTACAAGAATTTTTTTTGTGAATTAATCAGTAAATTATGAGTAAATTACTCAATAAATTCTCAGAAAATTCAATATAAATTCTTGGTAAATTCAAAGTAATTTCTTAGTAAATTATTCAGCAAATTACTCCATAAATTCGTAGTAAATTCTCAATAAATTACTCGTTAAGTTTTCAATAAATTCTCTATAAATTACTTTGTAAATTATCTGTAAATTTTCAGTAAATTATTTAATAAATTGTAAATAAATTACTCAGAAAATTTTCAATAAATTCTAAGAAAATTCTGTATAAATTCTTGGTAAATTACTCATAAAATTATCAAAAAAAAAAATCGTGAATTGCTTTGTTAATTCTCAGTAAATTATTCGAACATTAATTAGTGAATTCCCTGTAAATTCTCAGTAAATTACTTTATAAATTCTCAGTAAACTATTCAATAAATTCTAAGTAAATTCTCAGTAAATAAATCCATAAAGTCTAAGTAAGTTATCAATAAATTCTTAGTAACTTACTCAGTGAATTCTCAATAAATTACTTAGTAATTTTCAGAAAATTACCCAGTGAAGAACTTACCAATTTATCAGAAAATTTCTTAGTCAATTCGCAGTAAATTCTCAATAAATTACTCAGTAAATTATCGGTAGATTCTTAATAAATTACTCAATAAATTCTCAGTAAATTCTCATTAAATTACTCAGTAAAATTCTCAACAAATTACACGCAAAATTCTTAGAAAATCATTAGAAATTTTTTTTTTGAATTACTCAGTAAATTATGAGTAAATTACTCTGTAAATTCTCAGAAAATTTTGTATAAATTCTTGGTAAATTACTCAGTAAATTCACAGAATTTTTTTTAAAAATTACTCAGCAAATTACTCTGCAAATTCTCAATAAATTATTTATTAAATTTTCAATAAATTCTCTATAAATTACTCAGTTAATTATCGGTGAATTACTCAATAAATTCAAAGTAAATTACTCTAAAAATTTTCAATAAATTCACAGTAAATTCTCAATAAATTACTCAGCAAATTACTCAGTAAATTATCATTAAAGTTGTAGTAAATTTGTGGTAAATAACTGGGTAAATTCACAGTAAATTGCTTCGTAAATGATTGGTAACTTCCTAGAAAATTACTGAACAAATTCTAAGTAAATTCTTAGTAATTTACTGAGTAAATTCTAAATAAATTACTAAGTAAATTCATAGTAAATTATTCGGTGAATTACTCACAAAATTACTAAGTAAATTCCCAGTGAATTCTCAATAAATTCTCTGTAAATTACTCTGTTAATTATCGATAAGTTCTCAAAAAATTCTGAGTCGATCACTTGGTAAATTACTCAGTAAATTATTAGAAAATTACTCTGTAAATTCCAAGAAAATAACGCAGTAAATTATCTGTAAATTCTTAGTAAATTATTTAATAAATTCTAAATAAATTACTGAGTAAATTCTCAATAAATTACTCCTTAAATTCTCAGTAAATTAATGAGTGAATTATTCAGTAATTTATCAGTAAATTACTCGATAAATTCTCTGTAAATTTCTCGGTAAATTATTGGTAAATTCTCTGTTAATTACTCAATAAATTACTAGAAAATTACTTAGTAAATTCTCAATAGATTTCTCAGTAAATTACACGTAAATTTTCTATAAATTATTCTGCAAATTCTTAGTAATTTATCAGAAAATTCTGAGTAAATTCACAAAAAATTACAAGAATTTTTTTTGTGAATTAATCAGTAAATTATGTGTAACTTACTCAATAAATTCTTAAAAAAATCAATATAAATTCTCGGTAAATTCAAAGTAACTTCTTAGTAAATTATTCAGCAAATTACTTCATAAATTCGTAGTAAATTCTCAATAAATTACTCGTTAAGTTTTCAATAAATTCTCTATAAATTACTTTGTAAATTATCTGTAAATTTTCAGTAAATTATTTAATAAATATTAAATAAATTAGTCAAAAAATTTTCAATAAATTCTAAGAAAATTCTGTATAAATTCTTGGTAAATTACTCATAAAATTATCAAAAAAAAAAATCCTGAATTGCTTTGTTAATTCTCAGTAAATTATTCGAACATTAATTAGTGAATTCCCTATAAATTCTCAGTAAATTACCTTATAAATTCTCAGTAAAATATTCAATAAATTCTAAGTAAATTACTTAGTAAATTCTCTGTAAATTAATCCATAAAGTCTAAGTAAGTTATCAATAAATTCTAAGTAACTTACTCATTGAATTGTCAATAAATTACTTAGTAATTTTCAAATAAATTACCCAGTGAAGAACGTAACAATTTATCAATAAATTTCTTAGTCAATTCGCAGTAAATTCTCAATAAATTACTCAGTAAATTATCGGTAGATTCTTAGTAAATTACTCAATAAATTCTTAGTAAATTCTCATTAAATTACTCAGTAAAATTCTCAACAAATTACGCGCAAAATTCTCAGAAAATTATTCAATAAATTCTTAGAAAATCATTAGAAATTTTTTTGTGAATTACTCAGTAAACTATAAGTAAATTCTCAGAAAATTTTGTATAAATTCTTGGTAAATTGCTCTGCAAATTTTCAATAAATTATTCGTTAAATTTTCAATAAATTCTCTATAAATTACTCAGTTAATTATCGGTGAATTACTCAATAAATTCAAAGTAAATTACTCTGAAAATTTTCAATAAATTCACAGTAAATTCTCAATAAATTACTCAGCAAATTACTCAGTAAATTATCATTAAAGTTATAGTAAATTCGTGGTAAATAACTCGGTGAAATCGCAGTAAATTGCTTCGTAAATGATTGGTAACTTCCTAAAAAATTACTGAACAAATTCTCAATAAACCCTTAGTAATTTACTGAGTAAATTCTAAATAAATTACTAAGTAAATTCATAGTAAATTATTCAGTGAATTACTCACTAAATTACTAAGTAAATTCCCAGTAAATTCTCAATAAATTCTCTGTAAATTACTCAGTTAATTATCGATAAGTTCTCAAAAAATTCTGAGTCAATCACATAGTAAATTACTCAGTAAATTATTAGAAAATTACTCTGCAAATTCCAAGAAAATAACGCAGCAAATTATCTGTAAATTCTTAGTAAATTATTTAATAAATTCTAAATAAATTACTGAGTAAATTCTCAATAAATTACTCCTTAAATTCTTAGTAAATTAATGAGTGAATTATTCAATAATTTATCAGTAAATTTGTCACGACCCCAAACCGCCCCTAATAGTTTGGTGCCGTGATGGCCAGTAATCCGTAATTACCAAAGGCCAACTTTCAAAAAAAACTTAACACAATCAGAGTATAATACACGGGGCTCTCAAATGCGGAAGCAATAAATCAAAATACAAGTGGTCCATAAGAGCAGTGCATAGATCTAATGCAATGGCATACATCTTTACAAGCTTGAATACAACAAAAGCAAAATATGTGTTACATCTTGATCAAAAGGCTTCTCGAGCCGACATATACAAAATACAGCAAATACAAGCCAAGAAGCATGATTTTCAAGATTCGCCGACATGAAATAAATGGCATTGCCGACGTAAATACAAAAACAAAGCCGACATAAGCACGAATCCAAAACAAGCTTTCAAAACAGTCTAGGCGTCGCCGACGTCCTGCTCAACACCTACATATATATAGAGAGGGTGAGCCTGAATACTCAGTGAATGGTACTAATAATAAAGGTTTGCATGAATATAGCCGAAGTCTTTCAAAACAAACACATCAAACTTTATCAAGACAAGGGATGAACTGTATTCATCAATCAAATATTACAAGTATCAAGGGATGCTTACTGACATCGGCGAAACAAGGGATGAACCGTATTCATCAATCAAATCTTACAAGTCTCAAGCTTTCCGAACAACAAAGGATGAACCGTATTCATCTGTCAAGTCATACAGGTCTCAAGGATGCTTACTGACATCGGCAAAACACATCAAGCTCATCAAAACAAGGGCTGTACGATCCGTAATCGTTTAGTCAAAGGTATTGCGAAAGTTTATAGTCCTCCAGCACAAGGGACTTGTGTTACTTAGGCCCGTAGCCCGATTTAACAATATAGTCATTTCAAGAAAGGACCGTATCCTTCTGTACTTAGTGCTGTGAAAGTTTAGAGTCCTCCAGCACAAGGGACTTGTGTTACTTAGGCCCGTAGCCCGATTTAACAATATAGTCATTTCAAGAAAGGACCGTATCCTTTTATACTTAGGGCTGCGAAAGTTTAGAGTCCTCCAGCACAAGGGACTTTTCAAGGATGACATCAAAACAAGGTTTATACTTGATACATCAAGACAGAGCTATTCATTCATGCTTAGCAAATACTTTCGTCAAAACAAAACAAAACAAAACAAGATTCATCAAAACAAGTGTAACATAGCTTTACTAGAAATACCACTCACATAGTCTTCCATGGGTGTAGGTTCAAAGCAAATATCAAGGACCTACAATCACATGGCAAATCACATTCTCAAAACAAGCTTTATATGCATGCAAATGATCTCGGCATCCTCACCAGGTCCAAGTCAACAACAAAGCAAAACATGCTGGGAGTTTAAACACCGCTCTCGTCTCATGGAAACACACACTGGGTACCAACCAGGTCTTTGCCGAGGTCCCACACATCCCTATCGAGGTGTGGTCCCGCTGGCCTTAACCAAAAACAAAGTCGGGGAAACCTGGCTTCCCCTTTGAAGCACATGCAGTTCATGATGAACATGACCATGAGAAAGATGAATGCAAGGTCAAAACTTGTTACAAAGATCTGAGATTCCATGCCATGAGTTCAAAACGTGGACCTGAGTACCCATACAAGATGGTCATGCAAGAACAAACATGAAAACATGGCTTTCGCTCCAAACTTTCGGATCAAAACGAGATTTTTCTTTCGAGAACATATGAAAACCATTTTCTCTTTTCAAAACCAACTTCAAATCGATGCATGACATGCAAAACGATTCCGATCATGCAATGCAGCTAGATGATCAACAACAACAATCAAAGTAGATCAAGATTCAAACCTCAAAACTCGAATCCAACGGATCAAACCACGAAGATCAAGCTTGGAAGACTTGCTCTCACTCAAGAACTTCTCTTCCTTTCCTCTAGAGCTTCTCTCTCTAAAAACAAAGATTTGAGACAAAAATGATTTGTTTCTAGGTCTGCCGGCTGTCTTAACAATCAGCTCGGACACGTGGCGCTGCCGGGTTGGTTCAACTCAAAAAGGTGATTGATAGATAAGACAAGTCTCTGACAAAGCGTATGTAGCAAGCTCGGGTAAGACACATCGGCAAGAAATGACATCGGCTCAAATCAAGGATCCGGCAACAGGATAACAAAAACATCGGCTAGGGAGGACGACGCTTGACTAAGCTGTGCCACACCTTGGCCGGGGTGTGCCGCATCTCGGCCTAGGCCATACCTGCCTGCGGACGAGGTTCACTGAGTGCAAAATATCTCGGCAATAAATGCCCGAGGTGAAGGTGGGGGTCGACCAAGGTCTCAAAACAGTTCTAAGTACAAAGGTTCAAAGGCGAACTAAGCTCAAGGCGACCTCGACCACACACACACCAAGCAAAGAACAAAATCATGCAAGCAACTTTAAGCAAATCAAGGCAAGACAAAACCTTCAAAACAATATAACAAGGCAAGATCATGCATGAATGTATACAAGTATGACAAGAGTAAGGTGAGGGTTGTAACAAAATTACTCGATAAATTCCCTGTAATTAGTCGGTAAATTATTGGTAAATTCTCTGTTAATTACTCAGTAAATTACCAGTAAATTACTTAGTAAATTCTCACTAAATTTCTCAGGAAATTTCTCAGTAAATTACACGTCAAATTCTCTATAAATTATTTATCAAATTCTTAGTAATTTATCAGAAAATTCTGAGCAAATTCACAAAAAATTACAAGAATTTTTTTTGTGAATTAATCAATAAATTATGAGTAAATTACTCAATAAATTCTCAGAAAATTCTATATAAATTCTTGGTAAATTCAAAGTAATTTCTTAGGAAATTATTCAGCAAATTACTCCATAAATTCTCAATAAATTACTCGTTAAGTTTTCAATAAATTCTCTATAAATTACTTTGTAAATTATCTGTAAATTTTCAATAAATTATTTAATAAATTGTAAATAAATTACTTAGAAAATTTTCAATAAATTCTAAGAAAATTCTGTATAAATTCTTGGTAAATTACTCATAAAATTATCAAAAAAAAATTCGTGAATTGCTTTGTTAATTCTCAGTAAATTATTCGAACATTAATTAGTGAATTCCCCGTAAATTCTCAGTAAATTACTTTATAAATTCTGAGTAAATGATTCAATAAATTGTAAGTAAATTCTCAGTAAATTAATCCATAAAGTCTAAGTAAGTTATCAATAAATTCTTAGTAACTTACTCAGTGAATTCTCAATAAATTATTCAGTAATTTTCTGATAAATTACCCAGTGAAGAACTTAACAATTTATAAGTAAATTTCTTAGTCAATTCGCAGTAAAATCTGAATAAATTACTCAGTAAAATCTCAATAAATTACTCAATAAATTATCGGTAGATTCTTAGTAAATTACTCAATAAATTCTCAGTAAATTCTCATTAAATTACTCAGTAAAATTCACAACAAATTACGTGAAAAATTCTCAGAAAATTATTCAGTAAATTCTTAGAAAATCATTAGAAATTTTTTTGTGAATTACTCAGTAAATTATGAGTAAATTAGTTTGTAAATTCTCAGAAAATTTTGTATAAATTCATGGTAAATTACTCAGTAAATTCACAGAAATTTTTTAAAAAATTACTCAGCAAATTACTTAGCAAATTTTCAATAAATTCTTCAATAAATTTTCAATAAATTCTCTATAAATTACTCAGTTAATTATCGGTGAATTAGTCAATAAATTCAAAGTAAATTACTCTGAAAATTTTCAATAAATTCACAGTAAATTCTCAATGAATTACTCTGTAAATTACTCAGTAAATTATCATTAAAGTTATAGTAAATTTGTGGTAAATAACTGGGTAAATTCACAGTAAATTGCTTCGTAAATGATTGGTAACTTCCTAGAAAATTACTCGACAAATTCTCAGTAAACTCTTAGTAATTTACTGAGTAAATTCTAAATAAATTACTAAGTAAATTCATAGTAAATTATTCGGTGAATTACTCACAAAATTACTAAGTAAATTCCCAGTGAATTCTCAATAAATTCTCTGTAAATTACTCTGTTAATTATCGATAAGTTCTCAAAAAATTCTGAGTCAATCACTTGGTAAATTACTCAGTAAATTATTAGAAAATTACTTTGTAAATTCCAAGAAAATAACGCAGTAAATTATCTGTAAATTCTTAGTAAATTATTTAATAAATTCTAAATAAATTACTGAGTAAATTCTCAATAAATTAATGAGTGAATTATTCAGTAATTTATCAGTAAATTACTCGATAAATTCTCTGTAAATTTCTCGGTAAGTTATTGGTAAATTCTCTATTAATTACTCAGTAAATTACTTAGTAAATTCTCACTAAATTTCTCAGGAAATTTCTAAGTAAATTACACGTAAAATGCTCTATAAATTATTATGCAAATTCTTAGTAATTTATCAGAAAATTCTGAGTAAATTCACAAAAAATTACAAGAATTTTTTTTGTGAATTAATCAGTAAATTATGAGTAACTTACTCAATAAATTCTCAAAAAATTCTATATAAATTCAAAGTAACTTCTTAGTAAATTATTCAGCAAATTACTCCATAAATTCGAAGTAAATTCTCAATAAATTACTCGTTAAGCTTTCAATAAATTCTCTATAAATTACTTTGTAAATTATCTGTAAATTTTCAGTAAATTATTTAATAAATTGTAAATAAATTACTCAAAAAAATTTCAACAAATTCTAAGAAAATTCTGTATAAATTCTTGGTAAATTACTCATAAAATTATCAAAAAAAAAAAAAAAATTCGTGAATTGCTTTGTTAATTCTCAGTAAATTATTCGAACATTAATTAGTGAATTCCCTGTAAATTCTCAGTAAATTACCTTATAAATTCTCAGTAAATTATTCAATAAATTCTAAGTAAATTACTCAGTAAATTCTCTGTAAATTAATCCATAAAGTCTATGAAAGTTATCAATAAATTCTTAGTAACTTACTCAGTGAATTCTCAATAAATTACTTAGTAATTTTCAAATAAATTACCCAGTGAAGAACGTAACAATTTATCAGTAAATTTCTTAGTCAATTCGCAGTAAATTCTCAATAAATTACTCAGAAAATTATCGGTAGATTCTTAGTAAATTACTCAATAAATTCGTAGTAAATTCTCATTAAATTACTCAGTAAAATTCTCAACAAATTACGCGCAAAATTCTCAGAAAATTATTCAGTAAATTCTTAGAAAATCATTAGAAATTTTTTTGTGAATTACTCAGTAAACTATAAGTAAATTACTCTGCAAATTCTCAATAAATTATTCGTTAAATTTTCAATAAATTCTCTATAAATTACTCAGTTAATTATCGGTGAATTACTCAATAAATTCAAAGTAAATTACTCTGAAAATTTTCAATAAATTCACAGTAAATTCTCAATAAATTACTCAGCAAATTACTCAGTAAATTATCATTAAAGTTATAGTAAATTCGTGGTAAATAACTCGGTGAAATCGCAGTAAATTGCTTCGTAAATGATTGTTAACTTCCTAAAAAATTACTGAACAAATTCTCAATAAACCCTTAGTAATTTACTGAGTAAATTCTAAATAAATTACTAAGTAAATTCATAGTAAATTATTCGGTGAATTACTCACTAAATTACTAAGTAAATTCCTAGTAAATTCTCAATAAATTCTCTGTAAATTACTCAGTTAATTATCGATAAGTTCTCAAAAAATTCTGAGTCAATCACATAGTAAATTACTCAGTAAATTATTAGAAAATTACTCTGCCAATTCCAAGAAAATAACGCAGCAAATTATCTGTAAATTCTTAGTAAATTATTTAATAAATTCTAAATAAATTACTGAGTAAATTCTCAATAAATTACTCCTTAAATTCTCAGTAAATTAATGAGTGAATTATTCAGTAATTTATCAGTAAATTACTCGATAAATTCTCTGTAATTAGTCGGTAAATTATTGGTAAATTCTCTGTTAATTACTCAGTAAATTGCAAGTAAATTACTTAGTAACTTCTCACTAAATTTCTCAGGAAATTTCTCAGTAAATTACACGTAAATTTTCTATAAATTATTCTGCAAATTCTTAGTAATTTATCAGAAAATTCTGAGTAAATTCAAAAAAAATTACAAGAATTTTTTTTGTGAATTAATCAGTAAATTATGAGTAACTTACTCAATAAATTCTCAAAAAAATCTATATAAATTCTTGGTAAATTCAAAGTAACTTCTTAGTAAATTATTCAGCAAATTACTTCATAAATTCGTAGTAAATTCTCAATAAATTACTCGTTAAGTTTTCAATAAATTCTCTATAAATTACTTTGTAAATTATCTGTAAATTTTCAGTAAATTATTTAATAAATATTAAATAAATTAGTCAAAAAATTTTCAATAAATTCTAAGAAAATTTTGTATAAATTCTTGGTAAATTACTCATAAAATTATCAAAAAAAAAAATCCTGAATTGCTTTGTTAATTCTCAGTAAATTATTCGAACATTAATTAGTGAATTCCCAGTAAATTCTCAGTAAATTATTCAATAAATTCTAAGTAAATTACTTAGTAAATTCTCAGTAAATTAATCCATAAAGTCTAAGTAAGTTATCAATAAATTCTTAGTAACTTACTCAGTGAATTCTCGATAAATTACTTAGTAATTTTCAGATAAATTACCTAGTGAAGAACTTAAGAATTTATCAGTAAATTTCTTAGTCAATTCGCAGTAAATTCTCAATAAATTACTCAGTAAATTATTGGCAGATTCTTAGTAAATTCTCATTAAATTACTCAGGAAAATTCTCAACAAATTACGCGCAAAATTCTCAGAAAATTATTCAGTAAACTCGTAGAAAATCATTAGAAATTTTTTTGTGAATTACTCAGTAAATTATGTGTAAATTACTTTGTAAATTCTCAAAAAATTTTGTATAAATTCTTGGTAAATTACTCTGTAAAATCACAGAAATTTTTTAAAAAATTACTCAGCAAATTACTCTGCAAATTCTCAATAAATTATTCGTTAAATTTTCAATAAATTCTCTATAAATTACACAGTTAATTATCGGTGAATTACTCAATAAATTCAAAGTAAATTACTCTGAAAATTTTTAATAAATTCACAGTAAATTCTCAATAAATTACTCAGCAAATTATTGAGTAAATTATCATTAAAGTTATAGTAAATTCGTGGTAAATAACTCGGTGAAATCGCAGTAAATTGCTTCGTAAATGATTGGTAACTTCCTAAAAAATTACTGAACAAATTCTCAGTAAACCCTTAGTAATTTACTGAGTAAATTCTAAATAAATTACTAAGTAAATTCATAGTAAATTATTCGGTGAATTACTCACTAAATTACTAAGTAAATTCCCAGTAAATTCTCAATAAATTCTCTGTAAATTACTCAGTTAATTATCGATAAGTTCTCAAAAAATTCTGAGTCAATTACTTAGTAGATTACTCAGTAAATTATTAGAAAATTACTCTGTAAATTCTAAGAAAATAACGCAGTAAATTATCTATAAATTCTTAGTAAATTATTTAATAAATTCTAAATAAATTACTGAGTAAATTCTCAATAAATTACTCCTTAAATTCTCAGTAAATTAATGAGTGCATTATTCAATAATTTATCAGTAAATTACTCGTAAATTACTCGGCAAATTATTGGTAAATTCTCTGTTAATTACTCAGTAAATTACCAGTAAATTACTTAGTAAATTCTCACTAAATTTCTCAGGAAATTTCTAAATAAATTACACCTAAAATTCTCTATAAATTATTCAGCAAATTCTTAGTAATTTATCATAAAATTCTGAGTAAATTCAAAAAAAATTACATGAATTTTTTTTGTGAATTAGTCAGTAAATTATGAGTAACTTACTCAATAAATTCTCAAAAAATTCTATATAAATTCTTGGTAAATTCAAAGTAACTTCTTGGTAAATTATTCAGCAAATTACTCCATAAATTCGTAGTAAATTCTCAATAAATTACTTGTTAAGTTTTGAATAAATTCTCTATAAATTACTTTGTAAATTATCTGTAAATTTTCATTAAATTATTTAATAAATTGTAAATAAGTCACTCAAAAAATTTTCAACAAATTCTATGAAAATTTTGTATAAATTTTTGGTAAATTACTCATAAAATTATCAAAAAAAAAATTTGTGAATTGCTTTGTTAATTCTCAGTAAATTGTTCGAACATTAATTAGTGAATTCCCTGTAAATTCTCAGTAAATTACCTTATAAATTCTCATTAAATTATTCAATAAATTCTAAGTAAATTACTCAGTAAATTCTCAGTAAATTAATCCATAAAGTCTAAGTTATCAATAAATTCTTAGTAACTTACTCAGTGAATTCTCAATAAATTACTTAGTAATTTTCAGATAAATTACCCAGTGAAGAACTTAACAATTTATCAGTAAATTTCTTAGTCAATTCGCAGTAAATTCTCAATAAATTACTCAGTAAATTCTCATTAAATTACTCAGTAAAATTCTCAACAAATTACGCGCAAAATTCTAAGAAAATTATTCAGTAAATTCTTAGAAAATCATTGGAATTTTTTGTGTGAATTACTCAGTAAATTATGAGTAAATTACTCTGTAAATTCTCATAAAATTTTGTATAAATTCTTTGTAAATTACTCAGTAAATTCACAGAAATTTTTTAAAAAATTACTGCGCAAATTACTCTGTAAATTCTCAATAAATTATTCGTTAAATTTTCAATAAATTCTCTATAAATTACTCAGTTAATTATCGGTGAATTACTCAATAAATTCAAAGTAAATTACTCTGAAAATTTTCAATAAATTCACAGTAAATTCTCAATAAATCACTCAGTAAATTATCATTAAAGTTATAGTAAATTCGTGGGAAATAACTTGGTGAATTCTCAGTAAATTGTTTCGTAAATGATTGGTAACTTCCTAGAAAATTACTGAACAAATTCTCAGTAAACTCTTAGTAATTTACTGAGTAAATTCTAAATAAATTACTAAGTAAATTCATAGTAAATTATTCAGTGAATTACTCACTAAATTACTAAGTAAATTCCCAGTAAATTCTCAATAAATTCTCTGTAAATTACTCAGTTAATTATCGATGAGTTCTCAAAAAATTCTGAGTCAATTACTTAGTAAATTACTCAGTAAATTATTAGAAAATATAGCGACCCCGGTCTTTTCCCATTTGACTATTGTGTCCGGACATAGGTTCCGTAGATTCTGTCATTGTATGATGGTTGTTGTTGTCCCTTATTTTCTCATTTGGAATTATAGGATGTGTTGGGCAGGTTTGTTACAGGTTGGTTGGGTTTAGGAATCTAGTGTTGCTGTCCAGAATTTTAGATATTCGCTCGAGCGAGGAGTTTGTCGCTCGAGCGAGCTGTTGTTTTTGGTTCTTCGCTCGAGCCAGGGTTTGGTAGCTCGAGCGAGAGTTGGCGTCCAGTATGGACCTGTAGCTTTGCATTCTTGGCTCGAGCGAGTTTTTCTTCGCTCGAGCGAGTTAGTTCATCCTTCGCTCGAGCTATAGTTCCTTCGCTCGAGCGTGTGTCTGGTTACAGACCTGAGGGTTTGAGTTCTTCGCTCGATCGAGCTTTCTTTCTCTCGAGCGAGCTTTTGGGTTGTTGGCTCGAGCAAGGATTCCTTGGCTCGAGCGTGGTTTCTCTGTGTCTGATCGCTCGAGCGACCAAGTCTTCGCTCGAGCGAGCTTGTCCAGTTTATATACACAGCAGCGGGATTTGATCAGTCTTTTTCATCTCATTTTGATTCCAAACCCTAGGTCCGACTTCTCTTTCTCTCTACTCACCTTCTCTCTTAGATTTGATCCATTTAGGGAGTGTTTCTACCCTAGATCCTTCACTAAAAAGATAGAGTGAGTTGAGGGCTTCCATTTAATCTGAAGAGTTGGCGATTTGGAGCACTTTGGTATTCGGGGTATCATCTCTGTCTTCTCCTTTTGGGTTGTTTTCTTCAAGGTAGGGATTTCCTACTCCATTTTATAGGTTTTGCTCTAAGTTTTGGTATTTTGATGTGTTGGGTTACTTTGGTAATTTTTGGGAAAACTCTGGTTGGAATATTAAAATTAATTTGTATAATTAATTTAAGGGAATTGGGGAATATGGCTAAATTCATTGTATTGGAGAAATTATTGAGTAAATGGTGTAGTTGGTTAGTTTAATCACTCACCTATGAAAATGTTGGAATTATGTTAGTTGATACATTTATTTCCTGTTTAGAAATAACTGTTTTGGGCTATCGGTGGAGGATAGTCGTGATTGTTGTAGACATTGCATGTAGATTAGGAATAACTGAAACTAATCACATTGGTTAAGTCATTAACTTTGACAATTGCATTGATACAGAAAATACGTGTATTGATTGAGCATTGCATTTGCATACATTGTTTTGTGTGGGAGGAGACAGGGGATGTACTCCACGGTTTAGGGGAAGATAGGGGATGGACCTCTAAACCGGATTTTGTTTGGGAGGAGATAGGGGATGGACTCCATTAGCATCACTTTTATGTGTGCTTATTATATTGAAGTGTTTTTTATTGATACAGCACTAAAATGTGTATCAATCTGGAAGTATGAAGTGTTGTGAATTGAGCTTGAGTTTCATTTGTTTGTTGATATTGGAAGGATGTGAATATGGTATATGTAATTCACTGTTGTAGGTTGGCCAGGTTCTGAGCCATGTTGATAAAATTGGAAAGTAAATTGTATCTTAGACAATAGTGTCATGAGACTGTAAAATGAAGTGGTTGATTATCTTGGTTAACCATCTGTCAAATACTATTGCTTTATTCATTGCTTATATGTGGTTTAGTATATTTCTACTGGGCTGTGGCTCACCCTTTATGGGAACATCATTTTCAGGTTCAGGTGATAAGCAACCTCCCAGGACTTAGTTTGGAAGGATGCGGATTTTGAAGGCTTGCCTTTAGTTATTTATTTTAAATAAGATTACATGTAAACATTCAAGCCAAGGGCTTAACTTGTAAATGGGTTAATACTCATTCTTTTGTGTCCAAGTGTTAGCTTGGAAAGATGTAAGCCCTTAGGGCATTTATTTTGATGTTCCATGTAATGACTTTTAATAAAAGTACTCTGATGAATAATTCAAAAGATTCGTTTTCTTTTAATAATGCATGTTAATGTTATATATATTATGGGTTTAATTTGAGGGCGTTACAGAAAATTACTCTGTAAATTCTTAGAAAATTATTTAATAAATTCTAAATAAATTACTGAGTAAATTCTCAATAAATTAATGAGCTAATTATTCAGTAATTCATCAGTAAATTACTCGATAAATTCTCTGTAAATTACTCGGTAAATTATTGGTAAATTCTCTATTAATTACTCAGTAAATTACTTAGTAAATTCTCACTAAATTTCTCAGGAAATTTCTAAGTAAATTACACGTAAAATGCTCTATAAATTATTATGCAAATTCTTAGTAATTTATCAGAAAATTCTGAGTAAATTCACAAAAAATTACAAGAATTTTTTTTGTGAATTAATTAGTAAATTATGAGTAACTTACTCAATAAATTCTCAAAAAATTCTATATAAATTCAAAGTAACTTCTTAGTAAATTATTCAGCAAATTACTCCATAAATTCGTAGTAAATTCTCAATAAATTACTCGTTAAGCTTTCAATAAATTCTCTATAAATTACTTTGTAAATTATCTGTAAATTTTCAGTAAATTATTTAATAAATTGTAAATAAATTACTCAAAAAAATTTCAATAAATTCAAAGAAAATTCTGTATAAATTCTTGGTAAATTACTCATAAAATTATAAAAAAAAAAAAAATTCGTGAATTGCTTTGTTAATTCTCAGTAAATTATTCGAACATTAATTAGTGAATTCCCTGTAAATTCTCAATAAATTACCTTATAAATTCTCAGTAAATTAATCCATAAAGTCTATGAAAGTTATCAATAAATTCTTAGTAACTTACTCAGTGAATTCTCAATAAATTACTTAGTAATTTTCAGTTAAATTACCCAGTGAAGAACTTAACAATTTATCAGTAAATTTCTTAGTCAATTCGTAGTAAATTCTCAATAAATTACTCAGTAAATTATCGGTAGATTCTTAGTAAATTACTCAATAAATTCTCAGTAAATTCTTATTAAATTACTCAGTAAAATTCTCAACAAATTACGCGCAAAATTCTCAGAAAATTATTCAGTAAATTCTTAGAAAATCATTAGAAATTTTTTTTGTGAATTACTCAGTAAATTATGAGTAAAGTACTCTGTAGATTCTCAGAAAATTTTGTATAAATTCTTGGTAAATTACTCAGTAAATTCACAGAAATTTTTTAAAAAATTACTCAGCAAATTACTCTGCAAATTTTCAATAAATTATTTGTTAAATTTTCAATAAATTCTCTATAAATTACTCTGTTAATTATCGGTGAATTACTCAATAAATTCAAAGTAAATTATTCTAAAAATTTTCAATAAATTCATAGTAAATTCTCAATAAATTGCTCAGCAAATTACTCAGCAAATTATCATTAAAGTTATAGTAAAGGGCAATGCTGGGGACCCCCAGTGGGGGGCGACCCCCAGCACCCCCAGTGACAGTTGGCAGCTGTCCACTGGTTCAAAATCAAAAAAAAAAAGAAAAAAAAAAAGAAAAACAATTTTTCAGCCAATCAGAGTTGACCCCCAGCACCCCCACTGGGGGTCCAACTCATTTTCCTATAGTAAATTCGTGGTAAATAACTCGGTGAATTCTCAGTAAATTGCTTCGTAAATGATTGGTAACTTCCTAGAAAATTACTGAACAAATTCTCAGTAAACTCTTAGTAATTTACTGAGTAAATTCTAAATAAATTACTAAGTAAATTCATAGTAAATTATTCGGTGAATTACTCACTAAATTACTAAGTAAATTCCCAGTAAATTCTCAATAAATTCTTTATAAATTACTCAGTTAATTATCGATAAGTTCTCAAAAAATTCTGAGTCAATTACTTAGTAAGTTACTCAGTAAATTATTAGAAAATTACTCTGTAAATTCCAAGAAAATAACGCAGTAAATTATTAGTAAATTCTTAGTAAATTATTTAATAAATTCTAAATAAATTACTGAGTAAATTCTCAATAAATTACTCCTTAAATTCTCAGTAAATTAATGAGTGAATTATTCAGTAATTTATCAGTAAATTACTCGATAAATTCTCTGTAAATTACACGGTAAATTATTGGTAAATTCTCTGTTAATTACTCAGTAAATTACCAGTAAATTACTTAGCAAATTCTCACTAAATTTCTCAGGAAATTTCTAAGTAAATTACACGCAAAATTCTCTTTAAATTATTCAGCAAATTCTTAGTAATTTATCAGAAAATTCTGAGTAAATTCATAAAAAATTACGAGAATTTGTTTTGTGAATTAATCAGTAAATTATGAGTAACTTACTCAATAAATTCTCAAAAAATTCTATATAAATTCTTGGTAAATTCAAAGTAACTTCTTAGTAAATTATTCAGCAAATTACTCCATAAATTCGTAGTAAATTCTCAATAAATTACACGTTAAGTTTTCAATAAATTCTCTATAAATTACTTTGCAAATTATCTATAAATTTTCAGTAAATTATTTAATAAATTGTAAATAAATTACTCAAAAAATTTTCAATAAATTCTAAGAAAATTCTGTATAAATTCTTGGTAAATTACTAATAAAATTATCAAAAAAAATTTTGTGAATTGCTTTGTTAATTCTCAATAAATTATTCGAACATTAATTAGTGAATTCCCCGTAAATTCTCAGTAAATCATTCAATAAATTCCAAGTAAATTACTCAGTAAATTAATCCATAAAGTCTAAGTAAGTTATCAATAAATTCTTAGTAACTTACTCAGTGAATTCTCAATAAAGTACTTAGTAATTTTCAGATAAATTACCCAGTGAAGAACTTAACAATTTATCAGTAAATTTCTTAGTCAATTCGCAGTAAATTCTCAATAAATTACTCAGTAAATTATCGGTAGATTCTTAGTAAATTACTCAATAAATTCTCAGTAAATTCTCATTAAATTACTCAGTAAAATTCACAACAAATTACGTGCAAAATTCTCAGAAAATTATTCAGTAAATTCTTAGAAAATCATTAGAAATTTTTTTGTGAATTACTCAGTAAATTATGAGTAAATTAATCTGTAAATTCTCAGAAAATTTTGTATAAATTCCTGGTAAATTACTCAGTAAATTCACAGAAATTTTTTAAAAAATTACTCAGCAAATTACTCTGCAAATTCTCAATAAATTATTCGTTAAATTTTCAATAAATTCTCTATAAATTACACAGTTAATTATCGGTGAATTACTCAATAAATTCACAGTAAATTCTCAATAAATTACTTAGTAAATTACTCAGTAAATTATCATTAAAATAATAGTAAATTCGTGGTAAATAACTCGGTGAATTCTCAGTAAATTGCTTCATAAATGATTGGTAACTTCCTAGAAAATTACTGAACAAATTCTCAGTAAACTCTTAGTAATTTACTGTATAAATTCTAAATAAATTACTAAGCAAATTCATAGTAAATTATTCGGTGAATTACTCACTAAATTACTAAGTAAATTCCCAGTAAATTCTCAATAAATTCTCTGTAAATTACTCAGTTAATTATCGATAAGTTCTCAAAAAATTCTGAGTCAATTACTTAGTAGATTACTCAGTAAATTATTAGAAAATTACTCTGTAAATTCTAAGAAAATAACGCAGTAAATTATCTGTAAATTCTTACCAAATTATTTAATAAATTCTAAATAAATTACTGAGTAAATTCTCAATAAATTACTCCTTAAATTCTCAGTAAATTAATGAGTGAATTATTCAATAATTTATCAGTAAATTACTCGGAAAATTATTGGTAAATTCTCTGTTAATTACTCAGTAAATTACCAGTAAATTACTTAGTAAATTCTCACTAAATTTCTTAGGAAATTTCTAAATAAATTACACGTAAAATTCTCTATAAATTATTCAGCAAATTCTTAGTAATTTATCATAAAATTCTGAGTAAATTCAAAAAAAATTACAAGAATTTTTTTTGTGAATTAATCAGTAAATTATGAGTAACTTACTCAATAAATTCTCAAAAAATTCTATATAAATTCTTGGTAAATTCAAACTAACTTCTTGGTAAATTATTCAGCAAATTACTCCATAAATTCGTAGTAAATTCTCAATAAATTACTTGTTAAGTTTTGAATAAATTCTCTACAAATTACTTTGTAAATTATCTGTAAATTTTCATTAAATTATTTAATAAATTGTAAATAAGTCACTCAAAAAATTTTCAACAAATTCTTTGAAAATTTTGTATAAATTTTTGGTAAATTACTCATAAAATTATCAAAAAAAAATTTGTGAATTGCTTTGTTAATTCTCAATAAATTATTTATAGCGACCCCGGTCTTTTCCCGTTTGATTATTGTATCCGGACTTAGGTTCCGTAGATTCTGTCATTGTATAATTGTTGTTGTTGTCCCTTATTTGCTCATTTGGACTTATAGGAAGTGTTGGGCAGGTTTGTTTCAGGTTGGTTGGGTTTAGAAACCAAGTGTTGCTGTCCAGAATTTTGGATCTTCGCTCGAGCGAGGAGTTTGTCGCTCGAGCGAGATGTTGTTTTGGTTCTTCGCTCGAGCCGGGGTTTGGTAGCTCGAGCGAGAGCTTGCGTCTGGTTTGGACCTGTAGCTTTGCATTCTTGGCTCGAGCGAGCTTTTCTTCGCTCGAGCGAGTTAGTTCGTTCTTCGCTCGAGCAATAGTTCCTTCGCTCGAGCGTGAGTCTGGTTACAGACCTGAGGGTTTGAGTTCTTCGCTCGATCGAGTTTTCTTTCGCTCGAGCGAGCTTTTGGGTTGTTGGCTCGAGCAAGGTTTTCTTGGCTCGAGCGTATATTTTCTGTGTCTGGTCGCTCGAGCGACCAAGTCTTCGCTCGAGCGAGCCTATCAGGTTTAAATAGGCAGCAACGTGTTTCAGATCAGTTTTTCATTTCCTTTTAGATTCCAAAACCCTAGGTACGAGTTCTCTCTCCCTCTACACACCTTCTCTCTTAGGATTGATCTACTTAGAGTGAGTTTCTACCTTAGATCCTTTATTAAAAAGGTAGAGTGGGTCGAGGGCTTCCATTTAATCTGAATTGTTGGTAGTTTGGAGCACTTTGGAGTTTGGGCTTTCATCTCCATCTTCTCTTTTGGGGCTATTTCTTCGAGGTAGGGATTTCCTACTCCATTTTATAGGTTTTGTTCTAAGTTTTGGTATTTTGATATGTTGGGGATACTTTGGTAAATTTTGGGAAAAACTCTAGTTGTATTATGTAATTAATTTGTATAATTGATTCATTTGTCTATTGAATTGTTGACATAGTTATTTTCAGTTTAGAAATAACTGTTTTGGGCTATCGGTGGAGGATAGTCGTGATTGTTGTAGACATTGCATGTGGATTAGGAATAACTGAAACTAATCACATTGGTTAAGTCATTAATTTTGACTATTGCATTGATACAGAAAATACGTGTATTGATTGAGCATTGCATTTGCATATATTGTTTTGTGTGGGAGGAGATAGGGGATGTACTCCACGGTTTAGGGGAAGATAGGGGATGGACCTCTAAACCGGATTTTGTTTGGGAGGAGATAGGGGATGGACTCCATTAGCATCACTTTTATGTGTGCTTATTTATATAGAAGTGTTTTATTGATACAGCACTAAAATGTGTATCAATCTGGAAGTATGAAGTGTTTTGATTTGAGCTTGAGTCTCATTTGTTGTTGATATTGGAAGGATGTGAATATGATTTATGTAATTCATTGTTGTAAGTTTGGCCAGGTTCTGAGCCTTGTTGATAAAATTGGAAAGTAAAACGTGTCTTAGACAATAGTGTCATGAGACTGTAAAATGGAGTAATTGATTATCTTGGTTAACCATCTGTTGAATGCTATTGCTTTATTCATTGCTTATATGTGGTTTAGTATATTTCTACTGGGCTGTGGCTCACCCTATATGGGAACATCATTTTCAGGTTCAGGTGATAAGCTACCTCCAAGGACTTAGCTTGGAAGGGACTTGGATTTTGAAGACTATCTTTAGTTAATTGTCTTTATTTATTAGTACATGTAAACATCCAAGCCTAGGGCTTTTCTTGTATTGAGTTAGAACTCATCTTTTTGTATACAAGAGTTGGCTTGGAATGATGTAAGCCTGCAGGGCATTTTATTCGATGTTACATGTAATGCTTTTATTTAGTAATACTCTGATGAATGAGTTCATAAATTGTTTTCTTTAAATAATGCATGTCAATTGTATATATATATAATGGGTTTATTTTGAGGGTGTGACATTATTCGAACATTAATTAGTGAATTCCCTGTAAATTCTCAGTAAATTACCTTATAAATTCTCATTAAATTATTCAATAAATTCTAAGTAAATTACTCAGTAAATTCTCAGTAAATTAATCCATAAAGTCTAAGTAAGTTATCAATAAATTCTTAGTAACTTACTCAGTGAATTCTCAATAAATTACTTAGTAATTTTCAGATAAATTACCCAGTGAAGAACTTAACAATTTATCAGTAAATTTCTTAGTCAATTCGCAGTAAATTCTCAATAAATTACTTAGTAAATTCTCATTAAATTACTCAGTAAAATTCTCAACAAATTACGCGCAAAATTCTCAGAAAATTATTCAGTAAATTCTTAGAAAATCATTGGAATTTTTTTTGTGAATTACTCAGTAAATTATGAGTAAATTACTCTGTAAACTCTCATAAAATTTTGTATAAATTCTTTGTAAATTACTCAGTAAATTCACAAAATTTTTTTAAAAAATTACTCCGCAAATTACTCTGCAAATTCTCAAAAATTTATTCGTTAAATTTTCAATAAATTCTCTATAAATTACACAGTTAATTATCGGTGAATTACTCAATAAATTCAAAGTAAATTACTCTGAAAATTTTCAATAAATTCACAGTAAATTCTCAATAAATTACTCAGTAAATTATCATTAAAATAATAGTAAATTCGTGGTAAATAACTCGGTGAATTCTCAGTAAATTGCTTCATAAATGATTGGTAACTTCCTAGAAAATTACTGAACAAATTCTCAGTAAACTCTTAGTAATTTACTGAATAAATTCTAAATAAATTACTAAGCAAATTCATAGTAAATTATTCGGTGAATTACTCACTAAATTACTAAGTAAATTCCCAGTAAATTCTCAATAAATTCTCTGTAAATTACTCAGTTAATTATCGATAAGTTCTCAAAAAATTCTGAGTCAATTACTTAGTAGATTACTCAGTAAATTATTAGAAAATTACTCTGTAAATTCTAAGAAAATAACGCAGTAAATTATCTGTAAATTCTTAGTAAATTATTTAATAAATTCTAAATAAATTACTGAGTAAATTCTCAATAAATTACTCCTTAAATTCTCAGTAAATTAATGAGTGAATTATTCAATAATTTATCAGTAAATTACTCGTAAATTACTCGGCAAATTATTGGTAAATTCTCTGTTAATTACTCACTAAATTACCAGTAAATTACTTAGTAAATTCTCACTAAATTTCTCAGGAAATTTCTAAATAAATTACACGTAAAATTCTCTATAAATTATTCAGCAAATTCTTAGTAATTTATCATAAAATTCTGAGTAAATTCAAAAAAAATTACAAGAATTTTTTTTGTGAATTAATCAGTAAATTATGAGTAACTTACTCAATAAATTCTCAAAAAATTCTATATAAATTCTTGGTAAATTCAAAGTAACTTCTTGGTAAATTATTCAGCAAATTACTCCATAAATTCGTAGTAAATTCTCAATAAATTACTTGTTAAGTTTTCAATAAATTCTCTACAAATTACTTTGTAAATTATCTGTAAATTTTCATTAAATTATTTAATAAATTGTAAATAAGTCACTCAAAAAATTTTCAACAAATTCTATGAAAATTTTGTATAAATTTTTGGTAAATTACTCATAAAATTATCAAAAAAAAAATTTGTGAATTGCTTTGTTAATTCTCAGTAAATTATTCGAACATTAATTAGTGAATTCCCTGTAAATTCTCAGTAAATTACCTTATAAATTCTCATTAAATTATTCAATAAATTCTAAGTAAATTACTCAGTAAATTCTCAGTAAATTAATCCATAAAGTCTAAGTAAGTTATCAATAAATTCTTAGTAACTTACTCAGTGAATTCTCAATAAATTACTTAGTAATTTTCAGATAAATTACCCAGTGAAGAACTTAACAATTTATCAGTAAATTTCTTAGTCAATTCGCAGTAAATTCTCAATAAATTACTCAGTAAATTCTCATTAAATTACTCAGTAAAATTCTCAACAAATTACGCGCAAAATTCTCAGAAAATTATTCAGTAAATTCTTAGAAAATCATTGGAATTTTTTTTGTGAATTACTCAGTAAATTATGAGTAAATTACTCTGTAAATTCTCATAAATTTTTGTATAAATTCTTTGTAAATTACTCAGTAAATTCACAGAAATTTTTTAAAAAATTACTCCGCAAATTACTCTGTAAATTCTCAATAAATTATTCGTTAAATTTTCAATAAATTCTCTATAAATTACTCAGTTAATTATCGGTGAATTACTCAATAAATTCAAAGTAAATTACTCTGAAAATTTTCAATAAATTCACAGTAAATTCTCAATAAATTACTCAGTAAATTATCATTAAAGTTATAGTAAATTCGTGGGAAATAACTCGGTGAATTCTCAGTAAATTGTTTCGTAAATGATTGGTAACTTCCTAGAAAATTACTGAACAAATTCTCAGTAAACTCTTAGTAATTTACTGAGTAAATTCTAAATAAATTACTAAGTAAATTCATAGTAAATTATTCGGTGAATTACTCACTAAATTACTAAGTAAATTCCCAGTAAATTCTCAATAAATTCTCTGTAAATTACTCAGTTAATTATCGATCAGTTCTCAAAAAATTCTGAGTCAATTACTTAGTAAATTACTCAGTAAATTATTAGAAAATTACTCTGTAAATTCTTAGAAAATTATTTAATAAATTCTAAATAAATTACTGAGTAAATTCTCAATAAATTAATGAGCTAATTATTTAGTAATTTATCAGTAAATTACTCGATAAATTCTCTGGAAATTACTCGGTAAATTATTGGTAAATTCTCTATTAATTACTCAGTAAATTACTTAGTAAATTCTCACTAAATTTCTCAGGAAATTTCTAAGTAAATTACACGTAAAATGCTCTATAAATTATTATGCAAATTCTTAGTAATTTATCAAAAAATTCTGAGTAAATTCACAAAAAATTACAAGAATTTTTTTTGTGAATTAATCAGTAAATTATGAGTAACTTACTCAATAAATTCTCAAAAAATTCTATATAAATTCAAAGTAACTTCTTAGTAAATTATTCAGCAAATTACTCCATAAATTCGTAGTAAATTCTCAATAAATTACTCGTTAAGCTTTCAATAAATTCTCTATAAATTACGTTGTAAATTATCTGTAAATTTTCAGTAAATTATTTAATAAATTGTAAATAAATTACTCAAAAAAATTTCAATAAATTCAAAGAAAATTCTGTATAAATTCTTGGTAAATTACTCATAAAATTATCAAAAAAAAAAAAAATTCGTGAATTGCTTTGTTAATTCTCAGTAAATTATTCGAACATTAATTAGTGAATTCCCTGTAAATTCTCAGTAAATTACCTTATAAATTCTCAGTAAATTATTCAATAAATTCTAAGTAAATTACTCAGTAAATTCTCAGTAAATTAATCCATAAAGTCTATGAAAGTTATCAATAAATTCTTAGTAACTTGCTCAGTGAATTCTCAATAAATTACTTAGTAATTTTCAGTTAAATTACCCAGTGAAGAACTTAACAATTTATTAGTAAATTTCTTAGTCAATTCGTAGTAAATTCTCAATAAATTACTCAGTAAATTATCGGTAGATTCTTAGTAAATTACTCAATAAATTCTCAGTAAATTCTTATTAAATTACTCAGTAAAATTCTCAACAAATTACGCGCAAAATTCTCAGAAAATTATTCAGTAAATTCTTAGAAAATCATTAGAAATTTTTTTGTGAATTACTCAGTAAATTATGAGTAAAGTACTCTGTAAATTCTCAGAAAATTTTGTATAAATTCTTGGTAAATTACTCAGTAAATTCACAAAAATTTTTTAAAAAATTACTCAGCAAATTACTCTGCAAATTTTCAATAAATTATTTGTTAAATTTTCAATAAACTCTCTATAAATTACTCTGTTAATTATCGGTGAATTACTCAATAAATTCAAAGTAAATTATTCTAAAAATTTTCAATAAATTCATAGTAAATTCTCAATAAATTGCTCAGCAAATTACTCAGCAAATTATCATTAAAGTTATAGTAAAGGGCAATGCTGGGGACCCCCAGCACCCCCAGTGCCAGTTGGCAGTTGTCCACTAGTTCAAAATCAAAAAAAAGAAAAGAAAAGAAAAGAAAAGAAAAACAATTTTTCAGCCAATCAGAGTTGACCCCCAGCACCCCCACTGGGGGTCCAACTCATTTTCCTATAGTAAATTCGTGGTAAATAACTCGGTGAATTCTCAGTAAATTGCTTCGCAAATGATTGGTAACTTCCTAGAAAATTACTGAACAAATTCTCAGTAAACTCTTAGTAATTTACTGAGTAAATTCTAAATAAATTACTAAGTAAATTATTCGGTGAATTACTCACTAAATTACTAAGTAAATTCCCAGTAAATTCTCAATAAATTCTTTATAAATTACTCAGTTAATTATCGATAAGTTCTCAAAAAATTCTGAGTCAATTACTTAATAAGTTACTCAGTAAATTATTAGAAAATTACTCTGTAAATTCTAAGAAAATAACGCAGTAAATTATCTGTAAATTCTTAGTAAATTATTTAATAAATTCTAAATAAATTACTGAGTAAATTCTCAATAAATTACTCCTTAAATTCTTAGTAAATTAATGAGTGAATTATTCAGTAATTTATCAGTAAATTACTCGATAAATTCTCTGTAAATTACACGGTAAATTATTGGTAAATTCTCTGTTAATTACTCAGTAAATTACCAGTAAATTACTTAGTAAATTCTCACTAAATTTCTCAGGAAATTTCTAAGTAAATTACACGCAAAATTCTCTATAAATTATTCAGCAAATTCTTAGTAATTTATCAGAAAATTCTGAGTAAATTCATAAAAAATTACGAGGATTTTTTTTGTGAATTAATCAGTAAATTATGAGTAACTTACTCAATAAATTCTCAAAAAATTCTATATAAATTCTTGGTAAATTCAAAGTAACTTCTTAGTAAATTATTCAGCAAATTACTGCATAAATTCGTAGTAAATTCTCAATAAATTACACGTTAAGTTTTCAATAAATTCTCTATAAATTACTTTGCAAATTATCTATAAATTTTCAGTAAATTATTTAATAAATTGTAAATAAATTACTCAAAAAATTTTCAATAAATTCTAAGAAAATTCTGTATAAATTCTTGGTAAATTACTAATAAAATTATCAAAAAACATTTCGTGAATTGCTTTGTTAATTCTCAATAAATTATTCGAACATTAATTAGTGAATTCCCCGTAAATTCTCAGTAAATTACTTTATAAATTCTCAGTAAATCATTCAATAAATTCCAAGTAAATTACTCAGTAAATTAATCCATAAAGTCTAAGTAAGTTATCAATAAATTCTTAGTAACTTACTCAGTGAATTCTCAATAAAGTACTTAGTAATTTTCAGATAAATTACCCAGTGAAGAACTTAACAATTTATCAGTAAATTTCTTAGTCAATTCGCAGTAAATTCTCAATAAATTACTCAGTAAATTATCGGTAGATTCTTAGTAAATTACTCAATAAATTCTCAGTAAATTCTCATTAAATTACTCAGTAAAATTCACAACAAATTACGTGCAAAATTCTCAGAAAATTATTCAGTAAATTCTTAGAAAATCATTAGAAATTTTTTTGTGAATTACTCAGTAAATTATGAGTAAATTACTCTGTAAACTCTCATAAAATTTTGTATAAATTCCTGGTAAATTACTCAGTAAATTCACAGAAATTTTTTAAAAAATTACTCAGCAAATTACTCAGCAAATTCTCAATAAATTATTCGTTAAATTTTCAATAAATTCTCTATAAATTACACAGTTAATTATCGGTGAATTACTCAATAAATTCAAAGTAAATTACTCTGAAAATTTTCAATAAATTCACAGTAAATTCTCAATAAATTACTCAGTAAATTATCATTAAAATAATAGTAAATTCGTGGTAAATAACTCGGTGAATTCTCAGTAAATTGCTTCATAAATGATTGGTAACTTCCTAGAAAATTACTGAACAAATTCTCAGTAAACTCTTAGTAATTTACTGAATAAATTCTAAATAAATTACTAAGCAAATTCATAGTAAATTATTCGGTGAATTACTCACTAAATTACTAAGTAAATTCCCAGTAAATTCTCAATAAATTCTCTGTAAATTACTCAGTTAATTATCGATAAGTTCTCAAAAAATTCTGAGTCAATTACTTAGTAGATTACTCAGTAAATTATTAGAAAATTACTCTGTAAATTCTAAGAAAATAACGCAGTAAATTATCTGTAAATTCTTAGTAAATTATTTAATAAATTCTAAATAAATTACTGAGTAAATTCTCAATAAATTACTCCTTAAATTCTCAGTAAATTAATGAGTGAATTATTCAATAATTTATCAGTAAATTACTCGTAAATTACTCGGCAAATTATTGGTAAATTCTCTGTTAATTACTCACTAAATTACCAGTAAATTACTTAGTAAATTCTCACTAAATTTCTCAGGAAATTTCTAAATAAATTACACGTAAAATTCTCTATAAATTATTCAGCAAATTCTTAGTAATTTATCATAAAATTCTGAATAAATTCAAAAAAAATTACAAGAATTTTTTTTGTGAATTAATCAGTAAATTATGAGTAACTTACTCAATAAATTCTCAAAAAATTCTATATAAATTCTTGGTAAATTCAAAGTAACTTCTTGGTAAATTATTCAGCAAATTACTCCATAAATTCGTAGTAAATTCTCAATAAATTACTTGTTAAGTTTTCAATAAATTCTCTACAAATTACTTTGTAAATTATCTGTAAATTTTCATTAAATTATTTAATAAATTGTAAATAAGTCACTCAAAAAATTTTCAACAAATTCTATGAAAATTTTGTATAAATTTTTGGTAAATTACTCATAAAATTATCAAAAAAAAAATTTGTGAATTGCTTTGTTAATTCTCAGTAAATTATTCGAACATTAATTAGTGAATTCCCTGTAAATCCTCAGTAAATTACCTTATAAATTCTCATTAAATTATTCAATAAATTCTAAGTAAATTACTCAGTAAATTCTCAGTAAATTAATCCATAAAGTCTAAGTAAGTTATCAATAAATTCTTAGTAACTTACTCAGTGAATTCTCAATAAATTACTTAGTAATTTTCAGATAAATTACCCAGTGAAGAACTTAACAATTTATCAGTAAATTTCTTAGTCAATTCGCAGTAAATTCTCAATAAATTACTTAGTAAATTCTCATTAAATTACTCAGTAAAATTCTCAACAAATTACGCGCAAAATTCTCAGAAAATTATTCAGTAAATTCTTAGAAAATCATTGGAATTTTTTTTGTGAATTACTCAGTAAATTATGAGTAAATTACTCTGTAAATTCTCATAAAATTTTGTATAAATTCTTTGTAAATTACTCAATAAATTCACAGAAATTTTTAAAAAAATTACTTCGCAAATTACTCTGTAAATTCTCAATAAATTATTCGTTAAATTTTCAATAAATTCTCTATAAATTACTCAGTTAATTATCGGTGAATTACTCAATAAATTCAAAGTAAATTACTCTGAAAATTTTCAATAAATTCACAGTAAATTCTCAATAAATTACTCAGTAAATTATCATTAAAGTTATAGTAAATTCGTGGGAAATAACTCGGTGAATTCTCAGTAAATTGTTTCGTAAATGATTGGTAACTTCCTAGAAAATTACTGAACAAATTCTCAGTAAACTCTTAGTAATTGACTGATTAAATTCTAAATAAATTACTAAGTAAATTCATAGTAAATTATTCGGTGAATTACTCACTAAATTACTAAGTAAATTCCCAGTAAATTCTCAATAAATTCTCTGTAAATTACTCAGTTAATTATCGATCAGTTCTCAAAAAATTCTGAGTCAATTACTTAGTAAATTACTCAGTAAATTATTAAAAAATTACTTTGTAAATTCTGCGGGGAGTACCATTACAGGGGGAGATTCCGGCAGTACATGAGGGAGTTGGTCAGGCCAATGTGGCCGAGCCAGTGGGTCAGCAGGCCATGGGTGCCTTGGCCAGAGAGATAGCAGGAGCTTTGGGTATTCTTAGAGCTGGGAATCAGGCCGCTGAGGCAGGGCCTTCTTTCTTGAAGAGGGAGTTCTTCCGGTCTAATTCGGATGAGTTTATCGGGGATCCGAAGGAGCCACTGAAGGCTGATGAGTGGCTAGAGCAAATGAGTAAGACGTTCGAGATGCTTGGCATCGAGGACGGAGCACTGAAAGTGACCTTGGCATCCTTCCAACTGAAGGGAGATGCGGGTCAGTGGTGGAAGTACGAAAAGGCTCGTGTTGGTGGTACTTGGGAGGCGTTTATAAATGCTTTTCAGGAGAGGTTTTTGTCTGCAGCAGCTAGGGAGAAGCTGAGGGATCAGTTTAGCCAGCTTAATCAGCAGGGCTTGTCAGTGGCCGAGTTTGAGGCTACCTTTACTAGTTTGTCCAGGTTTGCACCTGAACTGGTGGCGTCCGAGGAACGCCGTTGCTATGAGTTTGAGCGGAAGTTGAGGCGGGGCCTCAAGTTGAGGGTTGGTGGGTCTTACATCCGATAGTATAGACACCTAGTGGATGCTGCAGCTCATATGGAGCTCATGATGCAGGAGGAGGATGAGGGGCAGAGAGGCTCCAAGAGGAGCCAGGATGGTCAGGGCGATGGCAGGAGGCAGAGGGGTTCTAACCCTCAGCAGTCGCAGGGTGGTGTTGCTAGATCGACCTTCCCAGTGCCGAGTGCAGGCTCCGGGAGAGGTGGTCAGGGGGAATTTACCTGTTACAAGTGTGGCCAGCTGGGTCACAAAGTTTCTGTTTGCCCGCAGAAGGGTGGGGGTCAGAGAGCTGCTTCTTCTTCAGCTAGACCGCAGAGTCAGAGTTTGGGCAGAGGGCAGCCCTTGTCTTGTTATCAGTGTGGACAGCTTGGGCACCTGAAGAGGTTTTGCCCGCAGTTGAGTGCCACTTCGGGAGCGTCTGGTTCTAGGCAGACGCAGGTTTTTCAGCCAGCTCAGTCTGTGCAGGCCTCGAGGGCCAATCCGGGAGCTTCGTCATCCCAGTCTGTGCAGCAGACTTTTGCTCCGAGAGGTGAGCAGGTAGACCAGGGGCCTACGGGGTGCGTGTATGCTGTTACCGCGCAGGATTTAGTACCAGCTCCATCAGTAGTGAGAGGTACTTTTCTGTTTTGCAACTCGGTTGCTAATGTGTTGATAGACACGGGTGCATCTCATTCTTTTGTATCTGCTGCACTTGCATCTGTTTTGGAATTGGAGTTAGCATAGTTAGCATCTCCTATTTGTGTGGTATCGCCCTTGGGTGGTGAGTTGATCCTGAAACAGGGTGTTAGAGGATGTGATATAGAGGTCGCCGACTATAGGCTTCCTTTTCCGTTTGTTGTCATGCCTATGAAGGGTTTTGATGTTATTTTGGGTATGGACTGGCTATCGTCATACCGGGCTGTTATCGATTGCTACCGCCAGAGGGTCACGTTATGTACCTTGAGCGGGGAGTGGTTCCATTTCTTGGGAGACCGGGTTGGTAGTGTTTTGCCACCGGGGTATGATTCGCGAGGGCGAAGTGAGCTTAGTGGTCTACTTGCTAGCTTTGAGAGTAGTGAGTGTGATGAGACACAGATTGTGTTGCCGAGGGTGGTTTGTGAGTATTCGGATGTTTTTCCCAAAGATCTTGTTAGTTTGCCACCTCACCGAGAGATAGAGTTCTCTATTGATTTAGTGCCTGGTACGGCGCCGATTTCTGTGGCACCTTACCGTTTTGCTCCAGCAGAGTTGGTTGAGCTGAAAGTCCAGCTCCAGGAATTGCTAGATAAGGGCTTTGTTCGCCCTAGTGTTTCGCCGTGGGGAGCACCGGCCCTCTTTGTTAAAAAGAAAGATGGTGCCTTGAGATTGTGTATTGACTATCGGAAGTTGAATCGGGCTACGGTTAAGAATAAGTATCCTATGCCCCGTATAGATGATTTGTTTGACCAGTTGAAGGGTTCCCGTTGTTTCTCTAAGATAGACTTGAGATCGGGTTACCACCAGTTGAGGGTCAGGGAAGAGGATATTCCGAAAACGGCATTCCGTACGCGGTATGGCCATTATGAGTTTTTGGTAATGCCATTTGGGCTTACCAATGCACCGGCAGTCTTTATGGACTTGATGAACCGGATTTTTCGGGAGTTCTTAGACCGATTTGTGGTCGTCTTCGTGGACGACATCCTTATCTATTCGCCTTCAGAGGAGGAGCACGAGGAACACTTGAGAGTGGTGCTTGAGTTGCTTAGAGCCCATAGGCTGTATGCCAAGTTTGGGAAGTGTGAGTTCTGGCTGAAGGAAGTCAAATTCTTAGGCCACGTGGTATCCGGAGAAGGGGTGTCTGTTGATACATCCAAGGTTGAGGCAGTGCAAGATTGGGCACAGCCTAAGAGTGTGTTTGAGATCCGCAGTTTTCTGGGATTAGCTGGGTATTACCGTCGGTTTGTGAAAGATTTCTCCAGGTTAGCGTCACCGTTGGCTAGACTGACTCGGAAGGGAGTCAAGTTTGTGTGGAGTGAGACTTGTGAAAATTCGTTCCAAGAGCTGAAAGTTAGATTGACCACCGCTCCGGTGTTGGTTATTCCGAAGAGAGGGTTGGGTTATGCGGTTTATTGTGATGCCTCACGAGAGGGTTTGGGTTGTGTGTTGATGCAAGAAGGGAAAGTAGTAGCTTATGGCTCACGTTAGTTGAAAATACACGAGAAGAATTACCCCACACACGACCTAGAGTTAGCGGCTGTGATCTTTGCCTTGAAAATTTGGAGGCACTACCTTTATGGTGAGAAGTTCGAGGTGTTCTCGGACCACAAGAGTTTGAAGTATCTGTTTACACAGAGAGACTTGAATTTGAGGCAGAGGAGGTGGATGGAGTTCATCGAGGATTATGATTTTGAGTTGCACTATCATCCGGGAAAGGCCAATGTTGTGGCCGATGCCCGTAGTAGGAAATCCATTAGTGATGTAGCTTGTATAGCCATCCGGGAATGGGAGATGTTGGGAGCACTTGGCGAGTTTGATTTGCTACTGGGCGAATCTGTTGGGGCTGCGGCCTTGTTTTCTGTTGTTGCGCAGCCTACACTTGTGATTAGAGTGTTAGAGGCACAGAGAGGTGACCTTGAGGTAGAATCCCTCCGAGAGAAGATCTCCAGTGGGAAAGTTGAGAAGGGTTTGATGGTGTATCCTGACCTGAGTGTGAGATACCGAGACCGTTTGTTTGTACCGGAGTCATGCCGAGAGGAAGTACTCCGAGAGTTTCACCATTCGCGCCTTGCGGTGCATCCGGGAGGTACTAAGATGTATCAGGATTTGGGTCGCCAGTTTTGGTGGCGGGGTATGAAGAGAGATGTGGCGGTTTTCGTATCGAAGTGCCTTACTTGCCAGCAAGTGAAGGCCGAGCATCAGAGGCCAGCGGGTTTGTTGCAACCCTTGCCTATTGCCGAGTGGAAGTGGGAGCATATCACTATGGACTTCGTTGTAGGTCTTCCGAGGACGCAGCGGGGTAGTGATGCTATTTGGGTGGTTGTAGATCGGTTGACTAAGTCGGCGCACTTTATTCCTATGCGCGTGAGAGATTCGGTAGATCATCTTGCCGATTTGTATATTCGGGACGTAGTGAGATTGCACGAGGTCCCAGTGACGATCGTCTCAGATAGAGATCCTCGTTTTACTGCTAGGTTGTGGCAGAGTTTGCAGAGTGCCTTGGGCACTAAGTTGACCTTTAGTACGGCTTATCATCCTCAGACTGACAGGCAGTCCGAGCGTACTATCCAGATCCTCGAGGATATGCTTCGGGGTTGTGTCCTGGACTTCAGTGGGACGTGGGAGAGGCACTTGCCCTTGGTAGAGTTTGCCTACAACAACAGTTTTCAGTCTAGCATCGGTATGGCACCGTTTGAGGCCTTGTATGGCTGACCGTGTAGGTCTCCAGTTTGTTGGGCCAAGGTGGGTGATGCACCTTTGTTGGGTCCGGAGTTGGTTAGGGAGACGACGGAGAAAGTTGAACTTATCCGTAGGAGGCTTGTTACAGTCCAGAGTCGACAAAAGAGTTATGCCGACCGTAGGAGGAGACCTTTAGCGTTTGAGGTAGGTGATCATGTCTTTCTGAAGATATCACCTAGGCGAGGCTTGATGAGGTTTGGGAAGAGTGGGAAGTTATCCCCTCGGTTTATTGGTCCTTTTGAGATCCTTGAGAGGATTGGTGAGGTTGCTTATCGGTTAGCCTTACCGCCGCAGTTGTCCGGAGTGCATGACGTGTTTCATGTGAGTATGCTTCAGAAGTATGAGCCAGATCCATCACATGTGTTGGATTGGACCGATTTAGAGGTAGATGAGGATGCCTCGTATGAGGAGAGACCGGTTCGGGTCTTGGATAGGCGGGATCAGGTCCTGCGTGGCAAGACCATTCCTTTGGTGAAAGTCTTGTGAAAACATCACGGAGTGGAGGAAGCCACTTGGGAACGTGAGTTGGAAGTCCGAGAGAAATATCCGGACTTGTTTGTTGATATGTGATCTTGTATTTAAATTTTGCATTTGGTTGAACTTAAGAGCTTTTATATATGTCTTAAGTTGTGAAACATTGAAAATGTTTGGTTTATTGGAAGTATGTTTTAGAACTTGCCTCATATGGAAGTTGAATGTGACATTATATATGTTGATTGTATTGTTGAAATTGGAAAGATAATGCGTAATGTTAATGCATGTTGAAAGTACATATGTGATTTACATATTGTGAGATGCCTCTTGTTAAATGGAGGGGGTGACCGGTAATGGGTCGAAATGTTGAATGTTAAAGTGTAACATTGTTTAAAATGGAGAAAAACTTGTTTTGAAAACTTGTGCTTAATTTCGGGACGAAATTCTTTAAGGGGGGGAGGTTATAGCGATCCCGGGTTTACCCTTGTTGTACAGTGATCCGGACATGTGTCCGTGGATGTTGGTAGTTGTTTATTATCTTGTTCGCATCCTTTTAACTGGTATATTAAGTTATAGGATGTGTTGGGCAGGTTTGTTTCAGGTTGGTTGTGTTTGGGAGCCTAGTGTTGCTGCCCAGATTTTTGGCTCTTCGCTCGAGCGAGGAGTTTGTCGCTCGAGCGAGAGTTGAGTTTGTGTCTGGTGGGTCAAGCCAGAGTGGCTTCGCTCGAGCGAGCGATGGCGTTTGGTTCTGGACCTGAGAGTTGCGTTTCTTGGCTCGAGCGAGCTTTTCTTGGCTCGAGCGGTCTGGTTTGTTCTTCGCTCGAGCGAGAGGTCTGTCGCTCGAGCGTGCTTCTGGTTACAGACCTGAGGGTTTGAGTTGTTGGCTCGAGCGAGCATTCTTTCGCTCGAGTGCACTTTTGAGTTTTTGGCTCGAGCGAGAACTTCTTGGCTCGAGCGAGAGTTTTCTGTGTCTGGTCGCTCGAGCGACGAAGGCTTCGCTCGAGCGAGAGTGTTTTATATCAGCGGACAGTAGCGTTTTGAACATCACTTTTTCATCTTCTTTTTTTGATCAAACCCTAGATCCGAGACCCTCTCTCTCTACACTTATATTCTCTCTAAGAATTGATCTCCCTAGAGTGTGAATCTAGCCTAGGGCCTTTGTTAAAAAGATAGAGGGCGTTGAGAGCTTCGTTCTAATCTGAAAAAGTTGGGATTTGGAGCACGTTGATCTTCGAGTCTTCATCTCCTTTTTGGCTTAAACTTCGAGGTAGGGATATCCTACTCCTCTCTATGGATTTTGTCTTTAAATTTTGGTATTTTGAGATGTTGGGGTTGGTTTGGTAATTTTGTGAAAGTTTGGGGCTTTTGTGTAATTTTACAAAAGTTGGGGTTTTATTCATAATAAACCAAGATGCATGTTTGGAATAGAGAGATGGAATAAATGTTAAATCATTGATGAAAATGGGACCTAAGGGTTGGAATGTTAATTATGGGAATTGACCTAATTACATTGTTTAATTAATTGGGATAATTAATTGTGAGAAATGAGGAAATGAAATGTTGATTGAATATCCATTTGTGCATTTATTTTCTGTTTAGAAATAACTGCTTTGGGCTATCGGTGGAGGATAGTCGTGATTGTTGTAGACAATGCATGATGATTAGGCAAACTGAAACTAATCAATGAAGTGTGTCATGGAACTTGACGGTTGATAGAATACATTAACTATATGTATTGAGTGATTGTATATAAAACCAATGTGTTTGTATACGATATGTATAGAGGAGGAGATGGGGGATGTACTCCGCGGTTTAGGGGAAGATAGGGGATGTACCTCTAAACCGGATAGTGTTGGGAGAAGATAGGGGATGAACTCCGTAGATACAGCTCATATGCTTATCTTTGTGAAGTGTGGATATAGCTTATATGCTTATCTGTGGATATTGTGGTTATACATATCTGTTGTAGAATGTGGATATAGCTTATATGCTTATCTGTGGATTTTGTTGTTATACATATCTGTTGAGAATGTGGGTAGTGCTTATATGCCTATCTGTTGAAAAAGGGAAAATAAAAAGTAATTTGGACTCATAAGTCGTATGACATAAATATGTGATTCATGTGATTGTATCAGTGTTGGCCATCTATCAATTGCTAATATTTTAGTCATTGTTCATGGTTGGTTTAGTGTATTTCTACTGGGCTGTGGCTCACCCTATATGGGAATATCATTTTCAGGTACAGGTAGCATGCCACCTCCAAGGACATAGCTTGGGAGGCTAGAGGCGGACGTACTGTGGTCGTTTTACTTTTTGATGTATTACATGTAAATACAAGCCAAGGGCTTAATGTGTATGAGTTAGTACTCTTTTGTTGTAACCAAGTGTTAACTTGGAAAGCTGTAAGCCCGTAGGCCATTTGCTTTTGTTGTTAACATGTAATACTTTTTGTAATGAAACTCTGACAAATGAAAGAATGTGGAACTTTTGAATATCAATGCCTGTCTTATTTGTTGGGTTTAATGTTATTATTTAGAGGGTGTTACATACTAAGTAAATTCTAAATAAATTACTAAGTAAATTCATAGTAAATTATTCGGTGAATTACTCACTAAATTACTAAGTAAATTCCGAGTAAATTCTCAATAAATTCTCTGTAAATTACTCAGTTAATTATCGATAAGTTCTCAACAAATTCTGAGTCAATCACATAGTAAATTACTCAGTAAATTATTAGAAAATTACTCTGTAAATTCCAAGAAAATAACGCAGTAAATTATCTCTAAATTCTTAGTAAATTATTTAATAAATTCTAAATAAATTACTGAGTAAATTCTCAATAAATTACTCCTTAAATTCTCAGTAAATTAATGAGTGAATTATTCAGTAATTTATCAGTAAATTACTCGATAAATTCTTTGTAAATTACTCGGTAGACTATTGGTAAATTCTCTGTTAATTACTCAGTAAATTACCAGTAAATTACTTAGTAAAATCTCACTAAATTACTCAGGAAATTGTTCAGTAAATTACACATAAAATTCTCTATAAATTATTCAGCAAATTCTTAGTAATTTATCAAAAAATTCTGTGTAAATTCACAAAAAATAATAGGAATTTTTTTGTGAATTAATTAGTAAATTATGAGTAAATTACTGAATAAATTCTCAAAAAATTCTATATAAATTCTTGGTAAATTCAAAGTAATTTCTTAGTTAATTATTCAGCATATTACTCCATAAATTCGTAGTAAATTCTTAATAAATTACTCGTTAAGTTTTTAATAAATTCCCGATAAATTACTTTGTAAATTATCTGTAAATTTTTAGCAAATTATTTAATAAATTTTAAATAAATTACTAAGAAAATTTTCAATAAATTCTAAGAAAATTTTGTATAAATTCTTGGTAAATTACTCATAAAATTATCAAAAAAAATTCGTGAATTGCTTTGTTAATTCTCAGTAAATTATTCGAACATAAATTAGTGAATTCCCTGTAAATTCTTAGTAAATTACTTTATAAATTCTCAGTAAATTATTCAATAAATTCTAAGTAAATTACTTAGTAAATTCTCTGTAAATTAATCCATAAAGTCTAAGTAAGTTATCAATAAATCCTTAGTAACTTACTCAGTGAATTCTCAATAAATTACTTAGTAATTTTCAGATAAATTACCTAGTGAAGAACTTAACAATTTATCAGTAAATTTCTTAGTCAATTCGCACTAAATTTTCAATAAATTACACAGTAAATTGCCAGTAGATTCTTAGTAAATTACTCAATAAATTCTCAATAAATTATCATTAAATTACTCAGTAAAATTCTCAATAAATTACACGCAAAATTCTCAGAAAATTATTCAGTAAATTCTTAGAAAATCATTAGAAATTTTTTTTGTGAATTACTCGGCAAATTATGAGTAAATTGCTCTGTAAATTCTCCGAAAATTTTGTATAAATTCTTCGTAAATTACTCTGTAGATTCTCAATAACTTATTCGTTAAATTTTCCATAAATTTTGTATAAATTACTCAGTTAATTATCGGTGAATTACTCAATAAATTGAAAATAAATTACTCTGAAAATTTTCAATTAATTCACAGTAAATTCTCAATAAATTACTCAGCAAATTACTTAGTAAATTATCATTAAAGTTATAGAAAATTCGTGGTAAATAACTCGGTAAATTCTCAGTAAATTGCTTCGTAAATGATTGGTAACTTCCTAGAAAATTACTCAACAAATTCTCAGTAAACTCTTAGTAATTACTGAGTAAATTTTAAATAAATTACTAAGTAAATTCATAATAAATTATTCGGTGAATTACTCACTAAATTACTAAGTAAATTCCTAGCAAATTCTCAATAAATTCTCTGTAAATTACTTAGTTAATTATCGATAAGTTCTAAAAACATTCTGAGCCAATCACTTAGTAAATTACTCAGTAAATTATTAGAAAATTACTCTATAAATTCCAAGAAAATAACGCAGTAAATTATCTGTAAATCCTTAGTAAATTATTTAATTGATTCTAAATAAATTACTGAGTAAATTCTCAATAAACTACTCCTTAAATTCTCAGTAAATTAATGAATGAATTATTCAGTAATTTATCAGTAAATTACTCGATAAATTCTCTGTAAATTACTCAATAAATTATTGGTAAATTCTCTGTTAATTACCCAGTAAATTTCTAAGTAAATTCTCACTAAATTACTCAAGAAATTTCTCAGTAAATTACACATAAAATTCTCTATAAATTATTCAGCAAATTCTGAGTAATTTATCAAAAAATTCTGAGTAAATTCACAAAAAGTTACAAGAAATTTTTTTTTGTGAATTAATCAGTAAATTATGAGTAAATAACTCAATAAATTCTCAGAAAATTCTCTATAAATTCTTGGTAAATTCAAAGTAATTTCTTAGTAAATTATACATCAAATTACTCCATAAATTCGTAGTAAATTCTCAATAAATTACTCGTTAAGTTTTCAATAAATTCTCGATAAATTACTTTGTAAATTATCTGTAAATTTTCAGTAAATTATTTAATAATTTGTAAATAAATTACTCAGAAAATTTTCAATAAATTATGTATAAATTCTTGGTAAATTACTCATAAAATTATCAAAAAATAATTCGTGAATTGCTTTGTTAATTCTCAGTAAATTATTCGAACATTAATTAGTGAATTCACCGTAAATTCTCAGTAAATTATTTAATAAATTCTCAGTAAATTATTCTACTAATTCAAAGTAAATTACTTAGTAAATTCTCAGTAAATTAATCCATAAAGTCTAAGTAAGTTATCAATAAATTCTTAGTAACTTACTTAGTGAATTCTCAATAAATTACTTAGTAATTTTCAGATAAATTACCCAGTGAAGAACTTAACAATTTATCAGTAAATTTCTTAGTCAATTCGCAGCAAATTCTCAATAAATTACTCAGTAAATTATCAGTTGATTCTTAGTAAATTACTCAATAAATACTCAGTGAATTCTTATTAAATTACTCAGTAAAATTCTCAATAAATTACACGCAAAATTCTCAGAAAACAATTCAGTAAATTCTTAGAAAATCATTAGAAATTTTTTTGTGAATTACTTAGTAAATTATGAGTAAATTACTCTGTAAATTCTCAGAAAATTTTGTATAAATTCTTGGTAAATTACTCAGTAAATTCACAGAACTTTTTTAAAAAATTACTCAGCAAATTACTCTGTAAATTCTTAATAAATTATTCGTTAAATTTTCAATAAATTCTCTATAAATTACTCAGTTAATTATCGGCGAATTACTTAATAAATTCAAAGTAAATTACTTTGAAAATTTTCAATAAATTCACAGTAAATTCTCAATAAATTACTCAGTTTATTATCATTAAAGTTATAGTAAATTCGTGGTAAATAACTCGGTAAATTCTCAGTAAATTGCTTCGTAAATGATTGGTAACTTCCTAGAAAATTACTCAACAAATTCTCAGTAAACTCTTAGTAATTTACTGAGTAAATTCTAAATAAATTACTAAGTAAATTCATAGTAAATTATTCGGTGAATTACTCACTAAATTACAAAGTAAATTCCCAGTAAATTCTCAATAAATTCTCTTTAAATTACTCAGTTAATTATCGATAAGTTCTAAAAAAATTCTGAGTCAACCACTTAGTAAATTACTCAGTAAATTATTAGAAAATTACTCTGTAAATTCCAAGAAAATAACGCAGTAAATTATCTATAAATTCTTAGTAAATTATTTAATTAATTCTAAATAAATTACTGAGTAAATTCTCAATAAATTACTCCTTAAATTCTCAGTAAATTAATGAGTGAATTATTCAGTAATTTATGTAACGCCCTCAAAATAATAACATTAAACCCAACAAATAAGACAAGCGTTGATAGATAAACTAACCACCTTCTATCATTCATTAGAATTCCATTACATAAGTATTACATGTTAATCTCATAACAAAATGCCCTACGGGCTTACAGCTTTCCAAGTTAACACTTGGTTACAACAAAGAGTTCTAACTCGTTTACACATTAAGCCCTTGGCTTGAAATTACATGTAATACATCAAAAGTACAACACAAAACTATGCCCGCCACTAGCCTCCCAGCTATGTCCTTGGAGGTGGCATGCTTCCTGCACCTGAAAATGATGTTCCCATATAGGGTGAGCCACAGCCCAGTAGAAATACACTAAACCAACCATGGACAATGACTAAAACATTAGCAATTGATAGTTGGTCAACACTGATACAATCACATAAATTACATATTTATGTCAACGACTTACAAGTCCCATTTACTTTTCATTTTCCCTTTTTCAACAGATAAGCATGCTAGCTCTATCATCATTTCCACAGATATGTATAAAAACTATATCTCACATTCAGATAAGCATAAAAGCTATATCCACAATCTCAACAGATATGTATATCAACAATATCCACAGATAAGCATACAAGCTGTATCCACATTCTACAACAGATATGTATATCACCAATATCCACAGATAAGCATACAAGCTGTATCCACACTTCACAAAGATAAGCATATGAGCTCTATCTTCACTTCTCTAGACAAGCATATGAGCTCTGTCTACGGAGTACATCCCCTATCTCCTCCAAATACCTATCCGGTTTAGAGGTACATCCCCTATCTTCCCCTAAACCGCGGAGTACATCCCCTATCTCCTCCTCTACACATAACGTATATAAACACATTGGTTCTATATACAATCACACAATACATACAATTAATGTATTCAATTTACCGTCAAGTTCCATGACACATTTCATTGATTAGTTTCAGTTTACCTAATCATCAAGCATTGTCTACAACAATCACGACTATCCTCCACCGATAGCCCAAAGCAGTTATTTCTAAACAGAAAATAAACGCACAATGGATATTCAATCAACATTTCATTCCTCATTCTTCTCAATTAATTATCCCAATTAATTTAACAATGTAATTAGGTCAATTCCCATAATTAACATTTCAACCCTTAGGTTCCATTTTCATCAATGATTCAACAATCATTCCATTTTTTCTATGCCAAACATGCATCTAGGTTTATTATGAATAAAACCCCAACTTTTGTAAAATTACACAAAAGCCCCAAACTTTTACAAAATTACCAAACCAAGCCCAACATCTCAAAATACCAAAATTTAAAGACAAAACCCATAGAGAGGAGTAGGATATCCCTACCTCAAAGTTTAAGCCACAAAGGAGATGAAGACTCCAAGATCAACTTGCTCCAAATCCAAACTTTTTCAGATTAAATCGAAGCTCTCAACACCCTCTACCTTTTTAACAAAGGCCCTAGGCTAGATTCACACTCTAGGGAGATGAAATCTTAGAGAGAGTGTAAGTTTAGAGTGAGAGAGGCTCGGATTTAGGTTTTGCTCAAAGAAAAGAGGTGAAAAAGTGATGTTTTAGACGCTGCTGTCCGCTGATATAAAACACGCTCGCTCGAGCGAAGGATTGGTCGCTCGAGCGACCAGACACAGAAAACTCTCGCTCGAGCGAAGAAGTTCTCGATCGAGCGAAGAAAAACCCAGACCGCTCGAGCCACGAAAAGCTCGCTCGAGCCAGAAACTACAACTCTCAGGTCCAGAACCGGGGCAACACTACTCTCGCTCGAGCGACAAACTCCTCGCTCGAGCGAAGGACCAAAAATCTGGGCAGCAACACTAGGCTCCCAAGCACAACTAACCTGTAACAAACCTGCCCAACACATCCCATAACTCAAAATACAAAGTAAAGAGGATGCAAACTAGGAAAGAAACAACTACCAACATTCACGGACACATGTCCGGATCACTGTACAACAAGGGTAAACCCGGGATCGCTATAACCTCCCCCCCTTAAAGAATTTCGCCCCCGAAATTAAGCACAAGTTTTCAAAAACAGGTTTTCCTCCATTTTGAACAATGTTACAATTTAACATTCAACAATTCGACCCATTACCGGTCATCCCATCCCTTTAACAAGAGATATATCACAATATGTAAACAACATATGTATTTTCAACATGCATCAACATTATGCACTAACTTTCCAATGTCAACAATATACTTAACACCTATAATGTTACATTCAACTTCCATATGAGGCAAGTTCCAAACATACTTCCAATAACCAAAACATTTTCAATGTTTCACAACTTAAGACATATATAAAAGCTCTTAAGTTCAACAAAATGTAAAATTTAAATACAAAATTACATATCAATAAACAAGTCCGGATATTTCTCTCGGACTTCCAACTCACGTTCCCAAGTGGCTTCCTCCACTCCGTGATGTTTCCACAAGACTTTCACCAAAGGAATGGTCTTGCCACGCAGGACCTGATCCCGCCTATCCAAGACCCGAACCGGTCTCTCCTCATACGAGGCATCCTCATCTACCTCTAAATCGCTCCAATCCAGCACATGTGATGGATCTGGTTCATATTTCCGAAGCATACTCACATGAAACACGTCATGTACTCCGGATAACTGCGGCGGTAAGGCTAACCGATAAGCAACCTCGCCAATCCTCTCAAGGATCTCAAAAGGACCAATAAACCGAGGGGATAACTTCCCACTCTTCCCAAACCTCATCAGACCTCGCCTAGGTGATATCTTCAGAAAGACATGATCACCTACTTCAAACGCCAAAGGTCTCCTCCTACGGTCAGCATAAGATTTCTGCCGACTCTGGGCTGTAACAAGCCTCCTACGGATAAGCTCAACTTTCTCCGTCGTCTCCCTAACCAACTCCGGACCCAACAAAGGTGCATCACCCACCTCGGCCCAACAAACTGGAGACCTACACGGTCGGCCATACAAGGCCTCAAACGGTGCCATACCGATGCTAGACTGAAAACTGTTGTTGTAGGCAAACTCTACCAATGGCAAGTGCCTCTCCCACGTCCCACTGAAGTCCAGGACACAACCCCGAAGCATATCCTCGAGGATCTGAATAGTACGCTCGGACTGCCCGTCAGTCTGAGGATGATAAGCCGTACTAAAGGTCAACTTAGTGCCCAAGGCACTCTGCAAACTCTGCCACAACCTAGCAGTAAAACGAGAATCTCTATCTGAGACGATCGTCACTGGGACCCCGTGCAATCTCACTACGTCCCGAATATACAAATCGGCAAGATGATCTACCGAATCTCTCACGCGCATAGGAATGAAATGCGCCGACTTAGTCAACCGGTCTACAACCACCCAAATAGCATCACTACCCCGCTGAGTCCTCGGAAGACCCACAACGAAGTCCATAGTGACATGCTCCCATTTCCACTCGGCAATAGGCAAGGGTTGCAACAAACCCGCTGGCCTCTGATGCTCGGCCTTCACTTGCTGGCAAGTAAGGCACTTCGATACGAAAACAGCCACATCTCTTTTCATACCCCGCCACCAAAACTGGCGACCCAAATCCTGATACATCTTAGTACCTCCCGGATGCACCGCAAGGCGCGAATGGTGAAACTCTCGGAGTACTTCCTCACGGCAAGCCTCCGGTACAAACAAACGGTCTCGGTATCTCACACTCAGGTCGGGATACACCGTCAAACCCTTCTCAACTTTCCCACTGGAGATCTTCTCTCGGAGGGATTCTACCTCGAGGTCACCTCTCTGTGCCACTAACACTCTAATCACAAGTGTAGGCTGTGCAACAACAGAAAACAAGGCCGCAGCCTCAACAGATTCGCCCAGTAGCAAATCAAACTCGCCAAGTGCTCCCAACATCTCCCATTCCCGGATGGCTATACAAGCTACATCACTAATGGTTTTCCTACTAAGGGCATCGGCCACAACATTGGCCTTTCCCGGATGATAATGCAACTCAAAATCATAATCCTCGATGAACTCCATCCATCTCCTCTGCCTCAAATTCAAGTCTCTCTGTGTAAACAGATACTTCAAACTCTTATGATCCGAGAATACCTCGAACCTCTCACCATAAAGGTAGTGCCTCCAGATTTTCAAGGCAAGGATCACAGCTGCTAACTCTAGGTCATGTGTGGGGTAATTCTTCTCGTGTATTTTCAACTGACGTGAGCCATAAGCTACCACTTTCCCCTCTTGCATCAATACACAACCCAAACCCTCTCGTGAGGCATCACAATATACAGCATAACCCAACCCTCTCTCCGGAATAATTAACACCGGAGCGGTGGTCAATCTAACTTTCAACTCTTGGAACGACTTTTCACAAGTCTCACTCCACGCAAACTTGACTCCCTTCCGAGTCAGTCTAGTCAACGGTGACGCTAACCTGGAAAAATCTTTCACAAACCGACGGTAATACCCAGCTAATCCCAGAAAACTGCGGATCTCAAACACACTCTTAGGCTGTGCCCAATCTTGCACTGCCTCAACCTTGGATGTATCAACAGACACCCCTTCCCCGGATACTACGTGGCCCAAGAATTTGACTTCCCCCAGCCAGAACTCACACTTCCCAAACTTGGCATACAGCCTATGGGCTCTAAGTAACTCAAGCACCACTCTCAAGTGTGCCTCGTGCTCCTCCTCAGAAGACGAATAGATAAGAATGTCGTCCACGAAGACAACCACAAATCGGTCTAAGAACTCCCGGAAAATCCGGTTCATCAAGTCCATAAAGACTGCCGGTGCATTGGTAAGCCCAAATGGCATCACCAGAAACTCATAATGGCCATACCGCGTACGGAATGCCGTCTTAGGAATATCTTCCTCCCTGACCCTCAACTGGTGGTAACCCGATCTCAAGTCTATCTTAGAGAAACAACGGGAACCCTTCAACTGGTCAAACAAATCATCTATACGGGGCATAGGATACTTATTCTTAACCGTAGCCCGATTCAACTTCCGATAGTCAATACACAATCTCAAGGCACCATCTTTCTTTTTAACAAAGAGGGCCGGCGCTCCCCACGGTGAAACACTAGGGCGAACAAAGCCCTTATCGAGCAATTCCTGGAGCTGAACTTTCAACTCAACCAACTCTGCTGGAGCAAAACGGTAAGGTGCCATAGAAATCGGCGCCGTACCAGGCACTAAATCAATAGAGAACTCTATCTCTCGGTGAGGTGGCAAACTAACAAGATCTTCGGGAAAGACATCCGAATACTCACAAACCACCCTTGGCAACACACTCAGAGTCTCAACACACTCGCTACTCTCAAGGCTAGCAAGTAGACTACTAAGTTCACTTCGCCCTCGCGAATCATACCCCGGTGGCAAAACACTACCAACCCGGTCTCCCAAGAAATGGAACCACTCCCCGCTCAAGGTACATAACGTGACCCTCTGGCGGTAGCAATCAATAACAGCCCGGTATGACGATAGCCAGTCCATACCCAAAATAACATCAAAACCCTTCATGGGCATGACAACAAACGGAAAAGGAAGCCTATAGTCGGCGACCTCAATATCACATCCTCTAACACCCTGTTTCAGGATCAACTCACCGCCCAAAGGCGATACCACACAAATAGGAGATGCTAACTGTGCTAACTCCAATTCCAAAACAGATGCAAATGCAGCAGATACAAAAGAATGAGATGCACCCGTGTCTATCAACACACTAGCAACCGAGTTGCAAAACAGAAAAGTACCTCTCACCACCGATGGAGCCGGTACTAAATCCTGCGCGGTAACAGCATACACGCGCCCCGTAGGCCCCTGGTCTACCTGCTCACCTCTCGGAGCAAAAGACTGCTGCACAGACTGGGATGACGAAACTCCCGGATTGGCCCTCGAGGCCTGCACAGACTGAGCTGGCTGAAAACCCTGCGTCTGCCTAGAGCCAGACGCTCCCGAAGTGGCACTCAACTGTGGGCAAAACCTCTTCATGTGCCCAGGTTGTCCACACTGATAACAAGTCAAGAGCTGCCCCCTGCCCAAACTTTGACTCTGCGGTCTAGCTGAAGAAGAAGCAGCTTTCTGACCCCCACCCTTCTGCGGGCAAACAGATACCTTGTGACCCAGCTGGCCACACTTGTAACAAGTGAATTCCCCCTGACCACCTCTCCCTGAGCCTACACTCGGCACTGGGAAGGTCGATCTAGCAACACCACCCTGCGACTGCTGAGGGTTAGAACCCCTCTGTCTCCTGCCATCACTCTGACTATCCTGGCTCCTCTTGGAGCCTCTCTGCCCCTCATCCTCCTCCTGCATCATAAGCTCCATATGAGCTGCAGCATCCACTAGGTGTCTATACTCCCGGATATAGGACCCACCAACTCTCAACTTGAGGCCCCGCCTCAACTTCCGCTCAAACTCATAGCAACGGCGTTCCTCAGACGCCACCAGTTCAGGTGCGAACCTGGACAGACTAGTAAAGGTAGCCTCAAACTCGGCCACTGACAAGCCCTGCTGATTAAGCCGGCTAAACTGATCCCTCAGCTTCTCCCTAGCTACTGCAGACAAAAACCTCTCCTGAAAAGCATTCACAAACGCCTCCCAAGTCCCACCAACACGAGCCTTCTCGTACTTCCACCATTGACCCGCATCTCCCTTCAGCTGGAAGGATGCCAAGGTCACTTTCAGTGCTCCGTCCTCGATGCCAAGCATCTCAAACGTCTTCGTTGTCTGTTCGAGCCATTCATCTGCCTTAAGCGGCTCTTTAGGATCCCCGATAAACTCGTCCGGATTACACCGAAAGAACTCCCTCTTCAAGAAGGAAGGCCCTGCCTCAACTGCCTGATTCTCAGCCCTAAGAATACCCAAAGCTCCTGCTATCTCTCTGGCCAAGGCACCCATAGCCTGCTGACCCACTGGCTCGGCCACATTGGCCTGACCAATTCCCTCCTGCACTGCCGGAATCTCACCCTGTAACGGTGCTTCCTGCCTCGCAGGTCTACCACGCCTAGCACCTCTTCCTCGTCCTGACATCCTAATAAAGGCAACACAGAACGTTAGCACATTCATAGGTGTGCCCAAAACTAAACACTCACGTCCTAATGCATGGACAAGTGTAATTCACTCCACATAAGCACATAAACACATAAGCACTTACGAATTTCATTTCTGGATAATGATAGTCCCGAGACGTCACTAGAGTTCCGGTTAGAAATAGCATTGATCAAGTGCTTTTCCAACAAGACTCCCAGAAACTCACGGATCCAATCAACATCCCAGAAATTAAATCCCATACCCACATAGTCACATAAGCATGTTATCAAGTAAGCACATAGCATGTGATACTACATCTAAGTCTCTATCAAGCGAGACAAACCCATTGTGATACTAATCACTTCCCACGTACCCAAAGTATTCGAACCCGGTAGGCTCTGATACCAAGTTGTAACGCCCTCAAAATAATAACATTAAACCCAACAAATAAGACAAGCGTTGATAGATAAACTAACCACCTTCTATCATTCATTAGAATTCCATTACATAAGTATTACATGTTAATCTCATAACAAAATGCCCTACGGGCTTACAGCTTTCCAAGTTAACACTTGGTTACAACAAAGAGTTCTAACTCGTTTACACATTAAGCCCTTGGCTTGAAATTACATGTAATACATCAAAAGTACAACACAAAACTATGCCCGCCACTAGCCTCCCAGCTATGTCCTTGGAGGTGGCATGCTTCCTGCACCTGAAAATGATGTTCCCATATAGGGTGAGCCACAGCCCAGTAGAAATACACTAAACCAACCATGGACAATGACTAAAACATTAGCAATTGATAGTTGGTCAACACTGATACAATCACATAAATTACATATTTATGTCAACGACTTACAAGTCCCATTTACTTTTCATTTTCCCTTTTTCAACAGATAAGCATGCTAGCTCTATCATCATTTCCACAGATATGTATAAAAACTATATCTCACATTCAGATAAGCATAAAAGCTATATCCACAATCTCAACAGATATGTATATCAACAATATCCACAGATAAGCATACAAGCTGTATCCACATTCTACAACAGATATGTATATCACCAATATCCACAGATAAGCATACAAGCTGTATCCACACTTCACAAAGATAAGCATATGAGCTCTATCTTCACTTCTCTAGACAAGCATATGAGCTCTGTCTACGGAGTACATCCCCTATCTCCTCCAAATACCTATCCGGTTTAGAGGTACATCCCCTATCTTCCCCTAAACCGCGGAGTACATCCCCTATCTCCTCCTCTACACATAACGTATATAAACACATTGGTTCTATATACAATCACACAATACATACAATTAATGTATTCAATTTACCGTCAAGTTCCATGACACATTTCATTGATTAGTTTCAGTTTACCTAATCATCAAGCATTGTCTACAACAATCACGACTATCCTCCACCGATAGCCCAAAGCAGTTATTTCTAAACAGAAAATAAACGCACAATGGATATTCAATCAACATTTCATTCCTCATTCTTCTCAATTAATTATCCCAATTAATTTAACAATGTAATTAGGTCAATTCCCATAATTAACATTTCAACCCTTAGGTTCCATTTTCATCAATGATTCAACAATCATTCCATTTTTTCTATGCCAAACATGCATCTAGGTTTATTATGAATAAAACCCCAACTTTTGTAAAATTACACAAAAGCCCCAAACTTTTACAAAATTACCAAACCAAGCCCAACATCTCAAAATACCAAAATTTAAAGACAAAACCCATAGAGAGGAGTAGGATATCCCTACCTCAAAGTTTAAGCCACAAAGGAGATGAAGACTCCAAGATCAACTTGCTCCAAATCCAAACTTTTTCAGATTAAATCGAAGCTCTCAACACCCTCTACCTTTTTAACAAAGGCCCTAGGCTAGATTCACACTCTAGGGAGATGAAATCTTAGAGAGAGTGTAAGTTTAGAGTGAGAGAGGCTCGGATTTAGGTTTTGCTCAAAGAAAAGAGGTGAAAAAGTGATGTTTTAGACGCTGCTGTCCGCTGATATAAAACACGCTCGCTCGAGCGAAGGATTGGTCGCTCGAGCGACCAGACACAGAAAACTCTCGCTCGAGCGAAGAAGTTCTCGATCGAGCGAAGAAAAACCCAGACCGCTCGAGCCACGAAAAGCTCGCTCGAGCCAGAAACTACAACTCTCAGGTCCAGAACCGGGGCAACACTACTCTCGCTCGAGCGACAAACTCCTCGCTCGAGCGAAGGACCAAAAATCTGGGCAGCAACACTAGGCTCCCAAGCACAACTAACCTGTAACAAACCTGCCCAACACATCCCATAACTCAAAATACAAAGTAAAGAGGATGCAAACTAGGAAAGAAACAACTACCAACATTCACGGACACATGTCCGGATCACTGTACAACAAGGGTAAACCCGGGATCGCTATAATTTATCAGTAAATTACTCGATAAATTCTCTGTCAATTACTCAGTAAATTATTGGTAAATTCTTTGTTAATTGCTCAGTAAATTACTTAGTAAATTCTCACCAAATTACTCAGGAAATTTCTTAGTAAATTACACGTAAAATTCTCTATAAATTATTCAGCAAATTCTTAGTAATTTATCAGAAAATTCTGAGTAAATTCACAAAAAATTACAAGAATTTTTTTTGTGAATTAATCAGTAAATTATGAGTAACTTACTCAATAAATTCTCAAAAAATTTTATATAAATTCTTGTTAAATTCAAAGTAACTTCTTAGTAAATTATTCAGCAAATTACTCCATAAATTCGTAGTAAATTCTCAATAAATTACTCGTTAAGTTTTCAATAAATTCTCTATAAATTACTTTGTAAATTATCTGTAAATTTTCAGTAAATTATTTAATAAATTGTAAATAAATTAGTCAAAAAAATTTCAATAAATTCTAAGAAAATTCTGTATAAATTCTTGGTAAATTGCTCATAAAATTATCAAAAAAAAAAAAAATTCGTGAATTGCTTTGTTAATTCTCAGTAAATTATTCGAACATTAATTAGTGAATTCCCTGCAAATTCTCAGTAAATTATTCAATAAATTCTAAGTAAATTACTCAGTAAATTCTCAGTAAATTAATCCATAAAGTCTAAGTAAGTTATCAATAAATTCTTAGTAACTTACTCAGTGAATTCTCAATAAATTACTTAGTAATTTATAGATAAATTACCAAGTGAATAACTTAACAATTTATCAGTAAATTTTTAGTCATTTCATAGTAAATTCTCAATAAATTACTCAGTAAATTATCGATAGATTCTTAGTAAATTACTCAATAAATTCTCAGTAAATTCTCATTAAATTACTCAGTAAAATTTTCAATAAATTACACGCATAATTTTCATAAAATTATTCAGTAAATTCTTAGAAAATCATTTGAAATTTTTTTGTGAATTACTCAGTAAATTATGAGTAAATTACTCTGTAAATTCTCAATAAATTATTCGTTAAATTTTCAATAAATTCTCTATAAATTACTCAGTTAATTATCGATGAATTACTCAATAAATTCAAAGTAAATTACTCTGAAGATTTTTAATAAATTCACAGTAAATTCTCAATAAATTACTCAGCAAATTACTCAGTAAATTATCATTAAAGTTATAGTAAATTCGTGGTAAATAACTAGGTAAATTCTCAGTAAATTGCTTCGTCAATGATTGGTAACTTCCTAGAAAATTACTCAACAAATTCTCAGTAAACTCTTTGTAATTTACTGAGTAAATTCTAAATAGATTACTAAGTAAATTCATAGTAAATTATTCGGTGAATTACTTACTAAATTACTAAGTAAATTCCCAGTAAATTCTCAATAAATTCTCTGTAAATTACTCAGTTAATTATCGATAAGTTCTAAAAAAATTCTTAGTCAATCACTAAGTAAATTACTCAGTAAATTATTAGAAAATTACTCTGTAAATTCCAGGAAAATAACGTAATAAATTATCTGTAAATTCTTAGTAAATTATTTAATTAATTCTAAATAAATTACTGAGTAAATTAATGATTCAATTATTTAGTAATTTATCAGTAAATTAATCGATAAATTCTCTGTAAATTACTCAGTTAATTATTGGTAAATTCTCTGTTAATTACTCAATAAATTACTTAGTAAATTCTCACTAAATTACTCAGGAAATTCTTAGTAAATTACACGTAAAATTCTCTATAAATTATTCAGTAAATTCTTAGTAATTTATCAGAAAATTCTAAGTAAATTCACGAAAAATTACAAGAATTTTTTTTTGTGAATTAATCAGTAAATTATGAGTAAATAACTCAACAAATTCTCAGAAAATTCTATATAAATTCTTGGAAAATTCAAAGTAATTTCTTAGTAAATTATTCAGCAAATTACTCCATAAATTCGTAGTAAATTCTCAATAAATTGCTCGTTAAGTTTTCAATAAATTCTCGATAAATTACTTTGTAAATTATTTAATAAATTGTAAATAAAATACTCAGAAACTTATCAATAAATTCTAAGAAAATTCTGTGTAAATTCTTGGTAAATTACTCATAAAATTATCAAAAAAAATTCGTGAATTGCTTTGTTAATTCTCAGTAAATTATTCGAACGTTAATTAGTGAATTTCCAGTAAATTACTTTATAAATTCTCAGTAAATTATTCAATAAATTCTAAGTAAATTACTTAGTAAATTCTCAGTAAATTAATCCATGAAGTCTAAGTAAGTTATCAATAAATTCTTAGTAACTTACTCAGTGAATTCTCAATAAATTACTTAGTAATTTTCAGATAAATTACCCAGTGAAAAACTTACCAATTTATCAGTAAATTACTTAGTCAATTCGCAGTAAATTCTCAATAAATTACTCAGTAAATTATCGGTAGATTCTTAGTAAATTACTCAATAAATTCTCATTAAATTACTCAGTAAAATTCCAATTAAATTACATGCAAAATTCTCAAAAAATTAGTCAGTAAATTCTTAGAAAATCATTAGAAATTTTTTTGTGAATTACTCAGTAAATTATGAGTAAATTACTCTGTAAATTCTCAGAAAATTTTGTATAAATTCATGGTAAATTACTCAGTAAATTCACAGAATTTTTTTTAAAAATTACTCAGCAAATTACTCTGTAAATTCTCAATAAATTATTCGTTAAATTTTCAATAAATTCTCTATAAATTACTCAGTTAATTATTGGTGAGTTACTCCGAAAATTTTCAATAAATTCACAGTAAATTCTCAATAAATTACTCAGCAAATTACTCAGTAAATTATCATTAAAGTTATAGTAAATTCGTGGTAAATAACTCGGTAAATTCTCAGTAAATTGCTTCGTAAATGATTGGTAACTTCCTAGAAAATTACTCAACAAATTCTCAGTAAACTCTTAGTAATTTACTGAGTAAATTCTAAATAAATTACTAAGTAAATTCATAGTAAATTATTCGGTGAATTACTCACTAAATTACTAAGTAAATTCCCAGTAAATTATCAATAAATTCTCTGTAAATTACTCAGTTAATTATCGATAAGTTCTGAAAAAATTCGGTGTCAATCACTTAGTAAATTACTTAGTAAATTATTTAAAAATTACTCTATAAATTCCAAGAAAATAACGCAGTAAATTTTCTGTAAATTCTTAGTAAATTATTTAATAAATTCTAAATCAATTACTGAGTAAATTCTCAATAAATTACTCATTAAATTCTCAGTAAATTAATGAGTGAATTATTCAGTAATTTATCAGTAAATTACTCGATAAATTCTCTGTAAATTACTCAGTAAATTATTGGTAAATTCTGTGTTAATTACTCAGTAAATTTCCAGTAAATTACTTAGTAAATTCTCACTAAATGACTCAGGAAATATCTTAGTAAATTACACGTAAAATTCTCTATAAATTATTGAGCAAATTCTTAGTAATTTATCAGAAAATTCTGAGTAAATTCACAAAAAATTACAAGAATTTTTTTTGTGAATTAATCAGTAAATTATGAGTAAATTACTCAATAAATTCTCAAAAAATTCTATATAAATTCTTGGAAAATTCAAAGTAATTTCATAGTAAATTATTCAGCAAAATTACTCCATAAATTCGTAGTAAATTCTCAATAAATTACTCGTTAAGTTTTCAATAAATTCTCTATAAATTACTTTGTAAATTATTTAATAAATTGTAAATAAAATACTCAGAAAATTATCAATAAATTCTAAGAAAATTCTGTGTAAATTCTTGGTAAAATACTCATAAAATTTTCAAAAAAAATTCGTGAATTGCTTTGTTAATTCTCAGTAAATTATTCGAACATTAATTAGTGAATTTCCAGTAAATTCTCAGTAAATTACTTTATAAATTCTCAGTAAATTATTCAATAAATTCTAAGTAAATTACTTAGTAAATTCTCAGTAAATTAATCCATCAAGTCTAAGTAAGTTATCAATAAATTCTTAGTAACTTACTCAGTGAATTCTCAATAAATTACTAAGTAATTTTCAGATAAATTACCCAGTGAAAAACTTAACAATTTATCAGTAAATTTCTTAGTCAATTCGCAGTAAATTCTCAATAAATTACTCAGTAAATTATCGGTAGATTCTTAGTAAATTACTCAATAAATTCTCAGTAAATTCTCATTAAATTACTCAATAAAATTCTCAATAAATTACACGCAAAACTCTCAGAAAATTATTCAGTAAATTCTTAGAAAATCATTAGAAATTTTTTTGTGAATTACTCAGTAAATTATGAGTAAATTACTCTATAAATTCTCAGAAAATTTTGTATAAATTCATGGTAAATTACTCAGTAAATTCACAGAATTTTTTTAAGAAATTACTCAGCAAATTACTCTGTAAATTCTCAATAAACTATTCGTTAAATTCTCTATAAATTACTCAGTTAATTATCGGTGAATTACTCAATAAATTCAAAGTAAATTACTACGAAAATTTTCAATAAATTCACAGTAAATTTTCAGCAAATTACTCAGTAAATTATCATTAAAGTTATAGTAAATTCGTGGTAAATAACACGGTAAATTCTCAGTAAATTGCTTCGTAAATGATTGGTAACTTCCTAGAAAATTACTCAATGTATTCTCAGTAAACTCTTAGTAATTTACTGAGTAAATTCTAAATAAATTACTAAGTAAATTCATAGTAAATTATTCGGTGAAATACTCACTAAATTACTAAGTAAATTCCCAGTAAATTCTCAATGAATTCTCTGTAAATTACTCAGTTAATTTTGGATAAGTTCTCAAAAAATTCTGAATCAATTACTTAGTAAATTACTCCATAAATTCCAAGAAAATAACGCAGTAAATTATCTGTAAATTCTTAGTAAATTATTTAATAAATTCTAAATAAATTACTGAGTAAATTCTCAATAAATTACTCCTTAAATTCTCAGTAAATTAATGAGTAAATTATTCAATAATTTATCAGTAAATTACTCGATAAATTCTCTGTAAATTACTCGGTGAATTATTGGTAAATTCTGTGTTAATTACTCAGTAAATTTCTAGTAAATTTACTTAGTAAATTCTCACTAAATGACTCAGGAAATATCTCAGTAAATTACACGTAAAATTCTCTATAAATCATTGAGCAAATTCTTAGTAATTTATCAGAAAATTCTGAGTAAATTCACAAAAAATTACAAGAATTTTTTTTTTGTGAATTAATCAGTAAATTATGAGTAAATTACTCAATAAATTCTTAGAAAATTCTATATAAATTCTTGGAAAATTCAAAGTAATTTCTTAGTAAATTATTCAGCAAATTACTCCATAAATTCGTAGTAAATTCTCAATAAATTACTCGTTAAGTTTTCAATAAATTCTCTATAAATTACTTTGTAAATTATCTGTAAATTTTCATGAAATTATTTAATAAATTGTGAATAAATTACTCAAAAAATTTTCATTAAATTCTGAGAAAATTCTGTATAAATTCTTGGTAAATTACTCATAAAATTATCAAAAAAAATTTCGTGAATTGCTTTGTTAATTCTCAGTAAATTATTTGAACATTAATTAGTGAATTTCCTGTAAATTCTCAGTAAATTACTTTATAAATTCTCAGTAAATTATTCAATAAATTGTAAGTAAATTACTCAGTAAATTAATCCATAAAGTCTAAGTAAGTTATCAATAAATTCTTAGTAACTTACTCAGTAAATTCTCAATAAATTACTTAGTAATTTCCAGATAAATTACCCAGTGAAGAACTTAACAATTTATCAGTAAATTTCTTAGTCAATTCGCAGTAAATTCTGAATAAATTACTCAGTAAATTATCGGTAGATTCTTAGTAAATTACTCAATAAATTCTTAGTAAATTCTCATTAAATTACTCAGTAAAATTCTTAATAAATTACATGCAAAAATCTCAGAAAATTATTCAGTAAATTCTTAGAAAATCATTAGAAATTTTTTTGTGAATTACTTAGTAAATTATGAGTAAATTACTCTGTAAATTCTTAGAAAATTTTGTATAAATTCTTGGTAAATTACTCAGTAAATTTACAGAAATTTTAAAAAAAAATTACTCAGCAAATTACTCTGTAAATTCTCAACAAATTATTCGTTAAATTCTCTATAAATTACTCAGTTAATTATCGGTGATTTACTCAATAAATTGAAAGTAAATTACTCTGAAAATTTTCAGTAAATTCACAGTAAATTCTCAATAAATTACTATAGCGATCCCGGGTTTACCCTTGTTATATAGTGATCCGGACATGTGTCCGTGGATGTTAGTGGTTGTTTATTATTTTGTTTGCATCCTTTTTACTTCATAATTGAGTTATAGGATGTGTTGGGTAGGTTTGTTTCAGGTTGGTTGAGTTTAGAAACCAAAACTAGTTGCGCAGATTTTTGGCCTGTACGCTCGAGCGGAGATGTTGGCGCTCGAGCGGGGAATACACCCATCCAGTATTTGTTGTGCAGTGTTGTACGCTCGAGCGTAGGGTTGGGAGCTCGAGCGGAGGTCTGGCTCTGCAAAAGTGCTGAGCGAGTGCATTCTGCGCTCGAGCGGGAGGTTGGCCGCTCGAGCGGAAGTCTGTGAGTGGCCGCTCGAGCGGGGTGTTCTACGCTCGAGCGGGAGACTGGGTTAAAGTCCCGAAATTGTGACTTTTCAAATCACTTTTTACTTTCTCTTCTCTCTCTTACTTTTCCAAAATCACCATTGTTGAGCCTTTCACTCTAGACTCTACCTTCTCTCTAGGTTTTGATCTAGTAGGAGTGATTTGCTCACCTTTGGCCTTTACAAAAAAGTTGTTGATCGTCGAGGGCTTCATTTTAATCTGAAAATCTCGGGTTTTGGAGCACGTTGGGTTTTGTCGTCTTCTCCTTTGGGACTCCGAATTTGAGGTAGGGATAACCTACTCCTCTCTATGGGTTTTGTCTTTAAATTTTGGTATTTTGAGATGTTGGGCTTGGTTTGGTAATTTTGTAAAAGTTTGGGGCTTTTGTGTAATTTTACAAAAGTCGGGGTTTTATTCATAATAAACCTAGATGCATGTTTGGCATAGAAAAATGGAATGATTGTTGAATCATTGATGAATATGGAACCTAAGGGTTGAAATGTTAATTATGGGAATTGACCTAATTACATTGTTTAATTAATTGGGATAATTAATTGAGAAGAATGAGGAATGAAATGTTGATTGAATATCCATTGTGCGTTTATTTTCTGTTTAGAAATAACTGCTTTGGGCTATCGGTGGAGGATAGTCGTGATTGTTGTAGACAATGCTTGATGATTAGGTAAACTGAAACTAATCAATGAAATGTGTCATGGAACTTGACGGTTAATTGAATACATTAATTGTATGTATTGTGTGATTGTATATAGAACCAATGTGTTTATATACGTTGTGTGTAGAGGAGGAGATAGGGGATGTACTCCGCGGTTTAGGGGAAGATAGGGGATGGACCTCTAAACCGGATAGGTATTTGGAGGAGATAGGGGATGTACTCCGTAGACAGAGCTCATATGCTTGTCTAGAGAAGTGAAGATAGAGCTCATATGCTTATCTTTGTGAAATGTGGATACAGCTTGTATGCTTATCTGTGGATATTGTTGATATACATATCTGTTGTAGAATGTGGATACAGCTTGTATGCTTATCTGTGGATATTGTTGATATACATATCTGTTGAGAATGTGGATATAGCTTTTATGCTTATCTGAATGTGAGATATAGTTTTTATACATATCTGTGGAAATGATGCTAGAGCTAGCATGCTTATCTGTTGAAAAAGGGAAAATGAAAAGTAAATGGGACTTGTAAGTCGTTGACATAAATATGTAATTTATGTGATTGTATCAGTGTTGACCAACTATCAATTGCTAATGTTTTAGTCATTGTCCATGGTTGGTTTAGTGTATTTCTACTGGGCTGTGGCTCACCCTATATGGGGATATCATTTTCAGGTACAGGAAGCATGCCACCTCCAAGGACATAGCTGGGAGGCTAGAGGCGGACATGTTTTGTTGTTTTACTTTTGATGTATTACATGTAACTTCAAGCCAAGGGCTTAATGTGTATCGAGTTAGTACTCTTTGTTGTAACCAAGTGTTAACTTGGAAAGCTGTAAGCCCGTAGGGCATTTTGTTATGATGTTAACATGTAATACTTATGTAATGAGACACTAATGAATAATAGAAAGTGGTTTGTTTATACGTCAACGCATGTCTTATTTGATGGGTTTAATGTTATTATTTTGAGGGTGTTACAATTACTCAGCAAATTACTCAGTATATTATCATTAAAGTTATAGCAAATTCGTGGTAAATAACTCGGTAAATTCTCGGTAAATTGCTTCGTAAATGATCGGTAACTTCCTAGAAAATTACTCAACAAATTCTCAATAAACTCTTACTAATTTACTGAGTAAATTGTAAATAAATTACTAAGTAAATTCATAGTAAATTATTCGGTGAATTACTCACTAAATTACTAAGTAAATTCACAATAAATTCTCTGTAAATTACTCAGTTAATTATCGATAAGTTCTCAAAAAATTCTGAGTCAATTATTTAGTAAATTACTCAATAAATTATTAGAAAATTACTCTGTAAATTCCAAGAAAATAACGCAGTAAATTATCTATAAATTCTTAGTAAATTATTTAATAAATTCTAAATAAATTACTGAGTAAATTCTCAATAAATTACTCCTTAAATTCTCAGCAAATTAATGAGTAAATTATTCAGTAATTTATCAGTAAATTACTCGATAAATTCTCTGTAAATTACTCAGTGAATTATTGGTAAATTCTGTGTTAATTACTCAGAAAATTTCCAGTAAATTACTTAGTAAATTCTCAGTAAATGACTCAGGAAATATCTTAGTAAATTACACGTAAAATTCTCGATAAATTATTGAGCAAATTCTTTGTAATTTATCAGAAAATTCTGAGTAAATTCACAAAAAATTACAAGAATTTTTTTTGTGAATTAATCAGTAAATTATGAGTAAATTACTCAATAAATTCTTAGAAAATTCTATATAAATTCTTGGAAAATTCAAAGTAATTTCTTAGTAAATTATTCAGCAAAATTACTCCATAAATTCGTAGTAAATTATCAATAAATTCTACGGAAATTCTGTGTAAATTCTTGGTAAATTACTCATAAAATTATCAAAAAAAATTCGTGAATTGCTTTGTTAATTCTCAGTAAATTATTCGAACATTAATTAGTGAATTTCCAGTAAATTCTCAGTAAATTACTTTATAAATTCTCAGTAAATTATTCAATAAATTCTAAGTAAATTACTTAGTAAATTAATCCATCAAGTCTAAATAACTTATCAATAAATTCTTAGTAACTTACTCAGTGAATTCTCAATAAATTACTAAGTAATTTTCAGATAAATTACCCAGTGAAAAACTTAACAATTTATCAGTAAATTTCTTAGTCAATTCGCAGTAAATTCTCAATAAATTACTCAGTAAATTATCGGTAGATTCTTAGTAAATTACTCAATAAATTCTCAGTAAATTCTCATTAAATTCCTCAGTAAAATTCTCAATAAATCACACGCAAAATTCTCAGAAAATTATTCAGTAAATTCTTAGAAAATCATTAGAAATTTTTTTGTGAATTACTCAGTAAATTATGAGTAAATTACTCTGTAAATTCTCAGAAAATTTTGTATAAATTCATGGTAAATTACTCAGTAAATTCACAGAAATTTTTAAAAAAATTACTCAGCAAATTACTCTGTAAATTCTCAATAAACTATTCGTTAAATTCTCTATAAATTACTCAGTTAATTATCGGTGAATTACTCAATAAATTCAAAGTAAATTACTACGAAAATTTTCAATAAATTCACAGTAAATTCTCAATAAATTACTCAGCAAATTACCCAGTAAATTATAATTAAAGTTATAGTAAACACGGTAAATAACACGGTAAATTCTCAGTAAATTGCTTCGTAAATGATTGGTAACTTCGTAGAAAATTACTCAACGTATTCTCAGTAAACTCTTAGTAATTTACTGGGTAAATTCTAAATAAATTACTAAGTAAATTCATAGTAAATTATTCGGTGAAATACTCACTAAATTACTAAGTAAATTCCCAGTAAATTCTCAATGAATTCTCTGTAAATTACTCAGTTAATTTTGGATAAGTTCTCAACAAATTCTGAATCAATTACTTAGCAAATTACTCGGTAAATTATTAGAAAATTACTCCGTAAATTCCAAGAAAATAACGCAGTAAATTATCTGTAAATTCTTAGTAAATTATTTAATAAATTCTAAATAAATTACTGAGTAAATTCTCAATAAATTACTCCTTAAATTCTCAGTAAATTAATGAGTAAATTATTCAGTAATTTATCAGTAAATTACTCGATAAATTCTCTGTAAATTACTCGGTGAATTATTGGTAAATTCTGTGTTAATTACTCAGTAAATTTCTAGTAAATTACTTAGTAAATTCTCACTAAATGACTCAGGAAATATCTCAGTAAATTACACGTAAAATTCTCTATAACTCATTGAGCAAATTCTTAGTAATTTATCAGAAAATTCTGAGTAAATTCACAAAAAATTACAAGAATTTTTTTTTTTGTGAATTAATCAGTAAATTATGAGTAAATTACTCAATAAATTCTTAGAAAATTCTATATAAATTCTTGGAAAATTCAAAGTAATTTCTTAGTAAATTATTCAGCAAATTACTCCATAAATTCGTAGTAAATTCTCAATAAATTACTCGTTAAGTTTTCAATAAATTCTCTATAAATTACTTTGTAAATTATCTGTAAATTTTCGTGAAATTATTTAATAAATTGTGAATAAATTACTCAGAAAATTTTCATTAAATTCTGAGAAAATTCTGTATAAATTCTTGGTAAATTACTCATAAAATTATCAAAAAAAATTTCGTGAATTGCTTTGTTAATTCTCAGTAAATTATTCGAACATTAATTAGTGAATTCCCTGTAAATTCTCAGTAAATTACTTTATAAATTCTTAGTAAATTATTCAATAAATTGTAAGTAAATTACTCAGTAAATTAATCCATAAAGTCTAAGTAAGTTATCAATAAATTCTTAGTAACTTACTCAGTAAATTCTCAATAAATTACTTAGTAATTTCCAGATAAATTACCCAGTGAAGTACTTAACAATTTATCAGTAAATTTCTTAGTCAATTCGCAGTAAATTCTGAATAAATTACTCAGTAAATTATCGGTAGATTCTTAGTAAATTACTCAATAAATTCTTAGTAAATTCTCATTAAATTACTCAGTAAAATTCTTAATAAATTACACGCAAAAATCTCAGAAAATTATTCAGTAAATTCTTAGAAAATCATTAGAAATTTTTTTGTGAATTACTTAGTAAATTATGAGTAAATTACTCTTTAAATTCTTAGAAAACTTTGTATAAATTCTGGGTAAATTACTCAGTAAATTCACAGAAATTTTTTAAAAAATTACTCAGCAAATTACTCTGTAAATTCTCAATAAATTATTCGTTAAATTCTCTATAAATTACTCAGTTAACTATCGGTGATTTACTCAATAAATTGAAAGTAAATTACTCTGAAAATTTTCAATAAATTCACAGTAAATTCCCAATAAATTACTCAGCAAATTACTCAGTAAATTATCATTAAAGTTATAGTAAATTCGTGGTAAATAACTCGGTAAATTGCTTCGTAAATGATCGGTAACTTCCTAGAAAATTACTTAACAAATTCTCAATAAACTCTTACTAATTTACTGAGTAAATTGTAAATAAATTACTAAGTAAATTCATAGTAAATTATTCGGTGAATTACTCACTAAATTACTAAGTAAATTCACAATAAATTCTCTGTAAATTACTCAGTTAATTATCGATAAGTTCTCAAAAAATTTTGAGTCAATTATTTAGTAAATTACTCAGTAAATTATTAGAAAATTACTCTGTAAATTCCAAGAAAATAACGCAGTAAATTATCTAGAAATTCTTAGTAAATTATTTAATAAATTCTAAATAAATTACTGAGTAAATTCTCAATAAATTACTCCTTAAATTCTCAGCAAATTAATGAGTAAATTATTCTGTAATTTATCAGTAAATTACTCGATAAATTCTCTGTAAATTACTCAGTGAATTATTGGTAAATTCTGTGTTAATTACTCAGAAAAATTCCAGTAAATTACTTAGTAAATTCTCACGAAATGACTCAGGAAATATCTTAGTAAATTACACGTAAAATTCTCAATAAATTATTGAGCAAATTCTTAGTAATTTATCAAAAAATTCTGAGTAAATTCACAAAAAATTACACGAATTTTTTTTGTGAATTAATCAGTAAATTATGAGTAAATTACTCAATAAATTCTCAGAAAATTCTATATAAATTCTTGGAAAATTCAAAGTAATTTCTTAGTAAATTATTCAGCAAATTACTCCATAAATTCGTAGTAAATTCTCAATAAATTACTCGTTAAGTTTTCAATAAATTCTCTATAAATTACTTTGTATATTATCCGTAAATTTTCATTAAATTATTTAATAAATTGTGAATAAATTACTTAAAAAAATTTCTTTAAATTCTAAGAAAATTCTGTATAAATTCTTGGTAAATTACTCATAAAATTATCAAAAAAAAAATCGTGAATTGCTTTGTTAATTCTCAGTAAATTATTTGAACATTAATTAGTGAATTCCCTGTAAATTCTCAGTAAATTACTTTATAAATTCACCGTAAATTATTCAATAAATTGTAAGTAAATTACTCAGTAAATTAATCCATAAAGTCTAAGTAAGTTATCAATAAATTCTTAGTAACTTACTCAGTAAATTCTCAATAAATTACTTAGTAATTTTCAGATAAATTACCCAGTGAAAAACTTAACAATTTATCAATAAATTTCTTAGTCAATTCGCAGTAAATTTTGAATAAATTACTCAGTAAATTATCAATAGATTCTTAGTAAATTACTCAATAAATTTTTAGTAAATTCTCATTAAATTACTCAGTAAAATTCTTAATAAATTACACACAAAAATCTCAGAAAATTATTCAGTAAATTCTTAGAAAATCATTAGAAATTTTTTTGTGAATTACTTAGTAAATTATGAGTAAATTACTCTGTAATTCTAAAAAATTCTTGGTAAATTAGTCAGTAAATTCACATAAATTTTTAAAAAAATTACTCAGCAAATTACTCTGTAAATTCTCAATAAATTATTCGTTAAATTCTCTATAAACTACTCAGTTAATTATCAGTGATTTACTCAATAAATTCAAAGTAAATTACTCAGAAAATTTTCAATAAATTCAAAATAAATTCTCAATAAATTACTCAGCAAATTACTCAGTATATTATCATTAAAGTTATAGTAAATTCGGGGTAAATAACTCGGTAAATTCTCAGTAAATTGCTTCGTAAATGATTGGTAACTTCCTAGAAAATTACTCAACAAATTCTCAGTAAACTCTTAGTAATTTACTGAGTAAATTCTAAATAAATTACTAAGTAAATTCATAGTAAATTATTCGGTGCATTACTCACTAAATTACTAAGTAAATTTCCAGTAAATTCTCAATAAATTGTCTTTAAATTACCCAGTTAATTTTGGATAAGTTCTCAAAAAATTCTGAATCAATTACTTAGTAAATTACTCAGTAAATTATTAGAAAATTACTCTGTAAATTCAAAGAAAATAACGCAGTAAATTATCTGTAAATTCTTAGTAAATTATTTAATAAATTCTAAATAAATTACTGAGTAAATTCTCAATAAATTACTGATTAAATTCTCAGTAAATTAATGAGTAAATTATTCAGTAATTTATCAGTAAATTACTCGATAAATTCTCAATAAATTACTCGGTGAATTATTGGTAAATTCTCTGTTAATTACTCAGTAAATTTCTTAGTAAATTCTCACTAAATGACTCAGGAAATATCATAGTAAATTACACGTAAAATTTTCTATAAATTATTTAGCAAATTCTTAGTAATTTATCAGAAAATTCTGAGTAAATTCACAAAAAATTACAAGAATTATTTTTGTGAATTAATCAGTAAATTATGAGTAAATTACTCAATAAATTCTCAGAAAATTCTATATAAATTCTTGGAAAATTCAAAGTAATTTCTTAGTAAATTATTCAGCAAATTACTCCATAAATTCGTGGTAAATTCTCAATAAATTACTCGTTAAGTTTTCAATAAATTCTCTATAAATTACTTTGTAAATTATCTGTAAATTTTCATTAAATTATTTAAAAAATTGTGAATAAATTACTCAAAAAAATTTCATTAAATTCTAAGAAAATTCTGTATAAATTCTTGGTAAATTACTCATAAAATTATCAAAAAAAAATTCGTGAATTGCTTTGTTAATTCTCAGTAAGTTATTCGAACATTAATTAGTGAATTCCCTGTATATTCTCAGTAAATTATTAAATAAATTGTAAGTAAATTACTCAGTAAATTAATCCATAAAGTCTAAGTAAGTTATCAATACATTCTTAGTAACTTACTCAGTAAATTCTCAATAAATTACTTAGTAATTTCCAGATAAATTACCCAGTGAAGAACTTAACAATTTATCAATAAATTTCTTAGTCAATTCGCAGTAAATTCTGAATAAATTATTCAGTAAATTATCGGTAGATTCTTAGTAAATTACTCAATAAATTCTTAGTAAATTCTCATTAAATTACTCAGTAAAATTCTTAATAAATTACACGCAAAAATCTCAGAAAATTATTCAGTAAATTCTTAGAAAATCATTAGAAATTTTTTTGTGAATTACTTAGTAAACTATGAGTAAATTACTCTTTAAATTCTTAGAAAACTTTGTATAAATTCTTGGTAAATTACTCAGTAAATTCACAGAAATTTATAAAAAAATTACTCAGCAAATTACTCTGTAAATTCTCAATAAATTATTCGTTAAACTCTCTATAAATTACTCAGTTAATTATCGGTGATTTACTTAATAAATTCAAAGTAAATTACTCTGAAAATTTTCAATAAATTCACAGTAAATTCTCAGCAAATTACTCAGTAAATTATCATTAAAGTTATAGTAAATTCGTGGTAAATAACTCGGTAAATTGCTTCGTAAATGATTGGTAACTTCCTAGAAAATTACTCAACAAATTCTCAGTAAACTCTTAGTAATTTACTGAGTAAATTCTAAATAAATTACTAAGTAAATTCATAGTAAATTATTCGGTGAATTACTCACTAAATTACTAAGTAAATTCCTAGTAAATTCTCAATAAACTCTCTGTAAATTACTCAGTTAATTATCGATAAGTTCTCAAAAAATTTTGAGTCAATTACTTAGTAAATTACTCAGTAAATTATTAGAAAATTACTCTGTAAATTCCAAGAAAATAACGCAGCAAAATTATCTGTAAAGTCTTAGTAAATTATTTAATAAATTCTAAATAAATTACTGAGTAAATTCTCAATAAATTACTCCTTAAATTCTCAGTAAATTAATGAGTGAATTATTTAGTAATTTATCAGTAAATTACTCGATAAATTCTCTGTAAATTACTCAGTAAATTATTGGTAAAATTCTCTGTTAATTACTCAGTAAATTACCAGTAAATTACTTAGTAAATTCTCACTAAATTACTCAGGAAATTTCTCAGTAAATTACACGTAAAATTCTCTGTAAATTATTCAGCAAATTCTTAGTAATTTATCAAAAAATTCAGAGTAAATTCACAAAAAATTACAAGAATTTTTTTTGTGAATTAATCAGTAAATTATGAGTAAATTACTCAATAAATTCTCAGAAAATTTTATATAAATTCTTGGTAAATTCAAAGTAATTTCTTAGTAAATTATTCAGCAAATTACTCCATAAATTCGTAGTAAATTCTCAATAAATTACTCGTTAAGTTTTCAATAAATTCTCTATGAATTACTTTGTAAATTACCTGTAAATTTCCAGTAAATTATTTAATAAATTGTAAATAAATTACTCAGAAAATTTTCAGTAAACTCTAAGAAAATTCTATATAAATTCTTGGTAAATTACTCATAAAATTATCAAAAAAAAAATTTCGTGAATTACTTTGTTAATTCTTAGTAAATTGTTCGAACATTAATTAGTGAATTCCTTGTAAATTCTCAGTAAATTACTTTATAAATTCTCAGTAAATTATTCAATAAATTCTAAGTAAATTCTCAGTAAATTACTCTGTAAATTCTCAATAAATTATTCGTTAAATTTTCAATAAATTCTCAATAAATTGCTCAGTTAATTATCGGTGACTTACTCAATAAATTCAAAGTAAATTACTCTGAAATTTTTTCAATAAATTCACAGTAAATTCTCAGCAAATTACTCAGTAAATTATCATTAAAGTTATAGTAAATTCGTGGTAAATAACTCGGTAAATTCTCAATAAATTGCTTCATAAATGGTTGGTAGCTTCATAGAAAATTACTCAACAAATTCTCAATAAACTCTTAGTAATTTACAGAGTAAATTCTAAATAAATTACTAATTAAATTCATAGTAAATTATTCGGTGAATTACTCACTAAATTTATCTGTAAATTACTAAGTAAATTCCTAGTAAATTATATATAAATTCTCTGTAAATTACTCAATTAATTATCGATAAGTTCTCAAAAAATTTTGAGTCAATTACTTAGTAAATTACTCAGTAAATTATGATAAAATTACTCTGTAAATTCCAAGAAAATAACGCAGCAAAATTATCTGTAAATTCTTAGTAAATTATTTAATAAATTCTAAATAAATTACTGAGTAAATTCTCAATAAATTACTCCTTAAATTCTCAGTAAATTAATGAGTGAATTATTTAGTAATTTATCAGTAAATTACTCGATAAATTCTCTGTAAATTACTCAGTAAATTATTGGTAAATTCTCTGTTAATTACTCAGTAAATTACCAGTAAATTACTTAGTAAATTCTCACTAAATTACTCAGGAAATTTCTCAGTAAATTACACGTAGAATTCTCTATAAATTATTCAGCAAATTCTTAGTAATTTATCAAAAAAATTCGGAGTAAATTCACAAAAAATTACAAGAATTTTTTTTGTGAATTATGAGTAAATTACTCAATAAATTCTCAGAAAATTCTATATAAATTCTTGGTAAATTCAAAGTAATTTCTTAGTAAATTATTCAGCAAATTACACCATAAATTCGTGGTAAATTCTCAATAAATTACTCGTTAAGTTTTCAATAAATTCTCTATGAATTACTTTGTAAATTATCTGTAAATTTCCAGTAAATTATTTAATAAATTGTAAATAAATTACTCAGAAAATTTTCAATAAATTCTAAGAAAATTCTATATAAATTCTTGGTAAATTACTCATAAAATTATCAAAAAAAGAAAATTCGTGAATTACTTCGTTAATTCTCAGTAAATTGTTCGAACATTAATTAGTGAATTCCCTGTAAAGTCTCAGTAAATTATTCAATAAATTCTAAGTAAATTCTCAGTAAATTAATCCATAAAGTCTAAGTAAGTTATCAATAAATTCTAAGTAACTTACTCAGTAAATTCTCAATAAATTACTTAGTAATTTCCAGATAAATTACCCAGGGAAAAACTTAACAATTTATCAGTAAATTTCTTAGTCAATTCGCAGCAAATTCTCAATAAATTACTCAGTAAATTATCGGTAGATTCTTAGTAAATTACTCAATAAATTCTCAGTAAATTCTCATTAAATTACTCAGTAAAATTCTCAATAAATTACACACAAAATTCTCATAAAATTATTCAGTAAATTCTTAGAAAATCATTAGAAATTTTTTTGTGAATTACTCAGTAAATTATGAGTAAATTACTCTGCAAATTCATAGAAAATTTTGTATAAATTCTTGGTAAATTAGTCAGTAAATTCGTAGAAATATTTAAAAAAATTACTCAGCAAATTACTCTGTAAATTCTCAATAAATTATTCGTTAAATTTTCAATAAATTCTCTATAAATTGCTCAGTTATTCATCGGTGACTTACTCAATAAATTCAAAGTAAATTACTCTGAATTTTTTTCAATAAATTCACAGTAAATTCTCAGCAAATTACTCAGTAAATTATCATTAAAGTTATAGTAAATTCGTGGTAAATAACTCGGTAAATTCTCAGTAAATTGCTTCGTAAATGGTTGGTAACTTCATAGAAAATTACTCAACAAATTCTCAGTAAACTCTCAGTAATTTACTGAGTAAATTCTAAATAAATTACTAAGTAAATTCATAGTAAATTATTCGGTGAATTACTCACTAAATTTATCTGTAAATTACTAAGTAAATTCCTAGTAAATTATATATAAATTCTCTGTAAATTACTCAGTTAATTATCGATAAGTTCTCAAAAAATTTTGAGTCAATTACTTAGTAAATTACTCAGTAAATTATGATAAAATTACTCTGTAAATTCCAAGAAAATAACGCAACAAAATTATCTGTAAATTCTTAGTAAATTATTTAATAAATTCTAAATAAATTACTGAGTAAATTCTCAATAAATTACTCCTTAAATTCTCAGTAAATTAATGAGTGAATTATTTAGTAATTTATCAGTAAATTACTCGATAAATTCTCTGTAAATTACTCAGTAAATTATTGGTAAATTCTCTGTTAATTACTCAGTAAATTACCAGTAAATTACTTAGTAAATTCTCACTAAATTACTCAGGAAATTTCTCAGTAAATTACACGTAAAATTCTCTATAAATTATTCAGCAAATTCTTAGTAATTTATCAAAAAATTCGGAGTAAATTCACAAAAAATTACAAGAATTTTTTTTGTGAATTAATCAGTAAATTATGAGTAAATTACTCAATAAATTCTCAGAAAAATCGATATAAATTCTTGGTAAATTCAAAGTAATTTCTTAGTAAATTATTCAGCAAATTACTCCATAAATTCGTGGTAAATTCTCAATAAATTACTCGTTAAGTTTTCAATAAATTCTCTATGAATTACTTTGTAAATTATCTGTAAATTTCCAGTAAATTATTTAATAAATTGTAAATAAATTACTCAGAAAATTTTCAATAAATTCTAAGAAAATTCTTGGTAAATTAATCATAAAATTATCAAAAAAAGGAAATTCGTGAATTACTTTGTTAATTCTCAGTAAATTGTTCGAACATTAATTAGTGAATTCCCTGTAAAGTCTCAGTAAATTATTCAATAAATTCTAAGTAAATTCTCAGTAAATTAATCCATAAAGTCTAAGTAAGTTATCAATAAATTCTTAGTAACTTACTCAGTAAATTCTCAATAAATTACTTAGTAATTTCTAGATAAATTACCCAGGGAAGAACTTAACAATTTATCAGTAAATTTCTTAGTCAATTCGCAGAAAATTCTCAATAAATTACTCAGTAAATTATCGGTAGATTCTTAGTAAATTACTCAATAAATTCTCAGTAAATTCTCATTAAATTACTCAGTAAAATTCTCTATAAATTATTCAGCAAATTCTTAGTAATTTATCAAAAAATTCGGAGTAAATTCACAAAAAATTACAAGAATTTTTTTTGTGAATTAATCAGTAAATTATGAGTAAATTACTCAATAAATTCTAAGAAAATTCTATATAAATTCTTGGTAGATTCAAAGTAATTTCTTAGTAAATTATTCAGCAAATTACTCCATAAATTCGTGGTAAATTCTCAATAAATTACTCGTTAAGTTTTCAATAAATTCTCTATGAATTACTTTGTAAATTATCTGTAAATTTCCAGTAAATTATTTAATAAATTGTAAATAAATTACTCAAAAAATTTTCAATAAATTCTAAGAAAATTCTTGGTAAATTACTCATAAAATTATCAAAAAAAGGAAATTCGTGAATTACTTTGTTAATTCTCAGTAAATTGTTCGAACATTAATTAGTGAATTCCCTGTAAAGTCTCAGTAAATTATTCAATAAATTCTAAGTAAATTCTCAGTAAATTAATCCATAAAGTCTAAGTAAGTTATCAATAAATTCTTAGTAACTTACTCAGTAAATTCTCAATAAATTACTTAGTAATTTCCAGATAAATTACCCAGGGAAGAACTTAACAATTTATCAGTAAATTTCTTAGTCAATTCGCAGTAAATTCTCAATAAATTACTCAGTAAATTATCGGTAGATAGTTAGTAAATTACTCAATAAATTCTCAGTAAATTCTCATTAAATTACTCAGTAAATTCTCTATAAATTATTCAGCAAATTCTTAGTAATTTATCAAAAAATTCGGAGTAAAATCACAAAAAATTACAAGAATTTTTTTTGTGAATTAATCAGTAAATTATGAGTAAATTACTCAATAAATTCTCAGAAAATTCTATATAAATTCTTGGTAAATTCAAAGTAATTTCTTAGTAAATTATTCAGCAAATTACTCCATAAATTCATGGTAAATTCTCAATAAATTACTCGTTAAGTTTTCAATAAATTCTCTATGAATTACTTTGTAAATTATCTGTAAATTTCCAGTAAATTATTTAATAAATTGTAAATAAATTACTCAGAAAATTTTCAATAAATTCTTAAAAAATTCTTGGTAAATTACTCATAAAATTATCAAAAAAAAGAAAATTCGTGAATTACTTTGTTAATTCTCAGTAAATTGTTCGAACATTAATTAGTGAATTCCCTGTAAAGTCTCAGTAAATTATTCAATAAATTCTCATTAAATTACTCAGTAAAATTCTCAATAAATTACACGCAAAATTCTCATAAAATTATTCAGTAAATTCTTAGAAAATCATTAGAAATTTTTTTGTGAATTACTCAGTAAATTATGAGTAAATTACTCTGCAAATTCATAGAAAATTTTGTATAAATTCTTGGTAAATTAGTCATTAAATTCATAGAAATATTTAAAAAAATTACTCAGCAAATTACTCTGTAAATTCTCAATAAATTATTCTTTAAATTTTCAATAAATTCTCTATAAATTGCTCAGTTAATCATCGGTGACTTACTCAATAAATTCAAAGTAAATTACTCTGAAATTTTTTCAATAAATTCACAGTAAATTCTCAGCAAATTACTCAGTAAATTATCATTAAAGTTATAGTAAATTCGTGGTAAATAACTCGGTAAATTCTCAGTAAATTGCTTCGTAAATGGTTGGTAACTTCATAGAAAATTACTCAACAAATTCTTAGTAAACTCTTAGTAATTTACTGAGTAAATTCTAAATGAATTACTAAGTAAATTCATAGTAAATTATTCGGTGAATTACTCACTAAATTTATCTGTAAATTACTAAGTAAATTCCTAGTAAATTATATATAAATTCTCTGTAAATTACTCAGTTAATTATCGATAAGTTCTCAAAAAATTTTGAGTCAATTACTTAGTAAATTACTCTGTAAATTATGATAAAATTACTCTGTAAATTCCAAGAAAATAACGCAGCAAAATTATCTGTAAATTCTTAGTAAATTATTTAATAAATTCTAAATAAATTACTGAGTAAATTCTCAATAACTTACTCCTTAAATTCTCAGTAAATTAATGAGTGAATTATTTAGTAATTTATCAGTAAATTACTCGATAAATTCTTTGTAAATTACTCAGTAAATTATTGGTAAATTCTCTGTTAATTACTCAGTAAATTACCAGTAAATTACTTAGTAAATTCTCACTAAATTACTCAGGAAATTTCTCAGTAAATTACACGTAAAATTCTCTATAAATTATTCAGCAAATTCTTAGTAATTTATCAAAAAATTCGGAGTAAATTCACAAAAAATTACAAGAATTTTTTTTGTGAATTAATCAGTAAATTATGAGTAAATTACTCAATAAATTCTCAGAAAATTCTATATAAATTCTTGGTAAATTCAAAGTAATTTCTTCGTAAATTATTTAGCAAATTACTCCATAAATTCGTGGTAAATTCTCAATAAATTACTCGTTAAGTTTTCAATAAATTCTCTATGAATTACTTTGTAAATTATCTGTAAATTTCCAGTAAATTATTTAATAAATTGTAAATAAATTACTCAGAAAATTTTCAATAAATTCTATATAAATTCTTGGTAAATTACTCATAAAATTATCAAAAAAAAGAAAATTCGTGAATTACTTTGTTAATTCTCAGTAAATTGTTCGAACATTAATTAGTGAATTCCCTGTAAAGTCTCAGTAAATTATTCAATAAATTCTAAGTAAATTCTCAGTAAATTAATCCATAAAGTCTAAGTAAGTTATCAATAAATTCTTAGTAACTTACTCAGTAAATTCTCAATAAATTACTTAGTAATTTCCAAATAAATTACCCAGGGAAGAACTTAACAATTTATCAGTAAATTTCTTAGTCAATTCGCAGTAAATTCTCAATAAATTACTCAGTAAATTCTCATTAAATTACTCAGTAAAATTCTCAATAAATTACACGCAAAATTCTCATAAAATTATTCAGTAAATTCTTAGAAAATCATTAGAAATTTTTTTGTGAATTACTCAGTAAATTATGAGTAAATTACTCTGCAAATTCATAGAAAATTTTGTATAAATTCTTGGTAAATTAGTCAGTAAATTCATAGAAATATTTAAAAAAATTACTCAGCAAATTACTCTGTAAATTCTCAATAAATTATTCGTTAAAGTTTCAATAAATTCTCTATAAATTGCTCAGTTAATCATCGGTGACTTACTCAATAAATTCAAAGTAAATTACTCTGAAATTTTTTCAATAAATTCACAGTAAATTCTCAGCAAATTACTCAGTAAATTATCATTAAAGTTATAGTAAATTCGTGGTAAATAACTCGGTAAATTCTCAGTAAATTGCTTCGTAAATGGTTGGTAACTTCATAGAAAATTACTCAACAAATTCTCAGTAAACTCTTAGTAATTTACTGAGTAAATTCTAAATGAATTACTAAGTAAATTCATAGTAAATTATTCGGTGAATTACTCACTAAATTTATCTGTAAATTACTAAGTAAATTCCTAGTAAATTATATATAAATTCTCTGTAAATTACTCAGTTAATTATCGATAAGTTCTCAAAAAATTTTGAGTTAATTACTTAGTAAATTACTCTGTAAATTATGATAAAATTACTCTGTAAATTCCATGAAAATAACGCAGCAAAATTATCTGTAAATTCTTAGTAAATTATTTAATAAATTCTAAATAAATTACTCCTTAAATTCTCAGTAAATTAATGACTGAATTATTTAGTAATTTATCAGTAAATTACTCGATAAATTCTCTGTAAATTACTCAGTAAATTATTGGTAAATTCTCTGTTAATTACTCAGTAAATGACCAATAAATTACTTAGTAAATTCTCACTAAATTACTCAGGAAATTTCTCATTAAATTACACGTAAAATTCTCTATAAATTATTCAGCAAATTCTTAGTAATTTATCAAAAAATTCGGAGTAAATTCACAAAAAATTACAAGAATTTTTTTTGTGAATTAATCAGTAAATTATGAGTAAATTACACAATAAATTCTCAGAAAATTCTATAGAAATTCTTGGTAAATTCAAAGTAATTTCTTAGTAAATTATTCAGCAAATTACTCCATAAATTCGTGGTAAATTCTCAATAAATTACTCGTTAAGTTTTCAATAAATTCTCTATGAATTTGTAAATTATCTGTAAATTTCCAGTAAATTATTTAATAAATTGTAAATAAATTACTCAGAAAATTTTCAATAAATTCTAAGAAAATTCTATATAAATTCTTGGTAAATTACTCATAAAATTATCAAAAAAAAGAAAATTCGTGAATTACATTGTTAATTCTAGGTAAATTGTTCGAACATTAATTAGTGAATTCCCTGTAAAGTCTCAGTAAATTATTCAATAAATTCTAAGTAAATTCTCAGTAAATTAATCCATAAAGTCTAAGTAAGTTATCAATAAATTCTTAGTAACTTACTCAGTAAATTCTCAATAAATTACTTAGTAATTTCCAGATAAATTACCCAGGGAAGAACTTAACAATTTATCAGTAAATTTCTTAGTCAATTCGCAGTAAATTCTCAATAAATTACTCAGTAAATTATCGGTAGATTCTTAGTAAATTACTCAGTAAATTCTCATTAAATTACTCAGTAAAATTCTCAATAAATTACACGCAAAATTCTCATAAAATTATTCAGTAAATTCTTAGAAAATCATTAGAAATTTTTTTGTGAATTACTCAGTAAATTATGAGTAAATTACTCTGCAAATTCATAGAAAATTTTGTATAAATTCTTGGTAAATTAGTCAGTAAATTCATAGGAATATTTAAAAAAATTACTCAGCAAATTACTCTGTAAATTCTCAATAAACTATTCGTTAAATTATCAATAAATTCTCTATAAATTGCTCAGTTAATTATCGGTGACTTACTCAATAAATTCAAAGTAAATTACTCTGAAATTTTTTCAATAAATTCACAGTAAATTCTCAGCAAATTACTCAGTAAATTATCATCAAAGTTATAGTAAATTCGTGGTAAATAACTCGGCAAATTCTCAGTAAATTGCTTCGTAAATGGTTGGTAACTTCATAGAAAATTACTCAACAAATTCTCAATAAACTCTTAGTAATTTACTGGGTAAATTCTAAATAAATTACTAAGTGAATTCATAGTAAATTATTCGGTGAATTACTCACTAAATTTATCTGTAAATTACTAAGTAAATTCCTAGTACATTATATATAAATTCTCTGTAAATTACTCAGTTAATTATCGATAAGTTCTCAAAAAATTTTGAGTCAATTACTTAGTAAATTACTCAGTAAATTATGATAAAATTACTCTGTAAATTCCAAGAAAATAACGCAGCAAAATTATCTGTAAATTCTTAGTAAATTATTTAATAAATTCTAAATAAATTACTGAGTAAATTCTCAATAAATTACTCCTTAAATTCTCAGTAAATTAATGAGTGAATTATTTAGTAATTTATCAATAAATTACTCGATAAATTCTCTGTAAATTACTCAGTAAATTATTGGTAAATTCTCTGTTAATTACTCAGTAAATTACCAGTAAATTACTTAGTAAATTCTCACTAAATTACTCAGGAAATTTCTCAGTAAATTACACGTAAAATTCTCTATAAATTATTCAGCAAATTCTTAGTAATTTATCAAAAAATTCGGAGTAAATTCACAAAAAATTACAAGAATTTTTTTTTGTGAATTAATCAGTAAATTATGAGTAAACTACTCAATAAATTCTTAGAAAATTCTATATAAATTCTTGGTAAATTCAAAGTAATTTCTTAGTAAATTATTCAGCAAATTACGCCATAAATTCGTGGTAAATTCCCATTAAATTACTCGTTAAGTTTTCAATAAATTCTCTATGAATTACTTTGTAAATTATCTGTAAATTTCCGGTAAATTATTTAATAAATTGTAAATAAATTACTCAGAAAATTTTCAATAAATTCTAAGAAAAGTCTATATAAATTCTTGGTAAATTACTCATAAAATTATCAAGAAAAGAAAATTCGTGAATTACTTTGTTAATTCTCAGTAAATTGTTCGAACATTAATTAGTGAATTCCCTGTAAATTCTCAGTAAATTATTCAATAAATTCTAAGTAAATTCTCAGTAAATTAATCCATAAAGTCTAAGTAAGTTATCAATAAATTCTTAGTAACTTGCTCAGTAAATTCTCCATAAATCACTTAGTAATTTCCAGATAAATTACCCAGGGAAGAACTTAACAATTTATCAGTAAATTTCTTAGTCAATTCGCAGTAAATTCTCAATAAATTACTCAGTAAATTATCGGTAGATTCTTAGTAAATTACTCAGTAAATTCTCATTAAATTACTCAGTAAAATTCTCATAAAATTATTCAGTAAATTCTTAGAAAATCATTAGAAATTTTTTTGTGAATTACTCAGTAAATTATGAGTAAATTACTCTGCAAATTCATAGAAAATTTTGAATAAATTCTTGGTAAATTAGTCAGTAAATTCATAGCAATATTTAAAAAAATTACTCAGCAAATTACTCTGTAAATTCTCAATAAACTATTCGTTAAATTATCAATAAATTCTCTATAAATTGTTCAGTTAATTATCGGTGACTTACTCAATAAATTCAAAGTAAATTACTCTGAAATTTTTTCAATAAATTCACAGTAAATTCTCAGCAAATTACTCAGTAAATTATCATTAAAGTTATAGTAAATTCGTGGTAAATAACTCGGCAAATTCTCAGTAAATTGCTTCGTAAATGGTTGGTAACTTCATAGAAAATTACTCAACAAATTCTCAGTAAACTCTTAGTAATTTACTGGGTAAATTCTAAATAAATTACTAAGTGAATTCATAGTAAATTATTCGGTGAATTACTCACTAAATTTATCTGTAAATTACTAAGTAAATTCCTAGTAAATTATATATAAATTCTCTTTAAATTACTCAGTTAATTATCGATAAGTTCTCAAAAATTTTTGAGTCAATTACTTAGTAAATTACTCAGTAAATTACGATAAAATTACTCTGTAAATTCCAAGAAAATAACGCAACAAAATTATCTGTAAATTCTCTGTTAATTACTCAGTAAATTACCAGTAAATTACTTAGTAAATTCTCACTAAATTACTCAGGAAATTTCTCAGTAAATTACACGTAAAATTCTCTATAAATTATTTAGCAAATTCTTAGTAATTTATCAAAAAATTCGGAGTAAATTCACAAAAAATTACAAGAATTTTTTTTTGTGAATTAATCAGTAAATTATGAGTAAATTGCTCAATAAATTCTCAGAAAATTCTATATAAATTCTTGGTAAATTCAAAGTAATTTCTTAGTAAATTATTCAGCAAATTACGCCATAAATTCGTGGTAAATTCCCATTAAATTACTCGTTAAGTTTTCAATAAATTCTCTATGAATTACTTTGTAAATTATCTGTAAATTTCCAGTAAATTATTTAATAAATTGTAAATAAATTACTCAGAAAATTTTCAATAAATTCTAAGAAAATTCTATATAAATTCTTGGTAAATTACTCATAAAATTATCAAGAAAAGAAAATTCGTGAATTACTTTGTTAATTCTCAGTAAATTGTTCGAACATTAATTAGTGAATTCCCTGTAAATTCTCAGTAAATTATTCAATAAATTCTAAGTAAATTCTCAGTAAATTAATCCATAAAGTCTAAGTAAGTTATCAATAAATTCTTAGTAACTTGCTCAGTAAATTCTCCATAAATCACTTAGTAATTTCCAGATAAATTACCCAGGGAAGAACTTAACAATTTATCAGTAAATTTCTTAGTCAATTCGCAGTAAATTCTCAATAAATTACTCAGTAAATTATCGGTAGATTCTTAGTAAATTACTCAGTAAATTCTCATTAAATTACTCAGTAAAATTCTCATAAAATTATTCAGTAAATTCTTAGAAAATCATTAGAAATTTTTTTGTGAATTACTCAGTAAATTATGAGTAAATTACTCTGCAAATTCATAGAAAATTTTGTATAAATTCTTGGTAAATTAGTCAGTAAATTCATAGGAATATTTAAAAAAATTACTCAGCAAATTACTCTGTAAATTCTCAATAAACTACTCGTTAAATTATCAATAAATTCTCTATAAATTGCTCAGTTAATTATCGGTGACTTACTCAATAAATTCAAAGTAAATTACTCTGAAATTTTTTCAATAAATTCACAGTAAATTCGTGGTAAATAACTCGGCAAATTCTCAGTAAATTGCTTCGTAAATGGTTGGTAACTTCATAGAAAATTACTCAACAAATTCTCAGTAAACTCTTAGTAATTTACTGGGTAAATTCTAAATAAATTACTAAGTGAATTCATAGTAAATTATTCGGTGAATTACTCACTAAATTTATCTGTAAATTACTAAGTAAATTCCTAGTAAATTATATATAAATTCTCTGTAAATTACTCAGTTAATTATCGATAAGTTCTCAAAAAATTTTGAGTCAATTACTTAGTAAATTACTCAGTAAATTATGATAAAATTACTCTGTAAATTCCAAGAAAATAACGCAGCAAAATTATCTGTAAATTCTTAGTAAGTTATTTAATAAATTCTAAATAAATTACTGAGTAAATTCTCAATAAATTACTCCTTAAATTCTCAGTAAATTAATGAGTGAATTATTTAGTAATTTATCAGTAAATTACTCGATAAATTCTCTGTAAATTACTCAGTAAATTATTGGTAAATTCTCTGTTAATTACTCAGTAAATTACCAGTAAATTACTTAGTAAATTCTCACTAAATTACTCAGGAAATTTCTCAGTAAATTACACGTAAAATTCTCTATAAATTATTCAGCAAATTCTTAGTAATTTATCAAAAAATTCGGAGTAAATTCACAAAAAATTACAAGAATTTTTTTTTGTGAATTAATCAGTAAATTATGAGTAAATTGCTCAATAAATTCTCAGAAAATTCTATATAAATTCTTGGTAAATTCAAAGTAATTTCTTAGTAAATTATTCAGCAAATTACGCCATAAATTCGTGGTAAATTCCCATTAAATTACTCGTTAAGTTTTCAATAAATTCTCTATGAATTACTTTGTAAATTATCTGTAAATTTCCAGTAAATTATTTAATAAATTGTAAATAAATTACTCAGAAAATTTTCAATAAATTCTAAGAAAATTCTATATAAATTCTTGGTAAATTACTCATAAAATTATCAAGAAAAGAAAATTCGTGAATTACTTTGTTAATTCTCAGTAAATTGTTCGAACATTAATTAGTGAATTCCCTGTAAATTCTCAGTAAATTATTCAATAAATTCTAAGTAAATTCTCAGTAAATTAATCCATAAAGTCTAAGTGAGTTATCAATAAATTCTTAGTAACTTGCTCAGTAAATTCTCAATAAATCACTTAGTAATTTCCAGATAAATTACCCAGGGAAGAACTTAACAATTTATCAGTAAATTTCTTAGTCAATTCGCAGTAAATTCTCAATAAATTACTCAGTAAATTATCGGTAGATTCTTAGTAAATTACTCAGTAAATTCTCATTAAATTACTCAGTAAAATTCTCATAAAATTATTCAGTAAATTCTTAGAAAATCATTAGAAATTTTTTTGTGAATTACTCAGTAAATTATGAGTAAATTACTCTGCAAATTCATAGAAAATTTTGTATAAATTCTTGGTAAATTAGTCAGTAAATTCATAGGAATATTTAAAAAAATTACTCAGCAAATTACTCTGTAAATTCTCAATAAACTATTCGTTAAATTATCAATAAATTCTCTATAAATTGCTCAGTTAATTATCGGTGACTTACTCAATAAATTCAAAGTAAATTACTCTGAAATTTTTTCAATAAATTCACAGTAAATTCTCAGCAAATTACTCAGTAAATTGTCATTAAAGTTATAGTAAATTCGTGGTAAATAACTCGGCAAATTCTCAGTAAATTGCTTCGTAAATGGTTGGTAACTTCATAGAAAATTACTCAACAAATTCTCAGTAAACTCTTAGTAATTTACTGGGTAAATTCTAAATAAATTACTAAGTGAATTCATAGTAAATTATTCGGTGAATTACTCACTAAATTTATCTGTAAATTACTAAGTAAATTCCTAGTAAATTATATATAAATTCTCTGTAAATTACTCAGTTAATTATCGATAAGTTCTCAAAAAATTTTGAGTCAATCACTTAGTAAATTACTCAGTAAATTATGATAAAATTACTCTGTAAATTCCAAGAAAATAACGCAGCAAAATTATCTGTAAATTCTTAGTAAATTATTTAATAAATTCTAAATAAATTACTGAGTAAATTCTCAATAAATTACTCCTTAAATTCTCAGTAAATTAATGAGTGAATTATTTAGTAATTTATCAGTAAATTACTCGATAAATTCTCTGTAAATTACTCAGTAAATTATTGGTAAATTCTCTGTTAATTACTCAGTAAATTACCAGTAAATTACTTAGTAAATTCTCACTAAATTACTCAGGAAATTTCTCAGTAAATTACACGTAAAATTCTCTATAAATTATTCAGCAAATTCTTAGTAATTTATCAAAAAATTCGGAGTAAATTCACAAAAAATTACAAGAATTTTTTTTTGTGAATTAATCAGTAAATTATGAGTAAATTGCTCAATAAATTCTCAGAAAATTCTATATAAATTCTTGGTAAATTCAAAGTAATTTCTTAGTAAATTATTCAGCAAATTACGCCATAAATTCGTGGTAAATTCCCATTAAATTACTCGTTAAGTTTTCAATAAATTCTCTATGAATTACTTTGTAAATTATCTGTAAATTTCCAGTAAATTATTTAATAAATTGTAAATAAATTACTCAGAAAATTTTCAATAAATTCTAAGAAAATTCTATATAAATTCTTGGTAAATTACTCATAAAATTATCAAGAAAAGAAAATTCGTGAATTACTTTGTTAATTCTCAGTAAATTGTTCGAACATTAATTAGTGAATTCCCTGTAAATTCTCAGTAAATTATTCAATAAATTCTAAGTAAATTCTCAGTAAATTAATCCATAAAGTCTAAGTGAGTTATCAATAAATTCTTAGTAACTTGCTCAGTAAATTCTCCATAAATCACTTAGTAATTTCCAGATAAATTACCCAGGGAAGAACTTAACAATTTATCAGTAAATTTCTTAGTCAATTCGCAGTAAATTCTCAATAAATTACTCAGTAAATTATCGGTAGATTCTTAGTAAATTACTCAGTAAATTCTCATTAAATTACTCAGTAAAATTCTCATAAAATTATTCAGTAAATTCTTAGAAAATCATTAGAAATTTTTTTGTGAATTACTCAGTAAATTATGAGTAAATTACTCTGCAAATTCATAGAAAATTTTGTATAAATTCTTGGTAAATTAGTCAGTAAATTCATAGGAATATTTAAAAAAATCACTCAGCAAATTACTCTGTAAATTCTCAATAAACTATTCGTTAAATTATCAATAAATTCTCTATAAATTGCTCAGTTAATTATCGGTGACTTACTCAATAAATTCAAAGTAAATTACTCTGAAATTTTTTCAATAAATTCACAGTAAATTCTCAGCAAATTACTCAGTAAATTATCATTAAAGTTATAGTAAATTCGTGGTAAATAACTCGGCAAATTCTCAGTAAATTGCTTCGTAAATGGTTGGTAACTTCATAGAAAATTACTCAACAAATTCTCAGTAAACTCTTAGTAATTTACTGGGTAAATTCTAAATAAATTACTAAGTGAATTCATAGTAAATTATTCGGTGAATTACTCACTAAATTTATCTGTAAATTACTAAGTAAATTCCTAGTAAATTATATATAAATTCTCTGTAAATTACTCAGTTAATTATCGATAAGTTCTCAAAAAATTTTGAGTCAATCACTTAGTAAATTACTCAGTAAATTATGATAAAATTACTCTGTAAATTCCAAGAAAATAACGCAGCAAAATTATCTGTAAATTCTTAGTAAATTATTTAATAAATTCTAAATAAATTACTGAGTAAATTCTCAATAAATTACTCCTTAAATTCTCAGTAAATTAATGAGTGAATTATTTAGTAATTTATCAGTAAATTACTCGATAAATTCTCTGTAAATTACTCAGTAAATTATTGGTAAATTCTCTGTTAATTACTCAGTAAATTACCAGTAAATTACTTAGTAAATTCTCACTAAATTACTCAGGAAATTTCTCAGTAAATTACACGTAAAATTCTCTATAAATTATTCAGCAAATTCTTAGTAATTTATCAAAAAATTCGGAGTAAATTCACAAAAAATTACAAGAATTTTTTTTTGTGAATTAATCAGTAAATTATGAGTAAATTGCTCAATAAATTCTCAGAAAATTCTATATAAATTCTTGGTAAATTCAAAGTAATTTCTTAGTAAATTATTCAGCAAATTACGCCATAAATTCGTGGTAAATTCCCATTAAATTACTCGTTAAGTTTTCAATAAATTCTCTATGAATTACTTTGTAAATTATCTGTAAATTTCCAGTAAATTATTTAATAAATTGTAAATAAATTACTCAGAAAATTTTCAATAAATTCTAAGAAAATTCTATATAAATTCTTGGTAAATTACTCATAAAATTATCAAGAAAAGAAAATTCGTGAATTACTTTGTTAATTCTCAGTAAATTGTTCGAACATTAATTAGTGAATTCCCTGTAAATTAATCCATAAAGTCTAAGTAAGTTATCAATAAATTCTTAGTAACTTGCTCAGTAAATTCTCAATAAATCACTTAGTAATTTCCAGATAAATTACCCAGGGAAGAACTTAACAATTTATCAGCAAATTTCTTAGTCAATTCGCAGTAAATTCTCAATAAATTGCTCAGTAAATTATCGGTAGATTCTTAGTAAATTACTCAGTAAATTCTCATTAAATTACTCAGTAAAATTCTCATAAAATTATTCAGTAAATTCTTAGAAAATCTTTAGAAATTTTTTTGTGAATTACTCAGTAAATTATGAGTAAATTACTCTGCAAATTCATAGAAAATTTTGTATAAATTCTTGGTAAATTAGTCAGTAAATTCATAGGAATATTTAAAAAAAATTACTCAGCAAATTACTCTGTAAATTCTCAATAAACTATTCGTTAAATTTTCAATAAATTCTCTATAAATTGCTCAGTTAATTATCGGTGACTTACTCAATAAATTCAAAGTAAATTACTCTGAAATTTTTTCAATAAATTCACAGTAAATTCTCAGCAAATTACTCAGTAAATTATCATTAAAGTTATAGTAAATTCGTGGTAAATAACTCGGCAAATTCTCAGTAAATTGCTTCGTAAATGGTTGGTAACTTCATAGAAAATTACTCAACAAATTCTCAGTAAACTCTTAGTAATTTACTGGGTAAATTCTAAATAAATTACTAAGTGAATTCATAGTAAATTATTCGGTGAATTACTCACTAAATTTATCTGTAAATTACTAAGTAAATTCCTAGTAAATTATATATAAATTCTCTGTAAATTACTCAGTTAATTATCGATAAGTTCTCAAAAAATTTTGAGTCAATTACTTAGTAAATTACTCAGTAAATTATGATAAAATTACTCTGTAAATTCCAAGAAAATAACGCAGCAAAATTATTTGTAAATTCTTAGTAAATTATTTAATAAATTCTAAATAAATTACTGAGTAAATTCTCAATAAATTACTCCTTAAATTCTCAGTAAATTAATGAGTGAATTATTTAGTAATTTATCAGTAAATTACTCGATAAATTCTCTGTAAATTACTCAGTAAATTATTGGTAAATTCTCTGTTAATTACTCAGTAAATTACTTAGTAAATTCTCACTAAATTACTCAGGAAATTTCTCAGTAAATTACACGTAAAATTCTCTATAAATTATTCAGCAAATTCTTAGTAATTTATCAAAAAATTCGGAGTAAATTCACAAAAAATTACAAGAATTTTTTTTGTGAATTAATCAGTAAATTATGAGTAAATTACTCAATAAATTCTCAGAAAATTCTATATAAATTCTTGGTAAATTCAAAGTAATTTCTTAGTAAATTATTCAGCAAATTACGCCATAAATTCGTGGTAAATTCCCATTAAATTACTCGTTAAGTTTTCAATAAATTCTCTATGAATTACTTTGTAAATTATCTGTAAATTTCCAGTAAATTATTTAATAAATTGTAAATAAATTACTCAGAAAATTTTCAATAAATTCTAAGAAAATTCTATATAAATTCTTGGTAAATTACTCATAAAATTATCAAGAAAAGAAAATTCGTGAATTACTTTGTTAATTCTCAGTAAATTGTTCGAACATTAATTAGTGAATTCCCTGTAAATTAATCCATAAAGTCTAAGTAAGTTATCAATAAATTCTTAGTAACTTGCTCAGTAAATTCTCAATAAATCACTTAGTAATTTCCAGATAAATTACCCAGGGAAGAACTTAACAATTTATCAGTAAATTTCTTAGTCAATTCGCAGTAAATTCTCAATAAATTACTCAGTAAATTATCGGTAGATTCTTAGTAAATTACTCAGTAAATTCTCATTAAATTACTCAGTAAAATTCTCATAAAATTATTCAGTAAATTCTTAGAAAATCATTAGAAATTTTTTTGTGAATTACTCAGTAAATTATGAGTAAATTACTCTGCAAATTCATAGAAAATTTTGTATAAATTCTTGGTAAATTAGTCAGTAAATTCATAGGAATATTTAAAAAAAATTACTCAGCAAATTACTCTGTAAATTCTCAATAAACTATTCGTTAAATTATCAATAAATTCTCTATAAATTGCTCAGTTAATTATCGGTGACTTACTCAATAAATTCAAAGTAAATTACTCTGAAATTTTTTCAATAAATTCACAGTAAATTCTCAGCAAATTACTCAGTAAATTATCATTAAAGTTATAGTAAATTCGTGGTAAATAACTCGGCAAATTCTCAGTAAATTGCTTCGTAAATGGTTGGTAACTTCATAGAAAATTACTCAACAAATTCTCAGTAAACTCTTAGTAATTTACTGGGTAAATTCTAAATAAATTACTAAGTGAATTCATAGTAAATTATTCGGTGAATTACTCACTAAATTTATCTGTAAATTACTAAGTAAATTCCTAGTAAATTATATATAAATTCTCTGTAAATTACTCAGTTAATTATCGATAAGTTCTCAAAAAATTTTGAGTCAATTACTTAGTAAATTACGCAGTAAATTATGATAAAATTACTCTGTAAATTCCAAGAAAATAACGCAGCAAAATTATCTGTAAATTCTTAGTAAATTATTTAATAAATTCTAAATAAATTACTGAGTAAATTCTCAATAAATTACTCCTTAAATTCTCAGTAAATTAATGAGTGAATTATTTAGTAATTTATCAGTAAATTACTCGATAAATTCTCTGTAAATTACTCAGTAAATTATTGGTAAATTCTCTGTTAATTACTCAGTAAATTACTTAGTAAATTCTCACTAAATTACTCAGGAAATTTCTCAGTAAATTACACGTAAAATTCTCTATAAATTATTCAGCAAATTCTTAGTAATTTATCAAAAAATTCGGAGTAAATTCACAAAAAATTACAAGAATTTTTTTTGTGAATTAATCAGTAAATTATGAGTAAATTACTCAATAAATTCTCAGAAAATTCTATATAAATTCTTGGTAAATTCAAAGTAATTTCTTAGTAAATTATTCAGCAAATTACGCCATAAATTCGTGGTAAATTCCCATTAAATTACTCGTTAAGTTTTCAATAAATTCTCTATGAATTACTTTGTAAATTATCTGTAAATTTCCAGTAAATTATTTAATAAATTGTAAATAAATTACTCAGAAAATTTTCAATAAATTCTAAGAAAATTCTATATAAATTCTTGGTAAATTACTCATAAAATTATCAAGAAAAGAAAATTCGTGAATTACTTTGTTAATTCTCAGTAAATTGTTCGAACATTAATTAGTGAATTCCCTGTAAATTAATCCATAAAGTCTAAGTAAGTTGTCAATAAATTCTTAGTAACTTGCTCAGTAAATTCTCAATAAATCACTTAGTAATTTCCAGATAAATTACCCAGGGAAGAACTTAACAATTTATCAGTAAATTTCTTAGTCAATTCGCAGTAAATTCTCAATAAATTACTCAGTAAATTATCGGTAGATTCTTAGTAAATTACTCAGTAAATTCTCATTAAATTACTCAGTAAAATTCTCATAAAATTATTCAGTAAATTCTTAGAAAATCATTAGAAATTTTTTTGTGAATTACTCAGTAAATTATGAGTAAATTACTCTGCAAATTCATAGAAAATTTTGTATAAATTCTTGGTAAATTAGTCAGTAAATTCATAGGAATATTTAAAAAAAATTACTCAGCAAATTACTCTGTAAATTCTCAATAAACTATTCGTTAAATTATCAATAAATTCTCTATAAATTGCTCAGTTAATTATCGGTGACTTACTCAATAAATTCAAAGTAAATTACTCTGAAATTTTTTCAATAAATTCACAGTAAATTCTCAGCAAATTACTCAGTAAATTATCATTAAAGTTATAGTAAATTCGTGGTAAATAACTCGGCAAATTCTCAGTAAATTGCTTCGTAAATGGTTGGTAACTTCATAGAAAATTACTCAACAAATTCTCAGTAAACTCTTAGTAATTTACTGGGTAAATTCTAAATAAATTACTAAGTGAATTCATAGTAAATTATTCGGTGAATTACTCACTAAATTTATCTGTAAATTACTAAGTAAATTCCTAGTAAATTATATATAAATTCTCTGTAAATTACTCAGTTAATTATCGATAAGTTCTCAAAAAATTTTGAGTCAATTACTTAGTAAATTACTCAGTAAATTATGATAAAATTACTCTGTAAATTCCAAGAAAATAACGCAGCAAAATTATCTGTAAATTCTTAGTAAATTATTTAATAAATTCTAAATAAATTACTGAGTAAATTCTCAATAAATTACTCCTTAAATTCTCAGTAAATTAATGAGTGAATTATTTAGTAATTTATCAGTAAATTACTCGATAAATTCTCTGTAAATTACTCAGTAAATTATTGGTAAATTCTCTGTTAATTACTCAGTAAATTACTTAGTAAATTCTCACTAAATTACTCAGGAAATTTCTCAGTAAATTACACGTAAAATTCTCTATAAATTATTCAGCAAATTCTTAGTAATTTATCAAAAAATTCGGAGTAAATTCACAAAAAATTACAAGAATTTTTTTTGTGAATTAATCAGTAAATTATGAGTAAATTACTCAATAAATTCTCAGAAAATTCTATATAAATTCTTGGTAAATTCAAAGTAATTTCTTAGTAAATTATTCAGCAAATTACGCCATAAATTCGTGGTAAATTCCCATTAAATTACTCGTTAAGTTTTCAATAAATTCTCTATGAATTACTTTGTAAATTATCTGTAAATTTCCAGTAAATTATTTAATAAATTGTAAATAAATTACTCAGAAAATTTTCAATAAATTCTAAGAAAATTCTATATAAATTCTTGGTAAATTACTCATAAAATTATCAAGAAAAGAAAATTCGTGAATTACTTTGTTAATTCTCAGTAAATTGTTCGAACATTAATTAGTGAATTCCCTGTAAATTAATCCATAAAGTCTAAGTAAGTTGTCAATAAATTCTTAGTAACTTGCTCAGTAAATTCTCAATAAATCACTTAGTAATTTCCAGATAAATTACCCAGGGAAGAACTTAACAATTTATCAGTAAATTTCTTAGTCAATTCGCAGTAAATTCTCAATAAATTACTCAGTAAATTATCGGTAGATTCTTAGTAAATTACTCAGTAAATTCTCATTAAATTACTCAGTAAAATTCTCATAAAATTATTCAGTAAATTCTTAGAAAATCATTAGAAATTTTTTTGTGAATTACTCAGTAAATTATGAGTAAATTACTCTGCAAATTCATAGAAAATTTTGTATAAATTCTTGGTAAATTAGTCAGTAAATTCATAGGAATATTTAAAAAAAATTACTCAGCAAATTACTCTGTAAATTCTCAATAAACTATTCGTTAAATTATCAATAAATTCTCTATAAATTGCTCAGTTAATTATCGGTGACTTACTCAATAAATTCAAAGTAAATTACTCTGAAATTTTTTCAATAAATTCACAGTAAATTCTCAGCAAATTACTCAGTAAATTATCATTAAAGTTATAGTAAATTCGTGGTAAATAACTCGGCAAATTCTCAGTAAATTGCTTCGTAAATGGTTGGTAACTTCATAGAAAATTACTCAACAAATTCTCAGTAAACTCTTAGTAATTTACTGGGTAAATTCTAAATAAATTACTAAGTGAATTCATAGTAAATTATTCGGTGAATTACTCACTAAATTTATCTGTAAATTACTAAGTAAATTCCTAGTAAATTATATATAAATTCTCTGTAAATTACTCAGTTAATTATCGATAAGTTCTCAAAAAATTTTGAGTCAATTACTTAGTAAATTACTCAGTAAATTATGATAAAATTACTCTGTAAATTCCAAGAAAATAACGCAGCAAAATTATCTGTAAATTCTTAGTAAATTATTTAATAAATTCTAAATAAATTACTGAGTAAATTCTCAATAAATTACTCCTTAAATTCTCAGTAAATTAATGAGTGAATTATTTAGTAATTTATCAGTAAATTACTCGATAAATTCTCTGTAAATTACTCAGTAAATTATTGGTAAATTCTCTGTTAATTACTCAGTAAATTACTTAGTAAATTCTCACTAAATTACTCAGGAAATTTCTCAGTAAATTACACGTAAAATTCTCTATAAATTATTCAGCAAATTCTTAGTAATTTATCAAAAAATTCGGAGTAAATTCACAAAAAATTACAAGAATTTTTTTTGTGAATTAATCAGTAAATTATGAGTAAATTACTCAATAAATTCTCAGAAAATTCTATATAAATTCTTGGTAAATTCAAAGTAATTTCTTAGTAAATTATTCAGCAAATTACGCCATAAATTCGTGGTAAATTCCCATTAAATTACTCGTTAAGTTTTCAATAAATTCTCTATGAATTACTTTGTAAATTATCTGTAAATTTCCAGTAAATTATTTAATAAATTGTAAATAAATTACTCAGAAAATTTTCAATAAATTCTAAGAAAATTCTATATAAATTCTTGGTAAATTACTCATAAAATTATCAAGAAAAGAAAATTCGTGAATTACTTTGTTAATTCTCAGTAAATTGTTCGAACATTAATTAGTGAATTCCCTGTAAATTAATCCATAAAGTCTAAGTAAGTTGTCAATAAATTCTTAGTAACTTGCTCAGTAAATTCTCAATAAATCACTTAGTAATTTCCAGATAAATTACCCAGGGAAGAACTTAACAATTTATCAGTAAATTTCTTAGTCAATTCGCAGTAAATTCTCAATAAATTACTCAGTAAATTATCGGTAGATTCTTAGTAAATTACTCAGTAAATTCTCATTAAATTACTCAGTAAAATTCTCATAAAATTATTCAGTAAATTCTTAGAAAATCATTAGAAATTTTTTTGTGAATTACTCAGTAAATTATGAGTAAATTACTCTGCAAATTCATAGAAAATTTTGTATAAATTCTTGGTAAATTAGTCAGTAAATTCATAGGAATATTTAAAAAAAATTACTCAGCAAATTACTCTGTAAATTCTCAATAAACTATTCGTTAAATTATCAATAAATTCTCTATAAATTGCTCAGTTAATTATCGGTGACTTACTCAATAAATTCAAAGTAAATTACTCTGAAATTTTTTCAATAAATTCACAGTAAATTCTCAGCAAATTACTCAGTAAATTATCATTAAAGTTATAGTAAATTCGTGGTAAATAACTCGGCAAATTCTCAGTAAATTGCTTCGTAAATGGTTGGTAACTTCATAGAAAATTACTCAACAAATTCTCAGTAAACTCTTAGTAATTTACTGGGTAAATTCTAAATAAATTACTAAGTGAATTCATAGTAAATTATTCGGTGAATTACTCACTAAATTTATCTGTAAATTACTAAGTAAATTCCTAGTAAATTATATATAAATTCTCTGTAAATTACTCAGTTAATTATCGATAAGTTCTCAAAAAATTTTGAGTCAATTACTTAGTAAATTACTCAGTAAATTATGATAAAATTACTCTGTAAATTCCAAGAAAATAACGCAGCAAAATTATCTGTAAATTCTTAGTAAATTATTTAATAAATTCTAAATAAATTACTGAGTAAATTCTCAATAAATTACTCCTTAAATTCTCAGTAAATTAATGAGTGAATTATTTAGTAATTTATCAGTAAATTACTCGATAAATTCTCTGTAAATTACTCAGTAAATTATTGGTAAATTCTCTGTTAATTACTCAGTAAATTACTTAGTAAATTCTCACTAAATTACTCAGGAAATTTCTCAGTAAATTACACGTAAAATTCTCTATAAATTATTCAGCAAATTCTTAGTAATTTATCAAAAAATTCGGAGTAAATTCACAAAAAATTACAAGAATTTTTTTTGTGAATTAATCAGTAAATTATGAGTAAATTACTCAATAAATTCTCAGAAAATTCTATATAAATTCTTGGTAAATTCAAAGTAATTTCTTAGTAAATTATTCAGCAAATTACGCCATAAATTCGTGGTAAATTCCCATTAAATTACTCGTTAAGTTTTCAATAAATTCTCTATGAATTACTTTGTAAATTATCTGTAAATTTCCAGTAAATTATTTAATAAATTGTAAATAAATTACTCAGAAAATTTTCAATAAATTCTAAGAAAATTCTATATAAATTCTTGGTAAATTACTCATAAAATTATCAAGAAAAGAAAATTCGTGAATTACTTTGTTAATTCTCAGTAAATTGTTCGAACATTAATTAGTGAATTCCCTGTAAATTAATCCATAAAGTCTAAGTAAGTTGTCAATAAATTCTTAGTAACTTGCTCAGTAAATTCTCAATAAATCACTTAGTAATTTCCAGATAAATTACCCAGGGAAGAACTTAACAATTTATCAGTAAATTTCTTAGTCAATTCGCAGTAAATTCTCAATAAATTACTCAGTAAATTATCGGTAGATTCTTAGTAAATTACTCAGTAAATTCTCATTAAATTACTCAGTAAAATTCTCATAAAATTATTCAGTAAATTCTTAGAAAATCATTAGAAATTTTTTTGTGAATTACTCAGTAAATTATGAGTAAATTACTCTGCAAATTCATAGAAAATTTTGTATAAATTCTTGGTAAATTAGTCAGTAAATTCATAGGAATATTTAAAAAAAATTACTCAGCAAATTACTCTGTAAATTCTCAATAAACTATTCGTTAAATTATCAATAAATTCTCTATAAATTGCTCAGTTAATTATCGGTGACTTACTCAATAAATTCAAAGTAAATTACTCTGAAATTTTTTCAATAAATTCACAGTAAATTCTCAGCAAATTACTCAGTAAATTATCATTAAAGTTATAGTAAATTCGTGGTAAATAACTCGGCAAATTCTCAGTAAATTGCTTCGTAAATGGTTGGTAACTTCATAGAAAATTACTCAACAAATTCTCAGTAAACTCTTAGTAATTTACTGGGTAAATTCTAAATAAATTACTAAGTGAATTCATAGTAAATTATTCGGTGAATTACTCACTAAATTTATCTGTAAATTACTAAGTAAATTCCTAGTAAATTATATATAAATTCTCTGTAAATTACTCAGTTAATTATCGATAAGTTCTCAAAAAATTTTGAGTCAATTACTTAGTAAATTACTCAGTAAATTATGATAAAATTACTCTGTAAATTCCAAGAAAATAACGCAGCAAAATTATCTGTAAATTCTTAGTAAATTATTTAATAAATTCTAAATAAATTACTGAGTAAATTCTCAATAAATTACTCCTTAAATTCTCAGTAAATTAATGAGTGAATTATTTAGTAATTTATCAGTAAATTACTCGATAAATTCTCTGTAAATTACTCAGTAAATTATTGGTAAATTCTCTGTTAATTACTCAGTAAATTACTTAGTAAATTCTCACTAAATTACTCAGGAAATTTCTCAGTAAATTACACGTAAAATTCTCTATAAATTATTCAGCAAATTCTTAGTAATTTATCAAAAAATTCGGAGTAAATTCACAAAAAATTACAAGAATTTTTTTTGTGAATTAATCAGTAAATTATGAGTAAATTACTCAATAAATTCTCAGAAAATTCTATATAAATTCTTGGTAAATTCAAAGTAATTTCTTAGTAAATTATTCAGCAAATTACGCCATAAATTCGTGGTAAATTCCCATTAAATTACTCGTTAAGTTTTCAATAAATTCTCTATGAATTACTTTGTAAATTATCTGTAAATTTCCAGTAAATTATTTAATAAATTGTAAATAAATTACTCAGAAAATTTTCAATAAATTCTAAGAAAATTCTATATAAATTCTTGGTAAATTACTCATAAAATTATCAAGAAAAGAAAATTCGTGAATTACTTTGTTAATTCTCAGTAAATTGTTCGAACATTAATTAGTGAATTCCCTGTAAATTCTCAGTAAATTAATCCATAAAGTCTAAGTAAGTTATCAATAAATTCTTAGTAACTTGCTCAGTAAATTCTCAATAAATCACTTAGTAATTTCCAGATAAATTACCCAGGGAAGAACTTAACAATTTATCAGTAAATTTCTTAGTCAATTCGCAGTAAATTCTCAATAAATTACTCAGTAAATTATCGGTAGATTCTTAGTAAATTACTCAGTAAATTCTCATTAAATTACTCAGTAAAATTCTCATAAAATTATTCAGTAAATTCTTAGAAAATCATTAGAAATTTTTTTGTGAATTACTCAGTAAATTATGAGTAAATTACTCTGCAAATTCATAGAAAATTTTGTATAAATTCTTGGTAAATTAGTCAGTAAATTCATAGGAATATTTAAAAAAAATTACTCAGCAAATTACTCTGTAAATTCTCAATAAACTATTCGTTAAATTATCAATAAATTCTCTATAAATTGCTCAGTTAATTATCGGTGACTTACTCAATAAATTCAAAGTAAATTACTCTGAAATTTTTTCAATAAATTCACAGTAAATTCTCAGCAAATTACTCAGTAAATTATCATTAAAGTTATAGTAAATTCGTGGTAAATAACTCGGCAAATTCTCAGTAAATTGCTTCGTAAATGGTTGGTAACTTCATAGAAAATTACTCAACAAATTCTCAGTAAACTCTTAGTAATTTACTGGGTAAATTCTAAATAAATTACTAAGTGAATTCATAGTAAATTATTCGGTGAATTACTCACTAAATTTATCTGTAAATTACTAAGTAAATTCCTAGTAAATTATATATAAATTCTCTGTAAATTACTCAGTTAATTATCGATAAGTTCTCAAAAAATTTTGAGTCAATTACTTAGTAAATTACTCAGTAAATTATGATAAAATTACTCTGTAAATTCCAAGAAAATAACGCAGCAAAATTATCTGTAAATTCTTAGTAAATTATTTAATAAATTCTAAATAAATTACTGAGTAAATTCTCAATAAATTACTCCTTAAATTCTCAGTAAATTAATGAGTGAATTATTTAGTAATTTATCAGTAAATTACTCGATAAATTCTCTGTAAATTACTCAGTAAATTATTGGTAAATTCTCTGTTAATTACTCAGTAAATTACTTAGTAAATTCTCACTAAATTACTCAGGAAATTTCTCAGTAAATTACACGTAAAATTCTCTATAAATTATTCAGCAAATTCTTAGTAATTTATCAAAAAATTCGGAGTAAATTCACAAAAAATTACAAGAATTTTTTTTGTGAATTAATCAGTAAATTATGAGTAAATTACTCAATAAATTCTCAGAAAATTCTATATAAATTCTTGGTAAATTCAAAGTAATTTCTTAGTAAATTATTCAGCAAATTACGCCATAAATTCGTGGTAAATTCCCATTAAATTACTCGTTAAGTTTTCAATAAATTCTCTATGAATTACTTTGTAAATTATCTGTAAATTTCCAGTAAATTATTTAATAAATTGTAAATAAATTACTCAGAAAATTTTCAATAAATTCTAAGAAAATTCTATATAAATTCTTGGTAAATTACTCATAAAATTATCAAGAAAAGAAAATTCGTGAATTACTTTGTTAATTCTCAGTAAATTGTTCGAACATTAATTAGTGAATTCCCTGTAAATTAATCCATAAAGTCTAAGTAAGTTATCAATAAATTCTTAGTAACTTGCTCAGTAAATTCTCAATAAATCACTTAGTAATTTCCAGATAAATTACCCAGGGAAGAACTTAACAATTTATCAGTAAATTTCTTAGTCAATTCGCAGTAAATTCTCAATAAATTACTCAGTAAATTATCGGTAGATTCTTAGTAAATTACTCAGTAAATTCTCATTAAATTACTCAGTAAAATTCTCATAAAATTATTCAGTAAATTCTTAGAAAATCATTAGAAATTTTTTTGTGAATTACTCAGTAAATTATGAGTAAATTACTCTGCAAATTCATAGAAAATTTTGTATAAATTCTTGGTAAATTAGTCAGTAAATTCATAGGAATATTTAAAAAAAATTACTCAGCAAATTACTCTGTAAATTCTCAATAAACTATTCGTTAAATTATCAATAAATTCTCTATAAATTGCTCAGTTAATTATCGGTGACTTACTCAATAAATTCAAAGTAAATTACTCTGAAATTTTTTCAATAAATTCACAGTAAATTCTCAGCAAATTACTCAGTAAATTATCATTAAAGTTATAGTAAATTCGTGGTAAATAACTCGGCAAATTCTCAGTAAATTGCTTCGTAAATGGTTGGTAACTTCATAGAAAATTACTCAACAAATTCTCAGTAAACTCTTAGTAATTTACTGGGTAAATTCTAAATAAATTACTAAGTGAATTCATAGTAAATTATTCGGTGAATTACTCACTAAATTTATCTGTAAATTACTAAGTAAATTCCTAGTAAATTATATATAAATTCTCTGTAAATTACTCAGTTAATTATCGATAAGTTCTCAAAAAATTTTGAGTCAATTACTTAGTAAATTACTCAGTAAATTATGATAAAATTACTCTGTAAATTCCAAGAAAATAACGCAGCAAAATTATCTGTAAATTCTTAGTAAATTATTTAATAAATTCTAAATAAATTACTGAGTAAATTCTCAATAAATTACTCCTTAAATTCTCAGTAAATTAATGAGTGAATTATTTAGTAATTTATCAGTAAATTACTCGATAAATTCTCTGTAAATTACTCAGTAAATTATTGGTAAATTCTCTGTTAATTACTCAGTAAATTACTTAGTAAATTCTCACTAAATTACTCAGGAAATTTCTCAGTAAATTACACGTAAAATTCTCTATAAATTATTCAGCAAATTCTTAGTAATTTATCAAAAAATTCGGAGTAAATTCACAAAAAATTACAAGAATTTTTTTTGTGAATTAATCAGTAAATTATGAGTAAATTACTCAATAAATTCTCAGAAAATTCTATATAAATTCTTGGTAAATTCAAAGTAATTTCTTAGTAAATTATTCAGCAAATTACGCCATAAATTCGTGGTAAATTCCCATTAAATTACTCGTTAAGTTTTCAATAAATTCTCTATGAATTACTTTGTAAATTATCTGTAAATTTCCAGTAAATTATTTAATAAATTGTAAATAAATTACTCAGAAAATTTTCAATAAATTCTAAGAAAATTCTATATAAATTCTTGGTAAATTACTCATAAAATTATCAAGAAAAGAAAATTCGTGAATTACTTTGTTAATTCTCAGTAAATTGTTCGAACATTAATTAGTGAATTCCCTGTAAATTAATCCATAAAGTCTAAGTAAGTTATCAATAAATTCTTAGTAACTTGCTCAGTAAATTCTCAATAAATCACTTAGTAATTTCCAGATAAATTACCCAGGGAAGAACTTAACAATTTATCAGTAAATTTCTTAGTCAATTCGCAGTAAATTCTCAATAAATTACTCAGTAAATTATCGGTAGATTCTTAGTAAATTACTCAGTAAATTCTCATTAAATTACTCAGTAAAATTCTCATAAAATTATTCAGTAAATTCTTAGAAAATCATTAGAAATTTTTTTGTGAATTACTCAGTAAATTATGAGTAAATTACTCTGCAAATTCATAGAAAATTTTGTATAAATTCTTGGTAAATTAGTCAGTAAATTCATAGGAATATTTAAAAAAAATTACTCAGCAAATTACTCTGTAAATTCTCAATAAACTATTCGTTAAATTATCAATAAATTCTCTATAAATTGCTCAGTTAATTATCGGTGACTTACTCAATAAATTCAAAGTAAATTACTCTGAAATTTTTTCAATAAATTCACAGTAAATTCTCAGCAAATTACTCAGTAAATTATCATTAAAGTTATAGTAAATTCGTGGTAAATAACTCGGCAAATTCTCAGTAAATTGCTTCGTAAATGGTTGGTAACTTCATAGAAAATTACTCAACAAATTCTCAGTAAACTCTTAGTAATTTACTGGGTAAATTCTAAATAAATTACTAAGTGAATTCATAGTAAATTATTCGGTGAATTACTCACTAAATTTATCTGTAAATTACTAAGTAAATTCCTAGTAAATTATATATAAATTCTCTGTAAATTACTCAGTTAATTATCGATAAGTTCTCAAAAAATTTTGAGTCAATCACTTAGTAAATTACTCAGTAAATTATGATAAAATTACTCTGTAAATTCCAAGAAAATAACGCAGCAAAATTATCTGTAAATTCTTAGTAAATTATTTAATAAATTCTAAATAAATTACTGAGTAAATTCTCAATAAATTACTCCTTAAATTCTCAGTAAATTAATGAGTGAATTATTTAGTAATTTATCAGTAAATTACTCGATAAATTCTCTGTAAATTACTCAGTAAATTATTGGTAAATTCTCTGTTAATTACTCAGTAAATTACTTAGTAAATTCTCACTAAATTACTCAGGAAATTTCTCAGTAAATTACACGTAAAATTCTCTATAAATTATTCAGCAAATTCTTAGTAATTTATCAAAAAATTCGGAGTAAATTCACAAAAAATTACAAGAATTTTTTTTGTGAATTAATCAGTAAATTATGAGTAAATTACTCAATAAATTCTCAGAAAATTCTATATAAATTCTTGGTAAATTCAAAGTAATTTCTTAGTAAATTATTCAGCAAATTACGCCATAAATTCGTGGTAAATTCCCATTAAATTACTCGTTAAGTTTTCAATAAATTCTCTATGAATTACTTTGTAAATTATCTGTAAATTTCCAGTAAATTATTTAATAAATTGTAAATAAATTACTCAGAAAATTTTCAATAAATTCTAAGAAAATTCTATATAAATTCTTGGTAAATTACTCATAAAATTATCAAGAAAAGAAAATTCGTGAATTACTTTGTTAATTCTCAGTAAATTGTTCGAACATTAATTAGTGAATTCCCTGTAAATTAACCCATAAAGTCTAAGTAAGTTGTCAATAAATTCTTAGTAACTTGCTCAGTAAATTCTCAATAAATCACTTAGTAATTTCCAGATAAATTACCCAGGGAAGAACTTAACAATTTATCAGTAAATTTCTTAGTCAATTCGCAGTAAATTCTCAATAAATTACTCAGTAAATTATCGGTAGATTCTTAGTAAATTACTCAGTAAATTCTCATTAAATTACTCAGTAAAATTCTCATAAAATTATTCAGTAAATTCTTAGAAAATCATTAGAAATTTTTTTGTGAATTACTCAGTAAATTATGAGTAAATTACTCTGCAAATTCATAGAAAATTTTGTATAAATTCTTGGTAAATTAGTCAGTAAATTCATAGGAATATTTAAAAAAAATTACTCAGCAAATTACTCTGTAAATTCTCAATAAACTATTCGTTAAATTATCAATAAATTCTCTATAAATTGCTCAGTTAATTATCGGTGACTTACTCAATAAATTCAAAGTAAATTACTCTGAAATTTTTTCAATAAATTCACAGTAAATTCTCAGCAAATTACTCAGTAAATTATCATTAAAGTTATAGTAAATTCGTGGTAAATAACTCGGCAAATTCTCAGTAAATTGCTTCGTAAATGGTTGGTAACTTCATAGAAAATTACTCAACAAATTCTCAGTAAACTCTTAGTAATTTACTGGGTAAATTCTAAATAAATTACTAAGTGAATTCATAGTAAATTATTCGGTGAATTACTCACTAAATTTATCTGTAAATTACTAAGTAAATTCCTAGTAAATTATATATAAATTCTCTGTAAATTACTCAGTTAATTATCGATAAGTTCTCAAAAAATTTTGAGTCAATTACTTAGTAAATTACTCAGTAAATTATGATAAAATTACTCTGTAAATTCCAAGAAAATAACGCAGCAAAATTATCTGTAAATTCTTAGTAAATTATTTAATAAATTCTAAATAAATTACTGAGTAAATTCTCAATAAATTACTCCTTAAATTCTCAGTAAATTAATGAGTGAATTATTTAGTAATTTATCAGTAAATTACTCGATAAATTCTCTGTAAATTACTCAGTAAATTATTGGTAAATTCTCTGTTAATTACTCAGTAAATTACTTAGTAAATTCTCACTAAATTACTCAGGAAATTTCTCAGTAAATTACACGTAAAATTCTCTATAAATTATTCAGCAAATTCTTAGTAATTTATCAAAAAATTCGGAGTAAATTCACAAAAAATTACAAGAATTTTTTTTGTGAATTAATCAGTAAATTATGAGTAAATTACTCAATAAATTCTCAGAAAATTCTATATAAATTCTTGGTAAATTCAAAGTAATTTCTTAGTAAATTATTCAGCAAATTACGCCATAAATTCGTGGTAAATTCCCATTAAATTACTCGTTAAGTTTTCAATAAATTCTCTATGAATTACTTTGTAAATTATCTGTAAATTTCCAGTAAATTATTTAATAAATTGTAAATAAATTACTCAGAAAATTTTCAATAAATTCTAAGAAAATTCTATATAAATTCTTGGTAAATTACTCATAAAATTATCAAGAAAAGAAAATTCGTGAATTACTTTGTTAATTCTCAGTAAATTGTTCGAACATTAATTAGTGAATTCCCTGTAAATTCTCAGTAAATTAATCCATAAAGTCTAAGTAAGTTATCAATAAATTCTTAGTAACTTGCTCAGTAAATTCTCAATAAATCACTTAGTAATTTCCAGATAAATTACCCAGGGAAGAACTTAACAATTTATCAGTAAATTTCTTAGTCAATTCGCAGTAAATTCTCAATAAATTACTCAGTAAATTATCGGTAGATTCTTAGTAAATTACTCAGTAAATTCTCATTAAATTACTCAGTAAAATTCTCATAAAATTATTCAGTAAATTCTTAGAAAATCATTAGAAATTTTTTTGTGAATTACTCAGTAAATTATGAGTAAATTACTCTGCAAATTCATAGAAAATTTTGTATAAATTCTTGGTAAATTAGTCAGTAAATTCATAGGAATATTTAAAAAAAATTACTCAGCAAATTACTCTGTAAATTCTCAATAAACTATTCGTTAAATTATCAATAAATTCTCTATAAATTGCTCAGTTAATTATCGGTGACTTACTCAATAAATTCAAAGTAAATTACTCTGAAATTTTTTCAATAAATTCACAGTAAATTCTCAGCAAATTACTCAGTAAATTATCATTAAAGTTATAGTAAATTCGTGGTAAATAACTCGGCAAATTCTCAGTAAATTGCTTCGTAAATGGTTGGTAACTTCATAGAAAATTACTCAACAAATTCTCAGTAAACTCTTAGTAATTTACTGGGTAAATTCTAAATAAATTACTAAGTGAATTCATAGTAAATTATTCGGTGAATTACTCACTAAATTTATCTGTAAATTACTAAGTAAATTCCTAGTAAATTATATATAAATTCTCTGTAAATTACTCAGTTAATTATCGATAAGTTCTCAAAAAATTTTGAGTCAATTACTTAGTAAATTACTCAGTAAATTATGATAAAATTACTCTGTAAATTCCAAGAAAATAACGCAGCAAAATTATCTGTAAATTCTTAGTAAATTATTTAATAAATTCTAAATAAATTACTGAGTAAATTCTCAATAAATTACTCCTTAAATTCTCAGTAAATTAATGAGTGAATTATTTAGTAATTTATCAGTAAATTACTCGATAAATTCTCTGTAAATTACTCAGTAAATTATTGGTAAATTCTCTGTTAATTACTCAGTAAATTACTTAGTAAATTCTCACTAAATTACTCAGGAAATTTCTCAGTAAATTACACGTAAAATTCTCTATAAATTATTCAGCAAATTCTTAGTAATTTATCAAAAAATTCGGAGTAAATTCACAAAAAATTACAAGAATTTTTTTTGTGAATTAATCAGTAAATTATGAGTAAATTACTCAATAAATTCTCAGAAAATTCTATATAAATTCTTGGTAAATTCAAAGTAATTTCTTAGTAAATTATTCAGCAAATTACGCCATAAATTCGTGGTAAATTCCCATTAAATTACTCGTTAAGTTTTCAATAAATTCTCTATGAATTACTTTGTAAATTATCTGTAAATTTCCAGTAAATTATTTAATAAATTGTAAATAAATTACTCAGAAAATTTTCAATAAATTCTAAGAAAATTCTATATAAATTCTTGGTAAATTACTCATAAAATTATCAAGAAAAGAAAATTCGTGAATTACTTTGTTAATTCTCAGTAAATTGTTCGAACATTAATTAGTGAATTCCCTGTAAATTAATCCATAAAGTCTAAGTAAGTTGTCAATAAATTCTTAGTAACTTGCTCAGTAAATTCTCAATAAATCACTTAGTAATTTCCAGATAAATTACCCAGGGAAGAACTTAACAATTTATCAGTAAATTTCTTAGTCAATTCGCAGTAAATTCTCAATAAATTACTCAGTAAATTATCGGTAGATTCTTAGTAAATTACTCAGTAAATTCTCATTAAATTACTCAGTAAAATTCTCATAAAATTATTCAGTAAATTCTTAGAAAATCATTAGAAATTTTTTTGTGAATTACTCAGTAAATTATGAGTAAATTACTCTGCAAATTCATAGAAAATTTTGTATAAATTCTTGGTAAATTAGTCAGTAAATTCATAGGAATATTTAAAAAAAATTACTCAGCAAATTACTCTGTAAATTCTCAATAAACTATTCGTTAAATTATCAATAAATTCTCTATAAATTGCTCAGTTAATTATCGGTGACTTACTCAATAAATTCAAAGTAAATTACTCTGAAATTTTTTCAATAAATTCACAGTAAATTCTCAGCAAATTACTCAGTAAATTATCATTAAAGTTATAGTAAATTCGTGGTAAATAACTCGGCAAATTCTCAGTAAATTGCTTCGTAAATGGTTGGTAACTTCATAGAAAATTACTCAACAAATTCTCAGTAAACTCTTAGTAATTTACTGGGTAAATTCTAAATAAATTACTAAGTGAATTCATAGTAAATTATTCGGTGAATTACTCACTAAATTTATCTGTAAATTACTAAGTAAATTCCTAGTAAATTATATATAAATTCTCTGTAAATTACTCAGTTAATTATCGATAAGTTCTCAAAAAATTTTGAGTCAATTACTTAGTAAATTACTCAGTAAATTATGATAAAATTACTCTGTAAATTCCAAGAAAATAACGCAGCAAAATTATCTGTAAATTCTTAGTAAATTATTTAATAAATTCTAAATAAATTACTGAGTAAATTCTCAATAAATTACTCCTTAAATTCTCAGTAAATTAATGAGTGAATTATTTAGTAATTTATCAGTAAATTACTCGATAAATTCTCTGTAAATTACTCAGTAAATTATTGGTAAATTCTCTGTTAATTACTCAGTAAATTACTTAGTAAATTCTCACTAAATTACTCAGGAAATTTCTCAGTAAATTACACGTAAAATTCTCTATAAATTATTCAGCAAATTCTTAGTAATTTATCAAAAAATTCGGAGTAAATTCACAAAAAATTACAAGAATTTTTTTTGTGAATTAATCAGTAAATTATGAGTAAATTACTCAATAAATTCTCAGAAAATTCTATATAAATTCTTGGTAAATTCAAAGTAATTTCTTAGTAAATTATTCAGCAAATTACGCCATAAATTCGTGGTAAATTCCCATTAAATTACTCGTTAAGTTTTCAATAAATTCTCTATGAATTACTTTGTAAATTATCTGTAAATTTCCAGTAAATTATTTAATAAATTGTAAATAAATTACTCAGAAAATTTTCAATAAATTCTAAGAAAATTCTATATAAATTCTTGGTAAATTACTCATAAAATTATCAAGAAAAGAAAATTCGTGAATTACTTTGTTAATTCTCAGTAAATTGTTCGAACATTAATTAGTGAATTCCCTGTAAATTAATCCATAAAGTCTAAGTAAGTTATCAATAAATTCTTAGTAACTTGCTCAGTAAATTCTCAATAAATCACTTAGTAATTTCCAGATAAATTACCCAGGGAAGAACTTAACAATTTATCAGTAAATTTCTTAGTCAATTCGCAGTAAATTCTCAATAAATTACTCAGTAAATTATCGGTAGATTCTTAGTAAATTACTCAGTAAATTCTCATTAAATTACTCAGTAAAATTCTCATAAAATTATTCAGTAAATTCTTAGAAAATCATTAGAAATTTTTTTGTGAATTACTCAGTAAATTATGAGTAAATTACTCTGCAAATTCATAGAAAATTTTGTATAAATTCTTGGTAAATTAGTCAGTAAATTCATAGGAATATTTAAAAAAAATTACTCAGCAAATTACTCTGTAAATTCTCAATAAACTATTCGTTAAATTATCAATAAATTCTCTATAAATTGCTCAGTTAATTATCGGTGACTTACTCAATAAATTCAAAGTAAATTACTCTGAAATTTTTTCAATAAATTCACAGTAAATTCTCAGCAAATTACTCAGTAAATTATCATTAAAGTTATAGTAAATTCGTGGTAAATAACTCGGCAAATTCTCAGTAAATTGCTTCGTAAATGGTTGGTAACTTCATAGAAAATTACTCAACAAATTCTCAGTAAACTCTTAGTAATTTACTGGGTAAATTCTAAATAAATTACTAAGTGAATTCATAGTAAATTATTCGGTGAATTACTCACTAAATTTATCTGTAAATTACTAAGTAAATTCCTAGTAAATTATATATAAATTCTCTGTAAATTACTCAGTTAATTATCGATAAGTTCTCAAAAAATTTTGAGTCAATTACTTAGTAAATTACTCAGTAAATTATGATAAAATTACTCTGTAAATTCCAAGAAAATAACGCAGCAAAATTATCTGTAAATTCTTAGTAAATTATTTAATAAATTCTAAATAAATTACTGAGTAAATTCTCAATAAATTACTCCTTAAATTCTCAGTAAATTAATGAGTGAATTATTTAGTAATTTATCAGTAAATTACTCGATAAATTCTCTGTAAATTACTCAGTAAATTATTGGTAAATTCTCTGTTAATTACTCAGTAAATTACTTAGTAAATTCTCACTAAATTACTCAGGAAATTTCTCAGTAAATTACACGTAAAATTCTCTATAAATTATTCAGCAAATTCTTAGTAATTTATCAAAAAATTCGGAGTAAATTCACAAAAAATTACAAGAATTTTTTTTGTGAATTAATCAGTAAATTATGAGTAAATTACTCAATAAATTCTCAGAAAATTCTATATAAATTCTTGGTAAATTCAAAGTAATTTCTTAGTAAATTATTCAGCAAATTACGCCATAAATTCGTGGTAAATTCCCATTAAATTACTCGTTAAGTTTTCAATAAATTCTCTATGAATTACTTTGTAAATTATCTGTAAATTTCCAGTAAATTATTTAATAAATTGTAAATAAATTACTCAGAAAATTTTCAATAAATTCTAAGAAAATTCTATATAAATTCTTGGTAAATTACTCATAAAATTATCAAGAAAAGAAAATTCGTGAATTACTTTGTTAATTCTCAGTAAATTGTTCGAACATTAATTAGTGAATTCCCTGTAAATTAATCCATAAAGTCTAAGTAAGTTATCAATAAATTCTTAGTAACTTGCTCAGTAAATTCTCAATAAATCACTTAGTAATTTCCAGATAAATTACCCAGGGAAGAACTTAACAATTTATCAGTAAATTTCTTAGTCAATTCGCAGTAAATTCTCAATAAATTACTCAGTAAATTATCGGTAGATTCTTAGTAAATTACTCAGTAAATTCTCATTAAATTACTCAGTAAAATTCTCATAAAATTATTCAGTAAATTCTTAGAAAATCATTAGAAATTTTTTTGTGAATTACTCAGTAAATTATGAGTAAATTACTCTGCAAATTCATAGAAAATTTTGTATAAATTCTTGGTAAATTAGTCAGTAAATTCATAGGAATATTTAAAAAAAATTACTCAGCAAATTACTCTGTAAATTCTCAATAAACTATTCGTTAAATTATCAATAAATTTTCTATAAATTGCTCAGTTAATTATCGGTGACTTACTCAATAAATTCAAAGTAAATTACTCTGAAATTTTTTCAATAAATTCACAGTAAATTCTCAGCAAATTACTCAGTAAATTATCATTAAAGTTATAGTAAATTCGTGGTAAATAACTCGGCAAATTCTCAGTAAATTGCTTCGTAAATGGTTGGTAACTTCATAGAAAATTACTCAACAAATTCTCAGTAAACTCTTAGTAATTTACTGGGTAAATTCTAAATAAATTACTAAGTGAATTCATAGTAAATTATTCGGTGAATTACTCACTAAATTTATCTGTAAATTACTAAGTAAATTCCTAGTAAATTATATATAAATTCTCTGTAAATTACTCAGTTAATTATCGATAAGTTCTCAAAAAATTTTGAGTCAATTACTTAGTAAATTACTCAGTAAATTATGATAAAATTACTCTGTAAATTCCAAGAAAATAACGCAGCAAAATTATCTGTAAATTCTTAGTAAATTATTTAATAAATTCTAAATAAATTACTGAGTAAATTCTCAATAAATTACTCCTTAAATTCTCAGTAAATTAATGAGTGAATTATTTAGTAATTTATCAGTAAATTACTCGATAAATTCTCTGTAAATTACTCAGTAAATTATTGGTAAATTCTCTGTTAATTACTCAGTAAATTACTTAGTAAATTCTCACTAAATTACTCAGGAAATTTCTCAGTAAATTACACGTAAAATTCTCTATAAATTATTCAGCAAATTCTTAGTAATTTATCAAAAAATTCGGAGTAAATTCACAAAAAATTACAAGAATTTTTTTTGTGAATTAATCAGTAAATTATGAGTAAATTACTCAATAAATTCTCAGAAAATTCTATATAAATTCTTGGTAAATTCAAAGTAATTTCTTAGTAAATTATTCAGCAAATTACGCCATAAATTCGTGGTAAATTCCCATTAAATTACTCGTTAAGTTTTCAATAAATTCTCTATGAATTACTTTGTAAATTATCTGTAAATTTCCAGTAAATTATTTAATAAATTGTAAATAAATTACTCAGAAAATTTTCAATAAATTCTAAGAAAATTCTATATAAATTCTTGGTAAATTACTCATAAAATTATCAAGAAAAGAAAATTCGTGAATTACTTTGTTAATTCTCAGTAAATTGTTCGAACATTAATTAGTGAATTCCCTGTAAATTAATCCATAAAGTCTAAGTAAGTTATCAATAAATTCTTAGTAACTTGCTCAGTAAATTCTCAATAAATCACTTAGTAATTTCCAGATAAATTACCCAGGGAAGAACTTAACAATTTATCAGTAAATTTCTTAGTCAATTCGCAGTAAATTCTCAATAAATTACTCAGTAAATTATCGGTAGATTCTTAGTAAATTACTCAGTAAATTCTCATTAAATTACTCAGTAAAATTCTCATAAAATTATTCAGTAAATTCTTAGAAAATCATTAGAAATTTTTTTGTGAATTACTCAGTAAATTATGAGTAAATTACTCTGCAAATTCATAGAAAATTTTGTATAAATTCTTGGTAAATTAGTCAGTAAATTCATAGGAATATTTAAAAAAAATTACTCAGCAAATTACTCTGTAAATTCTCAATAAACTATTCGTTAAATTATCAATAAATTCTCTATAAATTGCTCAGTTAATTATCGGTGACTTACTCAATAAATTCAAAGTAAATTACTCTGAAATTTTTTCAATAAATTCACAGTAAATTCTCAGCAAATTACTCAGTAAATTATCATTAAAGTTATAGTAAATTCGTGGTAAATAACTCGGCAAATTCTCAGTAAATTGCTTCGTAAATGGTTGGTAACTTCATAGAAAATTACTCAACAAATTCTCAGTAAACTCTTAGTAATTTACTGGGTAAATTCTAAATAAATTACTAAGTGAATTCATAGTAAATTATTCGGTGAATTACTCACTAAATTTATCTGTAAATTACTAAGTAAATTCCTAGTAAATTATATATAAATTCTCTGTAAATTACTCAGTTAATTATCGATAAGTTCTCAAAAAATTTTGAGTCAATTACTTAGTAAATTACTCAGTAAATTATGATAAAATTACTCTGTAAATTCCAAGAAAATAACGCAGCAAAATTATCTGTAAATTCTTAGTAAATTATTTAATAAATTCTAAATAAATTACTGAGTAAATTCTCAATAAATTACTCCTTAAATTCTCAGTAAATTAATGAGTGAATTATTTAGTAATTTATCAGTAAATTACTCGATAAATTCTCTGTAAATTACTCAGTAAATTATTGGTAAATTCTCTGTTAATTACTCAGTAAATTACTTAGTAAATTCTCACTAAATTACTCAGGAAATTTCTCAGTAAATTACACGTAAAATTCTCTATAAATTATTCAGCAAATTCTTAGTAATTTATCAAAAAATTCGGAGTAAATTCACAAAAAATTACAAGAATTTTTTTTGTGAATTAATCAGTAAATTATGAGTAAATTACTCAATAAATTCTCAGAAAATTCTATATAAATTCTTGGTAAATTCAAAGTAATTTCTTAGTAAATTATTCAGCAAATTACGCCATAAATTCGTGGTAAATTCCCATTAAATTACTCGTTAAGTTTTCAATAAATTCTCTATGAATTACTTTGTAAATTATCTGTAAATTTCCAGTAAATTATTTAATAAATTGTAAATAAATTACTCAGAAAATTTTCAATAAATTCTAAGAAAATTCTATATAAATTCTTGGTAAATTACTCATAAAATTATCAAGAAAAGAAAATTCGTGAATTACTTTGTTAATTCTCAGTAAATTGTTCGAACATTAATTAGTGAATTCCCTGTAAATTAATCCATAAAGTCTAAGTAAGTTATCAATAAATTCTTAGTAACTTGCTCAGTAAATTCTCAATAAATCACTTAGTAATTTCCAGATAAATTACCCAGGGAAGAACTTAACAATTTATCAGTAAATTTCTTAGTCAATTCGCAGTAAATTCTCAATAAATTACTCAGTAAATTATCGGTAGATTCTTAGTAAATTACTCAGTAAATTCTCATTAAATTACTCAGTAAAATTCTCATAAAATTATTCAGTAAATTCTTAGAAAATCATTAGAAATTTTTTTGTGAATTACTCAGTAAATTATGAGTAAATTACTCTGCAAATTCATAGAAAATTTTGTATAAATTCTTGGTAAATTAGTCAGTAAATTCATAGGAATATTTAAAAAAAATTACTCAGCAAATTACTCTGTAAATTCTCAATAAACTATTCGTTAAATTATCAATAAATTCTCTATAAATTGCTCAGTTAATTATCGGTGACTTACTCAATAAATTCAAAGTAAATTACTCTGAAATTTTTTCAATAAATTCACAGTAAATTCTCAGCAAATTACTCAGTAAATTATCATTAAAGTTATAGTAAATTCGTGGTAAATAACTCGGCAAATTCTCAGTAAATTGCTTCGTAAATGGTTGGTAACTTCATAGAAAATTACTCAACAAATTCTCAGTAAACTCTTAGTAATTTACTGGGTAAATTCTAAATAAATTACTAAGTGAATTCATAGTAAATTATTCGGTGAATTACTCACTAAATTTATCTGTAAATTACTAAGTAAATTCCTAGTAAATTATATATAAATTCTCTGTAAATTACTCAGTTAATTATCGATAAGTTCTCAAAAAATTTTGAGTCAATTACTTAGTAAATTACTCAGTAAATTATGATAAAATTACTCTGTAAATTCCAAGAAAATAACGCAGCAAAATTATCTGTAAATTCTTAGTAAATTATTTAATAAATTCTAAATAAATTACTGAGTAAATTCTCAATAAATTACTCCTTAAATTCTCAGTAAATTAATGAGTGAATTATTTAGTAATTTATCAGTAAATTACTCGATAAATTCTCTGTAAATTACTCAGTAAATTATTGGTAAATTCTCTGTTAATTACTCAGTAAATTACTTAGTAAATTCTCACTAAATTACTCAGGAAATTTCTCAGTAAATTACACGTAAAATTCTCTATAAATTATTCAGCAAATTCTTAGTAATTTATCAAAAAATTCGGAGTAAATTCACAAAAAATTACAAGAATTTTTTTTGTGAATTAATCAGTAAATTATGAGTAAATTACTCAATAAATTCTCAGAAAATTCTATATAAATTCTTGGTAAATTCAAAGTAATTTCTTAGTAAATTATTCAGCAAATTACGCCATAAATTCGTGGTAAATTCCCATTAAATTACTCGTTAAGTTTTCAATAAATTCTCTATGAATTACTTTGTAAATTATCTGTAAATTTCCAGTAAATTATTTAATAAATTGTAAATAAATTACTCAGAAAATTTTCAATAAATTCTAAGAAAATTCTATATAAATTCTTGGTAAATTACTCATAAAATTATCAAGAAAAGAAAATTCGTGAATTACTTTGTTAATTCTCAGTAAATTGTTCGAACATTAATTAGTGAATTCCCTGTAAATTCTCAGTAAATTAATCCATAAAGTCTAAGTAAGTTATCAATAAATTCTTAGTAACTTGCTCAGTAAATTCTCAATAAATCACTTAGTAATTTCCAGATAAATTACCCAGGGAAGAACTTAACAATTTATCAGTAAATTTCTTAGTCAATTCGCAGTAAATTCTCAATAAATTACTCAGTAAATTATCGGTAGATTCTTAGTAAATTACTCAGTAAATTCTCATTAAATTACTCAGTAAAATTCTCATAAAATTATTCAGTAAATTCTTAGAAAATCATTAGAAATTTTTTTGTGAATTACTCAGTAAATTATGAGTAAATTACTCTGCAAATTCATAGAAAATTTTGTATAAATTCTTGGTAAATTAGTCAGTAAATTCATAGGAATATTTAAAAAAAATTACTCAGCAAATTACTCTGTAAATTCTCAATAAACTATTCGTTAAATTATCAATAAATTCTCTATAAATTGCTCAGTTAATTATCGGTGACTTACTCAATAAATTCAAAGTAAATTACTCTGAAATTTTTTCAATAAATTCACAGTAAATTCTCAGCAAATTACTCAGTAAATTATCATTAAAGTTATAGTAAATTCGTGGTAAATAACTCGGCAAATTCTCAGTAAATTGCTTCGTAAATGGTTGGTAACTTCATAGAAAATTACTCAACAAATTCTCAGTAAACTCTTAGTAATTTACTGGGTAAATTCTAAATAAATTACTAAGTGAATTCATAGTAAATTATTCGGTGAATTACTCACTAAATTTATCTGTAAATTACTAAGTAAATTCCTAGTAAATTATATATAAATTCTCTGTAAATTACTCAGTTAATTATCGATAAGTTCTCAAAAAATTTTGAGTCAATTACTTAGTAAATTACTCAGTAAATTATGATAAAATTACTCTGTAAATTCCAAGAAAATAACGCAGCAAAATTATCTGTAAATTCTTAGTAAATTATTTAATAAATTCTAAATAAATTACTGAGTAAATTCTCAATAAATTACTCCTTAAATTCTCAGTAAATTAATGAGTGAATTATTTAGTAATTTATCAGTAAATTACTCGATAAATTCTCTGTAAATTACTCAGTAAATTATTGGTAAATTCTCTGTTAATTACTCAGTAAATTACTTAGTAAATTCTCACTAAATTACTCAGGAAATTTCTCAGTAAATTACACGTAAAATTCTCTATAAATTATTCAGCAAATTCTTAGTAATTTATCAAAAAATTCGGAGTAAATTCACAAAAAATTACAAGAATTTTTTTTGTGAATTAATCAGTAAATTATGAGTAAATTACTCAATAAATTCTCAGAAAATTCTATATAAATTCTTGGTAAATTCAAAGTAATTTCTTAGTAAATTATTCAGCAAATTACGCCATAAATTCGTGGTAAATTCCCATTAAATTACTCGTTAAGTTTTCAATAAATTCTCTATGAATTACTTTGTAAATTATCTGTAAATTTCCAGTAAATTATTTAATAAATTGTAAATAAATTACTCAGAAAATTTTCAATAAATTCTAAGAAAATTCTATATAAATTCTTGGTAAATTACTCATAAAATTATCAAGAAAAGAAAATTCGTGAATTACTTTGTTAATTCTCAGTAAATTGTTTGAACATTAATTAGTGAATTCCCTGTAAATTCTCAGTAAATTAATCCATAAAGTCTAAGTAAGTTATCAATAAATTCTTAGTAACTTGCTCAGTAAATTCTCAATAAATCACTTAGTAATTTCCAGATAAATTACCCAGGGAAGAACTTAACAATTTATCAGTAAATTTCTTAGTCAATTCGCAGTAAATTCTCAATAAATTACTCAGTAAATTATCGGTAGATTCTTAGTAAATTACTCAGTAAATTCTCATTAAATTACTCAGTAAAATTCTCATAAAATTATTCAGTAAATTCTTAGAAAATCATTAGAAATTTTTTTGTGAATTACTCAGTAAATTATGAGTAAATTACTCTGCAAATTCATAGAAAATTTTGTATAAATTCTTGGTAAATTAGTCAGTAAATTCATAGGAATATTTAAAAAAAATTACTCAGCAAATTACTCTGTAAATTCTCAATAAACTATTCGTTAAATTATCAATAAATTCTCTATAAATTGCTCAGTTAATTATCGGTGACTTACTCAATAAATTCAAAGTAAATTACTCTGAAATTTTTTCAATAAATTCACAGTAAATTCTCAGCAAATTACTCAGTAAATTATCATTAAAGTTATAGTAAATTCGTGGTAAATAACTCGGCAAATTCTCAGTAAATTGCTTCGTAAATGGTTGGTAACTTCATAGAAAATTACTCAACAAATTCTCAGTAAACTCTTAGTAATTTACTGGGTAAATTCTAAATAAATTACTAAGTGAATTCATAGTAAATTATTCGGTGAATTACTCACTAAATTTATCTGTAAATTACTAAGTAAATTCCTAGTAAATTATATATAAATTCTCTGTAAATTACTCAGTTAATTATCGATAAGTTCTCAAAAAATTTTGAGTCAATTACTTAGTAAATTACTCAGTAAATTATGATAAAATTACTCTGTAAATTCCAAGAAAATAACGCAGCAAAATTATCTGTAAATTCTTAGTAAATTATTTAATAAATTCTAAATAAATTACTGAGTAAATTCTCAATAAATTACTCCTTAAATTCTCAGTAAATTAATGAGTGAATTATTTAGTAATTTATCAGTAAATTACTCGATAAATTCTCTGTAAATTACTCAGTAAATTATTGGTAAATTCTCTGTTAATTACTCAGTAAATTACTTAGTAAATTCTCACTAAATTACTCAGGAAATTTCTCAGTAAATTACACGTAAAATTCTCTATAAATTATTCAGCAAATTCTTAGTAATTTATCAAAAAATTCGGAGTAAATTCACAAAAAATTACAAGAATTTTTTTTGTGAATTAATCAGTAAATTATGAGTAAATTACTCAATAAATTCTCAGAAAATTCTATATAAATTCTTGGTAAATTCAAAGTAATTTCTTAGTAAATTATTCAGCAAATTACGCCATAAATTCGTGGTAAATTCCCATTAAATTACTCGTTAAGTTTTCAATAAATTCTCTATGAATTACTTTGTAAATTATCTGTAAATTTCCAGTAAATTATTTAATAAATTGTAAATAAATTACTCAGAAAATTTTCAATAAATTCTAAGAAAATTCTATATAAATTCTTGGTAAATTACTCATAAAATTATCAAGAAAAGAAAATTCGTGAATTACTTTGTTAATTCTCAGTAAATTGTTCGAACATTAATTAGTGAATTCCCTGTAAATTCTCAGTAAATTAATCCATAAAGTCTAAGTAAGTTATCAATAAATTCTTAGTAACTTGCTCAGTAAATTCTCAATAAATCACTTAGTAATTTCCAGATAAATTACCCAGGGAAGAACTTAACAATTTATCAGTAAATTTCTTAGTCAATTCGCAGTAAATTCTCAATAAATTACTCAGTAAATTATCGGTAGATTCTTAGTAAATTACTCAGTAAATTCTCATTAAATTACTCAGTAAAATTCTCATAAAATTATTCAGTAAATTCTTAGAAAATCATTAGAAATTTTTTTGTGAATTACTCAGTAAATTATGAGTAAATTACTCTGCAAATTCATAGAAAATTTTGTATAAATTCTTGGTAAATTAGTCAGTAAATTCATAGGAATATTTAAAAAAAATTACTCAGCAAATTACTCTGTAAATTCTCAATAAACTATTCGTTAAATTATCAATAAATTCTCTATAAATTGCTCAGTTAATTATCGGTGACTTACTCAATAAATTCAAAGTAAATTACTCTGAAATTTTTTCAATAAATTCACAGTAAATTCTCAGCAAATTACTCAGTAAATTATCATTAAAGTTATAGTAAATTCGTGGTAAATAACTCGGCAAATTCTCAGTAAATTGCTTCGTAAATGGTTGGTAACTTCATAGAAAATTACTCAACAAATTCTCAGTAAACTCTTAGTAATTTACTGGGTAAATTCTAAATAAATTACTAAGTGAATTCATAGTAAATTATTCGGTGAATTACTCACTAAATTTATCTGTAAATTACTAAGTAAATTCCTAGTAAATTATATATAAATTCTCTGTAAATTACTCAGTTAATTATCGATAAGTTCTCAAAAAATTTTGAGTCAATTACTTAGTAAATTACTCAGTAAATTATGATAAAATTACTCTGTAAATTCCAAGAAAATAACGCAGCAAAATTATCTGTAAATTCTTAGTAAATTATTTAATAAATTCTAAATAAATTACTGAGTAAATTCTCAATAAATTACTCCTTAAATTCTCAGTAAATTAATGAGTGAATTATTTAGTAATTTATCAGTAAATTACTCGATAAATTCTCTGTAAATTACTCAGTAAATTATTGGTAAATTCTCTGTTAATTACTCAGTAAATTACTTAGTAAATTCTCACTAAATTACTCAGGAAATTTCTCAGTAAATTACACGTAAAATTCTCTATAAATTATTCAGCAAATTCTTAGTAATTTATCAAAAAATTCGGAGTAAATTCACAAAAAATTACAAGAATTTTTTTTGTGAATTAATCAGTAAATTATGAGTAAATTACTCAATAAATTCTCAGAAAATTCTATATAAATTCTTGGTAAATTCAAAGTAATTTCTTAGTAAATTATTCAGCAAATTACGCCATAAATTCGTGGTAAATTCCCATTAAATTACTCGTTAAGTTTTCAATAAATTCTCTATGAATTACTTTGTAAATTATCTGTAAATTTCCAGTAAATTATTTAATAAATTGTAAATAAATTACTCAGAAAATTTTCAATAAATTCTAAGAAAATTCTATATAAATTCTTGGTAAATTACTCATAAAATTATCAAGAAAAGAAAATTCGTGAATTACTTTGTTAATTCTCAGTAAATTGTTCGAACATTAATTAGTGAATTCCCTGTAAATTCTCAGTAAATTAATCCATAAAGTCTAAGTAAGTTATCAATAAATTCTTAGTAACTTGCTCAGTAAATTCTCAATAAATCACTTAGTAATTTCCAGATAAATTACCCAGGGAAGAACTTAACAATTTATCAGTAAATTTCTTAGTCAATTCGCAGTAAATTCTCAATAAATTACTCAGTAAATTATCGGTAGATTCTTAGTAAATTACTCAGTAAATTCTCATTAAATTACTCAGTAAAATTCTCATAAAATTATTCAGTAAATTCTTAGAAAATCATTAGAAATTTTTTTGTGAATTACTCAGTAAATTATGAGTAAATTACTCTGCAAATTCATAGAAAATTTTGTATAAATTCTTGGTAAATTAGTCAGTAAATTCATAGGAATATTTAAAAAAAATTACTCAGCAAATTACTCTGTAAATTCTCAATAAACTATTCGTTAAATTATCAATAAATTCTCTATAAATTGCTCAGTTAATTATCGGTGACTTACTCAATAAATTCAAAGTAAATTACTCTGAAATTTTTTCAATAAATTCACAGTAAATTCTCAGCAAATTACTCAGTAAATTATCATTAAAGTTATAGTAAATTCGTGGTAAATAACTCGGCAAATTCTCAGTAAATTGCTTCGTAAATGGTTGGTAACTTCATAGAAAATTACTCAACAAATTCTCAGTAAACTCTTAGTAATTTACTGGGTAAATTCTAAATAAATTACTAAGTGAATTCATAGTAAATTATTCGGTGAATTACTCACTAAATTTATCTGTAAATTACTAAGTAAATTCCTAGTAAATTATATATAAATTCTCTGTAAATTACTCAGTTAATTATCGATAAGTTCTCAAAAAATTTTGAGTCAATTACTTAGTAAATTACTCAGTAAATTATGATAAAATTACTCTGTAAATTCCAAGAAAATAACGCAGCAAAATTATCTGTAAATTCTTAGTAAATTATTTAATAAATTCTAAATAAATTACTGAGTAAATTCTCAATAAATTACTCCTTAAATTCTCAGTAAATTAATGAGTGAATTATTTAGTAATTTATCAGTAAATTACTCGATAAATTCTCTGTAAATTACTCAGTAAATTATTGGTAAATTCTCTGTTAATTACTCAGTAAATTACTTAGTAAATTCTCACTAAATTACTCAGGAAATTTCTCAGTAAATTACACGTAAAATTCTCTATAAATTATTCAGCAAATTCTTAGTAATTTATCAAAAAATTCGGAGTAAATTCACAAAAAATTACAAGAATTTTTTTTGTGAATTAATCAGTAAATTATGAGTAAATTACTCAATAAATTCTCAGAAAATTCTATATAAATTCTTGGTAAATTCAAAGTAATTTCTTAGTAAATTATTCAGCAAATTACGCCATAAATTCGTGGTAAATTCCCATTAAATTACTCGTTAAGTTTTCAATAAATTCTCTATGAATTACTTTGTAAATTATCTGTAAATTTCCAGTAAATTATTTAATAAATTGTAAATAAATTACTCAGAAAATTTTCAATAAATTCTAAGAAAATTCTATATAAATTCTTGGTAAATTACTCATAAAATTATCAAGAAAAGAAAATTCGTGAATTACTTTGTTAATTCTCAGTAAATTGTTCGAACATTAATTAGTGAATTCCCTGTAAATTCTCAGTAAATTAATCCATAAAGTCTAAGTAAGTTATCAATAAATTCTTAGTAACTTGCTCAGTAAATTCTCAATAAATCACTTAGTAATTTCCAGATAAATTACCCAGGGAAGAACTTAACAATTTATCAGTAAATTTCTTAGTCAATTCGCAGTAAATTCTCAATAAATTACTCAGTAAATTATCGGTAGATTCTTAGTAAATTACTCAGTAAATTCTCATTAAATTACTCAGTAAAATTCTCATAAAATTATTCAGTAAATTCTTAGAAAATCATTAGAAATTTTTTTGTGAATTACTCAGTAAATTATGAGTAAATTACTCTGCAAATTCATAGAAAATTTTGTATAAATTCTTGGTAAATTAGTCAGTAAATTCATAGGAATATTTAAAAAAAATTACTCAGCAAATTACTCTGTAAATTCTCAATAAACTATTCGTTAAATTATCAATAAATTCTCTATAAATTGCTCAGTTAATTATCGGTGACTTACTCAATAAATTCAAAGTAAATTACTCTGAAATTTTTTCAATAAATTCACAGTAAATTCTCAGCAAATTACTCAGTAAATTATCATTAAAGTTATAGTAAATTCGTGGTAAATAACTCGGCAAATTCTCAGTAAATTGCTTCGTAAATGGTTGGTAACTTCATAGAAAATTACTCAACAAATTCTCAGTAAACTCTTAGTAATTTACTGGGTAAATTCTAAATAAATTACTAAGTGAATTCATAGTAAATTATTCGGTGAATTACTCACTAAATTTATCTGTAAATTACTAAGTAAATTCCTAGTAAATTATATATAAATTCTCTGTAAATTACTCAGTTAATTATCGATAAGTTCTCAAAAAATTTTGAGTCAATTACTTAGTAAATTACTCAGTAAATTATGATAAAATTACTCTGTAAATTCCAAGAAAATAACGCAGCAAAATTATCTGTAAATTCTTAGTAAATTATTTAATAAATTCTAAATAAATTACTGAGTAAATTCTCAATAAATTACTCCTTAAATTCTCAGTAAATTAATGAGTGAATTATTTAGTAATTTATCAGTAAATTACTCGATAAATTCTCTGTAAATTACTCAGTAAATTATTGGTAAATTCTCTGTTAATTACTCAGTAAATTACTTAGTAAATTCTCACTAAATTACTCAGGAAATTTCTCAGTAAATTACACGTAAAATTCTCTATAAATTATTCAGCAAATTCTTAGTAATTTATCAAAAAATTCGGAGTAAATTCACAAAAAATTACAAGAATTTTTTTTGTGAATTAATCAGTAAATTATGAGTAAATTACTCAATAAATTCTCAGAAAATTCTATATAAATTCTTGGTAAATTCAAAGTAATTTCTTAGTAAATTATTCAGCAAATTACGCCATAAATTCGTGGTAAATTCCCATTAAATTACTCGTTAAGTTTTCAATAAATTCTCTATGAATTACTTTGTAAATTATCTGTAAATTTCCAGTAAATTATTTAATAAATTGTAAATAAATTACTCAGAAAATTTTCAATAAATTCTAAGAAAATTCTATATAAATTCTTGGTAAATTACTCATAAAATTATCAAGAAAAGAAAATTCGTGAATTACTTTGTTAATTCTCAGTAAATTGTTCGAACATTAATTAGTGAATTCCCTGTAAATTAATCCATAAAGTCTAAGTAAGTTATCAATAAATTCTTAGTAACTTGCTCAGTAAATTCTCAATAAATCACTTAGTAATTTCCAGATAAATTACCCAGGGAAGAACTTAACAATTTATCAGTAAATTTCTTAGTCAATTCGCAGTAAATTCTCAATAAATTACTCAGTAAATTATCGGTAGATTCTTAGTAAATTACTCAGTAAATTCTCATTAAATTACTCAGTAAAATTCTCATAAAATTATTCAGTAAATTCTTAGAAAATCATTAGAAATTTTTTTGTGAATTACTCAGTAAATTATGAGTAAATTACTCTGCAAATTCATAGAAAATTTTGTATAAATTCTTGGTAAATTAGTCAGTAAATTCATAGGAATATTTAAAAAAAATTACTCAGCAAATTACTCTGTAAATTCTCAATAAACTATTCGTTAAATTATCAATAAATTCTCTATAAATTGCTCAGTTAATTATCGGTGACTTACTCAATAAATTCAAAGTAAATTACTCTGAAATTTTTTCAATAAATTCACAGTAAATTCTCAGCAAATTACTCAGTAAATTATCATTAAAGTTATAGTAAATTCGTGGTAAATAACTCGGCAAATTCTCAGTAAATTGCTTCGTAAATGGTTGGTAACTTCATAGAAAATTACTCAACAAATTCTCAGTAAACTCTTAGTAATTTACTGGGTAAATTCTAAATAAATTACTAAGTGAATTCATAGTAAATTATTCGGTGAATTACTCACTAAATTTATCTGTAAATTACTAAGTAAATTCCTAGTAAATTATATATAAATTCTCTGTAAATTACTCAGTTAATTATCGATAAGTTCTCAAAAAATTTTGAGTCAATTACTTAGTAAATTACTCAGTAAATTATGATAAAATTACTCTGTAAATTCCAAGAAAATAACGCAGCAAAATTATCTGTAAATTCTTAGGTAAATTATTTAATAAATTCTAAATAAATTACTGAGTAAATTCTCAATAAATTACTCCTTAAATTCTCAGTAAATTAATGAGTGAATTATTTAGTAATTTATCAGTAAATTACTCGATAAATTCTCTGTAAATTACTCAGTAAATTATTGGTAAATTCTCTGTTAATTACTCAGTAAATTACTTAGTAAATTCTCACTAAATTACTCAGGAAATTTCTCAGTAAATTACACGTAAAATTCTCTATAAATTATTCAGCAAATTCTTAGTAATTTATCAAAAAATTCGGAGTAAATTCACAAAAAATTACAAGAATTTTTTTTGTGAATTAATCAGTAAATTATGAGTAAATTACTCAATAAATTCTCAGAAAATTCTATATAAATTCTTGGTAAATTCAAAGTAATTTCTTAGTAAATTATTCAGCAAATTACGCCATAAATTCGTGGTAAATTCCCATTAAATTACTCGTTAAGTTTTCAATAAATTCTCTATGAATTACTTTGTAAATTATCTGTAAATTTCCAGTAAATTATTTAATAAATTGTAAATAAATTACTCAGAAATTTTCAATAAATTCTAAGAAAATTCTATATAAATTCTTGGTAAATTACTCATAAAATTATCAAGAAAAGAAAATTCGTGAATTACTTTGTTAATTCTCAGTAAATTGTTCGAACATTAATTAGTGAATTCTCAGTAAATTAATCCATAAAGTCTAAGTAAGTTATCAATAAATTCTTAGTAACTTGCTCAGTAAATTCTCAATAAATCACTTAGTAATTTCCAGATAAATTACCCAGGGAAGACTTAACAATTTATCAGTAATTTTCTTAGTCAATTCGCAGTAAATTCTCAATAAATTACTCAGTAAATTATCGGTAGATTCTTAGTAAATTACTCAGTAAATTCTCATTAAATTACTCAGTAAAATTCTCATAAAATTATTCAGTAAATTCTTAGAAAATCATTAGAAATTTTTTTGTGAATTACTCAGTAAATTATGAGTAAATTACTCTGCAAATTCATAGAAAATTTTGTATAAATTCTTGGTAAATTAGTCAGTAAATTCATAGGAATATTTAAAAAAAATTACTCAGCAAATTACTCTGTAAATTCTCAATAAACTATTCGTTAAATATCAATAAATTCTCTATAAATTGCTCAGTTAATTATCGGTGACTTACTCAATAAATTCAAAAGTAAATTACTCTGAAATTTTTTCAATAAATTCACAGTAAATTCTCAGCAAATTTACTCAGTAAATTATCATTAAAGTTATAGTAAATTCGTGGTAAATAACTCGGCAAATTCTCAGTAAATTGCTTCGTAAATGGTTGGTAACTTCATAGAAAATTACTCAACAAATTCTCAGTAAACTCTTAGTAATTTACTGGGTAAATTCTAAATAAATTACTAAGTGAATTCATAGTAAATTATTCGGTGAATTACTCACTAAATTTATCTGTAAATTACTAAGTAAATTCCTAGTAAATTATATATAAATTCTCTGTAAATTACTCAGTTAATTATCGATAAGTTCTCAAAAATTTTGAGTCAATTACTTAGTAAATTACTCAGTAAATATGATAAAATTACTCTGTAAATTCCAAGAAAATAACGCAGCAAAATTATCTGTAAATTCTTAGTAAATTATTTAATAAATTCTAAATAAATTACTGAGTAAATTCTCAATAAATTACTCCTTAATTCTCAGTAAATTAATGAGTGAATTATTTAGTAATTTATCAGTAAATTACTCGATAAATTCTCTGTAAATTACTCAGTAATTTATTGGTAAATTCTCTGTTAATTACTCAGTAAATTACTTAGTAAATTCTCACTAAATTACTCAGGAAATTTCTCAGTAAATTACACGTAAAATTCTCTATAAATTATTCAGCAAATTCTTAGTAATTTATCAAAAAATTCGGAGTAAATTCACAAAAAATTACAAGAATTTTTTTTGTGAATTAATCAGTAAATTATGAGTAAATTACTCAATAAATTCTCAGAAAATTCTATATAAATTCTTGGTAAATTCAAAGTAATTTCTTAGTAAATTATTCAGCAAATTACGCCATAAATTCGTGGTAAATTCCCATTAAATTACTCGTTAAGTTTTCAATAAATTCTCTATGAATTACTTTGTAAATTATCTGTAAATTTCCAGTAAATTATTTAATAAATTGTAAATTAAATTACTCAGAAAATTTTCAATAAATTCTAAGAAAATTCTATATAAATTCTTGGTAAATTACTCATAAAATTATCAAGAAAAGAAAATTCGTGAATTACTTTGTTAATTCCTCAGTAAATTGTTCGAACATTAATTAGTGAATTCCCTGTAAATTAATCCATAAAGTCTAAGTAAGTTATCAATAAATTCTTAGTAACTTGCTCAGTAAATTCTCAATAAATCACTTAGTAATTTCCAGATAAATTACCCAGGGAAGAACTTAACAATTTATCAGTAAATTTCTTAGTCAATTCGCAGTAAATTCTCAATAAATTACTCAGTAAATTATCGGTAGATTCTTAGTAAATTACTCAGTAAATTCTCATTAAATTACTCAGTAAAATTCTCATAAAATTATTCAGTAAATTCTTAGAAAATCATTAGAAATTTTTTTGTGAATTACTCAGTAAATTATGAGTAAATTACTCTGCAAATTCATAGAAAATTTTGTATAAATTCTTGGTAAATTAGTCAGTAAATTCATAGGAATATTTAAAAAAAATTACTCAGCAAATTACTCTGTAAATTCTCAATAAACTATTCGTTAAATTATCAATAAATTCTCTATAAATTGCTCAGTTAATTATCGGTGACTTACTCAATAAATTCAAAGTAAATTACTCTGAAATTTTTTCAATAAATTCACAGTAAATTCTCAGCAAATTACTCAGTAAATTATCATTAAAGTTATAGTAAATTCGTGGTAAATAACTCGGCAAATTCTCAGTAAATTGCTTCGTAAATGGTTGGTAACTTCATAGAAAATTACTCAACAAATTCTCAGTAAACTCTTAGTAATTTACTGGGTAAATTCTAAATAAATTACTAAGTGAATTCATAGTAAATTATTCGGTGAATTACTCACTAAATTTATCTGTAAATTACTAAGTAAATTCCTAGTAAATTATATATAAATTCTCTGTAAATTACTCAGTTAATTATCGATAAGTTCTCAAAAAATTCTGAGTCAATTACTTAGTAAATTACTCAGTAAATTATGATAAAATTACTCTGTAAATTCCAAGAAAATAACGCAGCAAAATTATCTGTAAATTCTTAGTAAATTATTTAATAAATTCTAAATAAATTACTGAGTAAATTCTCAATAAATTACTCCTTAAATTCTCAGTAAATTAATGAGTGAATTATTTAGTAATTTATCAGTAAATTACTCGATAAATTCTCTGTAAATTACTCAGTAAATTATTGGTAAATTCTCTGTTAATTACTCAGTAAATTACTTAGTAAATTCTCACTAAATTACTCAGGAAATTTCTCAGTAAATTACACGTAAAATTCTCTATAAATTATTCAGCAAATTCTTAGTAATTTATCAAAAAATTCGGAGTAAATTCACAAAAAATTACAAGAATTTTTTTTGTGAATTAATCAGTAAATTATGAGTAAATTACTCAATAAATTCTCAGAAAATTCTATATAAATTCTTGGTAAATTCAAAGTAATTTCTTAGTAAATTATTCAGCAAATTACGCCATAAATTCGTGGTAAATTCCCATTAAATTACTCGTTAAGTTTTCAATAAATTCTCTATGAATTACTTTGTAAATTATCTGTAAATTTCCAGTAAATTATTTAATAAATTGTAAATAAATTACTCAGAAAATTTTCAATAAATTCTAAGAAAATTCTATATAAATTCTTGGTAAATTACTCATAAAATTATCAAGAAAAGAAAATTCGTGAATTACTTTGTTAATTCTCAGTAAATTGTTCGAACATTAATTAGTGAATTCCCTGTAAATTAATCCATAAAGTCTAAGTAAGTTATCAATAAATTCTTAGTAACTTGCTCAGTAAATTCTCAATAAATCACTTAGTAATTTCCAGATAAATTACCCAGGGAAGAACTTAACAATTTATCAGTAAATTTCTTAGTCAATTCGCAGTAAATTCTCAATAAATTACTCAGTAAATTATCGGTAGATTCTTAGTAAATTACTCAGTAAATTCTCATTAAATTACTCAGTAAAATTCTCATAAAATTATTCAGTAAATTCTTAGAAAATCATTAGAAATTTTTTTGTGAATTACTCAGTAAATTATGAGTAAATTACTCTGCAAATTCATAGAAAATTTTGTATAAATTCTTGGTAAATTAGTCAGTAAATTCATAGGAATATTTAAAAAAAATTACTCAGCAAATTACTCTGTAAATTCTCAATAAACTATTCGTTAAATTATCAATAAATTCTCTATAAATTGCTCAGTTAATTATCGGTGACTTACTCAATAAATTCAAAGTAAATTACTCTGAAATTTTTTCAATAAATTCACAGTAAATTCTCAGCAAATTACTCAGTAAATTATCATTAAAGTTATAGTAAATTCGTGGTAAATAACTCGGCAAATTCTCAGTAAATTGCTTCGTAAATGGTTGGTAACTTCATAGAAAATTACTCAACAAATTCTCAGTAAACTCTTAGTAATTTACTGGGTAAATTCTAAATAAATTACTAAGTGAATTCATAGTAAATTATTCGGTGAATTACTCACTAAATTTATCTGTAAATTACTAAGTAAATTCCTAGTAAATTATATATAAATTCTCTGTAAATTACTCAGTTAATTATCGATAAGTTCTCAAAAAATTTTGAGTCAATTACTTAGTAAATTACTCAGTAAATTATGATAAAATTACTCTGTAAATTCCAAGAAAATAACGCAGCAAAATTATCTGTAAATTCTTAGTAAATTATTTAATAAATTCTAAATAAATTACTGAGTAAATTCTCAATAAATTACTCCTTAAATTCTCAGTAAATTAATGAGTGAATTATTTAGTAATTTATCAGTAAATTACTCGATAAATTCTCTGTAAATTACTCAGTAAATTATTGGTAAATTCTCTGTTAATTACTCAGTAAATTACTTAGTAAATTCTCACTAAATTACTCAGGAAATTTCTCAGTAAATTACACGTAAAATTCTCTATAAATTATTCAGCAAATTCTTAGTAATTTATCAAAAAATTCGGAGTAAATTCACAAAAAATTACAAGAATTTTTTTTGTGAATTAATCAGTAAATTATGAGTAAATTACTCAATAAATTCTCAGAAAATTCTATATAAATTCTTGGTAAATTCAAAGTAATTTCTTAGTAAATTATTCAGCAAATTACGCCATAAATTCGTGGTAAATTCCCATTAAATTACTCGTTAAGTTTTCAATAAATTCTCTATGAATTACTTTGTAAATTATCTGTAAATTTCCAGTAAATTATTTAATAAATTGTAAATAAATTACTCAGAAAATTTTCAATAAATTCTAAGAAAATTCTATATAAATTCTTGGTAAATTACTCATAAAATTATCAAGAAAAGAAAATTCGTGAATTACTTTGTTAATTCTCAGTAAATTGTTCGAACATTAATTAGTGAATTCCCTGTAAATTAATCCATAAAGTCTAAGTAAGTTATCAATAAATTCTTAGTAACTTGCTCAGTAAATTCTCAATAAATCACTTAGTAATTTCCAGATAAATTACCCAGGGAAGAACTTAACAATTTATCAGTAAATTTCTTAGTCAATTCGCAGTAAATTCTCAATAAATTACTCAGTAAATTATCGGTAGATTCTTAGTAAATTACTCAGTAAATTCTCATTAAATTACTCAGTAAAATTCTCATAAAATTATTCAGTAAATTCTTAGAAAATCATTAGAAATTTTTTTGTGAATTACTCAGTAAATTATGAGTAAATTACTCTGCAAATTCATAGAAAATTTTGTATAAATTCTTGGTAAATTAGTCAGTAAATTCATAGGAATATTTAAAAAAAATTACTCAGCAAATTACTCTGTAAATTCTCAATAAACTATTCGTTAAATTATCAATAAATTCTCTATAAATTGCTCAGTTAATTATCGGTGACTTACTCAATAAATTCAAAGTAAATTACTCTGAAATTTTTTCAATAAATTCACAGTAAATTCTCAGCAAATTACTCAGTAAATTATCATTAAAGTTATAGTAAATTCGTGGTAAATAACTCGGCAAATTCTCAGTAAATTGCTTCGTAAATGGTTGGTAACTTCATAGAAAATTACTCAACAAATTCTCAGTAAACTCTTAGTAATTTACTGGGTAAATTCTAAATAAATTACTAAGTGAATTCATAGTAAATTATTCGGTGAATTACTCACTAAATTTATCTGTAAATTACTAAGTAAATTCCTAGTAAATTATATATAAATTCTCTGTAAATTACTCAGTTAATTATCGATAAGTTCTCAAAAAATTTTGAGTCAATTACTTAGTAAATTACTCAGTAAATTATGATAAAATTACTCTGTAAATTCCAAGAAAATAACGCAGCAAAATTATCTGTAAATTCTTAGTAAATTATTTAATAAATTCTAAATAAATTACTGAGTAAATTCTCAATAAATTACTCCTTAAATTCTCAGTAAATTAATGAGTGAATTATTTAGTAATTTATCAGTAAATTACTCGATAAATTCTCTGTAAATTACTCAGTAAATTATTGGTAAATTCTCTGTTAATTACTCAGTAAATTACTTAGTAAATTCTCACTAAATTACTCAGGAAATTTCTCAGTAAATTACACGTAAAATTCTCTATAAATTATTCAGCAAATTCTTAGTAATTTATCAAAAAATTCGGAGTAAATTCACAAAAAATTACAAGAATTTTTTTTGTGAATTAATCAGTAAATTATGAGTAAATTACTCAATAAATTCTCAGAAAATTCTATATAAATTCTTGGTAAATTCAAAGTAATTTCTTAGTAAATTATTCAGCAAATTACGCCATAAATTCGTGGTAAATTCCCATTAAATTACTCGTTAAGTTTTCAATAAATTCTCTATGAATTACTTTGTAAATTATCTGTAAATTTCCAGTAAATTATTTAATAAATTGTAAATAAATTACTCAGAAAATTTTCAATAAATTCTAAGAAAATTCTATATAAATTCTTGGTAAATTACTCATAAAATTATCAAGAAAAGAAAATTCGTGAATTACTTTGTTAATTCTCAGTAAATTGTTCGAACATTAATTAGTGAATTCCCTGTAAATTAATCCATAAAGTCTAAGTAAGTTATCAATAAATTCTTAGTAACTTGCTCAGTAAATTCTCAATAAATCACTTAGTAATTTCCAGATAAATTACCCAGGGAAGAACTTAACAATTTATCAGTAAATTTCTTAGTCAATTCGCAGTAAATTCTCAATAAATTACTCAGTAAATTATCGGTAGATTCTTAGTAAATTACTCAGTAAATTCTCATTAAATTACTCAGTAAAATTCTCATAAAATTATTCAGTAAATTCTTAGAAAATCATTAGAAATTTTTTTGTGAATTACTCAGTAAATTATGAGTAAATTACTCTGCAAATTCATAGAAAATTTTGTATAAATTCTTGGTAAATTAGTCAGTAAATTCATAGGAATATTTAAAAAAAATTACTCAGCAAATTACTCTGTAAATTCTCAATAAACTATTCGTTAAATTATCAATAAATTCTCTATAAATTGCTCAGTTAATTATCGGTGACTTACTCAATAAATTCAAAGTAAATTACTCTGAAATTTTTTCAATAAATTCACAGTAAATTCTCAGCAAATTACTCAGTAAATTATCATTAAAGTTATAGTAAATTCGTGGTAAATAACTCGGCAAATTCTCAGTAAATTGCTTCGTAAATGGTTGGTAACTTCATAGAAAATTACTCAACAAATTCTCAGTAAACTCTTAGTAATTTACTGGGTAAATTCTAAATAAATTACTAAGTGAATTCATAGTAAATTATTCGGTGAATTACTCACTAAATTTATCTGTAAATTACTAAGTAAATTCCTAGTAAATTATATATAAATTCTCTGTAAATTACTCAGTTAATTATCGATAAGTTCTCAAAAAATTTTGAGTCAATTACTTAGTAAATTACTCAGTAAATTATGATAAAATTACTCTGTAAATTCCAAGAAAATAACGCAGCAAAATTATCTGTAAATTCTTAGTAAATTATTTAATAAATTCTAAATAAATTACTGAGTAAATTCTCAATAAATTACTCCTTAAATTCTCAGTAAATTAATGAGTGAATTATTTAGTAATTTATCAGTAAATTACTCGATAAATTCTCTGTAAATTACTCAGTAAATTATTGGTAAATTCTCTGTTAATTACTCAGTAAATTACTTAGTAAATTCTCACTAAATTACTCAGGAAATTTCTCAGTAAATTACACGTAAAATTCTCTATAAATTATTCAGCAAATTCTTAGTAATTTATCAAAAAATTCGGAGTAAATTCACAAAAAATTACAAGAATTTTTTTTGTGAATTAATCAGTAAATTATGAGTAAATTACTCAATAAATTCTCAGAAAATTCTATATAAATTCTTGGTAAATTCAAAGTAATTTCTTAGTAAATTATTTAGCAAATTACGCCATAAATTCGTGGTAAATTCCCATTAAATTACTCGTTAAGTTTTCAATAAATTCTCTATGAATTACTTTGTAAATTATCTGTAAATTTCCAGTAAATTATTTAATAAATTGTAAATAAATTACTCAGAAAATTTTCAATAAATTCTAAGAAAATTCTATATAAATTCTTGGTAAATTACTCATAAAATTATCAAGAAAAGAAAATTCGTGAATTACTTTGTTAATTCTCAGTAAATTGTTCGAACATTAATTAGTGAATTCCCTGTAAATTAATCCATAAAGTCTAAGTAAGTTATCAATAAATTCTTAGTAACTTGCTCAGTAAATTCTCAATAAATCACTTAGTAATTTCCAGATAAATTACCCAGGGAAGAACTTAACAATTTATCAGTAAATTTCTTAGTCAATTCGCAGTAAATTCTCAATAAATTACTCAGTAAATTATCGGTAGATTCTTAGTAAATTACTCAGTAAATTCTCATTAAATTACTCAGTAAAATTCTCATAAAATTATTCAGTAAATTCTTAGAAAATCATTAGAAATTTTTTTGTGAATTACTCAGTAAATTATGAGTAAATTACTCTGCAAATTCATAGAAAATTTTGTATAAATTCTTGGTAAATTAGTCAGTAAATTCATAGGAATATTTAAAAAAAATTACTCAGCAAATTACTCTGTAAATTCTCAATAAACTATTCGTTAAATTATCAATAAATTCTCTATAAATTGCTCAGTTAATTATCGGTGACTTACTCAATAAATTCAAAGTAAATTACTCTGAAATTTTTTCAATAAATTCACAGTAAATTCTCAGCAAATTACTCAGTAAATTATCATTAAAGTTATAGTAAATTCGTGGTAAATAACTCGGCAAATTCTCAGTAAATTGCTTCGTAAATGGTTGGTAACTTCATAGAAAATTACTCAACAAATTCTCAGTAAACTCTTAGTAATTTACTGGGTAAATTCTAAATAAATTACTAAGTGAATTCATAGTAAATTATTCGGTGAATTACTCACTAAATTTATCTGTAAATTACTAAGTAAATTCCTAGTAAATTATATATAAATTCTCTGTAAATTACTCAGTTAATTATCGATAAGTTCTCAAAAAATTTTGAGTCAATTACTTAGTAAATTACTCAGTAAATTATGATAAAATTACTCTGTAAATTCCAAGAAAATAACGCAGCAAAATTATCTGTAAATTCTTAGTAAATTATTTAATAAATTCTAAATAAATTACTGAGTAAATTCTCAATAAATTACTCCTTAAATTCTCAGTAAATTAATGAGTGAATTATTTAGTAATTTATCAGTAAATTACTCGATAAATTCTCTGTAAATTACTCAGTAAATTATTGGTAAATTCTCTGTTAATTACTCAGTAAATTACTTAGTAAATTCTCACTAAATTACTCAGGAAATTTCTCAGTAAATTACACGTAAAATTCTCTATAAATTATTCAGCAAATTCTTAGTAATTTATCAAAAAATTCGGAGTAAATTCACAAAAAATTACAAGAATTTTTTTTGTGAATTAATCAGTAAATTATGAGTAAATTACTCAATAAATTCTCAGAAAATTCTATATAAATTCTTGGTAAATTCAAAGTAATTTCTTAGTAAATTATTCAGCAAATTACGCCATAAATTCGTGGTAAATTCCCATTAAATTACTCGTTAAGTTTTCAATAAATTCTCTATGAATTACTTTGTAAATTATCTGTAAATTTCCAGTAAATTATTTAATAAATTGTAAATAAATTACTCAGAAAATTTTCAATAAATTCTAAGAAAATTCTATATAAATTCTTGGTAAATTACTCATAAAATTATCAAGAAAAGAAAATTCGTGAATTACTTTGTTAATTCTCAGTAAATTGTTCGAACATTAATTAGTGAATTCCCTGTAAATTAATCCATAAAGTCTAAGTAAGTTATCAATAAATTCTTAGTAACTTGCTCAGTAAATTCTCAATAAATCACTTAGTAATTTCCAGATAAATTACCCAGGGAAGAACTTAACAATTTATCAGTAAATTTCTTAGTCAATTCGCAGTAAATTCTCAATAAATTACTCAGTAAATTATCGGTAGATTCTTAGTAAATTACTCAGTAAATTCTCATTAAATTACTCAGTAAAATTCTCATAAAATTATTCAGTAAATTCTTAGAAAATCATTAGAAATTTTTTTGTGAATTACTCAGTAAATTATGAGTAAATTACTCTGCAAATTCATAGAAAATTTTGTATAAATTCTTGGTAAATTAGTCAGTAAATTCATAGGAATATTTAAAAAAAATTACTCAGCAAATTACTCTGTAAATTCTCAATAAACTATTCGTTAAATTATCAATAAATTCTCTATAAATTGCTCAGTTAATTATCGGTGACTTACTCAATAAATTCAAAGTAAATTACTCTGAAATTTTTTCAATAAATTCACAGTAAATTCTCAGCAAATTACTCAGTAAATTATCATTAAAGTTATAGTAAATTCGTGGTAAATAACTCGGCAAATTCTCAGTAAATTGCTTCGTAAATGGTTGGTAACTTCATAGAAAATTACTCAACAAATTCTCAGTAAACTCTTAGTAATTTACTGGGTAAATTCTAAATAAATTACTAAGTGAATTCATAGTAAATTATTCGGTGAATTACTCACTAAATTTATCTGTAAATTACTAAGTAAATTCCTAGTAAATTATATATAAATTCTCTGTAAATTACTCAGTTAATTATCGATAAGTTCTCAAAAAATTTTGAGTCAATTACTTAGTAAATTACTCAGTAAATTATGATAAAATTACTCTGTAAATTCCAAGAAAATAACGCAGCAAAATTATCTGTAAATTCTTAGTAAATTATTTAATAAATTCTAAATAAATTACTGAGTAAATTCTCAATAAATTACTCCTTAAATTCTCAGTAAATTAATGAGTGAATTATTTAGTAATTTATCAGTAAATTACTCGATAAATTCTCTGTAAATTACTCAGTAAATTATTGGTAAATTCTCTGTTAATTACTCAGTAAATTACTTAGTAAATTCTCACTAAATTACTCAGGAAATTTCTCAGTAAATTACACGTAAAATTCTCTATAAATTATTCAGCAAATTCTTAGTAATTTATCAAAAAATTCGGAGTAAATTCACAAAAAATTACAAGAATTTTTTTTGTGAATTAATCAGTAAATTATGAGTAAATTACTCAATAAATTCTCAGAAAATTCTATATAAATTCTTGGTAAATTCAAAGTAATTTCTTAGTAAATTATTCAGCAAATTACGCCATAAATTCGTGGTAAATTCCCATTAAATTACTCGTTAAGTTTTCAATAAATTCTCTATGAATTACTTTGTAAATTATCTGTAAATTTCCAGTAAATTATTTAATAAATTGTAAATAAATTACTCAGAAAATTTTCAATAAATTCTAAGAAAATTCTATATAAATTCTTGGTAAATTACTCATAAAATTATCAAGAAAAGAAAATTCGTGAATTACTTTGTTAATTCTCAGTAAATTGTTCGAACATTAATTAGTGAATTCCCTGTAAATTCTCAGTAAATTAATCCATAAAGTCTAAGTAAGTTATCAATAAATTCTTAGTAACTTGCTCAGTAAATTCTCAATAAATCACTTAGTAATTTCCAGATAAATTACCCAGGGAAGAACTTAACAATTTATCAGTAAATTTCTTAGTCAATTCGCAGTAAATTCTCAATAAATTACTCAGTAAATTATCGGTAGATTCTTAGTAAATTACTCAGTAAATTCTCATTAAATTACTCAGTAAAATTCTCATAAAATTATTCAGTAAATTCTTAGAAAATCATTAGAAATTTTTTTGTGAATTACTCAGTAAATTATGAGTAAATTACTCTGCAAATTCATAGAAAATTTTGTATAAATTCTTGGTAAATTAGTCAGTAAATTCATAGGAATATTTAAAAAAAATTACTCAGCAAATTACTCTGTAAATTCTCAATAAACTATTCGTTAAATTATCAATAAATTCTCTATAAATTGCTCAGTTAATTATCGGTGACTTACTCAATAAATTCAAAGTAAATTACTCTGGAATTTTTTCAATAAATTCACAGTAAATTCTCAGCAAATTACTCAGTAAATTATCATTAAAGTTATAGTAAATTCGTGGTAAATAACTCGGCAAATTCTCAGTAAATTGCTTCGTAAATGGTTGGTAACTTCATAGAAAATTACTCAACAAATTCTCAGTAAACTCTTAGTAATTTACTGGGTAAATTCTAAATAAATTACTAAGTGAATTCATAGTAAATTATTCGGTGAATTACTCACTAAATTTATCTGTAAATTACTAAGTAAATTCCTAGTAAATTATATATAAATTCTCTGTAAATTACTCAGTTAATTATCGATAAGTTCTCAAAAAATTTTGAGTCAATTACTTAGTAAATTACTCAGTAAATTATGATAAAATTACTCTGTAAATTCCAAGAAAATAACGCAGCAAAATTATCTGTAAATTCTTAGTAAATTATTTAATAAATTCTAAATAAATTACTGAGTAAATTCTCAATAAATTACTCCTTAAATTCTCAGTAAATTAATGAGTGAATTATTTAGTAATTTATCAGTAAATTACTCGATAAATTCTCTGTAAATTACTCAGTAAATTATTGGTAAATTCTCTGTTAATTACTCAGTAAATTACTTAGTAAATTCTCACTAAATTACTCAGGAAATTTCTCAGTAAATTACACGTAAAATTCTCTATAAATTATTCAGCAAATTCTTAGTAATTTATCAAAAAATTCGGAGTAAATTCACAAAAAATTACAAGAATTTTTTTTGTGAATTAATCAGTAAATTATGAGTAAATTACTCAATAAATTCTCAGAAAATTCTATATAAATTCTTGGTAAATTCAAAGTAATTTCTTAGTAAATTATTCAGCAAATTACGCCATAAATTCGTGGTAAATTCCCATTAAATTACTCGTTAAGTTTTCAATAAATTCTCTATGAATTACTTTGTAAATTATCTGTAAATTTCCAGTAAATTATTTAATAAATTGTAAATAAATTACTCAGAAAATTTTCAATAAATTCTAAGAAAATTCTATATAAATTCTTGGTAAATTACTCATAAAATTATCAAGAAAAGAAAATTCGTGAATTACTTTGTTAATTCTCAGTAAATTGTTCGAACATTAATTAGTGAATTCCCTGTAAATTAATCCATAAAGTCTAAGTAAGTTATCAATAAATTCTTAGTAACTTGCTCAGTAAATTCTCAATAAATCACTTAGTAATTTCCAGATAAATTACCCAGGGAAGAACTTAACAATTTATCAGTAAATTTCTTAGTCAATTCGCAGTAAATTCTCAATAAATTACTCAGTAAATTATCGGTAGATTCTTAGTAAATTACTCAGTAAATTCTCATTAAATTACTCAGTAAAATTCTCATAAAATTATTCAGTAAATTCTTAGAAAATCATTAGAAATTTTTTTGTGAATTACTCAGTAAATTATGAGTAAATTACTCTGCAAATTCATAGAAAATTTTGTATAAATTCTTGGTAAATTAGTCAGTAAATTCATAGGAATATTTAAAAAAAATTACTCAGCAAATTACTCTGTAAATTCTCAATAAACTATTCGTTAAATTATCAATAAATTCTCTATAAATTGCTCAGTTAATTATCGGTGACTTACTCAATAAATTCAAAGTAAATTACTCTGAAATTTTTTCAATAAATTCACAGTAAATTCTCAGCAAATTACTCAGTAAATTATCATTAAAGTTATAGTAAATTCGTGGTAAATAACTCGGCAAATTCTCAGTAAATTGCTTCGTAAATGGTTGGTAACTTCATAGAAAATTACTCAACAAATTCTCAGTAAACTCTTAGTAATTTACTGGGTAAATTCTAAATAAATTACTAAGTGAATTCATAGTAAATTATTCGGTGAATTACTCACTAAATTTATCTGTAAATTACTAAGTAAATTCCTAGTAAATTATATATAAATTCTCTGTAAATTACTCAGTTAATTATCGATAAGTTCTCAAAAAATTTTGAGTCAATTACTTAGTAAATTACTCAGTAAATTATGATAAAATTACTCTGTAAATTCCAAGAAAATAACGCAGCAAAATTATCTGTAAATTCTTAGTAAATTATTTAATAAATTCTAAATAAATTACTGAGTAAATTCTCAATAAATTACTCCTTAAATTCTCAGTAAATTAATGAGTGAATTATTTAGTAATTTATCAGTAAATTACTCGATAAATTCTCTGTAAATTACTCAGTAAATTATTGGTAAATTCTCTGTTAATTACTCAGTAAATTACTTAGTAAATTCTCACTAAATTACTCAGGAAATTTCTCAGTAAATTACACGTAAAATTCTCTATAAATTATTCAGCAAATTCTTAGTAATTTATCAAAAAATTCGGAGTAAATTCACAAAAAATTACAAGAATTTTTTTTGTGAATTAATCAGTAAATTATGAGTAAATTACTCAATAAATTCTCAGAAAATTCTATATAAATTCTTGGTAAATTCAAAGTAATTTCTTAGTAAATTATTCAGCAAATTACGCCATAAATTCGTGGTAAATTCCCATTAAATTACTCGTTAAGTTTTCAATAAATTCTCTATGAATTACTTTGTAAATTATCTGTAAATTTCCAGTAAATTATTTAATAAATTGTAAATAAATTACTCAGAAAATTTTCAATAAATTCTAAGAAAATTCTATATAAATTCTTGGTAAATTACTCATAAAATTATCAAGAAAAGAAAATTCGTGAATTACTTTGTTAATTCTCAGTAAATTGTTCGAACATTAATTAGTGAATTCCCTGTAAATTAATCCATAAAGTCTAAGTAAGTTATCAATAAATTCTTAGTAACTTGCTCAGTAAATTCTCAATAAATCACTTAGTAATTTCCAGATAAATTACCCAGGGAAGAACTTAACAATTTATCAGTAAATTTCTTAGTCAATTCGCAGTAAATTCTCAATAAATTACTCAGTAAATTATCGGTAGATTCTTAGTAAATTACTCAGTAAATTCTCATTAAATTACTCAGTAAAATTCTCATAAAATTATTCAGTAAATTCTTAGAAAATCATTAGAAATTTTTTTGTGAATTACTCAGTAAATTATGAGTAAATTACTCTGCAAATTCATAGAAAATTTTGTATAAATTCTTGGTAAATTAGTCAGTAAATTCATAGGAATATTTAAAAAAAATTACTCAGCAAATTACTCTGTAAATTCTCAATAAACTATTCGTTAAATTATCAATAAATTCTCTATAAATTGCTCAGTTAATTATCGGTGACTTACTCAATAAATTCAAAGTAAATTACTCTGAAATTTTTTCAATAAATTCACAGTAAATTCTCAGCAAATTACTCAGTAAATTATCATTAAAGTTATAGTAAATTCGTGGTAAATAACTCGGCAAATTCTCAGTAAATTGCTTCGTAAATGGTTGGTAACTTCATAGAAAATTACTCAACAAATTCTCAGTAAACTCTTAGTAATTTACTGGGTAAATTCTAAATAAATTACTAAGTGAATTCATAGTAAATTATTCGGTGAATTACTCACTAAATTTATCTGTAAATTACTAAGTAAATTCCTAGTAAATTATATATAAATTCTCTGTAAATTACTCAGTTAATTATCGATAAGTTCTCAAAAAATTTTGAGTCAATTACTTAGTAAATTACTCAGTAAATTATGATAAAATTACTCTGTAAATTCCAAGAAAATAACGCAGCAAAATTATCTGTAAATTCTTAGTAAATTATTTAATAAATTCTAAATAAATTACTGAGTAAATTCTCAATAAATTACTCCTTAAATTCTCAGTAAATTAATGAGTGAATTATTTAGTAATTTATCAGTAAATTACTCGATAAATTCTCTGTAAATTACTCAGTAAATTATTGGTAAATTCTCTGTTAATTACTCAGTAAATTACTTAGTAAATTCTCACTAAATTACTCAGGAAATTTCTCAGTAAATTACACGTAAAATTCTCTATAAATTATTCAGCAAATTCTTAGTAATTTATCAAAAAATTCGGAGTAAATTCACAAAAAATTACAAGAATTTTTTTTGTGAATTAATCAGTAAATTATGAGTAAATTACTCAATAAATTCTCAGAAAATTCTATATAAATTCTTGGTAAATTCAAAGTAATTTCTTAGTAAATTATTCAGCAAATTACGCCATAAATTCGTGGTAAATTCCCATTAAATTACTCGTTAAGTTTTCAATAAATTCTCTATGAATTACTTTGTAAATTATCTGTAAATTTCCAGTAAATTATTTAATAAATTGTAAATAAATTACTCAGAAAATTTTCAATAAATTCTAAGAAAATTCTATATAAATTCTTGGTAAATTACTCATAAAATTATCAAGAAAAGAAAATTCGTGAATTACTTTGTTAATTCTCAGTAAATTGTTCGAACATTAATTAGTGAATTCCCTGTAAATTCTCAGTAAATTAATCCATAAAGTCTAAGTAAGTTATCAATAAATTCTTAGTAACTTGCTCAGTAAATTCTCAATAAATCACTTAGTAATTTCCAGATAAATTACCCAGGGAAGAACTTAACAATTTATCAGTAAATTTCTTAGTCAATTCGCAGTAAATTCTCAATAAATTACTCAGTAAATTATCGGTAGATTCTTAGTAAATTACTCAGTAAATTCTCATTAAATTACTCAGTAAAATTCTCATAAAATTATTCAGTAAATTCTTAGAAAATCATTAGAAATTTTTTTGTGAATTACTCAGTAAATTATGAGTAAATTACTCTGCAAATTCATAGAAAATTTTGTATAAATTCTTGGTAAATTAGTCAGTAAATTCATAGGAATATTTAAAAAAAATTACTCAGCAAATTACTCTGTAAATTCTCAATAAACTATTCGTTAAATTATCAATAAATTCTCTATAAATTGCTCAGTTAATTATCGGTGACTTACTCAATAAATTCAAAGTAAATTACTCTGAAATTTTTTCAATAAATTCACAGTAAATTCTCAGCAAATTACTCAGTAAATTATCATTAAAGTTATAGTAAATTCGTGGTAAATAACTCGGCAAATTCTCAGTAAATTGCTTCGTAAATGGTTGGTAACTTCATAGAAAATTACTCAACAAATTCTCAGTAAACTCTTAGTAATTTACTGGGTAAATTCTAAATAAATTACTAAGTGAATTCATAGTAAATTATTCGGTGAATTACTCACTAAATTTATCTGTAAATTACTAAGTAAATTCCTAGTAAATTATATATAAATTCTCTGTAAATTACTCAGTTAATTATCGATAAGTTCTCAAAAAATTTTGAGTCAATTACTTAGTAAATTACTCAGTAAATTATGATAAAATTACTCTGTAAATTCCAAGAAAATAACGCAGCAAAATTATCTGTAAATTCTTAGTAAATTATTTAATAAATTCTAAATAAATTACTGAGTAAATTCTCAATAAATTACTCCTTAAATTCTCAGTAAATTAATGAGTGAATTATTTAGTAATTTATCAGTAAATTACTCGATAAATTCTCTGTAAATTACTCAGTAAATTATTGGTAAATTCTCTGTTAATTACTCAGTAAATTACTTAGTAAATTCTCACTAAATTACTCAGGAAATTTCTCAGTAAATTACACGTAAAATTCTCTATAAATTATTCAGCAAATTCTTAGTAATTTATCAAAAAATTCGGAGTAAATTCACAAAAAATTACAAGAATTTTTTTTGTGAATTAATCAGTAAATTATGAGTAAATTACTCAATAAATTCTCAGAAAATTCTATATAAATTCTTGGTAAATTCAAAGTAATTTCTTAGTAAATTATTCAGCAAATTACGCCATAAATTCGTGGTAAATTCCCATTAAATTACTCGTTAAGTTTTCAATAAATTCTCTATGAATTACTTTGTAAATTATCTGTAAATTTCCAGTAAATTATTTAATAAATTGTAAATAAATTACTCAGAAAATTTTCAATAAATTCTAAGAAAATTCTATATAAATTCTTGGTAAATTACTCATAAAATTATCAAGAAAAGAAAATTCGTGAATTACTTTGTTAATTCTCAGTAAATTGTTCGAACATTAATTAGTGAATTCCCTGTAAATTCTCAGTAAATTAATCCATAAAGTCTAAGTAAGTTATCAATAAATTCTTAGTAACTTGCTCAGTAAATTCTCAATAAATCACTTAGTAATTTCCAGATAAATTACCCAGGGAAGAACTTAACAATTTATCAGTAAATTTCTTAGTCAATTCGCAGTAAATTCTCAATAAATTACTCAGTAAATTATCGGTAGATTCTTAGTAAATTACTCAGTAAATTCTCATTAAATTACTCAGTAAAATTCTCATAAAATTATTCAGTAAATTCTTAGAAAATCATTAGAAATTTTTTTGTGAATTACTCAGTAAATTATGAGTAAATTACTCTGCAAATTCATAGAAAATTTTGTATAAATTCTTGGTAAATTAGTCAGTAAATTCATAGGAATATTTAAAAAAAATTACTCAGCAAATTACTCTGTAAATTCTCAATAAACTATTCGTTAAATTATCAATAAATTCTCTATAAATTGCTCAGTTAATTATCGGTGACTTACTCAATAAATTCAAAGTAAATTACTCTGAAATTTTTTCAATAAATTCACAGTAAATTCTCAGCAAATTACTCAGTAAATTATCATTAAAGTTATAGTAAATTCGTGGTAAATAACTCGGCAAATTCTCAGTAAATTGCTTCGTAAATGGTTGGTAACTTCATAGAAAATTACTCAACAAATTCTCAGTAAACTCTTAGTAATTTACTGGGTAAATTCTAAATAAATTACTAAGTGAATTCATAGTAAATTATTCGGTGAATTACTCACTAAATTTATCTGTAAATTACTAAGTAAATTCCTAGTAAATTATATATAAATTCTCTGTAAATTACTCAGTTAATTATCGATAAGTTCTCAAAAAATTTTGAGTCAATTACTTAGTAAATTACTCAGTAAATTATGATAAAATTACTCTGTAAATTCCAAGAAAATAACGCAGCAAAATTATCTGTAAATTCTTAGTAAATTATTTAATAAATTCTAAATAAATTACTGAGTAAATTCTCAATAAATTACTCCTTAAATTCTCAGTAAATTAATGAGTGAATTATTTAGTAATTTATCAGTAAATTACTCGATAAATTCTCTGTAAATTACTCAGTAAATTATTGGTAAATTCTCTGTTAATTACTCAGTAAATTACTTAGTAAATTCTCACTAAATTACTCAGGAAATTTCTCAGTAAATTACACGTAAAATTCTCTATAAATTATTCAGCAAATTCTTAGTAATTTATCAAAAAATTCGGAGTAAATTCACAAAAAATTACAAGAATTTTTTTTGTGAATTAATCAGTAAATTATGAGTAAATTACTCAATAAATTCTCAGAAAATTCTATATAAATTCTTGGTAAATTCAAAGTAATTTCTTAGTAAATTATTCAGCAAATTACGCCATAAATTCGTGGTAAATTCCCATTAAATTACTCGTTAAGTTTTCAATAAATTCTCTATGAATTACTTTGTAAATTATCTGTAAATTTCCAGTAAATTATTTAATAAATTGTAAATAAATTACTCAGAAAATTTTCAATAAATTCTAAGAAAATTCTATATAAATTCTTGGTAAATTACTCATAAAATTATCAAGAAAAGAAAATTCGTGAATTACTTTGTTAATTCTCAGTAAATTGTTCGAACATTAATTAGTGAATTCCCTGTAAATTCTCAGTAAATTAATCCATAAAGTCTAAGTAAGTTATCAATAAATTCTTAGTAACTTGCTCAGTAAATTCTCAATAAATCACTTAGTAATTTCCAGATAAATTACCCAGGGAAGAACTTAACAATTTATCAGTAAATTTCTTAGTCAATTCGCAGTAAATTCTCAATAAATTACTCAGTAAATTATCGGTAGATTCTTAGTAAATTACTCAGTAAATTCTCATTAAATTACTCAGTAAAATTCTCATAAAATTATTCAGTAAATTCTTAGAAAATCATTAGAAATTTTTTTGTGAATTACTCAGTAAATTATGAGTAAATTACTCTGCAAATTCATAGAAAATTTTGTATAAATTCTTGGTAAATTAGTCAGTAAATTCATAGGAATATTTAAAAAAAATTACTCAGCAAATTACTCTGTAAATTCTCAATAAACTATTCGTTAAATTATCAATAAATTCTCTATAAATTGCTCAGTTAATTATCGGTGACTTACTCAATAAATTCAAAGTAAATTACTCTGAAATTTTTTCAATAAATTCACAGTAAATTCTCAGCAAATTACTCAGTAAATTATCATTAAAGTTATAGTAAATTCGTGGTAAATAACTCGGCAAATTCTCAGTAAATTGCTTCGTAAATGGTTGGTAACTTCATAGAAAATTACTCAACAAATTCTCAGTAAACTCTTAGTAATTTACTGGGTAAATTCTAAATAAATTACTAAGTGAATTCATAGTAAATTATTCGGTGAATTACTCACTAAATTTATCTGTAAATTACTAAGTAAATTCCTAGTAAATTATATATAAATTCTCTGTAAATTACTCAGTTAATTATCGATAAGTTCTCAAAAAATTTTGAGTCAATTACTTAGTAAATTACTCAGTAAATTATGATAAAATTACTCTGTAAATTCCAAGAAAATAACGCAGCAAAATTATCTGTAAATTCTTAGTAAATTATTTAATAAATTCTAAATAAATTACTGAGTAAATTCTCAATAAATTACTCCTTAAATTCTCAGTAAATTAATGAGTGAATTATTTAGTAATTTATCAGTAAATTACTCGATAAATTCTCTGTAAATTACTCAGTAAATTATTGGTAAATTCTCTGTTAATTACTCAGTAAATTACTTAGTAAATTCTCACTAAATTACTCAGGAAATTTCTCAGTAAATTACACGTAAAATTCTCTATAAATTATTCAGCAAATTCTTAGTAATTTATCAAAAAATTCGGAGTAAATTCACAAAAAATTACAAGAATTTTTTTTGTGAATTAATCAGTAAATTATGAGTAAATTACTCAATAAATTCTCAGAAAATTCTATATAAATTCTTGGTAAATTCAAAGTAATTTCTTAGTAAATTATTCAGCAAATTACGCCATAAATTCGTGGTAAATTCCCATTAAATTACTCGTTAAGTTTTCAATAAATTCTCTATGAATTACTTTGTAAATTATCTGTAAATTTCCAGTAAATTATTTAATAAATTGTAAATAAATTACTCAGAAAATTTTCAATAAATTCTAAGAAAATTCTATATAAATTCTTGGTAAATTACTCATAAAATTATCAAGAAAAGAAAATTCGTGAATTACTTTGTTAATTCTCAGTAAATTGTTCGAACATTAATTAGTGAATTCCCTGTAAATTCTCAGTAAATTAATCCATAAAGTCTAAGTAAGTTATCAATAAATTCTTAGTAACTTGCTCAGTAAATTCTCAATAAATCACTTAGTAATTTCCAGATAAATTACCCAGGGAAGAACTTAACAATTTATCAGTAAATTTCTTAGTCAATTCGCAGTAAATTCTCAATAAATTACTCAGTAAATTATCGGTAGATTCTTAGTAAATTACTCAGTAAATTCTCATTAAATTACTCAGTAAAATTCTCATAAAATTATTCAGTAAATTCTTAGAAAATCATTAGAAATTTTTTTGTGAATTACTCAGTAAATTATGAGTAAATTACTCTGCAAATTCATAGAAAATTTTGTATAAATTCTTGGTAAATTAGTCAGTAAATTCATAGGAATATTTAAAAAAAATTACTCAGCAAATTACTCTGTAAATTCTCAATAAACTATTCGTTAAATTATCAATAAATTCTCTATAAATTGCTCAGTTAATTATCGGTGACTTACTCAATAAATTCAAAGTAAATTACTCTGAAATTTTTTCAATAAATTCACAGTAAATTCTCAGCAAATTACTCAGTAAATTATCATTAAAGTTATAGTAAATTCGTGGTAAATAACTCGGCAAATTCTCAGTAAATTGCTTCGTAAATGGTTGGTAACTTCATAGAAAATTACTCAACAAATTCTCAGTAAACTCTTAGTAATTTACTGGGTAAATTCTAAATAAATTACTAAGTGAATTCATAGTAAATTATTCGGTGAATTACTCACTAAATTTATCTGTAAATTACTAAGTAAATTCCTAGTAAATTATATATAAATTCTCTGTAAATTACTCAGTTAATTATCGATAAGTTCTCAAAAAATTTTGAGTCAATTACTTAGTAAATTACTCAGTAAATTATGATAAAATTACTCTGTAAATTCCAAGAAAATAACGCAGCAAAATTATCTGTAAATTCTTAGTAAATTATTTAATAAATTCTAAATAAATTACTGAGTAAATTCTCAATAAATTACTCCTTAAATTCTCAGTAAATTAATGAGTGAATTATTTAGTAATTTATCAGTAAATTACTCGATAAATTCTCTGTAAATTACTCAGTAAATTATTGGTAAATTCTCTGTTAATTACTCAGTAAATTACTTAGTAAATTCTCACTAAATTACTCAGGAAATTTCTCAGTAAATTACACGTAAAATTCTCTATAAATTATTCAGCAAATTCTTAGTAATTTATCAAAAAATTCGGAGTAAATTCACAAAAAATTACAAGAATTTTTTTTGTGAATTAATCAGTAAATTATGAGTAAATTACTCAATAAATTCTCAGAAAATTCTATATAAATTCTTGGTAAATTCAAAGTAATTTCTTAGTAAATTATTCAGCAAATTACGCCATAAATTCGTGGTAAATTCCCATTAAATTACTCGTTAAGTTTTCAATAAATTCTCTATGAATTACTTTGTAAATTATCTGTAAATTTCCAGTAAATTATTTAATAAATTGTAAATAAATTACTCAGAAAATTTTCAATAAATTCTAAGAAAATTCTATATAAATTCTTGGTAAATTACTCATAAAATTATCAAGAAAAGAAAATTCGTGAATTACTTTGTTAATTCTCAGTAAATTGTTCGAACATTAATTAGTGAATTCCCTGTAAATTCTCAGTAAATTAATCCATAAAGTCTAAGTAAGTTATCAATAAATTCTTAGTAACTTGCTCAGTAAATTCTCAATAAATCACTTAGTAATTTCCAGATAAATTACCCAGGGAAGAACTTAACAATTTATCAGTAAATTTCTTAGTCAATTCGCAGTAAATTCTCAATAAATTACTCAGTAAATTATCGGTAGATTCTTAGTAAATTACTCAGTAAATTCTCATTAAATTACTCAGTAAAATTCTCATAAAATTATTCAGTAAATTCTTAGAAAATCATTAGAAATTTTTTTGTGAATTACTCAGTAAATTATGAGTAAATTACTCTGCAAATTCATAGAAAATTTTGTATAAATTCTTGGTAAATTAGTCAGTAAATTCATAGGAATATTTAAAAAAAATTACTCAGCAAATTACTCTGTAAATTCTCAATAAACTATTCGTTAAATTATCAATAAATTCTCTATAAATTGCTCAGTTAATTATCGGTGACTTACTCAATAAATTCAAAGTAAATTACTCTGAAATTTTTTCAATAAATTCACAGTAAATTCTCAGCAAATTACTCAGTAAATTATCATTAAAGTTATAGTAAATTCGTGGTAAATAACTCGGCAAATTCTCAGTAAATTGCTTCGTAAATGGTTGGTAACTTCATAGAAAATTACTCAACAAATTCTCAGTAAACTCTTAGTAATTTACTGGGTAAATTCTAAATAAATTACTAAGTGAATTCATAGTAAATTATTCGGTGAATTACTCACTAAATTTATCTGTAAATTACTAAGTAAATTCCTAGTAAATTATATATAAATTCTCTGTAAATTACTCAGTTAATTATCGATAAGTTCTCAAAAAATTTTGAGTCAATTACTTAGTAAATTACTCAGTAAATTATGATAAAATTACTCTGTAAATTCCAAGAAAATAACGCAGCAAAATTATCTGTAAATTCTTAGTAAATTATTTAATAAATTCTAAATAAATTACTGAGTAAATTCTCAATAAATTACTCCTTAAATTCTCAGTAAATTAATGAGTGAATTATTTAGTAATTTATCAGTAAATTACTCGATAAATTCTCTGTAAATTACTCAGTAAATTATTGGTAAATTCTCTGTTAATTACTCAGTAAATTACTTAGTAAATTCTCACTAAATTACTCAGGAAATTTCTCAGTAAATTACACGTAAAATTCTCTATAAATTATTCAGCAAATTCTTAGTAATTTATCAAAAAATTCGGAGTAAATTCACAAAAAATTACAAGAATTTTTTTTGTGAATTAATCAGTAAATTATGAGTAAATTACTCAATAAATTCTCAGAAAATTCTATATAAATTCTTGGTAAATTCAAAGTAATTTCTTAGTAAATTATTCAGCAAATTACGCCATAAATTCGTGGTAAATTCCCATTAAATTACTCGTTAAGTTTTCAATAAATTCTCTATGAATTACTTTGTAAATTATCTGTAAATTTCCAGTAAATTATTTAATAAATTGTAAATAAATTACTCAGAAAATTTTCAATAAATTCTAAGAAAATTCTATATAAATTCTTGGTAAATTACTCATAAAATTATCAAGAAAAGAAAATTCGTGAATTACTTTGTTAATTCTCAGTAAATTGTTCGAACATTAATTAGTGAATTCCCTGTAAATTCTCAGTAAATTAATCCATAAAGTCTAAGTAAGTTATCAATAAATTCTTAGTAACTTGCTCAGTAAATTCTCAATAAATCACTTAGTAATTTCCAGATAAATTACCCAGGGAAGAACTTAACAATTTATCAGTAAATTTCTTAGTCAATTCGCAGTAAATTCTCAATAAATTACTCAGTAAATTATCGGTAGATTCTTAGTAAATTACTCAGTAAATTCTCATTAAATTACTCAGTAAAATTCTCATAAAATTATTCAGTAAATTCTTAGAAAATCATTAGAAATTTTTTTGTGAATTACTCAGTAAATTATGAGTAAATTACTCTGCAAATTCATAGAAAATTTTGTATAAATTCTTGGTAAATTAGTCAGTAAATTCATAGGAATATTTAAAAAAAATTACTCAGCAAATTACTCTGTAAATTCTCAATAAACTATTCGTTAAATTATCAATAAATTCTCTATAAATTGCTCAGTTAATTATCGGTGACTTACTCAATAAATTCAAAGTAAATTACTCTGAAATTTTTTCAATAAATTCACAGTAAATTCTCAGCAAATTACTCAGTAAATTATCATTAAAGTTATAGTAAATTCGTGGTAAATAACTCGGCAAATTCTCAGTAAATTGCTTCGTAAATGGTTGGTAACTTCATAGAAAATTACTCAACAAATTCTCAGTAAACTCTTAGTAATTTACTGGGTAAATTCTAAATAAATTACTAAGTGAATTCATAGTAAATTATTCGGTGAATTACTCACTAAATTTATCTGTAAATTACTAAGTAAATTCCTAGTAAATTATATATAAATTCTCTGTAAATTACTCAGTTAATTATCGATAAGTTCTCAAAAAATTTTGAGTCAATTACTTAGTAAATTACTCAGTAAATTATGATAAAATTACTCTGTAAATTCCAAGAAAATAACGCAGCAAAATTATCTGTAAATTCTTAGTAAATTATTTAATAAATTCTAAATAAATTACTGAGTAAATTCTCAATAAATTACTCCTTAAATTCTCAGTAAATTAATGAGTGAATTATTTAGTAATTTATCAGTAAATTACTCGATAAATTCTCTGTAAATTACTCAGTAAATTATTGGTAAATTCTCTGTTAATTACTCAGTAAATTACTTAGTAAATTCTCACTAAATTACTCAGGAAATTTCTCAGTAAATTACACGTAAAATTCTCTATAAATTATTCAGCAAATTCTTAGTAATTTATCAAAAAATTCGGAGTAAATTCACAAAAAATTACAAGAATTTTTTTTGTGAATTAATCAGTAAATTATGAGTAAATTACTCAATAAATTCTCAGAAAATTCTATATAAATTCTTGGTAAATTCAAAGTAATTTCTTAGTAAATTATTCAGCAAATTACGCCATAAATTCGTGGTAAATTCCCATTAAATTACTCGTTAAGTTTTCAATAAATTCTCTATGAATTACTTTGTAAATTATCTGTAAATTTCCAGTAAATTATTTAATAAATTGTAAATAAATTACTCAGAAAATTTTCAATAAATTCTAAGAAAATTCTATATAAATTCTTGGTAAATTACTCATAAAATTATCAAGAAAAGAAAATTCGTGAATTACTTTGTTAATTCTCAGTAAATTGTTCGAACATTAATTAGTAAATTCTCAGTAAATTAATCCATAAAGTCTAAGTAAGTTATCAATAAATTCTTAGTAACTTGCTCAGTAAATTCTCAATAAATCACTTAGTAATTTCCAGATAAATTACCCAGGGAAGAACTTAACAATTTATCAGTAAATTTCTTAGTCAATTCGCAGTAAATTCTCAATAAATTACTCAGTAAATTATCGGTAGATTCTTAGTAAATTACTCAGTAAATTCTCATTAAATTACTCAGTAAAATTCTCATAAAATTATTCAGTAAATTCTTAGAAAATCATTAGAAATTTTTTTGTGAATTACTCAGTAAATTATGAGTAAATTACTCTGCAAATTCATAGAAAATTTTGTATAAATTCTTGGTAAATTAGTCAGTAAATTCATAGGAATATTTAAAAAAAATTACTCAGCAAATTACTCTGTAAATTCTCAATAAACTATTCGTTAAATTATCAATAAATTCTCTATAAATTGCTCAGTTAATTATCGGTGACTTACTCAATAAATTCAAAGTAAATTACTCTGAAATTTTTTCAATAAATTCACAGTAAATTCTCAGCAAATTACTCAGTAAATTATCATTAAAGTTATAGTAAATTCGTGGTAAATAACTCGGCAAATTCTCAGTAAATTGCTTCGTAAATGGTTGGTAACTTCATAGAAAATTACTCAACAAATTCTCAGTAAACTCTTAGTAATTTACTGGGTAAATTCTAAATAAATTACTAAGTGAATTCATAGTAAATTATTCGGTGAATTACTCACTAAATTTATCTGTAAATTACTAAGTAAATTCCTAGTAAATTATATATAAATTCTCTGTAAATTACTCAGTTAATTATCGATAAGTTCTCAAAAAATTTTGAGTCAATTACTTAGTAAATTACTCAGTAAATTATGATAAAATTACTCTGTAAATTCCAAGAAAATAACGCAGCAAAATTATCTGTAAATTCTTAGTAAATTATTTAATAAATTCTAAATAAATTACTGAGTAAATTCTCAATAAATTACTCCTTAAATTCTCAGTAAATTAATGAGTGAATTATTTAGTAATTTATCAGTAAATTACTCGATAAATTCTCTGTAAATTACTCAGTAAATTATTGGTAAATTCTCTGTTAATTACTCAGTAAATTACTTAGTAAATTCTCACTAAATTACTCAGGAAATTTCTCAGTAAATTACACGTAAAATTCTCTATAAATTATTCAGCAAATTCTTAGTAATTTATCAAAAAATTCGGAGTAAATTCACAAAAAATTACAAGAATTTTTTTTGTGAATTAATCAGTAAATTATGAGTAAATTACTCAATAAATTCTCAGAAAATTCTATATAAATTCTTGGTAAATTCAAAGTAATTTCTTAGTAAATTATTCAGCAAATTACGCCATAAATTCGTGGTAAATTCCCATTAAATTACTCGTTAAGTTTTCAATAAATTCTCTATGAATTACTTTGTAAATTATCTGTAAATTTCCAGTAAATTATTTAATAAATTGTAAATAAATTACTCAGAAAATTTTCAATAAATTCTAAGAAAATTCTATATAAATTCTTGGTAAATTACTCATAAAATTATCAAGAAAAGAAAATTCGTGAATTACTTTGTTAATTCTCAGTAAATTGTTCGAACATTAATTAGTAAATTCTCAGTAAATTAATCCATAAAGTCTAAGTAAGTTATCAATAAATTCTTAGTAACTTGCTCAGTAAATTCTCAATAAATCACTTAGTAATTTCCAGATAAATTACCCAGGGAAGAACTTAACAATTTATCAGTAAATTTCTTAGTCAATTCGCAGTAAATTCTCAATAAATTACTCAGTAAATTATCGGTAGATTCTTAGTAAATTACTCAGTAAATTCTCATTAAATTACTCAGTAAAATTCTCATAAAATTATTCAGTAAATTCTTAGAAAATCATTAGAAATTTTTTTGTGAATTACTCAGTAAATTATGAGTAAATTACTCTGCAAATTCATAGAAAATTTTGTATAAATTCTTGGTAAATTAGTCAGTAAATTCATAGGAATATTTAAAAAAAATTACTCAGCAAATTACTCTGTAAATTCTCAATAAACTATTCGTTAAATTATCAATAAATTCTCTATAAATTGCTCAGTTAATTATCGGTGACTTACTCAATAAATTCAAAGTAAATTACTCTGAAATTTTTTCAATAAATTCACAGTAAATTCTCAGCAAATTACTCAGTAAATTATCATTAAAGTTATAGTAAATTCGTGGTAAATAACTCGGCAAATTCTCAGTAAATTGCTTCGTAAATGGTTGGTAACTTCATAGAAAATTACTCAACAAATTCTCAGTAAACTCTTAGTAATTTACTGGGTAAATTCTAAATAAATTACTAAGTGAATTCATAGTAAATTATTCGGTGAATTACTCACTAAATTTATCTGTAAATTACTAAGTAAATTCCTAGTAAATTATATATAAATTCTCTGTAAATTACTCAGTTAATTATCGATAAGTTCTCAAAAAATTTTGAGTCAATTACTTAGTAAATTACTCAGTAAATTATGATAAAATTACTCTGTAAATTCCAAGAAAATAACGCAGCAAAATTATCTGTAAATTCTTAGTAAATTATTTAATAAATTCTAAATAAATTACTGAGTAAATTCTCAATAAATTACTCCTTAAATTCTCAGTAAATTAATGAGTGAATTATTTAGTAATTTATCAGTAAATTACTCGATAAATTCTCTGTAAATTACTCAGTAAATTATTGGTAAATTCTCTGTTAATTACTCAGTAAATTACTTAGTAAATTCTCACTAAATTACTCAGGAAATTTCTCAGTAAATTACACGTAAAATTCTCTATAAATTATTCAGCAAATTCTTAGTAATTTATCAAAAAATTCGGAGTAAATTCACAAAAAATTACAAGAATTTTTTTTGTGAATTAATCAGTAAATTATGAGTAAATTACTCAATAAATTCTCAGAAAATTCTATATAAATTCTTGGTAAATTCAAAGTAATTTCTTAGTAAATTATTCAGCAAATTACGCCATAAATTCGTGGTAAATTCCCATTAAATTACTCGTTAAGTTTTCAATAAATTCTCTATGAATTACTTTGTAAATTATCTGTAAATTTCCAGTAAATTATTTAATAAATTGTAAATAAATTACTCAGAAAATTTTCAATAAATTCTAAGAAAATTCTATATAAATTCTTGGTAAATTACTCATAAAATTATCAAGAAAAGAAAATTCGTGAATTACTTTGTTAATTCTCAGTAAATTGTTCGAACATTAATTAGTGAATTCCCTGTAAATTCTCAGTAAATTAATCCATAAAGTCTAAGTAAGTTATCAATAAATTCTTAGTAACTTGCTCAGTAAATTCTCAATAAATCACTTAGTAATTTCCAGATAAATTACCCAGGGAAGAACTTAACAATTTATCAGTAAATTTCTTAGTCAATTCGCAGTAAATTCTCAATAAATTACTCAGTAAATTATCGGTAGATTCTTAGTAAATTACTCAGTAAATTCTCATTAAATTACTCAGTAAAATTCTCATAAAATTATTCAGTAAATTCTTAGAAAATCATTAGAAATTTTTTTGTGAATTACTCAGTAAATTATGAGTAAATTACTCTGCAAATTCATAGAAAATTTTGTATAAATTCTTGGTAAATTAGTCAGTAAATTCATAGGAATATTTAAAAAAAATTACTCAGCAAATTACTCTGTAAATTCTCAATAAACTATTCGTTAAATTATCAATAAATTCTCTATAAATTGCTCAGTTAATTATCGGTGACTTACTCAATAAATTCAAAGTAAATTACTCTGAAATTTTTTCAATAAATTCACAGTAAATTCTCAGCAAATTACTCAGTAAATTATCATTAAAGTTATAGTAAATTCGTGGTAAATAACTCGGCAAATTCTCAGTAAATTGCTTCGTAAATGGTTGGTAACTTCATAGAAAATTACTCAACAAATTCTCAGTAAACTCTTAGTAATTTACTGGGTAAATTCTAAATAAATTACTAAGTGAATTCATAGTAAATTATTCGGTGAATTACTCACTAAATTTATCTGTAAATTACTAAGTAAATTCCTAGTAAATTATATATAAATTCTCTGTAAATTACTCAGTTAATTATCGATAAGTTCTCAAAAAATTTTGAGTCAATTACTTAGTAAATTACTCAGTAAATTATGATAAAATTACTCTGTAAATTCCAAGAAAATAACGCAGCAAAATTATCTGTAAATTCTTAGTAAATTATTTAATAAATTCTAAATAAATTACTGAGTAAATTCTCAATAAATTACTCCTTAAATTCTCAGTAAATTAATGAGTGAATTATTTAGTAATTTATCAGTAAATTACTCGATAAATTCTCTGTAAATTACTCAGTAAATTATTGGTAAATTCTCTGTTAATTACTCAGTAAATTACTTAGTAAATTCTCACTAAATTACTCAGGAAATTTCTCAGTAAATTACACGTAAAATTCTCTATAAATTATTCAGCAAATTCTTAGTAATTTATCAAAAAATTCGGAGTAAATTCACAAAAAATTACAAGAATTTTTTTTGTGAATTAATCAGTAAATTATGAGTAAATTACTCAATAAATTCTCAGAAAATTCTATATAAATTCTTGGTAAATTCAAAGTAATTTCTTAGTAAATTATTCAGCAAATTACGCCATAAATTCGTGGTAAATTCCCATTAAATTACTCGTTAAGTTTTCAATAAATTCTCTATGAATTACTTTGTAAATTATCTGTAAATTTCCAGTAAATTATTTAATAAATTGTAAATAAATTACTCAGAAAATTTTCAATAAATTCTAAGAAAATTCTATATAAATTCTTGGTAAATTACTCATAAAATTATCAAGAAAAGAAAATTCGTGAATTACTTTGTTAATTCTCAGTAAATTGTTCGAACATTAATTAGTGAATTCCCTGTAAATTCTCAGTAAATTAATCCATAAAGTCTAAGTAAGTTATCAATAAATTCTTAGTAACTTGCTCAGTAAATTCTCAATAAATCACTTAGTAATTTCCAGATAAATTACCCAGGGAAGAACTTAACAATTTATCAGTAAATTTCTTAGTCAATTCGCAGTAAATTCTCAATAAATTACTCAGTAAATTATCGGTAGATTCTTAGTAAATTACTCAGTAAATTCTCATTAAATTACTCAGTAAAATTCTCATAAAATTATTCAGTAAATTCTTAGAAAATCATTAGAAATTTTTTTGTGAATTACTCAGTAAATTATGAGTAAATTACTCTGCAAATTCATAGAAAATTTTGTATAAATTCTTGGTAAATTAGTCAGTAAATTCATAGGAATATTTAAAAAAAATTACTCAGCAAATTACTCTGTAAATTCTCAATAAACTATTCGTTAAATTATCAATAAATTCTCTATAAATTGCTCAGTTAATTATCGGTGACTTACTCAATAAATTCAAAGTAAATTACTCTGAAATTTTTTCAATAAATTCACAGTAAATTCTCAGCAAATTACTCAGTAAATTATCATTAAAGTTATAGTAAATTCGTGGTAAATAACTCGGCAAATTCTCAGTAAATTGCTTCGTAAATGGTTGGTAACTTCATAGAAAATTACTCAACAAATTCTCAGTAAACTCTTAGTAATTTACTGGGTAAATTCTAAATAAATTACTAAGTGAATTCATAGTAAATTATTCGGTGAATTACTCACTAAATTTATCTGTAAATTACTAAGTAAATTCCTAGTAAATTATATATAAATTCTCTGTAAATTACTCAGTTAATTATCGATAAGTTCTCAAAAAATTTTGAGTCAATTACTTAGTAAATTACTCAGTAAATTATGATAAAATTACTCTGTAAATTCCAAGAAAATAACGCAGCAAAATTATCTGTAAATTCTTAGTAAATTATTTAATAAATTCTAAATAAATTACTGAGTAAATTCTCAATAAATTACTCCTTAAATTCTCAGTAAATTAATGAGTGAATTATTTAGTAATTTATCAGTAAATTACTCGATAAATTCTCTGTAAATTACTCAGTAAATTATTGGTAAATTCTCTGTTAATTACTCAGTAAATTACTTAGTAAATTCTCACTAAATTACTCAGGAAATTTCTCAGTAAATTACACGTAAAATTCTCTATAAATTATTCAGCAAATTCTTAGTAATTTATCAAAAAATTCGGAGTAAATTCACAAAAAATTACAAGAATTTTTTTTGTGAATTAATCAGTAAATTATGAGTAAATTACTCAATAAATTCTCAGAAAATTCTATATAAATTCTTGGTAAATTCAAAGTAATTTCTTAGTAAATTATTCAGCAAATTACGCCATAAATTCGTGGTAAATTCCCATTAAATTACTCGTTAAGTTTTCAATAAATTCTCTATGAATTACTTTGTAAATTATCTGTAAATTTCCAGTAAATTATTTAATAAATTGTAAATAAATTACTCAGAAAATTTTCAATAAATTCTAAGAAAATTCTATATAAATTCTTGGTAAATTACTCATAAAATTATCAAGAAAAGAAAATTCGTGAATTACTTTGTTAATTCTCAGTAAATTGTTCGAACATTAATTAGTGAATTCCCTGTAAATTCTCAGTAAATTAATCCATAAAGTCTAAGTAAGTTATCAATAAATTCTTAGTAACTTGCTCAGTAAATTCTCAATAAATCACTTAGTAATTTCCAGATAAATTACCCAGGGAAGAACTTAACAATTTATCAGTAAATTTCTTAGTCAATTCGCAGTAAATTCTCAATAAATTACTCAGTAAATTATCGGTAGATTCTTAGTAAATTACTCAGTAAATTCTCATTAAATTACTCAGTAAAATTCTCATAAAATTATTCAGTAAATTCTTAGAAAATCATTAGAAATTTTTTTGTGAATTACTCAGTAAATTATGAGTAAATTACTCTGCAAATTCATAGAAAATTTTGTATAAATTCTTGGTAAATTAGTCAGTAAATTCATAGGAATATTTAAAAAAAATTACTCAGCAAATTACTCTGTAAATTCTCAATAAACTATTCGTTAAATTATCAATAAATTCTCTATAAATTGCTCAGTTAATTATCGGTGACTTACTCAATAAATTCAAAGTAAATTACTCTGAAATTTTTTCAATAAATTCACAGTAAATTCTCAGCAAATTACTCAGTAAATTATCATTAAAGTTATAGTAAATTCGTGGTAAATAACTCGGCAAATTCTCAGTAAATTGCTTCGTAAATGGTTGGTAACTTCATAGAAAATTACTCAACAAATTCTCAGTAAACTCTTAGTAATTTACTGGGTAAATTCTAAATAAATTACTAAGTGAATTCATAGTAAATTATTCGGTGAATTACTCACTAAATTTATCTGTAAATTACTAAGTAAATTCCTAGTAAATTATATATAAATTCTCTGTAAATTACTCAGTTAATTATCGATAAGTTCTCAAAAAATTTTGAGTCAATTACTTAGTAAATTACTCAGTAAATTATGATAAAATTACTCTGTAAATTCCAAGAAAATAACGCAGCAAAATTATCTGTAAATTCTTAGTAAATTATTTAATAAATTCTAAATAAATTACTGAGTAAATTCTCAATAAATTACTCCTTAAATTCTCAGTAAATTAATGAGTGAATTATTTAGTAATTTATCAGTAAATTACTCGATAAATTCTCTGTAAATTACTCAGTAAATTATTGGTAAATTCTCTGTTAATTACTCAGTAAATTACTTAGTAAATTCTCACTAAATTACTCAGGAAATTTCTCAGTAAATTACACGTAAAATTCTCTATAAATTATTCAGCAAATTCTTAGTAATTTATCAAAAAATTCGGAGTAAATTCACAAAAAATTACAAGAATTTTTTTTTGTGAATTAATCAGTAAATTATGAGTAAATTACTCAATAAATTCTCAGAAAATTCTATATAAATTCTTGGTAAATTCAAAGTAATTTCTTAGTAAATTATTCAGCAAATTACGCCATAAATTCGTGGTAAATTCCCATTAAATTACTCGTTAAGTTTTCAATAAATTCTCTATGAATTACTTTGTAAATTATCTGTAAATTTCCAGTAAATTATTTAATAAATTGTAAATAAATTACTCAGAAAATTTTCAATAAATTCTAAGAAAATTCTATATAAATTCTTGGTAAATTACTCATAAAATTATCAAGAAAAGAAAATTCGTGAATTACTTTGTTAATTCTCAGTAAATTGTTCGAACATTAATTAGTGAATTCCCTGTAAATTCTCAGTAAATTAATCCATAAAGTCTAAGTAAGTTATCAATAAATTCTTAGTAACTTGCTCAGTAAATTCTCAATAAATCACTTAGTAATTTCCAGATAAATTACCCAGGGAAGAACTTAACAATTTATCAGTAAATTTCTTAGTCAATTCGCAGTAAATTCTCAATAAATTACTCAGTAAATTATCGGTAGATTCTTAGTAAATTACTCAGTAAATTCTCATTAAATTACTCAGTAAAATTCTCATAAAATTATTCAGTAAATTCTTAGAAAATCATTAGAAATTTTTTTGTGAATTACTCAGTAAATTATGAGTAAATTACTCTGCAAATTCATAGAAAATTTTGTATAAATTCTTGGTAAATTAGTCAGTAAATTCATAGGAATATTTAAAAAAAATTACTCAGCAAATTACTCTGTAAATTCTCAATAAACTATTCGTTAAATTATCAATAAATTCTCTATAAATTGCTCAGTTAATTATCGGTGACTTACTCAATAAATTCAAAGTAAATTACTCTGAAATTTTTTCAATAAATTCACAGTAAATTCTCAGCAAATTACTCAGTAAATTATCATTAAAGTTATAGTAAATTCGTGGTAAATAACTCGGCAAATTCTCAGTAAATTGCTTCGTAAATGGTTGGTAACTTCATAGAAAATTACTCAACAAATTCTCAGTAAACTCTTAGTAATTTACTGGGTAAATTCTAAATAAATTACTAAGTGAATTCATAGTAAATTATTCGGTGAATTACTCACTAAATTTATCTGTAAATTACTAAGTAAATTCCTAGTAAATTATATATAAATTCTCTGTAAATTACTCAGTTAATTATCGATAAGTTCTCAAAAAATTTTGAGTCAATTACTTAGTAAATTACTCAGTAAATTATGATAAAATTACTCTGTAAATTCCAAGAAAATAACGCAGCAAAATTATCTGTAAATTCTTAGTAAATTATTTAATAAATTCTAAATAAATTACTGAGTAAATTCTCAATAAATTACTCCTTAAATTCTCAGTAAATTAATGAGTGAATTATTTAGTAATTTATCAGTAAATTACTCGATAAATTCTCTGTAAATTACTCAGTAAATTATTGGTAAATTCTCTGTTAATTACTCAGTAAATTACTTAGTAAATTCTCACTAAATTACTCAGGAAATTTCTCAGTAAATTACACGTAAAATTCTCTATAAATTATTCAGCAAATTCTTAGTAATTTATCAAAAAATTCGGAGTAAATTCACAAAAAATTACAAGAATTTTTTTTTGTGAATTAATCAGTAAATTATGAGTAAATTACTCAATAAATTCTCAGAAAATTCTATATAAATTCTTGGTAAATTCAAAGTAATTTCTTAGTAAATTATTCAGCAAATTACGCCATAAATTCGTGGTAAATTCCCATTAAATTACTCGTTAAGTTTTCAATAAATTCTCTATGAATTACTTTGTAAATTATCTGTAAATTTCCAGTAAATTATTTAATAAATTGTAAATAAATTACTCAGAAAATTTTCAATAAATTCTAAGAAAATTCTATATAAATTCTTGGTAAATTACTCATAAAATTATCAAGAAAAGAAAATTCGTGAATTACTTTGTTAATTCTCAGTAAATTGTTCGAACATTAATTAGTGAATTCCCTGTAAATTCTCAGTAAATTAATCCATAAAGTCTAAGTAAGTTATCAATAAATTCTTAGTAACTTGCTCAGTAAATTCTCAATAAATCACTTAGTAATTTCCAGATAAATTACCCAGGGAAGAACTTAACAATTTATCAGTAAATTTCTTAGTCAATTCGCAGTAAATTCTCAATAAATTACTCAGTAAATTATCGGTAGATTCTTAGTAAATTACTCAGTAAATTCTCATTAAATTACTCAGTAAAATTCTCATAAAATTATTCAGTAAATTCTTAGAAAATCATTAGAAATTTTTTTGTGAATTACTCAGTAAATTATGAGTAAATTACTCTGCAAATTCATAGAAAATTTTGTATAAATTCTTGGTAAATTAGTCAGTAAATTCATAGGAATATTTAAAAAAAATTACTCAGCAAATTACTCTGTAAATTCTCAATAAACTATTCGTTAAATTATCAATAAATTCTCTATAAATTGCTCAGTTAATTATCGGTGACTTACTCAATAAATTCAAAGTAAATTACTCTGAAATTTTTTCAATAAATTCACAGTAAATTCTCAGCAAATTACTCAGTAAATTATCATTAAAGTTATAGTAAATTCGTGGTAAATAACTCGGCAAATTCTCAGTAAATTGCTTCGTAAATGGTTGGTAACTTCATAGAAAATTACTCAACAAATTCTCAGTAAACTCTTAGTAATTTACTGGGTAAATTCTAAATAAATTACTAAGTGAATTCATAGTAAATTATTCGGTGAATTACTCACTAAATTTATCTGTAAATTACTAAGTAAATTCCTAGTAAATTATATATAAATTCTCTGTAAATTACTCAGTTAATTATCGATAAGTTCTCAAAAAATTTTGAGTCAATTACTTAGTAAATTACTCAGTAAATTATGATAAAATTACTCTGTAAATTCCAAGAAAATAACGCAGCAAAATTATCTGTAAATTCTTAGTAAATTATTTAATAAATTCTAAATAAATTACTGAGTAAATTCTCAATAAATTACTCCTTAAATTCTCAGTAAATTAATGAGTGAATTATTTAGTAATTTATCAGTAAATTACTCGATAAATTCTCTGTAAATTACTCAGTAAATTATTGGTAAATTCTCTGTTAATTACTCAGTAAATTACTTAGTAAATTCTCACTAAATTACTCAGGAAATTTCTCAGTAAATTACACGTAAAATTCTCTATAAATTATTCAGCAAATTCTTAGTAATTTATCAAAAAATTCGGAGTAAATTCACAAAAAATTACAAGAATTTTTTTTGTGAATTAATCAGTAAATTATGAGTAAATTACTCAATAAATTCTCAGAAAATTCTATATAAATTCTTGGTAAATTCAAAGTAATTTCTTAGTAAATTATTCAGCAAATTACGCCATAAATTCGTGGTAAATTCCCATTAAATTACTCGTTAAGTTTTCAATAAATTCTCTATGAATTACTTTGTAAATTATCTGTAAATTTCCAGTAAATTATTTAATAAATTGTAAATAAATTACTCAGAAAATTTTCAATAAATTCTAAGAAAATTCTATATAAATTCTTGGTAAATTACTCATAAAATTATCAAGAAAAGAAAATTCGTGAATTACTTTGTTAATTCTCAGTAAATTGTTCGAACATTAATTAGTGAATTCCCTGTAAATTCTCAGTAAATTAATCCATAAAGTCTAAGTAAGTTATCAATAAATTCTTAGTAACTTGCTCAGTAAATTCTCAATAAATCACTTAGTAATTTCCAGATAAATTACCCAGGGAAGAACTTAACAATTTATCAGTAAATTTCTTAGTCAATTCGCAGTAAATTCTCAATAAATTACTCAGTAAATTATCGGTAGATTCTTAGTAAATTACTCAGTAAATTCTCATTAAATTACTCAGTAAAATTCTCATAAAATTATTCAGTAAATTCTTAGAAAATCATTAGAAATTTTTTTGTGAATTACTCAGTAAATTATGAGTAAATTACTCTGCAAATTCATAGAAAATTTTGTATAAATTCTTGGTAAATTAGTCAGTAAATTCATAGGAATATTTAAAAAAAATTACTCAGCAAATTACTCTGTAAATTCTCAATAAACTATTCGTTAAATTATCAATAAATTCTCTATAAATTGCTCAGTTAATTATCGGTGACTTACTCAATAAATTCAAAGTAAATTACTCTGAAATTTTTTCAATAAATTCACAGTAAATTCTCAGCAAATTACTCAGTAAATTATCATTAAAGTTATAGTAAATTCGTGGTAAATAACTCGGCAAATTCTCAGTAAATTGCTTCGTAAATGGTTGGTAACTTCATAGAAAATTACTCAACAAATTCTCAGTAAACTCTTAGTAATTTACTGGGTAAATTCTAAATAAATTACTAAGTGAATTCATAGTAAATTATTCGGTGAATTACTCACTAAATTTATCTGTAAATTACTAAGTAAATTCCTAGTAAATTATATATAAATTCTCTGTAAATTACTCAGTTAATTATCGATAAGTTCTCAAAAAATTTTGAGTCAATTACTTAGTAAATTACTCAGTAAATTATGATAAAATTACTCTGTAAATTCCAAGAAAATAACGCAGCAAAATTATCTGTAAATTCTTAGTAAATTATTTAATAAATTCTAAATAAATTACTGAGTAAATTCTCAATAAATTACTCCTTAAATTCTCAGTAAATTAATGAGTGAATTATTTAGTAATTTATCAGTAAATTACTCGATAAATTCTCTGTAAATTACTCAGTAAATTATTGGTAAATTCTCTGTTAATTACTCAGTAAATTACTTAGTAAATTCTCACTAAATTACTCAGGAAATTTCTCAGTAAATTACACGTAAAATTCTCTATAAATTATTCAGCAAATTCTTAGTAATTTATCAAAAAATTCGGAGTAAATTCACAAAAAATTACAAGAATTTTTTTTGTGAATTAATCAGTAAATTATGAGTAAATTACTCAATAAATTTTCAGAAAATTCTTGGTAAATTCAAAGTAATTTCTTAGTAAATTATTCAGCAAATTACGCCATAAATTCGTGGTAAATTCCCATTAAATTACTCGTTAAGTTTTCAATAAATTCTCTATGAATTACTTTGTAAATTATCTGTAAATTTCCAGTAAATTATTTAATAAATTGTAAATAAATTACTCAGAAAATTTTCAATAAATTCTAAGAAAATTCTATATAAATTCTTGGTAAATTACTCATAAAATTATCAAGAAAAGAAAATTCGTGAATTACTTTGTTAATTCTCAGTAAATTGTTCGAACATTAATTAGTGAATTCCCTGTAAATTCTCAGTAAATTAATCCATAAAGTCTAAGTAAGTTATCAATAAATTCTTAGTAACTTGCTCAGTAAATTCTCAATAAATCACTTAGTAATTTCCAGATAAATTACCCAGGGAAGAACTTAACAATTTATCAGTAAATTTCTTAGTCAATTCGCAGTAAATTCTCAATAAATTACTCAGTAAATTATCGGTAGATTCTTAGTAAATTACTCAGTAAATTCTCATTAAATTACTCAGTAAAATTCTCATAAAATTATTCAGTAAATTCTTAGAAAATCATTAGAAATTTTTTTGTGAATTACTCAGTAAATTATGAGTAAATTACTCTGCAAATTCATAGAAAATTTTGTATAAATTCTTGGTAAATTAGTCAGTAAATTCATAGGAATATTTAAAAAAAATTACTCAGCAAATTACTCTGTAAATTCTCAATAAACTATTCGTTAAATTATCAATAAATTCTCTATAAATTGCTCAGTTAATTATCGGTGACTTACTCAATAAATTCAAAGTAAATTACTCTGAAATTTTTTCAATAAATTCACAGTAAATTCTCAGCAAATTACTCAGTAAATTATCATTAAAGTTATAGTAAATTCGTGGTAAATAACTCGGCAAATTCTCAGTAAATTGCTTCGTAAATGGTTGGTAACTTCATAGAAAATTACTCAACAAATTCTCAGTAAACTCTTAGTAATTTACTGGGTAAATTCTAAATAAATTACTAAGTGAATTCATAGTAAATTATTCGGTGAATTACTCACTAAATTTATCTGTAAATTACTAAGTAAATTCCTAGTAAATTATATATAAATTCTCTGTAAATTACTCAGTTAATTATCGATAAGTTCTCAAAAAATTTTGAGTCAATTACTTAGTAAATTACTCAGTAAATTATGATAAAATTACTCTGTAAATTCCAAGAAAATAACGCAGCAAAATTATCTGTAAATTCTTAGTAAATTATTTAATAAATTCTAAATAAATTACTGAGTAAATTCTCAATAAATTACTCCTTAAATTCTCAGTAAATTAATGAGTGAATTATTTAGTAATTTATCAGTAAATTACTCGATAAATTCTCTGTAAATTACTCAGTAAATTATTGGTAAATTCTCTGTTAATTACTCAGTAAATTACTTAGTAAATTCTCACTAAATTACTCAGGAAATTTCTCAGTAAATTACACGTAAAATTCTCTATAAATTATTCAGCAAATTCTTAGTAATTTATCAAAAAATTCGGAGTAAATTCACAAAAAATTACAAGAATTTTTTTTGTGAATTAATCAGTAAATTATGAGTAAATTACTCAATAAATTTTCAGAAAATTCTTGGTAAATTCAAAGTAATTTCTTAGTAAATTATTCAGCAAATTACGCCATAAATTCGTGGTAAATTCCCATTAAATTACTCGTTAAGTTTTCAATAAATTCTCTATGAATTACTTTGTAAATTATCTGTAAATTTCCAGTAAATTATTTAATAAATTGTAAATAAATTACTCAGAAAATTTTCAATAAATTCTAAGAAAATTCTATATAAATTCTTGGTAAATTACTCATAAAATTATCAAGAAAAGAAAATTCGTGAATTACTTTGTTAATTCTCAGTAAATTGTTCGAACATTAATTAGTGAATTCCCTGTAAATTCTCAGTAAATTATTCAATAAATTCTAAGTAAATTCTCAGTAAATTAATCCATAAAGTCTAAGTAAGTTATCAATAAATTCTTAGTAACTTCCTCAGTAAATTCTCAATAAATTACTTAGTAATTTCCAGATAAATTACCCAGGGAAGAACTTAACAATTTGTCAGTAAATTTCTTAGTCAATTCGCAGTAAATTCTCAATAAATTACTCAGTAAATTATCGGTAGATTCTTAGTAAATTACTCAATAAATTCTCAGTAAATTCTCATTAAATTACTCAGTAAAATTCTCAATAAATTACACGCAAAATTCTCATAAAATTATTCAGTAAATTCTTAGAAAATCATTAGAAATTTTTTTGTGAATTACTCAGTAAATTACTCTGCAAATTCATAGAAAATTTTGTATAAATTCTTGGTAAATTAGTCAGTAAATTCATAGGAATATTTAAAAAAATTACTCAGCAAATTACTCTGTAAATTCTCAATAAATTATTCGTTAAATTTTCAATAAATTCTCTATAAATTGCTCAGTTAATTATCGGTGACTTACTCAATAAATTCAAAGTAAATTACTCTGAAATGTTTTCAATAAATTCACAGTAAATTCTCAGCAAATTACTCAGTAAATTATCATTAGAGTTATAGTAAATTCGTGGTAAATAACTCGGCAAATTCTCAGTAAATTGCTTCGTAAATGGTTGGTAACTTCATAGAAAATACTCAACAAATTCTCAGTAAACTCTTAGTAATTTACTGAGTAAATTCATAGTAAATTATTCGGTGAATTACTCACTAAATTTATCGGTAAATTACTAAGTAAATTCCTTGTAAATTATATATAAATTCTCTGTAAATTACTCAGTTAATTATCGATAAGTTCTCAAAAAATTTTGAGTCAATTACTTAGTAAATTACTCAGTAAATTATGATAAAATTACTCTGTAAATTCCAAGAAAATAACGCAGCAAAATTATCTGTAAATTCTTAGTAAATTATTTAATAAATTCTAAATAAATTACTGAGTAAATTCTCAATAAATTACTCCTTAAATTCTCAGTAAATTAATGAGTGAATTATTTAGTAATTTATCAGTAAATTACTCGATAAATTCTCTGTAAATTACTCAGTAAATTATTGGTAAATTCTCTGTTAATTACTCAGTAAATTACTTAGTAAATTCTCACTAAATTACTCAGGAAATTTCTCAGTAAATTACACGTAAAATTCTCTATAAATTATTCAGCAAATTCTTAGTAATTTATCAAAAAATTCGGAGTAAATTCACAAAAAATTACAAGAATTTTTTTTGTGAATTAATCAGTAAATTATGAGTAAATTACTCAATAAATTCTCAGAAAATTCTATATAAATTCTTGGTAAATTCAAAGTAATTTCTTAGTAAATTATTCAGCAAATTACTCCATAAATTCGTGGTAAATTTTCAATAAATTACTCGTTAAGTTTTCAATAAATTCTCTATGAATTACTTTGTAAATTATCTGTAAATTTCCAGTAAATTATTTAATACATTGTAAATAAATTACTCAGAAAATTTTCAATAAATTCTAAGAAAATTCTATATAAATTCTTGGTAAATTACTCATAAAATTATCAAAAAAAAAAAAAATTCGTGAATTACTTTGTTAATTCTCAGTAAATTGTTCGAACATTAATTAGTGAATTCCCTGTAAATTCTCAGTAAATTATTCAATAAATTCTAAGTAAATTCTCAGTAAATTAATCCATAAAGTCTAAGTAAGTTATCAATAAATTCTTAGTAACTTCCTCAGTAAATTCTCAATAAATTACTTAGTAATTTCCAGATAAATTACCCAGGGAAGAACTTAACAATTTGTCAGTAAATTTCTTAGTCAATTCGCAGTAAATTCTCAATAAATTACTCAGTAAATTATCGGTAGATTCTTAGTAAATTACTCAATAAATTCTCAGTAAATTCTCATTAAATTACTCAGTAAAATTCTCAATAAATTACACGCAAAATTCACATAAAATTATTCAGTAAATTCTTAGAAAATCATTAGAACTTTTTTTGTGAATTACTCAGTAAATTACTCTGCAAATTCATAGAAAATTTTGTATAAATTCTTGGTAAATTTGTCAGTAAATTCATAGGAATATTTAAAAAAATTACTCAGCAAATTACTCTGTAAATTCTCAATAAATTATTCGTTAAATTTTCAATAAATTCTCTATAAATTGCTCAGTTAATTATCGGTGACTTACTCAATAAATTCAAAGTAAATTACTCTGAAATTTTTTCAATAAATTCACAGTAAATTCTCAGCAAATTACTCAGTAAATTATCATTAAAGTTATAGTAAATTCGTGGTAAATAACTCGGTAAATTCTCAGTAAATTGCTTCGTAAATGGTTGGTAACTTCATAGAAAATTACTCAACAAATTCTCAGTAAACTCTTAGTAATTTACTGAGTAAATTCATAGTAAATTATTCGGTGAATTACTCACTAAATTTATCTGTAAATTACTAAGTAAATTCCTTGTAAATTATATATAAATTCTCTGTAAATTACTCAGTTAATTATCGATAAGTTCTCAAAAAATTTTGAGTCAATTACTTAGTAAATTACTCAGTAAATTATGATAAAATTACTCTGTAAATTCCAAGAAAATAACGCAGCAAAATTATCTGTAAATTCTTAGTAAATTATTTAATAAATTCTAAATAAATTACTGAGTAAATTCTCAATAAATTACTCCTTAAATTCTCAGTAAATTAATGAGTGAATTATTTAGTAATTTATCAGTAAATTACTCGATAAATTCTCTGTAAATTACTCAGTAAATTATTGGTAAATTCTCTGTTAATTACTCAGTAAATTACCAGTAAATTACTTAGTAAATTCTCACTAAATTACTCAGGAAATTTCTCAGTAAATTACACGTAAAATTCTCTATAAATTATTCAGCAAATTCTTAGTAATTTATCAAAAAATTCGGAGTAAATTCACAAAAAATTACAAGAATTTTTTTTGTGAATTAATCAGTAAATTATGAGTAAATTACTCAATAAATTCTCAGAAAATTCTATATAAATTCTTGGTAAATTCAAAGTAATTTCTTAGTAAATTATTCAGCAAATTACTCCATAAATTCGTGGTAAATTCTCAATAAATTACTCATTAAGTTTTCCATAAATTCTCTATGAATTACTTTGTAAATTATCTGTAAATTTCCAGTAAATTATTTAATAAATTGTAAATAAATTACTCAGAAAATTTTCAATAAATTCTATATAAATTCTTGGTAAATTACTCATAAAATTATCAAAAAAAAAAAATTCGTGAATTACTTTGTTAATTCTCAGTAAATTGTTCGAACATTAATTAGTGAATTCCCTGTAAATTCTCAGTAAATTATTCAATAAATTCTAAGTAAATTCTCAGTAAATTAATCCATAAAGTCTAAGTAAGTTATCAGTAAATTCTTAGTAACTTACTCAGTAAATTCTCAATAAATTACTTAGTAATTTCCAGATAAATTACCCAGGGAAGAACTTAACAATTTATCAGTAAATTTCTTAGTCAATTCGCAGTAAATTCTCAATAAATTATCGGTAGATTCTTAGTAAATTACTCAATAAATTCTCAGTAAATTCTCATTAAATTACTCAGTAAAATTCTCAATAAATTACACACAAAATTCTCATAAAATTATTCAGTAAATTCTTAGAAAATCATTAGAAATTTTTTTGTGAATTACTCAGTAAATTACTCTGCAAATTCATAGAAAATTTTGAATAAATTCTTGGTAAATTAGTCAGTAAATTCATAGGAATATTTAAAAAAATTACTTAGCAAATTACTCTGTAAATTCTCAATAAATTATTCGTTAAATTTTCAATAAATTCTCTATAAATTGCTCAGTTAATTATCGGTGACTTACTCAATAAATTCAAAGTAAATTACTCTGAAATTTTTTCAATCAATTCACAGTAAATTCTCAGCAAATTACTCAGTAAATTATCATTAAAGTTATAGTGAATTCGTGGTAAATAACTCGGCAAATTCTCAGTAAATTGCTTCGTAAATGGTTGGTAACTTCATAGAAAATTACTCAACAAATTCTCAGTAAACTCTTAGTAATTTACTGAGTAAATTCATAGTAAATTATTCGGTGAATTACTCACTAAATTTATCTGTAAATTACTAAGTAAATTCCTTGTAAATTATATATAAATTCTCTGTAAATTACTCAGTTAATTATCGATAAGTTCTCAAAAAATTTTGAGTCAATTACTTAGTAAATTACTCAGTAAATTATGATAAAATTACTCTGTAAATTCCAAGAAAATAACGCAGCAAAATTATCTGTAAATTCTTAGTAAATTATTTAATAAATTCTAAATAAATTACTGAGTAAATTCTCAATAAATTACTCCTTAAATTCTCAGTAAATTAATGAGTGAATTATTTAGTAATTTATCAGTAAATTACTCGATAAATTCTCTGTAAATTACTCAGTAAATTATTGGTAAATTCTCTGTTAATTACTCAGTAAATTACCAGTAAATTACTTAGTAAATTCTCACTAAATTACTCAGGAAATTTCTCAGTAAATTACACGTAAAATTCTCTATAAATTATTCAGCAAATTCTTAGTAATTTATCAAAAAATTCGGAGTAAATTCACAAAAAATTACAAGAATTTTTTTTGTGAATTAATCAGTAAATTATGAGTAAATTACTCAATAAATTCTCAGAAAATTCTATATAAATTCTTGGTAAATTCAACGTAATTTCTTAGTAAATTATTCAGCAAATTACTCCATAAATTCGTGGTAAATTCTCAATAAATTACTCGGTAAGTTTTCAATAAATTCTCTATGAATTACTTTGTAAATTATCTGTAAATTTCCAGTAAATTATTTAATACATTGTAAATAAATTACTCAGAAAATTTTCAATAAATTCTAAGAAAATTCTATATAAATTCTTGGTAAATTACTCATAAAATTATTAAAAAAAAAAAAATTCGTGAATTACTTTGTTAATTCTCAGTAAATTGTTCGAACATTAATTAGTGAATTCCCTGTAAATTCTCAGTAAATTATTCAATAAATTCTAAGTAAATTCTCAGTAAATTAATCCATAAAGTCTAAGTAAGTTATCAATAAATTCTTAGTAACTTACTCAGTAAATTCTCAATAAATTACTTAGTAATTTCCAGATAAATTACCCAGGGAAGAACTTAACAATTTATCAGTAAATTTCTTAGTCAATTCGCAGTAAATTCTCAATAAATTACTCAGTAAATTATCGGTAGATTCTTAGTAAATTACTCAATAAATTCTCAGTAAATTCTCATTAAATTACTCAGTAAAATTCTCAATAAATTACACGCAAAATTCTCATAAAATTATTCAGTAAATTCTTAGAAAATCATTAGAAATTTTTTTGTGAATTACTCAGTAAATTACTCTGCAAATTCATAGAAAATTTTGTATAAATTCTTGGTAAATTAGTCAGTAAATTCATAGGAATATTTAAAAAAATTACTCGGCAAATTACTCTGTAAATTCTCAATAAATTATTCATTAAATTTTCAATAAATTCTCTATAAATTGCTCAGTTAATTATCGGTGACTTACTCAATAAATTCAAAGTAAATTACTCTGAAATTTTTTCAATAAATTCACAGTAAATTCTCAGCAAATTACTCAGTAAATTATCATTAAAGTTATAGTAACTTCGTGGTAAATAACTCGGCAAATTCTCAGTAAATTGCTTCGTAAATGGTTGGTAACTTCATAGAAAATTACTCAACAAATTCTCAGTAAACTCTTAGTAATTTACTGAGTAAATTCTAAATAAATTACTAAGTGAATTCATAGTAAATTATTCGGTGAATTACTCACTAAATTTATCTGTAAATTACTAAGTAAATTCCTAGTAAATTATATATAAATTCTCTGTAAATTACTCAGTTAATTATCGATAAGTTCTCAAAAAATTTTGAGTCAATTACTTAGTAAATTACTCAGTAAATTATGATAAAATTACTCTGTAAATTCCAAGAAAATAACGCAGCAAAATTATCTGTAAATTCTTAGTAAATTATTTAATAAATTCTAAATAAATTACTGAGTAAATTCTCAATAAATTACTCCTTAAATTCTCAGTAAATTAATGAGTGAATTATTTAGTAATTTATCAGTAAATTACTCGATAAATTCTCTGTAAATTACTCAGTAAATTATTGGTAAATTCTCTGTTAATTACTCAATAAATTACCAGTAAATTACTTAGTAAATTCTCACTAAATTACTCAAGAAATTTCTCAATAAATTACACGTAAAATTCTCTATAAATTCTTCAGCAAATTCTTAGTAATTTATCCAAAAATTCGGAGTAAATTCACAAAAAATTACAAGAATTTTTTTTGTGAATTAATCAGTAAATTATGAGTAAATTACTCAATAAATTCTCAGAAAATTCTATATAAATTCTTGGTAAATTCAAAGTAATTTCTTAGTAAATTATTCAGCAAATTACTCCATAAATTCGTGGTAAATTCTCAATAAATTACTCGTTAAGTTTTCAATAAATTCTCTATGAATTACTTTGTAAATTATCTGTAAATTTCCAGTAAATTATTTAATACATTGTAAATAAATTACTCAGAAAATTTTCAATAAATTCTAAGAAAATTCTATATAAATTCTTGGTAAATTACTCATAAAATTATCAAAAAAAAGAAAATTCGTGAATTACTTTGTTAATTCTCAGTAAATTGTTCGAGCAATAATTATTGAATTCCCTGTAAATTCTCAGTAAATTATTCAATAAATTCTAAGTAAATTCTCAGTAAATTAATCCATAAAGTCTAAGTAAGTTATCAATAAATTCTTAGTAACTTGCTCAGTAAATTCTCAATAAATTACTTAGTAATTTCCAGATAAATTACCCAGGGAAGAACTTAACAATTTATCTATAAATTTCTTAGTCAATTCGCAGTAAATTCTCAATAAATTACTCTGTAAATTATCGGTAGATTCTTAGTAAATTACTCAATAAATTCTCAGTAAATTCTCATTAAATTACTCAGTAAAATTCTCAATAAATTACACGCAAAATTCTCATAAAATTATTCAGTAAATTCTTAGAAAATCAATAGAAATTTTTTTGTGAATTACTCAGTAAATTACTCTGCAAATTCATAGAAAATTTTGTATAAATTCTTGGTAAATTAGTCATTAAATTCATAGGAATATTTAAAAAAATTACTCAGCAAATTACTCTGTAAATTCTCAATAAATTATTCGTTAAATTTTCAATAAATTCTCTATAAATTGCTCAGTTAATTATCGGTGACTTACTCAATAAATTCACAGTAAATTCTCAGCAAATTACTCAGTAAATTATCATTAAAGTTATAGTAAATTCGTGATAAATAACTCGGTAAATTCTCAGTAAATTGCTTCGTAAATGGTTGGTAACTTCATAGAAAATTACTCAACAAATTCTCAGTAAACTCTTAGTAATTTACTGAGTAAATTCATAGTAAATTATTCGGTGAATTACTCACTAAATTTATCTGTAAATTACTAAGTAAATTCCTTGTAAATTATATATAAATTCTCTGTAAATTACTCAGTTAATTATCGATAAGTTCTCAAAAAATTTTGAGTCAATTTCTTAGTAAATTACTCTGTAAATTCCAAGAAAATAACGCAGCAAAATTATCTGTAAATTCTTAGTAAATTATTTAATAAATTCTAAATAAATTACTGAGTAAATTCTCAATAAATTACTCCTTAAATTCTCAGTAAATTAATGAGTGAATTATTTAGTAATTTATCAGTAAATTACTCGATAAATTCTCTGTAAATTACTCAGTAAATTATTGGTAAATTCTCTGTTAATTACTCAGTAAATTACCAGTAAATTACTTAGTAAATTCTCACTAAATTACTCAGGAAATTTCTCAGTAAATTACACGTAAAATTCTCTATAAATTATTCAGCAAATTCTTAGTAATTTATCAAAAAATTCGGAGTAAATTCACAAAAAATTACAAGAATTTTTTTTGTGAATTAATCAGTAAATTATGAGTAAATTACTCAATAAATTCTCAGAAAATTCTATATAAATTCTTGGTAAATTCAAAGTAATTTCTTAGTAAATTATTCAGCAAATTACTTCATAAATTCGTGGTAAATTCTCAATAAATTACTCGTTAAGTTTTCAATAAATTCTCTATGAATTACTTTGTAAATTATCTGTAAATTTCCAGTAAATTATTTAATACATTGTAAATAAATTACTCAGAAAATTTTCAATAAATTCTAAGAAAATTCTATATAAATTCTTGGTAAATTACTCATAAAATTATCAAAAAAAAAAATTCGTGAATTACTTTCTTAATTCTCAGTAAATTGTTCGAACATTAATTAGTGAATTCCCTGTAAATTCTCAGTAAATTATTCAATAAATTCTAAGTAAATTCTCAGTAAATTAATCCATAAAGTCTAAGTAAGTTATCAATAAATTCTTAGTAACTTACTCAGTAAATTCTCAATAAATTACTTAGTAATTTCCAGATAAATTACCCAGGGAAGAACTTAATAATTTATCAGTAAATTTCTTAGTCAATTCGCAGTAAATTCTCAATAAATTACTCAGTAAATTATCGGTAGATTCTTAGTAAATTACTCAGTAAATTCTCATTAAATTACTCAGTAAAATTCTCAATAAATTACACGCAAAATTCTCATAAAATTATTCAGTAAATTCTTATAAAATCATTAGAAATTTTTTTGTGAATTACTCAGTAAATTACTCTGCAAATTCATAGAAAAGTTTGTATAAATTCTTGGTAAATTAGTTAGTAAATTCATAGGAATATTTAAAAAAATTACTCAGCAAATTCTCAATAAATTATTCGTTAAATTTTCAATAAATTCTCTATAAATTGCTCAGTTAATTATCGGTGATTTACTCAATAAATTCAAAGTAAATTACTCTGAAATTTTTTCAATAAATTCACAGTAAATTCTCAGCAAATTACTCATTAAATTATCATTAAAGTTATAGTAAATTCGTGGTAAATAACTCGGTAAATTCTCAGTAAATTGCTTCGTAAATGGTTGGTAACTTCATAGAAAATTACTCAACAAATTCTCAGTAAACTCTTAGTAATTTACTGAATAAATTCTAAATAAATTACTAAGTAAATTCATAGTAAATTATTCGGTGAATTACTCACTAAATTTATTTGTAAATTACTAAGTAAATTCCTAGTAAATTATATATAAATTCTCTGTAAATTACTCAGTTAATTATCGGTAAGTTCTCAAAAAAATTTGAGTCAATTACTTAGTAAATTACTCAGTAAATTATGATAAAATTACTCTGTAAATTCCAAGAAAATAACGCAGCAAAATTATCTGTAAATTCTTAGTAAATTATTTAATAAATTCTAAATAAATTACTGAGTAAATTCTCAATAAATTACTCCTTAAATTCTCAGTAAATTAATGAGTGAATTATTTAGTAATTTATCAACAAATTACTCGATAAATTCTCTGTAAATTACTCAGTAAATTACTCAGTAAATTACCAGTAAATTACTTAGTAAATTCTCACTAAATTACTCAGGAAATTTCTCCGTAAATTACACGTAAAATTCTCTATAAATTATTCAGCAAATTCTTAGTAATTTATCAAAAAATTCGGAGTAAATTCACAAAAAATTACAAGAATTTTTTTTGTGAATTAATCAGAAAATTATGAGTAAATTACTCAATAAATTCTCAGAAAATTCTATATAAATTCTTGGTAAATTCAAAGTAATTTCTTAGTAAATTATTCAGCAAATTACTCCATAAATTCATGGTAAATTCTCAATAAATTACTCGTAAAGTTTTCAATAAATTCTCTATGAATTACTTTGTAAATTATCTGTAAATTTCCAGTAAATTATTTAATAAATTGTAAATAAATTACTCAAAAAATTTTCAATAAATTCTAAGAAAATTCTATATAAATTCTTGGTAAATTACTCATAAAATTATCAAAAAAAAAAAAATTCGTGAATTACTTTGTTAATTCTCAGTAAATTGTTCGAACATTAATTAGTGAATTCCCTGTAAATTCTCAGTAAATTATTCAATAAATTCTAAGTAAATTCTCAGTAAATTAATCCATAAAGTCTAAGTAAGTTATCAATAAATTCTTAGTAACTTACTCAGTAAATTCTCAATAAATTACTTAGTAATTTCCAGATAAATTACCCAGGGAAGAACTTAACAATTTATCAGTAAATTTCTTAGTCAATTCGCAGTAAATTCTCAATAAATTACTCAGTAAATTATCGGTAGATTCTTAGTAAATTACTCAATAAATTCTCAGTAAATTCTCATTAAATTACTCAGTAAAATTCTCAATAAATTACACGCAAAATTCTCATAAAATTATTCAGTAAATTCTTATAAAATCATTAGAAATTTTTTTGTGAATTATGAGTAAATTACTCTGCAAATTCATAGAAAATTTTGTATAAATTCTTGGTAAATTAGTCAGTAAATTCATAGGAATATTTAAAAAAATTACTCAGCAAATTCTCAATAAATTATTCGTTAAATTTTCAATAAATTCTCTATAAATTGCTCAGTTAATTATCGGTGATTTACTCAATAAATTCAAAGTAAATTACTCTGAAATTTTTTCAATAAATTCACAGTAAATTCTCAGCAAATTACTCAGTAAATTATCATTAAAGTTATAGTAAATTCGTGGTAAATAACTCGGTAAATTCTCAGTAAATTGCTTCGTAAATGGTTGGTAACTTCATAGAAAATTACTCAACAAATTCTCAGTAAACTCTTAGTAATTTACTGAGTAAATTCTAAATAAATTACTAAGTAAATTCATAGTAAATTATTCGGTGAATTACTCACTAAATTTATCTGTAAATTACTAAGTAAATTCCTAGTAAATTATATATAAATTCTCTGTAAATTACTCAGTTAATTATCGATAAGGTCTCAAAAAATTTTGAGTCAATTACTTAGTAAATTACTCAGTAAATTATGATAAAATTACTCTGTAAATTCCAAGAAAATAACGCAGCAAAATTATCTGTAAATTCTTAGTAAATTATTTAATAAATTCTAAATAAATTACTGAGTAAATTCTCAATAAATTACTCCTTAAATTCTCAGTAAATTAATGAGTGAATTTGTAAGAACCCACATTTTATGTCTTAATCATGTTCATAAGCATCTGTATGATAATGGCTTGTTAAGTTGCATGTTTATGTTTGTGACTTGTTCTGCTTAAGTGAGTGAGATCCATGCCTTGTTTCGATACCTTTGTGAATTGTCTAAGTGTTGTGTGCTTGCCGTGCCCCTTCCTTGATGTGAAACCTAGGCCACGCCTTGCCCAAGTTGTGATAGCTGACGTCATTCCAAGCCTAGGTTATGTTACGCCTAGACCATTCCGAGCCGAGGTCATCCTCAACCTAGAAGTATCTTGGAACCCCTTTTGTTGACCATCATCCTTGCTTTGACGCACTGGCCGAGATGTTACCTTTACGCCCAAGTGATCTCGTCCTGGAGTGGTGCGACCCAGACCGAGGTGTGGCACATCTAGGCCAAGATGTGGCACAGCTTAGTCAAGTGTCGTCTTTCCTAGCCGAGGTCACTGTCACCTTAGTTGCCAAAGCCCTTTGTTAGCCGATGTCACCCCTTGCCGGAGTACCGTTCCGTGTAGCTTGTTAGATACGCTTTGTTATTAGCCGACGTCATTGCCTCGTCAGAGAGCCCATACCGCTTTACTTGTTGAACACCCTTTCCCCATGCCTTGTCTGGTCTGTCAGCCACCTTTGCAGGGAAAACCCAACCAGTCGCTGCCACGTGTCCCAGCAGAGGGATTAAGCCCAGAACCGAGTGAGAACACTCATCATTTGGTATCTTAACCTTGCCTTTTAGAGAGAGAAGCTCTAGGGGGAAGAAGGAGTTTTAGAGTGAGAAGTAAGTCTTCAAGCTTGATTCCGAGAGATCGAAGCGTTAGATTCGTGTACTGAGGTTAGATCCTTGACTTACTTTTGTTGTTCCTTGTGTTTATCTAGTTGCATTGCATGATCGAACCCATTCTGCATGTCATGCATTGATTTGAAACCAATTTTAGAAAGAGAAAATGATGTTCATACGTTCTTGAAGAAAAAGTCTTGTTTTGATCCGAAAGCTTGCATAGAAAATCATGTTGTTGTGTTTATTTCCGCAAGAACTTCAAGTACGGGTGCCCAGGTCCATGTTTTCAAACTCGTAGCATGAAAATCCCGGATTTCATCACTAACAGGTTGTAAATGAACATTCATGTTCTTCATGTTTTCGTACTCATGTTCTTCATGTTCATCAACAGAGGGAAACCCAGAATTTCCCGACCTCTTTCTCTTGCATGTGTCCCTCGGGGACACACCTCGGCAAGGAGGTGTGGAACCTCGGCCTAGACCTGGTTAGTGCCCAGCATGTTTTCCGAAATCATTTGTATACATATGAAGCTTGTTTGAAAGTGCATTCAATAGGCCTTGCCATGTGTTTGTAGGACTTGGACTTGTCTCGATCCCGACGTTGAAGAGCTATGTGAGTGGTGTTTTTAATAAAGCTATGTTATACTTGTTTCGATAAATCTCGTTTTGCTTTGTTTGACGAAAAGTATTTGATTTAGCATGAATGACTATCCCTATTTGTATATCGAACACTATCTTGTTTTGATGACATGTCTTGAAAGTCCTTAGTTGCAGGGGACTATAATGCAACTGCACTCTTGTCTTGAAAGTCCTTAGTTGCAGGGGACTATAATGCAACTGCACTCTTGTCTTGAAAGTCCTTAGTTGCAGGGGACTATAATACAACTGCACTCTTGTCTTGAAAGTCCTTAGTTGCAAGGGACTATAATGCAACTGCACTCTTGTCTTGAAAGTCCTTAGTTGCAGGGGACTATAATGCAACTGCACTCTTGTCTTGAAAGTCCTTAGTTGCAGGGGACTATAATGCAACTGCACTCTTGTCTTGAAAGTCCTTAGTTGCAGGGGACTATAATGCAACTGCACTCTTGTCTTGAAAGTCCTTAGTTGCAGGGGACTATAATGCAACTGCACTCTTGTCTTGATATGTCATCGCACTTGTAATATGTAGATGTTATTAACATCCAAGGAATTTGAAAGACCGGCAACGAACTTGATTTTTCCCCTTGCTTGTAAAATATGCTATGTATGCTTTTTGAAGGAATCTCGGATATTAATCATGCAAAACCTTTATTTCTAATATCATTCACTGAGTATCCAAGCTCACCCTCTCTATATATATGTAGGTGATGAGCAAGAAGGCATTGAGGCCTAGATGTGTTGCCGATGTGTTTTGAGTGCTGTGCCGACGTGTTTTGGATTTGCATTTTGTGACGTCTTGAAGATGATGCTTCTTAGCTTTGTGTCATGTGTAATTTGTATATGTCGGCTTGAGAAGCCTTTTGGTCAAGATGTATTTTTGTAACTCATTTCCTTATTGTACTTAAGTTTTTAGACTTGTTGAAAGAAATGTATGTCATTCCGTTGAACTTATGCACGGCTCTCATGGACTACTCAGACTTTTGCATATATATATATTGCTTCCGCACTTGCGAGCCCCTTATTTCATACTCTGATCGTGTGTGATCTTTTGTAAGCCGGCCTTCGGTAACCTCGGGTTACTGGCCATCATGGCACCAAACCACTAGGGGCGGTTTGGGGGCGTGACAGATTGGTATCAGAGCACAAGTTCCTTATAGTACGTTAATCACACACACCTTGAGTCCTAAAGAGCATAGGATTTCCCTTAGAATGATGTTAGGATTGCATCATATTGCTTGCTACTTGACAAGGTGTGCATCGTCTCGGCATGAACATTTTGTTACATCAGCATGATCATATTCTCTTGCATACATGTTCCTTTGTTCATTTTGTTTAAGTGTCACATCCTGCATACCCTCAGCATCATGAGGAGAGGTAGACCTCCAGTTGGTCGAGATCATTCCGAGGATAGGTTGGAGAGACTGGAAAGGTTAGTCGAAGGCTTGGTTCGTGAGCTGAGACAACCGAGGCCACAGGATACCGGTACCACCTCTACCCAGGCCGAGCAGACCAATGGCCGATATGCAGCTCCGCCTCCACCTCTTCCAGTACCACAAGTGCCTCCGCAGCAAGCTTTGTATGGGAACGACACGATAACCCTGATCAGAGAGTTTAAGAAAATGAAACCGCCAAGATTCCAAGGGGGCATAGAACCAATGAAAGCCGAGGCGTGGGTTTTAGAAATGGAGAAGCTGTTTGAAATTTTCCCCAGTACAGACGCTCAAAAGGTATCTCTGGCAGCGTTCACGTTAGACGACGACGCCCGCAGGTGGTGGATGATGGTTCGAGAAAGTAATCCGGGTTTGACTTGGGCCAGATTCCTGGAGTTATTCTACAACAAACATTTTCCCCTTAGCGTCCGAGACCAAAAGACCACGGAGTTCCAGAATCTGACACAGGGGAACAAGACAGTGGCAGAGTGTGATCGTGCCTTTACTGAATTGGCGAGGTATGCGCCTCACATGGTTGATGACGACTACCGGAAGGCGAGAAAGTTCGAAAGTGGGTTGCGTGGACCGATACAAGACCGGGTTAACATGCTCAATATGCCGACATACGCCGGAGTACTAGACAAGGCTATCTTAGCTGAAGCTAACTTGAACCGATACCAGAGTTCAAGTGAGAGCCAGAGGAAGAGACAGAATTATGACAATCGCCGAGTTCCGTTCAATGCCAAGAAGAAGGTGAATGTGGACAGTTCCAGCAACTCAAATCAGGATGGTAATGCTAAGCCGTTGTGTACGAGTTGTGGGAAGCTACATTTTGGGGTCTGCCGTTGGGCGACAGGGGCTTGCTATGAGTGTGGCGAGATAGGCCATCGCGTGAAAGACTGCCCGAAAGCAAGGACCGATGATGGGAAGAGGAATGGAAGCACCTTGGGCTCTGTACAGAAGAATAACATCGGGGGGATACAGGCGAGGCAGGGCAGAGTTTTCGCATTAGTGCCAGGAGACGCCCAGAATGCTGAAGCAGTGGTGTCAGGTACCATTTCAATTTGTTCTCAAGATGCATACGTATTGATTGATTCGGGCTCTACGCATTCATTTGTATCTACTTTATTCGCCGAGAAGTTGGATAGGGAATTGGAACCCCTTGATTATGTATTATCTGTGTCTACTCCATCTGGGAGAAACATGATTGTTGCATCCATTTATAGGGCGTGTGTTGTTATGATTGAGGGTGTAGAGTTGTTAGTCGATTTGATGCCCTTGAGCATGACTCATTTCGATGTCATATTGGGGATGGATTGGTTAGTAGCGAATCATGCATCCATTAATTGTGTTACTAAGAGCGTCACATTGAAGACCCCAGATCTAGCCGAGGTCATTTTCCAGGGTAAAGGAGTAGTACCCCAACCTTACTTAATTTCATCTATGAAAGCCTACAAGTTGGTCCAGAAGGGATGTCAAGGTTATTTGTGCAGTATACTAAGTGATTTGAATGGAAGTATGGAGTTAGCCGACATACCTGTTGTTGAAGAATTCCCCGACGTCTTTCCAAATGAGCTGCCTGGCCAACTAGTCGATAGGGAAATAGAATTTGCTGTGGACATCATGTCGGGAACACAACCTATCTCCAAAACCCCCTACAGAATGGCCCCAGCCGAACTGAGAGAACTAAAATCGCAATTACAAGAACTGTTGGATAAAGTTTTTGTTAGGCCGAGCACTTCACCGTGGGGAGCACCCGTTCTATTTGTTAAGAAAAAGGATGGCACACTTCGTCTTTGCATTGACTATAGGGAACTTAATAAGGTGACCATTAAGAACAAGTACCCTTTGCCTAGGATCGATGATTTACTTGATCAACTACGAGGAGCACGAGTCTTTTCCAAGATTGACCTTAGATCGGGCTACCACCAGTTGAAGGTTAAAGCCGAGGATATCGAGAAGACTGCTTTTCGGACAAGATATGGCCACTACGAATTTTTGGTGATGCCCTTCGGAGTGACCAATGCCCCAGCAGCATTCATGGACTTGATGAACAGAGTCTTTAAGCCGTATCTAGATGAGTTCATAATTATTTTTATCGACGACATATTGGTCTACTCCGAGAGTGCGAGCGAGCACGAGAATCATCTGAGACTTACCCTGCAAATCTTGAGAGATAAGAAGTTGTACGCCAAGTTGAGTAAATGCGAATTTTGGCTTTCCAGCATTTCATTTTTAGGACATGTGGTTAATGAAGATGGTATATCAGTTGACCCCAGTAAGATTGAAGCCGTTATGAATTGGCCAACGCCGACCAACGTGTCCGAGGTTCGTAGTTTTCTGGGTTTGGCAGGTTATTACAGGAAGTTTGTGAAGGATTTCTCGAGGATTGCAGTGCCATTGACACAACTAACCAAGAAGGGAGCAGCTTATGAATGGACTAATGATAGAGAATCGGCCTTTCAGGAGTTGAAGACGAAGTTAGTTACGGCACCAGTTCTTGTACTACCATCAGCTAATGAGGAATTTCAGATTTACAGTGATGCTTCACATAAGGGTTTGGGTTGCGTGTTAATGCAAGGAGGTAAAGTCATAGCGTACGCGTCTCGTCAATTGAAGCCCAACGAAAAGAACTATCCTACCCATGATTTGGAGCTGGCTGCCGTAGTCTTTGCTTTGAAGATATGGCGTCATCACTTGTATGGAACATCTTGTCAAGTTTTCACCGACCACAAAAGTTTGAAGTATTTGTTCACTCAGAAAGAGCTAAATATGAGGCAGAGAAGATGGCTCGAGCTGTTGAAGGACTATGACATGCAGATTCGGTACCGCCCAGGGAAGGCAAATTCCGTAGCCGACGCATTAAGCAGGAAGCTAGTTGGAAGTTTGGCGTGTCTGGCAACGATCTCAGCGGAACCGACCATCGTTGAGGAAGTGAAGACCAGGCAGATGGAAGACAAGTTCCTAAAAAGGGTAATTGATGAATTCGTCTCCAAGCCGAGGCCAGGATACACAGTGGAAAATCAGGTGCTTAAGTTTGAAGGAAGATTGTGTGTAGCCGACCTGCCAGAGTTGAAAAGGAAGATTTTGCAAGAGGCCCATAGCTCCAAGTTTTCCATTCATCCAGGGAGCACCAAGATGTATCAAGACGTAAAACGGACTTTTTGGTGGCCAAACATGAAAAGAGAGATAGCCGAGTTTGTATATCAGTGTCTGTGTTGTCAGCAAGTGAAGGCAGAACACCAGAGACCGGCAGGACTTCTTCAGCCTTTGTTAATTCCTGAGTGGAAATGGGAACACATCTCCATGGATTTCGTAGTAGGTTTGCCGAGGACGCAGAAAGGTATGAACTCGATTTGGGTTATAGTTGATAGATTTACTAAGTCAGCACACTTTTTACCTGTCAAGACTACGTTCAATGCCGACCGACTTGCCGAACTGTACATAAATGAAATCGTTAGGCTTCATGGCGTGCCGATGTCCATTGTTTCAGACCGAGATCCGAAGTTCGTTTCTAGATTTTGGCAAAGTCTACAAGGAGCCTTGGGAACGGAGTTGAGCTTTAGCACAGCCTTTCACCCCCAGACCGACGGACAAACGAAAAGAATGATCCAGACACTCGAAGACATGCTCAGACTGTGCGTGTTGGACTTCCAGGGAAGTTGGGAATCGCATCTGCCATTAGTGGAGTTCGCGTACAACAACAGTTATCAAGCCAGCATAGGCATGGCGCCGTATGAAGCTTTGTATGGAAGGAAGTGCAGATCGCCGATATGTTGGATTGAAGTAGGAGACAAAGCTCTAATTGGCCCCGAGATGGTTCAAATGACAACTGAAAAGATTAAACTCATTCAGCAGAGGATTAAAACCGCACAGAGTCGACAGAAGAGTTATGCCGACCAGAGAAGGAGGGAGTTAGAATTTGAAATTGGGGATCAAGTATTTTTGAGGGTCTCGCCGATGACAAGAGTTTCGAGATTTGGGAGGAAGGGTAAACTTGCACCCCGATACATTGGGCCATTTGAAATTCTTGAGAGGGTTAACACCGTTGCTTACAGACTTGCTTTGCCACCAGATTTGAGTCAGGTCCACAGCGTGTTCCATGTTTCGATGTTGAGGAAATATATCCGAGACCCACTGCATGTGATAGATTATTCCGGGGTTGTAGTTAATGAAGATCTAGGCTACGAAGAGAAACCGATGAGAATTATTGACAGACAAGTGAGACAGTTGAGAAACAAGTCGATATCGATGGTAAAAATCGAATGGGTGAAGCATTATGGCAAGGAGGCCACGTGGGAAAAAGAAGAAGAAATGAAAATCTGTTATCCGGAGTTATTCGTAGGACAAGGTAACTTAAGTTTGGGGACCAAACTTCTTTAAGGAGGGTAGACTGTAAGAACCCACATTTTATGTCTTAATCATGTTCATAAGCATCTGTATGATAATGGCTTGTTAAGTTGCATGTGTATGTTTGTGACTTGTTCTGCTTAAGTGAGTGAGATCCATGCCTTGTTTCGATACCTTTGTGAATTGTCTAAGTGTTGTGTGCTTGCCGTGCCCCTTCCTTGATGTGAAACCTAGGCCACGCCTTGCCCAAGTTGTGATTAGCCGACGTCATTCCAAGCCTAGGTTATGTTACGCCTAGACCATTCCGAGCCGAGGTCATCCTCAGCCTAGAAGTATCTTGGAACCCCTTTTGTTGACCATCATCCTTGCTTTGACGCACTGGCCGAGATGTTACCTTTATGCCCAAGTGATCTCGTCCTGGAGTGGTGCGACCCAGACCGAGGTGTGGCACATCTAGGCCAAGATGTGGCACAGCTTAGTCAAGTGTCGTCTTTCCTAACCGAGGTCACTGTCACCTTAGTTGCCAAAGCCCTTTGTTAGCCGATGTCACCCCTTGCCGGAGTACCGTTCCGTGTAGCTTGTTAGATACGCTTTGTTATTAGCCGACGTCATTGCCTCGTCAGAGAGCCCATACCGCTTTACTTGTTGAACACCCTTTCCCCATGCCTTGTCTGGTCTGTCAGCCACCTTTGCAGGGAAAACCCAACCAGTCGCTGCCACGTGTCCCAGCAGAGGGATTAAGCCCAGAACCGAGTGAGAACACTCATCATTTGGTATCTTAACCTTGCCTTTTAGAGAGAGAAGCTCTAGGGGGAAGAAGGAGTTTTAGAGTGAGAAGTAAGTCTTCAAGCTTGATTCCGAGAGATCGAAGCGTTAGATTCGTGTACTGAGGTTAGATCCTTGACTTACTTTTGTTGTTCCTTGTGTTTATCTAGTTGCATTGCATGATCGAACCCATTCTGCATGTCATGCATTGATTTGAAACCAATTTTAGAAAGAGAAAATGATGTTCATACGTTCTTGAAGAAAAAGTCTTGTTTTGATCCGAAAGCTTGCATAGAAAATCATGTTGTTGTGTTTATTTTCGCAAGAACTTCAAGTACGGGTGCCCAGGTCCATGTTTTCAAACTCGTAGCATGAAAATCCCGGATTTCATCACTAACAGGTTGTAAATGAACATTCATGTTCTTCATGTTTTCGTACTCATGTTCTTCATGTTCATCAACAGAGGGAAACCCAGAATTTCCCGACCTCTTTCTCTTGCATGTGGCCCTCGGGGACACACCTCGGCAAGGAGGTGTGGAACCTCAGCCTAGACCTGGTTAGTGCCCAGCATGTTTTCTGAAATCATTTGTATACATATGAAGCTTGTTTGAAAGTGCATTCAATAGGCCTTGCCATGTGTTTGTAGGACTTGGACTTTTCTCGATCCCGACGTTGAAGAGCTATGTGAGTGGTGTTTTTAATAAAGCTATGTTATACTTGTTTCGATAAATCTCGTTTTGCTTTGTTTGACGAAAAGTATTTGATTTAGCATGAATGACTATCCCTATTTGTATATCGAACACTATCTTGTTTTGATGACATGTCTTGAAAGTCCTTAGTTGCAGGGGACTATAATGCAACTGCACTCTTGTCTTGAAAGTCCTTAGTTGCAGGGGACTATAATGCAACTGCACTCTTGTCTTGAAAGTCCTTAGTTGCAGGGGACTATAATGCAACTGCACTCTTGTCCTGAAAGTCCTTAGTTGCAGGGGACTATAATGCAACTGCACTCTTGTCTTGAAAGTCCTTAGTTGCAGGGGACTATAATGCAATTGCACTCTTGTCTTGAAAGTCCTTAGTTGCAGGGGACTATAATACAACTGCACTCTTGTCTTGAAAGTCCTTAGTTGCAGGGGACTATAATGCAACTGCACTCTTGTCTTGAAAGTCCTTAGTTGCAGGGGACTATAATGCAACTGCACTCTTGTCTTGATATGTCATCGCACTTGTAATATGTAGATGTTATTAACATCCAAGGAATTTGAAAGACCGGCAACGAACTTGATTTTTCCCCTTGCTTGTAAAATATGCTATGTATGCTTTTTGAAGGAATCTCGGATATTAATCATGCAAAACCTTTATTTCTAATATCATTCACTGAGTATCCAAGCTCACCCTCTCTATATATATGTAGGTGATGAGCAAGAAGGCATTGAGGCCTAGATGTGTTGCCGATGTGTTTTGAGTGCTGTGCCGACGTGTTTTGGATTTGCATTTTGTGACGTCTTGAAGATGATGCTTCTTAGCTTTGTGTCATGTGTAATTTGTATATGTCGGCTTGAGAAGCCTTTTGGTCAAGATGTATTTTTGTAACTCATTTCCTTATTGTACTTAAGGTTTTAGACTTGTTGAAAGAAATGTATGTCATTCCGTTGAACTTATGCACGGCTCTCATGGACTACTTAGACTTTTGCATATATATATATTGCTTCCGCACTTGCGAGCCCCTTATTTCATACTCTGATCGTGTGTGATCTTTTGTAAGCCGGCCTTCGGTAACCTCGGGTTACTGGCCATCACGGTACCAAACCACTAGGGGCGGTTTGGGGGCGTGACAGAATTATTTAGTAATTTATCAGTAAATTACTCGATAAATTCTCTGTAAATTACTCAGTAAATTACCAGTAAATTACTTAGTAAATTCTCACTAAATTACTCAGGAAATTTCTCAGTAAATTACACGTAAAATTCTCTATAAATTATTTAGCAAATTCTTAGTAATTTATCAAAAAATTCGGAGTAAATTCACAAAAAATTACAAGAATTTTTTTTGTGAATTAATCAGTAAATTATGAGTAAATTACTCAATAAATTCTCAGAAAATTCTATATAAATTCTTGGTAAATTCAAAGTAATTTCTTAGTAAATTATTCAGCAAATTACTCCATAAATTCGTGGTAAATTCTCAATAAATTACTCGTAAAGTTTTCAATAAATTCTCTATGAATTACTTTGTAAATTATCTGTAAATTTCCAGTAAATTATTTAATAAATTGTAAATAAATTACTCAGAAAATTTTCAATAAATTCTAAGAAAATTCTATATAAATTATAGCGATCCCGGTATTCCCTGTTGTTGTATATCTATAATCTGGACTCAGTTCCGTAGATTCGTTGTTGTCTTATCCTCATTTCTATCCCTTACTCTTTGTTTTAGAGTTTTGGGTTGTGTTGGGCAAGTTGGAATTAGTTGGTTGTGTTTTAAAGCTTTGAAAATTTTGCCCAGGTTTTGGTCTCTCCGCTCGAGCGGCGGTTTTACGCTCGAGCGGGCTTTTGTTGCTGCCTTTCCGCTCGAGCGGCAGTTTGGACGCTCGAGCGGGGAGTTTTACGCTCGAGCGGAGAGTAGACTGCAAAACTTCTGGAAGTGTGAAATCAGCGCTCGAGCGGCTCTTTTCACGCTCGAGCGTGAGTCTGTGTCTTACGCTCGAGCAGGGTTTTCTACGCTCGAGCGGAGAGTCGACTACATCAGTCCGTGATTTCACTTTTTGGATCACTTTTTGACCTACTTTTCCTCTCTTAACTTTTAAAAACCGCCCCTTGAGAGTTTCTCTCTCTACTCTTACCTTCTCTCTAAGTTTTGATCTATTCCCGGTGGTCTTCTACCCTAGTTCCTTTGGATGAAAGGTAGAGCTTCGCGAGAGCTTTGTTTTAATCCGAGAAACTTGGGATTTGGAGCACGTGGGTCTTTGGTCTTCATCTCCGTCTTCTCTATTCGAGGTAGGGATTCTCCTTGTTCTTTTTCAATACTTCGTCTATAGATAGACATGTGGTAATTTTGTATTGCATAGAAATCATATCCATGTTGGATTTGTTTGAAATCATGGGAAGGAACCTAGGGTTGGGTATTTGAAAATGGTTATGTTATCATTGAGAGTTGTTTTGGGCTAATTGGAGTGTAAATTAGCATGTTGTAGTTGATAAAGGAAAAAGGCCTAAATCATATTTTGGTTGATAAATTAAAATGGAGAATAATGAACCTAAAATGTAACTCTCTATTGTTGAAGTGAGTGGGTGAAGGTGTTAATGCCTAAGGGGTTAACTTTGGTGTTGAAATGGGTTTGAAATGTATGTAGTGTACTAATGTGAGTTATGGCTTCCTTATTGGTAGAAATCGGTTTTTGTAAAATAAAAGGGATGGGTTTGGTTTTGTGACAACTAATGAGACGGAGTTGGTTTTGTTAAAACAAAGAGGGAAGTGGAACTTGTTTTGTGAAATGGAAAAAGTGTTTTGAAATACGTATGAAAATTGGATTATTGTTTCATGAGTGTTGAACACACACATGTGTGGAATTGTATCTTGAACTACCATGTTAATGTTGTTGTCGGGTTTGTGGTCTCATAGTAATTGAGTCTTTAATAGGTGTATTAAATATTTGCATCTAGAGGTTTTATCCTTGGTCATCGGTGGAGGATGACGTGGTTGTGTTGAATTGCTATGTATGTAATGCACCATTGTTGATTGAACATTATATGTAATGAAATGCTGAATTACATTATATTTGTATACTGGTTTGGGAGAAGAGAGGGGTTGTACTCCAGTGTGTGTGAGAAGATAGGGGATGTACTCCACACACTTATGTGTTCAGCGCTTATAATCAAAGGTATCATACCCTTCCAGCTAGCGCCTGGAGAACTGACGCGCTGATAATCTAAGGTACCATACCCTTCCAGCTAGCGCCTGGTAAACTGGTAGATTGTGGTGAGAAGTGTATCTTTGGCTTACTACGCATATAGCTAGTAGTGCAGTGTTGTTTTGTTATTGTTTCAGTGTATCTGGAAACATTGTGGATTGTATTTGTTACAGTGTTGGAGGGATGAGTTGACTCATTGATTGATTCTATGTATGTAGTTGAGTTGTTATTTTTTTATAGAGGTGTGCATGGATAGTTATGATATAATTGGAATTGCATTGAAATGCCAAATATGCTTTGAAAAGGCACATCTGTTGTATGTGTGGCAAATGGAAGAGTAATGGGCTTAGTGAATCTATGTTTCTAAGTAGTTGTTAATGTTATAAAAGATTGGGAACGGGGGTTAATGAAAGGAAAAAGGGAGGATAAATCGCTTATAGCGGTGAATTAAATGATTGTTTTCAAGAAAAGTTCATATATATATTTATATATATATTTTGTATAAACTGTCACATTATTATTCTAGTATGAGAATGGGTGTTCATGATCATAGCTATCTGTAATGTTGTTATTGTTAAGGAGCAGGTTGAGTTCCCTACTGGACTATATGTTCATCCCACGTTGTTGAATCTTTTTCAAGTGTTGAGCAGGGTGTGCTACAAGATTTGGATCTTCTTATTTGTTGGCCACGGGGCCTTAGTTATGTTGGCGGAATGCCATTGTTGTAAAGGGTTACACCCTTCTTCTTGTACTTTTAATGATGTAAGCCCAAGGGCAATTTATTAAGTTAGTTCATGTAATGTTTACTTTGCATACGAATGAGAGTATTGTTAATCATTTCTACGGATTGAATGTATGAGTTTATTTCCGCATGTTATCTCTGAAATTGGATTAAGTTAAAGAATTTGGTAATGACTCCGAGTAATAAAAAGTGGGGCGTGACAACTTGGTATCAGAACGAGCCGGGTTTGAATACTTTGGGCTCGTGGGAAGTGGTTTCTACCACAGTGGGTTTACTACGTATGGTGAGGACGTTGCATATAGATGTCATGAAAGTTAGGACTTATGTGTTGCATTTATGTGAGCATGGGATTTAGTCTCTCGGATAGTATTCATAGCCGGTGAACTTGCTTTGAGGTCCATTTGGAAACACGCCTGATCAACGTGGTTTCTGATGGGAATTCCTTGAGAGTTCCGGGATGAGTGGCTATCTTTGTGGACTTGATTCGATTATGTGTTTATATGTTTCGTGTTTATATGCAATAGAGATGTATACTTGTGACTAGTGAGTCTTGTAACCTAGTAGTAGAGTGTGCCTCGGAGAAGGCTATTGTGTTGTACACTAAGCGTGGTTATTGCTTTTGTGCTTTATAGGATGTCTACACGAGGGAGTAAAGGATGGTTGAATAGTAGGAGTGTCGGTAGGAGCACAACAGTTCCTTTAGTACCTGCCGTTGCAGCATCGGCTGTCGGCGAGGATGTCGCACGTGAGATTGTGAGAGCAGTACAAGACGCCCTAGCTCGCACTGGGGGCGGCAGTGGGCATGCTCTCAAGCTTACTAAGGAGTTTTTCCGCTCCGGCCCACCAGAGTTTGCGGGGGAGGCTAAACCGTTGGAGGCAGAAAGTTGGTTGGAACAGATTACCAAGACTCTTGATATGCTCAGAGTCGAAGATGAGGAGTTGAGGGTTTCTTTGGCGACTTTTCAATTGAAGAGTGATGCGAGTTATTGGTGGAAGTATGCTAAGAATACCGTAGGTAGCACGTGGGTTGCTTTTACCGAGGCCTTTTTGGCCAAGTATTTCCCTCCTTCTGCTCGGGAAAGGTTGAGGGATCAGTTTTTGGAGTTGCGTCAGGATGATACTCCTGTGGCACAGTTTGAGATGCGGTTTGCTAGCTTGTCGAGGTTTGCTCCAGAGTTGGTGGCAACAGAGGAGCGTCGTTGTTTTGAGTTTGAAAGGCGGTTGTGTTTCAATATTCGGGAGAAGGTAGCTGGATCCTTTTGGAAGGATTATTATTATTTAGTTGAGGCAGCGGCCCATGTGGAGGCCATGGTTGCGAGTGATGATGGGATTAAGGAGGAGATTATAGTGGTAAGTCCTTCGGTTCCTAAATACTCTAGGCTCAGTAAGGGGTGGAGGCGGAAACATGCTCAGTCGGGGGCTGGTTCCTTTTCTTCGCCAGGGGTTTCAGACACTTCGGTTGGAAGGTCCGGGGAAGTGCAGGTTTCAGACCAGTCTCAGAGTAGGGGGCCTGGTGGTTGTTTCGTTTGTGGCCAGCAGGGCCATGGTAGACGTTCTTGTCCTTTGCGTGTGAATCCTTCGGGTGTTTCAAAACCCAGTCAGACTCAGTCGTGCCCATCTAGTCGGGGACGTTATCGGTACCAGAAACGTGCAGGCCAGGCTTCGGGAGCCTCGCGAGGGGCGACCTATTAGTTAGTCCTATAGTATTACCCTGGAGGGGGACTTTTGTATTGTTGACCGGTGGTGTATCATATGAATCATTTTGTTGTTGACTGGTGTACTGTTGGATGCTGAGGCACCATGTTTATGTATCGCTTATGTATGCATATTGTTGTTTGTTTAATCCTCAGGTATTGGGGAGTATGTATGGGTTTTAAGCTCTCTTTTATATTGAGAAGTTGTTAGTAGGGTCAATGATCCTAATGTTGTTACTGGCTTGGTACCTGTTTGTTGGTTCGTGTTTTGGGCCTTGCTACTTAGTGAGTCCGTGGTAACTCCATCGATTATGTAGGGGTAGTGTTTGTATTGAGATTGGTTATCAATTGTGGGGCATGGTTTGTGAGTGGTTGTGGGCAGCATTCTTTGGAGGGAGAACAGTTTGAGTTCTAGAGTAATGAGAATAGCGTTGGTCAAAATTGTCCTTCGTGATTGGGTTGTTGTAATTGAGGTTTACCAAGTCGGTTTTTAGTCGAGGAGATGAGTAGGCTTACTACGTAGCCATGGGGGGGGGGGGGAATAGTAATTCCCTTAGACATAGTGTTGGTGTGGTTTGATTTTAGGAGATCTAGTGAGATTCCAAAATTTGGGGGTTTGTGTGGGGAACTCCGTGTGTGGGGTTAGTGGCACATCAGTGGGTGGATTACTGAGTGTGGAGTTTATTGAGTTGATTAGTCAGCTCACTGGTATAGGGTTTTGGGTTGACCTTGGTCACCGTGAAGTTAGTCTCATTCGTTGTAGACTTTGTGTGTTGATTGAGGAAAACCGAAACTAATCATCCGGTTGTGTCATTGAATATGACGGTTATAATAATACAGCAAATTTGTGCATTGAATGATCACTGTAAATGATTGGATTTTTTTTTATACATTATATATGTATATTGTTTGGGAGGAGATAGGGGATGGACTCCGACGATACAGCACCAAAATGTGTATCTATTGAAAGATTGATATAGCTTATATGCTTGTCTATGGTGAAGTGAAAAATGTTTTATATGGGTTACTATCTCATTTAATTTGTTGGCCAGGTTCTGAGCCAGGTGTATGTTATTAAACTGATTAAGTAAAGGGAGGCCGGCTGAAATTGCAAAACTGTGAATTTCTTATGCCTTTTGTGTTGATAATACTGTTGTTATTTCTATTAACTATCATTATAGAAATGTTTTGTTCCATGTTGGTCGTGGCATCACTGTGTGAGTGATGGTTATTGATGGTGTTGTTTTGGAAAAGAAACGGAAAACGAAATTTTCCTAGTGTTTGGGCCATCTAAATGTGTTGTTGAGAGATTGATTTAATTCAAGGGTTTTGAGGAATTTCAAATGAATGATTTTTGGCAAATAAATGATGGATGACTGTGTTTTAGATAATACCGTGTTGGTGAAAAAATGTATACAAAGTTTTTGAGTTTCGCATGGAAAATGCAAAATTTATTTCGCAATGTCAGCATTGAAAATTTGGCTATCTTTGAGAAATGTCTCTTGAGCAAGAAAATGTTTTCCTATTATTTACTCCAAAAGTTGTTTGGGTCGTGTTGTTGCATAGTGACTTAGCTTGAAGCGCTGGTCAGATGTGAGTAAACTGTTTCAGAAGGATTGATTTTGCTGTGGCTTTTATGCCTACAGTGTTGTCATTTGGAACGTGTTCCCTCGGTTAGTCTCTTCCTTGGTAAGAGTGAATCGAAGGTTTGTGGTGAGAGTAGTTTCTTTCCTAGTACTCGGGTGTTGGTGTGGTGTGATCAGTTGGCCATGTGTTTTGGCGCATCCTTAATTTCGGAGACGAAATTCTTTAAGGGGGGGAGGTTATAGCGATCCCGGTATTCCCTATTGTTGTATATCTATAATCTGGACTCAGTTCCGTAGATTCGTTGTTGTCTTATCCTCATTTCTATCCCTTACTCTTTGTTTTAGAGTTTTGGGTTGTGTTGGGCAAGTTGGGAATTAGTTGGTTGTGTTTTAAAGCTTTGAAAATTTTGCCCAGGTTTTGGTCTCTCCGCTCGAGCGGCGGTTTTACGCTCGAGCGGGCTTTTATTGTTGCCTTTCCGCTCGAGCGGCAGTTTGGACGCTCGAGCGTGATCCTTTAATTTTTGTCCATACGCTCGAGCGGGGAGTTTTACGCTCGAGCGGAGAGTAGACTGCAAAACTTCTGGAAGTGTGAAATCAGCGCTCGAGCGTGAGTCTGTGTCTTACGCTCGAGCGGGGTTTTCTATGCTCGAGCGGAGAGTCGACTACATCAATCCGTGATTTCGCTTTTTGGATCACTTTTTGACCTACTTTTCCTCTCTTAACTTTTAAAAACCGCCCCTTGAGAGTTTCTCTCTCTACTCTTACCTTCTCTCTAAGTTTTGATCTATTCCCGGTGGTCTTTTACCCTAGTTCCTTTGGATGAAAGGTAGAGCTTCGCGAGAGCTTTGTTTTAATCCGAGAAACTTGGGATTTGGAGCACGTGGGTCTTTGGTCTTCATCTCCGTCTTCTCTATTCGAGGTAGGGATTCTCCTTGTTCTTTTTCAATACTTCGTCTATAGATAGACATGTGGTAATTTTGTATTGCATAGAAATCATATCCATGTTGGATTTGTTTGAAATCATGGGAAGGAACCTAGGGTTGGGTATTTGAAAATGGTTATGTTATCATTGAGAGTTGTTTTGGGCTAATTGGAGTGTAAATTAGCATGTTGTAGTTGATAAAGGAAAAAGGCCTAAATCATATTTTGGTTGATAAATTAAAATGGAGAATAATGAACCTAAAATGTAACTCTCTATTGTGGAAGTGAGTGGGTGAAGGTGTTAATGCCTAAGGGGTTAACTTTGGTGTTGAAATGGGTTTGAAATGTATGTAGTGTACTAATGTGAGTTATGGCTTCCTTATTGGTAGAAATCGGTTTTTGTAAAATAAAAGGGATGGGTTTGGTTTTGTGACAACTAATGAGACAGAGTTGGTTTTGTTAAAACAAAGAGGGAAGTGGAACTTGTTTTGTGAAATGGAAAAAGTGTTTTGAAATACGTATGAAAATTGGATTATTGTTTCATGAGTGTTGAACACACACATGTGTGGAATTGTATCTTGAACTACCATGTTAATGTTGTTGTCGGGTTTGTGGTCTCATAGTAATTGAGTCTTTAATAGGTGTATTAAATATTTGCATCTAGAGGTTTTATCCTTGGTCATCGGTGGAGGATGACGTGGTTGTGTTGAATTGCTATGTATGTAATGCACCATTGTTGATTGAACATTATATGTAATGAAATGCTGAATTACATTATATTTGTATACTGGTTTGGGAGAAGAGAGGGGTTGTACTCCAGTGTGTGTGAGAAGATAGGGGATGTACTCCACACACTTATGTGTTCAGCGCTTATAATCAAAGGTATCATACCCTTCCAGCTAGCGCCTGGAGAACTGACGCGCTGATAATCTAAGGTACCATACCCTTCCAGCTAGCGCCTGGTAAACTGGTAGATTGTGGTGAGAAGTGTATCTTTGGCTTACTACGCATATAGCTAGTAGTGCAGTGTTGTTTTGTTATTGTTTCAGTGTATCTGGAAACATTGTGGATTGTATTTGTTACAGTGTTGGAGGGATGAGTTGACTTATTGATTGATTCTATGTATGTAGTTGAGTTGTTATTTTTTTATAGAGGTGTGCATGGATAGTTATGATATAATTGGAATTGCATTGAAATGCCAAATATGCTTTGAAAAGGCACATCTGTTGTATGTGTGGCAAATGGAAGAGTAATGGGCTTAGTGAATCTATGTTTCTAAGTAGTTGTTAATGTTATAAAAGATTGGGAACGGGGGTTAATGAAAGGAAAAAGGGAGGATAAATCGCTTATAGCGGTGAATTAAATGATTGTTTTCAAGAAAAGTTCATATATATATTTATATATATATTTTGTATAAACTGTCACATTATTATTCTAGTATGAGAATGGGTGTTCATGATCATAGCTATCTGTAATGTTGTTATTGTTAAGGAGCAGGTTGAGTTCCCTACTGGACTATATGTTCATCCCACGTTGTTGAATCTTTTTCAGGTGTTGAGCAGGGTGTGCTACAAGATTTGGATCTTCTTATTTGTTGGCCACGGGGCCTTAGTTATGTTGGCGGAATGCTATTGTTGTAAAGGGTTACACCCTTCTTCTTGTACTTTTAATGATGTAAGCCCAAGGGCAATTTATTAAGTTAGTTCATGTAATGTTTACTTTGCATACGAATGAGAGTATTGTTAATCATTTCTACGGATTGAATGTATGAGTTTATTTCCGCATGTTATCTCTGAAATTGGATTAAGTTAAAGAATTTGGTAATGACTCCGAGTAATAAAAAGTGGGGCGTGACATAAATTCTTGGTAAATTACTCATAAAATTATTAAAAAAAAAAAATTCGTGAATTATTTTGTTAATTCTCAGTAAATTGTTCGAACATTAATTAGTGAATTCCCTGTAAATTCTCAGTAAATTATTCAATAAATTCTAAGTAAATTCTCAGTAAATTAATCCATAAAGTCTAAGTAAGTTATCAATAAATTCTTAGTAACTTACTCAGTAAATTCTCAATAAATTACTTAGTAATTTCCAGATAAATTACCCAGGGAAGAACTTAACAATTTATCAGTAAATTTCTTAGTCAATTCGCAGTAAATTCTCAATAAATTACTCAGTAAATTATCGGTAGATTCTTAGTAAATTACTCAATAAATTCTCAGTAAATTCTCATTAAATTACTCAGTAAAATTCTCAATAAATTACACGCAAAATTCTCATAAAATTATTCAGTAAATTCTTAGAAAATCATTAGAAATTTTTTTGTGAATTATGAGTAAATTACTCTGCAAATTCATAGAAAATTTTGTATAAATTCTTGGTAAATTAGTCAGTAAATTCATAGAAATATTTAAAAAAATTACTCAGCAAATTACTCTGTAAATTCTCAATAAATTATTCGTTAAATTTTCAATAAATTCTCTATAAATTGCTCAGTTAATTATCGGTGATTTACTCAATAAATTCAAAGTAAATTACTCTGAAATTTTTTCAATAAATTCACAGTAAATTCTCAGCAAATTACACAGTAAATTATTGTAACAACCCTCACCTTACTCTTGTCATACTTGCATACGTTCATGCATGATTGTGCCTTGTTATGTTATTTTGAAGGATTTGCTTGCCTTGTTTTGTTTATATTGCTTGCGTAATTCCGTCCCTTGTTCAGTGTGTGTGTGGCCGAGGTCATCCTGAACTTAGTCCGCCTTTGACCCTTGTACTTAGAACTATCTTGAGATCTTGTTCAACCCCATCTTCACCTCGGGCATTCCTTGCCGAGATGTTTTGCACTTGAACCTTGTCTGCAGGCAGGTATGGCCTAGGCCGAGATGTGGCGCACCCCGGCCAAGGTGTGGCACAGCTTAGTCAAGTGTCGTCCTCCCTAGCCGATGTTTTTCTATCCTGTTGCTGGATCCTTGTTTTGAGCCGATGTCATCTTGTTGCCGATGTGTCTTACCCGAGCTTGCTGCATACGTTTTGTCAGAGACTGTCTTATCCATCAAATCACCTTTTGAGTTGAGCCAACCCGGCAACGCCACGTGTCCGAGCTTGTTGTTAAGGCAGCCGGCAGACTTAGAACAAATCATTTTCTTGTCTCAATCTTTGTTTTTAGAGAGAGAAGCTTTGGAGAAGAGTTCTTGAGTGAGAGCAAGTCTTCCAAGCTTGATCTTCGTGGTTTGAACCGTTAGATTCGAGTTTTGAGGTTAGAATCTTGATCTATTTTGATTGTTGTTATTGATTATCTAGCTGCATTGCATGATCGGATCTGTTTTGCATGTCATGCATTGTTTTGATGTTGGTTTTGAAAAGAGAATATGGTTTTCATGTGTTCTTGAAGAGAGTCTCGTTTTGATCGAAAGTTTGGAACGAAAATCATGTTTTTGTGTTTGTTCTTGCATAACCTTCTTGTGTGGGTACCCAGGTCCATATTTTGAACTCTTGGCATGAAAACTCAGATTTTTGTAACAAGTTGTGAACTTGCATCCATCTTTCAAATGATCATGTTCTTCATATTCTTCAAAAGGAAACCCAGGTTTTTCCCAACTTTGTTTGATGGGACCTCGGCAAGAGCCTGGACGGTGCCCAGTGTGTTTTCATGAGACGGGAGCAGTGTTTAAACTCCCAGCTGGTTTTGCTTTGTTATTGACTTGGGCCCGGTGAGAATGCCGAGATCATTACATGCATATAAAGCTTGTTTTGAGAATGTGACTTGCTATGTGATTGTAGGTCCTTGATATTTGCTTTGAGTCTACACCTGAAAAACTAGGTGAGTGGTATTTCTAATAAAGCTATGTTACACTCGTTTTTAATGAATCTTGCTTTGTTTTGTTTTGACAAAAGTATTTGCTAAGCATGAATGAATAGCCTGTTTGATGTGTCAAATATAAGCCTTGTTTTGATGTATTTCTTGGAAAGTCCCTTGTGCTGGAGGACTCTAAACTTTCGCAGTACTAAGTATAAAAGGATACGGTCCTTTCTTGGAAAGTCCCTTGTGCTGGAGGACTCTAAACTTTCGCAGTACTAAGTATAAAAGGATACGGTCCTTTCTTGGAAAGTCCCTTGTGCTGGAGGACTCTAAACTTTCGCAGTACTAAGTATAAAAGGATACGGTCCTTGTTAAATCGGGCTACGGGCCTAAGTAACGCAAGTCCCTTGTGCTGGAGGACTCTAAACTTTCGCAGTACCATTGAACGATGAATACGGTTCATCCCTTGTTTTGCCGATGACAGTGAGCAGTCCTCAATACTTGTAAGCTATGAATGATGAATACGGTTCATCCCTTGTTTTGCCGATGACAGTGAGCAGTCCTCGATACTTGTAAGCTATGAATGATGAATACGGTTCATCCCTTGTTTTGCCGATGACAGTGAGCAGTCCTCGATACTTGTAAGCTATGAATGATGAATACGGTTCATCCCTTGTTTTGCCGATGACAGTGAGCAGTCCTTGATACTTGTAAGCCTTGAATGATGAATGCGGTTCATCCCTTGTTTTTCCGATGTCAGTAAGCATCCCTTGATACTTGAAATGTTCGACAGATGAATACGGTTCATCCCCTGTTCGATAAACTTTGATGCGTTGTTTTGAAGGACTTCGGCTATATTCATGCAAAACCTTTATTTCTAGTACCATTCACTGAGTATTTGTACTCACCCCTCTATATATATATATGTAGGTGATGAGCAGGACGTCGGCGACGCCTAGACTGTTTGAAAGCTTGTTTTGGATTCGTGCTTATGTCGGCTTTGTTTTGTATTTACGTCGGCGATGCCTTTCGTTGCATGTCGGCAAATCTTGAAAATCATGCTTCTTGACTTGTATTTATTGCATTTTTTATATGTCGGCTCGAGAAGCCTTTTGATCAAGATGTAACATATATTTTGCTTGGTTGTATTCAAGTTGTAAAGAGGAATGACATTGCATTTGATCTATGCACAGCTCTTATGGACCACTTGTATTTTGATTTATTACTTCCGCATTTGTGAGCCCCGTTTAATATTACTCTGATGGTGTTTAGTTTTTGAAAGTTGGCCTTCGGTAATTACGGATTACTGGCCATCATGGCACCAAACTACTAGGGGCGGTTTGGGGTCGTGACAGAATGGTATCAGAGCACAGGTTCCTCGGTATACGTTAATCACACACTTCGAGTCCTAAAGAGCATAGGATTTCCCTTAGAAAGATGTTAGAATTGCATCATGGTATTTGTTATTTGAATGAGGTGTGCATTGTCTTGATATGCTAAATTGTTGTTGCCTACGGGATTATTTGCTTATTTGATTTAAAGTCATACTTTGCACGCTCATAGTATCATGAGGAGAGGTAGACCTCCAATTGGCCGAGATCAACCCGAAGATAGAATGGACAGACTGGAAAGATTGGTTGAAGGTTTGGCCCGTGAGTTGAGGCAAACCAGGCAGCAGTTCGCTAGTGCTACGTCGACTCAGGCCGAGCAGACCAACGGCCGAAATGTAGTTCCGCCTCCACCTCCTCCAGTGCCGCAAGTTCCCCCGCAGCCTGCCTTATATGGGGATGGCACGATAGCTTTGATCAGGGAGTTCAAGAAAATGAGACCGCCGAGATTCTCTGGAGGTATAGAGCCGATGAAGGCTGAGGCATGGGTTTTAGAAATGGAAAAGTTGTTTGAGATCTTCCCTAGCACCGACGCTCAGAAAGTGACGTTGGCAGCATTCACATTAGATGATGACGCTCGCAGATGGTGGATGATGGTTAGAGGAAGCAATCCAGATCTGACCTGGACCCGATTTTTGGAGTTGTTCTACAAGAAACATTTTCCCCTAAGTGTTCGAAACCGCAAGGCTACCGAATTTCATACTCTGACGCAAGGCAACAGAACAGTGGCGGAATATGACCGCACCTTTACTGAATTGGTGAGGTTTGTACCTCACATGGTCAACGATGAATATATGAAGGCCAGAAAGTTTGAGTGTGGGCTTCGTGGACCGATACAAGACCGGGTTAATTTGCTTGATATGCCGACTTACGCCGAGGTATTGGACAAAGCCATTCAGGCCGAAGCTAATTTGAATCGATACCAGAGCTCGGGAGAGAACCAGCGAAAAAGGCAGAACTATGACAATCGCCGAGGACAGCTGAGCACCAAGAAGAAAATGAACATGGGCAGTACTAGTAACCTAAGGCAAGAAGGGAGTGCTAAACCGATGTGTTCGGATTGTGGGAAACAGCATTTCGGGATTTGTCGACGAACGTCTGGAGCCTGCTATGAATGTGGCGAGATGGGCCATTATGTGAGAGATTGCCCCAAGGCAAAGGCTGACGACAACAAGAAAAGTGAGAATACCTCGGGTTCCGTTCAGAAGGGAAATGCTGGAAGAGGGCAGATGAGACAGGGCAGAGTGTTTGCGTTAGTGCCAGGAGACACACAGAATGCTGAGGCAGTAGTGTCAGGTATACTTCTAATTTGCTCCCAAGATGCTTATGTGTTAATTGATTCGGGTTCTACTCATTCGTTTATATCTACTAAATTTGCCGAGAAAATTAATAGAAAACTAGAGCCCCTTGATTATGTGTTGTTTGTATCTACTCCATCTGGGGAATCTATGATTGTTGCATCCATTTACAGAGCATGTATTGTTGTGATCGGACATGTTGAACTGTTAGTAGATCTGATGCCTCTAGACATAGCTCACTTTGATATTATACTGGGAATGGACTGGTTAGTCGCAAACGATGCATCTATTAATTGTGTTTCGAAGAGTGTCACACTGAGACCCCCAAACCTAGCCGAGGTTATTTTCCAGGGAAAAGGGGTAGTGCCCCCACCTTATTTGATTTCGTCCATTAAGGCCTGTAAGTTAATTCGGAAAGGGTGCCGAGGTTATTTGTGTAGCATACTGAGTGGTCAGAATGGAAACGTTAGTTTAGCCGACATCCCAGTTGTTAATGAATTTTCCGACGTCTTTCCAGACGAATTGCCTGGCCACCTAACCGATAGAGAAATAGAGTTTACTGTTGACATCATATTGGGAACACAGCCGATCTCCAAAACACCTTATAGGATGGCCCCAGCTGAACTTAGAGAATTGAAACTGCAATTGCAAGAGTTGTTAGATAAGAGATTTATTAGGCCGAGCACTTCACCATGGGGAGCACCTGTTTTATTTGTTAAGAAGAAGGATGGCACACTTCGTCTTTGTATTGACTATAGAGAACTTAATAAGGTCACCATCAAGAACAAGTACCCGTTACCTAGGATTGATGATTTGCTTGATCAGTTACAAGGAGCACGAGTCTTTTCTAAGATCGACCTTAGGTCTGGTTACCATCAGCTTAAAGTTAAGGCCGAAGATGTTGAGAAGACTGCCTTTCGAACAAGATATGGCCACTACGAGTTTTTAGTGATGCCTTTTGGAGTGACCAATGCCCCCGCAGCATTTATGGATTTGATGAACAGAGTCTTCAAGCCGTATTTAGATGAGTTTGTAGTTGTCTTCATTGATGATATCTTGATCTATTCCAAGAGTAAAATCGAACACGAAAATCACTTGAGACTTGCCTTACAGATTTTGAGAGAACGGAAATTGTATGCTAAGTTTAATAAGTGTGAATTTTGGCTTTCTACTATCTCATTCTTGGGTCATGTGATTAGTGAAGAAGGTATCTCAGTGGATCCTAGCAAGATTGAAGCCGTGGTAAATTGGTCGAGGCCGACTAATGTATCCGAGATTCGTAGTTTTCTGGGTTTGGCAGGTTACTACAGAAAGTTTGTGAAAGATTTCTCAAGGATTGCGATTCCATTGACGCAATTGACTAAGAAGGGAACACTGTATGAATGGACTGAAGATCGGGAATCAGCTTTCCAGGAACTAAAGACGAGGTTGGTTACGGCACCAGTACTCACACTTCCATCAGGTAACGAAGAGTTTCATGTCTATAGCGATGCTTCACATAAGGGCTTGGGTTGTGTGTTAATGCAAGAGGGTAAGGTTATAGCTTATGCATCTCGTCAGTTGAAACCTCATGAGAAAAACTACCCTACCCATGACTTAGAATTAGCAGCCGTAGTATTTGCTTTGAAGATTTGGCGTCACTATTTGTATGGAGCAACTTGTCAGGTTTTTACAGATCATAAGAGCTTAAAGTACCTATTCACCCAGAAGGAATTGAATTTGAGGCAGAGACGGTGGCTTGAGTTATTGAAGGACTACGATATGAAAATTCAATATCACCCGGGTAAAGCTAACAGTGTAGCCGACGCTTTGAGCAGAAAGTCAGATGGAAATTTGGCGTGTTTGACCGTGATGACAGTGGAGCCGACGATTATTAATGAGGTAAAGACAAGACAGATGGAGGATGAATACTTCAAGAAAATAGCCGAGGAGATTGTCACAAGGCCGAGATCAGGGTATACCTTCGAAAATCAAGTGCTTAAGTTTGAAGGAAGGCTATGCGTAGCCGATGTTCCAGAGTTAAAAAGGAGGATTCTGCAGGATGCTCACGGTTCTAAGTTTGCAGTTCATCCGGGGAACACTAAGATGTATCAGAATGTGAAACAAACGTTTTGGTGGCCAAATATGAAAAGAGAAATAGCTGAATTTGTGTCCCAATGTTTACATTGTCAACAAGTGAAAGCAGAACATCAAAGACCGGCAGGACTTCTTCAACCTTTGTCGATTCCCGAGTGGAAATGGGAGCACATCTCCATGGATTTTGTGATCGGTTTACCAAAGACACCAAAGGGTATGGATTCAATTTGGGTTGTTGTGGATAGGTTAACTAAGTCAGCACACTTTCTACCTGTTAAGACTACCTTCAGCGCCAATCAACTTGCCTTGCTATATGTGAACAAGATTGTCAGACTTCATGGAGTGCCGATGACAATTGTTTCAGACCGAGATCCTAAATTTGTTTCCAGATTTTGGCAGAGTCTTCAGAGAGCTTTCGGAGCCGAACTGAGATTTAGTACAGCTTTTCATCCCCAGACAGATGGGCAGACAGAGAGAACAATTCAGACACTTGAAGATATGCTTAGACTTTGTGTATTGGACTTCCTAGGGAGTTGGGGAACACATTTTCCCTTAGTGGAATTCGCTTACAATAACAGCTATCAAGCTAGCATTGGCATGGCGCCATATGAGGCCTTGTACGGAAGAAGATGTAGGTCGCCGATATGTTGGACCGAAGTTGGAGACAAAGCTCTGCTTGGTCCCGAATTGATTCAAGTGACAACCGAAAAGATTAAACTTATCCAACAGAGAATTAGAACTGCCCAGAGCCGACAAAAGAGCTACGCCGACCAGAGAAGGAATGAGTTGGAGTTCGAAGTTGGGAATCATGTGTTCCTGAAAGTCTCACCAACGAAAGGAGTTTCCAGATTCGGAAAGAAAGGTAAGTTGGCACCACAGTATATTGGACCATTTGAAATTCTCGAGAGAATTAATCCCGTTGCCTACAGACTCGCTTTACCGCCAGATTTGAGCCAAGTCCACAACGTGTTTCACGTTTCGATGTTAAGAAAGTACATCCGAGATCCTCTGCATGTAATCGATCATTCCGAGATCACAGTTAATGAGGATTTGGGCTACGAAGAAAGGCCAATAAGAATTATTGACCAGCAAGTGAGGCAGTTAAGAAACAGATCGATACCAATGGTAAAGGTCGAATGGAAGGAGCATTATGGCACAGAGGCCACATGGGAAAAGGAAGAGGATGTAAGAATCCGTTGTCCAGAGTTGTTCCTGGAACGAGGTAATTTAAGTTTGGGGACCAAACTTCTTTAAGGAGGGTAGGATGTAACAACCCTCACCTTACTCTTGTCATACTTGCATACGTTCATGCATGATTGTGCCTTGTTATGTTATTTTGAAGAATTTGCTTGCCTTGTTTTGTTTATATTGCTTGCGTAATTTCGTCCCTTGTTCGGTGTGTGTGTGGCCGAGGTCATCCTGAACTTAGTCCGCCTTTGACCCTTGTACTTAGAACTATCTTGAGATCTTGTTCAACCCCATCTTCACCTCGGGCATTCCTTGCCGAGATGTTTTGCACTTGAACCTTGTCTGCAGGCAGGTATGGCCTAGGCCGAGATGTGGCGCACCCCGGCCAAGGTGTGGCACAGCTTAGTCAAGTGTCGTCCTCCCTAGCCGATGTTTTTCTATCCTGTTGCTGGATCCTTGTTTTGAGCCGATGTCATCTTGTTGCCGATGTGTCTTACCTGAGCTTGCTGCATACGTTTTGTCAGAGACTGTCTTATCCATCAAATCACCTTTTGAGTTGAGCCAACCCGGCAACGCCACGTGTCCGAGCTTGTTGTTAAGGCAGCCGGCAGACTTAGAACAAATCATTTTCTTGTCTCAATCTTTGTTTTTAGAGAGAGAAGCTCTGGAGAAGAGTTCTTGAGTGAGAGCAAGTCTTCCAAGCTTGATCTTCGTGGTTTGAACCGTTAGATTCGAGTTTTGAGGTTAGAATCTTGATCTACTTTGATTGTTGTTATTGATTATCTAGCTGCATTGCATGATCGGATCTGTTTTGCATGTCATGCATTGTTTTGAAGTTGGTTTTGAAAAGAGAATATGGTTTTCATGTGTTCTTGAAGAGAGTCTCGTTTTGATCGAAAGTTTGGAACGAAAATCATGTTTTTGTGTTTGTTCTTGCATAACCTTCTTGTGTGGGTACCCAGATCCATATTTTGAACTCTTGGCATGAAAACTCAGATTTTTGTAACAAGTTGTGAACTTGCATCCATCTTTCAAATGATCATGTTCTTCATATTCTTCAAAGGGAAACCCAGGTTTTTCCCGACTTTGTTTGATGGGACCTCGGCAAGAGCCTGGACGGTGCCCAGTGTGTTTTCATGAGACGGGAGCAGTGTTTAAACTCCCAGCTGGTTTTGCTTTGTTATTGACTTGGGCCCAGTGAGAATGCCGAGATCATTACATGCATATAAAGCTTGTTTTGAGAATGTGACTTGCTATGTGATTGTAGGTCCTTGATATTTGCTTTGAGTCTACACCTGAAAAACTAGGTGAGTGGTATTTCTAATAAAGCTATGTTACACTCGTTTTTAATGAATCTTGCTTTGTTTTGTTTTGACAAAAGTATTTGCTAAGCATGAATGAATAGCCTGTTTGATGTGTCAAATATAAGCCTTGTTTTGATGTATTTCTTGGAAAGTCCCTTGTGCTGGAGGACTCTAAACTTTCGCAGTACTAAGTATAAAAGGATACGGTCCTTTCTTGGAAAGTCCCTTGTGCTGGAGGACTCTAAACTTTCGCAGTACTAAGTATAAAAGGATACGGTCCTTGTTAAATCGGGCTACGGGCCTAAGTAACGCAAGTCCCTTGTGCTGGAGGACTCTAAACTTTCGCAGTACCATTGAACGATGAATACGGTTCATCCCTTGTTTTGCCGATGACAGTGAGCAGTCCTCGATACTTGTAAGCTATGAATGATGAATACGGTTCATCCCTTGTTTTGCCGATGACAGTGAGCAGTCCTCGATACTTGTAAGCTATGAATGATGAATACGGTTCATCCCTTGTTTTGCCGATGACAGTGAGCAGTCCTCGATACTTGTAAGCTATGAATGATGAATACGGTTCATCCCTTGTTTTGCCGATGACAGTGAGCAGTCCTCGATACTTGTAAGCTATGAATGGTGAATACGGTTCATCCCTTGTTTTGCCGATGACAGTGAGCAGTCCTTGATACTTGTAAGCCTTGAATGATGAATGCGGTTCATCCCTTGTTTTTCCGATGTCAGTAAGCATCCCTTGATACTTGAAATGTTCGACAGATGAATACGGTTCATCCCCTGTTCGATAAACTTTGATGTGTTGTTTTGAAGGACTTCGGCTATATTCATGCAAAACCTTTATTTCTAGTACCATTCACTGAGTATTTGTACTCACCCCTCTATATATATATGTAGGTGATGAGCAGGACGTCGGCGACGCCTAGACTGTTTGAAAGCTTGTTTTGGATTCGTGCTTATGTCGGCTTTGTTTTGTATTTACGTCGGCGATGCCTTTCGTTGCATGTCGGCAAATCTTGAAAATCATGTTTCTTGACTTGTATTTATTGCATTTTTTATATGTCGGCTCGAGAAGCCTTTTGATCAAGATGTAACATATATTTTGCTTGGTTGTATTCAAGTTGTAAAGAGGAATGACATTGCATTTGATCTATGCACAGCTCCTATGGACCACTTGTATTTTGATTTATTACTTCCGCATTTGTGAGCCCCGTTTATTATTACTCTGATGGTGTTTAGTTTTTGAAAGTTGGCCTTCGGTAATTACGGATTACTGGCCATCATGGCACCAAACTACTAGGGGCGGTTTGGGGTCGTGACAATTATCATTAAAGTTATAGTAAATTCGTGGTAAATAACTCGGTAAATTCTCAGTAAATTGCTTCGTAAATGGTTGGTAACTTCATAGAAAATTACTCAACAAATTCTCAGTAAACTCTTAGTAATTTACTGAGTAAATTCTAAATAAATTACTAAGTAAATTCATAGTAAATTATTCGGTGAATTACTCACTAAACTTATCTGTAAATTACTAAGTAAATTCCTAGTAAATTATATATAAATTCTCTGTAAATTACTCAGTTAATTATCGATAAGTTCTCAAAAAATTTTGAGTCAATTACTTAGTAAATTACTCAGTAAATTATGATAAAATTACTCTGTAAATTCCAAGAAAATAACGCAACAAAATTATCTGTAAATTCTTAGTAAATTATTTAATAAATTCTAAATAAATTACTGAGTAAATTCTCAATAAATTACTCCTTAAATTCTCAGTAAATTAATGAGTGAATTATTTAGTAATTTATCAGTAAATTACTCGATAAATTCTCTGTAAATTACTCAGTAAATTACTCAGAAAATTACCAGTAAATTACTTAGTAAATTCTCACTAAATTACTCAGGAAATTTCTCAGTAAATTACACGTAAAATTCTCTATAAATTATTCAGCAAATTCTTAGTAATTTATCAAAAAATTCGGAGTAAATTCACAAAAAAATTACAAGAATTTTTTTTGTGAATTAATCAGTAAATTATGAGTAAATTACTCAATAAATTCTCAAAAAATTCTATATAAATTCTTGGTAAATTCAAAGTAATTTCTTAGTAAATTATTCAGCAAATTACTCCATAAATTCGTGGTAAATTCTCAATAAATTACTCGTTAAGTTTTCAATAAATTCTCTATGAATTACTTTGTAAATTATCTGTAAATTTCCAGTAAATTATTTAATAAATTGTAAATAAATTACTCATAAAATTTTCAATAAATTCTAAGAAAATTCTATATAAATTCTTGGTAAATTACTCATAAAATTATCAAAAAAAAAAAATTCGTGAATTACTTTGTTAATTCTCAGTAAATTGTTCGAACATTAATTAGTGAATTCCCTGTAAATTCTCAGTAAATTATTCAATAAATTCTAAGTAAATTCTCAGTAAATTAATCCATAAAATCTAAGTAAGTTATCAATAAATTCTTAGTAACTTACTCAGTAAATTCTCAATAAATTACTTAGTAATTTCCAGATAAATTACCTAGGGAAGAACTTAACAATTTATCAGTAAATTTCTTAGTCAATTCGCAGTAAATTCTCAATAAATTACTCAGTAAATTATCGGTAGATTCTTAGTAAATTACTCAATAAATTCTCAGTAAATTCTCATTAAATTACTCAGTAAAATTCTCAATAAATTACACGCAAAATTCTCATAAAATTATTTAGTAAATTCTTAGAAAATCATTAGAAATTTTTTTGTGAATTATGAGTAAATTACTCTGCAAATTCATAGAAAATTTTGTATAAATTCTTGGTAAATTAGTCAGTAAATTCATAGAAATATTTAAAAAAATTACTCAGCAAATTACTCTGTAAATTCTCAATAAATTATTCGTTAAATTTTCAATAAATTCTCTATAAATTGCTCAGTTAATTATCGGTGATTTACTCAATAAATTCAAAGTAAATTACTATGAATTTTTTTCAATAAATTCACAGTAAATTCTCAGCAAATTATCATTAAAGTTATAGTAAATTCGTGGTAAATAACTCGGTAAATTCTCAGTAAATTGCTTCGTAAATGGTTGGTAACTTCATAGAAAATTACTCAACAAATTCTCAGTAAACTCTTAGTAATTTACTGAGTAAATTCTAAATAAATTACTAAGTAAATTCATAGTAAATTATTCGGTGAATTACTCACTAAATTTATCTGTAAATTACTAAGTAAATTCCTAGTAAATTATATATAAATTCTCTGTAAATTACTCAGTTAATTATCGATAAGTTCTCAAAAAATTTTGAGTCAATTACTTGGTAAATTACTCAGTAAATTATGATAAAATTACTCTGTAAATTCCAAGAAAATAACACAGCAAAATTATCTGTAAATTCTTAGTAAATTATTTAATAAATTCTAAATAAATTACTGAGTAAATTCTCAACAAATTACTCCTTAAATTCTCAGTAAATTAATGAGTGAATTATTTAGTAATTTATCAGTAAATTACTCGATAAATTATCAGTAAATTATTGGTAAATTCTCTGTTAATTACTCAGTAAATTACCAGTAAATTACTTAGTAAATTCTCACTAAATTACTCAGGAAATTTCTCAGTAAATTACACGTAAAATTCTCTATAAATTATTCAGCAAATTCTTAGTAATTTATCAAAAATTCGGAGTAAATTCACAAAAAAATTACAAGATTTTTTTTTGTGAATTAATCAGTAAATTACGAGTAAATTACTCAATAAATTCTCAGAAAATTCTATATAAATTCTTGGTAAATTCAAAGTAATTTCTTAGTGAATTATTCAGCAAATTACTCCATAAATTCGTGGTAAATTCTCAATAAATAACTCGTTAAGTTTTCAATAAATTCTCTATGAATTACTTTGTAAATTATCTGTAAATTTCCAGTAAATTATTTAATAAATTGCAAATAAATTACTCAGGAAATTTTCAGTAAATTCTAAGAAAATTCTATATAAATTCTTGGTAAATTACTCATAAAATTATAAAAAAAAAAAAAAATCGTGAATTACTTTGTTAATTCTCAGTAAATTGTTCGAACATTAATTAGTGAATTCCCTGTAAATTCTCAGTAAATTATTCAATAAATTCTAAGTAAATTCTCAGTAAATTAATCCATAAAGTCTAAGTAAGTTATCAATAAATTCTTAGTAACTTACTCAGTAAATTCTCAATAAATTACTTAGTAATTTCCAGATAAATTACCCAGGGAAGAACTTAACAATTTATCAGTAAATTTCTTAGTCAATTCGCAGTAAATTCTCAATAAATTACTCAGTAAATTATCGGTAGATTCTTAGTAAATTACTCAATAAATTCTCAGTAAATTCTCATTAAATTACTCAGTAAAATTCTCAATAAATTACACGCAAAATTCTCATAAAATTATTCAGTAAATTCTTAGAAAATCATTAGAAATTTTTTTGTGAATTATGAGTAAATTACTCTGCAAATTCATAGAAAATTTTGTATAAATTCTTGGTAAATTAATCAGTAAATTCATAGAAATATTTTAAAAAATTACTCAGCAAATTACTCTGTAAATTCTCAATAAATTATTCGTTAAATTTTCAATAAATTCTCTATAAATTGCTCAGTTAATTATCGGTGATTTACTCAATAAATTCAAAGTAAATTACTATGAATTTTTTTCAATAAATTCACAGTAAATTCTCAGCAAATTATCATTAAAGTTATAGTAAATTCGTGGTAAATAACTCGGTAAATTCTCAGTAAATTGCTTCGTAAATGGTTGGTAACTTCATAGAAAATTACTCAACAAATTCTCAGTAAACTCTTAGTAATTTACTGAGTAAATTCTAAATAAATTACTAAGTAAATTCATAGTAAATTATTCGGTGAATTACTCACTAAATTTATCTGTAAATTACTAAGTAAATTCCTAGTAAATTATATATAAATTCTCTGTAAATTACTCAGTTAATTATCGATAAGTTCTCAAAAAATTTTGAGTCAATTACTTGGTAAATTACTCAGTAAATTATGAGAAAATTACTCTGTAAATTCCAAGAAAATAACGCTGCAAAATTATCTGTAAATTCTTATTAAATTATTTAATAAATTCTAAATAAATTACTGAGTAAATTCTCAATAAATTACTCCTTAAATTCTCAGTAAATTAATGAGTGAATTATTTAGTAATTTATCAGTAAATTACTCGATAAATTCTCTGTAAATTACTGGTAAATTCTCTGTTAATTACTCAATAAATTACCAGTAAATTACTTAGTAAATTCTCACTAAATTACTCAGGAAATTTCTCAGTAAATTACACGTAAAATTCTCTATAAATTATTCAACAAATTCTTAGTAATTTATCAAAAAATTCGGAGTAAATTCACAAAAAAATTACAAGATTTTTTTTTGTGAATTAATCAGTAAATTACGAGTAAATTACTCAATAAATTCTCAGAAAATTCTATATAAATTCTTGGTAAATTCAAAGTAATTTCTTAGTGAATTATTCAGCAAATTACTCCATAAATTCGTGGTAAATTCTCAATAAATTACTCGTTAAGTTTTCAATAAATTCTCTATGAATTACTTTGTAAATTATCTATAAATTTCCAGTAAATTATTTAATAAATTGTAAATAAATTACTCAGGAAATTTTCAATAAATTCTAAGAAAATTCTATATAAATTCTTGGTAAATTACTCATAAAATTATCACACAAAAAAAATTCGTGAATTACTTTGTTAATTCTCAGTAAATTGTTCGAACATTAATTAGTGAATTCCCTGTAAATTCTCAGTAAATTATTCAATAAATTCTAAGTAAATTCTCAGTAAATTAATCCATAAAGTCTAAGTAAGTTATCAATAAATTCTTAGTAACTTACTCAGTAAATTCTCAATAAATTACTTAGTAATTTCCAGATAAATTACCCAGGGAAGAACTTAGCAATTTCTCAGTAAATTTCTTAGTCAATTCGCAGTAAATTCTCAATAAATTACTCAGTAAATTATCGATAGATTCTTAGTAAATTACTGAATAAATTCTCAGTAAATTCTCATTAAATTACTCAGTAAAATTCTCAATAAATTACACGCAAAATTCTCATAAAATTATTCAGTAAATTCTTAGAAAATCATTAGAAATTTTTTTGTGAATTATGAGTAAATTACTCTGCAAATTCATAGAAAATTTTGTATAAATTCTTGGTAAATTAGTCAGTAAATTCATAGAAATATTTTAAAAAATTACTCAGCAAATTACTCTGTAAATTCTCAATAAATTATTCGTTAAATTTTCAATAAATTCTCTATAAATTGCTCAGTTAATTATCGGTGATTTACTCAATAAATTCAAAGTAAATTACTCTGAAATTGTTTCAATAAATTCACAGTAAATTCTCAGCAAATTACTCAGTAAATTATCATTAAAGTTATAGTAAATTCGTGGTAAATAACTCGGTAAATTCTCAGTAAATTGCATCGTAAATGGTTGGTAACTTCATAGAAAATTACTCAACAAATTCTCAGTAAACTCTTAGTAATTTACTGAGTAAATTCTAAATAAATTACTAAGTAAATTCATAGTAAATTATTCGGTGAATTACTCACTAAATTTATCTGTAAATTACTAAGTAAATTCCTAGTGAATTATATATAAATTCTCTGTAAATTACTCAGTTAATTATCGATGTGTTCTCAAAAAATTTGGAGTCAATTACTTGGTAAATTACTACGTAAATTATGATAAAATTACTCTGTAAATTCCAAGAAAATAACGCAGCAAAATTATCTGTAAATTCTTAGTAAATTATTTAATAAATTCTAAATAAATTACTGAGTAAATTCTCAATAAATTACTCCTTAAATTCTCAGTAAATTAATGAGTGAATTATTTAGTAATTTATCAGTAAATTACTCGATAAATTCTCTGTAAATTACTGGTAAATTCTCTGTTAATTACTCAGTAAATTACCAGTAAATTACTTAGTAAATTCTCACTAAATTACTCAGGAAATTTCTCAGTAAATTACACGTAAAATTCTCTATAAATTATTCAGTAAATTCTTAGTAATTTATCAAAAAATTCGGAGTAAATTCACAAAAAAATTACAAGAATTTTTTTTGTGAATTAATCAGTAAATTACGAGTAAATTACTCAATATATTCTCAGTAAATTCTATATAAATTCTTGGTAAATTCAAAGTAATTTCTTAGTGAATTATTCAGAAAATTACTCCATAAACTCATGGTAAATTCTCAATAAATTACTCGTTAAGTTTTCAATAAATTCTCTATGAATTACTTTGTAAATTATCTGTAAATTTCCAGTAAATTATTTAATAAATTGTAAATAAATTACTTAGGAAATTTTCAATAAATTCTAAGAAAAATTCTTTATAAATTCTTGGTAAATTACTCATAAAATTGTCAAAAAAAAAAAAATTCGTGAATTACTTTGTTAATTCTCAGTAAATTGTTCGAACATTAATTAGTGAATTCCCTGTAAATTCTCAGTAAATTATTCAATAAATTCTAAGTAAATTCTCAGTAAATTAATCCATAAAGTCTAAGTAAGTTATCAATAAATTCTTAGTAACTTACTCAGTAAATTCTCAATAAATTACTTAGTAATTTCCAGATAAATTACCCAGGGAAGAACTTAGCAATTTATCAGTAAATTTCTTAGTCAATTCGCAGTAAATTCTCAATAAATTACTCAGTAAATTATCGGTAGATTCTTAGTAAATTACTCAATAAATTCTCAGTAAATTCTCATTAAATTACTCAGTAAAATTCTCAATAAATTACACGCAAAATTCTCATAAAATTATTCAGTAAATTCTTAGAAAATCATTAGAAATTTTTTTGTGAATTACTTAGTAAATTATGAGTAAATTACTCTGCAAATTCATAGAAAATTTTGTATAAATTCTTGGTAAATTAGTCAGTAAATTCATAGAAATATTTAAAAAAATTACTCAACAAATTACTCTGTAAATTCTCAATAAATTATTCGTTAAATTTTCAATAAATTCTCTATAAATTGCTCAGTTAATTATCGGTGATTTACTCAATAAATTCAAAGTAAATTACTCTGAAATTTTTTCAACAAATTCACAGTAAATTCTCAGAAAATTACTCAGTAAATTATCATTAAAGTTATAGTAAATTCGTGGTAAATAACTCGGTAAATTCTCAGTAAATTGCATCGTAAATGGTTGGTAACTTCATAGAAAATTACTCAACAAATTCTCAGTAAACTCTTAGTAATTTACTGAGTAAATTCTAAATAAATTATTAAGTAAATCCATAGTAAATTATTCGGTGAATTACTCACTAAATTTATCTGTAAATTACTAAGTAAATTCCTAGTAAATTATATATAAATTCTCTGTAAATTACTCAGTTAATTATCGATAAGTTCTCAAAAAATTTTGAGTCAATTACTTGGTAACTTACTCAGTAAATTATGAGAAAATTACTCTGTAAATTCCAAGAAAATAACGCAGCAAAATTATCTGTAAATTCTTAGTAAATTATTTAATAAATTCTAAATAAATTACTGAGTAAATTCTCAATAAATTACTCCTTAAATTCTCAGTAAATTAATGAGTGAATTATTTAGTAATTTATCAGTAAATTACTCGATAAATTCTCAGTAAATTACTGGTAAATTCTCTGTTAATTACTCAGTAAATTACCAGTAAATTACTTAGTAAATTCTCACTAAATTACTCAGGAAATTTCTCAGTAAATTACACGTAAAATTCTCTATAAATTATTCAGCAAATTCTTAGTAATTTATCAAAAAATTCGGAGTAAATTCACAAAAAAATTACAAGAATTTTTTTTGTGAATTAATCAATAAATTACGAGTAAATTACTCAATAAATTCTCAGAAAATTCTATATAAATTCTTGGTAAATTCAAAGTAATTTCTTAGTGAATTATTCAGCAAATTACTCCATAAATTCGTGGTAAATTCTCAATAAATTACTCGTTAAGTTTTCAATAAATTCTCTATGAATAACTTTGTAAATTATCTGTAAATTTCCAGTAAATTATTTAATAAATTGTAAATAAATTACTCATAAAATTTTCAATAAATTCTAAGAAAATTCTATATAAATTCTTGGTAAATTACTCATAAAATTATCAACAAAAAAAAAAATTCGTGAATTACTTTGTTAATTCTCAGTAAATTGTTCGAACATTAATTAGTGAATTCCCTGTAAATTCTCAGTAAATTATTCAATAAATTCTAAGTAAATTCTCAGTAAATTAATCCATAAAGTCTAAGTAAGTTATCAATAAATTCTTAGTAACTTACTCAGTAAATTCTCAATAAATTACTTAGTAATTTCCAGATAAATTACCCAGGGAAGAACTTAGCAATTTATCAGTAAATTTCTTAGTCAATTCGCAGTAAATTCTCAATAAATTACTCAGTAAATTATCGGTAGATTCTTAGTAAATTACTCAATAAATTCTCAGTAAATTCTCATTAAATTACTCAGTAAAATTCTCAATAAATTACACGCAAAATTCTCATAAAATTATTCAGTAAATTCTTAGAAAATCATTAGAAATTTTTTTGTGAATTACTTAGTAAATTATGAGTAAATTACTCTGCAAATTCATAGAAAATTTTGTATAAATTCTTGGTAAATTAGTCAGTAAATTCATAGAAATATTTAAAAAAATTACTCAGCAAATTACTCTGTAAATTCTCAATAAATTATTCGTTAAATTTTCAATAAATTCTCTATAAATTGCTCAGTTAATTATCGGTGATTTACTCAATAAATTCAAAGTAAATTACTCTGAATTTTTTTCAATAAATTCACAGTAAATTCTCAGCAAATTGCTCAGTAAATTATCATTAAAGTTATAGTAAATTCATGGTAAATAACTCGGTAAATTCTCAGTAAATTGCATCGTAAATGGTTGGTAACTTCATAGAAAATTACTCAACAAATTCTCGGTAAACTCTTAGTAATTTACTGAGTAAATTCTAAATAAATTACTAAGTAAATTCATAGTAAATTATTCGGTGAATTACTTACTAAATTTATCTGTAAATTACTAAGTAAATTCCTAGTAAATTATATATAAATTCTCTGTAAATTACTCAGTTAATTATCGATAAGTTCTCAAAAAATTTTGAGTCAATTACTTAGTAAATTACTCAGTAAATTATGATAAAATTACTCTGTAAATTCCAAGAAAATAACGCTGCAAAATTATCTGTAAATTCTTAGTAAATTATTTAATAAATTCTAAATAAATTACTGAGTAAATTCTCAATAAATTACTCCTTAAATTCTCAGTAAATTAATGAGTGAATTATTTAGTAATTTATCAGTAAATTACTCGATAAATTCTCTGTAAATTACTCAGTAAATTATTGGTAAATTCTCTGTTAATTACTCAGTAAATTACCAGTAAATTACTTAGTAAATTCTCACTAAATTACTCAGGAAATTTCTCAGTAAATTACACGTAAAATTCTCTATAAATTATTCAGCAAATTCTTAGTAATTTATCAAAAAATTCGGAGTAAATTCACAAAAAAATTACAAGAATTTTTTTTGTGAATTAATCAATAAATTACGAGTAAATTACTCAATAAATTCTCAGAAAATTCTATATAAATTCTTGGTAAATTCAAAGTAATTTCTTAGTGAATTATTCAGCAAATTACTCCATAAATTCGTGGTAAATTCTCAATAAATTACTCGTTAAGTTTTCAATAAATTCTCTATGAATTACTTTGTAAATTATCTGTAAATTTCCAGTAAATTATTTAATAAATTGTAAATAAATTACTCAGAAAATTTTCAATAAATTCTAAGAAAATTCTATATAAATTCTTGGTAAATTACTCATAAAATTATCAAAAAAAAAAAATTCGTGAATTACTTTGTTAATTCTCAGTAAATTGTTCGAACATTAATTAGTGAATTCCCTGTAAATTCTCAGTAAATTATTCAATAAATTCTAAGTAAATTCTCAGTAAATTAATCCATAAAGTCTAAGTAAGTTATCAATAAATTCTTAGTAACTTACTCAGTAAATTCTCAATAAATTACCCAGGGAAGAACTTAGCAATTTATCAGTAAATTTCTTAGTCAATTCGCAGTAAATTCTCAATAAATTACTCAGTAAATTATTGGTAGATTCTTAGTAAATTACTCAATAAATTCTCAGTAAATTCTCATTAAATTACTCAGTAAAATTCTCAATAAATTTGTCACACCCCCAAACCGCCCCTAGTAGTTTGGTGCCGTGATGGCCAGTAATCCGAGATTACCGAAGGCCGACTTACAAGAATCACACACAATCAGAGTATAAAATATGGGGCTTACAAGTGCGGAAGCAACATATATATATATACTGAATCTAAATAGTCCATGAGAGCCGTGCTTAAGTCCAATGAAATGAATATACATTCTTACAAAGTCTTACATCTTAGATACAATAAGGAAATGAGATACGAAAATACATCTTGACCAAAAGGCTTCTCAAGCCGACATATACAAGTGCACATGAAATATAAGCTAAGAAGCATAATCTTCAAGATGGTACAAAATGCTAATCCAAAACACGTCGACAATGCACCCAAAAACACATCGGCTACACGTCTAGGCCTCATTGCCTTCTTGCTCATCACCTACATATATATAGAGAGGGTGAGCTTGGATACTCAGTGAATGATATTAGAAATAAAGGTTTTGCATGATTGATATCCAAGATTTCTTTCAAAACAATACATAGCATACTTTACAATCAAGGGGAAAAATCAAGTTCATTGCCGGCCTTTCAAGTTCCTTGGATGTTAATAACATCTACATATTACGAGTGCGATGACATATCAAGACAAGAGTGCAGTTGCATTATAGTCCCCTGCAACTAAGGACTTTCAAGACAAGAGTGCAGTTGCATTATAGTCCCCTGCAACTAAGGACTTTCAAGACAAGAGTGCAGTTGCATTATAGTCCCCTGCAACTAAGGACTTTCAAGACAAGAGTGCAGTTGCATTATAGTCCCCTGTAACTAAGGACTTTCAAGACATGCCATCAAAACAAGATAGTGTTTAATATACAAATAGGGATGGTCATTCATGCTAAAATCAAATACTTTCTGTCAAAACCAAGCAAAACGAGATTTAACAAAACAAGTATAACATAGCTTTATTAAAAATACCACTCACATAGCTCTTCAAACGTCGGGATCGAGACAAGTCCAAGTCCTACAAACACATGGCAAGGCCTATTGAATGCACTTTCAAACAAGTCTCTTATGTATGCAAATGATCTCGGAAAAGCATGCTGGGCACTAACCAGGTCTAGGCCGAGGTTCCACACCTCCTTGCCGAGGTGTGTCCCCGAGGGCCACATGCAAGGAAAAGAGGTCGGGAACTCTGGGTTTCCCTCTGTTGATGAACATGAAGAACATGAGTGTGAAAACATGAAAAATATGAATGTTCAATCACAATCTGTTATCACAAATCTGGGATTTTCATGCTACGAGTTTGAAAACATGGACCTGGGTACCCGTACTTGAAGTTCTTGCGGAAATAAACACAAAAACATGATTCTTTATGCAAGCTTTCGGATCAAAACAAGACTTTTTCTTCAAGAACGTATGAACATCATTTTCCCTTTCTAAAATCGGTTTCAAATCAATGCATGACATGCAGAATGGGCTCGATCATGCAATGCAACTAGATAACCACAAGGAACAACAAAAGTAAGTCAAGGATCTAACCTCAGTACACGAATCTAACGCTTCGATCTCTCGGAATCAAGCTTGAAGACTTACTTTCTCACTCTAAAACTCCTTCTTCCTCCTAGAGTTTCTCTCTCTAAAAGGCAAGGTTATGATTCCAAATGATAGTTTTCTTTACCCGGTTCTGGGGTTAACCCTCTGCTGAGACACGTGGCGGCGACTGGTTGGGTTTCCCCTGAAAAGGTGGCTGACAGACCAGACAAAGCATGGTGGAAGGGTGTTCAACAAGTAAAGCGGTATGGGCTCTCTGACGAGGCAATGACATCGGCTAATAACAGGGCGTATCTAACAAGCTACACGGAATGGCACTCCGGCAAGGGGTGACATCGGCTAACAAAAGGACTTCGGCAACTAAGGTGACAATGACCTCGGCTAGGTAGGACAACACTTGACTAAGCTGTGCCACATCTTGGCCTAGATGCGCCACACCTCGGTCTAGGTCATACCACTCCAGGACGAGATCACTTGGGTGCAAGGTAACATCTCGGCTAGTGTGGCAAGGCAAGGACGGAGGTCAACAAGGGGTTCCAAGATACTTCTAGACTGAGGATGACCCCGGCTTGGAATGATCTAGGCATAACGTAACCTAGGCTTGGAATAACATCGGCTTACATAACTCAGGCAAGGCATGACCTAAGTTTTACATCAAGGAAGGAACAAGACAAGCACACAACACTTAGACAAATCACAAGGCTTCAAAACAAGGCATGGTTCTCACTCGCTTAAGCGAAACAAGTCACAATCATACACATGCAAGCTTAACAAGCCATAATCATACAGATGCTCATGAACATGACGAAGACATAAAATGTGGGTTCCTACAAAATTACACGCAAAATTCTCATAAAATTATTCAGTAAATTCTTAGAAAATCATTAGAAATTTTTTTGTGAATTACTCAGTAAATTATGAGTAAATTACTCTGCAAATTCATAGAAAATTTTGTATAAATTCTTGGTAAATTAGTCAGTAAATTCATAGAAATATTTAAAAAAATTACTCAGCAAATTACTCTGTAAATTCTCAATAAATTATTCGTTAAATTTTCAATAAATTCTCTATAAATTGCTTAGTTAATTATCGGTGATTTACTCAATAAATTCAAAGTAAATTACTCTAAAATTTTTTCAATAAATTCACAGTAAATTCTCAGCAAATTGCTCAGTAAATTATCATTAAAGTTATAGTAAATTCGTGGTAAATAATTCGGTAAATTCTCAGTAAATTGCATCGTAAATGGTTGGTAACTTCATAGAAAATTACTCAACAAATTCTCAGTAAACTCTTAGTAATTTACTGAGTAAATTCTAAATAAATTACTAAGTAAATTCATAGTAAATTATTCGGTGAACTACTCACTAAATTTATTTGTAAATTACTAAGTAAATTCCTAGTAAATTATATATAAATTCTCTGTAAATTACTCAGTTAATTATCGATAAGTTCTCAAAAAAATTTGAGTCAATTACTTAGTAAATTACTCAGTAAATTATGATAAAATTACTCTGTAAATTCCAAGAAAATAACGCAGCAAAATTATCTGTAAATTCTTAGTAAATTATTTAATAAATTCTAAATAAATTACTGAGTAAATTCTCAATAAATTACTCCTTAAATTCTCAGTAAATTAATGAGTGAATTATTTAGTAATTTATCAGTAAATTACTCGATAAATTCTCTATAAATTACTCAGTAAATTATTGGTAAATTCTCTGTTAATTACTCAGTAAATTACCAGTAAATTACTTAGTAAATTCTCACTAAATTACTCAGGAAATTTCTCAGTAAATTACACGTAAAATTCTCTATAAATTATTCAGCAAATTCTTAGTAATTTATCAAAAAATTCGGAGTAAATTCACAAAAAAATTACAAGAATTTTTTTTGTGAATTAATCAGTAAATTACGAGTAAATTACTCAATAAATTCTCAGAAAATTCTATATAAATTCTTGGTAAATTCAAAGTAATTTCTTAGTGAATTATTCAGCAAATTACTCCATAAATTCGTGGTAAATTCTCAATAAATTACTCGTTAAGTTTTCAATAAATTCTCTATGAATTACATTGTAAATTATCTGTAAATTTCCAGTAAATTATTTAATAAATTGTAAATAAATTACTCAGAAAATTTTCAATAAATTCTAAGAAAATTCTATATAAATTCTTGGTAAATTACTCATAAAATTATCAAAAAAAAAAAAAAATCGTGAATTACTTTGTTAATTCTCAGTAAATTGTTCGAACATTAATTAGTGAATTCCCTGTAAATTCTCAGTAAATTATTCAATAAATTCTAAGTAAATTCTCAGTAAATTAATCCATAAAGTCTAAGTAAGTTATCAATAAATTCTTAGTAACTTACTCAGTAAATTCTCAATAAATTACTTAGTAATTTCCAGATAAATTACCCAGGGAAGAACTTAGAAATTTATCAGTAAATTTCTTAGTCAATTCGCAGTAAATTCTCAATAAATTACTCAGTAAATTATGGGTAGATTCTTAGTAAATTACTCAATAAATTCTTAGTAAATTCTCATTAAATTACTCAGTAAAAATCTCAATAAATTACACGCAAAATTCTCATAAAATTATTCAGTAAATTCTTAGAAAATCATTAGAAATTTTTTTGTGAATTACTCAGTAAATTATGAGTAAATTACTCTGCAAATTCATAGAAAATTTTGTATAAATTCTTGGTAAATTAGTCAGTAAATTCATAAAAATATTTAAAAAAATTACTCAGCAAATTACTCTGTAAATTCTCAATAAATTATTCGTTAAATTTTCAATAAATTCTCTATAAATTGCTCAGTTAATTATCGGTGATTTACTCAATAAATTCAAAGTAAATTACTCTGAAATTTTTTCAATAAATTCACAGTAAATTCTCAGCAAATTACTCAGTAAATTATCATTAAAGTTATAGTAAATTCGTGGTAAATAACTCGGTAAATTCTCAGTAAATTGCTTCGTAAATGGTTGGTAACTTCATAGAAAATTACTCAACAAATTCTCAGTAAACTCTTAGTAATTTACTGAGTAAATTCTAAATAAATTACTAAGTAAATTCATAGTAAATTATTCGGTGAATTGCTCACTAAATTTATCTGTAAATTACTAAGTAAATTCCCAGTAAATTATATATAAATTCTCTGTAAATTACTCAGTTAATTATCGATAAGTTCTCAAAAAATTTTGAGTCAATTACTTAGTAAATTACTCTGTAAATTCCAAGAAAATAACGCAGCAAAATTATCTGTAAATTCTTAGTAAATTATTTAATAAATTCTAAATAAATTACTGAGTAAATTCTCAATAAATTACTTCTTAAATTCTCAGTAAATTAATGAGTGAATTATTTAGTAATTTATCAGTAAATTACTCGATAAATTCTCTGTAAATTACTCAGTAAATTATTGGTAAATTCTCGGCTAATTACTCGGTAAATTACCATTAAATTACTTAGTAAATTCTCACTAAATTACTCAGGAAATTTCTCAGTAAATTACACGTAAAATTCTCTATAAATTATTCAGCAAATTCTTAGTAATTTATCAAAAAATTCGGAGTAAATTCACAAAAAAATTACAAGAATGTTTTTTGTGAATTAATCAGTAAATTACGAGTAAATTACTCAATAAATTCTCAGAAAATTCTATATAAATTCTTGGTAAATTCAAAGTAATTTCTTAGTGAATTATTCAGCAAATTACTCCATAAATTCGTGGTAAATTCTCAATAAATTACTCGTTAAGTTTTCAATAAATTCTCTATGAATTACATTGTAAATTATCTGTAAATTTCCAGTAAATTATTTAATAAATTGTAAATAAATTACTCAGAAAATTTTCAATAAATTCTAAGAAAATTCTATATAAATTCTTGGTAAATTACTCATAAAATTATCAAAAAAAAAAAAAAAATCGTGAATTACTTTGTTAATTCTCAGTAAATTGTTCGAACATTAATTAGTGAATTCCCTGTAAATTCTCAGTAAATTATTCAATAAATTCTAAGTAAATTCTCAGTAAATTAATCCATAAAGTCTAAGTAAGTTATCAATAAATTCTTAGTAACTTACTCAGTAAATTCTCAATAAATTACTTAGTAATTTCCAGATAAATTACCCAGGGAAGAACTTAGAAATTTATCAGTAAATTTCTTAGTCAATTCGCAGTAAATTCTCAATAAATTACTCAGTAAATTATGGGTAGATTCTTAGTAAATTACTCAATAAATTCTTAGTAAATTCTCATTAAATTACTCAGTAAAAATCTCAATAAATTACACGCAAAATTCTCATAAAATTATTCAGTAAATTCTTAGAAAATCATTAGAAATTTTTTTGTGAATTACTCAGTAAATTATGAGTAAATTACTCTGCAAATTCATAGAAAATTTTGTATAAATTCTTGGTAAATTAGTCAGTAAATTCATAAAAATATTTAAAAAAATTACTCAGCAAATTACTCTGTAAATTCTCAATAAATTATTCGTTAAATTTTCAATAAATTCTCTATAAATTGCTCAGTTAATTATCGGTGATTTACTCAATAAATTCAAAGTAAATTACTCTGAAATTTTTTCAATAAATTCACAGTAAATTCTCAGCAAATTACTCAGTAAATTATCATTAAAGTTATAGTAAATTCGTGGTAAATAACTCGGTAAATTCTCAGTAAATTGCTTCGTAAATGGTTGGTAACTTCATAGAAAATTACTCAACAAATTCTCAGTAAACTCTTAGTAATTTACTGAGTAAATTCTAAATAAATTACTAAGTAAATTCATAGTAAATTATTCGGTGAATTGCTCACTAAATTTATCTGTAAATTACTAAGTAAATTCCTAGTAAATTATATATAAATTCTCTGTAAATTACTCAGTTAATTATCGATAAGTTCTCAAAAAATTTTGAGTCAATTACTTAGTAAATTACTCTGTAAATTCCAAGAAAATAACGCAGCAAAATTATCTGTAAATTCTTAGTAAATTATTTAATAAATTCTAAATAAATTACTGAGTAAATTCTCAATAAATTACTTCTTAAATTCTCAGTAAATTAATGAGTGAATTATTTAGTAATTTATCAGTAAATTACTCGATAAATTCTCTGTAAATTACTCAGTAAATTATTGGTAAATTCTCGGCTAATTACTCGGTAAATTACCATTAAATTACTTAGTAAATTCTCACTAAATTACTCAGGAAATTTCTCAGTAAATTACACGTAAAATTCTCTATAAATTATTCAGCAAATTCTTAGTAATTTATCAAAAAATTCGGAGTAAATTCACAAAAAAATTACAAGAATGTTTTTTGTGAATTAATCAGTAAATTACGAGTAAATTACTCAATAAATTCTCAGAAAATTCTATATAAATTCTTGGTAAATTCAAAGTAATTTCTTAGTGAATTATTCAGCAAATTACTCCATAAATTCGTGGTAAATTCTCAATAAATTACTCGTTAAGTTTTCAATAAATTCTCTATGAATTACTTTGTAAATTATCTGTAAATTTCCAGTAAATTATTTAATAAATTGTAAATAAATTACTCAGAAAATTTTCAATAAATTCTAAGAAAATTCTATATAAATTCTTGGTAAATTACTCATAAAATTATCAAAAAAAAAAAAATTCGTGAATTACTTTGTTAATTCTCAGTAAATTGTTCGAACATTAATTAGTGAATTCCCTGTAAATTCTCAGTAAATTATTCAATAAATTCTAAGTAAATTCTCAGTAAATTAATCCATAAAGTCTAAGTAAGTTATCAATAAATTCTTAGTAACTTACTCAGTAAATTCTCAATAAATTACTTAGTAATTTCCAGATAAATTACCCAGGGAAGAACTTAGCAATTTATCAGTAAATTTCTTAGTCAATTCGCAGTAAATTCTCAATAAATTACTCAGTAAATTATGGGTAGATTCTTAGTAAATTACTCAATAAATTCTCAGTAAATTCTCATTAAATTACTCAGTAAAATTCTCAATAAATTACACGCAAAATTCTCATAAAATTATTCAGTAAATTCTTAGAAAATCATTAGAAATTTTTTTGTGAATTACTCAGTAAATTATGAGTAAATTACTCTGCAAATTCATAGAAAATTTTGTATAAATTCTTGGTAAATTAGTCAGTAAATTCATAGAAATATTTAAAAAAATTACTCAGCAAATTACTCTGTAAATTCTCAATAAATTATTCGTTAAATTTTCAATAAATTCTCTATAAATTGCTCAGTTAATTATCGGTGATTTACTCAATAAATTCAAAGTAAATTACTCTGAAATTTTTTCAATAAATTCACAGTAAATTCTCAGCAAATTACTCAGTAAATTATCATTAAAGTTATAGTAAATTCGTGGTAAATAATTCGGTAAATTCTCAGTAAATTGCATCGTAAATGGTTGGTAACTTCGTAGAAAATTACTCAACAAATTCTCAGTAAACTCTTAGTAATTTACTGAGTAAATTCTAAATAAATTACTAAGTAAATTCATAGTAAATTATTCGGTGAATTACTCACTAAATTTATCTGTAAATTACTAAGTAAATTCCTAGTAAATTATATATAAATTCTCTGTAAATTACTCAGTTAATTATCGATAAGTTCTCAAAAAATTTTGAGTCAATTACTTAGTAAATTACTCAGTAAATTATGATAAAATTACTCTGTAAATTCCAAGAAAATAACGCAGCAAAATTATCTGTAAATTCTTAGTAAATTATTTAATAAATTCTAAATAAATTACTGAGTAAATTCTCAATAAATTACTCCTTAAATTCTCAGTAAATTAATGAGTGAATTATTTAGTAATTTATCAGTAAATTACTCGATAAATTCTCTGTAAATTACTCAATAAATTATTGGTCAATTCTCTGCTAATTACTCGGTAAATTACCAGTAAATTACTTAGTAAATTCTCACTAAATTACTCAGGAAATTTCTCAGTAAATTACACGTAAAATTCTCTATAAATTATTCAGCAAATTCTTAGTAATTTATCAAAAAATTCGGAGTAAATTCACAAAAAAATTACAAGAATTTTTTTTGTGAATTAATCAGTAAATTACGAGTAAATTACTCAATAAATTCTCAGAAAATTCTATATAAATTCTTGGTAAATTCAAAGTAATTTCTTAGTGAATTATTCAGCAAATTACTCCATAAATTCATGGTAAATTCTGAATAAATTACACGTTAAGTTTTCAATAAATTCTCTATGAATTACTTTGGAAATTATCTGTAAATTTCCAGTAAATTATTTAATAAATTGTAAATAAATTACTCAGAAAATTTTCAATAAATTCTAAGAAAATTCTATATAAATTCTTGGTAAATTACTCATAAAATTATCAAAAAAAAAAAAATTCGTGAATTACTTTGTTAATTCTCAGTAAATTGTTCGAACATTAATTAGTGAATTCCCTGTAAATTCTCAGTAAATTATTCAATAAATTCTAAGTAAATTCTCAGTAAATTAATCCATAAAGTCTAAGTAAGTTATCAATAAATTCTTAGTAACTTACTCAGTAAATTCTCAATAAATTACTTAGTAATTTCCAGATAAATTACCCAGGGAAGAACTTAGCAATTTATCAGTAAATTTCTTAGTCAATTCGCAGTAAATTCTCAATAAATTACTCAGTAAATTATGGGTAGATTCTTAGTAAATTACTCAATAAATTCTCAATAAATTACACGCAAAATTCTCATAAAATTATTCAGTAAATTCTTAGAAAATCATTAGAAATTTTTTTGTGAATTACTCAGTAAATTATGAGTAAATTACTCTGCAAATTCATAGAAAATTTTGTATAAATTCTTGGTAAATTAGTCAGTAAATTCATAGAAATATTTAAAAAAATTACTCAGCAAATTACTCTGTAAATTCTGAATAAATTATTCGTTAAATTTTCAATAAATTCTCTATAAATTGCTCAGTTAATTATCGGTGATTTACTCAATAAATTCAAAGTAAATTACTCTGAAATTTTTTCAATAAATTCACAGTAAATTCTCAGCAAATTACTCAGTAAATTATCATTAAAGTTATAGTAAATTCGTGGTAAATAACTCGGTAAATTCTCAGTAAATTGCTTCGTAAATGGTTGGTAACTTCATAGAAAATTACTCAACAAATTCTCAGTAAACTCTTAGTAATTTACTGAGTAAATTCTAAATAAATTACTAAGTAAATTCATAGTAAATTATTCGGTGAATTGCTCACTAAATTTATCTGTAAATTACTAAGTAAATTCCCAGTAAATTATATATAAATTCTCTGTAAATTACTCAGTTAATTATCGATAAGTTCTCAAAAAATTTTGAGTCAATTACTTAGTAAATTACTCTGTAAATTCCAAGAAAATAACGCAGCAAAATTATCTGTAAATTCTTAGTAAATTATTTAATAAATTCTAAATAAATTACTGAGTAAATTCTCAATAAATTACTCCTTAAATTCTCAGTAAATTAATGAGTGAATTATTTAGTAATTTATCAGTAAATTACTCGATAAATTCTCTGTAAATTACTCAGAAAATTATTGGTAAATTCTCTGTTAATTACTCAGTAAATTACCAGTAAATTACTTAGTAAATTCTCACTAAATTACTCAGGAAATTTCTCAGTAAATTACACGTAAAATTCTCTATAAATTATTCAGCAAATTCTTAGTAATTTATCAAAAAATTCGGAGTAAATTCACAAAAAAATTACAAGAATTTTTTTTGTGAATTAATCAATAAATTACGAGTAAATTACTCAATAAATTCTCAGAAAATTCTATATAAATTCTTGGTAAATTCAAAGTAATTTCTTAGTGAATTATTCAGCAAATTACTCCATAAATTCGTGGTAAATTCTCAATAAATTACTCGTTAAGTTTTCAATAAATTCTCTATGAATTACTTTGTAAATTATCTGTAAATTTCTAGTAAATTATTTAATAAATTGTAAATAAATTACTCAGAAAATTTTCAATAAATTCTAAGAAAATTCTATATAAATTCTTGGTAAATTACTCATAAAATTATCAAAAAAAAAAAAAAATCGTGAATTACTTTGTTAATTCCCAGTAAATTGTTCGAACATTAATTAGTGAATTCCCTGTAAATTCTCAGTAAATTATTCATTAAATTCTAAGTAAATTCTCAGTAAATTAATCCATAAAGTCTAAGTAAGTTATCAATAAATTCTTAGTAACTTACTCAGTAAATTCTCAATAAATTACTTAGTAATTTCCAGATAAATTACCCAGGGAAGAACTTAGCAATTTATCAGTAAATTTCTTAGTCAATTCGCAGTAAATTCTCAATAAATTACTCAGTAAATTATGGGTAGATTCTTAGTAAATTACTCAATAAATTCTCAGTAAATTCTCATTAAATTACTCAGTAAAATTCTCAATAAATTACACGCAAAATTCTCATAAAATTATTCAGTAAATTCTTAGAAAATCATTAGAAATTTTTTTGTGAATTACTCAGTAAATTATGAGTAAATTACTCTGCAAATTCATAGAAAATTTTGTATAAATTCTTGGTAAATTAGTCAGTAAATTCATAGAAATATTTAAAAAAATTACTCAGCAAATTACTCTGTAAATTCTCAATAAATTATTCGTTAAATTTTCAATAAATTCTCTATAAATTGCTCAGTTAATTATCGGAGATTTACTCAATAAATTCAAAGTAAATTACTCTGAAATTTTTTCAATAAATTCACAGTAAATTCTCAGCAAATTACTCAGTAAATTATCATTAAAGTTATAGTAAATTCGTGGTAAATAACTCTGTAAATTCTCAGTAAATTGCTTCGTAAATGGTTGGTAACTTCATAGAAAATTACTCAACAAATTCTCAGTAAACTCTTAGTAATTTACTGAGTAAATTCTAAATAAATTACTAAGTAAATTCATAGTAAATTATTCGGTGAATTGCTCACTAAATTTATCTGTAAATTACTAAGTAAATTCCCAGTAAATTATATATAAATTCTCTGTAAATTACTCAGTTAATTATCGATAAGTTCTCAAAAAATTTTGAGTCAATTACTTAGTAAATTACTCAGTAAATTATGATAAAATTACTCTGCAAATTCCAAGAAAATAACGCAGCAAAATTATCTGTAAATTCTTAGTAAATTATTTAATAAATTCTAAATAAATTACTGAGTAAATTCTCAATAAATTACTCCTTAAATTCTCAGTAAATTAATGAGTGAATTATTTAGTAATTTATCAGTAAGTTACTCGATAAATTCTCTGTAAATTACTCAGTAAATTATTGGTAAATTCTCTGTTAATTACTCAGTAAATTACCAGTAAATTACTTAGTAAATTCTCACTAAATTACTCAGGAAATTTCTCAGTAAATTACACGTAAAATTCTCTATAAATTATTCAGCAAATTCTTAGTAATTTATCAACAAATTCGGAGTAAATTCACAAAAAAATTACAAGAATTTTTTTTGTGAATTAATCAATAAATTACGAGTAAATTACTCAATAAATTCTCAGAAAATTCTATATAAATTCTTGGTAAATTCAAAGTAATTTCTTAGTGAATTATTCAGCAAATTACTCCATAAATTCGTGGTAAATTCTCAATAAATTACTCGTTAAGTTTTCAATAAATTCTCTATGAATTGCTTTGTAAATTATCTGTAAATTTCCAGTAAATTATTTAATAAATTGTAAATAAATTACTCAGAAAATTTTCAATAAATTCTAAGAAAATTCTATATAAATTCTTGGTAAATTACTCATAAAATTATCAAAAAAAAAAAAATTCGTGAATTACTTTGTTAATTCTCAGTAAATTGTTCGAACATTAATTAGTGAATTCCCTGTAAATTCTCAGTAAATTATTCAATAAATTCTAAGTAAATTCTCAGTAAATTAATCCATAAAGTCTAAGTAAGTTATCAATAAATTCTTAGTAACTTACTCAGTAAATTCTCAATAAATTACTTAGTAATTTCCAGATAAATTACCCAGGGAAGAACTTAGCAATTTATCAGTAAATTTCTTAGTCAATTCGCAGTAAATTCTCAATAAATTACTCAGTAAATTATGGGTAGATTCTTAGTAAATTACTCAATAAATTCTCAATAAATTACACGCAAAATTCTCATAAAATTATTCAGTAAATTCTTAGAAAATCATTAGAAATTTTTTTGTGAATTACTCAGTAAATTATGAGTAAATTACTCTGCAAATTCATAGAAAATTTTGTATAAATTCTTGGTAAATTAGTCAGTAAATTCATAGAAATATTTAAAAAAATTACTCAGCAAATTATTCTGTAAATTCTGAATAAATTATTCGTTAAATTTTCAATAAATTCCCTATAAATTGCTCAGTTAATTATCGGTAATTTACTCAATAAATTCAAAGTAAATTACTCTGAAATTTTTTCAATAAATTCACAGTAAATTCTCAGCAAATTACTCAGTAAATTATCATTAAAGTTATAGTAAATTCGTGGTAAATAACTCAGTAAATTCTCAGTAAATTGCTTCGTAAATGGTTGGTAACTTCATAGAAAATTACTCAACAAATTCTCAGTAAACTCTTAGTAATTTACTGAGTAAATTCTAAATAAATTACTAAGTAAATTCATAGTAAATTATTCGGTGAATTGCTCACTAAATTTATCTGTAAATTACTAAGTAAATTCCCAGTAAATTATATATAAATTCTCTGTAAATTACTCAGTTAATTATCGATAAGTTCTAAAAAAATTTTGAGTCAATTACTTAGTAAATTACTCTGTAAATTCCAAGAAAATAACGCAGCAAAATTATCTGTAAATTCTTAGTAAATTATTTAATAAATTCTAAATAAATTACTGAGTAAATTCTCAATAAATTACTCCTTAAATTCTCAGTAAATTAATGAGTGAATTATTTAGTAATTTATCAGTAAATTACTCGATAAATTCTCTGTAAATTACTCAGTAAATTATTGGTAAATTCTCTGTTAATTACTCAGTAAATTACCAGTAAATTACTTAGTAAATTCTCACTAAATTACTCAGGAAATTTCTCAGTAAATTACACGTAAAATTCTCTATAAATTATTCAGCAAATTCTTAGTAATTTATCAAAAAATTCGGAGTAAATTCACAAAAAAATTACAAGAATTTTTTTTGTGAATTAATCAATAAATTACGAGTAAATTACTCAATAAATTCTCAGAAAATTCTATATAAATTCTTGGTAAATTCAAAGTAATTTCTTAGTGAATTATTCAGCAAATTACTCCATAAATTCGTGGTAAATTCTCAATAAATTACTCGTTAAGTTTTCAATAAATTCTCTATGAATTACTTTGTAAATTATCTGTAAATTTCTAGTAAATTATTTAATAAATTGTAAATAAATTACTCAGAAAATTTTCAATAAATTCTAAGAAAATTCTATATAAATTCTTGGTAAATTACTCATAAAATTATCAAAAAAAAAAAAAAAAATTCGTGAATTACTTTGTTAATTCTCAGTAAATTGCTCGAACATTAATTAGTGAATTCCCTGTAAATTCTCAGTAAATTATTCAATAAATTCTAAGTAAATTCTCAGTAAATTAATCCATAAAGTCTAAGTAAGTTATCAATAAATTCTTAGTAACTTATTCAGTAAATTCTCAATAAATTACTTAGTAATTTCCAGATAAATTACCCAGGGAAGAACTTAGCAATTTATCAGTAAATTTCTTAGTTAATTCGCAGTAAATTCTCAATAAATTACTCAGTAAATTATGGGTAGATTCTTAGTAAATTACTCAATAAATTCTCAGTAAATTCTCATTAAATTACTCAGTAAAATTCTCAATAAATTACACGCAAAATTCTCATAAAATTATTCAGTAAATTCTTAGAAAATCATTAGAAATTTTTTTGTGAATTACTCAGTAAATTATGAGTAAATTACTCTGCAAATTCATAGAAAATTTTGTATAAATTCTTGGTAAATTAGTCAGTAAATTCATAGAAATATTTAAAAAAATTACTCAGCAAATTACTCTGTAAATTCTGAATAAATTATTCGTTAAATTTTCAATAAATTCTCTATAAATTGCTCAGTTAATTATCGGTGATTTACTCAATAAATTCAAAGTAAATTACTCTGAAATTTTTTCAATAAATTCACAGTAAATTCTCAGCAAATTACTCAGTAAATTATCATTAAAGTTATAGTAAATTCGTGGTAAATAACTCGGTAAATTCTCAGTAAATTGCTTCGTAAATGGTTGGTAACTTCATAGAAAATTACTCAACAAATTCTCAGTAAACTCTTAGTAATTTACTGAGTAAATTCTAAATAAATTACTAAGTAAATTCATAGTAAATTATTCGGTGAATTGCTCACTAAATTTATCTGTAAATTACTAAGTAAATTCCCAGTAAATTATATATAAATTCTCTGTAAATTACTCAGTTAATTATCGATAAGTTCTCAAAAAATTTTGAGTCAATTACTTAGTAAATTACTCTGTAAATTCCAAGAAAATAACGCAGCAAAATTATCTGTAAATTCTTAGTAAATTATTTAATAAATTCTAAATAAATTACTGAGTAAATTCTCAATAAATTACTCCTTAAATTCTCAGTAAATTAATGAGTGAATTATTTAGTAATTTATCAGTAAATTACTCGATAAATTCTCTGTAAATTACTCAGAAAATTATTGGTAAATTCTCTGTTAATTACTCAGTAAATTACCAGTAAATTACTTAGTAAATTCTCACTAAATTACTCAGGAAATGTAACAACCCTCACCTTACTCTTGTCATACTTGCATACGTTCATGCATGATTGTGCCTTGTTATGTTATTTTGAAGGATTTGCTTGCCTTGTTTTGTTTATATTGCTTGCGTAATTTCGTCCCTTGTTCGGTGTGTGTGTGGCCGAGGTCATCCTGAACTTAGTCCACCTTTGACCCTTGTACTTAGAACTATCTTGAGATCTTGTTCAACCCCATCTTCACCTCGGGCATTCCTTGCCGAGATGTTTTGCACTTGAACCTTGACTGCAGGCAGGTATGGCCTAGGCCGAGATGTGGCGCACCCCGGCCAAGGTGTGGCACAGCTTAGTCAAGTGTCGTCCTCCCTAGCCGATGTTTTTCTATCCTGTTGCTGGATCCTTGTTTTGAGCCGATGTCATCTTGTTGCCGATGTGTCTTACCCGAGCTTGCTGCATACGTTTTGTCAGAGACTGTCTTATCCATCAAATCACCTTTTGAGTTGAGCCAACCCGGCAACGCCATGTGTCCGAGCTTGTTGTTAAGGCAGCTGGCAGACTTAGAACAAATCATTTTCTTGTCTCAATCTTTGTTTTTAGAGAGAGAAGCTCTGGAGAAGAGTTCTTGAGTGAGAGCAAGTCTTCCAAGCTTGATCTTCGTGGTTTGAACCGTTAGATTCGAGTTTTGAGGTTAGAATCTTGATCTACTTTGATTGTTGTTATTGATTATCTAGCTGCATTGCATGATCGGATCTGTTTTGCATGTCATGCATTGTTTTGAAGTTGGTTTTGAAAAGAGAATATGGTTTTCATGTGTTCTTGAAGAGAGTCTCGTTTTGATCGTAAGTTTGGAACGAAAATCATGTTTTTGTGTTTGTTCTTGCATAACCTTCTTGTGTGGGTACCCAGGTCCATATTTTGAACTCTTGGCATGAAAACTCAGATTTTTGTAACAAGTTGTGAACTTGCATCCATCTTTCAAATGATCATGTTCTTCATATTCTTCAAAGGGAAACCCAGGTTTTTCCCGACTTTGTTTGATGGGACCTCGGCAAGAGCCTGGACGGTGCCCAGTGTGTTTTCATGAGACGGGAGCAGTGTTTAAACTCCCAGCTGGTTTTGCTTTGTTATTGACTTGGACCCGGTGAGAATGCCGAGATCATTGCATGCATATAAAGCTTATTTTGAGAATGTGATTTGCCATGTGATTGTAGGTCCTTGATATTTGCTTTGAGTCTACACCTGAAAAGCTAGGTGAGTGGTATTTCTAATAAAGCTATGTTACACTCGTTTTTAATGAATCTTGCTTTGTTTTGTTTTGACAAAAGTATTTGCTAAGCATGAATGAATAGCCTGTTTGATGTGTCAAATATAAGCCTTGTTTTGATGTATCTCTTGGAAAGTCCCTTGTGCTGGAGGACTCTAAACTTTCGCAGTACTAAGTATGAAAGGATACGGTCCTAGTTAAATCGGGCTACGGGCCTAAGTAACACAAGTCCCTTGTGCTGGAGGACTCTAAACTTTCGCAGTACTAAGTATAAAGGATACGGTCCTTGTTAAATCGGGCTACGGGCCTAAGTAACACAAGTCCCTTGTGCTGGAGGAATCTAAACTTTCGCAGTACTAAGTATAAAGGATACGGTCCTTGTTAAATCGGGCTACGGGCCTCAGTAACCTTTGAGACTTATGGTATTTGAATGATGAATACGGTTCATCCCTTGCTTCGCCGATGTTATGGTATTTGAATGATGAATACGGTTCATCCCTTGCTTCGCCGATGTTATGGTATTTGAATGACGAATACGGTTCATCCCTTGCTTCGCCGATGTTATGATATTTGAATGATGAGTACGGTTCATCCCTTGTTTTGCCGATGACAGTGAGCAGTCCTCGATACTTGTAAGCTATGAATGATGAATACGGTTCATCCCTTGTTTTGCCGATGACAGTGAGCAGTCCTCGATACTTGTAAGCTATGAATGATGAATACGGTTCATCCCTTGTTTTGCCGATGACAGTGAGCAGTCCTTGATACTTGTAAGCCTTGAATGATGAATACGGTTCATCCCTTGTTTTTCCGATGTCAGTAAGCATCCCTTGATACTTGAAATGTTCGACAGATGAATACGGTTCATCCCCTGTTCGATAAACTTTGATGTGTTGTTTTGAAGGACTTCGGCTATATTCATGCAAAACCTTTATTTCTAGTACCATTCACTGAGTATTTGTACTCACCCCTCTATATATATATGTAGGTGATGAGCAGGACGTCGGCGACGCCTAGACTGTTTGAAAGCTTGTTTTGGATTCGTGCTTATGTCGGCTTTGTTTTGTATTTACGTCGGCGATGCCTTTCGTTGCATGTCGGCAAATCTTGAAAATCATGCTTCTTGACTTGTATTTATTGCATTTTGTATATGTCGGCTCGAGAAGCCTTTTGATCAAGATGTAACATATATTTTGCTTGGTTGTATTCAAGTTGTAAAGAGGAATGACATTGCATTTGATCTATGCACAGCTCTTATGGACCACTTGTGTCACGACCCCAAACTACCCCTAGTAGTTTGGTGCCGTGATGGCCAGTAATCCGTAATTACCGAAGGCCAACTTTCAAAAACTTAACACAATCAGAGTATAATAATCGGGGCTAACAAATGCGGAAGCAATAATTCGACATACAAGTGGTCCGTAAGAGCTGTGCATAGATCAAATGAAATGACATTCACTTACAACTTGAATACAACAAAACAAAATACATATTACATCCTGATCAAAAGGCTTCTTGAGCCGACATGTACAAAATACAACAATTACAAGCCAAGAAGCATGATTTTCAAGACTCGCCGACATGAATACAAAATAAAGGCGACATAAGCACAGATCCAAAACAAGCTTCCAAAACGATCTAGGCGTCGCTGCCGTCCTGCTCATCACCTACATATATATAGAGGGGTGAGTACAAATACTCAGTGAATGGTACTAAAAATAAAGGTTTTGCATGAATAAAGCCGGAGTCTTTCAAAACAAACGAATCAAACATTATCAAGACAAGGGATGAACCGTATTCATCAATCAAGTATCGTAACATCGGCGAAGCAAGGGATGAACCGTATTCATCATTCAAATACCATAACATCAGCGAAGCAAGGGATGAACCGTATTCATCATTCAAATACCATAACATCGACGAAGCAAGGGATGAACCGTATTCGTCATTTAAATACCATAACATCGGCGAAGCAAGGGATGAACCGTATTCATCATTCAAATACCATAACATCGGCGAAGCAAGGGATGAACCGTATTCATCATTCAAATACCATAACATCGGCGAAGCAAGGGATGAACCGTATTCATCATTCAAATACCATAAGTCTCAAAGGTTACTGAGGCCCGTAGCCCGATTTAACAAGGACCGTATCCTTTATACTTAGTACTGCGAAAGTTTAGAGTCCTCCAGCACAAGGGACTTGTGTTACTTAGGCCCGTAGCCCGATTTAACAAGGACCGTATCCTTTATACTTAGTACTGCGAAAGTTTAGAGTCCTCCAGCACAAGGGACTTGTGTTACTTAGGCCCGTAGCCCGATTTAACAAGGACCGTATCCTTTATACTTAGTACTGCGAAAGTTTAGAGTCCTCCAGCACAAGGGACTTGTGTTACTTAGGCCCGTAGCCCGATTTAACTAGGACCGTATCCTTTCATACTTAGTACTGCGAAAGTTTAGAGTCCTCCAGCACAAGGGACTTTCCAAGAGAGGACCGTATCCTTTTCAAAGATGGCATCAAAACAAGGAGTATACTTGACATATCAACAAGAGCTATTCATTCATGCTTAACAAAACACTTTTGTCAAAACAAGCAAGCAAGATTTATCAAAACAAGTATAACATAGCTTTATTAGAAGCACCACTCACCTAGCTTTTCAGGTGTAGACTCAAAGCAAATATCAAGGACCTACAATCACATGGCAAATCACATTCTCAAAACAAGCTTTATATGCATGCAATGATCTCGGCATTCTCACCGGGTCCAAGTCAATAACAAAGCAAAACCAGCTGGGAGTTTAAACACTGCTCCCGTCTCATGAAAACACACTGGGCACCGTCCAGGCTCTTGCCGAGGTCCCATCAAACAAGGTCGGGAAAAACCTGGGTTTCCCTTTTGAAGAGTATGAAGAACATGATCATTTGAAAGATGGATGCAAGCTCAAACTCGTTACAAAATTAGAGATTTCATGCCAAGAGTTCAAAACATATGGACCTGGGTACTCACGCAAGAAGGTTATGCAAGAACAAACACAAAAACATGGTTTTCGTTCCACTCTCTCGGATCAAAACGAGGCTTTTCTTTAAGAACACATGAAAACCATTTTCTCTTTCCAAAACCAACTTCAAAACGATGCATGACATGCAAAACAGATCCGATCGTGCAATGCAGCTAGATAATCAATCACAACAAACAAAGTAGATCAAGGTTCTAACCTCAAAACTGGAATCCAACGGTTCAAACCACAAAGATCAAGCTTGGAAGACTTGCTCTCACTCAAGAACTTCTCTTCCTCCTCTCTAGAGCTTCTCTCTCTAAAACAAAGATTGAGACAAGAAAAATGATTTGTTCTAAGTCTGCCGGCTGCCTTAACAACAAGCTCGGACACGTGGCGTTGCCGGGTTGGCTCAACTCAAAAGGTGATTTGATGGATAAGACAGTCTCTGACAAAACGTATGCAGCAAGCTCGGGTAAGACACATCGGCAAGAATGACATCGGCTCAAATCAAAGATCCGGCAATAGGATAACAAAACATCGGCTAGGGAGGACGACGCTTGACTAAGCTGTGCCACACCTTGGCCGGGGTGTACCACATCTCGGCCTAGGCCATACCTGCCCAAGGACAAGGTTCACTGGGTGCAAAACATCTCGGCCATAATTGCCCGAGGTGAAGGTGAGGGTCGACCAAGGTTTCAAAATAGTTCTAAGTACAAGGGTCAAAGGCGGACTAAGTTCAAGATGACCTCGGCCACACACACACACCGAACAAGGGACGAAATTACGCAAGCAATATAAACAAAACAAGGCAAGCAAATCCTTCAAAATAACATAACAAGGCACAATCATGCATGAACGTATGCAAGTATGACAAGAATAAGGTGAGGGTTGTTACATCCTTCCCCCCTTAAAGAAGTTTGGTCCCCAAACTTGAATTACCTTGTTCCCAGAACAACTCCGGATAACGGATTCTCATAACCTCTTCCTTTTCCCATGTGGCCTCTGTGCCATAATGCTCCTTCCATTCGACCTTTACCATTGGTATCGATCTGTTCCTTAATTGCCTCACTTGTCGGTCAATAACCCTCATTGGCTTCTCCTCGTAGCCCAAATCCTCATTAACTGTGATCTCGGAATGATCGATTACATGCAGAGGATCTCGGATGTACTTTCTTAACATCGAAACGTGAAACACGGTGTGGACTTGGCTCAAATCTGGCGGTAAAGCGAGTCTGTAGGCAACGGGATTAATTCTCTCGAGAATTTCAAATGGTCCAATATACCGTGGTGCCAACTTACCTTTCTTTCCGAATCTGGAAACTCCTTTCATTGGTGAGACTTTCAGGAACACATGATTCCCAACTTCGAACTCCAACTCATTCCTTCTCTGGTCGGCGTAGCTCTTTTGTCAGCTCTGGGCAGTTCTAATCCTCTGTTGGATAAGTTTAATCTTTTCGGTTGTCACTTGAATCAATTCGGGACCAAGCAGAGCTTTGTCTCGAACTTCGGTCCAACATATCGGCGACCTACATCTTCTTCCGTACAAGGCCTCATATGGCGCCATGCCAATGCTAGCTTGATAGCTGTTATTGTAAGCGAATTCCACTAAGGGCAAATGTGTTCCCCAACTTCCTTGGAAGTCCAATATGCAAAGTCTAAGCATGTCTTCAAGTGTCTGAATTGTCCTCTCTGTCTGCCCATCCGTCTGGGGATGAAAAGCTGTACTAAATCTCAGTTCGGCTCCGAAAGCTCTCTGAAGACTCTGCCAAAATCTGGAAACAAATTTAGGATCTCGGTCTGAAACAATTGACATCGGCACTCCATGAAGTCTGACAATCTCGTTCACATATAGCAAAGCAAGTTGATTGGCGCTGAAGGTAGTCTTAACAGGTAGAAAGTGTGCTGACTTAGTTAACCTATCCACAACAACCCAAATTGAATCCATACCCTTTGGTGTCTTTGGTAAACCGATCACAAAATCCATGGAGATGTGCTCCCATTTCCACTCGGGAATCGACAAAGGTTGAAGAAGTCCTGCCGGTCTTTGATGTTCTGCTTTCACTTGTTGACAATGTAAACATTGGGACACAAATTCAGCTATTTCTCTTTTCATATTTGGCCACCAAAACGTTTGTTTCACATTCTGATACATCTTAGTGTTCCCCGGATGAACTGCAAACTTAGAACCGTGAGCTTCCTGCAGAATCCTCCTTTTTAACTCTGGAACATCGGCTACGCATAGCCTTCCTTCAAACTTAAGCACTTGATTTTCGAAGGTATACCCTGATCTCGGCCTTGTGACAATCTCCTCGGCTATTTTCTTGAAGTATTCATCCTCTATCTGTCTTGTCTTTACCTCATTAATAATCGTCGGCTACACTGTTAGCTTTACTCGGGTGATATTGAATTTTCATATCGTAGTCCTTCAATAACTCAAGCCACTGTCTCTGCTTCAAATTCAATTCCTTCTGGGTGAATAGGTACTTTAAGCTCTTATGATCTGTAAAAACCTGACAAGTTGCTCCATACAAATAGTGACGCCAAATCTTCAAAGCAAATACTACGGCTGCTAATTCTAAGTCATGGGTAGGATAGTTTTTCTCATGAGGTTTCAACTGACGAGATGCATAAGCTATAACCTTACCCTCTTGCATTAACACACAACCCAAGCCCTTATGTGAAGCATCGCTATAGACATGAAACTCTTCGTTACCTGATGGAAGTGTGAGTACTGGTGCCGTAACTGTAACGCCCTCAAAATAATAACATTAAACCCAACAAATAAGACATGCGTTGACGTATAAACAAATCCACCTTCTATTATCCATTAGCGTCTCATTACATAAGTATTACATGTTAACATCATAACAAAATGCCCTACGGGCTTACAGCTTTCCAAGTTAACACTTGGTTACAACAAAGAGTACTAACTCGATACACATTAAGCCCTTGGCTTGAAGTTACATGTAATACATCAAAAGTAAAACAACAAAACATGTCCGCCTCTAGCCTCCCAGCTATGTCCTTGGAGGTGGCATGCTTCCTGTACCTGAAAATGATATTCCCATATAGGGTGAGCCACAGCCCAGTAGAAATACACTAAACCAACCATGGACAATGACTAAAACATTAGCAATTGATAGTTGGTCAACACTGATACAATCACATAAATTACATATTTATGTCGACGACTTACAAGTCCCGTTTACTTTTCATTTTCCCCTTTTCAACTGATAAGCATGCTAGCTCTATAATCATTTCCACAGATATGTATAAAAACTATGTCTCACATTCAGATAAGCATAAAAGCTATATCCACATTCTCAACAGATATGTATATCATCAATATCCACAGATAAGCATACAAGCTGTATCCACACTTCACAAAGATAAGCATATGAGCTCTATCTTCACTTCTCTAGACAAGCATATTAGCTCTGTCTACGGAGTTCATCCCCTATCTCCTCCCAATACCTATCCGGTTTAGAGGTACATCCCCTATCTTCCCCTAAACCGCGGAGTACATCCCCTATCTCCTCCTCTACACATAACGTATATAAACACATTGGTTCTATATACAATCACACAATACATACAATTAATGTATTCAATTAACCGTCAAGTTCCATGACACATTTCATTGATTAGTTTCAGTTTACCTAATCATCATGCATTGTCTACAACAATCACGACTATCCTCTACCGATAGCCCAAAGCAGTTATTTCTAAAACGGAAAATAAATGCACAAATGGATATTCAATCAACATTTCATTCCTTCATTCCTCTCAATTAATTATCCCAATTAATTAAACAATGTAATTAGGTCAATTCCCATAATTAACATTTCAACCCTTAGGTCCCATTTTCATCAATGATTCAACATTAATTCCATTTTCCATGCCAAACATGCATCTAGGTTTATTATGAATAAAACCCCAACTTTTGTAAAATTACACAAAAGCCCCAAACTTTCACAAAGTTACCAAACCAAGCCCAACATCTCAAAATACCAAAATTTAAAGACAAGACCCATAGAGAGGAGTAGGATATCCCTACCTCAAATTCGGAGCCCCAAAGGAGATGAAGACCAAAACCAAAATGCTCCAAACCTCGAAATTTTCAGATCAAAAGGAAGCTCTCGACGATCAACACAACTTTTGTGAAGACAAAAGGTGAGTAAACGATCCTTACTAGATCAAATCTAAGAGAGAAGGGCCGATTTAGAGTGAGAAGCTCTGAAAATGGCTTTTTGGAAAAGTAAGAGAGAGAAGAGAAAGCAAAAAGTGATTTGAAAAGGCACAAATTCGGGACTTTAACCCAGTCTCCCGCTCGAGCGTAAAACACCCCGCTCGAGCGGCCACTCACAGACTTACGCTCGAGCGGCCAACCTCCCGCTCGAGCGCAGAATGCACTCGCTCAGCACTTTTGCAGAACCAGACCTCCGCTCGAGCTCCCAACCCTACGCTCGAGCGTACAACGCTGCACAGGAAAATACTGAAAGGGTGTAATCTCCGCTCGAGCGCCAAAATCCCCGCTCGAGCGTACAGGCCAAAAATCTGGGCAACTAGTTTTGGTTTCTAAACTCAACCAACCTGTAACAAATCCGCCCAACACATCCTATAACTCAAATACAAAGTAAGAAAGGATGCAAACAAGATAATAAACAACTACCAACATCCACGGACACATGTCCGGATCACTATACAACAAGGGTGAACCCGGGATCGCTATAACCTCCCCCCCTTAAAGAATTTCGTCCCCGAAATTAAACACAAGTTTTCCTCCATTTTAAACAATGTTACATTTTAACATTCAACAATTCGACCCATTACCGGTCATCCTATCCCTTAAACAAGAGACATATCACAATATGTAAACAACATATGTATTATTAACATGCACCAACATTATGCACTAATTTTCCAATGTCAACAATATATTCAACATATATAGTGTTACATCCAACTACCATATGAGGCAAGTTCCAAAACATGCTGCCAATAATCAAAACATTCTCAATGTTTTACAACTTAAGACATATATAAAAGCTCTTAAGTTCAACATAATGTAAAATTTAAATACAAGGTCACACATCAACAAACAAGTCCGAATATTTCTCATGGACTTCCAACTCACGTTCCCAAGTGGCTTCCTCCACTCCGTGATGTTTCCACAAGACTTTCACCAAAGGAATGGTCTTACCACGCAGGACCTGATCCCGCCTATCCAAGACCCGAACCGGTCTCTCCTCATACGAGGCATCCTCATCTACCTCTAAATCAGTCCAATCTAACACATGTGATGGATCTGGCTCATACTTCCGAAGCATACTCACATGAAACACGTCATGCACCCCGGACAACTGCGGCGGTAAGGCTAACCGATAAGCAACCTCGCCAATCCTCTCAAGGATCTCAAAAGGACCAATAAACCGAGGGGATAACTTCCCCCTCTTCCCAAATCTCATCAAACCTCGCCTAGGTGATATCTTCAGAAAGACATGATCACCTACCTCAAACGCCAAAGGCCTCCTCCTACGGTCGGCATAACTCTTTTGTCGACTTTGGGCTGTAACAAGCCTCCTACGGATAAGTTCAACTTTCTCCGTCGTCTCCCTCACCAACTCCGGACCCAACAAAGGTGCATCACCCACCTCGGCCCAACAAACTGGAGACCTACACGGTCGGCCATACAAGGCCTCAAACGGTGCCATACCGATGCTAGACTGAAAACTGTTGTTGTAGGCAAACTCTACCAAGGGTAAGTGCCTCTCCCACGTCCCACTAAAGTCCAGGACACAACCCCGAAGCATATCCTCGAGGATCTGAATAGTACGCTCGGACTGCCCGTCAGTCTGAGGATGATAAGCCGTACTAAAGGTCAACTTAGTGCCCAAGGCACTCTGCAAACTCTGCCACAACCTAGCAGTAAAACGAGGATCTCTATCTGAGATGATCGTCACTGGGACCCCGTGCAATCTCACTATGTCCCGAATATACAGGTCGGCAAGATGATCTACCAAATCTCTCACGCGCATAGGAATAAAGTGCGCCGACTTAGTCAACCGGTCTACAACCACCCAAATAGCATCACTACCCCGTTGAGTCCTTGGAAGACCTACAACGAAGTCCATAGTGACATGCTCCCACTTCCACTCGGCAATAGGCAAGGGTTGCAACAAACCCGCTGGCCTCTGATGCTCGGCCTTCACTTGCTGGCAAGTAAGACACTTCGATACGAAAACAGCCACATCTCTCTTCATACCCCGCCACCAAAACTGGCGACCCAAATCCTGATACATCTTAGTACCTCCCGGATGCACCGCAAGGCGCGAATGGTGAAACTCTCGGAGTACTTCCTCTCGGCAAGACTCCGGTACAAACAAACGGTCTCGGTATCTCACACTCAGGTCGGGATACACCGTCAAACCCTTCTCAGTCTTCCCACTGGAGATCTTCTCTCGGAGGGATTCTACCTCAAGGTCACCTCTCTGTGCCTCTAACACTCTAATCACAAGTGTAGGTTGCGCAATAACAGAAAACAAGGCCGCAGCCTCAACAGATCCGCCCAGTAGCAAATCAAACTCGCCAAGTGCTCCCAACATCTCCCATTCCCGGATGGCTATACTAGCAACATCACTAATGGATTTCCTACTAAGGGCATCGGCCACAACATTGGCCTTCCCCGGATGATAATGTAATTCAAAATCATAGTCTTCGATGAACTCCATCCACCTCCTCTGCCTCAAATTCAAGTCTCTCTGTGTAAACAGATACTTCAAACTCTTGTGATCCGAAAATACCTCGAACCTCTCACCATAAAGGTAGTGCCTCCAGATTTTCAAGGCAAAGATCACAGCTGCTAATTCTAGGTCGTGTGTGGGGTAATTCTTCTCGTGTATTTTCAACTGACGTGAGCCATAAGCTACCACTTTCCCCTCTTGCATCAACACACAACCCAAACCCTCTCGTGAGGCATCACAATAAACCGCATAACCCAACCCTCTCTCCGGAATAATCAACACCGGAGCGGTGGTCAATCTAACTTTCAACTCTTGGAATGACCTTTCACAAGTCTCACTCCACACAAACTTGACTCCCTTCCGAGTCAGTCTAGTCAACGGTGACGCTAACCTGGAGAAATCTTTCACAAACCGACGGTAATACCCAGCTAATCCCAGGAAACTGCGGATCTCAAACACACTCTTAGGCTGTGCCCAATCTTGCACTGCCTCAACCTTGGATGTATCAACAGACACCCCTTCCCCGGATACCACGTGGCCTAAGAATTTGACTTCCCCCAGCCAGAACTCACACTTCCCAAACTTGGCATACAGCCTATGGGCTCTAAGTAACTCAAGCACCACTCTCAAGTGTGCCTCGTGCTCCTCCTCAGAAGACGAATAGATAAGGATATCGTCCACGAAAACGACCACAAATCGGTCTAAGAACTCCCGGAAAATCCGGTTCATCAAATCCATAAAGACTGCCGGTGCATTGGTAAGTCCGAATGGCATCACCAAAAACTCGTAATGGCCATACCGCGTACGGAATGCCGTCTTAGGAATATCTTCCTCCCTGACCCTCAACTGATGGTAACCCAATCTCAAGTCTATCTTAGAGAAACAACGGGAACCCTTCAACTGGTCAAACAAATCATCTATATGGGGCATAGGGTACTTATTCTTAACCGTAGCCCGATTCAACTTCCGATAGTCAATACACAATCTCAAGGCACCATCTTTCTTTTTAACAAAGAGGGCCGGCGCTCCCCACGGTGAAACGCTAGGGCGAACAAAGCCCTTATCTAGCAATTCCTGGAGCTGAACTTTCAACTCAACCAACTCTGCCGGAGCAAAACGGTAAGGTGCCATAGAAATCGGCGCCGTACCCGGCACTAAATCAATAGAGAACTCGATCTCTCGGTGAGGTGGCAAACTAACAAGATCTTCGGGAAAGACATCCGAATACTCACAAACCACCCTCGGCAACGCAATCCGAGTCTCAACACACTCGCTACTCTCAAAGCTAGCAAGTAAACCACTAAGCTCACTTCGCCCTCGCGAATCATACCCCGGTGGCAAAACACTACCAACCCGGTCTCCCAAGAAATGGAACCACTCCCCGCTCAAGGTACACAATGTAACCCTCTGGCGGTAGCAATCAATAACAGCCCGGTATGACGATAACCAGTCCATACCCAAAATAACATCAAAACCCTTCATGGGCATGACAACAAACGGAAAAGGAAGCCTATAGTCGGCGACCTCTATATCACATCCTCTAACACCCTGTTTCAGGATCAACTCACCGCCCAAAGGCGATACCACACAAATAGGAGATGCTAACTGTGCTAACTCCAATTCCAAAACAGATGCAAATGCAGCAGATACAAAAGAATGAGATGCACCCGTGTCTATCAACACATTAGCAACCGAGTTGCAAAACAGAAAAGTACCTCTCACTACTGATGGAGCCGGTACTAAATCCTGCGCGGTAACGGCATACACGCGCCCCGTAGGCCCCTGGTCTACCTGCTCACCTCTCGGAGCAAAAGACTGCTGCACAGACTGGGATGACGAAACTCCCGGATTGGCCCTCGAGGCCTGCACAGACTGAGCTGGCTGAAAACCCTGCGTCTGCCTAGAACCAGACGCTCTCGAAGTGGCACTCAACTGTGGGCAAAACCTCTTCATGTGCCCAGGTTGTCCACACTGATAACAAGTCAAGAGCTGCCCCCTGCCCAAACTCTGACTCTGCGGTCTAGCTGAAGAAGAAGCAGCTTTCTGACCCCCACCCTTCTGCGGGCAAACAGATACCTTGTGACCCAGCTGGCCACACTTGTAACAGGTGAATTCCCCCTGACCACCTCTCCCGGAGCCAACACTCGGCACTGGGAAGGTTGATCTAGCAACACCACCCTGCGACTGCTGAGGGTTAGAACCCCTCTGCCTCCTACCATCACCCTGACTATCCTGACTCCTCTTGGAGCCTCTCTGCCCCTCATCCTCCTCCTGCATCATAAGCTCCATATGAGCTGCAGCATCTACCAAGTGTCTATACTCTCGGATATAAGACCCACCAACTCTCAACTTGAGGCCCCGCCTCAACTTCCGCTCAAACTCATAGCAACGGCGTTCCTCAGACGCCACCAGTTCCGGTGCAAACCTGGACAGACTGGTAAAAGTAGCCTCAAACTCGGCCACTGACAAGCCCTGCTGATTAAGCCGGCTAAACTGATCCCTCAGCTTCTCTCTAGCTACTGCAGACAAAAACCTCTCCTGAAAAGCATTCACAAATGCCTCCCAAGTCCCACCAACACGAGCCTTCTCGTATTTCCACCATTGACCCGCATCTCCCTTCAGCTGGAAGGATGCCAAGGTCACTTTCAATGCTCCGTCCTCGATGCCAAGCATCTCAAACGTCTTCGTTGTCTGTTCGAGCCATTCGTCTGCCTTAAGCGGCTCTTTAGGATCCCCGATAAACTCGTCCGGATTACACCGAAAGAACTCCCTCTTCAAGAAGGAAGGCCCTGTCTCAGCTGCCTGATTCTCAGCCCTAAGAATACCCAAAGCTCCTGCTATCTCTCTGGCCAAGGCACCCATGGCCTGCTGACCCACTGGCTCGGCCACATTGGCCTGACCAACTCCCTCCTGCACTGCCGGAATCTCACCCTGTAACGGTGCTTCCTGCCTCGCAGGTCTACCACGTCTAGCACCCCTTCCTCGTCCTGACATCCTAATAAAGGTAACACAGAACGTTAACACATTCATAAGTGTGCCAAAACTAAACACTCACGTCCTAATGCATGGACAACTGTAATTCACTCCACGTAAGCACATAAACACATAAGCACTTACGAATTTCATTTCCGGATAATGATAGTCCCGAGACGTTACTAGAGTTCCGGTTAGAAACAGCATTGATCAAGTGCTTTTCCAACAAGACTTCCAGAAACTCAAGGATCCACTCAACATCCTAGAAATTAAATCCCATACCCACATGGTCCCATAAGCATGTTATCAAATAAACACATAACATATGGTATTACTTCTACGTCTCTATCAAGCGAGACAAACCCATTGTGATCCTAATCACTTCCCACGTACCCAAAGTATTCGAACCCGGTACGCTCTGATACCAAGTTGTAACGCCCTCAAAATAATAACATTAAACCCAACAAATAAGACATGCGTTGACGTATAAACAAATCCACCTTCTATTATCCATTAGCGTCTCATTACATAAGTATTACATGTTAACATCATAACAAAATGCCCTACGGGCTTACAGCTTTCCAAGTTAACACTTGGTTACAACAAAGAGTACTAACTCGATACACATTAAGCCCTTGGCTTGAAGTTACATGTAATACATCAAAAGTAAAACAACAAAACATGTCCGCCTCTAGCCTCCCAGCTATGTCCTTGGAGGTGGCATGCTTCCTGTACCTGAAAATGATATTCCCATATAGGGTGAGCCACAGCCCAGTAGAAATACACTAAACCAACCATGGACAATGACTAAAACATTAGCAATTGATAGTTGGTCAACACTGATACAATCACATAAATTACATATTTATGTCGACGACTTACAAGTCCCGTTTACTTTTCATTTTCCCCTTTTCAACTGATAAGCATGCTAGCTCTATAATCATTTCCACAGATATGTATAAAAACTATGTCTCACATTCAGATAAGCATAAAAGCTATATCCACATTCTCAACAGATATGTATATCATCAATATCCACAGATAAGCATACAAGCTGTATCCACACTTCACAAAGATAAGCATATGAGCTCTATCTTCACTTCTCTAGACAAGCATATTAGCTCTGTCTACGGAGTTCATCCCCTATCTCCTCCCAATACCTATCCGGTTTAGAGGTACATCCCCTATCTTCCCCTAAACCGCGGAGTACATCCCCTATCTCCTCCTCTACACATAACGTATATAAACACATTGGTTCTATATACAATCACACAATACATACAATTAATGTATTCAATTAACCGTCAAGTTCCATGACACATTTCATTGATTAGTTTCAGTTTACCTAATCATCATGCATTGTCTACAACAATCACGACTATCCTCTACCGATAGCCCAAAGCAGTTATTTCTAAAACGGAAAATAAATGCACAAATGGATATTCAATCAACATTTCATTCCTTCATTCCTCTCAATTAATTATCCCAATTAATTAAACAATGTAATTAGGTCAATTCCCATAATTAACATTTCAACCCTTAGGTCCCATTTTCATCAATGATTCAACATTAATTCCATTTTCCATGCCAAACATGCATCTAGGTTTATTATGAATAAAACCCCAACTTTTGTAAAATTACACAAAAGCCCCAAACTTTCACAAAGTTACCAAACCAAGCCCAACATCTCAAAATACCAAAATTTAAAGACAAGACCCATAGAGAGGAGTAGGATATCCCTACCTCAAATTCGGAGCCCCAAAGGAGATGAAGACCAAAACCAAAATGCTCCAAACCTCGAAATTTTCAGATCAAAAGGAAGCTCTCGACGATCAACACAACTTTTGTGAAGACAAAAGGTGAGTAAACGATCCTTACTAGATCAAATCTAAGAGAGAAGGGCCGATTTAGAGTGAGAAGCTCTGAAAATGGCTTTTTGGAAAAGTAAGAGAGAGAAGAGAAAGCAAAAAGTGATTTGAAAAGGCACAAATTCGGGACTTTAACCCAGTCTCCCGCTCGAGCGTAAAACACCCCGCTCGAGCGGCCACTCACAGACTTACGCTCGAGCGGCCAACCTCCCGCTCGAGCGCAGAATGCACTCGCTCAGCACTTTTGCAGAACCAGACCTCCGCTCGAGCTCCCAACCCTACGCTCGAGCGTACAACGCTGCACAGGAAAATACTGAAAGGGTGTAATCTCCGCTCGAGCGCCAAAATCCCCGCTCGAGCGTACAGGCCAAAAATCTGGGCAACTAGTTTTGGTTTCTAAACTCAACCAACCTGTAACAAATCCGCCCAACACATCCTATAACTCAAATACAAAGTAAGAAAGGATGCAAACAAGATAATAAACAACTACCAACATCCACGGACACATGTCCGGATCACTATACAACAAGGGTGAACCCGGGATCGCTATAGTAACCAACCTCGTCTTTAGTTCCTGGAAAGCTGATTCCCGATCTTCAGTCCATTCATATAGTGTTCCCTTCTTAGTCAATTGCGTCAATGGAATCGCAATCCTTGAGAAATCTTTCACAAACTTTCTGTAGTAACCTGCCAAACCCAGAAAACTACGAATCTCGGATACATTAGTCGGCCTCGGCCAATTTACCACGGCTTCAATCTTGCTAGGATCCACTAAGATACCTTCTTCACTAATCACATGACCCAAGAATGAGATAGTAGAAAGCCAAAATTCACACTTATTAAACTTAGCATACAATTTTCGTTCTCTCAAAATCTGTAAGGCAAGTCTCAAGTGATTTTCGTGTTCGATTTTACTCTTGGAATAGATCAAGATATCATCAATGAAGACAACTACAAACTCATCTAAATACGGCTTGAAGACTCTGTTCATCAAATCCATAAATGCTGCGGGGGCATTGGTCACTCCAAAAGGCATCACTAAAAACTCGTAGTGGCCATATCTTGTTCGAAAGGCAGTCTTCTCAACATCTTCGGCCTTAACTTTAAGCTGATGGTAACCAGACCTAAGGTCGATCTTAGAAAAGACTCGTGCTCCTTGTAACTGATCAAGCAAATCATCAATCCTAGGTAACGGGTACTTGTTCTTGATGGTGACCTTATTAAGTTCTCTATAGTCAATACAAAGACGAAGTGTGCCATCCTTCTTCTTAACAAATAAAACAGGTGCTCCCCATGGTGAAGTGCTCGGCCTAATAAATCTCTTATCTAACAACTCTTGCAATTGCAGTTTCAATTCTCTAAGTTCAGCTGGGGCCATCCTATAAGGCGTTTTGGAGATCGGCTGTGTTCCCGATATGATGTCAACAGTAAACTCTATTTCTCTATCGGTTAGGTGGCCAGGCAATTCGTCTGGAAAGACGTCGGAAAATTCATTAACAACTGGGATGTCGGCTAAACTAACGTTTCCATTCTGACCACTCAGTATGCTACACAAATAACCTCGGCACCCTTTCCGAATTAACTTACAGGCCTTAATGGACGAAATCAAATAAGGTGGGGGCACTACCCCTTTTCCCTGGAAAATAACCTCGGCTAGGCTTGGGGGTCTCAAGGTGACGCTTTTCGAAACACAATTAATAGATGCATTGTTCGCGACTAACCAGTCCATTCCTAGTATAATATCAAAATGAGCTATGTCTAGAGGCATCAAATCTACTAACAGTTCCACATTTTCAATCACAACAATACATGCTCTGTAAATGGATGCAACAATCATAGATTCCCTAGATGGAGTAGATACAGACAACACATAATCAAGGGGCTCTAGTTCTCTATTAATTTTCTCGGCAAACTTAGTAGATATAAACGAATGAGTAGAACCCGAATCAATCAACACATAAGCATCTTGGGAGCAAATTAGAAGTATACCTGACACTACTGCCTCAGCATTCTGTGTGTCTCCTGGCACTAACGCAAACACTCTGCCCTGTCTCATCTGCCCTCTTCCAGCATTTCCCTTCTGAACGGAACCCGAGGTATTCTCACTTTTCTTGTTGTCGTCAGCCTTTGCCTTGGGGCAATCTCTCACATAATGGCCCATCTCGCCACATTCATAGCAGGCTCCAGACGTTCGTCGACAAATCCCGAAATGTTGCTTTCCGTAATCCGAACACGTCGGTTTAGAACTCCCTTCCTGTCTTAGGTTACTAGTACTACCCATGTTCGTTTTCTTCTTGGTGCTCAATTGTCCTCGGCGATTGTCATAGTTCTGCCTTTTTCGCTGGTTCTCTCCCGAGCTCTGGTATCGATTCAAATTAGCTTCGGCGTGAATGGCTTTATCCAATACCTCGGCATAAGTCGGCATATCGAGCAAACTAACCCGGTCTTGTATCGGTCCACGAAGCCCACACTCGAACTTTCTGGCCTTCATATATTCATCGTTGACCATGTGAGGTACAAACCTCACCAATTCAGTAAAGGTGCGGTCATATTCCGCCACTGTTCTGTTGCCTTGCGTCAGAGTATGAAATTCGGTAGCCTTACGGTTTCGAACACTTAGGGGAAAGTGCTTCTTGTAGAACAACTATAAAAATCGGGTCCAGGTCAGATCTGGATTGCTTCCTCTAACCATCATCCACCATCTGCGAGCGTCATCATCTAATGTGAATGCTGCCAACGTCACTTTCTGAGCGTCGGTGCTAGGGAAGATCTCAAACAACTTTTCCATTTCTAAAACCCATGCCTCAGCCTTCATCGGCTCTATACCTCCAGAGAATCTCGGCGGTCTCATTTTCTTGAACTCCCTGATCAAAGCTATCGTGCCATCCCCATATAAGGCAGGCTGCGGGGGAACTTGCGGCACTGGAGGAGGTGGAGGCGGAACTACATTTCGGCCGTTGGGCTGCTCGGCCTGAGTCGACGTAGCACTAGCGAACTGCTGCCTGGTTTGCCTCAACTCACGGGCCAAACCTTCAACCAATCTTTCCAGTCTGTCCATTCTATCTTCGGGTTGATCCCGGCCAATTGGAGGTCTACCTCTCCTCATGATACTATGAGCGTGCAAAGTATGACTTTAAATCAAATAAGCAAATAATCCCGTAGGCAACAACAATTTAGCATATCAAGACAATGCACACCTCATTCAAATAACAAATACCATGATGCAATTCTAACATCTTTCTAAGGGAAATCCTATGCTCTTTAGGACTCAAAGTGTGTGATTAACGTATACCGAGGAACTTGTGCTCTGATACCATTCTGTCACGACCCCAAACCGCCCCTAGTAGTTTGGTGCCGTGATGGCCAGTAATCCGTAATTACCGAAGGCCAACTTTCAAAAACTTAACACAATCAGAGTATAATAATCGGGGCTAACAAATGCGGAAGCAATAATTCGACATACAAGTGGTCCATAAGAGCTGTGCATAGATCAAATGAAATGACATTCACTTACAACTTGAATACAACAAAACAAAATACATATTACATCCTGATCAAAAGGCTTCTTGAGCCGACATGTACAAAATACAACAATTACAAGCCAAGAAGCATGATTTTCAAGACTCGCCGACATGAATACAAAATAAAGCCGACATAAGCACAGATCCAAAACAAGCTTCCAAAACGATCTAGGCGCCGCCGCCGTCCTGCTCATCACCTACATATATATAGAGGGGTGAGTACAAATACTCAGTGAATGGTACTAAAAATAAAGGTTTTGCATGAATAAAGCCGGAGTCTTTCAAAACAAACGAATCAAACATTATCAAGACAAGGGATGAACCGTATTCATCAATCAAGTATCGTAACATCGGCGAAGCAAGGGATGAACCGTATTCATCATTCAAATACCATAACATCGGCGAAGCAAGGGATGAACCGTATTCATCATTCAAATACCATAACATCGGCGAAGCAAGGGATGAACCGTATTCATCATTAGAAAATCATTAGAAATATTTTTGTGAATTACTCAGTAAATTATGAGTAAATTACTCTGTAAATTCTCAGAAAACTTTGTATAAATTCTTGGTAAATTACTCAGTAAATTCACAGAAATTTTTTAAAAAATTACTCGGAAAATTAATCTGTAAATTCTCAATAAATTATTCGTTAAATTTTCAATAAATTCTCTGTAAATTACTCAGTTAATTATCGGTGAATTACTCAATAAATTCAAAGTAAATTACTCTTAAAATTTTCAATAAATTCACAGTAAATTCTCAATAAATTACTCAGCAAATTATCATTAGAGTTATAGTAAATTCGTGGTAAATAACTCGGTAAATTCTCAGTAAATTGCTTCGTAAATGATTGGTAACTTCCTAGAAAATTACTCAACAAATTCTCAGTAAACTCTTAGTAATTTACTGAGTAAATTCTAAATAAATTACTAAGTAAATTCATAGTAAATTATTTGGTGAATTAGTCAGTAAATTTATCTGTAACTTACTAAGTAAATTCCCAGTAAATTTTCAGTAAATTCTCTGTAAATTACTCAGTTAATTATCGATAAGTTCTCAAAAAATTCTGAGTCAGTTACTTAGTAAATTACTCAGTAAATTATTAGAAAATTACTCTGTAAATTCCAAGAAAATAACGCAATAAATTATCTGTAAATTCTTAGTAAATGATTTAATAAATTCTAAATAAATTACTGAGCAAATTCTCAATAAATTACTCCTTTCAGTTCTCAGTAAATTAATGAGTGAATTATTCAGTAATTTTATCGGTAAATTACTCGATAAATTCTCTGTAAATTACTCAGTAAATTATTTGTAAATTCTCTGTTAATTAATCAGTAACTTACATAGTAAATTCTCACTAAATTACTCTGGAAATTTCTCATTAAATTACACGTAAAATTCTCTATAAATTATTCAACAAATTCTTAGTAATTTATCAGAAAATTCTGAGTAAATTCACAAAAAATTACCAGAATTTTTTTGGTGAATTAATTAGTAAAATTATGAGTAAATTACTCAAAAAATTCTATATAAATTCTCAGTAAATTACTTTATGAATTCTCAGTAAATTATTCAATAAATTCTAAGTAAATTACTTAGTAAATTCTCAGTAAATTAATCCATAAAGTCTAAGTAAGTTATCAATAAATTCTTAGTAACTTACTCCGTAAATTCTCAAAAAATTTCTTAGTAATTTCCAGATAAATTACCCTGCGAAGAACTTAACAATTTATCAGTAAATTTCTTAGTCAATTCGCAGTAAATTCTCAATAAATTACTCAGTAAATTATCGGTAGATTCTTAGTAAATTACTCAGTAAATTCTCATTAAACTACTCAGTAAAATTCTCAATAAATTACACGCAAAATTCTCAGAAAATTCCGTGTAAATTCTTAGAAAATCATTAGAAATATTTTTGTGAATTACTCAGTAAATTATGAGTAAATTACTCTGTAAATTCTCAGAAAACTTTGTATAAATTCTTGGTAAATTACTCAGTAAATTCACAGAAATTTTTTAAAAAATTACTCGGAAAATTAATCTGTAAATTCTCAATAAATTATTCGTTAAATTTTCAATAAATTCTCTGTAAATTACTCAGTTAATTATCGGTGAATTACTCAATAAATTCAAAGTAAATTACTCTTAAAATTTTCAATAAATTCACAGTAAATTCTCAATAAATTACTCAGCAAATTATCATTAGAGTTATAGTAAATTCGTGGTAAATAACTCGGTAAATTCTCAGTAAATTGCTTCGTAAATGATTGGTAACTTCCTAGAAAATTACTCAACAAATTCTCAGTAAACTCTTAGTAATTTACTGAGTAAATTCTAAATAAATTACTAAGTAAATTCATAGTAAATTATTTGGTGAATTAGTCAGTAAATTTATCTGTAACTTACTAAGTAAATTCCCAGTAAATTTTCAGTAAATTCTCTGTAAATTACTCAGTTAATTATCGATAAGTTCTCAAAAAATTCTGAGTCAGTTACTTAGTAAATTACTCAGTAAATTATTAGAAAATTACTCTGTAAATTCCAAGAAAATAACGCAATAAATTATCTGTAAATTCTTAGTAAATGATTTAATAAATTCTAAATAAATTACTGAGCAAATTCTCAATAAATTACTCCTTTCAGTTCTCAGTAAATTAATGAGTGAATTATTCAGTAATTTTATCGGTAAATTACTCGATAAATTCTCTGTAAATTACTCAGTAAATTATTTGTAAATTCTCTGTTAATTAATCAGTAACTTACATAGTAAATTCTCACTAAATTACTCTGGAAATTTCTCATTAAATTACACGTAAAATTCTCTATAAATTATTCAACAAATTCTTAGTAATTTATCAGAAAATTCTGAGTAAATTCACAAAAAATTACCAGAATTTTTTTGGTGAATTAATTAGTAAAATTATGAGTAAATTACTCAAAAAATTCTATATAAATTCTCAGTAAATTACTTTATGAATTCTCAGTAAATTATTCAATAAATTCTAAGTAAATTACTTAGTAAATTCTCAGTAAATTAATCCATAAAGTCTAAGTAAGTTATCAATAAATTCTTAGTAACTTACTCCGTAAATTCTCAAAAAATTTCTTAGTAATTTCCAGATAAATTACCCTGCGAAGAACTTAACAATTTATCAGTAAATTTCTTAGTCAATTCGCAGTAAATTCTCAATAAATTACTCAGTAAATTATCGGTAGATTCTTAGTAAATTACTCAGTAAATTCTCATTAAACTACTCAGTAAAATTCTCAATAAATTACACGCAAAATTCTCAGAAAATTCCGTGTAAATTCTTAGAAAATCATTAGAAATATTTTTGTGAATTACTCAGTAAATTATGAGTAAATTACTCTGTAAATTCTCAGAAAACTTTGTATAAATTCTTGGTAAATTACTCAGTAAATTCACAGAAATTTTTTAAAAAATTACTCGGAAAATTAATCTGTAAATTCTCAATAAATTATTCGTTAAATTTTCAATAAATTCTCTGTAAATTACTCAGTTAGTTATCGGTGAATTACTCAATAAATTCAAAGTAAATTACTCTTAAAATTTTCAATAAATTCACAGTAAATTCTCAATAAATTACTCAGCAAATTATCATTAGAGTTATAGTAAATTCGTGGTAAATAACTCGGTAAATTCTCAGTAAATTGCTTCGTAAATGATTGGTAACTTCCTAGAAAATTACTCAACAAATTCTCAGTAAACTCTTAGTAATTTACTGAGTAAATTCTAAATAAATTACTAAGTAAATTCATAGTAAATTATTTGGTGAATTAGTCAGTAAATTTATCTGTAACTTACTAAGTAAATTCCCAGTAAATTTTCAGTAAATTCTCTGTAAATTACTCAGTTAATTATCGATAAGTTCTCAAAAAATTCTGAGTCAGTTACTTAGTAAATTACTCAGTAAATTATTAGAAAATTACTCTGTAAATTCCAAGAAAATAACGCAATAAATTATCTGTAAATTCTTAGTAAATGATTTAATAAATTCTAAATAAATTACTGAGCAAATTCTCAATAAATTACTCCTTTCAGTTCTCAGTAAATTAATGAGTGAATTATTCAGTAATTTTATCGGTAAATTACTCGATAAATTCTCTGTAAATTACTCAGTAAATTATTTGTAAATTCTCTGTTAATTAATCAGTAACTTACATAGTAAATTCTCACTAAATTACTCTGGAAATTTCTCATTAAATTACACGTAAAATTCTCTATAAATTATTCAACAAATTCTTAGTAATTTATCAGAAAATTCTGAGTAAATTCACAAAAAATTACCAGAATTTTTTTGGTGAATTAATTAGTAAAATTATGAGTAAATTACTCAAAAAATTCTATATAAATTCTCAGTAAATTACTTTATGAATTCTCAGTAAATTATTCAATAAATTCTAAGTAAATTACTTAGTAAATTCTCAGTAAATTAATCCATAAAGTCTAAGTAAGTTATCAATAAATTCTTAGTAACTTACTCCGTAAATTCTCAAAAAATTTCTTAGTAATTTCCAGATAAATTACCCTGCGAAGAACTTAACAATTTATCAGTAAATTTCTTAGTCAATTCGCAGTAAATTCTCAATAAATTACTCAGTAAATTATCGGTAGATTCTTAGTAAATTACTCAGTAAATTCTCATTAAACTACTCAGTAAAATTCTCAATAAATTACACGCAAAATTCTCAGAAAATTCCGTGTAAATTCTTAGAAAATCATTAGAAATATTTTTGTGAATTACTCAGTAAATTATGAGTAAATTACTCTGTAAATTCTCAGAAAACTTTGTATAAATTCTTGGTAAATTACTCAGTAAATTCACAGAAATTTTTTAAAAAATTACTCGGAAAATTAATCTGTAAATTCTCAATAAATTATTCGTTAAATTTTCAATAAATTCTCTGTAAATTACTCAGTTAGTTATCGGTGAATTACTCAATAAATTCAAAGTAAATTACTCTTAAAATTTTCAATAAATTCACAGTAAATTCTCAATAAATTACTCAGCAAATTATCATTAGAGTTATAGTAAATTCGTGGTAAATAACTCGGTAAATTCTCAGTAAATTGCTTCGTAAATGATTGGTAACTTCCTAGAAAATTACTCAACAAATTCTCAGTAAACTCTTAGTAATTTACTGAGTAAATTCTAAATAAATTACTAAGTAAATTCATAGTAAATTATTTGGTGAATTAGTCAGTAAATTTATCTGTAACTTACTAAGTAAATTCCCAGTAAATTTTCAGTAAATTCTCTGTAAATTACTCAGTTAATTATCGATAAGTTCTCAAAAAATTCTGAGTCAGTTACTTAGTAAATTACTCAGTAAATTATTAGAAAATTACTCTGTAAATTCCAAGAAAATAACGCAATAAATTATCTGTAAATTCTTAGTAAATGATTTAATAAATTCTAAATAAATTACTGAGCAAATTCTCAATAAATTACTCCTTTCAGTTCTCAGTAAATTAATGAGTGAATTATTCAGTAATTTTATCGGTAAATTACTCGATAAATTCTCTGTAAATTACTCAGTAAATTATTTGTAAATTCTCTGTTAATTAATCAGTAACTTACATAGTAAATTCTCACTAAATTACTCTGGAAATTTCTCATTAAATTACACGTAAAATTCTCTATAAATTATTCAACAAATTCTTAGTAATTTATCAGAAAATTCTGAGTAAATTCACAAAAAATTACCAGAATTTTTTTGGTGAATTAATTAGTAAAATTATGAGTAAATTACTCAAAAAATTCTATATAAATTCTCAGTAAATTACTTTATGAATTCTCAGTAAATTATTCAATAAATTCTAAGTAAATTACTTAGTAAATTCTCAGTAAATTAATCCATAAAGTCTAAGTAAGTTATCAATAAATTCTTAGTAACTTACTCCGTAAATTCTCAAAAAATTTCTTAGTAATTTCCAGATAAATTACCCTGCGAAGAACTTAACAATTTATCAGTAAATTTCTTAGTCAATTCGCAGTAAATTCTCAATAAATTACTCAGTAAATTATCGGTAGATTCTTAGTAAATTACTCAGTAAATTCTCATTAAACTACTCAGTAAAATTCTCAATAAATTACACGCAAAATTCTCAGAAAATTCCGTGTAAATTCTTAGAAAATCATTAGAAATATTTTTGTGAATTACTCAGTAAATTATGAGTAAATTACTCTGTAAATTCTCAGAAAACTTTGTATAAATTCTTGGTAAATTACTCAGTAAATTCACAGAAATTTTTTAAAAAATTACTCGGAAAATTAATCTGTAAATTCTCAATAAATTATTCGTTAAATTTTCAATAAATTCTCTGTAAATTACTCAGTTAGTTATCGGTGAATTACTCAATAAATTCAAAGTAAATTACTCTTAAAATTTTCAATAAATTCACAGTAAATTCTCAATAAATTACTCAGCAAATTATCATTAGAGTTATAGTAAATTCGTGGTAAATAACTCGGTAAATTCTCAGTAAATTGCTTCGTAAATGATTGGTAACTTCCTAGAAAATTACTCAACAAATTCTCAGTAAACTCTTAGTAATTTACTGAGTAAATTCTAAATAAATTACTAAGTAAATTCATAGTAAATTATTTGGTGAATTAGTCAGTAAATTTATCTGTAACTTACTAAGTAAATTCCCAGTAAATTTTCAGTAAATTCTCTGTAAATTACTCAGTTAATTATCGATAAGTTCTCAAAAAATTCTGAGTCAGTTACTTAGTAAATTACTCAGTAAATTATTAGAAAATTACTCTGTAAATTCCAAGAAAATAACGCAATAAATTATCTGTAAATTCTTAGTAAATGATTTAATAAATTCTAAATAAATTACTGAGCAAATTCTCAATAAATTACTCCTTTCAGTTCTCAGTAAATTAATGAGTGAATTATTCAGTAATTTTATCGGTAAATTACTCGATAAATTCTCTGTAAATTACTCAGTAAATTATTTGTAAATTCTCTGTTAATTAATCAGTAACTTACATAGTAAATTCTCACTAAATTACTCTGGAAATTTCTCATTAAATTACACGTAAAATTCTCTATAAATTATTCAACAAATTCTTAGTAATTTATCAGAAAATTCTGAGTAAATTCACAAAAAATTACCAGAATTTTTTTGGTGAATTAATTAGTAAAATTATGAGTAAATTACTCAAAAAATTCTATATAAATTCTCAGTAAATTACTTTATGAATTCTCAGTAAATTATTCAATAAATTCTAAGTAAATTACTTAGTAAATTCTCAGTAAATTAATCCATAAAGTCTAAGTAAGTTATCAATAAATTCTTAGTAACTTACTCCGTAAATTCTCAAAAAATTTCTTAGTAATTTCCAGATAAATTACCCTGCGAAGAACTTAACAATTTATCAGTAAATTTCTTAGTCAATTCGCAGTAAATTCTCAATAAATTACTCAGTAAATTATCGGTAGATTCTTAGTAAATTACTCAGTAAATTCTCATTAAACTACTCAGTAAAATTCTCAATAAATTACACGCAAAATTCTCAGAAAATTCCGTGTAAATTCTTAGAAAATCATTAGAAATATTTTTGTGAATTACTCAGTAAATTATGAGTAAATTACTCTGTAAATTCTCAGAAAACTTTGTATAAATTCTTGGTAAATTACTCAGTAAATTCACAGAAATTTTTTAAAAAATTACTCGGAAAATTAATCTGTAAATTCTCAATAAATTATTCGTTAAATTTTCAATAAATTCTCTGTAAATTACTCAGTTAGTTATCGGTGAATTACTCAATAAATTCAAAGTAAATTACTCTTAAAATTTTCAATAAATTCACAGTAAATTCTCAATAAATTACTCAGCAAATTATCATTAGAGTTATAGTAAATTCGTGGTAAATAACTCGGTAAATTCTCAGTAAATTGCTTCGTAAATGATTGGTAACTTCCTAGAAAATTACTCAACAAATTCTCAGTAAACTCTTAGTAATTTACTGAGTAAATTCTAAATAAATTACTAAGTAAATTCATAGTAAATTATTTGGTGAATTAGTCAGTAAATTTATCTGTAACTTACTAAGTAAATTCCCAGTAAATTTTCAGTAAATTCTCTGTAAATTACTCAGTTAATTATCGATAAGTTCTCAAAAAATTCTGAGTCAGTTACTTAGTAAATTACTCAGTAAATTATTAGAAAATTACTCTGTAAATTCCAAGAAAATAACGCAATAAATTATCTGTAAATTCTTAGTAAATGATTTAATAAATTCTAAATAAATTACTGAGCAAATTCTCAATAAATTACTCCTTTCAGTTCTCAGTAAATTAATGAGTGAATTATTCAGTAATTTTATCGGTAAATTACTCGATAAATTCTCTGTAAATTACTCAGTAAATTATTTGTAAATTCTCTGTTAATTAATCAGTAACTTACATAGTAAATTCTCACTAAATTACTCTGGAAATTTCTCATTAAATTACACGTAAAATTCTCTATAAATTATTCAACAAATTCTTAGTAATTTATCAGAAAATTCTGAGTAAATTCACAAAAAATTACCAGAATTTTTTTGGTGAATTAATTAGTAAAATTATGAGTAAATTACTCAAAAAATTCTATATAAATTCTCAGTAAATTACTTTATGAATTCTCAGTAAATTATTCAATAAATTCTAAGTAAATTACTTAGTAAATTCTCAGTAAATTAATCCATAAAGTCTAAGTAAGTTATCAATAAATTCTTAGTAACTTACTCCGTAAATTCTCAAAAAATTTCTTAGTAATTTCCAGATAAATTACCCTGCGAAGAACTTAACAATTTATCAGTAAATTTCTTAGTCAATTCGCAGTAAATTCTCAATAAATTACTCAGTAAATTATCGGTAGATTCTTAGTAAATTACTCAGTAAATTCTCATTAAACTACTCAGTAAAATTCTCAATAAATTACACGCAAAATTCTCAGAAAATTCCGTGTAAATTCTTAGAAAATCATTAGAAATATTTTTGTGAATTACTCAGTAAATTATGAGTAAATTACTCTGTAAATTCTCAGAAAACTTTGTATAAATTCTTGGTAAATTACTCAGTAAATTCACAGAAATTTTTTAAAAAATTACTCGGAAAATTAATCTGTAAATTCTCAATAAATTATTCGTTAAATTTTCAATAAATTCTCTGTAAATTACTCAGTTAGTTATCGGTGAATTACTCAATAAATTCAAAGTAAATTACTCTTAAAATTTTCAATAAATTCACAGTAAATTCTCAATAAATTACTCAGCAAATTATCATTAGAGTTATAGTAAATTCGTGGTAAATAACTCGGTAAATTCTCAGTAAATTGCTTCGTAAATGATTGGTAACTTCCTAGAAAATTACTCAACAAATTCTCAGTAAACTCTTAGTAATTTACTGAGTAAATTCTAAATAAATTACTAAGTAAATTCATAGTAAATTATTTGGTGAATTAGTCAGTAAATTTATCTGTAACTTACTAAGTAAATTCCCAGTAAATTTTCAGTAAATTCTCTGTAAATTACTCAGTTAATTATCGATAAGTTCTCAAAAAATTCTGAGTCAGTTACTTAGTAAATTACTCAGTAAATTATTAGAAAATTACTCTGTAAATTCCAAGAAAATAACGCAATAAATTATCTGTAAATTCTTAGTAAATGATTTAATAAATTCTAAATAAATTACTGAGCAAATTCTCAATAAATTACTCCTTTCAGTTCTCAGTAAATTAATGAGTGAATTATTCAGTAATTTTATCGGTAAATTACTCGATAAATTCTCTGTAAATTACTCAGTAAATTATTTGTAAATTCTCTGTTAATTAATCAGTAACTTACATAGTAAATTCTCACTAAATTACTCTGGAAATTTCTCATTAAATTACACGTAAAATTCTCTATAAATTATTCAACAAATTCTTAGTAATTTATCAGAAAATTCTGAGTAAATTCACAAAAAATTACCAGAATTTTTTTGGTGAATTAATTAGTAAAATTATGAGTAAATTACTCAAAAAATTCTATATAAATTCTCAGTAAATTACTTTATGAATTCTCAGTAAATTATTCAATAAATTCTAAGTAAATTACTTAGTAAATTCTCAGTAAATTAATCCATAAAGTCTAAGTAAGTTATCAATAAATTCTTAGTAACTTACTCCGTAAATTCTCAAAAAATTTCTTAGTAATTTCCAGATAAATTACCCTGCGAAGAACTTAACAATTTATCAGTAAATTTCTTAGTCAATTCGCAGTAAATTCTCAATAAATTACTCAGTAAATTATCGGTAGATTCTTAGTAAATTACTCAGTAAATTCTCATTAAACTACTCAGTAAAATTCTCAATAAATTACACGCAAAATTCTCAGAAAATTCCGTGTAAATTCTTAGAAAATCATTAGAAATATTTTTGTGAATTACTCAGTAAATTATGAGTAAATTACTCTGTAAATTCTCAGAAAACTTTGTATAAATTCTTGGTAAATTACTCAGTAAATTCACAGAAATTTTTTAAAAAATTACTCGGAAAATTAATCTGTAAATTCTCAATAAATTATTCGTTAAATTTTCAATAAATTCTCTGTAAATTACTCAGTTAGTTATCGGTGAATTACTCAATAAATTCAAAGTAAATTACTCTTAAAATTTTCAATAAATTCACAGTAAATTCTCAATAAATTACTCAGCAAATTATCATTAGAGTTATAGTAAATTCGTGGTAAATAACTCGGTAAATTCTCAGTAAATTGCTTCGTAAATGATTGGTAACTTCCTAGAAAATTACTCAACAAATTCTCAGTAAACTCTTAGTAATTTACTGAGTAAATTCTAAATAAATTACTAAGTAAATTCATAGTAAATTATTTGGTGAATTAGTCAGTAAATTTATCTGTAACTTACTAAGTAAATTCCCAGTAAATTTTCAGTAAATTCTCTGTAAATTACTCAGTTAATTATCGATAAGTTCTCAAAAAATTCTGAGTCAGTTACTTAGTAAATTACTCAGTAAATTATTAGAAAATTACTCTGTAAATTCCAAGAAAATAACGCAATAAATTATCTGTAAATTCTTAGTAAATGATTTAATAAATTCTAAATAAATTACTGAGCAAATTCTCAATAAATTACTCCTTTCAGTTCTCAGTAAATTAATGAGTGAATTATTCAGTAATTTTATCGGTAAATTACTCGATAAATTCTCTGTAAATTACTCAGTAAATTATTTGTAAATTCTCTGTTAATTAATCAGTAACTTACATAGTAAATTCTCACTAAATTACTCTGGAAATTTCTCATTAAATTACACGTAAAATTCTCTATAAATTATTCAACAAATTCTTAGTAATTTATCAGAAAATTCTGAGTAAATTCACAAAAAATTACCAGAATTTTTTTGGTGAATTAATTAGTAAAATTATGAGTAAATTACTCAAAAAATTCTATATAAATTCTCAGTAAATTACTTTATGAATTCTCAGTAAATTATTCAATAAATTCTAAGTAAATTACTTAGTAAATTCTCAGTAAATTAATCCATAAAGTCTAAGTAAGTTATCAATAAATTCTTAGTAACTTACTCCGTAAATTCTCAAAAAATTTCTTAGTAATTTCCAGATAAATTACCCTGCGAAGAACTTAACAATTTATCAGTAAATTTCTTAGTCAATTCGCAGTAAATTCTCAATAAATTACTCAGTAAATTATCGGTAGATTCTTAGTAAATTACTCAGTAAATTCTCATTAAACTACTCAGTAAAATTCTCAATAAATTACACGCAAAATTCTCAGAAAATTCCGTGTAAATTCTTAGAAAATCATTAGAAATATTTTTGTGAATTACTCAGTAAATTATGAGTAAATTACTCTGTAAATTCTCAGAAAACTTTGTATAAATTCTTGGTAAATTACTCAGTAAATTCACAGAAATTTTTTAAAAAATTACTCGGAAAATTAATCTGTAAATTCTCAATAAATTATTCGTTAAATTTTCAATAAATTCTCTGTAAATTACTCAGTTAGTTATCGGTGAATTACTCAATAAATTCAAAGTAAATTACTCTTAAAATTTTCAATAAATTCACAGTAAATTCTCAATAAATTACTCAGCAAATTATCATTAGAGTTATAGTAAATTCGTGGTAAATAACTCGGTAAATTCTCAGTAAATTGCTTCGTAAATGATTGGTAACTTCCTAGAAAATTACTCAACAAATTCTCAGTAAACTCTTAGTAATTTACTGAGTAAATTCTAAATAAATTACTAAGTAAATTCATAGTAAATTATTTGGTGAATTAGTCAGTAAATTTATCTGTAACTTACTAAGTAAATTCCCAGTAAATTTTCAGTAAATTCTCTGTAAATTACTCAGTTAATTATCGATAAGTTCTCAAAAAATTCTGAGTCAGTTACTTAGTAAATTACTCAGTAAATTATTAGAAAATTACTCTGTAAATTCCAAGAAAATAACGCAATAAATTATCTGTAAATTCTTAGTAAATGATTTAATAAATTCTAAATAAATTACTGAGCAAATTCTCAATAAATTACTCCTTTCAGTTCTCAGTAAATTAATGAGTGAATTATTCAGTAATTTTATCGGTAAATTACTCGATAAATTCTCTGTAAATTACTCAGTAAATTATTTGTAAATTCTCTGTTAATTAATCAGTAACTTACATAGTAAATTCTCACTAAATTACTCTGGAAATTTCTCATTAAATTACACGTAAAATTCTCTATAAATTATTCAACAAATTCTTAGTAATTTATCAGAAAATTCTGAGTAAATTCACAAAAAATTACCAGAATTTTTTTGGTGAATTAATTAGTAAAATTATGAGTAAATTACTCAAAAAATTCTATATAAATTCTCAGTAAATTACTTTATGAATTCTCAGTAAATTATTCAATAAATTCTAAGTAAATTACTTAGTAAATTCTCAGTAAATTAATCCATAAAGTCTAAGTAAGTTATCAATAAATTCTTAGTAACTTACTCCGTAAATTCTCAAAAAATTTCTTAGTAATTTCCAGATAAATTACCCTGCGAAGAACTTAACAATTTATCAGTAAATTTCTTAGTCAATTCGCAGTAAATTCTCAATAAATTACTCAGTAAATTATCGGTAGATTCTTAGTAAATTACTCAGTAAATTCTCATTAAACTACTCAGTAAAATTCTCAATAAATTACACGCAAAATTCTCAGAAAATTCCGTGTAAATTCTTAGAAAATCATTAGAAATATTTTTGTGAATTACTCAGTAAATTATGAGTAAATTACTCTGTAAATTCTCAGAAAACTTTGTATAAATTCTTGGTAAATTACTCAGTAAATTCACAGAAATTTTTTAAAAAATTACTCGGAAAATTAATCTGTAAATTCTCAATAAATTATTCGTTAAATTTTCAATAAATTCTCTGTAAATTACTCAGTTAGTTATCGGTGAATTACTCAATAAATTCAAAGTAAATTACTCTTAAAATTTTCAATAAATTCACAGTAAATTCTCAATAAATTACTCAGCAAATTATCATTAGAGTTATAGTAAATTCGTGGTAAATAACTCGGTAAATTCTCAGTAAATTGCTTCGTAAATGATTGGTAACTTCCTAGAAAATTACTCAACAAATTCTCAGTAAACTCTTAGTAATTTACTGAGTAAATTCTAAATAAATTACTAAGTAAATTCATAGTAAATTATTTGGTGAATTAGTCAGTAAATTTATCTGTAACTTACTAAGTAAATTCCCAGTAAATTTTCAGTAAATTCTCTGTAAATTACTCAGTTAATTATCGATAAGTTCTCAAAAAATTCTGAGTCAGTTACTTAGTAAATTACTCAGTAAATTATTAGAAAATTACTCTGTAAATTCCAAGAAAATAACGCAATAAATTATCTGTAAATTCTTAGTAAATGATTTAATAAATTCTAAATAAATTACTGAGCAAATTCTCAATAAATTACTCCTTTCAGTTCTCAGTAAATTAATGAGTGAATTATTCAGTAATTTTATCGGTAAATTACTCGATAAATTCTCTGTAAATTACTCAGTAAATTATTTGTAAATTCTCTGTTAATTAATCAGTAACTTACATAGTAAATTCTCACTAAATTACTCTGGAAATTTCTCATTAAATTACACGTAAAATTCTCTATAAATTATTCAACAAATTCTTAGTAATTTATCAGAAAATTCTGAGTAAATTCACAAAAAATTACCAGAATTTTTTTGGTGAATTAATTAGTAAAATTATGAGTAAATTACTCAAAAAATTCTATATAAATTCTCAGTAAATTACTTTATGAATTCTCAGTAAATTATTCAATAAATTCTAAGTAAATTACTTAGTAAATTCTCAGTAAATTAATCCATAAAGTCTAAGTAAGTTATCAATAAATTCTTAGTAACTTACTCCGTAAATTCTCAAAAAATTTCTTAGTAATTTCCAGATAAATTACCCTGCGAAGAACTTAACAATTTATCAGTAAATTTCTTAGTCAATTCGCAGTAAATTCTCAATAAATTACTCAGTAAATTATCGGTAGATTCTTAGTAAATTACTCAGTAAATTCTCATTAAACTACTCAGTAAAATTCTCAATAAATTACACGCAAAATTCTCAGAAAATTCCGTGTAAATTCTTAGAAAATCATTAGAAATATTTTTGTGAATTACTCAGTAAATTATGAGTAAATTACTCTGTAAATTCTCAGAAAACTTTGTATAAATTCTTGGTAAATTACTCAGTAAATTCACAGAAATTTTTTAAAAAATTACTCGGAAAATTAATCTGTAAATTCTCAATAAATTATTCGTTAAATTTTCAATAAATTCTCTGTAAATTACTCAGTTAGTTATCGGTGAATTACTCAATAAATTCAAAGTAAATTACTCTTAAAATTTTCAATAAATTCACAGTAAATTCTCAATAAATTACTCAGCAAATTATCATTAGAGTTATAGTAAATTCGTGGTAAATAACTCGGTAAATTCTCAGTAAATTGCTTCGTAAATGATTGGTAACTTCCTAGAAAATTACTCAACAAATTCTCAGTAAACTCTTAGTAATTTACTGAGTAAATTCTAAATAAATTACTAAGTAAATTCATAGTAAATTATTTGGTGAATTAGTCAGTAAATTTATCTGTAACTTACTAAGTAAATTCCCAGTAAATTTTCAGTAAATTCTCTGTAAATTACTCAGTTAATTATCGATAAGTTCTCAAAAAATTCTGAGTCAGTTACTTAGTAAATTACTCAGTAAATTATTAGAAAATTACTCTGTAAATTCCAAGAAAATAACGCAATAAATTATCTGTAAATTCTTAGTAAATGATTTAATAAATTCTAAATAAATTACTGAGCAAATTCTCAATAAATTACTCCTTTCAGTTCTCAGTAAATTAATGAGTGAATTATTCAGTAATTTTATCGGTAAATTACTCGATAAATTCTCTGTAAATTACTCAGTAAATTATTTGTAAATTCTCTGTTAATTAATCAGTAACTTACATAGTAAATTCTCACTAAATTACTCTGGAAATTTCTCATTAAATTACACGTAAAATTCTCTATAAATTATTCAACAAATTCTTAGTAATTTATCAGAAAATTCTGAGTAAATTCACAAAAAATTACCAGAATTTTTTTGGTGAATTAATTAGTAAAATTATGAGTAAATTACTCAAAAAATTCTATATAAATTCTCAGTAAATTACTTTATGAATTCTCAGTAAATTATTCAATAAATTCTAAGTAAATTACTTAGTAAATTCTCAGTAAATTAATCCATAAAGTCTAAGTAAGTTATCAATAAATTCTTAGTAACTTACTCCGTAAATTCTCAAAAAATTTCTTAGTAATTTCCAGATAAATTACCCTGCGAAGAACTTAACAATTTATCAGTAAATTTCTTAGTCAATTCGCAGTAAATTCTCAATAAATTACTCAGTAAATTATCGGTAGATTCTTAGTAAATTACTCAGTAAATTCTCATTAAACTACTCAGTAAAATTCTCAATAAATTACACGCAAAATTCTCAGAAAATTCCGTGTAAATTCTTAGAAAATCATTAGAAATATTTTTGTGAATTACTCAGTAAATTATGAGTAAATTACTCTGTAAATTCTCAGAAAACTTTGTATAAATTCTTGGTAAATTACTCAGTAAATTCACAGAAATTTTTTAAAAAATTACTCGGAAAATTAATCTGTAAATTCTCAATAAATTATTCGTTAAATTTTCAATAAATTCTCTGTAAATTACTCAGTTAGTTATCGGTGAATTACTCAATAAATTCAAAGTAAATTACTCTTAAAATTTTCAATAAATTCACAGTAAATTCTCAATAAATTACTCAGCAAATTATCATTAGAGTTATAGTAAATTCGTGGTAAATAACTCGGTAAATTCTCAGTAAATTGCTTCGTAAATGATTGGTAACTTCCTAGAAAATTACTCAACAAATTCTCAGTAAACTCTTAGTAATTTACTGAGTAAATTCTAAATAAATTACTAAGTAAATTCATAGTAAATTATTTGGTGAATTAGTCAGTAAATTTATCTGTAACTTACTAAGTAAATTCCCAGTAAATTTTCAGTAAATTCTCTGTAAATTACTCAGTTAATTATCGATAAGTTCTCAAAAAATTCTGAGTCAGTTACTTAGTAAATTACTCAGTAAATTATTAGAAAATTACTCTGTAAATTCCAAGAAAATAACGCAATAAATTATCTGTAAATTCTTAGTAAATGATTTAATAAATTCTAAATAAATTACTGAGCAAATTCTCAATAAATTACTCCTTTCAGTTCTCAGTAAATTAATGAGTGAATTATTCAGTAATTTTATCGGTAAATTACTCGATAAATTCTCTGTAAATTACTCAGTAAATTATTTGTAAATTCTCTGTTAATTAATCAGTAACTTACATAGTAAATTCTCACTAAATTACTCTGGAAATTTCTCATTAAATTACACGTAAAATTCTCTATAAATTATTCAACAAATTCTTAGTAATTTATCAGAAAATTCTGAGTAAATTCACAAAAAATTACCAGAATTTTTTTGGTGAATTAATTAGTAAAATTATGAGTAAATTACTCAAAAAATTCTATATAAATTCTCAGTAAATTACTTTATGAATTCTCAGTAAATTATTCAATAAATTCTAAGTAAATTACTTAGTAAATTCTCAGTAAATTAATCCATAAAGTCTAAGTAAGTTATCAATAAATTCTTAGTAACTTACTCCGTAAATTCTCAAAAAATTTCTTAGTAATTTCCAGATAAATTACCCTGCGAAGAACTTAACAATTTATCAGTAAATTTCTTAGTCAATTCGCAGTAAATTCTCAATAAATTACTCAGTAAATTATCGGTAGATTCTTAGTAAATTACTCAGTAAATTCTCATTAAACTACTCAGTAAAATTCTCAATAAATTACACGCAAAATTCTCAGAAAATTCCGTGTAAATTCTTAGAAAATCATTAGAAATATTTTTGTGAATTACTCAGTAAATTATGAGTAAATTACTCTGTAAATTCTCAGAAAACTTTGTATAAATTCTTGGTAAATTACTCAGTAAATTCACAGAAATTTTTTAAAAAATTACTCGGAAAATTAATCTGTAAATTCTCAATAAATTATTCGTTAAATTTTCAATAAATTCTCTGTAAATTACTCAGTTAGTTATCGGTGAATTACTCAATAAATTCAAAGTAAATTACTCTTAAAATTTTCAATAAATTCACAGTAAATTCTCAATAAATTACTCAGCAAATTATCATTAGAGTTATAGTAAATTCGTGGTAAATAACTCGGTAAATTCTCAGTAAATTGCTTCGTAAATGATTGGTAACTTCCTAGAAAATTACTCAACAAATTCTCAGTAAACTCTTAGTAATTTACTGAGTAAATTCTAAATAAATTACTAAGTAAATTCATAGTAAATTATTTGGTGAATTAGTCAGTAAATTTATCTGTAACTTACTAAGTAAATTCCCAGTAAATTCTCTGTAAATTACTCAGTTAATTATCGATAAGTTCTCAAAAAATTCTGAGTCAGTTACTTAGTAAATTACTCAGTAAATTATTAGAAAATTACTCTGTAAATTCCAAGAAAATAACGCAATAAATTATCTGTAAATTCTTAGTAAATGATTTAATAAATTCTAAATAAATTACTGAGCAAATTCTCAATAAATTACTCCTTTCAGTTCTCAGTAAATTAATGAGTGAATTATTCAGTAATTTTATCGGTAAATTACTCGATAAATTCTCTGTAAATTACTCAGTAAATTATTTATAAATTCTCTGTTAATTAATCAGTAACTTACATAGTAAATTCTCACTAAATTACTCTGGAAATTTCTCATTAAATTACACGTAAAATTCTCTATAAATTATTCAACAAATTCTTAGTAATTTATCAGAAAATTCTGAGTAAATTCACAAAAAATTACCAGAATTTTTTTGGTGAATTAATTAGTAAAATTATGAGTAAATTACTCAAAAAATTCTATATAAATTCTCAGTAAATTACTTTATGAATTCTCAGTAAATTATTCAATAAATTCTAAGTAAATTACTTAGTAAATTCTCAGTAAATTAATCCATAAAGTCTAAGTAAGTTATCAATAAATTCTTAGTAACTTACTCCGTAAATTCTCAAAAAATTTCTTAGTAATTTCCAGATAAATTACCCTGCGAAGAACTTAACAATTTATCAGTAAATTTCTTAGTCAATTCGCAGTAAATTCTCAATAAATTACTCAGTAAATTATCGGTAGATTCTTAGTAAATTACTCAGTAAATTCTCATTAAACTACTCAGTAAAATTCTCAATAAATTACACGCAAAATTCTCAGAAAATTCCGTGTAAATTCTTAGAAAATCATTAGAAATATTTTTGTGAATTACTCAGTAAATTATGAGTAAATTACTCTGTAAATTCTCAGAAAACTTTGTATAAATTCTTGGTAAATTACTCAGTAAATTCACAGAAATTTTTTAAAAAATTACTCGGAAAATTAATCTGTAAATTCTCAATAAATTATTCGTTAAATTTTCAATAAATTCTCTGTAAATTACTCAGTTAGTTATCGGTGAATTACTCAATAAATTCAAAGTAAATTACTCTTAAAATTTTCAATAAATTCACAGTAAATTCTCAATAAATTACTCAGCAAATTATCATTAGAGTTATAGTAAATTCGTGGTAAATAACTCGGTAAATTCTCAGTAAATTGCTTCGTAAATGATTGGTAACTTCCTAGAAAATTACTCAACAAATTCTCAGTAAACTCTTAGTAATTTACTGAGTAAATTCTAAATAAATTACTAAGTAAATTCATAGTAAATTATTTGGTGAATTAGTCAGTAAATTTATCTGTAACTTACTAAGTAAATTCCCAGTAAATTTTCAGTAAATTCTCTGTAAATTACTCAGTTAATTATCGATAAGTTCTCAAAAAATTCTGAGTCAGTTACTTAGTAAATTACTCAGTAAATTATTAGAAAATTACTCTGTAAATTCCAAGAAAATAACGCAATAAATTATCTGTAAATTCTTAGTAAATGATTTAATAAATTCTAAATAAATTACTGAGCAAATTCTCAATAAATTACTCCTTTCAGTTCTCAGTAAATTAATGAGTGAATTATTCAGTAATTTTATCGGTAAATTACTCGATAAATTCTCTGTAAATTACTCAGTAAATTATTTGTAAATTCTCTGTTAATTAATCAGTAACTTACATAGTAAATTCTCACTAAATTACTCTGGAAATTTCTCATTAAATTACACGTAAAATTCTCTATAAATTATTCAACAAATTCTTAGTAATTTATCAGAAAATTCTGAGTAAATTCACAAAAAATTACCAGAATTTTTTTGGTGAATTAATTAGTAAAATTATGAGTAAATTACTCAAAAAATTCTATATAAATTCTCAGTAAATTACTTTATGAATTCTCAGTAAATTATTCAATAAATTCTAAGTAAATTACTTAGTAAATTCTCAGTAAATTAATCCATAAAGTCTAAGTAAGTTATCAATAAATTCTTAGTAACTTACTCCGTAAATTCTCAAAAAATTTCTTAGTAATTTCCAGATAAATTACCCTGCGAAGAACTTAACAATTTATCAGTAAATTTCTTAGTCAATTCGCAGTAAATTCTCAATAAATTACTCAGTAAATTATCGGTAGATTCTTAGTAAATTACTCAGTAAATTCTCATTAAACTACTCAGTAAAATTCTCAATAAATTACACGCAAAATTCTCAGAAAATTCCGTGTAAATTCTTAGAAAATCATTAGAAATATTTTTGTGAATTACTCAGTAAATTATGAGTAAATTACTCTGTAAATTCTCAGAAAACTTTGTATAAATTCTTGGTAAATTACTCAGTAAATTCACAGAAATTTTTTAAAAAATTACTCGGAAAATTAATCTGTAAATTCTCAATAAATTATTCGTTAAATTTTCAATAAATTCTCTGTAAATTACTCAGTTAGTTATCGGTGAATTACTCAATAAATTCAAAGTAAATTACTCTTAAAATTTTCAATAAATTCACAGTAAATTCTCAATAAATTACTCAGCAAATTATCATTAGAGTTATAGTAAATTCGTGGTAAATAACTCGGTAAATTCTCAGTAAATTGCTTCGTAAATGATTGGTAACTTCCTAGAAAATTACTCAACAAATTCTCAGTAAACTCTTAGTAATTTACTGAGTAAATTCTAAATAAATTACTAAGTAAATTCATAGTAAATTATTTGGTGAATTAGTCAGTAAATTTATCTGTAACTTACTAAGTAAATTCCCAGTAAATTTTCAGTAAATTCTCTGTAAATTACTCAGTTAATTATCGATAAGTTCTCAAAAAATTCTGAGTCAGTTACTTAGTAAATTACTCAGTAAATTATTAGAAAATTACTCTGTAAATTCCAAGAAAATAACGCAATAAATTATCTGTAAATTCTTAGTAAATGATTTAATAAATTCTAAATAAATTACTGAGCAAATTCTCAATAAATTACTCCTTTCAGTTCTCAGTAAATTAATGAGTGAATTATTCAGTAATTTTATCGGTAAATTACTCGATAAATTCTCTGTAAATTACTCAGTAAATTATTTGTAAATTCTCTGTTAATTAATCAGTAACTTACATAGTAAATTCTCACTAAATTACTCTGGAAATTTCTCATTAAATTACACGTAAAATTCTCTATAAATTATTCAACAAATTCTTAGTAATTTATCAGAAAATTCTGAGTAAATTCACAAAAAATTACCAGAATTTTTTTGGTGAATTAATTAGTAAAATTATGAGTAAATTACTCAAAAAATTCTATATAAATTCTCAGTAAATTACTTTATGAATTCTCAGTAAATTATTCAATAAATTCTAAGTAAATTACTTAGTAAATTCTCAGTAAATTAATCCATAAAGTCTAAGTAAGTTATCAATAAATTCTTAGTAACTTACTCCGTAAATTCTCAAAAAATTTCTTAGTAATTTCCAGATAAATTACCCTGCGAAGAACTTAACAATTTATCAGTAAATTTCTTAGTCAATTCGCAGTAAATTCTCAATAAATTACTCAGTAAATTATCGGTAGATTCTTAGTAAATTACTCAGTAAATTCTCATTAAACTACTCAGTAAAATTCTCAATAAATTACACGCAAAATTCTCAGAAAATTCCGTGTAAATTCTTAGAAAATCATTAGAAATATTTTTGTGAATTACTCAGTAAATTATGAGTAAATTACTCTGTAAATTCTCAGAAAACTTTGTATAAATTCTTGGTAAATTACTCAGTAAATTCACAGAAATTTTTTAAAAAATTACTCGGAAAATTAATCTGTAAATTCTCAATAAATTATTCGTTAAATTTTCAATAAATTCTCTGTAAATTACTCAGTTAGTTATCGGTGAATTACTCAATAAATTCAAAGTAAATTACTCTTAAAATTTTCAATAAATTCACAGTAAATTCTCAATAAATTACTCAGCAAATTATCATTAGAGTTATAGTAAATTCGTGGTAAATAACTCGGTAAATTCTCAGTAAATTGCTTCGTAAATGATTGGTAACTTCCTAGAAAATTACTCAACAAATTCTCAGTAAACTCTTAGTAATTTACTGAGTAAATTCTAAATAAATTACTAAGTAAATTCATAGTAAATTATTTGGTGAATTAGTCAGTAAATTTATCTGTAACTTACTAAGTAAATTCCCAGTAAATTTTCAGTAAATTCTCTGTAAATTACTCAGTTAATTATCGATAAGTTCTCAAAAAATTCTGAGTCAGTTACTTAGTAAATTACTCAGTAAATTATTAGAAAATTACTCTGTAAATTCCAAGAAAATAACGCAATAAATTATCTGTAAATTCTTAGTAAATGATTTAATAAATTCTAAATAAATTACTGAGCAAATTCTCAATAAATTACTCCTTTCAGTTCTCAGTAAATTAATGAGTGAATTATTCAGTAATTTTATCGGTAAATTACTCGATAAATTCTCTGTAAATTACTCAGTAAATTATTTGTAAATTCTCTGTTAATTAATCAGTAACTTACATAGTAAATTCTCACTAAATTACTCTGGAAATTTCTCATTAAATTACACGTAAAATTCTCTATAAATTATTCAACAAATTCTTAGTAATTTATCAGAAAATTCTGAGTAAATTCACAAAAAATTACCAGAATTTTTTTGGTGAATTAATTAGTAAAATTATGAGTAAATTACTCAAAAAATTCTATATAAATTCTCAGTAAATTACTTTATGAATTCTCAGTAAATTATTCAATAAATTCTAAGTAAATTACTTAGTAAATTCTCAGTAAATTAATCCATAAAGTCTAAGTAAGTTATCAATAAATTCTTAGTAACTTACTCCGTAAATTCTCAAAAAATTTCTTAGTAATTTCCAGATAAATTACCCTGCGAAGAACTTAACAATTTATCAGTAAATTTCTTAGTCAATTCGCAGTAAATTCTCAATAAATTACTCAGTAAATTATCGGTAGATTCTTAGTAAATTACTCAGTAAATTCTCATTAAACTACTCAGTAAAATTCTCAATAAATTACACGCAAAATTCTCAGAAAATTCCGTGTAAATTCTTAGAAAATCATTAGAAATATTTTTGTGAATTACTCAGTAAATTATGAGTAAATTACTCTGTAAATTCTCAGAAAACTTTGTATAAATTCTTGGTAAATTACTCAGTAAATTCACAGAAATTTTTTAAAAAATTACTCGGAAAATTAATCTGTAAATTCTCAATAAATTATTCGTTAAATTTTCAATAAATTCTCTGTAAATTACTCAGTTAGTTATCGGTGAATTACTCAATAAATTCAAAGTAAATTACTCTTAAAATTTTCAATAAATTCACAGTAAATTCTCAATAAATTACTCAGCAAATTATCATTAGAGTTATAGTAAATTCGTGGTAAATAACTCGGTAAATTCTCAGTAAATTGCTTCGTAAATGATTGGTAACTTCCTAGAAAATTACTCAACAAATTCTCAGTAAACTCTTAGTAATTTACTGAGTAAATTCTAAATAAATTACTAAGTAAATTCATAGTAAATTATTTGGTGAATTAGTCAGTAAATTTATCTGTAACTTACTAAGTAAATTCCCAGTAAATTTTCAGTAAATTCTCTGTAAATTACTCAGTTAATTATCGATAAGTTCTCAAAAAATTCTGAGTCAGTTACTTAGTAAATTACTCAGTAAATTATTAGAAAATTACTCTGTAAATTCCAAGAAAATAACGCAATAAATTATCTGTAAATTCTTAGTAAATGATTTAATAAATTCTAAATAAATTACTGAGCAAATTCTCAATAAATTACTCCTTTCAGTTCTCAGTAAATTAATGAGTGAATTATTCAGTAATTTTATCGGTAAATTACTCGATAAATTCTCTGTAAATTACTCAGTAAATTATTTGTAAATTCTCTGTTAATTAATCAGTAACTTACATAGTAAATTCTCACTAAATTACTCTGGAAATTTCTCATTAAATTACACGTAAAATTCTCTATAAATTATTCAACAAATTCTTAGTAATTTATCAGAAAATTCTGAGTAAATTCACAAAAAATTACCAGAATTTTTTTGGTGAATTAATTAGTAAAATTATGAGTAAATTACTCAAAAAATTCTATATAAATTCTCAGTAAATTACTTTATGAATTCTCAGTAAATTATTCAATAAATTCTAAGTAAATTACTTAGTAAATTCTCAGTAAATTAATCCATAAAGTCTAAGTAAGTTATCAATAAATTCTTAGTAACTTACTCCGTAAATTCTCAAAAAATTTCTTAGTAATTTCCAGATAAATTACCCTGCGAAGAACTTAACAATTTATCAGTAAATTTCTTAGTCAATTCGCAGTAAATTCTCAATAAATTACTCAGTAAATTATCGGTAGATTCTTAGTAAATTACTCAGTAAATTCTCATTAAACTACTCAGTAAAATTCTCAATAAATTACACGCAAAATTCTCAGAAAATTCCGTGTAAATTCTTAGAAAATCATTAGAAATATTTTTGTGAATTACTCAGTAAATTATGAGTAAATTACTCTGTAAATTCTCAGAAAACTTTGTATAAATTCTTGGTAAATTACTCAGTAAATTCACAGAAATTTTTTAAAAAATTACTCGGAAAATTAATCTGTAAATTCTCAATAAATTATTCGTTAAATTTTCAATAAATTCTCTGTAAATTACTCAGTTAGTTATCGGTGAATTACTCAATAAATTCAAAGTAAATTACTCTTAAAATTTTCAATAAATTCACAGTAAATTCTCAATAAATTACTCAGCAAATTATCATTAGAGTTATAGTAAATTCGTGGTAAATAACTCGGTAAATTCTCAGTAAATTGCTTCGTAAATGATTGGTAACTTCCTAGAAAATTACTCAACAAATTCTCAGTAAACTCTTACTAATTTACTGAGTAAATTCTAAATAAATTACTAAGTAAATTCATAGTAAATTATTTGGTGAATTAGTCAGTAAATTTATCTGTAACTTACTAAGTAAATTCCCAGTAAATTTTCAGTAAATTCTCTGTAAATTACTCAGTTAATTATCGATAAGTTCTCAAAAAATTCTGAGTCAGTTACTTAGTAAATTACTCAGTAAATTATTAGAAAATTACTCTGTAAATTCCAAGAAAATAACGCAATAAATTATCTGTAAATTCTTAGTAAATGATTTAATAAATTCTAAATAAATTACTGAGCAAATTCTCAATAAATTACTCCTTTCAGTTCTCAGTAAATTAATGAGTGAATTATTCAGTAATTTTATCGGTAAATTACTCGATAAATTCTCTGTAAATTACTCAGTAAATTATTTGTAAATTCTCTGTTAATTAATCAGTAACTTACATAGTAAATTCTCACTAAATTACTCTGGAAATTTCTCATTAAATTACACGTAAAATTCTCTATAAATTATTCAACAAATTCTTAGTAATTTATCAGAAAATTCTGAGTAAATTCACAAAAAATTACCAGAATTTTTTTGGTGAATTAATTAGTAAAATTATGAGTAAATTACTCAAAAAATTCTATATAAATTCTCAGTAAATTACTTTATGAATTCTCAGTAAATTATTCAATAAATTCTAAGTAAATTACTTAGTAAATTCTCAGTAAATTAATCCATAAAGTCTAAGTAAGTTATCAATAAATTCTTAGTAACTTACTCCGTAAATTCTCAAAAAATTTCTTAGTAATTTCCAGATAAATTACCCTGCGAAGAACTTAACAATTTATCAGTAAATTTCTTAATCAGTTCGCAGTAAATTCTCAATAAATTACTCAGTAAATTATCGGTAGATTCTTAGTAAATTACTCAGTAAATTCTCATTACACTACTCAGTAAAATTCTCAATAAATTACACGCAAAATTCTCAGAAAATTCCGTGTAAATTCTTAGAAAATCATTAGAAATATTTTTGTGAATCACTCAGTAAATTATGAGTAAATTACTCTGTAAATTCTCAGAAAACTTTGTATAAATTCTTGGTAAATTACTCAGTAAATTCACAGAAATTTTTTAAAAAATTACTCGGAAAATTAATCTGTAAATTCTCAATAAATTATTCGTTAAATTTTCAATAAATTCTCGGTAAATTACTCAGTTAATTATCGGTGAATTACTCCATAAATTCAAAGTAAATTACTCTTAAAATTTTCAATAAATTCACAGTAAATTCTCAATAAATTACTCAGCAAATTATCATTAAAGTTATAGTAAATTCGTGGTAAATAACTCGGTAAATTCTCAGTAAATTGCTTCGTAAATGATTGGTAACATCCTAGAAAATTACTCAACAAATTCTCAGTAAACTCTTAGTAATTTACTGAGTAAATTCTAAATAAATTACTAAGTAAATTCATAGTAAATTATTTGGTGAATTAGTCAGTAAATTTATCTGTAACTTACTAAGTAAATTCCCAGTAAATTTTCAATAAATTCTCTGTAAATTACTCAGTTAATTATCGATAAGTTCTCAAAAAATTCTGAGTCAGTTACTTAGTAAATTACTCAGTAAATTATTAGAAAATTACTCTGTAAATTCTAAGAAAATAACGCAATAAATTATCTGTGAATTCTTAGTAAATGATTTAATAAATTCTAAATAAATTACTGAGCAAATTCTCAATAAATTACTCCTTTCAGTTCTCAGTAAATTAATGAGTGAATTATTCAGTAATTTTATCGGTAAATTACTCGATAAATTCTCTGTAAATTACTCAGTAAATTATTTGTAAATTCTCTGTTAATTAATCAGTAACTTACATAGTAAATTCTCACTAAATTACTCTGGAAATTTCTCATTAAATTACACGTAAAATTCTCTATAAATTATTCAACAAATTCTTAGTAATTTATCAGAAAATTCTGAGTAAATTCACAAAAAATTACCAGAATTTTTTTGGTGAATTAATTAGAAAAATTATGAGTAAATTACTCAAAAAATTCTATATAAATTCTCAGTAAATTACTTTATGAATTCTCAGTAAATTATTCAATAAATTCTAAGTAAATTACTTAGTAAATTCTCAGTAAATTAATCCATAAAGTCTAAGTAAGTTATCAATAAATTCTTAGTAACTTACTCCGTAAATTCTCAAAAAATTTCTTAGTAATTTCCAGATAAATTACCCTGCGAAGAACTTAACAATTTATCAGTAAATTTCTTAATCAGTTCGCAGTAAATTCTCAATAAATTACTCAGTAAATTATCGGTAGATTCTTAGTAAATTACTCAGTAAATTCTCATTACACTACTCAGTAAAATTCTCAATAAATTACACGCAAAATTCTCAGAAAATTCCGTGTAAATTCTTAGAAAATCATTAGAAATATTTTTGTGAATCACTCAGTAAATTATGAGTAAATTACTCTGTAAATTCTCAGAAAACTTTGTATAAATTCTTGGTAAATTACTCAGTAAATTCACAGAAATTTTTTAAAAAATTACTCGGAAAATTAATCTGTAAATTCTCAATAAATTATTCGTTAAATTTTCAATAAATTCTCGGTAAATTACTCAGTTAATTATCGGTGAATTACTCCATAAATTCAAAGTAAATTACTCTTAAAATTTTCAATAAATTCACAGTAAATTCTCAATAAATTACTCAGCAAATTATCATTAAAGTTATAGTAAATTCGTGGTAAATAACTCGGTAAATTCTCAGTAAATTGCTTCGTAAATGATTGGTAACATCCTAGAAAATTACTCAACAAATTCTCAGTAAACTCTTAGTAATTTACTGAGTAAATTCTAAATAAATTACTAAGTAAATTCATAGTAAATTATTTGGTGAATTAGTCAGTAAATTTATCTGTAACTTACTAAGTAAATTCCCAGTAAATTTTCAATAAATTCTCTGTAAATTACTCAGTTAATTATCGATAAGTTCTCAAAAAATTCTGAGTCAGTTACTTAGTAAATTACTCAGTAAATTATTAGAAAATTACTCTGTAAATTCTAAGAAAATAACGCAATAAATTATCTGTGAATTCTTAGTAAATGATTTAATAAATTCTAAATAAATTACTGAGCAAATTCTCAATAAATTACTCCTTTCAGTTCTCAGTAAATTAATGAGTGAATTATTCAGTAATTTTATCGGTAAATTACTCGATAAATTCTCTGTAAATTACTCAGTAAATTATTTGTAAATTCTCTGTTAATTAATCAGTAACTTACATAGTAAATTCTCACTAAATTACTCTGGAAATTTCTCATTAAATTACACGTAAAATTCTCTATAAATTATTCAACAAATTCTTAGTAATTTATCAGAAAATTCTGAGTAAATTCACAAAAAATTACCAGAATTTTTTTGGTGAATTAATTAGTAAAATTATGAGTAAATTACTCAAAAAATTCTATATAAACTCTCAGTAAATTACTTTATGAATTCTCAGTAAATTATTCAATAAATTCTAAGTAAATTACTTAGTAAATTCTCAGTAAATTAATCCATAAAGTCTAAGTAAGTTATCAATAAATTCTTAGTAACTTACTCCGTAAATTCTCAAAAAATTTCTTAGTAATTTCCAGATAAATTACCCTGCGAAGAACTTAACAATTTATCAGTAAATTTCTTAGTCAATTCGCAGTAAATTCTCAATAAATTACTCAGTAAATTATCGGTAGATTCTTAGTAAATTACTCAGTAAATTCTCATTACACTACTCAGTAAAATTCTCAATAAATTACACGCAAAATTCTCAGAAAATTCCGTGTAAATTCTTAGAAAATCATTAGAAATATTTTTGTGAATCACTCAGTAAATTATGAGTAAATTACTCTGTAAATTCTCAGAAAACTTTGTATAAATTCTTGGTAAATTACTCAGTAAATTCACAGAAAGTTTTTAAAAAATTACTCGGAAAATTAATCTGTAAATTCTCAATAAATTATTCGTTAAATTTTCAATAAATTCTCGGTAAATTACTCAGTTAATTATCGGTGAATTACTCCATAAATTCAAAGTAAATTACTCTTAAAATTTTCAATAAATTCACAGTAAATTCTCAATAAATTACTCAGCAAATTATCATTAAAGTTATAGTAAATTCGTGGTAAATAACTCGGTAAATTCTCAGTAAATTGCTTCGTAAATGATTGGTAACTTCCTAGAAAATTACTCAACAAATTCTCAGTAAACTCTTAGTAATTTACTGAGTAAATTCTAAATAAATTACTAAGTAAATTCATAGTAAATTATTTGGTGAATTAGTCAGTAAATTTATCTGTAACTTACTAAGTAAATTCCCAGTAAATTTTCAATAAATTCTCTGTAAATTACTCAGTTAATTATCGATAAGTTCTCAAAAAATTCTGAGTCAGTTACTTAGTAAATTACTCAGTAAATTATTAGAAAATTACTCTGTAAATTCCAAGAAAATAACGCAATAAATTATCTGTGAATTCTTAGTAAATGATTTAATAAATTCTAAATAAATTACTGAGCAAATTCTCAATAAATTACTCCTTTCAGTTCTCAGTAAATTAATGAGTGAATTATTCAGTAATTTTATCGGTAAATTACTCGATAAATTCTCTGTAAATTACTCAGTAAATTATTTGTAAATTCTCTGTTAATTAATCAGTAACTTACATAGTAAATTCTCACTAAATTACTCTGGAAATTTCTCATTAAATTACACGTAAAATTCTCTATAAATTATTCAACAAATTCTTAGTAATTTATCAGAAAATTCTGAGTAAATTCACAAAAAATTACCAGAATTTTTTTGGTGAATTAATTAGTAAAATTATGAGTAAATTACTCAAAAAATTCTATATAAATTCTCAGTAAATTACTTTATGAATTCTCAGTAAATTATTTAATAAATTCTAAGTAAATTACTTAGTAAATTCTCAGTAAATTAATCCATAAAGTCTAAGTAAGTTATCAATAAATTCTTAGTAACTTACTCCGTAAATTCTCAAAAAATTTCTTAGTAATTTCCAGATAAATTACCCTGCGAAGAACTTAACAATTTATCAGTAAATTTCTTAGTCAATTCGCAGTAAATTCACAATAAATTACTCAGTAAATTATCGGTAGATTCTTAGTAAGTTACTCAGTAAATTCTCATTAAACTACTCAGTAAAATTCTCAATAAATTACACGCAAAATTATGAGAAAATTCCGTGTAAATTCTTAGAAAATCATTAGAAATATTTTTGTGAATTACTCAGTAAATTATGAGTAAATTACTCTGTAAATTCTCAGAAAACTTTGTATAAATTCTTGGTAAATTACTCAGTAAATTCACAGAAATTTTTTAAAAAATTACTCGGAAAATTAATCTGTAAATTCTCAATAAATTATTCGTTAAATTTTCAATAAATTCTCTGTAAATTACTCAGTTAATTATCGGTGAATTACTCAATAAATTCAAAGTAAATTACTCTTAAAATTTTCAATAAATTCACAGTAAATTCTCAATAAATTACTCAGCAAATTATCATTAAAGTTATAGTAAATTCGTGGTAAATAACTCAGTAAATTCTCAGTAAATTGCTTCGTAAATGATTGGTAACTTCCTAGAAAATTACTCAACAAATTCTCAGTAAACTCTTAGTAATTTACTGAGTAAATTCTAAATAAATTACTAAGTAAATTCATAGTAAATTATTTGGTGAATTAGTCAGTAAATTTATCTGTAACTTACTAAGTAAATTCCCAGTAAATTTTCAATAAATTCTCTGTAAATTACTCAGTTAATTATCGATAAGTTCTCAAAAAATTCTGAGTCAGTTACTTAGTAAATTACTCAGTAAATTATTAGAAAATTACTCTGTAAATTCCAAGAAAATAACGCAATAAATTATCTGTAAATTCTTAGTAAATGATTTAATAAATTCTAAATAAATTACTGAGCAAATTCTCAATAAATTACTCCTTTCAGTTCTCAGTAAATTAATGAGTGAATTATTCAGTAATTTTATCGGTAAATTACTCGATAAATTCTCTGTAAATTACTCAGTAAATTATTTGTAAATTCTCTGTTAATTAATCAGTAAATTACATAGTAAATTCTCACTAAATTACTCTGGAAATTTCTCATTAAATTACACGTAAAATTCTCAATAAATTATTCAACAAATTCTTAGTAATTTATCAGAAAATTCTGAGTAAATTCACAAAAAATTACCAGAATTTTTTTTGTGAATTAAGTCGTAAAATTATGAGTAAATTACTCAATAAATTCTCAAAAAATTCTATATAAATTCTTGGTAAATTCAAAGTAATTTCTTAGTAAATTATTCAGCAAATTACTCCATAAATTCGTAGTAAATTCCCAATAAATTACTCGTTGAGTTTTCAATAAATTCCCTATAAATTACTTTGTAAATTATCTGTAAATTTTCAGTAAATTATTTAATAAATTGTAAATAAATTAATCAGAAAATTTTCAATAAATTCTAAGAAAATTCTGTATAAATTCTTGGTAAATTACTCATAAAATTATCAAAAAAAAAAATTCATGAATTACTTTGTTAATTCAAAGTAAATTATTCGAACATTAATTAGTGAATTCCCTGTAAATTCTCAGTAAATTACTTTATGAATTCTCAGTAAATTATTCAATAAATTCTAAGTAAATTACTTAGTAAATTCTCAGTAAATTAATCCATAAAGTCTAAGTAAGTTATCAATAAATTCTTAGTAACTTACTCCGTAAATTCTCAAAAAATTTCTTAGTAATTTCCAGATAAATTACCCTGCGAAGAACTTAACAATTTATCAGTAAATTTCTTAGTCAATTCGCCGTAAATTCTCAATAAATTACTCAGTAAATTATCGGTAGATTCTTAGTAAATTACTCAGTAAATTCTCATTAAACTACTCAGTAAAATTCTCAATAAATTACACGCAAAATTCTCAGAAAATCATGAGAAAATTCCGTGTAAATTCTTAGAAAATCATTAGAAATATTTTTGTGAATTACTCAGTAAATTATGAGTAAATTACTCTGTAAATTCTCAGAAAATTTTGTATAAATTCTTGGTAAATTACTCAGTAAATTCACAGAAATTTTTTAAAAAATTACTCGGAAAATTAATCTGTAAATTCTCAATAAATTATTCGTTAAATTTTCAATAAATTCTCTGTAAATTACTCAGTTAATTATCGGTGAATTACTCAATAAATTCAAAGTAAATTACTCTTAAAATTTTCAATAAATTCACAGTAAATTCTCAATAAATTACTCAGCAAATTATCATTAAAGTTATAGTAAATTCGTGGTAAATAACTCGGTAAATTCTCAGTAAATTGCTTCGTAAATGATTGGTAACTTCCTAGAAAATTACTCAACAAATTCTCAGTAAACTCTTAGTAATTTACTGAGTAAATTCTAAATAAATTACTAAGTAAATTCATAGTAAATTATTTGGTGAATTAGTCAGTAAATTTATCTGTAACTTACTAAGTAAATTCCCAGTAAATTTTCAATAAATTCTCTGTAAATTACTCAGTTAATTATCGATAAGTTCTCAAAAAATTCTGAGTCAGTTACTTAGTAAATTACTCAGTAAATTATTAGAAAATTACTCTGTAAATTCCAAGAAAATAACGCAATAAATTATCTGTAAATTCTTAGTAAATGATTTAATAAATTCTAAATAAATTACTGAGCAAATTCTCAATAAATTACTCCTTTCAGTTCTCAGTAAATTAATGAGTGAATTATTCAGTAATTTTATCGGTAAATTACTCGATAAATTCTCTGTAAATTACTCAGTAAATTATTTGTAAATTCTCTGTTAATTAATCAGTAAATTACATAGTAAATTCTCACTAAATTACTCTGGAAATTTCTCATTAAATTACACGTAAAATTCTCTATAAATTATTCAACAAATTCTTAGTAATTTATCAGAAAATTCTGAGTAAATTCACAAAAAATTACCAGAATTTTTTTTGTGAATTAAGTAGTAAAATTATGAGTAAATTACTCAATAAATTTTCAAAAAATTCTATATAAATTCTTGGTAAATTCAAAGTAATTTCTTAGTAAATTATTCAGCAAATTGCTCCATAAATTCGTAGTAAATTCCCAATAAATTACTCGTTGAGTTTTAAATGAATTCCCTATAAATTACTTTGTAAATTATCTGTAAATTTTCAGTAAATTATTTAATAAATTGTAAATAAATTAATCAGAAAATTTTCAATAAATTCTACGAAAATTCTGTATAAATTTTTGGTAAATTACTCATAAAATTATCAAAAAAAAAATTCATGAATTACTTTGTTAATTCAAAGTAAATTATTCGAACATTAATTAGTGAATTCCCTGTAAATTCTCAGTAAATTACTTTATGAATTCTCAGTAAATTATTCAATAAATTCTAAGTAAATTACTTAGTAAATTCTCAGTAAATTAATCCATAAAGTCTAAGTAAGTTATCAATAAATTCTTAGTAACTTACTCCGTAAATTCTCAAAAAATTTCTTAGTAATTTCCAGATAAATTACCCTGCGAAGAACTTAACAATTTATCAGTAAATTTCTTAGTCAATTCGCAGTAAATTCTCAATAAATTACTCAGTAAATTATCGGTAGATTCTTAGTAAATTACTCAGTAAATTCTCATTAAACTACTCAGTAAAATTCTCAATAAATTACACGCAAAATTCTCAGAAAATCATGAGAAAATTCCGTGTAAATTCTTAGAAAATCATTAGAAATATTTTTGTGAATTACTCAGTAAATTATGAGTAAATTACTCTGTAAATTCTCAGAAAATTTTGTATAAATTCTTGGTAAATTACTCAGTAAATTCACAGAAATTTTTTAAAAAATTACTCGGAAAATTAATCTGTAAATTCTCAATAAATTATTCGTTAAATTTTCAATAAATTCTCTGTAAATTACTCAGTTAATTATCGGTGAATTACTCAATAAATTCAAAGTAAATTACTCTTAAAATTTTCAATAAATTCACAGTAAATTCTCAATAAATTACTCAGCAAATTATCATTAAAGTTATAGTAAATTCGTGGTAAATAACTCGGTAAATTCTCAGTAAATTGCTTCGTAAATGATTGGTAACTTCCTAGAAAATTACTCAACAAATTCTCAATAAACTCTTAGTAATTTACTGAGTAAATTCTAAATAAATTACTAAGTAAATTCATAGTAAATTATTTGGTGAATTAGTCAGTAAATTTATCTGTAACTTACTAAGTAAATTCCCAGTAAATTTTCAATAAATTCTCTGTAAATTACTCAGTTAATTATCGATAAGTTCTCAAAAAATTCTGAGTCAGTTACTTAGTAAATTACTCAGTAAATTATTAGAAAATTACTCTGTAAATTCCAAGAAAATAACGCAATAAATTATCTGTAAATTCTTAGTAAATGATTTAATAAATTCTAAATAAATTACTGAGCAAATTCTCAATAAATTACTCCTTTCAGTTCTCAGTAAATTAATGAGTGAATTATTCAGTAATTTTATCGTTAAATTACTCGATAAATTCTCTGTAAATTACTCAGTAAATTATTTGTAAATTCTCTGTTAATTAATCAGTAACTTACATAGTAAATTCTCACTAAATTACTCTGGAAATTTCTCATTAAATTACACGTAAAATTCTCTATAAATTATTCAACAAATTCTTAGTAATTTATCAGAAAATTCTGAGTAAATTCACAAAAAATTACCAGAATTTTTTTTGTGAATTAATTAGTAAAATTATGAGTAAATTACTCAAAAAATTCTATATAAATTCTCAGTAAATTACTTTATGAATTCTCAGTAAATTATTCAATAAATTCTAAGTAAATTACTTAGTAAATTCTCAGTAAATTAATCCATAAAGTCTAAGTAAGTTATCAATAAATTCTTAGTAACTTACTCCGTAAATTCTCAAAAAATTTCTTAGTAATTTCCAGATAAATTACCCTGCGAAGAACTTAACAATTTATCAGTAAATTTCTTAGTCAATTCGCAGTAAATTCTCAATAAATTACTCAGTAAATTATCGGTAGATTCTTAGTAAATTACTCAGTAAATTCTCATTAAACTACTCAGTAAAATTCTCAATAAATTACACGCAAAATTCTCAGAAAATTCCGTGTAAATTCTTAGAAAATCATTAGAAATATTTTTGTGAATTACTCAGTAAATTATGAGTAAATTACTCTGTAAATTCTCAGAAAACTTTGTATAAATTCTTGGTAAATTACTCAGTAAATTCACAGAAATTTTTTAAAAAATTACTCGGAAAATTAATCTGTAAATTCTCAATAAATTATTCGTTAAATTTTCAATAAATTCTCTGTAAATTACTCAGTTAGTTATCGGTGAATTACTCAATAAATTCAAAGTAAATTACTCTTAAAATTTTCAATAAATTCACAGTAAATTCTCAATAAATTACTCAGCAAATTATCATTAGAGTTATAGTAAATTCGTGGTAAATAACTCGGTAAATTCTCAGTAAATTGCTTCGTAAATGATTGGTAACTTCCTAGAAAATTACTCAACAAATTCTCAGTAAACTCTTAGTAATTTACTGAGTAAATTCTAAATAAATTACTAAGTAAATTCATAGTAAATTATTTGGTGAATTAGTTAGTAAATTTATCTGTAACTTACTAAGTAAATTCCCAGTAAATTTTCAATAAATTCTCTGTAAATTACTCAGTTAATTATCGATAAGTTCTCAAAAAATTCTGAGTCAGTTACTTAGTAAATTACTCAGTAAATTATTAGAAAATTACTCTGTAAATTCCAAGAAAATAACGCAATAAATTATCTATAAATTCTTAGTAAATGATTTAATAAATTCTAAATAAATTACTGAGCAAATTCTCAATAAATTACTCCTTTCAGTTCTCAGTAAATTAATGAGTGAATTATTCAGTAATTTTATCGGTAAATTACTCGATAAATTCTCTGTAAATTACTCAGTAAATTATTTGTAAATTCTCTGTTAATTAATCAGTAAATTACATAGTAAATTCTCACTAAATTACTCTGGAAATTTCTCATTAAATTACACGTAAAATTCTCTATAAATTATTCAACAAATTCTTAGTAATTTATCAGAAAATTCTGAGTAAATTCACAAAAACTTACCAGAATTTTTTTTGTGAATTAATTAGTAAAATTATGAGTAAATTACTCAAAAAATTCTATATAAATTCTTGGTAAATTCAAAGTAATTTCTTAGTAAATTATTCAGCAAATTACACCATAAATTCGTAGTAAATTCTGTAACGCCCTCAAAATAATAACAATAAACCCATCAAATAACACATTCATTAACATATGAAATAACCACATTCTTCTATTCATCAGTGTTTCATTACAAAAAGTATTACATGTTAACAACAAAAGTAAAATGCCCTACGGGCTTACAGCTTTCCAAGTTAACACTTGGTTACATCAAAAGAGTACTAACTCATACACGTTAAGCCCTTGGCTTGTATTTACATGTAATACATCAAAAAGTAAAATGACAACATTATGTCCGCCTCAAGCCTCCCAAGCTATGTCCTTGGAGGTGGCATGCTACCTGCACCTGAAAATGATATTCCCATATAGGGTGAGCCACAGCCCAGTAGAAATACACTAAACCAACCATGAACATTGCCTAAAACATTAGCAATTGATAGATGGTCAACACTGATATATTCACATAAATCACATGTTTATGTCATACGACTTACAAGTCCAAATTACTTTTCATTTTCCCTTTTTTAACAGATAGGCATACAAGCACTACCCACATTCCCAACAGATATGTTTAACAACAATATCCACATTCTCAGATAAGCAAGAAGTTATATCCACATTCCACAACAGATATGTATAACAACAATATCCCCAGATAAGCATATAAGCTATATCCACACTTCACAAAGATAAGCATATAAGCTCTATCTTCACTTCTCTAGACAAGCATATGAGCTGTATCTACGGAGTTCATCCCCTTTCTTCTCCCAACACTATCCGGTTTAGAGGTACATCCCCTATCTTCCCCTAAACCGCGGAGTACATCCCCCATCTCCTCCTCTACACATAACGTATACGAACACATTGGCTCTATATACAATCACTCAATACATACAGTTAATGTATTCTTTCAACCGTCAAGTTCCATGACACATTCCATTGATTAGTTTTAGTTTGCCTAATCATCATGCATTGTCTACAACAATCACGACTATCCTCCACCGATAGCCCAAAGCAGATATTTCTAAACAGAAAATAAATGCACAAATGGATATTAAATCAACATTTCATTCCTCTCAATTAATTATCTCAATTAATTAAACAATGTAATTAGGTTAATTCCCATAATCAACATTTCAACCCTTAGGTCCCATTTTCATCAATGATTCAACACTTATTCCATTTTTCCATGCCAAACATGCATCTAGGTTTATTATGAATAAAACCCCAACTTTTGTAAACTTACACAAAAACCCCAAACTTTCACAAAATTACCAAACCAACCCCAACATCTCAAAATACCAAAATTTAAAGACAAAATCCATAGAGAGGAGTAGGATATCCCTACATCAAATTCGGAGCCCCAAAGGAGATGAAGACCAAAACCAAAACGCTCCAAATCTCGAAATTTTCAGATCAAAAGGAAGCCCTCGACGATCAACACAACTTTCGTGAAGACCAATGGCGAGCAAACAACCCCTACTAGATCAAATCTAAGAGAGAAGGGCCGGTTTAGAGTGAGAAGCTCTGAAAATGGCTTTTTTGGAAAAGTAAGAGAGAGAAAAGAAAGTGAAAAAGTGATTTGAAGAGTCACAAATTCGAGACTTTAACCCAGGTCTCCGCTCGAGCGTAAAACACCCCGCTCGAGCGGCCACTCACAGACTTCCGCTCGAGCGGCTAACCTCCCGCTCGAGCGCAGAATGCACTCGCTCAGCACTTTTACAGAACCAGACCTCCGCTCGAGCTCCCAACCCTACGCTCGAGTGTACAACACTGCACAACAAATACTGGATGGGTGTATTCCCCGCTCGAGCGCCAACATCTCCGCTCGAGCGGACAGGCCAAAAAAAAAAATCAGGGCAACTAGTTTTGGTTTCTAAACTCAACCAACCTGAAACAAACCCACCAAACACATCCCATAACTCAAATATGAAGTAAAAAGGATGCAAACAAGATAATAAACCACAACTAACATCCACGGACACATGTCCGGATCACTATTCAACAAGGGCAAAACCCGGGATCGCTATAAATTCCCAATAAATTACTCGTTAAGTTTTCAATAAATTCCCTATAAATTACTTTGTAAATTATCTGTAAATTTTCAGTAAATTATTTAATAAATTGTAAATAAATTAATCAGAAAATTTTCAATAAATTCTAAGAAAATTCTGTATAAATTCTTGGTAAATTACTCATAAAATTATCAAAAAAAAAATTCATGAATTACTTTGTTAATTCAAAGTAAATTATTCGAACATTAATTAGTGAATTCCCTGTAAATTCTCAGTAAATTACTTTATGAATTCTCAGTAAATTATTCAATAAATTCTAAGTAAATTACTTAGTAAATTCTCAGTAAATTAATCCATAAAGTCTAAGTAAGTTATCAATAAATTCTTAGTAACTTACTCCGTAAATTCTCAAAAAATTTCTTAGTAATTTCCAGATAAATTACCCTGCGAAGAACTTAACAATTTATCAGTAAATTTCTTAGTCAATTCGCAGTAAATTCTCAATAAATTACTCAGTAAATTATCGGTAGATTCTTAGTAAATTACTCAGTAAATTCTCATTAAACTACACGCAAAATTCTCAGAAAATTATGAGAAAATTCCGTGTAAATTCTTAGAAAATCAATAGAAATATTTTTGTGAATTACTCAGTAAATTATGAGTAAATTACTCTGTAAATTCTCAGAAAATTTTGTATAAATTCTTGGTAAATTACTCAGTAAATTCACAGAAATTTTTTAAAAAATTACTCAAAAAATTAATCTGTAAATTCTCAATAAATTATTCGTTAAATTTTCAATAAATTCTCTGTAAATTACTCAGTTAATTATCGGTGAATTACTCAATAAATTCAAAGTAAATTACTCTTAAAATTTTCAATAAATTCACAGTAAATTCTCAATAAATTACTCAGCAAATTATCATTAAAGTTATAGTAAATTCGTGGTAAATAACTCGGTAAATTCTCAGTAAATTGCTTCGTAAATGATTGGTAACTTCCTAGAAAATTACTCAACAAATTCTCAGTAAACTCTTAGTAATTTACTGGGTAAATTCTAAATAAATTACTAAGTAAATTCATAGTAAATTATTTGGTGAATTAGTCAGTAAATTTATCTGTAACTTACTAAGTAAATTCCCAGTAAATTTTCAATAAATTCTCTGTAAATTACTCAGTTAATTATCGATAAGTTCTCAAAAAATTCTGAGTCAGTTACTTAGTAAATTACTCAGTAAATTATTAGAAAATTACTCTATAAATTCCAAGAAAATAACGCAATAAATTATCTGTAAATTCTTAGTAAATGATTTAATAAATTCTAAATAAATTACTGAGCAAATTCTCAATAAATTACTCCTTTCAGTTCTCAGTAAATTAATGAGTGAATTATTCAGTAATTTTATCGGTAAATTACTCGATAAATTCTCTGTAAATTATTTGTAAATTCTCTGTTAATTAATCAGTAAATTACATAGTAAATTCTCACTAAATTACTCTGGAAATTTCTCATTAAATTACACGTAAAATTCTCTATAAATTATTCAACAAATTCTTAGTAATTTATCAGAAAATTCTGAGTAAATTCACAAAAAATTACCAGAATTTTTTTTGTGAATTAATTAGTAAAATTATGAGTAAATTACTCAATAAATTCTCAAACAATTCTTGGTAAATTCAAAGTAATTTCTTAGTAAATTATTCAGCAAATTACTCCATAAATTCGTAGTAAATTCCCAATAAATTACTCGTTAAGTTTTCAATAAATTCCCTATAAATTACTTTGTAAATTATCTGTAAATTTTCAGTAAATTATTTAATAAATTGTAAATAAATTAATCAGAAAATTTTCAATAAATTCTAAGAAAATTCTGTATAAATTCTTGGTAAATTACTCATAAAATTATCAAAAAAAAATTCATGAATTACTTTGTTAATTCAAAGTAAATTATTCGAACATTAATTAGTGAATTCCCTGTAAATTCTCAGTAAATTACTTTATGAATTCTCAGTAAATTATTCAATAAATTCTAAGTAAATTACTTAGTAAATTCTCAGTAAATTAATCCATAAAGTCTAAGTAAGTTATCAATAAATTCTTAGTAACTTACTCCGTAAATTCTCAAAAAATTTCTTAGTAATTTCCAGATAAATTACCCTGCGAAGAACTTAACAATTTATCAGTAAATTTCTTAGTCAATTCGCAGTAAATTCTCAATAAATTACTCAGTAAATTATCGGTAGATTCTTAGTAAATTACTCAGTAAATTCTCATTAAACTACACGCAAAATTCTCAGAAAATTATGAGAAAATTCCGTGTAAATTCTTAGAAAATCAATAGAAATATTTTTGTGAATTACTCAGTAAATTATGAGTAAATTACTCTGTAAATTCTCAGAAAATTTTGTATAAATTCTTGGTAAATTACTCAGTAAATTCACAGAAATTTTTTAAAAAATTACTCAAAAAATTAATCTGTAAATTCTCAATAAATTATTCGTTAAATTTTCAATAAATTCTCTGTAAATTACTCAGTTAATTATCGGTGAATTACTCAATAAATTCAAAGTAAATTACTCTTAAAATTTTCAATAAATTCACAGTAAATTCTCAATAAATTACTCAGCAAATTATCATTAAAGTTATAGTAAATTCGTGGTAAATAACTCGGTAAATTCTCAGTAAATTGCTTCGTAAATGATTGGTAACTTCCTAGAAAATTACTCAACAAATTCTCAGTAAACTCTTAGTAATTTACTGGGTAAATTCTAAATAAATTACTAAGTAAATTCATAGTAAATTATTTGGTGAATTAGTCAGTAAATTTATCTGTAACTTACTAAGTAAATTCCCAGTAAATTTTCAATAAATTCTCTGTAAATTACTCAGTTAATTATCGATAAGTTCTCAAAAAATTCTGAGTCAGTTACTTAGTAAATTACTCAGTAAATTATTAGAAAATTACTCTATAAATTCCAAGAAAATAACGCAATAAATTATCTGTAAATTCTTAGTAAATGATTTAATAAATTCTAAATAAATTACTGAGCAAATTCTCAATAAATTACTCCTTTCAGTTCTCAGTAAATTAATGAGTGAATTATTCAGTAATTTTATCGGTAAATTACTCGATAAATTCTCTGTAAATTATTTGTAAATTCTCTGTTAATTAATCAGTAAATTACATAGTAAATTCTCACTAAATTACTCTGGAAATTTCTCATTAAATTACACGTAAAATTCTCTATAAATTATTCAACAAATTCTTAGTAATTTATCAGAAAATTCTGAGTAAATTCACAAAAAATTACCAGAATTTTTTTTGTGAATTAATTAGTAAAATTATGAGTAAATTACTCAATAAATTCTCAAACAATTCTTGGTAAATTCAAAGTAATTTCTTAGTAAATTATTCAGCAAATTACTCCATAAATTCGTAGTAAATTCCCAATAAATTACTCGTTAAGTTTTCAATAAATTCCCTATAAATTACTTTGTAAATTATCTGTAAATTTTCAGTAAATTATTTAATAAATTGTAAATAAATTAATCAGAAAATTTTCAATAAATTCTAAGAAAATTCTGTATAAATTCTTGGTAAATTACTCATAAAATTATCAAAAAAAAATTCATGAATTACTTTGTTAATTCAAAGTAAATTATTCGAACATTAATTAGTGAATTCCCTGTAAATTCTCAGTAAATTACTTTATGAATTCTCAGTAAATTATTCAATAAATTCTAAGTAAATTACTTAGTAAATTCTCAGTAAATTAATCCATAAAGTCTAAGTAAGTTATCAATAAATTCTTAGTAACTTACTCCGTAAATTCTCAAAAAATTTCTTAGTAATTTCCAGATAAATTACCCTGCGAAGAACTTAACAATTTATCAGTAAATTTCTTAGTCAATTCGCAGTAAATTCTCAATAAATTACTCAGTAAATTATCGGTAGATTCTTAGTAAATTACTCAGTAAATTCTCATTAAACTACACGCAAAATTCTCAGAAAATTATGAGAAAATTCTGTGTAAATTCTTAGAAAATCAATAGAAATATTTTTGTGAATTACTCAATAAATTATGAGTAAATTACTCTGTAAATTCTCAGAAAATTTTGTATAAATTCTTGGTAAATTACTCAGTAAATTCACAGAAATTTTTTAAAAAATTACTCAGAAAATTAATCTGTAAATTCTCAATAAATTATTCGTTAAATTTTCAATAAATTCTCTGTAAATTACTCAGTTAATTATCGGTGAATTACTCAATAAATTCAAAGTAAATTACTCTTAAAATTTTCAATAAATTCACAGTAAATTCTCAATAAATTACTCAGCAAATTATCATTAAAGTTATAGTAAATTCGTGGTAAATAACTCGGTAAATTCTCAGTAAATTGCTTCGTAAATGATTGGTAACTTCCTAGAAAATTACTCAACAAATTCTCAGTAAACTCTTAGTAATTTACTGGGTAAATTCTAAATAAATTACTAAGTAAATTCATAGTAAATTATTTGGTGAATTAGTCAGTAAATTTATCTGTAACTTACTAAGTAAATTCCCAGTAAATTTTCAATAAATTCTCTGTAAATTACTCAGTTAATTATCGATAAGTTCTCAAAAAATTCTGAGTCAGTTACTTAGTAAATTACTCAGTAAATTATTAGAAAATTACTCTGTAAATTCCAAGAAAATAACGCAATAAATTATCTGTAAATTCTTAGTAAATGATTTAATAAATTCTAAATAAATTACTGAGCAAATTCTCAATAAATTACTCCTTTCAGTTCTCAGTAAATTAATGAGTGAATTATTCAGTAATTTTATCGATAAATTACTCGATAAATTCTCTGTAAATTATTTGTAAATTCTCTGTTAATTAATCAGTAAATTACATAGTAAATTCTCACTAAATTACTCTGGAAATTTCTCATTAAATTACACGTAAAATTCTCTATAAATTATTCAACAAATTCTTAGTAATTTATCAGAAAATTCTGAGTAAATTCACAAAAAATTACCAGAATTTTTTTTGTGAATTAATTAGTAAAATTATGAGTAAATGTAACGCCCTCGAAATTATAACATTAAACCCATCAGATAAGACATGCATTTATATATAAGCTAACCACATCCCTTTATACATTAGAGTTCCATTACATAAGTATTACATGTTAACATCAAAACAAAATGCCCTACGGGCTTACAGCTTTCCAAGTTAACACTTGGTTACAACAAAAGAGTGCTAACTCATACACATTAAGCCCTTGGCTTGTATTTACATGTAATACATCAAAAGTGAAACAACTACGTCATGTCCGTCTCTAGCCTCCCAAGCTATGTCCTTGGAGGTGGCATACTTCCTGTACCTGAAAATGATGTTCCCATATAGGGTGAGCCACAGCCCAGTAGAAATACACTAAACCAACCATGAACAATGACTAAAATATTAGCAATTGATAGATGGCCAACACCGATACAATCACATAAATCACATATTTATGTCATACGACTTATGAGTCCAGATTTCCTTTCATTTTCCCTTTTTCAACGGATAGACATATAAGCACTACCGACATTCTCAACAGATATGTATAACAACAATATCCACAGATAAGCATTAAAAGCTGTATCCACACATCACAAAGATAAGCATATAAGCTCTATCTTCACTTCTCTAGACAAGCATATGAGCTGTATCTACGGAGTTCATCCCCTATCTTCTCCCAACTCTATCCGGTTTAGAGGTATATCCCCTATCTTCCCCTAAACCGCGGAGTACATCCCCTTTCTCCTCCTCTACACATAACGTATACAAACACAATGGTTTTATATACAATCACCCAATACATACAGTTAATATATTCTATCAACCGTCAAATTCCATGACACATTTCTTTGATTAGTTTCAGTTTGCCTAATCATCATGCATTGTCTACAACAATCACGGCTATCCTCCACCGATAGCCCAAAGCAGTTATTTCTAAACAGAAAATAAATGCACAATGGATATTCAATCAACATTTCATTTCCTCTTTCTTCTCAATTAATTTTCCCAATTAATTAAACAATGTAATTAGGTCAATTCCCATAATTAACATTTCAACCCTTAGGTCCCATTTTCATCAATGATTTATCATTTATTCCATTTCTTTATGCCAAACATGCATCTAGGTTTATTATGAATAAAACCCCAACTTTTGTAAAATTACACAAAAGCCCCAAACTTTCACAAAATTACCAAACCAACCCCAACATCTCAAAGTGCCAAAATTTAAAGACAAAACTCATAGAGAGGAGTAGGATATCCCTACCTCAAATTCAGAGTCCCAAAGGAGAAGACGACAAAACCCAACGTGCTCCAAAACCCGTGATTTTCATATTAAAATGTAGCCCTCGACGATCAACAACCTTTTTGTAAAGGCCAAAGGTGAACAAATCACTTCTACTAGATCAAAACCTAGAGAGAAGGTAGTATCTAGAGTGAGAGGCTCAACAATGGTGATTTTGGAAAAGTAAGAGAGAGAAGAGAAAGTGAAAAAGTGATTTGAAGAGTCACAAATTCGGGACTTTAACCCAGGTCTCCGCTCGAGTGTAAAACACCCCGCTCGAGCGGCCACTCACAGACTTCCGCTCGAGCGGCCAACCTCCCGCTCGAGCGCAGAATGCACTCGCTCAGCACTTTTGCAGAACCAGACCTCCGCTCGAGCTCCCAACCCTACGCTCGAGCGTACAACACTGCACAACAAATACTGGATGGGTGTATTCCCCGCTCGAGCGCCAACACCTCCGCTCGAGCGGACAGGCCAAAATCTGGGCAACTAGTTTTGGTTTCTAAACTCAACCAACCTGAAACACATCCGCCCAACACATCCTATAACTCAAATACGCAGTAAAAAGGATGTAAACAAGATAATAATCAACTACCAACATCCACGGACACATGTCCGGATCACTATACAACAAGGGTAAACCCGGGATCGCTATAGTAAATTACTCAAAAAATTCTCAAAAAATTCTTGGTAAATTCAAAGTAATTTCTTAGTAAATTATTCAGCAAATTACTCCATAAATTCGTAGTAAATTCCCAATAAATTACTCGTTAAGTTTTCAATAAATTCCCTATAAATTACTTTGTAAATTATCTGTAAATTTTTAGTAAATTATTTAATAAATTGTAAATAAATTAATCAGAAAATTTTCAATAAATTCTGTATAAATTCTTGGTAAATTACTCATAAAATTATCAAAAAAAAAATTCATGAATTACTTTGTTAATTCAAAGTAAATTATTCGAACATTAATTAGTGAATTCCCTGTAAATTCTCAGTAAATTACTTTATGAATTCTCAGTAAATTATTCAATAAATTCTAAGTAAATTACTTAGTAAATTCTCAGTAAATTAATCCATAAAGTCTAAGTAAGTTATCAATAAATTCTTAGTAACTTACTCCGTAAATTCTCAAAAAATTTCTTAGTAATTTCCAGATAAATTACCCTACGAAGAACTTAACAATTTATCAGTAAATTTCTTAGTCAATTCGCAGTAAATTCTCAATAAATTACTCAGTAAATTATCGGTAGATTCTTAGTAAATTACTCAGTAAATTCTCATTAAACTACACGCAAAATTCTCAGAAAATTATGAGAAAATTCCGTGTAAATTCTTAGAAAATCAATAGAAATATTTTTGTGAATTACTCAGTAAATTATGAGTAAATTAATCTGTAAATTCTCAGAAAATTTTGTATAAATTCTTGGTAAATTACTCAGTAAATTCACAGAAATTTTTTAAAAAATTACTCAGAAAATTAATCTGTAAATTCTCAATAAATTATTCGTTAAATTTTCAATAAATTCTCTGTAAATTACTCAGTTAATTATCGGTGAATTACTCAATAAATTCAAAGTAAATTACTCTTAAAATTTTCAATAAATTCACAGTAAATTCTCAATAAATTACTCAGCAAATTATCATTAAAGTTATAGTAAATTCGTGGTAAATAACTCGGTAAATTCTCAGTAAATTGCTTCGTAAATGATTGGTAACTTCCTAGAAAATTACTCAACAAATTCTCAGTAAACTCTTAGTAATTTACTGGGTAAATTCTAAATAAATTACTAAGTAAATTCATAGTAAATTATTTGGTGAATTAGTCAGTAAATTTATCTATAACTTACTAAGTAAATTCCCAGTAAATTTTCAATAAATTCTCTGTAAATTACTCAGTTAATTATCGATAAGTTCTCAAAAAATTCTGAGTCAGTTACTTAGTAAATTACTCAGTAAATTATTAGAAAATTACTCTGTAAATTCCAAGAAAATAACGCAATAAATTATCTGTAAATTCTTAGTAAATGATTTAATAAATTCTAAATAAATTGCTGAGCAAATTCTCAATAAATTACTCCTTTCAGTTCTCAGTAAATTAATGAGTGAATTATTCAGTAATTTTATCGGTAAATTACTCGATAAATTCTCTGTAAATTATTTGTAAATTCTCTGTTAATTAATCAGTAAATTACATAGTAAATTCTCACTAAATTACTCTGGAAATTTCTCATTAAATTACACGTAAAATTCTCTATAAATTATTTAACAAATTCTTAGTAATTTATCAGAAAATTCTGAGTAAATTCACAAAAAATTACCAGAATTTTTTTTGTGAATTAATTAGTAAAATTATGAGTAAATTACTCAATAAATTCTCAAAAAATTCTTGGTAAATTCAAAGTAATTTCTTAGTAAATTATTCAGCAAATTACTCCATAAATTCGTAGTAAATTCCCAATAAATTACTCGTTAAGTTTTCAATAAATTCCCTATAAATTACTTTGTAAATTATCTGTAAATTTTCTGTAAATTATTTAATAAATTGTAAATAAATTAATCAGAAAATTTTCAATAAATTCTGTATAAATTCTTGGTAAATTACTCATAAAATTATCAAAAAAAAAATTCATGAATTACTTTGTTAATTCAAAGTAAATTATTCGAACATTAATTAGTGAATTCCCTGTAAATTCTCAGTAAATTACTTTATGAATTCTCAGTAAATTATTCAATAAATTCTAAGTAAATTACTTAGTAAATTCTCAGTAAATTAATCCATAAAGTCTAAGTAAGTTATCAATAAATTCTTAGTAACTTACTCCGTAAATCCTCAAAAAATTTCTTAGTAATTTCCAGATAAATTACCCTGCGAAGAACTTAACAATTTATCAGTAAATTTCTTAGTCAATTCGCAGTAAATTCTCAATAAATTACTCAGTAAATTATCGGTAGATTCTTAGTAAATTACTCAGTAAATTCTCATTAAACTACACGCAAAATTCTCAGAAAATTATGAGAAAATTCCGTGTAAATTCTTAGAAAATCAATAGAAATATTTTTGTGAATTACTCAGTAAATTATGAGTAAATTACTCTGTAAATTCTCAGAAAATTTTGTATAAATTCTTGGTAAATTACTCAGTAAATTCACAGAAATTTTTTAAAAAATTACTCAGAAAATAAATCTGTAAATTCTCAATAAATTATTCGTTAAATTTTCAATAAATTCTCTGTAAATTACTCAGTTAATTATCGGTGAATTACTCAATAAATTCAAAGTAAATTACTCTTAAAATTTTCAATAAATTCACAGTATATTCTCAATAAATTACTCAGCAAATTATCATTAAAGTTATAGTAAATTCGTGGTAAATAACTCGGTAAATTCTCAGTAAATTGCTTCGTAAATGATTGGTAACTTCCTAGAAAATTACTCAACAAATTCTCAGTAAACTCTTAGTAATTTACTGAGTAAATTCATAGTAAATTATTTGGTGAATTAGTCAGTAAATTTATCTGTAACTTACTAAGTAAATTCCCAGTAAATTTTCAATAAATTCTCTGTAAATTATCGATAAGTTCTCAAAAAATTCTGAGTCAGTTACTTAGTAAATTACTCAGTAAATTATTAGAAAATTACTCCGTAAATTCCAAGAAAATAACGCAATAAATTATCTGTAAATTCTTAGTAAATGATTTAATAAATTCTAAATAAATTACTGAGCAAATTCTCAATAAATTACTCCTTTCAGTTCTCAGTAAATTAATGAGTGAATTATTCAGTAATTTTATCGGTAAATTACTCGATAAATTCTCTGTAAATTATTTGTAAATTCTCTGTTAATTAATCAGTAAATTACATAGTAAATTCTCACTAAATTACTCTGGAAATTTCTCATTAAATTACACGTAAAATTCTCTATAAATTATTCAACAAATTCTTAGTAATTTATCAGAAAATTCTGAGTAAATTCACAAAAAATTACCAGAATTTTTTTTGTGAATTAATTAGCAAAATTATGAGTAAATTACTCAATAAATTCTCAAAAAATTCTTGGTAAATTCAAAGTAATTTCTTAGTAAATTATTCAGCAAATTACTCCATAAATTCGTAGTAAATTCCCAATAAATTACTCGTTAAGTTTTCAATAAATTCCCTATAAATTACTTTGTAAATTATCTGTAAATTTTTAGTAAATTATTTAATAAATTGTAAATAAATTAATCAGAAAATTTTCAATAAATTCTGTATAAATTCTTGGTAAATTACTCATAAAATTATCAAAAAAAAAATTCATGAATTACTTTGTTAATTCAAAGTAAATTATTCGAACATTAATTAGTGAATTCCCTGTAAATTCTCAGTAAATTACTTTATGAATTCTCAGTAAATTATTCAATAAATTCTAAGTAAATTACTTAGTAAATTCTCAGTAAATTAATCCATAAAGTCTAAGTAAATTATCAATAAATTCTTAGTAACTTACTCCGTAAATTCTCAAAAAATTTCTTAGTAATTTCCAGATAAATTACCCTGCGAAGAACTTAACAATTTATCAGTAAATTTCTTAGTCAATTCGCAGTAAATTCTCAATAAATTACTCAGTAAATTATCGGTAGATTCTTAGTAAATTACTCAGTAAATTCTCATTAAACTACACGCAAAATTCTCAGAAAATTATGAGAAAATTTCGTGTAAATTCTTAGAAAATCAATAGAAATATTTTTGTGAATTACTCAGTAAATTATAAGTAAATTACTCTGTAAATTCTTAGAAAATTTTATATAAATTCTTGGTAAATTACTCAGTAAATTCACAGAAATTTTTTAAAAAATTACTCAGAAAATTAATCTGTAAATTCTCAATAAATTATTCGTTAAATTTTCAATAAATTCTCTGTAAATTACTCAGTTAATTATCGGTGAATTACTCAATAAATTCAAAGTAAATTACTCTTAAAATTTTCAATAAATTCACAGTAAATTCTCAATAAATTACTCAGCAAATTATCATTAAAGCTATAGTAAATTCGTGGTAAATAACTCGGTAAATTCTCAGTAAATTGCTTCGTAAATGATTGGTAACTTCCTAGAAAATTACTCAACAAATTCTCAGTAAACTCTTAGTAGTTTACTGAGTAAATTCATAGTAAATTATTTGGTGAATTAGTCAGTAAATTTATCTGTAACTTACTAAGTAAATTCCCAGTAAATTTTCAATAAATTCTCTGTAAATTATCGATAAGGTCTCAAAAAATTCTGAGTCAGTTACTTAGTAAATTACTCAGTAAATTATTAGAAAATTACTCTGTAAATTCCAAGAAAATAACGCAATAAATTATCTGTAAATTCTTAGTAAATGATTTAATAAATTCTAAATAAATTACTGAGCAAATTCTCAATAAATTACTCCTTTCAGTTCTCAGTAAATTAATGAGTGAATTATTCAGTAATTTTATCGGTAAATTACTCAATAAATTCTCAGTAAATTATTTGTAAATTCTCTGTTAATTAATCAGTAAATTACATAGTAAATTCTCACTAAATTACTCTGGAAATTTCTCATTAAATTACACATAAAATTCTCTATAAATTATTCAACAAATTCTTAGTAATTTATCAGAAAATTCTCAGTAAATTCACAAAAAATTACCAGAATTTTTTTTGTGAATTAATTAGTAAAATTATGAGTAAATTACTCAATAAATTCTCAAAAAATTCTTGGTAAATTCAAAGTAATTTCTTAGTAAATTATTCAGCAGATAACTCCATAAATTCGTAGTAAATTCCCAATAAATTACTCGTTAAGTTTTCAATAAATTCCCTATAAATTACTTTGTAAATTATCTGTAAATTTTCAGTAAATTATTTAATAAATTGTAAATAAATTAATCAGAAATTTTTCAATTAATTCTAAGAAAATTCTGTATAAATTCTTGGTAAATTACTCATAAAATTATCAAAAAAAAAATTCATGAATTACTTTGTTAATTCAAAGTAAATTATTCGAACATTAATTAGTGAATTCCCTATAAATTCTCAGTAAATTACTTTATGAATTCTCAGTAAATTATTCAATAAATTCTAAGTAAATTACTTAGTAAATTCTCAGTAAATTAATCCATAAAGTCTAAGTAAGTTATCAATAAATTCTTAGTAACTTACTCCGTAAATTCTCAAAAAATTTCTTAGTAATTTCCAGATAAATTACCCTGCGAAGAACTTAACAATTTATCAGTAAATTTCTTAGTCAATTCGCAGTAAATTCTCAATAAATTACTCAGTAAATTATCGGTAGATTCTTAGTAAATTACTCAGTAAATTCTCATTAAACTACATGCAAAATTCTCAGAAAATTATGAGAAAATTCCGTGTAAATTCTTAAAAAATCAATAGAAATATTTTTGTGAATTACTCAGTAAATTATGAGTAAATTACTCTGTAAATTCTCAGAAAATTTTGTATAAATTCTTGGTAAATTACTCAGTAAATTCACAGAAATTTTTTAAAAAATTACTCAGAAAATTAATCTGTAAATTCTCAATAAATTATTCGTTAAATTTTCAATAAATTCTCTGTAAATTACTCAGTTAATTATCGGTGAATTACTCAATAAATTCAAAGTAAATTACTCTTAAAATTTTCAATAAATTCACAGTAAATTCTCAATAAATTACTCAGCAAATTATCATTAAAGTTATAGTAAATTCGTGGTAAATAACTCGGTAAATTCTCAGTAAATTGCTTCATAAATGATTGGTAACTTCCTAGAAAATTACTCAACAAATTCTCAGTAAACTCTTAGTAATTTACTGAGTAAATTCATAGTAAATTATTTGGTGAATTAGTCAGTAAATTTATCTGTAACTTACTAAGTAAATTCCCAGTAAATTTTCAATAAATTCTCTGTAAATTACTCAGTTAATTATCGATAAGTTCTCAAAAAATTCTGAGTTAGTTACTTAGTAAATTACTCAGTAAATTATTAGAAAATTACTCTGTAAATTCCAAGAAAATAACGCAATAAATTATCTGTAAATTCTTAGTAAATGATTTAATAAATTCTAAATAAATTACTGAGCAAATTCTCAATAAATTACTCCTTTCAGTTCTCAGTAAATTAATGAGTGAATTATTCAGTAATTTTATCGGTAAATTACTCGATAAATTCTCTGTAAATTATTTGTAAATTCTCTGTTAATTAATCAGTAAATTACATAGTAAATTCTCACTAAATTACTCTGGAAATTTCTCATTAAATTACACGTAAAATTCTCTATAAATTATTCAACAAATTCTTAGTAATTTATCAGAAAATTCTGAGTAAATTCACAAAAAATTACCAGAATTTTTTTTGTGAATTAATTAGTAAAATTATGAGTAAATTACTCAATAAATTCTCAAAAAATTCTTGGTAAATTCAAAGTAATTTCTTAGTAAATTATTCAGCAAATTACTCCATAAATTCGTAGTAAATTCCCAATAAATTACTCGTTAGGTTTGCAATAAATTCCCTATAAATTACTTTGTAAATTATCTGTAAATTTTCAGTAAATTATTTAATAAATTGTAAATAAATTAATCAGAAAATTTTCAATAAATTCTGTATAAATTCTTGGTAAATTACTCATAAAATTATCAAAAAAAAAATTCATGAATTACTTTGTTAATTCAAAGTAAATTATTCGAACATTAATTAGTGAATTCCCTGTAAATTCTCAGTAAATTACTTTATGAATTCTCAGTAAATTATTCAATAAATTCTAAGTAAATTACTTAGTAAATTCTCAGTAAATTAATCCATAAAGTCTAAGTAAGTTATCAATAAATTCTTAGTAACTTACTCCGTAAATTCTCAAAAAATTTCTTAGTAATTTCCAGATAAATTACCCCGCGAAGAACTTAACAATTTATCAGTAAATTTCTTAGTCAATTCGCAGTAAATTCTCAATAAATTACTCAGTATATTATCGGTAGATTCTTAGTAAATTACTCAGTAAATTCTCAGTAAATTACTCAGTAAAATTCTCAATAAATTACACGCAAAATTCTCAGAAAATTATGAGAAAATTCCGTGTAAATTCTTAGAAAATCATTAGAAATTTTTTTGTGAATTACTCAGTAAATTATGAGTAAATTACTCTGTAAATTCTCAGAAAATTTTGTATAAATTCTTGGTAAATTACTCAGTAAATTCACAGAAATTTTTTAAAAAATTACTCAGAAAATTAATCTGTAAATTCTCAATAAATTATTCGTTAAATTTTCAATAGATTCTCTATAAATTACTCAGTTAATTATCGGTGAATTACTCGATAAATTCAAAGTAAATTACTCTGAAAATTTTCAATAAATTCGCAGTAAATTCTCAATAAATTACTCCGCAAATTATCATTAAAGTTATAGTAAATTCGTGGTAAATAACTCGGTAAATTCTCTGTAAATTACTTCGCAAATGATTGGTAACTTCCTAGAAAATTACTCAACAAATTCTCAGTAAACTCTTAGTAATTTACTGAGTAAATTCTAAATAAATTACTAAGTAAATTCACAGTAAATTATTTGGTGAATTACTCACTAAATTTATCTGTAACTTACTAAGTAAATTTCCAGTAAATTCCCAGTAAATTCCCAATAAATTCTCTGTAAATTACTCAGTTAATTATCGATAAGTTCTCAAAAAATTCTGAGTCAGTTACTTAGTAAATTACTCAGTAAATTATTAGAAAATTACGCTGTAAATTCCAAGAAAATAACGCAATAAATTTTCTGTAAATTCTTAGTAAATTATTTAATAAATTCTAAATAAATTACTGAGTAACTTCTCAATAAATTACTCCTTTAAATTCTCAGTAAATTAATGAGTGAATTATTCAGTAATTTTATCGGTAAATTACTCGATAAATTCCTTGTGAATTACTCAGTAAATTATTGGTAAATTCTCTGTTAACTACTCTGTAAATTACTTAGTAAATTGTCACTAAATTACTTAGGAAATTTCTCAGTAAATTACATGTAAAATTCTCTATAAATTGTTCAACAAATTCTTAGTAATTTATCAGAAAATTCTGAGTAAATTCACAAAAAATTACAAGAATTTTTTTTGTGAATTAATCAGTAAAATTATGAGTAAATTACTCAATAAATTCTTAGAAAATTCTATATAAATTCTTGGTAAATTCAAAGTAATTTCTTAGTAAATTATTCAGCAAATTACTCCATACATTCGTAGTAAATTCTCAATAAATTACTCGTTAAGTCTTCACTAAATTCCCTATAAATTACTTTGTAAATTATCTGTAAATTTTCAGTAAATTATTTAATAAATTGTAAATAAATTACTCAGAAAATTTTCAATAAATTCTAAGAAAATTCTGTATAAATTCTTGGTAAATTACTTATAAAATTATCAAAAAAAAAAATCGTGAATTACTTTGTTAATTCTCAGTAAATTATTCGAACATTAATTATTGAATTCCTTGTAAATTCTCAGTAAATTATTCAATAAATTCTAAGTAAATTACATAGTAAATTCTCAGTAAATTAATCCATAAAGTCTAAGTAAGTTATCAACAAATTCTAAGTAACTTACTCCGTAAATTCTCAATAAATTACCCAGTGAAGAACTTAACAATTTATCAGTAAATTTCTTAGTCAATTCGCAGTAAATTATCAATAAATTACTCAGTAAATTATCGGTAGATTCTTAGTAAATTACTCAATAAATTCTCAGTAAATTCTCATTAAATTACTCAGTAAAATTCTCAATAAATTACACGCAAAATTCTCAGAAAATTATGAGAAAATTCCGTGTAAATTCTTAGAAAATCATTAGAAATTTTATTGTGAATTACTCAGTAAATTATGAGTAAATTACTCTGTAAATTCTCAGAAAATTTTGTATAAATTCTTGGTAAATTACTCAGTAAATTCACAGAAATGTTTTAAAAAATTACTCAGCAAATTACTCTCTAAATTCTCAATAAATTATTCGTTAAATTTTCAATAAATTCTCTATAAATTACTCGGTTAATTATCGGTGAATTACTCAATAAATTCAAAGTAAATTACTCTGAAAATTTTCAATAAATTCACAGTAAATTCTCAATAAATTACTCAGCAGATTATCATTAAAGTTATAGTAAATTCGTGGTAAATAACTCGGTAAATTCTCAGTAAATTGCTTCGCAAATGATTGGTAACTTCCTAGAAAATTACTCAACAAATTCTCAGTAAACTCTTAGTAATTTACTGAGTAAATTCTAAATAAATTACTAAGTAAATTCATAGTAAATTATTTGGTGAATTACTGACTAAATTTATCTGTAACTTACTAAGTAAATTCCCAGTAAATTCTCAATAAATTCTCTGTAAATTACTCGGTTAATTATCGATAAGTTCTCAAAAAATTCTGAGTCAGTTACTTAGTAAATTACTCAGTAAATTATTAGAAAATTACTCTGTAAATTCCAAGAAAATAACGCAATAAATTATCTGTAAATTCTTAGTAAATTATTTAATAAATTCTAAATAAATTACTGAGTAACTTCTCAATAAAGTACTCGTTTAAATTCTCAGTAAATTAATGAGTGAATTATTCAGTAATTTTATCGGTAAATTACTCGATAAATTCTCTGTAAATTACTCAGTAAATTATTTGTAAATTCTGTGTTAATTACTTAGTAAATTAGTTAGTAAATTCTCACTAAATTACTCCCGAAATTTCTCCGTAAATTACACGTAAAATTCTCTATAAATTGTTCAACAAATTCTTTGTAATTTATCAGAAAATTCTGAGTAAATTCACAAAAAATTACAAGAATTTTTTTTGTGAATTAATCAGTAAAATTATGAGTAAATTACTTAATAAATTCTCAGAAAATTCTATATAAATTCTTGGTAAATTCAAAGTAATTTCTTGGTAAATTATTCAGCAAATTACTCCATAAATTCGTAGTAAATTCTCAATAAATTACTCGTTAAGTTTTCTCTAAATTCCCTATAAATTACTTTGTAAATTATCTGTAAATTTTCAGTAAATTATTTAATAAATTGTAAATAAATTACTCAGAAAATTTTCAATAAATTCTAAGAAAATTTTGTATAAATTCTTGGTAAATTACTCATAAAATTATAAAAAAAAATTGTGAATTACTTTGTTAATTCTCAGTAAATTATTCGAACATTAATTAGTGAATTCCCTGTAAATTCTCAGTAAATTACTTCATGAATTCTCAGTAAATTACTTCATGAATTCTCAGTAAATTATTTAATAAATTCTAAGTAAATTACTTACTAAATTCTCGGTAAATTAATCCATAAAGTCTAAGTAAGTTATCAACAAATTCTTATAACTTACTCCGTAAATTCTCAATAAATTACTTAGTAATTTCCAGATAAATTACCCAGTGAAGAACTTAACAATTTATCAGTAAATTTCTTAGTCAATTCGCAGTAAATTCTCAATAAATTACTCAGTAAATTATCGGTAGATTCTGAGTAAATTACTCAATAAATTCTCAGTAAATTCTCAATAAATTACACGCAAAATTCACGAAAAATTATTAGAAAATTCCGTGTAAATTCTTAGAAAATCATTAGAAATTTTTTTGTGAATTACTCGGTAAATTATGAGTAAATTACTCTGTAAATTCTCAGAAAATTTTGTATAAATTCTTGGTAAATTACTCAGTAAATTCACAGAAATGTTTTAAAAAATTACTCAGCAAATTACTCTGTAAATTCTCAATAAATTATTCGTTAAATTTTCAATAAATTCTCTATAAAATACTCAGTTAATTATCGGTGAATTACTCAATAAATTCAAAGTAAATTACTCTGAAAATATTCAATAAATTCACAGTAAATTCTCAATAAATTACTCAGCAGATTATCATTAAAGTTATAGTAAATTCGTGGTAAATAACTCGGTAAATTCTCAATACATTGCTTCGCAAATGATTGGTAACTTCCTAGAAAATTACTCAACAAATTCTCAGTAAACTCTTAGTAATTTACTGAGTAAATTCTAAATAAATTACTAAGTAAATTCATAGTAAATTATTTGGTGAATTACTGACTAAATTTATCTGTAACTTTCTAAGTAAATTCCTAGTAAATTCTCAATAAATTCTCTGTAAATTACTCGGTTAATTATCGATAAGTTCTCAAAAAATTCTGAGTCAGTTACTTAGTAAATTACTCTGTAAATTCCAAGAAAATAACGCAATAAATTATCTTTAAATTCTTAGTAAATTATTTAATAAATTCTAAATAAATTACGGAGTGACTTCTCAATAAATTACTCCTTAAATTCTCAGTAAATTAATGAGTGAATTATTCATTAATTTTATCGGTAAATTACTCGATAAATTCTCTATAAATTACTCAGTAAATTATTGGTAAATTCTCTGTTAATTACTCAGTAAATTACTTAGTAAATTCTCACTAAATTACTCAGAAAATTTCTCAGTAAATTACACGTAAAATTCTCTATAAATTGTTCAAAAAATTCTTAGTAATTTATCAGAAAATTCTGAGTAAATTCACAAAAAATTACAAGAATTTTTTTTTTGATTTAATCAGTAAAATTATGAGTAAATTATTCAATAAATTCTCAGAAAATTCTATATAAATTCTTGGTAAATTCAAAGTAATTTCTTAGTAAATTATTCAGCAAATTACTCCATAAATTCGTAGTAAATTCTCAATAAATTGCTCGTTAAGTTTTCAATAAATTCCCTATAAATTACTTTGTAAATTATCTGTAAATTTTCAGTAAATTATTTAATAAATTACTCAGAAAATTTTCAATAAATTCTAAGAAAATTTTGTATAAATTCTTGGTAAATTACTCATAAATTTATCAAAAAAAAATTCGTGAATTACTTTGTTAATTCTCAGTAAATTATTCGAACATTAATTAGTGAATTCCCTGTAAATTCTCAGTAAATTACTTTATGAATTCTCAGTAAATTATTCAATAAATTCCAAGTAAATTACTTAGTAAATTCTCAGTAAATTAATCCATAAAGTCTAAGTAAGTTATCAACAAATTCTTAGTAACTTACTCCGTAAATTCTCAATAAATTACTTAGTAATTTCCAGATAAATTACTCAGTGAAGAACTTAACAATTTATCAGTAAATTTCTTAGCCAATTCGCAGTAAATTATCAATAAATTACTCAGTAAATTATCGGTAGATTCTTAGTAAATTACTCAATAAATTCTCAGTAAATTCTCATTAAATTACTCAGTAAAATTCTCAATAAATTACACGCAAAATTCTCAGAAAATTATGAGAAAATTCCGTGTAAATTCTTAGAAAATCATTAGAAATTTTTTTGTGAATTACTTAGTAAATTATGAGTAAATTACTCTGTGAATTCTCAGAAAATTTTGTATATATTCTTGGTAAATTACTCAGTAAATTCACAGTAATGTTTTAAAAAATTACTCAGCAAATTACTCTGTAAATTCTCAATAAATTATTCGTTAAATTTTCAATAAATTCTCTATAAATTACTCAGTTAATTATCGGTGAATTACTCAATAAATTCAAAGTAAATTACTCTGAAAATATTCAATAAATTCACAGTAAATTCTCAATAAATTACTCAGCAGATTATCATTAAAGTTATAGTAAATTCGTGGTAAATAACTCGGTAAATTCTCAGTACATTGCTTCGCAAATGATTGGTAACTTCCTAGAAAATTACTCAACAAATTCTCAGTAAACTCTTAGTAATTTACTGAGTAAATTCTAAATAAATTACTAAGTAAATTCATAGTAAATTATTTGGTGAATTACTGACTAAATTTATCTGTAACTTTCTAAGTAAATTCCCAGTAAATTCTCAATAAATTCTCTGTAAATTACTCGGTTAATTATCGATAAGTTCTCAAAAAATTCTGAGTCAGTTACTTAGTAAATTACTCAGTAAATTATTAGAAAATTACTCTGTAAATTCCAAGAAAATAACGCAATAAATTATCTGTAAATTCTTAGTAAATTATTTAATAAATTCTAAATAATTTACGGAGTGACTTCTCAATAAATTACTCCTTAAATTCTCAGTAAATTAATGAGTGAATTATTCATTAATTTTATCGGTAAATTACTCGATAAATTCTCTATAAATTACTCAGTAAATTATTGGTAAATTCTCTGTTAATTACGCAGTAAATTACTTAGTAAATTCTCACTAAATTACTCAGCAAATTTCTCAGTAAATTACACGTAAAATTCTCTATAAATTGTTCAAAAAATTCTTAGTAATTTATCAGAAAATTCTGAGTAAATTCACAAAAAATTACAAGAATTTTTTTTTGATTTAATCAGTAAAATTATGAGTAAATTACTCAATAAATTCTCAGAAAATTCTATATAAATTCTTGGTAAATTCAAAGTAATTTCTTAGTAAATTATTCAGCAAATTACTCCATAAATTCGTAGTAAATTCTCAATAAATTGCTCGTTAAGTTTTCAATAAATTCCCTATAAATTACTTTGTAAATTATCTGTAAATTTTCAGTAAATTATTTAATAAATTACTCAGAAAATTTTCAATAAATTCTAAGAAAATTTTGTATAAATTCTTGGTAAATTACTCATAAATTTATCAAAAAAAAATTCGTGAATTACTTTGTTAATTCTCAGTAAATTATTCGAACATTAATTAGTGAATTCCCTGTAAATTCTCAGTAAATTACTTTATGAATTCTCAGTAAATTATTCAATAAATTCCAAGTGAATTACTTAGTAAATTCTCAGTAAATTAATCTATAAAGTCTAAGTAAGTTATCAACAAATTCTTAGTAACTTACTCCGTAAATTCTCAATAAATTACTTAGTAATTTCCAGATAAATTACTCAGTGAAGAACTTAACAATTTATCAGTAAATTTCTTAGCCAATTCGCAGTAAATAATCAATAAATTACTCAGTAAATTATCGGTAGATTCTTAGTAAATTACTCAATAAATTCTCAGTAAATTCTCATTAAATTACTCAGTAAAATTCTCAATAAATTACACGCAAAATTCTCAGAAAATTATGAGAAAATTCCGTGTAAATTCTTAGAAAATCATTAGAAATTTTTTTGTGAATTACTTAGTAAATTATGAGTAAATTACTCTGTAAATTCTCAGAAAATTTTGTATAAATTCTTGGTAAATTACTCAGTAAATTCACAGTAATGTTTTAAAAAATTACTCAGCAAATTACTCTGTAAATTCTCAATAAATTATTCGTTAAATTTTCAATAAATTCTCTATAAATTACTCAGTTAATTATCGGTGAATTACTCAATAAATTCAAAGTAAATTACTCTGAAAATATTCAATAAATTCACAGTAAATTCTCAATAAATTACTCAGCAGATTATCATTAAAGTTATAGTAAATTCGTGGTAAATAACTCGGTAAATTCTCAGTACATTGCTTCGCAAATGATTGGTAACTTCCTAGAAAATTACTCAACAAATTCTCAATAAACTCTTAGTAATTTACTGAGTAAATTCTAAATAAATTACTAAGTAAATTCATAGTAAATTATTTGGTGAATTACTGACTAAATTTATCTGTAACTTTCTAAGTAAATTCCCAGTAAATTCTCAATAAATTCTCTGTAAATTACTCGGTTAATTATCGATAAGTTCTCAAAAAATTCTGAGTCAGTTACTTAGTAAATTACTCAGTAAATTATTAGAAAATTACTCTGTAAATTCCAAGAAAATAACGCAATAAATTATATGTAAATTCTTAGTAAATTATTTAATAAATTCTAAATAAATTACTGAGTGACTTCTCAATAAATTACTCCTTAAATTCTCAGTAAATTAATGAGTGAATTATTCATTAATTATATCGGTAAATTACTCGATAAATTCTCTATAAATTGCTCAGTAAATTATTGGTAAATTCTCTGTTAATTACTCAGTAAATTACTTAGTAAATTCTCACTAAATTACTCAGAAAATTTCTCAGTAAATTACACGTAAAATTCTCTATAAATTTTTCAACAAATTCTTAGTAATTTATCAGAAAATTCTGAGTAAATTCACAAAAAATTACAAGAATTTTTTTTTGAATTTAATCAATAAAATTATGAGTAAATTACTCAATAAATTCTCAGAAAATTCTATATAAATTCTTGGTAAATTCAAAGTAATTTCTTCGTAAATTATTCAGCAAATTACTCCATAAATTCGTAGTAAATTCTCAATAAATTACTCGTTAAGTTTTCAATAAATTCCCTATAAATTACTTTGTAAATTATTTGTAAATTTTCAGTAAATTATTTAATAAATTACTTAGAAAATTTTCAATAAATTCTAAGAAAATTTTGTGTAAATTCTTGGTAAATTACTCATAAAATTATCAAAAAAAAATTCGTGAATTACTTTGTTAATTCTCAGTAAATTATTCGAACATTAATTAGTGAATTCCCTGTAAATTCTCAGTAAATTACTTTATGAATTCTCAATAAATTCCAAGTAAATTACTTAGTAAATTCTCAGTAAATTAATCCATAAAGTCTAAGTAAGTGATCAACAAATTCTTAGTAACTTACTCCGTAAATTCTCAATAAATTACTTAGTAATTTCCAGATAAATTACTCAGTGAAGAACTTAACAATTTATCAGTAAATTTCTTAGTCAATTCGCAGTAAATTATCAATAAATTACTCAGTAAATTATCGGTAAATTCTTAGTAAATTACTCTATAAATTCTCAGTAAATTCTCATTAAATTACTCAGTAAAATTCTCAATAAATTACACGCAAAATTCTCAGAAAATTATGAGAAAATTCCGTGTAAATTCTTAGAAAATCATTAGAAATTTTTTTGTGAATTACTTAGTAAATTATGAGTAAATTACTCTGTAAATTCTCAGAAAATTTTATATAAATTCTTGGTAAATTACTCAGTAAATTCACAGAAATGTTTTAAAAAATTACTCAGCAAATTACTCTGTAAATTCTCAATAAATTACTCAGTTAATTATCGGTGAATTACTCAATAAATTCAAAGTAAATTACTCTGAAAATATTCAATAAATTCACAGTAAATTCTCAATAAATTACTCAGCAGATTATCATTAAAGTTATAGTAAATTTGTGGTAAATAACTCGGTAAATTCTCAGTACATTGCTTCGCAAATGATTGGTAACTTCCTAGAAAATTACTCAACAAATTCTCAGTAAACTCTTAGTAATTTACTGAGTAAATTCTAAATAAATTACTAAGTAAATTCATAGTAAATTATTTGGTGAATTACTGACTAAATTTATCTGTAACTTACTAAGTAAATTCTCTGTAAATTACTCGGTTAATTATCGATAAGTTCTCAAAAAATTCTGAGTCAGTTACTTAGTAAATTACTCAGTAAATTATTAGAAAATTACTCTGTAAATTCCAAGAAAATAACGCAATAAATTATTTGTAAATTCTTAGTAAATTATTTAATAAATTCTAAATAAATTACTGAGTGACTTCTCAATAAATTACTCCTTAAATTCTCAGTAAATTAATGAGTGAATTATTCATTAATTTTATCGGTAAATTACTCGATAAATTCTCTATAAATTACTCAGTAAATTATTGGTAAATTCTCTGTTAATTACTCAGTAAATTATTTAGTAAATTCTCACTAAATTACTCAGGAAATTTCTCAGTAAATTACACGTAAAATTCTCTATAAATTGTTCAACAAATTCTTAGTAATTTATCAGAAAATTCGGAGTAAATTCACAAAAAATTACAAGATTTTTTTGTGTGAATTAATCAGTAAAATTATGAGTAAATTACTCAATAAATTCTCAGAAAATTCTATATAAATTCATGGTAAATTCAAAGTAATTTCTTGGTAAATTATTCAGCAAATTACTCCATAAATTCGTAGTAAATTTTCAATAAATTACTCGTTAAGTTTTCAATAAATTCCCTATAAATTACTTTCTAAATTATCTGTAAATTTTCAGTAAATTATTTAATAAATTGTAAATAAATTACTCAGAAAATTTTCAATAAATTCTTAGAAAATTCTGTATAAATTCTTGGTAAATTACTCATAAAATTATCAAAAAACAATTCGTGAATTACTTTGTTAATTCTCAGTAAATTATTCGAACATTAATTAGTGAATTCCCTGTAAATTCTCAGTAAATTACTTTATGAATTCTCAGTAAATTATTCAATAAATTCTAAGTAAATTACTTAGTAAATTCTCAGTAAATTAATCCATAAAGTCTAAGTAAGTTATCAATAAATTCTTAGTAACTTACTTAGTAAATTCTCAATAAATTACTTAGTAATTTCCAGATAAATTATCCGGTGAAGAACTTAACAATTTATCAGTAAATTTTCTTAGTTAATTCGCAGTAAATTCTCAATAAATTACTCTGTAACGCCCTCAAAATAATAACAGTAAACCCATCAAATAAGACATTCATTGACATATGAAATAACCACATTCTTCTATTTATTAGTGTTCCATTACAAAAAGTATTACATGTTAACAACAAAAGCAAATGCCCTATGGGCTTACAGCTTTCCAAGTTAACACTTGGTTACAACAAAAGAGTACTAACTCATACATATTAAGCCCTTGGCTTGAATTTACATGTAATACATCAAAAAGTAAAACGACAAAAGTATGTCCGCCTCTAGCCTCCCAAGCTATGTCCTTGGAGGTGACATGCTACCTGTACCTGAAAATGATATTCCCATACAGGGTGAGCCACAGCCCAGTAGAAATATACTAAACCAACCATGAACAATGACTAAAAGATTAGCAATTGATAGATGGCCAACACTGATACATTCACATAAATCACATATTTATGTCATACGACTTACGAGTCCAAGTTACCTTTCATTTTCCCTTTTTCAACAGATAAGCATGTTAGCTCTATCATTATTTCAACAGATATGTATAACAACTATATCCCATATTCACAGATAAGCATATAAGCCATATCCACATTCTCAACAGATATGTATAACAACAATATCCCACATTCACAGATAAGCATATAAGCTGTATCCACACTTCACCAAGATAAGCATATAAGCTCTATCTTCACTTCTCTAGACAAGCATATGAGCTGTATCTACGGAGTTCATCCCCTATCTTCTCCCAACACTATCCGGTTTAGAGGTACATCCCCTATCTTCCCCTAAACCGCGGAGTACATCCCCCATCTTCTCCTCTACACATAACGTATACAAACACATTGGTTCTATATACAATCACTCAATACATACAGTTAATGTATTCTATCAACTGTCACATCCCATGACACATTCCATTGATTAGTTTCCGTTTGCCTAATCATCATGCATTGTCTACAACAATCACGACTATCCTCCACCGATAGCCCAAAGCAGTTATTTCTAAACAGAAAATAAATGTACAAATGGATATTCAATCAACATTTCAATTCGGTGAGTGATAAATAATTCAACTACACCCTTTTTCCCCATACATTCCCAAACTCAACATTTCCATTTCATAACTTCATTTCTCACGATTAATTAACCCAATTAATCAAACAATGTAATTAGGTCTTTTACCATAATTAACATTTCAACCCTTAAGGTCCCATTTTCAACAATGATTCAACATTTATACCATTTCTCTATACCAAACACGCATTTAGGTTTATTACGAATAAAACCTCAACTTTTGTAAAATTACACAACAGCCCCAAACTATCACAAAATTACCAAACCAACCCCAACATCTCAAAATACTAAAATTTAAAGACAAAATCCATAGAGAGGAGTAGGATATCCCTACCTCAAATCCGGAGCCCCAAAGAAGAAGATGACAAAACCCAACGTGCTCCAAAACCCGAAATTTTCAGATTAAAAAGTAGCCATCGACGATCAACAACTTTTTTGTAAAGGCCAAAGGTGAGCAAATCACTCCTACTAGATCAAAACCTAGAGAGAAGGTAGAGTTCTAGAGTGAGAGGCTCAACAATGGTGCTTTTGGAAAAGTAGGAGAGAGAAGAGAAAGTGAAAAAGTGATTTGAAAAGTCACAACTCGGAACTTAAACCCAGTCGCCCCGCTCGAGCATCAAACACTCCGCTCGAGCGTCACTCACAGAACCCCGCTCGAGCGGCCCAACTCCCGCTCGAGCGCCGGATGCACTCTCCCAGCACTTTTACAGAGCCAGGTCTCCGCTCGAGCTTTCAACCCCTCGCTCGAGCAGTACTCACACAACCCCGCTCGAGCGGCTAATCCCACGCTCGAGCATACAACACTGCATAGGAAAAAATACTGGATGGGTGTATTCCCCGCTCGAGCGCCCAAACCCCCGCTCGAGCGTACAGGCCAAAATCTGGGCAACTAGCTTTGGTTTCTAAACTCAACCAACCTGTAACAAACCTGCCCAACACATCCTATAACTCAAATACGAAGTAAAGAGGATGTAAACAAGATAATAAACAACTACCAACATCTACGGACACATGTCCGGATCACTGTACAACAAGGGTAAACCCGGGATCGCTATAACCTCCCCCCCTTCAAGAATTTCGCCCCCGAAATTAAGCACAAGTTTTCAAAAACAAGTTTTCCTCCATTTCAAACAATGTTACATTTTAACATTCAACAATTCGACCCATTACCGGTCATCCCATCCCTTTAACAAGAGACATTTCACAATATGTAAACAACATATGTACTTTCAACATGCATCAACATTACGCATTATCTTTCTAATTTCAACAATATATTCAACACATATAGTGTTACATTCAACTTCCATATGAGGTAAGTTCCAAACATACTTCCAATAAACCAAAACATTTTCAATGTTTCACAACTTAAGACATATATAAAAGCTCTTAAGTTCAACAATATTTCAAGATTTAAATATAAGATCACATATCAACAAACAAGTCCGGATATTTTTCGCGGACCTCCAACTCACGTTCCCAAGTGGCTTCCTCCACTCCGTGATGTTTCCACAAGATTTTCACCAAAGGAATGGTCTTGCCACGCAGGACCTGATCCCGCCTATCCAAGACCCGAACCGGTATCTCCTCATACGAGGCATCCTCATCTACCTCTAAATCGGTCCAATCCAATAAATGTGATGGATCTGGCTCATACTTCCGAAGCATACTCACATGAAACACGTCATGCACTCCGGACAACTGCAGCGGTAAGGCTAACCGATAAGCAACCTCGCCAATCCTCTCGACAATCTCAAAAGGACCAATAAACCGAGGGGATAACTTCCCACTCTTCCCAAACCTCATCAAACCTCGCCTAGGTGATATCTTCAGAAAGACATGATCACCTACCTCAAACGCCAAAGGTCTCCTCCTACGGTCAGCATAAGATTTCTGACGACTCTGGGCTGTAACAAGCCTCCTACGGATAAGCTCAACTTTCTCCGTCGTCTCCCTAACCAACTCCGGACCCAACAAAGGTACATCACCCACCTCGGCCCAACAAACTGGAGACCTACACGGTCGGCCATACAAGGCCTCAAACGGTGCCATACAGATACTAGACTGAAAACTGTTGTTGTAGGCAAACTCTACCAATGGCAAGTGCCTCTCCCACGTCCCACTGAAGTCCAGGACACAACCCCGAAGCATATCCTCGAGGATCTGAATAGTACGCTCGGACTGCCCGTCAGTCTGAGGATGATAAGCCGTACTAAAGGTCAACTTAGTGCCCAAGGCACTCTGCAAACTCTGCCACAACCTGGCGGTAAAACGAGGATCTCTATCTGAGACGATCGTCACTGGGACCCCGTGCAATCTCACTATGTCCCGAATATACAAGTCGGCAAGATAATCTACCGAATCTCTCATGCGCATAGGAATAAAGTGCGCCGACTTAGTCAACCGGTCTACGACCACCCAAATAGCATCACTACCCCGCTGAGTCCTCGGAAGACCTACAACGAAGTCCATAGTGACATGCTCCCACTTCCACTCGGCAATAGGCAAGGGTTGTAACAAACCCGCTGGCCTCTGATGCTGCGGCCTTCACTTGCTGGCAAGTAAGGCACTTCGATACGAAGACAACCACATCTCTCTTCATACCCCGCCACCAAAACTGGCGACCTAAATCCTGATACATCTTAGTACCTCCTGGATGCACCGCAAGGCGCGAATGATGAAACTCTCGGAGTACTTCCTCTCGGCAAGACTCCGGTACAAACAAACGATCTCGGTATCTCACACTCAGGTCGGGATACACCGTCAAACCCTTCTCAACTTTCCCACTGGAGATCTTCTCTCGGAGGGATTCTACCTCAAGGTCACCTCTCTATGCCTCTAACACTCTAGTCACAAGTGTAGGCTGCGCAACAACAGAAAACAAGGCCGCAGCCTCAACAGATTCGCCCAGTAGCAAATCAAACTCCCCAAGTGCACCCAACATCTCCCATTCCCGGATGGCTATACAAGCTACATCACTAATGGATTTCCTACTAAGGGCATCGGCCACAACATTGGCCTTTCCCGGATGATAATGCAACTCAAAATCATAATCCTCGATGAACTCCATCCACCTCCTCTGCCTCAAATTCAAGCCTCTCTGTGTAAACAGATACTTCAAACTCTTGTGGTCCGAGAACACCTCGAACTTCTCACCATAAAGGTAGTGCCTCCAAATTTTCAAGGCAAAGATCACAGCTACTAACTCTAGGTCGTGTGTGGGGTAATTCTTCTCGTGTATTTTCAACTGACGTGAGCCATAAGCTACCACTTTCCCTTCTTGCATCAACACACAACCCAAACCCTCTCGTGAGGCATCACAATAAACCGCATAACCCAACCCTCTCTCCGGAATAATCAACACCGGAGCGGTGGTCAATCTAACTTTTAGCTCCTGGAACGACTTTTCACAAGTCTCACTCCACACAAACTTGACTCCCTTCCGAGTCAGTCTAGTCAACGGTGACGCTAACCTGGAGAAATCTTTTACAAACCGACGGTAATACCCACAGCCAATCCCAGAAAACTGCGGATCTCAAACACACTCTTAGGCTGTGCCCAATCTTGCACTGCCTCTACCTTGGATGTATCAACAGACACCCCTTCCCCGGAAACCACATGGCCTAAGAATTTGACTTCCCTCAGCCAAAACTCACACTTCCCAAACTTGGCATACAGCCTATGGGCTCTAAGTAACTCAAGCACCACTCTCAAGTGTGCCTCGTGCTCCTCCTCAGAAGGCGAATAGATAAGAATGTCGTCCACGAAGACAACTACAAATCGGTCTAAGAACTCCCGGAAAATCCGGTGCATCAAGTCCATAAAGACTGCCGGTGCATTGGTAAGCCCGAATGGCATCACCAGAAACTCGTAATGGCCATACCGCGTACGGAATGCCGTCTTAGGAACATCCTCCTCCCTGACCCTCAACTGGTGGTAACCCGATCTCAAGTCTATCTTAGAGAAACAACGAGAACCCTTCAACTGGTCAAACAAATCATCTATACAGGGCATAGGGTACTTATTCTTGACCGTAGCCCGATTCAACTTCCGGTAGTCTATACACAATCTCAAGGCACCATCTTTCTTTTTAACAAAGAGGGCCGGCGCTCCCCACGGTGAAACACTAGGGCGAACAAAGCCCTTATCTAACAATTCCTGGAGCTGAACTTTCAACTCAACCAACTCTGCTGGAGCAAAACGGTAAGGTGCCATAGAAATCGGCGCCGTGCCGGGCACTAAATCAATAGAGAACTCTATCTCTCGGTGAGGTGGCAAACTAACAAGATCTTCGGGAAAGACATCCGAATACTCACAAACCACCCTCGGGAATACAATCTGGGTCTCATCACACTCACTACTCTCAAAGCTAGCAAGTAAACCACTAAGCTCACTTCGCCCTCGCGAATCATACCCCGGTGGCAAAACACTACCAACCCGGTCTCCCAAGAAATGGAACCACTCCCTGCTCAAGGTACATAACGTGACCCTCTGGCGGTAGCAATCAATAACAGCCCGGTATGACGATAGCCAGTCCATACCCAAAATAACATCAAAACCCTTCATGGGCATGACAACAAACGGAAAAGGAAGCCTATAGTCGGCGACCTCTATATCACAACCTCTAACACCCTGTTTCAGGATCAACTCACCACCCAAAGGCGATACCACACAAATAGGAGATGCTAACTGTGCTAACTCCAATTCCAAAACAGATGCAAATGCAGCAGATACAAAAGAATGGGATGCACCCGTGTCTATCAACACATTAGCAACCGAGTTGCAAAACAGAAAAGTACCTCTCACTACTAATGGAGCTGGTACTAAATCCTGCGCGGTAACAGCATACACGCGCCTCGTAGGCCCCTGGTCTACCTGCTCACCTCTAGGAGCAAAAGACTGTTGCACAGACTGGGATGACGAAGCTCCCGGATTGGCCTTCGAGGCCTACACAGACTGAGCTGGTTGAAAACCCTGCGTCTGCCTAGAACCAGACGCTCCCGAAGTGGCACTCAACTGCGGGCAAAACCTCTTCAGGTGCCCAGGCTGTCCACACTGATAACAAGACAAGGGCTGCCCCCTGCCCAAACTCTGACTCTGCGGTCTAGCTGAAGAAGAAGCAGCTCTCTGACCCCCACCCTTCTGCGGGCAAACTGAAACCTTGTGACCTAGCTGGCCACACTTGTAACAAGCAAACTCCCCCTGATTGCCTCTCCCCGAGCCTGCACTCGGCACTGGAAAGGTCGATCTAGAAACTCCACCCTGAGACTGCTGAGGGTTATAACCCCTCTGCTTCCTACCATCACCCTGGCCATCTTGGCTCCTCTTGGAGCCCTTCTATTCTTCCTCCTCTTCCTGCATCATAATTTCCATATGAGCAGCAGCATCTACTAGGTGTCTATACTCTCGGATATAAGACCCACCAACTCTCAACTTGAGGCCCCGCCTCAACTTCCGCTCAAACTCATAGCAACGGCGTTCCTCGGACGCCACCAGTTCAGGTGCAAACCTGGATAGACTGGTAAAAGTAGCCTCAAACTCGGCCACTGACAAGCCCTGCTGTTTAAGCCGGCTAAACTGGTCCCTCAGCTTCTCCCTAGCTGCTGCAGACAAAAACCTCTCCTGAAAAGCATTCACAAACGCCTCCCAAGTACCACCAACACGAGCCTTCTCGTACTTCCACCATTGACCCGCATCTCCCTTCAGTTGGAAGGATGCCAAGGTCACTTTCAGTGCTCCGTCCTCGATGCCAAGCATCTCGAACGTCTTACTCATTTGCTCTAGCCACTCATCAGCCTTCAGTGGCTCCTTCGGATCCCCGATAAACTCATCCGGATTTGACCGGAAAAACTCCCTCTTCAAGAAAGAAGGCCCTGCCTCAGCTGCCTGATTCCCAGCTCTAAGAATACCCAAAGCTCCTGCTATCTCTCTGGCCAAGGCACCCATGGCCTGCTGACCCACTGGCTCGGCCACGTTGGCCTGACCAACTCCCTCTTGCACTGCCGGAATCTCACCCGGTAACGGTACTTCCTGCCTCGCAGGTCTACCACGCCTAGCACCTCTTCCTCGTCCTGACATCCTAATAAAGATAACACAGAACGTTAGCACATTCACAAATGTGCTGAAACTAAACACTCACGTCCTAATGCATGGACAACTGTAATTCACTCCACGTAAGCACATAAACACATAAGCACTTACGAATTTCATTTCCGGATAAGGATAGTCCCGAGGCGTTACTAGAGTTCCGGTTAGAAACAGCATTGATCAAGTGCTTTTCCAACAAGACTCCCAGAAACCCAAGGATCCAATCAACATCCTAGAAATTAAATCCCATACCCACATAGTCACATAAGCATGTTATCAATTAAACACGAAGCATATGATACTACATCTAAGTCTCTGTCAAGCGAGACAAACCCATTGTGATACTAATCACTTCCCACATACCCAAAGTATTCGAACTCGGTACGCTCTGATACCAAGTTGTAACGCCCTCAAAATAATAACAGTAAACCCATCAAATAAGACATTCATTGACATATGAAATAACCACATTCTTCTATTTATCAGTGTTCCATTACAAAAAGTATTACATGTTAACAACAAAAGCAAATGCCCTGTGGGCTTACAGCTTTCCAAGTTAACACTTGGTTACAACAAAAGAATACTAACTCATACATATTAAGCCCTTTGCTTGAATTTACATGTAATACATCAAAAAGTAAAACGACAAAAGTATGTCCGCCTCTAGCCTCCCAAGCTATGTCCTTGGAGGTGGCATGCTACCTGTACCTGAAAATGATATTCCCATACAGGGTGAGCCACAGCCCAGTAGAAATATACTAAACCAACCATGAACAATGACTAAAAGATTAGCAATTGATAGATGGCCAACACTGATACATTCACATAAATCACATATTTATGTCATACGACTTACGAGTCCAAGTTACCTTTCATTTTCCCTTTTTCAACAGATAAGCATGTTAGTGTAGACACCCCATTTTTGACCGACCTTGAGACTCAGACGTCACCAGTTGAGCCCTTGGTGATATTGCATAATGTGCTCGTTCAGAAGTTTCAGAGTTGCGGCCGTGAGCCCTACCTCCGAACTCCCGAACCCTTTTCTGTGCCTTGTCTCGGTTTGCGAACCAGACTCGGTTTTCTCTGTTTCTTTTCCTGAGGGGAGGGAGAGGTCCCGTAGACCATCTCTCAATGTCCGTGGGCTACATTTGGTGGCCGTAGGCCATTTTTCCCATTTCGGAGTCCGGTTCCTGGTTTTCGGAGCCGTCAGGCCGTGTGCCTCGGTTCGGGACCGCTTAACCATCTCCTATTGCTCTGATTTTTGGCATACATCTTATTTGCTCCCTTTTGAGGGACACTGGGGTCTGAGAAACCCACTTCGTGGCCGATTGCCATTTTCGGTGCTTAACAGCCCATTTTCGGGACCCCGAACTGCGTGTTTTGGCCCCGGAACGTTCGTTTTGCAACGGTTTTCGTTCATTTTTGGCAGGTACCTCTGTTTTATCACGAGGAAGGTCACTGAAGGGTGGAAGGCCAGCAATTGTTGCAGCAGCCAGTTATCTCTCCTCCGGAGCCTCCCGGCGCCCGTTTTCCGCACTTCCGGGCTAATGTTGAACACCCTAGGGGTAATGTTGCCAACTTTCAACCACATATCTGTGATCTACACATCTGGGAGGCCCCTAAAAGTTGGTGGCCGACCATTAAGGTTATCTGACCCTTTTGACCCCTTTCTTCCGGGCTAATGTTGAACCCCTTAGACCTTTTTTCTCGAACTTTGAACCATATATCTGTGATCTACACATCTGGGAGGCCCCTAAAAGTTCATGGCCGGCCAGTAATTCAAATTGACCCTTTTGACCCCCTCTTTCAGAGCCAATGTTGAACCCCTTGGACTCACTTTCTTAGAATTTTAACCACATGGTTGTGTTGTACACACATAGGGGTACCTCCCCAATATCTGGCCGGCCAGAAAATCTCATTGACCCTTTTGACCCCTAGCCGGCCGGCTAGGGGGTGTGGCCGGCCGGCCACCTCCAGCAAAAGTAATGGGCCGGCCTGCTTCCTTGCACTGTGCACTTTACAGCTGTGGGGCAATATCCCCCAGATATTTTCTGTATCCGGGGTATATTTTGTGGGGGAGTTTTACTCTCCTTTTCCCCCACCTTTACACCCCTTCTTTGGCCTAGTTAGCAAGCAAGCCTTGTAGTGTTAGAGGGTTAGAAAAACTCTCCTTCAAGCTTCCATAGCCAACTCCATCTTCTTCCTTCTCAATTCTTCAAAAAACCCTAAATCTCTAACCATCATTCCTTCTACACCACCAAGCTCTACCATCACTACCTCATTTCCAGCAGCAAGGAAGGTTTCTAGAAGGCTAAAGAAGCTGCAAATCCATCCAAGAAGCAACAAAAGTTTGAGTCTTCAAGGGTAAGTAATACTTTTACTCTTTTGCCCTTTTCTTTGATCCATTTATAAGCCTCATTTTATTTTTGCTTCAAGCTCCGGCCCTAACTGAAAAGGGCCCTTTTTTGAGCTCATCTTCACTTTTCATTAAGGGCTCAACCCTGTTTGAGCCCTCCATAATACACTTGCTTCAATACCCCTCGAAAATACCGTTTTCTTGCATGCTATTTTTGGCCCATGAGCAATCTGTTTTCGAGCATGTTATAATCTGTGAATAGGCTTATTTTGAGCCTCTCTTCAACATTGAAGAAGGGCTCAACTCCATTTGGGACTTCCATGTTATACCTACCCTTTATCTCTTTTCTATTCCCCATTCTTGCATGCAATGGCAGCCTACCATGCTTAGGTTTTTGGCCATTTTACAGTTCTGAAAAAGTCCTTATTTTGGTCCATTATTCATGTTTTGTTTAGGATCTTTCTTGTTTTGGGACTTCCATAAGCCACTTCATGTTATATCTCACTTTCGGTTCGTTTTCTTGCATGTTTTGTTAGCCTACCATGCTTTTGTTTTTGGCCATTTTACAGGCCTATAGATAGTCTTATTTTGGCCTATACTTCATATTTTATCAAGGGTCTTTGGCTGTTTGGTGATTATTTTGCATACCTCATGTTATAGCCACTTTTGAGCCTTGCTTTGCATCACATTTTTAGCATATTTGAATACTGATTTTGAGGCTTCCATATACTGTAAATGTTCATATTTTTGGTCCATCTTCAGTGTTGTAGAAGGAAATTTTTCAGTTTGGGTTTTGTTTATATCACTTGCTTCATTACCCCTCGAAAATACCGTATTCTTGCATGCCATTTTTGCCATATCTATGCTTGCTGTTTGGTCATGTTTATAACTGTGAAAGTGCTAATTTTGGGACTGTCTAGCTTCTGTCTTTGCATTGCATGTCCATGTTGTGCATGTTTAGCATAGCTATAGGCCATTTCGGGTGCCTAAATTCGCATTTCGGGACATTTCCTTGCATTTCATGTCATTTCGCTTCATTTCGGGACTGTTTTCCCCCATATTTTGTTGCTGAAATTCCATTAGCATGCTTGCCTATCATTTTTGCCATGTTTCATCATATTTTGTCATTGCCTCGGTTTGCGTGCCCGTGTGCACGCATTTCGAGGCACTCCATTTTCATCAACCGGCATCCTATGTGAGTGTGGCTGAGGCTCACTCATGTTGGTATAAGCCCATTTGTCATTTCCATATCATTTCATCATATTCTGCCATTGCCTCGGTTTGCGTGCCCGTGTGCACGCATTTCGAGGCACCTTTTTTTTTATCCGCCGGCATCCTATGTGAGTGTGGCTGAGGCTCACTCATGTCGGTATAAGCCCATTTGTCATTTCCATGTCATTTCATCATATTTTGCCATTGCCTCGGTTTGCGTGCCCGTGTGCACGCATTTCGAGGCACCTTCTTTTTATCCGCCGGCATCCTATGTGAGTGTGGCTGAGGCTCACTCATGTTGGTATAAGCCCATTTGTCATTTCCATGCCATTTCATCGCATTTTGTCATCGCCTCGGTTTGCGTGCCCGTGTGCACGTACTTCGAGACATCTCATTTTCATTGCATTCGCCATTGCCTCGGTTTGCGTGCCCGTGTGCACGTACTTCGAGGCATCTCATTTTCATTGCATCTGTCATCGCCTCGGTTTGCGTGCCCGTGTGCACGTACTTCGAGGCATCTCATTTTCATAGCATTCTATATGTTAGGATTGTATCTTAGTTGCATTTCATGCATGTCATGCATGTTGCATCGTGCTCGGAATAGGAGTTAGCCCGGGCACGGGAAACGAGGTACATTTCGTACTCTGAGTGACGGAATGTGTCTCAATTCCCCAGTCACCGACACTCCGAATTATCCATGATGGAGTTAGGTTTTAGCTGTAGTTTCATGTGCATTCATCCTATATTGAGTTGTGCATTTCGATTCCTCGGCCATCATGTCTCGGTATGCGTGATTGGTGGCACGAGGATCGAGACATGCATATATCTGTGCAAATACATTGCTATGCCCCTTTTCTGCTCTCTGTTGCAGCAAAATGAGGAATCAACAACTTTTCGAAACTTGGCACGCATTCCAAGAATAACAGGTGTAAACAGAGGCTAATTGGGGCATTCCGGTGGATTTCCGCGCAAGACAACCCGGACATGCATCATCCATCAGAAGCAAGGCAGTCCCTGGCTTGCACGCCAGCTTTATTTGCTTTCTTAGTTAATTTGTTAATTAATTAGGATTTTGTAATATTTGGACTGTAATATTCTTTTATTCGGGACTGTAATATTTGGACTATATATTTATTCGGACCCTCCGAGTGAGGGCACAACTGTAATAAGTGTGCGTGAGTGTGTGTTGTATGTCTTCCAACCCCACGTCTTTCTCCCTTTTATTTATCCGCTTATGATTGTTAGATTAGGGCATGTTTAAATTAGCATACAGTATGACAGCATGTTTGCATCATTCATCTGTTTTGCATGCACCGGGCTCGGCGCATCATACTAACTGCATTGTACTTTCAATTCCAAATTGAATACGTGATAGTTGTAGCATTTCATATGCCATCTTAGAATAGCCGAGCCTGCTATAGTTGCATTTTGCATGTGTTGCATTAGACATTTCTATATACTTAGGATTCATGCATGATTTCTAATAAGTGTCTATTTTGGCTTGGAGTACTCGGTGAGTTTTATGCTTTAGCATCCTTGCATGCGTGTGAGTGCCTGCCATGAATAGCATTCTTACCATGAGGCTATGTGCTTATATGATATAACTGCCTGAATGCCTGTGGGTGAAGGTTGGGTTACTTAAATTGGAATAAATCATCAAATGTTTCAAGCCTATCTGCGGGTAGCAAACCATTTTCAAAAAAAAAAAAGCAAACATGAAATGTTTCGTTCCAATTCAGGCGACCCGGTCTATATTTGTATGCTGTGCGCGCATCACATAGTAACCTAGGCTAATAAACCGGAATAAGAACTCACAATGTTTTCAAAAATTGATATCATGGTTAGTAGAGGCCGGTCTACGACCGGGCGAGCGGGGGTGCTCACGAAGTGACCTTCCCCAATCGTACCCAAGTTCCCGAGCCGAGGCAACTTTGGTGATGACGGACACGTGGCCTTTTGGCACCGAGTCAGGGTTTCCTAAATTTCCCAAAATAAAATATTTAGGTGGCGACTCTGTATCTGGCAAAGCAGTCCATGTTTGGCACTTCTTTCAAAAATCTGTTTTTCTCAAAAATGATTTGCCGGATTTGGACTCTTTGGTTCAGACTTAGAACCGTGACTACGAAAGTCGAGTCCGAGCTGTAGCGAGGTCCCCCGAGGGCTTGTTACAGTTAGCTCTATCATTATTTCAACAGATATGTATAACAACTATATCCCATATTCACAGATAAGCATATAAGCCATATCCACATTCTCAACAGATATGTATAACAACAATATCCCACATTCACAGATAAGCATATAAGCTGTATCCACACTTCACCAAGATAAGCATATAAGCTCTATCTTCACTTCTCTAGACAAGCATATGAGCTGTATCTACGGAGTTCATCCCCTATCTTCTCCCAACACTATCCGGTTTAGAGGTACATCCCCTATCTTCCCCTAAACCGCGGAGTACATCCCCCATCTTCTCCTCTACACATAACGTATACAAACACATTGGTTCTATATACAATCACTCAATACATACAGTTAATGTATTCTATCAACTGTCACATCCCATGACACATTCCATTGATTAGTTTCTGTTTGCCTAATCATCATGCATTGTCTACAACAATCACGACTATCCTCCACCGATAGCCCAAAGCAGTTATTTCTAAACAGAAAATAAATGCACAAATGGATATTCAATCAACATTTCAATTCGGTGAGTGATAAATAATTCAACTACACCCTTTTTCCCCATACATTCCCAAACTCAACATTTCCATTTCATAACTTCATTTCTCACGATTAATTAACCCAATTAATCAAACAATGTAATTAGGTCTTTTACCATAATTAACATTTCAACCCTTAAGGTCCCATTTTCAACAATGATTCAACATTTATACCATTTCTCTATGCCAAACACGCATTTAGGTTTATTACAAATAAAACCCCAACTTTTGTAAAATTACACAAAAGCCCCAAACTATCACAAAATTACCAAACCAACCCCAACATCTCAAAATACTAAAATTTAAAGACAAAATCCATAGAGAGGAGTAGGATATCCCTACCTCAAATCCGGAGCTCCAAAGAAGAAGATGACAAAACCCAACGTGCTCCAAAACCCGAAATTTTCAGATTAAAAAGTAGCCCTCGACGATCAATAACTTTTTTGTAAAGGCCAAAGGTGAGCAAATCACTCCTACTAGATCAAAACCTAGAGAGAAGGTAGAGTTCTAGAGTGAGAGGCTCAACAATGGTGTTTTTGGAAAAGTAGGAGAGAGAAGAGAAAGTGAAAAAGTGATTTGAAAAGTCACAACTCGGAACTTAAACCCAGTCGCCCCGCTCGAGCGTCACTCACAGAACCCCGCTCGAGCGGCCCAACTCCCGCTCGAGCGCCGGATGCACTCTCCCAGCACTTTTACAGAGCCAGGTCTCCGCTCGAGCTTCCAACTCCCCGCTCGAGCGGTACTCACACAACCCCGCTCGAGCGGCTAATCCCACGCTTGAGCGTACAACACTGCACAGGAAAAAATACTGGATGGGTGTATTCCCCGCTCGAGCGCCCAAACCCCCGCTCGAGCGTACAGGCCAAAATCTGGGCAACTAGCTTTGGTTTCTAAACTCAACCAACCTGTAACAAACCTGCCCAACACATCCTATAACTCAAATACGAAGTAAAGAGGATGTAAACAAGATAATAAACAACTACCAACATCTACGGACACATGTCCAGTAAATTATCGGTAGATTCTTAGTAAATTACTCAATAAATTCTCAGTAAATTCTCATTAAATTACTCAGTAAAATTCTCAATAAATTACACGCAAAATTCTTAGAAAATTATGAGAAAATTCCGTGTAAATTCTTAGAAAATCATTAGAAATTTTTTTGTGAATTACTCAGTAAATTATGAGTAAATTACTCTTTAAATTCTCAGAAAATTTTGTATAAATTCTTGGTAAATTACTCAGTAGATTCACAGAAATGTTTTAAAAAATTACTCAGCAAATTACTCTGTAAATTCTCAATAAATTATTCGTTAAATTTTCAATAAATTCTCTCTAAATTACTCAGTTAATTATCGGTGAATTACTCAATAAATTCAAAGTAAATTACTCTGAAAATTTTCAATAAATTCACAGAAAATTCTCAATAAATTACTCAGCAGATTATCATTAAAGTTATAGTAAATTCGTTGTAAATAACTTGGTAAATTCTCAGTAAATTGCTTCGTAAATGATTGGTAACTTCCTAGAAAATTACTCAACAAATTCTCAGTAAACTCTTAGTAATTTACTGAGTAAATTCTAAATAAATTACTAAGTAAATTCATAGTAAATTATTTGGTGAATTATTCACTAAATTTATCTGTAACTTACTAAGTAAATTCCCAGTAAATTCTCTGTAAATTACTCAGTTAATTATGGATAAGTTCTCAAAAAATTCCGAGTCAGTTACTTAGTAAATTACTCAGTAAATTATTAGAAAAATACTCTGTAAATTCCAAGAAAATAACGCAATAAATTATCTGTAAATTCTTAGTAAATTATTTAATAAATTCTAAATAAATTACTGAATAAATTCTCAATAAATTACTCCTTAAATTCTCGGTAAATTAATGAGTGAATTATTCAGTAATTTTATCAGCAAATTACTCAATAAATTCTCAGTAAATTACTCAGTAAATTCTCACTAAATTACTCAGGAAATTTCTCAGTAAATTACACGTCAAATTAACTATAAATTATTCAACAAATTTTTATTAATTTATCAGAAAATTCTGAGTAAATTCACAAAAAATTACAAGAATTTTTTTTGTGAATTAATCGGTAAAATTATTAGTAAATTACTCAATAAATTCTCAGAAAATTCAATATAAATTTTTGGTAAATTCAAAGTAATTTCTTAGTAAATTATTCAGCAAATTACTCCATAAATTCGTAGTAAATTCTCAATAAATTACTCGTTAAGTTTTCAATAAATTCCCTATAAATTACTTTGTAAATTATCTGTAAATTTTCAGTATATTATTTAATAAATTGTAAATAAAGTACTCAGAAAATTTTCAATAAATTCTTAGAAAATTCTGTATAAATTCTTGGTAAATTACTCATAAAATGATCAAAAAAAATTCGTGAATTACTTTGTTAATTCTCAGTAAATTATTCGAACATTAATTAGTGAATTCCCTGTAAATTCTCAGTAAATTACTTTATGAATTCTCAGTAAATTATTCAATAAATTCTAAGTAAATTACTTAGTAAATTCTCAGTAAATTAATCCATAAAGTCTAAGTAAGTTATCAATAAATTCTTAGTAACTTACTCAGAAAATTCTCAATAAATTACTTAGTAATTTCCAGATAAATTACCCAGTAAAGAACTTAACAATTTATCAGTAAATTTCTTAGTCAATTCGCAGTAAATTCTCAATAAATTACTCAGTAAATTATCGGTAGATTCTTAGTAAATTACTCAATAAATTCTCAGTAAATTCTCATTAAATTACTCAGTAAAATTCTCAATAAATTACACGCAAAATTCTCAGAAAATTATGAGAAAATTCCGTATAAATTCTTAGAAAATCATTAGAAGTTTTTTTGTGAATTACTCAGTAAATTATGAGTAAATTACTCTTTAAATTCTCAGAAAATTTTGTATAAATTCTTGGTAAATTACTCAGTAAATTCACAGAAATTGTTAAAAAAATTACTCAGCTAAATTCTCAATAAATTATTCATTAAATTTTCAATAAATTCTCTATAAATTACTCAGTTAATTATCGGTGAATTACTCAATAAATTCAAAGTAAATTACTCTGAAATTTTCAATAAATTCAAAGTAAATTCTTAATAAATTACTAAGCAGATTATCATTAAAGTTATTGTAAATTCGTGGTAAATAACTCGGTAAATTCTCAGTAAATTGCTTCGTAAATGACTGGTAACATCCTAGAAAATTACTCAACAAATTCTCAGTAAACTCTTAGTAATTTACTGAGTAAATTCTAAATAAATTACTAAGTAAATTCATAGTAAATTATTTGGTGAATTACTCACTAAATTTATTTGTAACTTACTAGGTAAATTCCCAGTAAATTCTCAATAAATTCTCTGTAAATTACTCAGTTAATTATGGATAAGTTCTCAAAAAATTCTCTGTAAATTACTCGGTTAATTATCGATAAGTTCTCAAAAAATTATGAGTCAGTTACTTAGTAAATTACTCAGGAAATTATTAGAAAATTACTCTGTAAATTCCAAGAAAATAACGCAATAAATTATCTATAAATTCTTAGTAAATTATTTAATAAATTCTAAATAAATTACTGAATAAATTCTCAATAAATTACTCCTTAAATTCTCAATAAATTAATGAGTTAATTATTCAGTAATTTTATCGGTAAATTACTCGGTAAATTCTCTGTAAATTACTCAGTAAATTATTGGTAAATTCTCTGTTAATTTCTCAGTAAATTACTTAGTAAATTCTCACTAAATTACTAAGCAAATTTCTCAGTAAATTACACGTAAAATTCTCTATAAATTATTCAACAAATTCTGAGTAAATTCACAAAAAATTAGAAGAATTTTTTTTGTGAATTAATCAGTAAAATTATGAGTAAATTACTCAATAAATTCTCAGAAAATTCTATACAAATTCATGGTAAATTCAAAGTAATTTCTTAGTAAATTATTCAACAAATTACTCCATAAATTTGTTGTAAATTCTCAATAAATTACTCGTTAAGTTTTCAACAAATTCCCTATAAATTACTTTGTAAATTATCTGTAAATTTTCAGTAAATTATTTAATAAATTGTAAATAAATTACTCAGAAAATTTTCAATAAATTTTTAGAAAATTCTATATAAATTCTTGGTAAATTACTCATAAAATTATCAAAAAAAAATTTGTGAATTACTTTGTTAATTCTCAGTAAATTATTCGAACATTAATTAGTGAATTCCCTATAAATTCTCAGTAAATTACTTTATGAATTCTCAGTAAATTATTCAATAAATACTAAGTAAATTACTTAGTAAATTCTCAGAAAATTAATCCATAAAGTCTAAGTAAGTTATCAAAAAATTCTTAGTAACTTACTCAGTAAAATTCTCAATAAATTACACGCAAAATTCTCAGAAACTTATGAGAAAATTCCGTGTAAATTCTTAGAAAATCATTAGAAATTTTGTTGTGAATTACTCAGTAAATTATGAGTAAATTACTCGGTAAACTCTCAGAAAATTTTGTATAAATTCTTGGTAAATTACTCAGTAAATTCACAGAAATGTTTTAAAAAATTACTCAGCAAATTACTCTGTAAATTCTCAATAAATTATTCGTTAAATTTTCAATAAATTCTCTATAAATTACTCAGTTAATTATCGGTGAATTACTCAATAAATTCAAAGTAAATTACTCTGAAAATTTTCAATAAATTCACAGTAAATTCTCAATAAATTACTCAGCAGATTATCATTAAAGTTATAGTAAATTCGTGGTAAATAACTCGGTAAATTCTCAGTAAATTGCTTCGCAAATGATTGGTAACTTCCGAGAAAATTACTCAACAAATTCTCAGTAAACTCTTAGTAATTTACTGAGTAAATTCTAAATAAATTACTAAGTAAATTCATAGTAAATTATTTGGTGAATTACTCACTAAATTTCTCTGTAACTTACTAAGTAAATTCCCAGTAAATTCTCAATAAATTCTTTGTAAATTACTCGGTTAATTATCGATAAGTTCTCAGAAAATTCTGAGTTAATTACTTAGTAAATTACTCAGTAAATTATTAAAAAATTACTCTGTAAATTCTTAGTAAACTATTTAATAAATTCTAAATAAATTACTGAGTAAATTCTCAATAAATTACTCCTTTAAATTCTCAGTAAATTAATGAGTGAATTATTCAGTAATTTTATCGGTAAATTACTCGATAAATTCTCTGTAAATTACTCAGTAAATTATTGGTAAATTCTCTGTTAATTTCTCAGTAAATTACTTAGTAAATTCTCACTAAATTACTCAGCAAATTTCTCAGTAAATTACACGTAAAATTCTCTATAAATTATTCAACAAATTCTTATTAATTTATCAGAAAATTCTGAGTAAATTCACAAAAAATTACAAGAATTTTTTTTGTGAATTAATCAGTAAAATTATGAGTAAATTACTCAATAAATTCTCAGAAAATTCTATATAAATTCTTAGTAAATTCAAAGTAATTTCTTAGTAAATTATTCAGCAAATTACTCCATAAATTCGTAGTAAATTCTCAATAAATTACTCGTTAAGTTTTCAACAAATTCCCTATAAATTACTTTGTAAATTATCTGTAAATTTTCAGTAAATTATTTAATAAATTGTAAATAAATTACTCAGAAAATTTTCAATAAATTCTTAGAAAATTCTGTATAAATTCTTGGTAAATTACTCATAAAATTATCAAAAAAAAATTCGTGAATTACTTTGTTAATTCTCAGTAAATTATTCGAACATTAATTAGTGAATTCCCTGTAAATTCTCAGTAAATTACTTTATGAATTCTCAGTAAATTATTCAATAAATTCTAAGTAAATTACTTAGTAAATTCTCTGTAAATTAATCCATAAAGTCTAAGTAAGTTATCAATAAATTCTTAGTAACTTACTCAGTAAATTCTCAATAAATTACTTAGTAATTTCCAGATAAATTACCCGGTGACGAACTTAACAATTTATCAATAAATTTCTTAGTCAATTCGCAGTAAATTCTCAATAAATTACTCAGTAAATTATCGGTAGATTCTTAGTAAATTACTCAATAAATTCTCAGTAAATTCTCATTAAATTACTCAGTAAAATTCTCAATAAATTACACGCAAAATTCTCTGAAAATTATGAGAAAATTCCGTGTGAATTCTTAGAAAATCATTAGAAATTTTTTTGTGAATTACTCAGTAAATTATGAGTAAATTACTTTGTAAATTCTCAGAAAATTTTGTACAAATTATTGGTAAATTACTCAGTAAATTCACAGAAATTTTTTAAAAAATTACTCTGTAAATTCTCAATAAATTATTCGTTAAATTTTCAATAAATTCTCTATAAATTACTCAGTTAATTATCGGTGAATTACTCAATAAATTCAAAGTAAATTACTCTGAAAATTTTCAATAAATTCACAGTAAATTCTCAATAAATTACTCAGCAGATTATCATTAAAGTTATAGTAAGTTCGTGGTAAATAACTTGGTAAATTCTCAGTAAATTGCTTCGTAAATGATTGGTAACTTCCTAGAAAATTACTCAACAAATTCTCAGTAAACTCTTAGTAATTTACTGAGTAAATTCTAAATAAATTACTAATAAATTCATAGTAAATTATTTGGTGAATTACTCACTAAATATATCTGTAACTTACTAAGTAAATTCCCAGTAAATTCTCAATAAATTCTCTGTAAATTACTCGGTTAATTATCGATAAGTTCTCAAAAAATTCTGAGTCAGTTACTTAGTAAATTACTCAGGAAACTATTAGAAAATTACTTTGTAAATTCCAAGAAAATAACGCAATAAATTATTTGTAAATTCTTAGTAAATTATTTAATAAATTCTAAATAAATTACTGAGTAAATTCTCAATAAATTACTCCTTAAATTCTCAGTAAATTAATGAGTGAATTATTCAGTAATTTTATCTGTAAATTACTCAATAAATTCTCTGTAAATTACTCAGTAAATTATTGGTAAATTCTCTGTTAATTACTCAGAAAATTACTTAGTCACTAAATTATTCAGGAAATTTTTCAGTAAATTACACGTAAAATTCTCTATAAATTATTCAACAAATTCTTAGTAATTTATCAGAAAATTATGAGTAAATTCACAAAAAATTACAGGAATTTTTTTATGAATTAATCAGTAAAATTATGAGTAAATTACTCAATAAATTCTCAGAAAATTCTATATAAATTCTTGGTAAATTCAAAGTAATTTCTTAGTAAATTATTCAGCAAATTACTCCATAAATTCGTAGTAAATTCTCAATAAATTACTCGTTAAGTTTTCAACAAATTCTCTATAAATTACTTTGTAAATTATCTGTAAATTTTTAGTAAATTATTTAATAAATTGTAAATAAATTATTCAGAAAATTTTCAATAAATTCTTAGAAAATTCTGTATAAATTCTTGGTAAATTACTCATAAAATTATCAAAAAAAAATTCGTGAATTACTTTGTTAATTCTCAGTAAATTATTCGAACATTAATTAGTGAATTCCCTGTAAATTCTCAGTAAATTACTTTATGAATTCTCAGTAAATTATTCAATAAATTCTAAGTAAATTACTTAGTAAATTCTCTGTAAATTAATCCATAAAGTCTAAGTAAGTTATCAATAAATTCTTAGTAACTTACTCAGTAAATTCTCAATAAATTACTTAGTAATTTCCAGATAAATTACCCGGTGACGAACTTAACAATTTATCAATAAATTTCTTAGTCAATTCGCAGTAAATTCTCAATAAATTACTCAGTAAATTATCGGTAGATTCTTAGTAAATTACTCAATAAATTCTCAGAAAATTCTCATTAAATTACTCAGTAAAATTCTCAATAAATTACACGCAAAATTCTCTGAAAATTATGAGAAAATTCCGTGTGAATTCTTAGAAAATCATTAGAAATTTTTTTGTGAATTACTCAGTAAATTATGAGTAAATTACTTTGTAAATTCTCAGAAAATTTTGTACAAATTATTGGTAAATTACTCAGTAAATTCACAGAAATTTTTTAAAAAATTACTCTGTAAATTCTCAATAAATTATTCGTTAAATTTTCAATAAATTCTCTATAAATTACTCAGTTAATTATCGGTGAATTACTCAATAAATTCAAAGTAAATTACTCTGAAAATTTTCAATAAATTCACAGTAAATTCTCAATAAATTACTCAGCAGATTATCATTAAAGTTATAGTAAGTTCGTGGTAAATAACTCGGTAAATTCTCAGTAAATTGCTTCGTAAATGATTGGTAACTTCCCAGAAAACTACTCAACAAATTCTCAGTAAACTCTTAGTAATTTACTGAGTAAATTCTAAATAAATTACTAATAAATTCATAGTAAATTATTTGGTGAATTACTCACTAAATATATCTGTAACTTACTAAGTAAATTCCCAGTAAATTCTCAATAAATTCTCTGTAAATTACTCGGTTAATTATCGATAAGTTCTCAAAAAATTCTGAGTCAGTTACTTAGTAAATTACTCAGGAAACTATTAGAAAATTACTCTGTAAATTCCAAGAAAATAACGCAATAAATTATTTGTAAATTCTTAGTAAATTATTTAATAAATTCTAAATAAATTACTGAGTAAATTCTCAATATATTACTCCTTAAATTCTCAGTAAATTAATGAGTGAATTATTCAGTAATTTTATCTGTAAATTACTCAATAAATTCTCTGTAAATTACTCAGTAAATTATTGGTAAATTCTCTGTTAATTACTCAGTAAATTACTTAGTAAATTCTCACTAAATTATTCAGGAAATTTCTCAGTAAATTACACGTAAAATTCTCTATAAATTATTCAACAAATTCTTAGTAATTTATCAGAAAATTATGAGTAAATTCAGAAAAAATTACAGGAATTTTTTTATGAATTAATCAGTAAAATTATGAGTAAATTACTCAATAAATTCTCAGAAAATTCTGTATAAATTCATGGTAAATTCAAAGTAATTTCTTAGTAAATTATTCAGCAAATTACTCCATAAATTCGTAGTAAATTCTCAAGAAATTACTCGTTAAGTTTTCAATAAATTCCCTATAAATTACTTTGTAAATTATCTGTAAATTTTCAGTAAATTATTTAATAAATTGTAAATAAATTACTCAGAAAATTTTCAATAAATTCTTAGAAAATTCTGTATAAATTCTTGGTAAATTACTCATAAAATTATCAAAAAAAAAATCTTGAATTACTTTGTTAATTCTCAATAAATTATTCGAACATTAATTAGTGAATTCCCTGTAAATTCTCAGTAAATTACTTTATGAATTCTCAGTAAATTATTCAATAAATTCTAAGTAAATTCTTTAGTAAATTCTCAGTAAATTAATCCATAAAGTCTAAGTAAGTTATCAATAAATTTTTAGTAACTTACTCAGTAAATTCTCAATAAATTACTTAGTAATTTCCGGATAAATTACCCAGTGAAGAACTTAACAATTTATCAGTAAATTTCTTAGTCAATTCGTAGTAAATTCTCAATAAATTACTCAGTAAATTATCGGTAGATTCTTAGAAAATTACTCAATAAATTCTCAGTAAATTCTCATTAAATTACACGCAAAATTCTCAGAAAATTATGAGAAAATTCCGTGTAAATTCTTAGAAAATCATTAGAAATTTTTTTCTGAATTACCCAGAAAAATATGAGTAAATTACTCTTTAAATTCTCAGAAAATTTTGTACAAATTATTGGTAAATTACTCTGTAAATTCTCAATAAATTATTCGTTAAATTTTCAATAAATTCACTATAAGTTACTCAGTTAATTATCGGTGAATTACTCAATAAATTCAAAGTAAATTACTCTGAAAATTTTCAATAAATTCACAGTAAATTCTCAATAAATTACTCAGCAGATTATCATTAAAGTTATAGTAAATTCGTGGTAAATAACTCGGTAAATTCTCAGTAAATTGCTTCGTAAATGATTGGTAACTTCCTAGAAAATTACTCAACAAATTCTCAGTAAACTCTTAGTAATTTACTGAGTAAATTCTAAATAAATTACTAAATAAATTCATAGTAAATTATTTGGTGAATTACTCACTAAATTTATCTGTAACTTACTAAGTAAATTCCCAGTAAATTCTCAATAAATTCTCTGTAAATTACTCAGTTAATTATCGATAAGTTCTCAAAAAATTCTGAGTCAGTTACTTAGTAAATTATTAGAAAATTACTCTGTAAATTCCAAGAAAATAACGCAATAAATTATCTGTAAATTCTTAGTAAATTATTTAATAAATTCTAAATAAATTACTGAGTAAATTCTCAATAAATTACTCCTTAAATTCTCAGTAAATTAATGAGTGAATTATTCAGTAATTTTATCGGTAAATTACTCGATAAATTCTCTGTAAATTACTCAATAAATTATTTGTAAATTCTCTGTTAATTACTCTGTAAATTACTTAGTAAATTCACACTAAATTACTCAGCAAATTTCTCAGTAAATTCCAAGTAATTTCTTAGTAAATTATTCAGCAAATTACTTTGTTAATTCTCAGTAAATTATTCGAACAATAATTAGTGAATTCCCTATAAATTTTCAGTAACTTATTCAATAAATTCTAAGTAAATTACTTAGTAAATTCTCAGTAAATTAATCCATAAAGTCTAAGTATGTTATCAATAAATTCTTACTAACTTAACAATTCTTACTAACTTACTCAGTAAATTCTCAATAAATTACTTAGTAATTTCCAGATAAATTACCCAGTGACGAACTTAACAATTTATCAGTAAATTTCTTAGTCAATTCGCAGTAAATTCTCAGCAAATTACTCAGTAAATTATCGGTAGATTCTTAGTAAATTACTCAATAAATTCTCAGTAAATTCTCATTAAATTACTCAGTAAAATTCTCAATAAATTACACGCAAAATTCTCAGAAAATTATGAGAAAATTCCGTGTAAATTCTTAGAAAATCATTAGGAATTTTTTTCTGAATTACACAGTAACTTATGAGTAAATTACTCTGTAAATTCTCAGAAAATTTTGTATAAATTCTTGGTAAATTACTCAGTAAATTCACAGAAATGTTTTAAAAAATTACTCAGCAAATTACTCTGTAAATTCTCAATAAATTATTCGTTAAATTCTCCATAAATTACTCAGTTAATTATCGGTGAATTACTCAATAAATTCAAAGTAAATTACTCTGAAAATTTTCAATAAATTCACAGTAAATTCTCAATAAATTACTCAGCAGATTATCATTAAAGTTATAGTAAATTCGTGGTAAATAACTCGGTAAATTCTCAGTAAATTGCTTCGTAAATGATTGGTAACTTCCTAGAAAATTACTCAACAAATTCTCAGTAAACTCTTCGTAATTTACTGAGTAAATTCTAAATAAATTACTAAGTAAATACATAGTAAATTATTTGGTGAATTACTCACTAAATTTATTTGTAACTTACTAAGTAAATTCCCAGTAAATTCTCAATAAATTCTCTGTAAATTACTCGGTTAATTATCGATAAGTTCTCAAAAAATTCTGAGTCAGTTACTCAGTAAATTACTCAGGAAATTATTAGAAAATTACTCTGTAAATTCCAAGAAAATAACGCAATAAATTATCTTTAAATTCTTAGTAAATTATTTAATAAATTCTAAATAAATTACTGAGTAAATTCTCAACAAATTACTCCTTAAATTCTCAGTAAATTAATGAGTGAATTATTCAGTAATTTTATCGGTAAATTACTCGATAAATTCTCTGTAAATTACTCAGTAAATTATTGGTAAATTCTCTGTTAATTACTCAGTAAATTACTTAGTAAATTCTCACTAAGTTACTCAGGAAATTTCTCAGTAAATTACACGTAAAATTCTCTATAAATTTATTTAACAAATTCTTAGTAATTTATCAGAAATTTCTGAGTAAATTCACAAAAACTTACAAGATTTTTTTTTTTGTGAATTAATCAGTAAAATTATGAGTAAATTACTCAATAAATTCTCAGAAAATTCTATATAAATTCTTGGTAAATTCAAAGTAATTTCTTAGTAAATTATTCAGCAAATTACTCCATAAATTCGTAGTAAATTCTCAATATATTGCTCGTTAAGTTTTCAACAAATTCCCTACCAATTACTTTGTAAATCATCTGTAAATTTTCAGTAAATTATTTAATAAATTGTAAATAAATTACTCAGAAAATTTTCAATAAATTCTAAGAAAATTCTATATAAATTCTTGGTAAATTACCCATAAAATTATCAAAAAAAAAAAAAATTCGTGAATTACTTTGTTAATTCTCAGTAAATTATTCGAACATTAATTAGTGAATTCCCTATAAATTCTCAGTAAATTACTTTATGAATTCTCAGTAACTTATTCAATAAATTCTAAGTAAATTACTTAGTAAATTCTCAGTAAATTAATCCATAAAGTCTAAGTATGTTATCAATAAATTCTTACTAACTTACTCAGTAAATTCTCAATAAATTACTTAGTAATTTCCAGATAAATTACCCAGTGACGAACTTAACAATTTATCAGTAAATTTCTTAGTCAATTCGCAGTAAATTCTCAACAAATTACTCAGTAAATTATCGGTAGATTCTTAGTAAATTACTCAATAAATTCTCAGTAAATTCTCATTAAATTACTCAGTAAAATTCTCAATAAATTACACGCAAAATTCTCAGAAAATTATGAGAAAATTCCGTGTAAATTCTTAGAAAATCATTAGGAATTTTTTTCTGAATTACACAGTAACTTATGAGTAAATTACTCTTTAAATTCTCAGAAAATTTTGTATAAATTCTTGGTAAATTACTCAGTAAATTCACAGAAATGTTTTAAAAAATTACTCAGCAAATTACTCTGTAAATTCTCAATAAATTATTCGTTAAATTCTCCATAAATTACTCAGTTAATTATCGGTGAATTACTCAATAAATTCAAAGTAAATTACTCTGAAAATTTTCAATAAATTCACAGTAAATTCTCAATAAATTACTCAGCAGATTATCATTAAAGTTATAGTAAATTCGTGGTAAATAACTCGGTAAATTCTCAGTAAATTGCTTCGTAAATGATTGGTAACTTCCTAGAAAATTACTCAACAAATTCTCAGTAAACTCTTCGTAATTTACTGAGTAAATTCTAAATAAATTACTAAGTAAATACATAGTAAATTATTTGGTGAATTACTCACTAAATTTATTTGTAACTTACTAAGTAAATTCCCAGTAAATTCTCAATAAATTCTCTGTAAATTACTCGGTTAATTATCGATAAGTTCTCAAAAAATTCTGAGTCAGTTACTCAGTAAATTACTCAGGAAATTATTAGAAAATTACTCTGTAAATTCCAAGAAAATAACGCAATAAATTATCTTTAAATTCTTAGTAAATTATTTAATAAATTCTAAATAAATTACTGAGTAAATTCTCAACAAATTACTCCTTAAATTCTCAGTAAATTAATGAGTGAATTATTCAGTAATTTTATCGGTAAATTACTCGATAAATTCTCTGTAAATTACTCAGTAAATTATTGGTAAATTCTCTGTTAATTACTCAGTAAATTACTTAGTAAATTCTCACTAAGTTACTCAGGAAATTTCTCAGTAAATTACACGTAAAATTCTCTATAAATTTATTTAACAAATTCTTAGTAATTTATCAGAAATTTCTGAGTAAATTCACAAAAAATTACAAGAATTTTTTTTTTGTGAATTAATCAGTAAAATTATGAGTAAATTACTCAATAAATTCTCAGAAAATTCTATATAAATTCTTGGTAAATTCAAAGTAATTTCTTAGTAAATTATTCAGCAAATTACTCCATAAATTCGTAGTAAATTCTCAATATATTGCTCGTTAAGTTTTCAACAAATTCCCTACCAATTACTTTGTAAATCATCTGTAAATTTTCAGTAAATTATTTAATAAATTGTAAATAAATTACTCAGAAAATTTTCAATAAATTCTAAGAAAATTCTATATAAATTCTTGGTAAATTACCCATAAAATTATCAACAAAAAAAAATTCGTGAATTACTTTGTTAATTCTCAGTAAATTATTCGAACATTAATTAGTGAATTCCCTATAAATTCTCAGTAAATTACTTTATGAATTCTCAGTAACTTATTCAATAAATTCTAAGTAAATTACTTAGTAAATTCTCAGTAAATTAATCCATAAAGTCTAAGTATGTTATCAATAAATTCTTACTAACTTACTCAGTAAATTCTCAATAAATTACTTAGTAATTTCCAGATAAATTACCCAGTGACGAACTTAACAATTTATCAGTAAATTTCTTAGTCAATTCGCAGTAAATTCTCAACAAATTACTCAGTAAATTATCGGTAGATTCTTAGTAAATTACTCAATAAATTCTCAGTAAATTCTCATTAAATTACTCAGTAAAATTCTCAATAAATTACACGCAAAATTCTCAGAAAATTATGAGAAAATTCCGTGTAAATTCTTAGAAAATCATTAGGAATTTTTTTCTGAATTACACAGTAACTTATGAGTAAATTACTCTGTAAATTCTCAGAAAATTTTGTATAAATTCTTGGTAAATTACTCAGTAAATTCACAGAAATGTTTTAAAAAATTACTCAGCAAATTACTCTGTAAATTCTCAATAAATTATTCGTTAAATTCTCCATAAATTACTCAGTTAATTATCGGTGAATTACTCAATAAATTCAAAGTAAATTACTCTGAAAATTTTCAATAAATTCACAGTAAATTCTCAATAAATTACTCAGCAGATTATCATTAAAGTTATAGTAAATTCGTGGTAAATAACTCGGTAAATTCTCAGTAAATTGCTTCGTAAATGATTGGTAACTTCCTAGAAAATTACTCAACAAATTCTCAGTAAACTCTTCGTAATTTACTTAGTAAATTCTAAATAAATTACTAAGTAAATACATAGTAAATTATTTGGTGAATTACTCACTAAATTTATTTGTAACTTACTAAGTAAATTCCCAGTAAATTCTCAATAAATTCTCTGTAAATTACTCGGTTAATTATCGATAAGTTCTCAAAAAATTCTGAGTCAGTTACTCAGTAAATTACTCAGGAAATTATTAGAAAATTACTCTGTAAATTCCAAGAAAATAACGCAATAAATTATCTTTAAATTCTTAGTAAATTATTTAATAAATTCTAAATAAATTACTGAGTAAATTCTCAACAAATTACTCCTTAAATTCTCAGTAAATTAATGAGTGAATTATTCAGTAATTTTATCGGTAAATTACTCGATAAATTCTCTGTAAATTACTCAGTAAATTATTGGTAAATTCTCTGTTAATTACTCAGTAAATTACTTAGTAAATTCTCACTAAGTTACTCAGGAAATTTCTCAGTAAATTACACGTAAAATTCTCTATAAATTTATTTAACAAATTCTTAGTAATTTATCAGAAATTTCTGAGTAAATTCACAAAAAATTACAAGAATTTTTTTTTTGTGAATTAATCAGTAAAATTATGAGTAAATTACTCAATAAATTCTCAGAAAATTCTATATAAATTCTTGGTAAATTCAAAGTAATTTCTTAGTAAATTATTCAGCAAATTACTCCATAAATTCGTAGTAAATTCTCAATATATTGCTCGTTAAGTTTTCAATAAATTCCCTACCAATTACTTTGTAAATCATCTGTAAATTTTCAGTAAATTATTTAATAAATTGTAAATAAATTACTCAGAAAATTTTCAATAAATTCTAAGAAAATTCTATATAAATTCTTGGTAAATTACCCATAAAATTATCAAAAAAAAAAAAATTCGTGAATTACTTTGTTAATTCTCAGTAAATTATTCGAACATTAATTAGTGAATTCCCTATAAATTCTCAGTAAATTACTTTATGAATTCTCAGTAACTTATTCAATAAATTCTAAGTAAATTACTTAGTAAATTCTCAGTAAATTAATCCATAAAGTCTAAGTATGTTATCAATAAATTCTTACTAACTTACTCAGTAAATTCTCAATAAATTACTTAGTAATTTCCAGATAAATTACCCAGTGACGAACTTAACAATTTATCAATAAATTTCTTAGTCAATTCGCAGTAAATTCTCAACAAATTACTCAGTAAATTACCGGAAGATTCTTAGTAAATTACTCAATAAATTCTCAGTAAATTCTCATTAAATTACTCAGTAAAATTCTCAATAAATTACACGCAAAATTCTCAGAAAATTATGAGAAAATTCCGTGTAAATTCTAAGAAAATCATTAGGAATTTTTTTTCTGAATTACACAGTAACTTATGAGTAAATTACTCTGTAAATTCTCAGAAAATTTTGTATAAATTCTTGGTAAATTACTCAGTAAATTCACAGAAATGTTTTAAAAAATTACTCAGCAAATTACTCTGTAAATTCTCAATAAATTATTCGTTAAATTTTCAATAAATTCTCCATAAATTACTCAGTTAATTATCGGTGAATTACTCAATAAATTCAAAGTAAATTACTCTGAAAATTTTCAATAGATTCACAGTAAATTCTCAATAAATTACTCGGCAGATTATCATTAAAGTTATAGTAAATTCGTGGTAAATAACTCGGTAAATTCTCAGTAAATTGCTTCGTAAATGATTGGTAACTTCCTAGAAAATTACTCAACAAATTCTCAGTAAACTCTTCGTAATTTACTGAGTAAATTCTAAATAAATTACTAAGTAAATACATAGTAAATTATTTGGTGAATTACTCACTAAATTTATTTGTAACTTACTAAGTAAATTCCCAGTAAATTCTCAATAAATTCTCTGTAAATTACTCGGTTAATTATCGATAAGTTCTCAAAAAATTCTGAGTCAGTTACTCAGTAAATTACTCAGGAAATTATTAGAAAATTACTCTGTAAATTCCAAGAAAATAACGCAATAAATTATCTTTAAATTCTTAGTAAATTATTTAATAAATTCTAAATAAATTACTGAGTAAATTCTCAACAAATTACTCCTTAAATTCTCAGTAAATTAATGAGTGAATTATTCAGTAATTTTATCGGTAAATTACTCGATAAATTCTCTGTAAATTACTCAGTAAATTATTGGTAAATTCTCTGTTAATTACTCAGTAAATTACTTAGTAAATTCTCACTAAGTTACTCAGGAAATTTCTCAGTAAATTACACGTAAAATTCTCTATAAATTTATTTAACAAATTCTTAGTAATTTATCAGAAATTTCTGAGTAAATTCACAAAAACTTACAAGATTTTTTTTTTTGTGAATTAATCAGTAAAATTATGAGTAAATTACTCAATAAATTCTCAGAAAATTCTATATAAATTCTTGGTAAATTCAAAGTAATTTCTTAGTAAATTATTCAGCAAATTACTCCATAAATTCGTAGTAAATTCTCAATATATTGCTCGTTAAGTTTTCAACAAATTCCCTACCAATTACTTTGTAAATCATCTGTAAATTTTCAGTAAATTATTTAATAAATTGTAAATAAATTACTCAGAAAATTTTCAATAAATTCTAAGAAAATTCTATATAAATTCTTGGTAAATTACCCATAAAATTATCAAAAAAAAAAAAAATTCGTGAATTACTTTGTTAATTCTCAGTAAATTATTCGAACATTAATTAGTGAATTCCCTATAAATTCTCAGTAAATTACTTTATGAATTCTCAGTAACTTATTCAATAAATTCTAAGTAAATTACTTAGTAAATTCTCAGTAAATTAATCCATAAAGTCTAAGTATGTTATCAATAAATTCTTACTAACTTACTCAGTAAATTCTCAATAAATTACTTAGTAATTTCCAGATAAATTACCCAGTGACGAACTTAACAATTTATCAGTAAATTTCTTAGTCAATTCGCAGTAAATTCTCAACAAATTACTCAGTAAATTATCGGTAGATTCTTAGTAAATTACTCAATAAATTCTCAGTAAATTCTCATTAAATTACTCAGTAAAATTCTCAATAAATTACACGCAAAATTCTCAGAAAATTATGAGAAAATTCCGTGTAAATTCTTAGAAAATCATTAGGAATTTTTTTCTGAATTACACAGTAACTTATGAGTAAATTACTCTGTAAATTCTCAGAAAATTTTGTATAAATTCTTGGTAAATTACTCAGTAAATTCACAGAAATGTTTTAAAAAATTACTCAGCAAATTACTCTGTAAATTCTCAATAAATTATTCGTTAAATTCTCCATAAATTACTCAGTTAATTATCGGTGAATTACTCAATAAATTCAAAGTAAATTACTCTGAAAATTTTCAATAAATTCACAGTAAATTCTCAATAAATTACTCAGCAGATTATCATTAAAGTTATAGTAAATTCGTGGTAAATAACTCGGTAAATTCTCAGTAAATTGCTTCGTAAATGATTGGTAACTTCCTAGAAAATTACTCAACAAATTCTCAGTAAACTCTTCGTAATTTACTGAGTAAATTCTAAATAAATTACTAAGTAAATACATAGTAAATTATTTGGTGAATTACTCACTAAATTTATTTGTAACTTACTAAGTAAATTCCCAGTAAATTCTCAATAAATTCTCTGTAAATTACTCGGTTAATTATCGATAAGTTCTCAAAAAATTCTGAGTCAGTTACTCAGTAAATTACTCAGGAAATTATTAGAAAATTACTCTGTAAATTCCAAGAAAATAACGCAATAAATTATCTTTAAATTCTTAGTAAATTATTTAATAAATTCTAAATAAATTACTGAGTAAATTCTCAACAAATTACTCCTTAAATTCTCAGTAAATTAATGAGTGAATTATTCAGTAATTTTATCGGTAAATTACTCGATAAATTCTCTGTAAATTACTCAGTAAATTACTTAGTAAATTCTCACTAAGTTACTCAGGAAATTTCTCAGTAAATTACACGTAAAATTCTCTATAAATTTATTTAACAAATTCTTAGTAATTTATCAGAAATTTCTGAGTAAATTCACAAAAACTTACAAGATTTTTTTTTTTGTGAATTAATCAGTAAAATTATGAGTAAATTACTCAATAAATTCTCAGAAAATTCTATATAAATTCTTGGTAAATTCAAAGTAATTTCTTAGTAAATTATTCAGCAAATTACTCCATAAATTCGTAGTAAATTCTCAATATATTGCTCGTTAAGTTTTCAACAAATTCCCTACCAATTACTTTGTAAATCATCTGTAAATTTTCAGTAAATTATTTAATAAATTGTAAATAAATTACTCAGAAAATTTTCAATAAATTCTAAGAAAATTCTATATAAATTCTTGGTAAATTACCCATAAAATTATCAAAAAAAAAAAAAAATTCGTGAATTACTTTTTTAATTCTCAGTAAATTATTCGAACATTAATTAGTGAATTCCCTATAAATTCTCAGTAAATTACTTTATGAATTCTCAGTAACTTATTCAATAAATTCTAAGTAAATTACTTAGTAAATTCTCAGTAAATTAATCCATAAAGTCTAAGTATGTTATCAATAAATTCTTACTAACTTACTCAGTAAATTCTCAATAAATTACTTAGTAATTTCCAGATAAATTACCCAGTGACGAACTTAACAATTTATCAGTAAATTTCTTAGTCAATTCGCAGTAAATTCTCAACAAATTACTCAGTAAATTATCGGTAGATTCTTAGTAAATTACTCAATAAATTCTCAGTAAATTCTCATTAAATTACTCAGTAAAATTCTCAATAAATTACACGCAAAATTCTCAGAAAATTATGAGAAAATTCCGTGTAAATTCTTAGAAAATCATTAGGAATTTTTTTCTGAATTACACAGTAACTTATGAGTAAATTACTCTGTAAATTCTCAGAAAATTTTGTATAAATTCTTGGTAAATTACTCAGTAAATTCACAGAAATGTTTTAAAAAATTACTCAGCAAATTACTCTGTAAATTCTCAATAAATTATTCGTTAAATTCTCCATAAATTACTCAGTTAATTATCGGTGAATTACTCAATAAATTCAAAGTAAATTACTCTGAAAATTTTCAATAAATTCACAGTAAATTCTCAATAAATTACTCAGCAGATTATCATTAAAGTTATAGTAAATTCGTGGTAAATAACTCGGTAAATTCTCAGTAAATTGCTTCGTAAATGATTGGTAACTTCCTAGAAAATTACTCAACAAATTCTCAGTAAACTCTTCGTAATTTACTTAGTAAATTCTAAATAAATTACTAAGTAAATACATAGTAAATTATTTGGTGAATTACTCACTAAATTTATTTGTAACTTACTAAGTAAATTCCCAGTAAATTCTCAATAAATTCTCTGTAAATTACTCGGTTAATTATCGATAAGTTCTCAAAAAATTCTGAGTCAGTTACTCAGTAAATTACTCAGGAAATTATTAGAAAATTACTCTGTAAATTCCAAGAAAATAACGCAATAAATTATCTTTAAATTCTTAGTAAATTATTTAATAAATTCTAAATAAATTACTGAGTAAATTCTCAACAAATTACTCCTTAAATTCTCAGTAAATTAATGAGTGAATTATTCAGTAATTTTATCGGTAAATTACTCGATAAATTCTCTGTAAATTACTCAGTAAATTATTGGTAAATTCTCTGTTAATTACTCAGTAAATTACTTAGTAAATTCTCACTAAGTTACTCAGGAAATTTCTCAGTAAATTACACGTAAAATTCTCTATAAATTTATTTAACAAATTCTTAGTAATTTATCAGAAATTTCTGAGTAAATTCACAAAAAATTACAAGAATTTTTTTTTTGTGAATTAATCAGTAAAATTATGAGTAAATTACTCAATAAATTCTCAGAAAATTCTATATAAATTCTTGGTAAATTCAAAGTAATTTCTTAGTAAATTATTCAGCAAATTACTCCATAAATTCGTAGTAAATTCTCAATATATTGCTCGTTAAGTTTTCAATAAATTCCCTACCAATTACTTTGTAAATCATCTGTAAATTTTCAGTAAATTATTTAATAAATTGTAAATAAATTACTCAGAAAATTTTCAATAAATTCTAAGAAAATTCTATATAAATTCTTGGTAAATTACCCATAAAATTATCAAAAAAAAAAAAATTCGTGAATTACTTTGTTAATTCTCAGTAAATTATTCGAACATTAATTAGTGAATTCCCTATAAATTCTCAGTAAATTACTTTATGAATTCTCAGTAACTTATTCAATAAATTCTAAGTAAATTACTTAGTAAATTCTCAGTAAATTAATCCATAAAGTCTAAGTATGTTATCAATAAATTCTTACTAACTTACTCAGTAAATTCTCAATAAATTACTTAGTAATTTCCAGATAAATTACCCAGTGACGAACTTAACAATTTATCAGTAAATTTCTTAGTCAATTCGCAGTAAATTCTCAACAAATTACTCAGTAAATTATCGGTAGATTCTTAGTAAATTACTCAATAAATTCTCAGTAAATTCTCATTAAATTACTCAGTAAAATTCTCAATAAATTACACGCAAAATTCTCAGAAAATTATGAGAAAATTCCGTGTAAATTCTTAGAAAATCATTAGGAATTTTTTTCTGAATTACACAGTAACTTATGAGTAAATTACTCTTTAAATTCTCAGAAAATTTTGTATAAATTCTTGGTAAATTACTCAGTAAATTCACAGAAATGTTTTAAAAAATTACTCAGCAAATTACTCTGTAAATTCTCAATAAATTATTCGTTAAATTCTCCATAAATTACTCAGTTAATTATCGGTGAATTACTCAATAAATTCAAAGTAAATTACTCTGAAAATTTTCAATAAATTCACAGTAAATTCTCAATAAATTACTCAGCAGATTATCATTAAAGTTATAGTAAATTCGTGGTAAATAACTCGGTAAATTCTCAGTAAATTGCTTCGTAAATGATTGGTAACTTCCTAGAAAATTACTCAACAAATTCTCAGTAAACTCTTCGTAATTTACTGAGTAAATTCTAAATAAATTACTAAGTAAATACATAGTAAATTATTTGGTGAATTACTCACTAAATTTATTTGTAACTTACTAAGTAAATTCCCAGTAAATTCTCAATAAATTCTCTGTAAATTACTCGGTTAATTATCGATAAGTTCTCAAAAAATTCTGAGTCAGTTACTCAGTAAATTACTCAGGAAATTATTAGAAAATTACTCTGTAAATTCCAAGAAAATAACGCAATAAATTATCTTTAAATTCTTAGTAAATTATTTAATAAATTCTAAATAAATTACTGAGTAAATTCTCAACAAATTACTCCTTAAATTCTCAGTAAATTAATGAGTGAATTATTCAGTAATTTTATCGGTAAATTACTCGATAAATTCTCTGTAAATTACTCAGTAAATTATTGGTAAATTCTCTGTTAATTACTCAGTAAATTACTTAGTAAATTCTCACTAAGTTACTCAGGAAATTTCTCAGTAAATTACACGTAAAATTCTCTATAAATTTATTTAACAAATTCTTAGTAATTTATCAGAAATTTCTGAGTAAATTCACAAAAACTTACAAGATTTTTTTTTTTGTGAATTAATCAGTAAAATTATGAGTAAATTACTCAATAAATTCTCAGAAAATTCTATATAAATTCTTGGTAAATTCAAAGTAATTTCTTAGTAAATTATTCAGCAAATTACTCCATAAATTCGTAGTAAATTCTCAATATATTGCTCGTTAAGTTTTCAACAAATTCCCTACCAATTACTTTGTAAATCATCTGTAAATTTTCAGTAAATTATTTAATAAATTGTAAATAAATTACTCAGAAAATTTTCAATAAATTCTAAGAAAATTCTATATAAATTCTTGGTAAATTACCCATAAAATTATCAAAAAAAAAAAAAATTCGTGAATTACTTTGTTAATTCTCAGTAAATTATTCGAACATTAATTAGTGAATTCCCTATAAATTCTCAGTAAATTACTTTATGAATTCTCAGTAACTTATTCAATAAATTCTAAGTAAATTACTTAGTAAATTCTCAGTAAATTAATCCATAAAGTCTAAGTATGTTATCAATAAATTCTTACTAACTTACTCAGTAAATTCTCAATAAATTACTTAGTAATTTCCAGATAAATTACCCAGTGACGAACTTAACAATTTATCAGTAAATTTCTTAGTCAATTCGCAGTAAATTCTCAACAAATTACTCAGTAAATTATCGGTAGATTCTTAGTAAATTACTCAATAAATTCTCAGTAAATTCTCATTAAATTACTCAGTAAAATTCTCAATAAATTACACGCAAAATTCTCAGAAAATTATGAGAAAATTCCGTGTAAATTCTTAGAAAATCATTAGGAATTTTTTTCTGAATTACACAGTAACTTATGAGTAAATTACTCTGTAAATTCTCAGAAAATTTTGTATAAATTCTTGGTAAATTACTCAGTAAATTCACAGAAATGTTTTAAAAAATTACTCAGCAAATTACTCTGTAAATTCTCAATAAATTATTCGTTAAATTCTCCATAAATTACTCAGTTAATTATCGGTGAATTACTCAATAAATTCAAAGTAAATTACTCTGAAAATTTTCAATAAATTCACAGTAAATTCTCAATAAATTACTCAGCAGATTATCATTAAAGTTATAGTAAATTCGTGGTAAATAACTCGGTAAATTCTCAGTAAATTGCTTCGTAAATGATTGGTAACTTCCTAGAAAATTACTCAACAAATTCTCAGTAAACTCTTCGTAATTTACTGAGTAAATTCTAAATAAATTACTAAGTAAATACATAGTAAATTATTTGGTGAATTACTCACTAAATTTATTTGTAACTTACTAAGTAAATTCCCAGTAAATTCTCAATAAATTCTCTGTAAATTACTCGGTTAATTATCGATAAGTTCTCAAAAAATTCTGAGTCAGTTACTCAGTAAATTACTCAGGAAATTATTAGAAAATTACTCTGTAAATTCCAAGAAAATAACGCAATAAATTATCTTTAAATTCTTAGTAAATTATTTAATAAATTCTAAATAAATTACTGAGTAAATTCTCAACAAATTACTCCTTAAATTCTCAGTAAATTAATGAGTGAATTATTCAGTAATTTTATCGGTAAATTACTCGATAAATTCTCTGTAAATTACTCAGTAAATTATTGGTAAATTCTCTGTTAATTACTCAGTAAATTACTTAGTAAATTCTCACTAAGTTACTCAGGAAATTTCTCAGTAAATTACACGTAAAATTCTCTATAAATTTATTTAACAAATTCTTAGTAATTTATCAGAAATTTCTGAGTAAATTCACAAAAACTTACAAGATTTTTTTTTTTGTGAATTAATCAGTAAAATTATGAGTAAATTACTCAATAAATTCTCAGAAAATTCTATATAAATTCTTGGTAAATTCAAAGTAATTTCTTAGTAAATTATTCAGCAAATTACTCCATAAATTCGTAGTAAATTCTCAATATATTGCTCGTTAAGTTTTCAACAAATTCCCTACCAATTACTTTGTAAATCATCTGTAAATTTTCAGTAAATTATTTAATAAATTGTAAATAAATTACTCAGAAAATTTTCAATAAATTCTAAGAAAATTCTATATAAATTCTTGGTAAATTACCCATAAAATTATCAAAAAAAAAAAAAATTCGTGAATTACTTTGTTAATTCTCAGTAAATTATTCGAGCATTAATTAGTGAATTCCCTATAAATTCTCAGTAAATTACTTTATGAATTCTCAGTAACTTATTCAATAAATTCTAAGTAAATTACTTAGTAAATTCTCAGTAAATTAATCCATAAAGTCTAAGTATGTTATCAATAAATTCTTACTAACTTACTCAGTAAATTCTCAATAAATTACTTAGTAATTTCCAGATAAATTACCCAGTGACGAACTTAACAATTTATCAGTAAATTTCTTAGTCAATTCGCAGTAAATTCTCAACAAATTACTCAGTAAATTATCGGTAGATTCTTAGTAAATTACTCAATAAATTCTCAGTAAATTCTCATTAAATTACTCAGTAAAATTCTCAATAAATTACACGCAAAATTCTCAGAAAATTATGAGAAAATTCCGTGTAAATTCTTAGAAAATCATTAGGAATTTTTTTCTGAATTACACAGTAACTTATGAGTAAATTACTCTGTAAATTCTCAGAAAATTTTGTATAAATTCTTGGTAAATTACTCAGTAAATTCACAGAAATGTTTTAAAAAATTACTCAGCAAATTACTCTGTAAATTCTCAATAAATTATTCGTTAAATTCTCCATAAATTACTCAGTTAATTATCGGTGAATTACTCAATAAATTCAAAGTAAATTACTCTGAAAATTTTCAATAAATTCACAGTAAATTCTCAATAAATTACTCAGCAGATTATCATTAAAGTTATAGTAAATTCGTGGTAAATAACTCGGTAAATTCTCAGTAAATTGCTTCGTAAATGATTGGTAACTTCCTAGAAAATTACTCAACAAATTCTCAGTAAACTCTTCGTAATTTACTGAGTAAATTCTAAATAAATTACTAAGTAAATACATAGTAAATTATTTGGTGAATTACTCACTAAATTTATTTGTAACTTACTAAGTAAATTCCCAGTAAATTCTCAATAAATTCTCTGTAAATTACTCGGTTAATTATCGATAAGTTCTCAAAAAATTCTGAGTCAGTTACTCAGTAAATTACTCAGGAAATTATTAGAAAATTACTCTGTAAATTCCAAGAAAATAACGCAATAAATTATCTTTAAATTCTTAGTAAATTATTTAATAAATTCTAAATAAATTACTGAGTAAATTCTCAACAAATTACTCCTTAAATTCTCAGTAAATTAATGAGTGAATTATTCAGTAATTTTATCGGTAAATTACTCGATAAATTCTCTGTAAATTACTCAGTAAATTATTGGTAAATTCTCTGTTAATTACTCAGTAAATTACTTAGTAAATTCTCACTAAGTTACTCAGGAAATTTCTCAGTAAATTACACGTAAAATTCTCTATAAATTTATTTAACAAATTCTTAGTAATTTATCAGAAATTTCTGAGTAAATTCACAAAAACTTACAAGATTTTTTTTTTTGTGAATTAATCAGTAAAATTATGAGAAAATTACTCAATAAATTCTCAGAAAATTCTATATAAATTCTTGGTAAATTCAAAGTAATTTCTTAGTAAATTATTCAGCAAATTACTCCATCAATTCGTAGTAAATTCTCAATATATTGCTCGTTAAGTTTTCAATAAATTCCCTACCAATTACTTTGTTAATTATCTGTAAATTTTCAGTAAATTATTTAATAAATTGTAAATAAATTACTCAGAAAATTTTCAATAAATTCTAAGAAAATTTTATATAAATTCTTGGTAAATTACCCTTAAAATTATCTAAAAAAAAAAATTCGTGAATTACTTTGTTAATTCTCAGTAAATTACTTTATGAATTCTCAGTAACTTATTCAATAAATTCTAAGTAAATTACTTAGTAAATTCTCAGTAAATTAATCCATAAAGTCTAAGTATGTTATCAATAAATTCTTACTAACTTACTCAGTAAATTCTCAATAAATTACTTAGTAATTTCCAGATAAATTACCGAGTGATGAACTTAACAATTTATCAGTAAATTTCTTAGTCAATTCGCAGTAAATTCTCAACAAATTACTCAGTAAATTATCGGTAGATTCTTAGTAAATTAATCAATAAATTCTCAGTAAATTCTCATTAAATTACTCAGTAAAATTCTCAATAAATTACATGCAAAATTCTCAGAAAATTATGAGAAAATTCCGTGTAAATTCTTAGAAAATCATTAGGAATTTTTTTTCTGAATTACACAGTAACATATGAGTAAATTACTCTGTAAATTCTCAGAAAATTTTGTATAAATTCTTGGTAAATTACTCAGTAAATTCACAGAAATGTTTTAAAAAATTACTCAGCAAATTACTCTGTAAATTCTCAATAAATTATTCGTTAAATTTTCAATGAATTCTCCATAAATTACTCAGTTAATTATCGGTGAATTACTCAATAAATTCAAAGTAAATTACTCTAAAAATTTTCAATAAATTCACAGTAAATTCTCAATAAATTACTCAGCAGATTATCATTAAAGTTATAGTAAATTCGTGGTAAATAACTCGGTAAATTCTCAGTAAATTGCTTCGTAAATGATTGGTAACTTCCTAGAAAATTACTCAACAAATTCTCAGTAAACTCTTCGTAATTTACTGAGTAAATTCTAAATAAATTACTAAATAAATACATAGTAAATTATTTGGTGAATTACTCACTAAATTTATTTGTAACTTACTAAGTAAATTCCCAGTAAATTCTCAATAAATTCTCTGTAAATTACTCGGTTAATTATCGATAAGTTCTCAAAAAATTCTGAGTCAGTTACTCAATAAATTACTCAGGAAATTATTAGAAAATTACTCTGTAAATTCCAAGAAAATAACGCAATAAATTATCTTTAAATTCTTAGTAAATTATTTAATAAATTCTAAATAAATTACTGAGTAAATTCTCAACAAATTACTCCTTAAATTCTCAGTAAATTAATGAGTGAATTATTCAGTAATTTTATCGGTAAATTACTCGATAAATTCTCTGTAAATTACTCAGTAAATTATTGGTAAATTCTCTGTTAATTACTCAGTAAATTACTTAGTAAATTCTCACTAAGTTACTCAGGAATTTCTCAGTAAATTACACGTAAAATTCTCTATAAATTATTTAACAAATTCTTAGTAATTTATCAGAAATTTCTGAGTAAATTCACAAAAAATTACAAGAATTTTTTTTTGTGAATTAATCAGTAAAATTATGAGTAAATTACTCAATAAATTCTCAGAAAATTCTATATAAATTCTTGGTAAATTCAAAGTAATTTCTTAGTAAATTATTCAGCAATTTACTCCATAAATTCGTAGCAAATTCTCAATATATTGCTCGTTAAGTTTTCAATAAATTCCCTACCAATTACTTTGTAAATTATCTGTAAATTTTCAGTAAATTATTTAATAAATTGTAAATAAATTACTCAGAAAATTTTCAATAAATTCTAAGAAAATTCTATATAAATTCTTGGTAAATTACCCATAAAATTATCAAAAAAAAAAATTCGTGAATTACTTTGTTAATTCTCAGTAAATTATTCGAACATTAATTAGTGAATTCCCTATAAATTCTCAGTAAATTACTTTATGAATTCTCAGTAACTTATTCAATAAATTCTAAGTAAATTACTTAGTAAATTCTCAATAAATTAATCCATAAAGTCTAAGTATGTTATCAATAAATTCTTACTAACTTACTCAGTAAATTCTCAATAAATTACTTAGTAATTTCCAGATAAATTACCCAGTGACGAACTTAACAATTTATCAGTAAATTCTCAACAAATTACTCAGTAAATTATCGGTAGATTCTTAGTAAATTACACAATAAATTCTCAGTAAATTTTCATTAAATTACTCAGTAAAATTCTCAATAAATTACACGCAAAATTCTCAGAAAATTATGAGAAAATTCCGTGTAAATTGTTAGAAAATCATTAGGAATTTTTTTTCTGAATTACACAGTAAATTATGAGTAAATTACTTTGTAAATTCTCAGAAAATTTTGTATAAATTCTTGGTAAATTACTCAGTAAATTCACGGAAATGTTTTAAAAAATTACTCAGCAAATTACTCTGTAAATTCTCAATAAATTATTCGTTAAATTTTCAATGAATTCTCCATAAATTACTCAGTTAATTATCGGTGAATTACTCAATAAATTCAAAGTAAATTACTCTGAAAATTTTCAATAAATTCACAGTAAATTCTCAATAAATTACTCAGCAGATTATCATTAAAGTTATAGTAAATTCGTGGTAAATAACTCGGTAAATTCTCAGTAAATTGCTTCGTAAATGATTGGTAACTTCCTAGAAAATTACTCAACAAATTCTCAGTAAACTCTTCGTAATTTACTGAGTAAATTCTAAATAAATTACTAAGTAAATACATAGTAAATTATTTGGTGAATTACTCACTAAATTTATTTGTAACTTACTAAGTAAATTCCCAGTAAATTCTCAATAAATTCTCTGTAAATTACTCGGTTAATTATCGATAAGTTCTCAAAGAATTCTGAGTCAGTTACTCAGTAAATTACTCAGGAAATTATTAGAAAATTACTCTGTAAATTCCAAGAAAATAACGCAATAAATTATCTTTAAATTCTTAGTAAATTATTTAATAAATTCTAAATAAATTACTGAGTAAATTCTCAACAAATTACTCCTTAAATTCTCAGTAAATTAATGAGTGAATTATTCAGTAATTTTATCGGTAAATTACTCGATAAATTCTCTGTAAATTACTCAGTAAATTATTGGTAAATTCTCTGTTAATTACTCAGTAAATTACTTAGTAAATTCTCACTAAGTTACTCAGGAATTTCTCAGTAAATTACACGTAAAATTCTCTATAAATTATTTAACAAATTCTTAGTAATTTATCAGAAATTTCTGAGTAAATTCACAAAAAATTACAAGAATTTTTTTTTGTGAATTAATCAGTAAAATTATGAGTAAATTACTCAATAAATTCTCAGAAAATTCTATATAAATTCTTGGTAAATTCAAAGTAATTTCTTAGTAAATTATTCAGCAAATTACTCCATAAATTCGTAGCAAATTCTCAATATATTGCTCGTTAAGTTTTCAATAAATTCCCTACCAATTACTTTGTAAATTATCTGTAAATTTTCAGTAAATTATTTAATAAATTGTAAATAAATTACTCAGAAAATTTTCAATAAATTCTAAGAAAATTCTATATAAATTCTTGGTAAATTACCCATAAAATTATCAAAAAAAAAATTCGTGAATTACTTTGTTAATTCTCAGTAAATTATTTGAACATTAATGTCACGACCCCAAACCGCCCCTAGTAGTTTGGTGTCGTGATGGCCAGTAATCCGTGATTACCGAAGGCCAACTTTCAAAACGTAACACAATCAGAGTAATAATAAACGGGGCTCACAAATGCAGAAGTAATAAATCAAAATACAAGTAGTCCATAAGAGCTGTGCATAGATCAAATGAAAAGTCATTCATTTGTACAACTTGAATACAGCCAAGCAAAATACATATTACATCTTGATCAAGAGGCTTCTCGAGCCGACATATACAAAATACAATAAAATACAAGTCAAGAAGCATGATTTTCAAGATGTGCCGACATAATCATGAGTCCAAAACAAGCTATCAAAACAGTCTAGGTGTCGCCGACGTCCTGCCCATCACCTACATATATATAGAGAGGGGTGAGCACAAATACTCAGTGAATGGTACTAATAATAAAGGTTTGCATGAATAAAGCCGAAGTCCTTTATTATAAAACAAAACACATCAAAACTTTATCGAACAGGAGATGAACCGTATTCATCAATCAAGTATCATAACATCGGCGAAGCAAAGGATGAACCGTATTCATCAATCAAGTATCATAACATCGGCGAAGCAAGGGATGAACCGTATTCATCAATCAAGTACCATAACATCGGCGAAGCAAGGGATGAACCGTATTCATCAATCAAGTACCATAACATCGGCGAAGCAAGGGATGAACCGTATTCATCAATCAAGTACCATAACATCGGCGAAGCAAGGGATGAACCGTATTCATCAATCAAGTATTACAAGTCTCAAGGGTTACTTAGGCCCATAGCCCGATTTAACAAGGACCGTATCCTTTTATACTTGGTACTGCGAAAGTTTAGAGTCCTCCAGCACAAGGGACTTGTGTTACTTAGGCCCGTAGCCCGATTTAACAAGGACCGTATCCTTTTATACTTGGTACTGCGAAAGTTTAGAGTCCTCCAGCACAAGGGACTTGTGTTACTTAGGCCCGTAGCCCGATTTAACAAGGACCGTATCCTTTTATACTTGGTACTGCGAAAGTTTAGAGTCCTCCAGCACAAGGGACTTTCCAAGAACAACATCAAAACAAGGCTATTCATTCATGCTTAGCAAATACTCACGTCAAAACAAAACAAAACAAGATTTATCAAAAGCAAGTGTAACATAGCTTTATTAGAAATACCACTCACCTAGTTCTTCAGGTGTAGACTCAAGCAAATATCAAGGACCTACAATCACATGGCAATCATATTCTCAAAATAAGTTTTATATGCATGCAAATGATCTCGGCATTCTTGCGAGATCCAAGTCAATATCAAAGCAAAACACGCTGGGAGCTTAAACACTGCTCTCGTCTCATGAAAACACACTGGGTACCGTCCAGGACTATGCCGAGGTCCCATCAAACAAAGTCGGGAAAAACCTGGGTTTCCCTTTGAAGAATATGAAGAACATGATCATTTGGAAGATGGATGCAAGTTCACAACTTGTTACAAAATCTGAGTTTCCATGCCATGAGTTCAAAACATGGACTTGGGTACCCATTCAAGAAAGTCATGCAAGAACAAACACAAAACATGGTTCTAGTTTCAAACTTTCGGATCAAAACGAGACTTTTCTTTCAAGAACATATGAAAACCATTTTCTCTTCCCAAAACCAACTTCAAAACGATGCATGACATGCAAAACAGATCCGATCATGCAATGCAGCTAGATGATCAATCACAACAATCAACGTAGATCAAAATTCTTACCTCAAAGCTCAAATCTAACGGATCAAACCACGAAGATCAAGCTTGGAAGACTTGCTCTCACTCAAGAACTTCTCTTCCTCCTCTCTAGAGCTTCTCTCTCTAAAACAAAGATTTGAGACCGAAAAAAATGATTTGTTCTAAGTCTGCTGGCTGTCTTAACAACTAGCTCGGACACGTGGCGCTACCGGGTTGGCTCAACTCAAAAGGTGATTGATAGATAAGACAAGTCTCTGACAAAGCGTATGCAACAAGCTCGGGTAAGACACATCGGCAAGAAACGACATCGGCTCAAATCAAGGATTCGGAAACAGGATAACAAAACGTCGGCTAGGGAGGACGACGCTTGACTAAGCTGTGCCACACCTTGGCCGGGGTGTGCCACATCTCGGCCTAGGCCGTACCTGCCTGCGGACAAGGTTCACTGAGTGCAAAATATCTCGACAACAAGCCCGAGGTGAAAAAGGGGGGGGGGTTGACCAAGATCTCAAAACAATTCTAAGTACAAGGTTCAAAGGCGGACTAAGCTCAAGATGACCTCGGCCACACACGCACACACCGAACAAGGAACAAAATACGCAAGCAACACAAACAAAACAAGGCAAGGAAATCCTTCAAACAACATAACAAGGCAAGATCATGCAGGAATGTATGCAAGTATGACATGAGTAAGGTGAGGGTCGTTACATCCTACCCCCCTTAAAGAAGTTTGGTCCCCAAACTTAAATTACCTTGTTCCAAGAACAACTCCGGATAACGGATTCTCACATCCTCTTCCTTTTCCCACGTGGCCTCTGTGCCATAATGCTCCTTCCATTCGACCTTTACCATCGGTACCGATCTGTTTCTCAACTGCCTCACTTGCCGGTCAATAATCCTAATTGGTTTTTCCTCGTAGCCCAAATCCTCATTAACTGCGATTTCGGAATGATCAATTACATGCAGTGGATCTCGGATGTACTTCTTCAACATCGAAACATGAAACACGTTGTGGACTTGGCTCAAATCTGGCGGTAAAGCAAGTCTGTAGGCAACGGGGTTAATTCTCTCAAGAATTTCAAACGGTCCAATATACCGAGGTGCTAACTTACCTTTCTTCCCAAATCTGGAAACTCCTTTCATTGGTGAAACCTTCAGGAATACATGATTCCCAACCTCAAATTCTAGCTCATTCCTTCTCTGGTCGGCGTAGCTCTTTTGTCGGCTCTGGGCAGTTTTAATCCTTTGTTGGATAAGTTTAATCTTCTCTGTTGTCACTTGAATCAATTCGGGACCAAGCAGAGCTCTGTCTCCGACTTCGGTCCAACATATCAGCGACCTACATTTTCTTCCATACAAGGCTTCATACGGCGCCATGCCAATACTAGCTTGGTAACTGTTATTGTAAGCGAATTCCACTAACGGAAAATGTGTTCCCCAACTTCCTTGGAAGTCCAATACACAAAGTCTAAGCATATCTTCAAGCGTCTGAATTGTCCTCTCTGTCTGCCCATCCGTTTGGGGATGAAAAGCTGTACTAAATCTCAGTTCGGCTCCGAAAGCTCTCTGTAAACTCTGCCAAATCTAGAAACGAATTTAGGATCTCGATCTGACACAATTGACATCGGCACTCCGTGAAGTCTGACGATCTCGTTCACATATAACAAGGCAAGTTGATCGGCGTTGAAGGTAGTCTTAACAGGTAGAAAGTGTGCTGACTTAGTTAATCTGTCAATAACAACCCAAATCGAATCCACACCTTTCGGTGTCCTCGGCAAACCAGTCACAAAATCCATGGAGATATGTTCCCATTTCCACTCAGGAATCGGCAAAGCTTGAAGAAGTCCTGCCGGTCTTTGATGTTCTGCTTTCACTTGCTGACAATGTAAACATTGGGACACGAATTCGGCTATCTCTCTTTTCATATTTGGCCACCAGAAGGTCCGCTTCACATCTTGATACATTTTGGTGTTCCCTGGATGAACAGCAAATTTAGAACCGTGAGCTTCCTGCAAAATTTTTCTTTTTAACTCCGGAATATCGGCTACGCACAACCTTCCTCCAAACTTAAGCACTTGTTTTTCGATAGTATATCCTAATCTCGGCTTTGTGACAATCTCCTCGGCTATTTTCTTGAAGAAGTTATCCTCCATCTGTCTTGTCTTTACCTCCTCGACAGTGGTCGGCTCCACCGTTATCATGGTCAAACACGCCAACTTTCCATCTGACGTTCTGCTCAAAGCGTCGGCCACACTGTTAGCTTTACCTGGGTGATATTGAATTTGCATATCATAGTCCTTCAACAACTCAAGCCACCGTCTCTGCCTCAAATTCAATTCCTTCTGTGTGAATAGGTACTTTAAACTCTTATGATCTGTAAAAACCTGACAAGTAGCTCCATACGAATAGTGACGCCAAATCTTCAAAGCAAAAACCACGGCCGCTAATTCTAAATCATGTGTAGGATAGTTTTTCTCATGAGGTTTCAACTGACGAGATGCATAAGCTATAACCTTACCCCCTTGCATTAACACACAACCCAAACCCTTATGCGATGCATCACTATAGATATGAAACTCTTCATTACCTGAGGGGAGTGTGAGTACGGGTGCTGTAATTAACCTCGTCTTCAGTTCCTGGAAAGCTGATTCCCGATCTTCGGTCCATTCGTACAGCGTTCCCTTCTTAGTCAGCTGCGTCAATGGAATTGCAATCCTTGAGAAATCTTTCACAAACTTTCTGTAATAACCCGCCAAACCCAGAAAACTACGAATCTCGGATACATTAGTCGGCCTCGGCCAATTTACTACGGCTTCAATCTTGCTAGGATCAACCGAGATACCTTCTTCGTTAATCACATGACCCAAAAATGAGATAGTAGAGAGCCAAAACTCACACTTGTTAAACTTAGCATACAATTTCCGTTCTCTCAAAATCTGTAAGGCAAGTCTCAAATGATTTTCGTGTTCTGCTTCACTCTTGGAATAAATCAATATATCATCAATGAAGACAACTACAAATTCATCTAAGTATGGCTTGAAGACTCTGTTCATTAAATCCATAAACGCAGCAGGGTCATTGGTCACTCCAAAAGGCATTACTAAAAACTCGTAGTGGCCATACCTTGTCCGAAAAGCAGTCTTCTCAACATCTTCGGCTTTAACTTTGAGCTGGTGGTAACCAGACCTAAGGTCAATCTTAGAAAAGACTCGTGCTCCTTGTAACTGATCGAGTAGATCATCAATCCTAGGTAATGGGTACTTGTTCTTAATAGTGACCTTATTTAGTTCTCTATAGTCGATACAAAGGCGGAGTGTGCCATCCTTCTTCTTAACAAATAAAACAGGTGCTCCCCATGGCGAAGTGCTCGGCCTAATAAATCCCTTATCTAACAACTCTTGCAATTGCAGTTTCAATTCTCTAAGTTCAGCTGGGGCCATCCTATAAGGTGTTTTGGAGATCGGCTGTGTTCCCGACATGATGTCAACAGTAAACTCTATTTCTCTATTGGTCAAGTAGCCAGGCAACTCGTCCGGGAAAACATCGGGGAATTCACTAACAACTGGGATGTCGGCTAAATTAACATTTCCATTCTGATCACTCAGTATACTACACAAGTAGCCTCGACACCCTTTCTGAATTAGCTTATATGCTTTAATAGACGAGATCAAGTAAGGTGGGGGTACTATCCCCTTGCCCTGGAAAATAACCTCGGCTAGGTCTGGTGGTCTCAATGTGACACTTTTCGAAACACAGTTAATAGATGCATGATTTGCGACCAACCAATCCATTCCCAGTATAACATCAAAATGGGCTATGTCTAGAGGCATTAAATCTACTAACAATTCCACATTCTCAATCACAACACTACATGCTCTATAGATGGATACAACAGTCATAGATCTCCCAGATGGAGTACACACAGATAACATATAATCAAGGGGTTCTAGCTCTCTATCAATTTTCTCGGCAAATTTAGTAGATATAAACGAATGAGTAGAACCCGAATCAATCAACACATAAGCATCTTGGGAGCAAATTAGAAGTATACCTGATACTACTGCCTCAGCATTCTGAGTGTCTCCTGGTACCAATGCAAACACTCTGCCCTGTCTCATCTGTCCTTTCCCAGTATTTCCCTTCTGAACGGAAGCCGAGGTATTCTCACCCTTCTTGTTGTTATCAGCTTTTGCTTTAGGGCAATCTCTCACATAATGGCCCATCTCGCCACATTCATAGCAGGCTCCAGACGTCCGACGACAAATCCCGAAATGTTGCTTCCCACAATCCGAACACATCGATTTAGCACTCCCTTCCTGCCTTAGGTTACTAGTACTGCCCATGTTCGTTCTCTTCTTGGTGCTTAGCTGTCCTCGGCGATTGTCATAGTTCTGTCTTTTTCGCTGGTTCTCTCCCGAGCTCTGGTATCGATTCAAATTAGCTTCGGCGTGAATGGCTTTGTCCAATACTTCGGCATACGTCGGCATATCGAGCAAACTAACCCGGTCTTGTATCGGTCCACGAAGCCCACACTCGAACTTCCTGGCCTTCATATATTCATCGTTGACCATGTGAGGTACAAACCTCACCAATTCAGTAAAAGTGCGGTCATATTCCGCCACTGTTCTGCTGCCTTGCGTCAGAGTATGAAATTCGGTAGCCTTGCGGTTTCGAACACTTAGGGGAAAATGTTTCTTGTAGAATAACTCTAAGAATCGAGTCCAGGTCAGATCTGGATTGCTTCCTCTAACCATCATCCACCATCTGCGTGCGTCATCATCTAATGTGAATGCTGCCAACGTCACTTTCTAAGCGTCGGTGCTAGGGAAGATCTCGAACAACTTCTCCATCTCCAAAACCCATGCCTCAGCCTTCATCGGCTTTATACCCCCAGAGAATCTCGGTGGTCTCATTTTCTTGAACTCCCTGATCAAAGCTATCGTGCCATCCCCATATAAGGCTGGTTGCGGGGGAACTTGCGGTACTGGAGGAGGTGGAGGCGGAACTACATTTCGGCCGTTGGTCTGCTCGGCCTGAGTCGACGTGGTACTGGCGAACTGCTGTCTGGTTTGCCTCAACTCGCGGGCCAAACCTTCAACTAACCTTTCCAGTCTGTCCATTCTGTCTTCGGGCTGATCCCGGCCAATTGGAGGTCTACCTCTCCTCATAATGCTATGAGCGTGCAAAGTATGACTTTTAAACAAGTAAGCAAACAACCACGTAGGCAAGTAACACATAAGCATTTCAAGACAATGCACACCTTGTTCAAATAGCAAGCACTACGATGCAATCCTAACATCTTTCTAAAGGGAATCCTATGCTCTTTAGGACTCAAAGTGTGTGATTAACGTATACCGAGGAACCTGGCTCTGATACCATTCTGTCACGACCCCAAACCGCCCCTAGTAGTTTGGTGCCGTGATGGCCAGTAATCCGTGATTACCGAAGGCCAACTTTCAAAACGTAACACAATCAGAGTAATAATAAACGGGGCTCACAAATGCGGAAGTAATAAATCAAAATACAAGTAGTCCATAAGAGCTGTGCATAGATCAAATGAAAAGTCATTCATTTGTACAACTTGAATACAGCCAAGCAAAATACATATTACATCTTGATCAAGAGGCTTCTCGAGCCGACATATACAAAATACAATAAAATACAAGTCAAGAAGCATGATTTTCAAGATGTGCCGACATAATCATGAGTCCAAAACAAGCTATCAAAACAGTCTAGGCGTCGCCGACGTCCTGCCCATCACCTACATATATATAGAGAGGGCTAAGCACAAATACTCAGTGAATGGTACTAATAATAAAGGTTTGCATGAATAAAGCCGGAGTCCTTTATTATAAAACAAAACACATCAAAACTTTATCGAACAGGGGATGAACCGTATTCATCAATCAAGTATCATAACATCGGCGAAGCAAGGGATGAACCGTATTCATCAATCAAGTATCATAACATCGGCGAAGCAAGGGATGAACCGTATTCATCAATCAAGTATCATAACATCGGCGAAGCAAGGGATGAACCGTATTCATCAATCAAGTATCATAACATCGGCGAAGCAAGGGATGAACCGTATTCATCAATCAAGTACCATAACATCGGCGAAGCAAGGGATGAACCGTATTCATCAATCAAGTACCATAACATCGGCGAAGCAAGGGATGAACCGTATTCATCAATCAAGTATCATAACATCGGCGAAGCAAGGGATAAACCGTATTCATCAATCAAGTACCATAACATCGGCGAAGCAAGGGATGAACCGTATTCATCAATCAAGTACCATAACATCGGCGAAGCAAGGGATGAACCGTATTCATCAATCAAGTACCATAACATCGGCGAAGCAAGGGATGAACCGTATTCATCAATCAAGTATTACAAGTCTCAAGGGTTACTTAGGCCCGTAGCCCGATTTAACAAGGACCGTATCCTTTTATACTTGGTACTGCGAAAGTTTAGAGTCCTCCAGCACAAGGGACTTGTGTTACTTAGGCCCGTAGCCCGATTTAACAAGGACCGTATCCTTTTATACTTGGTACTGCGAAAGTTTAGAGTCCTCCAGCACAAGGGACTTGTGTTACTTAGGCCCGTAGCCCGATTTAACAAGGACCGTATCCTTTTATACTTGGTACTGCGAAAGTTTAGAGTCCTCCAGCACAAGGGACTTTCCAAGAACAACATCAAAACAAGGCTATTCATTCATGCTTAGCAAATACTCATGTCAAAACAAAACAAAACAAGATTTATCAAAAGCAAGTGTAACATAGCTTTATTAGAAATACCACTCACCTAGTTCTTCAGGTGTAGACTCAAGCAAATATCAAGGACCTACAATCACATGGCAATCATATTCTCAAAATAAGTTTTATATGCATGCAAATGATCTCGGCATTCTTGCGAGATCCAAGTCAATATCAAAGCAAAACACGCTGGGAGCTTAAACACTGCTCTCGTCTCATGAAAACACACTGGGTACCGTCCAGGACTATGCCGAGGTCCCATCAAACAAAGTCGGGAAAAACCTGGGTTTCCCTTTGAAGAATATGAAGAACATGATCATTTGGAAGATGGATGCAAGTTCACAACTTGTTACAAAATCTGAGTTTCCATGCCATGAGTTCAAAACATGGACTTGGGTACCCATTCAAGAAAGTCATGCAAGAACAAACACAAAACATGGTTCTAGTTTCAAACTTTCGGATCAAAACGAGACTTTTCTTTCAAGAACATATGAAAACCATTTTCTCTTCCCAAAACCAACTTCAAAACGATGCATGACATGCAAAACAGATCCGATCATGCAATGCAGCTAGATGATCAATCACAACAATCAACGTAGATCAAAATTCTTACCTCAAAGCTCAAATCTAACGGATCAAAACACGAAGATCAAGCTTGGAAGACTTGCTCTCACTCAAGAACTTCTCTTCCTCCTCTCTAGAGCTTCTCTCTCTAAAACAAAGATTTGAGACCGAAAAAAATGATTTGTTCTAAGTCTGCCGGCTGTCTTAACAACTAGCTCGGACACGTGGCGCTACCGGGTTGGTTCAACTCAAAAGGTGATTGATAGATAAGACAAGTCTTTGACAAAGCGTATGCAGCAAGCTCGGGTAAGACACATCGGCAAGAAACGACATCGGCTCAAATCAAGGATTCGGAAACAGGATAACAAAACGTCGGCTAGGGAGGACGACGCTTGACTAAGCTGTGCCACACCTTGGCCGGGGTGTGCCACATCTCGGCCTAGGCCGTACCTGCCTGCGGACAAGGTTCACTGAGTGCAAAATATCTCGGCAACAAGCCCGAGGTGAAAAAGGGGGGGGGGGTTGACCAAGATCTCAAAACAATTCTAAGTACAAGGTTCAAAGGCGGACTAAGCTCAAGATGACCTCGGCCACACACGCACACACCGAACAAGGAACAAAATACGCAAGCAACACAAACAAAACAAGGCAAGCAAATCCTTCAAACAACATAACAAGGCAAGATCATGCAAGAATGTATGCAAGTATGACATGAGTAAGGTGAGGGTTGTTACAATTAATTAGTGAATTCCCTATAAATTCTCAGTAAATTACTTTATGAATTCTCAGTAACTTATTCAATAAATTCTAAGTAAATTACTTAGTAAATTCTCAGTAAATTAATCCATAAAGTCTAAGTATGTTATCAATAAATTCTTACTAACTTACTCAGTAAATTCTCAATAAATTACTTAGTAATTTCCAAATAAATTACCCAGTGACGAACTTAACAATTTATCAGCAAATTTCTTAGTCAATTTGCAGTAAATTCTCAACAAATTACTCAGTAAATTATCGGTAGATTCTTAGTAAATTACTCAATAAATTCTCAGTAAATTCTCATTAAATTACTAAGTAAAATTCTCAATAAATTACACGCAAAATTCTCAGAAAATTATGAGAAAATTCCGTGTAAATTCTTAGGAATTTTTTTCTGAATTACACAGTAACTTATGAGTAAATTACTCTGTAAATTCTCAGAAAATTTTGTATAAATTCTTGGTAAATTACTCAGTAAATTCACAGAAATGTTTTAAAAAATTACTCAGCAAATTACTCTGTAAATTCTCAATAAATTATTCGTTAAATTTTCAATAAATTCTCCATAAATTACTCAGTTAATTATCGGTGAATTACTCAATAAATTCAAAGTAAATTACTCTGAAAATTTTCAATAAATTCACAGTAAATTCTCAATAAATTACTCAGCAGATTATCATTAAAGTTATAGTAAATTCGTGGTAAATAACTCGGTAAATTCTCAGTAAATTGCTTCGTAAATGATTGGTAACTTCCTAGAAAATTACTCAACAAATTCTCAGTAAACTCTTCGTAATTTACTGAGTAAATTCTAAATAAATTACTAAGTAAATACATAGTAAATTATTTGGTGAATTACTCACTAAATTTATTTGTAACTTACTAAGTAAATTCCCAGTAAATTCTCAATAAATTCTCTGTAAATTACTCGGTTAATTATCGATAAGTTCTCAAAAAATTCTGAGTCAGTTACTCAGTAAATTACTCAGGAAATTATTAGAAAATTACTCTGTAAATTCCAAGAAAATAACGCAATAAATTATCTTTAAATTCTTAGTAAATTATTTAATAAATTCTAAATAAATTACTGAGTAAATTCTCAACAAATTACTCCTTAAATTCTCAGTAAATTAATGAGTGAATTATTCAGTAATTTTATCGGTAAATTACTCGATAAATTCTCTGTAAATTACTCAGTAAATTATTGGTAAATTCTCTGTTAATTACTCAGTAAATTACTTAGTAAATTCTCATTAAGTTACTCAGGAAATTACTCAGTAAATTACACGTAAAATTCTCTATAAATTATTTAACAAATTCTTAGTAATTTATCAGAAATTTCTGAGTAAATTCACAAAAAATTACAAGAATTTTTTTTTTGTGAATTAATCAGTAAAATTATGAGTAAATTACTCAATAAATTCTCAGAAAATTCTATATAAATTCTTGGTAAATTCAAAGTAATTTCTTAGTAAATTATTCAGCAAATTACTCCATAAATTCGTAGTAAATTCTCAATATATTGCTCGTTAAGTTTTCAATAAATTCCCTACCAATTACTTTGTAAATTATCAGTAAATTTTCAGTAAATTATTTAATAAATTGTAAATAAATTACTCAGAAAATTTTCAATAAATTCTAAGAAAATTCTATATAAATTCTTGGTAAATTACCCATAAAATTATCAAAAAAAAAAAAAATTCGTGAATTACTTTGTTAATTCTCAGTAAATTATTCGAACATTAATTAGTGAATTCCCTATAAATTCTCAGTAAATTACTTTATGAATTCTCAGTAACTTATTCAATAAATTCTAAGTAAATTACTTAGTAAATTCTCAGTAAATTAATCCATAAAGTCTAAGTATGTTATCAATAAATTCTTACTAACTTACTCAGTAAATTCTCAATAAATTACTTAGTAATTTCCAGATAAATTACCCAGTGACGAACTTAACAATTTATCAGTAAATTTCTTAGTCAATTCGCAGTAAATTCTCAACAAATTACTCAGTAAATTATCGGTAGATTCTTAGTAAATTACTCAGTAAATTCTCATTAAATTACTCAGTGAAATTCTCAATAAATTACACGCAAAATTCTCAGAAAATTATGAGAAAATTCCGTGTAAATCATTAGGAATTTTTTTCTGAATTACACAGTAACTTATGAGTAAATTACTCTGTAAATTCTCAGAAAATTTTGTATAAATTCTTGGTAAATTACTCTATAAATTCACAGAAATGTTTTAAAAAATTACTCAGCAAATTACTCTGTAAATTCTCAATAAATTATTCGTTAAATTTTCAATAAATTCTCCATAAATTACTCAGTTAATTATCGGTGAATTACTCAACAAATTCAAAGTAAATTACTCTGAAAATTGTCAATAAATTCACAGTAAATTCTCAATAAATTACTCAGCAGATTATCATTAAAGTTATAGTAAATTCGTGGTAAATAACTCGGTAAATTCTCAGTAAATTGCTTCGTAAATGATTGGTAACTTCCTAGAAAATTACTCAACAAATTCTCAGTAAACTCTTCGTAATTTACTGAGTAAATTCTAAATAAATTACTAAGTAAATGCATAGTAAATTATTTGGTGAATTACTCACTAAATTTATTTGTAACTTACTAAGTAAATTCCCAGTAAATTCTCAATAAATTCTCTGTAAATTACTCGGTTAATTATCGATAAGTTCTCAAAAAATTCTGAGTCAGTTACTCAGTAAATTACTCAGGAAATTATTAGAAAATTACTCTGTAAATTCCAAGAAAATAACGCAATAAATTATCTTCAAATTCTTAGTAAATTATTTAATAAATTCTAAATAAATTACTGAGTAAATTCTCAACAAACTACTCCTTAAATTCTCAGTAAATTAATGAGTGAATTATTCAGTAATTTTATCGGTAAATTACTCGATAAATTCTCTGTAAATTACTCAGTAAATTATTGGTAAATTCTCTGTTAATTACTCAGTAAATTACTTAGTAAATTCTCACTAAATTACTCAGGAAATTTCTCAGTAAATTACACGTAAAATTCTCTATAAATTATTTAACAAATTCTTAGTAATTTATCAGAAATTTCTGAGTAAATTCACAAAAAATTACAAGAATTTTTTTTTTTTGTGAATTAATCAGTAAAATTATGAGTAAATTACTCAATAAATTCTCAGAAAATTCTATATAAATTCTTGGTAAATTCAAAGTAATTTCTTAGTAAATTATTCAGCAAATTACTCCATAAATTCGTAGTAAATTCTCAATATATTGCTCGTTAAGTTTTCAATAAATTCCCTACCAATTACTTTGTAAATTATCTGTAAATTTTCAGTAAATTATTTAATAAATTGTAAATAAATTACTCAGAAAATTTTCAATAAATTCTAAGAAAATTCTATATAAATTCTTGGTAAATTACCCATAAAATTATCAAAAAAAAAAAAATTCGTGAATTACTTTGTTAATTCTCAGTAAATTATTCGAACATTAATTAGTGAATTCCCTATAAATTCTCAGTAAATTACTTTATGAATTCTCAGTAACTTATTCAATAAATTCTAAGTAAATTACTTAGTAAATTCTCAGTAAATTAATCCATAAAGTCTAAGTATGTTATCAATAAATTCTTACTAACTTACTCAGTAAATTCTCAATAAATTACTTAGTAATTTCCAGATAAATTACCCAGTGACGAACTTAACAATTTATCAGTAAATTTCTTAGTCAATTCGCAGTAAATTCTCAACAAATTACTCAGTAAATTATCGGTAGATTCTTAGTAAATTACTCAGTGAAATTCTCATTAAATTACACGCAAAATTCTCAGAAAATTATGAGAAAATTCCGTGTAAATCATTAGGAATTTTTTTCTGAATTACACAGTAACTTATGAGTAAATTACTCTGTAAATTCTCAGAAAATTTTGTATAAATTCTTGGTAAATTACTCTATAAATTCACAGAAATGTTTTAAAAAATTACTCAGCAAATTACTCTGTAAATTCTCAATAAATTATTCGTTAAATTTTCAATAAATTCTCCATAAATTACTCAGTTAATTATCGGTGAATTACTCAACAAATTCAAAGTAAATTACTCTGAAAATTGTCAATAAATTCACAGTAAATTCTCAATAAATTACTCAGCAGATTATCATTAAAGTTATAGTAAATTCGTGGTAAATAACTCGGTAAATTCTCAGTAAATTGTTTCGTAAATGATTGGTAACTTCCTAGAAAATTACTCAACAAATTCTCAGTAAACTCTTCGTAATTTACTGAGTAAATTCTAAATAAATTACTAAGTAAATGCATAGTAAATTATTTGGTGAATTACTCACTAAATTTATTTGTAACTTACTAAGTAAATTCCCAGTAAATTCTCAATAAATTCTCTGTAAATTACTCGGTTAATTATCGATAAGTTCTCAAAAAATTCTGAGTCAGTTACTCAGTAAATTACTCAGGAAATTATTAGAAAATTACTCTGTAAATTCCAAGAAAATAACGCAATAAATTATCTTTAAATTCTTAGTAAATTATTTAATAAATTCTAAATAAATTACTGAGTAAATTCTCAACAAACTACTCCTTAAATTCTCAGTAAATTAATGAGTGAATTATTCAGTAATTTTATCGGTAAATTACTCGATAAATTCTCTGTAAATTACTCAGTAAATTATTGGTAAATTCTCTGTTAATTACTCAGTAAATTACTTAGTAAATTCTCACTAAATTACTCAGGAAATTTCTCAGTAAATTACACGTAAAATTCTCTATAAATTATTTAACAAATTCTTAGTAATTTATCAGAAATTTCTGAGTAAATTCACAAAAAATTACAAGAATTTTTTTTTTTTGTGAATTAATCAGTAAAATTATGAGTAAATTACTCAATAAATTCTCAGAAAATTCTATATAAATTCTTGGTAAATTCAAAGTAATTTCTTAGTAAATTATTCAGCAAATTACTCCATAAATGCGTAGTAAATTCTCAATATATTGCTCGTTAAGTTTTCAATAAATTCCCTACCAATTACTTTGTAAATTATCTGTAAATTTTCAGTAAATTATTTAATAAATTGTAAATAAATTACTCAGAAAATTTTCAATAAATTCTAAGAAAATTCTATATAAATTCTTGGTAAATTACCCATAAAATTATCAAAAAAAAAAAATTCGTGAATTACTTTGTTAATTCTCAGTAAATTATTCGAACATTAATTAGTGAATTCCCTATAAATTCTCAGTAAATTACTTTATGAATTCTCAGTAACTTATTCAATAAATTCTAAGTAAATTACTTAGTAAATTCTCAGTAAATTAATCCATAAAGTCTAAGTATGTTATCAATAAATTCTTACTAACTTACTCAGTAAATTCTCAATAAATTACTTAGTAATTTCCAGATAAATTACCCAGTGACGAACTTAACAATTTATCAGTAAATTTCTTAGTCAATTCGCAGTAAATTCTCAACAAATTACTCAGTAAATTATCGGTAGATTCTTAGTAAATTACTCAGTAAATTCTCATTAAATTACTCAGTGAAATTCTCAATAAATTACACGCAAAATTCTCAGAAAATTATGAGAAAATTCCGTGTAAATCATTAGGAATTTTTTTCTGAATTACACAGTAACTTATGAGTAAATTACTCTGTAAATTCTCAGAAAAATTTGTATAAATTCTTGGTAAATTACTCTGTAAATTCACAGAAATGTTTTAAAAAATTACTCAGCAAATTACTCTGTAAATTCTCAATAAATTATTCGTTAAATTTTCAATAAATTCTCCATAAATTACTCAGTTAATTATCGGTGAATTACTCAACAAATTCAAAGTAAATTACTCTGAAAATTGTCAATAAATTCACAGTAAATTCTCAATAAATTACTCAGCAGATTATCATTAAAGTTATAGTAAATTCGTGGTAAATAACTCGGTAAATTCTCAGTAAATTGCTTCGTAAATGATTGGTAACTTCCTAGAAAATTACTCAACAAATTCTCAGTAAACTCTTCGTAATTTACTGAGTAAATTCTAAATAAATTACTAAGTAAATGCATAGTAAATTATTTGGTGAATTACTCACTAAATTTATTTGTAACTTACTAAGTAAATTCCCAGTAAATTCTCAATAAATTCTCTGTAAATTACTCGGTTAATTATCGATAAGTTCTCAAAAAATTCTGAGTCAGTTACTCAGTAAATTACTCAGGAAATTATTAGAAAATTACTCTGTAAATTCCAAGAAAATAACGCAATAAATTATCTTTAAATTCTTAGTAAATTATTTAATAAATTCTAAATAAATTACTGAGTAAATTCTCAACAAACTACTCCTTAAATTCTCAGTAAATTAATGAGTGAGTTATTCAGTAATTTTATCGGTAAATTACTCGATAAATTCTCTGTAAATTACTCAGTAAATTATTGGTAAATTCTCTGTTAATTACTCAGTAAATTACTTAGTAAATTCTCACTAAATTACTCAGGAAATTTCTCAGTAAATTACACGTAAAATTCTCTATAAATTATTTAACAAATTCTTAGTAATTTATCAGAAATTTCTGAGTAAATTCACAAAAAATTACAAGAATTTTTTTTTTTTGTGAATTAATCAGTAAAATTATGAGTAAATTACTCAATAAATTCTCAGAAAATTCTATATAAATTCTTGGTAAATTCAAAGTAATTTCTTAGTAAATTATTCAGCAAATTACTCCATAAATGCGTAGTAAATTCTCAATATATTGCTCGTTAAGTTTTCAATAAATTCCCTACCAATTACTTTGTAAATTATCTGTAAATTTTCAGTAAATTATTTAATAAATTGTAAATAAATTACTCAGAAAATTTTCAATAAATTCTAAGAAAATTCTATATAAATTCTTGGTAAATTACCCATAAAATTATCAAAAAAAAAAAATTCGTGAATTACTTTGTTAATTCTCAGTAAATTATTCGAACATTAATTAGTGAATTCCCTATAAATTCTCAGTAAATTACTTTATGAATTCTCAGTAACTTATTCAATAAATTCTAAGTAAATTACTTAGTAAATTCTCAGTAAATTAATCCATAAAGTCTAAGTATGTTATCAATAAATTCTTACTAACTTACTCAGTAAATTCTCAATAAATTACTTAGTAATTTCCAGATAAATTACCCAGTGACGAACTTAACAATTTATCAGTAAATTTCTTAGTCAATTCGCAGTAAATTCTCAACAAATTACTCAGTAAATTATCGGTAGATTCTTAGTAAATTACTCAGTAAATTCTCATTAAATTACTCAGTGAAATTCTCAATAAATTACACGCAAAATTCTCAGAAAATTATGAGAAAATTCCGTGTAAATCATTAGGAATTTTTTTCTGAATTACACAGTAACTTATGAGTAAATTACTCTGTAAATTCTCAGAAAAATTTGTATAAATTCTTGGTAAATTACTCTGTAAATTCACAGAAATTTTTTAAAAAATTACTCAGCAAATTACTCTGTAAATTCTCAATAAATTATTCGTTAAATTTTCAATAAATTCTCCATAAATTACTCAGTTAATTATCGGTGAATTACTCAACAAATTCAAAGTAAATTACTCTGAAAATTGTCAATAAATTCACAGTAAATTCTCAATAAATTACTCAGCAGATTATCATTAAAGTTATAGTAAATTCGTGGTAAATAACTCGGTAAATTCTCAGTAAATTGCTTCGTAAATGATTGGTAACTTCCTAGAAAATTACTCAACAAATTCTCAGTAAACTCTTCGTAATTTACTGAGTAAATTCTAAATAAATTACTAAGTAAATGCATAGTAAATTATTTGGTGAATTACTCACTAAATTTATTTGTAACTTACTAAGTAAATTCCCAGTAAATTCTCAATAAATTCTCTGTAAATTACTCGGTTAATTATCGATAAGTTCTCAAAAAATTCTGAGTCAGTTACTCAGTAAATTACTCAGGAAATTATTAGAAAATTACTCTGTAAATTCCAAGAAAATAACGCAATAAATTATCTTTAAATTCTTAGTAAATTATTTAATAAATTCTAAATAAATTACTGAGTAAATTCTCAACAAACTACTCCTTAAATTCTCAGTAAATTAATGAGTGAATTATTCAGTAATTTTATCGGTAAATTACTCGATAAATTCTCTGTAAATTACTCAGTAAATTATTGGTAAATTCTCTGTTAATTACTCAGTAAATTACTTAGTAAATTCTCACTAAATTACTCAGGAAATTTCTCAGTAAATTACACGTAAAATTCTCTATAAATTATTTAACAAATTCTTAGTAATTTATCAGAAATTTCTGAGTAAATTCACAAAAAATTACAAGAATTTTTTTTTTTTGTGAATTAATCAGTAAAATTATGAGTAAATTACTCAATAAATTCTCAGAAAATTCTATATAAATTCTTGGTAAATTCAAAGTAATTTCTTAGTAAATTATTCAGCAAATTACTCCATAAATGCGTAGTAAATTCTCAATATATTGCTCGTTAAGTTTTCAATAAATTCCCTACCAATTACTTTGTAAATTATCTGTAAATTTTCAGTAAATTATTTAATAAATTGTAAATAAATTACTCAGAAAATTTTCAATAAATTCTAAGAAAATTCTATATAAATTCTTGGTAAATTACCCATAAAATTATCAAAAAAAAAAAATTCGTGAATTACTTTGTTAATTCTCAGTAAATTATTCGAACATTAATTAGTGAATTCCCTATAAATTCTCAGTAAATTACTTTATGAATTCTCAGTAACTTATTCAATAAATTCTAAGTAAATTACTTAGTAAATTCTCAGTAAATTAATCCATAAAGTCTAAGTATGTTATCAATAAATTCTTACTAACTTACTCAGTAAATTCTCAATAAATTACTTAGTAATTTCCAGATAAATTACCCAGTGACGAACTTAACAATTTATCAGTAAATTTCTTAGTCAATTCGCAGTAAATTCTCAACAAATTACTCAGTAAATTATCGGTAGATTCTTAGTAAATTACTCAGTAAATTCTCATTAAATTACTCAGTGAAATTCTCAATAAATTACACGCAAAATTCTCAGAAAATTATGAGAAAATTCCGTGTAAATCATTAGGAATTTTTTTCTGAATTACACAGTAACTTATGAGTAAATTACTCTGTAAATTCTCAGAAAATTTTGTATAAATTCTTGGTAAATTACTCTGTAAATTCACAGAAATGTTTTAAAAAATTACTCAGCAAATTACTCTGTAAATTCTCAATAAATTATTCGTTAAATTTTCAATAAATTCTCCATAAATTACTCAGTTAATTATCGGTGAATTACTCAACAAATTCAAAGTAAATTACTCTGAAAATTGTCAATAAATTCACAGTAAATTCTCAATAAATTACTCAGCAGATTATCATTAAAGTTATAGTAAATTCGTGGTAAATAACTCGGTAAATTCTCAGTAAATTGCTTCGTAAATGATTGGTAACTTCCTAGAAAATTACTCAACAAATTCTCAGTAAACTCTTCGTAATTTACTGAGTAAATTCTAAATAAATTACTAAGTAAATGCATAGTAAATTATTTGGTGAATTACTCACTAAATTTATTTGTAACTTACTAAGTAAATTCCCAGTAAATTCTCAATAAATTCTCTGTAAATTACTCGGTTAATTATCGATAAGTTCTCAAAAAATTCTGAGTCAGTTACTCAGTAAATTACTCAGGAAATTATTAGAAAATTACTCTGTAAATTCCAAGAAAATAACGCAATAAATTATCTTTAAATTCTTAGTAAATTATTTAATAAATTCTAAATAAATTACTGAGTAAATTCTCAACAAACTACTCCTTAAATTCTCAGTAAATTAATGAGTGAATTATTCAGTAATTTTATCGGTAAATTACTCGATAAATTCTCTGTAAATTACTCAGTAAATTATTGGTAAATTCTCTGTTAATTACTCAGTAAATTACTTAGGAAATTCTCACTAAATTACTCAGGAAATTTCTCAGTAAATTACACGTAAAATTCTCTATAAATTATTTAACAAATTCTTAGTAATTTATCAGAAATTTCTGAGTAAATTCACAAAAAATTACAAGAATTTTTTTTTTTTGTGAATTAATCAGTAAAATTATGAGTAAATTACTCAATAAATTCTCAGAAAATTCTATATAAATTCTTGGTAAATTCAAAGTAATTTCTTAGTAAATTATTCAGCAAATTACTCCATAAATTCGTAGTAAATTCTCAATATATTGCTCGTTAAGTTTTCAATAAATTCCCTACCAATTACTTTGTAAATTATCTGTAAATTTTCAGTAAATTATTTAATAAATTGTAAATAAATTACTCAGAAAATTTTCAATAAATTCTAAGAAAATTCTATATAAATTCTTGGTAAATTACCCATAAAATTATCAAAAAAAAAAAAAATTCGTGAATTACTTTGTTAATTCTCAGTAAATTATTCGAACATTAATTAGTGAATTCCCTATAAATTCTCAGTAAATTACTTTATGAATTCTCAGTAACTTATTCAATAAATTCTAAGTAAATTACTTAGTAAATTCTCAGTAAATTAATCCATAAAGTCTAAGTATGTTATCAATAAATTCTTACTAACTTACTCAGTAAATTCTCAATAAATTACTTAGTAATTTCCAGATAAATTACCCAGTGACGAACTTAACAATTTATCAGTAAATTTCTTAGTCAATTCGCAGTAAATTCTCAACAAATTACTCAGTAAATTATCGGTAGATTCTTAGTAAATTACTCAGTAAATTCTCATTAAATTACTCAGTGAAATTCTCAATAAATTACACGCAAAATTCTCAGAAAATTATGAGAAAATTCCGTGTAAATCATTAGGAATTTTTTTCTGAATTACACAGTAACTTATGAGTAAATTACTCTGTAAATTCTCAGAAAATTTTGTATAAATTCTTGGTAAATTACTCTGTAAATTCACAGAAATGTTTTAAAAAATTACTCAGCAAATTACTCTGTAAATTCTCAATAAATTATTCGTTAAATTTTCAATAAATTCTCCATAAATTACTCAGTTAATTATCGGTGAATTACTCAACAAATTCAAAGTAAATTACTCTGAAAATTGTCAATAAATTCACAGTAAATTCTCAATAAATTACTCAGCAGATTATCATTAAAGTTATAGTAAATTCGTGGTAAATAACTCGGTAAATTCTCAGTAAATTGCTTCGTAAATGATTGGTAACTTCCTAGAAAATTACTCAACAAATTCTCAGTAAACTCTTCGTAATTTACTGAGTAAATTCTAAATAAATTACTAAGTAAATGCATAGTAAATTATTTGGTGAATTACTCACTAAATTTATTTGTAACTTACTAAGTAAATTCCCAGTAAATTCTCAATAAATTCTCTGTAAATTACTCGGTTAATTATCGATAAGTTCTCAAAAAATTCTGAGTCAGTTACTCAGTAAATTACTCAGGAAATTATTAGAAAATTACTCTGTAAATTCCAAGAAAATAACGCAATAAATTATCTTTAAATTCTTAGTAAATTATTTAATAAATTCTAAATAAATTACTGAGTAAATTCTCAACAAACTACTCCTTAAATTCTCAGTAAATTAATGAGTGAATTATTCAGTAATTTTATCGGTAAATTACTCGATAAATTCTCTGTAAATTACTCAGTAAATTATTGGTAAATTCTCTGTTAATTACTCAGTAAATTACTTAGGAAATTCTCACTAAATTACTCAGGAAATTTCTCAGTAAATTACACGTAAAATTCTCTATAAATTATTTAACAAATTCTTAGTAATTTATCAGAAATTTCTGAGTAAATTCACAAAAAATTACAAGAATTTTTTTTTTTTGTGAATTAATCAGTAAAATTATGAGTAAATTACTCAATAAATTCTCAGAAAATTCTATATAAATTCTTGGTAAATTCAAAGTAATTTCTTAGTAAATTATTCAGCAAATTACTCCATAAATTCGTAGTAAATTCTCAATATATTGCTCGTTAAGTTTTCAATAAATTCCCTACCAATTACTTTGTAAATTATCTGTAAATTTTCAGTAAATTATTTAATAAATTGTAAATAAATTACTCAGAAAATTTTCAATAAATTCTAAGAAAATTCTATATAAATTCTTGGTAAATTACCCATAAAATTATCAAAAAAAAAAAAAATTCGTGAATTACTTTGTTAATTCTCAGTAAATTATTCGAACATTAATTAGTGAATTCCCTATAAATTCTCAGTAAATTACTTTATGAATTCTCAGTAACTTATTCAATAAATTCTAAGTAAATTACTTAGTAAATTCTCAGTAAATTAATCCATAAAGTCTAAGTATGTTATCAATAAATTCTTACTAACTTACTCAGTAAATTCTCAATAAATTACTTAGTAATTTCCAGATAAATTACCCAGTGACGAACTTAACAATTTATCAGTAAATTTCTTAGTCAATTCGCAGTAAATTCTCAACAAATTACTCAGTAAATTATCGGTAGATTCTTAGTAAATTACTCAGTAAATTCTCATTAAATTACTCAGTGAAATTCTCAATAAATTACACGCAAAATTCTCAGAAAATTATGAGAAAATTCCGTGTAAATCATTAGGAATTTTTTTCTGAATTACACAGTAACTTATGAGTAAATTACTCTGTAAATTCTCAGAAAATTTTGTATAAATTCTTGGTAAATTACTCTGTAAATTCACAGAAATGTTTTAAAAAATTACTCAGCAAATTACTCTGTAAATTCTCAATAAATTATTCGTTAAATTTTCAATAAATTCTCCATAAATTACTCAGTTAATTATCGGTGAATTACTCAACAAATTCAAAGTAAATTACTCTGAAAATTGTCAATAAATTCACAGTAAATTCTCAATAAATTACTCAGCAGATTATCATTAAAGTTATAGTAAATTCGTGGTAAATAACTCGGTAAATTCTCAGTAAATTGCTTCGTAAATGATTGGTAACTTCCTAGAAAATTACTCAACAAATTCTCAGTAAACTCTTCGTAATTTACTGAGTAAATTCTAAATAAATTACTAAGTAAATGCATAGTAAATTATTTGGTGAATTACTCACTAAATTTATTTGTAACTTACTAAGTAAATTCCCAGTAAATTCTCAATAAATTCTCTGTAAATTACTCGGTTAATTATCGATAAGTTCTCAAAAAATTCTGAGTCAGTTACTCAGTAAATTACTCAGGAAATTATTAGAAAATTACTCTGTAAATTCCAAGAAAATAACGCAATAAATTATCTTTAAATTCTTAGTAAATTATTTAATAAATTCTAAATAAATTACTGAGTAAATTCTCAACAAACTACTCCTTAAATTCTCAGTAAATTAATGAGTGAATTATTCAGTAATTTTATCGGTAAATTACTCGATAAATTCTCTGTAAATTACTCAGTAAATTATTGGTAAATTCTCTGTTAATTACTCAGTAAATTACTTAGTAAATTCTCACTAAATTACTCAGGAAATTTCTCAGTAAATTACACGTAAAATTCTCTATAAATTATTTAACAAATTCTTAGTAATTTATCAGAAATTTCTGAGTAAATTCACAAAAAATTACAAGAATTTTTTTTTTTGTGAATTAATCAGTAAAATTATGAGTAAATTACTCAATAAATTCTCAGAAAATTCTATATAAATTCTTGGTAAATTCAAGGTAATTTCTTAGTAAATTATTCAGCAAATTACTCCATAAATTCGTAGTAAATTCTCAATATATTGCTCGTTAAGTTTTCAATAAATTCCCTACCAATTACTTTGTAAATTATCTGTAAATTTTCAGTAAATTATTTAATAAATTGTAAATAAATTACTCAGAAAATTTTCAATAAATTCTAAGAAAATTCTATATAAATTCTTGGTAAATTACCCATAAAATTATCAAAAAAAAAAAAATTCGTGAATTACTTTGTTAATTCTCAGTAAATTATTCGAACATTAATTAGTGAATTCCCTATAAATTCTCAGTAAATTACTTTATGAATTCTCAGTAACTTATTCAATAAATTCTAAGTAAATTACTTAGTAAATTCTCAGTAAATTAATCCATAAAGTCTAAGTATGTTATCAATAAATTCTTACTAACTTACTCAGTAAATTCTCAATAAATTACTTAGTAATTTCCAGATAAATTACCCAGTGACGAACTTAACAATTTATCAGTAAATTTCTTAGTCAATTCGCAGTAAATTCTCAACAAATTACTCAGTAAATTATCGGTAGATTCTTAGTAAATTACTCAGTAAATTCTCATTAAATTACTCAGTGAAATTCTCAATAAATTACACGCAAAATTCTCAGAAAATTATGAGAAAATTCCGTGTAAATCATTAGGAATTTTTTTCTGAATTACACAGTAACTTATGAGTAAATTACTCTATAAATTCTCAGAAAATTTTGTATAAATTCTTGGTAAATTACTCTATAAATTCACAGAAATGTTTTAAAAAATTACTCAGCAAATTACTCTGTAAATTCTCAATAAATTATTCGTTAAATTTTCAATAAATTCTCCATAAATTACTCAGTTAATTATCGGTGAATTACTCAACAAATTCAAAGTAAATTACTCTGAAAATTGTCAATAAATTCACAGTAAATTCTCAATAAATTACTCAGCAGATTATCATTAAAGTTATAGTAAATTCGTGGTAAATAACTCGGTAAATTCTCAGTAAATTGCTTCGTAAATGATTGGTAACTTCCTAGAAAATTACTCAACAAATTCTCAGTAAACTCTTCGTAATTTACTGAGTAAATTCTAAATAAATTACTAAGTAAATGCATAGTAAATTATTTGGTGAATTACTCACTAAATTTATTTGTAACTTACTAAGTAAATTCCCAGTAAATTCTCAATAAATTCTCTGTAAATTACTCGGTTAATTATCGATAAGTTCTCAAACAATTCTGAGTCAGTTACTCAGTAAATTACTCAGGAAATTATTAGAAAATTACTCTGTAAATTCCAAGAAAATAACGCAATAAATTATCTTTAAATTCTTAGTAAATTATTTAATAAATTCTAAATAAATTACTGAGTAAATTCTCAACAAACTACTCCTTAAATTCTCAGTAAATTAATGAGTGAATTATTCAGTAATTTTATCGGTAAATTACTCGATAAATTCTCTGTAAATTACTCAGTAAATTATTGGTAAATTCTCTGTTAATTACTCAGTAAATTACTTAGTAAATTCTCACTAAATTACTCAGGAAATTTCTCAGTAAATTACACGTAAAATTCTCTATAAATTATTTAACAAATTCTTAGTAATTTATCAGAAATTTCTGAGTAAATTCACAAAAAATTACAAGAATTTTTTTTTTTTGTGAATTAATCAGTAAAATTATGAGTAAATTACTCAATAAATTCTCAGAAAATTCTATATAAATTCTTGGTAAATTCAAAGTAATTTCTTAGTAAATTATTCAGCAAATTACTCCATAAATTCGTAGTAAATTCTCAATATATTGCTCGTTAAGTTTTCAATAAATTCCCTACCAATTACTTTGTAAATTATCTGTAAATTTTCAGTAAATTATTTAATAAATTGTAAATAAATTACTCAGAAAATTTTCAATAAATTCTAAGAAAATTCTATATAAATTCTTGGTAAATTACCCATAAAATTATCAAAAAAAAAAAAATTCGTGAATTACTTTGTTAATTCTCAGTAAATTATTCGAACATTAATTAGTGAATTCCCCATAAATTCTCAGTAAATTAGTTTATGAATTCTCAGTAACTTATTCAATAAATTCTAAGTAAATTACTTAGTAAATTCTCAGTAAATTAATCCATAAAGTCTAAGTATGTTATCAATAAATTCTTACTAACTTACTCAGTAAATTCTCAATAAATTACTTAGTAATTTCCAGATAAATTACCCAGTGACGAACTTAACAATTTATCAGTAAATTTCTTAGTCAATTCGCAGTAAATTCTCAACAAATTACTCAGTAAATTATCGGTAGATTCTTAGTAAATTACTCAGTAAATTCTCATTAAATTACTCAGTGAAATTCTCAATAAATTACACGCAAAATTCTCAGAAAATTATGAGAAAATTCCGTGTAAATCATTAGGAATTTTTTTCTGAATTACACAGTAACTTATGAGTAAATTACTCTGTAAATTCTCAGAAAATTTTGTATAAATTCTTGGTAAATTACTCTGTAAATTCACAGAAATGTTTTAAAAAATTACTCAGCAAATTACTCTGTAAATTCTCAATAAATTATTCGTTAAATTTTCAATAAATTCTCCATAAATTACTCAGTTAATTATCGGTGAATTACTCAACAAATTCAAAGTAAATTACTCTGAAAATTGTCAATAAATTCACAGTAAATTCTCAATAAATTACTCAGCAGATTATCATTAAAGTTATAGTAAATTCGTGGTAAATAACTCGGTAAATTCTCAGTAAATTGCTTCGTAAATGATTGGTAACTTCCTAGAAAATTACTCAACAAATTCTCAGTAAACTCTTCGTAATTTACTGAGTAAATTCTAAATAAATTACTAAGTAAATGCATAGTAAATTATTTGGTGAATTACTCACTAAATTTATTTGTAACTTACTAAGTAAATTCCCAGTAAATTCTCAATAAATTCTCTGTAAATTACTCGGTTAATTATCGATAAGTTCTCAAAAAATTCTGAGTCAGTTACTCAGTAAATTACTCAGGAAATTATTAGAAAATTACTCTGTAAATTCCAAGAAAATAACGCAATAAATTATCTTTAAATTCTTAGTAAATTATTTAATAAATTCTAAATAAATTACTGAGTAAATTCTCAACAAACTACTCCTTAAATTCTCAGTAAATTAATGAGTGAATTATTCAGTAATTTTATCGGTAAATTACTCGATAAATTCTCTGTAAATTACTCAGTAAATTATTGGTAAATTCTCTGTTAATTACTCAGTAAATTACTTAGTAAATTCTCACTAAATTACTCAGGAAATTTCTCAGTAAATTACACGTAAAATTCTCTATAAATTATTTAACAAATTCTTAGTAATTTATCAGAAATTTCTGAGTAAATTCACAAAAAATTACAAGAATTTTTTTTTTTGTGAATTAATCAGTAAAATTATGAGTAAATTACTCAATAAATTCTCAGAAAATTCTATATAAATTCTTGGTAAATTCAAAGTAATTTCTTAGTAAATTATTCAGCAAATTACTCCATAAATTCGTAGTAAATTCTCAATATATTGCTCGTTAAGTTTTCAATAAATTCCCTACCAATTACTTTGTAAATTATCTGTAAATTTTCAGTAAATTATTTAATAAATTGTAAATAAATTACTCAGAAAATTTTCAATAAATTCTAAGAAAATTCTATATAAATTCTTGGTAAATTACCCATAAAATTATCAAAAAAAAAAAAAATTCGTGAATTACTTTGTTAATTCTCAGTAAATTATTCGAACATTAATTAGTGAATTCCCTATAAATTCTCAGTAAATTACTTTATGAATTCTCAGTAACTTATTCAATAAATTCTAAGTAAATTACTTAGTAAATTCTCAGTAAATTAATCCATAAAGTCTAAGTATGTTATCAATAAATTCTTACTAACTTACTCAGTAAATTCTCAATAAATTACTTAGTAATTTCCAGATAAATTACCCAGTGACGAACTTAACAATTTATCAGTAAATTTCTTAGTCAATTCGCAGTAAATTCTCAACAAATTACTTAGTAAATTATCGGTAGATTCGTAGTAAATTACTCAGTAAATTCTCATTAAATTACTCAGTGAAATTCTCAATAAATTACACGCAAAATTCTCAGAAAATTATGAGAAAATTCCGTGTAAATCATTAGGAATTTTTTTCTGAATTACACAGTAACTTATGAGTAAATTACTCTGTAAATTCTCAGAAAATTTTGTATAAATTCTTGGTAAATTACTCTGTAAATTCACAGAAATGTTTTAAAAAATTACTCAGCAAATTACTCTGTAAATTCTCAATAAATTATTCGTTAAATTTTCAATAAATTCTCCATAAATTACTCAGTTAATTATCGGTGAATTACTCAACAAATTCAAAGTAAATTACTCTGAAAATTGTCAATAAATTCACAGTAAATTCTCAATAAATTACTCAGCAGATTATCATTAAAGTTATAGTAAATTCGTGGTAAATAACTCGGTAAATTCTCAGTAAATTGCTTCGTAAATGATTGGTAACTTCCTAGAAAATTACTCAACAAATTCTCAGTAAACTCTTCGTAATTTACTGAGTAAATTCTAAATAAATTACTAAGTAAATGCATAGTAAATTATTTGGTGAATTACTCACTAAATTTATTTGTAACTTACTAAGTAAATTCCCAGTAAATTCTCAATAAATTCTCTGTAAATTACTCGGTTAATTATCGATAAGTTCTCAAACAATTCTGAGTCAGTTACTCAGTAAATTACTCAGGAAATTATTAGAAAATTACTCTGTAAATTCCAAGAAAATAACGCAATAAATTATCTTTAAATTCTTAGTAAATTATTTAATAAATTCTAAATAAATTACTGAGTAAATTCTCAACAAACTACTCCTTAAATTCTCAGTAAATTAATGAGTGAATTATTCAGTAATTTTATCGGTAAATTACTCGATAAATTCTCTGTAAATTACTCAGTAAATTATTGGTAAATTCTCTGTTAATTACTCAGTAAATTACTTAGTAAATTCTCACTAAATTACTCAGGAAATTTCTCAGTAAATTACACGTAAAATTCTCTATAAATTATTTAACAAATTCTTAGTAATTTATCAGAAATTTCTGAGTAAATTCACAAAAAATTACAAGAATTTTTTTTTTTGTGAATTAATCAGTAAAATTATGAGTAAATTACTCAATAAATACTCAGAAAATTCTATATAAATTCTTGGTAAATTCAAAGTAATTTCTTAGTAAATTATTCAGCAAATTACTCCATAAATTCGTAGTAAATTCTCAATATATTGCTCGTTAAGTTTTCAATAAATTCCCTACCAATTACTTTGTAAATTATCTGTAAATTTTCAGTAAATTATTTAATAAATTGTAAATAAATTACTCAGAAAATTTTCAATAAATTCTAAGAAAATTCTATATAAATTCTTGGTAAATTACCCATAAAATTATCAACAAAAAAAAAATTCGTGAATTACTTTGTTAATTCTCAGTAAATTATTCGAACATTAATTAGTGAATTCCCTATAAATTCTCAGTAAATTACTTTATGAATTCTCAGTAACTTATTCAATAAATTCTAAGTAAATTACTTAGTAAATTCTCAGTAAATTAATCCATAAAGTCTAAGTATGTTATCAATAAATTCTTACTAACTTACTCAGTAAATTCTCAATAAATTACTTAGTAATTTCCAGATAAATTACCCAGTGACGAACTTAACAATTTATCAGTAAATTTCTTAGTCAATTCGCAGTAAATTCTCAACAAATTACTTAGTAAATTATCGGTAGATTCGTAGTAAATTACTCAGTAAATTCTCATTAAATTACTCAGTGAAATTCTCAATAAATTACACGCAAAATTCTCAGAAAATTATGAGAAAATTCCGTGTAAATCATTAGGAATTTTTTTCTGAATTACACAGTAACTTATGAGTAAATTACTCTGTAAATTCTCAGAAAATTTTGTATAAATTCTTGGTAAATTACTCTATAAATTCACAGAAATGTTTTAAAAAATTACTCAGCAAATTACTCTGTAAATTCTCAATAAATTATTCGTTAAATTTTCAATAAATTCTCCATAAATTACTCAGTTAATTATCGGTGAATTACTCAACAAATTCAAAGTAAATTACTCTGAAAATTGTCAATAAATTCACAGTAAATTCTCAATAAATTACTCAGCAGATTATCATTAAAGTTATAGTAAATTCGTGGTAAATAACTCGGTAAATTCTCAGTAAATTGCTTCGTAAATGATTGGTAACTTCCTAGAAAATTACTCAACAAATTCTCAGTAAACTCTTCGTAATTTACTGAGTAAATTCTAAATAAATTACTAAGTAAATACATAGTAAATTATTTGGTGAATTACTCACTAAATTTATTTGTAACTTGCTAAGTAAATTCCCAGTAAATTCTCAATAAATTCTCTGTAAATTACTCGGTTAATTATCGATAAGTTCTCAAAAAATTCTGAGTCAGTTACTCAGTAAATTACTCAGGAAATTATTAGAAAATTACTCTGTAAATTCCAAGAAAATAACGTAATAAATTATCTTTAAATTCTTAGTAAATTATTTAATAAATTCTAAATAAATTACTGAGTAAATTCTCAACAAACTACTCCTTAAATTCTCAGTAAATTAATGAGTGAATTATTCAGTAATTTTATCGGTAAATTACTCGATAAATTCTCTGTAAATTACTCAGTAAATTATTGGTAAATTCTCTGTTAATTACTCAGTAAATTACTTAGTCAATTCTCACTAAATTACTCAGGAAATTTCTCAGTAAATTACACGTAAAATTCTCTATAAATTATTTAACAAATTCTTAGTAATTTATCAGAAATTTCTGAGTAAATTCACAAAAAATTACAAGAAATTTTTTTTTGTGAATTAATCAGTAAAATTATGAGTAAATTACTCAATAAATTCTCAGAAAATTCTATATAAATTCTTGGTAAATTCAAAGTAATTTCTTAGTAAATTATTCGGCAAATTACTCCATAAATTCGTAGTAAATTCTCAATATATTGCTCGTTAAGTTTTCAATAAATTCCCTACCAATTACTTTGTAAATTATCTGTAAATTTTCAGTAAATTATTTAATAAATTGTAAATAAATTACTCAGAAAATTTTCAATAAATTCTAAGAAAATTCTATATAAATTCTTGGTAAATTACCCATAAAATTATCAAAAAAAAAAATTCGTGAATTACTTTGTTAATTCTCAGTAAATTATTCGAACATTAATTCGTGAATTCCCTATAAATTCTCAGTAAATTAATTTATGAATTCTCAGTAACTTATTCAATAAATTCTAAGTAAATTACTTAGTAAATTCTCAGTAAATTAATCCATAAAGTCTAAGTATGTTTTCAATAAATTCTTACTAACTTACTCACTAAATTCTCAATAAATTACTTAGTAATTTCCAGATAAATTACCCAGTGACGAACTTAACAATTTATCAGTAAATTTCTTAGTCAATTCGCAGTAAATTCTCAAAAAATTACTCAGTAAATTATCGGTAGATTCTCAGTAAATTACTCAGTAAATTCTCATTAAATTACTCAGTGAAATTCTCAATAAATTACACGCAAAATTCTCAGAAAATTATGAGAAAATTCCGTGTAAATTCTTAGGAATTTTTTTCTGAATTACACAGTAACTTATGAGTAAATTACTCTGTAAATTCTCAGAAAATTTTGTATAAATTCTTGGTAAATTACTCTGTAAATTCACAGAAATGTTTTAAAAAATCACTCAGCAAATTACTCTGTAAATTCTCAATAAATTATTCGTTAAATTTTCAATAAATTCTCCATAAATTACTCAGTTAATTATCGGTGAATTACTCAACAAATTCAAAGTAAATTACTCTGAAAATTGTCAATAAATTCACAGTAAATTCTCAATAAATTACTTAGCAGATTATCATTAAAGTTATAGTAAATTCGTGGTAAATAACTCGGTAAATTCTCAGTAAATTGCTTCGTAAATGATTGGTAACTTCCTAGAAAATTACTCAACAAATTCTCAGTAAACTCTTCGTAATTTACTGAGTAAATTCTAAATAAATTACTAAGTAAATACATAGTAAATTATTTGGTGAATTACTCACTAAATTTATTTGTAACTTGCTCAGTAAATTCCCAGTAAATTCTCAATAAATTCTCTGTAAATTACTCGGTTAATTATCGATAAGTTCTCAAAAGATTCTGAGTCAGTTACTCAGTAAATTACTCAGGAAATTATTAGAAAATTACTCTGTAAATTCCAAGAAAATAACGCAATAAATTATCTTTAAATTCTTAGTAAATTATTTAATAAATTCTAAATAAATTACTGAGTAAATTCTCAACAAATTACTCCTTAAATTCTCAGTAAATTAATGAGTGAATTATTCAGTAATTTTATCGGTAAATTACTCGATAAATTCTCTGTAAATTACTCAGTAAATTATTGATAAATTCTCTGTTAATTACTCAGTAAATTACTTAGTCAATTCTCACTAAATTACTCAGGAAATTTCTCAGTAAATTACACGTAAAATTCTCTATAAATTATTTAACAAATTCTTAGTAATTTATCAGAAATTTCTGAGTAAATTCACAAAAAATTACAAGAAATTTTTTTTTGTGAATTAATCAGTAAAATTATGAGTAAATTACTCAATAAATTCTCAGAAAATTCTATATAAATTCTTGGTAAATTCAAAGTAATTTCTTAGTAAATTATTCAGCAAATTACTCCATAAATTCGTAGTAAATTCTCAATATATTGCTCGTTAAGTTTTCAATAAATTCCCTACCAATTACTTTGTAAATTATCTGTAAATTTTCAGTAAATTATTTAATAAATTGTAAATAAATTACTCAGAAAATTTTCAATAAATTCTAAGAAAATTCTATATAAATTCTTGGTAAATTACCCATAAAATTATCAAAAAAAAAAAATTCGTGAATTACTTTGTTAATTCTCAGTAAATTATTCGAACATTAATTAGTGAATTCCCTATAAATTCTCAGTAAATTACTTTATGAATTCTCAGTAACTTATTCAATAAATTCTAAGTAAATTACTTAGTAAATTCTCAGTAAATTAATCCATAAAGTCTAAGTATGTTATCAATAAATTCTTACTAACTTACTCAGTAAATTCTCAATAAATTACTTAGTAATTTCCAGATAAATTACCCAGTGACGAACTTAACAATTTATCAGTAAATTTCTTAGTCAATTCGCAGTAAATTCTCAACAAATTACTCAGTAAATTATCGGTAGATTCTTAGTAAATTACTCAGTAAATTCTCATTAAATTACTCAGTGAAATTCTCAATAAATTACACGCAAAATTCTCAGAAAATTATGAGAAAATTCCGTGTAAATCATTAGGAATTTTTTTCTGAATTACACAGTAACTTATGAGTAAATTACTCTGTAAATTCTCAGAAAATTTTGTATAAATTCTTGGTAAATTACTCAGTAAATTCACAGAAATGTTTTAAAAAATCACTCAGCAAATTACTCTGTAAATTCTCAATAAATTATTCGTTAAATTTTCAATAAATTCTCCATAAATTACTCAGTTAATTATCGGTGAATTACTCAACAAATTCAAAGTAAATTACTCTGAAAATTGTCAATAAATTCACAGTAAATTCTCAATAAATTACTTAGCAGATTATCATTAAAGTTATAGTAAATTCGTGGTAAATAACTCGGTAAATTCTCAGTAAATTGCTTCGTAAATGATTGGTAACTTCCTAGAAAATTACTCAACAAATTCTCAGTAAACTCTTCGTAATTTACTGAGTAAATTCTAAATAAATTACTAAGTAAATACATAGTAAATTATTTGGTGAATTACTCACTAAATTTATTTGTAACTTGCTCAGTAAATTCCCAGTAAATTCTCAATAAATTCTCTGTAAATTACTCGGTTAATTATCGATAAGTTCTCAAAAAATTCGGAGTCAGTTACTCAGTAAATTACTCAGGAAATTATTAGAAAATTACTCTGTAAATTCCAAGAAAATAACGCAATAAATTATCTTTAAATTCTTAGTAAATTATTTAATAAATTCTAAATAAATTACTGAGTAAATTCTCAACAAATTACTCCTTAAATTCTCAGTAAATTAATAGGTGAATTATTCAGTAATTTTATCGGTAAATTACTCGATAAATTCTCTGTAAATTACTCAGTAAATTACTTAGTAAATTCTCACTAAATTACTCAGGAAATTTCTCAGTAAATTCGTGGTAAATAACTCGGTAAATTCTCAGTAAACTCTTAGTAATTTACTGAGTAAATTCTAAATAAATTACTAAGTAAATTCATAGTAAATTATTCGGTGAATTACTCGCTAAATTTATCTGTAAATTACTAAGTAAATTCCCAGTAAATTCTCAATAAATTCTCTGTAAATTACTTAGTTTATTATCGATAAGTTCTCAAAAGATTCCGAGTCAGTTACTTAGTAAATTACTCAGTAAATTATTAGAAAAGTACGCTGTAAATTATCTGTAAATTCTTAGTAAATTATTTAATAAATTCTAAATAAATTACTGAGTAAATTCTCAATAAATTACTCCTTAAATTCTCAGTAAATTAATGAGTGAATTATTTAGTAATTTTATCAGTAAATTACTCGATAAATTCTCTGCAAATTACTCAGTAAATTATTGGTAAATTCTCTGCTAATTACTCAGTAAATTACCCGTAAATTCTCACTAAATTACTCAGGAAATTTCTCAGTAAATTACACGTAAAATTCTCTATAAATTATTCAGCAAATTCTTAGTAATTTATCAGAAAATTCTGACTAAATTCACAAAAAATTACGAGAATTTTTTTTGTGAATTAATCAGTAAATTATGAGTAAATTACTCAATAAATTCTAAGAAAATTCTATATAAATTCTTGGTAAATTCAAAATAATTTCTTAGTAAATTATTCAGCAAATTACTCCATAAATTCGTATTAATTCTCAATAAATTACTCGTTAGGTTTTCAATAAATTCTCTATAAATTACTTTGTAAATTATCTGTAAATTTTCAACAAATTATTTAATAAATTGTAAATAAATTACTCAGAAAGTTTTCAACTAATTCTAAGAAAATTCTGTATAAATTCTTGGTAAATTACGCATAAAATTATCAAAAAAAAATTCGTGAATTACTTTTTTGTTAATTCTCAGTAAATTATTCGAACATTAATTAGTGAATTCCCTGTAAATTCTCAGTAAATTACTTTATAAATTCTCAGTAAATTATTCAATAAATTCTAAGTAAATTACTGAGTAAATTCTTAGTAAATTAATCAATAAAGTCTAAGTAAATTATCAATAAATTCTTACTAACTTACCCAGTAAATCCTCAATAAATTACTTAGTAATTTCCAGATAAATTACCCGGTGAAGAACTTAACAATTTATCAGTAAATTTCTTAGTCAATTCGCAGTAAATTCTCAATAAATCACTCAGTAAATTATCGGTAGATTCTTAGTAAATTACTCAATAAATTCTCAGTAAATTCTCATTAAATTACTCAGTAAAATTCTCAATAAATTACACGCAAAATTCTCAGAAAATTATTCAGTAAATTATGAGAAAATTCCGTGTAAATTCTTAGAAAATCATTAGAAATTTTTTTGTGAATTACTCAGTAAATTATGAGTAAATTACTCTGTAAATTCTCAGAAAATTTTGTGTAAATTCTTGGTAAATTACTCAGTAAATTCACAGAAATTTTTTAAAAAATTACTCAGCAAATTCTCAAAAAATTATTCGTTAAATTTTCAATAAATTCTCTATAAATTACCCAGTTAATTATCGGTGAATTACTCAATAAATTCAAAGTAAATTACTCAGAAAATTTTCAATAAATTCACAGTAAATTCTCAATAAATTACTCAGCAAATTATCATTAAAGTTGTAGTAAATTCGTGGTAAATAACTCGGTAAATTCTCAGTAAACTCTTAGTAATTTTCTGAGTAAATTCTAAATAAATTACTAAGTAAATTCATAGTAAATTATTCGGTGAATTACTCGCTAAATTTATCTGTAAATTACTAAGTAAATTCCCAGTAAATTCTCAATAAATTCTCTGTAAATTACTTAGTTTATTATCGATAAGTTCTCAAAAGATTCCGAGTCAGTTACTTAGTAAATTACTCAGTAAATTATTAGAAAAGTACGCTGTAAATTATCTGTAAATTCTTAGTAAATTATTTAATAAATTCTAAATAAATTACTGAGTAAATTCTCAATAAATTACTCCTTAAATTCTCAGTAAATTAATGAGTGAATTATTTAGTAATTTTATCAGTAAATTACTCGATAAATTCTCTGCAAATTACTCAGTAAATTATTGGTAAATTCTCTGCTAATTACTCAGTAAATTACCCGTAAATTCTCACTAAATTACTCAGGAAATTTCTCAGTAAATTACACGTAAAATTCTCTATAAATTATTCAGCAAATTCTTAGTAATTTATCAGAAAATTCTGACTAAATTCACAAAAAATTACGAGAATTTTTTTTGTGAATTAATCAGTAAATTATGAGTAAATTACTCAATAAATTCTAAGAAAATTCTATATAAATTCTTGGTAAATTCAAAATAATTTCTTAGTAAATTATTCAGCAAATTACTCCATAAATTCGTATTGATTCTCAATAAATTACTCGTTAGGTTTTCAATAAATTCTCTATAAATTACTTTGTAAATTATCTGTAAATTTTCAACAAATTATTTAATAAATTGTAAATAAATTACTCAGAAAGTTTTCAACTAATTCTAAGAAAATTCTGTATAAATTCTTGGTAAATTACTCATAAAATTATCAAAAAAAAATTCGTGCATTACTTTTTTGTTAATTCTCAGTAAATTATTCGAACATTAATTAGTGAATTCCCTGTAAATTCTCAGTAAATTACTTTATAAATTCTCAGTAAATTATTCAATAAATTCTAAGTAAATTACTGAGTAAATTCTTAGTAAATTAATCAATAAAGTCTAAGTAAATTATCAATAAATTCTTACTAACTTACCCAGTAAATTCTCAATAAATTACTTAGTAATTTCCAGATAAATTACCCGGTGAAGAACTTAACAATTTATCAGTAAATTTCTTAGTCAATTCGCAGTAAATTCTCAATAAATCACTCAGTAAATTATCGGTAGATTCTTAGTAAATTACTCAATAAATTCTCAGTAAATTCTCATTAAATTACTCAGTAAAATTCTCAATAAATTACACGCAAAATTCTCAGAAAATTATTCAGTAAATTATGAGAAAATTCCGTGTAAATTCTTAGAAAATCATTAGAAATTTTTTTGTGAATTACTCAGTAAATTATGAGTAAATTACTCTGTAAATTCTCAGAAAATTTTGTGTAAATTCTTGGTAAATTACTCAGTAAATTCACAGAAATTTTTTAAAAAATTACTCAGCAAATTCTCAAAAAATTATTCGTTAAATTTTCAATAAATTCTCTATAAATTACCCAGTTAATTATCGGTGAATTACTCAATAAATTCAAAGTAAATTACTCAGAAAATTTTCAATAAATTCACAGTAAATTCTCAATAAATTACTCAGCAAATTATCATTAAAGTTGTAGTAAATTCGTGGTAAATAACTCGGTAAATTCTCAGTAAACTCTTAGTAATTTTCTGAGTAAATTCTAAATAAATTACTAAGTAAATTCATAGTAAATTATTCGGTGAATTACTCGCTAAATTTATCTGTAAATTACTAAGTAAATTCCCAGTAAATTCTCAATAAATTCTCTGTAAATTACTTAGTTTATTATCGATAAGTTCTCAAAAGATTCCGAGTCAGTTACTTAGTAAATTACTCAGTAAATTATTAGAAAAGTACGCTGTAAATTATCTGTAAATTCTTAGTAAATTATTTAATAAATTCTAAATAAATTACTGAGTAAATTCTCAATAAATTACTCCTTAAATTCTCAGTAAATTAATGAGTGAATTATTTAGTAATTTTATCAGTAAATTACTCGATAAATTCTCTGCAAATTACTCAGTAAATTATTGGTAAATTCTCTGCTAATTACTCAGTAAATTACCCGTAAATTCTCACTAAATTACTCAGGAAATTTCTCAGTAAATTACACGTAAAATTCTCTATAAATTATTCAGCAAATTCTTAGTAATTTATCAGAAAATTCTGACTAAATTCACAAAAAATTACGAGAATTTTTTTTGTGAATTAATCAGTAAATTATGAGTAAATTACTCAATAAATTCTAAGAAAATTCTATATAAATTCTTGGTAAATTCAAAATAATTTCTTAGTAAATTATTCAGCAAATTACTCCATAAATTCGTATTGATTCTCAATAAATTACTCGTTAGGTTTTCAATAAATTCTCTATAAATTACTTTGTAAATTATCTGTAAATTTTCAACAAATTATTTAATAAATTGTAAATAAATTACTCAGAAAGTTTTCAACTAATTCTAAGAAAATTCTGTATAAATTCTTGGTAAATTACTCATAAAATTATCAAAAAAAAATTCGTGCATTACTTTTTTGTTAATTCTCAGTAAATTATTCGAACATTAATTAGTGAATTCCCTGTAAATTCTCAGTAAATTACTTTATAAATTCTCAGTAAATTATTCAATAAATTCTAAGTAAATTACTGAGTAAATTCTTAGTAAATTAATCAATAAAGTCTAAGTAAATTATCAATAAATTCTTACTAACTTACCCAGTAAATTCTCAATAAATTACTTAGTAATTTCCAGATAAATTACCCGGTGAAGAACTTAACAATTTATCAGTAAATTTCTTAGTCAATTCGCAGTAAATTCTCAATAAATCACTCAGTAAATTATCGGTAGATTCTTAGTAAATTACTCAATAAATTCTCAGTAAATTCTCATTAAATTACTCAGTAAAATTCTCAATAAATTACACGCAAAATTCTCAGAAAATTATTCAGTAAATTATGAGAAAATTCCGTGTAAATTCTTAGAAAATCATTAGAAATTTTTTTGTGAATTACTCAGTAAATTATGAGTAAATTACTCTGTAAATTCTCAGAAAATTTTGTGTAAATTCTTGGTAAATTACTCAGTAAATTCACAGAAATTTTTTAAAAAATTACTCAGCAAATTCTCAAAAAATTATTCGTTAAATTTTCAATAAATTCTCTATAAATTACCCAGTTAATTATCGGTGAATTACTCAATAAATTCAAAGTAAATTACTCAGAAAATTTTCAATAAATTCACAGTAAATTCTCAATAAATTACTCAGCAAATTATCATTAAAGTTGTAGTAAATTCGTGGTAAATAACTCGGTAAATTCTCAGTAAACTCTTAGTAATTTTCTGAGTAAATTCTAAATAAATTACTAAGTAAATTCATAGTAAATTATTCGGTGAATTACTCGCTAAATTTATCTGTAAATTACTAAGTAAATTCCCAGTAAATTCTCAATAAATTCTCTGTAAATTACTTAGTTTATTATCGATAAGTTCTCAAAAGATTCCGAGTCAGTTACTTAGTAAATTACTCAGTAAATTATTAGAAAAGTACGCTGTAAATTATCTGTAAATTCTTAGTAAATTATTTAATAAATTCTAAATAAATTACTGAGTAAATTCTCAATAAATTACTCCTTAAATTCTCAGTAAATTAATGAGTGAATTATTTAGTAATTTTATCAGTAAATTACTCGATAAATTCTCTGCAAATTACTCAGTAAATTATTGGTAAATTCTCTGCTAATTACTCAGTAAATTACCCGTAAATTCTCACTAAATTACTCAGGAAATTTCTCAGTAAATTACACGTAAAATTCTCTATAAATTATTCAGCAAATTCTTAGTAATTTATCAGAAAATTCTGACTAAATTCACAAAAAATTACGAGAATTTTTTTTGTGAATTAATCAGTAAATTATGAGTAAATTACTCAATAAATTCTAAGAAAATTCTATATAAATTCTTGGTAAATTCAAAATAATTTCTTAGTAAATTATTCAGCAAATTACTCCATAAATTCGTATTAATTCTCAATAAATTACTCGTTAGGTTTTCAATAAATTCTCTATAAATTACTTTGTAAATTATCTGTAAATTTTCAACAAATTATTTAATAAATTGTAAATAAATTACTCAGAAAGTTTTCAACTAATTCTAAGAAAATTCTGTATAAATTCTTGGTAAATTACTCATAAAATTATCAAAAAAAAATTCGTGAATTACTTTTTTGTTAATTCTCAGTAAATTATTCGAACATTAATTAGTGAATTCCCTGTAAATTCTCAGTAAATTACTTTATAAATTCTCAGTAAATTATTCAATAAATTCTAAGTAAATTACTGAGTAAATTCTTAGTAAATTAATCAATAAAGTCTAAGTAAATTATCAATAAATTCTTACTAACTTACCCAGTAAATTCTCAATAAATTACTTAGTAATTTCCAGATAAATTACCCGGTGAAGAACTTAACAATTTATCAGTAAATTTCTTAGTCAATTCGCAGTAAATTCTCAATAAATCACTCAGTAAATTATCGGTAGATTCTTAGTAAATTACTCAATAAATTCTCAGTAAATTCTCATTAAATTACTCAGTAAAATTCTCAATAAATTACACGCAAAATTCTCAGAAAATTATTCAGTAAATTATGAGAAAATTCCGTGTAAATTCTTAGAAAATCATTAGAAATTTTTTTGTGAATTACTCAGTAAATTATGAGTAAATTACTCTGTAAATTCTCAGAAAATTTTGTGTAAATTCTTGGTAAATTCACAGAAATTTTTTAAAAAATTACTCAGCAAATTCTCAAAAAATTATTCGTTTAATTTTCAATAAATTCTCTATAAATTACCCAGTTAATTATCGGTGAATTACTCAATAAATTCAAAGTAAATTACTCAGAAAATTTTCAATAAATTCACAGTAAATTCTCAATAAATTACTCAGCAAATTATCATTAAAGTTGTAGTAAATTCGTGGTAAATAACTCGGTAAATTCTCAGTAAACTCTTAGTAATTTTCTGAGTAAATTCTAAATAAATTACTAAGTAAATTCATAGTAAATTATTCGGTGAATTACTCGCTAAATTTATCTGTAAATTACTAAGTAAATTCCCAGTAAATTCTCAATAAATTCTCTGTAAATTACTTAGTTTATTATCGATAAGTTCTCAAAAGATTCCGAGTCAGTTACTTAGTAAATTACTCAGTAAATTATTAGAAAAGTACGCTGTAAATTATCTGTAAATTCTTAGTAAATTATTTAATAAATTCTAAATAAATTACTGAGTAAATTCTCAATAAATTACTCCTTAAATTCTCAGTAAATTAATGAGTGAATTATTTAGTAATTTTATCAGTAAATTACTCGATAAATTCTCTGCAAATTACTCAGTAAATTATTGGTAAATTCTCTGCTAATTACTCAGTAAATTACCCGTAAATTCTCACTAAATTACTCAGGAAATTTCTCAGTAAATTACACGTAAAATTCTCTATAAATTATTCAGCAAATTCTTAGTAATTTATCAGAAAATTCTGACTAAATTCACAAAAAATTACGAGAATTTTTTTTGTGAATTAATCAGTAAATTATGAGTAAATTACTCAATAAATTCTAAGAAAATTCTATATAAATTCTTGGTAAATTCAAAATAATTTCTTAGTAAATTATTCAGCAAATTACTCCATAAATATAGCGATCCCGGGTTTACCCTTGTTGTACAGTGATCCGGACATGTGTCCGTGAATGTTGGTAGTTGTTTATTTTCTAGTTTGCATCCTCTTTACTTTGTATATTGGGTTATGGGATGTGTTGGGCAGGTTTGTACAGGTTGGTTGTGCTTGGGAGCCTAGTGTTGCTGCCCAGATTTTTGGTCCTTCGCTCGAGCGAGTAGTTTTTCGCTCGAGCGAGCGTGGTGTTGCACCTGGTTCTGGACCTGAGAGTTGTAGTTTCTGGCTCGAGCGAGCTTTTCGTGGCTCGAGCGGTCTGGGTTTTTCTTCGCTCGATCGAGAACTTCTTGGCTCGAGCGAGAGTTTTCTGTGTCTGGTCGCTCGAGCGACCAATCCTTCGCTCGAGCGAGAGTGTTTTATATCAGCGGACAGCAGCGTCTTAAACATCACTTTTTCAGTCCCTTTCTTTGAGCAAAACCTAAATTCGACACTCTCTCTTCCTAAACTTACACTCTCTCTAAGATTTGATCTCCCTAGGGTGTGAATCTAGCCTAGGGCCTTTGTTAAAAAGATAGAGGGCGTTGAGAGCTTCGATTTAATCTGAAAAAGTTTGGATTTGGAGCAAGTTGATCTTGGAGTCTTCATCTCCTTTTGGGCTAAAACTTCAAGGTAGGGATATCCTACTCCTCTCTATGGGTTTTGTCCTTGAATTTTGGTATTTTGAGATGTTGGGCTTGGTTTGGTAATTTTGTGAAAGTTTGGGGCTTTTGTGCAATTATACAAAAGTTGGGGTTTTATTCATAATAAACCTAGATGCATGTTTGGCATGAAAAAAAATGGAATGATTGTTGAATCATTGATGAAAATGGGACCTAAGGGTTGAAATGGTAATTATGGAAAATGGCCTAATTACATTGTTTAATTAATTGGGATAATTAATTGGTGAGAAATGAGGAAATGAAATGTTGATTGAATATCCATTTGTGCATTTATTTTCTGTTTTAGAAATAACTGCTTTGGGCTATCGGTGGAGGATAGTCGGAATTGTTGTAGACAATGCATGATGATTAAGTAAACGGAAACTAATCAATGGAATGTGTCATGGAACTTGACAGTTGATAGAATACATTAATTGTATGTATTGTGTGATTGTATATAGAACCAATGTGTTTTTATACGTTATGTGTAGAGGAGGAGATAGGGGATGTACCTCTAAACCGGATAGGTATTGGGAGGAGATAGGGGATGAACTCCGTAGACAGAGCTCATATGCTTGTCTAGAGAAGTGAAGATAGAGCTCATATGCTTATCTTTGTGAAGTGTGGATACAGCTTGTATGCTTATCTGTGGATATTGTTGATATACATATCTGTGTGAAATGTGGATACAGCTTGTATGCTTATCTGTGGATATTGTTGATATACATATCTGTTGAGAATGTGAGATATAGTTTTTATACATATCTGTGGAAATGATGATAGAGCTAGCATGCTTATATGTTGAAAAGGGAAAATGAAAAGTAATTGGGACTTGTAAGTCGTTGACGTAAATATGTAATTTATGTGATTGTATCAGTGTTGACCAACTATCAATTGCTAATGTTTTAGTCATTGTCCATGGTTGGTTTAGTGTATTTCTACTGGGCTGTGGCTCACCCTATATGGGAATATCATTTTCAGGTGCAGGAAGCATGCCACCTCCAAGGACATAGCTGGGAGGCTAGTGGCGGGCATAGTTTTGTCGTTTTACTTTTGATGTATTACATGTAATTTCAAGCCAAGGGCTTAATGTGTAAACGAGTTAGAACTCTTTGTTGTAACCAAGTGTTAACTTGGAAAACTGTAAGCCCGTAGGGCATTTTGTTATGAGGTTAACATGTAATACTTATGTCTTGGAATTCTAATGAATGAAAGGAATGCGGTTAGTTTAAATGTAAATGCATGTCTTATCTGATGGGTTTATTGTTATTATTTTGAGGGCGTTACAACTTGGTATCAGAGCGTACCGGGTTCGAATACTTTGGGTACGTGGGAAGTGATTAGGATCACAATGGGTTTGTCTCGCTTGATAGAGACTTAGATGTAGTACCATATGCTATGTGCTTAAGTGATAACATGCTTATGTGACTATGTGGGTATGGGATTTAATTTCTAGGATGTTGATTGGATCCTTGAGTTTCTGGGAGTCTTGTTGGAAAAGCACTTGATCAATGCTGTTTCTAACCGGAACTCTAGTAACGTCTTGGGACTATCATTATCCGGAAATGAAATTCGTAAGTGCTTATGTGTTTATGTGCTTATGTGGAGTGAATTACAGTTGTCCATGCATTAGGACGTGAGTGTTTAGTTTCGGCACACCTATGAATGTGCTAACGTTCTGTGTTACCTTTATTAGGATGTCAGGACGAGGAAGAGGTGCTAGGCGTGGTAGACCTGCGAGGCAGGAAGTACCGTTACAGGGTGAGATTCCGGCAGTGCAGGAGGGAGTTGGACAGGCCAATGTGGCCGAGCCAGTGGGTCAGCAGGCTATGGGTGCCTTGGCCAGAGAGATAGCAGGAGCTTTGGGTATTCTTAGAGCTGGGAATCAGGCAGCTGAGGCAGGGCCTTCTTTCTTGAAGAGGGAGTTCTTCCGGTGTAATCCGGACGAGTTTATCGGGGATCCTAAAGAGCCGCTTAAGGCAGATGAATGGCTCGAACAGACAACGAAGACGTTTGAGATGCTTGGCATCGAGGACGGAGCACTGAAAGTGACCTTGGCATCCTTCCAGCTGAAGGGAGATGCGGGTCAATGGTGGAAGTACGAGAAAGCTCGTGTTGGTGGTACTTGGGAGGCGTTTATAAATGCTTTTCAGGAGAGGTTTTTGTCTGCAGTAGCTAGGGAGAAGCTGAGGGATCAGTTTAGCCGGCTTAATCAGCAGGGCTTGTCAGTGGCCGAGTTTGAGGCTACCTTTACTAGTCTGTCCAGGTTCGCACCTGAACTGGTGGCGTCTGAGGAACGCCGTTGTTATGAGTTTGAGCGGAAGTTGAGGCGGGGCCTCAAGTTGAGAGTTGGTGGGTCCTATATCCGGGAGTATAGACACCTAGTGGACGCTGCAGCTCATATGGAGCTTATGATGCAGGAGGAGGATGAGGGGCAGAGAGGCTCCAAGAGGAGCCAGGATAGTCAGAGTGATGGCAGGAGGCAGAGGGGTTCTAACCCTCAGCAGTCGCAGGGTGGTGTTGCTAGATCGACCTTCCCAGTGCCGAGTGCAGGCTCCGGGAGAGGTGGTCAGGGGGATTTTACCTGTTACAAGTGTGGCCAGCTGGGTCACAAGGTTTCTGTTTGCCCGCAGAAGGGTGGAGGTCAGAAAGCTGCTTCTTCTTCAGCTAGACCGCAGAGTCAGAGTTTGGGCAGGGGGCAGCTCTTGACTTGTTATCAGTGTGGACAACCTGGGCACCTGAAAAGGTTTTGCCCACAGTTGAGTGCCACATCGGGAGCGTCTGGTTCTAGGCAGACGCAGGGTTTTCAGCCAGCTCAGTCTGTGCAGGCCTCGAGGGCCAATCCGGGAGTTTCGTCATCCCAGTCTGTGCAGCAGTCTTTTGCTCCGAGAGGCGAGCAGGTAGACCAGGGGCCTACGGGGCGCGTGTATGCTATTACCGCGCAGGATTTAGTACCGGCTCCATCAGTAGTGAGAGGTACTTTTCTGTTTTGCAACTCAGTTGCTAATGTGTTGATAGACACGGGTGCATCTCATTCTTTTGTATCTGCTGCATTTGCATCTGTTTTGGAATTGGAGTTAGCACAGTTAGCATCTCCTATTTGTGTGGTATCGCCTTTGGGCGGTGAGTTGATTCTGAAACAGGGTGTTAGAGGATGTGATATAGAGGTCGCCGACTATAGGCTTCCTTTTCCGTTTGTTGTCATGCCCATGAAGGGTTTTGATGTTATTTTGGGTATGGACTGGTTATCGTCATACCGGGCTGTTATTGATTGCTACCGCCAGAGGGTCACGTTATGTACCTTGAGCGGGGAGTGGTTCCATTTCTTGGGAGACCGGGTTGGTAGTGTTTTGCCACCGGGGTATGATTCGCGAGGGCGAAGTGAGCTTAGTGGTTTACTTGCTAGCTTTGAGAGTAGCGAGTGTGTTGAGACTCAGAGTGTGTTGCCAAGGGTGGTTTGTGAGTATTCGGATGTCTTTCCCGAAGATCTTGTTAGTTTGCCACCTCACCGAGAGATAGAGTTCTCTATTGATTTAGTGCCTGGTACGGCGCCGATTTCTATGGCACCTTACCGTTTTGCTCCAGCAGAGTTGGTTGAGTTGAAAGTTCAGCTCCAGGAATTGCTCGATAAGGGCTTTGTTCGCCCTAGTGTTTCACCGTGGGGAGCACCGGCCCTCTTTGTTAAAAAAAAAGATGGTGCCTTGAGATTGTGTATTGATTATCGGAAGTTGAATCGGGCTACGGTTAAGAATAAGTACCCTATGCCCCGTATAGATGATTTGTTTGACCAGTTGAAGGGTTCCCGTTGTTTCTCTAAGATAGACTTGAGATCGGGTTACCATCAGTTGAGGGTCAGGGAGGAAGATATTCCTAAGACGGCATTCCGTACGCGGTATGGCCATTATGAGTTTCTGGTGATGCCATTTGGGCTTACCAATGCACCGGCAGTCTTTATGGACTTGATGAACCGGATTTTCCGGGAGTTCTTAGACCAATTTGTGGTTGTTTTCGTGGACGATATCCTTATCTATTCGTCTTCTGAGGAGGAACACGAGGCACACTTGAGAGTAGTGCTTGAATTGCTTAGAGCCCATAGGCTGTATGCCAAGTTTGGGAAGTGTGAGTTCTGGCTGAGGGAAGTCAAATTCTTAGGCCACGTGGTATCCGGGGAAGGGGTGTCTGTTGATACATCCAAGGTTGAGGCAGTGCAGGATTGGGCACAGCCTAAGAGTGTGTTTGAGATCCGCAGTTTTCTGGGATTAGCTGGGTATTACCGTCGGTTTGTGAAAGATTTCTCCAGGTTAGCGTCACCATTGACTAGACTGACTAGGAAGGGAGTCAAGTTTGTGTGGAGTGAGACTTGTGAAAAGTCGTTCCAAGAGCTGAAAGTTAGATTGACCACCGCTCCGGTGTTGATTATTCCGGAAAGAGGGTTGGGTTATGCGGTTATTGTGATGCCTCACGAGAGGGTTTGGATTGTGTGTTGATGCAAGAGGGGAAAGTGGTAGCTTATGGCTCACGTCAGTTGAAAATACATGAGAAGAATTACCCCACACACGACCTAGAATTAGCGGCTGTGATCTTTGCCTTGAAAATCTGGAGGCACTACCTTTATGGTGAGAAGTTCGAGGTGTTCTCGGACCACAAGAGTTTGAAGTATCTGTTTACACAGAGAGACTTGAATCTGAGGCAGAGGAGATGGATGGAGTTCATCGAGGATTATGATTTTGAGTTGCATTATCATCCGGGAAAGGCCAATGTTGTGGCCGATGCCCTTAGTAGGAAATCTATTAGTGATGTAGCTTGTATAGCCATCCGGGAATGGGAGATGTTGGGAGCACTTGGCGAGTTTGATTTGCTACTGGGCGAATCTGTTGAGGCTGCGGCCTTGTTTTCTGTTGTTGCGCAGCCTACACTTGTGATTAGAGTGTTAGAGGCACAGAGAGGTGACCTTGAGGTAGGATCCCTCCGAGAGAAGATCTCCAGTGGGACAGTTGAGAAGGGTTTGACGGTGTATCCCGACCTGAGTGTGAGATACCGAGACCGTTTGTTTGTACCGGAGTCTTGCCGTGAGGAAGTACTCCGAGAGTTTCACCATTCGCGCCTTGCGGTGCATCCGGGAGGTACCAAAATGTATCAGGATTTGGGTCGCCAGTTTTGGTGGCGGGGTATGAAAAGAGATGTGGCTGTTTTCGTATCGAAGTGCCTTACTTGCCAGCAAGTGAAGGCCGAGCATCAGAGGCCAGCGGGTTTGTTGCAACCCTTGCCTATTGCCGAGTGGAAGTGGGAGCATGTCACTATGGACTTCGTTGTAGGTCTTCCGAGGACTCAACGGGGTAGTGATGCTATTTAGGTGGTTGTAGACCGGTTGACTAAGTCGGCGCACTTTATTCCTATGCGCGTGAGAGATTCGGTAGATCATCTTGCCGACTTGTATATTCGGGACGTAGTGAGATTGCACGGGGTCCCAGTGATGATCGTCTCAGATAGAGATCCACGTTTTACTGCTAGGTTGTGGCAGAGTTTGTAGAGTGCCTTGGGCACTAAGTTGACCTTTAGTACGGCTTATCATCCTCAGACTGACGGGCAGTCCGAGCGTACTATTCAGATCCTCGAGGATATGCTTCGGGGTTGTGTCCTGGACTTCAGTGGGACGTGGGAGAGGCACTTGCCATTGGTAGAGTTTGCCTACAACAACAGTTTTCAGTCTAGCATCGGTATGGCACCGTTTGAGGCCTTGTATGGCCGACCGTGTAGGTCTCCAGTTTGTTGGGCCGAGGTGGGTGATGCACCTTTGTTGGGTCCGGAGTTGGTTAGGGAGACGACGGAGAAAGTTGAGCTTATCCGTAGGAGGCTTGTTACAGCCCAGAGTCGACAAAAGAGTTATGCCGACCGTAGGAGGAGGCCTTTGGCGTTTGAGGTAGGTGATCATGTCTTTCGGAAGATATCACCTAGGCGAGGCTTGATGAGGTTTGGGAAGAGTGGGAAGTTATCCCCTCGGTTTATTGGTCCTTTTGAGATCCTTGAGAGGATAGGTGAGGTTGCTTATCGGTTAGCCTTACCGCCGCAGTTGTCCGGAGTACATGACGTGTTTCATGTGAGTATGCTTCGGAAGTATGAGCCAGATCCATCACATGTGTTGGATTGGACCGATTTAGAGGTAGATGAGGATGCCTCGTATGAGGAGAGACCGGTTCGGGTCTTGGATAGGCGGGATCAGGTCCTGCGTGGCAAGACCATTCCTTTGGTGAAAGTCTTGTGGAAACATCACGGAGTGGAGGAAGCCACTTGGGAACGTGAGTTGGAAGTCCGAGAGAAATATCCGGACTTGTTTATTGATATGTAATTTTGTATTTAAATTTTACATTTTGTTGAACTTAAGAGCTTTTATATATGTCTTAAGTTGTGAAACATTGAAAATGTTTTGGTTATTGGAAGTATGTTTTGGAACTTGCCTCATATGGAAGTTGAATGTAACATTATAGGTGTTAAGTATATTGTTGACATTGGAAAGTTAGTGCATAATGTTGATGCATGTTAATAATACATATGTTGTTTACATATTGTGATATGTCTCTTGTTAAAGGGATGGGATGACCGGTAATGGGTCGAATTGTTGAATGTTAAATTGTAACATTGTTCAAAATGGAGGAAAACCTGTTTTTGAAAACTTGTGCTTAATTTCGGGGACGAAATTCTTTAAGGGGGGGAGGTTATAGCGATCCCGGGTTTACCCTTGTTGTACAGTGATCCGGACATGTGTCCGTGAATGTTGGTAGTTGTTTATTTTCTAGTTTGCATCCTCTTTACTTTGTATATTGGGTTATGGGATGTGTTGGGCAGGTTTGTACAGGTTGGTTGTGCTTGGGAGCCTAGTGTTCCTGCCCAGATTTTTGGTCCTTCGCTCGAGCGAGTAGTTTTTCGCTCGAGCGAGCGTGGTGTTGCACCTGGTTCTGGACCTGAGAGTTGTAGTTTCTGGCTCGAGCGAGCTTTTCGTGGCTCGAGCGGTCTGGGTTTTTCTTCGCTCGATCGAGAACTTCTTGGCTCGAGCAAGAGTTTTCTGTGTCTGGTCGCTCGAGCGACCAATCCTTCGCTCGAGCGAGAGTGTTTTATATCAGCGGACAGCAGCATCTTAAACATCACTTTTTCAGTCCCTTTCTTTGAGCAAAACCTAAATTCGACACTCTCTCTTCCTAAACTTACACTCTCTCTAAGATTTGATCTCCCTAGGGTGTGAATCTAGCCTAGGGCCTTTGTTAAAAAGATAGAGGGCGTTGAGAGCTTCGATTTAATCTGAAAAAGTTTGGATTTGGAGCAAGTTGATCTTGGAGTCTTCATCTCCTTTTGGGCTAAAACTTCAAGGTAGGGATATCCTACTCCTCTCTATGGGTTTTGTCCTTGAATTTTGGTATTTTGAGATGTTGGGCTTGGTTTGGTAATTTTGTGAAAGTTTGGGGCTTTTGTGCAATTATACAAAAGTTGGGGTTTTATTCATAATAAACCTAGATGCATGTTTGGCATGAAAAAAAATGGAATGATTGTTGAATCATTGATGAAAATGGGACCTAAGGGTTGAAATGGTAATTATGGAAAATGGCCTAATTACATTGTTTAATTAATTGGGATAATTAATTGGTGAGAAATGAGGAAATGAAATGTTGATTGAATATCCATTTGTGCATTTATTTTCTGTTTTAGAAATAACTGCTTTGGGCTATCGGTGGAGGATAGTCGGAATTGTTGTAGACAATGCATGATGATTAAGTAAACGGAAACTAATCAATGGAATGTGTCATGGAACTTGACAGTTGATAGAATACATTAATTGTATGTATTGTGTGATTGTATATAGAACCAATGTGTTTTTATACGTTATGTGTAGAGGAGGAGATAGGGGATGTACCTCTAAACCGGATAGGTATTGGGAGGAGATAGGGGATGAACTCCGTAGACAGAGCTCATATGCTTGTCTAGAGAAGTGAAGATAGAGCTCATATGCTTATCTTTGTGAAGTGTGGATACAGCTTGTATGCTTATCTGTGGATATTGTTGATATACATATCTGTGTGAAATGTGGATACAGCTTGTATGCTTATCTGTGGATATTGTTGATATACATATCTGTTGAGAATGTGAGATATAGTTTTTATACATATCTGTGGAAATGATGATAGAGCTAGCATGCTTATATGTTGAAAAGGGAAAATGAAAAGTAATTGGGACTTGTAAGTCGTTGACGTAAATATGTAATTTATGTGATTGTATCAGTGTTGACCAACTATCAATTGCTAATGTTTTAGTCATTGTCCATGGTTGGTTTAGTGTATTTCTACTGGGCTGTGGCTCACCCTATATGGGAATATCATTTTCAGGTGCAGGAAGCATGCCACCTCCAAGGACATAGCTGGGAGGCTAGTGGCGGGCATAGTTTTGTCGTTTTACTTTTGATGTATTACATGTAATTTCAAGCCAAGGGCTTAATGTGTAAACGAGTTAGAACTCTTTGTTGTAACCAAGTGTTAACTTGGAAAGCTGTAAGCCCGTAGGGCATTTTGTTATGAGGTTAACATGTAATACTTATGTCTTGGAATTCTAATGAATGAAAGGAATGCGGTTAGTTTAAATGTAAATGTATGTCTTATCTGATGGGTTTATTGTTATTATTTTGAGGGCGTTACAATAAATTCGTATTAATTCTCAATAAATTACTCGTTAGGTTTTCAATAAATTCTCTATAAATTACTTTGTAAATTATCTGTAAATTTTCAACAAATTATTTAATAAATTGTAAATAAATTACTCAGAAAGTTTTCAACTAATTCTAAGAAAATTCTGTATAAATTCTTGGTAAATTACTCATAAAATTATCAAAAAAAAATTCGTGAATTACTTTTTTGTTAATTCTCAGTAAATTATTCGAACATTAATTAGTGAATTCCCTGTAAATTCTCAGTAAATTACTTTATAAATTCTCAGTAAATTATTCAATAAATTCTAAGTAAATTACTGAGTAAATTCTTAGTAAATTAATCAATAAAGTCTAAGTAAATTATCAATAAATTCTTACTAACTTACCCAGTAAATTCTCAATAAATTACTTAGTAATTTCCAGATAAATTACCCGGTGAAGAACTTAACAATTTATCAGTAAATGTAACGCCCTCAAAATAATAACATTAAACCCATCAGATAAGACATGCATTTACATATAAACTAACCGCATTCCTTTCATTCATTAGAATTCCAAGACATAAGTATTACATGTTAACCTCATAACAAAATGCCCTACGGGCTTACAGCTTTCCAAGTTAACACTTGGTTACAACAAAGAGTTCTAACTCGTTTACACATTAAGCCCTTGGCTTGAAATTACATGTAATACACCAAAAGTAAAACGACAAAACTATGCCCGCCACTAGCCTCCCAGCTATGTCCTTGGAGGTGGCATGCTTCCTGTACCTGAAAATGATATTCCCATATAGGGTGAGCCACAGCCCAGTAGAAATACACTAAACCAACCATGGACAATGACTAAAACATTAGCAATTGATAGTTGGTCAACACTGATACAATCACATAAATTACATATTTATGTCAATGACTTACAAGTCCCAATTACTTTTCATTTTCCCTTTTTCAACAGATAAGCATGCTAGCTCTATCATCATTTCCACAGATATGTATAAAAACTATATCTCACATTCAGATAAGCATAAAAGCTATATCCACATTCTCAACTGATATGTATATCAACAATATCCACAGATAAGCATACAAGCTGTATCCACACTCTACAACAGATATGTATATCAACAATATCCACAGATAAGCATACAAGCTGTATCCACACTTCACTTCACAAAGATAAGCATATGAGCTCTATCTTCACTTCTCTAGACAAGCATATGAGCTCTGTCTACGGAGTTCATCCCCTATCTCCTCCCAATACCTATCCGGTTTAGAGGTACATCCCCTATCTTCCCCTAAACCGCGGAGTACATCCCCTATCTCCTCCTCTACACATAACGTATATAAACACATTGGTTCTATATACAATCACACAATACACACAATTAATGTATTCTATCAACCGTCAAGTTCCATGACACATTCCATTGATTAGTTTCCGTTTACCTAATCATCATGCATTGTCTACAACAATCTCGACTATCCTCCACCGATAGCCCAAAGCAGTTATTTCTAAAACAGAAAATAAATGCACAAATGGATATTCAATCAACATTTCATTTCCTCATTTCTCACCAATTAATTATCCCAATTAATTAAACAATGTAATTAGGCCATTTTCCATAATTACCATTTCAACCCTTAGGTCCCATTTTCATCAATGATTCAACAATCATTCTATTTTTTTTCATGCCTAACATGCATCTAGGTTTATTATGAATCAAACCCCAACTTTTGTATAATTGCACAAAAGCCCCAAACTTTCACAAAATTACCAAAACAAGCCCAACATCTCAAAATACCAAAATTTAAAGACAAAACCCATAGAGAGGAGTAGGATATCCCTACCTCGAAGTTTTAGCCCAAAAGGAGATGAAGACTCCAAGATCAACTTGCTCCAAATCCAAACTTTTTCAGATTAAATCGAAGCTCTCAACGCCCTCTATCTTTTTAACAAAGGCCCTAGGCTAGATTTACACCTTAGGGAGATCAAACCTTAGAGAGAGTGCAAGTTTAGAGAGAGAGGGTGTCGGATTTAGGGTTTAATCAAAGAAAAGGACTGAAAAAGTGATGTTTTAGACGCTGCTGTCCGCTGATATAAAACACCCTCGCTCGAGCGAAGGATTGCTCGCTCGAGCGACCAGACACAGAAAACTCTCGCTCGAGCCAAGAAGTTCTCGATCGAGCGAAGAAAAACCCAGACCGCTCGAGCCACGAAAAGCTCGCTCGAGCCAGAAACTACAACTCTCAGGTCCAGAACCGGGGCAACACTACTCCTCGCTCGAGCGACAAACTCCTCGCTCGAGCGAAGGACCAAAAATCTGGGCAGCAACACTAGGCTCCCAAACGCAACCAACCTGTAACAAACCTGCCCAACACATCCCATAACTCAAAATACAAAGTAAAGAGGATGCAAACTAGGAAATAAACAACTACCAACCTTCACGGACACATGTCCGGATCATTGTACAACAAGGGTAAACCCGGGATCGCTATAACCTCCCCCCCTTAAAGAATTTCGCCCCCGAAATTAAGCACAAGTTTTCAAAAACAGGTTTTCCTCCATTTTAAACAATGTTACAATTTAACATTCAACAATTCGACCCATTACTGGTCATCCCATCCCTTAAACAAGAGACATAACACAAACATATGTATTATTAACATGCACTAACATTATGCACTAACTTTCCAATGTCAACAATATACTTAACACCTATAATGTTACATTCAACTTCCATATGAGGCAAGTTCCAAAACATACTTCCAATAACCAAAACATTTTCAATGTTTCACAACTTAAGACATATATAAAAGCTCTTAAGTTCAACAAAATGTAAAATTTAAATACAAGATTACATATCAACAAACAAGTCCGGATATTTCTCTCGGACTTCCAACTCACGTTCCCAAGTGGCTTCCTCCACTCCGTGATGTTTCCACAAGACTTTCACCAAAGGAATGGTCTTGCCACGCAAGACCTGATCCCGCCTATCCAAGACCCGAACCGGTCTCTCCTCATACGAGGCATCCTCATCTACCTCTAAATTAGTCCAATCCAACACATGTGATGGATCTGGTTCATACTTCCGAAGCATACTCACATGAAACACATCATGCACTCCGGACAACTGCGGCGGTAAGGCTAACCGATAAGCAACCTCACCTATCCTCTCAAGGATCTCAAAAGGACCAATAAACCGAGGGGACAACTTCCCACTCTTCCCAAACCTCATCAGGCCTCGCCTAGGTGATATCTTCAGAAAGACATGATCACCTACCTCAAACGCCAAAGGCCTCCTCCTACGGTCGGCATAACTCTTTTGTCGACTCTGGGCTGTAACAAGCCTCCTACGGATAAGCTCAACTTTCTCCGTCGTCTCCCTAACCAACTCCGGACCCAACAAAGGTGCATCACCCACCTCGGCCCAACAAACTGGAGACCTACACGGTCGGCCATACAAGGCCTCAAACGGTGCCATACCGATGCTAGACTGAAAACTGTTGTTGTAGGCAAACTCTACCAATGGCAAGTGCCTCTCCCACGTCCCACTGAAGTCCAGGACACAACCCCGAAGCATATCCTCGAGGATCTGAATAGTACGCTCGGACTGCCCGTCAGTCTGAGGATGATAAGCCGTACTAAAGGTCAACTTAGTGCCCAGTGCACTCTGCAAACTCTGCCACAACCTAGCAGTAAAACGAGGATCTCTATCTGAGACAATCGTCACTGGGACCCCGTGCAATCTCACTACGTCCCGAATATACAAGTCGGCAAGATGATCTACCGAATCTCTCACGCGCATAGGAATAAAGTGCGCCGACTTAGTCAACCGGTCTACAACCACCCAAATAGCATCACTACCCCGCTGAGTCCTCGGAAGACCTACAACGAAGTCCATAGTGACATGCTCCCACTTCCACTCGGCAATAGGCAAGGGTTGCAACAAACCCGCTGGCCTCTGATGCTCGGCCTTCACTTGCTGGCAAGTAAGGCATTTCGATACGAAAACAGCCACATCTCTCTTCATACCCCGCCACCAAAACTGGCGACCCAAATCCTGATACATCTTAGTACCTCCCGGATGCACCGCAAGGCGCGAATGGTGAAACTCTCGGAGTACTTCCTCACGGCAAGCCTCCGGTACAAACAAACGGTCTCGGTATCTCACACTCAGGTCGGGATACACCGTCAAACCCTTCTCAACTTTCTCACTGGAGATCTTCTCTCGGAGGGATTCTACCTCAAGGTCACCTCTCTGTGCCTCTAACACTCTAATCACAAGTGTAGGCTGCGCAACAACAGAAAACAAGGCCGCAGCCTCAACAGATTCGCCCAGTAGCAAATCAAACTCGCCAAGTGCTCCCAACATCTCCCATTCCCGGATGGCTATACAAGCTACATCACTAATGGTCTTCCTACTAAGGGCATCGGCCACAACATTGGCCTTTCCCGGATGATAATGCAACTCAAAATCATAATCCTCGATGAATTCCATCCACCTCCTCTGCCTCAGATTCAAGTCTCTCTGTGTAAACAGATACTTCAAACTCTTATGATCCGAGAATACCTCGAACCTCTCACCATAAAGGTAGTGCCTCCAGATTTTCAAGGCAAAGATCACAGCTGCTAACTCTAGGTCATGTGTGGGGTAATTCTTCTCGTGTATTTTCAACTGACGTGAGCCATAAGCTACCACTTTCCCCTCTTGCATCAACACACAACCCAAACCCTCTCGTGAGGCATCACAATAAACCGCATAACCCAACCCTCTCTCCGGAATAATCAACACCGGAGCGGTGGTCAATCTAACTTTCAACTCTTGGAACGACTTTTCACAAGTCTCACTCCACACAAACTTGACTCCCTTCCGAGTCAGCCTAGTCAACGGTGACGCTAACCTGGAGAAATCCTTCACAAACCGACGGTAATACCCAGCTAATCCCAGAAAACTGCGGATCTCAAATACACTCTTAGGCTGTGCCCAATCTTGCACTGCCTCAACCTTGGATGTATCAACAGACACCCCTTCCCCGGATACCACATGGCCTAAGAACTTGACTTCCCCCAGCCAGAACTCACACTTCCCAAACTTGGCATACAGCCTATGGGCTCTAAGTAACTCAAGCACCACTCTCAAGTGTTCCTCGTGCTCCTCCTTAGATGACGAATAGATAAGGATATCGTCCACAAAAACAACCACAAAGCGGTCTAAGAACTCCCGGAAAATCCGGTTCATCAAGTCCATAAAGACTGCCGGTGCATTGGTAAGCCCAAATGGCATCACCAAAAACTCATAATGGCCATACCGCGTACGGAATGCCGTCTTAGGAACATCTTCCTCCCTGACCCTCAACTGATGGTAACCCGATCTCAAGTCTATCTTAGAGAAACAACGGGAACCCTTCAACTGGTCAAACAAATCATCTATACGGGGCATAGGGTACTTATTCTTAACCGTAGCCCGATTCAACTTCCGGTAGTCTATACACAATCTCAAGGCACCATCTTTCTTTTTAACAAAGAGGGCCGGTGCTCCCCACGGTGAAACACTAGGGCGAACAAAGCCCTTATCGAGCAATTCCTGAAGCTGAACTTTCAACTCAACCAACTCTGCTGGAGCAAAACGGTAAGGTGCCATAGAAATCGGCGCCGTACCAGGCACTAAATCAATAGAGAACTCTATCTCTCGGTGAGGTGGCAAACTAACAAGATCTTCGGGAAAAACATCCGGATACTCACAAACCACCCTCGGCAATACATGCTGGGTCTCACCACTCTCACCACTCTCAAAGCTAGCAAGTAGACTACTAAGCTCACTTCGCCCTCGCGAATCATACCCCGGTGGCAAAACACTACCAACCCGGTCTCCCAAGAAATGGAACCACTCCCCGCTCAAGGTACACAATGTAACCCTCTGGCGGTAGCAATCAATAACAGCCCGGTATGACGATAACCAGTCCATACCCAAAATAACATCAAAACCCTTCATGGGCATGACAACAAACGGAAAAGGAAGCCTATAATCGGCGACCTCTATATCACATCCTCTAACACCCTGTTTCAGGATCAACTCACCACCCAAAGGCGATACCACACAAATAGGAGATGCTAACTGTGCTAACTCCAATTCCAAAACAGATGCAAATGCAGCAGATACAAAAGAATGAGATGCACCCGTGTCTATCAACACACTAGCAACTGAGTTGCAAAACAGAAAAGTACCTCTCACTACTGATGGAGCTGGTACTAAATCCTGCGCGGTAACAGCATACACGCGCCCCGTAGGCCCCTGGTCTACCTGCTCACCTCTCGGAGCAAAAGACTGCTGCACAGACTGGGATGACGAAGCTCCCGGATTGGCCCTCGAGGCCTGCACAGACTGAGCTGGCTGAAAACCCTGCGTCTGCCTAGAACCAGACGCTCCCGAAGTGGCACTCAACTGTGGGCAAAACCTCTTCATGTGCCCAGGTTGTCCACACTGATAACAAATCAAGAGCTGCCCCCTGCCCAAACTCTGACTCGGCGGTCTAGCTGAAGAAGAAGCAGCTTTCTGACCCCCACCCTTCTGCGGGCAAACTGAAACCTTGTGACCCAGCTGGCCACACTTGTAACAAGTGAATTCCCCCTGACTGCCTCTCCCCGAGCCTACACTCGGCACTGGAAAGGTCGATCTAGAGACTGCACCCTGAGACTGCTGAGGGTTATAACCCTTCTGTCTCCTGCCATCACTCTGACTATCCTGGCTCCTCTTGGAGCCTCTCTGACCCTCATCCTCCTCCTGCATCATAAGCTCCATATGAGCTGCAGCATCCACTAGGTGTCTATACTCTCGAATATAAGACCCACCAACTCTCAACTTGAGGCCCCGCCTCAACTTCCGCTCAAACTCATAGCAACGGCGTTCCTCAGACGCCACTAGTTCAGGTGCAAACCTAGACAGACTGGTAAAAGTAGCCTCAAACTCGGCCACTGACAAGCCCTGCTGATTAAGCCGGCTAAACTGATCCCTCAGCTTCTCCCTAGCTGCTACTGATAAAAACCTCTCCTGAAAAGCATTCACAAACGCCTCCCAAGTACCACCAACACGAGCTTTCTCGTACTTCCACCATTGACCCGCATCTCCCTTCAGTTGAAAGGATGCCAAGGTCACTTTCAGTGCTCCGTCCTCGATGCCAAGCATCTCAAACGTCTTCGTTGTCTGTTCGAGCCATTCATCTGCCTTAAGCGGCTCTTTAGTATCCCCGATAAACTCATCCGGATTACACCGAAAGAACTCCCTCTTCAAGAAGAAAGGCCCTGTCTCAGCTGCCTGATTCCCAGCTCTAAGAATACCCAAAGCTCCTGCTATCTCTCTGGCCAAGGCACCCATAGCCTGCTGACCCACTGGCTCGGCCACATTGGCCTGCCCAACTCCCTCCTGCACTGCCGGAATCTCACCCTGTAACGGTACTTCCTGCCTCGCAGGTCTACCACGCCTAGCACCTCTTCCTCGTCCTGACATCCTAATAAAGGCAACACAGAACGTTAGCACATTCATAGGTGTGCCGAAACTAATCACTCACGTCCTAATGCATGGACAACTGTAATTCACTCCACATAAGCACATAAACACATAAGCACTTACGAATTTCATTTACGGATAATGATAGTCCCAAGACGTTACTAGAGTTCCGGTTAGAAACAGCATTGATCAAGTGCTTTTCCAACAAGACTTCCAGAAACTCAAGGATCCAATCAACATCCTAGAAATTAAATCCCATACCCACATAGTCACATAAGCATGTTATCAAATAAACACATAGCATATGGTACTACATCTACGTCTCTATCAAGCGAGACAAACCCATTGTGATCCTAATCACTTCCCACGTACCCAAAGTATTCGAACCCGGTACGCTCTGATACCAAGTTGTAACGCCCTCAAAATAATAACATTAAACCCATCAGATAAGACATGCATTTACATATAAACTAACCGCATTCCTTTCATTCATTAGAATTCCAAGACATAAGTATTACATGTTAACCTCATAACAAAATGCCCTACGGGCTTACAGCTTTCCAAGTTAACACTTGGTTACAACAAAGAGTTCTAACTCGTTTACACATTAAGCCCTTGGCTTGAAATTACATGTAATACACCAAAAGTAAAACGACAAAACTATGCCCGCCACTAGCCTCCCAGCTATGTCCTTGGAGGTGGCATGCTTCCTGTACCTGAAAATGATATTCCCATATAGGGTGAGCCACAGCCCAGTAGAAATACACTAAACCAACCATGGACAATGACTAAAACATTAGCAATTGATAGTTGGTCAACACTGATACAATCACATAAATTACATATTTATGTCAATGACTTACAAGTCCCAATTACTTTTCATTTTCCCTTTTTCAACAGATAAGCATGCTAGCTCTATCATCATTTCCACAGATATGTATAAAAACTATATCTCACATTCAGATAAGCATAAAAGCTATATCCACATTCTCAACTGATATGTATATCAACAATATCCACAGATAAGCATACAAGCTGTATCCACACTCTACAACAGATATGTATATCAACAATATCCACAGATAAGCATACAAGCTGTATCCACACTTCACTTCACAAAGATAAGCATATGAGCTCTATCTTCACTTCTCTAGACAAGCATATGAGCTCTGTCTACGGAGTTCATCCCCTATCTCCTCCCAATACCTATCCGGTTTAGAGGTACATCCCCTATCTTCCCCTAAACCGCGGAGTACATCCCCTATCTCCTCCTCTACACATAACGTATATAAACACATTGGTTCTATATACAATCACACAATACACACAATTAATGTATTCTATCAACCGTCAAGTTCCATGACACATTCCATTGATTAGTTTCCGTTTACCTAATCATCATGCATTGTCTACAACAATCTCGACTATCCTCCACCGATAGCCCAAAGCAGTTATTTCTAAAACAGAAAATAAATGCACAAATGGATATTCAATCAACATTTCATTTCCTCATTTCTCACCAATTAATTATCCCAATTAATTAAACAATGTAATTAGGCCATTTTCCATAATTACCATTTCAACCCTTAGGTCCCATTTTCATCAATGATTCAACAATCATTCTATTTTTTTTCATGCCTAACATGCATCTAGGTTTATTATGAATCAAACCCCAACTTTTGTATAATTGCACAAAAGCCCCAAACTTTCACAAAATTACCAAAACAAGCCCAACATCTCAAAATACCAAAATTTAAAGACAAAACCCATAGAGAGGAGTAGGATATCCCTACCTCGAAGTTTTAGCCCAAAAGGAGATGAAGACTCCAAGATCAACTTGCTCCAAATCCAAACTTTTTCAGATTAAATCGAAGCTCTCAACGCCCTCTATCTTTTTAACAAAGGCCCTAGGCTAGATTTACACCTTAGGGAGATCAAACCTTAGAGAGAGTGCAAGTTTAGAGAGAGAGGGTGTCGGATTTAGGGTTTAATCAAAGAAAAGGACTGAAAAAGTGATGTTTTAGACGCTGCTGTCCGCTGATATAAAACACCCTCGCTCGAGCGAAGGATTGGTCGCTCGAGCGACCAGACACAGAAAACTCTCGCTCGAGCCAAGAAGTTCTCGATCGAGCGAAGAAAAACCCAGACCGCTCGAGCCACGAAAAGCTCGCTCGAGCCAGAAACTACAACTCTCAGGTCCAGAACCGGGGCAACACTACTCCTCGCTCGAGCGACAAACTCCTCGCTCGAGCGAAGGACCAAAAATCTGGGCAGCAACACTAGGCTCCCAAACGCAACCAACCTGTAACAAACCTGCCCAACACATCCCATAACTCAAAATACAAAGTAAAGAGGATGCAAACTAGGAAATAAACAACTACCAACCTTCACGGACACATGTCCGGATCATTGTACAACAAGGGTAAACCCGGGATCGCTATAGTAAATTTCTTAGTCAATTCGCAGTAAATTCTCAATAAATCACTCAGTAAATTATCGGTAGATTCTTAGTAAATTACTCAATAAATTCTCAGTAAATTCTCATTAAATTACTCAGTAAAATTCTCAATAAATTACACGCAAAATTCTCAGAAAATTATTCAGTAAATTATGAGAAAATTCCGTGTAAATTCTTAGAAAATCATTAGAAATTTTTTTGTGAATTACTCAGTAAATTATGAGTAAATTACTCTGTAAATTCTCAGAAAATTTTGTGTAAATTCTTGGTAAATTACTCAGTAAATTCACAGAAATTTTTTAAAAAATTACTCAGCAAATTCTCAAAAAATTATTCGTTAAATTTTCAATAAATTCTCTATAAATTACCCAGTTAATTATCGGTGAATTACTCAATAAATTCAAAGTAAATTACTCAGAAAATTTTCAATAAATTCACAGTAAATTCTCAATAAATTACTCAGCAAATTATCATTAAAGTTGTAGTAAATTCGTGGTAAATAACTCGGTAAATTCTCAGTAAACTCTTAGTAATTTTCTGAGTAAATTCTAAATAAATTACTAAGTAAATTCATAGTAAATTATTCGGTGAATTACTCGCTAAATTTATCTGTAAATTACTAAGTAAATTCCCAGTAAATTCTCAATAAATTCTCTGTAAATTACTTAGTTTATTATCGATAAGTTCTCAAAAGATTCCGAGTCAGTTACTTAGTAAATTACTCAGTAAATTATTAGAAAAGTACGCTGTAAATTATCTGTAAATTCTTAGTAAATTATTTAATAAATTCTAAATAAATTACTGAGTAAATTCTCAATAAATTACTCCTTAAATTCTCAGTAAATTAATGAGTGAATTATTTAGTAATTTTATCAGTGAATTACTCGATAAATTCTCTGCAAATTACTCAGTAAATTATTGGTAAATTCTCTGCTAATTACTCAGTAAATTACCCGTAAATTCTCACTAAATTACTCAGGAAATTTCTCAGTAAATTACACGTAAAATTCTTTATAAATTATTCAGCAAATTCTTAGTAATTTATCAGAAAATTCTGACTAAATTCACAAAAAATTACGAGAATTTTTTTTGTGAATTAATCAGTAAATTATGAGTAAATTACTCAATAAATTCTAAGAAAATTCTATATAAATTCTTGGTAAATTCAAAATAATTTCTTAGTAAATTATTCAGCAAATTACTCCATAAATTCGTATTAATTCTCAATAAATTACTCGTTAGGTTTTCAATAAATTCTCTATAAATTACTTTGTAAATTATCTGTAAATTTTCAACAAATTATTTAATAAATTGTAAATAAATTACTCAGAAAGTTTTCAACTAATTCTAAGAAAATTCTGTATAAATTCTTGGTAAATTACTCATAAAATTATCAAAAAAAAATTCGTGAATTACTCTTTTGTTAATTCTCAGTAAATTATTCGAACATTAATTAGTGAATTCCCTGTAAATTCTCAGTAAGTTACTTTATAAATTCTCAGTAAATTATTCAATAAATTCTAAGTAAATTACTGAGTAAATTCTTAGTAAATTAATCAATAAAGTCTAAGTAAATTATCAATAAATTCTTACTAACTTACCCAGTAAATTCTCAATAAATTACTTAGTAATTTCCAGATAAATTACCCGGTGAAGAACTTAACAATTTATCAGTAAATTTCTTAGTCAATTCGCAGTAAATTCTCAATAAATCACTCAGTAAATTATCGGTAGATTCTTAGTAAATTACTCAATAAATTCTCAGTAAATTCTCATTAAATTACTCAGTAAAATTCTCAATAAATTGCACGCAAAAATTATCTGTAAATTCTTAGTAAATTATTTAATAAATTCTAAATAAATTACTGAGTAAATTCTCAATAAATTACTCCTTAAATTCTCAGTAAATTAATGAGTGAATTATTTAGTAATTTTATCAGTGAATTACTCGATAAATTCTCTGCAAATTACTCAGTAAATTATTGGTAAATTCTCTGCTAATTACTCAGTAAATTACCCGTAAATTCTCACTAAATTACTCAGGAAATTTCTCAGTAAATTACACGTAAAATTCTCTATAAATTATTCAGCAAATTCTTAGTAATTTATCAGAAAATTCTGACTAAATTCACAAAAAATTACGAGAATTTTTTTTGTGAATTAATCAGTAAATTATGAGTAAATTACTCAATAAATTCTAAGAAAATTCTATATAAATTCTTGGTAAATTCAAAATAATTTCTTAGTAAATTATTCAGCAAATTACTCCATAAATTCGTATTAATTCTCAATAAATTACTCGTTAGGTTTTCAATAAATTCTCTATAAATTACTTTGTAAATTATCTGTAAATTTTCAACAAATTATTTAATAAATTGTAAATAAATTACTCAGAAAGTTTTCAACTAATTCTAAGAAAATTCTGTATAAATTCTTGGTAAATTACTCATAAAATTATCAAAAAAAAATTCGTGAATTACTCTTTTGTTAATTCTCAGTAAATTATTCGAACATTAATTAGTGAATTCCCTGTAAATTCTCAGTAAGTTACTTTATAAATTCTCAGTAAATTATTCAATAAATTCTCAGTAAATTACTGAGTAAATTCTTAGTAAATTAATCAATAAAGTCTAAGTAAATTATCAATAAATTCTTACTAACTTACCCAGTAAATTCTCAATAAATTACTTAGTAATTTCCAGATAAATTACCCGGTGAAGAACTTAACAATTTATCAGTAAATTTCTTAGTCAATTCGCAGTAAATTCTCAATAAATCACTCAGTAAATTATCGGTAGATTCTTAGTAAATTACTCAATAAATTCTCAGTAAATTCTCATTAAATTACTCAGTAAAATTCTCAATAAATTGCACGCAAAATTCTCAGAAAATTATTCAGTAAATTATGAGAAAATTCCGTGTAAATTCTTAGAAAATCATTAGAAATTTTTTTGTGAATTACTCAGTAAATTATGAGTAAATTACTCTGTAAATTCTCAGAAAATTTTGTGTAAATTCTTGGTAAATTACTCAGTAAATTCACAGAAATTTTTTAAAAAATTACTCAGCAAATTCTCAAAAAATTATTCGTTAAATTTTCAATAAATTCTCTATAAATTACCCAGTTAATTATCGGTGAATTACTCAATAAATTCAAAGTAAATTACTCAGAAAATTTTCAATAAATTCACAGTAAATTCTCAATAAATTACTCAGCAAATTATCATTAAAGTTGTAGTAAATTCGTGGTAAATAACTCGGTAAATTCTCAGTAAACTCTTAGTAATTTTCTGAGTAAATTCTAAATAAATTACTAAGTAAATTCATAGTAAATTATTCGGTGAATTACTCGCTAAATTTATCTGTAAATTACTAAGTAAATTCCCAGTAAATTCTCAATAAATTCTCTGTAAATTACTTAGTTTATTATCGATAAGTTCTCAGAGCAGACCAATGGCCGATATACAGCTCCACCCCCTCCAGTGCCACAAGTGCCTCCGCAGCAAGCTTTGTATGGGAACGACACAATAACTCTAATCAGAGAGTTCAAGAAGATGAAACCGCCGAGATTTCAGGGAGGCATAGAACCAATGAAAGCCGAGGCATGGGTTTTAGAGATGGAGAAGTTGTTTGAAGTTTTCCCTAGTACAGACGCCCAGAAGGTATCTTTGGCAACCTTCACATTAGACGACGATGCTCGTAGGTGGTGGATGATGGTTCGAGAAAGCAATCCGGGTTTGACTTGGGCAAAATTTTTGGAGTTATTCTACAACAAGCATTTCCCCCTTAGCGTCCGAGACCGAAAGACCACGGAGTTTCAGAATCTGATCCAAGGGAACAAGACGGTCGCAGAATACGATCGTGCCTTTACTGAACTGGCGAGATATGCGCCTCATATGGTTGACGACGAGTACCGAAAGGCGAGGAAGTTCGAAAGTGGGTTGCGTGGACCGATACAAGATCGGGTCAATATGCTCAATATGCCGACATACGCCGGAGTACTGGACAAGGCCATCCTGGCTGAAGCTAACTTGAACCGATACCAGGGTTCAGGTGAGGGTCAGAGGAAGAGACCGGGTTATGATGATCGCCGAGTTCCGTTCAATGCCAAGAAGAAGATGAGTACGGACAATTCCAGCAACTCCAATCAAGAGGGTAACGTTAAGCCGATGTGCACGAGTTGTGGAAAGCTACATTTCGGGGTTTGTCGTTGGGCAACAGGAGCTTGTTATGAGTGCGGCGAGATAGGCCATCGCGTGAAGGACTGCCCGAAAGCAAGGACCGATGATGGGAAGAGGACTGGAAGCACCTCGGGCCCTGCACAGAAGAATAACATCGGGGGAGTACAGGCGAGGCAGGGCAGAGTTTTCGCATTAGTGCCGGGAGACGCCCAGAATGCTGAAACAGTGGTGTCAGGTACCATTTCAATTTGTTCTCAAGATGCATACGTATTGATTGATTCGGGTTCTACGCATTCATTTGTGTCCACTATATTCGCCGAGAAGTTGGATAGGGAATTAGAACCCCTTGATTATGTATTATCTGTGTCTACTCCATCTGGGAGAAATATGATTGTTACATCCATTTATAGGGCGTGTATTGCTATGATTGAGAGTGTAGAATTGTTAGTTGATTTGATGCCATTAAACATGACTCACTTCGATGTTATATTGGGAATGGATTGGTTAGTGGCGAATCATGCATCCATTAATTGCATTACTAAGAACGTCACATTGAAGACCCCAAGTCAAGCTGAGGTCATTTTCCAAGGTAGAGGAATAGTACCCCCACCTTACTTAATCTCATCCATGAAGGCCTACAAGTTGATCCAAAAAGGATGTAAGGGTTATTTATGCAGTATACTAAGTGATCTGAATGGAAATGTTGAGTTAGCCGACATACCCGTTGTTGAGGAATTCCCCGACGTCTTTCCGAATGAGTTGCCTGGCCACCTTGTCGATAGAGAAATAGAGTTCACTGTGGACGTCTTGCCAGGAACACAACCTATCTCCAAAACACCCTACAGAATGGCTCCAGCCGAACTTAGAGAACTGAAGTCGCAGTTACAGGAGTTGTTGGATAAGGGATTCGTCAGGCCGAGTACTTCACCGTGGGGAGCACCCGTTCTGTTTGTTAAGAAAAAGGATGGCACACTTCGTCTTTGCATCGACTACAGGGAACTTAATAAGGTGACCATTAAGAACAAGTATCCATTGCCAAGGATTGATGACTTACTCGATCAACTACGAGGAGCACGAGTCTTTTCCAAGATTGACCTCAGGTCGGGTTACCATCAGTTGAAGGTTAAAGCCGAGGACATTGAGAAAACTGCTTTTCGGACAAGATATGGTCACTACGAATTTTTGGTAATGCCCTTCGGAGTAACCAATGCCCCAGCAGCATTCATGGACCTGATGAACAGAGTCTTTAAGCCGTACCTAGATGAATTTGTCATTATTTTTATCGACGACATATTGATCTATTCTGGGAGTGCGAGCGAGCACGAGAATCATCTGAGACTTGCCCTGCAGACCTTGAGAGATAAGAAGTTGTACGCCAAGTTAAGTAAATGCGAGTTCTGGCTTTCCAGCATTTCATTTCTAGGGCATGTGATTAATGAAGACGGTATATCAGTTGACCCCACTAAGATTGAAGCCATTGTGAATTGGCCGACGCCGACCAACGTGTCCGAGGTTCGTAGTTTCCTGGGTTTGGCAGGTTATTACAGAAAGTTTGTGAAGGATTTCTCGAGGATTGCAGTGCCTTTGACACAACTAACCAAGAAGGGAGCAGCTTATGAATGGACCAATGAAAGGGAATCAGCTTTCCAGGAACTGAAGACGAGGTTAGTCACAGCACCAGTTCTAGTACTACCATCAACTAATGAGGAATTTCAGATTTACAGTGATGCTTCACGTAAAGGTTTGGGTTGCGTGTTAATGCAAGAAGGTAAAGTCATAGCGTACGCGTCTCGTCAGTTGAAGCCCAATGAAAAGAATTATCCTACCCATGATTTGGAGCTAGCTGCCGTGGTTTTTGCCTTGAAGATATGGCGTCATTACCTGTACGGAACATCTTGCCAAGTTTTCACCGATCACAAGAGTCTGAAATACTTGTTCACCCAGAAAGAGTTAAATATGAGGCAGAGAAGATGGCTCGAGCTACTGAAGGATTATGACATGCAGATTCAGTACCACCCAGGTAAGGCAAATTCCGTAGCCGACGCATTGAGCAGGAAGTTAGTTGGAAGTTTGGCGTGCCTGACAGTGGTTTCGGTGGAACCAACCATTATTGAGGAAGTGAAGACCAGACAGAGGGAGGATAAATTCCTCAAGAAGGTAATTGATGAATTCGTCTCGAAGCCGAGGCCAGGTTACACAGTGGAGAATCAGGTGCTTAGGTTCGAAGAAAGATTGTGCGTGGCCGACGTACCAGAGTTAAAAAGGAAGATTTTACAAGCGGCCCATAGTTCCAAGTTTGCCATCCATCCATATGATGCAATTCCTAACATCATTCTAGGGGAAATCCTAGGCTCTCTAGGACTCAAGGTGTGTGATTAACGTACTACAAGGATCTTGGGCTCTGATACCAATCTGTCACGCCCCTAAACCGCCCCTAGTAGTTTGGTGCCGTGATGGCCAGTAACCCGAGGTTACCGAAGGCCGTCTTACAAAAATCACACACAATCAGAGTATAAAATATGGGGCTTACAAGTGCGGAAGCAATATATATACATATACAAAATCTAAATAGTCCATGAGAGCCGTGCATAAGTCCAGTAGAATGTCATACATCAAACATCTTTACAAGTCTCACAACTTAGATACAAGAATGAAATGAAATACAAAACACATCTTGACCAAAAGGCTTCTCAAGCCGATATATGTCAAAACAAACAAAAGAAAATATAAGCCGAGAAGCATAATCTTCAAGACGATGCAAAACACAAATCCAAAACATGTCGGCCATGCGCCCAAAACACATCGGCAATCACGTCTAGGCCTCAATGCCTTCTTGTTCATCACCTACATATATATATATAGAGAGGGTGAGCTTGGATACTCAGTGAATGATATTAGAAATAAAGGTTTGCATGATTGATATCCAAGATTTCTTACAAAACAATACATAATATACTTTGCAAGCAAGAAGAAAGTCAAGTTCGTTTGCCGGCTTTCAAGTTCCTTGGATGTTAATAACATCTACTTATTTCAAGGGGTGATGACATATCGAGACAAGAGTGCAGTTGCATTATAGTCCCCTGCAACTAAGGACTTTCAAGACAAGCTGTGCTGCGAAAGTTTATAGTCCTCTAGCACTAAGGACTGTCAAGACAAGCTGTGCTGCGAAAGTTTAGAGTCCTCTAGCACTAAGGACTGTCAAGACCAGCTGTGCTGCGAAAGTTTAGAGTCCTCTAGCACTAAGGACTGTCAAGACAAGAGTGCAGTTGCATTATAGTCCCCTGCAACTAAGGACTTTCAAGACAAGTCATCAAAACAAGATAGCATTTGAGATACAAAATAGGGATAGTCATTCATGCTAGATCAAGTACTTTTCAAAACAAGGCAAAACAAGATTTATCAAAACAAGTGTAACATAGCTTTATTAGAAATACCACTCACATAGTTTCTTCACACGTCGGGGTTGAGGCAAGCCCAAGTCCTACAAACACAGGGCAAAGCCTATTGAATGCGCTTTCAAACAAGTCTCTCATGTACACCAATGTTTTCGGAAAACATGCTGGCACCAACCAGGTCTAGGCCGAGGTTCCACACCTCTTCGCCGAGGTGTGTCCCCGAGGGCCACATGCAAGGAAAAGAGGTCGGGAAACTCTGGGTTTCCCTCTGTTGATGAACATGAAGAACATGAGTGTGAAAACATGAAAAATACGAATGTTTGATCGTACTCTGCCATCACAAATCTGAGGTTTTCGTGCTATGAGTTTGAAAACATGGACCTGGGTACCCATACTTGGAAATCATGCAAGAACAAACTCAAAACGTGAATCTAGGCATAAAGCTTTCGGATCAAAACAAAACTTTCTTGAAGAACACATGAATGTCATTTTCTCTTCTAAAATCGAGCTTCAAAACGATGCATGGCTTACAAATCATTTTCAATCATGCAATGCAATAACATAAACATAAAGAACATCACGAGTAGATCAAGAATCTAACCTTAGAACGCGGATCTAACGGTTGGATCTCTAGAAATCAAGCTTGAAGATCTACTTCCTCACTCTAAAACTCTTTCTTCCTCCTAGAGCTTCTCTATCTTCAAGACAAGGTTATGACACCAAATGATAGTTTTCTATACCCGGTTCTGGGGTTAACCCTCTGCTGAGACACGTGGCGGCGATTGGTTGGGTTCATCCTGAAAAGGTGGCTGACAGGCCAGACAAAGCATGGTGGAAGGGTGTTCAACAAGCAAAGCGGTATGGGCTCTCTGACAGGCTATGACATCGGCTAACAACAAGGCATACTTAACAAGCCACACGGAGTGGCACTCCGGCAAGGAGTGACATCGGCTAACAACAGACTTCGGCAATTAAGATGACAATGACCTCGGCTAGGAGGGACAACACTTGACTAAGCTGTGCCACATCTTGGCCTAGATGCGCCACACCTCGGCCTAGGTCATACCACTTCCAGGACGAGATCACTTGGTGCAAGGTAACTTCTCGGCTAATGTGGTCAAGGCAAGGACTGAGGTCGACAAGGGGTTTCAAGATACTAATACTAGACTAAGGATGACCTCGGCTTGGAATAACATCGGCTAGCATAACTCAGGCAAGGCGTGACCTAAGTTTCACATTAAGGAAGGAACAAGACAAGCATACTACACTTAGACAAATCACAAGGCTTCAAATCAAGACATGGATCGCATTAGCTCAAGCGAAACAAATCACAACATACACATGCAAGCTAAACAAGTCATAATCATACCGATGCTCATGAACATGATAAGGACATAAAGTGCGGGTTCCTACAATAAAGGTAATGCCTCCAGATTTTCAAGGCAAAGATCACAGCCGCTAACTCTAGATCGTGAGTAGGGTAATTCTTCTCGTGTATTTTCAACTGACGTGAGCCATAAGCTACTACTTTCCCCTCTTGCATCAACACACAACCCAAGCCCTCTCGTGAGGCATCACAATAAACCGCATAACCCAACCCTCTCTCCGGAATAATTAACACCGGAGCGGTGGTTAATCTAACTTTCAGCTCTTGGAACGACTTTTCACAAGTCTCACTCCACACAAACTTGACTCCCTTCCGAGTCAGTCTAGTCAACGGTGACGCTAGTCTGGAGAACTCTTTCACAAACCGACGGTAATACCCAGCTAATCCTAGAAAACTGCGGATCTCGAACACGCTCTTAGGCTGTGCCCAATCTTGCACTGCCTCAACCTTGGATGTATCAACAGACACCCCTTCCCCGGATACCACGTGGCCTAAGAATTTAACTTCCCTCAGCCAGAACTCACACTTCCCAAACTTGGCATACAGCCTATGGGCTCTAAGTAACTCAAGCACCACTCTCAAGTGTTCCTCGTGCTCCTTCTCAGAAGGCGAATAAATAAGGATGTCGTCCACGAAGACGACCACAAATCGGTCTAAGAACTCCCGGAAAATCCGGTTCATCAAGTCCATAAAGACTGCCGGTGCATTGGTAAGCCCGAATGGCATCACCAGAAACTCATAATGGCCATACCGCGTGCGGAATGCCGTCTTCAGAATATCCTCTTCCCTGACCCTCAACTGGTGGTAACCCGATCTCAAATCTATCTTAGAGAAACAACGGGAACCCTTCAACTGGTCAAACAAATCATCGATACGGGGCATAGGGTACTTATTCTTAACCGTAGCCCGATTCAACTTCCGGTAGTCAATACACAATCTCAAGGCACCATCTTTCTTTTTAACAAAGAGGGCCGGTGCTCCCCACGGCGAAACACTAGGACGAATAAAGCCCTTATCGAGCAATTCCTGGAGCTGAACTTTCAACTCAACCAACTCTGCTGGAGCAAAACGGTAAGGTGCCATAGAAATCGGCGCCGTGCCAGGCACTAATTCAATAGAGAACTCTATCTCTCGGTGAGGTGGCAAACTAACAAGATCTTCGGGAAAGACATCCGAATACTCACAAACCACCCTCGGCAACACAATCTGTGTCTCAACACACTCTCTACTCTCAAAGCTAGCGAGTAGACCACTAAGCTCACTTCGCCCTCGCGAATCATACCCCGGTGGCAAAACACTACCAACCCGGTCTCCCAAGAAATGGAACCACTCCCCGCTCAGGGTACATAACGTGACCCTCTGGCGGTAGCAATCGATAACAGCCCGGTATGACGATAGCCAGTCCATACCCAAAATAACATCAAAACCCTTCATGGGCATGACAACAAACGGAAAAGCAAGCCTATAATCGGCGACTTCTATATCACATCCTCTAACACCCTGTTTCAGGATCAACTCACCACCCAAAGGCGATACCACACAAATAGGAGATGCTAACTGTGCTAACTCCAATTCCAAAACAGATGCAAATGTAGCAGATACAAAAGAATGAGATGCACCTGTGTCTATCAACACATTAGCAACCGAGTTGCAAAACAGAAAAGTACCTCTCACTACTGATGGAGCTGGTACTAAATCCTGCGCGGTAACAGCATACACGCGCCCCGTAGGCCCCTGGTCTACCTGCTCACCTCTCGGAGCAAACGACTGCTGCACAGACTGGGATGACGAAGCTCCCGGATTGGCCCTCGAGGCCTGCACAGACTGAGCTGGCCGAAAGCCCTGCGTCTGCCTAGAACCAGACGCTCCCGAAGTAGCACTCAACTGCGGGCAAAACCTCTTCAGGTGCCCAGGCTGTCCACACTGATAACAAGACAAGGGCTGCCCCCTGCCCGAACTCTGACTCTGCGGTCTAGCTGAAGAAGAAGCAGCTCTCTGACCCCCACCCTTCTGCGGGCAAACAGAAACCTTGTGACCCAGCTGGCCACACTTGTAACAGGTGAAATCTCCCTGACCACCTCTCCCGGAGCCTGCACTCGGCACTGGGAAGGTCGATCTAGCAACACTACCCTGCGACTGCTGAGGGTTAGAACCCCTCTGCCTCTTACCATCACCCGGACTATCCTGGCTCCTCTTGGAGCCTCTCTGCCCCTCATCCTCCTCCTACATCATAAGCTCCATATGAGCTGCAGCATCTACTAGGTGTCTATACTCTCGGATATAAGACCCACCAACTCTCAACTTGAGGCCCCGCCTCAGCTTCCGCTCGAACTCATAGCAACGGCGTTCCTCAGACGCCACCAGTTCCGGTGCAAACCTGGACAGACTGGTAAAAGTAGCCTCAAACTCGGCCACTGACAAGCCCTGATGATTAAGCCGGCTAAACTGATCCCTCAGCTTCTCCCTAGCCACTGCCGATAAAAACCTCTCCTGGAAAGCATTTACAAACGCCTCCCAAGTACCACCAACACGAGCCTTCTCGTACTTCCACCATTGACCCGCATCTCCCTTCAGTTGGAAGGATGCCAGGGTCACTTTCAATGCTCCGTCCTCGATGCCAAGCATCTCGAACGTCTTACTCATTTGCTCTAGCCACTCATCAGCCTTCAGTGGCTCCTTCGGATCCCCGACAAACTCATCCGGATTACACCTAAAGAACTCCCTCTTCAAGAAGGAAGGCCCTGCCTCAGCTGCCTGATTCCCAGCTCTAAGAATACCCAAAGCTCCTGCTATTTCTCTAGCCAAGGCACCCATGGCCTGCTGACCCACTGGCTCGGCCACATTGGCCTGGCCAACTCCCTCCTGCACTGCCGGAATCTCTCCCGGTAACGGTGCTTCCTGCCTCGCAGGCCTACCACGCCTAGCACCTCTTCCTCGTCCTGACATCCTAATAAAGGTAACACAGAACATTAGCACATTCACAAATGTGCCAAAACTAAACACTCACGTCCTAATGCATGGACAACTGTAATTCACTCCACATAAGCACATAAACACATAAGCACTTACGAATTTCATTTCCGGATAATGATAGTTCCGAGGCGTTACTAGAGTTCCGGTTAGAAATAGCATTGATCAAGTGCTTTTCCAACAAGACTCCCAGAAACCCAAGGATCCAATCAACATCCTAGAAACTAAATCCCATACCCACATAGTCACATAAGCATGTTATCAAATAAGCACATAGCATATGATACTACATCTAAGTCTCTATCAAGCGAGACAAACCCATTGTGATCTTAATCACTTCCCACGTACCCAAAGTATTCGAACCCGGTACGCTCTGATACCAAGTTGTAACGCTCTCAAAATAATAACAATAAACCCATCAAATAACACATTCATTAACATACGAAATAACCACATTCTTCCATTCATCAGTGTTTCACTACAAAAGTATTACATGTTAACAATAAAAGCAAAATGCCCTACGGGCTTACAGCTTTCCAAGTTAACACTTGGTTACAACAAAAGAGTACTAACTCATACACATTAAGCCCTTGGCTTGTATTTACATGTAATACATCAAAAAGTAAAATGACAACATTATGTCCGCCTTAAGCCTCCCAAGCTATGTCCTTGGAGGTGGCATGCTACCTGCACCTGAAAATGATATTCCCATATAGGGTGAGCCACAGCCCAGTAGAAATACACTAAACCAACCATGAACAATGACTAAAATATTAGCAATTGACAGATGGTCAACACTGATACATTCTCATAAATCACACATTTATGTCAACCGACTAATGAGTCTAGGTCACTTTTCATTTTCCCTTTTTAACAGATAAGCATGCTAGCTCTATCATCATTTCCACAGATATGTATAAAAACTATATCCCACATTCAGATAAGCATATAAGCTAATCCACATTCTACAACAGATATGTATAACAACAATATCCACAGATAAGCATATAAGCTATATCCACACTTCACAAAGATAAGCATATGAGCTCTATCTTCACTTCTCTAGACAAGCATATGAGCTGTATCTACGGAGTTCATCCCCTATCTTCTCCCAACGCTATCCGGTTTAGAGGTACATCCCCTATCTTCCCCTAAACCGCGGAGTACATCCCCTATCTCCTCCTCTACACATAACGTATATAAACACAATGGTTCTATATACAATCCCTCAATACATATAATTAATGTATTCCATCAACCGTCGAGTTCCATGACACACTTCATTGATTAGTTTCAGTTTGCCTAATCATCATGCATTGTCTACAACAATCACGACTATCCTCCACCGATAGCCCAAAGCAGTTATTTCTAAACAGAAAATAAATGCACAATGGATATTCAATCAACATTTCATTTCTTCATTCCTCACAATTAATTATCCCAATTAATTAAACAATGTAATTAGGTCAATTCCCATAATTAACATTTCAACCCTTAGGTCCCATTTTCATCAATGATTTAACATTCATTCCATTTCTCTAAGCCAAACATGCCTCTAGGTTTATTATGAATAAAACCCCAACTTTTGTAAAATTGCACAGAAGCCCCAAACTTTTACCAAATTACGAAATCAACCCAACATCTCAAAATACCAAAATTTAAAGACAAAATCCATAGAGAGGAGTAGGATATCCCTACCTCAAACTCGGAGCCTCAAAGGAGATGAAGATCAAAACCAAAATGCTCCAAACCTCGAAATTTTCAGATCAAAAGGAAGCCCTCGACGATCAACAACTTTTTTGTAAAGGCCAAAGATGAGCAAATCACTCCTACTAGATCAAAACCTAGAGAGAAGGTAGAGTCTAGAGTGAGAGGCTCAACAATGGTGATTTTTAGAAAAGTAAGAGAGAGAAGAGAAAGCAAAAAGTGATTTGAAAAGTCACAATTTCGGGACTTTAACCCAGTCTCCCGCTCGAGCGTAAAACACCCCGCTCGAGCGGCCACTCACAGACTTACGCTCGAGCGGCCAACCTCCCGCTCGAGCGCAGAATGCACTCGCTCAGCACTTTTGCAGAACCAGACCTCCGCTCGAGCTCCCAACCCTACGCTCGAGCGTACAACACTGCACAACAAATACTGGATGGGTGTATTCCCCGCTCGAGCGCCAACATCTACGCTCGAGCGGACAGGCCAAAAATCTGGGCAACTAGTTTTGGTTTCTAAACTCAACCAACCTGAAACAAACCCACCCAACACATCCCATAACTCAAATATGAAGTAAAGAGGATGCAAACAAGATAATAGTCAACTACCAACATCTACAGACACAAGTCTGGATCACTATACAACAAGGGTAAACCCGGGATCGCTATATTAGTAATTTATCAGAAAATTCTGACTAAATTCACAAAAGATTACGAGAATTTTTTTTGTGAATTAATCAGTAAATTATGAGTAAATTACTCAATAAATTCTAAGAAAATTCTATATAAATTCTTGGTAAATTCAAAATAATTTCTTAGTAAATTATTCAGCAAATTACTCCATATATTCGTATTAATTCTCAATAAATTACTCGTTAGGTTTTCAATAAATTCTCTATAAATTACTTTGCAAATTATCTGTAAATTTTCAACAAATTATTTAATAAATTGTAAATAAATTACTCAGAAAGTTTTCAACTAATTCTAAGAAAATTCTGTATAAATTCTTGGTAAATTACTCATAAAATTATCAAAAAAAAATTCGTGAATTACTTTTTTGTTAATTCTCAGTAAATTATTCGAACATTAATTAGTGAATTCCCTGTAAATTCTCAGTAAATTACTTTATAAATTCTCAGTAAATTATTCAATAAATTCTAAGTAAATTACTGAGTAAATTCTTAGTAAATTAATCAATAAAGTCTAAGTAAATTATCAATAAATTCTTACTAACTTACCCAGTAAATTCTCAATAAATTACTTAGTAATTTCCAGATAAATTACCCGGTGAAGAACTTAACAATTTATCAGTAAATTTCTTAGTCAATTCGCAGTAAATTCTCAATAAATTACTCAGTAAATTATCGGTAGATTCTTAGTAAATTACTCAATAAATTCTCAGTAAATTCTCATTAAATTACTCAGTAAGATTCTCAAAAAATTACACGCAAAATTCTTAGAAAATTATTCAGTAAATTATGAGAAAATTCCGTGTAAATTCTTAGAAAATCATTAGAAATTTTTTTGTGAATTACTCAGTAAATTATGAGTAAATTACTCTGTAAATTCTCAGAAAATTTTGTGTAAATTCTTGGTAAATTACTCAGTAAATTCACAGAAATTTTTTAAAAAATTACTCAGCAAATTCTCAAAAAATTATTCGTTAAATTTTCAATAAATTCTCTATAAATTACCCAGTTAATTATCGGTGAAATACTCAATAAATTCACAGTAAATTCTCAATAAATTACTCAGCAAATTATCATTAAAGTTGTAGTAAATTCGTGGTAAATAACTCGGTAAATTCTCAGTAAACTCTTAGTAATTTACTGAGTAAATTCTAAATAAATTACTAAGTAAATTCATAGTAAATTATTCGGTGAATTACTCGCTAAATTTATCTGTAAATTACTAAGTAAATTCCCAGTAAATTCTCAATAAATTCTCTGTAAATTACTTAGTTTATTATCGATAAGTTCTCAAAAGATTCCGAGTCAGTTACTTAGTAAATTACTCAGTAAATTATTAGAAAAGTACTCTGTAAATTCCAAGAAAATAACGCAGTAAATTATTTAATAAATTCTAAATAAATTACTGAGTAAATTCTCAATAAATTACTCCTTAAATTCTCAGTAAATTAATGAGTGAATTATTTAGTAATTTTATCAGTAAATTACTCGATAAATTCTCTGCAAATTACTCAGTAAATTATTGGTAAATTCTCTGCTAATTACTCAGTAAATTACCCGTAAATTCTCACTAAATTACTCAGGAAATTTCTCAGTAAATTACACGTAAAATTCTCTATAAATTATTCAGCAAATTCTTAGTAATTTATCAGAAAATTCTGACTAAATTCACAAAAGATTACGAGAATTTTTTTTGTGAATTAATCAGTAAATTATGAGTAAATTACTCAATAAATTCTAAGAAAATTCTATATAAATTCTTGGTAAATTCAAAATAATTTCTTAGTAAATTATTCAGCAAATTACTCCATATATTCGTATTAATTCTCAATAAATTACTCGTTAGGTTTTCAATAAATTCTCTATAAATTACTTTGCAAATTATCTGTAAATTTTCAACAAATTATTTAATAAATTGTAAATAAATTACTCAGAAAGTTTTCAACTAATTCTAAGAAAATTCTGTATAAATTCTTGGTAAATTACTCATAAAATTATCAAAAACAAATTCGTGAATTACTTTTTTGTTAATTCTCAGTAAATTATTCGAACATTAATTAGTGAATTCCCTGTAAATTCTCAGTAAATTATTCAATAAATTCTAAGTAAATTACTGAGTAAATTCTTAGTAAATTAATCAATAAAGTCTAAGTAAATTATCAATAAATTCTTACTAACTTACCCAGTAAATTCTCAATAAATTACTTAGTAATTTCCAGATAAATTACCCGGTGAAGAACTTAACAATTTATCAGTAAATTTCTTAGTCAATTCGCAGTAAATTCTCAATAAATTACTCAGTAAATTATCGGTAGATTCTTAGTAAATTACTCAATAAATTCTCAGTAAATTCTCATTAAATTACTCAGTAAAATTCTCAAAAAATTACACGCAAAATTCTCAGAAAATTATTCCGTAAATTATGAGAAAATTCCGTGTAAATTCTTAGAAAATCATTAGAAATTTTTTTGTGAATTACTCAGTAAATTATGAGTAAATTACTCTGTAAATTCTCAGAAAATTTTGTGTAAATTCTTGGTAAATTACTCAGTAAATTCACAGAAATTTTTTAAAAAATTACTCAGCAAATTCTCAAAAAATTATTCGTTAAATTTTCAATAAATTCTCTATAAATTACCCAGTTAATTATCGGTGAAATACTCAATAAATTCAAAGTAAATTACTCAGAAAATTTTCAATAAATTCACAGTAAATTCTCAATAAATTACTCAGCAAATTATCATTAAAGTTGTAGTAAATTCGTGGTAAATAACTCGGTAAATTCTCAGTAAACTCTTAGTAATTTACTGAGTAAATTCTAAATAAATTACTAAGTAAATTCATAGTAAATTATTCGGTGAATTACTCGCTAAATTTATCTGTAAATTACTAAGTAAATTCCCAGTAAATTCTCAATAAATTCTCTGTAAATTACTTAGTTTATTATCGATAAGTTCTCAAAAGATTCCGAGTCAGTTACTTAGTAAATTACTCAGTAAATTATTAGAAAAGTACTCTGTAAATTCCAAGAAAATAACGCAGTAAATTATTTAATAAATTCTAAATAAATTACTGAGTAAATTCTCAATAAATTACCCCTTAAATTCTCAGTAAATTAATGAGTGAATTATTTAGTAATTTTATCAGTAAATTACTCGATAAATTCTCTGCAAATTACTCAGTAAATTATTGGTAAATTCTCTGCTAATTACTCAGTAAATTACCCGTAAATTCTCACTAAATTACTCAGGAAATTTCTCAGTAAATTACACGTAAAATTCTCTATAAATTATTCAGCAAATTCTTAGTAATTTATCAGAAAATTCTGACTAAATTCACAAAAGATTACGAGAATTTTTTTTGTGAATTAATCAGTAAATTATGAGTAAATTACTCAATAAATTCTAAGAAAATTCTATATAAATTCTTGGTAAATTCAAAATAATTTCTTAGTAAATTATTCAGCAAATTACTCCATATATTCGTATTAATTCTCAATGAATTACTCGTTAGGTTTTCAATAAATTCTCTATAAATTACTTTGCAAATTATCTGTAAATTTTCAACAAATTATTTAATAAATTGTAAATAAATTACTCAGAAAATTTTCAACTAATTCTAAGAAAATTCTGTATAAATTCTTGGTAAATTACTCATAAAATTATCAAAAACAAATTCGTGAATTACTTTTTTGTTAATTCTCAGTAAATTATTCGAACATTAATTAGTGAATTCCCTGTAAATTCTCAGTAAATTATTCAATAAATTCTAAGTAAATTACTGAGTAAATTCTTAGTAAATTAATCAATAAAGTCTAAGTAAATTATCAATAAATTCTTACTAACTTACCCAGTAAATTCTCAATAAATTACTTAGTAATTTCCAGATAAATTACCCGGTGAAGAACTTAACAATTTATCAGTAAATTTCTTAGTCAATTCGCAGTAAATTCTCAATAAATTACTCAGTAAATTATCGGTAGATTCTTAGTAAATTACTCAATAAATTCTCAGTAAATTCTCATTAAATTACTCAGTAAAATTCTCAAAAAATTACACGCAAAATTCTCAGAAAATTATTCAGTAAATTATGAGAAAATTCCGTGTAAATTCTTAGAAAATCATTAGAAATTTTTTTGTGAATTACTCAGTAAATTATGAGTAAATTACTCTGTAAATTCTCAGAAAATTTTGTGTAAATTCTTGGTAAATTACTCAGTAAATTCACAGAAATTTTTTAAAAAATTACTCAGCAAATTCTCAAAAAATTATTCGTTAAATTTTCAATAAATTCTCTATAAATTACCCAGTTAATTATCGGTGAAATACTCAATAAATTCAAAGTAAATTACTCAGAAAATTTTCAATAAATTCACAGTAAATTCTCAATAAATTACTCAGCAAATTATCATTAAAGTTGTAGTAAATTCGTGGTAAATAACTCGGTAAATTCTCAGTAAACTCTTAGTAATTTACTGAGTAAATTCTAAATAAATTACTAAGTAAATTCATAGTAAATTATTCGGTGAATTACTCGCTAAATTTATCTGTAAATTACTAAGTAAATTCCCAGTAAATTCTCAATAAATTCTCTGTAAATTACTTAGTTTATTATCGATAAGTTCTCAAAAGATTCCGAGTCAGTTACTTAGTAAATTACTCAGTAAATTATTAGAAAAGTACTCTGTAAATTCCAAGAAAATAACGCAGTAAATTATTTAATAAATTCTAAATAAATTACTGAGTAAATTCTCAATAAATTACCCCTTAAATTCTCAGTAAATTAATGAGTGAATTATTTAGTAATTTTATCAGTAAATTACTCGATAAATTCTCTGCAAATTACTCAGTAAATTATTGGTAAATTCTCTGCTAATTACTCAGTAAATTACCCGTAAATTCTCACTAAATTACTCAGGAAATTTCTCAGTAAATTACACGTAAAATTCTCTATAAATTATTCAGCAAATTCTTAGTAATTTATCAGAAAATTCTGACTAAATTCACAAAAGATTACGAGAATTTTTTTTGTGAATTAATCAGTAAATTATGAGTAAATTACTCAATAAATTCTAAGAAAATTCTATATAAATTCTTGGTAAATTCAAAATAATTTCTTAGTAAATTATTCAGCAAATTACTCCATATATTCGTATTAATTCTCAATAAATTACTCGTTAGGTTTTCAATAAATTCTCTATAAATTACTTTGCAAATTATCTGTAAATTTTCAACAAATTATTTAATAAATTGTAAATAAATTACTCAGAAAGTTTTCAACTAATTCTAAGAAAATTTTGTATAAATTCTAGGTAAATTACTCATAAAATTATCAAAAACAAATTCGTGAATTACTTTTTCGTTAATTCTCAGTAAATTATTCGAACATTAATTAGTGAATTCCCTGTAAATTCTCAGTAAATTACTTTATAAATTCTCAGTAAATTATTCAATAAATTCTAAGTAAATTACTGAGTAAATTCTTAGTAAATTAATCAATAAAGTCTAAGTAAATTATCAATAAATTCTTACTAACTTACCCAGTAAATTCTCAATAAATTACTTAGTAATTTCCAGATAAATTACCCGGTGAAGAACTTAACAATTTATCAGTAAATTTCTTAGTCAATTCGCAGTAAATTCTCAATAAATTACTCAGTAAATTATCGGTAGATTCTTAGTAAATTACTCAATAAATTCTCAGTAAATTCTCATTAAATTACTCAGTAAAATTCTCAAAAAATTACACGCAAAATTCTCAGAAAATTATTCCGTAAATTATGAGAAAATTCCGTGTAAATTCTTAGAAAATCATTAGAAATTTTTTTGTGAATTACTCAGTAAATTATGAGTAAATTACTCTGTAAATTCTCAGAAAATTTTGTGTAAATTCTTGGTAAATTACTCAGTAAATTCACAGAAATTTTTTAAAAAATTACTCAGCAAATTCTCAAAAAATTATTCGTTAAATTTTCAATAAATTCTCTATAAATTACCCAGTTAATTATCGGTGAAATACTCAATAAATTCAAAGTAAATTACTCAGAAAATTTTCAATAAATTCACAGTAAATTCTCAATAAATTACTCAGCAAATTATCATTAAAGTTGTAGTAAATTCGTGGTAAATAACTCGGTAAATTCTCAGTAAACTCTTAGTAATTTACTGAGTAAATTCTAAATAAATTACTAAGTAAATTCATAGTAAATTATTCGGTGAATTACTCGCTAAATTTATCTGTAAATTACTAAGTAAATTCCCAGTAAATTCTCAATAAATTCTCTGTAAATTACTTAGTTTATTATCGATAAGTTCTCAAAAGATTCCGAGTCAGTTACTTAGTAAATTACTCAGTAAATTATTAGAAAAGTACTCTGTAAATTCCAAGAAAATAACGCAGTAAATTATTTAATAAATTCTAAATAAATTACTGAGTAAATTCTCAATAAATTACCCCTTAAATTCTCAGTAAATTAATGAGTGAATTATTTAGTAATTTTATCAGTAAATTACTCGATAAATTCTCTGCAAATTACTCAGTAAATTATTGGTAAATTCTCTGCTAATTACTCAGTAAATTACCCGTAAATTCTCACTAAATTACTCAGGAAATTTCTCAGTAAATTACACGTAAAATTCTCTATAAATTATTCAGCAAATTCTTAGTAATTTATCAGAAAATTCTGACTAAATTCACAAAAGATTACGAGAATTTTTTTTGTGAATTAATCAGTAAATTATGAGTAAATTACTCAATAAATTCTAAGAAAATTCTATATAAATTCTTGGTAAATTCAAAATAATTTCTTAGTAAATTATTCAGCAAATTACTCCATATATTCGTATTAATTCTCAATGAATTACTCGTTAGGTTTTCAATAAATTCTCTATAAATTACTTTGCAAATTATCTGTAAATTTTCAACAAATTATTTAATAAATTGTAAATAAATTACTCAGAAAGTTTTCAACTAATTCTAAGAAAATTCTGTATAAATTCTTGGTAAATTACTCATAAAATTATCAAAAACAAATTCGTGAATTACTTTTTTGTTAATTCTCAGTAAATTATTCGAACATTAATTAGTGAATTCCCTGTAAATTCTCAGTAAATTATTCAATAAATTCTAAGTAAATTACTGAGTAAATTCTTAGTAAATTAATCAATAAAGTCTAAGTAAATTATCAATAAATTCTTACTAACTTACCCAGTAAATTCTCAATAAATTACTTAGTAATTTCCAGATAAATTACCCGGTGAAGAACTTAACAATTTATCAGTAAATTTCTTAGTCAATTCGCAGTAAATTCTCAATAAATTACTCAGTAAATTATCGGTAGATTCTTAGTAAATTACTCAATAAATTCTCAGTAAATTCTCATTAAATTACTCAGTAAAATTCTCAAAAAATTACACGCAAAATTCTCAGAAAATTATTCAGTAAATTATGAGAAAATTCCGTGTAAATTCTTAGAAAATCATTAGAAATTTTTTTGTGAATTACTCAGTAAATTATGAGTAAATTACTCTGTAAATTCTCAGAAAATTTTGTGTAAATTCTTGGTAAATTACTCAGTAAATTCACAGAAATTTTTTAAAAAATTACTCAGCAAATTCTCAAAAAATTATTCGTTAAATTTTCAATAAATTCTCTATAAATTACCCAGTTAATTATCGGTGAAATACTCAATAAATTCAAAGTAAATTACTCAGAAAATTTTCAATAAATTCACAGTAAATTCTCAATAAATTACTCAGCAAATTATCATTAAAGTTGTAGTAAATTCGTGGTAAATAACTCGGTAAATTCTCAGTAAACTCTTAGTAATTTACTGAGTAAATTCTAAATAAATTACTAAGTAAATTCATAGTAAATTATTCGGTGAATTACTCGCTAAATTTATCTGTAAATTACTAAGTAAATTCCCAGTAAATTCTCAATAAATTCTCTGTAAATTACTTAGTTTATTATCGATAAGTTCTCAAAAGATTCCGAGTCAGTTACTTAGTAAATTACTCAGTAAATTATTAGAAAAGTACTCTGTAAATTCCAAGAAAATAACGCAGTAAATTATTTAATAAATTCTAAATAAATTACTGAGTAAATTCTCAATAAATTACCCCTTAAATTCTCAGTAAATTAATGAGTGAATTATTTAGTAATTTTATCAGTAAATTACTCGATAAATTCTCTGCAAATTACTCAGTAAATTATTGGTAAATTCTCTGCTAATTACTCAGTAAATTACCCGTAAATTCTCACTAAATTACTCAGGAAATTTCTCAGTAAATTACACGTAAAATTCTCTATAAATTATTCAGCAAATTCTTAGTAATTTATCAGAAAATTCTGACTAAATTCACAAAAGATTACGAGAATTTTTTTTGTGAATTAATCAGTAAATTATGAGTAAATTACTCAATAAATTCTAAGAAAATTCTATATAAATTCTTGGTAAATTCAAAATAATTTCTTAGTAAATTATTCAGCAAATTACTCCATATATTCGTATTAATTCTCAATAAATTACTCGTTAGGTTTTCAATAAATTCTCTATAAATTACTTTGCAAATTATCTGTAAATTTTCAACAAATTATTTAATAAATTGTAAATAAATTACTCAGAAAGTTTTCAACTAATTCTAAGAAAATTCTGTATAAATTCTTGGTAAATTACTCATAAAATTATCAAAAACAAATTCGTGAATTACTTTTTTGTTAATTCTCAGTAAATTATTCGAACATTAATTAGTGAATTCCCTGTAAATTCTCAGTAAATTATTCAATAAATTCTAAGTAAATTACTGAGTAAATTCTTAGTAAATTAATCAATAAAGTCTAAGTAAATTATCAATAAATTCTTACTAACTTACCCAGTAAATTCTCAATAAATTACTTAGTAATTTCCAGATAAATTACCCGGTGAAGAACTTAACAATTTATCAGTAAATTTCTTAGTCAATTCGCAGTAAATTCTCAATAAATTACTCAGTAAATTATCGGTAGATTCTTAGTAAATTACTCAATAAATTCTCAGTAAATTCTCATTAAATTACTCAGTAAAATTCTCAAAAAATTACACGCAAAATTCTCAGAAAATTATTCAGTAAATTATGAGAAAATTCCGTGTAAATTCTTAGAAAATCATTAGAAATTTTTTTGTGAATTACTCAGTAAATTATGAGTAAATTACTCTGTAAATTCTCAGAAAATTTTGTGTAAATTCTTGGTAAATTACTCAGTAAATTCACAGAAATTTTTTAAAAAATTACTCAGCAAATTCTCAAAAAATTATTCGTTAAATTTTCAATAAATTCTCTATAAATTACCCAGTTAATTATCGGTGAAATACTCAATAAATTCAAAGTAAATTACTCAGAAAATTTTCAATAAATTCACAGTAAATTCTCAATAAATTACTCAGCAAATTATCATTAAAGTTGTAGTAAATTCGTGGTAAATAACTCGGTAAATTCTCAGTAAACTCTTAGTAATTTACTGAGTAAATTCTAAATAAATTACTAAGTAAATTCATAGTAAATTATTCGGTGAATTACTCGCTAAATTTATCTGTAAATTACTAAGTAAATTCCCAGTAAATTCTCAATAAATTCTCTGTAAATTACTTAGTTTATTATCGATAAGTTCTCAAAAGATTCCGAGTCAGTTACTTAGTAAATTACTCAGTAAATTATTAGAAAAGTACTCTGTAAATTCCAAGAAAATAACGCAGTAAATTATTTAATAAATTCTAAATAAATTACTGAGTAAATTCTCAATAAATTACCCCTTAAATTCTCAGTAAATTAATGAGTGAATTATTTAGTAATTTTATCAGTAAATTACTCGATAAATTCTCTGCAAATTACTCAGTAAATTATTGGTAAATTCTCTGCTAATTACTCAGTAAATTACCCGTAAATTCTCACTAAATTACTCAGGAAATTTCTCAGTAAATTACACGTAAAATTCTCTATAAATTATTCAGCAAATTCTTAGTAATTTATCAGAAAATTCTGACTAAATTCACAAAAGATTACGAGAATTTTTTTTGTGAATTAATCAGTAAATTATGAGTAAATTACTCAATAAATTCTAAGAAAATTCTATATAAATTCTTGGTAAATTCAAAATAATTTCTTAGTAAATTATTCAGCAAATTACTCCATATATTCGTATTAATTCTCAATAAATTACTCGTTAGGTTTTCAATAAATTCTCTATAAATTACTTTGCAAATTATCTGTAAATTTTCAACAAATTATTTAATAAATTGTAAATAAATTACTCAGAAAGTTTTCAACTAATTCTAAGAAAATTCTGTATAAATTCTTGGTAAATTACTCATAAAATTATCAAAAACAAATTCGTGAATTACTTTTTTGTTAATTCTCAGTAAATTATTCGAACATTAATTAGTGAATTCCCTGTAAATTCTCAGTAAATTATTCAATAAATTCTAAGTAAATTACTGAGTAAATTCTTAGTAAATTAATCAATAAAGTCTAAGTAAATTATCAATAAATTCTTACTAACTTACCCAGTAAATTCTCAATAAATTACTTAGTAATTTCCAGATAAATTACCCGGTGAAGAACTTAACAATTTATCAGTAAATTTCTTAGTCAATTCGCAGTAAATTCTCAATAAATTACTCAGTAAATTATCGGTAGATTCTTAGTAAATTACTCAATAAATTCTCAGTAAATTCTCATTAAATTACTCAGTAAAATTCTCAAAAAATTACACGCAAAATTCTCAGAAAATTATTCAGTAAATTATGAGAAAATTCCGTGTAAATTCTTAGAAAATCATTAGAAATTTTTTTGTGAATTACTCAGTAAATTATGAGTAAATTACTCTGTAAATTCTCAGAAAATTTTGTGTAAATTCTTGGTAAATTACTCAGTAAATTCACAGAAATTTTTTAAAAAATTACTCAGCAAATTCTCAAAAAATTATTCGTTAAATTTTCAATAAATTCTCTATAAATTACCCAGTTAATTATCGGTGAAATACTCAATAAATTCAAAGTAAATTACTCAGAAAATTTTCAATAAATTCACAGTAAATTCTCAATAAATTACTCAGCAAATTATCATTAAAGTTGTAGTAAATTCGTGGTAAATAACTCGGTAAATTCTCAGTAAACTCTTAGTAATTTACTGAGTAAATTCTAAATAAATTACTAAGTAAATTCATAGTAAATTATTCGGTGAATTACTCGCTAAATTTATCTGTAAATTACTAAGTAAATTCCCAGTAAATTCTCAATAAATTCTCTGTAAATTACTTAGTTTATTATCGATAAGTTCTCAAAAGATTCCGAGTCAGTTACTTAGTAAATTACTCAGTAAATTATTAGAAAAGTACTCTGTAAATTCCAAGAAAATAACGCAGTAAATTATTTAATAAATTCTAAATAAATTACTGAGTAAATTCTCAATAAATTACCCCTTAAATTCTCAGTAAATTAATGAGTGAATTATTTAGTAATTTTATCAGTAAATTACTCGATAAATTCTCTGCAAATTACTCAGTAAATTATTGGTAAATTCTCTGCTAATTACTCAGTAAATTACCCGTAAATTCTCACTAAATTACTCAGGAAATTTCTCAGTAAATTACACGTAAAATTCTCTATAAATTATTCAGCAAATTCTTAGTAATTTATCAGAAAATTCTGACTAAATTCACAAAAGATTACGAGAATTTTTTTTGTGAATTAATCAGTAAATTATGAGTAAATTACTCAATAAATTCTAAGAAAATTCTATATAAATTCTTGGTAAATTCAAAATAATTTCTTAGTAAATTATTCAGCAAATTACTCCATATATTCGTATTAATTCTCAATAAATTACTCGTTAGGTTTTCAATAAATTCTCTATAAATTACTTTGCAAATTATCTGTAAATTTTCAACAAATTATTTAATAAATTGTAAATAAATTACTCAGAAAGTTTTCAACTAATTCTAAGAAAATTCTGTATAAATTCTTGGTAAATTACTCATAAAATTATCAAAAACAAATTCGTGAATTACTTTTTTGTTAATTCTCAGTAAATTATTCGAACATTAATTAGTGAATTCCCTGTAAATTCTCAGTAAATTATTCAATAAATTCTAAGTAAATTACTGAGTAAATTCTTAGTAAATTAATCAATAAAGTCTAAGTAAATTATCAATAAATTCTTACTAACTTACCCAGTAAATTCTCAATAAATTACTTAGTAATTTCCAGATAAATTACCCGGTGAAGAACTTAACAATTTATCAGTAAATTTCTTAGTCAATTCGCAGTAAATTCTCAATAAATTACTCAGTAAATTATCGGTAGATTCTTAGTAAATTACTCAATAAATTCTCAGTAAATTCTCATTAAATTACTCAGTAAAATTCTCAAAAAATTACACGCAAAATTCTCAGAAAATTATTCAGTAAATTATGAGAAAATTCCGTGTAAATTCTTAGAAAATCATTAGAAATTTTTTTGTGAATTACTCAGTAAATTATGAGTAAATTACTCTGTAAATTCTCAGAAAATTTTGTGTAAATTCTTGGTAAATTACTCAGTAAATTCACAGAAATTTTTTAAAAAATTACTCAGCAAATTCTCAAAAAATTATTCGTTAAATTTTCAATAAATTCTCTATAAATTACCCAGTTAATTATCGGTGAAATACTCAATAAATTCAAAGTAAATTACTCAGAAAATTTTCAATAAATTCACAGTAAATTCTCAATAAATTACTCAGCAAATTATCATTAAAGTTGTAGTAAATTCGTGGTAAATAACTCGGTAAATTCTCAGTAAACTCTTAGTAATTTACTGAGTAAATTCTAAATAAATTACTAAGTAAATTCATAGTAAATTATTCGGTGAATTACTCGCTAAATTTATCTGTAAATTACTAAGTAAATTCCCAGTAAATTCTCAATAAATTCTCTGTAAATTACTTAGTTTATTATCGATAAGTTCTCAAAAGATTCCGAGTCAGTTACTTAGTAAATTACTCAGTAAATTATTAGAAAAGTACTCTGTAAATTCCAAGAAAATAACGCAGTAAATTATTTAATAAATTCTAAATAAATTACTGAGTAAATTCTCAATAAATTACCCCTTAAATTCTCAGTAAATTAATGAGTGAATTATTTAGTAATTTTATCAGTAAATTACTCGATAAATTCTCTGCAAATTACTCAGTAAATTATTGGTAAATTCTCTGCTAATTACTCAGTAAATTACCCGTAAATTCTCACTAAATTACTCAGGAAATTTCTCAGTAAATTACACGTAAAATTCTCTATAAATTATTCAGCAAATTCTTAGTAATTTATCAGAAAATTCTGACTAAATTCACAAAAGATTACGAGAATTTTTTTTGTGAATTAATCAGTAAATTATGAGTAAATTACTCAATAAATTCTAAGAAAATTCTATATAAATTCTTGGTAAATTCAAAATAATTTCTTAGTAAATTATTCAGCAAATTACTCCATATATTCGTATTAATTCTCAATAAATTACTCGTTAGGTTTTCAATAAATTCTCTATAAATTACTTTGCAAATTATCTGTAAATTTTCAACAAATTATTTAATAAATTGTAAATAAATTACTCAGAAAGTTTTCAACTAATTCTAAGAAAATTCTGTATAAATTCTTGGTAAATTACTCATAAAATTATCAAAAACAAATTCGTGAATTACTTTTTTGTTAATTCTCAGTAAATTATTCGAACATTAATTAGTGAATTCCCTGTAAATTCTCAGTAAATTATTCAATAAATTCTAAGTAAATTACTGAGTAAATTCTTAGTAAATTAATCAATAAAGTCTAAGTAAATTATCAATAAATTCTTACTAACTTACCCAGTAAATTCTCAATAAATTACTTAGTAATTTCCAGATAAATTACCCGGTGAAGAACTTAACAATTTATCAGTAAATTTCTTAGTCAATTCGCAGTAAATTCTCAATAAATTACTCAGTAAATTATCGGTAGATTCTTAGTAAATTACTCAATAAATTCTCAGTAAATTCTCATTAAATTACTCAGTAAAATTCTCAAAAAATTACACGCAAAATTCTCAGAAAATTATTCAGTAAATTATGAGAAAATTCCGTGTAAATTCTTAGAAAATCATTAGAAATTTTTTTGTGAATTACTCAGTAAATTATGAGTAAATTACTCTGTAAATTCTCAGAAAATTTTGTGTAAATTCTTGGTAAATTACTCAGTAAATTCACAGAAATTTTTTAAAAAATTACTCAGCAAATTCTCAAAAAATTATTCGTTAAATTTTCAATAAATTCTCTATAAATTACCCAGTTAATTATCGGTGAAATACTCAATAAATTCAAAGTAAATTACTCAGAAAATTTTCAATAAATTCACAGTAAATTCTCAATAAATTACTCAGCAAATTATCATTAAAGTTGTAGTAAATTCGTGGTAAATAACTCGGTAAATTCTCAGTAAACTCTTAGTAATTTACTGAGTAAATTCTAAATAAATTACTAAGTAAATTCATAGTAAATTATTCGGTGAATTACTCGCTAAATTTATCTGTAAATTACTAAGTAAATTCCCAGTAAATTCTCAATAAATTCTCTGTAAATTACTTAGTTTATTATCGATAAGTTCTCAAAAGATTCCGAGTCAGTTACTTAGTAAATTACTCAGTAAATTATTAGAAAAGTACTCTGTAAATTCCAAGAAAATAACGCAGTAAATTATTTAATAAATTCTAAATAAATTACTGAGTAAATTCTCAATAAATTACCCCTTAAATTCTCAGTAAATTAATGAGTGAATTATTTAGTAATTTTATCAGTAAATTACTCGATAAATTCTCTGCAAATTACTCAGTAAATTATTGGTAAATTCTCTGCTAATTACTCAGTAAATTACCCGTAAATTCTCACTAAATTACTCAGGAAATTTCTCAGTAAATTACACGTAAAATTCTCTATAAATTATTCAGCAAATTCTTAGTAATTTATCAGAAAATTCTGACTAAATTCACAAAAGATTACGAGAATTTTTTTTGTGAATTAATCAGTAAATTATGAGTAAATTACTCAATAAATTCTAAGAAAATTCTATATAAATTCTTGGTAAATTCAAAATAATTTCTTAGTAAATTATTCAGCAAATTACTCCATATATTCGTATTAATTCTCAATAAATTACTCGTTAGGTTTTCAATAAATTCTCTATAAATTACTTTGCAAATTATCTGTAAATTTTCAACAAATTATTTAATAAATTGTAAATAAATTACTCAGAAAGTTTTCAACTAATTCTAAGAAAATTCTGTATAAATTCTTGGTAAATTACTCATAAAATTATCAAAAACAAATTCGTGAATTACTTTTTTGTTAATTCTCAGTAAATTATTCGAACATTAATTAGTGAATTCCCTGTAAATTCTCAGTAAATTATTCAATAAATTCTAAGTAAATTACTGAGTAAATTCTTAGTAAATTAATCAATAAAGTCTAAGTAAATTATCAATAAATTCTTACTAACTTACCCAGTAAATTCTCAATAAATTACTTAGTAATTTCCAGATAAATTACCCGGTGAAGAACTTAACAATTTATCAGTAAATTTCTTAGTCAATTCGCAGTAAATTCTCAATAAATTACTCAGTAAATTATCGGTAGATTCTTAGTAAATTACTCAATAAATTCTCAGTAAATTCTCATTAAATTACTCAGTAAAATTCTCAAAAAATTACACGCAAAATTCTCAGAAAATTATTCAGTAAATTATGAGAAAATTCCGTGTAAATTCTTAGAAAATCATTAGAAATTTTTTTGTGAATTACTCAGTAAATTATGAGTAAATTACTCTGTAAATTCTCAGAAAATTTTGTGTAAATTCTTGGTAAATTACTCAGTAAATTCACAGAAATTTTTTAAAAAATTACTCAGCAAATTCTCAAAAAATTATTCGTTAAATTTTCAATAAATTCTCTATAAATTACCCAGTTAATTATCGGTGAAATACTCAATAAATTCAAAGTAAATTACTCAGAAAATTTTCAATAAATTCACAGTAAATTCTCAATAAATTACTCAGCAAATTATCATTAAAGTTGTAGTAAATTCGTGGTAAATAACTCGGTAAATTCTCAGTAAACTCTTAGTAATTTACTGAGTAAATTCTAAATAAATTACTAAGTAAATTCATAGTAAATTATTCGGTGAATTACTCGCTAAATTTATCTGTAAATTACTAAGTAAATTCCCAGTAAATTCTCAATAAATTCTCTGTAAATTACTTAGTTTATTATCGATAAGTTCTCAAAAGATTCCGAGTCAGTTACTTAGTAAATTACTCAGTAAATTATTAGAAAAGTACTCTGTAAATTCCAAGAAAATAACGCAGTAAATTATTTAATAAATTCTAAATAAATTACTGAGTAAATTCTCAATAAATTACCCCTTAAATTCTCAGTAAATTAATGAGTGAATTATTTAGTAATTTTATCAGTAAATTACTCGATAAATTCTCTGCAAATTACTCAGTAAATTATTGGTAAATTCTCTGCTAATTACTCAGTAAATTACCCGTAAATTCTCACTAAATTACTCAGGAAATTTCTCAGTAAATTACACGTAAAATTCTCTATAAATTATTCAGCAAATTCTTAGTAATTTATCAAAAAATTCTGACTAAATTCACAAAAGATTACGAGAATTTTTTTTGTGAATTAATCAGTAAATTATGAGTAAATTACTCAATAAATTCTAAGAAAATTCTATATAAATTCTTGGTAAATTCAAAATAATTTCTTAGTAAATTATTCAGCAAATTACTCCATATATTCGTATTAATTCTCAATAAATTACTCGTTAGGTTTTCAATAAATTCTCTATAAATTACTTTGCAAATTATCTGTAAATTTTCAACAAATTATTTAATAAATTGTAAATAAATTACTCAGAAAGTTTTCAACTAATTCTAAGAAAATTCTGTATAAATTCTTGGTAAATTACTCATAAAATTATCAAAAACAAATTCGTGAATTACTTTTTTGTTAATTCTCAGTAAATTATTCGAACATTAATTAGTGAATTCCCTGTAAATTCTCAGTAAATTATTCAATAAATTCTAAGTAAATTACTGAGTAAATTCTTAGTAAATTAATCAATAAAGTCTAAGTAAATTATCAATAAATTCTTACTAACTTACCCAGTAAATTCTCAATAAATTACTTAGTAATTTCCAGATAAATTACCCGGTGAAGAACTTAACAATTTATCAGTAAATTTCTTAGTCAATTCGCAGTAAATTCTCAATAAATTACTCAGTAAATTATCGGTAGATTCTTAGTAAATTACTCAATAAATTCTCAGTAAATTCTCATTAAATTACTCAGTAAAATTCTCAAAAAATTACACGCAAAATTCTCAGAAAATTATTCAGTAAATTATGAGAAAATTCCGTGTAAATTCTTAGAAAATCATTAGAAATTTTTTTGTGAATTACTGTAAGAACCCACATTTTTTCATCTTAATCATGTTCATGAGCGTTTGCATGATTATGACTTGTTAAGCTTGCATGTGTGTGTTGTGACTTGTTTTGCTTTAACAAGTGAGATTCGTGCCTTGATTTGAAGCCTTGTGATTTGTCTAAGTGTAGTATGCTTGTCTTGTTCCTTCCTTGATGTTAAAACTTAGGTCACGCCTTGCCTCTAGCCGACGTTATTTCAATGCCGAGGTCTTCCTTAGTCTGGCCTAAGTATCTTGAAACCCCTTGTTGACCTCAGTCCTTGCCTCGATCACGTTAGCCGAGATGTTACCTTGCACCCCAGTGATCTCGTCCTGGAGCGGTATGACCTAGGCCGAGGTGTGGCGCATCTAGGCCAAGATGTGGCACAGCTTAGTCAAGTGTTGTCCTTCCTAGCCGAGGTCATTGTCACCCCTTGCCGAAGTGTCATTCTGTGTAGCTTGTTAGATACGCCTTGTTGTCAGCCGATGTCATTGCCCTGTCAGAGAGCCCATACCGTTTTGCTTGTTGAACAACCTTCCACCATGCCTTGTCTGGTCTGTCAGGCGCCTTTTCAGGTAAAACCCAATCAGCCGCCGCCACGTGTCTCAGCAGAGGGTTAACCCCAGAACCGGGTATAGAAAACTATCATTTGGTGTCATAACCTTGTCTTGTAGAGAGAGAAGCTCTAGGAGGAAGAAAGAGTTTTAGAGTGAGGAAGTAGATCTTGAAGCTTGATTCCTAGAGATCGAACCGTTAGATCCGTGTTCTAAGGTTAGATTCTTGATCTGCTCATGATGTTCTTTATGTTTATGTTATTGCATTGCATGATTGAAAAAGATTTGTAAGCCATGCATCGTTTTGAAGCTCGATTCTAGAAAGAGAAAATGACATTCATGTGTTCTTCAAGAAAGTCTTGTTTTGATCCGAAAGCTTTTCGCCTAGACTCAAGTTTTGTGTTTGTCCTTGCATGATTTTCAACTACGGGTACCCAGGTCCATGTTTTCAAACTCTTAGCACAAAAATCCCAGATTTGTGATGGCAGATTACGATCAAACATTCGCATTTTTCATGTTTTCACACTCATGTTCTTCATGTTCATCAACAGAGGGAAACCCAGAGTTTCCCGACCTCTTTCCTTGCATGTGGCCCTCGGGAACACACCTCGGCAAGGAGGTGTGGAACCTCGGCCTAGACCTGGTTGGTGCCCAGCATGTTTTCCGAAAACATTTGTGTATATGAGAGACTTGTTTGAAAGCGCATTCAATAGGCTTTGCCATGTGTTGTAGGACTTGGGCTTGTCTCGACCCCGACGTGTGAAGAAACGATGTGAGTGGTATTTTTAATAAAGCTATGTTACACTTGCTTTCATAAACCTCGTCTTGCCTTGTTTTGAAAAGTACTTGATCTAGCATGAATGACTATCCCTATTTTGTATATCAAATGCTATCTTGTTTTGATGACTTGTCTTGACAGTCCTTAGTGCTAGAGGACTCTAAACTTTTGCAGCACAGCTTGTCTTGACAGTCCTTAGTGCTAGAGGACTCTAAACTTTCGCAGCACAGCTTGTCTTGACAGTCCTTAGTGCTAGAGGACTCTAAACTTTTGCAGCACAGCTTGTCTTGACAGTCCTTAGTGCTAGAGGACTCTAAACTTTTGCAGCACAGCTTGTCTTGACAGTCCTTAGTGCTAGAGGACTCTAAACTTTTGCAGCACAGCTTGTCTTGAAACTCTTGTCTTGATATGTCATCACCCCTTGAAATAAGTAGATGTTATTAACATCCAAGGAACATGAAAGCCGGCAAATGAACTTGATTTCCCTCTTGATCGATAAGTATGCTATGTATAGTTTTGAAAGAAATCTTGGATATCAATCATGCAAACCTTTATTTCTAGTATCATTCACTGAGTATCCAAGCTCACCCTCTCTATATATATGTAGGTGATGAACAAGAAGGCATTGAGGCCTAGACGTGATTGCCGATGTGTTTTGGGTGCTTTGCCGACATGTTTTGGATTTGCGTTTTGCATCGTCTTGAAGATTATGCTTCTCGGCTTATGTTTCTTTGTTTGTTTTGGCATATGTCGGCTTGAGAAGCCTTTTGGTCAGGATGTATTTTGTGTTCCATTTTGTTGTATCTAAAATTGTAAGACTTGTAAAGATGTTTGATGTATGGCATTCCATTGGACTTATGCACGGCTCTCATGGACAACTCGGTTTATATGTATATTTTACTTCCGCTCTTGTAAGCCCCATATTTCATACTCTGATTGTGTGTGATTTTTGTAAGACGGCCTTCGGTAACCTCGGGTTACTGGCCATCACGGCACCAAACTACTAGGGGCGGTTTGGGGGCGTGACAGATTGGTATCAGAGCCAGGTTCCTTGTAGTACGTTAATCACACACCTTGAGTTCTAGAGAGCCTAGGATTTCCCTTAGAAGAAAGTTAAGATTGCATCATATTGCTTGCTACTTGACTATGTGTGCCTCGTTTTGGCTTAGACGCTCGTTACTTGCATATGTGTTATCTGTTTAGTTGTTTTAAAGTCTCATCTTGCATCTTCCCCCCCCCTAGCGTCATGAGGAGAGGTAGACCCCCGGTTGGCCGAGATCGATCGGAAGACAGGTTGGAGAGATTGGAAAGGTTAGTCGAAGGCTTGGTTCGTGAGCAGAGGCAATCTAGGCCGCAGGATACTGGTACCACTTCTATGCATGCCGAACAGACGAATGGCCGATATGCAGCTCCACCCCCTCCGGTGCCACAAGTGCCTCCGCAGCAAGCTTTGTATGGGAACGACACGATAACTCTAATCAGAGAGTTCAAGAAGATGAAACCGCCGAGATTTCAGGGAGGCATAGAACCAATGAAAGCCGAGGCATGGGTTTTAGAGATGGAGAAGTTGTTTGAAGTTTTCCCCAGTACAGACGCTCAGAAGGTATCTCTGGCAGCATTCACGTTAGACGACGATGCTCGTAGGTGGTGGATGATGGTCCGAGAAAGCAATCCGGGTTTGACTTGGGCAAAATTTTTGGAGTTGTTCTACAACAAGCATTTCCCCCTCAGCGTCCGAGACCGAAAGACCACGGAGTTTCAGAATCTGGTCCAAGGGAACAAGACGGTCGCAGAATACGATCGCGCCTTTACTGAACTGGCGAGATATGCGCCTCATATGGTTGATGACGAGTACCGAAAGGCGAGGAAGTTCGAAAGTGGGTTGCGTGGGCCGATACAAGATCGGGTCAATATGCTCAATATGCCGACATACGCCGGAGTACTGGACAAGGCCATCCTGGCTGAAGCTAATTTAAACCGATACCAGAGTTCAAGTGAGGGTCAGAGGAAGAGACAGAATTATGATAGTCGCCGAGTTCCGTTCAATGCCAAGAAGAGAATGAGCACAGACAGTTCCAGCAACTCAAATCAGGAAGGTAACGCCAAGCCGATGTGCGCGAGTTGTGGAAAGCAACATTTCGGGGTTTGTCGTTGGGCAACGGGAGCTTGTTATGAGTGTGGCGAGATAGGCCATCGCGTGAAGGACTGCCCGAAAGCAAGGACCGATGATGGGAAGAGGAATGGAAGCACCTCGGGCTCTACACAGAAGAATAACCTCGGGGGAATACAGGCGAGGCAGGGCAGAGTTTTTGCATTAGTACCAGGAGACGCCCAGAATGCCGAGGCGGTAGTGTCAGGTACCCTCTCAATTTGTTCTCAAGATGCATACGTACTGATTGATTCGGGTTCTACGCATTCATTTGTGTCCACTATATTCGCCGAGAAGTTGGATAGAGAATTAGAACCCCTTGATTATGTATTATCTGTGTCTACCCCATCTGGGAGAAATATGATTGTTACATCCATTTATAGGGCGTGTATTGCTATGATTGAGAGTGTAGAATTGTTAGTTGATTTGATGCCATTAAACATGACTCACTTCGATGTTATATTGGGAATGGACTGGTTAGCGGCGAATCATGCATCCATTAATTGTGTTACTAAGAACGTCACATTGAAGACCCCAAGTCAAGCCGAGGTCATTTTCCAGGGTAAAGGAGTTGTACCCCCACCTTACTTAATCTCATCCATAAAGGCCTACAAGTTGATCCAAAAAGGATGTAAGGGTTACTTATGCAGTATACTAAGTGATCTGAATAGAAATGTTGAGTTAGCCGACATACCCGTTGTGGAGGAATTCTCCGACGTCTTTCCGACTGAGTTGCCTGGCCACCTTGTCGATAGAGAAATAGAGTTTGCTGTGGACGTCTTGCCAGGAACACAACCTATCTCCAAAACACCCTACAGAATGGCTCCAGCTGAACTTAGAGAACTGAAATCGCAATTACAAGAATTGTTGGATAAGGGATTCGTCAGGCCGAGCACTTCACCGTGGGGAGCACCCGTTTTATTTGTTAAGAAAAAGGACGGCACCCTTCGTCTTTGCATTGACTACAGAGAACTTAATAAGGTGACCATTAAGAACAAATACCCATTGCCAAGAATCGATGATTTGCTTGATCAGCTACGAGGAGCACGAGTCTTTTCCAAGATTGACCTTAGGTCGGGCTACCACCAGTTGAAGGTTAAAGCCGAGGATATCGAGAAGACTGCTTTTCGGACAAGATATGGCCACTACGAATTTTTGGTGATGCCCTTCGGAGTAACCAATGCCCCAGCAGCATTCATGGACCTGATGAACAGAGTCTTTAAGCCGTACCTAGATGAATTTGTCATTATTTTTATCGACGACATATTGATCTATTCTGGGAGTGCGAGCGAGCACGAGAATCATCTGAGACTTGCCCTGCAGACCTTGAGAGATGAGAAGTTGTACGCCAAGTTAAGTAAATGCGAGTTTTGGCTTTCCAGCATTTCGTTTCTAGGGCATGTGATTAATGAAGACGGTATATCAGTTGACCCCAGTAAGATTGAAGCCATTGTGAATTGGCCGACGCCGACCAACGTGTCCGAGATTCGTAGTTTTCTGGGTTTGGCAGGTTATTACAGAAAGTTTGTAAAGGATTTCTCGAGGATTGCAGTGCCATTGACACAACTAACGAAGAAGGGAACAGCTTATGAATGGACCGACGAAAGAGAATCAGCTTTCCAGGAGCTGAAGGCGAGGTTGGTTACAGCACCAGTTTTGGTACTACCATCAGCTAATGAGGAATTTCAGATTTACAGCGATGCTTCACACAAAGGTTTGGGTTGCGTTTTAATGCAAAAAGGTAAAGTCATAGCGTACGCGTCTCGTCAGTTGAAGCCCAATGAAAAGAATTATCCTACCCATGATTTGGAGCTAGCTGCCGTGGTTTTTGCCTTGAAGATATGGCGTCATTACCTGTATGGAACATCTTGCCAAGTTTTCACCGACCACAAGAGTCTGAAGTACTTGTTCACTCAGAAAGAGTTAAATATGAGGCAGAGAAGATGGCTCGAGCTACTGAAGGATTATGACATGCAGATTCAGTACCACCCAGGTAAGGCAAATTCCGTAGCCGACGCATTGAGCAGGAAGTTAGTTGGAAGTTTGGCGTGCCTGACAGCGGTTTCGGTGGAACCAACTATTATTGAGGAAGTGAAGACTAGTCAGAGGGAGGATAAATTCCTCAAGAAGGTAACTGATGAATTCGTCACCAAGCCGAGGCCGGGATACACTATAGAGAATCAGGTGCTTAAGTTTGAAGGAAGATTGTGCGTGGCCGACGTACCAGAGTTAAAAAGGAAGATTTTGCAAGAGGCCCATAGTTCCAAATTTGCCGCTCATCCAGGGAGCACCAAGATGTATCGGGACGTAAAGCGTACCTTTTGGTGGCCAAACATGAAAAGAGAGATAGCCGAGTTTGTATCTCAGTGTCTGTGTTGTCAGCGAGTGAAAGCAGAACACCAGAGACCAGCAGGACTTCTTCAACCCTTGTCAATTCCTGAGTGGAAATGGGAGCACATCTCCATGGATTTCGTAGTGGGTTTGCCGAGGACGCAAAGAGGTATGGATTCCATTTGGGTTATAGTTGACAGGTTTACTAAGTCAGCTCACTTTTTGCCGGTCAAGACTACATTCAATGCCAACCGACTTGCCGAATTGTACATGAATGAGATCGTTAGGCTTCATGGTGTGCCGATGTCCATTGTGTCAGACCGAGACCCGAAGTTCGTTTCTAGATTTTGGCAGAGTCTACAAGGAGCCTTGGGAACAGAGTTGAGATTTAGCACAGCCTTTCACCCCCAGACCGACGGACAGACGGAAAGAACGATTCAGACACTCGAAGACATGCTCAGACTGTGCGTGTTGGACTTCCAGGGAAGTTGGGAATCGCATTTGCCCTTAGTGGAGTTCGCGTACAACAACAGTTATCAAGCCAGCATAGGCATGGCGCCGTATGAAGCTCTGTATGGAAGGGAGTGTAGATCGCCGATATGTTGGACTGAAGTAGGAGACAAAGCTCTAATTGGCCCCGAGTTGGTCCAGATGACAACTGAAAAGATCAAACTCATTCAGCAGAGGATTAAAACTGCACAGAGTCGACAGAAGTGTTATGCCGACCAAAGAAGGAGAGAGTTAGAATTTGAAACTGGGGATCATGTATTTTTGAAGGTCTCGCCGATGACAGGAGTTTCGAGATTTGGGAAGAAGGGTAAACTTGCACCCCGATATATTGGGCCGTTTGAAATTCTTGAGAAAGTTAACACCGTTGCTTACAGACTCGCTTTGCCGCCAGATTTGAGCCAAGTCCACAGTGTGTTCCATGTTTCGATGCTGAGAAAATATATCCGAGACCCACTGCATGTAATAGATTACTCCGGGGTTGTAGTTAATGAAGACTTGGGCTACGAAGAGAAACCGATGAGGATTATTGACAGACAAGTGAGACAGTTGAGAAACAAGTCGATATCGATGGTGAAAATCGAATGGGAGAAGCATTATGGCGGGGAGGCCACATGGGAAAAGGAAGAGGAGATGAAAATCTGTTACCCGGAGTTATTCGTAGGTCAAGGTAACTTAAGTTTGGGGACCAAACTTCCTTAAGGAGGGTAGACTGTAAGAACCCACATTTTTTCATCTTAATCATGTTCATGAGCGTTTGCATGATTATGACTTGTTAAGCTTGCATGTGTGTGTTGTGACTTGTTTTGCTTTAACAAGTGAGATTCGTGCCTTGATTTGAAGCCTTGTGATTTGTCTAAGTGTAGTATGCTTGTCTTGTTCCTTCCTTGATGTTAAAACTTAGGTCACGCCTTGCCTCTAGCCGACGTTATTTCAATGCCGAGGTCTTCCTTAGTCTGGCCTAAGTATCTTGAAACCCCTTGTTGACCTCAGTCCTTGCCTCGATCACGTTAGCCGAGATGTTACCTTGCACCCCAGTGATCTCGTCCTGGAGCGGTATGACCTAGGCCGAGGTGTGGCGCATCTAGGCCAAGATGTGGCACAGCTTAGTCAAGTGTTGTCCTTCCTAGCCGAGGTCATTGTCACCCCTTGCCGAAGTGTCATTCTGTGTAGCTTGTTAGATACGCCTTGTTGTCAGCCGATGTCATTGCCCTGTCAGAGAGCCCATACCGTTTTGCTTGTTGAACAACCTTCCACCATGCCTTGTCTGGTCTGTCAGGCGCCTTTTCAGGTAAAACCCAATCAGCCGCCGCCACGTGTCTCAGCAGAGGGTTAACCCCAGAACCGGGTATAGAAAACTATCATTTGGTGTCATAACCTTGTCTTGTAGAGAGAGAAGCTCTAGGAGGAAGAAAGAGTTTTAGAGTGAGGAAGTAGATCTTGAAGCTTGATTCCTAGAGATCGAACCGTTAGATCCGTGTTCTAAGGTTAGATTCTTGATCTGCTCATGATGTTCTTTATGTTTATGTTATTGCATTGCATGATTGAAAAAGATTTGTAAGCCATGCATCGTTTTGAAGCTCGATTCTAGAAAGAGAAAATGACATTCATGTGTTCTTCAAGAAAGTCTTGTTTTGATCCGAAAGCTTTTCGCCTAGACTCAAGTTTTGTGTTTGTCCTTGCATGATTTTCAACTACGGGTACCCAGGTCCATGTTTTCAAACTCTTAGCACGAAAATCCCAGATTTGTGATGGCAGATTACGATCAAACATTCGCATTTTTCATGTTTTCACACTCATGTTCTTCATGTTCATCAACAGAGGGAAACCCAGAGTTTCCCGACCTCTTTCCTTGCATGTGGCCCTCGGGAACACACCTCGGCAAGGAGGTGTGGAACCTCGGCCTAGACCTGGTTGGTGCCCAGCATGTTTTCCGAAAACATTTGTGTATATGAGAGACTTGTTTGAAAGCGCATTCAATAGGCTTTGCCATGTGTTGTAGGACTTGGGCTTGTCTCGACCCCGACGTGTGAAGAAACGATGTGAGTGGTATTTTTAATAAAGCTATGTTACACTTGCTTTCATAAACCTCGTCTTGCCTTGTTTTGAAAAGTACTTGATCTAGCATGAATGACTATCCCTATTTTGTATATCAAATGCTATCTTGTTTTGATGACTTGTCTTGACAGTCCTTAGTGCTAGAGGACTCTAAACTTTTGCAGCACAGCTTGTCTTGACAGTCCTTAGTGCTAGAGGACTCTAAACTTTCGCAGCACAGCTTGTCTTGACAGTCCTTAGTGCTAGAGGACTCTAAACTTTTGCAGCACAGCTTGTCTTGACAGTCCTTAGTGCTAGAGGACTCTAAACTTTTGCAGCACAGCTTGTCTTGAAACTCTTGTCTTGATATGTCATCACCCCTTGAAATAAGTAGATGTTATTAACATCCAAGGAACATGAAAGCCGGCAAATGAACTTGATTTCCCTCTTGATCGATAAGTATGCTATGTATAGTTTTGAAAGAAATCTTGGATATCAATCATGCAAACCTTTATTTCTAGTATCATTCACTGAGTATCCAAGCTCACCCTCTCTATATATATGTAGGTGATGAACAAGAAGGCATTGAGGCCTAGACGTGATTGCCGATGTGTTTTGGGTGCTTTGCCGACATGTTTTGGATTTGCGTTTTGCATCGTCTTGAAGATTATGCTTCTCGGCTTATGTTTCTTTGTTTGTTTTGGCATATGTCGGCTTGAGAAGCCTTTTGGTCAGGATGTATTTTGTGTTCCATTTTGTTGTATCTAAAATTGTAAGACTTGTAAAGATGTTTGATGTATGGCATTCCATTGGACTTATGCACGGCTCTCATGGACAACTCGGTTTATATGTATATTTTACTTCCGCTCTTGTAAGCCCCATATTTCATACTCTGATTGTGTGTGATTTTTGTAAGACGGCCTTCGGTAACCTCGGGTTACTGGCCATCACGGCACCAAACTACTAGGGGCGGTTTGGGGGCGTGACAATTACTCAGTAAATTATGAGTAAATTACTCTGTAAATTCTCAGAAAATTTTGTGTAAATTCTTGGTAAATTACTCAGTAAATTCACAGAAATTTTTTAAAAAATTACTCAGCAAATTCTCAAAAAATTATTCGTTAAATTTTCAATAAATTCTCTATAAATTACCCAGTTAATTATCGGTGAAATACTCAATAAATTCAAAGTAAATTACTCAGAAAATTTTCAATAAATTCACAGTAAATTCTCAATAAATTACTCAGCAAATTATCATTAAAGTTGTAGTAAATTCGTGGTAAATAACTCGGTAAATTCTCAGTAAACTCTTAGTAATTTACTGAGTAAATTCTAAATAAATTACTAAGTAAATTCATAGTAAATTATTCGGTGAATTACTCGCTAAATTTATCTGTAAATTACTAAGTAAATTCCCAGTAAATTCTCAATAAATTCTCTGTAAATTACTTAGTTTATTATCGATAAGTTCTCAAAAGATTCCGAGTCAGTTACTTAGTAAATTACTCAGTAAATTATTAGAAAAGTACTCTGTAAATTCCAAGAAAATAACGCAGTAAATTATTTAATAAATTCTAAATAAATTACTGAGTAAATTCTCAATAAATTACCCCTTAAATTCTCAGTAAATTAATGAGTGAATTATTTAGTAATTTTATCAGTAAATTACTCGATAAATTCTCTGCAAATTACTCAGTAAATTATTGGTAAATTCTCTGCTAATTACTCAGTAAATTACCCGTAAATTCTCACTAAATTACTCAGGAAATTTCTCAGTAAATTACACGTAAAATTCTCTATAAATTATTCAGCAAATTCTTAGTAATTTATCAGAAAATTCTGACTAAATTCACAAAAGATTACGAGAATTTTTTTTGTGAATTAATCAGTAAATTATGAGTAAATTACTCAATAAATTCTAAGAAAATTCTATATAAATTCTTGGTAAATTCAAAATAATTTCTTAGTAAATTATTCAGCAAATTACTCCATATATTCGTATTAATTCTCAATAAATTACTCGTTAGGTTTTCAATAAATTCTCTATAAATTACTTTGCAAATTATCTGTAAATTTTCAACAAATTATTTAATAAATTGTAAATAAATTACTCAGAAAGTTTTCAACTAATTCTAAGAAAATTCTGTATAAATTCTTGGTAAATTACTCATAAAATTATCAAAAACAAATTCGTGAATTACTTTTTTGTTAATTCTCAGTAAATTATTCGAACATTAATTAGTGAATTCCCTGTAAATTCTCAGTAAATTATTCAATAAATTCTAAGTAAATTACTGAGTAAATTCTTAGTAAATTAATCAATAATGTAACGCCCTCAAAATAATGACAATAAACCCATCAGATAAGACATGCATTTACATTTAAACTAACCGCATTCCTTTCATTCATTAGAATTCCAAGACATAAGTATTACATGTTAACCTCATAACAAAATGCCCTACGGGCTTACAGCTTTCCAAGTTAACACTTGGTTACAACAAAGAGTTCTAACTCGTTTACACATTAAGCCCATGGCTTGAAATTACATGTAATACATCAAAAGTAAAACGACAAAACTATGCCCGCCACTAGCCTCCCAGCTATGTCCTTGGAGGTGGCATGCTTCCTGTACCTGAAAATGATATTCCCATATAGGGTGAGCCACAGCCCAGTAGAAATACTCTAAACCAACCATGGACAATGACTAAAACATTAGCAATTGATAGTTGGTCAACACTGATACAATCACATAAATTACATATTTATGTCAACGACTTACAAGTCCCAATTACTTTTCATTTTCCCTTTTTCAACAGATAAGCATGCTAGCTCTATCATCATTTCCACAGATATGTATAAAAATTATATCTCACATTCAGATAAGCATAAAAGCTATATCCACATTCTCAACAGATATGTATATCAACAATATCCACAGATAAGCATACAAGCTGTATCCATATTCTACAACAGATATGTATATCAACAATATCCACAGATAAGCACACAAGCTGTATCCACACTTCACAAAGATAAGCATATGAGCTCTATCTTCACTTCTCTAGACAAGCATATGAGCTCTGTCTACGGAGTTCATCCCCTATCTCCTCCCAATACCTATCCGGTTTAGAGGTACATCCCCTATCTTCCCCTAAACCGCGGAGTACATCCCCTATCTCCTCCTCTACACATAACGTATATAAACACATTGGTTCTATATACAATCACACAATACACACAATTAATGTATTCTATCAACCGTCAAGTTCCATGACACATTCCATTGATTAGTTTCCGTTTACCTAATCATCATACATTGTCTACAACAATCTCGACTATCCTCCACCGATAGCCCAAAGCAGTTATTTCTAAAACAGAAAATAAATGCACAAATGGATATTCAATCAACATTTCATTTCCTCATTTCTCACCAATTAATTATCCCAATTAATTAAACAATGTAATTAGGCCATTTTCCATAATTACCGTTTCAACCCTTAGGTCCCATTTTCATCAATGATTCAACAATCATTCTATTTTTCTATGCCAGACATGCATCTAGGTTTATTATAAATAAAACCCCAACTTTTGTAAAATTACACAAAAGCCCCAAACTTTCACAAATTTACCAAACCAAGCCCAACATCTCAAAATACCAAAATTTAAAGACAAAACCCATAGAGAGGAGTAGGATATCCCTACCTCAATTTCGGAGTCCCAAAGGAGAAGACGACAAAACCCAACGTGTTCCAAAACCCGAGATTTTCAGATTAAAATGAAGCCCTCGACGATCAACAACTTTTTTGTAAAGGCCAAAGGTGAGTAAATCACTCCTACTAGATCAAAACCTAGAGAGAAGGTAGAGTCTAGAGTGAGAGGCTCAACAATGGTGATTTTGGAAAAGTAAGAGAGAGAAGAGAAAGTGAAAAAGTGATTTGAAAAGTCACAATTTCGGGATTTAAACCCAGTCTTCCGCTCGAGCGTAAAACACCCCGCTCGAGCGGCCACTCACAGACTTCCGCTCGAGCGGCCAACCTCCCGCTCGAGCGCAGAATGCACTCGCCCAGCACTTTTGCAGAACCAGGCCTCCGCTCGAGCTCCCAACCCTACGCTCGAGCTCACAACACTGCACAACAAGATACTGGATGGATGTAATCTACGCTCGAGCGCCAACACCTCCGCTCGAGCGTACAGGCCAAAAATCTGGGCAACTAGTTTTGGTTTCTAAATTCAACCAACCTGTAACAAACCCGCTCAACACATCCTATAACTCAAATACAAAGTAAGAAAGGATGTAAACAAGATAATAAACAACTACCAACATCCACGGACACATGTCCGGATCACTATACAACAAGGGTAAACCTGGGATCGCTATAACCTCCCCCCCTTAAAGAATTTCGTCCCCGAAATTAAACACAAGTTTTCAAAAACAAGTTTTCCTCCATTTTAAACAATGTTACATTTTAACATTCAACAATTCGACCCATTACCGGTCATCCCATCCCTTTAACAAGAGACATATCACAATATGTAAACAACATATGTATTTTCAACATGCATCAACATTATGCACTATCTTTCCAATTTCAACAATATATTCAACAGATATAATGTTACATTCAACTTCCATATGAGGCAAGTTCCAAAACATACTTTCAATAAACCAAACATTTTTAATGTTTCACAACTTAAGACATATATAAAAGCTCTTAAGTTCAACAAACGGAAAATTTAAATATAAGATTACATATCAACAAACAAGTCCGGATATTTCTCTCGGACTTCCAACTCACGTTCCCAAGTGGCTTCCTCCACTCCGTGATGTTTCCACAAGACTTTCACCAAAGGAATGGTCTTGCCACGCAGGACCTGATCCCGCCTATCCAAGACCCGAACCGGTCTCTCCTCATACGAGGCATCCTCATCTACCTCTAAATCAGTCCAATCCAACACATGTGATGGATCTGGCTCATACTTCCGAAGCATACTCACATGAAACACGTCATGCACTCCGGACAACTGCGGCGGTAAGGCTAACCGATAAGCAACCTCGCCTATCTTCTCAAGGATCTCAAAAGGACCAATAAACTGAGGGGATAATTTCCCACTCTTCCCAAACCTCATCAGGCCTCGTCTAGGTGATATCTTCAGAAAGACATGATCACCTACCTCAAACGCCAAAGGCCTCCTCCTACGGTCGGCATAACTCTTTTGTCGACTCTGGGCTGTAACAAGCCTCCTACGGATAAGCTCAACTTTCTCCGTCGTCTCCCTAACCAACTCCGGACCCAACAAAGGTGCATCACCCACCTCGGCCCAACAAACTGGAGACCTACTCGGTCGGCCATACAAGGCCTCAAACGGTGCCATACCGATGCTAGACTGAAAACTGTTGTTGTAGGCAAACTCTACCAATGGCAAGTGCCTCTCCCACGTCCCACTGAAATCCAGGACACAACCCCGAAGCATATCCTCGAGGATCTGAATAGTACGCTCGGACTGCCCGTCAGTCTGAGGATGATACGCCGTACTAAAGGTCAACTTAGTGCCCAAGGCACTCTGCAAACTCTGCCACAACCTAGCAGTAAAACGAGGATCTCTATCTGAGACAATCGTCACTGGGACCCCGTGCAATCTCACTATGTCCCGAATATACAAATCGGCAAGGTGATCTACCGAATCTCTCACGCGCATAGGAATAAAGTGCGCCGACTTAGTCAACCGGTCTACAACCACCCAAATAGCATCACTACCCCGCTGAGTCCTCGGAAGACCTACAACGAAGTCCATAGTGACATGCTCCCACTTCCACTCGGCAATAGGCAAGGGTTGCAACAAACCCGCTGGCCTCTGATGCTCGGCCTTCACTTGCTGGCAAGTATGGCACTTCGATACGAAAACAGCCACATCTCTCTTCATACCCCGCCACCAAAACTGGCGACCCAAATCCTGATACATCTTAGTACCTCCCGGATGCACCGCAAGGCGCGAATGGTGAAACTCTCGGAGTACTTCCTCTCGGCAAGACTCCGGTACAAACAAACGGTTTCGGTATCTCACACTCAGGTCGGGATACACCGTCAAACCCTTCTCAACTTTCCCACTGGAGATCTTCTCTCGGAGGGATTCTACCTCAAGATCACCTCTCTGTGCCTCTAACACTCTAGTCACAAGTGTAGGCTGCACCACGACAGAAAACAAGGCCGCAGCCTCAACAGATTCGCCCAGTAGCAATTCAAACTCGCCAAGTGCTCCCAACATCACCCATTCCCGGATGGCTATACAAGCTACATCACTAATGGTTTTCCTACTAAGGGCATCGGCCACAACATTGGCCTTTCCCGGATGATAATGCAACTCAAAATCATAATCCTCGATGAACTCCATCCATCTCCTCTGCCTCAAATTCAAGTCTCTCTGTGTAAACAGATACTTCAAACTCTTATGATCCGAGAATACCTCGAACCTCTCACCATAAAGGTAGTGCCTCCAGATTTTCAAGGCAAAGATCACAGCTGCTAACTCTAGGTCGTGGGTGGGGTAATTCTTCTCGTGTATTTTCAACTGACGTGAGCCATAAGCTACCACTTTCCCCTCTTGCATCAACACACAACCCAAACCCTCTCGTGAGGCATCACAATAAACCGCATAACCCAACCCTCTCTCCGGAATAATCAATACCGGAGCGGTGGTCAATCTAACTTTCAACTCTTGGAACGACTTTTCACAAGTTTCACTCCACACAAACTTGACTCCCTTCCGAGTCAGTCTAGTCAACGGTGACGCTAACCTGGAGAAATCTTTCACAAACCGACGGTAATACCCAGCTAATCCCAGAAAACTGCGGATCTCAAACACACTCTTAGGCTGTGCCCAATCTTGCACTGCCTCAACCTTGGATGTATCAACAGACAACCCTTCCCCGGATACCACGTGGCCTAAGAACTTGACTTCCCTCAGCCAGAACTCACACTTCCCAAACTTGGCATACAGCCTATGGGCTCTAAGTAACTCAAGCACCACTCTCAAGTGTGCCTCGTGCTCCTCCTTAGAAGACGAATAAATAAGGATGTCGTCCACGAAAACAACCACAAATCGGTCTAAGAACTCCCGGAAAATCCGGTTCATCAAGTCCATAAAGACTGCCGGTGCATTGGTAAGCCCGAATGGCATCACCAGAAACTCATAATGGCCATACCGCGTACGGAATGCCGTTTTCGGAATATCTTCCTCCCTGACCCTCAACTGATGGTAACCCGATCTCAAGTCTATCTTAGAGAAACAACGGGAACCCTTCAATTGGTCAAACAAATCATCTATACGGGGCATAGGGTACTTATTCTTAACCGTAGCCCGATTCAACTTCCGGTAGTCTATACACAATCTCAAGGCACCATCTTTCTTTTTAACAAAGAGTGCCGGTGCTCCCCACGGTGAAACACTAGGGCGAACAAAACCCTTATCGAGCAATTCCTGGAGCTGAACTTTCAACTCAACCAACTCTGCTAGAGCAAAACGGTAAGGTGCCATAGAAATCGGCGCCGTACCAGGCACTAAATCAATAGAGAACTCTATCTCTCGGTGAGGTGGCAAACTAACAAGATCTTCGGGAAAGACATCCGAATACTCACAAACCACCCTCGGCAATACAACCTGGGTCTCACCACTCTCACCACTCTCAATGCTGGCAAGTAGACTACTAAGCTCACTTCGCCCTCGCGAATCATACCCCGGTGGCAAAACACTACCAACCCGGTCTCCCAAGAAATGGAACCACTCCCCGCTCAAGGTACATAATGTAACCCTCTGGCGGTAGCAATCAATAACAGCCCGGTATGACGATAACCAGTCCATACCCAAAATAACATCAAAACCCTTCATGGGCATGACAACAAACGGAAAAGGAAGCCTATAGTCGGCGACCTCTATATCACATCCTCTAACACCCTGTTTCAGAATCAACTCACCACCCAAAGGTGATACCACACAAATAGGAGATGCTAACTGTGCTAACTCCAATTCCAAAACAGATGCAAATGCAGCAGATACAAAAGAATGAGATGCACCCGTGTCTATCAACACATTAGCAACCGAGTTGCAAAACAGAAAAGTACCTCTCACTACTGATGGAGCCGGTACTAAATCCTGCGCGGTAACAGCATACACGCGCCCCGTAGGCCCCTGGTCTACCTGCTCACCTCTCGGAGCAAAAGATTGCTGCACAGACTGGGATGACGAAGCTCCCGGATTGGCCCTCGAGGCCTGCACAGACTGGGCTGGCTGAAAACCCTGCGTCTGCCTAGAACCAGACGCTCCCGAAGTGGCACTCAACTGTGGGCAAAACCTCTTCATGTGCCCAGGTTGTCCACACTGATAACAAGTCAAGAGCTGCCCCCTGCCCAAACTCTGACTCTGCGGTCTAGCTGAAGATGAAGCAGCTTTCTGACCCCCACCCTTCTGCGGGCAAACAGAAACCTTGTGACCCAGCTGGCCACACTTGTAACAAGTGAATTCCCCCTGACTGCCTCTCCCCGAGCCTACACTAGGCACTGGAAAGGTCGATCTAGAGACTGCACCCTGAGACTGCTGAGGGTTATTACCCTTCTGTCTCCTGCCATCACTCTGACTATCCTGGCTCCTCTTGGAGCCTCTCTGACCCTCATCCTCCTCTTGCATCATAAGCTCCATATGAGCTGCAGCATCCACTAGGTGTCTATACTCTCGAATATAAGACCCACCAATTCTCAACTTGAGGCCCCGCCTCAACTTCCGCTCAAACTCATAGCAACGGCGTTCCTCAGACGCCACCAGTTCAGGTGCAAACCTAGACAGACTGGTAAAAGTAGCCTCAAACTCGGCCACTGACAAGCCCTGCTGATTAAGCCGGCTAAACTGATCCCTCAGCTTCTCCCTAGCTGCTGCTGATAAAAACCTCTCCTGAAAAGCATTCACAAACGCCTCCCAAGTACCACCAACACGAGCTTTCTCGTATTTCCACCATTGACCCGCATCTCCCTTCAGTTGAAAGGATGCCAAGGTCACTTTCAGTGCTCCGTCCTCGATGCCAAGCATCTCAAACGTCTTCGTTGTCTGTTCGAGCCATTCATCTGCCTTAAGCGGCTCTTTAGGATCCCCGATAAACTCGTCCGGATTACACCGAAAGAACTCCCTCTTCAAGAAGGAAGGCCCTGTCTCAGCCGCCTGATTCCCAACTCTAAGAATACCCAAAGCTCCTGCTATCTCTCTGGCCAAGGCACCCATAGCCTGCTGACCCACTGGCTCGGCCACATTGGCCTGCCCAACTCCCTCCTGCACTGCCGGAATCTCACCCTGTAACGGTACTTCCTGCCTCGCAGGTCTACCACGCCTAGCACCTCTTCCTCGTCCTGACATCCTAATAAAGGCAACACAGAACGTTAGCACATTCATAGGTGTGCCGAAACTAAACACTCACGTCCTAATGCATGGACAAGTGTAATTCACTCCACATAAGCACATAAACACATAAGCACTTACGAACTTCATTTCCGGATAATAATAGTCCCGAGGCGTTACTAGAGTTCCGGTTAGAAATAGCATTGATCAAGTGCTTTTCCAACAAGACTCCCAGAAACTCAAGGATCCAATCAACATCCCAGAAATTAAATCCCATACCCACATAGTCACATAAGCATGTTATCACTTAAGCACATAGCCTATGATACTACATCTAAGTCTCTATCAAGCGAGACAAACCCATTGTGATACTAATCACTTCCCACGTACCCAAAGTATTCGAACCCGGTACGCTCTGATACCAAGTTGTAACGCCCTCAAAATAATGACAATAAACCCATCAGATAAGACATGCATTTACATTTAAACTAACCGCATTCCTTTCATTCATTAGAATTCCAAGACATAAGTATTACATGTTAACCTCATAACAAAATGCCCTACGGGCTTACAGCTTTCCAAGTTAACACTTGGTTACAACAAAGAGTTCTAACTCGTTTACACATTAAGCCCATGGCTTGAAATTACATGTAATACATCAAAAGTAAAACGACAAAACTATGCCCGCCACTAGCCTCCCAGCTATGTCCTTGGAGGTGGCATGCTTCCTGTACCTGAAAATGATATTCCCATATAGGGTGAGCCACAGCCCAGTAGAAATACTCTAAACCAACCATGGACAATGACTAAAACATTAGCAATTGATAGTTGGTCAACACTGATACAATCACATAAATTACATATTTATGTCAACGACTTACAAGTCCCAATTACTTTTCATTTTCCCTTTTTCAACAGATAAGCATGCTAGCTCTATCATCATTTCCACAGATATGTATAAAAATTATATCTCACATTCAGATAAGCATAAAAGCTATATCCACATTCTCAACAGATATGTATATCAACAATATCCACAGATAAGCATACAAGCTGTATCCATATTCTACAACAGATATGTATATCAACAATATCCACAGATAAGCACACAAGCTGTATCCACACTTCACAAAGATAAGCATATGAGCTCTATCTTCACTTCTCTAGACAAGCATATGAGCTCTGTCTACGGAGTTCATCCCCTATCTCCTCCCAATACCTATCCGGTTTAGAGGTACATCCCCTATCTTCCCCTAAACCGCGGAGTACATCCCCTATCTCCTCCTCTACACATAACGTATATAAACACATTGGTTCTATATACAATCACACAATACACACAATTAATGTATTCTATCAACCGTCAAGTTCCATGACACATTCCATTGATTAGTTTCCGTTTACCTAATCATCATACATTGTCTACAACAATCTCGACTATCCTCCACCGATAGCCCAAAGCAGTTATTTCTAAAACAGAAAATAAATGCACAAATGGATATTCAATCAACATTTCATTTCCTCATTTCTCACCAATTAATTATCCCAATTAATTAAACAATGTAATTAGGCCATTTTCCATAATTACCGTTTCAACCCTTAGGTCCCATTTTCATCAATGATTCAACAATCATTCTATTTTTCTATGCCAGACATGCATCTAGGTTTATTATAAATAAAACCCCAACTTTTGTAAAATTACACAAAAGCCCCAAACTTTCACAAATTTACCAAACCAAGCCCAACATCTCAAAATACCAAAATTTAAAGACAAAACCCATAGAGAGGAGTAGGATATCCCTACCTCAATTTCGGAGTCCCAAAGGAGAAGACGACAAAACCCAACGTGTTCCAAAACCCGAGATTTTCAGATTAAAATGAAGCCCTCGACGATCAACAACTTTTTTGTAAAGGCCAAAGGTGAGTAAATCACTCCTACTAGATCAAAACCTAGAGAGAAGGTAGAGTCTAGAGTGAGAGGCTCAACAATGGTGATTTTGGAAAAGTAAGAGAGAGAAGAGAAAGTGAAAAAGTGATTTGAAAAGTCACAATTTCGGGATTTAAACCCAGTCTTCCGCTCGAGCGTAAAACACCCCGCTCGAGCGGCCACTCACAGACTTCCGCTCGAGCGGCCAACCTCCCGCTCGAGCGCAGAATGCACTCGCCCAGCACTTTTGCAGAACCAGGCCTCCGCTCGAGCTCCCAACCCTACGCTCGAGCTCACAACACTGCACAACAAGATACTGGATGGATGTAATCTACGCTCGAGCGCCAACACCTCCGCTCGAGCGTACAGGCCAAAAATCTGGGCAACTAGTTTTGGTTTCTAAATTCAACCAACCTGTAACAAACCCGCTCAACACATCCTATAACTCAAATACAAAGTAAGAAAGGATGTAAACAAGATAATAAACAACTACCAACATCCACGGACACATGTCCGGATCACTATACAACAAGGGTAAACCTGGGATCGCTATAAATAAAGTCTAAGTAAATTATCAATAAATTCTTACTAACTTACCCAGTAAATTCTCAATAAATTACTTAGTAATTTCCAGATAAATTACCCGGTGAAGAACTTAACAATTTATCAGTAAATTTCTTAGTCAATTCGCAGTAAATTCTCAATAAATTACTCAGTAAATTATCGGTAGATTCTTAGTAAATTACTCAATAAATTCTCAGTAAATTCTCATTAAATTACTCAGTAAAATTCTCAGAAAATTATTCAGTAAATTATGAGAAAATTCCGTGTAAATTCTTAGAAAATCATTAGAAATTTTTTTGTGAATTACTCAGTAAATTATGAGTAAATTACTCTGTAAATTCTCAGAAAATTTTGTGTAAATTCTTGGTAAATTACTCAGTAAATTCACAGAAATTTTTTAAAAAATTACTCAGCAAATTCTCAAAAAATTATTCGTTAAATTTTCAATAAATTCTCTATAAATTGCCCAGTTAATTATCGGTGAAATACTCAATAAATTCAAAGTAAATTACTCAGAAAATTTTCAATAAATTCACAGTAAATTCTCAATAAATTACTCAGCAAATTATCATTAAAGTTGTAGTAAATTCGTGGTAAATAACTCGGTAAATTCTCAGTAAACTCTTAGTAATTTACTGAGTAAATTCTAAATAAATTACTAAGTAAATTCATAGTAAATTATTCGGTGAATTACTCGCTAAATTTATCTGTAAATTACTAAGTAAATTCCCAGTAAATTCTCAATAAATTCTCTGTAAATTACTTAGTTTATTATCGATAAGTTCTCAAAAGATTCCGAGTCAGTTACTTAGTAAATTACTCAGTAAATTATTAGAAAAGTACTCTGTAAATTCCAAGAAAATAACGCAGTAAATTATTTAATAAATTCTAAATAAATTACTGAGTAAATTCTCAATAAATTACCCCTTAAATTCTCAGTAAATTAATGAGTGAATTATTTAGTAATTTTATCAGTAAATTACTCGATAAATTCTCTGCAAATTACTCAGTAAATTATTGGTAAATTCTCTGCTAATTACTCAGTAAATTACCCGTAAATTCTCACTAAATTACTCAGGAAATTTCTCAGTAAATTACACGTAAAATTCTCTATAAATTATTCAGCAAATTCTTAGTAATTTATCAGAAAATTCTGACTAAATTCACAAAAGATTACGAGAATTTTTTTTGTGAATTAATCAGTAAATTATGAGTAAATTACTCAATAAATTCTAAGAAAATTCTATATAAATTCTTGGTAAATTCAAAATAATTTCTTAGTAAATTATTCAGCAAATTACTCCATATATTCGTATTAATTCTCAATAAATTACTCGTTAGGTTTTCAATAAATTCTCTATAAATTACTTTGCAAATTATCTGTAAATTTTCAACAAATTATTTAATAAATTGTAAATAAATTACTCAGAAAGTTTTCAACTAATTCTAAGAAAATTCTGTATAAATTCTTGGTAAATTACTCATAAAATTATCAAAAACAAATTCGTGAATTACTTTTTTGTTAATTCTCAGTAAATTATTCGAACATTAATTAGTGAATTCCCTGTAAATTCTCAGTAAATTATTCAATAAATTCTAAGTAAATTACTGAGTAAATTCTTAGTAAATTAATCAATAAAGTCTAAGTAAATTATCAATAAATTCTTACTAACTTACCCAGTAAATTCTCAATAAATTACTTAGTAATTTCCAGATAAATTACCCGGTGAAGAACTTAACAATTTATCAGTAAATTTCTTAGTCAATTCGCAGTAAATTCTCAATAAATTACTCAGTAAATTATCGGTAGATTCTTAGTAAATTACTCAATAAATTCTCAGTAAATTCTCATTAAATTACTCAGTGAAATTCTCAAAAAATTACACGCAAAATTCTCAGAAAATTATTCAGTAAATTATGAGAAAATTCCGTGTAAATTCTTAGAAAATCATTAGAAATTTTTTTGTGAATTACTCAGTAAATTATGAGTAAATTACTCTGTAAATTCTCAGAAAATTTTGTGTAAATTCTTGGTAAATTACTCAGTAAATTCACAGAAATTTTTTAAAAAATTACTCAGCAAATTCTCAAAAAATTATTCGTTAAATTTTCAATAAATTCTCTATAAATTACCCAGTTAATTATCGGTGAAATACTCAATAAATTCAAAGTAAATTACTCAGAAAATTTTCAATAAATTCACAGTAAATTCTCAATAAATTACTCAGCAAATTATCATTAAAGTTGTAGTAAATTCGTGGTAAATAACTCGGTAAATTCTCAGTAAACTCTTAGTAATTTACTGAGTAAATTCTAAATAAATTACTAAGTAAATTCATAGTAAATTATTCGGTGAATTACTCGCTAAATTTATCTGTAAATTACTAAGTAAATTCCCAGTAAATTCTCAATAAATTCTCTGTAAATTACTTAGTTTATTATCGATAAGTTCTCAAAAGATTCCGAGTCAGTTACTTAGTAAATTACTCAGTAAATTATTAGAAAAGTACTCTGTAAATTCCAAGAAAATAACGCAGTAAATTATTTAATAAATTCTAAATAAATTACTGAGTAAATTCTCAATAAATTACCCCTTAAATTCTCAGTAAATTAATGAGTGAATTATTTAGTAATTTTATCAGTAAATTACTCGATAAATTCTCTGCAAATTACTCAGTAAATTATTGGTAAATTCTCTGCTAATTACTCAGTAAATTACCCGTAAATTCTCACTAAATTACTCAGGAAATTTCTCAGTAAATTACACGTAAAATTCTCTATAAATTATTCAGCAAATTCTTAGTAATTTATCAGAAAATTCTGACTAAATTCACAAAAGATTACGAGAATTTTTTTTGTGAATTAATCAGTAAATTATGAGTAAATTACTCAATAAATTCTAAGAAAATTCTATATAAATTCTTGGTAAATTCAAAATAATTTCTTAGTAAATTATTCAGCAAATTACTCCATATATTCGTATTAATTCTCAATAAATTACTCGTTAGGTTTTCAATAAATTCTCTATAAATTACTTTGCAAATTATCTGTAAATTTTCAACAAATTATTTAATAAATTGTAAATAAATTACTCAGAAAGTTTTCAACTAATTCTAAGAAAATTCTGTATAAATTCTTGGTAAATTACTCATAAAATTATCAAAAACAAATTCGTGAATTACTTTTTTGTTAATTCTCAGTAAATTATTCGAACATTAATTAGTGAATTCCCTGTAAATTCTCAGTAAATTATTCAATAAATTCTAAGTAAATTACTGAGTAAATTCTTAGTAAATTAATCAATAAAGTCTAAGTAAATTATCAATAAATTCTTACTAACTTACCCAGTAAATTCTCAATAAATTACTTAGTAATTTCCAGATAAATTACCCGGTGAAGAACTTAACAATTTATCAGTAAATTTCTTAGTCAATTCGCAGTAAATTCTCAATAAATTACTCAGTAAATTATCGGTAGATTCTTAGTAAATTACTCAATAAATTCTCAGTAAATTCTCATTAAATTACTCAGTAAAATTCTCAAAAAATTACACGCAAAATTCTCAGAAAATTATTCAGTAAATTATGAGAAAATTCCGTGTAAATTCTTAGAAAATCATTAGAAATTTTTTTGTGAATTACTCAGTAAATTATGAGTAAATTACTCTGTAAATTCTCAGAAAATTTTGTGTAAATTCTTGGTAAATTACTCAGTAAATTCACAGAAATTTTTTAAAAAATTACTCAGCAAATTCTCAAAAAATTATTCGTTAAATTTTCAATAAATTCTCTATAAATTGCCCAGTTAATTATCGGTGAAATACTCAATAAATTCAAAGTAAATTACTCAGAAAATTTTCAATAAATTCACAGTAAATTCTCAATAAATTACTCAGCAAATTATCATTAAAGTTGTAGTAAATTCGTGGTAAATAACTCGGTAAATTCTCAGTAAACTCTTAGTAATTTACTGAGTAAATTCTAAATAAATTACTAAGTAAATTCATAGTAAATTATTCGGTAAATTACTCGCTAAATTTATCTGTAAATTACTAAGTAAATTCCCAGTAAATTCTCAATAAATTCTCTGTAAATTACTTAGTTTATTATCGATAAGTTCTCAAAAGATTCCGAGTCAGTTACTTAGTAAATTACTCAGTAAATTATTAGAAAAGTACTCTGTAAATTCCAAGAAAATAACGCAGTAAATTATTTAATAAATTCTAAATAAATTACTGAGTAAATTCTCAATAAATTACCCCTTAAATTCTCAGTAAATTAATGAGTGAATTATTTAGTAATTTTATCAGTAAATTACTCGATAAATTCTCTGCAAATTACTCAGTAAATTATTGGTAAATTCTCTGCTAATTACTCAGTAAATTACCCGTAAATTCTCACTAAATTACTCAGGAAATTTCTCAGTAAATTACACGTAAAATTCTCTATAAATTATTCAGCAAATTCTTAGTAATTTATCAGAAAATTCTGACTAAATTCACAAAAGATTACGAGAATTTTTTTTGTGAATTAATCAGTAAATTATGAGTAAATTACTCAATAAATTCTAAGAAAATTCTATATAAATTCTTGGTAAATTCAAAATAATTTCTTAGTAAATTATTCAGCAAATTACTCCATATATTCGTATTAATTCTCAATAAATTACTCGTTAGGTTTTCAATAAATTCTCTATAAATTACTTTGCAAATTATCTGTAAATTTTCAACAAATTATTTAATAAATTGTAAATAAATTACTCAGAAAGTTTTCAACTAATTCTAAGAAAATTCTGTATAAATTCTTGGTAAATTACTCATAAAATTATCAAAAACAAATTCGTGAATTACTTTTTTGTTAATTCTCAGTAAATTATTCGAACATTAATTAGTGAATTCCCTGTAAATTCTCAGTAAATTATTCAATAAATTCTAAGTAAATTACTGAGTAAATTCTTAGTAAATTAATCAATAAAGTCTAAGTAAATTATCAATAAATTCTTACTAACTTACCCAGTAAATTCTCAATAAATTACTTAGTAATTTCCAGATAAATTACCCGGTGAAGAACTTAACAATTTATCAGTAAATTTCTTAGTCAATTCGCAGTAAATTCTCAATAAATTACTCAGTAAATTATCGGTAGATTCTTAGTAAATTACTCAATAAATTCTCAGTAAATTCTCATTAAATTACTCAGTAAAATTCTCAAAAAATTACACGCAAAATTCTCAGAAAATTATTCAGTAAATTATGAGAAAATTCCGTGTAAATTCTTAGAAAATCATTAGAAATTTTTTTGTGAATTACTCAGTAAATTATGAGTAAATTACTCTGTAAATTCTCAGAAAATTTTGTGTAAATTCTTGGTAAATTACTCAGTAAATTCACAGAAATTTTTTAAAAAATTACTCAGCAAATTCTCAAAAAATTATTCGTTAAATTTTCAATAAATTCTCTATAAATTGCCCAGTTAATTATCGGTGAAATACTCAATAAATTCAAAGTAAATTACTCAGAAAATTTTCAATAAATTCACAGTAAATTCTCAATAAATTACTCAGCAAATTATCATTAAAGTTGTAGTAAATTCGTGGTAAATAACTCGGTAAATTCTCAGTAAACTCTTAGTAATTTACTGAGTAAATTCTAAATAAATTACTAAGTAAATTCATAGTAAATTATTCGGTGAATTACTCGCTAAATTTATCTGTAAATTACTAAGTAAATTCCCAGTAAATTCTCAATAAATTCTCTGTAAATTACTTAGTTTATTATCGATAAGTTCTCAAAAGATTCCGAGTCAGTTACTTAGTAAATTACTCAGTAAATTATTAGAAAAGTACTCTGTAAATTCCAAGAAAATAACGCAGTAAATTATTTAATAAATTCTAAATAAATTACTGAGTAAATTCTCAATAAATTACCCCTTAAATTCTCAGTAAATTAATGAGTGAATTATTTAGTAATTTTATCAGTAAATTACTCGATAAATTCTCTGCAAATTACTCAGTAAATTATTGGTAAATTCTCTGCTAATTACTCAGTAAATTACCCGTAAATTCTCACTAAATTACTCAGGAAATTTCTCAGTAAATTACACGTAAAATTCTCTATAAATTATTCAGCAAATTCTTAGTAATTTATCAGAAAATTCTGACTAAATTCACAAAAGATTACGAGAATTTTTTTTGTGAATTAATCAGTAAATTATGAGTAAATTACTCAATAAATTCTAAGAAAATTCTATATAAATTCTTGGTAAATTCAAAATAATTTCTTAGTAAATTATTCAGCAAATTACTCCATATATTCGTATTAATTCTCAATAAATTACTCGTTAGGTTTTCAATAAATTCTCTATAAATTACTTTGCAAATTATCTGTAAATTTTCAACAAATTATTTAATAAATTGTAAATAAATTACTCAGAAAGTTTTCAACTAATTCTAAGAAAATTCTGTATAAATTCTTGGTAAATTACTCATAAAATTATCAAAAACAAATTCGTGAATTACTTTTTTGTTAATTCTCAGTAAATTATTCGAACATTAATTAGTGAATTCCCTGTAAATTCTCAGTAAATTATTCAATAAATTCTAAGTAAATTACTGAGTAAATTCTTAGTAAATTAATCAATAAAGTCTAAGTAAATTATCAATAAATTCTTACTAACTTACCCAGTAAATTCTCAATAAATTACTTAGTAATTTCCAGATAAATTACCCGGTGAAGAACTTAACAATTTATCAGTAAATTTCTTAGTCAATTCGCAGTAAATTCTCAATAAATTACTCAGTAAATTATCGGTAGATTCTTAGTAAATTACTCAGTAAATTCTCATTAAATTACTCAGTAAAATTCTCAATAAATTACACGCAAAATTCTCAGAAAATTATTCAGTAAATTATGAGAAAATTCCGTGTAAATTCTTAGAAAATCATTAGAAATTTTTTTGTGAATTACTCAGTAAATTATGAGTAAATTACTCTGTAAATTCTCAGAAAATTTTGTGTAAATTCTTGGTAAATTACTCAGTAAATTCACAGAAATTTTTTAAAAAATTACTCAGCAAATTCTCAAAAAATTATTCGTTAAATTTTCAATAAATTCTCTATAAATTGCCCAGTTAATTATCGGTGAAATACTCAATAAATTCAAAGTAAATTACTCAGAAAATTTTCAATAAATTCACAGTAAATTCTCAATAAATTACTCAGCAAATTATCATTAAAGTTGTAGTAAATTCGTGGTAAATAACTCGGTAAATTCTCAGTAAACTCTTAGTAATTTACTGAGTAAATTCTAAATAAATTACTAAGTAAATTCATAGTAAATTATTCGGTGAATTACTCGCTAAATTTATCTGTAAATTACTAAGTAAATTCCCAGTAAATTCTCAATAAATTCTCTGTAAATTACTTAGTTTATTATCGATAAGTTCTCAAAAGATTCCGAGTCAGTTACTTAGTAAATTACTCAGTAAATTATTAGAAAAGTACTCTGTAAATTCCAAGAAAATAACGCAGTAAATTATTTAATAAATTCTAAATAAATTACTGAGTAAATTCTCAATAAATTACCCCTTAAATTCTCAGTAAATTAATGAGTGAATTATTTAGTAATTTTATCAGTAAATTACTCGATAAATTCTCTGCAAATTACTCAGTAAATTATTGGTAAATTCTCTGCTAATTACTCAGTAAATTACCCGTAAATTCTCACTAAATTACTCAGGAAATTTCTCAGTAAATTACACGTAAAATTCTCTATAAATTATTCAGCAAATTCTTAGTAATTTATCAGAAAATTCTGACTAAATTCACAAAAGATTACGAGAATTTTTTTTGTGAATTAATCAGTAAATTATGAGTAAATTACTCAATAAATTCTAAGAAAATTCTATATAAATTCTTCGTAAATTCAAAATAATTTCTTAGTAAATTATTCAGCAAATTACTCCATATATTCGTATTAATTCTCAATAAATTACTCGTTAGGTTTTCAATAAATTCTCTATAAATTACTTTGCAAATTATCTGTAAATTTTCAACAAATTATTTAATAAATTGTAAATAAATTACTCAGAAAGTTTTCAACTAATTCTAAGAAAATTCTGTATAAATTCTTGGTAAATTACTCATAAAATTATCAAAAACAAATTCGTGAATTACTTTTTTGTTAATTCTCAGTAAATTATTCGAACATTAATTAGTGAATTCCCTGTAAATTCTCAGTAAATTATTCAATAAATTCTAAGTAAATTACTGAGTAAATTCTTAGTAAATTAATCAATAAAGTCTAAGTAAATTATCAATAAATTCTTACTAACTTACCCAGTAAATTCTCAATAAATTACTTAGTAATTTCCAGATAAATTACCCGGTGAAGAACTTAACAATTTATCAGTAAATTTCTTAGTCAATTCGCAGTAAATTCTCAATAAATTACTCAGTAAATTATCGGTAGATTCTTAGTAAATTACTCAATAAATTCTCAGTAAATTCTCATTAAATTACTCAGTAAAATTCTCAAAAAATTACACGCAAAATTCTCAGAAAATTATTCAGTAAATTATGAGAAAATTCCGTGTAAATTCTTAGAAAATCATTAGAAATTTTTTTGTGAATTACTCAGTAAATTATGAGTAAATTACTCTGTAAATTCTCAGAAAATTTTGTGTAAATTCTTGGTAAATTACTCAGTAAATTCACAGAAATTTTTTAAAAAATTACTCAGCAAATTCTCAAAAAATTATTTGTTAAATTTTCAATAAATTCTCTATAAATTACCCAGTTAATTATCGGTGAAATACTCAATAAATTCAAAGTAAATTACTCAGAAAATTTTCAATAAATTCACAGTAAATTCTCAATAAATTACTCAGCAAATTATCATTAAAGTTGTAGTAAATTCGTGGTAAATAACTCGGTAAATTCTCAGTAAACTCTTAGTAATTTACTGAGTAAATTCTAAATAAATTACTAAGTAAATTCATAGTAAATTATTCGGTGAATTACTCGCTAAATTTATCTGTAAATTACTAAGTAAATTCCCAGTAAATTCTCAATAAATTCTCTGTAAATTACTTAGTTTATTATCGATAAGTTCTCAAAAGATTCCGAGTCAGTTACTTAGTAAATTACTCAGTAAATTATTAGAAAAGTACTCTGTAAATTCCAAGAAAATAACGCAGTAAATTATTTAATAAATTCTAAATAAATTACTGAGTAAATTCTCAATAAATTACCCCTTAAATTCTCAGTAAATTAATGAGTGAATTATTTAGTAATTTTATCAGTAAATTACTCGATAAATTCTCTGCAAATTACTCAGTAAATTATTGGTAAATTCTCTGCTAATTACTCAGTAAATTACCCGTAAATTCTCACTAAATTACTCAGGAAATTTCTCAGTAAATTACACGTAAAATTCTCTATAAATTATTCAGCAAATTCTTAGTAATTTATCAGAAAATTCTGACTAAATTCACAAAAGATTACGAGAATTTTTTTTGTGAATTAATCAGTAAATTATGAGTAAATTACTCAATAAATTCTAAGAAAATTCTATATAAATTCTTGGTAAATTCAAAATAATTTCTTAGTAAATTATTCAGCAAATTACTCCATATATTCGTATTAATTCTCAATAAATTACTCGTTAGGTTTTCAATAAATTCTCTATAAATTACTTTGCAAATTATCTGTAAATTTTCAACAAATTATTTAATAAATTGTAAATAAATTACTCAGAAAGTTTTCAACTAATTCTAAGAAAATTCTGTATAAATTCTTGGTAAATTACTCATAAAATTATCAAAAACAAATTCGTGAATTACTTTTTTGTTAATTCTCAGTAAATTATTCGAACATTAATTAGTGAATTCCCTGTAAATTCTCAGTAAATTATTCAATAAATTCTAAGTAAATTACTGAGTAAATTCTTAGTAAATTAATCAATAAAGTCTAAGTAAATTATCAATAAATTCTTACTAACTTACACAGTAAATTCTCAATAAATTACTTAGTAATTTCCAGATAAATTACCCGGTGAAGAACTTAACAATTTATCAGTAAATTTCTTAGTCAATTCGCAGTAAATTCTCAATAAATTACTCAGTAAATTATCGGTAGATTCTTAGTAAATTACTCAGTAAATTCTCATTAAATTACTCAGTAAAATTCTCAATAAATTACACGCAAAATTCTCAGAAAATTATTCAGTAAATTATGAGAAAATTCCGTGTAAATTCTTAGAAAATCATTAGAAATTTTTTTGTGAATTACTCAGTAAATTATGAGTAAATTACTCTGTAAATTCTCAGAAAATTTTGTGTAAATTCTTGGTAAATTACTCAATAAATTCACATAAATTTTTTAAAAAATTACTCAGCAAATTCTCAAAAAATTATTCGTTAAATTTTCAATAAATTCTCTATAAATTACCCAGTTAATTATCGGTGAAATACTCAATAAATTCAAAGTAAATTACTCAGAAAATTTTCAATAAATTCACAGTAAATTCTCAATAAATTACTCAGCAAATTATCATTAAAGTTGTAGTAAATTCGTGGTAAATAACTCGGTAAATTCTCAGTAAACTCTTAGTAATTTACTGAGTAAATTCTAAATAAATTACTAAGTAAATTCATAGTAAATTATTCGGTGAATTACTCGCTAAATTTATCTGTAAATTACTAAGTAAATTCCCAGTAAATTCTCAATAAATTCTCTGTAAATTACTTAGTTTATTATCGATAAGTTCTCAAAAGATTCCGAGTCAGTTACTTAGTAAATTACTCAGTAAATTATTAGAAAAGTACTCTGTAAATTCCAAGAAAATAACGCAGTAAATTATTTAATAAATTCTAAATAAATTACTGAGTAAATTCTCAATAAATTACCCCTTAAATTCTCAGTAAATTAATGAGTGAATTATTTAGTAATTTGAATTAACAAAGTAATTCACGATTTTTTTTTGATAATTTTATGAGTAATTTACCAAGAATTTATACAGAATTTATTGAGAATTTTCTTAGAATTTATTGAAAATTTTCTGAGTAATTTATTTACAATATATTAAACAATTTACTAAAAATTTACAGATAATTTACAAAGTAATTTATAGAGAATTTATTGAAAACTTAACGAGTAATTTATTGAGAATTTACTACGAATTTATGGAGTAATTTGCTGAATAATTTACTAAGAAATTACTTTGAATTTGTATAGAATTTTCTGAGAATTTATTGAGTAATTTACTCATAATTTACTGATTAATTCACAAAAAAAATTCTTGTAATTTTTTGGGAATTTACTTGTCACGCCCTCAAAATAATAACACTAAACCCATCAATATTGACATGCGGTGATATCTAAAAGATCAACATCCTTCTATTCATCAGAGTAATTCCTTACAAAAAGTATTACATGTTGACAACAAAAGTAAAGGCCCTAGGGGCTTACAACTTTCCATGCCAACACTTGGTTACAAGAAATGAGTATTAATTCATATACACATTAAGCCCTAAGCTTGAGTTTACATGTAATACATCAAAAGAAAGCAACACCAAAAAGGTCTGTCAGCCTCTAGCCTCCCAAGTTATGTCCTTGGAGGTGGCATGCTACCTGTACCTGCAAATGATGTTCCCATATAGGATGAGCCACAGCCCAGTAGAAATATACTAAACCAACTATGAACAATGACTAAAAGATTAACAGTTGATAGATGGCCAACACTGGTACCTCCACTTTTATCACATTATAGTTTCATGACATACAAGTTCATTTTACTTTTCATTTTCCATTTCTTATTCATTTCAATTTATAACCATGGCTCAGAACCTAGCCAAGCAACTTATATGAGACAGTAACTCATATTAAACATTTTCCCATTTCACAATAGATAAGCATATTAGCTATATCAGCGCGTCAACAGATAAGCATATTAGCTGTATCAACACTTCCAAAGATAAGCATATGAGCTGTATCAACGCATCAATAGATAAGCATATGAGCTGTATCTACGGAGTCCATCCCCTATCTCCTCCCACAACAACACCCGATTTAGAGGTCCATCCCCTATCTTCCCCTAAACCGTGGAGTACATCCCCTATCTTCTCCAACACAATACAATGCATATAAACAATTATTATATACATCAATCAATACATAAAGTTAATGTATTCATTCAACCGTCATACTCAGTGACACATTCCATTGATTAGTTTTCGTTTGCCTAATCATCATGCATTGTCTACAACAATCAAGACTATCCTCCACCGATAGCCCAAAGCAGTTATTTCTAAATAGGAAATAAATGCACTAAATGGATAATAAATCAACATTTCAACTAGGTGAGCGATAAATGATCCAACTACACCCTTTAATTCCATACATTCCCAATTTCAACATTTCCAATTCAATTCCTCATTTCTCAAATTAATTATACAAATTAATTTATTAAACCAATTAGGGCAATTTCCCATAATTCTCAACACCGACCCTAAGGTCCCATTCCCACCAATTTCATAACGAAATTTCCATTTTCAATGCTACAAATATACATGGGTTCAATTTAGTTAAAACCCCTCTTTTATGAAAATTACATAAAGAATCCAAACTTTCTCAAAATTACACAACAACCCCCAACATATCAAAATGCTGAAATTCAAAGACAAAGCTCATAAAGAGGAGTAGGATATCCCTACCTCAAAGTTTGAGCTCAAACCGAGATGAAGACCAAAATCCAACGTGCTCCAAATCCCAACTTTTTCAGATTAAAACAAAGCTCTCAACACCCTCTATCTTTTTAACAAAGGCCATAGGGTAGATTCACACTCTAGAGAGATCAAACCTTAGAGAGAAGACAAGTTTAGAGAGAGAGGGTTTCAGATCTAGGGTTTGAAAAGAGAAGGGAATGAAAAAGTGATGTTTAAAATCGTTGCTGTCTGCTGATATAAAACAGGCTCGCTTGAGCGAAGACTTGGTCGCTCGAGTGACCAGACACAAGAAACCCTCGCTCGAGCGAATAAAGTCTCGCTCGAGCCAAAAACTCAAAGATTCAGGTCTGCAACCCAGAAGCACGCTCGAGCGACAGAATGCTCGCTCGAGCGAGGAACTCGAAAACATACACCTCGCTCGCTCGAGCAAAGGAAAGCTCGCTCGAGCCAAAAACCACAGCTCTCAGGTTCAAAAGAGACGCAGTTGCACGCTCGAGCGCAAGACTGCTCGCTCGAGCCACCAGACACAAAACTCAACTCTCGCTCGAGCGAACAAAACCTGGCTCGAGCGAAGGACCAAGGCAAAGAGCTCGCTCGAGCGACAAACTCCTCGCTCGAGCGAAAGACCAAAAACCTGGGCAGCAACCATTTATTTCCAAACACAACCATCTTGTAACAAACCTGCCCAACACATCCTATAACTCAAAAACAAAGTACGAAAGGATGTAAACAAGATAGTAACAACTGCTAATGTCCACGGAAACAGGTCCAGACCACTGTACAACAAGGGGTAAAACCCGGGATCGCTATAACCTCCCCCCCTTAAAGAATTTCGTTCCCGAAATTAAGCACAAGATTTCAAAAAAACAGGTTTGTCTCCATTTTAAACAGTGTTACATTTCAACATTAAACAACTTGACCCACTACCGGTCATTCCATCTCTTATCAAGAGGCATTTCACAACATATACATTTCAATATGCATTTCCTTTCCATTTCAACAGTTTTCAATACACATGATTCTTATTTCCATATCATATTCAATTTTCAAGATAAAACTCCATTTCTACAATATAGCCAACATATGCGATATTATAATCAACTTCCATTTCAAGGCAAGTTTCAAACGTACTTCCATAAACCAAAACATTCACAATGTTTTACAACTTAGGACATCTTTAATGCTCTTAAAGTTCATTAAAATTACAAAATCTCAATACATGATTACACATCAACAAACAAGTCCAGATATTTCTCGCGGACTTCTAACTCACGTTCCTAAGTGGCTTCCTCCACTCCGCGATGTTTCTACAAAACCTTTACCAAGGGAATGGTCTTGCCACGCAGGACTTGATCCCGCCTATCCAAGACCTGAACCGGTCTCTCCTCATACGAGGCATCCTCATCTACCTCTAAGTTGGTCCAATCCAATACATGTGATGGATCCGGCTCATACTTCCGAAGCATACTCACATGAAACACATCATGAACTCCGGACAACTGCGGCAGCAAAGCTAAACGATAAGCAACCTCGCCAATCCTCTCAAGGATCTCAAAAGGACCTATAAATCGAGGGGGCAACTTTCCACTCTTCCCAAACCTTATCAATCCCCGCCTAGGTGATATCTTTAGAAAGACATGATCACCTACCTCAAACACCAAAGGTCTCCTCCTACGGTCGACATAAGATTTCTGATGCCTCTGGTCTGTAACAAGCCTCCTACGGATAAGCTCAACCTTCTCCGTCATTTCCCTCACCAACTTCGGACCCAGCAAAGGTGCATCACCCACCTCGGCCCAACAAACTGGAGACCTACACGGTTGGCCATACAAGGCCTCAAACGGTGCCATACCGATGCTAGACTGGAAACTGTTGTTGTAGGCAAACTCTACTAAGGGCAAGTGCCTCTCCCACGTCCCACTGAAGTCAAGGACACAACCTCGAAGCATATCCTCAAGGATCTGAACAGTACGCTCGGACTGCCCGTCAGTCTGAGGATGATAAGCCGTACTAAAGGTCAACTTAGTGCCCAAGGCACTTTGCAAACTCTGTCACACCGTGGCAGTAAAACGAGGGTCTCTATCTGAGACGATCATCACTGGGGCCCCGTGCAATCTCACTATGTCCCGAATATACAAGTCGGCAAGATGATCTACCGAATCTCTCACGCGCATAGGAATGAAGTGTGCCGACTTAGTCAACCGGTCTACAACCACCCAAATAGCATCACTACCCCGCTGAGTCCTCGGAAGACCTACAACGAAGTCCATAGTGACATGCTCCCACTTCCACTCGGCAATAGGCAAGGGTTGTAACAAACCCGCTGGCCTCTGATGCTCGGCCTTCACTTGTTGACAAGTAAGGCACTTAGACACGAAAACTGCCACATCTCTCTTCATACCCCACCACCAGAACTGGCGGCCCAAATCCCGATACATCTTAGTGCCTCCTGGATGCACCGCAAGGCGCGAATGGTGAAACTCTCGGAGTACCTCCTCTCGGCAAGACTCCGACACAAACAAACGATCTCGGTATCTCACACTCAAGTCGGGATACACCGTCAAACCCTTCTCAATCTTCCCACTGGAGATCTTCTCTCGGAGGGATTCTACCTCAAGGTCACCTCTCTGTGCCTCTAACACTCGAGTCACTAGTGTAGGCTGCACAACAACAGAAAACAAGGCCGCAGCCTCAACAGATTCGCCCAGAAGCAAATCAAACTCGCCAAGTGCTCCCAACATCTCCCACTCCCGGATGGCTACACAAGCTACATCACTAATGGATTTTCTGCTAAGGGCATCGGTCACAACATTGGCCTTTCCTGGATGATAATGCAATTTAAAGTCGTAATCCTCAATAAACTCCATCCACCTCCTCTGCCTCAAGTTCAAGTCTTTCTATGTAAATAGATATTTCAGACTCTTATGATCCGAGAACACCTCAAATCTCTCACCATAAAGGTAGTGCCTCCAGATTTTTAAGGCAAAGATCATTGCTGCTAACTCTAGGTCATGTGTAGGGTAATTCTTCTTGTGTATTTTCAACTGACGTGAGCCACAGGCAACCACTTTCCCCTCTTGCATCAACACACAACCCAAACCCTCTCGTGAGGCATCACAATAGACTGAATAACCCAACCCTCTCTCCGGAATAATCAAGACCAGAGCTGTGGTCAATCTAACTTTCAGTTCTTGGAACGACTTTTCACAAGTCTCACTCCACACAAATTTGACTTCCTTCCGAGTCAATCTAGTCAACGGAGAAGATAATATGGAGAAATCCTTCACAAACCGTCAATAATACCCAGCTAATCCCAGAAAAATGCGGATCTCAAACACACTCTTAGGCTGTGCCCAATCTTGCACTGCTTCAATCTTGGACGTATCAACAGACACTCCTTCCTCAGAAACCACATGGCCTAAGAACTTGACTTCTCCTAGCCAGAACTCACACTTCCCAAACTTGGCATATAGCCTATGGGCTCTAAGCAACTCAAGTACCACTCTTAAGTGTTCCTCGTGCTCTTCCTCAGAAGGTGAATAGATAAGAATGTCGTCCACGAAAACGACCACAAAACAATCCAAGAATTCCCGGAAGATCCGGTTCATCAAGTCCATAAAGACTGCCGGTGCATTGGTGAGCCCAAATGGCATCACCAGAAACTCATAATGGCCATACCGCATACGGAATGCCGTCTTCAGAATATCCTCCTTCCTGACCCTCAACTGGTGGTAACCCGATCTCAAGTCTATCTTAGAGAAACAACGGGAACCCTTCAACTGGTCAAACAAATCATCTATACGGGGCATAGGGTACTTATTCTTAACCGTAGCCCGATTCAACTTCCGGTAGTCGATACAAAGTCTCAAGGCACCATCTTTCTTTTTAGCAAAGAGGGCCGGTGCTCCCCACGGCGAAACACTAGGGCGAATGAAGCCCTTATGTAGCAATTCTTGGAGCTGGACTTTCAACTCAACCAACTCTGCTGGGGCAAAACGATAAGGTGCCATAGAAATCGGCGCCGTGCCGGGCATTAAATCAATAGAGAACTCAATCTCTCGGTGAGGTGGCAAATCAACGAGATCCTCGGGAAAAACATCCGAATACTCACAAACCACCCTCGGCAATACAATCTGGGTCTCATCGCACTCACCACTCATAAAGCCAGTAAGTAGACCACTAAGCTCACTCCGCCCTCGTGGATCATACATCGGTGGCAACACACTGCCAACCCGGTCCCCTAAGAAATAGAAACACTCCCCGCTCAAGGTACAAACCGTGACCCTCTGGCGATAGCAATCAATAACTGTCTGGTATGATGATAACTAGTCCATACCCAAAATAACATCAAAGCCCTTCATGAGCATAACAACAAAAGGAAACGGAAGCCTACGGTCGGCGACCTCTATATCACAACCTCTACACCCGTGTTTCAAAATCAATTCACCCCCAACAGGTGACACTACACAAATAGGAGATGCTAACAGTGCCAACTCCAACTCCAACACAGATGCAAATGCAGCAGATACAAAAGAATGAGACGCACCCGTATCAATCAATACACTAGAAACCGAGTTGCAAAACAGAAAGGTACCTCTCACAACTGATGGAGCCGGTACTAGGTCCTGCGTGGTAACAGCGTACACGCGCCCTGTAGGCCCCTGATCCACCTGCTCACCTCTAGGAGCATACGACTGCTGCACAGACTGGGATGACGAAGCTCTTGGATTGGCCCTCGAGGCCTGCACAGACTGAGCTAGCTGATAACTCTGCGTCTGCCTAGAACCAGACGCCCCTGAAGTGGCACTCAACTGTGGGCAAAACCTCTTCAGGTGCCCAGGCTGTCCACACTGATAACAAGACAAAGGCTAGCCCCTGCCCTGACTCTGGCCCTGAGGTCTAGCTGAAGAAGAAGTAGCTCGCTGACCCCCTCCCTTTTGCGGGCAAACCGAAGACTTGTGACCCAGCTGGCCACATGCAAAACAAGTCAAGCCTCCCTGATTACCTCTCCGAGATCCTGCACTCGGCACTGGAAAGGTCGATCTAGGCAAACCACCCTGAGACTGCTGAGGGTAAAAACCTCTCTGTCTCCTGCCATCACCCTGGCCATCTTGGCTCCTCTTGGAGCCTTTATGCTTCTCATCATCCTCTTCCTGCATCATAATCTCCATATGAGCAGCAGCATCCACCAAATGTCTATACTATCGAATAAAAGGCCCTCTAACCCTCAACTTGAGACCACGTCTCAACTTCCGTTCAAACTCAAAGCAACGGCGTTCCTCGGACGCCATGAGATCAGGTGCAAACCTGGACAAACTAGTAAAAGTAGCCTCAAATTTGGCCACTGACAAACCCTGCTGTTTAAGATGGCAAAACTGTTCCCTCAGCTTCTCCCTGGCAGCTGAAGATAAGAATTTCTCTTGGAAGGCAGTCACAAAAGCCCCCCATGCACCACTGTAGACACCCCATTTTTGACCGCCCTTAAGACTTGGGCGTTACTGATGGTTTTCTTTGGTGGTGAAAGATGTGCAGGCTATGCTACGCAAAAGGTCAGTTTCTTTGGCAAGGAGAGCGTCAAATCCAAACCTCACACCCCATTGTTGGACCAAAAAATTTTGCATCTTAAAATCCTCTCTTTCAAAATATTTTTGAAATAAAGTTCCTACGATATTTCGAGGCTCACATTTTGTCAAATGATGCGCTTTTCGGTAAACTGAGCAAGGACAAAGTGGAAATGAATGAAAGAGAGATGAAGTCTTTGAAAAATCTTTCAAAACACCTTGTTCAGAGGTTCGGAGTTGAAGAAAAGAGGAGTGGACAGAAGAAACTTAGTTGAGAAAGAAGTTGGGCATGAATCTCTAAAAGAGAGTCGGGCAGTCCTCGCTAAATCAGGTTTATCTGTCTATGCACTCTAAGTTAAGCTATGAGGCCACCACCGTTGGAAAGAAGACTTTCGGGGCTTCTTTTTGCACTCAAGAATATCCTAAGTCCGAGTCCGGATGGGGGAGATATGATTGGTTGAAGTTGGGCATCATCCCGGTTGGACCGAAACTGAGAAACCTTCACCAAAACAAGAATAACTTTTTTCATAGTTGGAATTTTGATGTAAATCTGGTTCCATTGGAAATCTTACTTCCGGGGCTTCAATTTGGACACAAGAATGACCTGAAAAGGAGTTCACATGAAGGAGTTATGCCCGTTTGAAGTTGGACCTGCAGAGCAGATTTTTTCTGCCGACCGACCAAAACAGATGGCCGACCGACCAAATAGATGGCCGACCGACCAGAACAGATAGCCGATCGACTGAACAGATGGCCGACCAACCAAATAGATGGCCGACTGACCAGTTAAAGTAGTCGGCCGACCAATTTTGCTAGCCGACGACCCTCTAGTGTATTCTACAGATTGAATGGATACCAGCTGTGCCAGCTGGAGGGCACAGACTGGATCCTCCATACACGTGTATGGAGGATCTTTGCTCTTGGTTTGAAGCTTCTAAGAGAAGATTTAGTCTCTTGGCTCTATAAAGGAAGGCTCCCCTCTCCTTTTCCATGGTTCTGAATTTTCAGAGGCTCATACACATACACTCCTCCATATCTCTCTATTCCAAGCTCCAAAAAAAACCCTTGTTCTTGGTCCCATTGCACTACACCTCATAGCCTATCACCTCCACCACCCATTCCAGCACCTTGAAGTTGATTTTTAGAGGTTGAGAGCTCACCATCTTGGTCCAGAAGCTGCTGCATTGCTGTGCTACAAGGGTAAGTCACTATCTCCCACTTTCTAGCCTTATCTTGCTACAAGAGTAATTTGATGAGTAATTTACCGAGAATTTTTACAAAATTTTCTGAGAATTTACAGAGTAATTTACTCATAATTTACTAAGTAATTTACTGAGTAATTAACAGAGAATTTACAAATACTTTACTGAGTAATTTATCGAGTAATTTACTGATAAATTACTGAATAATTCACTCATTAATTTACTTGTAATTTAAGGAGTAATTTATTGAGAATTTAGTCAGTAATTTGGTTAGAATTTATTAAATAATTTACTAAGAATTTACAGAGTGATTTTCTAATAATTTATTGAGTAATTGACCAAGAATTTTTTGAGAACTTATCGATAATTAACTGAGTAGTTTACTGAGAATTTACCTAGTAATTTAAAGATAAATTTAGTGAGTAATTCACCGAATAATTTACTATGAATTACTTAGTAATTTATTTAGAATTTACTCAGTAAATTACTAAGAGTTTATTGAGAATTTACTGAGAATTTGTTGAGTAATTTTGCAGGAACTTACCAATCGTTTACGAAATTATTTACTGAGAATTTACCGAGTTATTTACCACGAATTTACTATAACTTTAATGGTAATTTGCTGAGTAATTTATTGAGAATTTACTGTGAATTTAATGAGTAATTTACTCAAAATTTATTGAGAATTTTCACAGAATTTATTGAAAATTTTCAGAGTAATTTACTTTGAATTTATTGAGTAATTCACCGATAATTAACTGAGTAATTTACAGAGAATTTAATGAAAATTTAACGAATAATTTACAGAGTAATTTGATGAGTAATTTACCGAGAATTTTTACAAAATTTTCTGAGAATTTACAGAGTAATTTACTCATAATTTACTGAGTAATTCACAAAAAAATTTCTAATGATTTTCTAAGAATTTGCACAGAATTTTCTAACAATATACTGAATAATTTTCTGAGAATTTTGCGTGTAATTTATTGAGAATTTTACTGAGTAATGTAATGAGAATTTATTGAGTAATTTACTAAGAATCTGCCGATAATTTACTGAGTAATTTATTGAGATTTTACTGCGAATTGACTACGAAATTTCCTGATAAATTGTTAAGTTCTTCACTGGGTAATTTAGTTGGAAATTTCTAAGCAATTTATTGAGAATTTACTGAGTAAGTTACTAAGAATTTATTGATAATTTACTTAGACTTTACGGATTAATTTATTGAGAATTTACTAAGTAATTTACTTAGAATTTATTGAATAATTTGTTGAGAATTTACAGGAAATTCACTAATTAATCTTCGAATAATTTACTGAGAATTAACAAAGTGCTTCACGAATTTTTTTTTGATAATTTTATGAGTAATTTACTATGAATTTTCTGAGTAATTTACCAAGAATTTATATAGAATTTTCTTCGAAATTATTGAAAATTTTCTGAGTAATTTATTGAGAATTTACTAAATAATTTACTGAAAATTTACAGATAATTTACAAAGTAATGTATAGAGAATTTATAGAAAACTTAACGAGTAATTTATTGAGAATTTACGGAGTAATTTGCTGAGTAATTTACTAAGAAATTACTTTGAATTTACCAAGAAATTATATAGAATTTTCTGAGAATTTATTGAGTAATTTACTCATAATTTACTGATTAATTCACAAAAAATATTCATGTAATTTTTCGAGAATTTACTCAGAATTTTCTGATAAATTGCTAAGAATTTGCTGAATAACTTATGCAGAATTTTACGTGTAATTTGCTGAGAAATTTCCTGAGTAATTTAGTGAGAATTTACTAAGTAATTTACTGAGTAATTAACAGAGAATTTACCAATACTTTACTGAGTAATTTATCGAGTAATTTACTGATAAATTACTGAATAATGCACTCATTAATTTACTGAGAATTTAAGGAGTAATTTATTGAGAATTTACTCAGTAATTTGGTTAGAATTTATTAAATAATTTACTAAGAATTTACAGAGTGATTTTCTAATAATTTATTGAGTAATTGACCAAGAATTTTTTGAGAACTTATCGATAATTAACTGAGTAGTTTACTGAGAATTTACCTAGTAATTTAAAGATGAATTTAGTGAGTAATTCACCGAATAATTTACTATGAATTTACTTAGTAATTTATTTAGAATTTACTCAGTAAATTACTAAGAGTTTATTGAGAATTTACTGAGAATTTGTTGAGTAATTTTGCAGGAACTTACCAATCGTTTACGAAGTTATTTACTGAGAATTTACCGAGTTATTTACCACGAATTTACTGTAACTTTAATGGTAATTTGCTGAGTAATTTATTGAGAATTTACTGTGAATTTAATGAGTAATTTACTCAAAATTTATTGAGAATTTTCACATAATTTATTGAAAATTTTCAGAGTAATTTACTTTGAATTTATTGAGTAATTCACCAATAATTAACTGAGTAATTTACAGAGAATTTAATGAAAATTTAACGAATAATTTACAGAGTAATTTGATGAGTAATTTACCGAGAATTTTTACAAAATTTTCTGAGAATTTATAGAGTAATTTACTCATAATTTACTGAGTAATTCACAAAAAAATTTCTAATGATTTTCTAAGAATTTGCACAGAATTTTCTAACAATATACTGAATAATTTTCTGAGAATTTTGCGTGTAATTTATTGAGAATTTTACTGAGTAATGTAATGAGAATTTATTGAGTAATTTACTAAGAATCTGCCGATAATTTACTGAGTAATTTATTGAGATTTTACTGCGAATTGACTAAGAAATTTCCTGATAAATTGTTAAGTTCGTCACTGGGTAATTTAGTTGGAAATTTCTAAGCAATTTATTGAGAATTTACTGCGTAAGTTACTAAGAATTTATTGATAACTTACTTAGACTTTACGAATTAATTTATTGAGAATTTACTAAGTAATTTACTTAGAATTTATTGAATAATTTGTTGAGAATTTACAGGAAATTCACTAATTAATCTTCGAATAATTTACTGAGAATTAACAAAGTGCTTCACGAATTTTTTTTTGATAATTTTATGAGTAATTTACTATGAATTTTCTGAGTAATTTACCAAGAATTTATATAGAATTTTCTTCGAAATTATTGAAAATTTTCTGAGTAATTTATTGAGAATTTACTAAATAATTTACTGAAAATTTACAGATAATTTACAAAGTAATGTATAGAGAATTTATAGAAAACTTAACGAGTAATTTATTGAGAATTCACGGAGTAATTTGCTGAGTAATTTACTAAGAAATTACTTTGAATTTACCAAGAAATTATATAGAATTTTCTGAGAATTTATTGAGTAATTTACTCATAATTTACTGATTAATTCACAAAAAATATTCATGTAATTTTTCGAGAATTTACTCAGAATTTTCTGATAAATTGCTAAGAATTTGCTGAATAACTTATGCAGAATTTTACGTGTAATTTGCTGAGAAATTTCCTGAGTAATTTAGTGAGAATTTACTAAGTAATTTACTGAGTAATTAACAGAGAATTTACCAATACTTTACTGAGTAATTTATCGAGTAATTTACTGATAAATTACTGAATAATTCACTCATTAATTTACTTGTAATTTAATGAGTAATTTATTGAGAATTTACTCAGTAATTTGGTTAGAATTTATTAAATAATTTACTAAGAATTTACAGAGTGATTTTCTAATAATTTATTGAGTAATTGACCAAGAATTTTTTGAGAACTTATCGATAATTAACTGAGAATTTACCTAGTAATTTAAAGATAAATTTAGTGAGTAATTCACCGAATAATTTACTATGAATTTACTTAGTAATTTATTTAGAATTTACTCAGTAAATTACTAAGAGTTTATTGAGAATTTACTGAGAATTTGTTGAGTAATTTTGCAGGAACTTACCAATCGTTTACGAAATTATTTACTGAGAATTTACCGAGTTATTTACCACGAATTTACTATAACTTTAATGGTAATTTGCTGAGTAATTTATTGAGAATTTACTGTGAATTTAATGAGTAATTTACTCAAAATTTATTGAGAATTTTCACAGAATTTATTGAAAATTTTCAGAGTAATTTACTTTGAATTTATTGAGTAATTCACCGATAATTAACTGAGTAATTTACAGAGAATTTAATGAAAATTTAACGAATAATTTACAGAGTAATTTGATGAGTAATTTACCGAGAATTTTTACAAAATTTTCTGAGAATTTACAGAGTAATTTACTCATAATTTACTGAGTAATTCACAAAAAAATTTCTAATGATTTTCTAAGAATTTGCACAGAATTTTCTAACAATATACTGAATAATTTTCTGAGAATTTTGCGTGTAATTTATTGAGAATTTTACTGAGTAATGTAATGAGAATTTATTGAGTAATTTACTAAGAATCTGCCGATAATTTACTGAGTAATTTATTGAGATTTTACTGCGAATTGACTACGAAATTTCCTGATAAATTGTTAAGTTCTTCACTGGGTAATTTAGTTGGAAATTTCTAAGCAATTTATTGAGAATTTACTGAGTAAGTTACTAAGAATTTATTGATAATTTACTTAGACTTTACGGATTAATTTATTGAGAATTTACTAAGTAATTTACTTAGAATTTATTGAATAATTTGTTGAGAATTTACAGGAAATTCACTAATTAATGTTCGAATAATTTACTGAGAATTAACAAAGTGCTTCACGAATTTTTTTTTGATAATTTTATGAGTAATTTACTATGAATTTTCTGAGTAATTTACCAAGAATTTATATAGAATTTTCTTCGAAATTATTGAAAATTTTCTGAGTAATTTATTGAGAATTTACTAAATAATTTACTGAAAATTTACAGATAATTTACAAAGTAATGTATAGAGAATTTATAGAAAACTTAACGAGTAATTTATTGAGAATTTACGGAGTAATTTGCTGAGTAATTTACTAAGAAATTACTTTGAATTTACCAAGAAATTATATAGAATTTTCTGAGAATTTATTGAGTAATTTACTCATAATTTACTGATTAATTCACAAAAAATATTCATGTAATTTTTCGAGAATTTACTCAGAATTTTCTGATAAATTGCTAAGAATTTGCTGAATAACTTATGCAGAATTTTACGTGTAATTTGCTGAGAAATTTCCTGAGTAATTTAGTGAGAATTTACTAAGTAATTTACTGAGTAATTAACAGAGAATTTACCAATACTTTACTGAGTAATTTATCGAGTAATTTACTGATAAATTACTGAATAATGCACTCATTAATTTACTGAGAATTTAAGGAGTAATTTATTGAGAATTTACTCAGTAATTTGGTTAGAATTTATTAAATAATTTACTAAGAATTTACAGAGTGATTTTCTAATAATTTATTGAGTAATTGACCAAGAATTTTTTGAGAACTTATCGATAATTAACTGAGTAGTTTACTGAGAATTTACCTAGTAATTTAAAGATGAATTTAGTGAGTAATTCACCGAATAATTTACTATGAATTTACTTAGTAATTTATTTAGAATTTACTCAGTAAATTACTAAGAGTTTATTGAGAATTTACTGAGAATTTGTTGAGTAATTTTGCAGGAACTTACCAATCGTTTACGAAGTTATTTACTGAGAATTTACCGAGTTATTTACCACGAATTTACTATAACTTTAATGGTAATTTGCTGAGTAATTTATTGAGAATTTACTGTGAATTTAATGAGTAATTTACTCAAAATTTATTGAGAATTTTCACATAATTTATTGAAAATTTTCAGAGTAATTTACTTTGAATTTATTGAGTAATTCACCAATAATTAACTGAGTAATTTACAGAGAATTTAATGAAAATTTAACGAATAATTTACAGAGTAATTTGATGAGTAATTTACCGAGAATTTTTACAAAATTTTCTGAGAATTTATAGAGTAATTTATTCATAATTTACTGAGTAATTCACAAAAAAATTTCTAATGATTTTCTAAGAATTTGCACAGAATTTTCTAACAATATACTGAATAATTTTCTGAGAATTTTGCGTGTAATTTATTGAGAATTTTACTGAGTAATGTAATGAGAATTTATTGAGTAATTTACTAAGAATCTGCCGATAATTTACTGAGTAATTTATTGAGATTTTACTGCGAATTGACTAAGAAATTTCCTGATAAATTGTTAAGTTCGTCACTGGGTAATTTAGTTGGAAATTTCTAAGCAATTTATTGAGAATTTACTGAGTAAGTTACTAAGAATTTATTGATAACTTACTTAGACTTTACGAATTAATTTATTGAGAATTTACTAAGTAATTTACTTAGAATTTATTGAATAATTTGTTGAGAATTTACAGGAAATTCACTAATTAATGTTCGAATAATTTACTGAGAATTAACAAAGTGCTTCACGAATTTTTTTTTGATAATTTTATGAGTAATTTACTATGAATTTTCTGAGTAATTTACCAAGAATTTATATAGAATTTTCTTCGAAATTATTGAAAATTTTCTGAGTAATTTATTGAGAATTTACTAAATAATTTACTGAAAATTTACAGATAATTTACAAAGTAATGTATAGAGAATTTATAGAAAACTTAACGAGTAATTTATTGAGAATTCACGGAGTAATTTGCTGAGTAATTTACTAAGAAATTACTTTGAATTTACCAAGAAATTATATAGAATTTTCTGAGAATTTATTGAGTAATTTACTCATAATTTACTGATTAATTCACAAAAAATATTCATGTAATTTTTCGAGAATTTACTCAGAATTTTCTGATAAATTGCTAAGAATTTGCTGAATAACTTATGCAGAATTTTACGTGTAATTTGCTGAGAAATTTCCTGAGTAATTTAGTGAGAATTTACTATGTAATTTACTGAGTAATTAACAGAGAATTTACCAATACTTTACTGAGTAATTTATCGAGTAATTTACTGATAAATTACTGAATAATTCACTCATTAATTTACCTGTAATTTAATGAGTAATTTATTGAGAATTTACTCAGTAATTTGGTTAGAATTTATTAAATAATTTACTAAGAATTTACAGAGTGATTTTCTAATAATTTATTGAGTAATTGACCAAGAATTTTTTGAGAACTTATCGATAATTAACTGAGAATTTACCTAGTAATTTAAAGATAAATTTAGTGAGTAATTCACCGAATAATTTACTATGAATTTACTTAGTAATTTATTTAGAATTTACTCAGTAAATTACTAAGAGTTTATTGAGAATTTACTGAGAATTTGTTGAGTAATTTTGCAGGAACTTACCAATCGTTTACGAAGTAATTTACTGAGAATTTACCGAGTTATTTACCACGAATTTACTATAACTTTAATGGTAATTTGCTGAGTAATTTATTGAGAATTTACTGTGAATTTAATGAGTAATTTACTCAAAATTTATTGAGAATTTTCACAGAATTTATTGAAAATTTTCAGAGTAATTTACTTTGAATTTATTGAGTAATTCACCGATAATTAACTGAGTAATTTACAGAGAATTTAATGAAAATTTAACGAATAATTTACAGAGTAATTTGATGAGTAATTTACCGAGAATTTTTACAAAATTTTCTGAGAATTTACAGAGTAATTTACTCATAATTTACTGAGTAATTCACAAAAAAATTTCTAATGATTTTCTAAGAATTTGCACAGAATTTTCTAACAATATACTGAATAATTTTCTGAGAATTTTGCGTGTAATTTATTGAGAATTTTACTGAGTAATGTAATGAGAATTTATTGAGTAATTTACTAAGAATCTGCCGATAATTTACTGAGTAATTTATTGAGATTTTACTGCGAATTGACTATGAAATTTCTTGATAAATTGTTAAGTTCGTCACTGGGTAATTTAGTTGGAAATTTCTAAGCAATTTATTGAGAATTTACTGAGTAAGTTACTAAGAATTTATTGATAATTTACTTAGACTTTACGGATTAATTTATTGAGAATTTACTAAGTAATTTACTTAGAATTTATTGAATAATTTGTTGAGAATTTACAGGAAATTCACTAATTAATGTTCGAATAATTTACTGAGAATTAACAAAGTGCTTCACGAATTTTTTTTTGATAATTTTATGAGTAATTTACTATGAATTTACTGAGTAATTTACCAAGAATTTATATAGAATTTTCTTCGAAATTATTGAAAATTTTCTGAGTAATTTATTGAGAATTTACTAAATAATTTACTGAAAATTTACAGATAATTTACAAAGTAATGTATAGAGAATTTATAGAAAACTTAACGAGTAATTTATTGAGAATTCACGGAGTAATTTGCTGAGTAATTTACTAAGAAATTACTTTGAATTTACCAAGAAATTATATAGAATTTTCTGAGAATTTATTGAGTAATTTACTCATAATTTACTGATTAATTCACAAAAAATATTCATGTAATTTTTTGAGAATTTACTCAGAATTTTCTGATAAATTGCTAAGAATTTGCTGAACAACTTATGCAGAATTTTACGTGTAATTTGCTGAGTAATTTAGTGAGAATTTACTAAGTAATTTACTGAGTAATTAACAGAGAATTTACCAATACTTTACTGAGTAATTTATCGAGTAATTTACTGATAAATTACTGAATAATTCACTCATTAATTTACTTGTAATTTATTGAGAATTTACTCAATAATTTGGTTAGAATTTATTAAATAATTTACTAAGAATTTACAGAGTGATTTTCTAATAATTTATTGAGTAATTGACCAAGAATTTTTTGAGAACTTATCGATAATTAACTGAGAATTTACCTAGTAATTTAAAGATAAATTTAGTGAGTAATTCACCGAATAATTTACTATGAATTTACTTAGTAATTTATTTAGAATTTACTCAGTAAATTACTAAGAGTTTATTGAGAATTTACTGAGAATTTGTTGAGTAATTTTGCAGGAACTTACCAATCGTTTACGAAGTAATTTACTGAGAATTTACCGAGTTATTTACCACGAATTTACTATAACTTTAATGGTAATTTGCTGAGTAATTTATTGAGAATTTACTGTGAATTTAATGAGTAATTTACTCAAAATTTATTGAGAATTTTCACAGAATTTATTGAAAATTTTCAGAGTAATTTACTTTGAATTTATTGAGTAATTCACCGATAATTAACTGAGTAATTTACAGAGAATTTAATGAAAATTTAACGAATAATTTACAGAGTAATTTGATGAGTAATTTACCGAGAATTTTTACAAAATTTTCTGAGAATTTACAGAGTAATTCACAAAAAAATTTCTAATGATTTTCTAAGAATTTGCACAGAATTTTCTAACAATATACTGAATAATTTTCTGAGAATTTTGCGTGTAATTTATTGAGAATTTTACTGAGTAATGTAATGAGAATTTATTGAGTAATTTACTAAGAATCTGCCGATAATTTACTGAGTAATTTATTGAGATTTTACTGCGAATTGACTAAGAAATTTCTTGATAAATTGTTAAGTTCGTCACTGGGTAATTTAGTTGGAAATTTCTAAGCAATTTATTGAGAATTTACTGAGTAAGTTACTAAGAATTTATTGATAATTTACTTAGACTTTACGGATTAATTTATTGAGAATTTACTAAGTAATTTACTTAGAATTTATTGAATAATTTGTTGAGAATTTACAGGAAATTCACTAATTAATGTTCGAATAATTTACTGAGAATTAACAAAGTGCTTCACGAATTTTTTTTTGATAATTTTATGAGTAATTTACTATGAATTTACTGAGTAATTTACCAAGAATTTATATAGAATTTTCTTCGAAATTATTGAAAATTTTCTGAGTAATTTATTGAGAATTTACTAAATAATTTACTGAAAATTTACAGATAATTTACAAAGTAATGTATAGAGAATTTATAGAAAACTTAACGAGTAATTTATTGAGAATTCACGGAGTAATTTGCTGAGTAATTTACTAAGAAATTACTTTGAATTTACCAAGAAATTATATAGAATTTTCTGAGAATTTATTGAGTAATTTACTCATAATTTACTGATTAATTCACAAAAAATATTCATGTAATTTTTCGAGAATTTACTCAGAATTTTCTGATAAATTGCTAAGAATTTGCTGAACAACTTTTGCAGAATTTTACGTGTAATTTGCTGAGTAATTTAGTGAGAATTTACTAAGTAATTTACTGAGTAATTAACAGAGAATTTACCAATACTTTACTGAGTAATTTATCGAGTAATTTACTGATAAATTACTGAATAATTCACTCATTAATTTACTTGTAATTTATTGAGAATTTACTCAATAATATGGTTAGAATTTATTAAATAATTTACTAAGAATTTACAGAGTGATTTTCTAATAATTTATTGAGTAATTGACCAAGAATTTTTTGAGAACTTATCGATAATTAACTGAGAATTTACCTAGTAATTTAAAGATAAATTTAGTGAGTAATTCACCGAATAATTTACTATGAATTTACTTAGTAATTTATTTAGAATTTACTCAGTAAATTACTAAGAGTTTATTGAGAATTTACTGAGAATTTGTTGAGTAATTTTGCAGGAACTTACCAATCGTTTACGAAGTAATTTACTAAGAATTTACCGAGTTATTTACCACGAATTTACTATAACTTTAATGGTAATTTGCTGAGTAATTTATTGAGAATTTACTGTGAATTTAATGAGTAATTTACTCAAAATTTATTGAGAATTTTCACAGAATTTATTGAAAATTTTCATAGTAATTTACTTTGAATTTATTGAGTAATTCACCGATAATTAACTGAGTAATTTACAGAGAATTTAATGAAAATTTAACGAATAATTTACAGAGTAATTTGATGAGTAATTTACCGAGAATTTTTACAAAATTTTCTGAGAATTTACAGAGTAATTCACAAAAAAATTTCTAATGATTTTCTAAGAATTTGCACAGAATTTTCTAACAATATACTGAATAATTTTCTGAGAATTTTGCGTGTAATTTATTGAGAATTTTACTGAGTAATGTAATGAGAATTTATTGAGTAATTTACTAAGAATCTGCCGATAATTTACTGAGTAATTTATTGAGATTTTACTGCGAATTGACTAAGAAATTTCTTGATAAATTGTTAAGTTCGTCACTGGGTAATTTAGTTGGAAATTTCTAAGCAATTTATTGAGAATTTACTGAGTAAGTTACTAAGAATTTATTGATAATTTACTTAGACTTTACGGATTAATTTATTGAGAATTTACTAAGTAATTTACTTAGAATTTATTGAATAATTTGTTGAGAATTTACAGGAAATTCACTAATTAATGTTCGAATAATTTACTGAGAATTAACAAAGTGCTTCACGAATTTTTTTTTGATAATTTTATGAGTAATTTACTATGAATTTACTGAGTAATTTACCAAGAATTTATATAGAATTTTCTTCGAAATTATTGAAAATTTTCTGAGTAATTTATTGAGAATTTACTAAATAATTTACTGAAAATTTACAGATAATTTACAAAGTAATGTATAGAGAATTTATAGAAAACTTAACGAGTAATTTATTGAGAATTCACGGAGTAATTTGCTGAGTAATTTACTAAGAAATTACTTTGAATTTACCAAGAAATTATATAGAATTTTCTGAGAATTTATTGAGTAATTTACTCATAATTTACTGATTAATTCACAAAAAATATTCATGTAATTTTTCGAGAATTTACTCAGAATTTTCTGATAAATTGCTAAGAATTTGCTGAATAACTTATGCAGAATTTTACGTGAAATTTCCTGAGTAATTTAGTGAGAATTTACTAAGTAATTTACTGAGTAATTAACAGAGAATTTACCAATACTTTACTGAGTAATTTATCGAGTAATTTACTGATAAATTACCGAATAATTCACTCATTAATTTACTTGTAATTTACTGAGAATTTAAGGAGTAATTTATTGAGAATTTACTCAGTAATTTGGTTAGAATTTATTAAATAATTTACTAAGAATTTACAGAGTGATTTTCTAATAATTTATTGAGTAATTGACCAAGAATTTTTTGAGAACTTATCGATAATTAACTGAGTAGTTTACTGAGAATTTACCTAGTAATTTAAAGATAAATTTAGTGAGTAATTCACCGAATAATTTACTATGAATTTACTTAGTAATTTATTTAGAATTTACTCAGTAAATTACTAAGAGTTTATTGAGAATTTACTGAGAATTTGTTGAGTAATTTTGCAGGAACTTACCAATCGTTTACGAAGTAATTTACTGAGAATTTACCGAGTTATTTACCACGAATTTACTATAACTTTAATGGTAATTTGCTGAGTAATTTATTGAGAATTTACTGTGAATTTAATGATTAATTTACTCAAAATTTATTGAGAATTTTCACAGAATTTATTGAAAATTTTCAGAGTAATTTACTTTGAATTTATTGAGTAATTCACCGATAATTAACTGAGTAATTTACAGAGAATTTAATGAAAATTTAACGAATAATTTACAGAGTAATTTGATGAGTAATTTACCGAGAATTTTTACAAAATTTTCTGAGAATTTACAGAGTAATTTACTCATAATTTACTGAGTAATTCACAAAAAAATTTCTAATGATTTTCTAAGAATTTGCACAGAATTTTCTAACAATATACTGAATAATTTTCTGAGAATTTTGCGTGTAATTTATTGAGAATTTTACTGAGTAATGTAATGAGAATTTATTGAGTAATTTACTAGGAATCTACCCCGATAATTTACTGAGTAATTTATTGAGATTTTACTGCGAATTTGACAAAGAAATTTTCTGATAAATTGTTAAGTTCTTCACTGGGTAATTTAGTTGGAAATTTCTAAGCAATTTATTGAGAATTTAGTGAGTAAGTTACTAAGAATTTATTGATAATTTACTTAGACTTTACGGATTAATTTATTGAGAATTTACTAAGTAATTTACTTAGAATTTATTGAATAATTTGTTGAGAATTTACAGGAAATTCACTAATTAATGTTCGAATAATTTACTGAGAATTAACAAAGTGCTTCACGAAATTTTTTTTGATAATTTTATGAGTAATTTACTATGAATTTACTGAGTAATTTACCAAGAATTTATATAGAATTTTCATCGAAATTATTGAAAATTGTCTGAGTAATTTATTGAGAATTTACTAAATAATTTACTCAGAATTTTCTGATAAATTACTAAGAATTTGCTGAATAACTTATGCAGAATTTTACGTGTAATTTGCTGAGAAATTTCCTGAGTAATTTAGTGAGAATTTACTAAGTAATTTACTGAGTAATTAACAGAGAATTTACCAATACTTTACTGAGTAATTTATCGAGTAATTTACTGATAAATTACCGAATAATTCACTCATTAATTTACTTGTAATTTACTGAGAATTTAAGGAGTAATTTATTGAGAATTTACTCAGTAATTTGGTTAGAATTTATTAAATAATTTACTAAGAATTTACAGAGTTATTTTCTAATAATTTATTGAGTAATTGACCAAGAATTTTTTGAGAACTTATCGATAATTAACTGAGTAGTTTACTGAGAATTTACCTAGTAATTTAAAGATAAATTTAGTGAGTAATTCACCGAATAATTTACTATGAATTTACTTAGTAATTTATTTAGAATTTACTCAGTAAATTACTAAGAGTTTATTGAGAATTTACTGAGAATTTGTTGAGTAATTTTGCAGGAACTTACCAATCGTTTACGAAGTAATTTACTGAGAATTTACCGAGTTATTTACCACGAATTTACTATAACTTTAATGGTAATTTGCTGAGTAATTTATTGAGAATTTACTGTGAATTTAATGATTAATTTACTCAAAATTTATTGAGAATTTTCACAGAATTTATTGAAAATTTTCAGAGTAATTTACTTTGAATTTATTGAGTAATTCACCGATAATTAACTGAGTAATTTACAGAGAATTTAATGAAAATTTAACGAATAATTTACAGAGTAATTTGATGAGTAATTTACCGAGAATTTTTACAAAATTTTCTGAGAATTTACAGAGTAATTTACTCATAATTTACTGAGTAATTCACAAAAAAATTTCTAATGATTTTCTAAGAATTTGCACAGAATTTTCTAACAATATACTGAATAATTTTCTGAGAATTTTGCGTGTAATTTATTGAGAATTTTACTGAGTAATGTAATGAGAATTTATTGAGTAATTTACTAGGAATCTACCCCGATAATTTACTGAGTAATTTATTGAGATTTTACTGCGAATTTGACAAAGAAATTTTCTGATAAATTGTTAAGTTCTTCACTGGGTAATTTAGTTGGAAATTTCTAAGCAATTTATTGAGAATTTAGTGAGTAAGTTACTAAGAATTTATTGATAATTTACTTAGACTTTACGGATTAATTTATTGAGAATTTACTAAGTAATTTACTTAGAATTTATTGAATAATTTGTTGAGAATTTACAGGAAATTCACTAATTAATGTTCGAATAATTTACTGAGAATTAACAAAGTGCTTCACGAAATTTTTTTTGATAATTTTATGAGTAATTTACTATGAATTTACTGAGTAATTTACCAAGAATTTATATAGAATTTTCATCGAAATTATTGAAAATTGTCTGAGTAATTTATTGAGAATTTACTAAATAATTTACTCAGAATTTTCTGATAAATTGCTAAGAATTTGCTGAATAACTTATGCAGAATTTTACGTGTAATTTGCTGAGAAATTTCCTGAGTAATTTAGTGAGAATTTACTAAGTAATTTACTGAGTAATTAACAGAGAATTTACCAATACTTTACTGAGTAATTTATCGAGTAATTTACTGATAAATTACCGAATAATTCACTCATTAATTTACTTGTAATTTACTGAGAATTTGAGGAGTAATTTATTGAGAATTTACTCAGTAATTTGGTTAGAATTTATTAAATAATTTACTAAGAATTTACAGAGTTATTTTCTAATAATTTATTGAGTAATTGACCAAGAATTTTTTGAGAACTTATCGATAATTAACTGAGTAGTTTACTGAGAATTTACCTAGTAATTTAAAGATAAATTTAGTGAGTAATTCACCGAATAATTTACTATGAATTTACTTAGTAATTTATTTAGAATTTACTCAGTAAATTACTAAGAGTTTATTGAGAATTTACTGAGAATTTGTTGAGTAATTTTGCAGGAACTTACCAATCGTTTACGAAGTAATTTACTGAGAATTTACCGAGTTATTTACCACGAATTTACTATAACTTTAATGGTAATTTGCTGAGTAATTTATTGAGAATTTACTGTGAATTTAATGATTAATTTACTCAAAATTTATTGAGAATTTTCACAGAATTTATTGAAAATTTTCAGAGTAATTTACTTTGAATTTATTGAGTAATTCACCGATAATTAACTGAGTAATTTACAGAGAATTTAATGAAAATTTAACGAATAATTTACAGAGTAATTTGATGAGTAATTTACCGAGAATTTTTACAAAATTTTCTGAGAATTTACAGAGTAATTTACTCTTAATTTACTGAGTAATTCACAAAAAAATTTCTAATGATTTTCTAAGAATTTGCACAGAATTTTCTAACAATATACTGAATAATTTTCTGAGAATTTTGCGTGTAATTTATTGAGAATTTTACTGAGTAATGTAATGAGAATTTATTGAGTAATTTACTAGGAATCTACCCCGATAATTTACTGAGTAATTTATTGAGATTTTACTGCGAATTTGACAAAGAAATTTTCTGATAAATTGTTAAGTTCTTCACTGGGTAATTTAGTTGGAAATTTCTAAGCAATTTATTGAGAATTTAGTGAGTAAGTTACTAAGAATTTATTGATAATTTACTTAGACTTTACGGATTAATTTATTGAGAATTTACTAAGTAATTTACTTAGAATTTATTGAATAATTTGTTGAGAATTTACAGGAAATTCACTAATTAATGTTCGAATAATTTACTGAGAATTAACAAAGTGCTTCACGAAATTTTTTTTGATAATTTTATGAGTAATTTACTATGAATTTACTGAGTAATTTACCAAGAATTTATATAGAATTTTCATCGAAATTATTGAAAATTGTCTGAGTAATTTATTGAGAATTTACTAAATAATTTACTCAGAATTTTCTGATAAATTGCTAAGAATTTGCTGAATAACTTATGCAGAATTTTACGTGTAATTTGCTGAGAAATTTCCTGAGTAATTTAGTGAGAATTTACTAAGTAATTTACTGAGTAATTAACAGAGAATTTACCAATACTTTACTGAGTAATTTATCGAGTAATTTACTGATAAATTACCGAATAATTCACTCATTAATTTACTTGTAATTTACTGAGAATTTAAGGAGTAATTTATTGAGAATTTACTCAGTAATTTGGTTAGAATTTATTAAATAATTTACTAAGAATTTACAGAGTTATTTTCTAATAATTTATTGAGTAATTGACCAAGAATTTTTTGAGAACTTATCGATAATTAACTGAGTAGTTTACTGAGAATTTACCTAGTAATTTAAAGATAAATTTAGTGAGTAATTCACCGAATAATTTACTATGAATTTACTTAGTAATTTATTTAGAATTTACTCAGTAAATTACTAAGAGTTTATTGAGAATTTACTGAGAATTTGTTGAGTAATTTTGCAGGAACTTACCAATCGTTTACGAAGTAATTTACTGAGAATTTACCGAGTTATTTACCACGAATTTACTATAACTTTAATGGTAATTTGCTGAGTAATTTATTGAGAATTTACTGTGAATTTAATGAGTAATTTACTCAAAATTTATTGAGAATTTTCACAGAATTTATTGAAAATTTTCAGAGTAATTTACTTTGAATTTATTGAGTAATTCACCGATAATTAACTGAGTAATTTACAGAGAATTTAATGAAAATTTAACGAATAATTTACAGAGTAATTTGATGAGTAATTTACCGAGAATTTTTACAAAATTTTCTGAGAATTTACAGAGTAATTTACTCATAATTTACTGAGTAATTCACAAAAAAATTTCTAATGATTTTCTAAGAATTTGCACAGAATTTTCTAACAATATACTGAATAATTTTCTGAGAATTTTGCGTGTAATTTACTGAGAATTTTACTGAGTAATGTAATGAGAATTTATTGAGTAATTTACTAAGAATCTGCCGATAATTTACTGAGTAATTTATTGAGATTTTACTGCGAATTGACTAAGAAATTTCCTGATAAATTGTTAAGTTCGTCACTGGGTAATTTAGTTGGAAATTTCTAAGCAATTTATTGAGAATTTACTGAGTAAGTTACTAAGAATTTATTGATAATTTACTTAGACTTTACGGATTAATTTATTGAGAATTTACTAAGTAATTTACTTAGAATTTATTGAATAATTTGTTGAGAATTTACAGGAAATTCACTAATTAATGTTCGAATAATTTACTGAGAATTAACAAAGTGCTTCACGAATTTTTTTTGATAATTTTATGAGTAATTTACTATGAATTTACTGAGTAATTTACCAAGAATTTATATAGAATTTTCTTCGAAATTATTGAAAATTTTCTGAGTAATTTATTGAGAATTTACTAAATAATTTACTGAAAATGTACAGATAATTTACAAAGTAATGTATAGAGAATTTATAGAAAACTTAACGAGTAATTTATTGAGAATTCACGGAGTAATTTGCTGAGTAATTTACTAAGAAATTACTTTGAATTTACCAAGAAATTATATAGAATTTTCTGAGAATTTATTGAGTAATTTACTCATAATTTACTGATTAATTCACAAAAAATATTCATGTAATTTTTCGAGAATTTACTCAGAATTTTCTGATAAATTGCTAAGAATTTGCTGAATAACTTATGCAGAATTTTACGTGTAATTTGCTGAGAAATTTCCTGAGTAATTTAGTGAGAATTTACTAAGCAATTTACTGAGTAATTAACAGAGAATTTACCAATACTTTACTGAGTAATTTATCGAGTAATTTACTGATAAATTACTGAATAATTCACTCATTAATTTACTTGTAATTTACTGAGAATTTGAGGAGTAATTTATTGAGAATTTACTCAGTAATTTGATTAGAATTTATTAAATAATTTACTAAGAATTTACAGAGTGATTTTCTAATAATTTATTGAGTAATTGACCAAGAATTTTTTGAGAACTTATCGATAATTAACTGAGTAGTTTACTGAGAATTTACCTAGTAATTAGAAGATAAATTTAGTGAGTAATTCACCGAATAATTTACTATGAATTTACTTAGTAATTTATTTAGAATTTACTCAGTAAATTACTAAGAGTTTATTGAGAATTTACTGAGAATTTGTTGAGTAATTTTGCAGGAACTTACCAATCGTTTACGAAGTAATTTACTGAGAATGTACCGAGTTATTTACCACGAATTCACTATAACTTTAATGGTAATTTGCTGAGTAATTTATTGAGAATTTACTGTGAATTTAATGAATAATTTACTCAAAATTTATTGACAATTTTCACAGAATTTATTGAAAATTTTTAGAGTAATTTACTTTGAATTTATTGAGTAATTCACCGATAATTAACTGAGTAATTTACAGAGAATTTAATGAAAATTTAACGAATAATTTACAGAGTAATTTGATGAGTAATTTATCGAGAATTTTTACAAAATTTTCTGAGAATTTACAGAGTAATTTACTCATAATTTACTGAGTAATTCACAAAAAAATTTCTAATGATTTTCTAAGAATTTGCACAGAATTTTCTAACAATATACTGAATAATTTTCTGAGAATTTTGCGTGTAATTTACTGAGAATTTTACTGAGTAATGTAATGAGAATTTATTGAGTAATTTACTAAGAATCTGCCGATAATTTACTGAGTAATTTATTGAGATTTTACTGCGAATTGACTAAGAAATTTCCTGATAAATTGTTAAGTTCGTCACTGGGTAATTTAGTTGGAAATTTCTAAGCAATTTATTGAGAATTTACTGAGTAAGTTACTAAGAATTTATTGATAATTTACTTAGACTTTACGGATTAATTTATTGAGAATTTACTAAGTAATTAACTTAGAATTTATTGAATAATTTGTTGAGAATTTACAGGAAATTCACTAATTAATGTTCGAATAATTTACTGAGAATTAACAAAGTGCTTCACGAATTTTTTTTTGATAATTTTATGAGTAATTTACTATGAATTTACTGAGTAATTTACCAAGAATTTATATAGAATTTTCTTCGAAATTATTGAAAATTTTCTGAGTAATTTATTGAGAATTTACTAAATAATTTACAGATAATTTACAGATAATTTACAAAGTAATGTATAGAGAATTTATAGAAAACTTAACGAGTAATTTATTGAGAATTCACGGAGTAATTTGCTGAGTAATTTACTAAGAAATTACTTTGAATTTACCAAGAAATTATATAGAATTTTCTGAGAATTTATTGAGTAATTTACTCATAATTTACTGATTAATTCACAAAAAATATTCATGTAATTTTTCGAGAATTTACTCAGAATTTTCTGATAAATTGCTAAGAATTTGCTGAATAACTTATGCAGAATTTTACGTGTAATAATCTGAGAAATTTCCTGAGTAATTTAGTGAGAATTTACTAAGTAATTTACTGAGTAATTAACAGAGAATTTACCAATACTTTACTGAGTAATTTATCGAGTAATTTACTGATAAATTACTGAATAATTCACTCATTAATTTACTGGTAATTTACTGAGAATTTAAGGAGTAATTTATTGAGAATTTACTCAGTAATTTGATTAGAATTTATTAAATAATTTACTAAGAATTTACAGAGTGATTTTCTAATAATTTATTGAGTAATTGACCAAGAATTTTTTGAGAACTTATCGATAATTAACTGAGTAGTTTACTGAGAATTTACCTAGTAATTAGAAGATAAATTTAGTGAGTAATTCACCGAATAATTTACTATGAATTTACTTAGTAATTTATTTAGAATTTACTCAGTAAATTACTAAGAGTTTATTGAGAATTTACTGAGAATTTGTTGAGTAATTTTGCAGGAACTTACCAATCGTTTACGAAGTAATTTACTGAGAATGTACCGAGTTATTTACCACGAATTCACTATAACTTTAATGGTAATTTGCTGAGTAATTTATTGAGAATTTACTGTGAATTTAATGAATAATTTACTCAAAATTTATTGACAATTTTCACAGAATTTATTGAAAATTTTCAGAGTAATTTACTTTGAATTTATTGAGTAATTCACCGATAATTAACTGAGTAATTTACAGAGAATTTAATGAAAATTTAACGAATAATTTACAGAGTAATTTGATGAGTAATTTACCGAGAATTTTTACAAAATTTTCTGAGAATTTACAGAGTAATTTACTCATAATTTACTGAGTAATTCACAAAAAAATTTCTAATGATTTTCTAAGAATTTGCACAGAATTTTCTAACAATATACTGAATAATTTTCTGAGAATTTTGCGTGTAATTTACTGAGAATTTTACTGAGTAATGTAATGAGAATTTATTGAGTAATTTACTAAGAATCTGCCGATAATTTACTGAGTAATTTATTGAGATTTTACTGCGAATTGACTAAGAAATTTCCTGATAAATTGTTAAGTTCGTCACTGGGTAATTTAGTTGGAAATTTCTAAGCAATTTATTGAGAATTTACTGAGTAAGTTACTAAGAATTTATTGATAATTTACTTAGACTTTACGGATTAATTTATTGAGAATTTACTAAGTAATTTACTTAGAATTTATTGAATAATTTGTTGAAAATTTACAGGAAATTCACTAATTAATGTTCGAATAATTTACTGAGAATTAACAATTGCTTCACGAATTTTTTATTGATAATTTTATGAGTAATTTACTATGAATTTACTGAGTAATTTACCAAGAATTTATATAGAATTTTCTTCGAAATTATTGAAAATTTTCTGAGTAATTTATTGAGAATTTACTAAATAATTTACTGAAAATTTACAGATAATTTACAAAGTAATGTATAGAGAATTTATAGAAAACTTAACGAGTAATTTATTGAGAATTTACGGAGGAATTTGCTGAGTAATTTACTAAGAAATTACTTTGAATTTACCAAGAAATTATATAGAATTTTCTGAGAATTTATTGAGTAATTTACTCGTAATTTACTGATTAATTCACAAAAAATATTCATGTAATTTTTCGAGAATTTACTCAGAATTTTCTGATAAATTGCTAAGAATTTGCTGAATAACTTATGCAGAATTTTACGTGTAATTTGCTGAGAAATTTCCTGAGTAATTTAGTGAGAATTTACTAAGTAATTTACTGAGTAATTAACAGAGAATTTACCAATACTTTACTGAGTAATTTATCGAGTAATTTACTGATAAATTACCGAATAATTCACTCATTAATTTACTTGTAATGTACTGAGAATTTAAGGAGTAATTTATTGAGAATTTACTCAGTAATTTGGTTAGAATTTATTAAATAATTTACTAAGAATTTACAGAGTGATTTTCTAATAATTTATTGAGTAATTGACCAAGAATTTTTTGAGAACTTATTGATAATTAACTGAGTAGTTTACTGAGAATTTACCTAGTAATTTAAAGATAAATTTAGTGAGTAATTCACCGAATAATTTACTATGAATTTACTTAGTAATTTATTTAGAATTTACTCAGTAAATTACTAAGAGTTTATTGAGAATTTACTGAGAATTTGTTGAGTAATTTTGCAGGAACTTACCAATCGTTTACGAAGTAATTTACTGAGAATTTACCGAGTTATTTACCACGAATTTACTATAACTTTAATGGTAATTTGCTGAGTAATTTATTGAGAATTTACTGTGAATTTAATGAGTAATTTACTCAAAATTTATTGAGAATTTTCACAGAATTTATTGAAAATTTTCAGAGTAATTTACTTTGAATTTATTGAGTAATTCACCGATAATTAACTGAGTAATTTACAGAGAATTTAATGAAAATTTAACGAATAATTTACAGAGTAATTTGATGAGTAATTTACCGAGAATTTTTACAAAATTTTCTGAGAATTTACAGAGTAATTTACTCATAATTTACTGAGTAATTCACAAAAAAATTTCTAATGATTTTCTAAGAATTTGCACAGAATTTTCTAACAATATACTGAATAATTTTCTGAGAATTTTGCGTGTAATTTATTGAGAATTTTACTGAGTAATGTAATGAGAATTTATTGAGTAATTTACTAGGAATCTACCCCAATAATTTACTGAGTAATTTATTGATATTTTACTGCGAATTGACTAAGAAATTTCCTGATAAATTGTTAAGTTCGTCACTGGGTAATTTAGTTGGAAATTTCTAAGCAATTTATTGAGAATTTACTGAGTAAGTTACTAAGAATTTATTGATAATTTACTTAGACTTTACGGATTAATTTATTGAGAATTTACTAAGTAATTTACTTAGAATTTATTGAATAATTTGTTGAGAATTTACAGGAAATTCACGAATTAATGTTCGTATAATTTACTGAGAATTAACAAAGTGCTTCACGAATTTTTTTTTTGGTAATTTTATGAGTACTTTACTATGAATTTACTGAGTAATTTACCAAGAATTTATATAGAATTTTCTTCGAAATTATTGAAAATTTTCTGAGTAATTTATTGAGAATTTACTAAATAATTTACTGAAAATTTACAGATAATTTACAAGTAATGTACAGAGAATTTATAGAAAACTTAACGAGTAATTTATTGAGAATTTACGGAGTAATTTGCTGAGTAATTTACTAAGAAATTACTTTGAATTTACCGAGAAATTATATAGAATTTTCTGAGAATTTATTGAGTAATTTACTCGTAATTTACTGATTAATTCACAAAAAATATTCATGTAATTTTTCGAGAATTTACTCAGAATTTTCTAATAAATTGCTAAGAATGTGCTGAATAACTTATGCAGAATTTTACGTGTAATTTGCTGAGAAATTTCCTGAGTAATTTAGTGAGAATTTACTAAGTAATTTACTGAGTAATTAACAGAGAATTTACCAATACTTTACTGAGTAATTTATCGAGTAATTTACTGATAAATTACTGAATAATTCACTCATTAATTTACTTGTAATTTAAGGAGTAATTTATTGAGAATTTACTCAGTAATTTGGTTAGAATTTATTAAATAATTTACTAAGAATTAACAGAGTGATTTTCTAATAATTTATTGAGTAATTGACCAAGAATTTTTTGAGAACTTATCGATAATTAACTGAGTAGTTTACTGAGAATTTACCTAGTAATTTAAAGATAAATTTAGTGAGTAATTCACCGAATAATTTACTACGAATTTACTTAGTAATTTATTTAGAATTCACTCAGTAAATTACTAAGAGTTTATTGAGAATTTACTGAGAATTTGTTGAGTAATTTTGCAGGAACTTACCAATCGTTTACGAAGTAATTTACTGAGAATTTACCGAGTTATTTACCACGAATTTACTATAACTTTAATGGTAATTTGCTGAGTAATTTATTGAGAATTTACTGTGAATTTAATGAGTAATTTACTCAAAATTTATTGAGAATTTTCACAGAATTTATTGAAAATTTTCAGAGTAATTTACTTTGAATTTATTGAGTAATTCACCGATAATTAACTGAGTAATTTACAGAGAATTTAATGAAAATTTAACGAATAATTTAGAGACTAACTTGATGAGCAGTTTACCGAGAATTTATACAAGATTTTATGAGAATTTACAGAGTAATTTACTCATAATTTACTGGGTAATTCACAAAAAAATTTCTAATGATTTTCTAGAAATTTACACAGAATTTTCTAACAATATACTGAATAATTTTCTGAGAATTTTGCGTGTAATTTATTGAAAATTTTACTGAGTAATGTAATGAGAATTTATTGAGTAATTTACTAGGAATCTACCGCGATAATTTACTGAGTAATTTATTGAGATTTTACTGCGAATTTGACAAAGAAATTTTCTGATAAATTGTTAAGTTCTTCACTGGGTAATGTAGTTGGAAATTTCTAAGTAATTTATTGAGAATTTACTGAGTAAGTTACTAAGAATTTATTGATAAATTACTTAGACTTTATGGATTAATTTATTGAGAATTTACTAAGTAATTTACTTAGAATTTATTGAATAATTTGTTGAGAATTTACAGGAAATTCACTAATTAATGTTCGAATAATTTACTGAGAATTAACAAAGTAATTCACGAATTTTTTTTTGATAATTTTATGAGTAATTTACTATGAATTTACTGAGTAATTTACCAAGAATTTATACAGAATTTTTTTCGAAATTATTGAAAATTTTCTGAGTAATTTATTGAGAATTTACTAAATAATTTACTGAAAATTTACAGATAATTTAGAAAGTAATGTATAGAGAATTTATAGAAAACTTAACGAGTAATTTATTGAGAATTTACGGAGTAATTTGCTGAGTAATTTACTAAGAAATTACTTTGAATTTACCAAGAAATTATATAGAATTTTCTGAGAATTTATTGAGTAATTTACTCATAATTTACTGATTAATTGACAAAAAATATTCATGTAATTTCTCGAGAATTTACTCAGAATTTTCTGATAAATTGCTAAGAATTTGTTGAATAACTTATGCAGAATTTTACGTGTAATTTGCTGAGAAATTTCCTGAGTAATTTAGTGAGAATTTACTAAGTAATTTACTGAGTAATTAACAGAGAATTTACCAATACTTTACTGAGTAATTTATCGAGTAATTTACTGATAAATTACTGAATAATTCACTCATTAATTTACTTGTAATTTACTGAGAATTTAAGGAGTAATTTATTGAGAATTTACTCAGTAATTTGGTTAGAATTTATTAAATAATTTACTAAGAATTTACAGAGTGATTTTCTAATAATTTATTGAGTAATTGACCAAGAATTTTTTGAGAACTTATCGATAATTAACTGAGTAGTTTACTGAGAATTTACCTAGTAATTTAAAGATAAATTTAGTGAGTAATTCACCAAATAATTTACTATGAATTTACTTGGTAATTTATTTAGAATTTACTCAGTAAATTACTTAGAGTTTATTGAGAATTTACTGAGAATTTGTTGAGTAATTTTGCAGGAACTTACCAATCGTTTACGAAGTAATTTACTGAGAATTTACCGAGTTATTTACCACGAATTTACTATAACTTTAATGGTAATTTGCTGAGTAATTTATTGAGAATTTACTGTGAATTTAATGAGTAATTTACTCAAAATTTATTGAGAATTTTCACAGAATTTATTGAAAATTTTCAGAGTAATTTACTTTGAATTTATTGAGTAATTCACCGATAATTAACTGAATAATTTACAGAGAATTTAATGAAAATTTAACGAATAATTTACAGAGTAATTTGATGAGTAATTTACCGAGAATTTTTACAAGATTTTCTGGGAATTTACAGAGTAATTTACTCATAATTTACTGAGTAATTCACAAAAAAATTTCTAATGATTTTCTAAGAATTTGCACAGAATTTTCTAACAATATACTGAATAATTTTCTGAGAATTTTGCGTGTAATTTATTGAGAATTTTACTGAGTAATGTAATGAGAATTTATTGAGTAATTTATAAGGAATCTGCCGATAATTTACTGAGTAATTTATTGAGATTTTACTGCGAATTGACTAAGAAATTTCCTGATAAATTGTTAAGTTCTTCACTGGGTAATTTAGTTGGAAATTTCTAAGCAATTTACTGAGAATTTACTGAGTAAGTTACTAAGAATTTATTGATAATTTACTTAGACTTTATGGATTAATTTATTGAGAATTTACTAAGTAATTTACTTAGAATTTATTGAATAATTTGTTGAGAATTTACAGGAAATTCACTAATTAATGTTCGAATAATTTACTGAGAATTAACAAAGTGCTTCACGAATTTTTTTTTGATAATTTTATGAGTAATTTACTATGAATTTACTGAGTAATTTACCAAGAATTTATATAGAATTTTCTTCGAAATTATTGAAAATTTTCTGAGTAATTTATTGAGAATTTACTAAATAATTTACTAAAAATTTACAGATAATTTAGAAAGTAATGTATAGAGAATTTATAGAAAACTTAACGAGTAATTTATTGAGAATTTACGGAGTAATTTGCTGAGTAATTTACTAAGAAATTACTTTGAATTTACCAAGAAATTATATAGAATTTTCTGAGAATTTATTGAGTAATTTACTCATAATTTACTGATTAATTCACAAAAACTATTCATGTAATTTTTTGAGAATTTACTCAGAATTTTCTGATAAATTGCTAAGAATTTGCTGAATAACTTATGCAGAATTTTACGTGTAATTTGCTGAGAAATTTCCTGAGTAATTTAGTGAGAATTTACTAAGTAATTTACTGAGTAATTAACAAAGAATTTACCAATACTTTACTGAGTAATTTATCGAGTAATTTACTGATAAATTACTGAATAATTCACTCATTAATTTACTTGTAATTTACTGAGAATTTAAGGAGTAATTTATTGAGAATTTACTCAGTAATTTTGTAAGAACCCACATTTTTTTCATCTTAATCATGTTCATGAGCATTTGCATGATTATGACTTGTTAAGCTTGCATGTGTGTGTTGTGACTTGTTTTGCTTTAGCAAGTGAGATTCGTGCCTTGATTTGAAGCCTTGTGATTTGTCTAAGCGTAGTGTACTTGTCTTGTTCCTTCCTTGATGTTAAAACTTAGGTCACGCCTTGCCTCTAGCCGACGTTATTTCAATGCCGAGGTCTTCCTTAGTCTGGCCTTAGTATCTTGAAACCCCTTGTCAACCTCAGTCCTTGCCTCGACCATGTTAGCCGAGATGTCACCTTGCACCCCAGTGATCTCGTCCTGGAGCGGTATGACCTAGGCCGAGGTGTGGCGCATCTAGGCCAAGATGTGGCACAGCTTAGTCAAGTGTTGTCCTTCCTAGCCGAGGTCATTGTCACCTTAGTTGACGAAGTCCTTGGTCAGCCGATGTCACCCCTTGCCGGAGTGTCATTCTGTGTAGCGTGTTAGATACGCCTTGTTGTCAGCCGATGTCATTGCCTCGTCAGAAAGCCCATACCGCTTTGCTTGTTGAACACCCTTTCCACCATGCTTTGTCTGGCCTGTCAGCCACCTTTTCAGGATGAACCCAACCAGTCGCCGCCACGTGTCTCAGCAGAGGGTTAACCCCAGAACCGGGTATAGAAAACTATCATTTGGTGTCATAACCTTGTCTTGTAGAGAGAGAAGCTCTAGGAGGAAGAAAGAGTTTTAGAGTGAGGAAGTAGATCTTCAAGCTTGATTTCTAGAGATCCAACCGTTAGATCCGCGTTCTAAGGTTAGATTCTTGATCTACTCGTGATGTTCTTTATGTTTATGTTATTGCATTGCATGATTGAAAACGATTTGTAAGCCATGCATCGTTTTGAAGTTCGATTTTAGATAGAGAAAATGACATTCATATGTTCTTCAAGAAAGTCTTGTTTTGATCCGGAAGCTTGCATAAAGAATCATGTTTAAGTGTTTATTTCCGCAAGAATTCCAAGTTCGGGTACCCAGGTCCATGTTTTCAAACTCATAGCACGAAAACCCCAGATTTGTGATGGCAGATTATGATTGAACATTCTAGTTTTTCATGTTTTCACACTCATGTTCTTCATGTTCATCAGCAGAGGGAAACCCAGAGTTTCCCGACCTCTTTTCCTTGCATGTGGCCCTCGGGAACACACCTCGGCGAAGAGGTGTGGAACCTCGGCCTAGACCTGGTTGGTGCCCAGCATGTTTTCCGAAACCATTTGTGTACATACGAAACTTGTTGAAGGTGCATTCAAAGGCTTTGCCCTGTATTTGTAGGACTTGGGCTTGTCTCGACCCCGACGTGTGAAGAAACTATGTGAGTGGTATTTTTAATAAAGCTATGTTACACTTGCTTTCATAAATCTCGTCTTGCCTTGTTTGAAAAGTACTTGATCTAGCATGAATGACTATCCCTATTTTGTATATCAAATGCTATCTTGTTTTGATGACTTGTCTTGACAGTCCTTAGTGCTAGAGGACTCTAAACTTTTGCAGCACAGCTTGTCTTGACAGTCCTTAGTGCTAGAGGACTCTAAACTTTTGCAGCACAGCTTGTCTTGACAGTCCTTAGTGCTAGAGGACTCTAAACTTTTGCAGCACAGCTTGTCTTGACAGTCCTTAGTGCTAGAGGACTCTAAACTTTTGCAGCACAGCTTGTCTTGACAGTCCTTAGTGCTAGAGGACTCTAAACTTTCGCAGCACAGCTTGTCTTGAAACTCTTGTCTTGATATGTCATCACCCCTTGAAATAAGTAGATGTTATTAACATCCAAGGAACATGAAAGCCGGCAAATGAACTTGATTTCCCTCTTGATCGAAAAGTATGCTATGTATAGTTTTGAAGGAAATCTTGGATATTATTCATGCAAAACCTTTATTTCTAGTATCATTCACTGAGTATCCAAGCTCACCCTCTCTATATATATGTAGGTGATGAACAAGAAGGCATTGAGGCCTAGACGTGATTGCCGATGTGTTTTGGGTGCTTTGCCGACATGTTTTGGATTTGCGTTTTGCATCGTCTTGAAGATTATGCTTCTCGGCTTATGTTTTCTTTGTTTGTTTTGGCTTATGTCGGCTTGAGAAGCCTTTTGGTCAGGATGTATTTTGTGTTCCATTTTGTTGTATCTAAAATTGTAAGACTTGTAAAGATGTTTGATGTGTGGCATTCCATTGGACTTATGCACGGCTCTCATGGACAACTCGGTTTATATGTATATTTTGCTTCCGCTCTTGTAAGCCCCATATTTCATACTCTGATTGTGTGTGATTTTTGTAAGACGGCCTTCGGTAACCTCGGGTTACTGGCCATCACGGCACCAAACTACTAGGGGCGGTTTGGGGGCGTGACAGAATGGTATCAGAGCACAAGATCCTTGTAGTACGTTAATCACACACCTTGAGTCCTAGAGAGCCTAGGATTTCCCCTAGAATGATGTTAGGAATTGCATCATATTGCTTGCTACTTGACTATGTGTGCATCAATTCGGCTAGACGCTCGTTACTTGCGTATGTGTTATTTGTTTAGTTGTTTTAAAGTCTCATCTTGCATTCCCCCTAGCATCATGAGGAGAGGTAGACCCCCGGTTGGCCGAGATCGATCGGAAGACAGGATGGAGAGATTGGAAAGGTTAGTCGAAGGCTTGGTTCGTGAGCAGAGGCAATCTAGGCCGCAGGATACTGGTACCACTTCTATGCATGCCGAACAGACGAATGGCCGATATGCAGCTCCACCCCCTCCGGTGCCACAAGTGCCTCCGCAGCAAGCTTTGTATGGGAACGACACGATAACTCTAATCAGAGAGTTCAAGAAGATGAAACCGCCGAGATTTCAGGGAGGCATAGAACCAATGAAAGCCGAGGCATGGGTTTTAGAGATGGAGAAGTTGTTTGAAGTTTTCCCCAGTACAGACGCTCAGAAGGTATCTCTGGCAGCATTCACGTTAGACGACGATGCTCGTAGGTGGTGGATGATGGTCCGAGAAAGCAATCCGGGTTTGACTTGGGCAAAATTTTTGGAGTTGTTCTACAACAAGCATTTCCCCCTCAGCGTCCGAGACCGAAAGACCACGGAGTTTCAGAATCTGGTCCAAGGGAACAAGACGGTCGCAGAATACGATCGTGCCTTTACTGAACTGGCGAGATATGCGCCTCATATGGTTGATGACGAGTATCGAAAGGCGAGGAAGTTCGAAAGTGGGTTGCGTGGACCGATACAAGATCGGGTCAATATGCTCAATATGCCGACGTACGCCGGAGTACTGGACAAGGCCATCCTGGCTGAAGCTAATTTAAACCGATACCAGAGTTCAAGTGAGGGTCAGAGGAAGAGACAGAATTATGATAGTCGCCGAGTTCCGTTCAATGCCAAGAAGAGAATGAGCACAGACAGTTCCAGCAACTCAAATCAGGAAGGTAACGCCAAGCCGATGTGCGCGAGTTGTGGAAAGCAACATTTCGGGGTTTGTCGTTGGGCAACAGGAGCTTGTTATGAGTGCGGCGAGATAGGCCATCGCGTGAAGGACTGCCCGAAAGCAAGGACCGATGATGGGAAGAGGAATGGAAGCACCTCGGGCTCTATACAGAAGAATAACATCGGGGGAATACAGGCGAGGCAGGGCAGAGTTTTTGCATTAGTACCAGGAGACGCCCAGAATGCCGAGGCGGTAGTGTCAGGTACCCTCTCAATTTGTTCTCAAGATGCATACGTACTGATTGATTCGGGTTCTACGCATTCATTTGTGTCCACTATATTCGCCGAGAAGTTGAATAGAGAATTAGAACCCCTTGATTATGTATTATCTGTGTCTACTCCATCTGGGAGAAATATGATTGTTACATCCATTTATAGGGCGTGTATTGCTATGATTGAGAGTGTAGAATTGTTAGTTGATTTGATGCCATTAAACATGACTCACTTCGATGTTATATTGGGAATGGACTGGTTAGCGGCGAATCATGCATCCATTAATTGTGTTACTAAGAACGTCACATTGAAGACCCCAAGTCAAGCCGAGGTCATTTTCCAGGGTAAAGGAGTTGTACCCCCACCTTACTTAATCTCATCCATGAAGGCCTACAAGTTGATCCAAAAAGGATGTAAGGGTTACTTATGCAGTATACTAAGTGATCTGAATGGAAATGTTGAGTTAGCCGACATACCCGTTGTGGAGGAATTCTCCGACGTTTTTCCGACTGAGTTGCCTGGCCACCTTGTCGATAGAGAAATAGAGTTTGCTGTGGACGTCTTGCCAGGAACACAACCTATCTCCAAAACGCCCTACAGAATGGCTCCAGCTGAACTTAGAGAACTGAAATCGCAATTACAAGAATTGTTGGATAAGGGATTCGTCAGGCCGAGCACTTCACCGTGGGGAGCACCCGTTTTATTTGTTAAGAAAAAGGACGGCACCCTTCGTCTTTGCATTGACTACAGAGAACTTAATAAGGTGACCATTAAGAACAAATACCCATTGCCAAGAATCGATGATTTGCTTGATCAGCTACGAGGAGCACGAGTCTTTTCCAAGATTGACCTTAGGTCGGGCTACCACCAGTTGAAGGTTAAAGCCGAGGATATCGAGAAGACTGCTTTTCGGACAAGATATGGCCACTACGAATTTTTGGTGATGCCCTTCGGAGTAACCAATGCCCCAGCAGCATTCATGGACCTGATGAACAGAGTCTTTAAGCCGTACCTAGATGAATTTGTTATTATTTTTATCGACGACATATTGATCTATTCTGGGAGTGCGAGCGAGCACGAGAATCATCTGAGACTTGCCCTGCAGACCTTGAGAGATGAGAAGTTGTACGCCAAGTTAAGTAAATGCGAGTTTTGGCTTTCCAGCATTTCGTTTCTAGGGCATGTGATTAATGAAGACGGTATATCAGTTGACCCCAGTAAGATTGAAGCCATTGTGAATTGGCCGACGCCGACCAACGTGTCCGAGATTCGTAGTTTTCTGGGTTTGGCAGGTTATTACAGAAAGTTTGTAAAGGATTTCTCGAGGATTGCAGTGCCATTGACACAACTAACGAAGAAGGGAACAGCTTATGAATGGACCGACGAAAGAGAATCAGCTTTCCAGGAGCTGAAGGCGAGGTTGGTTACAGCACCAGTTTTGGTACTACCATCAGCTAATGAGGAATTTCAGATTTACAGCGATGCTTCACACAAAGGTTTGGGTTGCGTTTTAATGCAAAAAGGTAAAGTCATAGCGTACGCGTCTCGTCAATTGAAGCCCAATGAAAAGAATTATCCTACCCATGACCTGGAGTTAGCTGCCGTGGTCTTTGCTCTGAAGATCTGGCGTCATTACCTGTACGGAACATCTTGCCAAGTTTTCACCGACCACAAGAGTCTGAAATACTTGTTCACCCAGAAAGAGTTAAATATGAGGCAGAGAAGATGGCTCGAGCTACTGAAGGATTATGACATGCAGATTCAGTACCACCCAGGTAAGGCAAATTCCGTAGCCGACGCATTGAGCAGGAAGTTAGTTGGAAGTTTGGCGTGCCTGACAGCGGTTTCGGTGGAACCAACTATTATTGAGGAAGTGAAGACTAGTCAGAGGGAGGATAAATTCCTCAAGAAAGTAACTGATGAATTCGTCACCAAGCCGAGGCCGGGATACACTATAGAGAATCAGGTGCTTAAGTTTGAAGGAAGATTGTGCGTGGCCGACGTACCAGAGTTAAAAAGGAAGATTTTGCAAGAGGCCCATAGTTCCAAATTTGCCGCTCATCCAGGGAGCACCAAGATGTATTGGGACGTAAAGCGGACCTTTTGGTGGCCAAACATGAAAAGAGAGATAGCCGAGTTTGTATCCCAGTGTCTGTGTTGTCAGCGAGTGAAGGCAGAACACCAGAGACCAGCAGGACTTCTTCAACCCTTGTCAATTCCTGAGTGGAAATGGGAGCACATCTCCATGGATTTCGTAGTGGGTTTGCCGAGGACGCAAAGAGGTATGGATTCCATTTGGGTTATAGTTGACAGGTTTACTAAGTCAGCTCACTTTTTGCCTGTCAAGACTACATTCAGTGCCAACCGACTTGCCGAATTGTACATGAATGAGATCGTTAGACTTCATGGTGTGCCGATGTCCATTGTGTCAGACCGAGATCCGAAGTTCGTTTCTAGATTTTGGCAGAGTCTACAAGGAGCCTTGGGGACAGAGTTGAGGTTTAGCACAGCCTTTCACCCCCAGACCGACGGACAGACAGAAAGAACGATTCAGACACTCGAAGACATGCTCAGACTGTGCGTGTTGGACCTCCAGGGAAGTTGGGAATCACATTTGCCATTAGTAGAGTTCGCGTACAACAACAGTTATCAAGCCAGCATTGGCATGGCGCCGTATGAAGCTTTGTATGGAAGGGAATGTAAATCGCCGATATGTTGGACTGAAGTGGGTGACAAAGCTCTAATTGGCCCCGAATTGGTTCGAATGACAACTGAAAAGATCAAACTCATTCAGCAAAGGATTAAGACTGCACAGAGCCGACAGAAGTGTTATGCCGACCAAAGAAGGAGGGAGTTAGAATTTGAAATTGGGGACCATGTATTTTTGAAGGTCTCGCCGATGACAGGAGTTACGAGATTTGGGAAGAAGGGCAAGCTTGCACCCCGATACGTTGGGCCATTTGAAATTCTTGAGAGGATTAACACCGTTGCTTACAGGCTTGCTTTGCCACCAGATTTGAGTCGAGTCCACAGTGTGTTCCATGTTTCGATGCTGAGAAAATATATCCGAGACCCACTGCATGTAATAGATTACTCCGGGGTTGTAGTTAATGAAGACTTGGGCTACGAAGAGAAACCGATGAGGATTATTGACAGACAAGTGAGGCAGTTGAGAAACAAGTCGATATCGATGGTGAAAATCGAATGGGAGAAGCATTATGGCGGGGAGGCCACATGGGAAAAGGAAGAGGAGATGAAAATCTGTTACCCGGAGTTATTCGTAGGTCAAGGTAACTTAAGTTTGGGGACCAAACTTCCTTAAGGAGGGTAGACTGTAAGAACCCACATTTTTTTCATCTTAATCATGTTCATGAGCATTTGCATGATTATGACTTGTTAAGCTTGCATGTGTGTGTTGTGACTTGTTTTGCTTTAGCAAGTGAGATTCGTGCCTTGATTTGAAGCCTTGTGATTTGTCTAAGCGTAGTGTACTTGTCTTGTTCCTTCCTTGATGTTAAAACTTAGGTCACGCCTTGCCTCTAGCCGACGTTATTTCAATGCCGAGGTCTTCCTTAGTCTGGCCTTAGTATCTTGAAACCCCTTGTCAACCTCAGTCCTTGCCTCGACCATGTTAGCCGAGATGTCACCTTGCACCCCAGTGATCTCGTCCTGGAGCGGTATGACCTAGGCCGAGGTGTGGCGCATCTAGGCCAAGATGTGGCACAGCTTAGTCAAGTGTTGTCCTTCCTAGCCGAGGTCATTGTCACCTTAGTTGACGAAGTCCTTGGTCAGCCGATGTCACCCCTTGCCGGAGTGTCATTCTGTGTAGCGTGTTAGATACGCCTTGTTGTCAGCCGATGTCATTGCCTCGTCAGAAAGCCCATACCGCTTTGCTTGTTGAACACCCTTTCCACCATGCTTTGTCTGGCCTGTCAGCCACCTTTTCAGGATGAACCCAACCAGTCGCCGCCACGTGTCTCAGCAGAGGGTTAACCCCAGAACCGGGTATAGAAAACTATCATTTGGTGTCATAACCTTGTCTTGTAGAGAGAGAAGCTCTAGGAGGAAGAAAGAGTTTTAGAGTGAGGAAGTAGATCTTCAAGCTTGATTTCTAGAGATCCAACCGTTAGATCCGCGTTCTAAGGTTAGATTCTTGATCTACTCGTGATGTTCTTTATGTTTATGTTATTGCATTGCATGATTGAAAACGATTTGTAAGCCATGCATCGTTTTGAAGTTCGATTTTAGATAGAGAAAATGACATTCATATGTTCTTCAAGAAAGTCTTGTTTTGATCCGGAAGCTTGCATAAAGAATCATGTTTAAGTGTTTATTTCCGCAAGAATTCCAAGTTCGGGTACCCAGGTCCATGTTTTCAAACTCATAGCACGAAAACCCCAGATTTGTGATGGCAGATTATGATTGAACATTCTAGTTTTTCATGTTTTCACACTCATGTTCTTCATGTTCATCAGCAGAGGGAAACCCAGAGTTTCCCGACCTCTTTTCCTTGCATGTGGCCCTCGGGAACACACCTCGGCGAAGAGGTGTGGAACCTCGGCCTAGACCTGGTTGGTGCCCAGCATGTTTTCCGAAACCATTTGTGTACATACGAAACTTGTTGAAGGTGCATTCAAAGGCTTTGCCCTGTATTTGTAGGACTTGGGCTTGTCTCGACCCCGACGTGTGAAGAAACTATGTGAGTGGTATTTTTAATAAAGCTATGTTACACTTGCTTTCATAAATCTCGTCTTGCCTTGTTTGAAAAGTACTTGATCTAGCATGAATGACTATCCCTATTTTGTATATCAAATGCTATCTTGTTTTGATGACTTGTCTTGACAGTCCTTAGTGCTAGAGGACTCTAAACTTTTGCAGCACAGCTTGTCTTGACAGTCCTTAGTGCTAGAGGACTCTAAACTTTTGCAGCACAGCTTGTCTTGACAGTCCTTAGTGCTAGAGGACTCTAAACTTTTGCAGCACAGCTTGTCTTGACAGTCCTTAGTGCTAGAGGACTCTAAACTTTTGCAGCACAGCTTGTCTTGACAGTCCTTAGTGCTAGAGGACTCTAAACTTTCGCAGCACAGCTTGTCTTGAAACTCTTGTCTTGATATGTCATCACCCCTTGAAATAAGTAGATGTTATTAACATCCAAGGAACATGAAAGCCGGCAAATGAACTTGATTTCCCTCTTGATCGAAAAGTATGCTATGTATAGTTTTGAAGGAAATCTTGGATATTATTCATGCAAAACCTTTATTTCTAGTATCATTCACTGAGTATCCAAGCTCACCCTCTCTATATATATGTAGGTGATGAACAAGAAGGCATTGAGGCCTAGACGTGATTGCCGATGTGTTTTGGGTGCTTTGCCGACATGTTTTGGATTTGCGTTTTGCATCGTCTTGAAGATTATGCTTCTCGGCTTATGTTTTCTTTGTTTGTTTTGGCTTATGTCGGCTTGAGAAGCCTTTTGGTCAGGATGTATTTTGTGTTCCATTTTGTTGTATCTAAAATTGTAAGACTTGTAAAGATGTTTGATGTGTGGCATTCCATTGGACTTATGCACGGCTCTCATGGACAACTCGGTTTATATGTATATTTTGCTTCCGCTCTTGTAAGCCCCATATTTCATACTCTGATTGTGTGTGATTTTTGTAAGACGGCCTTCGGTAACCTCGGGTTACTGGCCATCACGGCACCAAACTACTAGGGGCGGTTTGGGGGCGTGACAAATTTGGTTAGAATTTATTAAATAATTTACTAAAAATTTACAGAGTTATTTTCTAATAATTTATTGAGTAATGGACCAAGAATTTTTTGAGAACTTATCGATAATTAACTGAGTAGTTTACTGAGAATTTACCTAGTAATTTAAAGATAAATTTATTGAGTAATTCACCGAATAATTTACTATGAATTTACTTAGTAATTTATTTAGAATTTACTCAGTAAATTACTAAGAGTTTATTGAGAATTTACTGAGAATTTGTTGAGTAATTTTGCAGGAACTTACCAATCGTTTACGAAGCAATTTACTGGGAATTTACCGAGTTATTTACCACGAATTTACTATAACTTTAATGGTAATTTGCGTGTAATTTATTGAGAGTTTTACTGAGTAATGTAATGAGAATTTATTGAGTAATTTACTAGGAATCTACCCCGATAATTTACTGAGTAATTTATTGAGATTTTACTGCGAATTTGACAAAGAAATTTTCTGATAAATTGTTAAGTTCTTCACTGGGTAATTTAGTTGGAAATTTCTAAGTAATTTATTGAGAATTTACTGAGTAAGTTACTAAGAATTTATTGATAATTTACTTAGACTTTATGGATTAATTTATTGAGAATTTACTAAGTAATTTACTTAGAATTTGTTGAATAATTTGTTGAGAATTTACAGGAAATTCACTAATTAATGTTCGAATAATTTACTGAGAATTAGCAAAGTAATTCACGAATTTTTTTTTTGATAATTTTATGAGTAATTTACTATGAATTTACTGAGTAATTTACCAAGAATTTATACATAATTTTTTTCGAAGTTATTGGAAATTTTTTGAGTAATTTATTGAGAATTTATTAAATAATTTACTGAAAACTTACAGATAATTTACAAAGTAATGTATAGAGAATTTATTGAAAACTTAACGAGTAATTTATTGAGAATTTACGGAGTAACTTGCTGAATAATTTACTAAGAAATCACTTTGAATTTACCAAGAAATTATATAGAATTTTCTGAGAATTTATTGAGTAATTTACACATAATTTACTGATTAATTCACAAAAAATGTTCTTGTATTTTTTTGAGAATTTACTCAGAATTTTCTGATAAATTGCTAAGAATTTGCTGGATAATTTATAGAGAATTTTACGTGTAATTTACTGAGAAATTGCCTTAGTAGTTTAGTGAGAATTTACTTAGTAATTTACTGAGTAATTAACAGAGAATTTACCAATAATTTACTAAGTAATTTATAGAGAATTTATCGAGTAATTTACTGATAAATTACTGAATAATTCACTCATTAATTTACTTGTAATTTACTGAGAATTTAAGGAGTAATTTGTTGAGAATTTACTCAGTAATTTGGTTAGAATTTACTAAATAATTTACACAGTAATTTTCTAATAATTTACTAAGTAATTGACCAAGAATTTTTTGAGAACTTATCGATAATTAACTGAGTAGTTTACTGAGAATTTACCTAGTAATTTAAAGATAAATTTAGTGAGTAATTCACCGAATAATTTACTATGAATTTACTTAGTAATTTATTTAGAATTTACTCAGTAAATTAGTAAGAGTTTATTGAGAATTTGTTGAGTAATTTTGTAGGAACTTACCAATCGTTTACGAAGCAATTTACCGAGAATTTACCGAGTTATTTACCACGAATTTACTATAACTTTAATGGTAATTTGCTGAGTAATTTATTGAGAATTTACTGTGAATTTAATGAGTAATTTACTCAAAATTTATTCAGAATTTTCATAGAATTTATTGAAAATTTTCGGAGTAATTTACTTTGAATTTATTGAGTAATTCACCGATAATTAACTGAGTAATTTATAGAGAATTTAATGAAAATTTAACGAATAATTTACAGACTAACTTGATGAGTAGTTTACCAAGAATTTATACAAAATTTTCTGAGAATTTACAGAGTAATTTACTCATAATTTACTGGGTAATTCACAAAAAAATTTCTAATGATTTTCTAAGAATTTACACAGAATTTTCTAACAATATACCGAATAATTTTCTGAGAATTTTGCGTGTAATTTATTGAGAATTTTACTGAGTAATGTAATGAGAATTTATTGAGTAATTTACTAGGAATCTACCCCGATAATTTACTGAGTAATTTATTGAGATTTTACTGCGAATTTGACAAAGAAATTTTCTGATAAATTGTTAAGTTCTTCACTGGGTAATTTAGTTGGAAATTTCTAAGTAATTTATTGAGAATTTACTGAGTAAGTTACTAAGAATTTATTGATAATTTACTTAGACTTTATGGATTAATTTATTGAGAATTTACTAAGTAATTTACTTAGAATTTATTGAATAATTTGTTGAGAATTTACAGGAAATTCACTAATTAATGTTCGAATAATTTACTGAGAATTAGCAAAGTAATTCACGAATTTTTTTTTTGATAATTTTATGAGTAATTTACTATGAATTTACTGAGTAATTTACCAAGAATTTATACATAATTTTTTTCGAAGTTATTGGAAATTTTTTGAGTAATTTATTGAGAATTTATTAAATAATTTACTGAAAACTTACAGATAATTTACAAAGTAATGTATAGAGAATTTATTGAAAACTTAACGAGTAATTTATTGAGAATTTACGGAGTAACTTGCTGAATAATTTACTAAGAAATCACTTTGAATTTACCAAGAAATTATATAGAATTTTCTGAGAATTTATTGAGTAATTTACACATAATTTACTGATTAATTCACAAAAAATGTTCTTGTATTTTTTTGAGAATTTACTCAGAATTTTCTGATAAATTGCTAAGAATTTGCTGGATAATTTATAGAGAATTTTACGTGTAATTTACTGAGAAATTTCCTAAGTAATTTAGTGAGAATTTACTAAGTAATTTACTGAGTAATTAACAGAGAATTTACCAATAATTTACTGAGTAATTTATAGAGAATTTATCGAGTAATTTACTGATAAATTACTGAATAATTCACTCATTAATTTACTTGTAATTTACTGAGAATTTAAGGAGTAATTTGTTGAGAATTTACTCAGTAATTTGGTTAGAATTTACTAAATAATTTACTAGGAATTTACACAGTAATTTTCTAATAATTTACTAAGTAATTGACCAAGAATTTTTTGAGAACTTATCGATAATTAACTGAGTAGTTTACTGAGAATTTACCTAGTAATTTAAAGATAAATTTAGTGAGTAATTCACCGAATAATTTACTATGAATTTACTTAGTAATTTATTTAGAATTTACTCAGTAAATTAGTAAGAGTTTATTGAGAATTTGTTGAGTAATTTTGTAGGAACTTACCAATCGTTTACGAAGCAATTTACCGAGAATTTACCGAGTTATTTACCACGAATTTACTATAACTTTAATGGTAATTTGCTGAGTAATTTATTGAGAATTTACTGTGAATTTAATGAGTAATTTACTCAAAATTTATTCAGAATTTTCATAGAATTTATTGAAAATTTTCGGAGTAATTTACTTTGAATTTATTGAGTAATTCACCGATAATTAACTGAGTAATTTATAGAGAATTTAATGAAAATTTAACGAATAATTTACAGACTAACTTGATGAGTAGTTTACCAAGAATTTATACAAAATTTTCTGAGAATTTACAGAGTAATTTACTCATAATTTACTGGGTAATTCACAAAAAAATTTCTAATGATTTTCTAAGAATTTACACAGAATTTTCTAACAATATACCGAATAATTTTCTGAGAATTTTGCGTGTAATTTATTGAGAATTTTACTGAGTAATGTAATGAGAATTTATTGAGTAATTTACTAGGAATCTACCCCGATAATTTACTGAGTAATTTATTGAGATTTTACTGCGAATTTGACAAAGAAATTTTCTGATAAATTGTTAAGTTCTTCACTGGGTAATTTAGTTGGAAATTTCTAAGTAATTTATTGAGAATTTACTGAGTAAGTTACTAAGAATTTATTGATAATTTACTTAGACTTTATGGATTAATTTATTGAGAATTTACTAAGTAATTTACTTAGAATTTATTGAATAATTTGTTGAGAATTTACAGGAAATTCACTAATTAATGTTCGAATAATTTACTGAGAATTAGCAAAGTAATTCACGAATTTTTTTTTTGATAATTTTATGAGTAATTTACTATGAATTTACTGAGTAATTTACCAAGAATTTATACATAATTTTTTTCGAAGTTATTGGAAATTTTTTGAGTAATTTATTGAGAATTTATTAAATAATTTACTGAAAACTTACAGATAATTTACAAAGTAATGTATAGAGAATTTATTGAAAACTTAACGAGTAATTTATTGAGAATTTACGGAGTAACTTGCTGAATAATTTACTAAGAAATCACTTTGAATTTACCAAGAAATTATATAGAATTTTCTGAGAATTTATTGAGTAATTTACACATAATTTACTGATTAATTCACAAAAAATGTTCTTGTATTTTTTTGAGAATTTACTCAGAATTTTCTGATAAATTGCTAAGAATTTGCTGGATAATTTATAGAGAATTTTACGTGTAATTTACTGAGAAATTTCCTAAGTAATTTAGTGAGAATTTACTAAGTAATTTACTGAGTAATTAACAGAGAATTTACCAATAATTTACTGAGTAATTTATAGAGAATTTATCGAGTAATTTACTGATAAATTACTGAATAATTCACTCATTAATTTACTTGTAATTTACTGAGAATTTAAGGAGTAATTTGTTGAGAATTTACTCAGTAATTTGGTTAGAATTTACTAAATAATTTACTAGGAATTTACACAGTAATTTTCTAATAATTTACTAAGTAATTGACCAAGAATTTTTTGAGAACTTATCGATAATTAACTGAGTAGTTTACTGAGAATTTACCTAGTAATTTAAAGATAAATTTAGTGAGTAATTCACCGAATAATTTACTATGAATTTACTTAGTAATTTATTTAGAATTTACTCAGTAAATTAGTAAGAGTTTATTGAGAATTTGTTGAGTAATTTTGTAGGAACTTACCAATCGTTTACGAAGCAATTTACCGAGAATTTACCGAGTTATTTACCACGAATTTACTATAACTTTAATGGTAATTTGCTGAGTAATTTATTGAGAATTTACTGTGAATTTAATGAGTAATTTACTCAAAATTTATTCAGAATTTTCATAGAATTTATTGAAAATTTTCGGAGTAATTTACTTTGAATTTATTGAGTAATTCACCGATAATTAACTGAGTAATTTATAGAGAATTTAATGAAAATTTAACGAATAATTTACAGACTAACTTGATGAGTAGTTTACCAAGAATTTATACAAAATTTTCTGAGAATTTACAGAGTAATTTACTCATAATTTACTGGGTAATTCACAAAAAAATTTCTAATGATTTTCTAAGAATTTACACAGAATTTTCTAACAATATACCGAATAATTTTCTGAGAATTTTGCGTGTAATTTATTGAGAATTTTACTGAGTAATGTAATGAGAATTTATTGAGTAATTTACTAGGAATCTACCCCGATAATTTACTGAGTAATTTATTGAGATTTTACTGCGAATTTGACAAAGAAATTTTCTGATAAATTGTTAAGTTCTTCACTGGGTAATTTAGTTGGAAATTTCTAAGTAATTTATTGAGAATTTACTGAGTAAGTTACTAAGAATTTATTGATAATTTACTTAGACTTTATGGATTAATTTATTGAGAATTTACTAAGTAATTTACTTAGAATTTATTGAATAATTTGTTGAGAATTTACAGGAAATTCACTAATTAATGTTCGAATAATTTACTGAGAATTAGCAAAGTAATTCACGAATTTTTTTTTTGATAATTTTATGAGTAATTTACTATGAATTTACTGAGTAATTTACCAAGAATTTATACATAATTTTTTTCGAAGTTATTGGAAATTTTTTGAGTAATTTATTGAGAATTTATTAAATAATTTACTGAAAACTTACAGATAATTTACAAAGTAATGTATAGAGAATTTATTGAAAACTTAACGAGTAATTTATTGAGAATTTACGGAGTAACTTGCTGAATAATTTACTAAGAAATCACTTTGAATTTACCAAGAAATTATATAGAATTTTCTGAGAATTTATTGAGTAATTTACACATAATTTACTGATTAATTCACAAAAAATGTTCTTGTATTTTTTTGAGAATTTACTCAGAATTTTCTGATAAATTGCTAAGAATTTGCTGGATAATTTATAGAGAATTTTACGTGTAATTTACTGAGAAATTTCCTAAGTAATTTAGTGAGAATTTACTAAGTAATTTACTGAGTAATTAACAGAGAATTTACCAATAATTTACTGAGTAATTTATAGAGAATTTATCGAGTAATTTACTGATAAATTACTGAATAATTCACTCATTAATTTACTTGTAATTTACTGAGAATTTAAGGAGTAATTTGTTGAGAATTTACTCAGTAATTTGGTTAGAATTTACTAAATAATTTACTAGGAATTTACACAGTAATTTTCTAATAATTTACTAAGTAATTGACCAAGAATTTTTTGAGAACTTATCGATAATTAACTGAGTAGTTTACTGAGAATTTACCTAGTAATTTAAAGATAAATTTAGTGAGTAATTCACCGAATAATTTACTATGAATTTACTTAGTAATTTATTTAGAATTTACTCAGTAAATTAGTAAGAGTTTATTGAGAATTTGTTGAGTAATTTTGTAGGAACTTACCAATCGTTTACGAAGCAATTTACCGAGAATTTACCGAGTTATTTACCACGAATTTACTATAACTTTAATGGTAATTTGCTGAGTAATTTATTGAGAATTTACTGTGAATTTAATGAGTAATTTACTCAAAATTTATTCAGAATTTTCATAGAATTTATTGAAAATTTTCGGAGTAATTTACTTTGAATTTATTGAGTAATTCACCGATAATTAACTGAGTAATTTATAGAGAATTTAATGAAAATTTAACGAATAATTTACAGACTAACTTGATGAGTAGTTTACCAAGAATTTATACAAAATTTTCTGAGAATTTACAGAGTAATTTACTCATAATTTACTGGGTAATTCACAAAAAAATTTCTAATGATTTTCTAAGAATTTACACAGAATTTTCTAACAATATACCGAATAATTTTCTGAGAATTTTGCGTGTAATTTATTGAGAATTTTACTGAGTAATGTAATGAGAATTTATTGAGTAATTTACTAGGAATCTACCCCGATAATTTACTGAGTAATTTATTGAGATTTTACTGCGAATTTGACAAAGAAATTTTCTGATAAATTGTTAAGTTCTTCACTGGGTAATTTAGTTGGAAATTTCTAAGTAATTTATTGAGAATTTACTGAGTAAGTTACTAAGAATTTATTGATAATTTACTTAGACTTTATGGATTAATTTATTGAGAATTTACTAAGTAATTTACTTAGAATTTATTGAATAATTTGTTGAGAATTTACAGGAAATTCACTAATTAATGTTCGAATAATTTACTGAGAATTAGCAAAGTAATTCACGAATTTTTTTTTTGATAATTTTATGAGTAATTTACTATGAATTTACTGAGTAATTTACCAAGAATTTATACATAATTTTTTTCGAAGTTATTGGAAATTTTTTGAGTAATTTATTGAGAATTTATTAAATAATTTACTGAAAACTTACAGATAATTTACAAAGTAATGTATAGAGAATTTATTGAAAACTTAACGAGTAATTTATTGAGAATTTACGGAGTAACTTGCTGAATAATTTACTAAGAAATCACTTTGAATTTACCAAGAAATTATATAGAATTTTCTGAGAATTTATTGAGTAATTTACACATAATTTACTGATTAATTCACAAAAAATGTTCTCGTATTTTTTTGAGAATTTACTCAGAATTTTCTGATAAATTGCTAAGAATTTGCTGGATAATTTATAGAGAATTTTACGTGTAATTTACTGAGAAATTGCCTTAGTAGTTTAGTGAGAATTTACTTAGTAATTTACTGAGTAATTAACAGAGAATTTACCAATAATTTACTAAGTAATTTATAGAGAATTTATCGAGTAATTTACTGATAAATTACTGAATAATTCACTCATTAATTTACTTGTAATTTACTGAGAATTTAAGGAGTAATTTGTTGAGAATTTACTCAGTAATTTGGTTAGAATTTACTAAATAATTTACTAGGAATTTACACAGTAATTTTCTAATAATTTACTAAGTAATTGACCAAGAATTTTTTGAGAACTTATCGATAATTAACTGAGTAGTTTACTGAGAATTTACCTAGTAATTTAAAGATAAATTTAGTGAGTAATTCACCGAATAATTTACTATGAATTTACTTAGTAATTTATTTAGAATTTACTCAGTAAATTAGTAAGAGTTTATTGAGAATTTGTTGAGTAATTTTGTAGGAACTTACCAATCGTTTACGAAGCAATTTATCGAGAATTTACCGAGTTATTTACCACGAATTTACTATAACTTTAATGGTAATTTGCTGAGTAATTTATTGAGAATTTACTGTGAATTTAATGAGTAATTTACTCAAAATTTATTCAGAATTTTCATAGAATTTATTGAAAATTTTCGGAGTAATTTACTTTGAATTTATTGAGTAATTCACCGATAATTAACTGAGTAATTTATAGAGAATTTAATGAAAATTTAACGAATAATTTACAGACTAACTTGATGAGTAGTTTACCAAGAATTTATACAAAATTTTCTGAGAATTTACAGAGTAATTTACTCATAATTTACTGGGTAATTCACAAAAAAATTTCTAATGATTTTCTAAGAATTTACACAGAATTTTCTAACAATATACCGAATAATTTTCTGAGAATTTTGCGTGTAATTTATTGAGAATTTATTGAGTAATTTACTAGGAATCTACCCCGATAATTTACTGAGTAATTTATTGAGATTTTACTGCGAATTTGACAAAGAAATTTTCTGATAAATTGTTAAGTTCTTCACTGGGTAATTTAGTTGGAAATTTCTAAGTAATTTATTGAGAATTTACTGAGTAAGTTACTAAGAATTTATTGATAATTTACTTAGACTTTATGGATTAATTTATTGAGAATTTACTAAGTAATTTACTTAGAATTTATTGAATAATTTGTTGAGAATTTACAGGAAATTCACTAATTAATGTTCGAATAATTTACTGAGAATTAGCAAAGTAATTCACGAATTTTTTTTTTGATAATTTTATGAGTAATTTACTATGAATTTACTGAGTAATTTACCAAGAATTTATACATAATTTTTTTCGAAGTTATTGGAAATTTTTTGAGTAATTTATTGAGAATTTATTAAATAATTTACTGAAAACTTACAGATAATTTACAAAGTAATGTATAGAGAATTTATTGAAAACTTAACGAGTAATTTATTGAGAATTTACGGAGTAACTTGCTGAATAATTTACTAAGAAATCACTTTGAATTTACCAAGAAATTATATAGAATTTTCTGAGAATTTATTGAGTAATTTACACATAATTTACTGATTAATTCACAAAAAATGTTCTTGTATTTTTTTGAGAATTTACTCAGAATTTTCTGATAAATTGCTAAGAATTTGCTGGATAATTTATAGAGAATTTTACGTGTAATTTACTGAGAAATTTCCTAAGTAATTTAGTGAGAATTTACTAAGTAATTTACTGAGTAATTAACAGAGAATTTACCAATAATTTACTGAGTAATTTATAGAGAATTTATCGAGTAATTTACTGATAAATTACTGAATAATTCACTCATTAATTTACTTGTAATTTACTGAGAATTTAAGGAGTAATTTGTTGAGAATTTACTCAGTAATTTGGTTAGAATTTACTAAATAATTTACTAGGAATTTACACAGTAATTTTCTAATAATTTACTAAGTAATTGACCAAGAATTTTTTGAGAACTTATCGATAATTAACTGAGTAGTTTACTGAGAATTTACCTAGTAATTTAAAGATAAATTTAGTGAGTAATTCACCGAATAATTTACTATGAATTTACTTAGTAATTTATTTAGAATTTACTCAGTAAATTAGTAAGAGTTTATTGAGAATTTGTTGAGTAATTTTGTAGGAACTTACCAATCGTTTACGAAGCAATTTACCGAGAATTTACCGAGTTATTTACCACGAATTTACTATAACTTTAATGGTAATTTGCTGAGTAATTTATTGAGAATTTACTGTGAATTTAATGAGTAATTTACTCAAAATTTATTCAGAATTTTCATAGAATTTATTGAAAATTTTCGGAGTAATTTACTTTGAATTTATTGAGTAATTCACCGATAATTAACTGAGTAATTTATAGAGAATTTAATGAAAATTTAACGAATAATTTACAGACTAACTTGATGAGTAGTTTACCAAGAATTTATACAAAATTTTCTGAGAATTTACAGAGTAATTTACTCATAATTTACTGGGTAATTCACAAAAAAATTTCTAATGATTTTCTAAGAATTTACACAGAATTTTCTAACAATATACCGAATAATTTTCTGAGAATTTTGCGTGTAATTTATTGAGAATTTTACTGAGTAATGTAATGAGAATTTATTGAGTAATTTACTAGGAATCTACCCCGATAATTTACTGAGTAATTTATTGAGATTTTACTGCGAATTTGACAAAGAAATTTTCTGATAAATTGTTAAGTTCTTCACTGGGTAATTTAGTTGGAAATTTCTAAGTAATTTATTGAGAATTTACTGAGTAAGTTACTAAGAATTTATTGATAATTTACTTAGACTTTATGGATTAATTTATTGAGAATTTACTAAGTAATTTACTTAGAATTTATTGAATAATTTGTTGAGAATTTACAGGAAATTCACTAATTAATGTTCGAATAATTTACTGAGAATTAGCAAAGTAATTCACGAATTTTTTTTTTGATAATTTTATGAGTAATTTACTATGAATTTACTGAGTAATTTACCAAGAATTTATACATAATTTTTTTCGAAGTTATTGGAAATTTTTTGAGTAATTTATTGAGAATTTATTAAATAATTTACTGAAAACTTACAGATAATTTACAAAGTAATGTATAGAGAATTTATTGAAAACTTAACGAGTAATTTATTGAGAATTTACGGAGTAACTTGCTGAATAATTTACTAAGAAATCACTTTGAATTTACCAAGAAATTATATAGAATTTTCTGAGAATTTATTGAGTAATTTACACATAATTTACTGATTAATTCACAAAAAATGTTCTCGTATTTTTTTGAGAATTTACTCAGAATTTTCTGATAAATTGCTAAGAATTTGCTGGATAATTTATAGAGAATTTTACGTGTAATTTACTGAGAAATTGCCTTAGTAGTTTAGTGAGAATTTACTTAGTAATTTACTGAGTAATTAACAGAGAATTTACCAATAATTTACTAAGTAATTTATAGAGAATTTATCGAGTAATTTACTGATAAATTACTGAATAATTCACTCATTAATTTACTTGTAATTTACTGAGAATTTAAGGAGTAATTTGTTGAGAATTTACTCAGTAATTTGGTTAGAATTTACTAAATAATTTACTAGGAATTTACACAGTAATTTTCTAATAATTTACTAAGTAATTGACCAAGAATTTTTTGAGAACTTATCGATAATTAACTGAGTAGTTTACTGAGAATTTACCTAGTAATTTAAAGATAAATTTAGTGAGTAATTCACCGAATAATTTACTATGAATTTACTTAGTAATTTATTTAGAATTTACTCAGTAAATTAGTAAGAGTTTATTGAGAATTTGTTGAGTAATTTTGTAGGAACTTACCAATCGTTTACGAAGCAATTTATCGAGAATTTACCGAGTTATTTACCACGAATTTACTATAACTTTAATGGTAATTTGCTGAGTAATTTATTGAGAATTTACTGTGAATTTAATGAGTAATTTACTCAAAATTTATTCAGAATTTTCATAGAATTTATTGAAAATTTTCGGAGTAATTTACTTTGAATTTATTGAGTAATTCACCGATAATTAACTGAGTAATTTATAGAGAATTTAATGAAAATTTAACGAATAATTTACAGACTAACTTGATGAGTAGTTTACCAAGAATTTATACAAAATTTTCTGAGAATTTACAGAGTAATTTACTCATAATTTACTGGGTAATTCACAAAAAAATTTCTAATGATTTTCTAAGAATTTACACAGAATTTTCTAACAATATACCGAATAATTTTCTGAGAATTTTGCGTGTAATTTATTGAGAATTTATTGAGTAATTTACTAGGAATCTACCCCGATAATTTACTGAGTAATTTATTGAGATTTTACTGCGAATTTGACAAAGAAATTTTCTGATAAATTGTTAAGTTCTTCACTGGGTAATTTAGTTGGAAATTTCTAAGTAATTTATTGAGAATTTACTGAGTAAGTTACTAAGAATTTATTGATAATTTACTTAGACTTTATGGATTAATTTATTGAGAATTTACTAAGTAATTTACTTAGAATTTATTGAATAATTTGTTGAGAATTTACAGGAAATTCACTAATTAATGTTCGAATAATTTACTGAGAATTAGCAAAGTAATTCACGAATTTTTTTTTTGATAATTTTATGAGTAATTTACTATGAATTTACTGAGTAATTTACCAAGAATTTATACATAATTTTTTTCGAAGTTATTGGAAATTTTTTGAGTAATTTATTGAGAATTTATTAAATAATTTACTGAAAACTTACAGATAATTTACAAAGTAATGTATAGAGAATTTATTGAAAACTTAACGAGTAATTTATTGAGAATTTACGGAGTAACTTGCTGAATAATTTACTAAGAAATCACTTTGAATTTACCAAGAAATTATATAGAATTTTCTGAGAATTTATTGAGTAATTTACACATAATTTACTGATTAATTCACAAAAAATGTTCTTGTATTTTTTTGAGAATTTACTCAGAATTTTCTGATAAATTGCTAAGAATTTGCTGGATAATTTATAGAGAATTTTACGTGTAATTTACTGAGAAATTGCCTTAGTAGTTTAGTGAGAATTTACTTAGTAATTTACTGAGTAATTAACAGAGAATTTACCAATAATTTACTAAGTAATTTATAGAGAATTTATCGAGTAATTTACTGATAAATTACTGAATAATTCACTCATTAATTTACTTGTAATTTACTGAGAATTTAAGGAGTAATTTGTTGAGAATTTACTCAGTAATTTGGTTAGAATTTACTAAATAATTTACTAGGAATTTACACAGTAATTTTCTAATAATTTACTAAGTAATTGACCAAGAATTTTTTGAGAACTTATCGATAATTAACTGAGTAGTTTACTGAGAATTTACCTAGTAATTTAAAGATAAATTTAGTGAGTAATTCACCGAATAATTTACTATGAATTTACTTAGTAATTTATTTAGAATTTACTCAGTAAATTAGTAAGAGTTTATTGAGAATTTGTTGAGTAATTTTGTAGGAACTTACCAATCGTTTACGAAGCAATTTATCGAGAATTTACCGAGTTATTTACCACGAATTTACTATAACTTTAATGGTAATTTGCTGAGTAATTTATTGAGAATTTACTGTGAATTTAATGAGTAATTTACTCAAAATTTATTCAGAATTTTCATAGAATTTATTGAAAATTTTCGGAGTAATTTACTTTGAATTTATTGAGTAATTCACCGATAATTAACTGAGTAATTTATAGAGAATTTAATGAAAATTTAACGAATAATTTACAGACTAACTTGATGAGTAGTTTACCAAGAATTTATACAAAATTTTCTTAGAATTTACAGAGTAATTTACTCATAATTTACTGGGTAATTCACAAAAAAATTTCTAATGATTTTCTAAGAATTTACACAGAATTTTCTAACAATATACCGAATAATTTTCTGAGAATTTTGCGTGTAATTTATTGAGAATTTATTGAGTAATTTACTAGGAATCTACCCCGATAATTTACTGAGTAATTTATTGAGATTTTACTGCGAATTTGACAAAGAAATTTTCTGATAAATTGTTAAGTTCTTCACTGGGTAATTTAGTTGGAAATTTCTAAGTAATTTATTGAGAATTTACTGAGTAAGTTACTAAGAATTTATTGATAATTTACTTAGACTTTATGGATTAATTTATTGAGAATTTACTAAGTAATTTACTTAGAATTTATTGAATAATTTGTTGAGAATTTACAGGAAATTCACTAATTAATGTTCGAATAATTTACTGAGAATTAGCAAAGTAATTCATGAATTTTTTTTTGATAATTTTATGAGTAATTTACTATGAATTTACTGAGTAATTTACCAAGAATTTATACATAATTTTTTTCGAAGTTATTGGAAATTTTTTGAGTAATTTATTGAGAATTTATTAAATAATTTACTGAAAACTTACAGATAATTTACAAAGTAATGTATAGAGAATTTATTGAAAACTTAACGAGTAATTTATTGAGAATTTACGGAGTAACTTGCTGAATAATTTACTAAGAAATTACTTTGAATTTACCAAGAAATTATATAGAATTTTCTGAGAATTTATTGAGTAATTTACACATAATTTACTGATTAATTCACAAAAAATGTTCTTGTATTTTTTTGAGAATTTACTCAGAATTTTCTGATAAATTGCTAAGAATTTGCTGGATAATTTATAGAGAATTTTACGTGTAATTTACTGAGAAATTTCCTAAGTAATTTAGTGAGAATTTACTAAGTAATTTACTGAGTAATTAACAGAGAATTTACCAATAATTTACTGAGTAATTTATAGAGAATTTATCGAGTAATTTACTGATAAATTACTGAATAATTCACTCATTAATTTACTTGTAATTTACTGAGAATTTAAGGAGTAATTTGTTGAGAATTTACTCAGTAATTTGGTTAGAATTTACTAAATAATTTACTAGGAATTTACACAGTAATTTTCTAATAATTTACTAAGTAATTGACCAAGAATTTTTTGAGAACTTATCGATAATTAACTGAGTAGTTTACTGAGAATTTACCTAGTAATTTAAAGATAAATTTAGTGAGTAATTCACCGAATAATTTACTATGAATTTACTTAGTAATTTATTTAGAATTTACTCAGTAAATTAGTAAGAGTTTATTGAGAATTTGTTGAGTAATTTTGTAGGAACTTACCAATCGTTTACGAAGCAATTTACCGAGAATTTACCGAGTTATTTACCACGAATTTACTATAACTTTAATGGTAATTTGCTGAGTAATTTATTGAGAATTTACTGTGAATTTAATGAGTAATTTACTCAAAATTTATTCAGAATTTTCATAGAATTGATTAAAAATTTTCGGAGTAATTTACTTTGAATTTATTGAGTAATTCACCGATAATTAACTGAGTAATTTATAGAGAATTTAATGAAAAGTTAACGAATAATTTACAGACTAACTTGATGAGTAGTTTACCAAGAATTTATACAAAATTTTCTGAGAATTTACAGAGTAATTTACTCATAATTTACTGGGTAATTCACAAAAAAATTTCTAATGATTTTCTAAGAATTTACACAGAATTTTCTAACAATATACCGAATAATTTTCTGAGAATTTTGCGTGTAATTTATTGAGAATTTTACTGAGTAATGTAATGAGAATTTATTGAGTAATTTACTAAGAATCTACCCTGATAATTTACTGAGTAATTGATTGAGATTTTACTGCGAATTTGACTAAGAAATTTTCTGATAAATTGTTAAGTTCTTCACTGGGTAATTTAGTTGGAAATTTCTAAGTAATTTATTGAGAATTTACTGAGTAAGTTACTAAGAATTTATTGATAATTTACTTAGACTTGATGGATTAATTTATTGAGAATTTACTAAGTAATTTACTTAGAATTTATTGAATAATTTGTTGAGAATTTACAGGAAATTCACTAATTAATGTTCGAATAATTTACTGAGAATTAGCAAAGTAATTCACGAATTTTTTTTTTGATAATTTTATGAGTAATTTACTATGAATTTACTGAGTAATTTACCAAGAATTTATACATAATTTTTTTCGAAGTTATTGGAAATTTTTTGAGTAATTTATTGAGAATTTATTAAATAATTTACTGAAAACTTACAGATAATTTACAAAGTAATGTATAGAGAATTTATTGAAAACTTAACGAGTAATTTATTGAGAATCTACGGAGTAACTTGCTGAATAATTTACTAAGAAATCACTTTGAATTTACCAAGAAATTATATAGAATTTTCTGAGAATTTATTGAGTAATTTACACATAATTTACTGATTAATTCACAAAAAATGTTCTTGTATTTTTTTGAGAATTTACTCAGAATTTTCTGATAAATTGCTAAGAATTTGCTGGATAATTTATAGAGAATTTTACGTGTAATTTACTGAGAAATTTCCTGAGTAATTTAGTGAGAATTTACTAAGTAATTTACTGAGTAATGAACAGAGAATTTACCAATAATTTACTGAGTAATTTATAGAGAATTTATCGAGTAATTTGCTGATAAATTACTGAATAATTCACTCATTAATTTACTTGTAATTGTAACGCCCTCAAAAAAAAAATAACATTAAACCCATCAGATAAGACATGCAATCACATATAAACTAACCACATTCTTTTATACATTAGAGTTCCATTACATGAGTATTACATGTTAACATCAAAACAAAATGCCCTACGGGCTTACAGCTTTCCAAGTTAACACTTGGTTACAACAAAAGAGTACTAACTCGTTTACACATTAAGCCCTTGGCGTGAAGTTACATGTAATACATCAAAAGTTAAGCGACAAAAGTATGTCCGCCTCTAGCCTCCCAGCTATGTCCTTGGAGGCTAGAGGCGGACATACTTTTGTCGCTTAACTTTTGATGTATTACATGTAACTTCAAGCCAAGGGCTTAATGTGTAAACGAGTTAGTACTCTTTTGTTGTAACCAAGTGTTAACTTGGAAAGCTGTAAGCCCGTAGGGCATTTTGTTTTGATGTTAACATGTAATACTCATGTAATGGAACTCTAATGTATAAAAGAATGTGGTTAGTTTATATGTGATTGCATGTCTTATCTGATGGGTTTAATGTTGTTTTTTTTTAGGGCGTTACAACTTGGTATCAGAGCGTACCGGGTTCGAATACTTTGGGTACGTGGGAAGTGATTAGTATCACAATGGGTTTGTCTCGCTTGATAGAGACTTAGATGTAGTATCATATGCTATGTGTTTACTTGATAACATGCTTATGTGACTATGTGGGTATGGGATTGAATTTCTAGGATGTTGATTGGATCCTTGGGTTTCTAGGAGTCTTGTTGGAAAAGCACTTGATCAATGTTATTTCTAACCGGAACTCTAGTAACGCCTCGGGACTATCATTATTCGGAAATGAAATTCGTAAGTGCTTATGTGTTTATGTGCTTACGTGGAGTGAATTACTGTTGTCCATGCATTAGGACGTGAGTGTTTAGTTTCGGCACATTTGTGAATGTGCTAACGTTCTGTGTTACCTGTATTAGGATGTCAGGACGAGGAAGAGGTGCTAGGCGTGGTAGACCTGCGAGGCAGGAAGTACCGTTACCGGGTGAGATTCCGGCAGTGCAGGAGGGAGTTGGTCAGGCCAATGTGGCTGAGCCAGCGGGTCAGCAGGCTATGGGTGCCTTAGCCAGAGAGATAGCAGGAGCTTTGGGTATTCTTAGAGCTGGGAATCAGGCAACTGAGGCAGGGCCTTCTTTCTTGAAGAGGGAGTTTTTCCGGTCTAATCCGGATGAGTTTATCGGGGATCCGAAGGAGCCACTGAAGGCTGACGAGTGGCTAGAGCAAATGAGTAAGACGTTCGAGATGCTTGGCATCAAGGACGGAGCACTGAAAGTGACCTTGGCATCCTTCCAACTGAAGGGAGATGCGGGTCAATGGTGGAAGTACGAGAAGGCTCGTGTTGGTGGTACTTGGGAGGCGTTTGTGAATGCTTTTCAGGAGAGGTTTTTGTCTGCAGCAGCTAGGGAGAAGCTGAGGGATCAGTTCAGCCGGCTTAATCAGCAGGGCTTGTCAGTGGCCGAGTTTGAGGCTACCTTTACTAGTCTGTCCAGGTTTGCACCTGAACTGGTGGCGTCCGAGGAACGCCGTTGCTATGGTTTGAGCGGAAGTTGAGGCGGGGCCTCAAGTTGAGAGTTGGTGGGTCTTACATCCGAGAGTATAGACACCTAGTGGATGCTGCAGCTCATATAGAGCTCATGATGCAGGAGGAGGATGAGGGGCAGAGGGGCTCCAAGAGGAGCCAGGATGGTCAGGGTGATGGCAGGAGGCAGAGGGGTTCTAACCCTCAGCAGTCGCAGGGTGGTGTTGCTAGATCGACCTTCCCAGTGCTGAGTGCAGGCTCCGGGAGAGGTGGTCAAGGGGATTTCACCTGTTACAAGTGTGGCCAGTTGGGTCACAAGGTTTCTGTTTGCCCGCAGAAGGGTGGGGGTCAGAGAGCTGCTTCTTCTTCAGCTAGAACGCAGAGTCAGAGTTTGGGCAGGGGGCAGCCCTTGTCTTGTTATCAGTGTGGACAGCCTGGGCACCTGAAGAGGTTTTGCCCGCAGTTGAGTGCCACTTCGGGGGCGTCTGGTTCTAGGCAGACGCAGGGTTTTCAGCCAGCTCAGTCTGTGCAGGCCTCGAGGGCCAATCCGGGAGTTTCGTCATCCCAGTCTGTGCAGCAGTCTTTTGCTCCGAGAGGTGAGCAGGTAGACCAGGGGCCTACGGGGCGCGTGTATGCTGTTACCGCGCAGGATTTAGTACCAGCTCCATCAGTAGTGAGAGGTACTTTTCTGTTTTGCAACTCGGTTGCTAATGTGTTGATAGACACGGGTGCATCTCATTCTTTTGTATCTGCTGCATTTGCATCTGTTTTGGAATTGGAGTTAGCACAGTTAGCATCTCCTATTTGTGTGGTATCGCCTTTGGGTGGTGAGTTGATCCTGAAACAGGGTGTTAGAGGATGTGATATAGAGGTCGCCGATTATAGGCTTCCTTTTCCGTTTGTTGTCATGCCCATGAAGGGTTTTGATGTTATTTTGGGTATGGACTGGTTATCGTCATACCGGGATGTTATCGATTGCTACCGCCAGAGGGTCACGTTATGTACCTTGAGCGGGGAGTGGTTCCATTTCTTGGGAGACCGGGTTGGTAGTGTTTTGCCACCGGGGTATGATTCGCGAGGGCAAAGTGAGCTTAGTGGTCTACTTGCTAGCTTTGAGAGTAGTGAGTGTGATGAGACACAGATTGTGTTGCCGAGGGTGGTTTGTGAGTATTCGGATGTCTTTCCCGAAGATCTTGTTAGTTTGCCACCTCACCGAGAGATAGAGTTCTCTATTGATTTAATGCCCGGCACGGCGCCAATTTCTATGGCACCTTACCATTTTGCTCCAGCAGAGTTGGTTGAGTTGAAAGTTCAGCTCCAGGAATTGCTCGATAAGGGCTTTGTTCGCCCAAGTGTTTCGCTGTGGGGAGCGCCGGCCCTCTTTGTTAAAAAGAAAGATGGTGCCTTGAGATTGTGTATTGACTACCGGAAGTTGAATCGGGCTACGGTTAAGAATAAGTATCCTATGCCCCGTATAGATGATTTGTTTGACCAGTTGAAGGGTTCCCGTTATTTCTCTAAGATAGACTTGAGATCAGGTTACCACCAGTTGAGGGTCAGGGAAGAGGATATTCTGAAAACGGCATTCCGTACGCGGTATGGCCATTATGAGTTTCTGGTGATGCCATTTGGGCTTACCAATGCACCGGCAGTCTTTATGGACTTGATAAACCGGATTTTCCGGGAGTTCTTAGACCGATTTGTGGTCGTCTTCGTGGACGACATCCTTATCTATTCGCCTTCAGAGGAGGAGCACGAGGCACACTTGAGAGTGGTGCTTGAGTTACTTAGAGCCCATAGGCTGTATGGCAAGTTTGGGAAGTGTGAGTTCTGGCTGAGGGAAGTCAAATTCTTAGGCCACGTGGTATCCGGGAAAGGGGTGTCTGTTGATACATCCAAGGTTGAGGCAGTGCAAGATTGGGCACAGCCTAAGAGTGTGTTTGAGATCCGCAGTTTTCTGGGATTGGCTGGGTATTACCGTCGGTTTGTGAAAGATTTCTCCAGGTTAGAGTCACCGTTGACTAGACTGACTCGGAAGGGAGTCAAGTTTGTGTGGAGTGAGACTTGTGAAAAGTCGTTCCAAGAGCTGAAAGTTAGATTGACCACCGCTCCGGTGTTGATTATTCCGGAGAGAGGGTTGGGTTATGCGGTTTATTGTGATGCCTCACGAGAGGGTTTGGGTTGTGTGTTGATGCAAGAAGGGAAAGTGGTAGCTTATGGCTCACGTCAGTTGAAAATATACGAGAAGAATTACCCCACACACGACCTAGAGTTAGCAGCAGTAATCTTTGCCTTGAAAATCTGGAGGCACTACCTTTATGGTGAGAGGTTCGAGGTATTCTCGGATCATAAGAGTTTGAAGTATCTGTTTACACAGAGAGACTTGAATTTGAGGCAGAGGAGGTGGATGGAGTTCATCGAGGATTATGATTTTGAGTTGCACTATCATCCGGGAAAGGCCAATGTTGTGGCAGATGCCCTTAGTAGGAATACCATTGGTGATGTAGCTAGTATAGCCATCCGAGAATGGGAGATGTTGGGAGCACGTGGCGAGTTTGATTTGCTACTGGGCGAATCTGTTGAGGCTGCGGCCTTGTTTTCTGTTGTTGCACAGCCTACACTTGTGACTAGAGTGTTAGAGGCACAGAGAGGTGACCTTGAGGTAGAATCCCTCCGAGAGAAGATCTCCAGTGGGACAGTTGAGAAGGGTTTAACGGTGTATCCCGACCTGAGTGTGAGATACCGAGACCGTTTGTTCGTACCGGAGGCTTGCCGAGAGGAAGTACTCCGAGAGTTTCACCATTCGCGCCTTGCGGTGCATCCGGGAGGTACTAAGATGTATCAGGATTTGGGTCGCCAGTTTTGGTGGCGGGGTATGAAGAGAGATGTGGCTGTTTTCGTATCGAAGTGCCTTACTTGCCAGCAAGTGAAGGCCGAACATCAGAGGCCAGCGGGTTTGTTGCAACCCTTGCCTATTGCCGAGTGGAAGTGGGAGTATGTCACTATGGACTTCGTTGTGGGTCTTCCGAGGACTCAGCGGGGTAGTGATGCTATTTGGGTGGTTGTAGACCGGTTGACTAAGTCGGCGCACTTTATTCCTATGCACGTGAGAGATTCGGTAGATCATCTTGCCGACTTGTATATTCGGGACGTAGTGAGATTGCACGGGGTCCCAGTGACGATCGTCTCAGATAGAGATCCTCGTTTTACTGCTAGGTTGTGGCAGAGTTTGCAGAGTGCATTGGGCACTAAGTTGACCTTTAGTACGGCTTATCATCCTCAGACTGACGGGCAGTCCGAGCGTACTATTCAGATCCTTGAGGATATGCTTCGGGGTTGTGTCCTGGACTTCAGTGGGACGTGGGAGAGGCACTTGCCCTCGGTAGAGTTTGCCTACAACAACAGTTTTCAGTCTAGCATCGGTATGGCACCGTTTGAGGCCTTGTATGGCCGACCGTGTAGGTCTCCAGTTTGTTGGGCCGAGGTGGGTGATGCACCTTTGTTGGGTCCGGAGTTGGTTAGGGAGACGACGGAGAAAGTTGAACTTATCCGTAGGAGGCTTGTTACAGCCCAGAGTCGACAAAAGAGTTATGCCGACCGTAGGAGGAGGCCTTTGGCGTTTGAGGTGGGTGATCATGTCTTTCTGAAGATATCACCTAGGCGGGGTTTGATGAGATTTGGGAAGAGTGGGAAGCTATCCCCTCGGTTTATTGGTCCTTTTGAGATCCTTGAGAGGATTGGTGAGGTTGCTTATCGGTTAGCCTTACCGCCGCAGTTGTCCGGAGTGCATGATGTGTTTCATGTGAGTATGCTTCGGAAGTATGAGCCAGATCCATCACATGTGTTGGATTGGACCGATTTAGAGGTAGATGAGGACGCCTCGTATGAGGAGAGACCGGTTCGGGTCTTGGATAGGCGGGATCAGGTCTTGCGTGGCAAGACCATTCCTTTGGTGAAAGTCTTGTGGAAACATCACGGAGTGGAGGAAGCCACTTGGGAACGTGAGTTGGAAGTCCGAGAGAAATATCCGGACTTGTTTGTTGATATGAGATCTTGTATTTAATTTTTGCATTTTGTTGAACTTAAGAGCTTTTATATATGTCTTAAGTTGTGAAACATTGAGAATGTTTGGTTTATTGGAAGTATGTTTTGGAACTTGCCTCATATGGAAGTTGAATGTGACACTATATGTGTTGAATATATTGTTGAAATTGGAAAGATAGTGCATAATGTTGATGCATGTTGAAAATACATATGTTGTTTACATATTGTGATATGTCTCTTGTTAAAGGGATGGGATGACCGGTAATGGGTCGAATTGTTGAATGTTAAATTGTAACATTGTTTAAAATGGAGAAAAATTTGTTTTTGAAACCTTGTGCTTAATTTCGGGGGCGAAATTCTTTAAGGGGGGGGAGGTTATAGCGATCCCGAGTTTACCCTTGTCGTACAGTGATCCGGACATGTGTCCGTGGATGTTGGTAGTTGTTTATTATCTTGTTTGCATCCTTTTTACTTTGTATATTGAGTTATAGGATGTGTTGGGCAGGTTTGTTTCAGGTTGGTTGTGCTTGGGAGCCTAGTGTTGCTGCCCAGATTTTTGGCCCTTCGCTCGAGCTAGGAGTTTGTCGCTCGAGCGAGAGTTGAGTTCGTGTCTGGTGGGTCAAGCCAAGGTGGCTTCGCTCGAGCGAGTGTTGCGTCTGGTTCTGGACCTGAGAGTTGTCTTTCTTGGCTCGAGCGAGCTTTTCTTGGCTCGAGCGGTCTGGTTTGTTCTTCGCTCGAGCGAGAGGTCTGTCGCTCGAGCGTGTTGCTGGTTACAGACCTGAGGGTTTGAGTTGTTGGCTCGAGCGAGCATTCCTTAGCTCGAGCGCACTTTTGAGTTTTTGGCTCGAGCAAGAGCTTCTTGGCTCGAGCGAGAGTTTTCTGTGTCTGGTCGCTCGAGCGACGAAGGCTTCGCTCGAGCGAGCGTGTTTTATATCAGCGGACAGTAGCGTTTTGAACATCACTTTTTCATTTTCTTTTTGATCAAAACCCTAAATCCGAGACCCTCTCTCTCTAAACTTACATCCTCTCTAAGATTTGATCTCCCTAGAGTGTGAATCTAGCCTAGGGCCTTTGTTAAAAAGATAGAGGGCGTTGAGAGCTTCGTTCTAATCTGAAAAAGTTGGGATTTGGAGCAAGTTGATCTTCGAGTCTTCATCTCCTTTTTGGCTCAAACTTCAAGGTAGGGATATCCTACTCCTCTCTATGGATTTTGTCTTTAAATTTTGGTATTTTGAGATGTTGGGGTTGGTTTGGTAATTTTGTGAAAGTTGGGGCTTTTGTGTGATTTTACAAAAGTTGGGGTTTTATTCATAATAAACCTAGAAGCATGTTTGGAATAGAGAAATGGAATAAATGTTAAATCATTGATGAAAATGGGACCTAAGGGTTGGAATGTTAATTATGGGAATTGACCTAATTACATTGTTTAATTAATTGGGATAATTAATTGTGAGGAATGAGGAAATGAAATGTTGATTGAATATCCATTGTGCATTTATTTTCTGTTTAGAAATAACTGCTTTGGGCTATCGGTGGAGGATAGTCGTGATTGTTGTAGACAATGCATGATGATTAGGCAAACTGAAACTAATCAATGGAATGTGTCATGGAACTTGACGGTTGATAGAATACATTAATTATATGTATTGAGTGATTGTATATAGAACCATTGTGTTTGTATACGTTATGTGTAGAGGAGGAGATGGGGGATGTACTCCGCGGTTTAGGGGAAGATAGGGGATGTACCTCTAAACCGGATAGTGTTGGGAGAAGATAGGGGATGAACTCCGTAGATACAGCTCATATGCTTGTCTAGAAGTGAAGATAGAGCTTATATGCTTATCTTTGTGATGTGTGGATATAGCTTACATGCTTATCTGTGGATATTGTGGTTATACATATCTGTTGTAGAATGTGGATATAGCTTATATGCTTATCTGTGAATGTGGATATTGTTGTTATACATATCTGTTGAGTATGTGGATAGAGTTTATATGCCTATCTGTTGAAAAAGGGAAAATGAAAGGTAACTTGGACTTATAAGTCGTATGACATAAATATGTGATTTATGTGAATGTATCAGTGTTGGCCATCTATCAAATGCTAATGTTTTAGTCATTGTTCATGGTTGGTTTAGTGTATTTCTACTGGGCTGTGGCTCACCCTATAAGGGAATATCATTTTCAGGTGCAGGTAGCATGCCACCTCCAAGGACATAGCTGGGAGGCTAGAGGCGGACATACTTTTGTCGCTTAACTTTTGATGTATTACATGTAACTTCAAGCCAAGGGCTTAATGTGTAAACGAGTTAGTACTCTTTTGTTGTAACCAAGTGTCAACTTGGAAAGCTGTAAGCTCGTAGGGCATTTTGTTTTGATGTTAACATGTAATACTCATGTAATGGAACTCTAATGTATAAAAGAATGTGGTTAGTTTATATGTGATTGCATGTCTTATCTGATGGGTTTAATGTTGTTTTTTTTTAGGGCGTTACAGTAATTTACTGAGAATTTATGGAGTAATTTATTGAGAATTTACTCAATAATTTGGTTAGAATTTATTAAATAATTTACTAAGAATTTACTGAGTAATTTACTAAGTAATTGACCAAGAATTTTTTGAGAACTTATCGATAATTAACTGAGTAGTTTACTGAGAATTTACCTAGTAATTTAAAGATAAATTTAGTGAGTAATTCACCGAATAATTTACTATGAATTTACTTAGTAATTTATTTAGAATTTACTCAGTAAATTTGTAAGAACCCACATTTTATGTCTTAATCATGTTCATGAGCATATGTATGATTATGGTTTACTAAGCTTGCATGTGTGTGTTCGTGGTTTGTCCTACCTAAGTGAGCGAGATCCATGCCTTGATTTGATACCTTGTGACTTGTCTAAGTGTTATGTGCTTGCCGAAGTTATGTTTAGCCGACGTTATGCCTAGATCATTCCAAGCCGAGGTCATTCTCAGTTTAGAAGTATCTTGGAACCCCTTGTTGACCTCCGTTCATGCCTTGACACATTAGCCGAGATGTTACCTTGTACCCCAGTGATCTCGTCCTGGAGCGGTATGACCTAGGCCGAGGTGTGGCGCATCTAGGCCAAGATGTGGCACAGCTTAGTCAAGTGTTGTCCTTTCTAGCCGAGGTCATTGTCACCTTAGTTGCCGAAGTCCTTTTGTTAGCCGATGTCACCCCTTGCCGGAGTATCGTTCCGTGTAGCTTGATAGATACGCCTTGTTATTAGCCGATGTCGTTGCCTTGTCAGGAAGCCCATACCGTTTTGCTTGTTGAACACCCTTCCACCATGCCTTGTCTGGTCTGTCAGCAACCTTTTCAGGGTGAACCCAACCAGTCGCCGCCACGTGTCCCAACAGAGCTATTAAGCCCAGAACCGAGTGAGAGCACTTATCATTTTAGTGTTATAACCTTGCCTTGTAGAGAGAGAAGCTCTAGGAGGAAGAAGGAGTTTTAGAGCGAGGAAGTAAGTCTTCAAGCTTGATTCCTTGAGATCAAACCGTTGGATTCGTGTTCTAAGGTTAGATTCTTGATCTGCTCATGATGTTCTTTATGTTCATGATATTGCATTGCATGATCGGATATGATTTGTAAGCCATGCATCGTCTTGAAACTCGGTTTTAGAAAGAGAAAATGACATTCACGTGTTCTTCAAGAAAAGTCATGTTTTGATCCGAAAGTTTTTGCCTAGACTCATGTTTTGTGTTTGTTCTTGCATGATTTTCAACTATGGGTACCCAGGTCCATGTTTTCAAACCCGTAGCATGAAAATCCCAGATTTGGGATAACAGATTGTGAACGAACATTCATATTTTCCATGTTTTCATACTCATGTTCTTCATATTCATCAGCAGAGGGAAACCCAGAGTTTCCCGACCTCTTTTCCTTGCATGTGGCCCTCGGAAACACACCTCGGCTTAGACCTGGTTGGTGCCCAGTATGTTTTCCAAAATCATTTGCATGCATGTTAGACTTGTTTTGAGGAATATGTTCAAGTACGCTTTGCCATGTGATTGTAGGACTTGGACCTTGCTTGACCCCGACGTTTGAAGAATTATGTGAGTGGTATTTTTAATAAAGCTATGTTACACTTGTTTTGATAAATCTTGTTTTGCCTTGTCTTGAAGAGTATTTGATTTTAGCATGAATGGCTATCCCTAATTGCATATTGTAACAGCGTCCGCGTGGGGCCTCGTGCTACAGTTCGGACTCGATTTGTGTCACGGTTCTTAATCTGAACCAAAGAGTCCAAATCTGGCAAATCGTTTTGAGAAACAGATTTTTTTGAAAAAGTAGTGCCAAACATGGACTGCTTTGCCAGATACAGAGTCGCCACCTAAATATTTTTTTTTTATGGGAGAATTTAGGAAACCCTGACTCGGTGCCGAAGGCCACATGTCCGTCATCACCGGAGTTGTCTCGGCTCGGGAGCTTGGGTACGATCGGGGAAGGTCAGCTATGAGCACCCCCTTTCGCCCGGTCCGAAGACCGGCCTCTACTAACTATGATATCCGTTTTTGAAAACTTTATGTGTTCTTAAACCAATTGTTAGCCTAGAATTACTATGTTATGCGCGCAGCAAACAAGTATAGACTAGATTGCCTAATTTGGAAATAAACATTGCATATCCGTTTGGTTTGAAAATGCTTTGGAATTTGCTACTCGCAAGTAGGCTAAAATACGGATTTCAACGAGTTTTTCCAACTCAAACAACCCAACCTTCACCCACAGGCATTCAAAGCAGTTTAACACATAAGCATCTAGCCACATGTTAAGCATACTGTTACGGCAACATTCACACTCATGCGATATGCTAAAGCAGAAATACTTACATAGTACTCCGTGCCAAAACAAAGAACTTGTTAGCAAACATGCATGATCCAAGTCCATGTGAAGTGCCTAATGCATCGCATACAAAATGTTGCTAGAATAGGCTCGGCTATCCTAAACATGTCATGTGAAAATGCACAATTATCACGTATTCAGTTTGAAAATTGAAGTTTTGATGCAATTAGCGTGATGTACCGAGCCTAATGCATGTAATACAAATGCATGGATGCACGCATGCATAGCATAAGGTATGCTAAAATAAATGTGACCTAATACTAACCATCAAAGCAGGTAAGTAAAAGGGAAGAAAGAAGTGGGGATTGGAAGACATTCACACACCCACACACACTTATTACAGATTTGCCCTCGCTCGGAGGGACCGAATAAATATTACAAATTAATTAACTACGCAAGCTAATTAATATTACAAATTAACTAATTTAATTAACAAATTAAATTAAATTAATTAAAGCAGGAAAGCGTCTCGGGAAACGCGCCACCATGCACAAGCTGCCTCTGTTTTCCTTCCTTTCCTCCTCTGGAGGCTGTCAAAGCCTCAGGACTACATCCTTGGACAGAGGGGATCATCACCGGCTGAATGGAACTTCCACCGGCAGTGTGGTATGGCCATCGGCACAAAATAGGGTCTGTCGGCAGAGAAAAATGTGCCGGTCGGCACATTACCCTGCCGGTCGGCAGAGTATTCCTGCAGAACCTGCAACTCACAGCAACAAAGGGCAAAACAAGGCATGGCAGCATATTTCAAGGCATATATGCATCAACCATGTCTCTTATCATTGTGATGACTCAAAGGGACATGTGCCTCGGTTCTTGGACCACCAATCATGCATTTCCATGCATGGTGGCCCAAAGAACCGAGTATGCATCTTTGATTTCAAATGTATGCACACCAATCAAACAAATAAGGCCCAATTCCTATCACCAATTCAAGGAACAAGGCATGCATGCGAAATGCAATGCAACCTAGGCATACAAGCTAGGAATGCAACATGGCATGGCAATCAACTCATGCAAGCATACAAGCATGCATATGGCAATACAAATGAGTGCAAAGATGGACTTAAACATGAATTAGGCGGCTCTAAAAAAGGCCTAAAACAGTAGCCAAAGTTCTATGAAATGAAGGCTAAATGGCATGCACACACACATGCACATAAGGGCCAACACTTAAGCACAAATCAAACAACATTCAAGCACACTTGAAAGGAGGAAACATGGATAATTGGCATGCAACACGAGCCCTAAAATCATGTTAGGATGGTGCCAAACCAAGCAACAAAATCAAGCCAAAACATGCAACAAATAGTCCAAGTGTTCAAAGCAAATCAATAAGGCATTGAACTACACTTAACATGACCAAACATGGCATGCATTATACAACTAAAAAACAGATTTTTTAGCATGTTAAAACAAGGCCAAAGGACTCCTTAGATGGCACCTAAGTGGCTTAAATTCAAAGGCATGCAAAGGCACCAAAACATGGAGCATTGCAAAACATGCTTTCAAAGCATTAAAGAGACATGCAAGGCAATCCAACAAGCATGGAAATGGGACTGAAATAGCATGTAGGATGATTCCAAATCATCAAAACAATGCAAAGATGGCATGCTACACATGCACACACTCAAGGCCAACAAGCCCAAATACAAAGGAGCTATATAATGCATGCAAAGATCAACCCAAACGACTATGGACAGAGCTAAAGCATGGCAAAATAAGCACATAAACTTCACAAATACAAGCCTAAAACATGCTCCAACTAAGGCTAACAACCTAAGGCATATTAAGGCATAAACATGGCATTACATGGCAACTATGCTAAGCATGCATGGAGTTCCAAAACCAACTTGAAATCATGTTATATCATGGATATATAAGCATGAAAAACAAACCAAACATGCTCAACACACACTCAAGCATAGGCTTCTTTAAGAGGCCAAAATGTGCCCTTTTCAAGGACAACAAGGAGAGGGGGTGGCCCTCTCCTTCTTGGGACTTCAAAGCATCATCTTCACCACTGAAATCCCTCAAGATTTCAGTGGTGAAGAGACCTCAACACCAAAATCCCGGAGCTAGCACAAAATGGCTCAAAATGAGGCCTTTTGAGGCCTAAGGGTGGTCAACACCCCTCAAACAACAAAACACTCTTAATAAACAATAAAGAGGGCCTAAAAACAGAACTTTTTTATGTTATACAACAAGCACAAAACAGCTCTAAGATAGGTATAAAATCAAAGCAAAAATAAGGGAAAAAGGGACTAGTTTCTTACCCTTGTAGTCCTCTTCAACAATGGTGCTCCAATGGCCTTCTTGAGCTTGAATCTAACACCAAAATCTCAAAACACACTCTTTGGAACCTCAGCTCCAAGAGGAAGGTGAAACACTAGGTGTTTGTGTGCAATAGTAAGGCACAAAACACCTAGTGTGCAAAATGAGAGGGAAATAGAGATAGAAAGTGTATATATAACCCTAACCCTAGAAAAACCAGAGCTCTTCTCTGTATTTCTCTCCCTCAAAAATGTCTAAGCCCCTCTCCTCTTTGCCTTAGAGAGAGCTCCTCTCTATATGCCTCTTGTAAAGCTTCTCAAACAAGCTTTGCAAGAGGGAGATCCCTCCATACACGTGTATGGAGGGGAGCAAAAGTTATACAGCTGTCCAAAAATATCTACAAAAGCAGATGAACAGCAATCGGCCGGCAAAAAATGCCATCTTGGCCAAACAAAGTGCCGACCGGCACAAAAAAGTGCTGACCGGCAACAAATAGTGCCGACCGGCAAACTATTTTGCCGGTGGCAGCAAAAACCAGCCGGTGGCATCTAGCCACTGCCGGTGATGGGTGGGGATGGTCTACAAGCCCCACCCTGCCTCTCAAAGGCAAGATGCAAGTGTTTGGTGCAAAACCAGACACTAAACGGTCGAGTTCGGGGATCCTGAGGCGGGGCGCGCGAGCCGAGACCTCCGGGAACTCCAAACGAACACAAACATGGATAATCACCGAGTGTTCAAACGGTGACGTCCAAGTCTTGAGGACGGTCAAAAATGGGGTGTCTACAGTTGCCCCTCTTTGACAGAACTCGAAAGTCATAACAATGACGGGAGTGAATGTCAAAGCCCAGAGACGACCCATTTTTGACAAGGCCGAAGACTCAGACAAACATACAATACAAATAAGATATGCGCCCGGAGGCAGGGGCAAAATGCAAGATAATGCACGGAGCCGAGCATAACTTATGATCATGCAAAGAAAGCTGTAACGAAGCAAACATGCAACAGTTTTAAGCTAGCATGCCAAACTACACTACAATGCAGAAAGGATGTAAGAGAATTATGGAATTCTCAAAACGTCTCACTCGGGAGATACAATACCTGTGCGGCTCGTCTGGTTACACCAGCTTCAAATGAACCGTACATACAATATCGTGCCTGAAAAGAAAACAAACTTAACAGGTACAATATCGTTAGCAACATGCATGACAATGCAAAGTGGATGCAAAACGAAATGCAATATATACAAAACAATGTATAAACAATGCAAATGAAGATGCAATGTAATTGAAACAATGCAAGCTACATGCAAAGCATTTGGATCGTGATCCAATCACGAGCGGTTCGAAACCACACCTATGTCAAATAGATTGATGGAGGTAACAAGTCTGTCTACCATAGAACGGTCAACTGAACTATGAGTATTGTAGACAGACGCAAGAACAAGCATTGGGTGGAATTGACATAAGTGGGGAAACAACCCGCTGGAGGAAGGACTACGATCCTAATGCCGGATGCAAAAATTACACTACAATGTAATGGATAGATATGGCACGCAGGCCAAACCAAATCTTGCCTAGGAAAGGCATGCATACATACAAGCCATGTGTAACACAGAAAAGGTGCCGCAACCCTCAACCAACATATCAACGTGGAATCGGCGCGATACACATACAGAACTGTGTTCTAACATGAAAAGTAAGGGCACATACCAGACCAAGCTCAACATGGAAAGGCGCAAGCCAAAGGCGGAAGGTGATGCAATGAATGCATGCAATCTACAATGCAATATTTACAAATATGCAATGGAATGGATACAATGGATATGGCATGCAAGCCAAACCAAATCTTGCCTAGGAAAGGCATGCACACGTACGAGCCATGTGTAACACAGAAAAGGTGCCGCAACCCTCAACCAACATATCAACGTGGAATCGGCGCGATACACATACAGAACTGTGTTTTAACATGAAATGTAAGGACACATACCAGACCAAGCTCAACCTGGAAAGGCGCAAGCCATGGATGGAAGGTGATGCAATGAATGCATGCAAACTACAATGCAAATGCATGACAATGCGCTATGATGCAATGACTATGATTGCAACTTTCCCTATCTTACCAACAGGGTGATATACTAGGTTGGTTCAGTATCCAGAACTGAGGCGTAGACATGCCGCCTCAACCTATGGGGCTTCCATACAGATTTCAAGCCGAGGGTAAACCTCTAGGTATTTAAACCAGACTTTAGTCTCGGAACTCCCGAACCTTTGCGTTCTAGGCATAAGCCGTTCGAACTCTAGTTTCCACCGTCCCAGTTGGTCTTCTAGGAACTCATCGCAAGCACAGACAGGTGGCTTTACCAGACCACCGAAAAGTCGTTCGGGCACGACAAACACCGAAGGAATTGCACCTTCAGAGGATTTAAGGTCTCCTAGACCGGAATGCAAAATGTATGCATGACAATGCATGTTTTTGTTTGTTTTTTTTGAAATGCAAATGATGCAAGTGAAATGCATGTTGCATGGAATGCGCGACAACACGCGGCTCAAGAAGTGCACGGCAATGCGAACACTAAAGGTCTTACACCTTCCAAGGATTTAAGGTCTCCTAGACCGTACGTGTTTAAGGTCTCGCCAGACCATGCGTGTTTAAGGTCTCGCCAGACCGGCGGTATTGCACGACGGTATGATGCGCAAAACAGCGCAATGCGTTAGGCAACGCAAGTGCACAGGACAGTGCGATGGAATGCATGCAAAATGCAATGAGATGCGCAAAACAGCACGAAATTGAAATGCACAAAATAGTGCAATGCGCAGAACAGCGCGAGGTTTGAAATGCACAAAACAGTGCGATGCGCAGAACAGCGCGAGGTTTGAAATGCACAAAACAGTGCAATGCGCAGAACAGCGCGAGATTTGAAATGCACAAAACAGTGCGATGCGCAGAACAGCGCGAGATTTGAAATGCACAAAACAGTGCGATGCGCAAAACAGCGCGGACAATACAATGCACAAAACAGTGCGATGCGCAAAACAGCGCGAGCAATTCAATGCACAAAACAGTGCGATGCGCAGAACAGCGCGAACAAAATACAATGCACTGACAAGTGCAAGTAAGGTGCGCAAGATAGCGCGAACAAATGCAATGCACAAAATAGTGCGATGCGCAAAATAGCGCGAAGAAAATGTGATGCACAAAACAGTGCGATGCGCAAAATAGCGCGAACAAAATCTAATGCACTAACAAGTGCGATGCGCAAAATAGCGCGAACAAAATACAATGCACTAACAAGTGCAAGTAAGGTGCGCAAGATAGCGCGAACAAATGCAATGCACTAACAAGTGCAATTGAGGTGCGCAAGATAGCGCGAACAAATGCAATGCACAAAAGTAGTGTGATGAACTCGCGCAACACACATGGGGCAACTTTTGAATTCAAAAGGATACAAAAAGGATACACCTTCCATGAATTCGAGTGCCACGCACTGGAGACACGGCCCGCGGTCAAAACGGAGGCCGGTTGAATGTCGGAGATGCACTTTCTAGCGCTTTCTTGAGCTAGGAAGACCACGAACTTCTCATATGGCCTAAACAAGGCTGTGGGAACCCCACCGGCAGTAAGGGGAGGCCACCGGCTGGCCATCAGCACAAAAACAATTCCATCGGCACAAAAAAGTGCCGGCCGGCACAAAACATTGCCGACCGGCAAACAGTTCCTGAATCGGGGCAGTTCTGTCTTTTCACCTCGAGTGTTATAAAATAGGGCTTCATGCCCTATTTCCTCATTTCCTACCGTCGAAAACCCTTGCTCTCTCTCTCTAGAGTGCTTCTCTCTCATTTTTTCGCCCGTTTCTTCGCGTTCTACGCTCGTTTCGTCGTCGGATTCGCGATCCTCTTCGCGTTTCGGACATTTTCCACCGATCACATTCTCGTTTCGGTGCCTCGTTCGGCGTTCTCGCCTTTTCGGGGTTCGTTCCCCTCACTTTCCTCTTCATTTCCGTGCCTTTTCACATTCCGGCCTTCCCGGCCATTTCCGACCCTCTCAGGAGTTGACTTTTCGGTTGACTCTTCGCATTCCGGCTCGGTTTTCCCTTTTCCGACCATTTTCACACCACTCTCTACATGGCGGACGACATTCCACGTGGCGGGACTCCCCCGGACCACGAGATGGATCCCGGGCTCGAGCTCTTACCACTGAGCGAGCGCCCGTTCGACCCGGCGACCTACCGGCCGGCGATTCACGTTCTGCCCCCAGACGGCCTGCGTCAGTTCCGGAGTTTCGAGAGGTACGCGGCCCCTGAGCTACTGCTGCGTGAGCCTACCTCCCACCTTTCATTCGGCACTCCCGAGGTAACTCTTCATCTTCTGCTTTACTTTCTGCAATGTAGGATACAAAACTGCCATAGTTAGCTATATTCTTTAATTGCTGAAACCTGATATGCCGTAGACCGTAGTTGACTGTAAACATACATACAACTGATATCTGCTTGAGACTGACACATGCACACACACTGCACTAGCCCTGAATTACTCAAACACACGGCACACACTGCATTCTACTGCACATACACTGGTACCCAGTATTTGTCTGAATCTGTCAAATTTGCACACATGCTACATCTGTTCTGGAACACCCAAACACGCTGACACAGCACACGTATTTTCTGTAAGCACACCGGCACCCGGTATCTGCCTGAATCTGACAAACTTGCATACATGCCATATCTGTCTTTTCAAAATTGCATTTTGAATGTTGTCTTGCCATTGTCGTTTTCTGTTTGCAGGAGGGTTCCCATACCATTCGCGGGTATGGGAATACTGGTGCACGGGAGTGGTATGACGAGCTCCCTGATGCGGTCCAGCGCATCGTGGATCGGGCGGGCTTCGGCACCTTCTGCCGAGGGCTCTCTAGGTTGTCCACCTGCAGACCTCTTCTTGCCGCTCTGGCGGAGAGGTGGTGGGACACCACCGATTCTTTCCACTTTTCTGCCGCAGGGGATATGACGATGACCCCTTATGACTTCTCGATGCTCACAGGCATCGGGGTAGGGGGTGATCCGATCCCCTTCGACACTGACATGGATGAGTGGACCGCCGCTCAGGTCCATCTACTGGGGGAGGCCCCACCGCTAGCTCGTCCAGGCTTCGTCCGATACTCCTGGTTCGAGGCACAGTTCAGGGTCCAGCCCGCATCGGAGGAGGTGCAGATGACCCCAGAGGACGAGGAGAGGTATGCTCGCGGCTTCCTCATGTTCCTGTTCGGGACTACCATCTTCGCCGACCGGGCGAACACCGTGCCTCTCTGTCTTCTCAGCGCACTGGTGGACGTCCGGGACATCTTGCACTATGACTGGGGCGGCGCTGCTCTGGCCACCCTGTACGGCTATATGAGCTCGGCTTCTCGTGGCAGCGGCCAGCTGCTTGGAGGTTACTGGCGGGCTTGGGAGGTACATTCCTTCTCCGCTTTTCCTTTCTGTCTCGTACTTTCTGTACTCTGTACACTGCACACACTGTAGTCTGCCTTAGACTTGCTGTATACTGTACACACGGCACACACATACATTCTGCCTTACACTGACTGTACACTGTTCACACTGTACACTGCACACAATACACGGCTCAACACACGGCTCTGCCATTTCTGCTTCATTCTGTATATTCTGCTTTATCTGATGGTCATACTGACATCTGTTTTGCAGTTGTGGGTTTACGCCTACTTCCCTAGGCTTGCACCCGTGCCAGTTGCGGAGCCTCCTCCGGCTGTTCCCTTCTCGAGTCGCTTTGACGGGGGATGCACCCGGCGACCACGGGAGACATTCGGCTTCTTCCGCCGATATTTCGACACCATTACCCCGGCCGAGGTATGCTTTACTTTCAGTTCATTTAGCTTCGCTTTCCCACTGCATGTTTCAATAACAGTAGATAACAAACTGTCTGTCATTTTCAGATCACATGGCGGCCATGGGCTTCCTTGCCGTCGGCGATGCGGGGTCGGTTCCCTGGTGCTGAGGAGACCTCGCGTTTCCGGATTTTGCTGGAGGGCCCGGTCTGTCGGGCTTGGTACCTGGGGAAGCGCTTTCTACGCCAGACCCGCGGGTTACCTGAGCAGATAGTCCCGGCTCACCCTCCTGCAGAGATGAGGGAGACCGAGGGGCTGACCTCTGAGCAGCTGGATGATTACTCCATCGGCTGGGAGGAGGCCGGCTTCCGAGGCACCGGCGACTATCAGGAGTACGTGTGGACGTACCTGATGCGACCTTTGAGCGGCCGTCGAGCAGAGGGGGCCAGGCCTGTGGCATCGGCGGCTGGGAGCGGAGCAGGAGCAGGGGCCGGATCTTCGAGGAGGGCCCGGGTCCGTGGTAGGGGCGGAGTGCGGGGAGGACGAGGAGCTGGCTGGCCTGCCCTGCCCGCTGTACTGACTTTCCAGGGGCAGGGTGGGGCGACCTATCAGATCCCCTTCGCCCCTCCACCGGCTGGGCATGAGTTCATTGACATCCCCGACCTTCCGCCGGTATGTATCACTGTACTTCGTACAGTTATTTCATTTCAGTTTACTTGATATTCCACAGAATACTAATGCATCTGATACCTTTGCAGGCTTCTTCTGAGTACACCCGTCAGTCGTTGGCGATGAATGCCTCGATGATGGGGATGCTCCAGCGGACTTTTGACCTCCTAGCCGTCTACAGCATACCAGTATGTCCTTCTAACACCGGCCTCAAACCATTCATACACTGCTTTACATAATCTGATGCACGGCACAACACCTGATACACTGATCTCACAGCATCTGATACACTGCATACACTGCATTCTGCACTGCACTCTATACTGACAAACTGCTCACGGCATTCTCATACTGTACTCACATACTGCATTCTGCACTGATAAACTGCTCACGGCATTCATACATTGTACTCACACACTGCATTCTGCACTGATAAACTGCTCACGGCATTCTTACTGTATTCATACGCTGCATTCTGCACCTTTAAACTGTTCACAGTGTACTGATGCATTTCCCTTTTGTGTACTTTTCAGCCTCCTTTCCAGATTCCCATGGCGGGAGGTGCTCCAGCTAGACCTTCTGTCCCTGCTCGGGGGAGAGATGAGGAGGGCAGGATATTTCCCCGTACCAGGGGAGGGCGTACTCACGTCGGGAGTAGCTCGCGAGCTCCAGTCCCGGACGATGACGACGACGAGGAGTCAGAGGCGGAGGCAGGGTCATCGGAGGAGGAGACCGGAGACGGTTCTAGCTCGGGCTCTGATGACGACGCTGATGATGCTCCTGGACCTTCGTCCAGGAAGAGGACCAGGACGGACTGACAGCCCTCCGGAGTGCTCGATGCAGATTTTGCTATCTTTTCTTTCTTTCTTTGTACTTTTCTTTTTGTTGGTAGATAGATTACCTTGTACTGCCGCAGGCAGGTTTTTGTTTCCAAAACTTGTACATTTGAAAAGCTAAGTAAATGAAACAGACTTTTTATCTGAAAAAGTGTTTACATTTACACATTTCATGCATTGCATCGCATCTCATCATGTTACACCTCAATGTAAATGGAATTGATTGGTTTTCTGAAAATTGAAAACTTGCATTGTAATAATCAGATAAGTTAAACAGCCGACAGCAAAATAACCCAAGCAACCCACTGCCTGATTCTGGACACACAGCCCTTACTCTGTTGGGGATTAATCTACACACAGCCCATAACACAGCATTCGATTCATTCTGCACACGGCAATTCTAAACAAAACAGCCCAATCTGACAAGACGGACCTCAAAGATGGAACCGGTTGGAGTCAAAACACATTCAAATGTAGAGAATGGCACAGCATTCTGAGCATAAGCGATTTTTTTGAAATCGAATGAGGGTTTTTCAAACCGGGATATCGAGCCCAACACTGAACACAGCGGGGAGGACTCAAACAAAGAGGTACACGACCTAAACACAACGAGACACGCTCGGGAGAGACTCAAAACAAAAGACGAGACCGCCAAATGAAAGAGACACGACACACAGACGCGTAAACGAAGATGGGAGACCTCGGACCACGAGGAGCCAGTTCAATCTGGGTATTGTTTTCCCACCCTTTCTGATTTGTGATCCTCACATCACTCGACTCTCAAGCTCGGATTTTCTCTCAAAACCCTTTTCCTCACTTTTCTCTCAACTTACACCTCTCTATTCTTCAATCTCTCATTTTCCATCCCTCCCCGGGGTGATTGATGGATAAATAGAAAGTTGTGGGTTCATGCTCAATACCGTTAGCTCACAGCTATTTCTTCTGGTGGGCAGAGTGCTCTTCTGGCAAGTACGTCGATGACGGGGGAGAGACAGAACGCCTGGCTCAACTGTGCCCCTAGTTCATCATTTTAACCTTTTTTCGTTTTTGCCTTCTACTAAAACGGTTTTGATCAAAATGAGAGTCGGATTAACGTACTTGTTCGATTTTTGATTTGAAAAACATGCAAGTCAGGCTGCAAGCACTGAAAATTTTCCTTTTTTGGGTCCAAGACAATGGTCCGGTTTTGGAAAATGGAATAGTTTTCGAGAAAATAGTCAACTTCAGTAAAAATTTTCAAAAACTATTTTTCAAACAGCTGATGCTCAACAAGCACAGAACTTACCCTTCGAGATGCGCAACCTCGGATCGGAGGCAATGGAAAATTGCCCCTGGTTTGAAGGGGGGTGGGAGGCAACTGAAAGTTGCCCCTAGTTTGGAAGGCGGCTCACAGTGGCTCGTGGCAACGGAAAGTTGCCCCTTGTTTGGATGGTGCCGCAGCAGTCCGCAGACAGTCTTCATTGGCGGTGGTCGAGTTCTCAGACACAGAGATGACGAAGACGGTCACAACACATATATGGACACAGTCACCTTGAAGGGTGTTGGCCACTGGACTTTGGGATGAAATCGAAACCATTGCATGGACTGAGACGCTTATGAAAGCGTTGGGGGCTGGACTTCATGATGAAGTTGCCTACGTATCCCAAACATGGGAATCAAGCCTCGCGTAGTTCCGGTTAAGGTCCACTCGGGTATTTTAACCTTCACTTTGTTTGGCTCTTATTTTTGCCAAGGCGCCCAATGCGGGTTTTCGACCTTGCGAGCTTCTTTTCATTTTATTTTGTTCGTTTCTTTTTCTTTTCTTCTTTTTTTTTTTTGCTTTTCTTTTTTTTTCTTTTCTTTTTTCTTTTCTTCTTTTTTTTGTATTTTTCTCTTGCTCTAACTTTTGCCTGGGCCGCCCTTCCGGGTTTTCGGCCCAGCGAGCCTCTCAAAGGGTAAAAGTGTAGCAAGTCCATGCCAAATGTTTTTTTTTTTTGAAATTGAAGCCTCTCTGTGTCTAGGAGAACGGCTGTTGCACTGATTTGCGGAGAATCCATCAGGGTTACTCTACGAGCTTCTTCCGGCGAGATCTACTCCTTCTGATTCGGCCTTGGTGCCTTCTGCTCGAGGGCTGTTTCGAAACTGGCCACACGGGCCTCCATGGCGTTTGTCCGTTGAACTTTCTGAATATTCTAAACGGGTTCAAACTTGGAAAACAAATAGGTTGAATCTTGAGACTGAGAGCGATCCTAGGTTGCGCAATCTCAAGAGCGATTCCACACAGGTCTTCGCAGGGCTGCGTAAAACATTTGCTTTTGAAAGTTTTTAAGAAAGCGACGAATCGCTCGCGCCGAAGATAGTGTGGAACCAATCTGGATCAGGCCAGGGTCCTTCTCAGTACTCACGCCGACAAGCATGATTTCATTCATAAAAAGGCTCAGCACGCCTCTCTTTCTCTCAAAATGATCAAAATTTTGCAAAACCCGAGGAATTCCTTCCCCTTCGTTTTCATCACCGCAGTGTTCAAAAGTTTTTTTTTGAAAAACTTAGGTTAATGCTATGAGTTTGGTGCGCAGGAGAGCAGGCGAGATGTACTGTCAGCCCATTCAAATTCTCTGGTCCTTATGCTGAAAGCAAGCATGAAGGTTGAGATAGCAACAGCTGTTTCAATCGGCTTTGTTGGTGTACCTGGCCCCTCGGTAGAGACAGACTCAAAACAAAAACAGATAATAATTACAAAACAAAACGGTGTTCGAGGCAACAACCCCAGAATCACCTGGTATTATATACAACGAGGACTGACTCGATACAACAAGACAGACCCTTAAGCAAAAAAAGACTGACTCAAGACAAAGATACAGACTCAAAACACAAGACTGACTCGGCATCCAAGCCGGGATTTACAAAACTCGGTTTCACCGATGCTCAAAAATGCGTGCCAGACGCTTCATCCCAAAATGTACCAAATGTTGCCCGCAGGCGGTTCTCTTCACATACTCGCAGTATCTGAGCCCTCGAAATCCAACAACTGAGTGGTGACGGGCTTGCCTGAGGTAGGTGGTAGGATAACCTTATTATCAATCAAATCCTGCACTTCATGACGAAGGCGGGAACATCCATCGGTGCTGTGACCGGACTGCTGGTGGTACGCGCAGTACAAGGTAGCATCATGGGTGGCGGGGAGATTCTTCGGGAGCGGCCGGGGCTCCAAAGGCTTAAGATGCCCATTCTTCGCCAATATTAACAATGCCCTAGACAAAGGCATGTGGAGGTCGTGAAAGACCCTGCGCCCTCGGGGCAGGTACTTTGCAGTTTGAGGATTCTTGCCAGATGCGCTGGCGAAAGGATCGGCTGGCGCTGCCTTGGCTTTTTGAACCTTTCCCGGTGCAGGGTTGGGAACAACAGGAACTGTCTGGGCATGACGGGGCCCATCCCGGTGTTCTGCCTGGCTTGAACCGCCTTTGGTTGGAGCGGGGAAAACATCATCTATAGTTTTGGTCACTATTGCAGATGTTTGTTGCTTGTTCATCCCTCTGGCCTTCAGAGCCTCGACTGCCCACAGCAGTTGTTCAATGGGGTCGGCGTCTATCTTTGCCTTGTCCTTTCCCCTGGCCTCAGCCTGATCGAGGGTCTGGGTTGGTGCTGGCATGTCGTGGCTATAGCCGGAAGTCACCTCTGACTGGCTGAGCTCTATCACTATCCGCCCCAGTAGCGGGGGCTCCTGTGGTACAAAATTCCCGGCATACGGTGCCGCTGGCGATGAAGCCGTCATTCCATAGGCGAGGTCTGCCACAGACCTTTGGAGATCGCCTATCATCCCCATCAATTCGAAGGTGGTGGGCTCACGAGCCTGGTATAACTGGGGAGCCCAAACCGGGTGCACAACGGGCGACCTGGGCGGGTATGACATACTGATATTGGCCTCACTCTGCGGAGCGGTCCCCTGCTCCGATACAGCTGCCATAACCACAATTTCTTCTGAACTCTGTGCCGCCATAAATCCTGCCTCAACAAGGGGGAGACACTGACTATTCTGTTTCAACTCTGCGACTCTCTGAACTGAAAGGAAAAACAGACAGCATTTCAGCCCAAACTGATCAAACACGGGTGTAGCTAAACAACTGTACCCTACTGCCGATCACTGTTCCCAAATTTCTGTTCCCGAAAACTGAACCGATACCCGCGGATAACTGATTCTCAACAATACTGATTCTGGTGCCCTCGGGCCCGATACTCAAACTCACAAACTGGTATATGCATTCCTGTAGAGATACACTCTAGAAGCACATAGCAAGTAAGAGAGAGCCAAAACACCCCTATGTTGGGGTAGGGTTTCCCTGTCCTATTTCGTCAGGAACTAGGGTTTCACTACGCACACAACGGTTTCAAACAACTTAGCATCGGGTAAGCAACCTGTCCTAGTTTGGAATGGTCACTATGGATTCCGAATATGCACTAGGTCGAATGGTCAAAAGGGTGCCCCGGTAAAACCGGGGTTTGTGTTCCCATACTGTCAGAGCCCATAGCCGGTCAGCCTTACGGACATGCCTTGACAAGACAAGCCTCCGGTGAACCGTTCAGGAATGGCAGATGGCAAACACTGTGTTCCTAGGCGCACCAATGCACATGCAATACAAAGAAACACATAAATGAAGTCAAAACAGGATATCACGAGTTCGAGTCAAGCTCTCTAAAAATCCCCAGCAGAGTCGCCAGAAACTGTAACAGCGCCCGCGTGGGGCCTCGTGCTACAGTTCGGACTCGATTTGTGTCACGGTTCTTAATCTGAACCAAAGAGTCCAAATCTGGCAAATCGTTTTGAGAAACAGATTTTTTTGAAAAAGTAGTGCCAAACATGGACTGCTTTGCCAGATACAGAGTCGCCACCTAAATATTTTTTTTTTATGGGAGAATTTAGGAAACCCTGACTCGGTGCCGAAGGCCACATGTCCGTCATCACCGGAGTTGTCTCGGCTCGGGAGCTTGGGTACGATCGGGGAAGGTCAGCTATGAGCACCCCCTTTCGCCCGGTCCGAAGACCGGCCTCTACTAACTATGATATCCGTTTTTGAAAACTTTATGTGTTCTTAAACCAATTGTTAGCCTAGAATTACTATGTTATGCGCGCAGCAAACAAGTATAGACTAGATTGCCTAATTTGGAAATAAACATTGCATATCCGTTTGGTTTGAAAATTCTTTGGAATTTGCTACTCGCAAGTAGGCTAAAATACGGATTTCAACGAGTTTTTCCAACTCAAACAACCCAACCTTCACCCACAGGCATTCAAAGCAGTTTAACACATAAGCATCTAGCCACATGTTAAGCATACTGTTACGGCAACATTCACACTCATGCGATATGCTAAAGCAGAAATACTTACATAGTACTCCGTGCCAAAACAAAGAACTTGTTAGCAAACATGCATGATCCAAGTCCATGTGAAGTGCCTAATGCATCGCATACAAAATGTTGCTAGAATAGGCTCGGCTATCCTAAACATGTCATGTGAAAATGCACAATTATCACGTATTCAGTTTGAAAATTGAAGTTTTGATGCAATTAGCGTGATGTACCGAGCCTAATGCATGTAATACAAATGCATGGATGCACGCATGCATAGCATAAGGTATGCTAAAATAAATGTGACCTAATACTAACCATCAAAGCAGGTAAGTAAAAGGGAAGAAAGAAGTGGGGATTGGAAGACATTCACACACCCACACACACTTATTACAGATTTGCCCTCGCTCGGAGGGACCGAATAAATATTACAAATTAATTAACTACGCAAGCTAATTAATATTACAAATTAACTAATTTAATTAACAAATTAAATTAAATTAATTAAAGCAGGAAAGCATCTCGGGAAACGCGCCACCATGCACAAGCTGCCTCTGTTTTCCTTCCTTTCCTCCTCTGGAGGCTGTCAAAGCCTCAGGACTACATCCTTGGACAGAGGGGATCATCACCGGCTGAATGGAACTTCCACCGGCAGTGTGGTATGGCCATCGGCACAAAATAGGGTCTGTCGGCAGAGAAAAATGTGTCGGTCGGCACATTACCCTGCCGGTCGGCAGAGTATTCCTGCAGAACCTGCAACTCACAGCAACAAAGGGCAAAACAAGGCATGGCAGCATATTTCAAGGCATATATGCATCAACCATGTCTCTTATCATTGTGATGACTCAAAGGGACATGTGCCTCGGTTCTTGGACCACCAATCATGCATTTCCATGCATGGTGGCCCAAAGAACCGAGTATGCATCTTTGATTTCAAATGTATGCACACCAATCAAACAAATAAGGCCCAATTCCTATCACCAATTCAAGGAACAAGGCATGCATGCGAAATGCAATGCAACCTAGGCATACAAGCTAGGAATGCAACATGGCATGGCAATCAACTCATGCAAGCATACAAGCATGCATATGGCAATACAAATGAGTGCAAAGATGGACTTAAACATGAATTAGGCGGCTCTAAAAAAGGCCTAAAACAGTAGCCAAAGTTCTATGAAATGAAGGCTAAATGGCATGCACACACACATGCACATAAGGGCCAACACTTAAGCACAAATCAAACAACATTCAAGCACACTTGAAAGGAGGAAACATGGATAATTGGCATGCAACACGAGCCCTAAAATCATGTTAGGATGGTGCCAAACCAAGCAACAAAATCAAGCCAAAACATGCAACAAATAGTCCAAGTGTTCAAAGCAAATCAATAAGGCATTGAACTACACTTAACATGACCAAACATGGCATGCATTATACAACTAAAAAACAGATTTTTTAGCATGTTAAAACAAGGCCAAAGGACTCCTTAGATGGCACCTAAGTGGCTCAAATTCAAAGGCATGCAAAGGCACCAAAACATGGAGCATTGCAAAACATGCTTTCAAAGCATTAAAGAGACATGCAAGGCAATCCAACAAGCATGGAAATGGGACTGAAATAGCATGTAGGATGATTCCAAATCATCAAAACAATGCAAAGATGGCATGCTACACATGCACACACTCAAGGCCAACAAGCCCAAATACAAAGGAGCTATATAATGCATGCAAAGATCAACCCAAACGACTATGGACAGAGCTAAAGCATGGCAAAATAAGCACATAAACTTCACAAATACAAGCCTAAAACATGCTCCAACTAAGGCTAACAACCTAAGGCATATTAAGGCATAAACATGGCATTACATGGCAACTATGCTAAGCATGCATGGAGTTCCAAAACCAACTTGAAATCATGTTATATCATGGATATATAAGCATGAAAAACAAACCAAACATGCTCAACACACACTCAAGCATAGGCTTCTTTAAGAGGCCAAAATGTGCCCTTTTCAAGGACAACAAGGAGAGGGGGTGGCCCTCTCCTTCTTGGGACTTCAAAGCATCATCTTCACCACTGAAATCCCTCAAGATTTCAGTGGTGAAGAGACCTCAACACCAAAATCCCGGAGCTAGCACAAAATGGCTCAAAATGAGGCCTTTTGAGGCCTAAGGGTGGTCAACACCCCTCAAACAACAAAACACTCTTAATAAACAATAAAGAGGGCCTAAAAACAGAACTTTTTTATGTTATACAACAAGCACAAAAACAGCTCTAAGATAGGTATAAAATCAAAGCAAAAATAAGGGAAAAAGGGACTAGTTTCTTACCCTTGTAGTCCTCTTCAACAATGGTGCTCCAATGGCCTTCTTGAGCTTGAATCTAACACCAAAATCTCAAAACACACTCTTTGGAACCTCAGCTCCAAGAGGAAGGTGAAACACTAGGTGTTTGTGTGCAATAGTAAGGCACAAAACACCTAGTGTGCAAAATGAGAGGGAAATAGAGATAGAAAGTGTATATATAACCCTAACCCTAGAAAAACCAGAGCTCTTCTCTGTATTTCTCTCCCTCAAAAATGTCTAAGCCCCTCTCCTCTTTGCCTTAGAGAGAGCTCCTCTCTATATGCCTCTTGTAAAGCTTCTCAAACAAGCTTTGCAAGAGGGAGATCCCTCCATACACGTGTATGGAGGGGAGCAAAAGTTATACAGCTGTCCAAAAATATCTGCAAAAGCAGATGAACAGCAATCGGCCGGCAAAAAATGCCATCTTGGCCAAACAAAGTGCCGACCGGCACAAAAAAGTGCTGACCGGCAACAAATAGTGCCGACCGGCAAACTATTTTGCCGGTGGCAGCAAAAACCAGCCGGTGGCATCTAGCCACTGCCGGTGATGGGTGGGGATGGTCTACAAGCCCCACCCTGCCTCTCAAAGGCAAGATGCAAGTGTTTGGTGCAAAACCAGACACTAAACGGTCGAGTTCGGGGATCCTGAGGCGGGGCGCGCGAGCCGAGACCTCCGGGAACTCCAAACGAACACAAACATGGATAATCACCGAGTGTTCAAACGGTGACGTCCAAGTCTTGAGGACGGTCAAAAATGGGGTGTCTACACATATCAAGCACTATCTTGTTTTGATGACTTTTCTTGAAAGTCCTTAGTTGCAGGGGACTATAATGCAACTGCACTCTTGTCTTGACAGTCCTTAGTGCTAGAGGACTCTAAACTTTCGCAGCACAGCTTTTCTTGAAAGTCCTTAGTTGCAGGGGACTATAATGCAACTGCACTCTTGTCTTGACAGTCCTTAGTGCTAGAGGACTCTAAACTTTCGCAGCACAGCTTGTCTTGAAAGTCCTTAGTTGCAGGGGACTATAATGCAACTGCACTCTTGTCTTGATATGTCATCACCCCTTGAAATAAGTAGATGTTATTAACATCCAAGGAACTTGAAAGCCGGCAAATGAACTTGACTTTTCCCTTGATTGTAAAGTATACTATGTATTGTTTTGTAAGAGATCTTGGATGTCAATCATGCAAAACCTTTATTTCTAATATCATTCACTGAGTATCCAAGCTCACCCTCTCTATATATATATGTAGGTGATGAACAAGAAGGCATTGAGGCCTAGGCGTGATGCCAATGTGTTTTGGGCGCATTGCCGACATGTTTTGGACTTGCGTTTTGTATCGTCTTGAAGATTATGCTTCTCGGCTTATGTTTTCTCTTGTTTGTTTTGGAATATGTCGGCTTGAGAAGCCTTTTGGTCAGGATGTATTTTGTATCTCATTCTTGTTGTATCTAAATTGTAAGACTTGTAAGGATGCTTGATGTATGACATTCCATTGGACTTAAGCACGGCTCTCATGGACTACTCAGTTTTATATGTATATTTTGCTTCCGCTCTCGTAAGCCCCATATCTCATACTCTGATTGTGTGTGATTTTTGTAAGACGGCCTTCGGTAACCACGGGTTACTGGCCATCACGGCACCAAACTACTAGGGGCGGTTTGGGGGCGTGACAGATTGGTATCAGAGCACAAGTTCCTTATAGTACGTTAATCACACACCTCGAGTCCTAAAGAGCATAGGATTTCCCTTAGAATGATGTTAGGATTGCATCATATTGCTTGCTACTTGACAAGGTGTGCATCATCTCGGCGTGAACATTTTGTTATATCAGCATAATTATATTCTCTTGCATGCATGTTCCTTTGTTCATTTTGTTTAAGTGTCACACCCTGCATACTCCCAGCATCATGAGGAGAGGTAGACCTCCAGTTGGCTGAGATCGTTCAGAAGATAGATTGGAGAGACTGGAAAGGTTAGTCGAAGGCTTGGTTCGTGAGCTGAGACAACCGAGGCCGCAGGATACTGGTACCACCTCTACCCAGGCCGAGCAGACCAATGGCCGATATGTAGCTTCGCCTCCACCTCCTCCAGTGCCGCAAGTGCCTCCGCAGCAAGCTTTGTATGGGAATGACACGATAACCCTGATCAGAGAATTCAAGAAAATGAAACTGCCAAGATTCCAAGGGGGCATAGAGCCAATGAAAGCCGAGGCGTGGGTCTTAGAAATGGAGAAGCTGTTTGAAATTTTCCCCAGTACAGACGCTCAGAAGGTATCCCTGGCAGCGTTCACGTTAGACGACGATGCCCGCAGGTGGTGGATGATGGTCCGAGAAAGTAATCCGGGTTTGACTTGGGCCAGATTTCTGGAGTTGTTCTACAACAAACATTTTCCCCTTAGCGTCCGAGACCGAAAGACCACGGAGTTCCAGAATCTGACACAGGGGAACAAGACAGTGGCAGAGTATGACCGTGCCTTTACTGAATTGGCGAGGTATGCGCCTCACATGGTTGATGACGACTACCGGAAGGCGAGAAAGTTTGAAAGTGGGTTGCGTGGACCGATACAAGACCGCGTCAACATGCTCAATATGCCGACGTACGCCGGAGTACTAGACAAGGCTATCCTAGCTGAAGCTAACTTGAACTGATACCAGAGTTCGAGTGAGGGCCAGAGAAAGAGGCAGAATTATGATAATCGCCGAGTTCCGTTCAGTGCCAAGAAGAAGATCAATGTGGACAGTTCCAGCAACTCAAATCAGGAAGGAACTGCTAAGCCATTGTGTACGAGTTGTGGGAAGCTGCATTTTGGGGTCTGCCGTTGGGCGACAGGGGCTTGCTATGAGTGTGGCGAGATAGGCCATCGTGTGAAAGACTGCCCGAAAGCAAGGACCGATGATGGAAAGAGGAATGGAAGCACCTCGGGCTCTGTGCAGAAGAATAACATCGGGGGAATACAAGCGAGGCAGGGCAGAGTTTTCGCATTAGTGCCAGGAGACGCCCAGAATGCTGAAGCAGTGGTGTCAGGTACCATTTCAATTTGTTCTCAAGATGCATACGTATTGATTGATTCGGGTTCTACGCATTCGTTTGTATCTACTTTATTCGCCGAGAAGTTGGATAGGGGACTAGAACCCCTTGATTATGTATTATCTGTGTCAACTCCCTCTGGGAGAAATATGATTGTCGCATCCATTTATAGGGCGTGTGTTATTACGATTGAGGGAGTAAAGTTGTTAGTCGATTTAATGCCCTTGAGCATGACTCATTTCGATGTCATATTGGGGATGGATTGGTTGGTAGCGAATCATGCATCCATTAATTGTGTTACTAAGAGCGTCACCTTGAAGACCCCAGATCTAGCCGAGATCATTTTCCAAGGTAAAGGAGTAGTACCCCCACCTTACTTAATTTCATCTATGAAAGCCTACAAGTTGGTCCGGAAGGGATGTCAAGGTTATTTGTGCAGTATACTAAGTGATTTGAATGGAAGTATGGAGTTAGCCGACATACCTGTTGTGGAAGAATTTCCCGACGTCTTTCCAAAAGAGCTACCTGGCCACCTAGTCGATAGGGAAATAGAATTTGCTGTGAATATCATGTCGGGAACACAACCTATCTCCAAAACCCCCTACAGAATGGCCCCAGCTGAACTGAGAGAACTAAAATCGCAATTACAAGAATTGTTGGATAAAGGTTTTGTTAGGCCGAGCACTTCACCGTGGGGAGCACCCGTTCTGTTTGTTAAGAAAAAGGATGGCACACTTCGTCTTTGCATTGACTACAGGGAACTTAATAAGGTGACCATCAAGAACAAGTACCCTTTGCCTAGGATCGATGATTTACTTGATCAACTACGAGGAGCACGAGTCTTTTCCAAGATTGACCTTAGATCGGGCTACCACCAGTTGAAGGTTAAGGCCGAGGACATCGAGAAAACTGCTTTTCGGACAAGATATGGTCACTACGAATTTTTGGTAATGCCCTTCGGAGTAACCAATGCCCCAGCAGCATTCATGGACTTGATGAATAGAGTCTTTAAGCCGTATCTAAACGAGTTCGTGGTCGTTTTCATCGACGACATACTGATCTATTCCAAGAGTACGAATGAACACGGGAATCATCTGAGGCTTGCCCTACAAATCTTGAGAGATAAGGAGTTGTACGCCAAGTTGAGTAAATGTGAGTTTTGGCTTTCCAGCATCTCATTCTTAGGGCATGTGATTAATGAAGATGGTATATCAGTTGACCCCAGTAAGATTGAAGCCATTGTGAATTGGCCAGCGCCGACCAACGTGACCGAGGTTCGTAGTTTTCTAGGTTTGGCAGGTTATTACAGAAAGTTTGTGAAGGATTTCTCGAGGATTGCAGTGCCATTGACACAACTAACTAAGAAGGGAGTAGCTTATGAATGGACCCATGAAAGAGAATCAGCCTTCCAGGAGCTGAAGACGAGGTTAGTTACAGCACCAGTTCTTATACTACCATCGGCTAATGAGGAATTTCAGATTTACAGTGATGCTTCACATAAGGGTTTGGGTTGCGTGTTAATGCAAGAAGGTAAAGTCATAGCATACGCGTCTCGTCAGTTGAAGCCCAGTGAAGAGAATTATCCTACCCATGATCTGGAGTTAGCTGCCGTGGTTTTTGCTTTGAAGATATGGCGTCATTACTTGTATGGAACATCTTGCCGAGTTTTCACCGACCACAAGAGTCTGAAGTACTTGTTCACCCAGAAAGAGTTAAATATGAGGCAGAGAAGATGGCTCGAGCTGTTGAAGGACTATGACATGCAGATTCAGTATCACCCAGGTAAGGCAAACTCCGTAGCCGACGCATTAAGCAGGAAACTAGTCGGAAGTTTGGCGTGTCTGACAACGATCTCAGCGGAACCGACCATCGTTGAGGAAGTGAAGACCAGGCAGATGGAAGATAAGTTCCTAAAAAGGGTAATTGATGAATTCGTCACCAAGCCGAGGCCGGGATACACTATGGAGAATCAAGTGCTCAAGTTTGAAGGGAGATTGTGTGTAGCCGACGTACCAGAGCTAAAAAGGAAGATTTTGTAAGAGGCCCATAGTTCCAAGTTCGCCGTTCACCCAGGGAGCACCAAGATGTATCAAGACGTAAAGCGGACCTTTTGGTGGCCAAACATGAAAAGAGAGATAGCCGGGTTCGTATTTCAGTGTCTGAGTTGTCAGCAAGTGAAGGCAGAACACCAAAGACCGGCAGGACTTCTTCAACCCTTGTCAATTCCTGAGTGGAAATGGGAGCACATCTCCATGGATTTCGTAGTGGGCTTGCCGAGGACGCAAAGAGGTATGGATTCCATTTGGGTTATAGTCGACAGGTTTACTAAGTCAGCTCACTTCTTGCCTGTCAAGACTACGTTCAATGCCGACCGACTTGCCGAACTGTACATAAATGAAATCGTTAGACTTCATGGCGTACCGATGTCCATTGTTTCAGACCGGGATCCGAAATTCGTTTCTAGGTTTTGGCAGAGTCTACAAGGAGCCTTGGGAACGGAGTTGAGATTTAGCACAGCCTTTCACCCCCAGACTGACGGACAAACGGAAAGAATGATCCAGACACTCGAAGACATGCTCAGACTGTGTGTGTTGGACTTCCAGGGGAGTTGGGAATCACATTTGCCATTGGTGGAGTTCGCGTACAACAACAGTTATCAAGCCAGCATAGGCATGGCGCCGTATGAAGCTTTGTATGGAAGGAAGTGCAGATCGCCGATATGTTGGACTGAAATAGGAGACAAGGTTCTAATTGGCCCTGAGATGGTTCAAATGACAACCGAAAAGATTAAACTCATTCAGCAGAGGATTAAAACCGCACAGAGTCGACAGAAGAATTACGCCGACCAGAGAAGGAGGGAGTTAGAATTTGAAATTGGAGACCATGTATTCTTGAAGGTCTCGCCGATGACAGGAGTTTCGAGATTCGGGAAGAAGGGTAAACTTGCACCCCGATACATTGGGCCATTTGAAATTCTCGAGAGGGTTAACACCGTTGCTTACAGACTTGCTTTGCCACCAGATTTGAGTCAGGTCCACAGCGTGTTCCATGTTTCGATGTTGAGGAAATATATCCGAGACCCACTGCATGTGATAGATTATTCTGGGATTGCAGCTAATGAAGATCTAGGCTACGAAGAGAAACCGATGAGAATTATTGACAGACAAGTGAGACAGTTGAGAAACAAGTCGATTTCGATGGTAAAAATCGAATGTGTGAAGCATTATGGCAAGGAGGCCACGTGGGAAAAAGAAGAAGAGATAAAAATCTGTTATCCGGAGTTATTCGTAGGACAAGGTAACCTAAGTTTGGGGACCAAACTTCTTTAAGGAGGGTAGACTGTAAGAACCCACATTTTATGTCTTAATCATGTTCATGAGCATATGTATGATTATGGTTTACTAAGCTTGCATGTGTGTGTTCGTGGTTTGTCCTACCTAAGTGAGCAAGATCCATGCCTTGATTTGATACCTTGTGACTTGTCTAAGTGTTATGTGCTTGCCGAAGTTATGTTTAGCCGACGTTATGCCTAGATCATTCCAAGCCGAGGTCATTCTCAGTTTAGAAGTATCTTGGAACCCCTTGTTGACCTCCGTTCATGCCTTGACACATTAGCCGAGATGTTACCTTGTACCCCAGTGATCTCGTCCTGGAGCGGTATGACCTAGGCCGAGGTGTGGCGCATCTAGGCCAAGATGTGGCACAGCTTAGTCAAGTGTTGTCCTTTCTAGCCGAGGTCATTGTCACCTTAGTTGCCGAAGTCCTTTTGTTAGCCGATGTCACCCCTTGCCGGAGTATCGTTCCGTGTAGCTTGATAGATACGCCTTGTTATTAGCCGATGTCGTTGCCTTGTCAGGAAGCCCATACCGTTTTGCTTGTTGAACACCCTTCCACCATGCCTTGTCTGGTCTGTCAGCAACCTTTTCAGGGTGAACCCAACCAGTCGCCGCCACGTGTCCCAACAGAGCTATTAAGCCCAGAACCGAGTGAGAGCACTTATCATTTTAGTGTTATAACCTTGCCTTGTAGAGAGAGAAGCTCTAGGAGGAAGAAGGAGTTTTAGAGCGAGGAAGTAAGTCTTCAAGCTTGATTCCTTGAGATCAAACCGTTGGATTCGTGTTCTAAGGTTAGATTCTTGATCTGCTCATGATGTTCTTTATGTTCATGATATTGCATTGCATGATCGGATATGATTTGTAAGCCATGCATCGTCTTGAAACTCGGTTTTAGAAAGAGAAAATGACATTCACGTGTTCTTCAAGAAAAGTCATGTTTTGATCCGAAAGTTTTTGCCTAGACTCATGTTTTGTGTTTGTTCTTGCATGATTTTCAACTATGGGTACCCAGGTCCATGTTTTCAAACCCGTAGCATGAAAATCCCAGATTTGGGATAACAGATTGTGAACGAACATTCATATTTTCCATGTTTTCATACTCATGTTCTTCATATTCATCAGCAGAGGGAAACCCAGAGTTTCCCGACCTCTTTTCCTTGCATGTGGCCCTCGGAAACACACCTCGGCTTAGACCTGGTTGGTGCCCAGTATGTTTTCCAAAATCATTTGCATGCATGTTAGACTTGTTTTGAGGAATATGTTCACGTACGCTTTGCCATGTGATTGTAGGACTTGGACCTTGCTTGACCCCGACGTTTGAAGAATTATGTGAGTGGTATTTTTAATAAAGCTATGTTACACTTGTTTTGATAAATCTTGTTTTGCCTTGTCTTGAAGAGTATTTGATTTTAGCATGAATGGCTATCCCTAATTGCATATCAAGCACTATCTTGTTTTGATGACTTTTCTTGAAAGTCCTTAGTTGCAGGGGACTATAATGCAACTGCACTCTTGTCTTGACAGTCCTTAGTGCTAGAGGACTCTAAACTTTCGCAGCACAGCTTTTCTTGAAAGTCCTTAGTTGCAGGGGACTATAATGCAACTGCACTCTTGTCTTGACAGTCCTTAGTGCTAGAGGACTCTAAACTTTCGCAGCACAGCTTGTCTTGAAAGTCCTTAGTTGCAGGGGACTATAATGCAACTGCACTCTTGTCTTGATATGTCATCACCCCTTGAAATAAGTAGATGTTATTAACATCCAAGGAACTTGAAAGCCGGCAAATGAACTTGACTTTTCCCTTGATTGTAAAGTATACTATGTATTGTTTTGTAAGAGATCTTGGATGTCAATCATGCAAAACCTTTATTTCTAATATCATTCACTAAGTATCCAAGCTCACCCTCTCTATATATATATATGTAGGTGATGAACAAGAAGGCATTGAGGCCTAGGCGTGATGCCGATGTGTTTTGGGCGCATTGCCGACATGTTTTGGACTTGCGTTTTGTATCGTCTTGAAGATTATGCTTCTCGGCTTATGTTTTCTCTTGTTTGTTTTGGAATATGTCGGCTTGAGAAGCCTTTTGGTCAGGATGTATTTTGTATCTCATTCTTGTTGTATCTAAATTGTAAGACTTGTAAGGATGCTTGATGTATGACATTCCATTGGACTTAAGCACGGCTCTCATGGACTACTCAGTTTTATATGTATATTTTGCTTCCGCTCTCGTAAGCCCCATATCTCATACTCTGATTGTGTGTGATTTTTGTAAGACGGCCTTCGGTAACCACGGGTTACTGGCCATCACGGCACCAAACTACTAGGGGCGGTTTGGGGGCGTGACAAAATTAGTAAGAGTTTATTGAGTAATTCACCGATAATTAACTGAGTAATTTATAGAGAATTTAATGAAAATTTAACGAATAATTTACAGACTAACTTGATGAGTAGTTTACCAAGAATTTATACAAAATTTTCTGAGAATTTACAGAGTAATTTACTCATAATTTACTGGGTAATTCACAAAAAAAATTCTAATGATTTTCTAAGAATTTACACAGAATTTTCTAACAATATACTGAATAATTTTCTGAGAATTTTGCGTGTAATTTATTGAGAATTTTACTGAGTAATGTAATGAGAATTTATTGAGTAATTTACTAAGAATCTACCCCGATAATTTACTGAGTAATTGATTGAGATTTTACTGCGAATTTGACTAAGAAATTTTCTGATAAATTGTTAAGTTCTTCACTGGGTAATTTATTGAGAATTTACTGAGTAAGTTACTAAGAATTTATTGATAATTTACTTAGACTTTATGGATTAATTTATTGAGAATTTACTAAGTAATTTACTTAGAATTTATTGAATAATTTGTTGAGAATTTACAGGAAATTCACTAATTAATGTTCGAATAATTTACTGAGAATTAACAAAGTAATTCACGAATTTTTTTTGATAATTTTATGAGTAATTTACTATGAATTTACTGAGTAATTTACCAAGAATTTATAATGAATTTTCTTCGAAATTATTGGAAATTTTCTGAGTAATTTATTGAGAATTTATTAAATAATTTACTGAGAATTTATAGAAAATTTACAAAGTAATGTATAGAGAATTTATTGAGAACTTAACGAGTAATTTATTGAGAATCTACGGAGTAACTTGCTGAATAATTTACTAAGAAATTACTTTGAATTTACCAAGAAATTATATAGAATTTTCTGAGACTTTATTGAGTAATTTACACATAATTTACTGATTAATTCACAAAAAATATTCTTGTAATTTTTTGAGAATTTACTCAGAATTTTCTGATAAGTTGCTAAGAATTTGCTGAATAATTCATAGAGAATTTTATGTGTAATTTACTGAGAAATTTCCTGAGTAATTTAGTGAGAATTTACTAAGTAATTTACTGAGTAATGAACAGAGAATTTACCAATAATTTACTGAGTAATTTATAGAGAATTTATCGAGTAATTTGCTGATAAATTACTGAATAATTCACTCATTAATTTACTTGTAATTTACTGAGAATTTATGGAGTAATTTATTGAGAATTTACTCAGTAATTTGGTTAGAATTTATTAAATAATTTACTAAGAATTTACAGAGTAATTTTCTAATAATTTACTGAGTAATTTACTAAGTAATTGACCAAGAATTTTTTGAGAACTTATCGATAATTAACTGAGTAGTTTACTGAGAATTTACCTAGTAATTTAAAGATAAATTTAGTGAGTAATTCACCGAATAATTTACTATGAATTTACTTGGTAATTTATTTAGAATTTACTCAGTAAATTAGTAAGAGTTTATTGAGAATTTGTTGAGTAATTTTGTAGGAACTTACCAATCGTTTACGAAGCAATTTACCGAGTTATTTACCACGAATTTACTATAACTTTAATGGTAATTTGCTGAGTAATTTATTGAGAATTTACTGTGAATTTAATGAGTAATTTACTCAAAATTTATTCAGAATTTTCATAGAATCTATTGAAAATTTTCGGAGTAATTTACTTTGAATTTATTGAGTAATTCACCGATAATTAACTGAGTAATTTATAGAGAATTTAATGAAAATTTAACGAATAATTTACAGACTAACTTGATGAGTAGTTTACCAAGAATTTATACAAAATTTTCTGAGAATTTACAGAGTAATTTACTCATAATTTACTGGGTAATTCACAAAAAAATTTCTAATGATTTTCTAAGAATTTACACAGAATTTTCTAACAATATACTGAATAATTTTCTGAGAATTTTGCGTGTAATTTATTGAGAATTTTACTGAGTAATGTAATGAGAATTTATTGAGTAATTTACTAAGAATCTACCCCGATAATTTACTGAGTAATTGATTGAGATTTTACTGCGAATTTGACTAAGAAATTTTCTGATAAATTGTTAAGTTCTTCACTGGGTAATTTATTGAGAATTTACTGAGTAAGTTACTAAGAATTTATTGATAATTTACTTAGACTTTATGGATTAATTTATTGAGAATTTACTAAGTAATTTACTTAGAATTTATTGAATAATTTGTTGAGAATTTACAGGAAATTCACTAATTAATGTTCGAATAATTTACTGAGAATTAACAAAGTAATTCACGAATTTTTTTTGATAATTTTATGAGTAATTTACTATGAATTTACTGAGTAATTTACCAAGAATTTATAATGAATTTTCTTCGAAATTATTGGAAATTTTCTGAGTAATTTATTGAGAATTTATTAAATAATTTACTGAGAATTTATAGAAAATTTACAAAGTAATGTATAGAGAATTTATTGAGAACTTAACGAGTAATTTATTGAGAATCTACGGAGTAACTTGCTGAATAATTTACTAAGAAATTACTTTGAATTTACCAAGAAATTATATAGAATTTTCTGAGACTTTATTGAGTAATTTACACATAATTTACTGATTAATTCACAAAAAATATTCTTGTAATTTTTTGAGAATTTACTCAGAATTTTCTGATAAGTTGCTAAGAATTTGCTGAATAATTCATAGAGAATTTTACGTGTAATTTACTGAGAAATTTCCTGAGTAATTTAGTGAGAATTTACTAAGTAATTTACTGAGTAATGAACAGAGAATTTACCAATAATTTACTGAGTAATTTATAGAGAATTTATCGAGTAATTTGCTGATAAATTACTGAATAATTCACTCATTAATTTACTTGTAATTTACTGAGAATTTATGGAGTAATTTATTGAGAATTTACTCAGTAATTTGGTTAGAATTTATTAAATAATTTACTAAGAATTTACAGAGTAATTTTCTAATAATTTACTGAGTAATTTACTAAGTAATTGACCAAGAATTTTTTGAGAACTTATCGATAATTAACTGAGTAGTTTACTGAGAATTTACCTAGTAATTTAAAGATAAATTTAGTGAGTAATTCACCGAATAATTTACTATGAATTTACTTGGTAATTTATTTAGAATTTACTCAGTAAATTAGTAAGAGTTTATTGAGAATTTGTTGAGTAATTTTGTAGGAACTTACCAATCGTTTACGAAGCAATTTACCGAGTTATTTACCACGAATTTACTATAACTTTAATGGTAATTTGCTGAGTAATTTATTGAGAATTTACTGTGAATTTAATGAGTAATTTACTCAAAATTTATTCAGAATTTTCATAGAATCTATTGAAAATTTTCGGAGTAATTTACTTTGAATTTATTGAGTAATTCACCGATAATTAACTGAGTAATTTATAGAGAATTTAATGAAAATTTAACGAATAATTTACAGACTAACTTGATGAGTAGTTTACCAAGAATTTATACAAAATTTTCTGAGAATTTACAGAGTAATTTACTCATAATTTACTGGGTAATTCACAAAAAAATTTCTAATGATTTTCTAAGAATTTACACAGAATTTTCTAACAATATACTGAATAATTTTCTGAGAATTTTGCGTGTAATTTATTGAGAATTTTACTGAGTAATGTAATGAGAATTTATTGAGTAATTTACTAAGAATCTACCCCGATAATTTACTGAGTAATTGATTGAGATTTTACTGCGAATTTGACTAAGAAATTTTCTGATAAATTGTTAAGTTCTTCACTGGGTAATTTATTGAGAATTTACTGAGTAAGTTACTAAGAATTTATTGATAATTTACTTAGACTTTATGGATTAATTTATTGAGAATTTACTAAGTAATTTACTTAGAATTTATTGAATAATTTGTTGAGAATTTACAGGAAATTCACTAATTAATGTTCGAATAATTTACTGAGAATTAACAAAGTAATTCACGAATTTTTTTTGATAATTTTATGAGTAATTTACTATGAATTTACTGAGTAATTTACCAAGAATTTATAATGAATTTTCTTCGAAATTATTGGAAATTTTCTGAGTAATTTATTGAGAATTTATTAAATAATTTACTGAGAATTTATAGAAAATTTACAAAGTAATGTATAGAGAATTTATTGAGAACTTAACGAGTAATTTATTGAGAATCTACGGAGTAACTTGCTGAATAATTTACTAAGAAATTACTTTGAATTTACCAAGAAATTATATAGAATTTTCTGAGACTTTATTGAGTAATTTACACATAATTTACTGATTAATTCACAAAAAATATTCTTGTAATTTTTTGAGAATTTACTCAGAATTTTCTGATAAGTTGCTAAGAATTTGCTGAATAATTCATAGAGAATTTTACGTGTAATTTACTGAGAAATTTCCTGAGTAATTTAGTGAGAATTTACTAAGTAATTTACTGAGTAATGAACAGAGAATTTACCAATAATTTACTGAGTAATTTATAGAGAATTTATCGAGTAATTTGCTGATAAATTACTGAATAATTCACTCATTAATTTACTTGTAATTTACTGAGAATTTATGGAGTAATTTATTGAGAATTTACTCAGTAATTTGGTTAGAATTTATTAAATAATTTACTAAGAATTTACAGAGTAATTTTCTAATAATTTACTGAGTAATTTACTAAGTAATTGACCAAGAATTTTTTGAGAACTTATCGATAATTAACTGAGTAGTTTACTGAGAATTTACCTAGTAATTTAAAGATAAATTTAGTGAGTAATTCACCGAATAATTTACTATGAATTTACTTGGTAATTTATTTAGAATTTACTCAGTAAATTAGTAAGAGTTTATTGAGAATTTGTTGAGTAATTTTGTAGGAACTTACCAATCGTTTACGAAGCAATTTACCGAGTTATTTACCACGAATTTACTATAACTTTAATGGTAATTTGCTGAGTAATTTATTGAGAATTTACTGTGAATTTAATGAGTAATTTACTCAAAATTTATTCAGAATTTTCATAAAATCTATTGAAAATTTTCGGAGTAATTTACTTTGAATTTATTGAGTAATTCACCGATAATTAACTGAGTAATTTATAGAGAATTTAATGAAAATTTAACGAATAATTTACAGACTAACTTGATGAGTAGTTTACCAAGAATTTATACAAAATTTTCTGAGAATTTACAGAGTAATTTACTCATAATTTACTGGGTAATTCACAAAAAAATTTCTAATGATTTTCTAAGAATTTACACAGAATTTTCTAACAATATACTGAATAATTTTCTGAGAATTTTGCGTGTAATTTATTGAGAATTTTACTGAGTAATGTAATGAGAATTTATTGAGTAATTTACTAAGAATCTACCCCGATAATTTACTGAGTAATTGATTGAGATTTTACTGCGAATTTGACTAAGAAATTTTCTGATAAATTGTTAAGTTCTTCACTGGGTAATTTATTGAGAATTTACTGAGTAAGTTACTAAGAATTTATTGATAATTTACTTAGACTTTATGGATTAATTTATTGAGAATTTACTAAGTAATTTACTTAGAATTTATTGAATAATTTGTTGAGAATTTACAGGAAATTCACTAATTAATGTTCGAATAATTTACTGAGAATTAACAAAGTAATTCACGAATTTTTTTTGATAATTTTATGAGTAATTTACTATGAATTTACTGAGTAATTTACCAAGAATTTATAATGAATTTTCTTCGAAATTATTGGAAATTTTCTGAGTAATTTATTGAGAATTTATTAAATAATTTACTGAGAATTTATAGAAAATTTACAAAGTAATGTATAGAGAATTTATTGAGAACTTAACGAGTAATTTATTGAGAATCTACGGAGTAACTTGCTGAATAATTTACTAAGAAATTACTTTGAATTTACCAAGAAATTATATAGAATTTTCTGAGACTTTATTGAGTAATTTACACATAATTTACTGATTAATTCACAAAAAATATTCTTGTAATTTTTTGAGAATTTACTCAGAATTTTCTGATAAGTTGCTAAGAATTTGCTGAATAATTCATAGAGAATTTTACGTGTAATTTACTGAGAAATTTCCTGAGTAATTTAGTGAGAATTTACTAAGTAATTTACTGAGTAATGAACAGAGAATTTACCAATAATTTACTGAGTAATTTATAGAGAATTTATCGAGTAATTTGCTGATAAATTACTGAATAATTCACTCATTAATTTACTTGTAATTTACTGAGAATTTATGGAGTAATTTATTGAGAATTTACTCAGTAATTTGGTTAGAATTTATTAAATAATTTACTAAGAATTTACAGAGTAATTTTCTAATAATTTACTGAGTAATTTACTAAGTAATTGACCAAGAATTTTTTGAGAACTTATCGATAATTAACTGAGTAGTTTACTGAGAATTTACCTAGTAATTTAAAGATAAATTTAGTGAGTAATTCACCGAATAATTTACTATGAATTTACTTGGTAATTTATTTAGAATTTACTCAGTAAATTAGTAAGAGTTTATTGAGAATTTGTTGAGTAATTTTGTAGGAACTTACCAATCGTTTACGAAGCAATTTACCGAGTTATTTACCACGAATTTACTATAACTTTAATGGTAATTTGCTGAGTAATTTATTGAGAATTTACTGTGAATTTAATGAGTAATTTACTCAAAATTTATTCAGAATTTTCATAGAATCTATTGAAAATTTTCGGAGTAATTTACTTTGAATTTATTGAGTAATTCACCGATAATTAACTGAGTAATTTATAGAGAATTTAATGAAAATTTAACGAATAATTTACAGACTAACTTGATGAGTAGTTTACCAAGAATTTATACAAAATTTTCTGAGAATTTACAGAGTAATTTACTCATAATTTACTGGGTAATTCACAAAAAAATTTCTAATGATTTTCTAAGAATTTACACAGAATTTTCTAACAATATACTGAATAATTTTCTGAGAATTTTGCGTGTAATTTATTGAGAATTTTACTGAGTAATGTAATGAGAATTTATTAAGTAATTTACTAAGAATCTACCCCGATAATTTACTGAGTAATTGATTGAGATTTTACTGCGAATTTGACTAAGAAATTTTCTGATAAATTGTTAAGTTCTTCACTGGGTAATTTATTGAGAATTTACTGAGTAAGTTACTAAGAATTTATTGATAATTTACTTAGACTTTATGGATTAATTTATTGAGAATTTACTAAGTAATTTACTTAGAATTTATTGAATAATTTGTTGAGAATTTACAGGAAATTCACTAATTAATGTTCGAATAATTTACTGAGAATTAACAAAGTAATTCACGAATTTTTTTTGATAATTTTATGAGTAATTTACTATGAATTTACTGAGTAATTTACCAAGAATTTATAATGAATTTTCTTCGAAATTATTGGAAATTTTCTGAGTAATTTATTGAGAATTTATTAAATAATTTACTGAGAATTTATAGAAAATTTACAAAGTAATGTATAGAGAATTTATTGAGAACTTAACGAGTAATTTATTGAGAATCTACGGAGTAACTTGCTGAATAATTTACTAAGAAATTACTTTGAATTTACCAAGAAATTATATAGAATTTTCTGAGACTTTATTGAGTAATTTACACATAATTTACTGATTAATTCACAAAAAATATTCTTGTAATTTTTTGAGAATTTACTCAGAATTTTCTGATAAGTTGCTAAGAATTTGCTGAATAATTCATAGAGAATTTTACGTGTAATTTACTGAGAAATTTCCTGAGTAATTTAGTGAGAATTTACTAAGTAATTTACTGAGTAATGAACAGAGAATTTACCAATAATTTACTGAGTAATTTATAGAGAATTTATCGAGTAATTTGCTGATAAATTACTGAATAATTCACTCATTAATTTACTTGTAATTTACTGAGAATTTATGGAGTAATTTATTGAGAATTTACTCAGTAATTTGGTTAGAATTTATTAAATAATTTACTAAGAATTTACAGAGTAATTTTCTAATAATTTACTGAGTAATTTACTAAGTAATTGACCAAGAATTTTTTGAGAACTTATCGATAATTAACTGAGTAGTTTACTGAGAATTTACCTAGTAATTTAAAGATAAATTTAGTGAGTAATTCACCGAATAATTTACTATGAATTTACTTGGTAATTTATTTAGAATTTACTCAGTAAATTAGTAAGAGTTTATTGAGAATTTGTTGAGTAATTTTGTAGGAACTTACCAATCGTTTACGAAGCAATTTACCGAGTTATTTACCACGAATTTACTATAACTTTAATGGTAATTTGCTGAGTAATTTATTGAGAATTTACTGTGAATTTAATGAGTAATTTACTCAAAATTTATTCAGAATTTTCATAGAATCTATTGAAAATTTTCGGAGTAATTTACTTTGAATTTATTGAGTAATTCACCGATAATTAACTGAGTAATTTATAGAGAATTTAATGAAAATTTAACGAATAATTTACAGACTAACTTGATGAGTAGTTTACCAAGAATTTATACAAAATTTTCTGAGAATTTACAGAGTAATTTACTCATAATTTACTGGGTAATTCACAAAAAAATTTCTAATGATTTTCTAAGAATTTACACAGAATTTTCTAACAATATACTGAATAATTTTCTGAGAATTTTGCGTGTAATTTATTGGGAATTTTACTGAGTAATGTAATGAGAATTTATTGAGTAATTTACTAAGAATCTACCCCGATAATTTACTGAGTAATTGATTGAGATTTTACTGCGAATTTGACTAAGAAATTTTCTGATAAATTGTTAAGTTCTTCACTGGGTAATTTAGTTGGAAATTTCTAAGTAATTTATTGAGAATTTACTGAGTAAGTTACTAAGAATTTATTGATAATTTACTTAGACTTTATGGATTAATTTATTGAGAATTTACTAAGTAATTTACTTAGAATTTATTGAATAATTTGTTGAGAATTTACAGGAAATTCACTAATTAATGTTCGAATAATTTACTGAGAATTAACAAAGTAATTCACGAATTTTTTTTGATAATTTTATGAGTAATTTACTATGAATTTACTGAGTAATTTACCAAGAATTTATAATGAATTTTCTTCGAAATTATTGGAAATTTTCTGAGTAATTTATTGAGAATTTATTAAATAATTTACTGAGAATTTATAGAAAATTTACAAAGTAATGTATAGAGAATTTATTGAGAACTTAACGAGTAATTTATTGAGAATCTACGGAGTAACTTGCTGAATAATTTACTAAGAAATTACTTTGAATTTACCAAGAAATTATATAGAATTTTCTGAGACTTTATTGAGTAATTTACACATAATTTACTGATTAATTCACAAAAAATATTCTTGTAATTTTTTGAGAATTTACTCAGAATTTTCTGATAAGTTGCTAAGAATTTGCTGAATAATTCATAGAGAATTTTACGTGTAATTTACTGAGAAATTTCCTGAGTAATTTAGTGAGAATTTACTAAGTAATTTACTGAGTAATGAACAGAGAATTTACCAATAATTTACTGAGTAATTTATAGAGAATTTATCGAGTAATTTGCTGATAAATTACTGAATAATTCACTCATTAATTTACTTGTAATTTACTGAGAATTTATGGAGTAATTTATTGAGAATTTACTCAGTAATTTGGTTAGAATTTATTAAATAATTTACTAAGAATTTACAGAGTAATTTTCTAATAATTTACTGAGTAATTTACTAAGTAATTGACCAAGAATTTTTTGAGAACTTATCGATAATTAACTGAGTAGTTTACTGAGAATTTACCTAGTAATTTAAAGATAAATTTAGTGAGTAATTCACCGAATAATTTACTATGAATTTACTTGGTAATTTATTTAGAATTTACTCAGTAAATTAGTAAGAGTTTATTGAGAATTTGTTGAGTAATTTTGTAGGAACTTACCAATCGTTTACGAAGCAATTTACCGAGTTATTTACCACGAATTTACTATAACTTTAATGGTAATTTGCTGAGTAATTTATTGAGAATTTACTGTGAATTTAATGAGTAATTTACTCAAAATTTATTCAGAATTTTCATAGAATCTATTGAAAATTTTCGGAGTAATTTACTTTGAATTTATTGAGTAATTCACCGATAATTAACTGAGTAATTTATAGAGAATTTAATGAAAATTTAACGAATAATTTACAGACTAACTTGATGAGTAGTTTACCAAGAATTTATACAAAATTTTCTGAGAATTTACAGAGTAATTTACTCATAATTTACTGGGTAATTCACAAAAAAATTTCTAATGATTTTCTAAGAATTTACACAGAATTTTCTAACAATATACTGAATAATTTTCTGAGAATTTTGCGTGTAATTTATTGGGAATTTTACTGAGTAATGTAATGAGAATTTATTGAGTAATTTACTAAGAATCTACCCCGATAATTTGCTGAGTAATTGATTGAGATTTTACTGCGAATTTGACTAAGAAATTTTCTGATAAATTGTTAAGTTCTTCACTGGGTAATTTAGTTGGAAATTTCTAAGTAATTTATTGAGAATTTACTGAGTAAGTTACTAAGAATTTATTGATAATTTACTTAGACTTTATGGATTAATTTATTGAGAATTTACTAAGTAATTTACTTAGAATTTATTGAATAATTTGTTGAGAATTTACAGGAAATTCACTAATTAATGTTCGAATAATTTACTGAGAATTAACAAAGTAATTCACGAATTTTTTTTGATAATTTTATGAGTAATTTACTATGAATTTACTGAGTAATTTACCAAGAATTTATAATGAATTTTCTTCGAAATTATTGGAAATTTTCTGAGTAATTTATTGAGAATTTATTAAATAATTTACTGAGAATTTATAGAAAATTTACAAAGTAATGTATAGAGAATTTATTGAGAACTTAACGAGTAATTTATTGAGAATCTACGGAGTAACTTGCTGAATAATTTACTAAGAAATTACTTTGAATTTACCAAGAAATTATATAGAATTTTCTGAGACTTTATTGAGTAATTTACACATAATTTACTGATTAATTCACAAAAAATATTCTTGTAATTTTTTGAGAATTTACTCAGAATTTTCTGATAAGTTGCTAAGAATTTGCTGAATAATTCATAGAGAATTTTACGTGTAATTTACTGAGAAATTTCCTGAGTAATTTAGTGAGAATTTACTAAGTAATTTACTGAGTAATGAACAGAGAATTTACCAATAATTTACTGAGTAATTTATAGAGAATTTATCGAGTAATTTGCTGATAAATTACTGAATAATTCACTCATTAATTTACTTGTAATTTACTGAGAATTTATGGAGTAATTTATTGAGAATTTACTCAGTAATTTGGTTAGAATTTATTAAATAATTTACTAAGAATTTACAGAGTAATTTTCTAATAATTTACTGAGTAATTTACTAAGTAATTGACCAAGAATTTTTTGAGAACTTATCGATAATTAACTGAGTAGTTTACTGAGAATTTACCTAGTAATTTAAAGATAAATTTAGTGAGTAATTCACCGAATAATTTACTATGAATTTACTTGGTAATTTATTTAGAATTTACTCAGTAAATTAGTAAGAGTTTATTGAGAATTTGTTGAGTAATTTTGTAGGAACTTACCAATCGTTTACGAAGCAATTTACCGAGTTATTTACCACGAATTTACTATAACTTTAATGGTAATTTGCTGAGTAATTTATTGAGAATTTACTGTGAATTTAATGAGTAATTTACTCAAAATTTATTCAGAATTTTCATAGAATCTATTGAAAATTTTCGGAGTAATTTACTTTGAATTTATTGAGTAATTCACCGATAATTAACTGAGTAATTTATAGAGAATTTAATGAAAATTTAACGAATAATTTACAGACTAACTTGATGAGTAGTTTACCAAGAATTTATACAAAATTTTCTGAGAATTTACAGAGTAATTTACTCATAATTTACTGGGTAATTCACAAAAAAATTTCTAATGATTTTCTAAGAATTTACACAGAATTTTCTAACAATATACTGAATAATTTTCTGAGAATTTTGCGTGTAATTTATTGGGAATTTTACTGAGTAATGTAATGAGAATTTATTGAGTAATTTACTAAGAATCTACCCCGATAATTTACTGAGTAATTGATTGAGATTTTACTGCGAATTTGACTAAGAAATTTTCTGATAAATTGTTAAGTTCTTCACTGGGTAATTTAGTTGGAAATTTCTAAGTAATTTATTGAGAATTTACTGAGTAAGTTACTAAGAATTTATTGATAATTTACTTAGACTTTATGGATTAATTTATTGAGAATTTACTAAGTAATTTACTTAGAATTTATTGAATAATTTGTTGAGAATTTACAGGAAATTCACTAATTAATGTTCGAATAATTTACTGAGAATTAACAAAGTAATTCACGAATTTTTTTTGATAATTTTATGAGTAATTTACTATGAATTTACTGAGTAATTTACCAAGAATTTATAATGAATTTTCTTCGAAATTATTGGAAATTTTCTGAGTAATTTATTGAGAATTTATTAAATAATTTACTGAGAATTTATAGAAAATTTACAAAGTAATGTATAGAGAATTTATTGAGAACTTAACGAGTAATTTATTGAGAATCTACGGAGTAACTTGCTGAATAATTTACTAAGAAATTACTTTGAATTTACCAAGAAATTATATAGAATTTTCTGAGACTTTATTGAGTAATTTACACATAATTTACTGATTAATTCACAAAAAATATTCTTGTAATTTTTTGAGAATTTACTCAGAATTTTCTGATAAGTTGCTAAGAATTTGCTGAATAATTCATAGAGAATTTTACGTGTAATTTACTGAGAAATTTCCTGAGTAATTTAGTGAGAATTTACTAAGTAATTTACTGAGTAATGAACAGAGAATTTACCAATAATTTACTGAGTAATTTATAGAGAATTTATCGAGTAATTTGCTGATAAATTACTGAATAATTCACTCATTAATTTACTTGTAATTTACTGAGAATTTATGGAGTAATTTATTGAGAATTTACTCAGTAATTTGGTTAGAATTTATTAAATAATTTACTAAGAATTTACAGAGTAATTTTCTAATAATTTACTGAGTAATTTACTAAGTAATTGACCAAGAATTTTTTGAGAACTTATCGATAATTAACTGAGTAGTTTACTGAGAATTTACCTAGTAATTTAAAGATAAATTTAGTGAGTAATTCACCGAATAATTTACTATGAATTTACTTGGTAATTTATTTAGAATTTACTCAGTAAATTAGTAAGAGTTTATTGAGAATTTGTTGAGTAATTTTGTAGGAACTTACCAATCGTTTACGAAGCAATTTACCGAGTTATTTACCACGAATTTACTATAACTTTAATGGTAATTTGCTGAGTAATTTATTGAGAATTTACTGTGAATTTAATGAGTAATTTACTCAAAATTTATTCAGAATTTTCATAGAATCTATTGAAAATTTTCGGAGTAATTTACTTTGAATTTATTGAGTAATTCACCGATAATTAACTGAGTAATTTATAGAGAATTTAATGAAAATTTAACGAATAATTTACAGACTAACTTGATGAGTAGTTTACCAAGAATTTATACAAAATTTTCTGAGAATTTACAGAGTAATTTACTCATAATTTACTGGGTAATTCACAAAAAAATTTCTAATGATTTTCTAAGAATTTACACAGAATTTTCTAACAATATACTGAATAATTTTCTGAGAATTTTGCGTGTAATTTATTGGGAATTTTACTGAGTAATGTAATGAGAATTTATTGAGTAATTTACTAAGAATCTACCCCGATAATTTACTGAGTAATTGATTGAGATTTTACTGCGAATTTGACTAAGAAATTTTCTGATAAATTGTTAAGTTCTTCACTGGGTAATTTAGTTGGAAATTTCTAAGTAATTTATTGAGAATTTACTGAGTAAGTTACTAAGAATTTATTGATAATTTACTTAGACTTTATGGATTAATTTATTGAGAATTTACTAAGTAATTTACTTAGAATTTATTGAATAATTTGTTGAGAATTTACAGGAAATTCACTAATTAATGTTCGAATAATTTACTGAGAATTAACAAAGTAATTCACGAATTTTTTTTGATAATTTTATGAGTAATTTACTATGAATTTACTGAGTAATTTACCAAGAATTTATAATGAATTTTCTTCGAAATTATTGGAAATTTTCTGAGTAATTTATTGAGAATTTATTAAATAATTTACTGAGAATTTATAGAAAATTTACAAAGTAATGTATAGAGAATTTATTGAGAACTTAACGAGTAATTTATTGAGAATCTACGGAGTAACTTGCTGAATAATTTACTAAGAAATTACTTTGAATTTACCAAGAAATTATATAGAATTTTCTGAGACTTTATTGAGTAATTTACACATAATTTACTGATTAATTCACAAAAAATATTCTTGTAATTTTTTGAGAATTTACTCAGAATTTTCTGATAAGTTGCTAAGAATTTGCTGAATAATTCATAGAGAATTTTACGTGTAATTTACTGAGAAATTTCCTGAGTAATTTAGTGAGAATTTACTAAGTAATTTACTGAGTAATGAACAGAGAATTTACCAATAATTTACTGAGTAATTTATAGAGAATTTATCGAGTAATTTGCTGATAAATTACTGAATAATTCACTCATTAATTTACTTGTAATTTACTGAGAATTTATGGAGTAATTTATTGAGAATTTACTCAGTAATTTGGTTAGAATTTATTAAATAATTTACTAAGAATTTACAGAGTAATTTTCTAATAATTTTCTAATAATTTTGTAACGCCCTCAAAAATAAACCCATTATATATATCATTGACATGCATTATTTAAAGAAAACACTTTAGTAATTCATTATAATATCCATCAGAGTCTAACTAACCAAAAGCATTACATGTAACATCAAAGTAAATGCCCTACCGGCTTACATCTTTCCAAGCCAACACTTGGACACAAAGTATGAGTTCTAACTCAAATTTAAATAAAGCCCTAGGCTTGTGTGTTTACATGTACCAACAATGAAAAACAAATAACTAAAAATAGTCTTCCAAATCCAAGTCCTTCCAAGCTAAGTCCTTGGAGGTAGCTTATCACCTGAACCTGAAAATGATGTTCCCATAAAGGGTGAGCCACAGCCCAGCAGAAAAATACTAAACCACATATAAGCAATGAATAAAGCAATAGCATTCAACAGATGGTTAACCGAGGTAATCAATTACTTCATTTTACAGTGTCATGACACTATTGTCTATGACACGTTTTACTTTCCAATTTTATCAACATGGCTCAGAACCTGGCCAAACTTACAACAGTGAATTACATATATCATATTCACATCCTTCCAATATCAACAAACAAATGAGACTCAAGCTCAAATCAAAGCACTTCAGACTTCCAGATTGATACACATTTTAGTGCTGTATCAATAAAAACACTTCTATATAAATAAGCACACATAAAAGTGATGCTAATGGAGTCCATCCCCTATCTCCTCCCAAACAAAATCCGGTTTAGAGGTCCATCCCCTATCTTCCCCTAAACCGTGGAGTACATCCCCTATCTCCTCCCACACAAAACAATGTATGCAAATGCAATGCTCAATTAACACACATATTTTCTGTATCAATGCAATAGACAAAATTAATGACTTAACCAATGTGATTAGTTTCAGTTATTCCTAATCCACATGCAATGTCTACAACAATCACGACTATCCTCCACCGATAGCCCAAAACAGTTATTTCTAAACTGAAAATAACTATGTCAACAATTCAATAGACAAATGTTTCAAATTATCCAACTACGCCATTTAATCCATAAATTCCCCAATTCCATGAATTTAACCATCTTTTCCCAATTCCATGAATTTAACCATACAAATTGATTTAATAATACAACCAGGGTTTTTTCCAAAATTTTCCAAAGTATTCCCAACATATCAAAATACCAAAACTTAGAACAAAACCTATAAAATGGAGTAGGAAATCCCTACCTCGAAGAAATAGCCCCAAAAAAGAAGATGGAGATGAAAGCCCAAACTCCAAAGTGCTCCAAACTACCAACAATTCAGATTAAATGGAAGCCCTCGACCCACTCTATCTTTTTAATAAAGGATCTAAGGTAGAAACTCACTCTAAGTAGATCAATCCTAAGAGAGAAGGTGTGTAGAGGGAGAGAGAACTCGTACCTAGGGTTTTGGAATCTGAAAGGGAATGAAAAACTGATCTGAAACACGTTGCTGCCTAATTAAACCTGACCGGCTCGCTCGAGCGAAGACTTGGTCGCTCAAGCGACCAGACACAGAAAAGCTACGCTCGAGCCAAGAAAACCTTGCTCGAGCCAACAACCCAAAAGCTCGCTCGAGCGAAAGAAAACTCGATCGAGCGAAGAACTCAAATCCTCAGGTCTGTAACCAGACACACGCTCGATCGAAGGAACTATTGCTCGAGCGATGAACAAACTAACTTGCTCGAGCGAAGAAAAGCTCGCTCGAGCCAAGAATGCACAGCTACAGGTCCAAATCAGACGCAACCTCTCGCTCGAGCTACCAAACCCCGGCTCGAGCGAAGAACCAAAAATAACAGCTCGCTCGAGCGACAAACTCCTAGCTCGAGCGAAGATCCAAAATTCTGGACAGCAACACTTGGCTTCTAAACCCAACCAACCTGAAACAAACCTGCCCAACACATCCTATAAGTCCAAATGAGCAAATAAGGGACAACAACAACAATCATACAATGACAGAATCTACGGAACCTAAGTCCGGATACAATAATCAAATGGGAGAAGACCGGGGTCGCTATAACCTCCTCCCCTTCAAAGAATTTCGTCCCCGAAATTAAGCATAAGTTTTTGAAAACAGATTTTTTTTAACAATTCATTAGTAAACATCTTGACCCAAAACTGGTCATTTCATCTCTTTATCAAGAGGCATCTCATATTAAATATATAACACAACATATATCTCAACCTGTATCATTATTATGCATTATTCCTTTCAATGTTAACAATTCCCATATCATATTCAATCACATGATATATACAACCCATTCAACAATGAACTCAACAGATGCAATATTACACTAAACTTCTATAATGAAGCAAGTTTCAAGATACACCCATTTACCAATACAAACTCAATGTTTTACAACTTAAGACATATACAAAGCTCTTAAGTTCAATAATATAACAGAATCTAATTATAAGATTACAAATCAACAAACATGTCTGGATATTTCTGGCGGACTTCCAACTCACGTTCCCAAGTGGCTTCCTCCACTCCGTGGTGTTTCCACAAAACTTTGACCAAAGGGATGGTTTTGCCTCGCAAAACTTGATCCCGCCTATCCAAGACCCGAATCGGTCTCTCCTCATATGAGACATCTTCGTCAACCACTAAATCAGTCCAATCCAACACATGTGATGGATCCGGCTCATACTTCCGAAGCATACTCACATGAAACACGTCATGTACTCCGGACAACTGCGGCGGCAAAGCTAAACGATAAGCAGCCTCGCCAATCCTCTCAAGGATCTCAAATGGACCAATGAACCGAGGGGACAACTTCCCACTCTTCCCAAACCTCATCAAACCCCGTCTAGGTGATATCTTCAGAAAGACATGATCACCCACCTCAAGCACCAAAGGTCTCCTTCTACGGTCGGCATAAGATTTCTGACGACTCTGTGCTGTAACAAGCCTCTTACGGATAAGCTCAACTTTCTCCGTTGTTTCCCTCACCAACTCCGGACCCAACAGAGGTGCATCACCCACCTCGGCCCAACAAACAGGGGATCTACACGGTCGGCCATACAAGGCCTCAAACGGTGCCATACCAATACTAGACTGGAAACTGTTGTTGTAGGCAAACTCCACCAACGGCAAGTGCCTCTCCCACGACCCACTAAAGTCTAGAACACAACCCCGAAGCATATCCTCAAGGATTTGAATAGTACGCTCGGGCTACCCGTCAGTCTGAGGATGATAAGCCGTGCTAAAGGTCAACTTAGTGCCTAAGGCACTCTGCAAACTCTGCCACAACCTGGCAGTAAAACGAGGATCTCTATCTGAGACAATCGTCATTGGAACCCCGTGTAACCTCACTATGTCCCGAATGTACAAGTCGGCAAGATGATCTACCGAATCTCTCACGCGCATAGGAATGAAGTGCGCCGACTTAGTCAACCGGTCTACAACCACCCAAATAGCATCACTACCCCGCTGAGTCCTCGGAAGACCCACAACGAAGTCCATAGTGACGTGTTCCCACTTCCACTCGGCAATAGGCAAGGGTTGCAACAAACCCGCTGGCCTCTGATGTTCGGCCTTCACTTGTTGACAAGTAAGGCACTTAGATACGAAAGCTGCCACATCTCTCTTCATACCCCGCCACCAGAACTGACGACCCAAATCCCGATACATCTTAGTACCTCCCGGATGCACCGCAAGGCGTGAATGATGAAAATCTCGGAGTACCTCCTCTCGACAAGACTCTGGCACAAACAGACGGTCTCGGTATCTCACACTCAGGTCGGGATACACCGTCAAACCCTTCTCAACCTTTCCATCGGAAATCTTCTCACGAAGCGATTCTACCTCAAGATCACCCCTCTGAGCCTCTAACACTCGAGTCACAAGTGTAGGCTGTGCAACGACAGAAAACAAGGCCGCAGCCTCAACAGATTCGCCCAAAAGTAAATCAAACTCCCCAAGTGCACCCAACATCTCCCATTCTCGGATGGCTATACTAGCTATGACACCAACAGGTTTTCTGCTAAGGGCATCGGCCACCACATTGGCCTTTCCCGGATGATAATGCAACTCAAAGTCATAATCCTCTATGAACTCCATCCACCTCCTCTGCCTCAAGTTCAAGTCTTTTTGTGTAAACAAATATTTCAGACTCTTATGATCCGAGAACACCTCGAACCTCTCACCATAAAGATAATGCCTCCAAATCTTCAAGGCAAATATCACAGCTGCTAACTCTAGATCATGCGTAGGGTAATTCTGCTCGTGAATTTTCAACTGACGTGAGCCATAGGCAACTACTTTCCCCTCTTGCATTAACACACAACCCAGACCCTCTCGTGAGGCGTCACAATAGACTGCATAACCCAACCCTCTCTCTGGAATAATCAAGACTGGAGCGGTGGTCAGTCTAACTTTTAACTCCTGAAACGACTTTTCACAAGTCTCACTCCATACAAATTTGACTCTCTTCCGAGTCAATCTAGTCAAAGGCGAAGCTAATCTGGAGAAATCTTTCACAAACCGGCGATAATACCCAGCTAACCCCAGAAAACTGCGAATCTCAAACACACTCTTAGGCTGTGCCCAATCTTGCACTGCCTCAGTCTTGGATGTATCAACAGACACTCCTTCCCCAGAAACGACATGGCCTAAGAACTTGACCTCTTCTAGCCAAAACTCACACTTCCCAAACTTGGCATAAAGCTTATGGGCTCTAAGTAACTCAAGCACCACTCTCAAGTGTTCCTTGTGCTTCTCCTCAGAAGGTGAATAGATAAGGATGTCGTCTACGAAGACAACTACAAAACGATCTAAAAATTCCCGGAATATCCGGTTCATCAAATCCATAAAAACTGCCGGTGCGTTGGTGAGCCCAAATGGCATCACCAGAAACTCATAGTGGCCATACCACGTACGGAATGCCGTTTTCAGAATATCCTCCTCCCTGACTCTTAACTGATGGTAACTCGATCTCAAGTCTATTTTCAAGAAACAACGGGAACCCTTCAACTGATCGAACAGATCATCTATACGAGGCATAGGGTACTTATTCTTAACCGTAGCCCGATTCAATTTTCGGTAATCTATACACAGTCTCAAAGCACCACCTTTCTTTTTAACAAAGAGGGCCGGTGCTCCCCACGGCGAAACACTAGGACGTATAAAACCCTTGTCTAGCAACTCCTGGAGCTGAATCTTCAACTCAACTAACTCAGCTGGGGCAAAACGATAAGGTGCCATAGAAATCGGTGCCGTGCCGGGCACCAGGTCAATAGAGAACTCAATCTCTCGATGCGGTGGCAAACCAACAAGATCCTCGGGAAAGACGTCCGAGTACTCACAAACCACCCTTGGCAACACAATCTGAGTCTCAACATCCTCACTAATTGAAAGGTTAGCAAGTAGACCACTAAGCTCACTCCGTCCTCGCGGAACATACCCCGGTGGCAACACATCACCAACCCGGTCCCCCAGAAAATGAAAATACTCTCCGCTCACGGTACAACAAGTGACTCTCTGGCGGTAGCAATCAATAACTTCCCGGTATGACGATAACCAGTCCATACCCAAAATAACATCGAAACCCCTCATAGGCATAACTACAAAGGAAAATGGGATTCTATGATAATCAACCTCTATATCACAACCCCTAACACCTTGTTTCAAGATCAATTCACCCCCAAGAGGTGACACTACACAAATAGGAGATGCTAACTGTGCTAACTCCAACTCCAAAACAGATGCAAATGCAGCAGACACAAAGGAATGAGATGCACCCGTATCAATCAAAACATTAGCAACCGAGTTGCAAAACAAAAAGGTACCTCTCACAACTGATGGTGCCGGCACAAGATCCTGCGCGGTAACAGCATACACGCGCCCAGACGACCTCTGATCAACCTGCTCACCCCTAGGAGCATAAGATTGCTGCACTGACTGGGACGATGAAGCCCCCTGATTGGCCCTCGAGACCTGACCTGACTGAGCTGGCTGCTGACCCTGAATCGGCCTCAAACCAGATGCACCAGGTGTGCCACCCAACTACGGGCAATACCTCTTCATATGCCCTGGCTGACCACACTGATAACACGAGAGTGGCTGGCCTCTACCCTGACTCTGGCTCTGAGATCGAGCCGAAGCTGATGCTGCTCTTTGCACTCCTCCCCTCTGAGGACAAACTGGAGACTTGTGGCCCAGCTGGCCACACTTGAAACAGGTAATGTCTCTCTGACTGCCTTTCCCCGAACTAGCACTCGGCACAGGAAAAGTCGATCTAGAAAAGCTACCCCGAGACTGCTGAGGATTAAAACCCTTCTGTCTCCTACCATCACTCTGACCATCCTGACTCCTCTTGGAGCCCTTTTGTCCTTCCTCCTCCTCCTGCATCATGATCTCCATATGGGCTGCAGCATCAACCATACGCCCATAATCCCGAATCATAGTTCCCCCAACTCTCAGCTTGAGGCCACGCCTCAACTTCTTCTCGAACTCAATACAACGGCGTTCCTCAGACGCCACCAACTCAGGTGCAAACCTGGATAAACTAGTAAATGCAGCCTCAAACTCGGCCACTGAAGAACTCGACTGCTTAAGCTGACAAAACTGGTCTCGCAGCTTCTCCCTGACAGCTGGAGATAAGAACTTCTCCTGGAAAGCATTCACAAAAGCCTCCCACGTACCTCCTATACGCCCCTTAGTAAACTTCCACCACTGACCCGCATCCCCCTTCAACTGGAAAGATGCCAAGGTCACTTTCAACCCCTCGTCTTCGATGCCAAGCATCTCAAACGTCTTCGTTGTCTGTTCAAGCCATTCATCTGCCTTAAGCGGCTCTTTAGGATCACCCACAAATTCATCCGGATTAGACCGGAAGAACTCCCTCTTCAGAAAGGAAGGTCTTGCATCCACAACAACAACCTGAGCTTGATTCTCAGCTCTGAGAATGCCTACTGACTCCCTGAATGCCCCTGCTATCTCTCGGGCTAGAGCGCCCATAGCCTGCTGACCTACTGGCTCGGCCACATTGGCCTGGCCAATACCCTCCTGAACTACCGGAATCTCTTCTGGCACAGGCACCTCCTTCCTACCCGGCCTACCACGCCTACCGCGTCCTCGACCTTGTCCTGACATCCTAATAAAGGAAACAAACACATTAGCACATTAATAAATGTGCCGAAGCTAAACACTCGCGTCCTAATGCATTGGACAACAATAATTCATTCCACGTAAGCACATAATCACATAAGCACCTACGAATTTCATTCCCGGAATAATGATAGTCCCAATGCGTTACTATAGTTCCGGTTGGAAGCAGCAGTGATCAAGTGCCTTTCCAACAAGACTACTAGAAACTCAAGGGTCCAATCATCATCCCAGAAACTACATTCCATACCCACATAATCACATCAACATGTTATCACATAAGCGTATAACATTACACTAAGTCTCTATCAAACGAGACGAACCCAATGTGATACTAATCACTTCCCACGTACCCAAAGTATTCAAACCCGGTACGCTCTGATACCAAGTTGTAACGCCCTCAAAAATAAACCCATTATATATATCATTGACATGCATTATTTAAAGAAAACACTTTAATAATTCATTATAATATCCATCAGAGTCTAACTAACCAAAAGCATTACATGTAACATCAAAGTAAATGCCCTACCGGCTTACATTTTTCCAAGCCAACACTTGGACACAAAGTATGAGTTCTAACTCAAATTTAAATAAAGCCCTAGGCTTGTGTGTTTACATGTACCAACAATGAAAAACAAATAACTAAAAATAGTCTTCCAAATCCAAGTCCTTCCAAGCTAAGTCCTTGGAGGTAGCTTATCACCTGAACCTGAAAATGATGTTCCCATAAAGGGTGAGCCACAGCCCAGCAGAAAAATACTAAACCACATATAGGCAATGAATAAAGCAATAGCATTCAACAGATGGTTAACTGAGGTAATCAATTACTTCATTTTACAGTCTCATGACACTATTGTCTATGACACGTTTTACTTTCCAATTTTATCAACATGGCTCAGAACCTGGCCAAACTTACAACAGTGAATTACATATATCATATTCACATCCTTCCAATATCAACAAACAAATGAGACTCAAGCTCAAATCAAAGCACTTCAGACTTCCAGATTGATACACATTTTAGTGCTGTATCAATAAAAACACTTCTATATAAATAAGCACACATAAAAGTGATGCTAATGGAGTCCATCCCCTATCTCCTCCCAAACAAAATCCGGTTTAGAGGTCCATCCCCTATCTTCCCCTAAACCGTGGAGTACATCCCCTATCTCCTCCCATACAAAACAATGTATGCAAATGCAATGCTCAATTAACACACATATTTTCTGTATCAATGCAATAGACAAAATTAATGACTTAACCAATGTGATTAGTTTCAGTTATTCCTAATCCACATGCAATGTCTACAACAATCACGACTATCCTCCACCGATAGCCCAAAACAGTTATTTCTAAACTGAAAATAACTATGTCAACAATTCAATAGACAAATGTTTCAAATTATCCAACTACGCCATTTAATCCATAAATTCCCCAATTCCATGAATTTAACCATCTTTTCCCAATTCCATGAATTTAACCATACAAATTGATTTAATAATACAACCAGGGTTTTTCCCAAAATTTTCCAAAGTATTCCCAACATATCAAAATACCAAAACTTAGAACAAAACCTATAAAATGGAGTAGGAAATCCCTACCTCGAAGAAATAGCCCCAAAAGAGAAGATGGAGATGAAAGCCCAAACTCCAAAGTGCTCCAAACTACCAACAATTCAGATTAAATGGAAGCCCTCGACCCACTCTATCTTTTTAATAAAGGATCTAAGGTAGAAACTCACTCTAAGTAGATCAATCCTAAGAGAGAAGGTGTGTAGAGGGAGAGAGAACTCGTACCTAGGGTTTTGGAATCTGAAAGGGAATGAAAAACTGATCTGAAACACGTTGCTGCCTAATTAAACCTGACCGGCTCGCTCGAGCGAAGACTTGGTCGCTCGAGCGACCAGACACAGAAAAGCTACGCTCGAGCCAAGAAAACCTTGCTCGAGCCAACAACCCAAAAGCTCGCTCGAGCGAAAGAAAACTCGATCGAGCGAAGAACTCAAACCCCCAGGTCTGTAACCAGACACACGCTCGAGCGAAGGAACTATTGCTCGAGCGATGAACAAACTAACTCGCTCGAGCGAAGAAAAGCTCACTCGAGCCAAGAATGCACATCTACAGGTCCAAATCAGACGCAACCTCTCGCTCGAGCTACCAAACCCCGGCTCGAGCGAAGAACCAAAAATAACAGCTCGCTCGAGCGACAAACTCCTAGCTCGAGCGAAGATCCAAAATTCTGGACAGCAACACTTGGTTTCTAAACCCAACCAACCTGAAACAAACCTGCCCAACACATCCTATAAGTCCAAATGAGCAAATAAGGGACAACAACAACAATCATACAATGACAGAATCTACGGAACCTAAGTCCGGATACAATAATCAAATGGGAGAAGACCGGGGTCGCAATAAATTTACTGAGTAATTTACTAAGTAATTGACCAAGAATTTTTTGAGAACTTATCGATAATTAACTGAGTAGTTTACTGAGAATTTACTTAGTAATTTAAAGATAAGTTTAGTGAGTAATTCACCGAATAATTTACTATGAATTTACTTAGTAATTTATTTAGAATTTACTCAGTAAATTAGTAAGAGTTTATTGAGAATTTGTTGAGTAATTTTGTAGGAACTTACCAATCGTTTACGAAGCAATTTACCGAGTTATTTACCACGAATTTACTATAACTTTAATGGTAATTTGCTGAGTAATTTATTGAGAATTTACTGTGAATTTAATGAGTAATTTACTCAAAATTTATTCAGAATTTTCATAGAATTTATTAAAAATTTTCGGAGTAATTTACTTTGAATTTATTGAGTAATTCACCGATAATTAACTGAGTAATTTATAGAGAATTTAATGAAAATTTAACGAATAATTTACAGACTAACTTGATGAGTAGTTTACCAAGAATTTATACAAAATTTTCTGAGAATTTACAGAGTAATTTACTCATAATTTACTGGGTAATTCACAAAAAAATTTCTAATGATTTTCTAAGAATTTACACAGAATTTTCTAACAATATACTGAATAATTTTCTGAGAATTTTGCGTGTAATTTATTGAGAATTTTACTGAGTAATGTAATGAGAATTTATTGAGTAATTTACTAAGAATCTACCCCGATAATTTACTGAGTAATTGATTGAGATTTTACTGCGAATTTGACTAAGAAATTTTCTGATAAATTGTTAAGTTCTTCACTGGGTAATTTAGTTGGAAATTTCTAAGTAATTTATTGAGAATTTACTGAGTAAGTTACTAAGAATTTATTGATAATTTACTTAGACTTTATGGATTAATTTATTGAGAATTTACTAAGTAATTTACTTAGAATTTATTGAATAATTTGTTGAGAATTTACAGGAAATTCACTAATTAATGTTCGAATAATTTACTGAGAATTAACAAAGTAATTCACGAATTTTTTTTGATAATTTTATGAGTAATTTACTATGAATTTACTGAGTAATTTACCAAGAATTTATAATGAATTTTCTTCGAAATTATTGGAAATTTTCTGAGTAATTTATTGAGAATTTATTAAATAATTTACTGAGAATTTATAGAAAATTTACAAAGTAATGTATAGAGAATTTATTGAGAACTTAACGAGTAATTTATTGAGAATCTACGGAGTAACTTGCTGAATAATTTACTAAGAAATTACTTTGAATTTACCAAGAAATTATATAGAATTTTCTGAGACTTTATTGAGTAATTTACACATAATTTACTGATTAATTCACAAAAAATATTCTTGTAATTTTTTGAGAATTTACTCAGAATTTTCTGATAAGTTGCTAAGAATTTGCTGAATAATTCATAGAGAATTTTACGTGTAATTTACTGAGAAATTTCCTGAGTAATTTAGTGAGAATTTACTAAGTAATTTACTGAGTAATGAACAGAGAATTTACCAATAATTTACTGAGTAATTTATAGAGAATTTATCGAGTAATTTGCTGATAAATTACTGAATAATTCACTCATTAATTTACTTGTAATTTACTGAGAATTTATGGAGTAATTTATTGAGAATTTACTCAGTAATTTGGTTAGAATTTATTAAATAATTTACTAAGAATTTACAGAGTAATTTTCTAATAATTTACTGAGTAATTTACTAAGTAATTGACCAAGAATTTTTTGAGAACTTATCGATAATTAACTGAGTAGTTTACTGAGAATTTACCTAGTAATTTAAAGATAAATTTAGTGAGTAATTCACCGAATAATTTACTATGAATTTACTTGGTAATTTATTTAGAATTTACTCAGTAAATTAGTAAGAGTTTATTGAGAATTTGTTGAGTAATTTTGTAGGAACTTACCAATCGTTTACGAAGCAATTTACCGAGTTATTTACCACGAATTTACTATAACTTTAATGGTAATTTGCTGAGTAATTTATTGAGAATTTACTGTGAATTTAATGAGTAATTTACTCAAAATTTATTCAGAATTTTCATAGAATCTATTGAAAATTTTCGGAGTAATTTACTTTGAATTTATTGAGTAATTCACCGATAATTAACTGAGTAATTTATAGAGAATTTAATGAAAATTTAACGAATAATTTACAGACTAACTTGATGAGTAGTTTACCAAGAATTTATACAAAATTTTCTGAGAATTTACAGAGTAATTTACTCATAATTTACTGGGTAATTCACAAAAAAATTTCTAATGATTTTCTAAGAATTTACACAGAATTTTCTAACAATATACTGAATAATTTTCTGAGAATTTTGCGTGTAATTTATTGGGAATTTTACTGAGTAATGTAATGAGAATTTATTGAGTAATTTACTAAGAATCTACCCCGATAATTTACTGAGTAATTGATTGAGATTTTACTGCGAATTTGACTAAGAAATTTTCTGATAAATTGTTAAGTTCTTCACTGGGTAATTTAGTTGGAAATTTCTAAGTAATTTATTGAGAATTTACTGAGTAAGTTACTAAGAATTTATTGATAATTTACTTAGACTTTATGGATTAATTTATTGAGAATTTACTAAGTAATTTACTTAGAATTTATTGAATAATTTGTTGAGAATTTACAGGAAATTCACTAATTAATGTTCGAATAATTTACTGAGAATTAACAAAGTAATTCACGAATTTTTTTTGATAATTTTATGAGTAATTTACTATGAATTTACTGAGTAATTTACCAAGAATTTATAATGAATTTTCTTCGAAATTATTGGAAATTTTCTGAGTAATTTATTGAGAATTTATTAAATAATTTACTGAGAATTTATAGAAAATTTACAAAGTAATGTATAGAGAATTTATTGAGAACTTAACGAGTAATTTATTGAGAATCTACGGAGTAACTTGCTGAATAATTTACTAAGAAATTACTTTGAATTTACCAAGAAATTATATAGAATTTTCTGAGACTTTATTGAGTAATTTACACATAATTTACTGATTAATTCACAAAAAATATTCTTGTAATTTTTTGAGAATTTACTCAGAATTTTCTGATAAGTTGCTAAGAATTTGCTGAATAATTCATAGAGAATTTTACGTGTAATTTACTGAGAAATTTCCTGAGTAATTTAGTGAGAATTTACTAAGTAATTTACTGAGTAATGAACAGAGAATTTACCAATAATTTACTGAGTAATTTATAGAGAATTTATCGAGTAATTTGCTGATAAATTACTGAATAATTCACTCATTAATTTACTTGTAATTTACTGAGAATTTATGGAGTAATTTATTGAGAATTTACTCAGTAATTTGGTTAGAATTTATTAAATAATTTACTAAGAATTTACAGAGTAATTTTCTAATAATTTACTGAGTAATTTACTAAGTAATTGACCAAGAATTTTTTGAGAACTTATCGATAATTAACTGAGTAGTTTACTGAGAATTTACCTAGTAATTTAAAGATAAATTTAGTGAGTAATTCACCGAATAATTTACTATGAATTTACTTGGTAATTTATTTAGAATTTACTCAGTAAATTAGTAAGAGTTTATTGAGAATTTGTTGAGTAATTTTGTAGGAACTTACCAATCGTTTACGAAGCAATTTACCGAGTTATTTACCACGAATTTACTATAACTTTAATGGTAATTTGCTGAGTAATTTATTGAGAATTTACTGTGAATTTAATGAGTAATTTACTCAAAATTTATTCAGAATTTTCATAGAATTTATTGAGTAATTCACCGATAATTAACTGAGTAATTTATAGAGAATTTAATGAAAATTTAACGAATAATTTACAGACTAACTTGATGAGTAGTTTACCAAGAATTTATACAAAATTTTCTGAGAATTTACAGAGTAATTTACTCATAATTTACTGGGTAATTCACAAAAAAATTTCTAATGATTTTCTAAGAATTTACACAGAATTTTCTAACAATATACTGAATAATTTTCTGAGAATTTTGCGTGTAATTTATTGGGAATTTTACTGAGTAATGTAATGAGAATTTATTGAGTAATTTACTAAGAATCTACCCCGATAATTTACTGAGTAATTGATTGAGATTTTACTGCGAATTTGACTAAGAAATTTTCTGATAAATTGTTAAGTTCTTCACTGGGTAATTTAGTTGGAAATTTCTAAGTAATTTATTGAGAATTTACTGAGTAAGTTACTAAGAATTTATTGATAATTTACTTAGACTTTATGGATTAATTTATTGAGAATCTACTAAGTAATTTACTTAGAATTTATTGAACAATTTACTGAGAATTTATAAAGTAATTTACTGAGAATTTACAGGAAATTTACTAATTAATGTTCGAATAATTTACTGAGAATTAACAAAGTAATTCACGATTTTTTTTTTTTAATTTTGTGAGTAATTTACTATGAATTTACTGAGTAATTTACCAAGAATTTATACAGAATTTTCTTGGAAATTATTGAAAATTTTCTGAGTAATTTATTTAGGATTTATTAAATAATTTACTGAAAATTTACAGATAATTTACAAAGTAATTTATAGAGAATTTATTGAAAACTTAACGAGTAATTTATTGAGAATTTACGGAGTAATTTGCTAAATAATTGTCACGACCCCAAATCGCCCCTAGTAGTTTGGTGCCGTGATGGCCAGCAATCCGAGATTACCGAAGGCCAACTTTCAAAAGCTTAACACAATCAGAGTATAACAAACGGGGCTCACAAATGCGGAAGCAATAAATCAAAATACAAGTGGTCCATAAGAGCAGTGCATAAGTCCAATGAAATGGCATACATCTTTACAACTTGAATACAACAAAGCAAAATACGTATTACATCTTGATCAAAAGGCTTCTCGAGCCGACATATACAAAATGACAATGAATACAAGCCAAGAAGCATAATTTTCAAGATTTGCCGACATAAAAATGACATCGCCGACGTGAATACAAAACAAAGCCGACAAAATCATGGATCCAAAACAAGCTTTCAAAAACACATTCTAGGCGTCGCCGACGTCCTGCTCATCACCTACATATATATAGAGAGGGTGAGCTTGGATACTCAGTGAATGATACTAGAAATAAAGGTTTTGCATGAATATAGCCGAAGTCTTTCAAAACAAAACATGCCAAAACCATACGAATATTAGCCGAGATCTTTTCACAGCAAAACACATCAAAACTTTATCAAAACAAGAGATGAACCGTATTCATCTATCAAGTCTTACAAGTCTCAAGGGATGCTCACTGGCATCGGCAAAACACAAATCAAGCTTTCCGAACAAACAAGTCCACGCGGTAAACCGTCAGTGGCAAAACAAGGATTGCACGATCCGTAATCGATTAGGCAAAGGTACTGCGAAAGTTTGTAGTCCTCCAGCACAAGGGACTTGTGTTACTTAAGCCCGTAGCTCTTTTTAACACGATGGTCTTGTGTTACTTAGGCCCGTAGCCCATTTTAACACGATAGCCTTGTGTTACTTAGTCCCGTAGCCCGCTTTAACACGATAGTCTTTCCAGGAAAGGACCGTATCCTTTTATACTTAGTGCTGCGAAAGTTTAGAGTCCTCCAGCACAAGGGACTTTTATACTTGGTACTGCGAAAGTTTAGAGTCCTAAAGTACAAGGGACTTTTCAAGAATGACTTCAAAACAAAGCTTATACTTGATACATCAAAACAGAGCTATTCATTCATGCTTAACAAATCCTTTCGTCAAAACAAAGCAGAGCAAGATTTATCAAAACAGTATAACATAGCTTTATTAAAAATACCACTCACATAGATCTTCTCAGGTGTAGGCTCAAAGCAAAGATCAAGGACCTACAATCACATGGCAATCACATTCTCAAAACGAGCTTTACATGCATGCAAATGATCCCCGCATTCTCGCCAGATCCAAGTCAATAACAAAGCAAAACATGCTGAGAGTTTAAACACTGCTTTCCGTCTCATGAAAACACACTGGGTACCAACCAGGTCTTTGCCGAGGTCCTACACCTCCTTGCCGAGGTGTGGTCCGATGGCCTCATTCAAAAACAAAGTCGGGAAAACCTGGGTTTCCCTTTGAAGAACATGATGAACATGATCATGAGGAAGATGAATACAAGGTCATAACTTGTTACAAAAATCTGAAATTTCATGCCATGAGTTCAAAACATGGACCTGGGTACCCATACAAGAAGATCATGCAAAAACAAACACAAAAACATGGTTCTTGTTCCAAACTTTCGGATCAAAACGAGACTTTTCTTCAAGAACACATGAATACTATTTTTCTCTTCCGAAACCAACTTCAAATCGATGCATGACATGCAAAACAAATCCGATCATGCAATGCAGCTAGATGATCAATAACAACAACAAGAGTAGGTTAAGATTCTAACCTCAAAACTCGAATCCAACGGTTCAAACCTCGAAGATCAAGCTTGGAAGATCTATTCTCACTCAAGAACTTCTCCTCCTTTCTCTAGAGCTTCTCTCTCTAAAGGCAAAGATTTAAGACAAAAATGAATTTGTTTCTAGATCTGCCGGCTGTCTTAACAATCAGCTCGGACACGTGGCGCTACTGGGTTGGTTCAACTCAAAAGGTGACTGATTGATAAGACAAGTCTATGACAAAGCGTATGCAACAAGCTAAGGCAAGACACATCGGCAAGTAATGACATCGGCTAAAGTTAAAGCTTCGGCAACAGGGTAACAAAGACATCGGCTAGGGAGGACGACACTTGACTAAGCTGTGCCACACCTTGGCCGGGGTGTGCCACACCTCGGTCTAGGCCATACCTGCCCAAGGACAAGGATCACTAAGTGCAAAACATCTCGGCAAACATGCCAGGGTGAAGATGGGGTCGACCAAGTGGTTCCAAAACAATTCTAAGTACAAAGGTTCAGAGGTGAACTAAGCTCAAGATGACCTCGGCTACACACCAAGCGAGGAACAAAATCATGCAAGCAATACTTAAACAAAACAAGACAAGGCAAAACTTGCAAAACAACATAACAAGACAAGATCACGCATGAATGTATGCAAGTATGACAAGGGTAAGGTGAGGGTTGCTACAGTCTACCCCCCTTAAAAAAGTTTGGTCCCCAAACTTAAATTGCCTTGCTCTATAAACAACTCCGGATAACGGATTCTCACATCCTCTTCCTTTTCCCACGTGGCTTCTGTGCCATAATGCTCATTCTATTCGACCTTTACCATTGGTATCGATTTGTTTCTCAACTGCCTCACTTGCCTGTCAATAATCCTCATTGGTTTCTCCTCATCGCCCAAATCCTCATTAACCGTAATTCCAGAATGATCAATTATATGTAGTGGGTCTCGGATGTACTTCCTCAACATCGAAACATGAAACACATTGTGGACTTGGCTTAAGTCTGGCGGCAAAGCAAGTCTGTAGGCAACGGGGTTAATTCTCTCAAGAATTTCAAATGGTCCAATATACCAGGGTGCTAATTTACCTTTCTTTCCGAATCTTGAAACTCCGGTCATCGGCGAGATCCTCAAAAATACATGATCCCCAACCTCGAATTCTAGCTCCCTTCTCCTCTGGTCGGCATAACTCTTCTGTCGACTCTGTGCGGTCCAAATCCTCTACTGAATGAGCTTAATCTTTTCGGTCGTTCGTTGAACTAACTCGGGGCCAATCAAAGTTGTATCTCCCACCTCGGTCCAACATATCGACGACCTGCACTCCCTTCCATACAAGGCTTCGTACGGCGCCATTCTAATGCTGGCATGATAACTGTTGTTGTATGCGAATTCTACTAATGGCAGATGCGATTCCCAACTTCCCTTGAAATCCAATACACACATTCTGAGCATATCCTCAAGTGTCTGAATGGTTCTTTCCGTTTCCCCATCCGTCTGGGGGTGAAAAGCTTTGCTAAACCTCAACTCAATCCCCAAGGCTCCTTGCAGGCTCTGCCAAAATCTAGAAACGAATTTCAAATCTCGATCTGATACAATGGACACCGGCACACCGTGAAGTCTAATAATCTCATTCATATACAGTTCGGCAAGTCGGTAGGCATTGAACGTAGTTTTAACTGGCAAGAAGTGTGCTGACTTAGTTAACCTGTCAACGATAACCCAAATTGAATCCATACCTCTTTGCGTCCTCGGCAAACCCACCACAAAATCCATGGAGATGTGTTCCCATTTCCACTCAGGAACTGACAAGGGTTGTAGAAGCCCTGCTGGTCTCTGGTGTTCTGCCTTCACTTGCTGACAACTCAGACACTGAAATACGAACTCAGCTATTTCTCTTTTCATATTTGGCCACCAGAAGGTCCGCTTCACATCTTGATACATCTTGGTGCTTCCTGGATAAACGGAAAATTTGGAGTTGTGGGCTTCTTGCAAAATCTTTCTTTTTAACTCTGGGATGTCGGCCACACATAACCTTCCTTCAAACTTGAGCACTTGATCTTTGATGGTATACCCTGATCTCGGCTTTGTGACAATCTCCTCGGCTACTTTCTTGAAGAATTTATCCTCCATCTGTCTTGTCTTTACCTCATCAACAATAGTCGGCTCCACTGTTATCATGGTCAAACATGCCAAATTTCCATCTGACTTTCTGCTCAAAGCGTCGGCCATGCTATTAGCTTTACCTGGGTGATATTGAATTTGCATATCATAGTCTTTCAACAACTCAAGCCACCTTCTCTGTCTCAAATTCAATTCCTTCTGAGTGAACAGGTACTTTAAACTCTTATGATCTGTAAAAACCTGACAAGAAGCTCCATACAAGTAGTGACGCCAAATCTTTAAAGCAAATACGACGGCTGCTAGCTCCAAATCATGGGTGGAATAGTTCCTTTCATGTGGTTTCAACTGACGAAATGCATATGCTATAACCTTACCCCCTTGCACTAACACACAACCCAAGCCCTTACGTGAAGCATCGCTATAGATGTGAAACTCTTCATTACCTGATGGAAGTACGAGTACTGGTGCTGTAACTAACCTCGTATTCAGTTCCTGGAAAGCTGACTCCCGATCTTTGGTCCATTCATACAGTGTTCCCTTCTTAGTCAATTGCGTCAATGGAATTGCGATTCTTGAGAAATCCTTCACAAACTTCCTGTAATAACCTGCCAAACCCAGAAAACTACGAATCTCGGACACATTAGTCGGCCTCGACCAATTTACTACGGCTTCAATTTTGCTAAGATCAACCGAGATACCCTCTTCATTAATCACATGACCCAAGAATGAGATAGTAGAAAGCCAAAACTCACACTTGTTAAACTTAGCATACAATTTTCGGTCTCTCAGGATCTGTAAGGCAAGTCTCAAATGATTTTCATGTTCAGCTTTACTCTTGGAATAGATCAATATATCATCAATGAAGACAACTACAAACTCGTCTAAATATGGCTTGAAGACTCTGTTCATCAAATCCATAAATGCAGTAGGGGCATTGGTCACTCCAAAAGGCATTACTAAAAACTCATAGTGGCCATATCTTGTCCGAAAAGCAGTCTTCTCAACATCTTCGGCTTTAACTTTAAGTTGGTGGTAACCAGACCTAAGGTCAATCTTAGAAAAGACTCGTGCTCCTTGTAATTGATCAAGCAAATCATCAATCCTAGGTAATGGGTACTTGTTCTTAATGGTGACCTTATTAAGTTCTCTGTAATCGATACAAAGACGGAGTGTGCCATCCTTTTTCTTAACAAATAAAACAGGTGCTCCCTATGGTGAAGTGCTCGGCCTAATAATCCCTTATCCAACAATTCTTGTAATTGCAGTTTCAATTCCCTAAGTTCAGCTGGGGCCATCCTGTAGGGGGTTTTGGAGATCGGCTGGGTTCCCGGCATGATATCAACAGTAAACTATATCTCTCTATCGGCTAAGTGGCCAGGCAATTCGTCTGGGAAGACGTCGAGGAATTCACTAACAACTGGGATGTCGGCTAAATTAACATTTCCATTCTGGTCACTCAGTATACTACACAAGTAGCCTCGACACCCTTTCTGAATTAACTTATAGGCTTTAATGGACGAAATCAAGTAAGGTGGGGACACTACCCCTTTACCTTGGAAGATAACCTCAGCTAGGTTTGGGGGTTTCAGTGTGACACTTTTTGAAACACAATTAATAGATGCATGATTTGCGACTAACCAATCCATTCCCAGTATAACATCAAAATGAGTCATGACCAGAGGTATTAAATCTACTAACAGTTCGACATTCTCAATCACGACAACACATGCTCTATAAATGGATACAACAATCATAGATCTCCCAGATGGCGTAGACACAGATAACACATAATCAAGGGGCTCTAGTTCTCTATTAATTTTCTCGGCAAACTTAGTAGACACAAACGAATGCGTAGAACCCGAATCAATCAACGCATAGGCATTTTGGGAGCAAATTAGGAGTGTACCTGACACCACTGTCTCAGCATTCTGAGTGTCTCCTGGTACTAGCGCAAATACTCTGCCCTGTCTCATCTGTCCTTTCCCAACATTACCCTTCTGGACAGAACCTGAGATATTTTCACCTTTCTTGCTATTATCAGCCTTTGTCTTAGGGCAATCCTTCACATAATGACCCATTTCGCCACATTCATAACAAGCTCCAGACGTCCGACGACAGACCCCGAAATGTGGCTTCCCACAACTGGAACATATCGGCTTAGAACCACTATCTTGTCTTGGGTTGCTTGAACTGCCGACGTTCGCTTTCTTCTTGGTACTAAACTGTGCGCGGTGATTGTCATAACTCAGCCTCTTCCTCTGGCTCTCTCCTGAACCCTGGTATCTGTTCAAGTTAGCTTCGGCCAGAATGGCTTTGTCCAACACTTCGGCGTAAGTCGGAATATTGTGCAAGTTAACCCGGTCTTGAATCGGTCCGCGAAGTCCACTCTCGAACTTCCTGGCCTTCATGTATTCATCGTTGGCCATGTGAGGTGCAAACCTCGCCAATTCAGTAAAAGCGCGGTCGTATTCCGCCACTGTTCGGTTGCCTTGCGTCAAAGTCTGAAATTCGGTAGCCTTGCGGTTTCGAACACTTAGGGGAAAGTGTTTGTTGTAGAACAACTCTAAAAATCGGGTCCAGGTCAGATCTGGATTGCTTTCTCGAACCATCATCCACCATCTGCGAGCGTCATCATCTAAGGTGAATGCTGCCAACGTCACCTTCTGAGCATCGGTGCTAGGAAAGATCTCGAACAACTTTTCCATTTCCAATACCCACGCCTCAGCCTTCATTGGCTCTATACCCCCAGAGAATCTCGGTGGTTTCATTTTCTTGAACTCCCTGATCAAAGCTATCGTGCCATCCCCATATAAGGCTGGATGCGGGGGAACTTGCGGCACTGGAGGAGGTGGAGGCGGAACTACATTTCGGCCGTTGGTCTGTTCGGCCTGAGTCGACGTAGCACTAGTGTACTGCTGTCTTGTTTGCCTCAACTCGCGGGCCAAACCTTCCACTAATCTTTCCAGTCTGTCCAATCTGTCTTCGGCCTGATCCCGGCCAATTGGAGGTCTACCTCTCCTCATGATGCTATGAGCATGCAAAGTGTGACTTTAAAACAAATAAGAAAATAATCACGTAGGCAAGTAACAAATAGGTATGTCAAGACAATGCACACCTCGTTCAAATAGCAAGCACCATGATGCAATCCTAACATCTTTCTAAGGGAAATCCTATGCTCTTTAGGACTCAAGGTGTGTGAATAACGTATACTGAGGAACTTGTGCTCTGATACCATTCTGTCACGACCCCAAACCGCCCCTAGTAGTTTGGTGCCGTGATGGCCAACAATCCGAGATTACCGAAGGCCAACTTTCAAAAGCTTAACACAATCAGAGTATAACAAACGGGGCTCACAAATGCGGAAGCAATAAATCAAAATACAAGTGGTCCATAAGAGCAGTGCATAAGTCCAGTGAAATGGCATACATCTTTACAACTTGAATACAACAAAGCAAAATACGTATTACATCTTGATCAAAAGGCTTCTCGAGCCGACATATACAAAATGACAATGAATACAAGCCAAGAAGCATAATTTTCAAGATTTGCCGACATAAAAATGACATCACCGACGTGAATACAAAACAAAGCCGACAAAATCATGGATCCAAAACAAGCTTTCAAAAACACATTCTAGGCGTCGCCGACGTCCTGCTCATCACCTACATATATATAGAGAGAGTGAGCTTGGATACTCAGTGAATGGTACTAGAAATAAAGGTTTTGCATGAATATAGCCGAAGTCTTTCAAAACAAAACATGCCAAAACCATACGAATATTAGCCGAGATCTTTTCACAGCAAAACACATCAAAACTTTATCAAAACAAGAGATGAACCGTATTCATCTATCAAGTCTTACAAGTCTCAAGGGATGCTCACTGGCATCGGCAAAACACAAATCAAGCTTTCCGAACAAACAAGTCCACGCGGTAAACCGTTAGTGGCAAAACAAGGACTGCACGATCCGTAATCGATTAGCCAAAGGTACTGCGAAAGTTTATAGTCCTCCAGCACAAGGGACTTGTGTTACTTAAGCCCGTAGCTCTTTTTAACACGATGGTCTTGTGTTACTTAGGCCCGTAGCCTGTTTTAACACGATAGCCTTGTGTTACTTAGGCCCGTAGCCCGCTTTAACACGATAGTCTTTCCAGGAAAGGACCGTATCCTTTTATACTTAGTGCTGCGAAAGTTTAGAGTCCTCCAGCACAAGGGACTTTTATACTTGGTACTGCGAAAGTTTAGAGTCCTAAAGTACAAGGGACTTTTCAAGAATGACTTCAAAACAAAGCTTATACTTGATACATCAAAACAGAGCTATTCATTCATGCTTAACAAATACTTTCGTCAAAACAAAGCAGAGCAAGATTTATCAAAACAGTATAACATAGCTTTATTAAAAATACCACTCACATAGATCTTCTCGGGTGTAGGCTCAAAGCAAAGATCAAGGACCTACAATCACATGGCAATCACGTTCTCAAAACGAGCTTTACATGCATGCAAATGATCCCGGCATTCTCGCCAGATCCAAGTCAATAACAAAGTAAAACATGCTGAGAGTTTAAACACTGCTTTCCGTCTCATGAAAACACACTGGGTACCAACCAGGTCTTTGCCGAGGTCCTACACCTCCTTGCCGAGGTGTGGTCCGATGGCCTCATTCAAAAACAAAGTCGAGAAAACCTGGGTTTCCCTTTGAAGAACATGATGAACATGAATACAAGGTCATAACTTGTTACAAAAATCTGAAATTTCATGCCATGAGTTCAAAACATGGACCTGGGTACCCATACAAGAAGATCATCCAAGAACAAACACAAAAACATGGTTCTTGTTCCAAACTTTCGATCAAAACGAGTCTTTTCTTCAAGAATACATGAATACTATTTTTCTCTTCCGAAACCAACTTCAAATCGATGCATGACATGCAAAACAAATCCGATCATGCAATGCAGCTAGATGATCAATAACAACAACAAGAGTAGGTTAAGATTCTAACCTCAAAACTCGAATCCAACGGTTCAAACCTCGAAGATCAAGCTTGGAAGATCTATTCTCACTCAAGAACTTCTCCTCCTTTCTCTAGAGCTTCTCTCTCTAAAGGCAAAGATTTGAGACAAAAATGAATTTGTTTCTAGATCTGCCGGCTGTCTTAACAATCAGCTCGGACACGTGGCGCTACTGGGTTGGTTCAACTCAAAAGGTGACTGATTGATAAGACAAGTCTATGACAAAGCGTATGCAGCAAGCTAAGGCAAGACACATTGGCAAGTAATGACATCGGCTAGGGAGGACGACACTTGACTAAGCTCTGCCACACCTTGGCCGGGGTGTGCCACACCTCGGTCTAGGCCATACCTGCCCAAGGACAAGGATCACTAAGTGCAAAACATCTTGGCAAACATGCCCGGGTGAAGATGGGGTTGACCAAGTGGTTCTAAAACAATTCTAAGTACAAAGGTTCAGAGGTGAACTAAGCTCAAGATGACCTCGGCTACACACCAAGCGAGGAACAAAATCATGCAAGCAATACTTAAACAAAACAAGACAAGGCAAAACTTGCAAAACAACATAACAAGACAAGATCACGCATGAATGTATGCAAGTATGACAAGAGTAAGGTGAGGGTTGCTACAATAATTTACTAAGAAATTACTTTGAATTTACCAAGAATTTATATAGAATTTTCTGAGAATTTATTGAGTAATTTACTCATAATTTACTGATTAATTCACAAAAAATATTCTTGTAATTTTTTGAGAATTTACTTAGAATTTTCTGATAAATTACTAAGAATTTGCTGAATAATTTATAGAGAATTTTACGTGTAATTTACTGAGAAATTTCCTGAGTAATTTAGTGAGAATTTACTAAGTAATTTACTGGTAATTTACTGAGTAATTAACAGAGAATTTACCAATAATTTACTGAGCAATTTACAGAGAATTTATCGAGTAATTTACTGAAAAATTACTGATTAATTCACTCATTAATTTACTTGTAATTTATTGAGAAGTTAAGGAGTAATTTATTGAGAATTTACTCAGTAATTTGCTTAGAATTTATTAAATAATTTACTAAGAATTTACAGATAATCTACTGTGTTATTTTCTTGGAATTTACAGAGTAATTTTTTGATAATTTACTGAGTAATTTACTAAGTAATTGACCAAGAATTTTTTGAGAACTTATCGATAATTAACTGAGTAATTTACTTGGAATTTACCTAGTAATTTACAGATAAATTTAGTGAGTAATTCACAAATAATTTACTATGAATTTACTTAGTAATTTATTTAGAATTTACTCAGTAAATTACTAAGAGTTTATTGAGAATTTACTGAGAATTTGTTGAGTAATTTTCTAGGAACTTACCAATCATTTACGAAGCAATTTACTGAGAATTTACCGAGTTATTTACCACAAATTTATTATAACTTTAATGGTAATTTGCTGAGTAATTTATTGAGAATTTTCTGTGAATTTAATGAGTAATTTACTCATAATTTATTGATAATTTTCTTAGAATTTATTGAAAATTTTCAGAGTAATTTACTTTGAATTTATTGAGTAATTCACCGATAATTAACTGAGTGATTTATAGAGAATTTAACGAATAATTTACAGAGTAATTTGCTGAGTAATTTTTTTAAAAAATTCTGTGAATTTACTGAGTAATTTACCTAGAATTTATACAAAATTTTCTGAGAATTTACAGAGTAATTTACTCATAATTTATTGAGTAATTCACAAAAAAAATTTCTAATGATTTTCTAAGAATTTACACAGAATTTTTTAACAATTTACTGAATCTAACGATAATTTACTGAGTAATTTACTAAGAATCTACCGATAATTTACTGAGTAATTTATTGAGATTTTACTGCGAATTGACTAAGAAATTTTCTGATAAATTGTTAAGTTCTTCACTAGGTAATTTAGTTGGAAATTTCAAAGAAATTTATTGAGAATTTACTGAGTAAGTTACTAAGAATTTATTGATAATTTACTTAGACTTTATGGATTAATTTATTGAGAATTTACTAAGTAATTTAGTTATAATTTATTGAATAATTTGCTGAGAATTTATAAAGTATTTTACTGAGAATTTACAGGAAACTCACCAATTAATGTTCAAATAATTTACTAAGAATTAACAAAGTAATTCACGAATTTGTTTTTGATAATTTTAGGAGTAATTTACTATGAATTTATTGAGTAATTTACCCAGAATTCATACAGAATTTTCTTGGAAATTATTGAAAATTTTCTGAGTAATTTATTTAGAATTTATTAAATAATTTGCTTAATATTTATAGCTAATTTACAATGTAATTTATAGAGAATTTTTTGAAAACTTAATGAGTAATTTATTGAGAATTTACGGAGTAATTTGCTGAATAATTTACTAAGAAATTACTTTGAATTTACCAAGAATTTGTATAGAATTTTCTGAGAATTTATTGAGTATTTTACTAATAATTTGCTGATTAATTCACAAAAAATATTCTTGTAATTTTTTGAGAATTTACTCAGAATTTTCTAATAAATTGCTAAGAATTTGCTGAATAATTTCTAGACAATTTTACGTGTAATTTACTGAGAAATTTCCTGAGTAATTTAGTGAGAATTTACTAAGTAATTTACAGGTAATTTACTGAGTAATTTACAGAGAATTTATCGAGTAATTTACTGATAAATTACTAAACAATTCACTCATTAATTTACTTGTAATTTACTGAGAATTTACGGAGTAATTTTTTGAGAATTTACTCAGTAATTTGCTTAGAATTTATTAAATAATTTACTAAGAATTTACAGATAATTTACTGTGTTATTTTCTTGGAATTTACAGAGTAATTTTCTAATAATTTACTGAGTAATTTACTAAGTAATTGACCAAGAATTTTTTGAGAACTTATCGATAATTAACTGAGCAATTTACTGGGAATTTACCTATAATTTATAGATAAATTTAGTGAGTAATTCACAAATAATTTACTATGAATTTACTTAGTAATTTATTTAGAATTTACTTACTAAATTACTAAGAGTTTATTGAGAATTTACTGAGAATTTGTTGAGTAATTTTCTAGGAACTTACCAATCATTTACGAAGAAATTTAATGAGAATTTACCGAGTTATTTACCACGAATTCACTATAACTTTAATGGTAATTTGCTGAGTAATTTATTGAGAATTTACTGTGAATTTAATGAGTAATTTACTCATAATTTATTGATAATTTTCTTAGAATTTATTGAAAATTTTCAGAGTAATTTACTTTGAATTTATTGAGTAATTCACCGATAATTAACTGAGTAATTTATAGAGAATTTATTGAAAATTTAACGAATAATTTACAGAGTAATTTGCTGATTAATTTTTTAAAAAAATTCTGTGAATTTACTGAGTAATTTACCAAGAATTTATACAAAATTTTCTGAGAATTTATAGAGTAATTCACTCATAATTTACTGAGTAATTCGCAAAAAAATTTCTAATGATTTTCTAAGAATTTACACAGAATTTTCTGAATAATTTTTCGAGAATTTTGCGTGTAATTTATTGAGAATTTTACTGAGTAATGTAATGAGAATTTACTGAGAATTTATTGAGTAATTTACTAAGAATCTACCGATAATTTACTGAGTAATTTATTGAGATTTTACTGCGAATTGACTAAGAAATTTACTGATAAATTGTTAAGTTCTTCACTGGGTAATTTAGTTGGAAATTTCTAAATAATTTATAGAGATTTCACTTAGTAAGTTACTAAGAATTTATTGATAATTTACTTAGACTTTATGGATTAATTTATTGAGAATTTACTAAGTAATTTACTTAGAATTTATTGAACAATTTGCTGAGAAATTATAAAGTAATTTACTGAGAATTTACAGGAAATTCAGTAATTAATGTTCAAATAATTTACTGAGTAATTTACTGAGAATTAACAAAGTAATTCACGAATTTTTTTTTGATAATTTTATGAGTAATTTACTATGAATTTATTGAGCAATTTACAAAAGAATTTATACAGAATTTTCTTGGACAATATTGAAAATTTTCTGAGTAATTTATTCAAAATTTATTAAATAATTTATTGAAAATTTATAGCAAATTTATAAAGTATTTTATAGAGAATTTATTGAAAACTTATCGAGTAATTTATTGAGAATTTATGGAGTAATTTGCTGAATAATTTACTAAGAAATTACTTTGAATTTACCAAGAATTTATATAGAATTTTCTCCGAATTTATTGAGTAATTTACTCATAATTTACTGATTAATTCACAAAAAATATTATTGTAATTTTTTGAGAATTTACTTAGAATTTTCTGATAAATTACTAAGAATTTACTGAATAATTTATAGAGAATTTTACGGGTGATTTACTAAGAAATTTCCTGAGTAATTTAGTGAGAATTTACTAAGTAATTTACTGGTAATTTACTGAGTAATTAACAGAGAATTTACCAATAATTTACTGAGTAATTTAATGAGTAATTTACTCAGAATTTATTGAAAATTTTCAGAGTAATTTACTTTGAATTTATTGAGTAATTCACCAATAACTAACTGAGTAATTTATAGAGAATTTATTGAAAATTTAACGAATAATTTATAGAGTAATTTGCTAAGTAATTTTTTAAAAAAATTCTGTGAATTTACTTAGTAATTTACCAAGAATTTATACAAAATTTTCTGAGTAATTTACTCGTAATTTACTAAGTAATTCACAAAAAAATTTCTAATGATTTTCTAAGAATTTACACAGAATTTTCTAACAATTTACTAAGAATTTACTGAATAATTTTCTGAGAATTTTGCGTGTAATTTATTGAGAATTTTACTGAGTAATGTAATGAGAGTTTATTGAGTAATTTACTAAGAATCTACCGATAATTTACTGAGTAATTTATTGAGATTTTACTACGAATTGACTAAGAAATTTACTGATAAATTGTTAAGTTCTTCACTGGGTAATTTAGTTGGAAATTTCTAAGTAATTTATTGAGTATTTACTGAGTAAGTTACTAAGAATTTATTGATAATTTACTTAGACTTTATGGATTAATTTATTGAGAATTTACTAAGTAATTTACTTAGAATTTATTAAATAATTTACTGAGAATTTATAAAGTAATTTACTAAGAATTTACAGGAAATTCACTAATTAATATTCGAATAATTTACTGAGTAATTTCCTGAGAATTAACAAAGTAATTCACAAAATTTTTTTGATAATTTTATGAGTAATTTACTATGAATTTACTGAGTAATTTACCAAGAATTTATACAAAATTTTCTTGGAAATTATTGAAAATTTTCTGAGTAATTTATTCAGAATTTATTAAATAATTTACTGAAAATTTACAGCTAATTTATAAAGTAATTTATAGATAATTTATTGAAAACTTAACGAGTAATTTATTGAGAATTTACGAAGTAATTTGCTGAATAATTTACTAAGAAATTACATTGAATTTACCAAGAATTTATATAGAATTTTCTGAAAATTTATTGAGTAATTTACTCATAATTTACTAATTAATTCACAAAAAATATTCTTGTAATTTTTTGAGAATTTACTCCGAATTTTCTGATAAATTACTAAGAATTTGCTGAATAATTTATAGAGAATTTTACGGGTGATTTACTGAAAAATTTCCTGAGCAATTTAGTGAGAATTTACTAAGTAATTTACTGGTAATTTACTGAGTAATTTAATGAGTAATTTACTCCAAATTTATTGAAAATTTTCAAAGTAATTTACTTTGAATTTATTGAGTAATTTACCGATAACTAACTGAGTAATTTATAGAGAATTTGTTGAAAATTTAACGAATAATTTATATAGTAATTTGCTGAGTAATTTTTTAAAAAAATTCTGTGAATTTACTTAGTAATTTACCAAGAATTTATACAAAATTTTCTGAGAATTTACAGAGTAATTTACTCATAATTTACTGAGTAATTCACAAAAAAATTTCTAATGATTTTCTAACAATTTACTAAGAATTTACTGAATAATTTTCTGAGAATTTTGCATGTAATTTATTGAGAATTTTACTGAGTAATGTAATGAGAATTTATTGAGTAATTTACTAAGAATCTACCTATAATTTACTGAGTAATTTATTGAGATTTTACTACGATTTGACTAAGAAATTTACTGATAAATTGTTAAGTTCTTCACTGGGTAATTTAGTTGGAAATTTCTACGTAATTTATTGAGCATTTACTGAGTAAGTTACTAAGAATTTATTGATAATTTACTTAGACTTTATGGATTAATTTATTGAGAATTTACTAACTAATTTACTAAGAATTTATTAAACAATTTACTGAGAATTTATAAAGTAATTTACTGAGAATTTACAGGAAATTCACTAATTAATGTTCGAATAATTTACTGAGTAATTTCCTGAGAATTAACAAAGTAATTCACAAATTTTTTTTGATAATTTTATGAGTAATTTACTTTGAATTTACTGAGTAATTTACCAAGAATTTATATAGAATTTTCTAAGAATTTATTGAGTATTTTACTAATAATTTGCTGATTAATTCAAAAAAAATATTCTTGTAATTTTTTGAGAATTTACTCAAAATTTTCTAATAAATTGCTAAGAATTTGCTGAATAATTTCTAGACAATTTTACGTGTAATTTACTAAGAAATTTCTTGAGTAATTTAGTGAGAATTTACTAAGTAATTTACTGGTAATTTACTGAGTAATTTACAGAGAATTTATTGAGTAATTTACTGATAAATTACTAAATAATTCACTCATTAATTTACTTGTAATTTACTGAGAATTTACGGAGTAATTTTTGAGAATTTACTCAGTAATTTGCTTAGAATTTACAGATAATTTACTGTGTTATTTTCTTGGAATTTACAGAGTAATTTTCTAATAATTTACTGAGTAATTTACTAAGTAATTGACCAAGAATTTTTTGAGAACTTATCGATAATTAACTGAGCAATTTACTGGGAATTTACCTAGTAATTTAAAGATAAATTTAGTGTGTAATTCACCGAATAATTTACTATGAATTTACTTAGTAATTCATTTAGAATTTACTTAGTAAATTACTCAGAGTTTATTCAGAATTTACTGACAATTTGTTGAGTAATTTTCTAGGAACTTACCAATCATTTACGAAGCAATTTACTGAGAATTTTCCGACTTATTTACCACGAATTTACTATAACTTTAATGGTAATTTGCTGAGTAATTTATTGAGAATTTACTGTGAATTTAATGAGTAATTTACTCATAATTTATTGAGAATTTTCTTAGAATTTATTGAAAATTTTCAGAGTAATTTAATTCGAATTTATTGAGTAATTCACTGATAATTAACTGAGTAATTTATAGAGAATTTATTGAAAACTTAACGAATAATTTACAGAGTAATCTGCTGAGTAATTTTTTAAAAAAATTCTGTGAATTTACTGAGTAATTTACCAAGAATTTATACAAAATTTTCTGAGAATTTACAGAGTAATTCACTCATAATTTACTGAGTAATTCACAAAAAAATTTCTAATGATTTTCTAAGAATTTACACAGAATTTTCTGAATAATTTTTCGAGAATTTTGCGTGTAATTTATTGAGAATTTTATTGAGTAATGTAATGAGAATTTACTGAGTAATTCACTAAGAATCTACCGATGATTTACTGAGTAATTTATTGAGATTTTACTGCGAATTGACTAAGAAATTTACTGATAAATTGTTAAGTTCTTCACTAGGAAATTTAGTTGGAAATTTCTAAGTAATTTATTGAGAATTTACTGAGTAAGTTACTAAGAATTTTTTGATAATTTACTTAGACTTTATGGATTAATTTATTGAGAATTTACTAAGTAATTTACTTAGAATTTATTGAATAATTTTCTGAGAATTTATAAAGTAATTTATTAAGAATTTGCAGGAAATTCACTAATTAATGTTCGAATAATTTTCTGAGAATTGACAAAGTAATTCACGATTTTTTTGATAATTTTATGAGTAATTTACTTTGAATTTACTGAGTAATTTACCAAGAATTTATATTGAATTTTCTTGGAAATTATTGAAAATTTTCTGTGTAATTTATTTAGAATATATTAAATAATTTACTGGAAATTTACAAATAATTTACAAAGTAATTTATAGAGAATTTATTGAAAACTTAACGAGTAATTTATTGAGAATTTACGGAATAATTTGCTGAATAATTTACTCAGAAATTACTTTGAATTTACCAAGAATTTATATAGAATTTTCTGAGATTTTATTGAGTAATTTACTCATAATTTACTGATTAATTCACAAAAAATATTCTTGTAATTTTTTGAGAATTTACTCAGAATTTTCTGAATAATTTATAGGGAATTTTACGTGTAATTTACTGAGAAATTTCCTGAGTAATTTAGTGAGAATTTACTAAGTAATTTACTGGTAATTTACTGAGTAATTAACAGAGAATTTACTAATAATTTACTGAGTAATTTACAGAGAATTTATCGAGTAATTTACTGATAAATTACTGAATAATTCACTCACTAATTTACTGAGAATTGAAGGAGTAATTTATTGAGAATTTACTCAGTAATTTGCTTAGAATTTATTAAATAATTTACTAAGAATTTACAGATAATTTACTGTGTTATTTTTTTGGAATTTACAGAGTAATTTTCTAATAATTTACTGAGTAATTTACTAAGTAATTGACCAAGACTTTTTTGAGAACTTATCGATAATTAACTGAGTAATTTACTGGGAATTTACCAAGTAATTTACAGATAGATTTAGTGAGTAATTCACCGAATAATTTACTATGAATTTACTTAGTAATTCATTTAGGATTTACTCAGTAAATTACTAAGAGTTTATTGAGAATTTACTGACAATTTGTTGAGTAATTTTCTAGGAACTTACCAATCATTTACGAAGCAATTTACTGAGAATTTACCGAGTTATTTACCACGAATTTACAATAACTTTAATGGTGATTTGCTGAGTAATTTATTGAGAATTTAATGAGTAATTTACTCATAATTTATTGAGAATTTTCTTAGAATTTATTGAAAGTGTTCAGATTAATTTACTTTGAATTTATTGAGTAATTCACTGATAATTAACTGAGTAATTTATAGAGAATTTATTGAAAATTTAACGAATAATTTACAGAGTAATTTGCTGAGTAATTTTTTAAAAAAATTCTGTGAATTTACTGAGTAATTTACCAAGAATTTATACAAATTTTTCTGAGAATTTACAGAGTAATTCACTCATAATTTACTGAGTAATTCACAAAAAAAATTCTAATGATTTTCTAAGAATTTACACAGAATTTTCTGAATAATTTTTTGAGAATTTTGCGTGTAATTTATTGAGAATTTTACTGAGTAATGTAATGAGAACTTACTGAGAATTTATTGAGATTTTACTGCGAATTGACTAAGAAATTTACTGATAAACTGTTAAGTTCTTCACTGGGCAATTTAGTTGGAAATTTCTAAGTAGTTTATTGAGAATTTACTGAGTAAGTTACTAAGAATTTATTGATAATTTACTTAGACTTTATGGATTAATTTATTAAGAATTTACTAAGTAATTTACTTAGAATTTATTGAATAATTTTCTGAGAATTTATAAAGTAATTTATTGAGAATTTGCAGGAAATTCACTAATTAATGTTCGAATAATTTTCTGAGAATTGACCAAGTAATTCACGATTTTTTTGATAATTTTATGAGTAATTTACTTTGAATTTACTGAGTAATTTACCAAGAATTTATATCGAATTTTCTTGGAAATTATTGAAAATTTTCTGAGTAATTTATTTAGAATTTATTAAATAATTTACTGGAAATTTACAAATAATTTACAAAGTAATTTATAGAGAATTTATTGAAAACTTAACGAGTAATTTATTGAGAATTTACGGAGTAATTTGCTGAATACTTTACTAAGAAATTACTTTGAATTTACCAAGAATTTATATAGAATTTTCTGAGATTTTATTGAGTAATTTACTCATAATTTACTGATTAATTCACAAAAAATATTCTTGTAATTTTTTGAGAATTTACTCAGAATTTTCTGAATAATTTATAGGGAATTTTACGTGTAATTCACTGAGAAATTTCCTGAGTAATTTAGTGAGAATTTACTAAGTAATTTACTGGTAATTTACTGAGTAATTAACAGAGAGTTTACTAATAATTTACTGAGTAATTTACAGAGAATTTGTCGAGTAATTTACTGATAAATTACTGAATAATTCACTCACTAATTTACTGAGAATTGAAGGAGTAATTTCTTGAGAATTTACTCAGTAATTTGCTTAGAATTTATTAAATAATTTACTAAGAATTTATAGATAATTTACTGTGTTATTCTCTTGGAATTTACAGAGTAATTTTCTAATAATTTACTGAGTAATTTACTAAGTAATTGACCAAGACTTTTTTGAGAACTTATCGATAATTAACTGAGTAATTTACTGGGAATTTACCAAGTAATTTACAGCTAGATTTAGTGAGTAATTCACCGAATAATTTACTATGAATTTACTTAGTAATTCATTTAGGATTTACTCAGTAAATTACTAAGAGTTTATTGAGAATTTACTGACAATTTGTTGAGTAATTTTCTAGGAACTTACCAATCATTTACGAAGCAATTTACTGAGAATTTTCCGACTTATTTACCACGAATTTACTATAACTTTAATGGTAATTTGCTGAGTACTTTATTGAGAATTTACTGTGAATTTAATGAGTAATTTACTCATAATTTATTGAGAATTTTCTTAGAATTTATTGAAAGTTTTCAGATTAATTTACTTTGAATTTATTGAGTAATTCACCGATAATTAACTGAGTAATTTATAGAGAATTTATTGAAAATTTAACGAATAATTTACAGAGTAATTTGCGGAGTAATTTTTTAAAAAAATTCTGTGAATTTACTGAGTAATTTACCAAGAATTTATACAAAATTTTCTGAGAATTTACAGAGTAATTCACTCATAATTTACTGAGTAATTCACAAAAAAAATTCTAATGATTTTCTAAGAATTTACACAGAATTTTCTGAATAATATTTTGAGAATTTTGCGTGTAATTTATTGAGAATTTTACTGAGTAATGTAATGAGAACTTACTGAGAATTTATTGAGATTTTACTGCGAATTGACTAAGAAATTTACTGATAAATTGTTAAGTTCTTCACTGGGCAATTTAGTTGGAAATTTCTAAGTAATTTATTGAGAATTTACTGAGTAAGTTACTAAGAATTTATTTATAATTTACTTAGACTTTATGGATTAATTTATTGAGAATTTACTAAGTAATTTACTTAGAATTTATTGAATAATTTTCTGAGAATTTATAAAGTAATTTATTGAGAATTTGCAGGAAATTCACTAATTAATGTTCGAATAATTTTCTGAGAATTGACCAAGTAATTCACGATTTTTTTGATAATTTTATGAGTAATTTACTTTGAATTTACTGAGTAATTTACCAAGAATTTATATAGAATTTTCTTGGAAATTATTGAAAATTTTCTGTGTAATTTATTTAGAACTTTTTAAATAATTTACTGGAAATTTACAAATAATTTACAAAGTAATTTATAGAGAATTTATTGAAAACTTAACGAGTAATTTATTGAGAATTTACGGAGTAATTTGCTGAATAATTTACTAAGAAATTACTTTGAATTTACCAAGAATTTACCAAGAATTTATATAGAATGTTCTGAGATTTTATTAAGTAATTTACTCATAATTTACTGATTAATTCACAAAAAATATTCTTGTAATTTTTTGAGAATTTACTCAGAATTTTCTGAATAATTTATAGGGAATTTTACGTGTAATTCACTGATAAATTTCCTGAGTAATTTAGTGAGAATTTACTAAGTAATTTACTGGTAATTTACTGAGTAATTAACAGAGAATTTACTAATAATTTACTGAGTAATTTACAGAGAATTTATCGAGTAATTTACTGATAAATTACTGAATAATTCACTCACTAATTTACTGAGAATTGAAGGAGTAATTTATTGAGAATTTACTCAGTAATTTGCTTAGAATTTATTAAATAATTTACTAAGAATTTACAGATAATTTACTGTGTTATTTTCTTGGAATTTACAGAGTAATTTTCTAATAATTTACTGAGTAATTTACTAAGTAATTGACCAAGACTTTTTTGAGAACTTATCGATAATTAACTGAGTAATTTACTGGGAATTTACCAAGTAATTTACAGATAGATTTAGTGAGTAATTCACCGAATAATTTACTATGAATTTACTTAGTAATTCATTTAGGATTTACTCAGTAAATTACTAAGAGTTTATTGAGAATTTACTGACAATTTGTTGAGTAATTTTCTAGGAACTTACCAATCATTTACGAAGCAATTTAATGAGAATTTACCGAGTTATTTACCACGAATTTACTATAACTTTAATGGTGATTTGCTGAGTAATTTATTGAGAATTTAATGAGTAATTTACTCATAATTTATTGAGAATTTTCTTAGAATTTATTGAAAGTTTTCAGATTAATTTACTTTGAGTTTATTGAGTAATTCACCGATAAATAACTGAGTAATTTATAGAGAATTTATTGAACATTTAACGAATAATTTACAGAGTAATTTGCTGAGTAATTTTTTAAAAAAATTCTGTGAATTTACTGAGTAATTTACCAAGAATTTATACAAAATTTTCTGAGAATTTACAGAGTAATTCACTCATAATTTACTGAGTAATTCACAAAAAAATTTCTAATGATTTTCTAAGAATTTACACAGAATTTTCTGAATAATTTTTTGAGAATTTTGCGTGTAATTTATTGAGAATTTTACTGAGTAATGTAATGAGAACTTACTGAGAATTTATTGAGATTTTACTGCGAATTGACTAAGAAATTTACTGATAAATTGTTAAGTTCTTCACTGGGCAATTTAGTTGGAAATTTCTAAGTAATTTATTGAGAATTTACTGAGTAAGTTACTAAGAATTTATTTATAATTTACTTAGACTTTATGGATTAATTTATTGAGAATTTACTAAGTAATTTACTTAGAATTTATTGAATAATTTTCTGAGAATTTATAAAGTAATTTATTGAGAATTTGCAGGAAATTCACTAATTAATGTTCGAATAATTTTCTGAGAATTGACCAAGTAATTCACGATTTTTTTGATAATTTTATGAGTAATTTACTTTGAATTTACTGAGTAATTTACCAAGAATTTATATTGAATTTTCTTGGAAATTATTGAAAATTTTCTGTGTAATTTATTTAGAACTTTTTAAATAATTTACTGGAAATTTACAAATAATTTACAAAGTAATTTATAGAGAATTTATTGAAAACTTAACGAGTAATTTATTGAGAATTTACGGAGTAATTTGCTGAATAATTTACTAAGAAATTACTTTGAATTTACCAAGAATTTATATAGAATGTTCTGAGATTTTATTGAGTAATTTACTCATAATTTACTGATTAATTCACAAAAAATATTCTTGTAATTTTTTGAGAATTTACTCAGAATTTTCTGAATAATTTTTCGGGAATTTTACGTGTAATTTACTGAGAAATTTCCTGAGTAATTTAGTGAGAATTTACTAAGTAATTTACTGGTAATTTACTGACTAATTAACAGAGAATTTACTAATAATTTACTGAGTAATTTACAGAGAATTTATCGAGTAATTTACTGATAAATTACTGAATAATTCACTCACTAATTTACTGAGAATTGAAGGAGTAATTTATTGAGAATTTACTCAGTAATTTGCTAAGAATTTATTAAATAATTTACTAAGAATTTACAGATAATTTACTGTGTTATTTTCTTGGAATTTACAGAGTAATTTTCTAATAATTTACTGAGTAATTTACTAAGTAATTGACCCAGACCCTTTCGAGAACTTATCGATAATTAACTGAGTAATTTACTGGGAATTTACCAAGTAATTTACAGATAGATTTAGTGAGTAATTCACCGAATAATTTACTATGAATTTACTTAGTAATTCATTTAGGATTTACTCAGTAAATTACTAAGAGTTTATTGAGAATTTACTGACAATTTGTTGAGTAATTTTCTAGGAACTTACCAATCATTTACGAAGCAATTTACTGAGAATTTACCGAGTTATTTACCACGAATTTACAATAACTTTAATGGTGATTTGCTGAGTAATTTATTGAGAATTTAATGAGTAATTTACTCATAATTTATTGAGAATTTTCTTAGAATTTATTGAAAGTGTTCAGATTAATTTACTTTGAATTTATTGAGTAATTCACCGATAATTAACTGAGTAATTTATAGAGAATTTATTGAAAATTTAAAGAATAATTTACAGAGTAATTTGCTGAGTAATTTTTTAAAAAAATTCTGTGAATTTACTGAGTAATTTACCAAGAATTTATACAAATTTTTCTGAGAATTTACAGAGTAATTCACTCATAATTTACTGAGTAATTCACAAAAAAATTTCTAATGATTTTCTAAGAATTTACACAGAATTTTCTGAATAATTTTTTGAGAATTTTGCGTGTAATTTATTGAGAATTTTACTGAGTAATGTAATGAGAACTTACTGAGAATTTATTGAGATTTTGCTGCGAATTGACTAAGAAATTTACTGATAAACTGTTAAGTTCTTCACTGGGCAATTTAGTTGGAAATTTCTAAGTAATTTATTGAGAATTTACTGAGTAAGTTACTAAGAATTTATTGATAATTTACTTAGACTTTATGGATTAATTTATTGAGAATTTACTAAGTAATTTACTTAGAATTTATTGAACAATTTTCTGAGAATTTATAAAGTAATTTATTGAGAATTTGCAGGAAATTCACTAATTAATGTTCGAATAATTTTCTGAGAATTGACCAAGTAATTCACGATTTTTTTGATAATTTTATGAGTAATTTACTTTGAATTTACTGAGTAATTTACCAAGAATTTATATAGAATTTTCTTGGAAATTATTGAAAATTTTCTGAGTAATTTATTTAGAACTTATTAAATAATTTACTGGAAATTTACAAATAATTTACAAAGTAATTTATAGAGAATTTATTGAAAACTTAACGAGTAATTTATTGAGAATTTACGGAGTAATTTGCTGAATAATTTACTAAGAAATTACTTTGAATTTACCAAGAATTTATATAGAATGTTCTGAGATTTTATTGAGTAATTTACTCATAATTTACTGATTAATTCACAAAAAATATTCTTGTAATTTTTTGAGAATTTACTCAGAATTTTCTGAATAATTTATACGGAATTTTACGTGTAATTCACTGAGAAATTTCCTGAGTAATTTAGTGAGAATTTACTAAGTAATTTACTGGTAATTTACTAAGTAATTAACAGAGAATTTACTGATAATTTACTGAGTAATTTACAGAGAATGTATCGAGTAATTTACTGAGAATTGAAGGAGTAATTTATTGAGAATTTACCCAGTAATTTGCTTAGAATTTGTTAAATAATATACTAAGAATTTACAGATAATTTACTGTGTTATTTTCTTGGAATTTACAGAGTAATTTTCTAATAATTTACTGAGTAATTTACTAAGTAATTGACCAAGACTTTTTTGAGAACTTATCGATAATTAATTGAGTAATTTACTGGGAATTTACCAAGTAATTTACACATAGATTTAGTGAGTACTTCACCGAATAATTTACTATGAATTTACTTAGTAATTCATTTAGGATTTACTCAGTAAATTACTAAGAGTTTATTGAGAATTTACTGACAATTTGTTGAGTAATTTTCTAGGAACTTACCAATCATTTACGAAGCAATTTACTGAGAATTTACCGAGTTATTTACCACGAATTTACTATAACTTTAATGGTAATTTGCTGAGTAATTTATCGAGAATTTAATGAGTAATTTACTCATAATTTATTGAGAATATTCTTAGAATTTATTGAAAGTTTTCAGATTAATTTACTTTGAATTTATTGAGTAATTCACCGATAAATAACTGAGTAATTTATAGAGAATTTATTGAAAATTTAACGAATAATTTACAGAGTAATCTGCTGAGTAATTTTTTAAAAAAATTCTGTGAATTTACTGAGTAATTTACCAAGAATTTATACAAAATTTTCTGAGAATTTACAGCGTAATTCACTCATAATTTACTGAGTAATTCACAAAAAAATTTCTAACGATTTTCTAAGAATTTACAAAGAATTTTCTGAATAATTTTTTGAGAATTTTGCGTGTAATTTATTGAGAATTTTACTGAGTAATGTAATGAGAACTAACTGAGAATTTATTGAGATTTTACTGCGAATTGACTAAGAAATTTACTGATAAATTGTTAAGTTCTTCACTGGGCAATTTAGTTGGAAATTTCTAAGTAATTTATTGAGAATTTACTGAGTAAGTTACTAAGAATTTATTGATAATTTACTTAGACTTTATGGATTAATTTATTGAGAATTTACTAAGTAATTTACTTAGAATTTATTGAATAATTTTCTGAGAATTTATAAAGTAATTTATTGAGAATTTGCAGGAAATTCACTAATTAATGTTCGAATAATTTTCTGAGAATTGACCAAGTAATTCACGATTTTTTTTGATAATTTTATGAGTAATTTACTTTGAATTTACTGAGTAATTTACCAAGAATTTATATAGAATTTTCTTGGAAATTATTGAAAATTTTCTGTGTAATTTATTTAGAACTTATTAAATAATTTACTGGAAATTTACAAATAATTTACAAAGTAATTTATAGAGAATTTATTGAAAACTTAACGAGTAATTTATTGAGAATTTACGGAGTAATTTGCTGAATAATTTACTAAGAAATTACTTTGAATTTACCAAGAATTTATATTGAATGTTCTGAGATTTTATTGAGTAATTTACTCATAATTTACTGATTAATTCACAAAAAATATTCTTGTAATTTTTTGAGAATTTACTCAGAATTTTCTGAATAATTTATACGGAATTTTACGTGTAATTCACTGAGAAATTTCCTGAGTAATTTAGTGAGAATTTACTAAGTAATTTACTGGTAATTTACTAAGTAATTAACAGAGAATTTACTGATAATTTACTGAGTAATTTACAGAGAATGTATCGAGTAATTTACTGAGAATTGAAGGAGTAATTTATTGAGAATTTACCCAGTAATTTGCTTAGAATTTGTTAAATAATTTACTAAGAATTTACAGATAATTTACTGTGTTATTTTCTTGGAATTTACAGAGTAATTTTCTAATAATTTACTGAGTAATTTACTAAGTAATTGACCAAGACTTTTTTGAGAACTTATCGATAATTAATTGAGTAATTTACTGGGAATTTACCAAGTAATTTACAGATAGATTTAGTGAGTACTTCACCGAATAATTTACTATGAATTTACTTAGTAATTCATTTAGGATTTACTCAGTAAATTACTAAGAGTTTATTGAGAATTTACTGACAATTTGTTGAGTAATTTTCTAGGAACTTACCAATCATTTACGAAGCAATTTACTGAGAATTTACCGAGTTATTTACCACGAATTTACTATAACTTTAATGGTAATTTGCTGAGTAATTTATCGAGAATTTAATGAGTAATTTACTCATAATTTATTGAGAATATTCTTAGAATTTATTGAAAGTTTTCAGATTAATTTACTTTGAATTTATTGAGTAATTCACCGATAAATAACTGAGTAATTTATAGAGAATTTATTGAAAATTTAACGAATAATTTACAGAGTAATCTGCTGAGTAATTTTTTAAAAAAATTCTGTGAATTTACTGAGTAATTTACCAAGAATTTATACAAAATTTTCTGAGAATTTACAGCGTAATTCACTCATAATTTACTGAGTAATTCACAAAAAAATTTCTAACGATTTTCTAAGAATTTACAAAGAATTTTCTGAATAATTTTTTGAGAATTTTGCGTGTAATTTATTGAGAATTTTACTGAGTAATGTAATGAGAACTAACTGAGAATTTATTGAGATTTTACTGCGAATTGACTAAGAAATTTACTGATAAATTGTTAAGTTCTTCACTGGGCAATTTAGTTGGAAATTTCTAAGTAATTTATTGAGAATTTACTGAGTAAGTTACTAAGAATTTATTGATAATTTACTTAGACTTTATGGATTAATTTATTGAGAATTTACTAAGTAATTTACTTAGAATTTATTGAATAATTTTCTGAGAATTTATAAAGTAATTTATTGAGAATTTGCAGGAAATTCACTAATTAATGTTCGAATAATTTTCTGAGAATTGACCAAATAATTCACGATTTTTTTTGATAATTTTATGAGTAATTTACTTTGAATTTACTGAGTAATTTACCAAGAATTTATATAGAATTTTCTTGGAAATTATTGAAAATTTTCTGTGTAATTTATTTAGAACTTATTAAATAATTTACTGGAAATTTACAAATAATTTACAAAGTAATTTATAGAGAATTTATTGAAAACTTAACGAGTAATTTATTGAGAATTTACGGAGTAATTTGCTGAATAATTTACTAAGAAATTACTTTGAATTTACCAAGAATTTATATTGAATGTTCTGAGATTTTATTGAGTAATTTACTCATAATTTACTGATTAATTCACAAAAAATATTCTTGTAATTTTTTGAGAATTTACTCAGAATTTTCTGAATAATTTATACGGAATTTTACGTGTAATTCACTGAGAAATTTCCTGAGTAATTTAGTGAGAATTTACTAAGTAATTTACTGGTAATTTACTAAGTAATTAACAGAGAATTTACTGATAATTTACTGAGTAATTTACAGAGAATGTATCGAGTAATTTACTGAGAATTGAAGGAGTAATTTATTGAGAATTTACTCAGTAATTTGCTTAGAATTTATTAAATAATTTACTAAGAATTTACAGATAATTTACTGTGTTATTTTTCTTGGAATTTACAGAGTAATTTTCTAATAATTTACTGAGTAATTTACTAAGTAATTGACCAAGACTTTTTTGAGAACTTATCGATAATTAACTGAGTAATTTACTGGGAATTTACCAAGTAATTTACAGATAGATTTAGTGAGTAATTCACCGAATAATTTACCATGAATTTACTTAGTAATTCATTTAGGATTTACTCAGTAAATTACTAAGAGTTTATTGAGAATTTACTGACAATTTGTTGAGTAATTTTCTAGGAACTTACCAATCATTTACGAAGCAATTTACTGAGAATTTACCGAGTTATTTACCACGAATTTACTATAACTTTAATGGTAATTTGCTGAGTAATTTATCGAGAATTTAATGAGTAATTTACTCATAATTTATTGAGAATTTTCTTAGAATTTATTGAAAGTTTTCAGATTAATTTACTTTGAATTTATTGAGTAATTCACCGATAATTAACTGAGTAATTTATAGAGAATTTATTGAAAATTTAACGAATAATTTACAGAGTAATTTGCTGAGTAATTTTTTTAAAAAATTCTGTGAATTTACTGAGTAATTTACCAAGAATTTATACAAAATTTTCTGAGAATTTACAGCGTAATTCACTCATAATTTACTGAGTAATTCACAAAAAAATTTCTAATGATTTTCTAAGAATTTACACAGAATTTTCTGAATAATTTTTTGAGAATTTTGCGTGTAATTTATTGAGAATTTTACTGAGTAATGTAATGAGAACTTACTGAGAATTTATTGAGATTTTTCTGCGAATTGACTAAGAAATTTACTGATAAATTGTTAAGTTCTTCATTGGGTAATTTAGTTGGAAATTTCTAAGTAATTTATTGAGAATTTACTGAGTAAGTTACTAAGAATTTATTGATAATTTACTTAGACTTTATGGATTAATTTATTGAGAATTTACTAAGTAATTTACTTAGAATTTATTGAATAATTTTCTGAGAATTTATAAAGTAATTTATTGAGAATTTGCAGGAAATTCACTAATTAATGTTCGAATAATTTTCTGAGAATTGACCAAGTAATTCACGATTTTTTTGATAATTTTATGAGTAATTTACTTTGAATTTACTGAGTAATTTACCAAGAATTTATATAGAATTTTCTTGGAAATTATTGAAAATTTTCTGTGTAATTTATTTAGAACTTATTAAATAATTTACTGGAAATTTACAAATAATTTACAAAGTAATTTATAGAGAATTTATTGAAAACTTAACGAGTAATTTATTGAGAATTTACGGAGTAATTTGCTGAATAATTTACTAAGAAATTACTTTGAATTTACCAAGAATTTATATTGAATGTTCTGAGATTTTATTGAGTAATTTACTCATAATTTACTGATTAATTCACAAAAAATATTCTTGTAATTTTTTGAGAATTTACTCAGAATTTTCTGAATAATTTATAGGGAATTTTACGTGTAATTCACTGAGAAATTTCCTGAGTAATTTAGTGAGAATTTACTAAGTAATTTACTGGTAATTTACTGAGTAATTAACAGAGAATTTACTGATAATTTACTGAGTAATTTACAGAGAATGTATCGAGTAATTTACTGAGAATTGAAGGAGTAATTTATTGAGAATTTACTCAGTAATTTGCTTAGAATTTATTAAATAATTTACTAAGAATTTACAGATAATTTACTGTGTTATTTTTCTTGGAATTTACAGAGTAATTTTCTAATAATTTACTGAGTAATTTACTAAGTAATTGACCAAGACTTTTTTGAGAACTTATCGATAATTAACTGAGTAATTTACTGGGAATTTACCAAGTAATTTACAGATAGATTTAGTGAGTAATTCACCGAATAATTTACTATGAATTTACTTAGTAATTCATTTAGGATTTACTCAGTAAATTACTAAGAGTTTATTGAGAATTTACTGACAATTTGTTGAGTAATTTTCTAGGAACTTACCAATCATTTACGAAGCAATTTACTGAGAATTTACCGAGTTATTTACCACGAATTTACTATAACTTTAATGGTAATTTGCTGAGTAATTTATCGAGAATTTAATGAGTAATTTACTCATAATTTATTGAGAATTTTCTTAGAATTTATTGAAAGTTTTCAGATTAATTTACTTTGAATTTATTGAGTAATTCACCGATAATTAACTGAGTAATTTATAGAGAATTTATTGAAAATTTAACGAATAATTTACAGAGTAATTTGCTGAGTAATTTTTTTAAAAAATTCTGTGAATTTACTGAGTAATTTACCAAGAATTTATACAAAATTTTCTGAGAATTTACAGCGTAATTCACTCATAATTTACTGAGTAATTCACAAAAAAATTTCTAATGATTTTCTAAGAATTTACACAGAATTTTCTGAATAATTTTTTGAGAATTTTGCGTGTAATTTATTGAGAATTTTACTGAGTAATGTAATGAGAACTTACTGAGAATTTATTGAGATTTTTCTGCGAATTGACTAAGAAATTTACTGATAAATTGTTAAGTTCTTCATTGGGTAATTTAGTTGGAAATTTCTAAGTAATTTATTGAGAATTTACTGAGTAAGTTACTAAGAATTTATTGATAATTTACTTAGACTTTATGGATTAATTTATTGAGAATTTACTAAGTAATTTACTTAGAATTTATTGAATAATTTTCTGAGAATTTATAAAGTAATTTATTGAGAATTTGCAGGAAATTCACTAATTAATGTTCGAATAATTTTCTGAGAATTGACCAAGTAATTCACGATTTTTTTGATAATTTTATGAGTAATTTACTTTGAATTTACTGAGTAATTTACCAAGAATTTATATAGAATTTTCTTGGAAATTATTGAAAATTTTCTGTGTAATTTATTTAGAACTTATTAAATAATTTACTGGAAATTTACAAATAATTTACAAAGTAATTTATAGAGAATTTATTGAAAACTTAACGAGTAATTTATTGAGAATTTACGGAGTAATTTGCTGAATAATTTACTAAGAAATTACTTTGAATTTACCAAGAATTTATATTGAATGTTCTGAGATTTTATTGAGTAATTTACTCATAATTTACTGATTAATTCACAAAAAATATTCTTGTAATTTTTTGAGAATTTACTCAGAATTTTCTGAATAATTTATAGGGAATTTTACGTGTAATTCACTGAGAAATTTCCTGAGTAATTTAGTGAGAATTTACTAAGTAATTTACTGGTAATTTACTGAGTAATTAACAGAGAATTTACTGATAATTTACTGAGTAATTTACAGAGAATGTATCGAGTAATTTACTGAGAATTGAAGGAGTAATTTATTGAGAATTTACTCAGTAATTTGCTTAGAATTTATTAAATAATTTACTAAGAATTTACAGATAATTTACTGTGTTATTTTTCTTGGAATTTACAGAGTAATTTTCTAATAATTTACTGAGTAATTTACTAAGTAATTGACCAAGACTTTTTTGAGAACTTATCGATAATTAACTGAGTAATTTACTGGGAATTTACCAAGTAATTTACAGATAGATTTAGTGAGTAATTCACCGAATAATTTACTATGAATTTACTTAGTAATTCATTTAGGATTTACTCAGTAAATTACTAAGAGTTTATTGAGAATTTACTGACAATTTGTTGAGTAATTTTCTAGGAACTTACCAATCATTTACGAAGCAATTTACTGAGAATTTACCGAGTTATTTACCACGAATTTACTATAACTTTAATGGTAATTTGCTGAGTAATTTATCGAGAATTTAATGAGTAATTTACTCATAATTTATTGAGAATTTTCTTAGAATTTATTGAAAGTTTTCAGATTAATTTACTTTGAATTTATTGAGTAATTCACCGATAATTAACTGAGTAATTTATAGAGAATTTATTGAAAATTTAACGAATAATTTACAGAGTAATTTGCTGAGTAATTTTTTAAAAAAATTCTGTGAATTTACTGAGTAATTTACCAAGAATTTATACAAAATTTTCTGAGAATTTACAGCGTAATTCACTCATAATTTACTGAGTAATTCACAAAAAAATTTCTAATGATTTTCTAAGAATTTACACAGAATTTTCTGAATAATTTTTTGAGAATTTTGCGTGTAATTTATTGAGAATTTTACTGAGTAATGTAATGAGAACTTACTGAGAATTTATTGAGATTTTTCTGCGAATTGACTAAGAAATTTACTGATAAATTGTTAAGTTCTTCATTGGGTAATTTAGTTGGAAATTTCTAAGTAATTTATTGAGAATTTACTGAGTAAGTTACTAAGAATTTATTGATAATTTACTTAGACTTTATGGATTAATTTATTGAGAATTTACTAAGTAATTTACTTAGAATTTATTGAATAATTTTCTGAGAATTTATAAAGTAATTTATTGAGAATTTGCAGGAAATTCACTAATTAATGTTCGAATAATTTTCTGAGAATTGACCAAGTAATTCACGATTTTTTTGATAATTTTATGAGTAATTTACTTTGAATTTACTGAGTAATTTACCAAGAATTTATATAGAATTTTCTTGGAAATTATTGAAAATTTTCTGTGTAATTTATTTAGAACTTATTAAATAATTTACTGGAAATTTACAAATAATTTACAAAGTAATTTATAGAGAATTTATTGAAAACTTAACGAGTAATTTATTGAGAATTTACGGAGTAATTTGCTGAATAATTTACTAAGAAATTACTTTGAATTTACCAAGAATTTATATTGAATGTTCTGAGATTTTATTGAGTAATTTACTCATAATTTACTGATTAATTCACAAAAAATATTCTTGTAATTTTTTGAGAATTTACTCAGAATTTTCTGAATAATTTATACGGAATTTTACGTGTAATTCACTGAGAAATTTCCTGAGTAATTTAGTGAGAATTTACTAAGTAATTTACTGGTAATTTACTGAGTAATTAACAGAGAATTTACTGATAATTTACTGAGTAATTTACAGAGAATGTATCGAGTAATTTACTGAGAATTGAAGGAGTAATTTATTGAGAATTTACTCAGTAATTTGCTTAGAATTTATTAAATAATTTACTAAGAATTTACAGATAATTTACTGTGTTATTTTTCTTGGAATTTACAGAGTAATTTTCTAATAATTTACTGAGTAATTTACTAAGTAATTGACCAAGACTTTTTTGAGAACTTATCGATAATTAACTGAGTAATTTACTGGGAATTTACCAAGTAATTTACAGATAGATTTAGTGAGTAATTCACCGAATAATTTACTATGAATTTACTTAGTAATTCATTTAGGATTTACTCAGTAAATTACTAAGAGTTTATTGAGAATTTACTGACAATTTGTTGAGTAATTTTCTAGGAACTTACCAATCATTTACGAAGCAATTTACTGAGAATTTACCGAGTTATTTACCACGAATTTACTATAACTTTAATGGTAATTTGCTGAGTAATTTATCGAGAATTTAATGAGTAATTTACTCATAATTTATTGAGAATTTTCTTAGAATTTATTGAAAGTTTTCAGATTAATTTACTTTGAATTTATTGAGTAATTCACCGATAATTAACTGAGTAATTTATAGAGAATTTATTGAAAATTTAACGAATAATTTACAGAGTAATTTGCTGAGTAATTTTTTAAAAAAATTCTGTGAATTTACTGAGTAATTTACCAAGAATTTATACAAAATTTTCTGAGAATTTACAGCGTAATTCACTCATAATTTACTGAGTAATTCACAAAAAAATTTCTAATGATTTTCTAAGAATTTACACAGAATTTTCTGAATAATTTTTTGAGAATTTTGCGTGTAATTTATTGAGAATTTTACTGAGTAATGTAATGAGAACTTACTGAGAATTTATTGAGATTTTTCTGCGAATTGACTAAGAAATTTACTGATAAATTGTTAAGTTCTTCATTGGGTAATTTAGTTGGAAATTTCTAAGTAATTTATTGAGAATTTACTGAGTAAGTTACTAAGAATTTATTGATAATTTACTTAGACTTTATGGATTAATTTATTGAGAATTTACTAAGTAATTTACTTAGAATTTATTGAATAATTTTCTGAGAATTTATAAAGTAATTTATTGAGAATTTGCAGGAAATTCACTAATTAATGTTCGAATAATTTTCTGAGAATTGACCAAGTAATTCACGATTTTTTTGATAATTTTATGAGTAATTTACTTTGAATTTACTGAGTAATTTACCAAGAATTTATATAGAATTTTCTTGGAAATTATTGAAAATTTTCTGTGTAATTTATTTAGAACTTATTAAATAATTTACTGGAAATTTACAAATAATTTACAAAGTAATTTATAGAGAATTTATTGAAAACTTAACGAGTAATTTATTGAGAATTTACGGAGTAATTTGCTGAATAATTTACTAAGAAATTACTTTGAATTTACCAAGAATTTATATTGAATGTTCTGAGATTTTATTGAGTAATTTACTCATAATTTACTGATTAATTCACAAAAAATATTCTTGTAATTTTTTGAGAATTTACTCAGAATTTTCTGAATAATTTATAGGGAATTTTACGTGTAATTCACTGAGAAATTTCCTGAGTAATTTAGTGAGAATTTACTAAGTAATTTACTGGTAATTTACTGAGTAATTAACAGAGAATTTACTGATAATTTACTGAGTAATTTACAGAGAATGTATCGAGTAATTTACTGAGAATTGAAGGAGTAATTTATTGAGAATTTACTCAGTAATTTGCTTAGAATTTATTAAATAATTTACTAAGAATTTACAGATAATTTACTGTGTTATTTTTCTTGGAATTTACAGAGTAATTTTCTAATAATTTACTGAGTAATTTACTAAGTAATTGACCAAGACTTTTTTGAGAACTTATCGATAATTAACTGAGTAATTTACTGGGAATTTACCAAGTAATTTACAGATAGATTTAGTGAGTAATTCACCGAATAATTTACTATGAATTTACTTAGTAATTCATTTAGGATTTACTCAGTAAATTACTAAGAGTTTATTGAGAATTTACTGACAATTTGTTGAGTAATTTTCTAGGAACTTACCAATCATTTACGAAGCAATTTACTGAGAATTTACCGAGTTATTTACCACGAATTTACTATAACTTTAATGGTAATTTGCTGAGTAATTTATCGAGAATTTAATGAGTAATTTACTCATAATTTATTGAGAATTTTCTTAGAATTTATTGAAAGTTTTCAGATTAATTTACTTTGAATTTATTGAGTAATTCACCGATAATTAACTGAGTAATTTATAGAGAATTTATTGAAAATTTAACGAATAATTTACAGAGTAATTTGCTGAGTAATTTTTTAAAAAAATTCTGTGAATTTACTGAGTAATTTACCAAGAATTTATACAAAATTTTCTGAGAATTTACAGCGTAATTCACTCATAATTTACTGAGTAATTCACAAAAAAATTTCTAATGATTTTCTAAGAATTTACACAGAATTTTCTGAATAATTTTTTGAGAATTTTGCGTGTAATTTATTGAGAATTTTACTGAGTAATGTAATGAGAACTTACTGAGAATTTATTGAGATTTTTCTGCGAATTGACTAAGAAATTTACTGATAAATTGTTAAGTTCTTCATTGGGTAATTTAGTTGGAAATTTCTAAGTAATTTATTGAGAATTTACTGAGTAAGTTACTAAGAATTTATTGATAATTTACTTAGACTTTATGGATTAATTTATTGAGAATTTACTAAGTAATTTACTTAGAATTTATTGAATAATTTTCTGAGAATTTATAAAGTAATTTATTGAGAATTTGCAGGAAATTCACTAATTAATGTTCGAATAATTTTCTGAGAATTGACCAAGTAATTCACGATTTTTTTGATAATTTTATGAGTAATTTACTTTGAATTTACTGAGTAATTTACCAAGAATTTATATAGAATTTTCTTGGAAATTATTGAAAATTTTCTGTGTAATTTATTTAGAACTTATTAAATAATTTACTGGAAATTTACAAATAATTTACAAAGTAATTTATAGAGAATTTATTGAAAACTTAACGAGTAATTTATTGAGAATTTACGGAGTAATTTGCTGAATAATTTACTAAGAAATTACTTTGAATTTACCAAGAATTTATATTGAATGTTCTGAGATTTTATTGAGTAATTTACTCATAATTTACTGATTAATTCACAAAAAATATTCTTGTAATTTTTTGAGAATTTACTCAGAATTTTCTGAATAATTTATACGGAATTTTACGTGTAATTCACTGAGAAATTTCCTGAGTAATTTAGTGAGAATTTACTAAGTAATTTACTGGTAATTTACTGAGTAATTAACAGAGAATTTACTGATAATTTACTGAGTAATTTACAGAGAATGTATCGAGTAATTTACTGAGAATTGAAGGAGTAATTTATTGAGAATTTACTCAGTAATTTGCTTAGAATTTATTAAATAATTTACTAAGAATTTACAGATAATTTACTGTGTTATTTTTCTTGGAATTTACAGAGTAATTTTCTAATAATTTACTGAGTAATTTACTAAGTAATTGACCAAGACTTTTTTGAGAACTTATCGATAATTAACTGAGTAATTTACTGGGAATTTACCAAGTAATTTACAGATAGATTTAGTGAGTAATTCACCGAATAATTTACTATGAATTTACTTAGTAATTCATTTAGGATTTACTCAGTAAATTACTAAGAGTTTATTGAGAATTTACTGACAATTTGTTGAGTAATTTTCTAGGAACTTACCAATCATTTACGAAGCAATTTACTGAGAATTTACCGAGTTATTTACCACGAATTTACTATAACTTTAATGGTAATTTGCTGAGTAATTTATCGAGAATTTAATGAGTAATTTACTCATAATTTATTGAGAATTTTCTTAGAATTTATTGAAAGTTTTCAGATTAATTTACTTTGAATTTATTGAGTAATTCACCGATAATTAACTGAGTAATTTATAGAGAATTTATTGAAAATTTAACGAATAATTTACAGAGTAATTTGCTGAGTAATTTTTTTAAAAAATTCTGTGAATTTACTGAGTAATTTACCAAGAATTTATACAAAATTTTCTGAGAATTTACAGCGTAATTCACTCATAATTTACTGAGTAATTCACAAAAAAATTTCTAATGATTTTCTAAGAATTTACACAGAATTTTCTGAATAATTTTTTGAGAATTTTGCGTGTAATTTATTGAGAATTTTACTGAGTAATGTAATGAGAACTTACTGAGAATTTATTGAGATTTTTCTGCGAATTGACTAAGAAATTTACTGATAAATTGTTAAGTTCTTCATTGGGTAATTTAGTTGGAAATTTCTAAGTAATTTATTGAGAATTTACTGAGTAAGTTACTAAGAATTTATTGATAATTTACTTAGACTTTATGGATTAATTTATTGAGAATTTACTAAGTAATTTACTTAGAATTTATTGAATAATTTTCTGAGAATTTATAAAGTAATTTATTGAGAATTTGCAGGAAATTCACTAATTAATGTTCGAATAATTTTCTGAGAATTGACCAAGTAATTCACGATTTTTTTGATAATTTTATGAGTAATTTACTTTGAATTTACTGAGTAATTTACCAAGAATTTATATAGAATTTTCTTGGAAATTATTGAAAATTTTCTGTGTAATTTATTTAGAACTTATTAAATAATTTACTGGAAATTTACAAATAATTTACAAAGTAATTTATAGAGAATTTATTGAAAACTTAACGAGTAATTTATTGAGAATTTACGGAGTAATTTGCTGAATAATTTACTAAGAAATTACTTTGAATTTACCAAGAATTTATATTGAATGTTCTGAGATTTTATTGAGTAATTTACTCATAATTTACTGATTAATTCACAAAAAATATTCTTGTAATTTTTTGAGAATTTACTCAGAATTTTCTGAATAATTTATAGGGAATTTTACGTGTAATTCACTGAGAAATTTCCTGAGTAATTTAGTGAGAATTTACTAAGTAATTTACTGGTAATTTACTGAGTAATTAACAGAGAATTTACTGATAATTTACTGAGTAATTTACAGAGAATGTATCGAGTAATTTACTGAGAATTGAAGGAGTAATTTATTGAGAATTTACTCAGTAATTTGCTTAGAATTTATTAAATAATTTACTAAGAATTTACAGATAATTTACTGTGTTATTTTTCTTGGAATTTACAGAGTAATTTTCTAATAATTTACTGAGTAATTTACTAAGTAATTGACCAAGACTTTTTTGAGAACTTATCGATAATTAACTGAGTAATTTACTGGGAATTTACCAAGTAATTTACAGATAGATTTAGTGAGTAATTCACCGAATAATTTACTATGAATTTACTTAGTAATTCATTTAGGATTTACTCAGTAAATTACTAAGAGTTTATTGAGAATTTACTGACAATTTGTTGAGTAATTTTCTAGGAACTTACCAATCATTTACGAAGCAATTTACTGAGAATTTACCGAGTTATTTACCACGAATTTACTATAACTTTAATGGTAATTTGCTGAGTAATTTATCGAGAATTTAATGAGTAATTTACTCATAATTTATTGAGAATTTTCTTAGAATTTATTGAAAGTTTTCAGATTAATTTACTTTGAATTTATTGAGTAATTCACCGATAATTAACTGAGTAATTTATAGAGAATTTATTGAAAATTTAACGAATAATTTACAGAGTAATTTGCTGAGTAATTTTTTTAAAAAATTCTGTGAATTTACTGAGTAATTTACCAAGAATTTATACAAAATTTTCTGAGAATTTACAGCGTAATTCACTCATAATTTACTGAGTAATTCACAAAAAAATTTCTAATGATTTTCTAAGAATTTACACAGAATTTTCTGAATAATTTTTTGAGAATTTTGCGTGTAATTTATTGAGAATTTTACTGAGTAATGTAATGAGAACTTACTGAGAATTTATTGAGATTTTTCTGCGAATTGACTAAGAAATTTACTGATAAATTGTTAAGTTCTTCATTGGGTAATTTAGTTGGAAATTTCTAAGTAATTTATTGAGAATTTACTGAGTAAGTTACTAAGAATTTATTGATAATTTACTTAGACTTTATGGATTAATTTATTGAGAATTTACTAAGTAATTTACTTAGAATTTATTGAATAATTTTCTGAGAATTTATAAAGTAATTTATTGAGAATTTGCAGGAAATTCACTAATTAATGTTCGAATAATTTTCTGAGAATTGACCAAGTAATTCACGATTTTTTTGATAATTTTATGAGTAATTTACTTTGAATTTACTGAGTAATTTACCAAGAATTTATATAGAATTTTCTTGGAAATTATTGAAAATTTTCTGTGTAATTTATTTAGAACTTATTAAATAATTTACTGGAAATTTACAAATAATTTACAAAGTAATTTATAGAGAATTTATTGAAAACTTAACGAGTAATTTATTGAGAATTTACGGAGTAATTTGCTGAATAATTTACTAAGAAATTACTTTGAATTTACCAAGAATTTATATTGAATGTTCTGAGATTTTATTGAGTAATTTACTCATAATTTACTGATTAATTCACAAAAAATATTCTTGTAATTTTTTGAGAATTTACTCAGAATTTTCTGAATAATTTATAGGGAATTTTACGTGTAATTCACTGAGAAATTTCCTGAGTAATTTAGTGAGAATTTACTAAGTAATTTACTGGTAATTTACTGAGTAATTAACAGAGAATTTACTGATAATTTACTGAGTAATTTACAGAGAATGTATCGAGTAATTTACTGAGAATTGAAGGAGTAATTTATTGAGAATTTACTCAGTAATTTGCTTAGAATTTATTAAATAATTTACTAAGAATTTACAGATAATTTACTGTGTTATTTTTCTTGGAATTTACAGAGTAATTTTCTAATAATTTACTGAGTAATTTACTAAGTAATTGACCAAGACTTTTTTGAGAACTTATCGATAATTAACTGAGTAATTTACTGGGAATTTACCAAGTAATTTACAGATAGATTTAGTGAGTAATTCACCGAATAATTTACTATGAATTTACTTAGTAATTCATTTAGGATTTACTCAGTAAATTACTAAGAGTTTATTGAGAATTTACTGACAATTTGTTGAGTAATTTTCTAGGAACTTACCAATCATTTACGAAGCAATTTACTGAGAATTTACCGAGTTATTTACCACGAATTTACTATAACTTTAATGGTAATTTGCTGAGTAATTTATCGAGAATTTAATGAGTAATTTACTCATAATTTATTGAGAATTTTCTTAGAATTTATTGAAAGTTTTCAGATTAATTTACTTTGAATTTATTGAGTAATTCACCGATAATTAACTGAGTAATTTATAGAGAATTTATTGAAAATTTAACGAATAATTTACAGAGTAATTTGCTGAGTAATTTTTTTAAAAAATTCTGTGAATTTACTGAGTAATTTACCAAGAATTTATACAAAATTTTCTGAGAATTTACAGCGTAATTCACTCATAATTTACTGAGTAATTCACAAAAAAATTTCTAATGATTTTCTAAGAATTTACACAGAATTTTCTGAATAATTTTTTGAGAATTTTGCGTGTAATTTATTGAGAATTTTACTGAGTAATGTAATGAGAACTTACTGAGAATTTATTGAGATTTTTCTGCGAATTGACTAAGAAATTTACTGATAAATTGTTAAGTTCTTCATTGGGTAATTTAGTTGGAAATTTCTAAGTAATTTATTGAGAATTTACTGAGTAAGTTACTAAGAATTTATTGATAATTTACTTAGACTTTATGGATTAATTTATTGAGAATTTACTAAGTAATTTACTTAGAATTTATTGAATAATTTTCTGAGAATTTATAAAGTAATTTATTGAGAATTTGCAGGAAATTCACTAATTAATGTTCGAATAATTTTCTGAGAATTGACCAAGTAATTCACGATTTTTTTGATAATTTTATGAGTAATTTACTTTGAATTTACTGAGTAATTTACCAAGAATTTATATAGAATTTTCTTGGAAATTATTGAAAATTTTCTGTGTAATTTATTTAGAACTTATTAAATAATTTACTGGAAATTTACAAATAATTTACAAAGTAATTTATAGAGAATTTATTGAAAACTTAACGAGTAATTTATTGAGAATTTACGGAGTAATTTGCTGAATAATTTACTAAGAAATTACTTTGAATTTACCAAGAATTTATATTGAATGTTCTGAGATTTTATTGAGTAATTTACTCATAATTTACTGATTAATTCACAAAAAATATTCTTGTAATTTTTTGAGAATTTACTCAGAATTTTCTGAATAATTTATACGGAATTTTACGTGTAATTCACTGAGAAATTTCCTGAGTAATTTAGTGAGAATTTACTAAGTAATTTACTGGTAATTTACTGAGTAATTAACAGAGAATTTACTGATAATTTACTGAGTAATTTACAGAGAATGTATCGAGTAATTTACTGAGAATTGAAGGAGTAATTTATTGAGAATTTACTCAGTAATTTGCTTAGAATTTATTAAATAATTTACTAAGAATTTACAGATAATTTACTGTGTTATTTTTCTTGGAATTTACAGAGTAATTTTCTAATAATTTACTGAGTAATTTACTAAGTAATTGACCAAGACTTTTTTGAGAACTTATCGATAATTAACTGAGTAATTTACTGGGAATTTACCAAGTAATTTACAGATAGATTTAGTGAGTAATTCACCGAATAATTTACTATGAATTTACTTAGTAATTCATTTAGGATTTACTCAGTAAATTACTAAGAGTTTATTGAGAATTTACTGACAATTTGTTGAGTAATTTTCTAGGAACTTACCAATCATTTACGAAGCAATTTACTGAGAATTTACCGAGTTATTTACCACGAATTTACTATAACTTTAATGGTAATTTGCTGAGTAATTTATCGAGAATTTAATGAGTAATTTACTCATAATTTATTGAGAATTTTCTTAGAATTTATTGAAAGTTTTCAGATTAATTTACTTTGAATTTATTGAGTAATTCACCGATAATTAACTGAGTAATTTATAGAGAATTTATTGAAAATTTAACGAATAATTTACAGAGTAATTTGCTGAGTAATTTTTTTAAAAAATTCTGTGAATTTACTGAGTAATTTACCAAGAATTTATACAAAATTTTCTGAGAATTTACAGCGTAATTCACTCATAATTTACTGAGTAATTCACAAAAAAATTTCTAATGATTTTCTAAGAATTTACACAGAATTTTCTGAATAATTTTTTGAGAATTTTGCGTGTAATTTATTGAGAATTTTACTGAGTAATGTAATGAGAACTTACTGAGAATTTATTGAGATTTTTCTGCGAATTGACTAAGAAATTTACTGATAAATTGTTAAGTTCTTCATTGGGTAATTTAGTTGGAAATTTCTAAGTAATTTATTGAGAATTTACTGAGTAAGTTACTAAGAATTTATTGATAATTTACTTAGACTTTATGGATTAATTTATTGAGAATTTACTAAGTAATTTACTTAGAATTTATTGAATAATTTTCTGAGAATTTATAAAGTAATTTATTGAGAATTTGCAGGAAATTCACTAATTAATGTTCGAATAATTTTCTGAGAATTGACCAAGTAATTCACGATTTTTTTGATAATTTTATGAGTAATTTACTTTGAATTTACTGAGTAATTTACCAAGAATTTATATAGAATTTTCTTGGAAATTATTGAAAATTTTCTGTGTAATTTATTTAGAACTTATTAAATAATTTACTGGAAATTTACAAATAATTTACAAAGTAATTTATAGAGAATTTATTGAAAACTTAACGAGTAATTTATTGAGAATTTACGGAGTAATTTGCTGAATAATTTACTAAGAAATTACTTTGAATTTACCAAGAATTTATATTGAATGTTCTGAGATTTTATTGAGTAATTTACTCATAATTTACTGATTAATTCACAAAAAATATTCTTGTAATTTTTTGAGAATTTACTCAGAATTTTCTGAATAATTTATAGGGAATTTTACGTGTAATTCACTGAGAAATTTCCTGAGTAATTTAGTGAGAATTTACTAAGTAATTTACTGGTAATTTACTGAGTAATTAACAGAGAATTTACTGATAATTTACTGAGTAATTTACAGAGAATGTATCGAGTAATTTACTGAGAATTGAAGGAGTAATTTATTGAGAATTTACTCAGTAATTTGCTTAGAATTTATTAAATAATTTACTAAGAATTTACAGATAATTTACTGTGTTATTTTTCTTGGAATTTACAGAGTAATTTTCTAATAATTTACTGAGTAATTTACTAAGTAATTGACCAAGACTTTTTTGAGAACTTATCGATAATTAACTGAGTAATTTACTGGGAATTTACCAAGTAATTTACAGATAGATTTAGTGAGTAATTCACCGAATAATTTACTATGAATTTACTTAGTAATTCATTTAGGATTTACTCAGTAAATTACTAAGAGTTTATTGAGAATTTACTGACAATTTGTTGAGTAATTTTCTAGGAACTTACCAATCATTTACGAAGCAATTTACTGAGAATTTACCGAGTTATTTACCACGAATTTACTATAACTTTAATGGTAATTTGCTGAGTAATTTATCGAGAATTTAATGAGTAATTTACTCATAATTTATTGAGAATTTTCTTAGAATTTATTGAAAGTTTTCAGATTAATTTACTTTGAATTTATTGAGTAATTCACCGATAATTAACTGAGTAATTTATAGAGAATTTATTGAAAATTTAACGAATAATTTACAGAGTAATTTGCTGAGTAATTTTTTTAAAAAATTCTGTGAATTTACTGAGTAATTTACCAAGAATTTATACAAAATTTTCTGAGAATTTACAGCGTAATTCACTCATAATTTACTGAGTAATTCACAAAAAAATTTCTAATGATTTTCTAAGAATTTACACAGAATTTTCTGAATAATTTTTTGAGAATTTTGCGTGTAATTTATTGAGAATTTTACTGAGTAATGTAATGAGAACTTACTGAGAATTTATTGAGATTTTTCTGCGAATTGACTAAGAAATTTACTGATAAATTGTTAAGTTCTTCATTGGGTAATTTAGTTGGAAATTTCTAAGTAATTTATTGAGAATTTACTGAGTAAGTTACTAAGAATTTATTGATAATTTACTTAGACTTTATGGATTAATTTATTGAGAATTTACTAAGTAATTTACTTAGAATTTATTGAATAATTTTCTGAGAATTTATAAAGTAATTTATTGAGAATTTGCAGGAAATTCACTAATTAATGTTCGAATAATTTTCTGAGAATTGACCAAGTAATTCACGATTTTTTTGATAATTTTATGAGTAATTTACTTTGAATTTACTGAGTAATTTACCAAGAATTTATATAGAATTTTCTTGGAAATTATTGAAAATTTTCTGTGTAATTTATTTAGAACTTATTAAATAATTTACTGGAAATTTACAAATAATTTACAAAGTAATTTATAGAGAATTTATTGAAAACTTAACGAGTAATTTATTGAGAATTTACGGAGTAATTTGCTGAATAATTTACTAAGAAATTACTTTGAATTTACCAAGAATTTATATTGAATGTTCTGAGATTTTATTGAGTAATTTACTCATAATTTACTGATTAATTCACAAAAAATATTCTTGTAATTTTTTGAGAATTTACTCAGAATTTTCTGAATAATTTATACGGAATTTTACGTGTAATTCACTGAGAAATTTCCTGAGTAATTTAGTGAGAATTTACTAAGTAATTTACTGGTAATTTACTGAGTAATTAACAGAGAATTTACTGATAATTTACTGAGTAATTTACAGAGAATGTATCGAGTAATTTACTGAGAATTGAATGAGTAATTTATTGAGAATTTACTCAGTAATTTGCTTAGAATTTATTAAATAATTTACTAAGAATTTACAGATAATTTACTGTGTTATTTTTCTTGGAATTTACAGAGTAATTTTCTAATAATTTACTGAGTAATTTACTAAGTAATTGACCAAGACTTTTTTGAGAACTTATCGATAATTAACTGAGTAATTTACTGGGAATTTACCAAGTAATTTACAGATAGATTTAGTGAGTAATTCACCGAATAATTTACTATGAATTTACTTAGTAATTCATTTAGGATTTACTCAGTAAATTACTAAGAGTTTATTGAGAATTTACTGACAATTTGTTGAGTAATTTTCTAGGAACTTACCAATCATTTACGAAGCAATTTACTGAGAATTTACCGAGTTATTTACCACGAATTTACTATAACTTTAATGGTAATTTGCTGAGTAATTTATCGAGAATTTAATGAGTAATTTACTCATAATTTATTGAGAATTTTCTTAGAATTTATTGAAAGTTTTCAGATTAATTTACTTTGAATTTATTGAGTAATTCACCGATAATTAACTGAGTAATTTATAGAGAATTTATTGAAAATTTAACGAATAATTTACAGAGTAATTTGCTGAGTAATTTTTTAAAAAAATTCTGTGAATTTACTGAGTAATTTACCAAGAATTTATACAAAATTTTCTGAGAATTTACAGCGTAATTCACTCATAATTTACTGAGTAATTCACAAAAAAATTTCTAATGATTTTCTAAGAATTTACACAGAATTTTCTGAATAATTTTTTGAGAATTTTGCGTGTAATTTATTGAGAATTTTACTGAGTAATGTAATGAGAACTTACTGAGAATTTATTGAGATTTTTCTGCGAATTGACTAAGAAATTTACTGATAAATTGTTAAGTTCTTCATTGGGTAATTTAGTTGGAAATTTCTAAGTAATTTATTGAGAATTTACTGAGTAAGTTACTAAGAATTTATTGATAATTTACTTAGACTTTATGGATTAATTTATTGAGAATTTACTAAGTAATTTACTTAGAATTTATTGAATAATTTTCTGAGAATTTATAAAGTAATTTATTGAGAATTTGCAGGAAATTCACTAATTAATGTTCGAATAATTTTCTGAGAATTGACCAAGTAATTCACGATTTTTTTGATAATTTTATGAGTAATTTACTTTGAATTTACTGAGTAATTTACCAAGAATTTATATAGAATTTTCTTGGAAATTATTGAAAATTTTCTGTGTAATTTATTTAGAACTTATTAAATAATTTACTGGAAATTTACAAATAATTTACAAAGTAATTTATAGAGAATTTATTGAAAACTTAACGAGTAATTTATTGAGAATTTACGGAGTAATTTGCTGAATAATTTACTAAGAAATTACTTTGAATTTACCAAGAATTTATATTGAATGTTCTGAGATTTTATTGAGTAATTTACTCATAATTTACTGATTAATTCACAAAAAATATTCTTGTAATTTTTTGAGAATTTACTCAGAATTTTCTGAATAATTTATACGGAATTTTACGTGTAATTCACTGAGAAATTTCCTGAGTAATTTAGTGAGAATTTACTAAGTAATTTACTGGTAATTTACTGAGTAATTAACAGAGAATTTACTGATAATTTACTGAGTAATTTACAGAGAATGTATCGAGTAATTTACTGAGAATTGAAGGAGTAATTTATTGAGAATTTACTCAGTAATTTGCTTAGAATTTATTAAATAATTTACTAAGAATTTACAGATAATTTACTGTGTTATTTTTCTTGGAATTTACAGAGTAATTTTCTAATAATTTACTGAGTAATTTACTAAGTAATTGACCAAGACTTTTTTGAGAACTTATCGATAATTAACTGAGTAATTTACTGGGAATTTACCAAGTAATTTACAGATAGATTTAGTGAGTAATTCACCGAATAATTTACTATGAATTTACTTAGTAATTCATTTAGGATTTACTCAGTAAATTACTAAGAGTTTATTGAGAATTTACTGACAATTTGTTGAGTAATTTTCTAGGAACTTACCAATCATTTACGAAGCAATTTACTGAGAATTTACCGAGTTATTTACCACGAATTTACTATAACTTTAATGGTAATTTGCTGAGTAATTTATCGAGAATTTAATGAGTAATTTACTCATAATTTATTGAGAATTTTCTTAGAATTTATTGAAAGTTTTCAGATTAATTTACTTTGAATTTATTGAGTAATTCACCGATAATTAACTGAGTAATTTATAGAGAATTTATTGAAAATTTAACGAATAATTTACAGAGTAATTTGCTGAGTAATTTTTTAAAAAAATTCTGTGAATTTACTGAGTAATTTACCAAGAATTTATACAAAATTTTCTGAGAATTTACAGCGTAATTCACTCATAATTTACTGAGTAATTCACAAAAAAATTTCTAATGATTTTCTAAGAATTTACACAGAATTTTCTGAATAATTTTTTGAGAATTTTGCGTGTAATTTATTGAGAATTTTACTGAGTAATGTAATGAGAACTTACTGAGAATTTATTGAGATTTTTCTGCGAATTGACTAAGAAATTTACTGATAAATTGTTAAGTTCTTCATTGGGTAATTTAGTTGGAAATTTCTAAGTAATTTATTGAGAATTTACTGAGTAAGTTACTAAGAATTTATTGATAATTTACTTAGACTTTATGGATTAATTTATTGAGAATTTACTAAGTAATTTACTTAGAATTTATTGAATAATTTTCTGAGAATTTATAAAGTAATTTATTGAGAATTTGCAGGAAATTCACTAATTAATGTTCGAATAATTTTCTGAGAATTGACCAAGTAATTCACGATTTTTTTGATAATTTTATGAGTAATTTACTTTGAATTTACTGAGTAATTTACCAAGAATTTATATAGAATTTTCTTGGAAATTATTGAAAATTTTCTGTGTAATTTATTTAGAACTTATTAAATAATTTACTGGAAATTTACAAATAATTTACAAAGTAATTTATAGAGAATTTATTGAAAACTTAACGAGTAATTTATTGAGAATTTACGGAGTAATTTGCTGAATAATTTACTAAGAAATTACTTTGAATTTACCAAGAATTTATATTGAATGTTCTGAGATTTTATTGAGTAATTTACTCATAATTTACTGATTAATTCACAAAAAATATTCTTGTAATTTTTTGAGAATTTACTCAGAATTTTCTGAATAATTTATACGGAATTTTACGTGTAATTCACTGAGAAATTTCCTGAGTAATTTAGTGAGAATTTACTAAGTAATTTACTGGTAATTTACTGAGTAATTAACAGAGAATTTACTGATAATTTACTGAGTAATTTACAGAGAATGTATCGAGTAATTTACTGAGAATTGAAGGAGTAATTTATTGAGAATTTACTCAGTAATTTGCTTAGAATTTATTAAATAATTTACTAAGAATTTACAGATAATTTACTGTGTTATTTTTCTTGGAATTTACAGAGTAATTTTCTAATAATTTACTGAGTAATTTACTAAGTAATTGACCAAGACTTTTTTGAGAACTTATCGATAATTAACTGAGTAATTTACTGGGAATTTACCAAGTAATTTACAGATAGATTTAGTGAGTAATTCACCGAATAATTTACTATGAATTTACTTAGTAATTCATTTAGGATTTACTCAGTAAATTACTAAGAGTTTATTGAGAATTTACTGACAATTTGTTGAGTAATTTTCTAGGAACTTACCAATCATTTACGAAGCAATTTACTGAGAATTTACCGAGTTATTTACCACGAATTTACTATAACTTTAATGGTAATTTGCTGAGTAATTTATCGAGAATTTAATGAGTAATTTACTCATAATTTATTGAGAATTTTCTTAGAATTTATTGAAAGTTTTCAGATTAATTTACTTTGAATTTATTGAGTAATTCACCGATAATTAACTGAGTAATTTATAGAGAATTTATTGAAAATTTAACGAATAATTTACAGAGTAATTTGCTGAGTAATTTTTTAAAAAAATTCTGTGAATTTACTGAGTAATTTACCAAGAATTTATACAAAATTTTCTGAGAATTTACAGCGTAATTCACTCATAATTTACTGAGTAATTCACAAAAAAATTTCTAATGATTTTCTAAGAATTTACACAGAATTTTCTGAATAATTTTTTGAGAATTTTGCGTGTAATTTATTGAGAATTTTACTGAGTAATGTAATGAGAACTTACTGAGAATTTATTGAGATTTTTCTGCGAATTGACTAAGAAATTTACTGATAAATTGTTAAGTTCTTCATTGGGTAATTTAGTTGGAAATTTCTAAGTAATTTATTGAGAATTTACTGAGTAAGTTACTAAGAATTTATTGATAATTTACTTAGACTTTATGGATTAATTTATTGAGAATTTACTAAGTAATTTACTTAGAATTTATTGAATAATTTTCTGAGAATTTATAAAGTAATTTATTGAGAATTTGCAGGAAATTCACTAATTAATGTTCGAATAATTTTCTGAGAATTGACCAAGTAATTCACGATTTTTTTGATAATTTTATGAGTAATTTACTTTGAATTTACTGAGTAATTTACCAAGAATTTATATAGAATTTTCTTGGAAATTATTGAAAATTTTCTGTGTAATTTATTTAGAACTTATTAAATAATTTACTGGAAATTTACAAATAATTTACAAAGTAATTTATAGAGAATTTATTGAAAACTTAACGAGTAATTTATTGAGAATTTACGGAGTAATTTGCTGAATAATTTACTAAGAAATTACTTTGAATTTACCAAGAATTTATATTGAATTTTCTGAGATTTTATTGAGTAATTTACTCATAATTTACTGATTAATTCACAAAAAATATTCTTGTAATTTTTTGAGAATTTACTCAGAATTTTCTGAATAATTTATAGGGAATTTTACGTGTAATTCACTGAGAAATTTCCTGAGTAATTTAGTGAGAATTTACTAAGTAATTTACTGGTAATTTACTGAGTAATTAACAGAGAATTTACTGATAATTTACTGAGTAATTTACAGAGAATGTATCGAGTAATTTACTGAGAATTGAAGGAGTAATTTATTGAGAATTTACTCAGTAATTTGCTTAGAATTTATTAAATAATTTACTAAGAATTTACAGATAATTTACTGTGTTATTTTTCTTGGAATTTACAGAGTAATTTTCTAATAATTTACTGAGTAATTTACTAAGTAATTGACCAAGACTTTTTTGAGAACTTATCGATAATTAACTGAGTAATTTACTGGGAATTTACCAAGTAATTTACAGATAGATTTAGTGAGTAATTCACCGAATAATTTACTATGAATTTACTTAGTAATTCATTTAGGATTTACTCAGTAAATTACTAAGAGTTTATTGAGAATTTACTGACAATTTGTTGAGTAATTTTCTAGGAACTTACCAATCATTTACGAAGCAATTTACTGAGAATTTACCGAGTTATTTACCACGAATTTACTATAACTTTAATGGTAATTTGCTGAGTAATTTATCGAGAATTTAATGAGTAATTTACTCATAATTTATTGAGAATTTTCTTAGAATTTATTGAAAGTTTTCAGATTAATTTACTTTGAATTTATTGAGTAATTCACCGATAATTAACTGAGTAATTTATAGAGAATTTATTGAAAATTTAACGAATAATTTACAGAGTAATTTGCTGAGTAATTTTTTTAAAAAATTCTGTGAATTTACTGAGTAATTTACCAAGAATTTATACAAAATTTTCTGAGAATTTACAGCGTAATTCACTCATAATTTACTGAGTAATTCACAAAAAAATTTCTAATGATTTTCTAAGAATTTACACAGAATTTTCTGAATAATTTTTTGAGAATTTTGCGTGTAATTTATTGAGAATTTTACTGAGTAATGTAATGAGAACTTACTGAGAATTTATTGAGATTTTTCTGCGAATTGACTAAGAAATTTACTGATAAATTGTTAAGTTCTTCATTGGGTAATTTAGTTGGAAATTTCTAAGTAATTTATTGAGAATTTACTGAGTAAGTTACTAAGAATTTATTGATAATTTACTTAGACTTTATGGATTAATTTATTGAGAATTTACTAAGTAATTTACTTAGAATTTATTGAATAATTTTCTGAGAATTTATAAAGTAATTTATTGAGAATTTGCAGGAAATTCACTAATTAATGTTCGAATAATTTTCTGAGAATTGACCAAGTAATTCACGATTTTTTTGATAATTTTATGAGTAATTTACTTTGAATTTACTGAGTAATTTACCAAGAATTTATATAGAATTTTCTTGGAAATTATTGAAAATTTTCTGTGTAATTTATTTAGAACTTATTAAATAATTTACTGGAAATTTACAAATAATTTACAAAGTAATTTATAGAGAATTTATTGAAAACTTAACGAGTAATTTATTGAGAATTTACGGAGTAATTTGCTGAATAATTTACTAAGAAATTACTTTGAATTTACCAAGAATTTATATTGAATTTTCTGAGATTTTATTGAGTAATTTACTCATAATTTACTGATTAATTCACAAAAAATATTCTTGTAATTTTTTGAGAATTTACTCAGAATTTTCTGAATAATTTATAGGGAATTTTACGTGTAATTCACTGAGAAATTTCCTGAGTAATTTAGTGAGAATTTACTAAGTAATTTACTGGTAATTTACTGAGTAATTAACAGAGAATTTACTGATAATTTACTGAGTAATTTACAGAGAATGTATCGAGTAATTTACTGAGAATTGAAGGAGTAATTTATTGAGAATTTACTCAGTAATTTGCTTAGAATTTATTAAATAATTTACTAAGAATTTACAGATAATTTACTGTGTTATTTTTCTTGGAATTTACAGAGTAATTTTCTAATAATTTACTGAGTAATTTACTAAGTAATTGACCAAGACTTTTTTGAGAACTTATCGATAATTAACTGAGTAATTTACTGGGAATTTACCAAGTAATTTACAGATAGATTTAGTGAGTAATTCACCGAATAATTTACTATGAATTTACTTAGTAATTCATTTAGGATTTACTCAGTAAATTACTAAGAGTTTATTGAGAATTTACTGACAATTTGTTGAGTAATTTTCTAGGAACTTACCAATCATTTACGAAGCAATTTACTGAGAATTTACCGAGTTATTTACCACGAATTTACTATAACTTTAATGGTAATTTGCTGAGTAATTTATCGAGAATTTAATGAGTAATTTACTCATAATTTATTGAGAATTTTCTTAGAATTTATTGAAAGTTTTCAGATTAATTTACTTTGAATTTATTGAGTAATTCACCGATAATTAACTGAGTAATTTATAGAGAATTTATTGAAAATTTAACGAATAATTTACAGAGTAATTTGCTGAGTAATTTTTTAAAAAAATTCTGTGAATTTACTGAGTAATTTACCAAGAATTTATACAAAATTTTCTGAGAATTTACAGCGTAATTCACTCATAATTTACTGAGTAATTCACAAAAAAATTTCTAATGATTTTCTAAGAATTTACACAGAATTTTCTGAATAATTTTTTGAGAATTTTGCGTGTAATTTATTGAGAATTTTACTGAGTAATGTAATGAGAACTTACTGAGAATTTATTGAGATTTTTCTGCGAATTGACTAAGAAATTTACTGATAAATTGTTAAGTTCTTCATTGGGTAATTTAGTTGGAAATTTCTAAGTAATTTATTGAGAATTTACTGAGTAAGTTACTAAGAATTTATTGATAATTTACTTAGACTTTATGGATTAATTTATTGAGAATTTACTAAGTAATTTACTTAGAATTTATTGAATAATTTTCTGAGAATTTATAAAGTAATTTATTGAGAATTTGCAGGAAATTCACTAATTAATGTTCGAATAATTTTCTGAGAATTGACCAAGTAATTCACGATTTTTTTGATAATTTTATGAGTAATTTACTTTGAATTTACTGAGTAATTTACCAAGAATTTATATAGAATTTTCTTGGAAATTATTGAAAATTTTCTGTGTAATTTATTTAGAACTTATTAAATAATTTACTGGAAATTTACAAATAATTTACAAAGTAATTTATAGAGAATTTATTGAAAACTTAACGAGTAATTTATTGAGAATTTACGGAGTAATTTGCTGAATAATTTACTAAGAAATTACTTTGAATTTACCAAGAATTTATATTGAATTTTCTGAGATTTTATTGAGTAATTTACTCATAATTTACTGATTAATTCACAAAAAATATTCTTGTAATTTTTTGAGAATTTACTCAGAATTTTCTGAATAATTTATAGGGAATTTTACGTGTAATTCACTGAGAAATTTCCTGAGTAATTTAGTGAGAATTTACTAAGTAATTTACTGGTAATTTACTGAGTAATTAACAGAGAATTTACTGATAATTTACTGAGTAATTTACAGAGAATGTATCGAGTAATTTACTGAGAATTGAAGGAGTAATTTATTGAGAATTTACTCAGTAATTTGCTTAGAATTTATTAAATAATTTACTAAGAATTTACAGATAATTTACTGTGTTATTTTTCTTGGAATTTACAGAGTAATTTTCTAATAATTTACTGAGTAATTTACTAAGTAATTGACCAAGACTTTTTTGAGAACTTATCGATAATTAACTGAGTAATTTACTGGGAATTTACCAAGTAATTTACAGATAGATTTAGTGAGTAATTCACCGAATAATTTACTATGAATTTACTTAGTAATTCATTTAGGATTTACTCAGTAAATTACTAAGAGTTTATTGAGAATTTACTGACAATTTGTTGAGTAATTTTCTAGGAACTTACCAATCATTTACGAAGCAATTTACTGAGAATTTACCGAGTTATTTACCACGAATTTACTATAACTTTAATGGTAATTTGCTGAGTAATTTATCGAGAATTTAATGAGTAATTTACTCATAATTTATTGAGAATTTTCTTAGAATTTATTGAAAGTTTTCAGATTAATTTACTTTGAATTTATTGAGTAATTCACCGATAATTAACTGAGTAATTTATAGAGAATTTATTGAAAATTTAACGAATAATTTACAGAGTAATTTGCTGAGTAATTTTTTTAAAAAATTCTGTGAATTTACTGAGTAATTTACCAAGAATTTATACAAAATTTTCTGAGAATTTACAGCGTAATTCACTCATAATTTACTGAGTAATTCACAAAAAAATTTCTAATGATTTTCTAAGAATTTACACAGAATTTTCTGAATAATTTTTTGAGAATTTTGCGTGTAATTTATTGAGAATTTTACTGAGTAATGTAATGAGAACTTACTGAGAATTTATTGAGATTTTTCTGCGAATTGACTAAGAAATTTACTGATAAATTGTTAAGTTCTTCATTGGGTAATTTAGTTGGAAATTTCTAAGTAATTTATTGAGAATTTACTGAGTAAGTTACTAAGAATTTATTGATAATTTACTTAGACTTTATGGATTAATTTATTGAGAATTTACTAAGTAATTTACTTAGAATTTATTGAATAATTTTCTGAGAATTTATAAAGTAATTTATTGAGAATTTGCAGGAAATTCACTAATTAATGTTCGAATAATTTTCTGAGAATTGACCAAGTAATTCACGATTTTTTTGATAATTTTATGAGTAATTTACTTTGAATTTACTGAGTAATTTACCAAGAATTTATATAGAATTTTCTTGGAAATTATTGAAAATTTTCTGTGTAATTTATTTAGAACTTATTAAATAATTTACTGGAAATTTACAAATAATTTACAAAGTAATTTATAGAGAATTTATTGAAAACTTAACGAGTAATTTATTGAGAATTTACGGAGTAATTTGCTGAATAATTTACTAAGAAATTACTTTGAATTTACCAAGAATTTATATTGAATTTTCTGAGATTTTATTGAGTAATTTACTCATAATTTACTGATTAATTCACAAAAAATATTCTTGTAATTTTTTGAGAATTTACTCAGAATTTTCTGAATAATTTATAGGGAATTTTACGTGTAATTCACTGAGAAATTTCCTGAGTAATTTAGTGAGAATTTACTAAGTAATTTACTGGTAATTTACTGAGTAATTAACAGAGAATTTACTGATAATTTACTGAGTAATTTACAGAGAATGTATCGAGTAATTTACTGAGAATTGAAGGAGTAATTTATTGAGAATTTACTCAGTAATTTGCTTAGAATTTATTAAATAATTTACTAAGAATTTACAGATAATTTACTGTGTTATTTTTCTTGGAATTTACAGAGTAATTTTCTAATAATTTACTGAGTAATTTACTAAGTAATTGACCAAGACTTTTTTGAGAACTTATCGATAATTAACTGAGTAATTTACTGGGAATTTACCAAGTAATTTACAGATAGATTTAGTGAGTAATTCACCGAATAATTTACTATGAATTTACTTAGTAATTCATTTAGGATTTACTCAGTAAATTACTAAGAGTTTATTGAGAATTTACTGACAATTTGTTGAGTAATTTTCTAGGAACTTACCAATCATTTACGAAGCAATTTACTGAGAATTTACCGAGTTATTTACCACGAATTTACTATAACTTTAATGGTAATTTGCTGAGTAATTTATCGAGAATTTAATGAGTAATTTACTCATAATTTATTGAGAATTTTCTTAGAATTTATTGAAAGTTTTCAGATTAATTTACTTTGAATTTATTGAGTAATTCACCGATAATTAACTGAGTAATTTATAGAGAATTTATTGAAAATTTAACGAATAATTTACAGAGTAATTTGCTGAGTAATTTTTTAAAAAAATTCTGTGAATTTACTGAGTAATTTACCAAGAATTTATACAAAATTTTCTGAGAATTTACAGCGTAATTCACTCATAATTTACTGAGTAATTCACAAAAAAATTTCTAATGATTTTCTAAGAATTTACACAGAATTTTCTGAATAATTTTTTGAGAATTTTGCGTGTAATTTATTGAGAATTTTACTGAGTAATGTAATGAGAACTTACTGAGAATTTATTGAGATTTTTCTGCGAATTGACTAAGAAATTTACTGATAAATTGTTAAGTTCTTCATTGAGTAATTTAGTTGGAAATTTCTAAGTAATTTATTGAGAATTTACTGAGTAAGTTACTAAGAATTTATTGATAATTTACTTAGACTTTATGGATTAATTTATTGAGAATTTACTAAGTAATTTACTTAGAATTTATTGAATAACTTTATGAGAATTTATAAAGTAATTTATTGAGAATTTGCAGGAAATTCACTAATTAATGTTCGAATAATTTTTTGAGAATTGACAAAGTAATTCACGATATTTTTGATAATTTTATGAGTAATTTACTTTGAATTTGCTGAGTAATTTACCAAGAATTTATATAGAATTTTCTTGGAAATTATTGAAAATTTTCTGAGTAATTTATTTAGAATTTATTAAATAATTTACTGGAAATTTACAAATAATTTACAAAGTAATTTATAGAGAATTTATTGAAAACTTAACGAGTAATTTATTGAGAATTTACGGAGTAATTTGCTGAATAATTTACTAAGAAATTACTTTGAATTTACCAAGAATTTATATAGAATTTTCTGAGATTTTATTGAGTAATTTACTCATAATTTACTGATTAATTCACAAAAAATATTCTTGTAATTTTTTGAGAATTTACTCAGAATTTTCTGAATAATTTATAGGGAATTTTACGTGTAATTTACTGGGAAATTTCCTGAGTAATTTAGTGAGAATTTACTAAGTAATTTACTGGTAATTTACTGAGTAATTAACAGAGAATTTACTAATAATTTACTGAGTAATTTACAGAGAATTTATCGAGTAATTTACTGATAAATTACTGAATAATTCACTCACTAGTTTACTGAGAATTGAAGGAGTAATTTATTGAGAATTTACTCAGTAATTTGCTTAGAATTTATTAAATAATTTACTAAGAATTTACAGATAATTTACTGTGTTATTTTCTTGGAATTTACAGAGTAATTTTCTAATAATTTACCGAGTAATTTACTAAGTAATTGACCAAGACTTTTTTGAGAACTTATCGATAATTAACTAAGTAATTTACTGGGAATTTACCAAGTAATTTACAGATAGATTTAGTGAGTAATTCACCGAATAATTTACTATGAATTTACTTAGTAATTCATTTAGGATTTACTCAGTAAATTACTAAGAGTTTATTGAGAATTTACTGACAATTTGTTGAGTAATTTTCTAGGAACTTACCAATCATTTACGAAGCAATTTACTGAGAATTTACCGAGTTATTTACCACGAATTTACTATAACTTTAATGGTAATTTGCTGAGTAATTTATCTAGAATTTAATGAGTAATTTACTCATAATTTATTGAGAATTTTCTTAGAATTTATTGAAAGTTTTCAGATTAATTTACTTTGAATTTATTGAGTAATTCACCGATAATTAACTGAGTAATTTATAGAGAATTTATTGAAAATTTAACGAATAATTTACAGAGTAATTTGCTGAGTAATTTTTTTAAAAAATTCTGTGAATTTACTGAGTAATTTACCAAGAATTTATACAAAATTTTCTGAGAATTTACAGCGTAATTCACTCATAATTTACTGAGTAATTCACAAAAAAATTTCTAATGATTTTCTAAGAATTTACACAGAATTTTCTGAATAATTTTTTGAGAATTTTGCGTGTAATTTATTGAGAATTTTACTGAGTAATGTAATGAGAACTTACTGAGAATTTATTGAGATTTTACTGCGAATTGACTAAGAAATTTACTGATAAATTGTTAAGTTCTTCACTGGGTAATTTAGTTGGAAATTTCTAAGTAATTTATTGAGAATTTACTGAGTAAGTTACTAAGAATTTATTGATAATTTACTTAGACTTTATGAATTAATTTATTGAGAATTTACTAAGTAATTTACTTAGAATTTATTGAATAACTTTCTGAGAATTTATAAATTAATTTATTGAGAATTTGCAGGAAATTCACTAATTAATGTTCGAATAATTTTTTGAGAATTGACAAAGTAATTCACGATTTTTTTGATAATTTTATGAGTAATTTACTTTGAATTTACTGAGTAATTTACCAAGAATTTATATAGAATTTTCTTGGAAATTATTGAAAATTTTCTGAGTAATTTATTTAGAATTTAATAAATAATTTACTGGAAATTTACAAATAATTTACAAAGTAATTTATAGAGAATTTATTGAAAACTTAACGAGTAATTTATTGAGAATTTACGGAGTAATTTGCTGAATAATTTACTAAGAAATTACTTTGAATTTACCAAGAATTTATATAGAATTTTCTGAGATTTTATTGAGTAATTTACTCATAATTTACTGATTAATTCACAAAAAATATTCTTGTAATTTTTTGAGAATTTACTTAGAGTTTTCTGAATAATTTATAGGGAATTTTACGTGTAATTTACTGAGAAATTTCCTGAGTAATTTAGTGAGAATTTACTAAGTAATTTACTGGTAATTTACTGAGTAATTAACAGAGAATTTACTAATAATTTACTGTATAGCGATCCCGGGTTTATCCTTGTTGTACAGTGATCCAGACATGGGTCCGTGGATGTTGGTAGTTGTTTATTATCTTGTTTGCATCCTCTTTACTTCATATTTGAGTTATAGGATGTGTTGGGCAGGTTTGTTACAGGTTGGTTGTGTTTGGGAGCCTAGTGTTGCTGCCCAGATTTTTGGACCTTCGCTCGAGCGAGGAGTTGGTCGCTCGAGCGAGAGTGAGGTTCGTGTCTGGTGGGTCGAGCCAGGGTGGATTCGCTCGAGCGAGTGTTGCGTCTGGTTCTGGACCTGAGAGTTGCCTTTCTTGGCTCGAGCGAGCTTCCTGCGCTCGAGCGGTCTGGGTTTTTCTTCGCTCGATCGAGAACTTCTTGGCTCGAGCGAGAGTTTTCTGTGTCTGGTCGCTCGAGCGACCAAGTCTTCGCTCGAGCGAGAGTGTTTTATATCAGCGGACAGTAGCGATTTTAAACTTCACTTTTTCACTTTCTTTTTGATCCAAAACCTAGATTCGAAACCCTCTCTCTCTACACTTGCACTCTCTCTAAGATTTGATCTCCCTAGAATGTGAATCTAGCCTAGAGCCTTTGTTAAAAAGATAGAGGGTGTTGAGAGCTTTGTTTTAATCTGAAAAAGTTTGGTTTTGGAGCACGTTGATCTTCGAGTCTTCATCTCCTTTTTGGCTCAAACTTCGAGGTAGGGATATCCTACTCCTCTCTATGGATTTTGTCTCTAAATTTTGGTATTTTGAGATGTTGGGGTTGGTTTGGTAATCTTGTGAAAGTTTGGGGCTTTTGTGTGATTTTACAAAAGTTGGGGTTTTATTCATAATAAACCTAGATGCATGTTTGGCATAGGGGAATGGAATTGATGTTAAATCATTGATGAAAATGGGACCTAAGGGTTGAAATGTTAATTATGGGAATTGACCTAATTACATTGTTTAATTAATTGGGATAATTAATTGTGAGGAGTAAGGAAATGAAATGTTGATTGAATATCCATTGTGCATTTATTTTCTGTTTAGAAATAACTGCTTTGGGCTATCGGTGGAGGATAGTCGTGATTGTTGTAGACAATGCATGATGATTAGGCAAACTAAAACTAATCAATGAAATGTGTCATGGAACTTGACGGTTGATAGAATACATTAACTGTATGTATTGAGTGATTGTATATAGAACCAATGTGTTTATATACGTTATGTGTAGAGGAGGAGATAGGGGATGTACTCCACGGTTTAGGGGAAGATAGGGGATGTACCTCTAAACCGGATAGTGTTGGGAGAAGATAGGGGATGAACTCCGTAGATACAGCTCATATGCTTGTCTAGTAGTGAAGATAGAGCTTATATGCTTATCTTTGTGAAGTGTGGATATAGCTTTTATGCTTATCTGTGGATATTGTGGTTATACATATCTGTTGTAGAATGTGGATATAGCTTATATGCTTATCTGTGAATGTGGATATTGTTGTTATACATATCTGTTGAGCATGTGGATAGAGTTTATATGCCTATCTATTGAAAAAGGGGAAAATGAAAGGTAACTTGGACTCATAAGTCGCATGACATAAATATATGATTTATGTGATTGTATCAGTGTTGGCCATCTATCAATTGCTAATATTTTAGTCATTGTTCATGGTTGGTTTAGTGTATTTCTACTGGGCTGTGGCTCACCCTATATGGGAATATCATTTTCAGGTGCAGGAAGCATGCCACCTCCAAGGACATAGCTTGGGAGGCTTGAGGAGGACTTAATGTTGTCGTTTTACTTTTTTGGTGTATTACATGTAAATACAAGCCAAGGGCTTAATGTGTATGAGTTAGTACTCTTTTGTTGTAACCAAGTATTAACTTGGAAAGCTGTAAGCCCGTAGGGCATTTTGTTTTGATGTTAACATGTAATACTAATGTAATGGAACTCTAATGAATAAGAGAATGTGGTTAGTTTATATATCAACGCATGTCAAAATTGTTGGGTTTATTGTTATTATTTTGAGGACGTTACAACTTGGTATCAGAGCGTACCGGGTTCGAATACTTTGGGTACGTGGGAAGTGATTAGTATCACAATGGGTTTGTCTCGCTTGATAGAGACTTAGATGTAGTATCATATGCTATGTGCTTACTTGATAACATGCTTATGTGACTATGTGGGTATGGGATTTAATTTCTAGGATGTTGATTGGATCCTTGGGTTTCTGTGAGTCTTGTTGGAAAAGCACTTGATCAATGCTGTTTCTAACCGGAACTCTAGTAACGCCTCGGGACTATCATTATCCGGAAATGAAATTCGTAAGTGCTTATGTGTTTATGTGCTTACGTGGAGTGAATTACAGTTGTCCATGCATTAGGACGTGAGTGTTTAGTTTCGGCACATTTGTGAATGTGCTAACGTTCTGTGTTACCTTTATTAGGATGTCAGGACGAGGAAGAGGTGCTAGGCGAGGTAGACCTGCGAGGCAGGAAGTACCATTACAGGGTGAGATTCCGGCAGTGCAGGAGGGAGTTGGTCAGGCCAATGTGGCCGAGCCAGTGGGTCAGCAGGCTATGGGTGCCTTGGCCAGAGAGATAGCAGGAGCTTTGGGTATTCTTAGAGCTGGGAATCAGGCATCTGAGGCAGGGCCTTCTTTCTTGAAGAGGGAGTTCTTCCGGTCTAATCCAGATGAGTTTATTGGGGATCCGAAGGAGCCACTGAAGGCTGATGAGTGGCTAGAGCAAATGAGTAAGACGTTCGAGATGCTTGGCATCGAGGACGGAGCACTGAAAGTGACCTTGGCATCCTTCCAACTGAAGGGAGATGCGGGTCAATGGTGGAAGTACGAGAAGGCTCGTGTTGGTGGTACTTGGGAGGCGTTTGTGAATGCTTTTCAGGAGAGGTTTTTGTCTGCAGTAGCTAGGGAGAAGCTGAGGGATCAGTTTAGCCGGCTAAATCAGCAGGGCTTGTCAGTGGCCGAGTTTGAGGCTACCTTTACCAGTTTGTCCAGGTTTGCACCTGAACTGGTGGCGTCTGAGGAACGCCGTTGCTATGAGTTTGAGCGGAAGTTGAGGCGGGGCCTCAAGTTGAGAGTTGGTGGGTCTTACATCCGAGAGTATAGACACCTGGTAGATGCTGCAGCTCATATGGAGCTCATGATGCAGGAGGAGGATGAGGGGCAGAGAGGCTCCAAGAGGAGCCAGGATAGTCAGGGTGATGACAGGAGGCAGAGGGGTTGTAACCCTCAGCAGTCGCAGGGTGGTGTTGCTAGATCGACCTTCCCAGTGCCGAGTGTAGGCTCAGGGAGAGGTGGTCAGGGGGATTTCACTTGTTACAAGTGTGGCCAGTTGGGTCACAAGGTTTCAGTTTGCCCGCTGAAGGGTGGGGGTCAGAGAGCTGCTTCTTCTTCAGCTAGACCGCAGAGTCAGAGTTTGGGCAGGGGGCAGCCCTTGTCTTGTTATCAGTGTGGACAGCCTGGGCACCTGAAGAGGTTTTGCCCACAGTTGAGTGCCACTTCGGGAGCGTCTGGTTCTAGGCAGACGCAGGGTTTTCAGCCAGCTCAGTCTGTGCAGGCCTCGAGGGCCAATCCGGGAGCTTCGTCATCCCAGTCTGTGCAGCAGTCTTTTGCTCCGAGAGGTGAGCAAGTAGACCAGGGGCCTACGGGGCGCGTGTATGCTGTTACCGCGCAGGATTTAGTACCGGCTCCATCAGTGGTGAGAGGTACTTTTCTGTTTTGCAACTCGGTTGCTAATGTGTTGATAGACACTTGCATCGGTTTTGGAATTGGAGTTAGCACAGTTAGCATCTCCTATTTGTGTGGTATCGCCTTTGGGTGGTGAGTTGATCCTGAAACAGGGTGTTAGAGGATGTGATATAGAGGTCGCCGACTATAGGCTTCCTTTTCCGTTTGTTGTCATGCCTATGAAGGGTTTTGATGTTATTTTGGGTATGGACTGGCTATCGTCATACCGGGCAGTTATCGATTGCTACCGCCAGAGGGTCACATTATGTACCTTGAGCGGGGAGTGGTTTCATTTCTTGGGAGACCGGGTTGGTTGTGTTTTGCCACCGGGGTATGATTCGCGAGGGCGAAGTGAGCTTAGTAGTCTACTTGCTAGCTTGGGGAGTAGTGAGTGTGATGAGACACAGATTGTGTTGCCGAGGGTGGTTTGTGAGTATTCGGATGTCTTTCCCGAAGATCTTGTTAGTTTGCCACCTTACCGTGAGATAGAGTTTTCTATTGATTTAGTGCCCGGCACGGCGCCGATTTCTATGGCACCTTACCATTTTGCTCCAGCAGAGTTGGTTGAGTTGAAAGTTCAGCTCCAGGAATTGCTAGATAAGGGTTTTGTTCGCCCTAGTGTTTCGCCGTGGGGAGCGCCGGCCCTCTTTGTTAAAAAGAAAGATGGTGCCTTGAGATTGTGTATTGACTACCGGAAGTTGAATCGGGCTACGGTTAAGAATAAGTATCCTATGCCCCGTATAGATGATTTGTTTGACCAGTTGAAGGGTTCCCGTTGTTTCTCTAAGATAGACTTGAGATCGGGCTACCATCAGTTGAGGGTCAGGGAAGAGGATATTCCGAAAACGGCATTCCGTACGCGGTATGGCCATTATGAGTTTCTGGTGATGCCATTTGGGCTTACCAATGCACCGGCAGTCTTTATGGACTTGATGAACCGGATTTTCCGGGAGTTCTTAGATCGATTTTTGGTCGTCTTTGTGGACGACATCCTTATCTATTCGCCTTCAGAGGAGGAGCACGAGGAACACTTGAGAGTGGTGCTTGAGTTTCTTAGAGCCCATAGGCTGTATGCCAAGTTTGGGAAGTGTGAGTTCTGGCTGAGGGAAGTCAAATTCTTAGGCCACGTGGTATCCGGGGAAGGGGTGTCTGTTGATACATCCAAGGTTGAGGCAGTGCAAGATTGGGCACAGCCTAAGAGTGTGTTTGAGATCCGCAATTTTCTGGGATTAGCTGGGTATTACCGTCGGTTTGTGAAAGATTTCTCCAGGTTAGCGTCACCGTTGACTAGACTGACTCAGAAGGGAGTCAAGTTTGTGTGGAGTGAGACTTGTGAAAAGTCGTTCCAAGAGCTGAAATTTAGATTGACCACCGCTCCGGTGTTGATTATTCCGGAGAGAGGGTTGGGTTATGCGGTTTATTGCGATGCCTCACGAGAGGGTTTGGGTTGTGTGTTGATGCAAGAGGGGAAAGTAGTAGCTTATGGCTCACGTCAGTTGAAGATATACGAGAAGAATTACCCCACACACGACCTAGAGTTAGCAGCAGTGATCTTTGCCTTAAAAATTTGGAGGCACTACCTTTATGGTGAGAGGTTCGAGGTATTCTCGGATCATAAGAGTTTGAAGTATCTGTTTACACAGAGAGACTTGAATTTGAGGCAGAGGAGATGGATGGAGTTCATCGAGGATTATGATTTTGAGTTGCATTATCATCCGGGAAAGGCCAATGTTGTGGCCGATGCCCTTAGTAGGAAAACCATTAGTGATGTAGCTTGTATAGCCATCCGGGAATGGGAGATGTTGGGAGCACTTGGCGAGTTTGATTTGCTATTGGGCGAATCTGTTGAGGCTGCTGCCTTGTTTTCCGTTGTTGCGCAGCCTACTCTTATGACTAGAGTGTTAGAGGCACAGAGAGGTGACCTTGAGGTAGAATCCCTCCGAGAGAAGATCTCCAGTGGGAAAGTTGAGAAGGGTCTGACGGTGTATCCCGACTTGAGTGTGAGATACCGGAACCGTTTGTTTGTACCGGAGTCTCGCCGAGAGGAAGTACTCCGAGAGTTTCATCATTCGCGCCTTGCGGTGCATCCGGGAGGTGCTAAGATGTATCAGGACTTGGGTCGCCAGTTTTGGTGGCGGGGTATGAAAAGAGATGTGGCGGTTTTCGTATCGAAGTGCCTTACTTGCCAGCAAGTGAAGGTCGAGCATCAGAGGCCAGCGGGTTTGTTGCAACCCTTGCCTATTGCCGAGTGAAAGTGGGAGCATGTCACTATGGACTTCGTTGTAGGTCTTCCGAGGACTCAGCGGGGTAGTGATGCTATTTGGGTGGTTGTAGACCGGTTGACTAAATCGGCGCACTTTATTCCTATGCGCGTGAGAGATTCGGTGGATCATCTTGCCGATTTGTATATTCGGGATGTAGTGAGATTGCACGGGGTCCCAGTGACGATCGTCTCAGATAGAGATCCTCGTTTTACTGCTAGATTGTGGCAGAGTTTGCAGAGTGCCTTGGGCACTAAGTTGACCTTTAGTACGGCCTATCATCCTCAGACTGACGGACAGTCCGAGCGTACTATTCAGATCCTCGAGGATATGCCTCGGGGTTGTGTCCTGGATTTCAGTGGGACGTGGGAGAGGCACTTACCCTTGGTAGAGTTTGCCTACAACAACAGTTTTCAGTCTAGCATCGGTATGGCACCGTTTGAGGCCTTGTATGGCCGACCGTGTAGGTCTCCAGTTTGTTGGGCCGAGGTGGGTGATGCACCTTTGTTGGGTCCGGAGTTGGTTAGGGAGACGACGGAGAAAGTTGAGCTTATCCGTAGGAGGCTTGTTACAGCCCAGAGTCGGCAGAAATCTTATGCTGACCGTAGGAGGAGGCCTTTGGCGTTTGAGGTAGGTGATCATGTCTTTCTGAAGATATCACCTAGGCGGGGCTTGATGAGGTTTGGGAAGAGTGGGAAGTTATCCCCTCGGTTTATTGGTCCTTTTGAGATCCTTGAGAGGATTGGCGAGGTTGCTTATCGGTTAGCCTTACCGCCACAGTTGTTCGGAGTGCATGACGTGTTTCATGTGAGTATGCTTCGGAAGTATGAGCCAGATCCATCACATGTGTTGGATTGGACCGATTTAGAGGTAGATGAGGATGCCTCGTATGAGGAGAGACCGGTTCGGGTCTTGGATAGGCGGGATCAGGTCCTGCGTGGCAAGACCATTCCTTTGGTGAAAGTCTTGTGGAAACATCACGGAGTGGAGGAGGCCACTTGGGAACGTGAGTTGGGAGTCCGTGAGAAATATCCGGACTTGTTTGTTGATATGTGATCTTGTATTTAAATTTTGCATTTTATTGAACTTAAGAGCTTTTATATATGTCTTAAGTTGTGAAACATTGGAAATGTTTGGTTTATTGGAAGTATGTTTTGGAACTTGCCTCATATGGAAGTTAGATGTGACATTATATATGTTGATTATATTGTTGAAATTGGAAAGATAATGCATAATGTTGATGCATGTTGAAAATACATATGTGATTTACATATTGTGATATGTCTCTTGTTAAAGGGATGCGATGACCGGTAATGGGTCGAATTGTTGAATGTTAAATTGTAACATTGTTTAAAATGGAGAACAAACTTGTTTTTGAAACCTGTGCTTAATTTCGGGGACGAAATTCTTTGAGGGGGGGAGGTTATAGCGATCCCGGGTTTATCCTTGTTGTACAGTGATCCGGACATGGGTCCGTGGATGTTGGTAGTTGTTTATTATCTTGTTTGCATCCTCTTTACTTCATATTTGAGTTATAGGATGTGTTGGGCAAGTTTGTTACAGGTTGGTTGTGTTTGGGAGCCTAGTGTTGCTGCCCAGATTTTTGGACCTTCGCTCGAGCGAGGAGTTGGTCGCTCGAGCGAGAGTGAGGTTCGTGTCTGGTGGGTCGAGCCAGGGTGGATTCGCTCGAGCGAGTGTTGCGTCTGGTTCTGGACCTGAGAGTTGCCTTTCTTGGCTCGAGCGAGCTTCCTTCGCTCGAGCGGTCTGGGTTTTTCTTCGCTCGATCGAGAACTTCTTGGCTCGAGCGAGAGTTTTCTGTGTCTGGTCGCTCGAGCGACCAAGTCTTCGCTCGAGCGAGAGTGTTTTATATCAGCGGACAGTAGCGATTTTAAACTTCACTTTTTCACTTTCTTTTTTATCCAAAACCTAGATTCGAGACCCTCTCTCTCTACACTTGCACTCTCTCTAAGATTTGATCTCCCTAGAATGTGAATCTAGCCTAGAGCCTTTGTTAAAAAGATAGAGGGTGTTGAGAGCTTTGTTTTAATCTGAAAAAGTTTGGTTTTGGAGCACGTTGATCTTCGAGTCTTAATCTCCTTTTTGGCTCAAACTTCGAGGTAGGGATATCCTACTCCTCTCTATGGATTTTGTCTCTAAATTTTGGTATTTTGAGATGTTGGGGTTGGTTTGGTAATTTTGTGAAAGTTTGGGGCTTTTGTGTGATTTTACAAAAGTTGGGGTTTTATTCATAATAAACCTAGATGCATGTTTGGCATAGGGGAATGGAATTGATGTTAAATCATTGATGAAAATGGGACCTAAGGGTTGAAATGTTAATTATGGGAATTGACCTAATTACATTGTTTAATTAATTGGGATAATTAATTGTGAGGAGTAAGGAAATGAAATGTTGATTGAATATCCATTGTGCATTTATTTTCTGTTTAGAAATAACTGTTTTGGGCTATCGGTGGAGGATAGTCGTGATTGTTGTAGACAATGCATGATGATTAGGCAAACTAAAACTAATCAATGAAATGTGTCATGGAACTTGACGGTTGATAGAATACATTAACTGTATGTATTGAGTGATTGTATATAGAACCAATGTGTTTATATACGTTATGTGTAGAGGAGGAGATAGGGGATGTACTCCGCGGTTTAGGGGAAGATAGGGGATGTACCTCTAAACCGGATAGTGTTGGGAGAAGATAGGGGATGAACTCCGTAGATACAGCTCATATGCTTGTCTAGTAGTGAAGATAGAGCTTATATGCTTATCTTTGTGAAGTGTGGATATAGCTTTTATGCTTATCTGTGGATATTGTGGTTATACATATCTGTTGTAGAATGTGGATATAGCTTATATGCTTATCTGTGAATGTGGATATTGTTGTTATACATATCTGTTGAGCATGTGGATAGAGTTTATATGCCTATCTATTGAAAAAGGGGAAAATGAAAGGTAACTTGGACTCATAAGTCGTATGACATAAATATATGATTTATGTGATTGTATCAGTGTTGGCCATCTATCAATTGCTAATATTTTAGTCATTGTTCATGGTTGGTTTAGTGTATTTCTACTGGGCTGTGGCTCACCCTATATGGGAATATCATTTTCAGGTGCAGGAAGCATGCCACCTCCAAGGACATAGCTTGGGAGGCTTGAGGAGGACTTAATGTTGTCGTTTTACTTTTTTGGTGTATTACATGTAAATACAAGCCAAGGGCTTAATGTGTATGAGTTAGTACTCTTTTGTTGTAACCAAGTATTAACTTGGAAAGCTGTAAGCCCGTAGGGCATTTTGTTTTGATGTTAACATGTAATACTAATGTAATGGAACTCTAATGAATAAGAGAATGTGGTTAGTTTATATATCAACGCATGTCAAAATTGTTGGGTTTATTGTTATTATTTTGAGGACGTTACATACTGAGTAATTTACAGAGAATTTATCGAGTAATTTACTGATAAATTACTGAATAATTCACTCACTAATTTACTGAGAATTGAAGGAGTAATTTATTGAGAATTTACTCAGTAATTTGCTTAGAATTTATTAAATAATTTACTAAGAATTTACAGATAATTTACTGTGTTATTTTCTTGGAATTTACAGAGTAATTTTCTAATAATTTACTGAGTAATTTACTAAGTAATTGACCAAGACTTTTTTGAGAACTTATCGATAATTAACTGAGTAATTTACTGGGAATTTACCAAGTAATTTACAGATAGATTTAGTGAGTAATTCACCGAATAATTTACTATGAATTTACTTAGTAATTCATTTAGGATTTACTCAGTAAATTACTAAGAGTTTATTGAGAATTTACTGACAATTTGTTGAGTAATTTTCTAGGAACTTACCAATCATTTACGAAGCAATTTACTGAGAATTTACCGAGTTATTTACCACGAATTTACTATAACTTTAACGGTAATTTGCTAAGTAATTTATCGAGAATTTAATGAGTAATTTACTCATAATTTATTGAGAATTTTCTTAGAATTTATTGAAAGTTTTCAGATTAATTTACTTTGAATTTATTGAGTAATTCACCGATAATTAACTGAGTAATTTATAGAGAATTTATTGAAAATTTAACGAATAATTTACAGAGTAATTTGCTGAGTAATTTTTTAAAAAAATTCTGTGAATTTACTGAGTAATTTACCAAGAATTTATACAAAATTTTCTGAGAATTTACAGCGTAATTCACTCATAATTTACTGAGTAATTCACAAAAAAATTTCTAATGATTTTCTAAGAATTTACACAGAATTTTCTGAATAATTTTTTGAGAATTTTACTGAGTAATGTAATGAGAACTTACTGAGAATTTATTGAGATTTTACTGCGAATTGACTAAGAAATTTACTGATAAATTGTTAAGTTCTTCACTGGGTAATTTAGTTGGAAATTTCTAAGTAATTTATTGAGAATTTACTGAGTAAGTTACTAAGAATTTATTGATAATTAACTTAGACTTTATGGATTAATTTATTGAGAATTTACTAAGTAATTTACTTAGAATTTATTGAATAATTTTCTGAGAATTTATAAAGTAATTTATTGAGAATTTGCAGGAAATTCACTAATTAATGTTCGAATAATTTTCTGAGAATTGACAAAGTAATTCACGATTTTTTTGATAATTTTATGAGTAATTTACTTTGAATTTACTGAGTAATTTACCAAGAATTTATATAGAATTTTCTTGGAAATTATTGAAAATTTTCTGAGTAATTTATTTAGAATTTATTAAATAATTTACTGGAAATTTACAAATAATTTACAATGTATTTTATAGAGAATTTATTGAAAACTTAACGAGTAATTTATTGAGAATTTACGGAGTAATTTGCTGAATAATTTACTAAGAAATTACTTTGAATTTACCAAGAATTTATATAGAATTTTCTGAGATTTTATTGAGTAATTTACTCATAATTTACTGATTAATTCACAAAAAATATTCTTGTAATTTTTTGAGAATTTACTCAGAATTTTCTGAATAATTTATAGGGAATTTTACGTGTAATTTACTGAGAAATTTCCTGAGTAATTTAGTGAGAATTTACTAAGTAATTTACTGGTAATTTACTGAGTAATTAACAGAGAATTTACTAAAAATTTACTTAGTAATTTACAGAGAATTTATCGAGTAATTTACTGATAAATTACTGAATAATTCACTCACTAATTTACTGAGAATTGAAGGAGTAATTTATTGAGAATTTACTCAGTAATTTGCTTAGAATTTATTAAATAATTTACTAAGAATTTACAGATAATTTACTGTGTTATTTTCTTGGAATTTACCGAGTAATTTACTAAGTAATTGACCAAGACTTTTTTGAGAACTTATCGATAATTAACTGAGTAATTTACTGGGAATTTACCAAGTAATTTACAGATAGATTTAGTGAGTAATTCACCGAATAATTTACTATGAATTTACTTAGTAATTCATTTAGGATGTACTCAGTAAATTACTAAGAGTTTATTGAGAATTTACTGACAATTTGTTGAGTAATTTTCTAGGAACTTACCAATCATTTACGAAGCAATTTACTGAGAATTTACCGAGTTATTTACCACGAATTTACTATAACTTTAATGGTAATTTGCTGAGTAATTTATTGAGAATTTAATGAGTAATTTACTCATAATTTATTGAGAATTTTCTTAGAATTTATTGAAAGTTTTCAGATTAATTTACTTTGAATTTATTGAGTAATTCACCGATAATTAACTGAGTAATTTATAGAGAATTTATTGAAAATTTAACGAATAATTTACAGAGTAATTTGCTGAGTAATTTTTTTAAAAAATTCTGTGAATTTACTGAGTAATTTACCAAGAATTTATACAAAATTTTTTGAGAATTTACAGAGTAATTCACTCATAATTTACTGAGTAATTCACAAAAAAATTTCTAATGATTTTCTAAGAATTTACACAGAATTTTCTCACAATTTACTGAATAATTTTCTGAGAATTTTGCGTGTAATTTATTGAGAATTTTACTGAGTAATGTAATGAGAATTTATTGAGTAATTTACTAAGAATCTCCGGATAATTTACTGAGTAATTTATTGAGATTTTACTGCGAATTGACTAAGAAATTTACTGATAAATTGTTTAGTTCTTCACTGGATAATTTAGTTGAAAATTTCTAAGTAATTTATTTAGAATTTACTGAGTAAGTTACTAAGAATTCAATGATAATTTACTTAGACTTTATGGATTAATTTATTGAGAATTTACTAAGTAATTTACTTAGAATTTATTGAATACTTTACTGAGAATTTATAAAGTAATTTACTGAGAATTTACAGGAAATTCACTAATTAATGTTCGAATAATTTTCCGAGTAATTTACTGAGAATTAACAATGTAATTCACGAATTTTTTTTTGATAATTTTATGAGTAATTTACTATTAATTTACTGAGTAATTTATATAGAATTTTCTTGGAAATTATTGAAAATTTTCGGAGTAATTTATTTAGAATTTATTAAATAATTTACTGAAAATTTACAGATAATTTACAATGTAATTTATAGAGAATTTATTGAAAACTTAACGTGTAATTTATTGAGAATTTACGGAGTAATTTGCTGAATAATTTACTAAGAAATTACTTTGAATTTACCAAGAATTTATATAGAATTTTCTGAGAATTTATTGAGTAATTTACTCATAATTTACTGATTAATTCACAAAAAAATATTCTTGTAATTTTTTAAGAATTTTCTCAGACTTTTCTGATAAATTACTAAGAATTTGCTGAATAATTTATGTAGAATTTTACGTGTAACTTACTGAGAAATTTCCTGAGTAATTTAGTGAGAATTTACTAAGTAATTGACTGGTAATTTACTGAGTAATTAACAGAGAATTTACCAATAATTTACAGAGTAATTTACAGAGAATTTATCGAGCAATTTACGGATAAATTACTGAATAATTCAGTCATTAATTTACTTGTAATTTACTGAGAATTAAAGGAGTAATTTATTGAGAGTTTACTCAGTAACTTGTTTAGAATTTATTAAATAATTTACTTAGAATTTACAGATAATTTACTGTGTTATTATCTTGGAATTTACAAAGTAATTTTCTAATAATTTACTGAGTAATTTACTAAGTAATTGACCAAGAATTTTGTGAGAACTTATCGATAATTAACTAAGTAATTTACTGGGAATTTACCTAGTAATTTACAAATAAATTTAGTGAGTAATTCACCGAATAATTTACTATGAATTTACTTAGTAATTCATTTAGAATTTACTCAGTAAATTACTAAGAGTTTATTCAAAATTTACTGAGAATTTGTTAAGTAATTTTCTAGGAACTTACCAATCATTTACGAAGCAATTTACTGAGAATTTACCGAGTTATTTACCACGAATTTACTATAACTTTAATGGTAATTTGTTGAGTAATTTATTGAGAATTTACTGTGAATTTAATGAGTAATTTACTCATAATTTATTGAGAATTTTCTTAGAAGTTATTGAAAATTTTCAGATTAATTTACTTTGAATTTATTTAGTAATTCACCGATAATTAACTGAGTAATTTATAAAGAATTTATTGAAAATTTAACGAATAATTTACAGAGTAATTTGCTGAGTAATTTTTTTAAAACATTCTGTGAATTTACTTTGTAATTTACCAAGAATTTATACAAAATTTTCTAAGAATTTACAGCGTAATTTACTCATAATTTACTGAGTAACTCACAAAAAAATTTCTAATGATTTTCCAAGAATTTACACAGAATTTTCTCAGAATTTACTGAATAATTTTCCTAGAATTTTGCGTGTAATTTATTGAGAATTTTACCGAGTAATGTAATGAGAATTTACTAAGAATTTATTAAGTAATTTACTAAGAATGTACCGATGATTTACTGAGTAATTTATTGAGATTTTACTGCGAATTGACTAAGAAATTTACTGATAAATTGTTAAGTTCTTCCCTGGGTAATTTAGTTGGAAATTTCTAAGTAATTTATTCAGAATTTACTGAGTAAGTTACTAAGAATTTATTGATAATTTACTTAGACTTTATGGATTAATTTATTGAGAATTTACTAAGTAATTTACTTAGAATTTGTTGAATACTTTACTGAGAATATAAAAAATAATTTACTGAGAATTTACAGTAAATTCACTAATTAATGTTCGAATAATTTACTGAGTAATTTACTCAGAATTAACAAAGTAATTCACAAAATTTTTTTTGATAATTTTATGAGTAATTTACTATGAATTTACTGAGTAATTTACAAAAGAATTTATACAGAATTTTCTGGGAAATCATTGAAAATTTTCTGAGTAATTTATTTAGAATTTATTAAATAATTTACTGAAAATTTACAGATAATTTACAAAGTAATTTATAGAGAATTTATTGAAAACTTAACGAGCAATTTATTGAGAATTTACGGAGTAATTTGCTGAATAATTTACTAAGAAATTACTTTGAATTTACCAAGAATTTATATAGAATTTTCTCAGAATTTATTGAGTAACTTACTCATAATTTACTGATTAATTCACAAAAAATATTCTTGTAATTTTTTGAGAATTTACTCAGAATTTTCTGATAAATTACTAAGAGTTTGCTGAATAATTTATAGAGAATTTTACGTGTAATTTAGTGAGAATTTACTAAGTAATTTATTGGTAATTTACTGAGTAATTTACCGAGAATTTACCAATAATCTACTCAGTAATTTACAGAGAATTTATCGAGTAATTTACTGATAAATTACTGAATAATTCACTCACTAATTTACTTCTAATTTACTGAGAATTGAAGCAGTAATTTATTGAGAATTTACTCAGTAATTTGCTTAGAATTTATTAAATAATTTACTAAGAATTTACAGATAATTTACTGTGTTATTTTCTTGGAATTTACAGAGTAATTTTCTAATAATTTACTGAGTAATTTACTAAGTAATTGACCAAGAATTTTTTGAGAACTTATCGATAATTAACTGAGTAATTTGCTGGGAATTTACCTAGTAATTTACAGATAGATTTAGTGAGTAATTCAATGAATAATTTACTATGAATTTACTTAGTGATTCATTTAGAATTTCCTCAGTAAAATACTAAGAGTTTATCAAGAATTTACTGAGAATTTGTTGAGTAATTTTCTAAGAATTTACCAATCATTTACGTAGCAATTTACTGAGAATTTACCGAGTTATTTACCACGAATTTACTATAACTTCAATGGTAATTTGCTGAGTAATTTATTGAGAATTTACTGTGAATTTAATGAGTAATTTACTCATAATTTATTGAGAATTTTCTTAGAATTTATTGAAAATTTTCGGATTATTTTACTTTGAATTTATTGAGTAATTCACCGATAATTAACTGAGTAATTTATAGAGAATTTATTGAAAATTTAACGAATAATTTACAAAGTAATTTGCGGAGTAATTTTTTTAAAATATTCTGTGAATTTACTGAGTAATTTACCAATATTTTTTACAAAATTTTCTGAGAATTTACAGAGTAATTTACTCATAATTTACTGAGTAACTCACAAACAAATTTTTAATGATTTTCTAAGAATTTACTGAATAATTTTCTGAGAATTTTGCGTGTAATTTATTGAGAATTTTACTGAGTAATGTAATGAGAATTTACTGAGAATTTATTGAGTAATTTACTAAGAATCAACCGATAATTTACTGAGTAATTTATTGAGATTTTACTGCGAATTGACTAAGAAATTTATGGATAAATTGTTAAGTTCTTCACTGGGTAATTTAGTTGGAAATTGTTAAGTAATTTATTTAGAATTTACTGCGTAAGTTACTAAAAATTTATTGATAATTTACTTAGACTTTATGGATTAATTTATTGAGAATTTACTAAGTAATACTTAGAATTTATTGAATAATTTCCTGAGAATTTATAAAGTAATTTACTGAGAATTTACAAGAAATTCACTAATTAATGTTCGAATAATTTACTAAGTCATTTACTAAGAATTAACAAAGTAATTCACGATTTTTTTTGATAATTTTATTATTAATTTACTATGAATTTACTGAGTAATTTACCAAGAATTTATACAGAATTTTCTTGGAAATTATGGAAAATTTTCTGAGTAAATTATTTAGAATTTATTAAATAATTTATTGAAAATTTACAAATAATTTACAAAGTAATTTATAGAGAATTTATTGAAAGCTTAACGAGTAATTTATTGAGAATTTACGGAGTAATTTGCTGAATAATTTACTAAGAAATTACTTTGAATTTACCAAGAATTTATAGAGAATTTATTGAGAATTTATTGAGTAATTTACTCATAATTTACTGATTAATTCACAAAAAATGTTCTTGTAATTTTTTGAGAATTTACTCAGAATTTTCTGATAAATTTCTAAGAATTTGCTGAATAATTTATAGAGAATTTTTCGTGTAATTTACTGAGACATTTCCTGAGTAATTTAGTGAGAATTTACTAAGTAATTTACTGGTAATTTACTGAGTAATTAACAGAGAATTTACCAGTAATTTACTGAGCAATTTACAGAGAATTTATCGAGTAATTTACTAATAAATTACTGAATAATTCACTCACTAATTTACTTGTAATTTACTGAGAATTGAAGGAGTAATTTATTGAGAATTTACTCAGTAACTTGCTTAGAATTTATTAAACAATTTACTAAGAACTTACAGAAAATTTACTGTGTTACTTTCTTGGAATTTACAGGGTAATTTTCTAATAATTTACTGCGTAATTTACTAAGTAATTGACCAAGAATTTTTGGAGAACTTATCGATAATTAACTGAGTAATTTACTCGGAATTTACCTAGTAATTTACAGATAAATTTAGTGAGTAATTCACCGAATAATTTACTATGAATTTACTCAGTAAATTACTAAGAGTTTATTGAGAATTTACTGACAATTTGTTAAGTAATTTTCTAGGAACTAACCAATCATTTACGGAGCAATTTATTGAGAATTTACCGAGTTATTTACCACGAATTTACTATAACTTTAATGGTAATTTGCTAAGCAATTTATTGAGAATTTACTGTGAATTTAATGAGTAATTTACTCATAATTTATTGAGAATTTTCTTAGAATTTATTGAAAATTTTCAGAGTAATTTTCGTTGAATTTATTTAGCAATTCACCGATAATTAACTGAGTAATTTATAGAGAATTTATTGAAAATTTAACGAATAATTTACAGAGTACTTTGTTGAGTAATTTTTTAAAAAATTTTTGTGAATTTACTGAGTAATTTACCAATAATTTATACAAAATTTTCTAAGAATTTAAACAGTAATTTACTCATAATTTACTGAGTAATTCACAAAAAAATTTCTAATGATTTTTTAATAATTTATTGAATAATTTTCTGAAAATTTTGTGTGTAATTTATTGAGAATTTTACTGAGTAATGTAATGAGAATTTACTGAGAATTTATTGAGTGATTTACTAAGAATCTACCAATAATTTACTGAGTAATTTATTGAGATTTTACTGCGAATTGACTAAGAAATTTACTGATAAATTGTTTAGTTCTTCACTGGATAATTTAGTTGAAAATTTCTAAGTAATTTATTTAGAATTTACTGAGTAAGTTACTAAGAATTCAATGATAATTTACTTAGACTTTATGGATTAATTTATTGAGAATTTACTAAGTAATTTACTTAGAATTTATTGAATACTTTACTGAGAATTTATAAAGTAATTTACTGAGAATTTACAGGAAATTCACTAATTAATGTTCGAATAATTTACTGAGTAATTTACTGAGAATTAACAATGTAAATCACGATTTTTTTTTGTGATAATTTTATGAGTAATTTACTATGAATTTACTGAGTAATTTACAAAAGAATTTATACATAATTTTCTTGGAAATTATTGAAAATTTTCTGAGTAATTTATTTAGAATTTATTAAATAATTTACTGAAAATTTACAGATAATTTACATAGTAATTTATAGAGAATTTATTAAAAACTTAACGAGTAATTTATTGAGAATTTACGGAGTAATTTGCTGAATAATTTACTAAGAAATTACTTTGAATTTACCAAGAATTTATATAGAATTTTCTTCAGAATTTGTTGAGTAATTTACTCATAATTTACTGATTAATTCACAAAAAATATTCTTGTAATTTTTTGAGAATTTACTCAGAATTTTTTGATAAATTACCAAGAATTTGCTGAATAATTTATATAGAATTTTACGTGTAATTTACTGAGAAATTTCAGGAGTAATTTAGTGAGAATTTACTAAGTAATTTACTGGTAATATAATGAGTAATTAACAGAGAATTTACCAATAATTTACTGAGCAATTTATAGAGAATTTATCGTGTAATTCACAGATAAATTACTGAATAATTCACTCACTAATTTACTTGTAATTTACTGAGAATTTAAGGAGTAATTTATTGAGAATTTACTCAGTAATTTGCTTAGAATTTATTAAATAATTTACTAAGAATTTACAGATAATTTACTGTGTTACTTTCATGGAATTTACAAAGTAATTTTCTAATTATTTACGGCGTAATTTACTAAGTAATTGACTAAGAATTTTTTGAGAACTTATCGATAATTAACTGAGTAATTTACTCGGAATTTACCTAGTAATTTACAGATAAATTTAGTGAGTAATTCACCGAATAATTTACTATGAATTTACTTAGTAATTCATTTAGGATTTACTCAGTAAATTACTACGAGTTTATTGAGAATTTACTGACAATTTGTTGAGTAATTTTCTAGGAACTTACCAATCATTTACGAAGCAATTTACTGAGAATTTACGGGTTATTTACCACGAATTTACTATAAATTTAATGGTAATTTGCTGAGTAATTTATTGAGAATTTACTGTGAATTTAATGAGTAATTTACTCATAATTTATTGAGAATTTTCTTAGAATTTATTGAAAATTTTCAGAGTAATTTACTTTGAATTTATTTAGTAATTCACCGATAATTAACTGAGTAATTTATAGAGAATTTATTGAAAAATTAACGAATAATTTACAGAGTAATTTTTTAAAAAGAATCTGTGAATTTATTGAGTAATTTACCAATAATTTATACAAAATTTTTTAAGAATTTAAACAGTAATTTACTCATAATTTACTGAGTAATTCACAAAAAAATTTCTAATGATTTTGTAAGAATTTACTGAATAATTTTCTGAGAATTTTGCGTGTAATTTATTGAGAATTTTACTGAGTAATGTAATGAGAATTTACTGAGAATTTATTAAGTAATTTACTAAGAATCTACCGATAATTTACTAAGTAATTTATTGAGATTTTACTGCGAATTGACTAAGAAATTTACTGATAAATTGTTAAGTTCTTCACTGGGTAATTTAGTTGGAAATTTCTAAGTAATTTATTGAGAATTTACTGTGTAAGTTACTAAGAATTTGTTGATAATTTACTTAGACTTTATGGATTAATTTATTGAGAATTTACTAAGTAATTTATTTAGAATTTATTGAATACTTTACTGAGAATTTATAAAGTAATTTACTGAGAATTTACAGGAAATTCACTAGTTAATGTTCGAATAATTTACTGAGTAATTTACTGAGAATTAACAATGTAATTCACGAATTTTTTTTTTGATAATTTTATGAGTAATTTACTATGAATTTACTGAGTAATTTACAAAAGAATTTATACATAATTTTCTTGGAAATTATTGAAAATTTTCTGAGTAATTTATTTAGAATTTATTAAATAATTTACTGAAAATTTACAGATAATTTACAAAGTAATTTATAGAGAATTTATTGAAAACTTAACGAGTAATTTATTGAGAATTTACGGAGTAATTTGCTGAATAATTTACTAAGAAATTACTTTGAATTTACCAAGAATTTATATAGAATTTTCTCAGAATTTATTGAGTAATTTACTCATAATTTACTGATTAATTCACAAAAAATATTCTTGTAATTTTTTGAGAATTTACTCAGAATTTTATGATAAATTACTAAGAATTTGCTGAATAATTTATAGAGAATTTTACGTGTAATTTACTGAGAAATTTCCTGAGTAATTTAGTGAGAATTTACTAAGTAATTTACTGGTAATTTACTGAGTAATTAACAGAGAATTTACCAATAATTTACTGAGTAATTTACGGAGAATTTATCGAGTAATTTACTGATAAATTACTGAATAATTCACTCACTAATTTACTTGTAATTTACTGAGAATTGAAGGAGTAATTTATTGAGAATTTACTCAGTAATTTGCTTTGAATTTATTAAATAATTTACTAAGAATTTACAGATAATCTACTGTGTTACTTTCTTGGAATTTATAGAGTAATTTTCTAATAATTTACTGAGTAATTTACTAAGTAATTGACCAAGAATTTTTTGAGAACTTATCGATAATTAACTGAGTAATTTACTGGGAATTTACCTAGTAATTTACAGATAAATTTAGTGAGTAATTCACCGAATAATTTACTATGAATTTACTTAGTAATTCATTTAGGATTTACTCAGTAAATTACTACGAGTTTATTGAGAATTTACTGAGAATTTGTTGAGTAATTTTCTAGAAACTTACCAATCATTTACGTAGCAATTTACTGAGAATTTACCGAGTTATTTACCACGAATTTACTATAACTTTAATGGTAATTTGCTGAGTAATTTACTCATAATTTATTGAGAATTTTCTTAGAATTTATTGAAAATTTTCAGAGTAATTTACTTTGAATTTATTTAGTAATTCACCGATAATTAACTGAGTAATTTATAGAATTTATTGAAAAATTAACGAATAATTTATAGAGTAATTTGCTGAGTAATATTCTAAAAAAATTATGTGAATTTACTGAGTAATTTACCAATAATTTATACAAAATTTTCTAAGAATTTATAGTGTAATTTACTCATAATTTACTGAGTAATTCACAAAAAAATTTGTAATGTTTGCTAAGAATTTACTGAATAATTTTCTGAAAATTTTGCGTGTAATTTATTGAGAATTTTACTGAGTAATGTAATGAGAATTTACTGAGAATTTATTGAGTAATTTACTAAGAATCTACCGATAATTTACTGAGTAATTTATTGAGATTTTACTGCGAATTGACTAAGAAATTTACTGATAAATTGTTAAGTTCTTCAGTGGGTAATTTAGTTGGAAATTTCTAAGTAATTTATTGAGAGTTTACTGAGTAAGTTACTAAGAATTTATTGATAATTTACTTAGACTTTATGGATTAATTTATTGAGAATTTACTAAGTAATTTACTTAGAATTTATTGAATACTTTACTGAGAATTTATAAAGTAATTTACTTAGAATTTACAGGAAATTCACTAATTAATGTTCGAATAATTTACCGAGTAATTTACTGAGAATTAACAATGTAATTCACGAATTTTTTTTTGAATAATTTTATGAGTAATTTACTATGAATTTACTGAGTAATTTATACAGAATTTTCTTGGAAATTATTGAAAATTTTCTGAGTAATTTATTTAGAATTTATTAAATAATTTACTGAAAATTTACAGATAATTTACAAAGTAATTTATAGAGAATTTATTGAAAACTTAACGTGTAATTTATTGAGAATTTACGGAGTAATTTGCTGAATAATTTACTAAGAAATTACTTTGAATTTACCAAGAATTTATATAGAATTTTCTCAGAATTTATTGAGTAATTTACTCATAATTTACTGATTAATTCACAAAAAATATTCTTGTAATTTTTTGAGAATTTACTTAGAATTTTCTGATAAATTACTAAGAATTTGCTGAATAATTTATAGAGAATTTTACGTGTAATTTACTGAGAAATTTCCTGAGTAATTTAGTGAGAATTTACTAAGTAATTTACTGGTAATTTACTGAGTAATTAACAGAGAATTTACCAATAATTTATTGAGCAATTTACAGAGAATTTATCGAGTAATTTACTGAAAAATTACTGAATAATTCACTCACTAATTTACTTGTAATTTACTGAGAATTGAAGGAGTAATTTATTGAGAATTTACTCAGTAATTTGCTTAGAATTTATTAAATAATTTACTAAGAATTTACAGATAATTTACTGTGTTATTGTAACAACCCACATTTCCTATCCTAGTTATGTTTGCTTGCATTATATGTTTTGCCATGTTAAGTTGCTGTCACACCCCATATTTATGTCTTAGTCATGTTCATGAGCATTGATATGATCATGACTCGTTGAGCTTGCATTTGTATGTTTATGACTTGTTTTGCCTAAGTAAGATCCATGCCTTGTTTTGATGTCTATGTGATTTGCTTAAGCGTTGTGTACGTGCTCTGTTCCTTTCTTGGTGCCTCGAGCCTAAGTTATGTTTAGCCGAAGTCATTCCGAGCCTAAGTTATGTTTAGCCGAGGTTATGCCAAGCCTAGGTTACGTTACGTCTAGATCATTCCTAGCCGAGGTCATCTTCAGTCTAGAAGTATCTTGGAACCCCTTTGTTTGACCTCCATCTTCGCCTTGACATATTGGCCGAGATGTCATTATCTAGGCCGAGGTGTGAATCACCAAGGCCGAGATGTGTATCATCTAGGCCGAGATGTTACCTTTGCACCTGAGTGATCTTGTCTTGGAGTGATATGACCTAGACCGAGGTGTGGCACATCTAGGCCAATGTGTGGCACAGCTTAGTTAAGTGTTGTCCTTCCTAGCCGAGGTCATTGTCACCTTAGTTGCCGAAGTCTTGTTGTTAGCCGATGTCATCAATTGCCGGAGTGCCTTACCGAGTAGCTTGTTAGATACGCTTTGTCATAGTCTTGTCTTGTCAATCTATCAACCTTTTGAGGAGAACCAACCAGCCGTTGCCATGTGTCCGAGCTGAGAGTTAAGTCAGCCGGCAGAGAGAGAAACCCATCATTTGTTCCTATACTTGTTTTGAAGAGAGGAGAGAGAAGCTCTAGAGGAGGGAGAGGAGTTCTTGGGAGGAGATAGATTTCCAAGCTTGATCCCTAGTGATCGAACCGTTAGATCCGTGTTTTAAGGTTAGATTCTTGATCTGCTCTTGTCGTTCTTTATGTTTATGTTATTGCATTGCATGATTGAATATGATTTGTAAGCCATGCATTGCTTTGAAGTTCGGTTTTAGAAAGAGAAGATGGCATTCATGTGTTCTTCAAGAAAAGTCATGTTTTGATCCGAAGGCTCATGCCTAGATCCATGTTTTTGTGTTTGTTTTCACATGATTTCAAGTATGGGTACCCAGGTCCATGTTTTCGATCTCATAGCATGAAATCCCAGATTTTGTAATAAAGAAGTTACGATTTTAGCGTTCATGTTCTTCATGTTCTTCACGGGTGGAAACCCAGATCTCCAGACCTCACTTCCCGAGGTGTAGTCGCCGAGATCACTCTTACCTAGACCTCACACTTAGGCCAAGCATCGTATCTCACCTTGGCCTACCTTGCATGATCACTTACACCTTTAGTTTTTCTTGAGCAAACCTCGGCATGCAGCCGCACGCCGAAGCCTAGGTAGCCACACCTCGGCCAGGAGGTGTGGGACCTCGACAAAGACCTGGTTGGTACCCAGCATGTCTTCCTGACATGTAAAACAGTGTTTTGACTTCCAGCATGTTTTTCCGAGATCATTTGCATGCATGTAAGACTTGTTTTAAGAAGTGCATTCAGTATGCTTTGCCATGTGTTTGTAGGACTTGAACCTTTGCCTTGATCTCGACGTCCCAAGAACTATGTGAGTGGTATTTTTAATAGAGTTATGTTATAAGGCTTTGATAAAGCTTTGCCTTGTTTTGATAAAAGTATTTGTTAAGCATGAATGATATCCCTATTTTATGTATCAAGTATAAGTTTTGTATATCAAGTATTAGCCTTGTTTTGGATGACATTCTTGGAAAGTCCGTACGTGCTAAGGGACTATAAGCATTCGTAGCACACATGTGAAGTCCGTACGTGCTAAGGGACTATAAGCATTCGTAGCACACATGTGAAATCCGTACGTGCTAGGGGACTATAAGCATTCGTAGCACACATGTGAAGTCCGTACGTGCCAGGGGACTCTAAGCTTTTGTGGCACCTTTGTTTGTTTTGTCCGGAATATCATCACCCCTTGTTTTAAGATTTGACGCATGTTAAGTAAGTAAGTAAGATTTGAAAGACCAAGATTTGATTGATGAACTTGATCCATCCCATGTTTTGAACAAGTTATGATATATGTATTGTTTTGAAAAGACCTCGGGAATCATTCATTTAACCCCTTTATTACTTGTACCATTCACTGAGTTTCCAAGCTCACCCTCCCTATGTATATATATGTAGGTAACAAGCAAGAAGTTGGCTACGCCGAGATGTGTGTATTACAAGGTGTTTTGGATGCATGTTATGTCGGCAATGTTTATGTCGGCAATCCTGGATATTATGTATCTTGACTTGTATTTCATGTATTTTGTTTATGTCGGCAATTTTGAAGCTTATGTATTTTGAATATGTCGGTTTGAGAAGCCCTTTACCAAGATGTAATATGTATTTTTGTGCTTCATCTCTATTTGTACTCAAGTTGTAAAGCTATGCAAAGATGTATGCCATTTCATTTGACTTATGCACTGCTCTTATGGACCACTTGTATTCTAGATTATTGCTTCCGCACATGTTAGCCCCATATATTTATACTCTAATTGTGTGTGAATTTTGTAAGTTGGCCTTTGGTAATCTCGGATTACTGACCATCACGGCACCAAACTAATAGGGGCGGTTTGGGGTCGTGACAGTTATTTTCTTGTAATTTACAGAGTAATTTTCTAATAATTTATTGAGTAATTTACTAAGTAATTGACCAAGAATTTTTTGAGAACTTATCGATAATTAACTGAGTAATTTACTAGGAATTTACCTAGTAATTTACAGATAAATTTAGTGAGTAATTCACCGAATAATTTACTATGAATTTACTTAGTAATTCATTTAGGATTTACTCAGTAAATTACTAAGAGTTTATTGAGAATTTACTAAGAATTTGTTGAGTAATTTTCTAGGAACTTACCAATCATTTACGAAGCAATTTACCACGAATTTACTATAACTTTAATGGTAATTTGCTGAGTAATTTATTGAGAATTTACTGTGAATTTAATGAGTAATTTACTCATAATTTATTGAGAATTTTCTTAGAATTTATTGAAAATTTTCAGAGTAGTTTACTCTGAATTTATTGAGTAATTCACCGATAATTAACTGAGTAATTTATAGAGAATTTATTGAAAATTTAACGAATAATTTACAGAGTAATTTGTTGAGTAATTTTTTAAAAAAATTCTGTGAATTTACTGAGTAATTTACCAAGAATTTATACAAAATTTTCCGAGAATTTACAGAGTAATTCACAAAAAAATTTCTAATGATTTTCTAAGAATTTACTGAATAATTTTCTGAGAATTTTGCGTGTAATTTATTGAGAATTTTACTGAGTAATGTAATGAGAATTTACTGAGAATTTATTGAGTAATTTACTAAGAATCTATTGATAATTTACTGAGTAATTTATTGAGATTTTACTGCAAATTGACTAAGAAATTTACGGATAAATTAGTAATTCTTCACTAGGTAATTTGGTTGGAAATTTCTAAGTAATTTATTGAGAATTTACTGAGTAAGTTACTAAGAATTTATTTATAATTTACTTAGACTTTATGGATTAATTTATTGAGAATTTACTAAGTAATTTACTTAGAATTTATTGAATACTTTGCTGAGAATTTATAAAGTAATTTACAGAGAATTTACAGGAAATTCACTAATTAATGTTCGAATAATTTACTGAGAATTAACAAAGTAAATCACGATTTTTTTTTTGATAATTTTATGAGTAATTTACTATGAATTTGCTGAGTAATTTACAAAAGAATTTATACATAATTTTCTTGGAAATTATTGAAAATTTTCTGAGTAATTTATTTAGAATTTATTAAATAATTTACTGAAAATTTACAAATAATTTACAAAGTAATTTTAGAGAATTTATTGAAAACTTAACGAGTAATTTATTGAGAATTTACGGAGTAATTTGCTGAATAATTTACTAAGAAATTACTTTGAATTTATCAAGAATTTATATAGAATTTTCTCAGAATTTGTTGAGTAATTTACTCATAATTTACTGATTAATTCACAAAAAATATTCTTGTAATTTTTTGGGAATTTACTCAGAATTTTTTGATAAATTACCAAGAATTTGCTTAATAATTTATAGAGAATTTTACGTGTAATTTACTGAGAAATTTCATTAGTAATTTAGTGAGAATTTACTAAGTAATTTATTGGTAATTTACTGAGTAATTAACAGAGAATTTACCAATAATTTACTGAGTAATTTACAGAGAATTTATCGAGTAATTTACTGATAAATTACTGAATAATTCACTCATTAATTTACTTGTAATTTACTGAGAATTTAAGGAGTAATTTATTGAGAATTTACTCAGTAATTTGCTTAGAATTTATTAAATAATTTACTAAGAATTTACAGATAATTTACTGTATTATTTTCTTGGAATTTACAGAGTAATTTTCTAATAATTTACTGAGTAATTTACTAAGTAATTGACCAAGAATTTTTTGAGAACTTATCCATAATTAACTGAGTAATTTACTGGGAATTTACCTAGTAATTTACAGATAAATTTAGTGAGTAATGCACCGAATAATTTACTATGAATTTACCTAGTAATTCATTTAGGATTTACTCAGTAAATTACTAAGAGTTTATTGAGAATTTGTTGAGTAATTTTCTAGGAACTTACCAATCATTTACGAAGCAATTTACTGAGAATTTACCGAGTTATTTACCACGAATTTACTATAACTTTAATGGTAATTTGCTGAGTAATTTATTGAGAATTTACTGTGAATTTAATGAGTAATTTACTCATAATTTATTGAGAATTTTCTTAGAATTTATTGAAAATTTTCAGAGTAATTTACTTTGAATTTATTGAGTAATTCACCGATAATTAACTGAGTAATTTATAGAGAATTTATTGAAAATTTAACGAATAATTTAGAGAGTAATTTGCTGAGTAATTTTTTTAAAAAAATTCTGTGAATTTACTGAGTAATTTACCAAGAATTTATACAAAATTTTCTGAGAATTTACAGAGTAATTTACTCATAATTTACTGAGTAATTCACAAAATTTTTTTTAATGATTTTCTAAGAATTTACACAGAATTTTCTAATAATTTACTAAGAATTTACTGAATAATTTTCTGAGAATTTTGCGTGTAATTTATTGAGAATTTTACTAAATAATGTAATGAGAATTTACTAAGAATTTATTGAGTAATTTACTAAGAATCTACCGATGATTGACTGAGTAATTTATCGAGATTTTACTGCGAATTGACTAAGAAATTCACTGATAAATAATTAAGTTCTTCACTGGGAAATTTAGTTGAAGATTTCTAAGTAATTTATTGAATAATTTACTGAGAATTTATAAAGTAATTTTCTGAGAATTTACAGAAAATTCACTAATTAATGTTCGAATAATTTACTGAGTAATTTACTGAGAATTAACAAAGTAATTCATGGATTTTTTTTTTGATAATTTTATGAGTAATTTACTATGAATTTACTGAGTAATTTATACAAAATTTTCTTGGAAATTATTGAAAATTTTCTGAGCAATTTATTTAGAATTTATTAAATAATTTACTAAAAAATTACAGATAATTTACAAAGTAATTTATAGAGAATTTATTGAAGACTTAACGAGTAATTTATTGAGAATTTACGAAATAATTTGCTGAATAATTTACTAAGAAATTACTTTGAATTTACCAAGAATTTATATAGAATTTTCTGAAAATTTATTGAGTAATTTACTCATAATTTACTAATAAATTCACAAAAAATATTCTTGTAATTTTTTGAGAATTTACTAAGAATTTTATGATAAATTACTAAGAATTTGCTGAATAATTTATAGAGAATTTTACGTGTAATTTACTGAGAAATTTCCTGAGTAATTTAGCGAGAATTTACTAAGTAATTTACTGTTAATTTACTGAGTAATTAACAGAGAATTTACCAATAATTTACTGAGTAATTAACAGAGAATTTATCGAGTAATTTACTGATAAATTACTGAATAATTCACTCACTAATTTACTTGTAATTTACTGAGAATTGAAGGAGTAATTTATTGAGAATTTACTCAGTAATTTGCTTAGAATTTATTAAATAATTTACCAAGAATTTACAGATAATTTACTGTGTTATTTTCTTGGAATTTATAGAGTAATTTTCTAATAATTTACTGAGTAATTTACTAAGTGATTGACCAAGAATTTTTTGAGAACTTATCGATAATTAACTGAGTAATTTACTGAGAATTTACCTAGTAATTTACAGATAAATTTAGTGAGTAATTCACCGAATAATTTACTATGAATTTACTTAGTAATTCATTTAGAATTTACTCAGTAAATTACTAAGAGTTAATTGAGAATTTACTGAGAATTTGTTGAGTAATTTTCTAGGAACTTACCACTCATTTACGGAGCAATTTACTGAGAATTTACCGAGTTATTTATCACGAATTTACTATAACCTTAATGGTAATTTGCAAAGTAATTTATTGAGAATTTACTGTGAATTTAATGAGTAATTTACTCATAATTTATTGAGAATTTTCTTAGAATTTATTGAAAATTTTCAGAGTAATTTACTTTGAATTTATTGAGTAATTCACCGATAATTAACTGAGTAATTTATAGAGAATTTATTGAAAATTTAACGAATAATTTAGAGAGTAATTTGCTGAGTAATTTTTTAAAAAAAAATTCTGTGAATTTACTGAGTAATTTACCAAGAATTTATTCAAAATTTTTTGAGAATTTACAGAGTAATTTACTCATAATTTACTGAGTAATTCACCAAAATATTTCTAAAGATTTTCTAAAAATTTACACCGAATTTTCTAATAATTTACTAAGAATTTACTGAATAATTTTCTGAGAATTTTGCGTGTAATTTATTGAGAATTTTACTGAGTAATGTAATGAGAATTTACTGAGAATTTATTGAGTAATTTACTAAGAATCTACCGATGATTTACTGAGTAATTTATTGAGATTTTTCTGCGAATTGACTAAGAAATTTACTGATAAATTATTAAGTTCTTCACTGGGTAATTTAGTTGGAAATTTCTAAGTAATTTATTGAATAATTTACTGAGAATTTATAAAGTAATTTACTGAGAATTTACAGGAAATTCACTAATTAATGTTCGAATAATTTACTGAGTAATTTACTGAGAATTAACAAAGTAATTCACGAATTTTTTTTTGATAATTTTATGAGTAATTTATTATGAATTTACTGAGTAATTTATACAGAATTTTCTTGGAAATTATTGAAAATTTTCTGAGCAATTTATTTTGAATTTATTAAATAATTTACAGATAATTTACAAAGTAATTTATAGAGAATTTATTGAAGACTTAATGAGTAATTTATTAAGAATTTAGGAAGTAATTTGCTGAATAATTTACTAAGAAATTACTTTGAATTTACCAAGAATTTATATAGAATTTTCTGAGAATTTATTGAGTAATTTACTCATAATTTCTAGATTAATTCACAAAAAATATTCTTGTAATTTTTTGAGAATTTACTCAGAATTTTCTGATGAATTACTAAGAATTTGCTGAATAATTTATAGATAATTTTACGTGTAATTTACCCAGAAATTTCCTGAGTAATTTAGCGAGAATTTACAAAGTAATTTACTGGTAATTTACTGAGTAATTAACAGAGAATTTACCAATAATTTACTGAGTAAGTAACAGAGAATTTATCGAGTAATTTACTGATAAATTACTGAATAATTCACTCACTAATTTACTTGTAATTTACTGAGAATTGAAGGAGTAATTTATTGAGAATTTACTCAGTAATTTGGTTAGAATTTATTAAATAATTACTAAGAATTTACAGATAATTTACTGTATTATTTTCTTGGAATTTACAAAGTAATTTTCTAATAATTTACTGAGTAATTTACTAAGTAATTGACCAAGAATTTTTTGAGAACTTATCCATAATTAATTTAGTAATTTACTGGAAATTTACCTAGTAATTTACAGATAAATTTAGTGAGTAATTCACCGAATAATTTACTATGAATTTACTTAGTAATTCATTTAGAATTTACTCAGTAATTTACTCAGAGTTTATTGAGAATTTGTTGAGTAATTTTCTAGGAACTTACCAATCATTTACGAAGCAATTTACTGAGAATTTACCGAGTTATTTACCACGAATTTACTATAACCTTAATGGTAATTTGCAGAGTAATTTATTGAGAATTTACTGTGAATTTAATGAGTAATTTACTCATAATTTATTGAGAATTTTCTTAGAATTTATTGAAAATTTTCAGAGTAATTTACTTTGAATTTATTGAGTAATTCACCGATAATTAACTGAGTAATTTATAGAGAATTTATTGAAAATTTAACGAATAATTTAGAGAGTAATTTGCTGAGTAATTTTTTTAAAAAAAATCTGTGAATTTACTGAGTAATTTACCAAGAATTTATACAAAATTTTCTGAGAATTTACAGAGTAATTTACTCATAATTTACTGAGTAATTCACAAAAAAATTTCTAAAGATTTTCTAAGAATTTACACCGAATTTTCTAATAATTTACTAAGAATTTACTGAATAATTTTCTGAGAATTTTGCGTGTAATTTATTGAGAATTTTACTGAGTAATGTAATGAGAATTTACTGAGAATTTATTGAGTAATTTACTAAGAATCTACCGATGATTTACTGAGTAATTTATTGAGATTTTGCTGCGAATTGACTAAGAAATTTACCGAAATCCTTTCAAAACAATACAAGACAAACTCTATATATAACAAGGAATGGACCTCGCCCATCAAACAAATCTTCAAAGTTCCAAGGGACACTTGCTAGCATCATATATCACAAATGACAACATTTCGGCAATAGGTCCACGCGGTAAACCGTCCGTGGCAAATCAGGACAAAGCAAAAGAGGCATCTCAACCAAGGGTGCTACAAAAGTTTAGAGTCCTCTAGCACAAGGGACTTTCAAGACAAGATGTGCTGCGAAAGTTTAGAGTCCTCCAGCACGAGGGACCTATGTTACAAAGGCCCGTAGCCCTTTAACACTAGAGTAAAAATCAAGGGTGCTGCGAAAGTTTAGAGTCCTCCAGCACAAGGGACTTTCAAAACAAGATGTGCTGCGAAAGTTTAGAGTCCTCCAGCACAAGGGACTTTCCAAGAAGGTCATCAAGACAAGGTCATACTTGGTATACAAAACAAGGACAATTATTCATGCTTATCAAACACTTTCAAAACAAAGCAAAGCAAAGTCTTTATCAAAACATATAACATAGCTTTATTAAAAATACCACTCACTTAGTGTCACGACCCCAAACCGCCCCTAGTAGTTTGGTGCCGTGATAGCCAGTAATCCGTAATTACCGAAGGCCAACTTTCAAAAAAACTTAACACAATCAGAGTATGATAAACGGGGCTCACAAACGCGGAAGCAATAATCTAAAATACAAGTGGTCCATAAGAGCAGTGCATAGATCCAATGTAATGGCATACATCTTTACAACTTTACAAACTTGAATACAACCAAGCAAAATACGTATTACATCTTGATCAAAAGGCTTCTCGAGCCGACATATACAAAAATACAGTGAATACAAGCCAAGAAGCATATTGTTCAAGATTTGCCGACGTAAATAAAAATGACATTGCCGACGTGAATGCAAAATAATGCCGACATAATCATGGATCCAAAACAAGCTTTCAAAACACATTCTAGGCATCGCCGACGTCCTGCTCATCACCTACATATATATAGAGAGGGTGAGCTTGAATACTCAGTGAATGGTACTAGAAATAAAGGTTTTTGCATGAATATAGCCGAGGTCCTTACAGAACAAAACACGTCAAATCTTTATCAAACAAGGGATGAACCGTATTCATCTATCAAGTCTTACAAATCTCAAGGGATGCTTACTGACATCGGCAAAACACATCAAGCTTATCAAACAAGCAAGTCCACGCGGTAAACCGTCAGTGGCAAAACAAGGACTGTACGATCCGTAATCGTTTAGTCAAAGGTACTGCAAAACTTTATAGTCCTCCAGCACAAGGGATTTGTGTTACTTAAGCCTGTAGCTCCTTTTAACACGATGATCTGATGTTACTTAGGCCCGTAGCCCGATTTAACATTATGGAACTTGTGTTACTTAGGCCCGTAGTCTGATTTAACATTTATAGTCTTTCCACGAAAAGACCGTATCCTTTTATACTTAGTGCTGCGAAAGTTTAGAGTCCTCCAGCACAAGGGACTTTTCAAGGATGACATCAAAACAAAGCTTATACTTGATACATCAAAACAGGGCTATTCATTCATGCTTAGCAAATACTTTCGTCAAAACAAAACAAAGCAAGATTTATCAAAACGAGTGTAACATAGCTTTATCATAAATACCACTCACCTAGTTCTTCAGGCGTAGGCTCAAAGCAAGGATCAAGGTCCTACAATCACATGGCAATCAGCTGGGGCCATCCCTTATCCAACAATTCTTGTAATTGCAGTTTCAATTCTCTAAGTTCAGCTGGGGCTATCCTATAAGGTGTTTTGGAGATCGGCCGCGTTCCCGACACGATGTCAACAGTAAACTCTATTTCTCTATCGGTTAAGTGGCCAGGCAATTCGTTTGGGAAGACGTCGGAAAATTCACTAACGACTGGGATGTCGGCTAAATTAACATTTCCATCCTGATCACTCAGTATACTACACAGGTAGCCTCGGCACCCCTTCTGAATTAACTTATAGGCTTTAATGGACGAAATCAAGTAAGGTGGGGGCACTATCCCCTTACCCTGGAAAATGACCTCGGCTAGGTTTAGGGGTCTCAGTGTGACACTTTTCGAAACACAATCAATGGATGCATGATTTGCGACTAACCAATCCATTCCCAGTATAACGTCAAAATGGGCTATGTCTAGAGGCATTAAATCTACTAACAATTCCACATTCTCAATCACAACAACACATGCTCTATAGATGGATGCAACAATCATAGATCCCCCAGATCGAGTAGACACAGATAACATATAATCAAGGGGCTCTAGTTCTCTATCAATTTTCTCGGCAAATTTAGCAGACACAAACGAATGCGTAGAACCCGAATCAATCAACACATATGCATTCTGGGAGCAAATTAGAAGTATACCTGACACCACTGTCTCAGCATTCTGAGTGTCTCCTGGTACTAGCGCAAATACTCTGCCCTGTCTTATCTGTCCTCTCCCAGCATTACCCTTCTGAACGAAACCCGAGGTGTTCTCACCTTTCTTGTTGTTATCAGCCTTTGTCTTGGAGAAATCTCTCACATAATGGCCATCTCGCCACATTCGTAACAAGCTCCAGACGTCCGTCGACAGACCCCGAAATGCGGCTTCCGACAATCCGAACACATCGGTTTAGCACTACCCTCCTGTCTTAGGTTACCAGTACTGCCCATGTTCGTTCTCTTCTTGGTGCCCAGCTGTCCTCGGCGGTTGTCATAGTTCTGCCTTTTTCGCTGATTCTCTCCCGAGCTCTGGTATCGATTCAGGTTAGCTTCGGCCTGAATAGCCTTGTCCAACACTTCGGCATAAGTCGGCATATTGTGTAAATTTACTCGGTCTTGAATCGGTCCACGAAGCCCACACTCGAATTTCCTGGCCTTCATGTATTCATCGTTGGCCATGTGAGGTACAAACCTCGCCAATTCAGTAAAAGCGCGGTCGTATTCCGCCACTGTTCGGTTGCCTTGTGTCAAAGTATGAAATTTGGTAGCCTTGCTGTTTCGAACGCTTACTGGAAAGTGCTTGTTGTAGAACAACTCTAAGAATTGGGTCCAGGTCAGATCTGGATTGCTTCCTCGAACCATCATCCACCATCTGCGAGCGTCATCATCTAAGGTGAAAGCTGCCAACGTCACCTTCTGAGCGTCGGTGCTAGGAAAGATCTCGAACAACTTTTCCATTTCCAAAACCCATGCCTCAGCCTTCATCGGCTCTATACCCCCAGAGAATCTTGGTGGTTTCATTTTCTTGAACTCCCTAATCAAAGCTATCGTGCCATCCCCATATAAGGCTGGCTGTGGGGGAACTTGCGGCACTGGAGGAGGTGGAGGCGGAACTACATTTCAGCCGTTGGTCTGCTCGGCCTGAGTCGACGTGGCACTGGCGAACTGCTGTCTTGTTTGCCTTAACTCGCGGGCCAAACCTTCAACTAATCTTTCCAGTATGTCCATTCTATCTTCGGGCTGATCCCGACCAATCGGAGGTCTACCTCTCCTCATAATGCTATGAGCATGCAAAGTATGACTTTAAGACAATCAAGAAAATAACCACGTGGGCAAGTAACACATAGGCACGTCAAGACAATGCACACCTTGTTCAAATAGCAAGCACTATGATGCAATCCTAACATCTTTCTAAGGGAAATCCTATGCTCTTTAGGACTCAAGTGTGTGAATATCGTAACTGAGGAACTTGTGCTCTGATACCATTCTGTCACGACCCCAAACCGCCCCTAGTAGTTTGGTGCCGTGATGGCCAGTAATCCGTAATTACCGAAGGCCAACTTTCAAAAAAACTTAACACAATCAGAGTATGATAAACGGGGCTCACAAACGCGGAAGCAATAATCTAAAATACAAGTGGTCCATAAGAGCAGTGCATAGATCCAATGTAATGGCATACATCTTTACAACTTTACAAACTTGAATACAACCAAGCAAAATACGTATTACATCTTGATCAAAAGGCTTCTCGAGCCGACATATACAAAAATACAGTGAATACAAGCCAAGAAGCATATTGTTCAAGATTTGCCAACGTAAATAAAAATGACATTGCCGACGTGAATGCAAAATAATGCCGATATAATCATGGATCCAAAACAAGCTTTCAAAACACATTCTAGGCGTTGCCGACGTCCTGCTCATCACCTACATATATATAGAGAGGGTGAGCTTGAATACTCAGTGAATGGTACTAGAAATAAAGGTTTTTGCATGAATATAGCCGAGGTCCTTACAGAACAAAACACGTCAAATCTTTATCAAACAAGAGATGAACCGTATTCATCTATCAAGTCTTACAAATCTCAAGGGATGCTTACTGACATCGGCAAAACACATCAAGCTTATCAAACAAGCAAGTCCACGTGGTAAACCGTCAGTGGCAAAACAAGGACTGTACGATCCGTAATCGTTTAGTCAAAGGTACTGCGAAACTTTATAGTCCTCCAGCACAAGGGACTTGTGTTACTTAAGCCCATAGCTCCTTTTAACACGATGATCTGATGTTACTTAGGCCCGTAGCTCGATTTAACATTATGGAACTTGTGTTACTTAGGCCCGTAGCCCGATTTAACATTTATAGTCTTTCCAAGAAAGGACCGTATGCTTTTATACTTAGTGCTGCGAAAGTTTAGAGTCCTCCAGCACAAGGGACTTTTCAAGGATGACATCAAAACAAAGCTTATACTTGATACATCAAAACAGGGCTATTCATTCATGCTTAGCAAATACTTTCGTCAAAACAAAACAAAGCAAGATTTATCAAAACGAGTGTAACATAGCTTTATCATAAATATCACTCACCTAGTTCTTCAGGCGTAGGCTCAAAGCAAGGATCAAGGTCCTACAATCACATGGCAATCACATTCTCAAAACGAGCTTTATATACACATGCGAATGATCTCGGCATTCTTACCAGATCCAAGTTAATAACAAAACAAAACATGCTGGGAGTCTAAACACTGCTCCCGCCCCGTGAAAACACACTGGGTACCAACCAGGTCTTTGCCGAGGTCCCACACCTCCTTGCCGAGGTGTGGTCCCGAGGGCTTCATCAAAACAAAGCCGGGAAAACCTGGGTTTCCCTTTGAAGAATATGAAGAACATGATCATTTGGAAGATGGATGCAAGTTCACAACTTGTTACAAAAATCTGAGTTTTCATGCCATGAGTTCAAACCATGGACCTGGGTACCCATTCAAGAAGGTCATGCAAGAACAAACATAAAAACATGGTTTCGGTTCCAACTTTCGGATCAAAACGAGACTTTTCTTCAAAACACATGAACACTATCTTTTTCTTCCGAAACTAACTTCAAATTGATGCATGACACGCAAAACAGATCCGATCATGCAATGCGGCTAGATGATCAATAACAACAATCAAAGTAGATCATGATTCTTACCTCAAGGCTCAAATCCAACGGTTCAATCTTCGAAGATCAAGCTTGGAAGGTCTATTCCCACTCAAGAACTTCTCCTCCTTCTCTCTAGAGCTTCTCTCTCTAAAGGCAAAGATTTGAGACAAAAATGATTTGTCTCTAGGTCTGCCGGCTGTCTTAACAATCAGCTCGGACACGTGGCGCTATCGGGTTGGCTCAACTCAAAAAGGTGATTGATAGATAAGACAAGTCTCTGACAAAGCGTATGCAGCAAGCTGGGTAAGACACATCGGCAAGTAATGACATCGGCTCAAATTAAGGATCCGGCAACAGGTTAACAAAGACATCGGCTAGGAAGGACGACACTTGACTAAGCTGTGCCACACCTTGGCCGGGGTGTGCCACATCTCGGCCTAGGCCATACCTGCCTGCGGACAAGGTTCACTAATGTGCAAAACATCTCGGCAATAATGCCCGAGGTGAAGATGGTATCGACCAAGCGGTTCCACAACATTCAAAGTACAAAGGCTCAGAGTGGATCAAATCTCAAGATGACCTCGGCTACACGCCGAGCAAAGAACAAAATCATGCAAGCAATACTTAGCCAAAACAAGGCAAGGCAAAACTAGCAAAATAACATATCAAGACAAGATCATGCATGAATGTATGCAAGTATGACAAGGGTAAGATAAGGGCTGCTACACTTAGTTCTTCAAACGACGGGGTCAAGGCAAGTCCAAGTCCTGACAAACACATGGCAAAGTCCATTGAATGCACTACTCAAAACAAGTCTAGCACACATGCAAATGACCTCGGCATTCTTCAAAAACTAAGTCAATCAAATCGAAACACAGTTTCTTATCTTTGGAAAAACACGCTGGGCAACTACCAGGACTTGGCCGAGGTCCCACACCTTCTCGCCGAGGTGTGGTCCTGACGGCCACATTCGAAAGCGTAGTCGGGAAAAATCTGGGTTTCCCTCTTGATAGACATGAAGAACAAGAGCATGAAGAACTTGAAGAACATGAACATGAGGGAGATGAATGCAAAGATCGAAACTTGCTATTACAACAGCTGAGACTTCATGCTATGAATTCAAAAACATGGACCTGGGTACCCACACTCAAAGTTCTTATCAAAACAAACACAAAAACATGAGCTTTAATGCAATCTTTCGGATCAAACGAGGCTTTTCTTCAAAAACACATGAAAACCATTTTCTCTTTCTAAAACCAACTTTAAATCGATGAATGGCGTGCGGAATAGGTTTGATCGTGCAATGCAGCTAGATGATCAATAAGAACAACAAGAATAGGTTACGATTTTAACCTCAAAACTCGAATCTAACGGTTCAAGCTCCAACGATCAAGCTTGGAAGCCCCCCCCTCTCTAGCTCAAACTTCTCCTCCTTCTAACTAGAGCTTCTCTCTCTAAAAAGGCAAGATTGATACCAATGATATGCCTCACACGACAAACACTGACTTAATCCCTCTATCGGGACACATGGCATCGGCCAATTCACTCAACTCAAAAAGGTGACTGACTTGACGAGACAAGACCAAGACAAAGTGTACTCAACAAGCTAGGCGGCAAGAACACACTGGCAAGTAACGACATCGGCTAACAACAAGACTCCGGCAATCAAGGGGCAAGGACATCGGCTTGGAAGGACAACACTTAACTAAACTGTGCCACACTTTGGCCTAGATGTGCCACACCTCGGTCTAGGTCATACCATTCCAGGAACAAAATCACTCACGTGAGGATCAAGGATCTAGAACGCCTAGATATTAACATCTCGGCCCAGATGATGCACATCTGGGCCTAGGCGACGCGCACCTCGGCCTAGATGGTGACATCTCGACCAATATGTCAGGGTGAAGATGGAGGTCAACCAAAGGGGTTCCAAGATAGTTCTAAGTGATAAAGGTTTCAAAGGTGTCTAGGCTCAAGATGACCTCGGCAACACACCAGACAAGAACAAAGCGTGCAAGCAATCATTCAAGCAAAACAAGACAAGATTTGCAAATGCACATATTAACACAAGATCATCCACAAATGTATGCAAGTATGACTAAGTAAAAAATGAGGGTTGTTACATCTTACCCCCCTTAAGGAAGTTTGGTCCCCAAACTTGAGTTACCTTGTTTCAAAAACAATTCTGGATGTAGGACTTTCATTTCCTCTTCCATCTCCCATGTAGCATCCTCCCCGTAATGCTCCGTCCATTCAACTTTCACCATGGGTATCGACTTGTTTCTCAACTGCCTCACCTGTCTATCGACAATCCGTATCGGCTTCTCTTCGTAGCCTAAATCTTCATTAATTACAATTCCGAAATAGTCGATCACATGTAGCGAATCTCGAATATATTTCCTCAACATCGAAACATGAAATACATTATGGACTTGGCTCAATTCCGGTGGCAAAGCAAGTCTGTAGGCGGCGAGGTTAATCTTCTCAAAGATTTCAAAAGGCCCGATGTAACGGGGTGCTAACTTACCCTTCTTCCCAAATCTTGTAACTCCTTTCGTCGGCGAAATTCTTAGGAACACGTGGTCCCCGACTTCAAATTCTAACTCTCTTCTTCTCTGGTCGGCATAACTCTTCTGTTGACTCTGTGCGGTTTTGATTCTTTGCTGAATGAGCTTAATCTTCTCGGTTGTTACTTGAATTAACTCGGGACCAAGCAGAGCTTTGTCTCCCACCTCGGTCCAACATATTGGTGACCTGCACTTTCTGCCATACAGTGCCTCATACGGCGCCATGCCAATGCTAGCTTGGTAGCTGTTGTTGTAGGTAAATTCCACCAAAGGCAAATGTATTCCCCAACTTCCTTGGAGGTCCAATACACATAGTCTAAGCATATCTTCAAGTGTCTGAATCGTCCTCTCTGTTTGCCCATCAGTCTGGGGATGAAAAGCTGTGCTAAACCTCAACTCGGCTCCGAAAGCTCTTTGTAGGCTCTGCCAAAATCTGGAAACCAACTTCGGATCTCGGTCTGACATAATTGACATCGGCACTCCATGAAGTCTAACAATCTCATTCACATACAACGAAGCGAGTTTATCGGCGTTGAAGGTGGTCTTGACAGGCAAGAAGTGCGCTGACTTAGTTAGTCTATCCACAACAACCCAAATCGAATCCATACCCTTTTGTGTCTTCGGCAAACCAACCACGAAGTCCAAAGAGATGTGCTCCCACTTCCACTCAGGAATCGGCAAAGGTTGAAGAAGTCATGCTGGCCTTTGATGTTCCGCTTTTACTTGTTGACAATACAGACACTGGGACACGAACTCGGCTATCTCTCCTTTCATATTTGGCCACCAAAACGTCTGCTTCACATCCTGATACATCTTGGTGTTCCCGGGGTGGACAGCAAACTTGGAACCATGAGCCTCTGTAACAAGCCCGCGGGGGACCTCGCCACAGCTCGGACTCGACTTTTGTCAGTCACGGTTCTAGGTCTGAACCAAAGAGTCCAAATCCGGCAAATCGTTTTGAGAAAAACTGATTTTTGAAAGAAGTGCCAAACATGGACTGCTTTGCCAGATACAGAGTCGCCACCTAAATATTTTATTTTTGGGAAATTTAGGAAACCCTGACTCGGTGCCAAAAGGCCACGTGTCCATCATCACCAAAGTTGCCTCGGCTCGGGAACTTGGGTACGATTGGGGAAGGTCACTTCGTGAGCACCCCCGCTCGCCCGGTCATAGACCGGCCTCTACTAACCGTGATATCTATTTTTGAAAACATTGTATGTTCTTATTCCGGTTATTAGCCTAGGTTACTATGTGATGCGCACAGCATACAAGTATAGACTGGATCGCCTGAATTGGAACAAAACATTTCTTGTTTGTTTTTGAAAATGGTTTGCTACCCGCATGTAGGCTTTAAAACATTTGATGATTTATTCCAATTCAGATAACCCAACCTTCACCCACAGGCATTCAGGCAGTTATATCAGATAAGCACATAGCCTCATGGTAAGCATGCTATTCATGGCAATCACTCACACGCATGCAAGGATGCTAAAGCATAAAACTTACCGAGTACTCCAAGCCAAAATAGACACTTATTAGAAATCATGCATGAATCCTAAGTATACAGAAATGTCTAATGCAACACATGCAAAAATGCAACTATAGCAGGCTCGGCTATTCTAAACATGGCATATGGAATGCTACAACTAACATGTATTCAATTTGGAATTGAAAGTACAATGCAGTTAGTATGATGCGCCGAGCCCGGTGCATGCAAAACAGATGAATGAATGCAAGCATGCTGTCATACTGTATGCTAATTTAAATATGCCCTAATCTAACCATCATAAGCGGATAAATAAAAGGGAGAAAGACGTGGGGTTGGAAGACATACATCACACTCACGCACACTTATTACAATTGTGCCCTCACGCAGAGGATCCGAATAAATATACAGTCCAGATATTACAGTCCCGAATGAAAGAATATTACAGTCCAAAATATTACAAAATCCTAATTAATTAACAAATTAACTAAGAAAACAAGTAAAACTGGCGTGCAAGCCAGGGACTGCCTTGCTTCTGATGCATGTCCGGGTTGTCTTGCGCGGAAATCCACCGAAATGCCCCAATTAGCCTCTGTTTACACCTGTTCTTGAAATGCGTGCCAAGCCCCAAAAAGTTGCTGATTCTTCGTTTTGCTGCAACAGAGAGCAGGAAAGGGGCATAGCAATGTATTTGCACAGATATATGCATGTCTCGATCCTCGTGCCACCAATCACGCATATCGAGGCATGATGGCCGAGGAGTCGATTGCACAATTCAATATGGAATGAATGCACATGAAACTACAGCTAAAACCTAACTCCATCATGGATAATCCGGAGTGTCGGTGACTGGGGAATTGAGACACATTCCGTCACTCGGAGTACGAAATGTACCTCGTTTCCCGTGCCCGGGCTAACTCCTATTCCGAACACGATGCAATATGCATGACATGCATGAAATGCAACTAAGATACAATCCTAACATACACAATGCTATGGAATGACATGCCTCGAAATGCGTGCACACAGGCACGCAAACCAAGAAAATGGCAGAAAGTGATCTAAGATACAACCTAGTATGCACTATGCTGTGAAAATGAGATGCCTCGAAATGCGTGCACACAGGTACGCAAACCGAGGCGATGGTATATGCAATGCAAGTGACTAAAATGGCATGGAAAATGCAACATGGACTTATACTAACATGAGAGAGCCTCAGCCACACTCACGTAAGAAGCCGGCGGATAAAAAAGAAGTGCCTCGAAATGCGTGCACACGGGCACGCAAACTGAGGCAATGGCAGAATGCGATGCAATGGCATGAAAACATGATATGGGCTTATACCAACATGAGTGAGCCTCAGCCACGCTCACATAGGATGCCGGCGGATGAAAATGAGGTGCCTCGAAATGCGTGCACACGGGCACGCAAACCGAGGAGATGGCAAAATGCGATGCAATGGCATGGAAACATGATATGGGCTTATACCAACATGAGTGAGCCTCAGCCACGCTCACATAGGATGCCGGCGGATAAAAATGAGGTGCCTCGAAATGCGTGCACACGGGCACGCAAACCGAGGCGATGGCGAAATGCGATGCAATGGCATGGAAACATGATATGCGCTTATACCAACATGAGTGAGCCTCAGCCACACTCACATAGGATGCCGGCGGATAAAAATGAGGTGCCTCGAAATGCGTGCACACGGGCACGCGAACCGAGGCAATGGCAAAATGTGATGTAATGACATGGAAATGGTATGCAATCATTCCAATGGAATTTCAGCACTAAAATATGGGGGAAAACAGTCCCGAAATGAGGCGAAATGATACCAAATGCATGGAATTGTCCCGAAATGTGAATTTAGGCACCCGAAATGGCCTATAGCTATGCAATGCATGCACAATATGGACATGTAATGCAAAGATAGAAGCTAATCAGTCCCAAAAAAGGCACTTTCACAGTTATAAACATGGCCAAACAGCAAGCATAGGTAGGGCAAAAATGGCATGCAAGAATAAGGGCCAAGAGATGGGTAATGAAGCAAGTGATATAAGCAAAATCCAAACTGAAAAATTCCATTCTACAACACTGAAGAGGGACCAAAAATATGCACATTTACAGTTTATGGCAGCCTCAAAATCAGTATACAAACATGCTAGAAATGTGATGCAAAATGAGGCTCAAAAGTGGCTATAACATGAGGTACGCAAAATAATCACCAAACAGCCAAAGACCCTTAATAAAATATGTAGAATGGGCCAAAATAGGACTATTTCCAGAACTGTAAAATGGCCAAAAACAAAAGCATGATAGGCTAACTAAACATGCAAGAATGGGGAATAAAAGAGAGATATAACATGAAGTGGCATATGGAGGTCCAAAACCATGAAAGGACCTAAATGAAACATGAAGAATGGACCAAAATAAGCACTTTTTCAGAACTGTAAAATGGCCAAAAACAAAAGCATGGTAGGCTGCCATTGCATGCAAGAATGGGGAATAAAAGAGGAGTATAAAGGTAGGTATAACATGGAAGTCCCAAATGGTGTTGAGCCCTTCTTCAATGTTGAAGAGGGGCTCAAAATAAGCCTAATATCAGTTTACAACATGCTCAAAAACAGATTACTCATGGGCCAAAAATAGCATGCAAGATTATAACATATAAGAGGATCAATGAAGCAAGTGTATCATAGAGGGCTCAAACAGGGTTGAGCCCTTAATGAAGAATGAAAATGAGCTCAAAAGAAGGCCCTTTTCAGTTAGTGCCGGAGCTTGAAACAAAAAGCATGTGGGGCTTACAAATGGATCAAGAAAAAGGGTCAAAGAAGAGAAATGTTACTCACCCTTGAAGACTAAAGCTTTTGCTGCTTCTTGGATCAATTTGCAGCTCCTTTAGCCTTTGAGAAGCCTTCCTTGTTGCTGGAAATGAGGTGGTGGTGGTAGAGCTTGGTGGTGTAGAAGAAATGGTGATTAGGGACTTGGAAGTTTTTTAGGAAATGAGAGAGATAGAGAGGGATTTTGTCTATGGAAGCTTGAAGCCAATTTTTCTAACCCTTGAATGTGACATAGAATGCTGGTTATATGCACCAAAAAGGGGGTGTAAAGGTGGGGGAAAAGGAGGGCAACTTTCCCCCACAAAATATCCCCCGGATAAAGATCTTTTCTGGGGGATAAAGCTCCACAGCTGTAAAGTGCACAGTGCAAGGGACTCGGCCGGCCTGTTACTTTTGCTTCAGGTGGCCGGCCGGCCACACCCCCTAGCCGGCCGGCTAGGGGTCAAAAGGGTCAATCTGATTTAGTGGCCGGCCACCAACTGATGGTATCCTCCTATGTGTGTACAACACAACCCTGTGGTTCAAAGTTCAAGAATGTGGGTCCAAGGGGTTCAACATTAGCTCGGAAAGAGGGGTTCAAAAGGGTCAGATGGAATTACTGGCCGGCCACCAATTTTTAGGGTCCTCTCATGTGTGTACATCACAAATATGTGGTTCAAAGTTCAAGAAAAAGGGTCCAAGGGGTTCAACATTAGCCCGGAAGGAGGGGTTCAAAAGGGTCAGATGGAATTACTGGCCGGCCACCAATTTTTAGGGTCCTCTCATGTGTGTACATCACAAATATGTGGTTCAAAGTTCGAGAAAATGGGCCCAAGGGGTTCAACATTAGCCCGGAAGTGCGAAAAACGGGCGCCGGAGGGCGTCGGAGGATGTATAACTGGTTGCTGCAACAATTACTGGCCTCCCACCCTTCAGTGACCTCCCCGGTGATAAAAAAGTGGTACCTGCCAAAAATGAACGAAAACCGTTGCAAAACGAATGCTCGGGGACCAAAACGCGCAGTTCGAGGTCCCGAAAATGGGCTGTTAAGCACCGAAAGTGGCGTTCGGCCACGAAGTGGGTTTCTCAGACCCCAGTGTCCCTCAAAAGGGAGAAAATAGGAAGTATGCCAAGAACCGGAGCAAACGGAGATGGTTAAGCGGTCCCGAACCGAGGCACACGGCCAACGACTCCGAAAACCGGAAACCGGACTCCGAAATGGGCAAAATGGCCTACGGCCACCAAATGTAGCCTACGGACATTGAGAGATGGTCTACGGGACCTCTCCCTTCCCTCGGGAAAAGAAACAAAGAAAACCGAGCCTGGTTCACAAACCGAGGCAAAGCACAGAAGAGGGTTCGGAAGTCCGGAGGCAGGGCTCACGGCCGTGACTCTGAAACTTCTGAACGAGCACATTATGCAACATCACCAAGCGCTCAATCGGTGACGTCTGAGTCTTAAGGTCGGTCAAAAATGGGGTGTCTACAGTTGCCCCTCTTTGACAGAACTCGGAAGTCACAAGTGACGGGAGTGAATGTCAAAGCCCAGAGACGACCCATTTTTGACAAGGCCGAAGACTTAGACAGACGTACAAGATAAACAGAGATGTGCCCGCAGGCATGCCCGCAGGCAGGGGGCAAAATGCAAATGATAATGCAAGAAGCTTTTGAAGATTGGACTTATACGCTACGCGAAGCTGGTTTTGAAAGTTGGACTTATACGCTACGCGAAGCCGGTCATCACTCATGATCATGCGAATGCAGCAAGCTGTAATGAAACAAGTATTCGCAAATAGATGCAACAGTTTTAAGCAAGAATGCAAAACAACAACTACATTTCATGCAGTTAAGAATGCGGAGGATTATTCAATCCCCACCACGTCTCACACGGAGAAGATACGATACCTGCGCGATTCGTCTGGTCGTACCAGCCTCAATTGAACCGTACATACAATATCGTGTCTGCAAAAGAGAGAAACTCAACGAGCATAATATGATAACAACATATATTTAATGTGATTCCGAAAGTTCGACACACGCAGTGCCGGTGAGTGAATGCATCGCAATGCAAGAGTGGAACATGCGTGACAACATATGCTCAAACATAGAGGTATGCCAATGTCAAGAAATGTGCATAAAAATGCAGGTATGCTCATGAGAATGCAAAATAATGTGACACGAGCATGAATCAGGGTGTCCGTTTGTCATGAAATAACGAGTACAGAAACGCGTGTTTCGGCGAAGGCGACTCAATCACGGCCTCCAACCCACTTCCTGGAAGGGCTACAACTCATTCAAAAAGGATACACTTTGATTTCGATGAATGACGATGAGACATATGTCAGAACTTGAAGCTGAAGTCTCGGCGGAGCTATTTCGCGACCGGAAGTGTACTTTTCTTGAACTTTTTCAGGTCCCGGGAACTCCGATCTTCCTCAAAATTTGCAGGGAGCTAGGTGGGCATGTGGGGGACATGGCCGGCCGTTTATCTTCCCAAGGGGAGGTGGCCAACCGGTTCTCCATAAAGCAAATAGCTGGCCGGCCAGTTTTCCAAAAAGCAACTAGCTGGCCGGCTAGAAAAAGTAGCTGGCCGGCCATATGCCCAAATCCGGGGGTATTTTGGTATTTTCACCTCCTTTTTGATGCTCCTTCAATCCAAGACTTGGGGCCTATATAAGGCAGCCGAGGTCCCTTCCTTTCTTGCCTCCTACAACACTTTCTTCTCCAGATCTGAGTTTCATACGCGTTTTCCAACGCCCCGTGCAAATTGTTTCCGCAAAAACATTCAGTTTCAAGCACTTTGAAGCGATTAAATTCCGGCTTCGGAGCTTCTTTTTGCATTTTCGCCATTTGAGGTAAGTTTGTCTCAATATTTGGAAGATTTTCTCGGGAGTTGACTTTTGTTGACTTTTTATTTCCCGAGAGTTGACTTTCGTTGACTTTTTCCAATTTTGGCTCATTTTCGCTCATTTTTGCTCCCTTTGCAGATCTTCTGAAAATGGCGGGCAATTCTCCCCACGGCGGAGGCTTTCCAGGTGCCGGAGATGATTTTGATCCCATGACCCTACCCCCGAGGACCCGACCTTTTATTCCTGGGAGGTACAACCCGCCAGCACATGTTCTTCCGCGCGCCGTTTTCCGTCACTTCACTAGCTTTGACGAGCGAGCACCCGGGGATCTGCTTCTCCGAGAGCCGGAGCATCACCTCTCTCATGAGGCCCGAGAGGTATTTACTTCATTTTCTGTATTTTTCGTACATTTCGCACCTTTGCCATGCTTGAACACGCAGTTTAGCTTATGACATAGTACTTTGCTTGCATCCTGAACATGTAGTTTCAACACTCGAATTTCTAAACACTCGGCTCATTAATTAATTGCGAACACACAGCCCACATTAGAACACACGGCTCAAACACTGATTTGTCGAACACACAACCCGAATTTGAAAGTGAACACACAGCCCACACTTTACATTTTCTGAACACACAGCCCAGATTAGATAGTGAACACGCAGCCCACACTAGTTGAAATTTGAACACGCAGCCCAAACTTTAAATTTTCTGAACACGCAGCCCAGATTAAATAGTGAACACGCAGCCCACACTGATAGAAAGTTGAACACGCAGCCCAAACTTTAAATTTTCTGAACACGCAGCCCAGATTAAATAGTGAACACGCAGCCCACACTGATAGAAAGTTGAACACGCAGCCCAAACTTCAAAATTTCTGAACACGCAGCCCAGATTAAATAGTGAACACGCAACGCAGCCCACACTGATAGAAAGTTGAACACGCAGCCCAAACTTCAAAATTTCTGAACACGCAGCCCAGATTAAATAGTGAACACGCAGCCCACACTGATAGAAAGTTGAACACGCAGCCCAAACTTCAAAATTTTCTGAACACGCAGCCCAGATTAAATAGTGAACACGCAGCCCACACTGATAGAAAGTTGAACACGCAGCCCAAACTTCAAATTTTTTGAACACGCAGCCCAGATTAAATAGTGAACACACAGCCCACACTGATAGAAAGTTGAACACGTAGCCCAAACTTCAAATTTTCTGAACACGCAGCCCAGATTAAATAGTGAACACGCAGCCCACACTGATAGAAAGTTGAACACGCAGCCCAAACTTTAAATTTTCTGAACACGCAGCCCAGATTAAATAGTGAACACGCAGCCCACACTGATAGAAAGTTGAACACGCAGCCCAAACTTCAAATTTTCTGAACACGCAGCCCAGATTGAATTTGCATGTAGCTTATTTCACTTCATCGGCATACAGCCCATTTCATTCCATTGGCACGCAGCCCAGTTCATTTCATTGGCACACAGCCCATTTCATTTCATTATTGACACATGTATTCATTCTGAATACAGGTTGGTTCCCGCAGTGTGCGGGGGTATGGTTCCACCATCGCGCGGGACTGGTACGCCGAGCTCCCGGAGGGTGTCCGAGACTTAGTAGGCTTGGCAGGGTTCGGGCCCTTCTGCGTCGGGTTGTCACGTTGTCCTGCCAGGAGGACATTGATGGCAGCCTTGGTAGAGAGATGGTGGGACACCACCAACTCCTTTCACTTCTCTGCCACCGGGGACATGACTATGACGCCTCTAGACTTCGCTGTGTTGACTGGCTTGGACATAGGAGGTTGGTCCATCCCCTATGATGAGGATATGGGCGAGTGGGAGGCCGCTTGGATGTATCTATTGGGGGCTCGCCCGCCTGTTGACAGGGTTTCTGGGAGAGTCCGATACACTTGGTTCTCTTCCCACTTCCGGCGGGCAGAGATGGTGCCCGAGACTCCTGAGGAGACGGAGCAGTATGCCCGTGGTTTCCTGATGTTCCTCTTCGGGACTACCCTGTTCGCCGATAGAGGGAACACAGTTGGGTTATATCTGCTGAGCGCTCTGGTCGACCTATCACAGGTCAGTAGATTTGACTGGGGGGGCGCCGGCCTGGCTACCCTTTACTTTTATATGAGCGCGACCTCCCGCGGGCGGGGCAATTTACTTGGCGGCTACTGGAGAGCCTAGGAGGTACTTTTCTGTCCTCTTGATTTACATTTCTGCTCTTCATTACTTGTACATTGCACACACAGCGCACTTTTACAGTCTGTATTTTGCTCTCAGCATTTCGTACTTACATTCTGCACTACTTTTCTCAGCTATGGGTCTATGTATACTTCCCATCATTAGCCCCAGAGTTGGAGGTGGCAGGGCTCCCCATGACCCCATATTCTCTGGTGTTCGAGGGCCCGCACCGGCCGAGACCTCGAGAGACCCTCCTTTACCTGCGACAGTACTTTGACACTGTGCGACATTTAGAGGTACCTCAGAACTTTCAGTTCCTTTCATTTTCATCTTTGATTTGCTCTGTATATTCTCGATTTCTGATTGGTTTATGCATTTGTCACCCGCAGATCACATGGCAGCCCTGGGTGTCCCTGGGTGATGGTCTCCGGCTTCAGTATCCCGGAGGGTTGGACATCTCCCAGTATAGGGTCCTGCTCGAAGGGCCGGTTGGCAGGGCATGGTTCCTGGGGGAACGCTTTCTGCGCCAGGTATGGGGGTATCTTTCTCAGAATCCTCCCGCAGTACCCCCAGTCAGTATGCGGACTGCTGACAGACTCTCTTACTCGGAGGTAGTCGGCGCCATGCTGGGTAGTGATGCTTTACTATATATTGAGGAGGGCGACTACGCCACTTACCGTCACATATATTTGATGCCTCCATTGACGGGAGCTCGTATCCCGATGATGAGGCTTGCCGGTATGTCATCCTCGGGCCAGGCTCGGGCTCGGGCTGCAGACGCCCCTTCTACTAGCAGGGCTGGTACATCTAGAGGTGGGAGTAGACTGGTTCCTCCGACTCCGTCGACTTATCCTCATCCTGGATGGCCAGATATGCCTACTGAGTTGATGGCGTGGCAGTATGGGGCTATCTCTCCGACTCCGATCCCGCTAGAGCCTCCGATGCCCAGTGATCGATACGCCATTGATCCTGACTCACCGCTAGTATGCTCCACTGTTTTTCATTCATCATTCAGATGTTTAGACATTCTTTTGTTCACTGATGATTATGAACTCATTTTTGCAGCCACCGCGAGGGTACATGGAGGAGGTGGTTGGACTGGTGGCCACACTCGAGGGCATGGTTCTGCGGAGGGAGGCACAGTTGTCTGTCGCGGGCATTCAGGTACCCTTCAGTTTTCTGGCATTTATCATACTTCTGATGACATGCTGATTCCTACTGCATCGATAGACTACTTGTGTAGAGCACATCTGACACACACTCCACTTGTACACTGTATTTACATGCACCCACTTCATGTAGCCTTTGCTTGTGTCTGCACCTGATGTATATATTTGGACTGATGTATTTGAATTGAACTCTTTGTTTTCAGATGCCTTCATGGTCCGGTCAGCCGCAGGCCAGGCCATCTGGGCCTCCTTGGGGAGCTAGGCCATCTGGGCCTTTTCAGGGAGTTGGGTCACCCGGGCCTTTTCAGGGGGCGGGGCCATCTAGGCCCTTTCGAGGAGCTCGAGGAGGGCCTGTCCGCAGACGCAGGGCTCACGTTGTGGAGGTGGAGCCTGATGAGGAGGAGGAGGATGTTGAGGAGGAGGAGGAGGCTACCGACCATCAGTCAGAGACATCTGCTGAGGAGGGGGGCTCCGGTTTTGGCTCGGGGAATAGAGGCGAGGCTGAGGGGGATCCTGAGGATGACAGCTCCGACTCAGATGATGATGATGGTGCGGAGGTTGTCCCGCAGAAGAGGATGATGAGTGCTTCTCGTTCCCGCTCCCGAGGACATTGATGTTGCTATTTCCTGCTTTATTTTTCTTTTTGCTAGTAGTTTGTAGCACTTTGCACATTGTTAGGCAGTTTTATTTTTCGTAAAACTTGTACCTTTGTTTGTTGTAAAGCATGATGGAATGAAATAGCTTTTGAAAAGGTGTTTGTATTTTAAACTTTTAGCATCGTATCGCATCAATTTATTTCGCACAAAAATGAAATTGAATGGGAATGTGCATTGTAATCACCAAGTCAGGTAGTGAACCGACGCAACAAACTAAGCAACTCAACCTACTAAGATACAACAGAACCTTAGGAAGTTTACAACTCGATAAGCAAAATGCAACAACGTTGACAATGCAAATAAACAAAACTTTAAACAAAGATTGTTTAAACAAAGAACAATGACTCGAAAATACGAAACACGTCCGCTCGACAAACAACTCGATAAGCAAAACAACAACTCGATAATCAAAACAACAACTCGATAATCAAAACTCAGCAATAACAGAGTGTACTTCGGACGATCTGGGCACCGGAACGCATCCGAAACGGAGGGAGATGAAGGCCTTTGATTCTCCCGTTGCATGGAAATGCTTAAAACTTTCCTTCGAAGGGTAAAACAGGGCCAAGGAGATACACTGCAGCATTGCCTGCCATCTTTGGGAGCCGGCCGGCCATTTTTGTGGAGAGAGACAGCTGGCCGGCCATTTCTGAAAAAGTAAATGGCTGGCCAGCCAAAAAAGGTGGCCGGCCGGCCACTTAGTCCTGTAGCCACCAGATTTTTGACACGTGTCCCCGTGAATAGTGTCTTTCCCTCTATAAAAGCCTCAACTTCGAGAACATTCATTTCATCTTAGTTTTAGACAAAGATGGAGGCATTTCTCGCAGAAAATGTCACATCTTGGATCTCTTCTCTAGATGGCTCGGAAAAGTTGAACTTCCGGGGTTTCGGCTTGAATGTACTATTCACGCTGAGCCGTACTCCGCTACAGCTTCCTTTTCTCCATGCCGCGGCAAGGTTCTGGAATCCAGTGACGCATGTTTTTAGCTTTGGCGGCCAAGAGATGTGTCCCACTTTCGAAGATTTTCAGGTTTTGATGGAGTCTGAATGCTCTGAAGTGATCTTGTCCCAGCTCCGTTTTGGCCATGCTCAGGCTTTAGGGCGGATGTGTGGGCTCACGGCGCATGACGCTCGATCTCTGATCTGCAGTGGGGAACTGGACATCCTCGGCTTGATCCACCGTTTTTCCGACGCCGGTGACCGCAGCAACCATTATTGGCAGGGTTTCCGGCAACACGCCCTCTGCTTATGTTTGTTATCTCACTTTCTGCTTTCCTCGGGCTTCGGCGGGGCTAGCATTCGCCTGATTGAAGTCGCCCAAGGTTTGAGAGAAGGAAAGAGCTGTATTGCCATGACCTTGGCCGAGACACTGATGGGCTTAGATTCTGTCTATCGCCGGGAGGCGACTAGGTTTGCTGGGAGTCCACTGCTGCTGCAGGTAATGTTTCCCACCCGACCTTACATATATATTTGCTCACATCACTCGGCCCTCAGGCTCGGTTTTTCTCACAAAACCCTTGTCTCACTTTTCTCTCATCGTACATCTCTCTGTTCTTTATTCTCTCATTTTCCATCCCTCCCCTAGGTATGGTTAATGGATAAGTTGCAGGTTGTGGACTCTTGCCCGGCCTATTCAGCTCGAGGCTACTTTTTTCGGCAGCGCCTAGTCAATGCTCTTGATGAAAGGTGGTGGTTCGATTGGATGTGCAATTTGTCCGCAGACGGCATTGCTTGGCGTTGTCCTTGGCTCAACCTCCCGGCAATGAGCTATAGTATGTCCCGGCTGATTGGGATCCAATTGATTGGTCTAACCCACTGCGTATTCTATTTTCCGTTCCGGTTCCTGCGTCAGTTTGGTCATGATCAGACCTGCCCACTGGAGGGGATTGAGTATCCAGCCGCTTTCCCGGTCCGGGGTGCACAGCTTGCCCGATACGCCACAGCATGGAGGACTAGAGAGCTCCTGGCCCCTGCTTCCACTTTCAGTTGCACTTTGTCCGATGAGTGCTTGGATTGGCTCAATGAGGAGGCACAGGTTGGGCCTAGCTTGGCATCAGATGCTCCGTCCAGCTCTGGGAGGGGACGCAGAGATACTTGATTCAACTATGCCCCAAATTTATTGCTTATTTAGCATTTTCAAGTTTTCTTTATGAATGTACTAAAAAAAAGCAACCTCGATTGTAATGCAAGAGCAGGAGAACTCTATTTTGAAATCAATGAAATTGAAAGTTGTGGTACTGAAAATTTTCTGCTTTTGGTCCAAAAATGGTCTTAGTCGTAAAAAGATTAATTTGAACAAAGTCAACTTTTATTAAAACTTTTCAAAACTATTTTCGATGTGGATCAGAACTGGACACGCCGAAAATCTGTCACTGAGATGCACAACCCCAGATCCCCGCAACTGGAAAGTTGCCCCTAGTCTGAAGAACAATGCGGCACTGCAAAGCAACGGAAAGTTGCCCCTTGTCTGAGTAACTTTGCACCGTCGCGGCAACGGAAAGTTGCCCCTAGTTTGAACAGCACCGTACCGGAGATCACGATAAATGCTGATGGATAAAGATGACTGAGATGATCAAAATGGACAGAGTTGATCGGGGAAAAGTTTATGGCTAAACTTCAAGGTGAAGTTGCCTACGTATCCCAAAGATGGGAATCAAGCCTTACGTAGTTCAGGTTAAGGTTCACTCGAGTATTTTCACTCTCCTTTTGCGCTCTAACTTTTGCCAAGGCCGCCCTTTGCGGGTTTTCAACCTTGCGAGCTCAGTTTTTATATTTTCTAATTTTTTTGTGCTCTGACTTTTGCCTAGGCCGCCCTTTGCGGGTTTTCGGCCTAGCGAGCCTCTCAAGAATAGTATTTCTTCAACTTGTCCATATTGATCGGTTGTGAGAACTCCAAGCCATCTAGATCCATCAGAACCACAGCCCCACCTGACCAGATAGCTTTGATGATGTAAGGACCAGTCCAATTGGGTTTGAACTTGCCCCTTGGGTCGTGGATGGGAGCTCGGTTGTCTTTGAGCACCAAATCTCCTTCTTTCAGATTCCTGGTGTAGACACCCCATTTTTGACCGACCTTGAGACTCAGACGTTACCAGTTGAGCACTCGGTGATATTGCATGTTGTGCTTGTTCAGAAGTCTCAAAGTCGCGGCTACGAGCCCTGCCTCCGGACTTCCAAACCCTCTTCTGTGCCTTGCCTCGGTTTGCGAACCAGACTCGGTTTTCTCTGTTTCTTTTCCTGAGGGAAGAGAGAGGTCCCGTAGACCATCTCTCAGTGACCGTGGGCTACATTTTGTGGCCGTAGGCCATTTTGCCCATTTTGGAGCCCGATTTCCGGTTTTCCGGGACCGTCAGGCCGTGTGCCTCGGTTCGGGACCACCTAACCATCTCCGTTTGCTCTGATTTTTGGCATGCATCTTATTTTCTCCCTTTTGAGGGACACTGGGGTCTGAGAAACCCACTTCGTGGCTGAATGCCACTTTCGGTGCTTAACAGCCCATTTTCGGGACCCCGAACTGCGTGTTTTGGTCCCCGAGCATTCATTTTGCAACGGTTTTCGTTCATTTTTGACAGGTACCTCTGTTTTATCACCGGGGAGGTCACTGAAGGGTGGGAGGCCAGCAATTGTTGCAGCAACCAAGTTATACGCCCTCCGGCGCCCTCCGACGCCCGTTTTTCACACTTCCGGGCCAATGTTGAACACCTTGGGCCCATTTTCTTGAACTTTGAACCACATATTTGTGATGTACACACATGGGAGGACCCTAAGAGTTGGTGGCCGGCCAGTAATTCCACCTGACCCTTTTGAACCCCTCTTTCCGAGCTAATGTTGAACCCCTTGGACCCACTTTCTTGGACTTTTAACCACAGGGTTGTGTTGTACACACATAGGAGGACACCATCAATTGATGGCCGGCCAGAAAATCTGATTGACCTTTTTGACCCCTAGCCGGCCGGCTAGGGGGTGTGGCCGGCCGGCCACCTGCAGCAAAAGTACCAGGCCGGCCGAGCTCCTTGCACTGTACACTTTACAGCTGTGAAGCTTTATCCCCCAGAAAAGATCTTTATCCGGGGGATATTTTGTGGGGGAAAGTTGCTCTCCTTTTCCCCCACCTTTACACCCCTTCTTTGGCCCTTATAACAAGCATTCTATATCACATTCAAGGGTTAGAATTTTTGTTCTTCAAGCCTCCATACACAACTCCATCTCTAGACCTCTCATTTCCTTGAAAATTTCTAAGCCCCTAAGCACCATTTCTTCTACACCACCAAGCTCTACCACCACCACTTCATTTCCAGCAACAAGGAAGGCTCCTCAAAGGCAAAAGAAGCTGCAAATTGGTCCAAGAAGCAACAAAAGCTTTAGTCTTCAAGGGTGAGTAACACTTCTCCTCTTTTGACCCTTTTTCTTGATCCATTTGTAAGCCCCACATGCTTTTGTTTCAAGCTCCGGCCCTAACTGAAAGGGGCCCTATTTTGAGCTCATTTTCACTTTTCATTAAGGGCTCAACCCTGTTTGAGCCCTCCATGATACACTTGCTTCATTGATCCTTTTATATGTCATAATTTTTCATGCTATTTTTGGCCCATGAGTAATCTGTTTTTGAGCATGTTGTAAACTGATATGTGCTTATTTTGAGCCCCTCTTCAACATTGAAGAAGGGCTCAACACCATTTGGGACTTCCATGTTATACCTACCTGTATACTCCTCTTTTATTCCCCATTCTTGCATGCAATGGCAGCCTACCATGCTTTTGTTTTTGGCCATTTTACAGTTCTGAAAAAGTGCTTATTTTGGTCCATTCTTCATGTTTCATTTAGGTCCTTTCATGGTTTGGGACCTCCATATGCCACTTCATGTTATATCTCTCTTTTATTCCCCATTCTTGCATGTTTAGTTAGCCCATCATGCTTTTGTTTTTGGCCATTTTACAGTTCTGGAAATAGTCCTATTTTGGCCCATTCTACATGTTTTATTAAGGGTCTTTGGCTGTTTGGTGAATATTTTGCATACCTCATGTTATAGCCACTTTTGAGCCTTATTTTGCATCACATTTCTATCATGTTTGTATACTGTTTTGGCCATTTTACAGTTCTGTAAATATTCATATTTTTGGTCCCTCTTCAATGTTGTAGAAGGAAATTTTTCAGTTTGGATTTTGCTTACATCACTTGCTTCATTACCCCTCTCTTGGCCCCTATTCTTGCATGCTATTTTTGCCATACCTATGCTTGCTGTTTGGCCATGTTTATAACTGTGAAAGTGCCTTTTTTGGGACTGCCTAGCTTCTGTCTTTGCATTTCATGTCCATATTGTGCATGCATTGCATAGCTATAGGCCATTTCGGGGGCCTAAATTCACATTTCGGGACAATTCCTTGCATTTGGTGTCATTTCGCCTCATTTCGGGACTGTTTTCCCCCATATTTTACTGCTGAAATTCCATTAGAATGATTGTCATCCATTTCATGCCATTGCATCGCATTTTGCCATCGCCTCGGTTTGCGTGCCCGTGTGCACGCATTTCGAGGCATTTCATTTTCCACCAATCGGCATCCTATGTGAGTGTGGCTGAGGCTCACTCATGTTGGTATAAGCCCATATCATGTTTCCATGTCATTTGCATCGCATTCTGTCATCGCCTCAGTTTGCGTGCCCGTGTGCACGCATTTCGAGGCACTTCATTTTTATCCGTCGGCATCTTATGTGAGTGTGGCTGAGGCTCACTCATGTTGGTATAAGCCCATATCATGTTTCCATGTCATTTGCATCGCATTCTGTCATCGCCTCGGTTTGCGTGCCCGTGTGCACGCATTTCGAGGCACTTCATTTTTATCCGTCGACATCCTATGTGAGTGTGGCTGAGGCTCACTCATGTTGGTATAAGCCCTTATCATGTTTTCATGTCATTTGCATTGCGTATGCCATCGCCTCGGTTTGCGTGCCCGTGTGCACGCATTTCGAGGCACTTCATTTTCATCTACCGGCTTCTTATGTGAGTATGGCTGAGGCTCTCTCATGTTAGTATAAGTCCGTGTTACATTTTCCATGCCATTTCTTGTCATTTGCATCGCATTCTGTCATCTTCTCGATTTGCGTGCCCATGTGCACGCATTTCGAGACATCTCATTTTCACAGCATAGTGCATACTAGGTTGTATCTTAGATCGCATTCTGTCATCTTCTCGGTTTGCGTGCCCGTGTGCACGCATTTCAAGGCATCTCATTTTCATAGCATTGTGTATGTTAGGATTGTATCTTATGTTGCATTCATGCATATCATGCATATTGCATCGTGTTCGGGATAGGAGTTAGCCCGGGCACGGGAAACGAGGTACATTCCGTACTCCGAGTGACAGAATGTGTCTCAATTCCCCAGTCACCGACACTCCGGATTATCCATGATGGAGTTAAGTTTTAGCTATAGTTTCATGTGCATTCATTCCATATTGAATTGTGCAATTCGACTCCTCGGCCATCATGCCTCGATATGCGTGATTGGTGGCACGAGGATCGAGACATGCATATATCTGTGCAAATACATTGCTATGCCCCTTTCCTGCTCTCTGTTGCAGCAAAACGAAGAACCAGCAACTTTTTGGGGCTTGGCACGCATTTCAAGAACAGGTGTAAACAGAGGCTAATTGGGGCATTCCGGTGGATTTCCGTGCAAGACAACCCGGACATGCATCATCCATCAGAAGCAAGGCAGTCCCTGGCTTGCATGCCAGTTTTATTTATTTTCTTAGTTAATTTGTTAATTAATTAGGATTTTGTAATATTTTGGACTGTAATATTCTTTCATTCGGGACTGTAATATTTGGACTGTATATTTATTCGGACCCTCTGTGCGAGGGCACAACTGTAATAAGTGTGCGTGTGTGTGTTGTATGTCTTCCAACCCCACGTCTTTCTCCCTTTTATTTATCCGCTTTTGATGGTTAGATTAGGGCATATTTCAATTAGCATACAGTATGATAGCATGTTTGCATTCATTCATCTGTTTTGCATGCACCGGGCTCGGTGCATCATACTAACTGCATTGTACTTTCAATTCCAAATTGAACACATGTTAGTTGTAACATTTCATATGCCATCTTAGAATAGCCGAGCCTGCTATAATTGCATTTTGCATGTGTTGCATTAGGCATTTCTGTATACTTAGGATTCATGCATGATTTCTAATAAGTGTCTATTTTGGCTTGGAGTACTCGGTGAGTTTTATGCTTTAGCATCCTTGCATGCGTGTGAGTGAATGCCATGATAGCATGCTTACCATGAGGCTATGTGCTTATCTGATATAACTGCCTGAATGCCTGTGGGTGAAGGTTGGGTTATCTGAATTGGAATAAATCATCAAATGTTTCAATCCTACCTGCGGGTAGCAAAACCTCTTTCAAAAAAACAAACATGAAATGTTTTGTTCCAATCCAGGCGACCTGGTCTATACTTATATGCTGTGTACATCACATAGTAACCTAGGCTAATAACCGGAGTAAGAACACACAATGTTTTCAAAAATAGATATCATGGTTAGTAGAGGCCGATCTTTGATCGGGCGAGCGGGGGTGCTCACGAAGTGACCTTCTCCAATCGTACCCAAGTTCCCGAGCCGAGGCAACTTTGGTGATGACGGACACGTGGCCTTTGGCACCGAGTTAGGGTTTCCTAAATTTCCCATTAAAAAACATTTAGGTGGCGACTCTGTATCTGGCAAAGCAGTCCATGTTTGGCACTTCTTTCAAAAATCAGTTTTTCTCAAAACGATTTGTCGGATTTGGACTCTTTGGTTCAGACTTAGAACCGTGACAAATTTGAGAGTCCTGAGCTGTAGTGACCCCAATATGAACGGAACGGGAGCTCGTCCCTCCCGGGGCGTTCGGGGACGTCTACACCTGGACTTAACCTTCTTGTTGAAAGCCCGGGCAATTCTGCGTTGATAGCCTTGGATGTGGTATAGTGCTTTCAGTCTTCTTTCGTCAAAGAGCATGAGTTCTTCGAATCTGCTTTGCTGCCAATCTGCTTCGGCTATCTGGCATTCAGCCAATACTCGTAACGACGGAACCTCAATCTCAATGGGTAGAACAGCCTCCATTCCATAGACTAATGAATATGGAGTTGCTCCAGTAGAAGTTCTGATTGAAGTCCTGTAGCCCTACAGAGCAAATGGTAGCTTGTCTGGCCAATCCCGATAGGTTCCCACCATCTTCTGCAGTATATGCTTGATATTCTTGTTGGCGGCCTCAACCGCTCCGTTGGTCTGCGGCCGATATGTAGATGACTTATGGAAAGCCACATTGTATCTCTCCAACAAGTCTATCACTTCTTTCTTAAAGTGGGAACCATTATCTGAAATTATCTCGTTTGGCACCCCGTAGCGACAGATGATGTTGTTTCTGATGAACTTTGCGACGTGCGACGCCTTCAACACCGCGTATGATTGGGCCTCGACCCACTTTGTAAAATAATCTATCGCTACTAGGATAAACTCATGCCCGTTTGACCCCTTCGGGGTAACAGCTCCGATCACATCAATTCCCCAGACTGAAAAAGGCCATGGTGAAGTCATGTTGTACAGCTTTGACGGCGGGATGTTCATACGGTTTGCATGAATTTGACACTTGTGGCATCGCCGAACAAAGCTAATACAATCCTCCTCCATGGTTGACCAGTAGTAGCCCTGTCTGAGGATCTTTCTGGCCAACATTACTCCATTCATGTGTGCACCACACTCCCCCCCATGGATGGCTTCCATCAGGCGTTTCGACTCTTCAGCTTCTACACAGAGCTTATGCATTCCCAGATGACCCCTTTTGTACAGCTTACCCCCGCAGATAATGAACTAAGCGGCCATTCTTCTGACAGCCCTCTTATCCTTGGCATTTGCCCTTAGTGGATATGTCTCCTTTTCCAAGAAGTTCCAGATGTCGTAATACCAGGGGTTGCCGTCTTGAACCTCATCTATGGCGGAAATCGACTCGTATGCCGGCACGAACTTCTGATCAATAATGACTGGACGCATCCGGACTCCGGACGGGATGTCTATCATGGAAGATAGAGTTGCTAGTGAATCTGCAAACCTGTTGTTATCTCTTACGAGGTGGGTGAAATTTAGCTTCTCAAACCGAGGAATTAGCAGATCTAAGGTTTGGTGGTAAATTATCATCCTTTCCTCCTTGACTTTCCAATCTCCTTTTGCTTGAGACACAACAAGGTTCGAGTCCCCAATGACGTCCAACCGTCTTGCCCCTAGTTCCAGGGCTGCTTCCAGGCCAGCAATACATGCCTCATACTCTGCTTCATTGTTGGAAACTTTGAACCGGAGCTTGAACGCTAAAGGGATACGGGAATCATCAAGCGCTATCAGCAACACCCCTATCCCATACCCATACTGGTTTGACGCTCCGTCAAAGTACATCGTCCAAGTTTCATCTTCGACGTGCAGAATGGCTTCATCTGGGAATAGATACTCAACCGCTTCATCCCTCTCAACCGGGTGGTCGGCAAGGAACTCCGCTACCGCTCTACCTTTTACTGACTTGCGCGTTACATACTTCAAATCAAATTCGGAGAGTAACAGCAGCCAACGAGCTAGCCTACCCGTAAGTGCTGGTTTCTCGAAAAGATATTTGATGGGATCCAAACGCGAAACCAACATTACAGAGTGGGCTAACAGGTAGTGCCGCAGCTTCCTGGTTGCCCATACCAAGGCCAAACAAGCCTTCTCCAGCGGTGTATAGCGGGTCTCGTAATCCAGCATCTTTTTGCTCAGATAGTAAATGGCTCTTTCCACTTTGTCTTCTGATTCCTGCGCAAGCATGCAGCCCATGGTAGTCTCAGTTACCGAAAGGTACAGTATCAACGGTCTCCCCGGCTCTGGCGGTGACAACACGGGCGGGTTCTGTAGATATTCTTTGATCTGCTCAAAAGCTGCTTGACATCGGCCGTCCCATTGGAATTTCTTTCCTTTCTTCAGGAGACCAAAAAGTGGTTCACAAGTCAAGGTTAATTTAGAAATAAACCGTCTTATGAATTGCACTTTACCCAGAAAGCCTCGCACCTCCTTTTCAGTCCTTGGTGGTGGCATTTCTAAGATGGCCTTGATTTTGGAAGGGTCGACCTCGATGCCCCTTTGTGTAATCAGAAACCCTAGCATCTTCCCTGCTGTAACACCAAACGTGCATTTCTGGGGATTTAGTCGCAGCCGAAACTCTTTGATCCTTTGAAAGAATTTTTGTAAGGCGGTGTAGTGGCCCTCTCTATCTTTGGACTTGACAATCATGTCGTCCACATACACCTCGACCTCTTTATGGATCATATCATGCAATATTGTAGTTGCTGCCCGTTGATACGTAGCTCCAGCATTTTTCAACCCGAATGGCATCACTCTATAACAATATGTACCCCACGGGGTAGTGAACGCAGTCTTCTCCCGGTCTTCGGGTGCCATCACTATCTGATTATAGCCTGAGAAACCATCCATAAATGAAAGCAAGGCGTGTCCTGCCGTGAAATCCACCAATTCATCAATGTGTGGCAAGGGAAAGTCGTCCTTCGGACTGGCCCTGTTCAAATCTCTGAAGTCTACACAGACCCGAATTCTGCCGTCCTTTTTTGGCACCGAAACAATGTTGGCCAACCAAATTGGGTATTCAGATACCAGCAGGAACCCTGCGTCAATTTGCTTGGTGACCTCTTCCTTAATTTTGAGAGCCCAGTCCGGGCGAATCCTTCTGAGTTTCTGTTTGACAGGGCGGGTCTCGGGATCAAGAGGGATCCGGTGCTGTACAATCTCAGGATCGATTCCAGGCATGTCTTCGTAGGACCACGCGAAAACATCTTTGAAATCTTTTAATAAAGCGACTAAGCGCTCGCGCTCCTCTGAAGACAACGTGGACCCGATCTGGACCAGCCGCGGGTCCTTCTCAGTACCAACATTCACAGTAGTGATTTCATCCATTAAAGGTTTAACAAATCTTTCCTGCTCTTGATCAATTAATCGTTGCAAAACTGGGGGAATTTCTCCCTCGCTGTTTTCATCAAAATTTTGAAAATCCTGATTTAAGCAATAAATCAAAGGCACAGAAAAATACTCAGAAACCACATCCACATCATTCTCATTAAATATTTCCAAGCCGTCAGATTCCTCTGTTACAACAGACTCAAAATAAAATGAAAATGACGACCTAGACAGGACTGTGGCATCCGGGCTATCACCCCCAGGAATACCGGACTCAGACTCAGTTGAGCTGGAATCTGATTCCGACGCACAAGATTCGGTAGAATCAGATTCCGGCTCACTACCTGACCCGGAACTGCTAGAAAAAAAAGCCTTCTTCATATTGCCAGATGAGAGAAGGTGCGATAGATGCATCCAAGATCGGCGCTGGAAAGCCTGCAGCTATTTCATCTCCAATCATAGAAACCGAAGAGTTATCCCCCAAGCACTCTTGGCCGATCAGAGGATCTGATAGTAGACTCGCCAGTGCTACCCCCATTTCAAGCTCTGTGCTCTCAGAATCCACTGCTTCACACTGCTCAACCTCAGTTGGTGGGTCTGTCTGTGCTTCGGCAACGTCATCCCCAGATAATTGTATGTCGAAGAAGATTTCAAAACCAGGTACGCGCTTCCCTTCTGCGTTTAGCCATGGCTCCGGGAAGCCGCAGAATGGAAAATCTTCCCCCTCCCGGACGAAGCGTCCGTTTAGGGTACCCCAGATGGGCCTGTGCATTAACTCAAATGGCTTCCCGGCCTTCTTTGCTCTGGCCCTTCCGGCCATTTCCTTTCCTTTCCTCACCCAGTCCTCTTTGGTGGGCAGATAACCCAGTCCAAAGGCGTGAGGGTTGTGTGGCACTTCGGCCAATACTGAGACGCCCTTCCGGCCGCTTCTCCCTAATCCCATCCCGGGAGTATGTTTTAGCTTGTTCATGAGGTAGATAGATTGAGCACTAACGTACATACCCTCATTCACAGCCATGACATTCTGCACCACTTGAGCCTCGGCCAAAGTGAACCCCGACAAAAACACATCCTCCGTGCCGTGCTCGATCTCCAAAACAGGTGTGGACACTTCCGGCGGCGGATGGATTGATGAATTCCCAAAAACGATCGCTACCCCTTTCCCGTGAGGGTACTTTAGCATCTGATGTAGAGTGGAAGAGACTGCTTTGACCTGGTGCAACCACGGTCGCCCCAAAAGTAGGTTAAAGGTTGTGGGAACGTCCAAGATATGAAATTCGATGCTGTGTTGTCCTGGACCAACCTTGGTTTGAATTTTAACAGTCCCCATCACTTCTCTGCTGGTATTGTCGTATGCTCTGATCACTTGGGTGGTTGGGACGAAGTCCACGGGCTTTAACCCGATTGCATATGCCGTTCTGGTTGGGCAGACATTAATTGCAGACCCGGTATCAACAAGTACCACCGGTATCCACTTATCCCTACATTCCACAGAAATATAGAGAGGTTTGTTATGACTTGTGCCCTCAGGCGGTAGCTCCTTGTCCGAAAAGGTTAATGTCGGGGAACCTCCTCCCGGAAAAACCAGCCCAACCAGCTGTTCAGGCGTGGCGTCTATGGAGAGTTTGGACTTGTCCATAGCAGATAGAACAGCTTCTCTATGTACTCGTGATGCCATTAGCAGTCCCCAGATGGAGATGTCTGCTTGTATCTTCTTTAATTGTTTCAGCACAGCTTCCTCTTCAATCTGCTTCTCCTTCTGTTTCTCCGCTTCTCTATCCTTCCCGGATGCCTCGGGTTGGTCCAGATGTGGGGGTTTGAAGTACCACCCACTTCTTGTCATATGGTCAACCTCATCGAGGTACCAAGTGTCATCCGGTTGATTATTTCCCCAGTCTTCATCCGTGTGGGCAAGACATAAGTCATCGTCTTCCCACCACATTCCATCGGCAGCCAACAGACACCTGTCTGGCTCCGGTTTAGTTGTACTCGCAGTATTCCCTGTCCACATGCTCGCAGCATTCTCTATCTTTGTGCACACAGCACTTTCAGTCCCCTCAGGGCCTTTAGCTTTCCTAATTCTCTCAGTCTCCTCAAACTTTTCTCGTTCCAGCTACATCAGTACAGCTGTTTGTTCAATAATTCCCGTATCCGTAATGCCTATGTCTCGAGCGAAATTCTTAGCACCGGCGCTCTCCGGCGATACAACTTGACTTTCGGCCATTCCGGCCACAACTGATACTTCCGCCCCTGCCGGGCTCTGTTCTGGTTGGGCTTCCCCCACTGCATCTGGTTGATCCTCGAGCCATCCAGTGGCCTCCGCTGATCCCTCATAATCATACCAATTGATCGACGCATCCCCCAGTTCCTGGTCATCGAGAAATTGCAGGTTGGCAAAGTCCTCCTCTACGGCTGTCAGATCATCTGCCCATAGCCCAGATCCATCCCCCCGGATCATGCATAGCTCTCCTGTCTCTGGAAATTCTACACTTAGCCCAATTCGGCTCGTTGATAGGATGTACTTGCTTGGATCATAGGCTCCCCCAGCAAAATTTTGTCCAGTCCCAGATTCAACAATCTCATTCTCTCCCAAAATCTGCCCTGCCCTATCTTCGACGGTCACCACCATCGGTTCTGGCTGGGTTTTGGAGATGTCCACCATGCACAAAAGGTCAGTGCAATCGGGGAGGAGCACCTCCGACTTGGGTAGGTGGGTGGGCGTAATATAGATGCTAGGATCGTAAGATGCGACCCCAGTCTGGATAAAATTAATTCTGTTGGGAGGGGGAGGTTGGTTATGTGGTGGGAGAGGGTTGGTTGTAACATTGGGTTTATCAGGAGGCGCTATCACCTGTTTGTCAATAAGATCCTGGATCTCATGACGCAATCTGTAACAACGGTCGGTGTCATGACCGTGTTGTTGGTGATACGCGCAGTACTTTGCTGGGTCATAAGAGGGGGGGAGTGGATTCGGTAATGGCTTTGGCTCCAGGGGTTTTAAATGATTTTTTCTGATCAATATTCCCAGAACTTTGGTCAGGGGCATATATAGTGGGGTAAAGGTTCTTTGGCCTCGCGGTTGGAATCTGTTGGCTTGTGTGTTGCTTCCGGACGCGCCGGAGAAGGGTGTGGCGGTCATGGGCCTTGGAGGGGGAGGGGGAGTGGTGGTGACCATACTAACTTCCGAGGCTCTCGTATTTGCAGCGCCACTCGGGCCCGCATTGTTGTTACGGTTGAACGTCCTCCTCGGTTGTTCTCTGTCGTGGTCAAACAGACCTTGTTTCATTGCGTCTTCGATTTGCACCCCCATCTCATGTAAATCTGCGAAAGTAGGGAAGGGGACTACAATCATTCTCTGCATCAACTTTGGGTGGAGATTGCGCACAATCATCCGGATTTGATCTTTGTCAGTGGGCCTTAAAGTCATCGTTGACGCCTTTGCCCTCCATCGGATCACAAAGTCCGAGAAAGTTTCCTTGGGCTCTTGCCTTGTCGTTTCAAGATCACGAGTTGTGATCTCGATCTGAGTGTTGTATGAATATTGCATGACAAAGGCTTCATCCATTTCATCCCAATTCTTTTTCACTTCATCTTGTAACTTTGCGTACCAATGGGAGGCCACACCCGATAGGGTTCGGCCGAATAGTGAGAGCTTCTGTGGTCGTGTTAGGCCCATTGGCCGCAAGACGTCTGCAAACAGTCGAATATGGACCATGGGGTCGCCGGTCCCGTCAAAGCGGTCGATTTGTGGCATTTTGAACCTATCAGGGAGTGTTACGGCCTCCTCGGTATATCCATCTTCGATATCTGGCATAGCCTTGACCCCTTGGGATTTCTTAAAGAGCTTCTCCAGTTTGCTCAATTTCAGAGCTGTATGATCAACCTCGACCTCGAATGGAGAGTCCGGGTGATTGGGTGTATGGACCTTGGACAGTTGTGGTGGAAGCGGGGGCGGAGCTGGCCCCGTTGGAAGATTTGTGTCCTCTTGCAGATTTTGGATAGTCGGCACAGTATTCTGGGTGTTTGGAGGAGCGTTCTGAACAACAGGTGCCTGCTCAGGTAATGGGGCTCCTGCCGGAGGAGGAATTTGGTGTGAAGCAGATGCTGTACTCTGTTGTTGCAGTCTGGTAATCAGCTCAGCCTGCTGGGTCATAATTTCGGCCTGCTGCTTAGCGAGTTCATCTCGGCAAACGGCATCCTGCTGCATGGCCCGCATGGTTTCCTGCATTTGGCGCATCATTTCCTCAACTCCTATTGGTGCCGTCATACTGTTTTGATTTATCTGAACTACTGACAGATCTGTCTCAATGGGGATCTCAATCCAACTGTCCACTGATGGGGGAAACCACTGTTCTGGTGATCTCTGTTCAGATACACTGCGCTTTTTCTGCTTCCTTCTGGTAACAGGGGGTAGAGAATGGAACACTGGCTGTCCGTCGATTAGATCCTCAGATCGATGGAGTCGACGACCTCGTGTCCAAAGTGCTTGGGGAATGCCTGCTGGGTTGGAAGCAATTGTGCTAAAACTGACCTAGCAAAAGATAAATAAAGCGAAAAGGAAATAAATAAACAGATAAACGGACAGCATAATAGCTTAAAATAAAATGCATGACGCACAGCCGGGCATAATCAACACACAGTCAATAAGCTGAATACACACTGTCCTCGAACACTGATTATTATCCCTGTATCACTGTCCTCTAAAACAGAATCTGATATCCGCAGATAACTAATTCTCAAATACTGGTTGATGCCCACAGGCCTGATACCCATAATACTGAACTGATGCCCGCAGGCCTGATGCTGACAATACTGAACTGATGCCCGCAGGCTTGATACCCAAACTCATATACTGAACTGATGCCCGCAGGCCTGATGCTGACAATACTGAACTGATGCCCGCAGGCCTGATGCCCAAACTTATATACTGATACATGCATTCCTGTAGAGACGCACTCTAAAGCACATAACAGATAAGTGAGAGCCAAAACACCCCTATGTTGGGGTAGGGTTTCCCTGTCCTATTTTGTCAGGAGCTAGGGTTTCACTACGCACACAGCGGTTTTAAACAACCTATAAACGGGTAAGCAACCTGTCCTAATTTGGAATGGTCACTATGGATCCGAATATGCACTAGGTCGAATGGTCAAAGAGGGTGCCCCGGTAAAACCGGGGTTTGTGTTCCCATACTGGCAGAGCCCACAACGGGTCAGCCTTATGGTCATGCCTTGACAAGACAAGCCTCCGGCAAACCGTTCAGGAATAGCAGATGGCAAACACGATGTCCTAGGCGCACCAATGCAAAGGCAATGCAAAGAATCACACAAGTGTAGTCAAAAACAGATATCATGAGTTCGAGTCAAGTTCTCTAAATCCCCAGCAGAGTCGCCAGAAACTGTAACAAGCCCGCGGGGGACCTCGCCACAGCTCGGACTCGACTTTTGTCAGTCACGGTTCTAGGTCTGAACCAAAGAGTCCAAATCTGGCAAATCGTTTTGAGAAAAACTGATTTTTGAAAGAAGCGCCAAACATGGACTGCTTTGCCAGATACAGAGTCGCCACCTAAATATTTTATTTTTGAGAAATTTAGGAAACCCTGACTCGGTGCCAAAAGGCCACGTGTCCGTCATCACCAAAGTTGCCTCGGCTCGGGAACTTGGGTACGATTGGGGAAGGTCACTTCGTGAGCACCCCCGCTCGCCGGGTCATAGACCGGCCTCTACTAACCGTGATATTTATTTTTGAAAACATTGTATGTTCTTATTCCGGTTATTAGCCTAGGTTACTATGTGATGCGCACAGCATACAAGTATAGACTGGATCGCCTGAATTGGAACAAAACATTTCTTGTTTGTTTTTGAAAATGGTTTGCTACCCGCAGGTAGGCTTTAAAACATTTGATGATTTATTCCAATTCAGATAACCCAACCTTCACCCACAGGCATTCAGGCAGTTATATCAGATAAGCACATAGCCTCATGGTAAGCATGCTATTCATGGCAATCACTCACACGCATGCAAGGATGCTAAAGCATAAAACTTACCAAGTACTCCAAGCCAAAATAGACACTTATTAGAAATCATGCATGAATCCTAAGTATACAAAAATGTCTAATGCAACACATGCAAAAATACAACTATAGCAGGCTCGGCTATTCTAAACATGGCATATGGAATGCTACAACTAACATGTATTCAATTTGGAATTGAAAGTACAATGCAGTTAGTATGATGCGCCGAGCCCGGTGTATGCAAAACAGATGAATGAATGCAAGCATGCTGTCATACTGTATGCTAATTTAAATATGCCCTAATCTAACCATCATAAGCGGATAAATAAAAGGGAGAAAGACGTGGGGTTGGAAGACATACATCACACTCACGCACACTTATTACAGTTGTGCCCTCACGCAGAGGATCCGAATAAATATACAGTCCAGATATTACAGTCCCGAATGAAAGAATATTACAGTCCAAAATATTACAAAATCCTAATTAATTAACAAATTAACTAAGAAAACAAGTAAAACTGGCGTGCAAGCCAGGGACTGCCTTGCTTCTGATGCATGTCCGGGTTGTCTTGCGCGGAAATCCACCGGAATGCCCCAATTAGCCTCTGTTTACACCTGTTCTTGAAATGCGTGCCAAGCCCCAAAAAGTTGCTGATTCTTCGTTTTGCTGCAACAGAGAGCAGGAAAGGGGCATAGCAATGTATTTGCACAGATATATGCATGTCTCGATCCTCGTGCCACCAATCACGCATATCGAGGCATGATGGCCGAGGAGTCGAATTGCACAATTCAATATGGAATGAATGCACATGAAACTATAGCTAAAACCTAACTCCATCATGGATAATCCGGAGTGTCGGTGACTGGGGAATTGAGACACATTCCGTCACTCGGAGTACGAAATGTACCTTGTTTCCCGTGCCCGGGCTAACTCCTATTCCGAACACGATGCAATATGCATGACATGCATGAAATGCAACTAAGATACAATCCTAACATACACAATACTATGGAATGACATGCCTCGAAATGCGTGCACACAGGCACGCAAACCAAGAAAATGGCAGAAAGTGATCTAAGATACAACCTAGTATGCACTGTGCTGTGAAAATGAGATGCCTCGAAATGCGTGCACACAGGTACGCAAACCGAGGCGATGGTATATCCAATGCAAGTGACTAAAATGGCATGGAAAATGTAACATGGACTTATACTAACATGAGAGAGCCTCAGCCACACTCACGTAAGAAGCCGGCGGATAAAAAAGAAGTGCCTCGAAATGCGTGCACACGGGCACGCAAACCGAGGCAATGGCAGAATGCGATGCAATGGCATGAAAACATGATATGGGCTTATACCAACATGAGTGAGCCTCAGCCACGCTCACATAGGATGCCGGCGGATGAAAATGAGGTGCCTCGAAATGCGTGCACACGGGCACGCAAATCGAGGCGATGGCGAAATGCGATGTAATGGCATGGAAACATGATATGGGCTTATACCAACATGAGTGAGCCTCAGCCACACTCACATAGGATGCCGGCGGATAAAAATGAGGTGCCTCGAAATGCGTGCACACGGGCACGCGAACCGAGGCAATGGCAAAATGTGATGTAATGACATGGAAATGGTATGCAATCATTCCAATGGAATTTCAGCACTAAAATATGGGGGAAAACAGTCCCGAAATGAGGCGAAATGATACCAAATGCATGGAATTGTCCCGAAATGTGAATTTAGGCACCCGAAATGGCCTATAGCTATGCAATGCATGCACAATATGGACATGTAATGCAAATACAGAAGCTAAGCAGTCCCAAAAAAGGCACTTTCACAGTTATAAACATGGCCAAACAGCAAGCATAGGTAGGGCAAAAATGGCATGCAAGAATAAGGGCCAAGAGATGGGTAATGAAGCAAGTGATATAAGCAAAATCCAAACTGAAAAATTCCCTTCTACAACACTGAAGAGGGACCAAAAATATGCACATTTACAGTTTATGGCAGCCTCAAAATCAGTATACAAACATGCTAGAAATGTGATGCAAAATGAGGCTCAAAAGTGGCTATAACATGAGGTACGCAAAATAATCACCAAACAGCCAAAGACCCTTAATAAAATATGTAGAATGGGCCAAAATAGGACTATTTCCAGAACTGTAAAATGGCCAAAAACAAAAGCATGATAGGCTAACTAAACATGCAAGAATGGGGAATTAAAGAGAGATATAACATGAAGTGGCATATGGAGGTCCCAAACCATGAAAGGACCTAAATGAAACATGAAGAATGGACCAAAATAAGCACTTTTTCAGAACTGTAAAATGGCCAAAAACAAAAGCATGGTAGGCTGCCATTGCATGCAAGAATGGGGAATAAAAGAGGAGTATAAAGGTAGGTATAACATGGAAGTCCCAAATGGTGTTGAGCCCTTCTTAAATGTTGAAGAGGGGCTCAAAATAAGCCTAATATCAGTTTACAACATCCTCAAAAACAGATTACTCATGGGCCAAAAATAGCATGCAAGATTATAACATATAAGAGGATCAATGAAGCAAGTGTATCATAGAGGGCTCAAACAGGGTTGAGCCCTTAATGAAGAATGAAAATGAGCTCAAAAGAAGGCCCTTTTCAGTTAGGGCCGGAGCTTGAAACAAAAAGCATGTGGGGCTTACAAATGGATCAAGAAAAAGGGTCAAAGAAGAGAAATGTTACTCACCCTTGAAGACTAAAGCTTTTGTTGCTTCTTGGATCAATTTGCAGCTCCTTTAGCCTTTGAGAAGCCTTCCTTGTTGCTGGAAATGAGGTGGTGGTGGTAGAGCTTGGTGGTGTAGAAGAAATGGTGATTAGGGACTTGGAAGTTTTTTAGGAAATGAGAGAGATAGAGAGGGATTTTGTCTATGGAAGCTTGAAGCCAATTTTTCTAACCCTTGAATGTGATATAGAATGCTGGTTATATGCACCAAAAAGGGGGTGTAAAGGTGGGGGAAAAGGAGGGCAACTTTCCCCCACAAAATATCCCCCGGATAAAGATCTTTTCTGGGGGATAAAGCTCCACAGCTGTAAAGTGCACAGTGCAAGGGACTCGGCCGCCCTGTTACTTTTGCTTCAGGTGGCCGGCCGGCCACACCCCCTAGCCGGCCGGCTAGGGGTCAAAAGGGTCAATCTGATTTAGTGGCCGGCCACCAACTGATGGTATCCTCCTATGTGTGTACAACACAACCCTGTGGTTCAAAGTTCAAGAATGTGGGTCCAAGGGGTTCAACATTAGCTCGGAAAGAGGGGTTCAAAAGGGTCAGATGGAATTACTGGCCAGCCACCAATTTTTAGGGTCCTCTCATGTGTGTACATCACAAATATGTGGTTCAAAGTTCGAGAAAATGGGCCCAAGGGGTTCAACATTAGCCCGGAAGTGCGAAAAACGGGCGCCGGAGGGCGTCGGAGGATGTATAACTGGTTGCTGCAACAATTACTGGCCTCCCACCCTTCAGTGACCTCCCCGGTGATAAAACAGAGGTACCTTCCAAAAATGAACGAAAACCGTTGCAAAACGAATGCTCGGGGACCAAAACGCGCAGTTCGAGGTCCCGAAAATGGGCTGTTAAGCACCGAAAGTGGCGTTCGGCCACGAAGTGGGTTTCTCAGACCCCAGTGTCCCTCAAAAGGGAGAAAATAGGAAGTATGCCAAGAACCGGAGCAAACGGAGATGGTTAAGCGGTCCCGAACCGAGGCACACGGCCAACGGCTCCGAAAACCAGAAACCGGACTCCGAAATGGGCAAAATGGCCTACGGCCACCAAATGTAGCCTACGGACATTGAGAGATGGTCTACGGGACCTCTCCCTTCCCTCGGGAAAAGAAACAAAGAAAACCGAGCCTGGTTCGCAAACCGAGGCAAAGCACAGAAGAGGGTTCGGAAGTCCGGAGGCAGGGCTCACGGCCGTGACTCTGAAACTTCTGAACGAGCACATTATGCAACATCACCAAGCGCTCAATCGGTGACGTCTGAGTCTTAAGGTCGGTCAAAAATGGGGTGTCTACAGCCTCCTGCAAAATTTTCCTTTTCAACTCTGGGACGTCGGCCACACACAACCTTCCTTCAAACTTGAGTATTTGATTTTCTAAGGTGTACCCGGATCTCGGCTTTGTGACAATCTCACCAGCTACCTTCTTGAAGAATTCATCCTCCATTTGCCTTGTCTTTACCTCCTCAACAATAGTCGGCTCCACTGAGATCGCGGTTAGGCATGCCAAATTTCCAACCACCTTTCTGCTCAGAGCATCGGCTACAGTGTTAGCTTTTCCTGGATGATATTGAATCCGCATGTCGTAATCTTTCAACAACTCAAGCCATCTTCTCTGCCTCATATTCAATTCCTTCTGAGTGAACAAGTACTTTAAACTTTTATGATCTGTAAAAATCTGACAAGAAGCTCCATACAAGTAGTGGCGCCAAATCTTCAAAGCAAATACCACGGCAGCTAACTCTAGATCATGGGTGGGGTAGTTCTTTTCATGTGGCTTTAACTGGCGAGAGGCATATGCTATAACCCTACCTTTTTGCATTAATACACAACCCAGACCTTTATGCGAAGCATCACTGTAGACATGGAACTCTTCATTACCTGATGGTAGTACAAGAATTGGTGCTGCGACTAACCTCGTCTTCAACTCCTGGAAGGCTGCTTCTCTATCCTTAGTCCATTCGTAAGCCGCTCCCTTTTTAGTCAGTTGGGTCAATGGAATTGCAATCCTTGAGAAATCCTTTACGAACTTTCTGTAATAACCAGCCAATCCCAGAAAACTACGAACCTCGGACACATTAGTCGGTCTCGGCCAATTCACCACGGCTTCAATTTTACTAGGATCGACCGAAATACCCTCCTCATCAATTACATGCCCCAAAAATGAAACAGTGAAAAGCCAAAACTCACATTTGTTAAATTTAGCATACAATTTCCGATCCCTCAAAGTCTGTAAGGTAAGCCTCAAATGCTCCTCGTGTTCGGCTTTACTCTTAGAGTAGATCAATATGTCATCGATGAAGACTACCACAAACTCATCTAGGTATGGCTTAAAGACTCTATTCATCAAATCCATAAAGGCTACAGGGGCATTGGTCACTCCAAAAGGCATCACTAAAAACTCGTAGTGGCCATACCTCGTCCGAAAAGCGGTCTTCTCAACATCCTCGGCCTTGACTTTAAGCTGATGGTAGCCCGATCTAAGATCAATTTTGGAAAAGACTCATGCTCCTTGCAACTGATCAAACAAATCGTCTATCCTCGGCAACGGGTACTTATTCTTAATGGTTACCTTATTCAGTTCCCGGTAATCAATACAAAGACGGAGTGTGCCGTCCTTCTTCTTAACAAACAAGACGGGTGCTCCCCAGGGTGAAGTGCTCGGCCTAATAAAACCCTTATCTAGCAACTCTTGTAGTTGAAGTTTCAATCCCTTAAGCTCGGCAGGGGCCATCCTATAGGGTGTTTTAGAGATGGGCTGGGTTCCCAGCATGATGTCAACCGTAAACTCTACCTCTCTATCAACTAAGTGACCAGGCAAATCATTTGGAAAGACGTCGGGGAATTCACTAACCACTGGGACGTCGGCTAACTCAACGCCTCCATTCAAATTACTTAATATGCTACACAGATAACCTGGACACCCTTTTTGGATCAATCTATAGGCTTTCATGGATGAAATTAAGTAAGGTGGGGACACTACTCCTTTTCCCTGAAACGTGACCTCGGCTAGGTTTGGGGGTTTTAACGTAACACTCTTTGAAACACAATTTATGGACGCGTGATTTGCCATTAACCAATTCATTCCCTAAATAACATCAAAATGAGTTATGTCCAATGGCATTAAGTCAGCTAACAGTTCAACATTCCCAATCACAACAACACACGCTCGATAGATGGATGCAACATTCATAGATCTCCCGGATGGAGTAGATACAGATAATACATAATCAAGGGGTTCTAGTTTCCTATTAATCTTCTCGGCAAACTTAGCAGAAATGAATGAATGCGTAGAACCCGAATCAATCAATACATATGCATTTTGAGAGCAAATTGAAAGTGTACCTGACACCACCGCCTCAGCATTTTGAGTGTCCCCTGGTACCAGTGCAAAAACTCTGCCTTGTCTCATCGGTCCTTTCCCAGCGTTACCTTTCTGCACGGAGCCCGAAGTATTCTCATCTTTCTTACTTTCCCCAGCCTTCGTTTTTGGACAGTCCCTCACAAAATGACCTACTTCACCACATTCGTAACAAGCCCCAGACGCTCGACGACAGACCTCGAAATGTGGCTTCCCACAACTGGAACATATCGGCTTAGTACCACTCTCTTGTCTTGGGTTGCTTGCACTGCCGACGTTCGCTTTCTTCTTGGTACCAAACTGTGCTCGGCGATTGTCATAACTCTGCCTTTTTCTCTGGTTCTCTCCCGATCCCTGGTATCTGTTCAAGTTGGCTTCGGCCAGAATAGCTTTGTCCAACACTCCGGCATAAGTCGGCATGTTGAGCATGTTGACCCGGTCTTGTATCGGTCCACGGAGTCCACTTTCGAACTTCCTAGCCTTCATATATTCATCATTGACCATATGGGTTGCGTACCTTGCCAACTCTGTAAAGGCACGGTTATATTCAGCTACTGTTCTACTGCCTTGCGTAAGAGTCTGAAATTCGGTAGCCTTGCGATTCCGAACACTTAAGGGAAAATGCTTGGTGTAGAACAATTCTAAAAATCGGGTCCAAGTCAAGTCTGGATTACTTTCTCGAACCATCATCCACCATCTGCGAGCGTCGTCATCTAGTGTAAAAGCTGCTAATGTCACCTTCTGGGTGTCAGTGCTGGGAAAGATCTCGAACAGCTTTTCCATCTCCAAAACCCAAGCTTCGATCTTCATCGGTTCTATACCCCCTTGGAATCTTGGTGGCTTCATTTTCTTGAACTCCCTGATCAGAGCTATCGTGTCGTCCCCATATAAAGCTGGCTGTGGGGGCACTTGTGGTACTGGAGGAGGTGGAGGTGGAACTGCATTCCGGCCGTTTGTCTGCTCAGCCTGAGTTGATGTAGCACTAGTGTACTGCTGTCTTGTCTGCCTTAACTCGCGGGCCAAACCTTCAACTAGCCTCTCCAGTCTATCTATTCTGTCCTCCGACTGATCTCGGCCAACTGGAGGTCTACCTCTCCTCATGATGCTAGTTGTATGCAAAAATGTGGCTTTTAAAACAAAATGAGCAAATAATCGCGTAGGCAAGTAACAGTTAAGCATGTCGGGACAATGTACAACTTGTTCACATAGCAAGCAATATGATGCAATTCTAACTTCCTTCTAAGGGGAAATCCTATGCTCTTTAGGACTCAAAGTGTGTGAACAACGTATACTAAGGAACTTGTGCTCTGATACCATTCTGTCACGACCCCAAACCGTCCCTAGTAGTTTGGTGCCGTGATGGCCAGTAATCCGAGATTACCGAAGGCCAATCTTACAAAATTCACACACATACAGAGTATAGATACATGGGGCTCTCAAGTGCGGAAGCAAAATTTAGAATACGAGTGGTCCATAAAAGCTGTGCATAAGTCAAATGAGATAGCAACCATTCACATATGGGTTATAACTTAATAACAAACAAGCAAAGTGCAAGTTATATTTTTCGTATTAGCAAAGGGCTCCACAAGCCGACATAAACAAATTGTACGAATTACAGGTTTAAGTACACAGTCTGCCAGGTTACCGACATCTTCTTTGCCGACATAACAATCATACAAAAACATACATCTTGATCAAAAGGCTTCTCAGCCGACGTGTTCGAAATACAAATATTACAAGTCGAGAAGCATGATTTTCAAGACTGCCGACATAAATGCAGGTTAAGCCAACATAATCAAGACCCAAAACAAGCTCCAGAAATCACATCTAGGCGTCATCGCCTTCTTGTTCATCACCTACATATATATAGAGAGGGTGAGCTTGAATACTCAGTGAATGGTATAAATAATAAAGGGGTTTGCATGAATAATAGCCGAAATCCTTTCAAAACAATACAAGACAAACTCTATATATAACAAGGAATGGACCTCGCCCATCAAACAAATCTTCAAAGTTCCAAGGGACACTTGCTAGCATCATATATCACAAATGACAACATTTCGGCAACAGGTCCACGCGGTAAACCGTCCGTGGCAAATCAGGACAAAGCAAAAGAGGCATCTCAACCAAGGGTGCTACAAAAGTTTAGAGTCCTCTAGCACAAGGGACTTTCAAGACAAGATGTGCTGCGAAAGTTTAGAGTCCTCCAGCACGAGGGACCTATGTTACAAAGGCCCGTAGCCCTTTAACACTAGAGTACAAATCAAGGGTGCTGCGAAGTACAAATCAAGGGTGCTGCGAAAGTTTAGAGTCCTCCAGCACAAGGGACTTTCAAAACAAGATGTGCTGCGAAAGTTTAGAGTCCTCCAGCACAAGGGACTTTCCAAGAAGGTCATCAAGACAAGGTCATACTTGGTATACAAAACAAGGACAAATATTCATGCTTATCAAACACTTTCAAAACAAAGCAAAGCAAAGTCTTTATCAAAACATATAACATAGCTTTATTAAAAATACCACTCACCTAGTTCTTCAAACGACGGGATCAAGGCAAGTCCAAGTCCTGATAAACACATGGCAAAGTCCATTGAATGCACTACTCAAAACAAGTCTAGCACACATACAAATGACCTCGGCATTCTTCAAAAACTAAGCCAATCAAATCGAAACACAGTTTCTTATCTTTGGAAAAACACGCTGGGCAACTACCAGGACTTGGCCAAGGTCCCACACCTTCTCGCCAAGGTGTGGTCCCGACGGCCACATTCGAAAGCGTAGTTGGGAAAAATCTGGGTTTCCCTCTTGATAGACATGAAGAACAAGAGCATGAAGAACTTGAAGAACATGAACATGAACATGAGGGAGATGAATGCAAAGATCGAAACTTGCTATTACAACAGCTGAGACTTCATGCTATGAATTCAAAAACATGGACCTGGGTACCCACACTCAAGGTTCTTATCAAAACAAACACAAAAACATGAGCTTTAATGCAATCTTTCGGATCAAACGAGGCTTTTCTTCAAAAACACATGAAAACCGTTTTCTCTTTCTAAAAACCAACTGTAAATCGATGAATGGCGTGCAGAACAGGTTTGATCGTGCAATGCAGCTAGATGATCAAGAAGAACAACAAGAATAGGTTATGATTCTAACCTCAAAACTCGAATCTAACGGTTCAAGCTCCAACGATCAAGCTTGGAAGCCCCCCCCTCTCTAGCTCAAACTTCTCCTCCTTCTAACTAGAGCTTCTCTCTCTAAAAAGGCAAGATTGATACCAATGATATGCCTCACACGACAAACACTGACTTAATCCCTCTGTCGGGACATGTGGCATCGGCCAATTCGCTCAACTCAAAAAGGTGACTGACTTGACAAGACAAGACCAAGACAAAGTGTACTCAACAAGCTAGGCGGCAAGAACACACCAGCAAGTAACGATATCGGCTAACAACAAGACTCCGGCAATCAAGGGGCAAGGACATCGGCTTGGAAGGACAACACTTGACTAAACTGTGCCACACCTTGGCCTAGATGTGCCACACCTCGGTCTAGGTCATACCATTCCAGGAACAAAATCACTCACGTGAGGATCAAGGATCTAGAACGCCTAGATATTGACATCTCGGCCCAGATGATGCACATCTGGGCCTAGGCGACGCGCACCTCGGCCTAGATGGTGACATCTTGGCCAATATGCCAGGGTGAAGATGGAGGTCAACCAAAGGGGTTCCAAGATAGTTCTAAGTGATAAAGGTTTCAAAGGTGTCTAGGCTCAAGATGACCTCGGCAACACACCAGACAAGAACAAAGCGTGCAAGCAATCATTCAAGCAAAACAAGACAAGATTTGCAAATGCACATATTAACACAAGATCATCCACAAATGTATGCAAGTATGACTAAGTAAAAAATGAGGGTTGTTACAGAATTTATATCGAATTTTCTGAGAATTTATTGAGTAATTTACTCATAATTTACTGATTAATTCACAAAAAATATTCTTGTAATTTTTTGAGAATTTACTAAGAATTTTCTGATATATTACTAAGAATTTGTTGAATACTTTATAGAGAATTTTACGTGTAATTTACTGAGAAATTTCCTGAGTAATTTTAGCAAGAATTTACTAAATAATTTACTGGTAATTTACTGAGTAATTAACAGAGAATTTACCAATAATTTACTGAGTAATTTACAGAGAATTTATCGAGTAATTTACTGATAAATTACTGAATAATTCACTCACTAATTTACTTGCAATTTACTGAGAATTGAAGGAGTAATTTATTGAGAATTTACTCAGTAATTTGCTTAGAATTTATTAAATAATTTACTAAGAATTTACAGATAATTTACTGTGTTATTTTCTTGGAATTTACAGAGTAATTTTCTAATAATTTACTGAGTAATTTACTAAGTAATTGACCAAGAATTTTTTGAGAACTTATCGATAATTAACTGAGTAATTTATTGGGAATTTACCTAGTAATTTACAGATAAATTTAGTGAGTAATTCACCGAATAATTTACTATGAATTTACTTAGTAATTCATTTAGAATTTACTCAATAAATTACTAAGAGCTTATTGAGAATTTACTGAGAATTTGTTGAGTAATTTTCTAGGAACTTACCAATCATTTACGGAGCAATTTACTGAGAATTTACCGAGTTATTTACCACGAATTTACTATAACTTTAATGGTAATTTGCTGAGTAATTTATTGAGAATTTACTGTGAATTTAATAAGTAATTTACTCATAATTTATTGAGAATTTTCTTAGAATTTATTGAAAATTTTCAGAGTAATTTGCTTTGAATTTATTGAGTAATTCATCGATAATTAACTGAGTCATTTATAGAGAATTTATTGAAAATTTAACAAATAATTTACAGAGTAATTTGCTGAGTAATATTTTAAAAAAAATTCTGTGAATTTACTGAGTAATTTACCAAGAATTTATACAAAATTTTCTAAGAATTTACAGAGTAATTTACTCATAATTTACTGAGTAATTCACAAAAAAATTTCTAATGATTTTTTAAGAATTTACACAGAATTTTCTAATAAGTTACTAAGAATTTACTGAATAATTCTCTGAGAATTTTGCGTGTAATTTATTGAGAATTCTACTGAGTAATGTAATGAGAATTTACTGAGTAATTCACTAAGAATCTACCGATGATTTACTGAGTAATTTATTGAGATTTTACTGCGAATTGAATAAGAAATTTACTCATAAATTGTTAAGTTCTTCACTAGGTAATTTAGTTGGAAATTTCTAAGTAATTTATTGAATAATTTACTGAGAATTTATAAAGTAATTTACCGAGAATTTATAGGAAATTCACTAATAATGTTCGAATAATTTACTGAGTAATTTACTGAGAATTAACAAAGTAATTCACGAATTTTTTTTTTTGATAATTTTATGAGTAATTTACTATGAATTTACTGAGTAATTTATACAGAATTTTCTTGGAAATTATTGAAAATTTTCTGAGCAATTTATTTAGAATTTATTAAATAATTTACTGAAAATTTACAAATAATTTACAAAGTAATTTATAGAGAATTTATTGAAGACTTAATGAGTAATTTATTGAGAATTTACGAAGTAATTTACTGAATAATTTACTAAGAAATTACTTTGAATTTACCAAGAATTTATATAGAATTTATTGAGTAATTTACTCATAATTTACTGATTAATTCACAAAAAATATTCTTGTAATTTTTTGAGAATTTACTAAGAATTTTCTGATAAATTACTAAGAATTTGTTGAATAATTTATAGAGAATTTTACGTGTAATTTACTGAGAAATTTCCGGAATAATTTAGCGAGAATTTACTAAGTAATTTACTGAGTAATTTACAGAGAATTTATCGAGTAATTTACTGATAAATTACTGAATAATTCACTCACTAATTTACTTGTAATTTACTGAGAATTGAAGGAGTAATTTATTGAGAATTTACTCAGTAATTTGCTTAGAATTTATTAAATAATTTACTAAGAATTTACAGATAATTTACTGTGTTATTTTCTTGGAATTTACAGAGTAATTTTCTAATAATTTACTGAGTAATTTACTAAGTAATTGACCAAGAATTTTTTGAGAACTTATCGATAATTAACTGAGTAATTTACTGGGAATTTACCTAGTAATTTACAGATAAATTTAGTGAGTAATTCACCGAATAATTTACTATGAATTTACTTAGTAATTCATTTAGAATTTACTCAGTAAATTACTAAGAGTTTATTGAAAATTTACTGAGAATTTGTTGAGTAATTTTCTAGGAACTTACCAATCATTTACGGAGCAATTTACTGAGAATTTATATAGCGATCCCGGGTTTACCCTTGTTGTATAGTGATCCGGACATGTGTCCGTGGATGTTGGTAGTTGTTTATTATCTTGTTTACATCCTTTCTTACTTTGTATTTGAGTTATAGGATGTGTTGAGCGGGTTTGTTACAGGTTGGTTGAGTTTAGAAACCAAAACTAGTTGCCCAGATTTTTGGCCTGTACGCTCGAGCGGAGGTGTTGGAGCTCGAGCGTAGATTACATCCATCCAGTATCTTGTTGTGCAGTGTTGTGAGCTCGAGCGTAGGGTTGGGAGCTCGAGCGGAGGTCTGGTTCTGCAAAAGTGCTGAGCGAGTGCATTCTGCGCTCGAGCGGAAGTCTGTGAGTGGCCGCTCGAGCGGGGTGTTTTACGCTCGAGCGGAGACCTGGGTTAAAGTCCCGAAGTTGTGACTTTTCAAATCACTTTTTCACTTTCTCTTCTCTCTCTTACTTTTCCAGAATCACCATTGTTGAGCCTCTCACTCTAGACTCTACCTTCTCTCTAGGTTTTGATCTAGTAGGAGTGATTTACTCACCTTTGGCCTTTACAAAAAGGTTGTTGATCGTCGAGGGCTACATTTTAATCTGAAAATCACGGGTTTTGGAGCACGTTGGGTTTTGTAGTCTTCTCCCTTGGAGCTCCGAATTTGAGGTAGGGATAACCTACTCCTCTCTATGGGTTTTGTCTTTAGATTTTGGTATTTTGAGATGTTGGGCTTGGTTTGGTAAATTTGTGAAAGTTTGGGGCTTTTGTGTATTTTTTACAAAAGTTGGGGTTTTATTCATAATAAACCTAGATGCATGTTTGGCATAGAAAAATAGAATGATTGTTGAATCATTGATGAAAATGGGACCTAAGGGTTGAAATGGTAATTATGGAAAATGACCTAATTACATTGTTTAATTAATTGGGATAATTAATTGGTGAGAAATGAGGAAATGAAATGTTGATTGAATATCCATTTGTGCATTTATTTTCTGTTTTAGAAATAACTGCTTGGGGCTATCGGTGGAGGATAGTCGAGATTGTTGTAGACAATGCATGATGATTAGGTAAACGGAAACTAATCAATGGAATGTGTCATGGAACTTGACGGTTGATAGAATACATTAATTGTGTGTATTGTGTGATTGTATATAGAACCAATGTGTTTATATACGTTATGTGTAGAGGAGGAGATAGGGGATGTACTCCGCGGTTTAGGGGAAGATAGGGGATGTACCTCTAAACCGGATAGGTATTGGGAGGAGATAGGGGATGAACTCCGTAGACAGAGCTCATATGCTTGTCTAGAGAAGTGAAGATAGAGCTCATATGCTTATCTTTGTGAAGTGTGGATACAGCTTGTATGCTTATCTGTGGATATTGTTGATATACATATCTGTTGTGAAGTGTGGATATTGTGGTTATACATATCTGTTGTAGAGTGTGGATACAGCTTGTATGCTTATCTGTGGATATTGTTGATATACATATCTGAGAGAATGTGGATATAGCTTTTATGCTTATCTGAATGTGAGATATAGTTTTTATACATATCTGTGGAAATGATGATAGAGCTAGCATGCTTATCTGTTGAAAAAGGGAAAATGAAAAGTAATTGGGACTTGTAAGTCGTTGACATAAATATGTAATTTATGTGGTGGTATCAGTGTTGACCAACTATCAATTGCTAATGTTTTAGTCATTGTCCATGGTTGGTTTAGTGTATTTCTACTGGGCTGTGGCTCACCCTATATGGGAATATCATTTTCAGGTACAGGAAGCATGCCACCTCCAAGGACATAGCTGGGAGGCTAGTGGCGGGCATAGTTTTGTCGTTTTACTTTTGATGTATTACATGTAATTTCAAGCCAAGGGCTTAATGTGTAAACGAGTTAGAACTTTTTGTTGTAACCAAGTGTTAACTTGGAAAGCTGTAAGCCCGTAGGGCATTTTGTTATGAGGTTATCATGTAATACTTATGTCTTGGAATTCTAATGAATGAAAGGAATGCGGTTAGTTTAAATGTAAATGCATGTCTTATCTGATGGGTTTATTGTTATTATTTTGAGGGCGTTACAATTTACCAAGTTATTTACCACGAATTTACAATAACTTTAATGGTAATTTGCTGAGTAATTTATTGAGAATTTACTGTGAATTTAATGAGTGATTTACTCATAATTTATTGAGAATTTTCTTAGAATTTATTGAAAATTTTCCGTGTAATTTACTTTGAATTTATTGAGTAATTCACCGATAATTAACTGAGTCATTTATAGAGAATTTATTGAAAATTTAACGAATAATTTACAGAGTAATTTGCTGAGTAATTTTTTTAAAAAAATTCTGTGAATTTACTGAGTAATTTACCAAAAATTTATACAAAATTTTCTGAGAATTTACAGAGTAATTTACTCATAATTTACTGAGTAATTCACAAAAAAAATTTTAATGATTTTTTAAGAATTTACACAGAATTTTCTAATAATTTACTAAGAATTTACTGAATAATTCTGTGAGAATTTTGCGTGTAATTTATTGAGAATTCTACTGAGTAATGTAATGAGAATTTACTGAGTAATTCACTAAGAATCTACCGATGATTTACTGAGTAATTTATTGAGATTTTACTGCGAATTGAATAAGAAATTTACCGATAAATTGTTAAGTTCTTCACTAGGTAATTTAGTTGGAAATTTCTAAGTAATTTATTGAATAATTTACTGAGAATTTATAAAGTAATTTACTGAGAATTTACAGGAAATTCACTAATTAATGTTCGAATAATTTACTGAGTAATTTAATGAGAATTAACAAAGTAATTCACGATTTTTTTTTTTGATAATTTTATGAGTAATTTACTATGAATTTACTGAGTAATTCATACAGAATTTTCTTGGAAATTATTGAAAATTTTCTGAGCAATTTATTTAGAATTTATTAAATAATTTACTGAAAATTTACAAATAATTTACAAAGTAATTTATAGAGAATTTATTGAAGACTTAATGAGTAATTTATTGAGAATTTACGAAGTAATTTGTTGAATAATTTACTAAGAAATTACTTTGAATTTACCAAGAATTTATATAGAATTTATTGAGTAATTTACTCATAATTTACTGATTAATTCACAAAAAATATTCTTGTAATTTTTTGAGAATTTACTAAGAATTTTTTGATAAATTACTAAGAATTTGTTGAATAATTTATAGAGAATTTTACGTGTAATTTACTGAGAAATTTCCTGAATAATTTAGCGAGAATTTACTAAGTAATTTACTGAGTAATTTACAGAGAATTTATCGAGTAATTTACTGATAAATTACTGAATAATTCACTCACTAATTTACTTGTAATTTACTGAGAATTGAAGGAGTAATTTTTTGAGAATTTACTCAGTAATTTGCTTAGAATTTATTAAATAATTTACTAAGAATTTACAGATAATTTACTGTGTTATTTTCTTGGAATTTACAGAGTAATTTTCTAATAATTTACTGAGTAATTTACTAAGTAATTGTCCAAGAATTTTTTGAGGACTTATCGATAATTAACTGAGTAATTTACTGGGAATTTACCTAGTAATTTACAGATAAATTTAGTGAGTAATTCACCGAATAATTTACTATGAATTTACTTAGTAATTCATTTAGAATTTACTCAGTAAATTACTAAGAGTTTATTGAAAATTTACTGAGAATTTGTTGAGTAATTTTCTAGGAACTTACAAATCATTTACGGAGCAATTTACTGAGAATTTACCAAGTTATTTACCACGAATTTACTATAACTTTAATGGTAATTTGCTGAGTAATTTATTGAGAATTTACTGTGAATTTAATGAGTGATTTACTCATAATTTATTGAGAATTTTCTTAGAATTTATTGAAAATTTTCCGTGTAATTTACTTTGAATTTATTGAGTAATTCACCGATAATTAACTGAGTCATTTATAGAGAATTTATTGAAAATTTAACGAATAATTGACAGAGTAATTTGCTGAGTAATTTTTTAAAAAAAATTCTGTAAATTTACTGAGTAATTTACCAAAAATTTATACAAAATTTTTTGAGAATTTACAGAGTAATTTACTCATAATTTACTGAGTAATTCACAAAAAAATTTCTAATGATTTTCTAAGAATTTACACAGAATTTTCTAATAATTTACTGAATAATTTTCTGAGAATTTTGCGTGTAATTTATTGAGAATTTTACTGAGTAATGTAATGAGAATTTACTGAGTAATTCACTAACAATCTACCGATGATTTACTGAGTAATTTATTGAGATTTTACTGCGAATTGACTAAGAAATTTACTGATAAATTGTTAAGTTCTTCACTGGGTAATTTAGTTGGAAATTTCTAAGTAATTTATTGAATAATTTACTGAGAATTTATAAAGTAATTTACTGAGAATTTACAGGAAATTCACTAATAATGTTCGAATAATTTACTAAGTAATTTACGGTGAATTAACAAAGTAATTCACGAATTGTTTTTTTTTTTTTGATAATTTTATGAGTAATTTACTATGAATTTACTGAGTAATTTATACAGAATTTTCTTGGAAATTATTGAAAATTTTCTGAGCAATTTATTTATAATTTATTAAATAATTTACTGAAAATTTACAGATAATTTACAAAGTAATTTATAGAGAATTTATTGAAGACTTAACGAGTAATTTATTAAGAATTTACGAAGTAATTTGCTGAATAATTTACTAAGAAATTACTTTGAATTTGCCAAGAATTTATATAGAATTTTCTGAGAATTTATTGAGTAATTTACTCATAATTTACTGATTAATTCACAAAAAATATTCTTGGAATTTTTTGAGAATTTACTAAGAATTTTCTGATAAATTACTAAGAATTTGCTGAATAATTTATTGAGAATTTTACGTGTAATTTACTAAGAAATTTCCTGAGTAATTTAGCGAGAATTTACTAAGTAATTTACTGGTAATTTACTGAGTAATTAACAGAGAATTTACCAATAATTTACTCAGTAATTTACAGAGAATTTATCGAGTAATTTACTGATAAATTACTGAATAATTCACTCATTAATTTACCTGTAATTTACTGAGAATTTAGGGAGTAATTTTTTGAGAATTTACCCAGTAATTTGCTTAGAATTTATTAGATAATTTACTAAGAATTTGCAGATAATTTACTGTGTTATTTTCTTGGAATTTACAGAGTAATTTTCTAATAATTTACTGAGTAATTTACTAAGTAATTGACCAAGAATTTTTTGAGGACTTATCGATAATTAACTGAGTAATTTAGTGAGAATTTACCTAGTAATTTACAGATAAATTTAGTGAGTAATTCACCGAATAATTTACTATGAATTTACTTAGTAATTCATTTAGAATTTACTCAGTAAATTTCTAAGAGTTTATTGAGAATTTTCTGAGAATTTGATAAGTAATTTTCTAGGAACTTACCAATCATTTACGGAGCAATTTACTGAGAATTTACCGAGTTATTTACCACGAATTTACTATAACTTTAATGGTAATTTGCTGAGTAATTTATTGAGAATTTACTGTGAATTTAATGAGTAATTTACTCATAATTTATTGAGAATTTTCTTAGAATTTATTGAAAATTTTCAGAGTAATTTACTTTGAATTTATTGAGTAATTCACCGATAATTAACTGAGTCATTTATAGAGAATTTATTGAAAATTTAACGAATAATTTACAAAGTAATTTGCTGAGTAATTTTTAAAAACAAATTCTGTGAATTTACTGAGTAATTTACCAAGAATTTATACAAAATTTTCTGAGAATTTATAGAGTAATTTACTCATAATTTACTGAGTAATTCACAAAAAAATTTCTAACGATTTTCTAAGAATTTACACAGAATTTTCTAATAATTTACTAAGAATTTACTGAATAATTTTCTGAGAATTTTGCGTGTATTTATTAAGAATTTTACTAAGTAATGTAATGAGAATTTATTGAGAATTTATTGAGTAATTCACTAAGAATCTACCGATGATTTACTAAGTAATTTATTGAGATTTTACTGCGAATTGACTAAGAATTTTACTGATAAATTGTTAAGTTCTTCACTAGGTAATTTAGTTGGAAATTTCTACGTAATTTATTGAATAATTTACTAAGCATTTATAAAGTAATTTACTGAGAATTTACAGGAAATTCACTAATTAATGTTCGAATAATTTACTGAGTAATTTACTGAGAATTAACAAAGTAATTCACCAATTTTTCTTTTTGATAATTTTATGAGTAATTTACTATGAATTTACTGAGTAATTTACACAGAATTTTCTTGGAAATTATTGGAAATTTTCTGAGCAATTTATTTAGAATTTATTAAATAATTTACTGAAAATTTACAGATAATTTACAAAGTAATTTATAGAGAATTTATTGAAGACTTAACGAGTAATTTATTGAGAATTTACGAAGTAATTTGCTGAATAATTTACTAAGAAATTACTTTGAATTTATCAAGAATTTATATAGAATTTATTGATTAATTTACTCATAATTTACTGATTAATTCACAAAAAATATTCTTGTAATTTTTTGAGAATTTACTAAGAATTTTCTGATAAATTACTAAGAATTTGCTGAATAATTTATAGAGAATTTTACGTGTGATTTACTGAGAAATTTCTGGAGTAATTTAGCGAGAATTTATTAAGTAATTTACTTGTAATTTACTAGTAATTAACAGAGAATTTACCAATAATTTACTGAGTAATTTACAGAGAATTTATCGAGTAATTTACTGATAAATTACTGAATAATTCACTCATTAATTTACCTGTAATTTACTGAAAATTTAGGGAGTAATTTTTTGAGAATTTACTCAGTAATTTGCTTAGAATTTATTAAATAATTTACTAAGAATTTACAGATAATTTACTGAGTAATTTACAGTAATTGACCAAGAATTTTTTGAGGACTTATCGATAATTAACTGAGTAATTTACTGGGAATTTACCTAGTAATTTACAGATAAATTTAGTGAGTAATTCACTGAATAATTTATTATGAATTTACTTAGTAATTTATTTAGAATTTACTCAGTAAATTACTAAGAGTTTATTGAGAATTTACTGAGAATTTGTTGAGTAATTTTCTAGGAACTTACCAATCATTTACGAAGCAATTTACTGAGAATTTACCGAGTTATTTACCACGAATTTACCATAACTTTAATGGTAATTTGCTGAGTAATTTATTGAGAATTTACTGTGAATTTAATGAGTAATTTACTCATAATTTATTGAGAATTTTCTTAGAATTTATTGAAAATTTTCAGAGTAATTTACTTTGAATTTATTGAGTAATTCACCGATAATTAACTGAGTCATTTATAGAGAATTTATTGAAAATTTAACGAATAATTCACAAAGTAATTTGCTGAGTAATTTTTTAAAAACAATTCTGTGAATTTACTGAGTAATTTACCAAGAATTTATACAAAATTTTCTGAGAATTTACAGAGTAATTTACTCATAATTTACTGAGTAATTCACAAAAAAATTTCAAATGATTTTCTACGAATTTACACAGAATTTTCTAATAATTTACTAAGAATTTACTGAATAATTTTTTGAGAATTTTGCGTGTAATTTATTGAGAATTTTTCTGAGTAATGTAATGAGAATTTACTGAGTAATTCACTAAGAATCTACCGATGATTTACTGAGTAATTTATTGAGATTTTACTGCGAATTGACTAAGAAATTTACTGATAAATTGTTAAGTTCTTCACTGGGTAATTTAGTTGGAAATTTCTAAGTAATTTATTGAATAATTTACTGAGAATTTATAAAGTAATTTACTGAGAATTTACAGGAAATTCACTAATTAATGTTCGAATAATTTACTGAGTAATTTACTGAGAATTAACAAAGTAATTCACGATTTTTTTTTTTGATAATTTTATAAGTGATTTACTATGAATTTACTGAGTAATTTATACAGAATTTTCTTGGAAATTATTGAAAATTTTCTGAGCAATTTATTTAGAATTTATTAAATAATTTATTAAAAATTTACAGATAATTTACAAAGTAATTTATAGAGAATTTATTGAAGACTTAACTAGTAATTTATTGAGAATTTACGAAGTAATTTGCTGAATAATTTACTAAGAAATTACTTTGAATTTACCAAGAATTTATATAGAATTTATTGAGTAATTTACTCATAATTTACTGATTAATTCACAAAAAATATTCTTGTAATTTTTTGAGAATTTACTAAGAACTTTCTGATAAATTACTAAGAATTTGCTGAATAATTTGTAGAGAATTTTACGTGTAATTTACTGAGAAATTTCCTGAGTAATTTAGCGAGAATTTACTAAGTAATTTACTGGTAATTTACTGAGTAATTAACAGAGAATTTACCAATAATTTACTCAGTAATTTACAGAGAATTTATCAAGTAATTTATGGATAAATTACTGAATAATTCACTCATTAATTGACTTGTAATATACTGAGAATTTAAGGAGTAATTTATTGAGAATTTACTCAGTAATTTGCTTAGAATTTATTAAATAATTTACTAAGAATTTACAGATAATTTATTGTGTTATTTTCTTGGAATTTATAGAGTAATTTTCTAATAATTTATTGAGTAATTTACTAAGCAATTGACCAAGTATTTTTTGAGGACTTATCGATAATTAACTGAGTAATTTACTGGGAATTTACCTAGTAATTTACTGATAAATTTAGTGAGTAATTCACCGAATAATTTACTATGAATTTACTTAGTAATTTACTTAGAATTTACTCAGTAAATTACTAAGAGTTTATTGAGAATTTACTGAGAATTTGTTGAGTAATTTTCTAGGAACTAACCAATCATTTACGGAGCAATTTACTGAGAATTTACCGAGTTATTTACCATGAATTTACTATAACCTTAATGGTAATTTGCAGAGTAATTTATTGAGAATTTACTGTGAATTTAATGAGTAATTTACTCATAATTTATTGAGAATTTTCTTAGAATTTATTGAAAATTTTCAGAGTAATTTACTTTGAATTTATTGAGTAATTCACCGATAATTAACTGAGTCATTTATAGAGAATTTATTTAAAATGTAACGAATAATTTACAAAGTAATTTGCTGAGTAATTTTTTAAAAAAAAATTCTGTGAATTTACTGAGTAATTTACCAAGAATTTATACAAAATTTTCTGAGAATTTACAGAGTAATTTACTCATAATTTACTGAGTAATTCACAAAAAAATTTCTAATGATTTTCTAAGAATTTACACAGAATTTTCTAATAATTTTCTAAGAATTTACTGAATAATTTTTTGAGAATTTTGGGTGTAATTTATTGAGAATTTTACTGAGTAATGTAATGAGAATTTACTGAGTAATTCACTAAGAATCTACCGATGATTTACTGAGTAATTTATTGAGATTTTACTGCGAATTGACTAAGAAATTTACTGATAAATTGTTAAGTTCTTCACTGGGTAATTTAGTTGGAAATTTCTAAGTAATTTATTGAATAATTTACTGAGAATTTATAAAGTAATTTACTGAGAATTTACAGGAAATTCACTAATTAATGTTCGAATAATTTACTGAGTAATTTACTGAGAATTAACAAAGTAATTCACCAATTTTTCTTTTTGATAATTTTATGAGTAATTTACTATGAATTTACTGAGTAATTTACACAGAATTTTCTTGGAAATTATTGGAAATTTTCTGAGCAATTTATTTAGAATTTATTAAATAATTTACTGAAAATTTACAGATAATTTACAAAGTAATTTATAGAGAATTTATTGAAGACTTAACGAGTAATTTATTGAGAATTTACGAAGTAATTTGCTGAATAATTTACTAAGAAATTACTTTGAATTTATCAAGAATTTATATAGAATTTATTGATTAATTTACTCATAATTTACTGATTAATTCACAAAAAATATTCTTGTAATTTTTTGAGAATTTACTAAGAATTTTCTGATAAATTACTAAGAATTTGCTGAATAATTTATAGAGAATTTTACGTGTGATTTACTGAGAAATTTCTGGAGTAATTTAGCGAGAATTTATTAAGTAATTTACTTGTAATTTACTAGTAATTAACAGAGAATTTACCAATAATTTACTGAGTAATTTACAGAGAATTTATCGAGTAATTTACTGATAAATTACTGAATAATTCACTCATTAATTTACCTGTAATTTACTGAAAATTTAGGGAGTAATTTTTTGAGAATTTACTCAGTAATTTGCTTAGAATTTATTAAATAATTTACTAAGAATTTACAGATAATTTACTGAGTAATTTACAGTAATTGACCAAGAATTTTTTGAGGACTTATCGATAATTAACTGAGTAATTTACTGGGAATTTACCTAGTAATTTACAGATAAATTTAGTGAGTAATTCACTGAATAATTTATTATGAATTTACTTAGTAATTTATTTAGAATTTACTCAGTAAATTACTAAGAGTTTATTGAGAATTTACTGAGAATTTGTTGAGTAATTTTCTAGGAACTTACCAATCATTTACGAAGCAATTTACTGAGAATTTACCGAGTTATTTACCACGAATTTACCATAACTTTAATGGTAATTTGCTGAGTAATTTATTGAGAATTTACTGTGAATTTAATGAGTAATTTACTCATAATTTATTGAGAATTTTCTTAGAATTTATTGAAAATTTTCAGAGTAATTTACTTTGAATTTATTGAGTAATTCACCGATAATTAACTGAGTCATTTATAGAGAATTTATTGAAAATTTAACGAATAATTCACAAAGTAATTTGCTGAGTAATTTTTTAAAAACAATTCTGTGAATTTACTGAGTAATTTACCAAGAATTTATACAAAATTTTCTGAGAATTTACAGAGTAATTTACTCATAATTTACTGAGTAATTCACAAAAAAATTTCAAATGATTTTCTACGAATTTACACAGAATTTTCTAATAATTTACTAAGAATTTACTGAATAATTTTTTGAGAATTTTGCGTGTAATTTATTGAGAATTTTTCTGAGTAATGTAATGAGAATTTACTGAGTAATTCACTAAGAATCTACCGATGATTTACTGAGTAATTTATTGAGATTTTACTGCGAATTGACTAAGAAATTTACTGATAAATTGTTAAGTTCTTCACTGGGTAATTTAGTTGGAAATTTCTAAGTAATTTATTGAATAATTTACTGAGAATTTATAAAGTAATTTACTGAGAATTTACAGGAAATTCACTAATTAATGTTCGAATAATTTACTGAGTAATTTACTGAGAATTAACAAAGTAATTCACGATTTTTTTTTTTGATAATTTTATAAGTGATTTACTATGAATTTACTGAGTAATTTATACAGAATTTTCTTGGAAATTATTGAAAATTTTCTGAGCAATTTATTTAGAATTTATTAAATAATTTATTAAAAATTTACAGATAATTTACAAAGTAATTTATAGAGAATTTATTGAAGACTTAACTAGTAATTTATTGAGAATTTACGAAGTAATTTGCTGAATAATTTACTAAGAAATTACTTTGAATTTACCAAGAATTTATATAGAATTTATTGAGTAATTTACTCATAATTTACTGATTAATTCACAAAAATATTCTTGTAATTTTTTGAGAATTTACTAAGAACTTTCTGATAAATTACTAAGAATTTGCTGAATAATTTGTAGAGAATTTTACGTGTAATTTACTGAGAAATTTCCTGAGTAATTTAGCGAGAATTTACTAAGTAATTTACTGGTAATTTACTGAGTAATTAACAGAGAATTTACCAATAATTTACTCAGTAATTTACAGAGAATTTATCAAGTAATTTATGGATAAATTACTGAATAATTCACTCATTAATTGACTTGTAATATACTGAGAATTTAAGGAGTAATTTATTGAGAATTTACTCAGTAATTTGCTTAGAATTTATTAAATAATTTACTAAGAATTTACAGATAATTTATTGTGTTATTTTCTTGGAATTTATAGAGTAATTTTCTAATAATTTATTGAGTAATTTACTAAGCAATTGACCAAGTATTTTTTGAGGACTTATCGATAATTAACTGAGTAATTTACTGGGAATTTACCTAGTAATTTACTGATAAATTTAGTGAGTAATTCACCGAATAATTTACTATGAATTTACTTAGTAATTTACTTAGAATTTACTCAGTAAATTACTAAGAGTTTATTGAGAATTTACTGAGAATTTGTTGAGTAATTTTCTAGGAACTAACCAATCATTTACGGAGCAATTTACTGAGAATTTACCGAGTTATTTACCATGAATTTACTATAACCTTAATGGTAATTTGCAGAGTAATTTATTGAGAATTTACTGTGAATTTAATGAGTAATTTACTCATAATTTATTGAGAATTTTCTTAGAATTTATTGAAAATTTTCAGAGTAATTTACTTTGAATTTATTGAGTAATTCACCGATAATTAACTGAGTCATTTATAGAGAATTTATTTAAAATGTAACGAATAATTTACAAAGTAATTTGCTGAGTAATTTTTTAAAAAAAAATTCTGTGAATTTACTGAGTAATTTACCAAGAATTTATACAAAATTTTCTGAGAATTTACAGAGTAATTTACTCATAATTTACTGAGTAATTCACAAAAAAATTTCTAATGATTTTCTAAGAATTTACACAGAATTTTCTAATAATTTTCTAAGAATTTACTGAATAATTTTTTGAGAATTTTGGGTGTAATTTATTGAGAATTTTACTGAGTAATGTAATGAGAATTTACTGAGTAATTCACTAAGAATCTACCGATGATTTACTGAGTAATTTATTGAGATTTTACTGCGAATTGACTAAGAAATTTACTGATAAATTGTTAAGTTCTTCACTGGGTAATTTAGTTGGAAATTTCTAAGTAATTTATTGAATAATTTACTGAGAATTTATAAAGTAATTTACTGAGAATTTACAGGAAATTCACTAATTAATGTTCGAATAATTTACTGAGTAATTTACTGAGAATTAACAAAGTAATTCACGATTTTTTTTTTGGATAATTTTATGAGTAATTTACTATGAATTTACCGAGTAATTTATACAGAATTTTCTTGGAAATTATTGAAAATTTTCTGAGCAATTTATTTAGAATTTACTAAATAATTTACTAAAAATTTACAGATAATTTACAAAGTAATTTATAGAGAATTTATTGAAGACTTAACGAGTAATTTATTGAGAATTTACGAAATAATTTGCTGAATAATTTACTAAGAAATTACTTTGAATTTACCAAGAATTTATATAGAATTTATTAAGTAATTTACTCATAATTTATTGATTAATTCACAAAGAATATTCTTGTAATTTTTTGAGAATTTACTAAGAATTTTCTGATAAATTACTAAGAATTTGTTGAATAATTTATAGAGAATTTTACGTGTAATTTATTGAGAAATTTCCTGAGTAATTTAGCGAGAATTTACTAAGTAATTTACTGGTAATTTACTGAGTAATTAACAGAGAATTTACCAATAATTTACTCAGTAATTTACAGAGAATTTATCGAGTAATTTACTGATAAATTAATGAATAATTCACTCATTAATTTACTTGTAATTTACTGAGAATTTAAGGAGTAATTTATTGAGAATTTGCTCAGTAATTTGTTTAGAATTTATTAAATAATTTACTAAGAATTTACAGATAATTTACCGTGTTATTTTCTTGAAATTTACAGAGTAATTTTCTAATCATTTACTGAGTAATTTACTAAGTAATTGACCAAGAATTTTTTGAGAACTTATCGATAATTAATTGAGTAATTTACTGGGAATTTGCCTAGTAATTTACAGATAAATTTAGTGAGTAATTCACCGAATAATTTACTATGAATTTACTTAGTAATTCATTTAGAATTTACTCAGTAAATTACTAAGAGTTTATTGAGAATTTACTGAGAATTTGTTGAGTAATTTTCTAGGAACTTACCAATCATTTACGGTGCAATTTACTGAGAATTTACTGAGTTATTTTCCACGAATTTACTATGACTTTAATGGTAATTTGCTGAGTAATTTATTGAGAATTTACTGTGAATTTAATGAGTAATTTACTCATAATTTATTGAGAATTTTCTTAGAATTTATTGAAAATTTTCAGAGTAATTTACTTTGAATTTATTGAGTAATTCACCAATAATTAACTGAGTCATTTATAGAGAATTTATTTAAAATTTAACGAATAATTTACAAAGTAATTTGCTAAGTAATTTTTTAAAAAAAATTCTGTGAATTTACTGAGTAATTTACCAAGAATTTATACAAAATTTTTTGAGAATTTACAGAGTAATTTACTCATAATTTACTGAGTAATTCACAAAAAAATTTCTGATGATTTTCTAAGAATTTACACAGAATTTTGTAATAATTTACTAAGAATTTACTGAATAATTTTCTGAGAATTTTGCGTGTAATTTATTGAGAATTTTACTGAGTAATGTAACTTTGAATTTACTGAGTAATTCACTAAGAATCTACCGATGATTTACTGAGTAATGTATTGAGATTTTACTGCGAATTGGCTAAGAAATTTACTGATAAATTGTTAAGTTCTTCACTGGGTAATTTAGTTGGAAATTTTTATGTAATTTATTGAATAATTTACTGAGAATTTATAAAGTAATTTACTGAGAATTTACAGGAAATTCACTAATTAATGTTCGAATAATTTACTGAGTAATTTACTGAGAATTAACAAAGTAATTCACGAATTTTTTTTTTGATAATTTTATAAGTGATTTACTATGAATTTACTGAGTAATTTATACAGAATTTTCTTGGAAATTATTGAAAATTTTCTGAGCAATTTATTTAGAATTTATTAAATAATTTATTAAAAATTTACAGATAATTTACAAAGTAATTTATAGAGAATTTATTGAAGACTTAACTAGTAATTTATTGAGAATTTACGAAGTAATTTGCTGAATAATTTACTAAGAAATTACTTTGAATTTACCAAGAATTTATATAGAATTTATTGAGTAATTTACTCATAATTTACTGATTAATTCACAAAAAATATTCTTGTAATTTTTTGAGAATTTACTAAGAATTTTCTGATAAATTACTAAGAATTTGCTGAATAATTTGTAGAGAATTTTACGTGTAATTTACTGAGAAATTTCCTGAGTAATTTAGCGAGAATTTACTAAGTAATTTACTAGTAATTTACTGAGTAATTAACAGAAAATTTACCAATAATTTACTCAGTAATTTACAGAGAATTTATCGAGTAATTTACTGATAAATTACTGAATAATTCACTCATTAATTTACTTGTAATTTACTGAGAATTTAAGGAGTAATTTATTGAGAATTTACTCAGTAATTTGCTTAGAATTTATTAAATAATTTACTAAGAATTTACAGATAATTTACTGTGTTATTTTCTTGGAATTTACAGAGTAATTTTCTAATAACTTACTGAGTAATTTACTAAGTAATTGACCAAGAATTTTTTGAGGACTTATCGATAATTAACTGAGTAATTTACTGGGAATTTACCTAGTAATTTACAGATAAATTTAGTGAGTAATTCACCGAATAATTTACTATGAATTTACTTAGTAATTCATTTAGAATTTACTCAGTAAATTACTAAGAATTTATTGAGAATTTACTGAGAATTTGTTGAGTAATTTTCTAGGAACTAACCAATCATTTACGGAGCAATTTACTGAGAATTTACCGAGTTATTTACCACGAATTTACTATAACTTTAATGGTAATTTGCTGAGTAATTTGTTGAGAGTTTACTGTGAATTTAATGAGTAATTTACTCATAATTTATTGAGAATTTTCTTAGAATTTATTGAAAATTTTCAGAGTAATTTACTTTGAATTTATTGAGTAATTCACCGATAATTAACTGAGTCATTTATAGAGAATTTATTTAAAATTTAACGAATAATTTACAAAGTAATTTGCTAAGTAATTTTTTAAAAAAAATTCTTTGAATTTACTGAGTAATTTACCAAGAATTTATACAAAATTTTCTGAGAATTTACAGAGTAATTTACTCATAATTTACTGAGTAATTCACAAAAAAATTTCTAATGATTTTCTAAGAATTTACACAGAATTTTGTAATAATTTACTAAGAATTTACTGAATAATTTTCTGAGAATTTTGCGTGTAATTTATTGAGAATTTTACTGAGTAATGTAATGAGAATTTACTGAGTAATTCACTAAGAATCTACCGATGATTTACTGAGTAATTTATTGAGATTTTACTGCGAATTGGCTAAGAAATTTACTGATAAATTGTTAAGTTCTTCACTGGGTAATTTAGTTGGAAATTTTTATGTAATTTATTGAATAATTTACTGAGAATTTATAAAGTAATTTACTGAGAATTTACAGGAAATTCACTAATTAATGTTCGAATAATTTACTGAGTAATTTACTGAGAATTAACAAAGTAATTCACGAATTTTTTTTTGGATAATTTTATGAGTAATTTACTATGAATTTACTGAGTAATTTATACAGAATTTTCTTGGAAATTATTGAAAATTTTCTGAGCAATTTATTTAGAATTTACTAAATAATTTACTGAAAATTTACAGATAATTTACAAAGTAATTTATAGAGAATTTATTGAAGACTTAACGAGTAATTTATTGAGAATTTACGAAGTAATTTGCTGAATAATTTACTAAGAAATTACTTTGAATTTACCAAGAATTTATATAGAATTTATTGAGTAATTTACTCATAATTTATTGATTAATTCACAAAATATATTCTTGTAATTTTTTGAGAATTTACTAAGAATTTTCTAATAAATTACTAAGAATTTGCTGAATAATTTATAGAGAATTTTACGTGTAATTTACTGAGAAATTTCCTGAGTAATTTAGCGAGAATTTAGTAAGTAATTTACTGGTAATTTACTGAGTAATTAACCGAGAATTTACCAATAATTTACTCAGTAATTTACAGAGAATTTATCAAGTAATTTACTAATAAATTACTGAATAATTCACTCATTAATTTACCTGTAATTTACTTTGAATTTAGGGAGTAATTTTTTGAGAATTTACTCAGTAATATGCTTAGAATTTATTCAATAATTTACTAAGAATTTACAGATAATTTACTGTGTTATTTTCTTGGAATTTACAGAGTAATTTTCTAATAATTTACTGAGTAATTTACTAAGTAATTGACCAAGAATTTTTTGAGGACTTATCGATAATTAACTGAGTAATTTACTGGGAATTTACCTAGTAATTTACAGATAAATTTAGTGAGTAATTCACCGAATAATTTACTATGAATTTACTTAGTAATTCATTTCGAATTTACTCAGTAAATTACTAAAAGTTTATTGAGAATTTACTGAGAATTTGTTGAGTAATTTTCTAGGAACTAACCAATCATTTACGGAGCAATTTACTGAGAATTTACCGAGTTATTTACCACGAATTTACTATAACTTTAATGGTAATTTGCTGAGTAATTTGTTGAGAGTTTACTGTGAATTTAATGAGTAATTTACTCATAATTTATTGAGAATTTTCTTAGAATTTATAGAAAATTTTCAAAGTAATTTACTTTGAATTTATTGAGTAATTCACCGATAATTAACTGAGTCATTTATAGAGAATTTATTTAAAATTTAACGAATTTATTGAGTGATTCTCAGCTATCAAATACAAAAGACAATAAAATATAACTAAGAAGCATAATCTTCAAGATGAGGCAAAAGTGCATAATCCAAAACAAGTAGCAAGTACATCTAGGCGTCACCGCCGTCCTGCTCGTCACCTACATATATATAGAGAGGGGTGAACTTGGATACTCAGTGAATAGTATAAATAATAAAGGGGTTTGCATGAATGATATCCGAAATCTTTATCAAGTCAAGGCACATCACATCTTGTACAAAATCCAAGGGCAAATCAAGTTTATCTAAAAATCTTTCAAGTCTCAGTAATTTAATCTTTCAAGGCTTTCAAGTTCCAAGAGGTGACATTAACAAAGGTTGTGCTACAAATGCTTATAGTCCCCTAGCACGTATGGACTTTCAAGATTGTGCTACAAATGCTTATAGTCCCCAAGCACGTACGGACTTTTCAAGATTGTGCTACAAATGCTTATAGTCCCCTAGCACGTACGGACTTTCAAGATTGTGCTACAAAGGCTTATAGTCCCTTAGCACGTATGGACTTTCAAGATTGTGCTACAAATGCTTATAGTCCCCTAGCACGTACGGACTTTCAAGATTGTCATTCAAAACAAGTCTAATACTTGATATACAAAATAGGGATCATCATTCATGCTTCGCAAAATACTTTTCCAAAACAAGCAAGGCAAAACTTTATCAAAACTTAATAACATAACTTTATTAAAAATACCACTCACATAGCTCTTCAGATGTCGGGGTCAAGGCAAGTCCAAGTCCTACAAACACATGGCAAAGTCTGTTGAATGCACTTTCAAACAAATTCACATGCATACAGATGATCTCGACATCTTTCAAAACCAAGCTAAGTCAAAACAAGACACTTTTTCGCATCTCGGGAAAACATGCTGGGCGACTACCAGGTCTAGGCCGAGGTCCCACACCTCCTTGTCGAGGTGTTGCCTCGATGGCCACATTCAAGGAAATGAGGTCGGGAAAATTTGGGTTTCCCTCTCTTGAAGAACATGTCGAACATGAAGAACATGAACATGAGGAAGATGAATGCAAGATCAAAATTTGCTATTACAAAATCTGAGATTTCATGCTATGAATTCAAATACATGGACCTGGGTACCCATATTCAAGGATCTTGTGAGAACAAACACAAAAACATGAATCTTAATGCAAACTTTCGAATCAAACAAGACTTTTTCTTCAAGAACACATGGACACTATTTTCTATTTCTAAAACCAACTTTAAATCAATGCATGATGTGCAGAACAGGTTCGATCGTGCAATGCAGTTAGATAAACATAAAGAACGACAAGAGTAAATTAAGAATCTAACTTCAATACGCGAATCTAACGGTTTGATCTCTAGGAATCAAGCTCAAACGCCCACTCTTTCACTCTAAAACTTGTTCTTCTTCTTCTAGAGCTTCTCTCTCCTCACAAACAAAGACATATAGCAAAATGATACATTTCTAGGTCTGCTGGCTGACTTAACACTCAGCTGGGACACGTGGCACTACCGGGTTGGCTCTCCTCAAAAAGGTGGCTGAGTGAAAAGACAAGACTATGACAAAGTGTGTTCAACAAGCAAGATGGCATGGGCACTCTGGCGGGTAATGATCTTGGCTAAGAACAAGACATCGGCAAGTAGGGGAACAATGATCTCGGCTAGGAAGGACAACACTTGACTAAGCTGTGCCACACCTTGGCTTAGATGTGCCACACTTTGGTCTAGGTCACACCACTCCAGGACAAGATCACTTAGGTGCAAAGGTAACATCTCGGCCTTGGTGATGAACACCTCTGCCTAGATAATGACATCTCGACCAATATGTCAAGGCGAAGGTGGAGGTCAAACAAAGTGGTTCCAAGGAAGTTCTAGGCTAAAGATGACCTCGGCTAAACTCACACCAAGTGGGGTACAAAACATGCGAGAAACACTTAAACAAATCAAATCAAGGTTTGCAAAAATGCAACATATCAAGACAAGATCATGTAACATATGCAAGCATGACTAGAGTAGAGTGAAGGTCGTTACATCCTACCCTCCTTAAAGAAGTTTGGTCCCCAAACTTAAATTACCTTGCTCTACAAATAACCCCGAATAACGGATTTCCATCTCTTCTTCCATTTCCCATGTAGCATCCTTGCCATAATGCTCTTTCCATTCGATTTTCACCATTGGTATAGATTTGTTCCTCAACTGTTTCACTTGTCTGTCGATAATACGCATTGGCTTTTCTTCATAGCTTAAATCTTCATCAACCGTAATCCCAAAATGATCAATCACGTGCAATGGATCCCGAATATACTTCCTCAACATCGAGATATGAAACACATTATGAACTTGACTTAATCTCGACGGCAAAGCAAGTCTGTAGGCAACTGGGTTAACTTTCTCAAGAATTTCGAACAATCCAATGTAACGGGGTGCCAATTTACCCTTCTTCCCAAATCTTGAAACTCCTTTCATCGGCGAGGTTTTCAGGAATACATGATCCCCTACTTCAAACTCTAACTCCTTTCTTCTCTAGTCGGCGTAACTCTTTTGTCGACTCTGAGCGGTTCTGATTCTCTGTTGGATAAGCTTGATCTTTTCGGTTGTCCTTTGAACTAGATCGGGGCCGATCAAAGCTTTATCTCCTACTTCGGTCCAACATATCGGCGATCTGCACTTTCTTCCATATAAGGCTTTATACGGCGCCATGCCAATGCTAGTTTGATAACTGTTGTTGTAAGCGAATTCTATTAATGGCAAATGCACTTCCCAGCTTCCCTTGAAGTCTAATACGCATAATCTAAGCATGTCTTCAAGTGTCTGAATTGTTCTCTCTGTTTGGCCATCGGTCTGGGGATGAAAAGCCGTGCTAAACCTCAATTCGGTCCCCAAAGCCCTTTGTAAACTCTGCCAAAATCTAGAAACAAACTTCGAATCTCGGTCTGACACAAAGGACATCGGCACACCATGAAGTCTAACAATCTCATTCATATACAACACAGCAAGTCGATCAGCATTAAACGAAGTTTTAACAGGCAAGAAGTGTGCTGACTTAGTTAATCTGTCGATTATAACCCAGATCAAATCCATTCCTTTCTGTGTCTTCGGCAAACCAATCACAAAGTCCATGGAGATGTGTTCCCATTTCCACTCAGGAATCGGCAAAGGTTGAAGAAGTCCTACTGGCCTCTGATGCTCTGCTTTCACTTGTTGACAATACAAACACTGGGACACGAACTCGGCTATCTCTCTTTTCATATTCGGCCACTAAAAAGTCTGTTTTACATCTTGATACATCTTGGTGTTCCCTGGGTGAACTGCAAATTTGGATCCATGAGAGTCTTGCAAAATCTTTCCTTTCAACTCTGGGACGTCGGCCATGCACAATCTTCCTTCAAACTTAAGCACTCCATTCTCAAGGGTGTAACCTGACCTTGACCTGGTGATAATCCCGTCGGCTACCTTCTTCAGGGATTCATCCTCCATTTGCCTTGCCTTTATTTCCTAGTAGTCGGCTCCACTGAAATCATGGCTAGGCATGCCAAACTTCCCACTGACTTCCTACTCAATGCGTCGGCTACCGAGTTTGCTTTACTTGGGTGATACTGAATTTGCATGTCGTAGTCCTTCAATAATTCAAGCCATCTTCTTTGCCTCAAATTTAGTTCCTTTTGAGTGAACAAGTACTTCAAACTCTTGTGATCTGTAAAAACTTGGCAAAAGGCTCCATACAAGTAGTGACGCCAAATCTCCAAAGCAAACACCACGGCTGCTAGCTCTAGATCATTGGTTGGATAGTTCTTTTCATGAAGTTTCAACTGACGAGATGCATATGCTATGACTTTGCCCCCTTGCATTAATACACAACCCAAACCCTTATGTGAAGCATCACTGAAAATCTGAAATTCCTCATTACCTGTTGGGAGTACAAGAACTGGTGCCGTAACTAACCTCGTCTTCAACTCTTGGAAGACTGATTCTTTGTCATCGGTCCATTCATATGCTATTCCCTTCTTGGTTAGTTGTGTCAATGGTACTGCAATCCTTGAGATGTCCTTCACAAACTTTCTGTAATAACCTGCCAAGCCCAGAAAACTACGAACCTCGGACACGTTGGTTGGCGTCGGCCAATTCACAACGGCTTCAATCTTACTGGGATAAACTGATATACCCTCTTCATTAATCACATGCCCTAAAAATGAAATGCTGAAAAGCCAGAACTTGCACTTGCTCAGCTTGACGTACAACTTCTTGTCTCTCAAGATTTGCAGGGCGAGTCTCAGATGATTCTCGTGCTCAATTGTACTCTTGGAATAGATCAATATGTCGTCAATAAAAACAACTACGAACTCATCTAGATACGGCTTAAATACTATGTTCATCAAATCCATGAATGCTGCAGGTGCATTAGTCACTCCAAAAGGCATTACCAGGAATTCATAGTGACCGTATCTTGTCCGAAAAGTAGTCTTCTCAACATCTTCGGCCTTAACCTTTAGCTGATGGTAGCCCGACCTAAGGTCAATCTTGGAAAAGACACGTGCTCCTTGTAGTTGATCGAGCAAATCATCAATCCTAGGCAACGGGTACTTGTTCTTAATGGTTACCTTATTAAGTTCTCTGTAATCAATGCAAAGGCGAAGTGTGCCATCATTTTTCTTAACAATAGAATGGGTGCTCCCCATGGTGAAGTGCTCGGCCTAATGAATCCTTTGTCCAACAATTCTTGTAATTGTAGTTTCAGTTCCTTAAGTTCAGCTAGGGCCATCCTATAGGGTGTTTTGGAGATAGGTTGCATTCCCGACATGATGTCCACAGTAAACTCTATTTCTCTATCGATTAAGTGGCCAGGCAACTCTTTTGGAAAGACGTCGGGGAATTCCTTAACAATTGGCATGTCGGCTAACTCGACACTTCCATTCAAATCGCTTAGTATACTGCACAAATAACCCTGACACCCTTTTTGGATCAACTTATAGGCTTTCATGGATGAGATTAAGTAAGGTGGTGGCACTACTCCCTTACCCTGGAAAATAACCTCGGCTTGGTTTGGGGGTTTCAGTGTGACATTCTTCGAAACACAATTAATGGATGCATGATTCGCTACTAACCAATCCATTCCCAATATGACATCGAAGTGAGCCATGGTTAACGGCATTAAATCGACTAACAATTCTACACCCTCAATCACAACAACACACACCCTAAAAATGGATGCAACAATCATAGTTCTCCCAGATGGAGTAGACACATATAACATATAGTCAAGGGGTTCTTGTTCCCTATTTAACTTCTCGGCAAACTTAGCAGATACAAACGAATGCGTAGAACCCGAATCAATTAATATGTATGCATCTTGAGAGCAAATTGGGAGTATACCTGACACTACTGTCTCAGCATTCTGAGTATCTCCTGGCACCAATGCAAAAACTCTACCCTGCCTCGTTTGTGCCCTTCCAATGTTATTTCTCTGTGCATAGCCCGACGTACTCCCATTCTTCTTACCATCATCAGTCCTTGCCTTCGAGCAGTCTTTCACACGATGACCCATTTCACCACATTCAAAACAGGCTCCCGATGCCCAACGGCAAACTCCGGAATGCGGCTTCCCACAGCTTGCACACGTCGGCCTAGTATTACCTTCTTGGTTCGAGTTGCTGGAGCTGTCCACATTCGCCTTCTTCTTGGCGTTAAACAGAGCTCGGCGATTATCATAGTTCTGCCTCTTCTTCTGATTTTCTCCTGAGTTCTGATATCGGTTCAAGTTAGCCTCTGCCAAGATGGCCTTGTCCAACACTCCGGCGTAAGTCGGCATATTGAGCATGTTAACTCGATCCTGAATTGGTCCACACAGTCCACTTTCGAACTTCCTGGCCTTTCTGTATTCATCATCGACCATGTGAGGCGCGTATCTCGCCAACTTGGTAAAAGCACGGTCATATTCTGCCACTGTCTTGTTGCCTTGTGTCAAAGTCTGAAACTCTGTGGTCTTACGGTCTCGAACACTAAGGGGGAAGTGCTTGCTGTAAAACAATTCCAAAACTCTGGCCCAAGTCAGACCTGGGTTGCTTTCTCGGGTCATCATCCACCATCTTCGTGCATCGTCGTCTAGTGTGAATGTTGCCAATGACACCTTCTGGGCATCGGTACTGGGAAAGCTCTCAAACAGCTTCTCCATTTCCAAGACCCACGCTTCGGCCTTCATCGGTTCAATACCCCCAGAGAACCTCGGCGGTTTCATCTTTTTGAACTCTCTGATTAAGGCTATGGTGCCATCCCCATATAAAGCTTGCTGTGGAGGCACTTGCGGCACTGGAGGAGGCGGAGGTGGAACTGCATGTCGGCCGTTTGTCTGCTCGGCCTGGGTAGAAGTGGTACTAGTGTCTTGTGGCCTAGGTTGTCTTAACTCACGGACCAAACCTTCGACCAATCTCTTTAATCTGTCCAATCTGTCTTCAGGATGATCTCGGCCAACCGGTGGTCTACCCCTTCTCATGATGCTAAGAGTATGCAAAACGTGACTTTAAAACAAAACAATCAAATAGACATGTATGCAAGTAGCAAACAGTCAAGCCGAGATGATGCACACTTTGTCAAATAGCAAGCAACATGATGCAATCCTAACATCTTCCTAAGGGAAATCCTATGCTCTTTAGGACTCAAGATGTGTGAATAACGTACTATAAGAAATTTGAGCTCTGATACCAATCTGTCACGACCCCATTTCGCCCCTAGCAGAATGGTGCCATGATGGCCAGTAATCCGAGATTTACCGAAGGCCAACTTTCTAAATCCACACACAATCAGAGTATTACATATGGGGCTAACATGTGCGAAAGCAATATATATAAATTTAATTAGTCCATAAGAGCTGTGCATAAGTTAAATGGAATGGCATACATTCGTACATAGCTTTAACACAACAAAATGAAGTACAAAAATACATCTTGACCAAAAGACTTCTTAGCTATCAAATACAAAATACAATAAAATACAACTAAGAAGCATAATCTTCAAGATGCAGCAAAAGTGCATAATCCAAAACAAGTAGCAAGTACATCTAGGCGTCACCGCCGTCCTGCTCGTCACCTACATATATATAGAGAGGGGTGAACTTGGACACTCAGTGAATGGTATAAATAATAAAGGGGTTTGCATGAATGATATCCGAAATCTTTATCAAGTCAAGGCACATCACATCTTGTACAAAATCCAAGGACAAATCAAGTTTATCTAACAATCTTTCAAGTCTCAATAATTTAAATCTTTCAAGGCTTTCAAGTTCCAAGAGGTGACATTAACAAAGGTTGTGCTACAAATTCTTATAGTCCCCTAGCACGTACGGACTTTTCAAGATTGTGCTACAAATGCTTATAGTCCCCTAGCACGTACGGACTTTCAAGATTGTGCTACAAATGCTTATAGTCCCCTAGCATGTACGGACTTTCAAGATTATGCTACAAAGGCTTATAGTCCCTTAGCACGTACGGACTTTCAAGATTGTGCTACAAATTCTTATAGTCCCCTAGCACGTACGGACTTTCAAGATTGTCATTCAAAACAAGTCTAATACTTGATATACAAAATAGGGATCATCATTCATGCTTCGCAAAATACTTTTCCAAAACAAGCAAGGCAAAACTTTATCAAAACTTAATAACATAACTTTATTAAAAATACCACTCACATAGCACTTCAGACGTCGGGGTCAAGGCAAGTCCAAGTCCTACAAACACATGGCAAAGTCTGTTGAATGCACTTTCAAACAAATTCACATGCATACAGATGATCTCGGCATCTTTCAAAACCAAGCTAAGTCAAAACAAGACACTGTTTCTCATCTCGGGAAAACATGCTGGGCGACTACCAGGTCTAGGCCGAGGTCCCACACCTCCTTGCCGAGGTGTTGCCTCGATGGCCACATTCAAGGAAATGAGGTCGGGAAAATCTGGGTTTCCCTCTCTTGAAGAACATGTCGAACATGAAGAATATGAACATGAACATGAGGAAGATGAATGCAAGATCAAAATTTGCTATTACAAAATCTGAGATTTCATGCTATGAATTCAAATACATGGACCTGGTTACCCATATTCAAGGATCTTGTGAGAACAAACACAAAAACATGAATCTTAATGCAAACTTTCGAATCAAACAAGACTTTTTCTTCAAGAACACATGGACACTATTTTCTATTTCTAAAACCAACTTTAAATCAATGCATAACGTGCAGAACAGGTTCGATCGTGCAATACAGTTAGATAAACATAAAGAACGACAAGAGTAAATTAAGAATCTAACCTCAATACGCGAATCTAACGGTTTGATCTCTAGGAATCAAGCTCAAATGCCCACTCTCTCACTCTAAAACTTGTTCTTCTTCTTCTAGAGCTTCTCTCTCCTCACAAACAAAGACATATAGCAAAATGATACATTTCTAGGTCTGCTGGCTGACTTAACACTCAGTTGGGACACGTGGGACTACCGGGTTGGTTCTCCTTAAAAAGGTGGCTGAGTGAAAAGACAAGACTATGACAAAGTGTGTTCAACAAGCAAGATGGCATGGGCACTCTGGCGGGTAATGATCTCGGCTAAGAACAAGACATCGGCAAGTAGGGGAATAATGATCTCGACTAGGAAGGACAATACTTGACTAAGCTGTGCCACACCTTGGCCTAGATGTGCCACACCTTGGTCTAGGTCACACCACTCTAGGACAAGATCACTTAGGTGCAAAGGTAACATCTCGGCCTAAATAATACACATCTCGGCCTTGGTGATGAACACCTCGGCCTAGATAACGACATCTCGGCCAATATGTCAGGGTGAAGGTGGAGGTCAAACAAAGTGGTTCCAAGGAAGTTCTAGGCTAAAGATGACCTCGGCTAAACTCACACCAAGCGGGGTACAAAACATGCGAGAAACACTTAAGCAAATCAAATCAAGGTTTGCAAAAATGCAACATATCAAGACAAGATCATATAATCAAGGTTTTCTAATAATTTACTGAATAATTTTCTGAGAATTTTGAGTGTAATTTATTGAGAATTTTACTGAGTAATGTAATGAGAATTTACAGAGAATTTATTGAGTAATTTACTAAGAATCTACCGATGATTTATTGAGTAATTTATTGAGATTTTACTGCGAATTGACTAAGAAATTTACTGATAAATTGTTTAGTTCTTCACTGGGTAATTTAGTTAGAAATTTCTAAGTAATTTATTGAGAATTTATAAAGTAATTTACAGAGTATTTACAGGGAATTCACTAATTAATGTTCGAATAGTTTACTGAGTAATTTACCTAGAATTTATACAGAATTTTCTTGGAAATTATTGAAAATTTTCTGAGTAATTTATTTAGAATTTATTAAATAATTTACTGAAAATTTACAGATAATTTACAAAGTAATTTATGGAGAATTTATTGAAGACTTAACGAGTAATTTATTGAGAATTTACGAAGTAATTTCCTGAATAATTTACTAAGAAATTACTTTGAATTTGCCAAGAATTTATATAGAATTTTCTGAGAATTTATTGAGTAATTTACTCATAATTCACTGATTAGTTCACAAAAAATATTCTTGTAATTTTTTGAGAATCTACTAAGAATTTTTTGATAAATTACTAAGAATTTGCTGAATAATTTATAGAGAATTTTACGTGTAATTTACTGAGAAATTTCCTGAGTAATTTAGTGAGAATTTACTAAGTAATTTACTGGTAATTTACTGAGTAATTAATAGAGAATTTACCAATAATTTACCAAGTAATTTACAGAGAATTTATCGAGTAATTTACTGATAAATTACTGAATAATTCACTCATTAATTTACTTGTAATTTACTGAGAATTTAAGGAGTAATTTATTGAGAATTTACTCAGTAATTTGCTTAGAATTTATTAAATAATTTACTAAGAATTTACAGATAATTTACTGTGTTATTTTCTTGGAATTTACAGAGTAATTTTCTAATAATTTACTGAGTAATTTACTAAGTAATTGACCAAGAATTTTTTGAGAACTTATCGATAATTAACTGAGTAATTTACTGAGAATTTACCTGGTAATTTACAGATAAATTTAGTGAGTAATTCACCGAATAATTTACTATGAATTTACTTAGTAATTTATTTAGAATTTACTCAGTAAATTACTAAGAGTTTATTGAGAATTTGTTGAGTAATTTTCTAGGAACTTACCAATCATTTACGAAGCAATTTACTGAGAATTTACCGAGCTATTTACCACGAATTTACTATAGTTCTAATGGTAATTTGCTGAGTAATTTATTTAGAATTTATTGTGAATTTAATGAGTAATTTACTCATAATTTGTTGAGAATTTTCTTAAAATTTATTGAAAATTTTCAGAGTAATTTACTTTGAATTTATTGAGTAATTCACCGATAATTAACTAAGTAATTTATGGAGAATTTATTGAAAATTTAACGAATAATTTACAGCGAAATTTGCTGAGTACTTTTTTTTAAAAAATTCTGTGAATTTACTGAGTAATTTACCAAGAATTTATACAAAATTTTCTGAGAATTTACAGAGTAATTTACACATAATTTACTGAGTAATTCACAAAAAAAATTCTAATAATTTTCTAAGAATTTACACAGAATTTTCTAATAATTTACTAAGAATTTACTGAATAATTTTCTGAGAATTTTGCGGGTAATTTATTGAGAATTTTACTAAGTAATGTAATAAGAATTTACTGATAATTTATTGAGTAATTTACTAAGAATCTACCGATGATTTACTGAGTAATTTATTGAGATTTTACTGTGAATTGACTAAGAAATTTACTGATAAATTGTTTAGTTCTTCACTGGGTAATTTAGTTGGAAATTTCTAAGTATATTATTGAATAATTTACTGAGAATTTATAAAGTAATTTACTGAGAATTTACAGGAAATTCACTAATTAATGTTCGAATAGTTTACTGAGTAATTTACTGAAAATTAACAAAGTAATTCACGAATTTTTTTTTGATAATTTTATGAGCAATTTACTATGAATTTACTGAGTAATTTACCTAGAATTTATACAGAATTTTCTTGGAAATTATTGAAAATTTTCTGAGTAATTTATTTAGAATTTATTAAATAATTTACGAAAAATTTACAGCAAATTTGAAAAGTAATTTATACAGAATTTATTGAAGACTTAACAAGTAATTTATTGAGAATTTACGAAGTAATTTGCTGAATAATTTACTAATAAATTACTTTGAATTTACCAAGAATTTATATAGAATTTTCTGTAAATTTATTGAGTAATTTACTCATAATTTACTGATTAGTTCACAAAAAAATATTCTTGTAATTTTTTGAGAATCTACTAAGAATTTTCTTATAAATTACTAGGAATTTGCGGAATAATCTATAGAGAATTTTACGTGTAATTTAATGAGAAATTTCCCGAGTAATTTAGTGAGAATTTACTGAGTAATTTACTGGTAATTTACTGAGTAATTAACAGAGAATTTACCAATAATTTACCGAGTAATTTACAGAGAATTTATCGAGTAATTTACTGATAAATTACTGAATAATTCACTCATTAATTTACTTGTAATTTACTGAGAATTTAAGGAGTAATTTATTGAGAATTTACTCAGTAATTTGCTTAGAATTTATTAAATAATTTACTAAGAATTTACAGATAATTTACTGTGTTATTTTCTTGGAATTTACAGAGTAATTTTCTAATAATTTACAGAGTAATTTACAAAGTAATTGACCAAGAATTTTTTGAGAACTTATCGATAATTAACTGAGTAATTTACTGAGCATTTACCTGGTAATTTACAGATAAATTTAGTGAGTAATTCACCGAATAATTTACTATGAATTTACTTAGTAATTCATTTAGAATTTACTCAGTAAATTACTAAGAGTTTATTGAGAATTTGTTGAGTAATTTTCTAGGAACTTACCAATCATTTACGAAGCAATTTACTGAGAATTTACCGAGCTATTTACCACGAATTTACTATAGTTCTAATGGTAATTTGCTGAGTAATTTATTTAGAATTTACTGTGAATTTAATGAGTAATTTACTCATAATTTATTGAGAATTTTCTTAGAATTTATTGAAAATTTTCAGAGTAATTTACTTTGAATTTATTGAGTAATTCACCGATAATTAACTGAGTAATTTATAGAGAATTTATTGGAAATTTAACGAATAATTTACAGAGTAATTTGCTGAGTAATTTTTTCAAAACAATTCTGTGAATTTACTGAGTAATTTGCCAAGAATTTATGCAAAATTTTCTGAGAATTTACAGAGTAATTTACTCATAATTTACTGAGTAATTCACAAAAAAAATTCTAATGATGTTCACAGAATTCACACAGAATTTTCTAATAATTTACTAAGAATTTACTGAATAATTTTCTGAGAATTTTGCGTGTAATTTATTGAGAATTTTACTGAGTAATGTAATAAGAATTTACTGAGAATTTATTGAGTAATTTACTAAGAATCTACCGATGATTCACTGAGTAATTTATTGAAATTTTACTGCGAATTGACTAAGAAATTTACTGATAAATTGTTTAGTTTTTCACTGGGTAATTTAGTTGGAAATTTCTAAGTAATTTATTGAATAATTTACTGAGAATTTATAAAGTAATTTACTTAGAATTTACAGGAAATTCACTAATTAAAGTTCGAATAGTTTACTGAGTAATTTACTGAGAACTAACAAAGTAATTCACGAATTGTTTTTTGATAATTTTATGAGCAATTTACTATGAATTTATTGAGTAATTTATCTAGAATTTATACAGAATTTTCTTGGAAATTATTGAAAATTTTCTGAGTAATTTATTTAGAATTTATTAAATAATTTACTGAAAATTTACAGCTAATTTGAAAAGTAATTTATAGAGAATTTATTGAAGACTTAACGAGTAATTTATTGAGAATTTACGAAGTAATTTGCTGAATAATTTACTAAGAAATTACTTTGAATTTACCTAGAATTTATATAGAATTTTCTGTGAATTTATTGAGTAATTTACTCATAATTTACTGATTAGTTCACCAAAAATATTCTTGTAATTTTTTGAGAATCTACTAAGAATTTTCTGATAAATTACTAGGAATTTGCGAAAAAATTTATAAAGAATCTTATGTGTAATTTACAGAGAAATTTCCTGAGTTATTTAGTGAGAATTTACTAAGTAATTTACGGGTAATTTACTGAGTAATTAACAGAGAATTTACCAATAATTTACCGAGTAATTTACAGAGAATTTATCGAGTAATTTACTTGTAATTTAAGGAGCAATTTATTGAGAATTTACTCAGTAATTTGCTTAGAATTTATTAAATAATTTACTAAGAATTTACAGATAATTTACTGTGTTATTTTCTTAGAATTTACAGAGTAATTTTCTAATAATTTATTGAGTAATTTACTAAGTAATTGACCAAGAATTTTTTGAGAACTTATCGATAATTAACTGAGTAATTTACTGAGAATTTACCTGGTAATTTACAGATAAATTTAGTGAGTAATTCACCGAATAATTTATTATGAATTTACTCAGTAAATTACTAGGAGTTTATTGAGAATTTGTTGAGTAATTTTCTAGGAACTTACCAATCATTTACGAAGCAATTTACTGAGAATTTATCGAGCTATTTACCACGAATTTACTATAGTTTTAATGGTAATTTGCTGAGTAATTTATTTAGAATTTACTGTGAATTTAATGAGTAATTTACTCATAATTTATTGAGAATTTTCTTAGAATTTATTGAAAATTTTTAGAGTAATTTACTTTGAATTTATTGAGTAATTCACCGATAATTAACTGAGTAATTTATAGAGAATTTATTGAAAATTTAACGAATAATTTACAGAGTAATTTGCTGAGTAATTTTTTTAAAAAAATTCTGTGAATTTACTGAGTAATTTGCCAAGAATTTATTTAAAATTTTCTGAGAATTTACAGAGTAATTTACTCATAATTTACTGAGTAATTCACAAAAAAAATTCTAATGATTTTCTAAGAATTTACACAGAATTTTCTAATAATTTACTAAGAATTTACTGAATAATTTTATGAGAATTTTGCGTGTAATTTATTGAGAATTTTACTGAGTAATGTAATGAGAATTTCCTGAGAATTTATTGAGTAATTTACTAAGAATCTACCGATGATTTACTTAGTAATTTATTGAGATTTTACTGCGAATTGACTAAGAAATTTACTGATAAATTGTTTAGTTCTTCATTGGGTAATTTAGTTGGAAATTTCTAAGTAATTTAGAATTTATAAAGTAATTTACTGAGAATTTACAGGAAATTCACTAATTAATGTTCGAATAATTTACTGAGTAATTTACTAAGAATTAACAAAGTAATTCACGAATTGTTTTTTGATAATTTTATGAGTAATTTACTATGAATTTACTGAGTAATTTACCTAGAATTTATACATAATTTTCTTGGAAATTATTGAAAATTTTCTGAGTAATTTATTTAGAATTTATTAAATAATTTACTGAAAATTTCAAGATTATTTACAGAGTAATTTATAGAGAATTTATTGAAGACTTAACGAGTAATTTATTGAGAATTTACGAAGTAATTTGCTGAATAATTTACTAAGAAATTACTTTGAATTTACCTAGAATTTATATAGAATTTTTTGTGAATTTATTGAGTAATTTACTCATAATTTACTGATTAGTTCCCAAAAAATATTCTTGTAATTTTTTGAGAATCTACTAAGAATTTTCTGATAAATTACTAAGAATTTGCTGAATAATTTATAGAGAATTTTACGTGTAATTTACTGAGAAATTTTATAGCGACCCCGGTCTTCTCCCATTTGATTATTGTATCCGGACTTAGGTTCCGTAGATTCTGTCATTGTATAATTGTTGTTGTTGTCCCTTATTTGCTCATTTGGACTTATAGGATGTGTTGGGCAGGTTTGTTTCAGGTTGGTTGGGTTTAGAAACCAAGTGTTGCTGTCCAGAATTTTGGATCTTCGCTCGAGCTAGGAGTTTGTCGCTCGAGCGAGCTGTTATTTTTGGTTCTTCGCTCGAGCCGGGGTTTGGTAGCTCGAGCGAGAGGTTGCGTCTGATTTGGACCTGTAGCTGTGCATTCTTGGCTCGAGCGAGCTTTTCTTCGCTCGAGCGAGTTAGTTTGTTCATCGCTCGAGCAATAGTTCCTTCGCTCGAGCGTGTGTCTGGTTACAGACCTGAGGGTTTGAGTTCTTTGCTCGATCGAGTTTTCTTTCGCTCGAGCGAGCTTTTGGGTTGTTGGCTCGAGCAAGGTTTTCTTGGCTCGAGCGTAGATTTTCTGTGTCTGGTCGCTCGAGCGACCAAGTCTTCGCTCGAGCGAGCCGGTCAGGTTTAATTAGGCAGCAACGTGTTTCAGATCAGTTTTTCATTCCCTTTCAGATTCCAAAACCCTAGGTACGAGTTCTCTCTCCCTCTACACACCTTCTCTCTTAGGATTGATCTACTTAGAGTGAGTTTCTACCTTAGATCCTTTATTAAAAAGATAGAGTGGGTCGAGGGCTTCCATTTAATCTGAATTGTTGGTAGTTTGGAGCACTTTGGAGTTTGGGCTTTCATCTCCATCTTCTCTTTTGGGGCTATTTCTTCGAGGTAGGGATTTCCTACTCCATTTTATAGGTTTTGTTCTAAGTTTTGGTATTTTGATATGTTGGGGATACTTTGGAAAATTTTGGGAAAAACCCTGGTTGTATTATTAAATCAATTTGTATGGTTAAATTCATGGAATTGGGAAAAGATGGTTAAATTCATGGAATTGGGGAATTTATGGATTAAATGGCGTAGTTGGATAATTTGAAACATTTGTCTATTGAATTGTTGACATAGTTATTTTTAGTTTAGAAATAACTGTTTTGGGCTATCGGTGGAGGATAGTCGTGATTGTGTAGACATTGCATGTGGATTAGGAATAACTGAAACTAATCACATTGGTTAAGTCATTAATTTTGTCTATTGCATTGATACAGAAAATATGTGTGTTGATTGAGCATTGCATTTGCATACATTGTTTTGTGTGGGAGGAGATAGGGGATGTACTCCACGGTTTAGGGGAAGATAGGGGATGGACCTCTAAACCGGATTTTGTTTGGGAAAAGATAGGGGATGGACTCCATTAGCATCACTTTTATGTGTGCTTATTTATATAGAAGTGTTTTATTGATACAGCACTAAAATATGTATCAAACTGGAAGTATGAAGTGTTTTGATTTGAGCTTGAGTCTCATTTGTTTATTGATATTGGAAGGATGTGAATATGATATATGTAATTCACTGTTGTAAGTTTGGCCAGGTTCTGAGCCATGTTGATAAAATTGGAAAGTAAAACGTATCTTAGACAATAATGTCATGAGACTGTAAAATGAAGTAATTAGTTACCTTGGTTAACCACCTGTTGAATGTTATTGCTTTATTCATTGCTTATATGTGGTTTAGTATATTTCTACTGGGCTGTGGCTCACCCTATATGGGAACATCATTTTCAGGTTCAGGTGATAAGCTACCTCCAAGAACTTAGCTTGGAAGGGACTTGGACTTTGAAGACTATCTTTAGTTAATTGTCTTTATTTATTGGTACATGTAAACATCCAAGCCTAGGGCTTTTCTTGTATTGAGTTATAACTCATCTTTTTGTATCCAAGGGTTGGCTTGGAAAGATGTAAGCCTGTAGGGCATTTTATTCGATGTTACATGTAATGCTTTTATTTTGTAATACTCTGATGAATGAATTAATAAATTGTTTTCTTTAAATAATGCATGTCAATTGTATATGTATATAATGGGTTTATTTTGAGGGCGTGACAACTTGGTATCAAAGCGTACCGGGTTTGAATACTTTGGGTACGTGGGAAGTGATTAGTATCACATTGGGTTCGTCTCGTTTGATAGAGACTTAGTGTAATGTTATATGCTTATGTGATAATATGTTTTATGTGATTAAGTGGGTATGGAATGTAGTTTCTAGGATGTTGATTGGACCCTTGAGTTTCTAGTAGTCTTGTTGGAAAGGCACTTGATCACTGCTGCTTCCAACCGGAACTATAGTAACACATTGGGACTATCATCATTCGGGAATGAAATTCGTAGGTGCTTATGTGATTATGTGCTTACGTGGAATGAATTATTGTTGTCCATTGCATTAGGACGCGAGTGTTTAGCTTCGGCACATTTATTAATGTGCTAATGTCTTTGTTTCCTTTATTAGGATGTCAGGACGAGGACGAGGACGCGGTAGGCGTGGTAGGCCAGGTAGGCAGGAGGTGCCTGTGCCAGAGGAGATTCCGGCAGTTCAGGAGGGAATTGGCCAGGCCAATGTGGCCAAGCCAGTAGGCCAGCAGGCTATGGGCGCTTTAGCTCGAGAGATAGCAGGGGCGTTCAGGGAGTCGATGGGCATTCTCAGAGCTGAGAATCAAGCTCGGGATGTTGTTGCTGATGCAGGACCTTCCTTTCTGAAGAGGGAGTTCTTCCGGTCTAATCCGGATGAATTTGTGGGTGATCCTAAAGAGCCGCTTAAGGCAGATGAATGGCTCGAACAGACAACGAAGACGTTTGAGATGCTTGGCATCGAAGACGAGGGGTTGAAAGTGACCTTGGCATCTTTCCAGTTGAAGGGGGATGCGGGTCAGTGGTGGAAGTTTACTAAGGGGCGTATAGGAGGTACGTGGGAGGCTTTTGTGAATGCTTTCCAGGAGAAGTTCTTATCTCCAGCTGTCAGGGAGAAGCTGTGAGACCAGTTTTGTCAGCTTAAGCAGTCGAGTTCTTCAGTGGCCGAGTTTGAGGCTGCATTTACTAGTTTGTCCAGGTTTGCACCTGAGTTGGTGGCGTCTGAGGAACGCCATTGTATTGAGTTTGAGAAGAAGTTGAGGCGTGGCCTCAAGCTGAGAGTTGGGGGAACTATGATTCGGAATTATGGGCGTATGGTTGATGCTGCAGCCCACATGGAAATCATGATGCAGGAGGAGGAGGAAGGACAGAAGGGCTCCAAGAGGAGTCAGGATGGTCAGAGTGATGGTAGGAGACAGAAGGGTTTTAATCCTCAGCAGTCTCAGGGTAGCTTTTCTAGATCGACTTTTCCTGTGCCGAGTGCTAGTTCGGGGAAAGGCAGTCAGGGAGACATTACCTGTTTTAAGTGTGGCCAGCTGGGCCACAAGTCTCCAGTTTGTCCTCATAGGGGAGGAGTGCAGAGAGCAGCATCAGCTTCGGCTCGATCCCAGAGCCAGAGTCAGGGTAGAGGCCAGCCACTCTCGTGTTATCAGTGTGGTCAGCCAGGGCATATGAAGAGGTATTGCCCGCAGTTGGGTGGCACACCTGGTGCATCTAGTTTGAGGTCGATTCAGGGTCAGCAGCCAGCTCAGTCAGGTCAGGTCTCGAGGGCCAATCAGGGGGCTTCATCGTCCCAGTCAGTGCAGCAATCTTATGCTCCTAGGGGTGAGCAGGTTGATCAGAGGTCGTCTGGGCGCGTGTATGCTGTTACCGCACAGGATCTTGTGCCGGCACCATCAGTTGTGAGAGGTACCTTTTTGTTTTGCAACTCGGTTGCTAATGTTTTGATTGATACGGGTGCATCTCATTCCTTTGTGTCTGCTGCATTTGCATCTGTTTTGGAGTTGGAGTTAGCACAGTTAGCATCTCCTATTTGTGTAGTGTCACCTCTTGGGGGTGAAGTGATCTTGAAACAAGGTGTTAGGGGTTGTGATATAGAGGTTGATTATCATAGAATCCCATTTTCCTTTGTAGTTATGCCTATGAGGGGTTTCGATGTTATTTTGGGTATGGACTGGTTATCGTCATACCGGGCAGTTATTGATTGCTACTGCCAGAGGGTCACTTGTTGTACCGTGAGCGGAGAGTATTTTCATTTTCTGGGGGACCGGGTTGGTGATGTGTTGCCACCGGGGTATGTTCCGCGAGGACGGAGTGAGCTTAGTGGTCTACTTGCTAACCTTTCGATTAGTGAGGATGTTGAGACTCAGATTGTGTTGCCAAGGGTGGTTTGTGAGTACTCGGACGTCTTTCCCGAGGATCTTGTTGGTTTGCCACCGCATCGAGAGATTGAGTTCTCTATTGACCTGGTGCCCGGCACGGCGCTGATTTCTATGGCACCTTATCGTTTTGCCCCAGCTGAGTTAGTTGAGTTGAAGATTCAGCTCCAGGAGTTGCTAGACAAGGGTTTTATACGTCCTAGTGTTTCGCCGTGGGGAGCACCGGCCCTCTTTGTTAAAAAGAAAGGTGGTGCTTTGAGACTGTGTATAGATTACCGGAAATTGAATCGGGCTACGGTTAAGAATAAGTACCCTATGCCTCGTATAGATGATCTGTTTGACCAGTTGAAGGGTTCCCGTTGTTTCTCTAAGATAGACTTGAGATCAGGTTACCACCAGTTGAGGGTCAGAGAGGAGGATATTCCGAAGACGGCATTTCGTACGCGGTATGGCCATTATGAGTTTCTGGTGATGCCATTCGGGCTCACCAATGCACCGGCAGTCTTTATGGACTAGATGAACCGGATCTTCCGGGAATTCTTGGATCGGTTTGTAGTCGTTTTTGTGGACGACAACCTTATCTATTCGCCTTCTGAGGAGGAGCATGAGTCACACTTGAGGGTGGTGCTTGAGTTACTTAGAGTCCATAGGCTGTATGCCAAGTTTGGGAAGTGTGAGTTCTGGCTGAGAGAAGTCAAATTCTTAGGCCACGTAGTATCCGGGGAAGGAGTGTCTGTTGATACATCCAAGGTGGAGGCAGTGCAGGATTGGGCACAGCCTAAGAGTGTATTTGAGATCCGCAGTTTTCTGGGATTAGCTGGGTATTACCGTCGGTTTGTGAAAGATTTCTCCAGATTAGCTTCGCCTTTGACTAGATTGACTCGGAAGGGAGTCAAATTTGTATGGAGTGAGACTTGTGAAAAGTCGTTTCAGGAGTTGAAAGTTAGACTGACCACCGCTCCAGTATTGATTATTCTAGAGAGAGGGTTGGGTTATGCAGTCTATTGTGATGCCTCACGAGAGGGTCTGGGTTGTGTGTTGATGCAAGAAGGAAAAGTAGTTGCCTATGGTTCACGTCAGTTGAAAATTCACGAGCAAAATTACCCTACGCATGATCTAGAGTTAGCAGCTGTGATATTTGCCTTGAAGATTTGGAGGCATTATCTTTATGGTGAGAAATTTGAGGTATTCTCGGATCATAAGAGTCTGAAATATTTGTTTACACAGAAAGACTTGAACTTGAGGCAGAGGAGGTGGATGGAGTTCATAGAGGATTATGACTTTGAGTTGCATTATCATCCGGGAAAGGCCAATGTGGTGGCCGATGCCCTTAGCAGAAAACCTGTTGGTGTCATAGCTAGTATAGCCATCCGAGAATGGGAGATGTTGGGTGCACTTGGGGAGTTTAATTTACTTTTGGGCGAATCCGTTGAGGCTGCGGCCTTGTTTTCTGTTGTTGCACAGCCTACACTTGTGACTCGAGTGTTAGAGGCTCAGAGGAGTGATCTTGAGGTAGAATCGCTTCGTGAGAAGATTTCCGGTGGGAAGGTTGAGAAGGGTTTGACGGTGTATCCCGACCTGAGTGTGAGATACCGAGACCGTCTGTTTGTGCCAGAGTCTTGTCGAGAGGAGGTACTCTGAGATTTTCATCATTCACGTCTTGCGGTGCATCCGGGGGGCACTAAGATGTACCGGGATTTGGGTCGTCAGTTCTGGTGGCGGGGTATGAAGAGAGATGTGGCAGCTTTCGTATCTAAGTGCCTTACTTGTCAACAAGTGAAGTCCGAACATCAGAGGCCAGCGGGTTTGTTGCAACCCTTGCCTATTGCCGAGTGGAAGTGGGAACACGTCACTATGGACTTCGTTGTGGGTCTTCCGAGGACTCAGCGGGGTAGTGATGCTATTTGGGTGGTTGTAGACCGGTTGACTAAGTCGGCGCACTTCATTCCTATGCGCGTGAGAGATTCGGTAGATCATCTTGCCGACTTGTACATTCGGGACATAGTGAGGTTACACGGGGTTCCAGTGACGATTGTCTCAGATAGAGATCCTCGTTTTACTGCCAGGTTGTGGCAGAGTTTGCAGAGTGCCTTAGGCACTAAGTTGACCTTTAGCACGGCTTATCATCCTCAGACTGACGGGCAGTCCGAGCGTACTATTCAGATCCTTGAGGATATGCTTCGGGGTTGTGTTCTAGACTTTAGTGGGTCGTGGGAGAGGCACTTGCCGTTGGTGGAGTTTGCCTATAACAACAGTTTCCAGTCTAGTATTGGTATGGCACCGTTTGAGGCCTTGTATGGCCGACCGTGTAGATCCCCTGTTTGTTGGGCCGAGGTGGGTGATGCACCTCTGTTGGGTCCGGAGTTGGTGAGGGAAACAACAGAGAAAGTTGAGCTTATCCGTAAGAGACTTGTTACAGCACAGAGTCGTCAGAAATCTTATGCTGACCGTAGGAGGGGATCTTTGGTGTTTGAGGTGGGTGATCATGTCTTTCTGAAGATATCACCTAGACGGGGTTTGATGAGATTTGGGAAGAGCGGGAAGTTGTCCCCTCGGTTCATTGGTCCGTTTGAGATCCTTGAGAGGATTGGCGAGGCTGCTTATCGTTTAGCTTTACCACCGCAGTTGTCCGGAGTACATGACGTGTTTCATGTGAGTATGCTTCGGAAGTATGAGCCGGATCCATCACATGTGTTGGATTGGACTGATTTAGTGATTGTTGAGGATGTTTCGTATGAGGAGAGACCGGTTCGGGTCTTGGATAGGCGGGATCAAGATTTGCGAGGCAAAACCATCCCTTTGGTCAAAGTTTTGTGGAAACACCACAGAGTGGAGGAAGCCACTTGGGAACGTGAGTTGGAAGTCCGCCAGAAATATCCAGACATGTTTGTTGATTTGTAATCTTATAATTAGATTCTGTTATATTATTGAACTTAAGAGCTTTGTATATGTCTTAAGTTGTAAAACATTGAGTTTGTATTGATAAATGGGTGTATCTTGAAACTTGCTTCATTATAGAAGTTTAGTGTAATATTGCATCTGTTGAGTTCATTGTTGAATGGGTTGTATATATCATGCGATTGAATATGATATGGGAATTGTTAACATTGAAAGGAATAATGCATAATAATGATACAGGTTGAGATATATGTTGTGTTATATATTTAATATGAGATGCCTCTTGATAAAGAGATGAAATGACCAGTTTTGGGTCAAGATGTTTACTAATGAATTGTTAAAAAAAAAAATCTGTTTTCAAAAACTTATGCTTAATTTCGGGGACGAAATTCTTTGAAGGGGGGGAGGTTATAGCGACCCCGGTCTTCTCCCATTTGATTATTGTATCCGGACTTAGGTTCCGTAGATTCTGTCATTGTATAATTGTTGTTGTTGTCCCTTATTTGCTCATTTGGACTTATAGGATGTGTTGGGCAGGTTTGTTTCAGGTTGGTTGGGTTTAGAAACCAAGTGTTGCTGTCCAGAATTTTGGATCTTCGCTCGAGCTAGGAGTTTGTCGCTTGAGCGAGCTGTTATTTTCGGTTCTTCGCTCGAGCCGGGGTTTGGTAGCTCGAGCGAGAGGTTGCGTCTGATTTGGACCTGTAGCTGTGCATTCTTGGCTCGAGCGAGCTTTTCTTCGCTCGAGCGAGTTAGTTTGTTCATCGCTCGAGCAATAGTTCCTTCGCTCGAGCGTGTGTCTGGTTACAGACCTGAGGGTTTGAGTTCTTCGCTCGATCGAGTTTTCTTTCGCTCGAGCGAGCTTTTGGGTTGTTGGCTCGAGCAAGGTTTTCTTGGCTCGAGCGTAGATTTTCTGTGTCTGGTCGCTCGAGCGACCAAGTCTTCGCTCGAGCGAGTCGGTCAGGTTTAATTAGGCAGCAACGTGTTTCAGATCAGTTTTTCATTCCCTTTCAGATTCCAAAACCCTAGGTACGAGTTCTCTCTCCCTCTACACACCTTCTCTCTTAGGATTGATCTACTTAGAGTGAGTTTCTACCTTAGATCCTTTATTAAAAAGATAGAGTGGGTCGAGGGCTTCCATTTAATCTGAATTGTTGGTAGTTTGGAGCACTTTGGAGTTTGGGCTTTCATCTCCATCTTCTCTTTTGGGGCTATTTCTTCGAGGTAGGGATTTCCTACTCCATTTTATAGGTTTTGTTCTAAGTTTTGGTATTTTGATATGTTGGGGATACTTTGGAAAATTTTGGGAAAAACCCTGGTTGTATTATTAAATCAATTTGTATGGTTAAATTCATGGAATTGGGGAATTTATGGATTAAATGGCGTAGTTGGATAATTTGAAACATTTGTCTATTGAATTGTTGACATAGTTATTCTTAGTTTAGAAATAACTGTTTTGGGCTATCGGTGGAGGATAGTCGTGATTGTTGTAGACATTGCATGTGGATTAGGAATAACTGAAACTAATCACATTGGTTAAGTCATTAATTTTGTCTATTGCATTGATACAGAAAATATGTGTGTTGATTGAGCATTGCATTTGCATACATTGTTTTGTGTGGGAGGAGATAGGGGATGTACTCCACGGTTTAGGGGAAGATAGGGGATGGACCTCTAAACCGGATTTTGTTTGGGAGGAGATAGGGGATGGACTCCATTAGCATCACTTTTATGTGTGCTTATTTATATAGAAGTGTTTTATTGATACAGTACTAAAATGTGTATCAATCTGGAAGTATGAAGTGTTTTGATTTGAGCTTGAGTCTCATTTGTTTGTTGATATTGGAAGGATGTGAATATGATATATGTAATTCGCTGTTGTAAGTTTGGCTAGGTTCTGAGCCATGTTGATAAAATTGGAAAGTAAAACGTATCTTAGACAATAGTGTCATGAGACTGTAAAATGAAGTAATTAGTTACCTTGGTTAACCACCTGTTGAATGCTATTGCTTTATTCATTGCTTATATGTGGTTTAGTATATTTCTACTGGGCTGTGGCTCACCCTATATGGGAACATCATTTTCAGGTTCAGGTGATAAGCTACCTCCAAGAACTTAGCTTGGAAGGGACTTGGACTTTGAAGACTATCTTTAGTTAATTGTCTTTATTTATTGGTACATGTAAACATCCAAGCCTAGGGCTTTTCTTGTATTGAGTTATAACTCATCTTTTTGTATCCAAGGGTTGGCTTGGAAAGATGTAAGCCTGTAGGGCATTTTATTCGATGTTACATGTAATGCTTTTATTTTGTAATACTCTGATGAATGAATTAATAAATTGTTTTCTTTAAATAATGCATGTCAATTGTATATGTATATAATGGGTTTATTTTGAGGGCGTGACAAATTTCCTGAGTAATTTAGTGAGAATTTACCAATAATTTACCGAGTAATTTACTGAGAATTTAAGGAGTAATTTATTGAGAATTTACTCAGTAATTTGCTTAGAATTTATTAAATAATTTACTAAGAATTTACAGATAATTTACTGTGTTATTTTCTTGGAATTTACAGAGTAATTTTCTCATAATTTACTGAGCAATTTACTAAGTAATTGACCTAGAATTTTTTGAGAACTTATCGATAATTAACTGAGTAATTTACTGGGAATTTACCTACTAATTTACAGATAAATTTAGTGAGTAATTCACCGAATAATTTACTATGAATTTACTTAGTAATTCATTTAGAATTTACTCAGTAGATTACTAAGAGTTTATTGAGAATTTGTTGAGTAATTTTCTAGGAGCTTACCAATCATTTACAAAGCAATTTACTGAGAATATACCGAGATATTTACCACAAATTTACTATAGTTTTAATTGTAATTTGCTGAGTAATTTATTTAGAATTTACTGTGAATTTAATGAGTAATTTACTCATAATTTATTGAGAATTTTCTTAGACTTTATTGAAAATTTCCAGAGTAATTTACTTTGAATTTATTGAGTAATTCACCGATAATTAACTGAGTAATTTATAGAGAATTAATTGAAAATTTAACGAATAATTTACAGAGTAATTTGCTGAGTAATTTTTTTTTTAAAATTCTGTGAATTTACTGAGTAATTTACCAAGAATTTATACAAAATTTTCTGAGAATTTACAGAGTAATTTACTCATAATTTACTGAGTAATTTACCAAGAATTTATACAAAATTTTCTGAGAATTTACAGAGTAATTTACTCATAATTTACTGAGTAATTCACAAAAAAAATTCTAATGATTTGCTAAGAATTTACACAGAATTTTTTAATAATTTACTAAGAATTTACTGAATAATTTTCTGAGAATTTTGCATGTAATTTATTGAGAATTTTACTGAGTAATGTAATGAGAATTTACTGAGAATTTATTGAGTAATTTACTAAGAATCTACCGATGATTTACTGAGTAATTTATTGAGATTTTACTGCGAATTGATTAAGAAATTTACTGATAAATTGTTTAGTTCTTCACTGGGTAATTTAGTTGGAAATTTCTAAGTAATTTATTGAATAATTTACTGAGAATTTATAAAGTAATTTACTGAGAATTTACAGGAAAGTCCCTAATTAATGTTCGAATAGTTTACTGAGTAATTTACTGAGAATTAACAAAGTAATTTACGAATTTTTTTTTTATAATTTTATGAGTAATTTTCTATGAATTTACTGGGTAATTTACCTAGAATTTATACAGAATTTTCTTGGAAATTATTGAAAATTTTCTGAGTAATTTATTTAGAATTTATTAAATAATTTACTGAAAATTTACAGCTAATTTACAAAGTAATTTATGTAGAATTTGTATAAGACTTAACGAGTAATTTATTGAGAATTTACGAAATAATTTGCGGAATAATTTACTAAGAAATTACTTTGAATTTACCAAGAATTTATATAGAATTTTATGAGAATTTATTGAGTAATTTACTCATAATTTACTGATTAGTTCACGAAAAATATTCCTGTAATTTTTTGAGAATCTACTAAGAATTTTCTGATAAATTACTAAGAATTTCCTGAATAATTTATAGAGAACTTTACGTGTAATTTACTGAGAAATTTCCTGAGTAATTTAGTGAGAATTTACTTAGTAATTTACTGGTAATTTACTGAGTAATTAACAGAGAATTTACCAATAATTTACCGAGTAATTTACTGATAAATTTCTAAATAATTCACTCATTAATTTACTGAGAATTTAATGAGTAATTTATTGAGAATTTACTCAGTAATTTGCTTAGAATTTATTAAATAATTTACTAACAATTTACAGATAATTTACTGTGTTATTTTTTTAGAATTTACAGAGTAATTTTATCATAATTTACTGAGTAATTTACTAAATAATTGACCAAGCATTTTTTGAGAACTTTTCGATAATTAACTGAGTAATTTATTGAGAATTTACCTAGTAATTTACAGATAAATTTAGTGAGTAATTCACTGAATAATTAACTATGAATTTACTTAGTAATTCATTTAGAATTTACTCAGTAAATTACTAAGAGTTTGTTGAGAATTTGTTGAGTAATTTTCTAGGAACTTACCAATCATTTACGAAGCAATTTACTGAGAATTTACCGAGCTATTTACCACGAATTTACTATAGTTTTAATGGTAATTTGCTGAGTAATTTATTTAGAATTTACTGTGAATTTAATGATTAACTGAGTAATTTATAGAGAATTTATTGAAAATTTAACGAATAATTTACAGAGTAATTTGCTGAGTAATTTTTTTTTAAAAATTCTGTGAATTTACTGAGTGATTTACCAAGAATTTATACAAAATTTTCTGAGAATTTACAGAGTAATTTACTCATAATTTACTGAGTAATTCACAAAACAATTTCTAATGGTTTTCTAAGAATTTACACAGAATTTTCTAATAATTTACTACGAATTTACTGAATAATTTTCTGAGAATTTTGTGTGTAATTTATTGAGAATTTTACTGAGTAATGTAATAAGAATTTGCTGAGAATTTATTGAGTAATTTACTAAGAATCTGCCATTGATTTACAGAGTAATTTATTGAGATTTTACTGCGAATTGATTAAGAAATTTACTGATAAATAATTTAGTTCTTCACTGGGTAATTTAGTTGGAAATTTCTAAGTAATTTATTGAATAATTTACTGAGAATTTACCGGAAATTCACTAATTATTGTTCGAATAATTTACTGAGTAATTTACTGAGAATTAACAAAGTAATTCACGATTTTTTTTTATAATTTTATGAGTAATTTTCTATGAATTTACTGAGTAATTTACCTAGAATTTATACAGAATTTTCTTGGAAATTATTGAAAATTTTCTGAGTAATTTATTTAGAATTTATTAAATAATTTACTGAAAATTTACAGCTAATTTACAAAGTAATTTATGTAGAATTTATTGAAGACTTAACGAGTAATTTATTGAGAATTTACGAAGTAATTTTCTGAATAATTTACTAAGAAATTACTTTGAATTTACCAAGAATTTATATAGAATTTTCTGAGAATTTATTGAGTAATTTACTCATAATTTACTGATTAGTTCACAAAAAATATTCTTGTAATTTTTTGAGAATCTACTAAGAATTTTCTGATAAATTACTAAGAATTTGCTGAATAATTTATGGTGAATTGTATGTGTAATTTCCTGAGAAATTTCCTGAGTAATTTAGTGAGAATTTACTTAGTAATTTACTGGTAATTTACTGAGTAATTAACAGAGAATTTACCAATAATTTACCGAGTAATTTACTGATAAATTACTGAATAATTCACTCATTAATTTACTTGCAATTTACTGAGAATTTAAGGAGTAATTTATTGAGAATTTACTCAGTAATTTGCTTAGAATTTGTTAAATAATTTATTATGAATTTACAGATAATTTACTGTGTTATTTACTTGGAATTTACAGAGTAATTTTCTAATAATTTACTGAGTAATTTACTAAGTAATTGACCAAGAATTTTTTGAGAACTTATCGATAATTAACTGAGTAATTTACTGAGAATTTACCTAGTAATTTACAGATAAATTTAGTGGGTAATTCACCGAATAATTTATTATGAATTTACTTAGTCATTCATTTAGAATTTACTCAGTAAATTACTAAGAGTTTATTGAGAATTTGTTGAGTAATTTTTTAGGAACTTACCAATCATTTACGAAGCAATTTACTGAGAATTTACCGAGATATTTACCACGAATTTACTATAGTTTTAATTGTAATTTGCTGAGTAATTTATTTAGAATTTACTGTAAATTTAATGAGTAATTTACTCATAATTTATTGAGAATTTTCTTAGAATTTATTGAAAATTTTCAGAGTAATTTACTTTGAATTTATTGAGTAATTCACCGATAATTAACTGAGTAATTTATAGAGAATTTATTGAAAATTTAGCGAATAATTTACAGAGTAATTTGCTGTATAATTTTTTTTAAAAATTATGTGAATTTACTGAGTAATTTACCAAGAATTTATACAAAATTTTCTGAGAATTTACAGAGTAATTTACTCATAATTTACTGAGTAATTCACAAAAAAATTTCTAATGATTTTCTAAGAATATACACAGAATTTTCTAATAATTTACTAAGAATTTACTGAATAATTTATTGAGAATTTTACTGAGTAATGTAATGAGAATTTACTGAGAATTTATTGAGTAATTTACTAAGAATCTGCCGATGATTTACTGAGTAATTTATTGAGATTTTACTGCGAATTGACTAAGAAATTTACTGATAAATTATTTAGTTCTTCACTGGGTAATTTAGTTGGAAATTTCAAAGTAAGTTATTGAATAATTTACTGAGAATTTATAAAGTAATTTACTGAGAATTTACAGAAAATTCACTAATTAATGTTCGAATAGTTTACTGAGTAATTTACTGAGAATTAACAAAGTAATTCACGAATTTTTTCTTGATAATTTTATGAGTAATTTACTATGAATTTACTGAGTAATTTACCTAGAATTTATACAGAATTTTCTTGGAAATTATCGAAAATTTTCTGAGTAATTTATTTAGAATTTATTAAATAATTTACTGAAAATTTACAGCTAATTTACAAAGTAATTTATGGAGAATTTATTGAAGACTTAACGAGTAATTTATTGAGAATTTATGAAGTAATTTGCTGAATAATTTACTAAGAAATTACTTTGAATTTACCAAGAATTTATATAGAATTTTCTGAGAATTTACTGAGTAATTTACTCATAATTTACCGATTAGTTCACAAAAAATATTCTTGTAATTTTTTGAGAATCTACTAAGAATTTTCTGATAAATTACTAAGAATTTGCTGAATAATTTATAGAGAATTTTACGTGTAATTTACTGAGAAATTTCCTGAGTAATTTAGTGAGAATTTACTTAGTAATTTACTGAGTAATTAGCAGAGAATTTACAAATAATTTACCGAGTAATTTACAGAGAATTTATCGAGTAATTTACTGATAAATTACTGAATAATTCACTCATTAATTTACTTGTAATTTACTGAGAATTTAATGAGTAATTTATTGAGAATTTACTCAGTAATTTGCTTAGAATTTATTAAATAATTTACTAAGAATTTACAGATAATTTACCGTGTTATTTTCTTGAAATTTACAGAGTAATTTTCTAATAATTTACTGAGAATTTATTGAGTAATTTACTCATAATTTACTGATTAATTCACGAAAAATATTCTTGTAATTTTTTGAGAATTTACTAAGAATTTTCTGATAAATTACTAAGAATTTGCTGAATAATTTATAGAGAATTTTATGTGTAATTTTCAGAGAAATTTCCTGAGTAATTTAGTGAGAATTTACTAAGTAATTTACTGGTAATTTACTGAGTAATTAACAGAGAATTTACCAATAATTTACCGAGTAATTTACTGATAAATTACTGAATAATTCACTCATTAATTTACTTGCAATTTACTGAGAATTTAAGGAGTAATTTATTGAGAATTTACTCAGTAATTTGCTTAGAATTTGTTAAATAATTTACTAAGAATTTACAGATAATTTACTGTGTTATTTTCTTGGAATTTACAAAGTAATTTTCTAATAATTTACTGAGTAATTTACTAAGTAATTGACCAAGAATTTTTTGAGAACTTATCGATAATTAACTGAGTAATTTACTGAGAATTTACCTGGTAATTTATAGATAAATTTAGTGAGTAATTCACCGAATAATTTACTATGAATTTACTTAGTAATTCATTTAGAATTTACTCAGTAAATTACTAAGAGTTTATTGAGAATTTGTTGAGTAATTTTCTAGGAACTTACCAATCATTTACGAAGCAATTTACTGAGAATTTACCGAGCTATTTACCACGAATTTATTATAGTTTTAATGGTAATTTGTTGAGTAATTTATTTAGAATTTACTGTGAATTTAATGAGTAATTTACTCATAATTTATTGAAAATTTTCTTAGAATTTATTAAAAATTTTCAGAGTAATTTACTTTGAATTTATTAAGTAATTCACCGATAATTAACTGAGTAATTTATAGAGAATTTATTGAAAATTTAACGAATAATTTACAGAGTAATTTGTTGAGTAATTTTTTTAAAAAAATTCTGTGAATTTGCTGAGTAATATACAAAGAATTTATACAAAATTTTTGAGAATTTACAGAGTAATTTACTCATAATTTACTGAGTAATTCACAAAACAATTTCTAATAATTTTCTATGAATTTACACAGAATTTTCTAATAATTTACTAAGAATTTACTGAATAATTTTCTGAGAATTTTGCGTGTAATTTATTGAGAATTTTACTGAGTAATGTAATGAGAATTTACTGAGAATTTATTGAGTAATTTACTAAGAATCTACCGATGATTTACTGAGTAATTTATTGAGATTTTACTGCGAATTGACTAAGAAATTTACTGATAAATTGTTTAGTTCTTCACTGGGTAATTTAGTTGGAAATTTCTAAGTATTTTATTGAATAATTTACTGAGAATTTACAGGAAATTCACTAATTAATGTTCGAATAATTTACTGAGTAATTTACTGAGAATTAACAAAGTAATTCACGATTTTTTTTTTTATAATTTTATGAGTAATTTTCTATGAATTTACTGAGTAATTTACCTAGAATTTATACAGAATTTTCTTGGAAATTATTGAAAATTTTCTGAGTAATTTATTTAGAATTTATTAAATAATTTACTGAAAATTTACAGCTAATTTACAAAGTAATTTATAGAGAACTTATTGAAGACTTAACGAGTAATTTATTGAGAATTTACGAAGTAATTTGCTGAATAATTTACTAAGAAATTACTTTGAATTTACCAAGAATTTAAATAGAATTTTCTGAGAATTTATTGAGTAATTTACTCATAATTTACTAATTAATTCACAAAAAATATTCTTATAATTTTTTGAGAATTTACTAAGAATTTTCTGATAAATTACTAAGAATTTGCTGAATAATTTATAGAGAATTTTACGTGTAATTTACTGAGAAATTTCCTGAGTAATTTAGTGAGAATTTACTTAGTAATTTACTGGTAATTTACTGAGTAATTAATAGAGAATTTATCAATAATTTACCGAGTAATTTACTGATAAATTGCTGAATAATTCACTCATTAATTTACTTGTAATTTACTGAGAATTTAAGGAGTAATTTATTGAGAATTTACTCAGTAATTTGCTTAGAATTTATTAAATAATTTACTAAGAATTTACAGATAATTTACTGTGTTATTTTCTTGGAATTTACAGAGTAATTTTCTAATAATTTACTGAGTAATTTACTAAGTAATTGACCAAGAATTTTTTGAGAACTTATCGATAATTAACTGAGTAATTTACTGAGAATTTACTTAGTAATTTACAGATAAATTCAGTGAGTAATTCACCGAATAATTTACTATGAATTTACTTAGTAATTCATTTAGAATTTACTCAGTAAATTACTTAGAGTTTATTGAGAATTTGTTGAGTAATTTTCTAGGAACTTACCAATCATTTATGAAGCAATTTATTGAGAATTTACTGAGTTATTTACCACGAATTTACTATAGTTTTAATGGTAATTTGCTGAGTAATTTATTTAGAATTTACTGTGAATTTAATGAGTAATTTACTCATAATTTATTGAGAATTTTCTTAGAATTTATTGAAAATTTTCAGAGTAATTTACTTTGAATTTATTGAGTAATTCACCGATAATTAACTGAGTAATTTATAGAGAATTTATTGAAAATTTAACGAATAATTTACAGAGTAATTTGCTGAGTAATTTTTTTTTAAAAATTCTATGAATTTATTGAGTAATTTACCAAGAATTTATACAAAATTTTTTGAGAATTTACAGAGTAATTTACTCATAATTTACTGAGTAATTCACAAAAAAAATTCTAATGATTTTCTAAGAATTTACACAGAATTTTCTAATAATTTACTAAGAATTTACTGAATAATTTTCTGAGAATTTTGCGTGTAATTTATTGAGAATTTTACTGAGTAATGTTGTCACGACCCGAACCCGCTCCTATGGGTTAAGGACGTAACTGGCCAGTAATCCTGAGATTACCTGCGGCCTCAAACCAAAATAGACATAACTCAACAGAATAAAGGGGCCAAACGGAAGCAATAATAAAAAACTTTGTCCATAGAGCCGTGCTTATATGCACTTCGAAACAAACCATACTCATATACGTTAATAACCCACGTCAAAAGTATAGTACCATAAAATTCTTTACAGACAGGATCATCCAACTAAGTCAACCCATGACAGACTATTTACAAATATACATAAAGTCCTTGCCAGCAAAACAAAATATAGTTACATAACAAAATGACAAGGATAGGTCTCGTGCGTGAGACACAAGGCTGACTTTCTCAAAACTCATGTCGTTCCTGGCACACTTCACTGGGGCTGGGTTTGGACTTTCCTCGGCTCACCTACAAACACATGAATGAGCGTGAGTGATAGCCCAGTGAATAACATCAAATACAAAAGTCATATAAACAATATGTAAGAAAACGTACTCCAAACGGCCTTGGGCCCAATTCATATTCCTACTTAACATATGTACATTTATGCAAGGTTTAGATCGAGTGATTGTATGTCACGACCCCAAACTGCCCCTAGTAGTTTGGTGCCGTGATGGCCAGCAATCCGAGATTACCGAAGGCCAACTTTCAAAAGTTTAACACAATCAGAGTATGATAAACGGGGCTCACAAATGCGGAAGCAATAATCTAAAATACAAGTGGTCCCTAAGAGCAGTGCATAGATCAAATGGAACGGCATACATCTTTACATGAATTTACAAACTTGAATACAACAAAGTAAAATACGTATTACATCTTGATCAAAAGGCTTCTCAAGCCGACATATACAAAATACAGTGAATACAAGCCAAGAAGCATAATTTTCAAGAATTGCCGACATAAATACAAATTTTCCGACATAGAACAAGTCAAGCCGACATGACAAGAATCCAAAACAAGCTTTGCAAAACACTTCTAGGCGTCGCCACCGTCCTACTCATCACCTACATATATATAGAGAGGGTGAGCTTGGATACTCAGTGAATGGTACTAGTAATAAAGGTTTTGCATGAATATAGCCGAAGTCTTTTCCAAACAAAACATGCGAAGACCATACGAATATTAGCCGAGATCCTTCCAGAGCAAAACACATCAAAACTTTATCAAAACAAGAGATGAACCGTATTCACATATCAAGTCTTACAAGTCTCAGGGGATGCTCACTGGCATCGGCAAAACACAAATCAAGCTTTCCGAACAAACAAGTCCACGCGGTAAACCGTCAGTGGCAAAACAAAGACTGCACGATCCGTAATCGATTAGTCGAAGGTACTGCGAAAGTTTATAGTCCTCCAGCACAAGGGACTTGTGTTACTTAAGCCCGTAGCTCTTTTTAACATGATGGTCTTGTGTTACTTAGGTCCGTAGCCCGCTTTAACACGATAGCCTTGTGTTACTTAGGCCCGTAGCCCGCTTTAATACGATAGTCTTTCCAAGAAAGGACTGTATCCTTTTATACTTAGTGCTGTGAAAGTTTAGAGTCCTCCAGCACAAGGGACTTTTCAAGGATGACATCAAAACAAAGCTTATACTTGATACATCAAAATAAAGCTATTCATTCATGCTTAACAAATACTTTCGTCAAAACAAAGCAAAGCAAGATTTATCAAAACAGTATAACATAGCTTTATTAAAAATACCACTCACTTAGATCTCCTCGGGTGTGGGCTCAAAGCAAAGATCAAGGACCTACAATCACATGGAAATCACATTCTCAAACAAGCTTTATATGCGTGCAAATGATCCCGGTATTCTCACCAGATCCAAGTCAATGACAAAGCAAAACATGCTGGGAGTTTAAACACTGCTTCCGTCTCATGAAAACACGCTGGGTACCAACCAGGTCTTTGCCGAGGTCCCACACCTCCTTGCCGAGGTGTGGTCCCGATGGCCTCATTCAAAAGCAAAGTCAGGAAAACCTGGGTTTCCCTTTGAAGAACATGAAGAACATGATGAACATGATCATGAGGAAGATGAATGCAAGATCATAACTTGTTACAAAAAATCTGAGATTTCATGCCATGAGTTCAAAACATGGACCTGGGTACCCATACAAAGGTCATGCAAGAACAAACACAAAAACATGGTTTTTGCTCCAAACTTTCGAATCAAAACCAGACTTTCTTCAAGAACATGTGAATACTATCTTTCTCTTTCGAAACCAACTTCAGATCGATGCATGACATGCAAAACAGATTCGATCATGCAATGCAGCTAGATGATCAATAAGAACAACAATAGTAGGTTAAGATTCTAACCTCAAAACTCGAATCCAACGGTTCAAACCTCAAAGATCAAGCTTGGAAGATTTATTCTCACTCAAGAACTACTCCTCCTTTCTCTAGAGCTTCTCTCTCTAAAGGCAAAGATTTGAGACAAAATGATTTGTTTCTAGGCTTGCCGGCTGTCTTAACAATCAGCTCGGACACGTGGCGCTACTGGGTTGGTTCAACTCAAAAGGTGATTGATTGATAAGACAAGTCTATGACAAAGCGTATGCAGCAAGCTAAGGCAAGACACATCGGCATGTAATGACATCGGCTAAAGTTAAAGCTTCGGCAACAGGGTAACAAAGACATCGCCTAGGGAGGACGACACTTGACTAAGCTGTGCCACACCTCGGTCTAGATGTGCCACACCTCGGTCTAGGTCATACCTGTCCAAGGACAAGGATCACTAAGTGCAAAACATCTCGGCAACCATGCCCGGGGTGAAGATGGGGGTCGACCAAGTGGTTCCAAAACAGTTCTAAGTACAAAGGTTCAGAGGTGAACTAAGCTCAAGATGACCTCGTCTACACACCAAGCAAGGAACAAAAACATGCAAGCAACACTTAAACAAAACAAGGCAAGGCAAAACTTGCAAAACAACATAACAAGACAAGATCATGCATGAATGTATGCAAGTATGACAAGAGTAAGGTGAGGGTTGCTACAGTAGTTCCAAACATACTGGCTTTTGGCCCATTCATTTATGTCAAAACGGCCTTCGGCCCATCCATTTATGTCATAATGGCCTTCGGCCCATATATTTGTGGCAAAACGGCCTTTGGCCCACTCATTCGTGTCAAAACAGCCTTCGGCCCACTCATTCATGTCAAAACGACCTTCGGTCCATCCATATATGTCAAAACGGCCCATCCATTTATGTCATAACGGCCTTCGGCCCATATATTTGTGGCAAAACACCCTTCGGCCCACTCATTCGTGTCAAAACGGCCTTCGGCCCACTCATTCATGTCAAAACGACCTTCGGTCCATCCATATATGTCAAAACGGCCTTTGGTCCATTCATGTACATCAAAACGACCTTTGGTCCAGTCATTTCTATCAAAACGACCTTTGGTCCATTCATTTCTATCAAAACGACCTCCGGTCCATTCATTACTATCAAAACGACCTTTGGTCCATTCATCTCTATCAAAACGACCTTAGGTCCAATTATTTTCATGTCAGATTTTTGCCCACAATCCCAATCAGCAAATCATGAAGCTTATAAGGGAATAAACAATTGGACATTCACAATTATTCGAATATCGATATTACTCACAGTGATCGGCTTGTGGATTTGCCCTGGAGCTTGACCCTACACATTTCATGAACACAAGAGGGTCACTAACAGTTCAATCCGTTCTTTGATTCACATATTCCTCTTTAGGCTTTATTCTTGTCTCATTAACTCATTTACAATGCTTAGCATATGCCTAAGAGTGCTTACAAGTGAAAGAGAACGGAAAACGAAACACAGAACGAGCATACAAAATTTTAGAGAACAAGGTCCCCGCTCGAGCGTCAAATTCCCCGCTCGAGCGAACCCTTAAGGCTTGCAAAAGTACTGGTTGCATGAAAAATACGCTCAAGCGTGGGATAGAGTGCTCGAGCGGAAGGCCTGTCTACAAAAGCTCCCCGCTCGAGCGTGAGATATCCCGCTCGAGCGGACATCCAACTCTGCAAAAAGTGCTGGGAGCACGATTTTCCCGCTCAAGCAGCTCTTCCCCGCTCGAGCGTACATCAAAAATCTGGGTTTTCCAGATTGAGTTCTTGAGCTCCAATTCGAATTTCAACCAGCAGAACATGCATGTTATGGCTCATATCTCAAATATAGTTATGCTAACATGCCATAAACACCAAAACACATTGAAATGGAGCCCAATTCACAATTAATTCACATGCATGCCCCAATCTCCCATCAACTCATTCTAATACAAACAAAATCATACATTCAAAGCTCATATCTTAATTATTCAAACATGCATGCTAATTTTGATTTCATTTCCATCCCAAACAATGCAAATGGTGTTCATTCTCATGGAATACAACAAAAGCTTGCTTGCATGTAAGATTTAACACCTTTATTTCCATGTTTAACTCAATACATGCTAGATTATGCATTTCCACAACAATTATATACATGCATGCCTTCATTGACCTTCAATTGAACACAAACAACTCAATTTCCTTATAATCAAGCTAACTCATGTTCTTGGCCATTAACCACACTTGAATTTACAAATTTGCAAACAAAAATCCATGAGTTTACTTACCTAAGAGTTCAATCTCCCAAACTATAACAAAATCTTGGGTTTGATCTTCAAGTTCCCCAAACTTTGAGTCAAAATCACCCAATTCTCCCCCTCTCTTTCTAACAGCCGGCTCTCCCTTTGTTTTTCTTAGAGTTTGATCAGCCAAGGGAAGTTATGAGGAGAGAATACGAGGTGTAGTGTTGTAGACGCGCTCGTGGGCCTCGTGCTACTACAGTTCGGACTCAATTTGTGTCACGGTCCTTAATCTGAACCAAAGAGTCCAAATCCGGCAAATCGTTTTGAGAAACAGATTTTTGAAAAGAAGTGCCAAACATGGACTGCTTTACCAGATACAGAGTCGCCACCTAAATATTTTTTATATGGGGGAATTTAGGAAACCCTGACTCAGTGCCAAAGGCCACGTGTTCGTCATCACCAAAGTTGCCTCGGCTCGGGAGCTTGGGTACGATTGGGGAAGGTCAGCTATGAGCACCCCCTCTCGCCTGATCCGAAGATCGGCCTCTACTAACCGTGATATCCGTTTTTGAAAACATTATGTGTTCTTATTCCATTTATTAGCCTAGAATTACTATGTTATGCGTGCAGCAAACAAGTATAGACCAAATCTCCTAAATTGGAACAAAACATTGCATGCTCGTTTTGAAGATGGTTTGCTACTCGCAAGTAGGCTAAAATGAAGATTTTTCCACCCTCAAGTGGGCTTTAGAAAAGATGGTTATGCCACTATCTAGTGGGCTTAAAACTCACAGTTTTAATGCATTATTCCAATTTAGGTAATTCAACCTCCATCCACAGTCATTCAAGCAGTTATATCACATAAGCAGCTAGCCTCATGGTAATCATGCTGTTATGGCAACACTCACACGCATGCGGCATGCTAAAGCATAAATGCTTACCGAGTACACCAAGCCAAAACAAAAACTAGTTAGTAATCATATGCATGATCCTAGTTTAAGATGGCTAATGCAACGCATGCGAAATGCAACTAGAAATGGGCTTAGCTATTCTAAACATGGCATGTGAAATGCTGCAACTAACACGTATTCAATTTTGAATTTGAAACACAATGTAGTTAGCATGATGTGCCGAGCCCGGTGCATGCAAGACAAATGTATGAATGCACGCATGCATAGCATAAGGTATGCTAATTTAAATATGCCCTAGTCTACCATCATAAGCAGGTAAATAAAAGGGAAGAAAGATGTGGGGTTAGAAGACATACACACACTCACGCACACTTATTACACAATTGCCCTCGCTCGGAGGGTTTGAAAGAATAATACAAATTAATTAACCTACAAGCTAATTAATTATTACAGACCAATTAATTAATTAACAAATTAACTAATCTAATGAAATCAATAAACGGCCTCGGGAAGAGGGCCCAATGCAATGCGCGCTCGGCTCCGCTCAGAAAGTCACTGCCATGCACAAGTTGCCTCTGCTTTGACTGTTCTACTTCTCTGAAAATTGTACAACTCCCAAGGTTGCTTCTCTGAGTGTTTTGGAACACCACCGGCTGAGTGGGATCATCACCGGCCATTTAGAATGGTCATCGGCTAAACATTATACTCTCGGCCAAACACTCTTTGCCGGTCGACACTCAACACTGCCGGCCGGCTAAATCTTCCTGCAAAAACTGGTTTGACAGCAGCAGAGGACAAAACATGGCATGGCAATGCATTTCAAGCAATGTATGCACCAATCACACCTCTTATCATATTTATGACTCAAAGGGATATGGTCTTCGATTCTCGGACCACCAATCGCACACTTCTATGCATGATGCCCCAAAAACCAAGTATGCAACTTTGATATCAAATGAAATGCAAGCAGAAAACACATCAAAGGGCCCCAACCCCTATCATGGTTGATCAAGAGGCAATGGAATGCACATAAACATGTCCAATGCATGGACCGATCCTAAGATACAACAGGCAACTCTAACTAAGCATGGAAAATGATGTAACATGGCATATGAACATGCAAATTCCAGAACTGAAGTATCATGCTAAACAGCCCCAAAACATTGAAAAATGGCACCCGATGCATGAGATGAAATCCGCAACTCGAAACTAGGCACACGGAATGACTTACAGCTATACAAAGCATGCATTATTTGATCATGAAGCATGAAGACAGATACAAGACAGTCCCAAAACATGCATATTTCCAGTTTATAACAAGTCTCAAAAATGAACACAAATAGGGCTAATCTATCATGCAAAAATGGCCCTAAAAGAGAGATTAAACATAAAGGGACATCAGCTGGCCCCAAATGGCAAAGAGCCCTTCAACAAAGTTGAAGAGGGGCTCAAAAAAAGTCACTTTATAGTTTACATCAAGCCACGAAAATAATCACAAATAGGGCCAAACTATCATGCAAGAAAAGGCCTAAAAGAGGGGCAAAGAGACAAGTGGTAGCTTCTGTTCTCAAACAGAGGAGAGTCCTTCAACAATGTTAAAGAGGGGCTCAAAACAAGATATTTCACAGTTTATGGCAAAGTCCAAAACAGCTCACAAGTAAGACTAAAATACTATGCAAAAATTGTCCTAAAAGAGAGACAAAGAGGCAAGTGGTAGAAGGAGACCTCAAACAGCAGGAGGTCCTTGATCAAACATGAAAAGAGATTCAAAATATGACTATTTAAAGTTTGGGTCGGAGCCCAAAAAAGCTATCAAGTATGGCTTAGATACAAAGAAAAATAAGGCAAGAAAAGAGGAGAAGAGGACTTACCCTTGAAGACCAATGAACCAGCAGCTCTTGAACCAAATTTCTGAGCCTTTAACCTCTCCAAAACAATCCCAAAGTGCTGGAATGAAGGATGGAGGCCTTGTGCTATGAGGTGTAGGGTAAATAGTGCAAGAACCTTGGGATTTGAAGGGTTTGGGAAAGAGAGATAGGGAGAGAGAGATAGGGAGAGAGCTGGGAATTTTTTAGAGAGAGAGGAAAATCTTCTTCCTCCAAGTTGTCTCTCTCTTTCTTCTCTCCTTGTGTCTCTTTTTTTTTTCAAGAAGCTTGATTGATATAGAGATATATCAATCTACAGCTCCTTAGAGCTCCCACGTCCAGGCATGGGCTGGGGTATGGCCTGGAATGACAGCTGCCAGCTGTCTGCAGAAATATCTATTGAAAACCACATTTGGCCGGTCGGCCATCAAAGTGGCCGACCGGCAGTCAAATTGGCCGGCCGGCCATCACATTTGGCCGATGGCAACATAACACAGCCGGTGGCCTCAAGCCATGGCCGGTGGAGTGTGGGGATGTCCCAAAAGCCATTCCCTGCCCTCCAAAGCAAAAACACAAGTGTTTGGTGCAAAACCAGACACAAAACAGTCGAGTTGAGAGATCCTGAGGCAAGGCGCGTAGCCGAGGCCTCCGGGAACTCAAGACGAACACAAAACATGGATGATCACCGAGTGTTCAAGCGGTGACATCCAAGTCTTAAGGACGGTCAAAAATGGGGTGCCTACAGTTGCCCCTCTTTGACAGAACTCGAAAGTCACAACAATGATGGGAGTGAATGTCAAAGCCCAGAGACGACCCATTTTTGACAAGGCCGAAGACTTAGACAACCATGCAAGACAGACAAGATATGCGCCCGAAGGCAGGGGCAAAATGCAAGACAATGCACAAGGCCAAACATAACTCATGATCATGCAAAGAAAGTTGTAACGAAGCATAACATGCAACAGTTTTAAGCTAGCATACACCAAACTACAATGCAGAAATGATGTAAGAGAATTATGTAATTCTCGATACGTCTCACTCGGAGAATACAATACCTGCGTGGTTCGTCTGGTTATACCAGCTTCAAATGAACCGTACATAAAATATCGTGCCTGAAAGAAAGAAAACTTAACAGGTACAGATATTGTTAGCAATATGCATAACATGCAATCGAAAGTGCGTGACAACGCAAGTTGAGTGGGACGCATAACAATGCTGTGAAGGCACAAACACATGTAAGTAAAGAACACGTGACAACGTGCACAATGTGTATGAAGAATTTTGAACACATGTAAGTAAAGTATGTGGTCTACGCAAGCAATGTGTATAGAAACTTGAAATTGAACACATGTAAGTAAAGCATAACGCAACAACGCATGCAATGTGTATAAAAGCTTAAAATTGAACACATGTAAGTAAAGCATGCGGTCTACGCAAGCAATGTGTATAAAAAGGAATTTGAACACATGTAAGTAAAGCATAACGCGACAACGCATGCAATGTGTATAGAAAGGAATTTGAACACATGTAAGTAAAGCATAACGCGACAACGCATGCAATGTGTATAAAAAGGAATTTGAACACACGTAAGTAAAGCATAACGCGACAACGCATGCAATGTGTATAAAAACTTGAAATATGGTAAGGACCAGTTATTCATGATGTTGAAATGCCAAGCACTGTAACATGGTATAATTGAAGTGATTTGTAGAATTCAAAAGATACGAAAAGGATACGGGAAGGGATGTTCCTTGCGCGTACCGAGCATCGCTCATAGAAGACACGGCTTGAGGTCAACTCGAAGGCCTACTAATGTTCCGAAAGTGTACTTCCTTGCACTGTCTCGAGTAATGACGGCGCCAAACCACATAATTGACCCGAACAAGGGCGCGGGAGGTGCCTTGACCACAAGGGGAGGTTACTAGTATCAATTCCGATACTTTGCTGCCCCGTTCTTCTTTTTGCTTTACTTTCCTTTTTACTAGTAGTTTAAACACATTGCACTACCTTAGGCAGGTTTTACCTTTTAAAAAATGTGTATTTTACAAAACACATGAGGGAAATGAAACAATCATTTTGTTCAAAATGATGTTACATTTGTGCTTCCTATGCATCGCATTGCATGGTATCACATAACAATGTGAATGAATTTGAACTCTGTTTGAAAATTGAGCATTCGCATCATAATAATCAGGTAGTGAAGTGACTTACAACTCGACAAGCAAAGCAAGGAAACTCAATAAGCTAGCCACGTGTGAGTACAGCTCGACAAGCAACGAAGACTTGAAAAGAGTGAAATACAACTCGATAAGAAAATTTACAACAACTCGATAAGAAAATGGGCGTGACGCCGCAAAATCCATCATCGGAGGGCCTTGGAAGTGGTGGCATTCCCCAAATTCTCAGCATACACAGTTCATAGAACAAGGAGGAAGACCACCGGCCAGGGGTGGAGGCCATCGGCCATGATAACTTGTCACCGACCAAAAGTGGTGGTCGGTCGGCACTATATTTGGCCGGCCGGCCGTGAGTGAAAGAATCACCAGAATGTTGACACCTATTCTCCACTCAATCTTATCCCCTACAAAAGGCCTCAGCTTCGTAGTTCTACTCAATTCAACACTGATTTGCTCGGAATAGAGGGATTTCTTGCCCAGAATCTCTCGTCCTGGATTAACAACTTGGATGGCTCGGAAAAGCTGAATTTCCGGGGTTTCGGCATAAATGCACTATTCACTCTGAATCGCTCTCCACTGCACTTTCCGTTTCTTCATGCCGCAGCGAGGTTTTGGAACCCGGTGACTTATGTCTTTAGCTTTAGCGGGCAAGAGGTATGCCCTACCTTCGAAGATTTTCAAGCTTTAATGGAATCCGGGCGTGACGAGGAGATCTTACCCCAGCTTAACTTTGGTCATGTTCAGAGCTTAGGGTGAATGTGTGGACTCACTATGCATGACGCTCGATCTCTGATTTCTGACGGAATGCTAGATATTCCAAGTTTAATTCATCGGTTTTCGGATACCGGTGACCACGGCGACCATCATTGGCAAGGCTTCCAGCGACATGCCCTCTGTTTGTGCATGCTATCTCATTTTCTGTTTTCCTCAGGCTCCGGGGGATCTAGCGTCCAATTGATCGAGGTTGCCCTAGGCTTAAAAGAGGGCAAGAGCTGCATTGCCATGACTCTAGCAGAGACGTTGATGGGCTTAGACGCCTTTTATCATCGAGAGATGACCAGATTTGCGGGGAGTCCACTACTGCTGCAGGTAATGTTTCCCACCCAATCTCACATGTATACTACTCATGCCGCTCGACCCTCAAGCTCGATTTTTTTCTCACAAAAACCCCTTTTCTCACTTTTCTCTCATCGTACTTCTTTCTATTCTTTATTCTCTCATTTTTCTTTCCTTCCCAAGTGTGGTTGATGGATAAGTTGCAAGTTGTGGACTCTTGCCCAGCATACTCAGCTCGCGGCTACTTCTTCAGGCAACGTCTAGTCAATGCCCTTGACGAGGGATGGTGGTTTGATTGGATGTGCAGCCTGTCCGCAGACCGCATTGCTTGGCGGTGCCCTTGGCTCAATCTACCGGCAATGGGCTACAGCATGTCCTGATAGATTGAGATTCAGTTGATTGGCTTGACCCACTGCGTATTCTATTTCCTGTTCCGGTTCAGACGCCAGTTCGGCCATGACCAGATTTGCCCCACAGAGGGGATAGAATATCCAGCTACCTTTCCGTTTCGAGGTGCGCAGCTTGTTCGGCAGGCCACAGCGTGGAGGACAAGAGAACTCCTGGCCCCCGCTCCTACTTTTAGTTGCACTTTGTTTGATGAGTGCTTGGATTGGCTCAATGAGGAGGCACAGATCGGGCCCAGCTTGGCACCGAGGGTTTCGACCAGCTCTGGGAGGGGGCGCAGGAACATCTGACTTGGCTATGCCCCAGATTTATTGCTTTATTAGTACTTTCAAGTTTTCTTTATGAATGTAATAAACAACAACTTTAATTTATATGCGAGAGCAGGAGGACTTTGTACTGAAATCAATAAAATTTGAAGGTTATGGTACTGAAAATTTCTCGTTTTGGTCTAGAGATGGTCTTAGTTGTAAAAAGATTAATTTGAACAAAGTCAACTTTTATCAAAACTTTTCAAAACTATTTTCGACATGGATCAGAACTGGACACGCCTGAAATCTGTCACTGAAATGCACAACCCCGAATCCCTGCAACTGAAAAGTTGCCCCTAGTCTGAATAGTACCGCAGCATTGCATGGCAACGGAATGTTGCCCCTAGTCTGAATAGCACTGCACCGGAGATTCCAATGGATGCTGGTAGACAAAGATGACTGAGATTATCAAATGGACAAAGTTGATCGGGGAAAAGTTTATGGCTGAACTTCAGGATGAAGCTGCCTACGTATACGTAGTTCAGGCTTAGGTTCACTCGAGTATTTTCACTCTCCTTTTACGCTCTAATTTTTGCCAAGGCCGCCCTTTGTGGGTTTTCAACCTTGTGAGCTCAGTTTTTATATTTTCCAATTTTCTATACTCTAACTTTTGCCTAGGTTGCCCTTTCGGGTTTTCGGTCTAGCGAGCCTCTCAAGGGTAATATTTCTTCAACTTGTCCATGTTGATTGGTTGGGAGAACTCTAGGCCATCTAGATCCATCAGCACCACAGCTCCACCTGACCAGATAGCTTTGATGATGTAGGGACCAGTCCAATTGGGTCTGAACTTGCCCCTTGAGTCATGGATGGGAGCTCGGTTGTCCTTGAGCACCAAATCTCCTTCCTTTAGATTCTTGGACTTGACTTTCTTGTTGAAAGCCCGGGCAGTTCTGCGCTGATAACCTTGGACATGGTACAGTGCTTTCAGTCTTCTCTCATCAAAGAGCATGAGTTCCTCAAACCTGCTATGCTGCCAATATGCTTCGGCTATTTGACACTCAGCCAATACTCGCAATGACGGAACCTCAATTTCGATAGGTAGAACGACCTCCATCCCATAAACCAACGAATACGGAGTTGCCTCGGTAGAAGTTCTAATTGAAGTCCTGTAGCCCCACAGAGCAAACGACAGCTTATCTGGCCAATCCCGGTAGGTTTCCACCATCTTCTGTAGTATGTGCTTGATATTCTTGTTGGCGGCCTCAACTGCTCCATTGTTCTGCGGCCGGTATATGGACGACATATGGAAAGCCACATTGTATTTCTTTAACAAATCAATTACCTCCTTCTTGAAATGGGAACCATTGTCTGAAATAATCTCGTTTGGGGCCCTATAACGGCAGATGATGTTGTTTCTGATGAATTTCGCATGTGAAGCCTTCAACACCGCATAAGATTGGGCCTCGACCCACTTCGTAAAGTAATCTATCGCGACCAGGATAAACTCGTGCCCATTCGACCCCTTCGGAGTAACAGCCCCGATCACATCGATTCCCCAAACTGAAAATGGCCATGGCGAAGTCATATTGTACAGCTTCGACGACGGAATGTTCATGCGATTCGCATGGATCTGGCATTTGTGGCATCGCCGAACAAAGCCGATACAATCCTCCTCCACGGTGGACCAGTAGTAACCCTGTCTGAGGATTTTCCGTGCCAGCATTACCCCGTTCACATGTGCTCCACATTCTCCTCCATGGATGGCCTCCATCAGGCATTTTGATTCTTCAGCTTCAACGCATAGCTTATACATTCCCAGATGACCTCTCTTGTATAATTTACCTCCGCAGATGATGAATTGAACGGCTATTCTTCTGATTGCCCTTTTATCTTTGGCATTCGCCCCTGGTGGATACGCCTCTTTTTCCAAGAAATTCCAAATGTCGTAATACCAGGGGTTCTCATCTTGAACCTCGTCTATAGTAGCAATTGACTCGTAAGCCGGCGCAAACTTCTGGTCAATGATGACTGGACGTATCCGGACTCCGGACGGGATGTCTATCATGGAAGATAGAGTTGCTAAAGAATCTGCGAACCTGTTGTTCTCTCTTAGCAGATGAGCGAAATTTAACTTCTCAAACCGAGGAATTAACAAGTCCAAGGTCCGGTGATACATCATCATCTTTTCTTCTTTGACTTTCCAGTCTCCTTTTGCTTGAGACACAACAAGGTTCGAGTCCCCGATGACGTCCAACCGTCTTGCCCCCTAGTTCTAGGGCTGCTTCTAGACCGGCAATGCATGCCTCATATTCTGCTTCGTTGTTCGAGACTTTGAATCGGAGTTTGAATGTTAGAGGGATACGGGAGTTGTCGGGTGCTATTAGCAACACCCCTATCCCATACCCGTACTGGTTGGACGCTCTGTCAAAATACATCGTCCAAAATTCGTCGTTGATATGCAAAATGGCCTCGTCTGGGAACGAGTACTCAACTTCTTCACCCCCTTCCACTGGATGGTCGGCTAAGAACTCTGCCACTGCTCTTCCCTTGACTGACTTATGTGTCACATATTTCAGATCGAATTTGGAAAGCAACAGCAACCAACGAGCTAGCCTACCCGTAAGTGCCGGTTTCTCGAAAAGATATTTGATGGGATCGAGTCGTGAAACCAACATTACGGAGTGAGTTAACAGGTAGTGCCGCAGCTTCCTGGTAGCCCATACCAAAGCTAAGCAAGCTTTCTCCAACGGTGTGCAGCGAGTCTCATACTCTTGCATCTTCTTGCTCAGATAGTAGATGGCTCTTTCCACTTTGTCCTCTGATTCTTGCGCGAGCATGCAGCCCATTGTGGTCTCGGTTACCGAAAGATACAATATCAACGATCTCCCTGGCTCTGGTGGTGACAACACAGGCGGGTCCTGTAAGTATTCCTTGATCTGTTCAAAAGCAGCTTGGCATTGGCCGTCCCATTGGAATTTCTTTCCTTTCTTTAGGAGACCAAAAAGTGGTTCACAAGTCGAGGTTAATCTTGAAATAAACCGCCTTATGAATTGCACTTTACCCAGAAAGCCTCGCACCTCCTTTTTAGTCCTTGGTGGTGGCATTTCTAAGATGGCCTTGATTTTGGAAGGGTTGACTTCGATGCCCCTTTGTGTAATCAGAAACCCCAGCATCTTTCCTGCTGTAACACCGAACGTACACTTCTGAGGATTTAGCCGCAACCGAAATTCTCTGATCTTTTGAAAGAACTTTTGCAAGACGGTGTAGTGGCCCTCTCTTTCTTTGGACTTGACAATCATGTCGTCCACGTACACCTCAACCTCTTTGTGGATCATATCATGCAATATTGTGGTCGCGGCCCGTTGATATGTAGCTCCAGCATTCTTCAACCCAAATGGCATCACTCTGTAGCAGTAGGTCCCCAACGGGGTGGTGAAAGCAGTCTTCTCCCGGTCTTCGGGTGCCATCACTATCTGATTATAGCCTGAGAAGCCATCCATGAACGAAAGCAAAGCATGCCCTGCTGTGAAGTCCACTAACTCGTCAATATGCGGCAAGGGAAAGTCATCCTTCGGACTAGCTCCGTTCAAATCCCTGAAATCCACACATACCCTGATCCTGCCATCTTTCTTCGGCACTAGGACGATGTTGGCCAAGCAAGTCGGGTATTCGGATACCAGCAGGAAGCCTACATCGATTTGCTTGGTGACCTCTTCCTTAATCTTGAGAGCCCAGTCGGGGCGGATCCCCCTGAGTTTTTGTTTAACAGGTCGGGCCTCGGGGTTAAGAGGGATCCGGTGCTGTACAATCTCAGGATCGATTCTAGGCATGTCTTCGTAGGACCACGCGAAAACATCTTTGAAATCTTTTAATAAAGCGACTAAGCGCTCGCGTTCCTCCGAAGACAACGTGGACCCGATCTGGACCAGCCGCGGGTCCTTCTCAGTACCAATATTCACAGTAGTGATTTCATCAACTAAAGGTTTAACAAATCTTTCCTGCTCTTGATCAATTAATCGTTGCAAAACCGGAGGAATTTCTTCCTCGTCGTTTTCGTCAAATTTTGAAAGTCCTGATTTAAGCAATATATCAAAGGCACAAAAAAGTACTCAGAAACCACATCCACATTATTCTCATTAAGTACTTCCAAACCGTCCGATTCTTCTGTTACAACAGACTCAAAGGAGAAAGAAAAAGACGACCTGGACAGGACTGTGGCATCCGGGTTATCACCCCCAGGAATACCGGACTCAAACTCAGTTGAGCTGGAACCTGATTCCGACTCACAAGACTCGGTGGAATCAGATTCCGGCTCACTACCTGACCCGGTGCTGCTTGATAAAAATCCCTCTTCGTATTGCCAAACGAGAGAGGGTGCGATGGATGCATCCAAAATAGTTGCTGATAGGCCCATAGCCGTTCCATTCCTGATCATGCATACCGAGAAGTTATCCCCCAAGCACTTCTGTTCGATCGGAGGATCTGAAAGTAGACATGCCAGCGCTACCCCCATTTCATTTTCAGCGTCCTCAGACTGTACTTCCTTACTCTGCTCAGCCTCAGCTAATGGGTTTATCTACTCTCCGGCAACGTGATCCCCAGGTAACTGCAGGTCAAAGAAAATCTCAAACCCCGGCACGCGTTTCCTCTCTGCGTTCAGCCACGGCTCTGGGAAGCCACAGAACAGAAAGTCCTCCCCCTCCCGGACGAAGCGTCCGTTTAGGGTACCCTGAATGGGCCGATGCATTAAGTCAAAAGGCTTCCCCATCTATTTCGCTCTGGCTCTTCCGGCCATTTCCTTTCCTTTCCTTACCCAATCCTCTTTGGTGGGCAGATAACCCAAGCCAAAGGCATTTGGATTATGTGGTACCTCGGCCAATGCTGCGACGCCTTTCCGGCCGCTCTTTCCCAATCCCATCCCGGGGATATGTTGAAGCTTGTTCATGAGGTATACCGCTTGAGCACTAACATATACCCCTCGTTAGCAGCCATGACATTTTGTACAACCCGAGCCTCAACAAGGGTGAAACCCGACATAAACATGTCCTCCATGCTGTGCTCAATTTCCAAAACTAGTGTAGATACTTTCGGCGGTGGATGGATCGATGAATTCCCAAAAACAATGGCTACTCCCTTTCCATAGGGGTATTTCACCATTTGATGCAAGGTAGAAGAAACTGCCTTGACTTGATGCAGCCACGGCCGCCCCAAGAGTAGATTGAAAGTGGCGGGAACCTCTAGGATGTGAAAGTCAATTTCATACTGTCCTGGCCCAACCTTGGTCTGGATCTTCACTGTTCTCATGACATCTTGGCTTGTATTGTCGTATGCCCGAATCACCTGGGCTGTTGGTACGAAGTCCGCGGTCTTCAAACCAATTGCATAGGCAGTCCTTGCTGGGCATACATTGATGGCGGACCCTGTGTCGACAAGCACCACGGGTATCCATTTGTTTCTGCACTCCACGGAGATGTAGAGTGGCTTGTTGTGGTTCGCACCCTCAGGTGGAAGTTCTTTGTCAGAAAAGGTCAACATCGGGGTAGCTCCTCCCGGAAAAACTAAGCCTACTAGTTGTTCTGGCGTAGTTTCTATTGAAAGCTTTGCCTTGTCCATGGCTGATAGGACAGCCTGTCTGTGCACTCGTGATGCCATAAGCAGTCCCCAGATGGAGATGTCTGCTTGTATCTTTTTTAACTGCTTTAGTACAGCCTCTTCTTCGACTTGCTTCTCTTTCTATCTCTCAGCTTCCTTATCTTTCCCAGATGCCTCCGGCTGGTCTAGGTGCGAGGGCTTGAAATACCGTCCGCTTCTCATCATGTGGTCGACTTCTCCAAGGTACCAGGTGTCATCGGGTTGGTTGCTCCCCCAATCTTCGTCCGTATGGGCAAGACATAAATCCTCATCTTCCCACCACATTCCATCAGCAGCCGACAGACACCTGTCCGGTTCTGGTATGATTGTTCTCGTACTCGCGGTACCTTCCACCCCTATGGTCGCAGCATTCTCTGTTCCTGCGCACACAGCAATTTCAGTTCCTACATGGGCCTTTGCCTTTCTGATTCTCGCGGGATCTTCAAATCTTTCTTGTTCCGACCGTATCAACACAGCTAGCTGCTCAATAATTCCTGCAATTAGAATGCTCCAATCTCGAGCGGAATTCTTAACATCGATGCGCTCCGATGATGTATTCTGTTCTCTGACTCTTTCGACCATCACCAACATTCGTGCCCCTGCCGGACTCTGTCTTGGTTGGAACTCTTCCACTACATCTGGTTGATCATCTAACCACCCAGTAGCCTCTGCTGATTCCTCATAGTCAAACCAGTTGACTGCTGCGCCCCCTGGAACTTGGTCACTGTAAAACTGGAGATTGGCAAGGTCTTCTTCCACAGCCTTTAAGTCATCTGTTCCCTGTCCCAGACTATCCCCTTGGATCACACACAGTTCTCCCCCTATTGGTAATTCCACATCTGGCCCATCGTGGCCTATTAATGAAATGTAGTCACCCGGACTATATGTCTTCTTAACACGACTCCCAGATTCTGCAGATTTTGACTCAACAACCTTCTTCTCCTTTGGGATCTCCTCTCTCTTGTTCTCGATAGTCACCACCGTTGGCTTAGGTCGGGTCATGGAGGTGTCCATCATGCACAAGTCGGTGCAGTCGGGAAGGAGTACCTCTGGTTTAGGCAGGTGGGAAGGAGTGATATAGATGCTAGGATCGTAAGGCACGACCCCAGTTTGGATGAAGTTGATCCTTTTAGGCAGTGGAGCTTGGTTATGTGTGGGGAGAGGGTTTGTTGTAACATTGGGTTTTTCGGGAGGCAGAATCACCCCATTATCAATGAGATCTTGAATCTCATGACGTAGTCGGAAGCATAGATTGGTGTCATGACCGTGCTGTTGGTGAAATGCGCAATATTTGGCTGGGTTGTGGGTAGGGGGAAGTCTTTCTGGTAGGGGCCGCGGTTCTAAGGGCTTCAAATGCCCTTTTCTGATTAAAACCTCCAGAGATTTGGATAGGGGCATATATAGTGGAGCGAAGGTTCTTGTGTTTTTGGGTGGGTATTTGGCCGTTTGGGTATGACTTCCGAACGCGCCGGAGAATGGCGCAGCTGCCATGGTTCTTGGAGGGGGGTTGGTGGTGACCATGCTCACTTCGGAGGCTCTTGTAGTTGTAGTACTGGTCGGGCCTGCATTAGTGTTGCGGTTGAAAGCTCTTCGGGGTTGTTCCCGGTCATTATCAATTAAGCCTTGCTTTAAGGCATCCTCAATCTACACCCCCATTTCATGTAGATCAGAAAAGGTAGGGAAAGGGAGTACAATCATCTTTTGCATCAACTTCGGCTGAAGATTGCGCACAATCATCCGAATCTGGTCTTTGTCTGTAGGCCTTAAGGTCATCATCGAAGCCTTGGCCCTCCATCTAGTCACGAATTCTGAGAAACTCTCTTTAGGCTCTTGCCTTGTTATCTCGAGATCACGGGTTGTAATCTCGATTTGTGTATTGTATGAGTATTGCGTAATGAAGGCCTTGGCCATCTCGTCCCAGTTTCTCTTGACATCATCTTTTAATTTGGCATACCATATGGCCGCCACACCTGACAGGGTTAGGTTGAACAGAGACAGCTTCTAAAGTCTGCTAAGGCCCATTGGCCTTAAGATGTCTGAAAACAATCTCAGGTGCACCATGGGGTCCCCGGACCCATCAAATAGATCAATGTGCGGCATTTTGAATCTGTCAGGCAGCATCACAGCTGTGTCAATATATCCATCTTCGATGTCAGGGATGGTCTTGACTCCCTGGGATCTTTTGAACAGCTTTTCGAGCTTGCTCAACTTCAATGCTGTGGGATCTGTCTCGAACTCAAAGGGAGAGTCCGGTAGATTGGTGGGTGTTTTGGATAACTGGGGTTGGATTTGGGGTAGGATTGGGGGTGGAGGTGGTCCCGTGGGAATGTCCGTATCATTCTGAACATTAGCTGTCTCCCCGGGGGTAGGAATTCCTGGCGGGAGAGGAACTTGTTGCGAAGTAGATGCTCCGGTTTGCTGCTGTAACCTTACGATTAACTCTGCTTGTTCATTCATAACCGTGGCCTGCTGCTTGGCAAACTCTACCTGTCGGACAGCATCCTACTGCATCATTTTCATACTCTCTTGGAGCTGGCGCACCATCTCCTCTAAATTGGCCATACTGTTCTGCTCTGACTGAATTATCGGTATATGTTCCCTTTCTGTGGGAGAAGTAGAATCTTGATCCCTACTGTACACAGGTGGGGTAGATAAAGCCCTCTGTACTGACTGTTGAACTGATGCCCTCTGCCTAGCTGTCCTCCGTCTAGTAACCGGGGGTAGAGAGTGGTACACTGATTGTCCGTCTACCAGATCCTCAGATCGATGGAGCCGACGACCTCTAATCCAGAGTGCTCGGGGAATATCTACTGGGTCAGAAGCAATTGTGCTCGACTACCCTAGTAAAAAGATAAATAAAGCAAATAAATAAACGGGCAATTGGACAGCGTAACAACGTAAAATAAACACAACACGCAGTTAGGTATCACAACAAATTGCCCACAAGCTGAATGTACTGTTCCTTAATCACTGATCACCGTTTCCAAATCGCTGTCCCAAAGTCTAAATCTGATACCCATAGATGACTGATTCCCAAAAACACTGATGCCCGCAGGCCTGACACTCAGACTTGCGAACTGATATGTGTGTTCCCCTACATAGATACACTCTAAAAACACATAGCAAGTAAAGAGAGCCAAAACACCCCTATGGAGGGGTAGGGTTTCCCTGTCCTATTTTGTCAGGAGCTAGGGTTTCACTATGCACGCAGCAGTTTTCAAACAACCTAACATCGGGTAAGCAACCTGTCCTAATTTGGAATGGTCACTATGGATTTCGATATGCACTAGGTCGAATGGTCGAAAAGGGTGTCCCGGTAAAACCGGGGTTTGTGTTCCCATACTGTCAGAGCCCATAACCGGTCAGCCTTATGGCATGCTTTGACAAAGTCAAGCCTCCGGCAAACTATTCAGGAATGGCAGATGGCAAACACGGTGTCCTAGGCGCACCAATGCACATGCAATGCAAAGAAACACATAAGTGAAATCAAAACAGGATATCACGAGTTCGAGTCAAGCTCTCTAAATCCCCAACAGAGTCGCCAGAAACTGTAGACACGTCCGTGGGCCTCGTGCTACTACAGTTCGGACTCAATTTGTGTCACGGTCCTTAATCTGAACCAAAGAGTCCAAATCCGGCAAATCGTTTTGAGAAACAGATTTTTGAAAAGAAGTGTCAAACATGGACTGCTTTACCAGATACAGAGTCGCCACCTAAATATTTTTTATATGGGGGAATTTAGGAAACCCTGACTCGGTGCCAAAGGCCACGTGTCCGTCATCACCAAAGTTGCCTCGGCTCGGGAGCTTGGGTACGATTGGGGAAGGTCAGCTATGAGCACCCTCTCTCGCCCGATCCGAAGATCGGCCTCTACTAACCGTGATATCCGTTTTTGAAAACATTATGTGTTCTTATTCCATTTATTAGCCTAGAATTACTATGTTATGCGCGCAGCAAACAAGTATAGACCAAATCGCCTAAATTGGAACAAAACATTGCATGCTCGTTTTGAAGATGGTTTGCTACTCGCAAGTAGGCTAAAATGCAGATTTTGCCACCCTTAAGTGGGCTTTAGAAAAGATGGTTTTGCCACTATCTAGTGGGCTTAAAACTTACAGTTTTAATGCATTATTCCAATTTAGGTAATTCAACCTCCATCCACAGGCATTCAAGCAGTTATATCACATAAGCAGCTAGCCTCATGGTAATCATGCTGTTATGGCAACACTCACACACATGCGGCATGCTAAAGCATAAATGCTTACCGAGTACTCCAAGCCAAAACAGAAACTAGTTAGTAATCATATGCATGATCCTAGTTTAAGATGGCTAATGCAACACATGCGAAATGCAACTAGAAATGGGCTCGGCTATTCTAAACATGGCATGTGAAATGCTGCAACTAACACGTATTCAATTTTGAATTTGAAACATAATGCAGTTAGCATGATGTGCCGAGCCCAGTACATGCAAGACAAATGTATGAATGGACGCATGCATAGCATAAGGTATGCTAATTTAAATATGCCCTAGTCTACCATCATAAGCGGGTAAATAAAAGGGAAGAAAGACGTGGGGTTGGAAGACATACACACACTCACGTACACTTATTACACAATTGCCCTCGCTCGGAGGGTCCAAAAGAATAATACAAATTAATTAACCTACAAGCTAATTAATTATTACAGGCCAATTAATTAATTAACAAATTAACTACTCTAATGAAATCAGTAAACGGCCTCGAGAAGAGGGCCCAATGCAATGCCCGCTCGGCTCCGCTCGGAAAGTCACTGCCATGCACAAATTGCCTCTGCTTTGACTGTTCTGCTTCTCTGAAAATTGCACAACTCCCAAGGTTGCTTCTCTGAGTGTTTTGGAACACCACCGGTTAAGTGGGATCATCACCGGCCATTTAGAATGGTCATCGGCTAAACATTATACTCTCGGCCAAACACTCTTTGCCGGTCGGCACTCAACACTACCGGCCGGCCAAATCTTCCTACAAAAACTGGTTTGACAGCAGCAGAGGACAAAACATGGCATGGCAATGCATTTCAAGCAATGTATGCACCAATTACACCTCTTATCATATTTACGACTCAAAGGGATATGGTCTTCGATTCTCGGACCACCAATCGCGCACTTCCATGCATAATGGCCCAAAAACCAAGTATGCAACTTTGATATCAAATGAAATGCAAGCACAAAACACATCAAAGGGCCCCAACCCCTATCATGGTTGATCAAGAGGCAAGGGAATGCACATAAACATGTCCAATGCATGGACCGATCCTAAGATACAACACGCAACTCTAACTAAGCATGGAAAATGATGTAACATGGCATATGAACATGCAAATTCCAGCACTGAAGTATGATGCTAAACAGCCCCAAAATATGGAAAAATGGCACCCGATGCATGAGATAAAATCCGCAACTCGAAACTAGGCACACAGAATGACTTACAGCTATACAAAGCATGCATTATTTGATCATGAAGCATGAAGACAGATGCAAGACAGTCCCAAAACATGCATATTTCTAGTTTATAACAAGTCTCAAAAATGAACACAAATAGGGCTAATCTATCATGCAAAAATGGCCCTAAAAGAGAGATTAAGCATAAAGGGACAGTAGCTGGCCCCAAATGGAAAAGAGCCCTTCAACAAAGTTTAAGAGGGGCTCAAAAAAAGGCACTTTATGGTTTACATCAAGCCACGAAAATAATCACAAATAGGGCCAAACTATCATGCAATAAAAGGCCTAAAAGAGGGGTAAAGAGACAAGTGGTAGCTGCTATTCTCAAACAGAGGAGAGCCCTTCAACAATGTTGAAGAGGGGCTCAAAACAAGATATTTCACAGTTTATGGAAAAGTCCAAAACAGCTCACAAGTAAGACTAAAATACTATGCAAAAATTGTCCTAAAAGAGAGACAAAGAGGCAAGTGGTAGTAGGAGACCTCAAACAGTAGGAGGTCCTTGATCAAACATGAAAAGAGGTTCAAAATATGACTATTTACAGTTTGGGTCGGAGCCCAAAAAAACTAGCAAGTATGGCTTAGATACAAAGCAAAATAAGGCAAGAAAAGAGGAGAAGAGGACTTACCCTTGAAGACTAATGAACCAGCAGCTCTTGAACCAAATTTATGAGCCTTTAACCTCTCCAAAACAATCCCAAAGTGCTGGAATGATGGATGGAGGCCTTGTGCTATGAGGTGTAGGGTAAATGGTGCAAGAACCTTGGGATTTGAAGGGTTTGGGAGAGAGAGATAGGGAGAGAGCTGGGAATTTTTTAGAGAGAGAGGAAAATCTTCTTCCTCCAAGTTGTCTCTCTCTTCCTTCTCTCCTTGTGTCTCTTTTTTTTTTTTCAAGAAGCTTGATTGATATAGAGATATATCAATCTACAACTCCTCAGAGCTCCCACGTCCAGGCATGGGCTGGGGTATGGCCTGGAATGACAGCTGCCAGCTGTCTACAGAAATATCTATTGAAAACCACATTTGGCCTGCCGGCCATCAAAGTGGCCGACCGGCAGTCAAATTGGCCGGCCAGCCATCACATTTGGCCGATGGCAACATAACACAACCGGTGGCCTCAAGCCATGGCCGGTGGAGTGTGGGGATGTCCCAAAAGCCATTCCCTGCCCTCCAAAGCAAAAATACATGTGTTTGGTGCAAAACCAGACACAAAACGGTCGAGTCGAGAGATCCTGAGGCAAGGTGCGTAGCCAAGGCCTCCGGGAACTCAAAACGAACACAAAACATGGATGATCACCGAGTGTTCAAGCGGTGACGTCCAAGTCTTGAGGATGGTCAAAAATGGGGTGCCTACAAGTGTCTTAACACTACCAACGCCACTAACATCAATTTAATAATAATGAATAATTGGCACTAATTCAACAATTAAATCAATTTAATCTGACCCGAATCAATTTCCAATTAAATTTCACCGTAGGTTCTAAAAATTATGCCAATCACAATGGCGTAATCGATTTTGGGTTCTGTGGCCGATAGGGCCCTCAATTTAATTCCCAAGGCAGATTATTCAATAGATATTCCTACGGTGAACAGATAGAACTTCAAAACCACATATTTTCACATAATGGAACATAAAATCATATCAAAACACATAATCACATCACATTAAGGACCAATTAACATACTACGGGACATGGGTATCACAAATGTAATGAGAATTTACTGAGAATTTATTAAGTAATTTACTAAGAATCTACCGATGATTTACTGAGTAATTTATGGAGATTTTACTGCGAATTGACTAAGAAATTTACTGATAAATTGTTTAGTTCTTCACTGGGTAATTTAGTTGGAAATTTCTAAGTAATTTATTGAATAATTTACTGAGAATTTATAAAATAATTTACTGAGAATTTACAGGAAATTCACTAATTAATGTTCGAATAATTTACTGAGTAATTTACTGAGAATTAACAAAGTAATTCACGAATTTTTTTTTGATAATTTTATGAGTAATTTACTATGAATTTACTGAGTAATTTACCTAGAATTTATACAGAATTTTCTTGGAAATTATTGAAAATTTTCTGAGTAATTTATTTAGAATTTATTAAATAATTTACTGAAAATTTACAGCTAATTTACAAAGTAATTTATAGAGAATTTATTGAAGACTTAACGAGTAATTTATTGAGAATTTACGAAGTAATTTGCTGAATAATTTACTAAGAAATTACTTTGAATTTACCAAGAATTTATATAGAATTTTCTGAGAATTTATTGAGTAATTTACTCATAATTTACTGATTAATTCACAAAAAATATTCTTGTAATTTTTTGAGAATTTGCTAAGAATTTTCTGATAAATTACTAAGAATTTGCTGAATAATTTATAGAGAATTTTACGTGTAATTTACTGAGAAATTTCCTGGGTAATTTAGTGAGAATTTACTAAGTAATTTACTGGTAATTTACTGAGTAATTAACAGAGAATTTACCAATAATTTACCGAGTAATTTACTGATAAATTACTGAATAATTCACTCATTAATTTACTTGTAATTTACTGAGAATTTAAGGAGTAATTTATTGAGAATTTACTCAGTAATTTCCTTAGAATTTTTTAAATAATTTACTAAGAATTTACAGATAATTTACTGTGTTATTTTCTTGGAATTTACAGAGTAATTTTCTAATAATTTACTGAGTAATTTACTAAGTAATTGACCAAGAATTTTTTGAGAACTTATCGATAATTAACTGAGTAATTTACTGAGAATTTACCTAATAATTTACAGATAAATTTAGTGAGTAATTCACCGAATAATTTACTATGAATTTACTTAGTAATTCATTTAGAATTTACTCAGTAAATTACTAAGAGTTTATTGAGAATTTGTTGAGTAATTTTCTAGGAACTTACCAATCGTTTACGAAGCAATTTACTGAGAATTTTCCGAGTTATTTACCACGAATTTACTATAGTTTTAATGGTAATTTGCTGAGTAATTTATTTAGAATTTACTGTGAATTTAATGAGTAATTTACTCATAATTTATTGAGAATTTTCTTAGAATTTATTGAAAATTTTTAGAGTAATTTACTTTGAATTTATTGAGTAATTCACCGATAATTAATTGAGTAATTTATAGAGAATTTATTGAAAATTTAACGAATAATTTACAGAGTAATTTGATGAGTAATTTTTTTTAAAAAAATTCTGTGAATTTACTGAGTAATTTACCAAGAATTTATACAAAAATTTTTGAGAATTTACAGAGTAATTTACTCATAATTTACTGAGTAATTCACAAAAAAATTTCTAATGATTTTCTAAGAATTTACACAGAATTTTCTAATAATTTACTAAGAATTTACTGAATAATTTTCTGAGAATTTTGCGTGTAATTTATTGAGAATTTTACTGAGTGATGTAATGAGAATTTACTAAGAATTTATTGAGTAATTTACTAAGAATCTACTGATGATTTACTGAGTAATTTATTGAGATTTTACTGCGAATTGGCTAAGAAATTTACTGATAAATTGTTAAGTTCTTCACTGGGTAATTTAGTTGGAAATTTCTAAGTAATTTATTGAATAATTTACTGAGAATGTAACAACCCTCATTTCAACTTAGTCATACTTGCATACAATTATGAATGATCTTGTTTTGGTATGTGCATTTGCAAATCTTGTCTTGTTTTGCCCGAATGTTGCTTGCATACTTTGTTCTTGTCTGGTGTGTTGCCGAGGTCATCTTAAGCCTAGACACCTTCGAAACCTTTTCCACTTAGAACTGTCGTGGAATTCCTTCGGTTGACCTCCATCTCTACCCTGGCATATTGGCCGAGATATCACCATCTAGGCCGAGGCGCGCGTCGCCTAGGCCGAGATGTTTATCATTTAGGCCGAGATGTTAATATCTAGGCGTTCTAGATCCTTGATCCTTGCATTAGTGATTTTGTTCCTGGAACAGTATGACCTAGACCGAGGTGTGGCACATCTAGGCCAAGGTGCGGCACAGCTTAGTCAAGTGTTGTCCTTCCAAGCCGATGTCATTGTTACCCTGCTTGCCGAAGCTTTGCCCTTAGCCGAGATCATCACTTGCCGGAGTACTCTTACTGTTTAGCTTGTTGAATACACTTTGTCTTGGTCTTGTCTAATCAGTCAGTCACCTTTTTTAGTAGAGCCAACCAGCCGGTGCCACGTGTCCCGGCAGGGGGATTAAGTCAGTGATTGTCGTGAGAAACATATCATTTGTATCAAATCTTGCCTTTTAGAGAGAGAGAGACTCTAGGAAGAAGAAGGAGAAGTTTGAGCAAGAGAGAGTGAACTTCCAAGCTTGATCGTTGGAGCTAGAACCATTAGATTCGAGTTTTGAGGTCAGAATCCTAGCCTACTCTTGTTGTTCTTATTGATCATCTAGCTGCATTGCACGATCAAACCTGTTCTGCACGTCATACATTGAGTTAAAGTTGGTTTTAGAAAGAGAAATTGGTTTTCATGTGTTCTTGAAGAAAAGCCTCGTTTGATCCGAAAGTTTGCACTAAGGCTCATGTTTTTGTGTTTGTTTTGATAAGATCCTTGAGTATGGGTACCAAGGTCCATGTTTTTGAATTCATAGCATGGAATCTCAGCTTTTGTAATAGCAAGTTTTGATCTTTGCATTCATTTTCCTCATGATCATGTTCTTCATGTTCTTCATGTTCTTCATGCTCATGTTTTTCATGTTGTCAAGAGGGAAACCCAGATTTTCCCGACTTCGCTTTTGAATGTGGCCGTCGGGACCACACCTCGGCAAGGAGGTGTGGGACCTCGGCCTAGACCTGGTAGTTGCCCGGCATATTTTCCAGAAATAAGAAACGGTGTTTTGATTTGATTTGACTTAGTTTTTGAGGTATGCCGAAGTCATTTGCTTGCATGCAAGACTTGTTTTGAGAAGTGCATTCAATAGACCTTGCCATGTGTTTATAGGACTTGGATTTGCCTTGACCCCGACGTTTGACGAACTAGGTGAGTGGTATTTTTAATAAAGCTATGTTATACGTTTTGATAAAGACTTTGCTTTGCTTTGTTCTGAAAGTATTTGTTAAGCATGAATAATTGTCCCTGTTTTGTATATCAAGCATGATCTTGTTTTGATGACCTTCTCGGAAAGTCCCTTGTGTTGGAGGAATTTAAACTTTCGCAGCACATCTCGTTTGAAAGTCCCTTGTGCTGGAGGACTCTAAACTTTCGCAGCACATCTCGTTTTGGAAGTCCCTTGTGCTGGAGGACTCTAAACTTTCGCAGCACATCTTGTCTTAAAAGTCCCTTGTGCTCGAGGACTCTAAACTTTCGCAGCACTCTCGTGTTAAAAGGCTACGGGCCTTTGTAAAATAGGTCCCTTGTGCTAGAGGACTCTAAACTTTTGTAGCACCCTTGTTTGAGATGCCTCTCTTGCTTTGTCTTGTTTTGCCACTGACGGTTTACCGCGTGGATATGTTTGCCGGAATGTTATCATTTGTAATATGTGATGCTAGTAAGTATCCCTTGAAGCTTTGAAGATTTGTTAGATGGACGAGGTCCATCCCTTGTTATCTAAAGTTTTGACTTGTATTGTTTTAAAGGACTTCGACTATTATTCATGCGAACCCCTTTATTATTCATACCATTCACTGAGTATCCAAGCTCACCCTCTTTATATATATGTAGGTGATGAACAAGAAGGCGGTGACGCCTAGATGTGATTCTGGAGCTTATTTTGGATTTTGATTATGTCGGCTTAACCTGTATTTACGTCGGCAGTCTTGAAAATTATGCTTCTCGATTTGTAATACTTGTATGTTGCATACGTCGGCTTGAGAAGCCTTTTGATCAAGATGTGTGTTTTGTATGATTGTTATGTCGGCAAAGAGGATGTCGGCAACCTGGCAGCCTGTGTTCCTTGACCTGTAGTTTGTACATTTTGTTGTGTCGGCTTGTGAAGCCCTTTGTTAATATGTAAGATGTAATTTGTACTTTGCTTTGTTTGTAATTAAGTTGTAACCCATATGAAGATGGTTGCTATTTCATTTGACTTATGCACAGCTCTTATGGACTAATCTGATTGTATGTATCGCTTCTGTACTTGTGAGCCCCATATATTTATACTCTGTTGTGTGTGAATTTTGAAAGTTGGCCTTTGGTAATCTCGGATTACTGGCCATCACGGCACCAAACTACTAGGGGTGGTTTGGGGTCGTGGCAGAATGGTATCAGAGCACAAGTTCCTTAGTATACGTTATTCACACACTTTGAGTCCTAAAGAGCATAGGATTTCCCCTTAGAAGGATGTTAGGATTGCATCATATTGCTTGCTATGTGGTCAAGGTGTGCATCATCTCGGCGTGCTTAATTGTTACTTGCCTACGTGATTATTGGTTTATTTTGTTTAAAAGTCACCTTCTACATACTCAAAGCATCATGAGGAGAGGTAGACCTCCAATTGGCCAAGATCAGTCCGAGAACAGATTGGACAAACTGGAAAGGTTAGTTGAAGGTTTGGCCCACGAGTTAAGGCAGACAAGACAGCAGTATGCTAGTGCTACATCTACTCAGGCCGAGCAGACGAACGGCCGAAATGCAGTTCCACCTCCACCTCCCCCAGTACCACAAGTGCCCCCACAGCCAGCTTTATATGGGGACGGCACGATAGCTTTGATCAGAGAGTTCAAGAAAATGAAGCCACCGAGATTCCAAGGGGGTATAGAGCCGATGAAGGCCGAAGCGTGGGTTTTGGAAATGGAAAAGCTGTTCGAGATCTTTCCCAGCACCGACACCCAGAAGGTGACATTAGCAGCTTTTACACTAGATGACGACACCCGCAGATGGTGGATGATGGTTCGAGAAAGCAATCCAGACTTGACCTGGACCCGATTTTTGGAATTGTTTTACACCAAGCATTTTCCCTTAAGTTTCGAAATCGCAAGGCTACCGAGTTTCAGACTTTGACGTAAGGCAGTAGAACAGTAGCTAAATATGACCGTGCCTTTACCGAGTTAGCGAGGTATGCACCCCACATGGTCAATGATGAATATATGAAGGCTAGGAAGTTTGAAAATGGGCTTTGTGGATCGATACAAGACCGAGTTAATATGCTCAATATGCCGACTTACGCTGGAGTACTGGACAAAGCCATTCTGGCCGAAGCTAACTTGAACAAATATCAGAGTTCAGGAGAGAGCCAAAGGAAGAGGCAGAGTTATGACAATCGCCGAGCACAGTTTGGTGCCAAGAAGAAAGCGAATGTTGGCAGTTCAAGCAACCCAAGGCAAGAAAGTGGGACTAAGCCGACATGTTCCAGTTGTGGAAAGCCACATTTCAGGGTCTGTCGTCGGGCGTCTGGAGCTTGTTACGAATGTGGTGAAATAGGTCATTTTGTGAGGGACTGTCCAAAAACAAAGGCTGGTGAAGGTAAGAAAGATGAGAATACTTCGGGCTCCGTGCAGAAAGGTAATGCTGGGAAAGGACCGATGAGGCAAGGCAGAGTTTTTGCACTGGTACCAGGAGACACTCAAAATGCTGAGACAGTGGTGTCAGGTATACTTCCAATTTGCTCTCAAAATGCATATGTATTGATTGATTCGGGTTCTACGCATTCATTCATTTCTGCTAAGTTTGCCGAGAAGATTAATAGGAAACTAGAACCCCTTGATTATGTATTATCTGTATCTACTCCATCTAGGAGATCTATGAATGTTGCATCCATCTATCGAGCATGTGTTGTTGTGATTGGGAATGTTGAACTGTTAGCTGATTTAATGCCATTGGACATAACTCATTTTGATGTTATATTGGAGATGGATTGGTTAGTGGCAAATCACGCATCCATAAATTGTGTTTCTAAGAGTGTCACGTTAAAACCCCCGAACCTAGTTGAGGTCACGTTTCAGGGAAAAGGAGTAGTATCCCCACCTTACTTAATTTCATCCGTGAAAGCCTATAGATTGATCCAAAAAGGGTGTCAAGGTTATCTGTGTAGCATATTAAGTAATTTGAATGGAAGTGTTGAGTTAGCCGACGTCCCAGTGGTTAATGAATTCCCTGACGTCTTCCCAAATGATTTGCCTGGTCACGTAGTCGATAGAGAGGTAGAGTTTACTGTCGACATCATATCGGGAACCCAGCCCATCTCTAAAACACCCTATAGGATGGCCCCGGCCGAGCTTAAGGAATTGAAACTTCAACTACAAGAGTTGCTAGATAAGGGTTTTATTAGGCCGAGCACTTCACCCTGGGGAGCACCCGTCTTGTTTGTTAAGAAGAAGGATGGTACGCTTCGTCTTTGTATTGATTACCGGGAACTGAATAAGGTAACCATCAAGAATAAGTACCCGTTGCCGAGGATAGACGATTTGTTTGACCAGTTGCAAGGAGCCCGAGTCTTTTCCAAAATTGACCTTAGGCCGGGTTATCATCAGCTTAAGGTTAAAGCCGAGGATGTTGAGAAAACCGCTTTTCGGACGAGGTATGGCCACTACGAGTTTTTAGTAATGCCTTTTGGAGTGACCAATGCCCCGGCAGCATTTATGGATTTGATGAACATGGTCTTTAAGCCATATCTAGACGAGTTTGTGGCTGTCTTCATTGATGATATATTGATTTACTCTAGAAGTAAAGCCGAACACGAGGAGCATTTGAGACTTACCTTACAGACTTTGAGGGATCGGAAATTGTATGCTAAATTTAACAAGTGTGAGTTTTGGCTTTCCACTATTTCATTTTTGGGTCATGTAATTGATGAAGAGGGTATTTCGGTCGATCCTAGTAAGATTAAAGCCGTTGTGAATTGGTCGAGGCCGGTTAATGTGTCTGAGGTTCGTAGCTTTCTGGGATTGGCTGGTTATTACAGAAAATTCGTAAAGGATTTCTCAAGGATTGCAATTCCATTGACACAACTGACTAAGAAGGGAGTGGCTTATGAATGGACTAAGGATAGAGAAGCAACCTTCTAGGAGTTGAAGACGAGATTAGTCGCAGCACCAATTCTTGTACTACCATCAGGTAATGAAGAGTTTCATGTCTACAATGATGCTTCGCATAAGGGTCTGGGTTGTGTATTAATGCAAAAAGGTAGGGTTATAGCATATGTGTCACGACCCCAACCGCCCCTAGTAGTTTGGTGCCGTGATGGCCAGTAATCCGGGATTACCGAAGGCCAACTTACAAAATCCACACACAACAGAGTATAAATATATGGGGCTCACAAGTACGGGAGCGATTTATACAAACAGATTGGTCCATGAGAGCTGTGCATAAGTCAAATGAGATAGCAACTATTTACATATGGGTTATAACTTAATTACAAACAAAGCAAAGTACAAATTACATTTTACATATTAGCAAAGGGCTCCACAAGTCGACATAAACAAATTGTACGAATTACAGGTCTAAGAACACAGTCTGCTAGGTTGCCAACATCTTCTTTGCCGACATAACAATCACACAAAACACACATCTTGATCAAAAGGCTTCTCAAGCCGACGTATGCAACATACGGGTATTACAAATCGAGAAGCATGATTTTCAAGACTGCCGACGTAAATACAGGTTAAGCCAGCATAATCAAAAACCCAAAATAAGCTCCAGAATCACATCTAGCCGTCACCGCCTTCTTGTTCATCACCTACATATATATAGAGAGGGTGAGCTTGGATACTCAGTGAATGGTATAAATAATAAAGGGGTTTGCATGAATAATAGCCGAAATCCTTTCAAAACAATACAAGACAAAACTCTATATAAAGCAATGAATGGACCTTGTCCATCTAACAAATCTTCAAAGTTTCAAGGGATACTTACTAGCATCACATATTACAAATAATAACATTCCGAAAACCATATCCACGCGGTAATCCGTCCGTGGCAAAACAAGACAAAACAAAAGAGGCATCTCAAACAAGGGTGCTACAAAAGTTTAGAGTCCTCTAGCACAAGGGACCTATGTTACAAAGGCCCGTAGCCTTTTAACACGAGAGTGCTGCGAAAGTTTAGAGTCCTCCGACACAAGGGACTTTCAAGACAAGATGTGCTGCGAAAGTTTAGAGTCCTCCAGCACAAGGGACTTTCAAGACAAGACGTGCTGCGAAAGTTTAGAGTCCTCTAGCACAAGGGACTTCCAAAACGAGATGTGCTGCGAAAGTTTAGAGTCCTCCAGCACAAGGGACTTTCCGAGAAGGTTATCAAGACAAGATCATACTTGATATACAAAACAGGGACAATTATTCATGCTTAACAAACACTTTCAAAACAAAGCAAAACAAAGTCTTTATCAAAACGTATAACATAGCTTTATTAAAAATACCACTCACATGGTTCCTCAAACGTCGGGGTCAAGGCCAGTCCCAGTCCTCAAAACTCGAATCTAACAGCTCAAGCTCCAACGATCAAGCTTGGAAGTTCACTCTCTCTTTAGCTCAAACTTCACCTTCTTCTTCCTAGAGTTTCTCTCTCTAAAAGGCAAGATTGATACAAAAAGATATGCTCCTCACGACAATCACTGACTTAATCCCTCTGCCAGGACACGTGGCATCGGCTGATTGGCTCTGTCTAAAAAGGCGACTGACATGACAAGACAAGACCAAGACAAAGTGTACTCAACAAGCTAGGCGGCAAGAACACACCGGCAAGTAACGACATCAGGTAACAACAAGACTCCGGTAATCAAGGGGCAAGGACATCGGTTTGGAAGGATAACACTTGACTAAACTGTGCCACACCTTGGCCTAGATGTGCCACACCTCGGTCTAGGTCGTACCATTCCAGGAACAAAATCACTCATGCAAGGATCAAGGATCTAGAACGCCTAGATATTAACATCTCGGCCCAGATGATGCACATCTCGGTCCAGGCGACGCGCACCTCGGCCTAGATGGTGACATCTCGACCAATATGTCAAGGTGAAGATGGAAGTCAACCAACGGGGTTCCAAGATAGTTCTAAGTGACAAAGGTCTCGAAGGTGTCTAGGCTTAAGATGACCTCGGCAACGCACCTGACAAGAACAAAGCATGCAAGCAATCACTCAAGCAAAACAAGACAAGATTTGCAAATGCACATATTAAGACAAGATCATCCATAAATGTATGCAAGTATAACTAAGTCAAAATGAGGGTTGTTACATCCTACTCCCCTTAAAGAAGTTTGGTCCCCAAACTTGAGTTACCTTGTTCCAAAAACAATTCTGGATGTCGGACTTTCATTTCCTCTTCCATTTCTCATGTAGCATCCTCTCCGTAATGCTCCTTCCATTCAACCTTCACCATTGGTATCGACTTGCTTCTCAACTGCTTCATTTGCCTATCGACAATCCGTATCGGTTTCTCTTCGTAGCCTAAATCTTCATTAATTACAATTCTGAAATAGTCGATCACGTGTAGCAGATCTCGAATATACTTCCTCAACATCGAAACATGAAATACATTATGGACTTGGCTCAATCCTGGCGGCAAAGCAAGTTTGTAGGCAGTGAGGTTAACCATCTCAAGAATTTCAAAAGGCCCGATGTAACGGGGTGCCAACTTACCCTTTTTCCCAAATCTTGTGACTCCTTTCATTGGCGAAATCTTCAGGAACACGTGGTCCCCGACTTCAAATTCCAGCTCTCTTCTTCTCTGGTCGGCATAACTCTTTTGTCGACTCTGTGCGGTTTTGATTCTTTGTTGAACGAGCTTAATCTTCTCGGTCGTTACTTGAATTAACTCGGGACCAAGCAGAGATTTGTCTCCTACCTCGGTCTAACATATCGGCGACCTGCACTGTAGGAACCCACACTTTATGTCCTCATCATGTTCATGAGCATCGGTAAGATTATGACTTGTTTAGCTTGCATGTGAATGTTGCGATTTGTTTCGCTTGAGCTAATGCGATCCATGTCTTGATTTGAAGCCTTGTGATTTGTCTAAGTGTAGTGTGCTTGTCTTGTTTCTCCCTTAATGCGAAACCTAGGTTACGCCTTGCTTGAGTTATACTAGCCGATGTTATTCCAATGCCGAGGTCATCCTTAGTCTAGTATTAGTATCTTGAAACCCCTTGTTGACCTCAGTCCTTGCCTTGACCACATTAGCCGAGATGATACCTTGCGCCCAAGTGATCTCGTCCTGGAGCGGTATGACCTAGGCCGAGGTGTGGCGCATCTAGGCCAAGATGTGGCACAGCTTAGTCAAGTGTTGTCCCTCCTAGCCGAGGTCATTGTCATCTTAGTATGCCTCGTTGTTAGCCGATGTCATAGCCTGTCAGAGAGCCCATACCGCTTTGCTTGTTGAACACCCTTCCACCATGCTTTGTCTGGCCTGTCAGCCACCTTTTCAGGATGAACCCAACCAATCGCCGCCACGTGTCTCAGCAGAGGGTTAACCCCAGAACCGGGTATAGAAAACTATCATTTGGTATCATAAACTTGCCTTGTAGAGAGAGAGAAGCTCTAGAAGAGGGAGAAGAGTTCTTGAGAGAGAAGTAGATCTTCAAGCTTGATTTCTAGAGATCCAACCGTTAGATCCGCATTCTAAGGTTAGATTCTTGATCTACTCGTAATGTTCTTTATGTTTATGTTATTGCATTGCATGATTGAAAATGATTTGTAAGCCATGCATCGTTTTGAAGCTCGATTTTAGAAAGAGAAAATGACATTCATGTGTTCTTCAAGAAAAGTCTTGTTTGATCCGAAAGCTTGCATAAAGAATCATGATTTTGTGTTTGTTTCCGCAAGGATTTCAAGTACGGGTACCCAGGTCCATGTTTTCAAACTCATAGCACGAAAATCCCAGATTTGTGATGGCAGATTATGATCAAACATTCGTATTTTTCATGTTTTCACACCCATGTTCTTCATGTTCATCAGCAGAGGGGAACCCAGAGTTTCCCGACCTCTTTTCCTTGCATGTGGCCCTCGGGAACACACCTTGGCAAGGAGGTGTGGAACCTCGGCCTAGACCTGGTTGGTGCCCAGCATGTTTTCCGAAAACATTTGTGTACATGAGAGACTCGTTTGAAAGCGCATTCAATAGGCTTTGCCATGTGTTGTAGGACTTGGGCTTGTCTCGACCCCGACGTGTGAAGAAACGATGTGAGTGGTATTTTTAATAAAGCTATGTTACACTTGTTTTGATAAACCTTGTTTTGCCTTGTCTTGAAAAGTATTTGATCAAGCATGAATGGTTATCCCTATTTGTATATCAAGTATTATCTTGTTTTGATGACATGTCTTGACAGTCCTTAGTGCTAGAGGACTCTAAACATTCGCAGCACAGCTTGTCTTGACAGTCCTTAGTGCCAGAGGACTCTAAACTTTCGCAGCACAGCTTGTCTTGACAGTCCTTAGTGCTAGAGGACTCTAAACTTTCGCAGCACAGCTTGTCTTGACAGTCCTTAGTGCTAGAGGACTCTAAACTTTCGCAGCACAGCTTGTCTTGAAAGTCCTTAGTTGCAGGGGACTATAATGCAACTGCACTCTTGTCATGATATGTCATCACCCCTTGAAATAAGTAGATGTTATTAACATCCAAAGAACTTGAAAGGCCGGCAATGAACTTGACTTTTTCTTGATTGTAAAGTATACTTTGTATTGTTTTGAAAGAAATCTTGGATATCAATCATGCAAACCTTTATTTCTAATATCATTCACTGAGTATCCAAGCTCACCCTCTCTATATATATATGTAGGTGATGAACAAGAAGGCATTGAGGCCTAGACGTGATTGCCGATGTGTTTTGATTGCCGATGTGTTTAGGGCGTATAGCCGACATGTTTTGGATTTGCGTTTTGCATCGTCTTGAAGATTATGCTTCTCGGCTTATGTTCTTTGTTTGTTTTGGCATATGTCAGCTTGAGAAGCCTTTTAGTCAGGATGTGTTTTGTATCTCATTCTTGCTGTACCTAAATTGTAAGACTTGTAAAGATGTTTGATGTATGACATTCCATTGGACTTATGCACGGCTCTCATGGACTATTTAGATTTTGTATATGTATATATATATATATATATTGCTTCCGCACTTGTAAGCCCCATATCTTATACTCTGATTGTGTGTGATTTTTGTAAGACGGCCTTCGGTAACCTCGGGTTACTGGCCATCACGGCACCAAACTACTAGGGGCGGTTTGGGGGCGTGACAGATTGGTATCAGAGCACAAGATCCTTGTAGTACGTTAATCACACACCTTGAGTCCTAGAGAGCCTAGGATTTCCCCTAGAATGATGTTAGGAATTGCATCATATTGCTTGCTACTTGACTATGTGTGCATCATTTTGGCCTAGACGCTCGTTACTTGCGTATGTGTTATTTGTTTAGTTGTTTTAAAGTCTCATCTTGCATTCCCCCTAGCATCATGAGGAGAGGTAGACCCCCGGTTGGCCGAGATCGATCGGAAGACAGGTTGGAGAGATTGGAAAGGTTAGTCGAAGGCTTGGTTCGTGAGCAGAGACAACCTAGGCCGCAGGATACTGGTACCACTTCTATGCATGCCGAACAGACGAATGGCCGATATGCAGCTCCACCCCCTTCAGTGCCACAAGTGCCTATGCAGCAAGCTTTGTATGGGAACGACACGATAACTCTAATCAGAGAGTTCAAGAAGATGAAACCGCCGAGATTTCAGGGAGGCATAGAACCAATGAAAGCCGAGGCATGGGTTTTAGAGATGGAGAAGTTGTTTGAAGTTTTCCCCAGTACAGACGCCCAGAAGGTATCTCTGGCGGCATTCACATTAGATGACGATGCTCGTAGGTGGTGGATGATGGTCCGAGAAAGCAATCCGGGTTTGACTTGGGCAAAATTTTTGGAGTTGTTCTACAACAAGCATTTTCCCCTTAGCGTCCGAGACCGAAAGACCACGGAGTTTCAGAATCTGACACAGGGGAACAAGACAGTGGCAGAGTATGATCGTGCCTTTACTGAACTAGCGAGATATGCGCCTCATATGGTTGACGACGAGTACCGAAAGGCGAGGAAGTTCGAAAGTGGGTTGCGTGGACCGATACAAGATCGGGTCAATATGCTCAATATGCCGACGTACGCCGGAGTACTGGACAAGGCCATCCTGGCTGAAGCTAACTTGAACCGGTACCAGAGTTCAGGTGAGGGTCAGAGGAAGAGACAGAGTTATGACAATCGCCGAGTTCCGTTCAATGCCAAGAAGAAGATAAGCACAGACAGTTCCAGTAACTCAAATCAGGAAGGTAACGTTAAGCCGTTGTGCGCGAGTTGTGGAAAGCTACATTTCGGGGTTTGTCGTTGGGCAACAGGAGCTTGTTATGAGTGCGGCGAGATAGGCCATCGCGTGAAGGACTGCCCGAAAGCAAGGACCGATGATGGGAAGAGGACTGGAAGCACCTCGGGCTCTGCGCAGAAGAATAACATCGGGGGAGTACAGGCGAGGCAGGGCAGAGTTTTCGCATTGGTGCCAGGAGACGCCCAGAATGCTGAAACAGTGGTGTCAGGTACCATTTCAATTTGTTCTCAAGATGCATACGTATTGATTGATTCGGGTTCTACGCATTCATTTGTGTCCACTATATTCGCCGAGAAGTTGGATAGAGAATTAGAACCCCTTGATTATGTATTATCTGTGTCTACTCCATCTGGGAGAAATATGATTGTTACATCCATTTATAGGGCGTGTATTGCTATGATTGAGAGTGTAGAATTGTTAGTTGATTTGATGCCATTAAACATGACTCACTTCGATGTTATATTGGGAATGGATTGGTTAGTAGCGAATCAAGCATCCATTAATTGTGCTACTAAGAGCGTCACATTGAGGACCCCAAGTCAAGCCGAGGTCATTTTCCAGGGTAAAGGAGTAGTACCCCCACCTTACTTAATCTCATCCATGAAGGCCTACAAGTTGATCCAAAAAGGATGTAAGGGTTATTTATGCAGTATACTAAGTGATCTGAATGGAAATGTTGAGTTAGCCGACATACCCGTTGTTGAGGAATTCCCCGACGTCTTTCCGGATGAGTTGCCTGGCCACCTTGTCGATAGAGAAATAGAGTTTACTGTGGACGTCCTGCCAGGAACGCAACCTATCTCCAAAACACCCTACAGAATGGCTCCAGCCGAACTTAGAGAACTGAAATCGCAATTACAGGAATTGTTGGATAAGGGATTCGTCAGGCCGAGCACTTCACCGTGGGGAGCACCCGTTCTATTTGTTAAGAAAAAGGACGGCACCCTTCGTCTTTGCATTGACTACAGAGAACTTAATAAGGTGACCATTAAGAACAAATACCCATTGCCAAGAATCGATGATTTGCTTGATCAACTACGAGGAGCACGAGTCTTTTCCAAGATTGACCTTAGGTCAGGCTACCACCAGTTGAAGGTTAAAGCCGAGGACATTGAGAAAACTGCTTTTCGGACAAGATATGGTCACTACGAATTTTTGGTAATGCCCTTCGGAGTAACCAATGCCCCAGCAGCATTCATGGACCTGATGAACAGAGTCTTTAAGCCGTGCCTAGATGAGTTCGTCATTATTTTTATCGACGACATATTGATCTATTCCGGGAGTGCGAGCGAGCACGAGAATCATCTGAGACTTGCCCTACAGACCTTGAGAGATAAGAAGTTGTACGCCAAGTTAATTAAATGCGAGTTTTGGCTTTCCAGCATTTCATTTCTAGGGCATGTGATTAATGAAGACGGTATATCAGTTGACCCCAGTAAGATTGAAGCCATTGTGAGTTGGCCGACGCCGACCAACGTGTCCGAGGTTCGTAGTTTCCTGGGTTTGGCAGGTTATTACAGAAAGTTTGTGAAGGATTTCTCGAGGATTGCAGTGCCTTTGACACAACTAACCAAGAAGGGAGCAGCTTATGAATGGACCAATGAAAGGGAATCAGCTTTCCAGGAACTGAAGACGAGGTTAGTCACAGCACCGGTTCTGGTACTACCATCAACTAATGAGGAATTTCAGATTTACAGTGATGCTTCACGTAAAGGTTTGGGTTGCGTGTTAATGCAAGAAGGTAAAGTCATAGCGTACGCGTCTCGTCAGTTGAAGCCCAATGAAAAGAATTATCCTACCCATGATTTGGAGCTAGCTGCCGTGGTTTTTGCCTTGAAGATATGGCGTCATTACCTGTACGGAACATCTTGCCAAGTTTTCACCGATCACAAGAGTCTGAAATACTTGTTCACCCAGAAAGAGTTAAATATGAGGCAGAGAAGATGGCTCGAGCTACTGAAGGATTATGACATGCAGATTCAGTACCACCCAGGTAAGGCAAATTCCGTAGCCGACGCATTGAGCAGGAAGTTAGTTGGAAGTTTGGCGTGCCTGACAGCAGTTTCGGTGGAACCAACCATTATTGAGGAAGTGAAGACCAGACAGAGGGAGGATAAATTCCTCAAGAAGGTAATTGATGAATTCGTCTCGAAGCCGAGGCCAGGTTACACAGTGGAGAATCAGGTGCTTAGGTTCGAAGAAAGATTGTGTGTGGCCAACGTACCAGAGTTAAAAAGGAAGATTTTACAAGCGGCCCATAGTTCCAAGTTTGCCATCCATCCAGGGAGCACCAAGATGTATCAGGACGTAAAGCGGACCTTTTGGTGGCCAAACATGAAAAGAGAGATAGCCGAATTTGTATCTCAGTGTCTGTGTTGTCAGCGAGTGAAGGCAGAACACCAGAGACCAGCAGGACTTCTTCAACCCTTGTCAATTCCTGAGTGGAAATGGGAGCACATCTCCATGGATTTCGTAGTGGGATTGCCGAGGACACAAAGAGGTATGGATTCCATTTGGGCTATAGTCGACAGGTTTACTAAGTCAGCTCACTTTTTGCCGGTCAAGACTACATTCAATGCCAACCGACTTGCCGAATTGTACATGAATGAGATCGTTAGGCTTCATGGTGTGCCGATGTCCATTGTGTCAGACCGAGACCCGAAGTTCGTTTCTAGATTTTGGCAGAGTCTACAAGGAGCCTTGGGAACAGAATTGAGATTTAGCACAGCCTTTCACCCCCAGACCGACGGACAGACAGAAAGGACGATTCAGACACTCGAAGACATGCTCAGACTGTGCGTGTTGGACTTCCAGGGAAGTTGGGAATCGCATTTGCCATTAGTAGAATTCGCATACAACAACAGTTATCAAGCCAGCATAGGCATGGCGCCGTATGAAGCTTTGTATGGAAGGGAGTGTAGATCGCCGATATGTTGGACTGAAGTAGGAGATAAAGCCCTAATTGGCCCCGAGTTGGTTCATATGACAACTGAAAAGATCAAACTCATTCAGCAGAGGATTAAAACTGCACAGAGTCGACAGAAGTGTTATGCCGACCAAAGAAGGAGGGAGTTAGAATTTGAAATTGGGGATCATGTATTTTTGAAGGTCTCGCCGATGACAGGAGTTTCGAGATTTGGGAAGAAGGGTAAACTTGCACCCCGATATATTGGGCCGTTTGAGATTCTTGAGAAAGTTAACACCGTTGCTTACAGACTCGCTTTGCCGCCAGATTTGAGCCAAGTCCACAGTGTGTTCCATGTTTCAATGCTGAGAAAATATATCCGAGACCCACTGCATGTAATAGATTACTCCGGGGTTGTAGTTAATGAAGACTTGGGCTACGAAGAGAAGCCGATGAGAATTATCGACAGACAAGTGAGGCAGTTGAGAAACAAGTCGATATCAATGGTGAAAATCGAATGGGAGAAGCATTATGGCGAGGAGGCCACATGGGAAAAAGAAGACGAGATGAAAATCCGTTACCCGGAGTTATTCGTAGGACAAGGTAACTTAAGTTTGGGGACCAAACTTCTTTAAGGAGGGTAGACTGTAGGAACCCACACTTTATGTCCTCATCATGTTCATGAGCATCGGTAAGATTATGACTTGTTTAGCTTGCATGTGAATGTTGCGATTTGTTTCGCTTGAGCTAATGCGATCCATGTCTTGATTTGAAGCCTTGTGATTTGTCTAAGTGTAGTGTGCTTGTCTTGTTTCTCCCTTAATGCGAAACCTAGGTTACGCCTTGCTTGAGTTATACTAGCCGATGTTATTCCAATGCCGAGGTCATCCTTAGTCTAGTATTAGTATCTTGAAACCCCTTGTTGACCTCAGTCCTTGCCTTGACCACATTAGCCGAGATGATACCTTGCGCCCAAGTGATCTCGTCCTGGAGCGGTATGACCTAGGCCGAGGTGTGGCGCATCTAGGCCAAGATGTGGCACAGCTTAGTCAAGTGTTGTCCCTCCTAGCCGAGGTCATTGTCATCTTAGTATGCCTCGTTGTTAGCCGATGTCATAGCCTGTCAGAGAGCCCATACCGCTTTGCTTGTTGAACACCCTTCCACCATGCTTTGTCTGGCCTGTCAGCCACCTTTTCAGGATGAACCCAACCAATCGCCGCCACGTGTCTCAGCAGAGGGTTAACCCCAGAACCGGGTATAGAAAACTATCATTTGGTATCATAAACTTGCCTTGTAGAGAGAGAGAAGCTCTAGAAGAGGGAGAAGAGTTCTTGAGAGAGAAGTAGATCTTCAAGCTTGATTTCTAGAGATCCAACCGTTAGATCCGCATTCTAAGGTTAGATTCTTGATCTACTCGTAATGTTCTTTATGTTTATGTTATTGCATTGCATGATTGAAAATGATTTGTAAGCCATGCATCGTTTTGAAGCTCGATTTTAGAAAGAGAAAATGACATTCATGTGTTCTTCAAGAAAAGTCTTGTTTGATCCGAAAGCTTGCATAAAGAATCATGATTTTGTGTTTGTTTCCGCAAGGATTTCAAGTACGGGTACCCAGGTCCATGTTTTCAAACTCATAGCACGAAAATCCCAGATTTGTGATGGCAGATTATGATCAAACATTCGTATTTTTCATGTTTTCACACCCATGTTCTTCATGTTCATCAGCAGAGGGGAACCCAGAGTTTCCCGACCTCTTTTCCTTGCATGTGGCCCTCGGGAACACACCTTGGCAAGGAGGTGTGGAACCTCGGCCTAGACCTGGTTGGTGCCCAGCATGTTTTCCGAAAACATTTGTGTACATGAGAGACTCGTTTGAAAGCGCATTCAATAGGCTTTGCCATGTGTTGTAGGACTTGGGCTTGTCTCGACCCCGACGTGTGAAGAAACGATGTGAGTGGTATTTTTAATAAAGCTATGTTACACTTGTTTTGATAAACCTTGTTTTGCCTTGTCTTGAAAAGTATTTGATCAAGCATGAATGGTTATCCCTATTTGTATATCAAGTATTATCTTGTTTTGATGACATGTCTTGACAGTCCTTAGTGCTAGAGGACTCTAAACATTCGCAGCACAGCTTGTCTTGACAGTCCTTAGTGCCAGAGGACTCTAAACTTTCGCAGCACAGCTTGTCTTGACAGTCCTTAGTGCTAGAGGACTCTAAACTTTCGCAGCACAGCTTGTCTTGACAGTCCTTAGTGCTAGAGGACTCTAAACTTTCGCAGCACAACTTGTCTTGAAAGTCCTTAGTTGCAGGGGACTATAATGCAACTGCACTCTTGTCATGATATGTCATCACCCCTTGAAATAAGTAGATGTTATTAACATCCAAAGAACTTGAAAGGCCGGCAATGAACTTGACTTTTTCTTGATTGTAAAGTATACTTTGTATTGTTTTGAAAGAAATCTTGGATATCAATCATGCAAACCTTTATTTCTAATATCATTCACTGAGTATCCAAGCTCACCCTCTCTATATATATATGTAGGTGATGAACAAGAAGGCATTGAGGCCTAGACGTGATTGCCGATGTGTTTTGATTGCCGATGTGTTTAGGGCGTATAGCCGACATGTTTTGGATTTGCGTTTTGCATCGTCTTGAAGATTATGCTTCTTGGCTTATGTTCTTTGTTTGTTTTGGCATATGTCGGCTTGAGAAGCCTTTTAGTCAGGATGTGTTTTGTATCTCATTCTTGCTGTACCTAAATTGTAAGACTTGTAAAGATGTTTGATGTATGACATTCCATTGGACTTATGCACGGCTCTCATGGACTATTTAGATTTTGTATATGTATATATATATATATTGCTTCCGCACTTGTAAGCCCCATATCTTATACTCTGATTGTGTGTGATTTTTGTAAGACGGCCTTCGGTAACCTCGGGTTACTGGCCATCACGGCACCAAACTACTAGGGGCGGTTTGGGGGCGTGACATGCACCTTCTTCCATACTGTGCTTCATACGGCGCCATGCTAATGCTAGCTTGATAACTGTTGTTGTAGGTAAATTCCACCAAAGGCAAATGTACTCTCCAACTTCCTTGGAGGTCTAATACACATAGTCTAAGCATATCTTTAAGTGTCTGAATCGTCCTCTCTGTTTGCCCATCAGTTTGGGGATGAAAAGCTGTGCTAAACCTCAACTCGGCTCCGAAAGCTCTTTGTAGGCTCTGCCAAAATCTGGAAACCAAATTCAGATCTCGGTCTGACACAATTGACATCAGCACTCCATGAAGTCTAATGATCTCATTCACACACAACAAAGCAAGTTTATCGGCGTTGAAGGTGGTCTTAACAGGCAAGAAGTGTGCTGACTTAGTTAGTCTATCCACAATAACCCAAATCGAATCCATACCCTTTTGTGTCTTCGGCAAACCAACCACAAAGTCCATGGAGATGTGCTCCCATTTCCACTCAGGAATCGGTAAAGGTTGATGTTCTGCTTTCACTTGTTGACAGTACAGACACTGCGACACGAACTCGGCTATCTCTCCTTTTATGTTCGGCTACCAAAACGTCTGCTTCACATCCTAATACATCTTGGTGTTCTCGGGGTGAATAGCAAACTTGGAACCATGAGCTTCCTGCAGAATTTTTCTTTTCAACTCTGGGATGTCGGCTACACACAACCTTCCTTCAAACTTGAGCACTTGATTCTCTATGGTGTGCCCTGATCTCGGCTTTGTGATAATCTCATCGGCTACTTTCTTGAAGAATTCATCTTCCATTTGTCTCGTCTTTACTTCCTCAACAATAGTCGGCTCCACTGAGATCGCGGTTAGGCATGCCAAATTTCCAACCACCTTTCTGCTCAAAGCATCGGCTACGGTGTTAGCTTTTCCTGGGTGATATTGAATTTGCATATCGTAATCTTTCAACAATTCAAGCCATCTTCTCTGCCTCAAATTTAATTCCTTCTGGGTGAACAAGTACTTCAAGCTTTTATGATCTGTAAAAACCTGACAAGAAGCTCCATACAAGTAGTGGCGCCAAATCTTCAAAGCAAATACCACGGCTGCTAATTCTAGGTCATGGGTGGGATAGTTCTTTTCATGTGGCTTCAACTGGCGAGATGCATATGCTATAACCCTACCTTTTTGCATTAATACACAACCCAAACCCTTATGTGAAGCATCACTGTAGACATGGAACTTTTCATTACCTGATGGTAGTACAAGAATTGGTGCCGTGACTAACCTCGTCTTCAACTCCTGGAAGGCTGCTTCTCTATCCTTAGTCCATTCGTAAGCCACCCCCTTCTTAGTTAGTTGTGTCAACGGAATTGCAATCCTTGAGAAATCCTTTACGAATTTTCTGTAATAACCAGCTAATCCCAGAAAGCTACGAACCTCGGACACATTAGCCGGCCTCGGCCAATTCACAACGGCTTCAATTTTACTAGGATCAACCGAGATACCCACTTCATCAATTACATGACCCAAAAATGAAATAATGGAAAGCCAAAACTCACATTTATTAAATTTAGCATACAATTTCCGATCCCTCAAAGTCTGTAAGGCAAGTCTCGAATGCTCCTCGTGTTCGGCTTTGCTCTTAGAGTAGATCAATATATCATCGATGAAGACGACCACAAACTCATCCAGATATGGTTTAAAGACTCTGTTCATCAAATCCATAAATGCTGCAGGGGCATTGGTCACTCCAAAAGGCATGACTAAAAACTCGTAGTGGCCATACCTCGTCCGAAAAGCAGTCTTCTCAACATCCTCGGTTTTGACTTTAAGCTGATGGTAGCCCAACCTAAGGTCAATTTTGGAAAAGTCTCGCGCTCCTTGCAACTGATCGAACAAATTGTCTATCCTCGGCAACGGGTACTAATTCTTAATGGTCACCTTATTCAGTTCCCGGTAATCAATACAAAGACGAAGTGTACCATTCTTCTTCTTAACAAATAAGACGGGTGCTCCCTAGGGTGAAGTGCTCGGCCTAATAAAACCCTTATCTAGCAACTCTTGTAGTTGAAGTTTCAATTCCTTAAGCTCGGCGGGGGCCATCCTATAGGGTGTTTTAGAGATGGGTTGGGTTCCTGATATGATGTCAACAGTAAACTCTACCTCTCTATCGACTAAGTGACCAGGCAAATCGTTAGGAAAGACGTCGGGGAATTCATTAACCACTGGGACGTCGGCTAACTCAACACTGCCATTCAAATTACTTAATATGCTATATAGATAACCTTGACACCCTTTTGGGACCAATCTATAGGCTTTTATGGATGAAATTAAGTAAGGTGGGGATACCACACCTTTTCCCTAAAACGTGACCTCGGCTAGGTTTGGGGGTTTTAACGTGACACTCTTAGAAATACAATTTATGGACGCATGATTTGCCACTAACCAATCCATCCCCAATATAACATCAAAATGAGCTATGTCCAATGGCATTAAATCAGCTAACAGTTCAACATTCCCAATATGAACAACACATGCTCGATAGATGGATGCAACATTCATTGATCTCCCAGATGGAGTAGATACAGATAATACATAATCAAGGGGTTCTAGTTTCCTATTAATCTTCTTGGCAAACTTAGCAGAAAGGAATGAATGCGTAGAACCCGAATCAATCAATACATATGCACTTTGAGAGCAAATTGAAAGTATACCTGACACCACTGTCTCAGCATTTTGAGTGTCCCCTGGTACTAGTGCAAAAACTCTGCCTTGTCTCATCGGTCCTTTCCCAACGTTGCCTTTCTGCACGGAGCCCGAAGTATCCTCATCTTTCTTATCTTCACCAGCCTTCATTTTTGGACAGTTCCTCACAAAATGACCTACTTCGCCACATTCGTAACAAGCTCCAGACGCCCAACGACAGACCCCGAAATGTGGCTTCCCACAACTGGAACATGTCGGCTTAGTACCACTCTCCTGTCTTGGGTTGCTTGAACTGCCGATGTTCGCTTTCTTCTTGGTACCAAACTGTGCTCGGCGATTGTCATAACTCTGCCTCTTCCTCTGGCTCTCTCCCGAACCCTGGGATCTGTTCAAGTTAGCTTCGGCCAGAATAGCTTTGTCCAACACTCCGGCATAGGTCGGCATGTTGAGCATGTTAACCCAGTCTTGTATCGGTCCACGAAGCCCACTTTCGAACTTCCTAGCCTTCATATACTCATCATTGACCATGTGGGGTGCGTACCTTGCCAACTCGGTAAAGGCACGGTCATATTCAGCTACTGTTCTACTGCCTTGCGTCAAAGTCTGAAACTCGATAGCGTTGTGATTCCAAACACTTAAAGGAAAATGCTTTGTGTAGAACAATTCTAAAAATTGGGTCCAGGTCAAGTCTGGATTGCTTTCTCGAACCGTCATCCACCATCTGAGGGCGTCGTCATCTAGTGTAAAAGCTGCTAATGTCACCTTCTGGGTGTCGGTGCTGGGAAAGATCTCGAACAGCTTTTCCATTTCCAAAACCCAAGCTTCGGTTCTATGCCCCCTTGGAATCTTGGTGGCTTCATTTTCTTGAACTCCCTGATCAGAGCTATCGTGCCGTCCCCATATAAAGCTGGCTGTGGGGGCACTTGTGGTACTGGAGGAGGTGGAGGTGGAACTGCATTTCGGCCGTTTGTCTGCTCGGCTTGAGTCGATGTAGCACTAGCATACTGTTGTCTTGTCTGCCTTAACTCGTGGGCCAAACCTTCAACTAACCTTTCCAGTCTGTCCAATCTGTCCTCGGACTGATCTCGGCCAACTGGAGGTCTACCTCTCCTCATGATGCTATGAGTATGCAAAATGTGACTTTTAAACAAGACGAACAAATAATCACGTAGGCAGGTAACAATTAAGCATGCCGAGATGATGCACACCTTGACCACATAGCAAGCAATATGATGCAATCCTAACATCTTTCTAAGGGGAAATCCTATGCTCTTTAGGACTCAAAGTGTGTGAATGACGTATACCAAGGAACTTGTGCTCTGATACCATTCTATCACGACCCCAAACTGCCCCTAGTAGTTTGGTGCCGTGATGGCCAGTAATCCGGGATTACCGAATGCCAACTTACAAAATCCACACACAACAGAGTATAAATATATGAGGCTCACAAGTACGGGAGTGATTTATACAAACAGATTGGTCCATGAGAGCTGTGCATAAGTCAAATGAGATAGCAACCATTTACATATGGGTTATAACTTAATTACAAACAAAGCAAAGTACAAATTACATTTTACATATTAGCAAAGGGCTCCACAAGCCGACATAAACAAATTGTACGAATTACAGGTCTAAGAACACAGTCTGCCAGGTTGCCGACATCTTCTTTGCCGACATAACAATCACACAAAACACACATCTTGATCAAAAGGCTTCTCAAGCCGACGTATGTAACATATGGGTATTACAAATCGAGAAGCATGATTTTCAAGATTACCGACGTAAATACAGGTTAAGCCGGCATAATCAAAAACCCAAAATAAACTCCAGAATCACATCTAGGCGTCACTGCCTTCTTGTTCATCACCTACATATATATAGAGAGGGTGAGATTGGATACTCAGTGAATGGTATAAATAATAAAGGGGTTTTCATGAATAATAGCCGAAATCCTTTCAAAACGATACAAGACAAAACTCTATATATAACAAGGAATGGACCTCGTCCATCTAACAAATCTTCAAAGTTTCAAGGGATACTTACTAGCATCACATATTACAAATAATAACATTCCGGCAACCATATCCACGGGGTAATCCGTCCGTGGCAAAACAAGACAAAACAAAAGAGGCATCTCAAACAAGGGTGCTACAAAAGTTTAGAGTTCTCTAGCACAAGGGACCTATGTTACAAAGGCCCGTAGCCTTTTAACACGAGAGTGCTGCGAAAGTTTAGAGTCCTCCGGCACAAGGGACTTTCAAGACCAGATGTGCTGCGAAAGTTTAGAGTCCTCCAGCACAAGGGACTTTCAAGACAAGACGTGCTGCGAAAGTTTACAGTCCTCCAGCACAAGGGACTTCCAAAACAAGATGTGTTGCGAAAGTTTAGAGTCCTCCAGCACAAGGGACTTTCCGAGAAGGTCATCAAGACAAGATCATACTTGATATACAAAACAGGGACAATTATTCATGCTTAAGAAACACTTTCAAAACAAAGTCTTTATCAAAACGTATAACATAGCTTTATTAAAAATACCACTCACATGGTTCCTCAAACGTCGGGGTCGAGGCCAGTCCCAGTCCTCAAAACTCGAATCTAACGGCTCAAGCTCCAATGATCAAGCTTGGAAGTTCACTCTCTCTCTAGCTCAAACTTCACCTTCTTCTTCCTAGAGTTTCTCTCTCTAAAAGGCAAGATTGATACAAAAAGATATGCTCCTCACGACAATCACTGACTTAATCCCTCTGCCGGGACACGTGGCATCGGCTGATTGGCTCTGTCTAAAAAGGCGACTGACATGACAAGACAAGACCAAGACAAAGTGTACTCAACAAGCTAGGCGGCAAGAACACACCGGCAAGTAACGACATCGGCTAACAACAAGACTCCGGCAATCAAGGGGCAAGGACATCGGCTTGGAAGGACAACACTTGACTAAACTGTGCCACACCTTGGCCTAGATGTGCCACACCTTGGTCTAGGTCGTACCATTCCAGGAACAAAATCACTCATGCAAGGATCAAGGATCTAGAACGCCTAGATATTAACATCTCGGCCCAAATGATGCACATCTCGGTCCAGGCGACGCGCACCTCGGCCTAGATGGTGACATCTCGGCCAATATGTCAGGGTGAAGATGGAAGTCAACCAACGGGGTTCCAAGATAGTTCTAAGTGACAAAGGTCTCGAAGGTGTCTAGGCTTAAGATGACCTCGGCAACGCACCAGACGAGAACAAAGCATGCAAGCAATCACTCAAGCAAAACAAGACAAGATTTGCAAATGCACATATTAAAACAAGATCATCCATAAATGTATGCAAGTACGACTAAGTCAAAATGAGGGTTGTTACAATATGCCTCTCGTCAGTTGAAGCCACATGAAAAGAACTATCCCACCCATGATTTAGAATTAGCAGCCGTGGTATTTGCTTTGAAGATTTGGCGCCACTACTTGTATGGAGCTTCTTGCCAGGTTTTTACAGATCATAAAAGTTTAAAGTACTTGTTCACTCAGAAGGAATTGAATATGAGGCAGACAAGATGACTTGAGTTGTTGAAAGATTAGGATATGCGGATTCAATATCACCCAGGAAAAGCTAACACTGTAGCCAATGCTTTGAGCAGAAAGGTGGTTGGAACTTTGGCATGCCTAACCGCGATCTCAGTGGAGCCGACTATTGTTGAGGAAGTAAAGACAAGACAAATGGAAGATGAATTCTTCAAGAAAGTAGCCGATGAGATTATCACAAAGCCGAGATCAGGGTACACCATAGAAAATCAAGTTCTCAAGTTTGAAGGAAGGTTGTGTGTGGCCGACATCCCAGAGTTGAAAAGAAAAATTCTGCAGGAAGCTCATGGTTCCAAGTTTGCTGTTCACCCCGGGAACACCAAGATGTATCAGGATGTGAAGCAGACGTTTTGGTAGCCGAACATGAAAGGAGAGATAGCCGAGTTCGTGTCACAGTGTTTGTATTGTCAACAAGTGAAAGCAGAACACCAAAGGCCAGCAGGACTTTTTCAACCCCTACCGATTCCTGAGTGGAAATGGGAGCACATCTTCATGGACTTCGTGGTTGGTTTACCAAAGACACAAAAGGGGATGGATTCGATTTGGGTTATTGTGGATAGACTAACCATGTCAGCACACTTCTTGCCTGTTAAGACCACCTTCAACGCTGATAAACTTGCTTTGTTGTATGTGAATGAAATTGTTAGACTTCATGGAGTGCCGATGTCAATTGTGTCAGACCGAGATCCGAAGTTGGTTTCCAGATTTTTGTAGAGCCTACAAAGAGCTTTCGGAGCCGAGTTGAGGTTTAGCACAACTTTTCATCCCCAAACTGATGGACAAACAGAGAGGACGATTCAGACACTTGAAGATATGCTTAGAATATGTGTATTGGACCTCCAAGGAAGTTGGGGAGTACATTTTCCTTTGGTGGAATTTACCTACAACAACAGCTATCAAGCTAGCATTGGCATGGCGCCGTATGAAGCATTGTATGGAAGAAAGTGCAGGTCGCCGATATGTTGGACCGAGGTAGGAGACAAAGCTCTGCTTGGTCGCGAGTTAATTCAAGTAACAACCGAGAAGATTAAGCTCGTTCAACAAAGAATCAAAACCGCACAGAGTCGACAAAAGAGTTATGCTGACCAGAGAAGAAGAGAGTTGGAATTTGAAGTCGGGGACCACGTGTTCCTAAAGATTTCGCCGATGAAAGGAGTCACAAGATTTGGGAAGAAGGTTAAGTTAGCACCCCGTTACATTGGGCCTTTTGAAATTCTTGAGAAGGTTAACCTCGCTGCCTACAAACTTGCTTTGCCGCCAGGGTTGAGCCAAGTCCATAATGTATTTCATGTTTCGATGTTGAGGAAGTATATTCGAGATCCGCTACATGTGATCGACTATTTCGGAATTGTGATTAATGAAGATTTGGGCTACGAAGAGAAGCCGATATGGATTGTCGATAGGCAGGTGAAACATTTGAGAAGTAAGTCGATACCAATGGTGAAAGTTAAATGGAAGGAGCATTACGGTGAGGATGCTACATGGGAAATGGAAGAGGAAATGAAAGTCCGACTTCCAGAATTATTTTTGGAATAAGGTAACTCAAGTTTGGGGACCAAACTTCTTTAAGGGGAGTAGGATGTAACAACCCTCATTTCAACTTAGTCATACTTGCATACAATTATGAATGATCTTGTTTTGGTATGTGCATTTGCAAATCTTGTCTCGTTTTGCCCGAATGTTGCTTGCATACTTTGTTCTTGCCTGGTGTGTTGCCGAGGTCATCTTAAGCCTAGACACCTTCGAAACCTTTTCCACTTAGAACTGTCGTGGAATTCCTTCGGTTGACCTCCATCTCCACCCTGGCATATTGGCCGAGATGTCACCATCTAGGCTGAGGCGCGCGTCGCCTAAGCTGAGATGTGCATCATCTAGGCCGAGATGTTAATATCTAGGCATTCTAGATCCTTGATCCTTGCATTAGTGATTTTGTTCCTGGAACAGTATGACCTAGACCGAGGTGTGGCACATCTAGGCCAAGGTGCGGCACAGCTTAGTCAAGTGTTGTCCTTCCAAGCCGATGTCATTGTTACCCTGCTTGCCGAAGCTTTGCCCTTAGCCGAGATCATCACTTGCCGGAGTACTCTTGCTGTTTAGCTTGTTGAATACACTTTGTCTTGGTCTTGTCTAATCAGTCAGTCACCTTTTTTAGTAGAGCCAACCAGCCGGTGCCACGTGTCCCGGCAGGGGGATTAAGTCAGTGATTGTCGTGAGAAACATATCATTTGTATCAAATCTTGCCTTTTAGAGAGAGAGAGACTCTAGAAAGAAGAAGGAGAAGTTTGAGCAAGAGAGAGTGAACTTCCAAGCTTGATCGTTGGAGTTAGAACCGTTAAATTCGAGTTTTGAGGTTAGAATCCTAGCCTACTCTTGTTGTTCTTATTGATCATCTAGCTACATTGCACGATCAAACCTGTTCTGCACGTCATACATTGCGTTAAAGTTGGTTTTAGAAAGAGAAATTGGTTTTCATGTGTTCTTGAAGAAAAGCCTCGTTTGATCCGAAAGTTTGCACTAAGGCTCATGTTTTTGTGTTTGTTTTGATAAGATCCTTGAGTATGGGTACCCAGGTTCATGTTTTTGAATTCATAGCATGGAATCTCAGCTTTCGTAATAGCAAGTTTTGATCTTTGCATTCGTTTTCCTCATGATCATGTTCTTCATGTTGTCAAGAGGGAAACCCAGATTTTCTCGACTTCACTTTTGAATGTGGCCGTCGGGGCCACACCTCGGCAAGGAGGTGTGAGACCTCGACCTAGACCTGGTAGTTGCCCGGCATATTTTCCAGAAATAAGAAACGGTGTTTTGATTTGATTTGACTTAGTTTTTTAGGTATGCCGAAGTCATTTGCTTGCATGCAAGACTTGTTTTGAGAAATGCATTCAATAGACCTTGCCATGTGTTTGTAGGACTTGGACTTGCCTTGACCTCGACATTTGACGAACTAGGTGAGTGGTATTTTTAATAAAGCTATGTTATACGTTTTGATAAAGACTTTGCTTTGCTTTGTTCTGAAAGTATTTGTTAAGCATGAATAATTGTCCCTGTTTTGTATATCAAGCATGATCTTGTTTTGATGACCTTCTCGGAAAGTCCCTTGTACTGGAGGACTCTAAACTTTCGCAGCACATCTCGTTTGAAAGTCCCTTGTGTTGGAGGACTCTAAACTTTCGCAGCACATCTCGTTTTGGAAGTCCCTTGTGCTGGAAGACTCTAAACTTTCGCAGCGCATCTTGTCTTGAAAGTCCCTTGTGCTGGAGGACTCTAAACTTTCGCAGCACTCTCGTGTTAAAAGGCTATGGGCCTTTGTAACATAGGTCCCTTGTGCTAGAGGACTCTAAACTTTTGTAGCACCCTTGTTTGAGATACCTCTCTTGCTTTGTCTTGTTTTGCCACTAACGGTTTACCGCATGGATATGTTTGCCGGAATGTTATCATTTGTAATATGTGATGCTAGTAAGTATCCCTTGAAGCTTTGAAGATTTGTTAGATGGACGAGGTCCATCCCTTGTTATCTAAAGTTTTGACCTGTATTGTTTTAAAGGACTTCGGCTATTATTCATGCGAACCCCTTTATTATTTATACCATTCACTGAGTATCCAAGCTCACCCTCTCTATATATATGTAGGTGATGAACAAGAAGGCGGTGACGCGTAGATGTGATTCTGGAGCTTATTTTGGATTTTGATTATGTCGGCTTAACCTGTATTTACGTCGGCAGTCTTGAAAATTATGCTTCTCGATTTGTAATACTTGTATGTTGCATACGTCGGCTTGAGAAGCCTTTTTGATCAAGATGTGTGTTTTGTATGATTGTTATGTCGGCAAAGAGGATGTCGGCAACCTAGCAGCCTGTGTTCCTTGACCTGTAGTTCGTACATTTTGTTGTGTCAGCTTGTGAAGCCCTTTGTTAATATGTAAGATGTAATTTGTACTTTGCTTCGTTTGTAATTAAGTTGTAACCCATATGAAGATGGTCGCTATTTCATTTGACTTATGCACAGCTCTTATGAACTAATCTGATTGTATGTATCGCTTCCGTACTTGTGAGCCCCATATATTTATACTCTGTTGTGTGTAAATTTTGAAAGTTAGCCTTCGGTAATCTCGGATTACTGGCCATCACGGCACCAAACTACTAGGGGCGGTTTGGGGTTGTGCAGAGAATTTATAAAGTAATTTACTAAGAATTTACAGGAAATTCACTAATTAATGTTTGAATAATTTACTGAGTAATTTACTGAGAATTAAAAAAGTAATTGACGAATTTTTTTTGATAATTTTATGAGTAATTTACTATGAATTTACTGAGTAATTTACCTAGAATTTATACATAATTTTCTTGGAAATTATTGAAAATTTTCTGAGTAATTTATTTAGAATTTATTAAATAATTTACTGAAAATTTACAGCTAATTTACAAAGTAATTTATAGAGAATTTATTGAAGACTTAACGAGTAATTTATTGAGAATTTACGAAGTAATTTGCTGAATAATTTACTAAGAATTTACTTTGAATTTACTAATAATTTATATAGAATTTTCTGAGAATTTATTGAGTAATTTACTCATAATTTACTGATTAATTCACAAAAAATATTCTTGTAATTTTTTGAGAATTTACTAAGAATTTTCGGATAAATTACTAAGAATTTGCTTAATAATTTATAGAGAATTTTACGTGTAATTTACTGAGAAATTTCCTGAGTAATTTAGTGAGAATTTACTAAGTAATTTACTGGTAATTTACTGAGTAATTAACAGAGAATTTACCAATAATTTACCGAGTAATTTACTGATAAATTACTGAATAATTCACTCATTAATTTACTTGTAATTTACTGAGAATTTAAGGAGTAATTTATTGAGAATTTACTCAGTAATTTGCTTAGAATTTATTAAATAATTTACTAAGAATTTACAGTTAATTTACTGTGTTATTTTCTTGGAATTTACAGAGTAATTTTCTAATAATTTATTGAGTAATTTACTAAGTAACTAACCAAGAATTTTTTGAGAACTTATCGATAATTAACTGAGTAATTTACTGAGAATTTACCTAGTAATTTACAGATAGATTTAGCGAGTAATTCACCGAATAATTTACTATGAATTTACTTAGTAATTCATTTAGAATTAACTCAGTAAATTACTAAGAGTTTATTGAGAATTTGTTGAGTAATTTTCTAGGAACTTACCAATCGTTTACGAAGCAATTTACTGAGAATTTTCCGAGTTATTTACCAAGAATTTACTATAGTTTTAATGGTAATTTCCTGAGTAATTTATTTAGAATTTACTGTGAATTTAATGAGTAATTTACTCATAATTTATTGAGAATTTTCTTAGAATTTATTGAAAATTTTCAGAGTAATTTACTTTGAATTTATTGAGTAATTCACCGATAATTAACTGAGTAATTTATAGAGAATCTATTGAAAATTTAACGAATAATTTACAGAGTAATTTGTTGAGTAATTTTTAAAAAAAAAATTCTGTGAATTTACTGAGTAATTTACCAAGAATTTATACAAAATTTTTTGAGAATTTAAAGAGTAATTTACTCATAATTTACTGAGTAATTCACAAAAAAATTTCTAATGATTTTCTAAGAAATTACACAGAATTTTCTAATAATTTACTAAGAATTTACTGAATAATTTTCTGAGAATTTTGCGTGTAATTTATTGAGAATTTTACTGAGTAATGTAATGAGAATTTATTGAGAATTTATTGAGTAATTTACTAAGAATCTACCGATGATTTACTGAGTAATTTATTGAGATTTTACTGCGAATTGACTAAGAAATGTACTGATAAATTGTTAAGTTCTTCACTGGGTAATTTAGTTGGAAATTTCTAAGTAATTTATTGAATAATTTACTGAGAATTTATAAAGTAATTTACTGAGAATTTACAGGAAATTCACTAATTAATGTTCGAATAATTTACTGAGTAATTTACTGAGAATTAAAAAAGTAATAGACGAATTTTTTTTGATAATTTTATGAGTAATTTACTATGAATTTACTGAGTAATTTACCTAGAATTTATACATAATTTTCTTGGAAATTATTGAAAATTTTCTGAGTAATTTATTTAGAATTTATTAAATAATTTACTGAAAATTTACAGCTAATTTACAAAGTAATTTATAGAGAATTTATTGAAGACTTAACGAGTAATTTATTGAGAATTTACGAAGTAATTTGCTGAATAATTTACTAAGAATTTACTTTGAATTTACTAATAATTTATATAGAATTTTCTGAGAATTTATTGAGTAATTTACTCATAATTTACTCATCAATTCACAAAAAATATTCTTGTAATTTTTTGAGAATTTACTAAGAATTTTCGGATAAATTACTAAGAATTTGCTTAATAATTTATAGAGAATTTTACGTGTAATTTACTGAGAAATTTCCTGAGTAATTTAGTGAGAATTTACCAATAATTTACCGAGTAATTTACAGAGAATTTATCGAGTAATTTACTGATAAATTACTAAATAATTCACTCATTAATTTACTTGTAATTTACTGAGAATTTAAGGAGTAATTTATTGAGAATTTACTCAGTAATTGGCTTAGAATTTATTAAATAATTTACTAAGAATTTACAGATAATTTACTGTGTTATTTTCTTGGAATTTACAGAGTAATTTTCTAATAATTTACTGAGTAATTTACTAAGTAATTGACCAAGAATTTTTTGAGAACTTATCGATAATTAACTGAGTAATTTACTGAGAATTTACCTAGTAATTTATAGATAAATTTAGTGAGTAATTCATCGAATAATTTACTATGAATTTACTTAGTAATTCATTTAGAATTTACTCAGTAAATTACTAAGAGTTTATTGAGAATTTGTTGAGTAATTTTCTAGGAACTTACCAATCGTTTACGAAGCAATTTACTGAGAATTTTCCGAGTTATTTACCACGAATTTACTATAACTTTAATGGTAATTTGCTGAGTGATTTATTGACAATTTACTGTGAATTTAATGAGTAATTTACTCATAATTTATTGAGAATTTTCTTAGAATTTATTGAAAATTTTCAGAGTAATTTACTTTGAATTTATTGAGTAATTCACCGATAATTAACTGAGCAATTTATAGAGAATTTATTGAAAATTTAACGAATAATTTATAGAGTAATTTGCTGAGTAATTTTTTAAAAAAAAAATTCTATGAATTTACTGAGTAATTTACCCAAGAATTTATACAAAATTTTCTGAGAATTTACAGAGTAATTTCTCATAATTTACTGAGTAATTCACAAAAAAAATTTCTAATGATTTTCCAAGAATTTACACAGAATTTTCTAATAATTTACTAAGAATTTACTGAATAATTTTTTGAGAATTTTGCGTGTAATTTATTGAGAATTTTACTGAGTAATGTAATTAGAATTTACTGAGAATTTATTGAGTAATTTACTAAGAATCTACCGATGATTTACTGAGTAATTTATTGAGATTTTACAGCGAATTCACTAAGAAATTTACTGATAAATTGTTAAGTTCTTCACTGGGTAATTTAGTTGGAAATTTCTAAGTAATTTATTGAATAATTTACTGAGAATTTATAAAGTAATTTACTGAGAATTTATAGGAAATTCACTAATTAATGTTTGAATAATTTACTGAGTAATTTACTGAGAATTAACAAAGTAATTCACAAATTTTTTTTGATAATTTTATGAGTAATTTACTATGAATTTACTGAGTAATTTACCAAGAATTTATACAGAATTTTCTTGGAAATTATTGAAAATTTTCTGAGTAATTTATTTAGAATTTATTAAACAATTTACTGAAAATTTACAGATAATTTACAAAGAAATTTATAGAGAATTTATTTAAGACTTAACGAGTAATTTATTGAGAATTTACGAAGTAATTTGCTGAATAATTTACTAAGAAATTACATTGAATTTACCAATAATTTATATAGAATTTTCTAAGAATTTATTGAGTAATTTACTCATAATTTACTGATTAATTCACAAAAAATATTCTTGTAATTTTTTGAGAATTTACTAAGAATTTTTTGATAAATTACTAAGAATTTGTTTAATAATTTATAGAGAATTTTACGTGTAATTTACTGAGAAATTTCCTGAGTAATTTAGTGGGAACTTACTAAGTAATTTATTGGTATTTTACTGAGTATTTAACAGAGAATTTACCAATAATTTATGGAGTAATTTACAGAGAATTTATCGAGTAATTTACTGATAAATTACTAAATAATTCACTCATTAATTTACTTGTAATTTACAGAGAATTTAAGGAGTAATTTATTGAGAATTTACGTAGTAATTTGCTTAGAATTTATTAAATAAGTTACTAAGAATTTACAGATAATTTACTGTGTTATTTTCTTGGAATTTATAGAGTAATTTTCTAATAATTTACTGAGTAATTTACTAAGTAATTGACCAAGATTTTTTTGAGAACTTATTGATAATTAACTGAGTAATTTACTGAGAATTTACCTAGTAATTTACAGATAAATTTACTGAGTAATTCGTCGAATAATTTACTATGAATTTACTTAGTAATTCATTAAGAATTTACTCAGTAAGTTACTAAGAGTTTATTGAGAATTTATTGAGTAATTTGCTAAGAACTTATCAATCATTTATGAAACAATTTACTGAGAATTTACCAAGTTATATACCACGAATTTACTATCGTTTTAATGGTAATTTGCTGAGTAATTTATTGAGAATTAATTGTGAATTTAATGAGTAATTTACTCATAATTTATTGAGAATTTTCTTAGAATTTATTGAAAATTTTCAAAGTAATTTTACTTTGAATTTATTGAGTAATTCACCGATAAGTAACTGAGTAATTTATAGAGAATTTATTGAAAATTTAACGAATAATTTACAGAGTAATTTGCTGAGTAATTTTTTAAAAAAATTCTGTGAATTTACTGAGTAATTTACCAAGAATTTATACAAAATTTTCTGAGAATTTACAGAGTAATTTACTCATAATTTACTGAGTAATTCACAAAAAAATTTCTAATGATTTTCTAAGAATTTACAATGAATTTTCTAAGAATTTACTAAATAATTTTCTGAGAATTTTGCGTGTAATTTATTGAGAATTTTACTGAATAATGTAATGAGAAATTATTGAGTAATTTACTAAGAATCTACCGATAATTTACTGAGTAATTTATTGAGATTTTACTGCGAATTGATTTTATGGATTAATTTATTGAGAATTTACTAAGTAATTTACTTAGAATTTATTGAATAATTTACTGAGAATTTATAATGTAATTTACTGAGAATTAACAAAGTAATTCACGATTTTTTTTTTCAGAATTTACTGAGTAATTTACCAAGAATTTGTACAGAATTTTCTTGGAAATTATTGAAAACTTTCTGAGTAATTTATTTAGAATTTATTAAATAATTTACTGAAAATTTGCAAAGTAATTTATAGAAAATTTATTGAAAACTTAACGAGTAATTTAATGAGAATTTACGGAGTAATTTGCGGAATAATTTACTAAGAAATTACTTTGAATTTATCAAGAATTTATATAGAATTTTTTGAGAATTTATTGAGTAATTTACTCATAATTTACTCATCAATTCACAAAAAATATTTTTGTAATTTTTTGAGAATTTACTAAGAATTTTCTGATAAATTACTAAGAATTTGCTGAATAATTTATAGAGAATTTTACGTGTAATTTACTGAGAAATTTCCTGAGTAATTTAGTGAGAATTTACTAAGTAATTTACTGGTAATTTACAGAGAATTTATCGAGTAATTTACTGATAAATTACTAAATAATTCACTCATTAATTTACTTGTAATTTACTGAGAATTTAAGGAGTAATTTATTGAGAATTTACTCAGTAATTGGCTTAGAATTTATTAAATAATTTACTAAGAATTTACAGATAATTTACTGTGTTATTTTCTTGGAATTTACAGAGTAATTTTCTAATAATTTACTGAGTAATTTACTAAGTAATTGACCAAGAATTTTTTGAGAACTTATCGATAATTAACTGAGTAATTTACTGAGAATTTACCTAGTAATTTATAGATAAATTTAGTGAGTAATTCATCGAATAATTTACTATGAATTTACTTGGTAATTCATTTAGAATTTACTCAGTAAATTACTAAGAGTTTATTGAGAATTTGTTGAGTAATTTTCTAGGAACTCACCAATCATTTACGAAGCAATTTACTGAGAATTTACCGAGTTATTTACCACGAATTTACTATAACTTTAATGGTAATTTGCTGAGTGATTTATTGACAATTTACTGTGAATTTAATGAGTAATTTACTCATAATTTATTGAGAATTTTCTTAGAATTTATTGAAAATTTTCAGAGTAATTTACTTTGAATTTATTGAGTAATTCACCGATAATTAACTGAGCAATTTATAGAGAATTTATTGAAAATTTAACGAATAATTTACAGAGTAATTTGCTGAGTAATTTTTTAAAAAAATTATGTGAACTTACTGAGTAATTTACCAAGAATTTATACAAAATTTTCTGAGAATTTATAGAATAATTTACACATAATTTACTGAGCAATTCACAAAAAAAATTCTAATGATTTTCTAAGAATTTACACAGAATTTTCTAAGAATTTACTGAATAATTTTCTTAGAATTTTGCGTGTAATTTATTGAGAATTTTACTGAGTAATGTAATGAGAATTTATTGAGTAATTTACTAAGAATCTACCGATAATTTATTGAGTAATTTATTGAGATTTTACTGCGAATTGACTAAGAAATTTACTGATAAATTGTTAACTTCTTCACTTGATAATTTAGTTGGAAATTTCTAAGTAATTTATTGAGAATTTACTGAGTAAGTTACTAAGAATTTATTGACAATTTACTTAGACTTTATGGATTAATTTATTGAGAATTTACTAAGTAATTTACTTAGAATTTATTGAATAATTTACTGAGAATTTATAAAGTAATTTACTGAGAATTTACAGGAAATTCACTAATTAATGTTCGAATAATTTACCAAGTAATTTACTGAGAATTAACAAAGTAATTCACGAATTTTTTTTTGAGAATTTACTGAGTAATTTACCAAAAATTTATACAGAATTTTCTTGGAAATTATTGAAAACTTTCTGAGTAATTTATTTAGAATTTATTAAATAATTTACTGAAAATTTACAGATAATTAACAAAGTAATTTATAGAGAATTTATTGAAAACTTAACGAGTAATTTATTGAGAATTTACGGAGTAATTTGTTGAATAATTTACTAAGAAATTACTTTGAATTTATCAAGAATTTATATAGAATTTTTTTAGAATTTATTGTGTAATTTACTCATAATTTACTAATTAATTCACAAAAAATATTCTTGTAATTTTTTGAGAATTTACTAAGAATTTTCTGATAAATTACTAAGAATTTGCTGAATAATTTATAGAGAATTTTACGTCCAATTTATTGACAAATTTCCTGAGTAATTTAGTGAGAATTTACTAAGTAATTTACTAGTAATTTACTGAGTATTTAACAGAGAATTTATCGAGTAATTTACTGATAAATTACTGAATAATTCACTCATTAATTTACTTGTAATTTAAGGAGTAATTTATTGAGAATTTACTCAGTAATTTGTTTAGAATTTATTAAATAATTTACTAAGAATTTACAGATAATTTACTGTGTTATTTTCTTGGAATTTACAGAGTAATTTTCTAATAATTTACTGAGTAATTAACTAAGTAATTGACCAAGAATTTTTTGAGAAATTATCGGTAATTAACTGAGAATTTACATAGTAATTTACAGATAAATTTAGTGAGTAATTCACCGAATAATTTACTATGAATTTACTTAATAATTTATTTAGAATTTATTCAGTAAATTACTAAGAGTTTATTGAGAATTTGTTGAGTAATTATCTAGGAACTTACCAATCATTTACGAAGCAATTTACTGAGAATTTACCGAGATATTTACCACGAATTTACTATAGTTTTAAAGGTAATTTGCTGGGTAATTTGTTGAGAACTTACTGTGAATTTAATGAGTAATTTACTCATAATTTATTGAGTATTTTCTTACGATTTATTGAAAATTTTCAGAGTAATTTACTTTGAATTTATTAGGTAATTCACCGATAATTAACTGAGTAATTTGTAGATAATTTATTGAAAATTTAACGAATAATTTACAGAGTAATTTGCTAAGTAATTTTTTTAAAAAATTCTGTGAATTTACTGAGTAATTTACCAAGAATTTGTACAAAATTTCTAAGAATTTACAGAGTAATTTACTCATAATTTACTAAGTAATTCACAAAAAAATTTCTAATGATTTTCTAAGAATTTACACAAAATTTTCTAATAATTTACTAAGAATTTACTGAATAATTTTTTGGCAATTTTGCATGTAATTTATTGTGAATTTTAGTGAGTAATGTAATGAGAATTTACTGGGAATTTATTGAGTAATTTACTAAGAATCTACCGATAATTTACTGAGTAATTTATTGAGATTTTACTGCGAATTGACTTTACGGATTAATTTATTGAGAATTTACTAAGTAATTTACTTAGAATTTATTGAATAATTTACTGAGAATTTATAATGTAATTTACTGAGAATTTACAGGAAATTCACTAATTAATGTTCGAATAATTTACTGAGAATTAACAAAGTAATTCACGAATTTTTTTTTTGAGAATTTACTGAGTAATTTACCAAGAATTTATACAGAATTTTCTTGGAAATTATTGAAAATTTTCTAAGTAATTTATTTAGAATTTATTAAATAATTTACTGAAAATTTACAGATAATTTACAAAGTAATTTATAGAGAATTTATTGAAAACTTAACAAGTAATTTATTGAGAATTTAAGGAGTAATTTGCTGAATAATTTACTAAGAAATTACTTTGAATTTACCAAGAATTTATATAGAATTTTCTGAGAATTTATTGAGTAATTTACTCATAATTTACTGATTAATTCACAAAAAATATTCTTGTAATTTTTTGAGAATTTACTAAGAATTTTATGATAAATTACTAAGAATTTGCAGAATAATTTATAGAGAATTTTACGTGTAATTTACTGAGAAATTTCCTGAGTAATTTAGTAAGAATTTGCTAAGTAATTTACTGGTAATTTACTGAGTATTTAACAGAGAATATACCGATAATTTACTGAGTAATTTACAGAGAATTTATCGAGTAATTTATTGATAAATTACTGAATAATTCACTCATTAATTTACTTGTAATTTACTGAGAATTTATGGAGTAATTTATTGAGAATTTATCCAGAAATTTGCTTAGAATTTATTAAATAATTTACTAAGAATTTACAGATAATTTACTGTGTTATTTTCTTGGAATTTACAGAGTAATTTTCTATTAATTTACTGAGTAATTTACTAAGTAATTGACCAAAAATTTTTTGAGAACTTATCGATGATTAACTGAGTAATTTACTGGGAATTTACCTTGTAATTTATAGATAAATTTATTGAGTAATTCACCGAATAATTTACTATGGATTTACTTAGTAATTTATTTAGAATTTACTCAGTAAATTACTAAGAGTTTATTGAGAATTTGTTGAGTAATTTTCTAGGAACTTGCCAATCATTTACGAAGCAATTTACTGAGAATTTACCGAGTTATTTACCACGAATTTACTATAACTTTATTGGTAATTTGCTGAGTAAGTTATTGAGAATTTACTGTGAATTTAATGAGTAATTTACTCATAATTTATTGAGCATTTTCTTAGAATTTATTGAAAATTTTCAGCGTAATTTACTTTGAATTTATTGAGTAATTCACCGATAATTAACTCAGTAATTTATAGAGAATTTATTGAAAATTTAACGAATAATTTACAGCGTAATTTGCTAAGTAATTTTTTAAAAAAATTCTGTGAATTTACTGAGTAATTTACCAAGAATTTATACAAAATTTTCTGAAAATTTACAGAGTAATTTACTCATAAATTACTGAGTAATTCACAAAAAAATTTCTAATGATTTTCCAAGAATTTACACATAATTTTCTAAGAATTTACTGAATAATTTTCTGAGAATTTTGCTTGTAATTTATTGAGAATTTTACTCAGCAATGTAATGAGAATTTATTGAGTAATTTACTAAGAATCTACAGATAATTTACTGAGTAATTTATTGAGATTTTACTGCGAATTGACTAAGAAATTTACTGATAAATTGTTAAGTTCTTCACTGGGTAATTTAGTTGGAAATTTCTAAGTAATTTATTGAGAATTTACTGAGTAAGTTACTAAGAATTTATTCATAATTTACTTAGACTTTCTGGATTAATTTATTGAGAATTTACTAAGTAATTTACTTAGAATTTGTTGAAAAATTTACTGAGAATTTACAGGAAATTCACTAATTAATGTTCGAATAATTTACTGAGTAATTTACTGAGAATTAACAAAGTAATTCACGATTTTTTTTTTTTGAGAATTTACTGAGCAATTTACCAAGAATTTATGTAGAATTTTCTTGGAAATTATTGAAAATTTTCTGAGTAATTTATTTAGAATTTATTTAATAATTTACTGAAAATTTACAGATAATTTACAAAGTAATTTATAGAGAATTTATTGAAAACTTAACGAGTAATTTATTTACGAATTTACGGAGTAATTTGCTGAATAATTTACTAAGAAATTACTTTGAATTTACCAGGAATTTATATAGAATTTTCCGAGAATTTGTTGAGTAATTTACTCGTAATTTACTGATTAATTCACAAAAAATATTCTTGTAATTGTTTGAGAATTTACTCAGAATTTTCTGATAAATTACTAAGAATTTACTGAATAATTTATAGAGAATTTTACGTGTAATTCACTAAGAAATTTCCTGAATAATTTAGTGAGAATTTACTAAGTAATTAACAGGGAATTTACCAATAATTTACTGAGTAATTTACAGAGAATTTATCGAGTAATTTACTGATAAATTATTGAATAATTCATTCATTAATTGATTGAGAATTTAAGGAGTAATTTATTGAGAATTTACCCTGTAATTTTCACAAAAATATTCTTTTAATTTTTTGAGAATTTACTCAGAATTTTCTGATAAATCACTAAGAATTTACTGAATAATTTATAGAGAATTTTACGTGTAATTTACTGAGAAATTTCCTGAATAATTTAGTGAGAATTTACTAAGTAATTTACAGAGAATTTATTGAGTAATTTACTGATAAATTACTGAATAATTCATTCATTAATTGATTGAGAATTTAAGGTGTAATTTATTGAGAATTTACCCTGTAATTTTCGTAGAATTTATTAAATAATTTACAGATAATATACTGTGTTATTTTCTTGGAATTTACAGAGTAATTTTCTAATAATTTACTGAGTAATTTACTAAGTAATTGACCAAGGATTTTTTGAGAACTTATCGATAATTAACTGAGTAATTTACTGAGAATTTACCTAGTAATTTTTAGATAAATTTAGTGAGTAATTCACCGAATAATTTACTAAGAATTTACTTAGTAATTCATTTAGAATTTACTCAGTAAATTACTAGGAATTTATTGAGAATTTACTGAGAATTTGTTGAGTAATTTTCTAGGAACTTACCAATCATTTACGAAGAAATTTAATAAGAATTTACCGAGTTATTTACCACGAATTCACTATAACTTTAATGGTAATTTGCTGAGTAATTTATTGAGAATTAATTGTGAATTTAATGAGTAATTTACTCATAATTTATTGAGAATTTTTTTAGAATTTATTGAAAATTTTCAGAGTAATTTACTTTTTTATTTATTGAGTAATTCACCGATAATTAACTGAGTAATTTATAAAGAATTTATTGAAAATTTAACGAATAATTTACAGAGTAATTTGCTGAGTAATTTTTTAAAAAAATTCTGTGAATTTACTGAGTAATTTACCAAGAATTTATACAAAATTTTCTGAGAATTTACAGAATAATTTACACATAATTTACTAAGCAATTGACGAAAAAATTTCTAATGATTTTCTAAGAATTTACACAGAATTTTCTAAGAATTTACTGAATAATTTTCTGAGAATTTTGCGTGTAATTTATTGAGAATTTTACTGAAATGTAATGAGAATTTACTGAGTAATTTATTGAGATTTTACTGCGAATTGACTAAGAAATTTACTGATAAATTGTTAAGTTCTTCACCGGGTAATTTAGTTGGAAATTTGTAAGTAATTTATTGAGAATTTACTGAGTAAGTTACTAAGAATTTATTGATAATTTACTTAGACTTTCTAGATTAATTTATTGAGAATTTACTAAGTAATTTACTTAGAATTTGTTGAAAAATTTACTGAGAATTTACAGGAAATTCCGTAATTAATGTTCGAATAATTTACTGAGTAATTTACTGAGAATTAACAAAGTAATTCACGAATTTTTTTTTGAGAATTTACTGAGCAATTTACCAAGAATTTATGCAGAATTTTCTTGGAAATTATTGAAAATTTTCTGAGTAATTTATTTAGAATTTATTAAATAATTTACTGAAAATTTACAGATAATTTACAAAGAAATTTATAGACAATTTATTGAAAACTTAACGAGTAATTTATTTATGAATTTACGGAGTATACGGAGTAATTTGTTGAATAATTTACTAAGAAATTACTTTGAATTTACCAGGAATTTATATAGAATTTTCTGAGAATTTATTGAGTAATTTACTCGTAATTTACTGATTAATTCACAAAAAATATTCTTGTAATTTTTTGAGAATTTACTCAGAATTTTCTGATAAATTACTAAGAATTTGCTGAATAATTTATAGAGAATTTTACGTGTAATTTACTTAGAAATTTCCTGAGTAATTTAGTGAGAATTTACTAAGTAATTTACTGAGTAATTAACAGAGAATTTACCAATAATTTACTAAGTAATTTAAAGAGAATTTATCGAGTAATTTACTGATAAATTACTGAATAATTCATTCATTAATTGACGGAGAATTTAAGGACTAATTTATTGAGAATTTACCCTGTAATTTTCTTAGAATTTATTAAATAATTTATAGATAAATTGCTGTGTTATTTTCTTGGAATTTACAAAGTAATTTTCTAATAATTTACTGAGTAATTTACTAAGTAATTGACCAAGGATTTTTTGAGAACTTATCGATAATTAACTAAGTAATTTACTAGGAATTTACCTAGTAATTTACTGATAAATTTAGTGAGTAATTCACCGAATAATTTACTATGAATTTACTTAGTAATTCATTTAGAATTTACTCAGCAAATTACTAAGAGTTATTGAGAATTCACTGAGAATTTGTTGTGTAATTTTCTAGGAACTTACCAATCATTTACAAAGAAATTTAATGAGAATTTACCGAGTTATTTACCACGAATTCACTATAACTTTAATGGTAATTTGCTGAGTAATTTATTGAGAATTTACTATGAATTTAATGAGTAATTTACTCATAATTTATTGAGAATTTTCTTAGAATTTATTGAAAATTTTCAGAGTAATTTACTTTTTTATTTATTGAGTAATTGACCAATAATTAACTGAGTAATTTATAGAGAATTTATTTAAAATTTAATGAATAATTTACAGAGTAATTTGCTGAGTAATTTTTTAAAAAAATTCTGTTAATTTACTGAGTAATTTACCAAGAATTTATGCAAAATTTTCTGAGAATTTACAGAATAATTTACACATAATTTACTGAGCAATTCACAAAAAAATTTCTAATGATTTTCTAAGAATTTACACAAAATTTTATAAGAATTTACTGAATAATTTTCTGAGAATTTTGCGTGTAATTTATTGAGAATTTTACTGAGTAATTTAATGAGAATTTACTGAGAATTTATTGAGTAATTTACTAAGAATCTACCGATAATTTACCGAGTAATTTATTGGGATTTTACTGCGAATTGACTAAGAAATTTACTGATAAATTGTTAAGTTCTTCACTGGGTAATTTAGTTGGAAATTTCTAAGTAATTTATTGAGAATTTACTGAGTAAGTTACTAAGAATTTATTGATAATTTACTTAGACTTTCTGGATTAATTTATTGGGAATTTACTAAGTAATTTACTTAGAATTTATGGAAAAATTTACTGAGAATTTCCAGGAAATTCACTAATTAATGTTCGAATAATTTACTGAGTAATTTACTGAGAATTGACAAAGTAATTCACGAATTATTTTTTGAGAATTTACTGAGCAATTTACCAAGAATTTATGCAGAATTTTCTTTTAAATTATTGAAAATTTTTATTTAGAATTTATTAAATAATTTACTGAAAATTTACAGATAATTTAAAAATTAATTTATAGAGAATTTATTGAAAACTTAACGAGTGATTTATTTACGAATTTACGGAGTAATTTGATGAATAATTTACTAAGAAATTACTTTGAATTTAACAGGAATTTATATAGAATTTTCTGAGAATTTATTGAGTAATTTACTCGTAATTTACTGATTAATTCACAAAAAATATTCTTGTAATTTTTTGAGAATTTACTCAGAATGTTCTGATAAATTACTCAGAATTTACTGAATAATTTATAGAGAATTTTACGTGTAATTTACTGAGAAATTTCCTGAATAATTTAGTGAGAATTTACTAAGTAATTTACTGAGTAATTAACAGAGAATTTACCAATAATTTACTGAGTAATTTACAGAGAATTTATCGAGTAATTTTCTGATAAATTATTGAATAATTCATTCATTAATTGACTGAGAATTTAGGGAGTAATTTATTGAGAATTTACCCTGTAATTTTCTTAGAATTTATTAAATAATTTACAGATAATTTACTGTGTTATTTTCTTGGAATTTACACAGTAATTTTCTAATAATTTTCTGAGTAATTTACTAAGTAATTGACCAAGGATTTTTTGAGAACTTATCAATAATTAACTGAGTAATTTACTGAGAATTTACCTAGTAATTTACAGATAAATTTAGTGAGTAATTCACCGAATAATTTACTATGAATTTACTTAGTAATGCATTTAGAATTCACTCAGTAAATTACTAAGAATTTATTGAGAATTTACTGAGAATTTGTTGAGTAATTTTCTAGGAACTTACCAATCATTTACGAAGAAATTTAATGAGAATTTACCGAGTTATTTACCACGAATTCACTATAACTTTAATGGTAATTTGCTGAGAAATTTGTTGAGAATTTACTGTGAATTTAATGAATAATTTACTCATAATTTATTGAGAATTTTCTTAGAATTTATTGAAAATTTTCAGAGTAATTTACTTTTTTATTTATTGAGTAATTCACCGATAATTAACTGAGTAATTTATAGAGAATTTATTGAAAATTTAACGAATAATTTACTGAGTAATTTGCTGAGTAATTTTTTAAAAAAATTCTGTGAATTTACTGAGTAATTTACCAATAATTAATAAAAAATTTTCTGAGAATTTACAGAACAATTTACACATAATTTACTGAGCAATTCACAAAAAAAATTCTAATGATTTTCTAAGAATTTACACAAAATTTTATAAGAATTTACTGAATAATTTTCTGAGAATTTTGCGTGTAATTTATTGAGAATTTTACTGAGTAATGTAATGAAAATTTACTGAGAATTTATTACGTAATTTACTAAGAATCTACCGATAATTTATTGAGATTTTACTGCGAATTGACTAAGAAATTTACTGATAAATTGTGAAGTTCTTCACTGGGTAATTTAGTTGGAAATTTCTAAGTAATTTATTGAGAATTTACTGAGTAAGTTACTAAGAATTTATTCATAATTTACTTAGACTTTCTGGATTAATTTATTGAGAGTTTACTAAGTAATTTACTTAGAATTTATTGAAAAATTTACAGAGAATTTACAGAAAATTCACTAATTAATGTTCGAATAATTTACTGAGTAATTTACTGAGAATTAACAAAGTAATTCACGAATTTTTTTTTGAGAATTTACTGAGCAATTTACCAAGAATTTATGCAGAATTTTCTTGGAAATTATTGAAAAGTTTCTGAGTAATTTATTTAGAAATTATTAAATAATTTCCTGAAAATTTACAGGTAATTTACAAAGTAATTTATAGAGAATTTATTGAAAACTTAACGAGTAATTTATTGACGAATTTACGGAGTAATTTGCTGAATAATTTACTAAGAAATTACTTTGAATTTACCAGGAATTTATATAGAATTTTCTGAGAATTTATTGAGTAATTTACTCATAATTTACTGATTAATTCACAAAAAATATTCTTGTAATTTTTTGAGAATTTACTCAGAATTTTCTGATAAATTACTAAGAATTTGCTGAATAATTTATAGAGAATTTTACGTGTAATTTACTGAGAAATTTCCTGAGTAATTTAGTGAGAATTTACTAAGTAATTTACAGAGTAATTAACAGAGAATTTACCAATAATTTACTGAGTAATTTACAGAGAATTTATCGAGTAATTTACTGAAAAATTATTGAATAATTCATTCATTAATTGACTGAGAATTTAGGGAGCAATTTATTGAGAATTTACCTTGTAATTTTCTTAGAATTTATTAAATAATTTACAGTGTTATTTTCTTGGAATTTACAGAGTAATTTTCTAATAATTTACTGAGTAATTTACTAAGTAATTGACCAAGGATTTTTTGAGAACTTATCGATAATTAACTGAGTAATTTACTGAGAATTTACCTAGCAATTTACAGATAAATTTACTGAGTAATTCACCGAATAATTTACTATGAATTTACTTAGTAATTCATTTAGAATTTACTCAGTAAATTACTAAGAGTTTATTGAGAATTTACTGAGAATTTGTTGAGTAATTTTCTAGGAACTTACCAATCATTTACGAAACAATTTACTGAGAATTTACCGAGTTATTTACCACGAATTCACTATAACTTTAATGGTAATTTGCTGAGTAATTTATTGAGAATTTCCTGCGAATTTAATGACTAATTTACTCATAATTTATTGAGAATTTTCTTAGAATTTATTGAAAATTTTCTAAGTAATTTACTTTTTTATTAATTGAGTAATTCACCGATAATTAACTGAGTAATTTATAGAGAATTTTTTGAAAATTTAACGAATAATTTACAGAGTAATTTGCTGAGTAATTTTTTAAAAAATTCTGTGAATTTACTGAGTAATTTACCAAGAATTTATGCAAAATTTTCTGAGAATTTACAGAATAATTTACACATAATTTACTGAGCAATTCACAAAAAAAATTTCTAAAGATTTTCTAAGAATTTACACAGAATTTTATAAGAATTTACTGAATAATTTTCTGAGAATTTTGCGTGTAATTTATTGAAAATTTTACTGAGTAATGTAATTAGAATTTACTGAGAATTTATTGAGTAATTTACTAAGAATCTACTGATAATTTCCCGAGTAATTTATTGAGATTTTACTGCGAATTGACTAAGAAATTTACTGATAAATTGTTAAGTTCTTCACTGGGTAATTTAGTTGGAAATTTCTATGTAATTTATTGAGAATTTATTGAGTAAATTACTAAGAATTTATTGATAATTTACTTAGACTTTCTGGATTAATTTATTGAGAATTTACTAAGTAATTTACTTAGAATTTATTGAAAAATTTTCTGAAAATTTACCGGAAATTCACTAATTAATGTTTGAATAATTTACTGAGTAATGTACTGAGAATTAACAAAGTAATTCACGAATTTTTTTTTGAGAATTTACTGAGCAATTTACTAAGAATTTATGCAGAATTTTCTTGGAAATTATTGAAAATTTTCTGAGTGATTTATTTAGAATTTATTAAATAATTTACTGAAAATTTACAGATAATTTACAAAGTAATTTATAGAGAATTTATTGAAAACTTAACGAGTAATTTATTTACAAATTTACGGAGTAATTTGCTGAATAATTTACGAAGAAATCACTTTGAATTTTCCAAGAATTTATATAGAATTTATTGAGTAATTTACTCATAATTTACTGATTAATTCACAAAAAATATTCTTGTAATTTTTTGAGAATTTACTCAGAATTTTCTGATAAATTACTAAGAATTAGCTGAATAATTTATAGAGAATTTTATGTGTAATTTTCTGAGATATTTCCTGAATAATTTAGTGAGAATTTACTGGTAATTTACTGAGTAATTAACAGAGAATTTACCAATAATTTACTGAGTAATTTACAGAGAATTTATCGAGTAATTTACTGATAAATTACTGAATAATTCACTCATTAATTTACTGAGAATTTAAGGAGTAATTTATTGAGAATTCACTCAGTAATTTGCTTAGAATTTATTAAATATTTTACAGATAATTTACTGTGTTATTTTCTTGGAATTTACAGAGTAATTTTCTAATAATTTACTGAGTAATTTACTAAGTAATTGACCAAGGATTTTGTGAGAACTTATCGATAATTAACTGAGTAATTTACTGAGAATTTACCTAGTAATTTACAGATAAATTTATTGAGTAATTCACCGAATAATTTACTATGAATTTACTTAGTAATTCATTTAGAATTTACTCAGTAAATTACTAAGAGTTTATTGAGAATTTACTGAGAATTTGTTGAGTAATTTTCTAGGAACTTACCAATCATTTACGAAGCAATTTACTGAGAATTTACCGATTTATTTACCACGAATTTACTATAACTTTAATGGTAATTTGCTGAGTAATTTATTGAGAATTTACTGTGAATTAAATGAGTAATTTACTCATAATTTATTGAGAATTTTCTTAGTATTTATTGAAAATTATCAAGGTAATTTACTTTTTTATTCATTGAGTAATTCACCGATAATTAACTGAATAATTTATAGAGAATTTATTGAAAATTTAACGAATAATTTACAGAGTAATTTGCTGAGTAATTTTTTAAAAAAATTCTGTGAATTTAATGAGTAATTTACCAAGAATTTATACAAAATTTTCTGAGAAATTACAGAGTAATTTACTCATAATCTTAGAATTTACACAGAATTTTATAAGAATTTACTGAATAATTTTCTGAGAATTTACCTAGTAATTTACAGATAAATTTAGTGAGTAATTCACCGAATAATTTACAATGAATTTACTTAGTAATTTATTTAGAATTTACTCAGTAAATTACTAAGAGTTTAACGAGAATTTGTTGAGTAATTTTGAAGGAACTTACCAATCATTTATGAAGCAATTTATTGTGAATTTACCGAGTTATTTACCACAAATTTACTATTGTTTTAACGGTAATTTGCTGAGTAATTTATTGAGAATTTACTGTAAATTTAATGAGTAATTTACTCATAATTTATTGAAAATTTTCAGAGTAATTTACTTTGAATTTATTGAGTAATTCACCGATAATTAACTGAGTAATTTATGTAGAATTTATTGAAAATTTAACGAATAATTTACAGAGTAATTTGCTGAGTAATTTTATAAAAAAAAATTCTATGAATTTACTGAGTAATTTACCAAGAATTTATACAAAATTTTCTGAGAATTTACAGAGTAATTTACTCATAATTTACTGAGTAATTCACAAAAAAATTTCTAATGATTTTCAAAGAATTTACACAGAATTTTCTAATAATTTACTAAGAATTTACTGAATAATTTTCTGAGAATTTTGCGTGTAATTTTTTGAGAATTTTGCTGAGTAATGTAATGAGAATTTACTAAGAATTTATTGAGTAATTTACTAAGAATCTACCGATGATTTACTGAGTAATTTATTGAGATTTTACTGCGAATTGACTAAGAAATTTACTGATAAATTGTTAAGTTCTTCGCTGGGTAATTTAGTTGGAAATTTCTAAGTAATTTATTGAGAATTTACTGAGTAAGTTACTAAGAATTTATTGGTAATTTACTTAGACTCTCTGGATTAATTTATTGAGAATTTGCTAAGTAATTTACTTAGAATTTATTGAAAAATTTACTGAAAATTTACAGGAAATTCACTAATTAATGTTCGAATAATATACTGAGTAATTTACTAAGAATTAACAAAGTAATTCACGAATTTTTTTTGAGAATTTACTGAGCAATTTACCAAGAATTTATGCAAAGTTTTCTAACAAATTATTGAAAATTTTCTGAGTAATTTATTTAGAATTTATTAAATAATTTACTGAAAATTTACAGATAATTTACAAAGTAATTTATAGACAATTTATTGAAAACTTTACGAGTAATTTATTTACGAATTTACGGAGTAATTTGCTGAATAATTTACTAAGAAATTACTTTGAATTTACTAAGAATTTATATAGAATTTTCTGAGAATTTATTGAGTAATTTGCTCATAATTTACTGATTAATTTACAAAAAATATTATTGTAATTTTTTGAGAATTTACTCAGAACTTTCTGATAAATTTCTAAGAATTTGCGGAATAATTTATAGAGAATTTTACGTGTAATTTACTGAGAAATTTCCTGAGTAATTTAGTGAGAATTTCCTAAGTAATTTACTGGTAATTTATTAAGTAATTAACAGAGAATTTACCAATAATTTACTGAGTAATTTATAGAGAATTTATCGAGTAATTTACTGATAAATTACTGAATATTTCACTCATTAATTTACTGAGAATTTAAGGAGTAATTTATTGGGAATTCACCCAGTAATTTGCATAGAATTTATTAAATAATTTGCAGATAATTTATTGTGTTATTTTCATGGAATTTACAGAGTAATTTTCTAATAATTTACTGAGTAATTTACTAAGTAATTGACCAAGGATTTTTTGAGAACTTATTGATAATTAACTGACTAATTTACTGGGAATTTACCTAGTAATTTACAGATAAATTTAGTGAGTAATTCACCGAATAATTTACTATGAATTTGCTTAGTAATTCATTTAGAATTTACTCAGTAAATTACTAAGAATTTATTGAGAATTTACTGAGAATTTGTTGAGTAATTTTCTCGGAACTTACCAATCATTTACGAAGCAATTTACTGAGAATTTACCGAGTTATTTACCACGAATTTAATATAACTTTAACTGTAATTCACTGAGTAATTTATTGAGAATTTACTGTGAATTTAATGAGTAATTTACTCATAATTTATTGACAATTTTCTTAGAATTTGTTAAAACTTTTCAGCGTAATTTACTTTTTTATTTAATGAGTAATTCACCGATAATTAACTGAGAAATTTATAGAGAATTTATTGAAAATTTAACGAATAATTTACAGAGTAATTTGTTGAGTAATTTTTTAAAAAATTTCTGTGAATTTAATGAGTAATTTACCAAGAATTTATACAAAATTTTCTAAAAAATTACAGAGTTATTTACTAATAATTTACAGAGCAATTCACAAAAAAATTTCTAATGATTTTCTAAGAATTTACACAGGATTTTCTAAGAATTTACTGAATAATTTTCCGAGAATTTTGCGTGTAATTTATTGAGAATTTTATTAAGTAATGTAATGAGAATTTACTGAGTAATTTACTAAGAATCTACCGATAATTTCCCGAGTAATTTATTGAGATTTTACTGCGAATTGACTAAGAAATTTACTGATAAATTGTTAAGTTCTTCACTGGATAATTTAGTTGGAAATTTCTAAGTAATTTATTGAGAATTTATGGAGTAAGTTACTAAGAATTTATTGATAATTTACTTAGACTTTCTGGATTAATTTATTGAGAATTTACTAAATAATTTACTTACAATTTATTGAATAATTTACTGAGAATTTACAGGAAATTCACTAATTAATGTTCGAATAATTTACTGAGTAATTTACTGAGAATTAACAAAGTAATTCACGAATTTTTTTTTGAGAATTTACTGAGCAATTTACCAAGAATTTAAGCAGAATTTTCTTGGAAATTATTGAAAATTTTCTGAGTAATTTATTTAGAATTTATTAAATAATTTACTGAAAATTTGCAGATAATTTACAAAGTAATTTATAGAGAATTTATTGAAAACTTAACGAGTAATTTATTTACGAATTTACGGAGTAATTTGCTGAATAATTTACTAAGAAATTACTTTGAATTTACCGAGAATTTATATAGAATTTTTGGAGAATTTATTGAGTAATTTACTCATAATTTACTGATTAATGCAGAAAAAATATTCTTGTAATTTTTTGGGAAGTTAGTCAGAATTTTGTGATAAATTACTAAGAATTTGCTGAATAATTTATAGAGAATTTTACGTGTAATTTAGTGAGAAATTTCCGGAGTAATTTAGTGAGAATTTACTAAGTAATTTACTGGTAATTTACTGAGTAATTAACAGAGAATTTACCAATAATTTACTGAGTAATTTACAGAGAATTTATCGAGTAATTTACTGATAAATGACTGAATAATTCACTCATTAATTTACTGAGAATTTAAGGAGAAATTTATTGAGAATTTACCCAGTAATTTGCTTAGAATTTATTAAATAATTTGCAGATAATTTACTGTGTTATTTTGTTGGAATTTACAGGGTAATTTACTGAGTAATTTACTAAGTAATTGACCAAGGATTTTTTGAGAACTTATCGATAATTAACTGACTAATTTACAGGGAATTTACCTTGTAATTTACAGATAAATTTAGTGAGTAATTCACTGAATAATTTACTATGAATTTGCTTAGTAATTCATTTAGAATTTACTCAGTAAATTACTAAGAGTTTGTTGAGAATTTGCTAAGAATTTGTTGAGTAATTTTCTCGAAACTTACCAATCATTTACGAAGCAATTTACTGAGAATTTACCGAGTTATTTACCACGAATTTACTTTAACTTTAATGGTAATTTGCCGAGTAATTTATTGAGAATTTACTGTGAATTTAATGAGTAATTTACTCATAATTTATCGAGAATTTTTTTAGAATTTATTGAAAATGTTTCGAGTAATTTACTTTTTTATTTAATGAGTAATTCACCGATAATTAACTCAGTAATTTATAGAGAATTTATTGAAAATTTAACGAATAATTTATAGAGTAATTTGCTGAGTAATTTTTTAAAAAAATTCTGTGAATTTACTGAGTAATTTACCAAGAATTTATACAAAATTTTCTGAGAATTTACAGAGTAATTTACTCATAATTTACTGAGCAATTCACAAAAAAATTTCTAATGATTTTCTAAGAATTTACCCAGGATTTTCTAAGAATTTACTAAATAATTTTTTGAGAATTTTGCGTGTAATTTATTGAGAATTTTACTGAGTAATGTAATGAGAATTTACTGAGTAATTTACTAAGAATCTACCGATAATTTACTGAGTACTTTATTGAGATTTTACTGCGAATTGTCTAAGAAATTTACTGGTAAATTGTTAAGTTCTTCACTGGGTAATTTAGTTGGAAATTTCTAAGTAATTTATTGAGAATTTTCTGAGTAACTTACTAAGAATTTATTGATAATTTACTTAGACTTTCTGGATTAATTTGTTGAGAATTTACTAAGTAATTTACTTAGAATTTATTGAATAATTTACTGAGAATTTACAGGAAATTCACTAATTAATGTTCAAATAATTTACTGAGTAATTTACTGAGAATTAACAAAGTAATTCACGAATTTTTTTTTTTGATAATTTTATGAGAAATTTACCAAGAATTTATACAGAATTTTCTTGGAAATTATTCAAAATTTTCTGAGTAATTTATTTAGAATTTATTAAATAATTTATTAAAAATTTACAAATAATTTACAAAGTAATTTATGGAGAATTTATTGAAAACTTAACGAGTAATTTATTTACGAATTTACGGAGTAATTTGCTGAATAATTTACTAAGAAATTACTTTGAATTTACCAAGAATTTATATAGAATTTTCTGAGAATTTATTGAGTAATGTACTCATAATTTACTGATTAATTCACAAAAAATATTCTTGTAATTTTATGACAATTTATTTAGAATTTTCTGTTCAATTACTAAGAATTTGCTGAATAATTTATAGAGAACTTTACGTCTAATTTACTGAGAAATTTCCTGAGTAATTTAGTGAGAATCTACTAAATAATTTACTGGTAATTTATTGAGTAATTAATAGAGAATTTACAAATAATTTACTGAGTAATTTACAGAGAATTTATCGAGTAATTTACTGATAAATTACTGAATATTTCACTCATTAATTTACTTAGAATTTAAGGTGTAATTTATTGAGAATTTACCCAGCAATTTGCTTAGAATTTATTAAATAATTTGCAGATAATTTACTGTGTTATTTTCTTGGAATTTACAGAGTAATTTTCTAATAATTTACTGTGTAATTTACTAAGTAATTGATCAAGGATTTTTTGAGAACTTATCGATAATTAACTGAGTAATTTACTGGGAATTTACCTAGTAATTTACAGATAAATTTAATGAGTAATTCACCGAATAATTTACTATGAATTTGCTTAGTAATTCATTTAGAATTTACTCTGTAAATTACTTAGAGTTTATTGAGAATTTGCTGAGAATTTGTTGAGTAATTTTCTCGGAACTTACCAATCATTTACGAAGCAATTTACAGAGAATTTACCGAGTTATTTACCACGAATTTACTATTACTTTAATGGTAATTTGCTAAGTAATTTATTTAGAATTTATTGTGAATTTAATGAGTAATTTACTCATAATTTATCGAGAATTTTTTTAGAATTTATTGAAAATTTTCAGAGTAATTTACTTTTTTATTTAATGAGTAATTCACCGATAATTAACTCAGTAATTTATAGAGAATTTATTGAAAATTTAACGAATAATTTACAGAGTAATTTGCTGAGTAATTTTTTAAAAAAATTCTGTGAATTTACTGAGTAATTTACCAAGAATTTATACAAAATTTTCTGAGAAATTACAGAGTAATTTACTTATAATTTACTGAGCAATTCACAAAAAAATTCTAATGATTTTCTAAGAATTTACACAAGATTTTCTAAGAATTTACTGAATAATTTTCTGAGAATTTTGCTTGTAATATATTGAGAATTTCACTAAGTAATGTAATGAGAATTTACTGAAAATTTACTGAGTAATTTACTGAGATTTTACTGGGAATTGACTAAGAAATTTACTGATAAATTGTTAAGTTCTTCACTGGGCAATTTAGTTGGAAATTTCTAAATAATTTATTGAGAATTTACTGAATAATTTTCCGAGAATTTTGCGTGTAATTTATTGAGAATTTTGTTAAGTAATGTAATGAGAATTTACTGAGTAATTTACTAAGAATCTACCGATAATTTACTGAGTAATTTATTGAGATTTTACTGCGAATTGACTATGAAATTTACTGATAAATTGTTAAGTTCTTCACTGGGTAATTTAGTTGGAAATTTCTAAGTAATTTATTGAGAATTTACTGAGTAAGTTACTAAGAATTTATTGATAATTTACTTAGACTTTCTGGATTAATTTATTGAGAATTTACTAAGTAATTTACTTATAATTTATTGAATAATTTACTGAGAATTTACAGGAAATTCACTAATTAATGTTCGAATAATTTACTAAACATTAACAAAGTAATTCACGAATTTTTTTTTTGATAATTTTATGAGTAATTTACCAAGAATTTATACAGAATTTATTAAATAATTTACTGAAAATTTACAGATAATTTACAAAGTAATTTAAAGAGAATTTATTGAAAACTTAACGAGTAATTTATTTACGAATTTACGGTGTAATTTGCTGAATAATTTACTAAGAAATTACTTTGAATTTACCCAGAATTTATATAAAATTTTCTGAGAATTTATTGAGTAATTTACTCATAATTTACTAATTAATTCACAAAAAATATTCTTGTAATTTTTTGAGAATTTACTCAGAATTTTCTGATAAATTACTAAGAATTTGCTGAATAATTTATAGAGAATTTTACGTGTAATTTACTGAGAAATTTCCTTAGTAATTTAGTTAGAATTTACTAAATAATTTGCTGAGTAATTAACAGAGAATTTATCGAGTAGTTTACTTATAAATTACTGAATAATTCACTCATTAATTTACTTAGAATTTAAGGAGTAATTTATTGAGAATTTACCCAGTAATTTGCTTAGAATTTATTAAATAATTTAAATATAATTTACTGTGTTATTTTCCTGGAATTTACAGAGTAATTTTCTAATAATTTACTGAGTAATTTACTAAGTAATTGACAAAGAATTTTTTGAGAACTTATCGATAATTAACTGAGTAATTTGCTGGGAATTTACCTCGTAATTTACAGATATATTTAGTGAGTAATTCACCGAATAATTTACTATGAATTTACTTAGTAATTTATTTAGAATTTACTAAGAATTTGTTGAGTAATTTTCTAGGAACTTACCAACCATTTACGAAGCAATTTACTGAGAATTTACCGAGTTATTTACCACGAATTTACTATAACTTTAATGGTAATTTGCTGAGTAATTTGTTGAGAATTTACTATGAATTTAATGAGTAATTTACTCATAATTTATTGAGAATTTTCTTAGAATTTATTGAAAATTTTCAGAGTAATTTACTTTTTTATTTATTGAGTAATTCACCGATAATTAACTGAGTAATTTATAGAGAATTTATTGAAAATTTAACGAATAATTTACAGAGTAATTTTCTGAGTAATTTTTTTTTAAAATTCTGTGAATTTACTAAGTAATTTACCAAGAATTTATACAAAATTTTCTGAGAATTTACAGAGTAATTTACTCATAATTTACTGAGCAATTCACAAAAAAATTTCTAATGATTTTCTAAGAATTTACACAGGATTTTCTAAGAATTTACTGAATAATTTTCCGAGAATTTTGCGTGTAATTTTTTGAGAATTTTACTAAGTAATGCAATGAGAATTTACTGAGTAATTTACTAAGAATCTACCGATAATTTACTGAGTAATTTATTGAGATTTTACTGCGAATTGACTAAGAAATTGACTGATAAATTGTTAAGTTCTTCACTGGGTAATTTAGTTGGAAATTTCTAAGCAATTTATTGAGAATTTACTGAGTAAGTTACTAAGAATTTAATGATAATTTACTTAGACTTTCTGGATTAATTTATTGAGAATTTACTAAGTAATTTATTTAGAATTTATTGAATAATTTACTGAGAATTTATAGGAAATTCACTAATTAATGTTCGAATAATTTACTAAGAATTAATAAAGTAATTCACGATTTTTTTTTGATAATTTTATGAGTAATTTACTAAGAATTTATACAGAATTTATTAAATAATTTACTGAAAATTTACAGATAATTTACAAAGTAATTTAAATAGAATTTATTGAAAACTTAACGAGTAATTTATTTACGAATTTACGGAGTAATTTGCTGAATAATTTACTAAGAAATTACTTTGAATTTACCGAGAATTTATATAGAATTTTCTGAGAATTTATTGAGTAATGTACTCATAATTTACTGATTAATTCACAAAAAATATTCTTGTAATTTTATGAGAATTTACTCAGAATTTTCTGTTAAATTACTAAGAATTTGCTGAATAATTTATAAAGAATTTCAAGTGTAATTTACTGAGAAATTTCTCGAGTAATTTAGTGGGAATTTACTAAATAATTTACTGAGTAATTAACTGAGAATTTACCAATAATTTACTGAGTAATTTACAGAAATTTACCAATAATTTACTTAAAAATTACTGAATAATTCACTCATTAATTTACTGAGAATTTAAGGAGTAATTTATTGAGAAGTTACACAGTAATTTGCTTAGAATTTATTAAATAATTTACAGATAATTTACTGTGTCATTTTCTTGGAATTTACAGAGTAATTTTCTAATAATTTATTGAGTAATTTACTAAGTAATTGACCAAGAATTTTTTGAGAACTTATCGATAATTAACTGGGTAATTTGCTGGGAATTTACCTAGTAATTTACAGATAAATTTAGTGAGTAATTCACCGAATAATTTACTTAGTAATTTATTTAGAATTTACTCATTAAATTACTAAGAGTTTATTGAGAATTTACTGAGAATTTGTTGAGTAATTTTCTAGGAACTTACCAATCATTTACGAAGCAATCTACTGAGAATTTACCGAGTTATTTACTACGAATTTACTATAACTTTAATGGTAATTTGCTGAGTAATTTATTGAGAATTTACTGTGAATTTAATGAGTAATTTACTCATAATTTATTGAGAATTTTCTTAGAATTTATTGAAAATTTTCAAAGTAATTTACTTTTTTATTTATTGAGTAATTCACCGATAATTAACTGAGTAATTTATAGAGAATTTCTTGAAAATTTAACGAATAATATACAGAGTAATTTGCTGAGTAATTTTTTAAAAAAATTCTGTGAATTTACTGAGTAATTTACCAAGAATTTATACAAAATTTTCTGAGAATTTACAGAGTAATTTACTCATAATTTACTGAGCAATTCACAAAAAAATTTCTAATGATTTTCTAAGAATTTACACAGAATTTTCTAAGAATTTACTGAATAATTTAATGAGAATTTTACTAAGTAATGTAATGAGAATTTACTGGGAATTTATTGAGTAATTTACTAAGAATCTACCGATAATTTACTGAGTAATTTATTGAGATTTTACTGCGAATTGACTAAGAAATTTACCGATAAATTGTTAAGTTCTTCCCTGGGTAATTTAGTTGGAAATTTCTATGTAATTTATTGTGAATTTACTAAGTAAGTTACTAAGAATTTATTGATAATTTACTTAGATTTTCTGGATTAATTTATTGAGAATTTACTAAGTAATTTACTTAGAATTTATTGAATAATTTACTGAGAATTTACAGAAAATTCACTAATTAATGTTCGAATAATTTACTGAGAATTAACAAAGTAATTTACGAATTTTTTTTTGATAATTTTATGAGTAATTTACCAAGAATTTATACAGAATTTTCTTGGAAATTATTGAAAATTTTCTGAGTAATTTATTTAGAATTTATTAAATAATTTACTAAAAATTTACAGATAATTTACAAAGTAATTTATAGAGAATTTATTGAAAACTTAACGAGTAATTTATTTACGAATTTACAAAGTAATTTGCTGAATAATTTACTAAGAAATTACTTTGAATTTACCAAGAATTTATATAGAATTTTCTGAGAATTTATTGAGTAATGTACTCATAATTTACTGATTAATTCACAAAAAATATTCTTGTAATTTTATGAGAATTTACTCAGAATTTTCTGATAAATTACTAAGAATTTGCTGAATAATTTATAGAGAATTTTAAGTGTAATTTACTGAGAAATTTCCTGAGTAATTTAGTGAAAATTTACTAAATAATTTACTGAGTAATTAACAGAGAATTTACCAATAATTTACTGAGTAATTTACAGAGAATTTACCAATAATTTACTTAAAAATTACTGAATAATTCACTCATTAATTTACTGAGAATTTAAGGAGTAATTTATTGAGAAGTTACCCAGTAATTTGCTTAGTAATTTATTAAATAATTTACAGATAATTTACTGTGTTATTTTCTTGGAATTTACAGAGTAATTTTCTAATAATTTACTGAGTAATTTACTAAGTAATTGACCAAGAATTTTTTGAGAACTTATCGATAATTAACTGAGTAATTTGCGGGGAATTTACCTAGTAATTTACAGATAAATTTAGTGTGTAATTCACCGAATAATTTACTATGAATGTACTTTGTAATTTATTTAGAATTTACTCAGTAAATTACTAAGAGTTTATTGAGAATTTACTGAGAATTTGTTGAGTAATTTTCTAGGAACTTACCAATCATTTACGAAGCAATTTACTGAGAATTTACCGAGTTATTTACCACGAATTTACTATAACTTTAATGGTAATTTGCTGCGTAATTTGTTGAGAATTTACTGTGAATTTAATGAGTAATTTACTCATAATTTATTGAGAATTTTCTTAGAATTTATTGAAAATTTTCAGAGTAATTTACTTTTTTATTTATTGAGTAATTCACTGATAATTAACTGAGTAATTTATAGAGAATTTATTGAAAATTTAACGAATAATATACATAGTAATTTGCTGGGTAATTTTTTTAAAAAATTCTGTGAATTTACTGAGTAATTTACCAAGAATTTATACAAAATTTTCTGAGAATTTACAGAGTAATTTACTTATAATTTACTGAGTAATTCACAAAAAAATTTCTAATGATTTTCTAAGAATTTACACAGAATTTTCTGAGAATTTACTGAATAATTTTCTGAGAATTTTGCATGTAATTTATTGAGAATTTTACTAAGTAATGTAATGAGAATTTACTGGGAATTTATTGAGTAATTTACTAAGAATCTACCGATAATTTACTGAGTAATTTATTGAGATTTTACTGCGAATTGACTATGAAATTTACTGATAAATTGTTAAGTTCTTCACTGGGTAATTTAGTTGGAAATTTCTATGTAATTTATTGAGAATTTACTGAGTAAGTTACTAAGAATTTATTGATAATTTACTTAGACTTTCTGGATTAATTTATTGAGAATTTACTAAGTAATTTACTTAGTATAGCGGTCCCGATATTTCCTGTTGTTGTTTAACTATAATCCGGACTCGGTTCCGTAGATTCGTTGTTATCTTATCCTCATTTCTTTCCCTTACTCTTTTAATTAGAATTTTGGGTTGTGTTGGGCAGGTTGGGAATAAGTGGGTCGTGTTTTAAAACTTAGAAATTTTGCCCAGGTTTTGGTCTCTCCGCTCGAGCGGCAGTTTGGACGCTCGAGCGTGAATTTCCTTCTCTCAGCATTTTGGTCGTCTGCAGAAAATTCTGGGAGAGTGCACTCGGCGCTCGAGCGGATCTTTGGACGCTCGAGCGTGAACCTGTGTCTGTACGCTCGAGCGGGGTGTTGTACGCTCGAGCGGACCTGCTTTTATATCAGTTCGTGAAACCACCTTTTTGATCACTTTTTGTTTTCCTTTCTCTCTCTTACTTTTTCAAAACCTCCATTGGAGAGCACCTCACTCTAAAACCGAACTTCTCTCTTAGGATTGATCTACCTAGAGTGTTTTCCTCACCTTGGGCCTTTGTAAGAAGTGTGTTGATCGTCGAGGGCTTTGTTAAGATCTGAGAAATTTGGGATTTGGAGCACTTCTGAGTATTACTCATCTTCTCCCTTGGAGCTCTGATTTGAGGTAGGGATATCCTACTCCTCTCTATGGATTTTGTCTTTAAATTTTGGTAATTTGAGATGTTGGGGTTGGTTTGGTAATTTTGTGAAAGTTTGGGCCTTTTGTGTTATTTTACAAAAGTTGGGGTTTTATTTGTAATAAACCTAGATGCATGTTTGGTATAGAGAAATGGAATAAATGTTGAATCATTGATGAAAATGGGACCTAAGGGTGGTAATGGTAATTATGGAAAATGACCTAATTACATTGTTTAATTAATTGAGATAATTAATTGTGGGAAATGAGGAAATGAAATGGAATTGTTGAGATTGGGAGTGCATGGGGTTAAAGGGTGTAGTTGAATTATTTATCACTCACCAAATTGAAATGTCGATTGAATATCCATTGTGCATTTATTTCCTGCTTAGAAATAATTGCTTTGGGCTACCGGTGGAGGGTAGTGTTGATTGTTGTAGACAATGCTTGATGATTAGGCAAACTAAAACTAATCAATTGGATGTGTCATAGAGCATGTCGGTTGATAGAATACATTAATTTTATGTATTGATTGATTGCATATGTGATTCTGTGTTTATATGCATTACTTGTGTATGGGAGGAGATAGGGGATGTACTCCACGGTTTAGGGGAAGATGGGGGATGTACCTCTAAACCGGTTAATGGTTTAGGGGAAGATGGGGGATGTACCTCTAAACCGGTTGTTGAAGTGTTGATACAGCTCATATGCTTATCGGTTGAAGTGTTGATACAGCTCATATGCTTATCTGTTGAAAAGTTTGTTTGATTTGATATAGCACTAAAATGTATATCATCATTGTTTGCGAAGTATGGGAGTAGTTTATGTGTTATTGATACAACACCATAATGTGTATCCACCTTGGATTTCGAAAGTGTTCTAGTGATGAACTATAATCTCATCAAACGTTCTGGCCAGAGTACTGAGCCTTGTTTTCAAACTCAAAGTTGAACAAAAACGAAAAGTGAATTGTAACATAGACTTGGCTGTCATGGAAACGTAGGGAGATGTAAATGGAAGTGTCAGTGTTGACCGTCTAACAGTTGCTAATCTTTTAGTCATTGTTCATGGTTGGTTTAGTGTATTTCTACTGGGCTGTGGCTCACCCTATATGGGAATATCATTTTCAGGTACAGGTAGCATGCCACCTCCAAAGACGTAGCTTGGGAGGCCAGAGGCGGACCTTTTGTTGTTTTACTTGATGTATTACATGTAAATTCAAGCCAAGGGCTTAACGTGTTTGAGTTAGTACTCTTTTGTTGTAACCAAGTGTTAACTTGGAAAGCTGTAAGCCCATAGGGCATTTGCTTTTGTTGTGAACATGTAATACTTTTTGTAATGAAACTCTGTTAAATGAAAGAATGTGGAGCTTTTGAATATCAATGCATGTCTTATTTAATGGGTTTAAAGCTATTATTTTGAGGGCGTTACAACTTGGTATCAGAGCGTACCGGGTTCGAATACTTTGGGTACGTGGGAAGTGATTAGTATCACAATGGGTTTCTCTCGCTTGTTAGAGACTTAGACGTAATGTTATGTACTTTTGTGATAACATGTTTATGTGGCTATTTGGGTATGGAATGTAGTTTCTTGGATGTTGATTGGATCCTTGGGTTTCTGGGAGTCCTGTTGGAAAGGCACTTGATCAATGCTGTTTCTGATCGGAACTCTAGTAACGCCTCGGGACTATCATTATCTGGAAATGAAATTCGTAAGTGCTTACATGTTTATGTGCTTATGTGGAGTGAATTACAGTTATCCATGTGTTAGGATGTAAGTGTTTAGCTTCGGCACATGTATGAGTGTGCTAACGTGTCTCCGTTACTTTTACTAGGATGCCTAGGCGAGGAAGTTGCGATTTCCCTCCTTCCGCTCAGGAAGAGCTGCGGAAACAATTTGTGGAATTACGCCAAGGTACTACACCTTTAGTGCGGTTCGAAAGATGGTTTGCTAATCTGTCGAGGTTTGCTCCAGAATTGGTGGAGACGGAGTACTTACGTTGTTTCGAGTTTGAGAGTAAGCTGCGTGACGACATCCGTGTAAGGATAGCGGGGTCTTGGCATAAAAGATATAGGGCGCTTGTTGAGGCGGCCGCCCATGTAGAGGCTGCAGTGCTAGCAATGGGGCAGAGTGGGGAGGAAGCCATCTCGGCGACTCCTGTGACTCAGGGTGTTGGTAGGCCTTTTAAGAGGCAGAGGGTTTTAAACTCGCAACAGGAAGGACGGGCTAGAACTGCCCTTCCAGTGTCAGATTTAGGTTCGGGGGAAAATAAGCAGAGGGGCATCATTTGTTTCAGATGTGGTCTGCTGGGCCACAGGGTTTCGGTTTGCCCACAGAAGAAAGGGGTGGGGTTAGCAGTTCAACCAGTAGTTGTACCACCAGGATCATCCAACCAGCCGGGTTTTGGACCGATTAAATGCTCAGTGGGGAGGCAGTTGTTGGGGTCTTCATCAGCCCAGATTCTGAACCAATCTCGTGCTCAGGCACCACCTACCTGTTGGGTGTGTAATCAGCCGGGTCATATTCGACGTTTTTGTACTCAGTCGGGAGCTTCTTTAGGGGTTTTGCAACCTAGCCAGGCTCAGTTTCTTTCGACTGGGCAGGAACAGTATCGTTTTGGGGGACTAGCAGGCCAGATTGCGAGGGCCTCGGTAGAGTCGAGTTCCCAAGCCCCAGCTAGGGAAGTTTGTAGTTGTTCCAGGTGTGGGCAGAGGGGGCATACCAGTGGTTCTTGTCCGTGACTTGTAAGCTCGTAGGTTGCCTTATGTTCGGGGATGACCAACTTCGGCGGTCCAACAAGGGACGGTAGTAGTAGTAATACTGATGGGATGGTTTTGTTTTGACTAATCCGTTTTGTAATCAGTGGATTATTGTTTTGTGATCATTGGGTTCCGTTGTGTAACCAATCTGTTTGTTTATCTATATATACATATATGCTTTGTTTGTTAATTTCCCTAGAGTGGGTGAATTGGAGCATGTCGTAGCTCTAAAATTTTATTAACGTATAAGTTGTTATAATAAAAAAAATATTTATGCTTGTGATTTGATTTGGGGAGGATGAGGGCTAGAGAGCCATGTTTTCAAAATTTGGAAGAACCACCGAGGGGTACGTATCCTAGCCAAGGTAATATTGGCGCGAGAACTGTTTTACTTGCCGAGTGTGTGGAATTACATGGGTACTACCCATTTAAAGTTTTGTGCGTGGTATAGCTTTTGATCTACTGTCGAGTGAACTTGAGAGGATGTGAAGTGTACGATTAATACTAGATGTAACACGTATTTAATATGGTGTCCTACGGGGGCATGGCACATAATTTTGTCAAGGTTGGACTCGTACCTTCGTGGTAAGTAACGTTGTCAAGATTGCAGGTGTACTGATTGGCCGTTTCAAGTGAAGGGATGTCAGTCTCTATATAAGGTTGTGATTGTTGTATCGGGAGCGATGTGTTGTGAGTAGCTGGTACTATACCTCGGGCTGTAGTATAATGGATGTCTCCCTAAGTTTTCAAATTTCTTTATTTGGATTGAATGTGATAAGTTCGTACCTTAGCACTGGTCAAGTCAGAGGATATTATTAGAAGCGTTAATTGGGTATATAGCCCATGGTTAGAGTGTGACCCGTGGGTGGAGTCACAGTGGTATGGTGTTTGCAGATGAAGATGTGGGTTAATGACGAGGGAGGCGAGGACTTTTACCCCTCTGGAAAGTTAGAAGAGTGAATCTTTGGAAGCCCTATCGGCGACTTGTGACGGTGTCGGGGTTTGGTTCATGATGGTTGCCTAGCGGTAGTGTGGACTAGTGGTTTAGCACGGAGGCCGGGCCTCTTGATGGTACTCTCGAGATGAGTGACAAGTAAGATATAGAGTAACGAGTGGACCCTATGAGTTATTGGAGGATTCGGTGTAGGAGTAAGAGGGCTTGCAAAATAAGGAGGTTTTGCCTAGTACGGTTGAATGTGTTAGATGGGATGGTTTCGAGAGTTGCGCGGTGTTGGCAAGACTATATGAGAATGTTCGAGGGAACGTGAGATTTGTATCTCGAGTTAGTGGGAGTGGTACCTGTATGCTGGTTCGTGTGTTGGGCCTTGCTAGATAGTGAGTCCGTGGTGACCCCCTTGGTTGTATAGGGGTAGTGTTCATATTGTGATTGGTTATCCATTGTTGGGTGTGGGTTATGAGTGGATGCTGCCAGCATTCTTTGAATTAAGAGCAATTCTTGTTCTAAAGTAATGAGTATAGCGTGGGTCAAAGTAGTCCTTCGTATTCGGGATGTTGTGATTGAGGTTGACCATGTCGGTCTTCGGTCAAGGAAGTGAGCAGGCTTGCTAGATAACCATGGCGGGGGATGGTGATTCCCTTAGACGCGATGTTGAGGCGGTTAAATTTTAGGAAATCCGATGAGATTCCAAAATTTGTGGTTCGTGTAGAGAACTCTGTGGTTGGGGTTAGTGGTCTGAGTAGCACATCAGTGTGTGGATTACTGAGTGTAGAGTTTATTGAGTTGACTAGTCAGCTTGTCGGTATCGGGTGTTGGGGTGGCATTGGTCACCTTGAGTTTAGTCTCGTTCGTTGTAGACTCCGTATGTTGATTAAGGAAAACTGAAATTAATCGAACATGTTTTGTCGTTGAGTCTGACGGTTGGAATAATACATCTAATATATGTATTGATTGATCATTGTGAATGATTGGCTTTTTATACATTATGAATGTATGGTGTCTAGTTTGATGTTGATACAGCACTATAATGTGTATCATTTGTGTGTTTCTGAGCCGTGTTTATGATTATAAAGTGGTTAAGTAAAGGGAGGCGGGATAAAATTGCAAAACCATGAATTTCTTATACCTTATGTGTTGATAGTACGGTTGTTATTTCTATTAATTATCATTATAGAAATGTTGTGTTCCGTGTTGGTTGTGTCATCACTACGTGAGTGATGGTTGTTGATAGTGTTAATTTGGAAAGAAATGGAAAACAAAATTTTCCTAGTGTTTGGGGTCATCTAAATGCGTTGTTGAAAAGTTGATTAAATTCAAGGATTTTCTTTTTAAGAATTCCAGATTACTCTTTTGGGCAAATAAACTGTGGATAACTCTGCGTTTTGGGTAACAGCGTATTTGTGAAAAATGTTTACAAAGCTTTTTAGTTTTCGTATGGAAAATACAAGATTCATCCTGGAACGTTAACGTTGAAAATTTAAACATCTTTGGGAAATGCCTCCTGAACAAGAAAATGTTTTCTTATTATCTACTCTAAAGATTTGCTTTGGTCGTGTTGTTGAGTAGTGACTTAGCTTGGAATGCTAGTCGGTTGTTGGTGAATTGTTTCGGGGGAGGTTTGGTTTGTTGAGGCTTGCGTACCTAAGGTGTGGTTGTAAAGAATGTGTTCCCTTGGTTGGTCTTTTCCTTGGTAGAGTGAGTCGGAGGCTTGTTTTGAAAGTAATTTCTTTCCTTGGGGCTCGATTGTTGAATGCTCTGTTATCAGTTGGCCTTGTGTTTTGGCGTACCCTTAATTTCGGGGACGAAATTCTTTAAGGGGGGGAGGTTATAGCGGTCCCGATATTTCCTGTTGTTGTTTAACTATAATCCGGACTCGGTTCCGTAGATTCGTTGTTATCTTATCCTCATTTCTTTCCCTTACTCTTTTAATTAGAATTTTGGGTTGTGTTGGGCAGGTTGGGAATAAGTGGGTCGTGTTTTAAAACTTAGAAATTTTGCCCAGGTTTTGGTCTCTCCGCTCGAGCGGCAGTTTGGACGCTCGAGCGTGAATTTCCTTCTCTCAGCATTTTGGTCGTCTGCAGAAAATTCTGGGAGAGTGCACTCGGCGCTCGAGCGGATCTTTGGACGCTCGAGCGTGAACCTGTGTCTGTACGCTCGAGCGGGGTGTTGTACGCTCGAGCGGACCTGCTTTTATATCAGTTCGTGAAACCACCTTTTTGATCACTTTTTGTTTTCCTTTCTCTCTCTTACTTTTTCAAAACCTCCATTGGAGAGCACCTCACTCTAAAACCGAACTTCTCTCTTAGGATTGATCTACCTAGAGTGTTTTCCTCACCTTGGGCCTTTGTAAGAAGTGTGTTGATCGTCGAGGGCTTTGTTAAGATCTGAGAAATTTGGGATTTGGAGCACTTCTGAGTATTACTCATCTTCTCCCTTGGAGCTCTGATTTGAGGTAGGGATATCCTACTCCTCTCTATGGATTTTGTCTTTAAATTTTGGTAATTTGAGATGTTGGGGTTGGTTTGGTAATTTTGTGAAAGTTTGGGCCTTTTGTGTTATTTTACAAAAGTTGGGGTTTTATTTGTAATAAACCTAGATGCATGTTTGGTATAGAGAAATGGAATAAATGTTGAATCATTGATGAAAATGGGACCTAAGGGTGGTAATGGTAATTATGGAAAATGACCTAATTACATTGTTTAATTAATTGAGATAATTAATTGTGGGAAATGAGGAAATGAAATGGAATTGTTGAGATTGGGAGTGCATGGGGTTAAAGGGTGTAGTTGAATTATTTATCACTCACCAAATTGAAATGTCGATTGAATATCCATTGTGCATTTATTTCCTGCTTAGAAATAATTGCTTTGGGCTACCGGTGGAGGGTAGTGTTGATTGTTGTAGACAATGCTTGATGATTAGGCAAACTAAAACTAATCAATTGGATGTGTCATAGAGCATGTCGGTTGATAGAATACATTAATTTTATGTATTGATTGATTGCATATGTGATTCTGTGTTTATATGCATTACTTGTGTATGGGAGGAGATAGGGGATGTACTCCACGGTTTAGGGGAAGATGGGGGATGTACCTCTAAACCGGTTAATGGTTTAGGGGAAGATGGGGGATGTACCTCTAAACCGGTTGTTGAAGTGTTGATACAGCTCATATGCTTATCGGTTGAAGTGTTGATACAGCTCATATGCTTATCTGTTGAAAAGTTTGTTTGATTTGATATAGCACTAAAATGTATATCATCATTGTTTGCGAAGTATGGGAGTAGTTTATGTGTTATTGATACAACACCATAATGTGTATCCACCTTGGATTTCGAAAGTGTTCTAGTGATGAACTATAATCTCATCAAACGTTCTGGCCAGAGTACTGAGCCTTGTTTTCAAACTCAAAGTTGAACAAAAACGAAAAGTGAATTGTAACATAGACTTGGCTGTCATGGAAACGTAGGGAGATGTAAATGGAAGTGTCAGTGTTGACCGTCTAACAGTTGCTAATCTTTTAGTCATTGTTCATGGTTGGTTTAGTGTATTTCTACTGGGCTGTGGCTCACCCTATATGGGAATATCATTTTCAGGTACAGGTAGCATGCCACCTCCAAAGACGTAGCTTGGGAGGCCAGAGGCGGACCTTTTGTTGTTTTACTTGATGTATTACATGTAAATTCAAGCCAAGGGCTTAACGTGTTTGAGTTAGTACTCTTTTGTTGTAACCAAGTGTTAACTTGGAAAGCTGTAAGCCCATAGGGCATTTGCTTTTGTTGTGAACATGTAATACTTTTTGTAATGAAACTCTGTTAAATGAAAGAATGTGGAGCTTTTGAATATCAATGCATGTCTTATTTAATGGGTTTAAAGCTATTATTTTGAGGGCGTTACACTTAGAATTTATTGAATAATTTACTGAGAATTTAGAAGAAATTCACTAATTAATGTTCGAATAATTTACTGAGTAATTTACTGAGAATTAACAAAGTAATTTACGAATTTTATTTTTGATAATTTTATGAGTAATTTACCAAGAATTTATACAGAATTTTCTTGGAAATTATTGAAAATTTTCTGAGTAATTTATTTAGAATTTGTTAAATAATTTACTAAAAATTTACAGATAATTTACAAAGTAATTTATAGAGAATTTATTGAAAACTTAACGAGTAATTTATTTACGAATTTACGGAGTAATTTGCTGAATAATTTACTAAGAAATTACTTTGAATTTACCGAGAATTTATATAGAATTTTTGGAGAATTTATTGGGTAATTTACTCGTAATTTACTGATTAATGCAGAAAAAATATTCTTGTAATTTTTTGGGAATTTACTTAGAATTTTTTGATAAATTACTAAGAATTTGCTGAATAATTTATACAGAATTTTACGTGTAATTTAGTGAGAAATTTCGTGAGTAATTTAGTGAGAATTTACTAAGTAATTTACTGGTAATTTACTAAGTAATTAACAGAGAATTTACTGAGTAATTTACAGAGAATTTCTCGAGTAATTTGCTGATAAATTACTGAATAATTCGCGCATTAATTTACTGAGAATTTCAGGAGTAATTTATTGAGAATTTACCCAGTAATTTGCTTAGAATATATTAAATAATTTACAGATAATTTACTGTGTTATATTCTTGGAATTTACAGAGTAATTTTCTAATAATTTACTGAGTAATTTACTAAGTAATTGACCAAGGATTTTTTGAGAACTTATTGATAATTAACTTAGTAATTTACTGGGAATTTACCTAGTAATTTACAGATAAATTTAGTGAGTAATTCACCAAATAATTTACTATGAATTTACTTAGTAATTTATTTAGAATTTACTTAGTAAATTACTAAGAGTTTATTGAGAATTTACTGAGAATTTGTTGAGTAATTTTCTAGGAACTTACCAATCATTTACGAAGCAATTTACTGAGAATTTACCGAGTTATTTACCACGAATTTTGTAAGAACCCACATTTTATGTCTTAATCGTGTTCATAAGCATCTGTATGATAATGGCTTGTTAAGTTGCATGTGTATGTTTGTGACTTGTTCTGCTTAAGTGAGTGAGATCCATGCCTTGTTTCGATACCTTTGTGAATTGTCTAAGTGTTGTGTGCTTGCCGTGCCCCTTCCTTGATGTGAAACCTAGGCCACGCCTTGCCCAAGTTGTGATTAGCCGACGTTATTCCAAGCCTAGGTTATGTTACGCCTAGACCATTCCGAGCCGAGGTCATCCTCAGCCTAGAAGTATCTTGGAACCCCTTTTGTTGACCATCATCCTTGCTTTGACGCACTGGCCGAGATGTTACCTTTACGCCCAAGTGATCTCGTCCTGGAGTGGTGCGACCTAGACCGAGGTGTGGCACATCTAGGCCAAGATGTGGCACAGCTTAGTCAAGTGTCGTCTTTCCTAGCCGAGGTCACTGTCACCTTAGTTGCCAAAGCCCTTTGTTAGCCGATGTCACCCCTTGCCGGAGTACCGTTCCGTGTAGCTTGTTAGATACGCCTTGTTATTAGCCGACGTCATTGCCTCGTCAGAGAGCCCATACCGCTTTACTTGTTGAACACCCTTTCCCCATGCTTTGTCTGGTCTGTCAGCCACCTTTGCAGGGAAAACCCAACCAGTCGCTGCCACGTGTCCCAACAGAGGGATTAAGCCCAGAACCGAGTGAGAACACTCATCATTTGGTATCTTAACCTTGCCTTTTAGAGAGAGAAGCTCTAGGAGAAAGAAGGAGTTTTAGAGTGAGAAGTAAGTCTTCAAGCTTGATTCCGAGAGATCGAAGCGTTAGATTCGTGTACTGAGGTTAGATCCTTGACTTACTTTTGTTGTTCCTTGTGTTTATCTAGTTGCATTGCATGATCGAACCCATTCTGCATGTCATGCATTGATTTGAAACCAATTTTAGAAAGAGAAAATGATGTTCATACGTTCTTGAAGAAAAAGTCTTGTTTTGATCCGAAAGCTTGCATAGAAAATCATGTTGTTGTGTTTATTTCCGCAAGAACTTCAAGTACGGGTGCCCAGGTCCATGTTTTCAAACTCGTAGCATGAAAATCCCAGATTTCGTCACTAACAGGTTGTAAATGAACATTCATGTTCTTCATGTTTTCGTACTCATGTTCTTCATGTTCATCAACAGAGGGAAACCCAGAATTTCCCGACCTCTTTCTCTTGCATGTGGCCCTCGGGGACACACCTCGGCAAGGAGGTGTGGAACCTCGGCCTAGACCTGGTTAGTGCCCAGCATGTTTTCCGAAATCATTTGTATACATATGAAGCTTGTTTGAAAGTGCATTCAATAGGCCTTGCCATGTGTTCGTAGGACTTGGACTTGTCTCGATCCCGACGTTTGAAGAGCTATGTGAGTGGTGTTTTTAATAAAGCTATGTTATACTTGTTTCGATAAATCTCGTTTTGCTTTGTTTGACGAAAAGTATTTGATTTAGCATGAATGACTATCCCTATTTGTATATCGAACACTATCTTGTTTTGATGACATGTCTTGAAAGTCCTTAGTTGCAGGAGACTATAATGCAACTGCACTCTTGTCTTGAAAGTCCTTAGTTGCAGGGGACTATAATGCAACTGCACTCTTGTCTTGATATGTCATCGCACTTGTAATATGTAGATGTTATTAACATCCAAGGAATTTGAAAGACCGGCAACGAACTTGATTTTTCCCCTTGCTTGTAAAATATGCTATGTATGCTTTTTGAAGGAATCTCGGATATTAATCATGCAAAACCTTTATTTCTAATATCATTCACTGAGTATCCAAGCTCACCCTCTCTATATATATGTAGGTGATGAGCAAGAAGGCATTGAGGCCTAGATGTGTTTTGAGTGCTGTGCCGACGTGTTTTGGATTTGCATTTTGTGACGTCTTGAAGATAATGCTTCTTAGCTTTGTGTCATGTGTAATTTGTATATGTTGGCTTGAGAAGCCTTTTGGTCAAGATGTATTTTTGTAACTCATTTCCTTATTGTATTTAAGTTTTAAGACTTGTTGAAAAAAATGTATGTCATTCCATTGAACTTATGCACGGCTCTCATGGACTACTCAGACTTTTGTATATATATTGCTTCCGCACTTGCGAGCCCCTTATTTCATACTCTGATTGTGTGTGATCTTTTGTAAGCCGGCCTTCGGTAACCTCGAGTCACTGGCCATCACGGCATCAAACCACTAGGGGCGGTTTGGGGGCGTGACAAATTTACTATAGCTTTAATGGTAATTTGCTGAGTAATTTATTGAAAATTTACTGTGAATTTAATGAGTAATTTACTCATAATTTATTGAGAATTTTCTTAGAATTTATTGAAAATTTTCAGAGTAATTTACTTTTTTATTTATTGAGTAATTCACCGATAATTAACTGAGTAATTTATAGAGAATTTGTTGAAAATTTAACTAATAATTTACAGGGTAATTTGCTAAGTAATTTTTAAAAAAAATTCTGTGAATTTAATAAGTAATTTACCAAGAATTTATACAAAATTTTCTGAGAATTTACAGAGTAATTTACTCATAATTTACTGAGCAATTCACAAAAAAATTTCTAATGATTTTCTAAGAATTTACATAGGATTTTCTAAGAATTTACTGAATAAGTTTCCGAGAATTTTGCGTGTAATTTATTGAGAATGTTACTGAGTAATGTAATGAGAATTTACTGGGAATTTACTAAGTAATTTACTAAGAATCTACCGATAATTTACTGAGTAATTTATTGAGATTTTACTGCGAATTGATTAAGAAATTTACTGGTAAATTGTTAAGTTCTTCACTGGGTAATTTAGTTGGAAATTTCTAAGTAATTTATTGAGAATTTACTAAGTAAGTTACTAAGAATTTATTGATAATTTACTTAGACTTTCTGGATTAATTTATTGAGAATTTACTAAGTAATTTACTTAGAATTTATTGAATAATTTACTGAGAATTTACAGGAAATTCACTAATTAATGTTCGAATAATTTACTAAGTAATTTACTGAGAATTAACAAAGTAATTCACGAATTTTTTTTTGATAATTTTATGAGTAATTTACCAGGAATTTATATAGAATTTTCTTGGAAATTATTGAAAATTTTCTGAGTAATTTATTTAGAATTTATTAAATAATTTACTGAAAATTTACAGATAATTTACAGAGTATTTTATAGAGAATTTATTGAAAACTTAACGAGTAATTTATTTACGAATTTACGGAGTAATTTGCTGAATCATTTGCTAAGAAATTACTTTGAAATTACCAAGAATTTATATACAATTTTCAGAGAATTTATTGAGTAATTTACTCATAATTTACTGATTAATTCACAAAAAATATTCTTGTAATTTTTTGAGAATTTACTCAGAATTTTCTGATAAATTACTAAGAATTTGCAGAATAATTTATAAAGAATTTTACATGTAACTTACTGGTAATTTACTGAGTAATTTAGTGAGAATTTACCAATAATTTACTGAGTAATTAACAGAGAATTTACCAATAATATACTGAGTAATTTACAGAGAATTTATCGAGTAATTTACTGATAAATTACTGAATAATTCACTCCTTAATTTACTGAGAATTTAAGGAGTAATTTATTGAGAATTTACCCAGTAATTTGCTTAGAATTTATTAAATAATTTACAGATAATTTACTGTGTTATTTTCTTGGAATTTACAGAGTAATTTTCTAATAATTTACTGAGTAATTTACTAAGTAATTGACCAAGGATTTTTTGAGAACTTATCGATAATTAACTGAGTAATTTACTAGGAATTTACCTAGTAATTTACAGATAAATTTAGTGAGTAATTCACCGAATAATTTACTATCAATTTACTTAGTAATTTATTTAGAATTTACTTAGTAAATTACTAAGGGTTTATTGAGAATTTACTGAGAATTTGTTGAGTAATTTTCTAAGAACTTACCAATCATTTACGAAGCAATTTACTGAGAATTTACCGAGTTATTTACCACGAATTTACTATAGCTTTAATGGTAATTTGCTGAGTAATTTATTGAGAATTTACTGTGAATTTAATGAGTAAATTACTCATAATTTATTGAGAATTTTCTTAGAATTTACTGAAAATTTTCAGAGTAATTTACTTTTTTATTTATTGAGTAATTCACCGATAATTAACTGAGTAATTTATAGAAAATTTATTGAAAATTTAACGAATAATTTACTGAGTAATTTGCTGAGTAATTTTTTTAAAAAATTCTGTGAATTTACTAAGTAATTTACCAAGAATTTATACAAAATTTTCTGAGAATTTACAGAGTAATTTACTCATAATTTACTGAGCAATTCACTAAAAAATTTCTAATGATTTTCTAAGAATTTACATAGAATTTTCTAAGAATTTACTGAATAATTTTCTGAGAATTTTGCGTGTAATTTATTGAGAATTTTACTGAGTAGTGTAATGAGAATTTACTGCGAATTTACTAAGCAATTTACTAAGAATCTACCGATAATTTACTGAGTAATTTATTGAGATTTTACTGCGAATTGATTAAGAAATTTACCGGTAAACTGTTAAGTTCTTCACTGGGTAATTTAGTTGGAAATTTCTAAGTAATTTATTGAGAATTTACTAAGTAAGTTCCTAAGAATTTATTGATAATTTACTTAGAGTTTCTGAATTAATTTATTGAGAATTTACTAAGTAATTTACTTAGAATTTATTGAATAATTTACTGAGAATTTACGGGAAATTCACTAATTAATGTTCGAATAATTTACTAAGTAATTTACTGAGAATTAACAAAGTAATTCACGAATTTTGTTTGGATAATTTTATGAGTAATTTACCAGGAATTTTTATAGAATTTTCTTGGAAATTATTGAAAATTTTCTGAGTAATTTATTTAGAATTTATTAAATAATTTACTGAAAATTTACAGATAATTTACAGAGTATTTTACAGAGAATTTATTGAAAACTTAACGAGTAATTTATTTACGAATTTACGGAGTAATTTACTGAATCATTTGCTAAGAAATTACTTTGAAATTACCAAGAATTTATATAGAATTTTCAGAGAATTTATTGAGTAATTTACTCATAATTTACTGATTAAGTCACAAAAAATATTCTTGTAATTTTTTGAGAATTTACTCAGAATTTTCTGATAAATTACTAAGAATTTGCAGAATAATTCATTGAGAATTTTACGTGTAACTTACTGGTAATTTACTGAGTAATTAACAGAGAATTTACCAATAATTTACTGAGTAATTTACAGAGAATTTATCGAGTAATTTACTGATAAATTACTGAATAATTCACTAATTAATTTACTGAGAATTTAAGGAGTAATTTATTGAGAATTTACCCAGTAATTTGCGTAGAATTTATTAAATAATTTACAGATAATTTACTGTGTTATTTTCTTGGAATTTACAGAGTAATTTTCTTATAATTTACTGAGTAATTTACTAAATAATTGACCAAGGATTTTTTGAGAACTTATCGATAATTAACTGAGTAATTTACTGAGAATTTACCTAGTAATTTACAGATAAATTTAGTGAGTAATTCACCGAATAATGTACTATCAATTTACTTAGTAATTTATTTAGCATTTACTCAGTAAATTACTAAGAGTTTATTGAGAATTTACTGAGAATTTGTTGAGTAATTTTCTAGGAACTTACCAATCATTTACGAAGCAATTTACTGAGAATTTACCGAGTTATTTACCACGAATTTACTATAGCTTTAATGGTAATTTGCTGAGTAATTTATTGAGAATTTACTGTGAATTTAATGAGTAATTTACTCATAATTTATTGAGAATTTTCTTTGAATTTATTGAAAATTTTCAGTGTAATTTACTTTTTTATTTGTTGAGTAATTCACCGATAATTAACTGAGTAATTTATAGAGAATTTATTAAAAATTTAACGAATAATTTACAGAGTAATTTGCTAGGTAATTTTTTTAAAAAATTATGTGAATTTACTGAGTAATTTACCAAGAATTTAGACAAAATTTTTTGAGAATTTACAGAGTAATTTACTCATAATTTACTGAGCAATTCACAAAAAAATTTCTATTGATTTTCTAAGAACTTACACAGAATTTTCTAAGAATTTACTGAATAATTTTCTGAGAATTTTACTGAGTAATGTAATGAGAATTTATTGAGTAATTTACTAAGAATCTACCGATAATTTACTGAGTAATTTATTGAGATTTTACTGCGAATTGACTAAGAAATTTACTGATAAATTGTTAAGTTCTTCACTGGGTAATTTAGTTAGAAATTTTTAAGTAATTTATTGAGAATTTACTGAGTAAGTTACTAAGAATTTATTGATAATTTACTTAGACTTTCTAGATTAATTTATTAAGAATTTACTAAGTAATGTACTTAGAATTTATTGAATAATTTACTGAGAATTTACAGGAAATTCACTAATTAATGTTCGAAAAATTTACTGAGTAATTTACCTAGAATTAAAAAAGTAATTCACGAATTTTTTTTTGATAATTTTATGAGTAATTTACCAAGAATTTATACAGAATTTTCTTGGAAATTGTAACGTCCTCAAAATAATAACAATAAACCCAACAATTTAGACATGCGTTGATATATAAACTAACCACATTCTCTTATTCATTAGAGTTCCATTACATTAGTATTACATGTTAACATCAAAACAAAATGCCCTACGGGCTTACAGCTTTCCAAGTTAATACTTGGTTACAACAAAAGAGTACTAACTCATACACATTAAGCCCTTGGCTTGTATTTACATGTAATACACCAAAAAGTAAAACGACAACATTAAGTCCTCCTCTAGCCTCCCAAGCTATGTCCTTGGAGGTGGCATGCTTCTTGCACCTGAAAATGATATTCCCATATAGGGTGAGCCACAGCCCAGTAGAAATACACTAAACCAACCATGAACAATGACTAAAATATTAGCAATTGATAGATGGCCAACACTGATACAATCACATAAATCATATATTTATGTCATGCGACTTATGAGTCCAAGTTACCTTTCATTTTCCCCTTTTTCAATAGATAGGCATATAAACTCTATCCACATACTCAACAGATATGTATAACAACAATATCCACATTCACAGATAAGCATATAAGCTATATCCACATTCTACAACAGATATGTATAACCACAATATCCACAGATAAGCATAAAAGCTATATCCACACTTCACAAAGATAAGCATATAAGCTCTATCTTCACTACTAGACAAGCATATGAGCTGTATCTACGGAGTTCATCCCCTATCTTCTCCCAACACTATCCGGTTTAGAGGTACATCCCCTATCTTCCCCTAAACCGCGGAGTACATCCCCTATCTCCTCCTCTACACATAACGTATATAAACACATTGGTTCTATATACAATCACTCAATACATACAGTTAATGTATTCTATCAACCGTCAAGTTCCATGACACATTTCATTGATTAGTTTTAGTTTGCCTAATCATCATGCATTGTCTACAACAATCACGACTATCCTCCACCGATAGCCCAAAGCAGTTATTTCTAAACAGAAAATAAATGCACAATGGATATTCAATCAACATTTCATTTCCTTACTCCTCACAATTAATTATCTCAATTAATTAAACAATGTAATTAGGTCAATTCCCATAATTAACATTTCAACCCTTAGGTCCCATTTTCATCAATGATTTAACATCAATTCCATTCCCCTATGCCAAACATGCATCTAGGTTTATTATGAATAAAACCCCAACTTTTGTAAAATCACACAAAAGCCCCAAACTTTCACAAAATTACCAAACCAACCCCAACATCTCAAAATACCAAAATTTAGAGACAAAATCCATAGAGAGGAGTAGGATATCCCTACCTCGAAGTTTGAGCCAAAAAGGAGATGAAGACTCGAAGACCAACGTGCTCCAAATCCCAACTTTTTCAGATTAAAAGGAAGCTCTCAATGCCCTCTATCTTTTTAACAAAGGCCCTAGGCTAGATTCACACTCTAGGGAGATCAATTCTTAGAGAGAATATAAGTGTAGAGAGAGAGGGTCTCGGATCTAGGTTTTGGATCAAAAAGAAAGTGAAAAAGTGAAGTTTAAAATCGCTACTGTCCGCTGATATAAAACACTCTCGCTCGAGCGAAGACTTGGTCGCTCGAGTGACCAGACACAGAAAACTCTCGCTCGAGCCAAGAAGTTCTCGATCGAGCGAAGAAAAACCCAGACCGCTCGAGCGAAGGAAGCTCGCTCGAGCCAAGAAAGGCAACTCTCAGGTCCAGAACCAGATGCAACACTCGCTCGAGCGAATCCACCCTGGCTCGACCCACCAGACACGAACCTCACTCTCGCTCGAGCGACCAACTCCTCGCTCGAGCGAAGGTCCAAAAATCTGGGCAGCAACACTAGGCTCCCAAACACAACCAACCTGTAACAAACCTGCCCAACACATCCTATAATTCAAATATGAAGTAAAGAGGATGCAAACAAGATAATAAACAACTACCAACATCCACGGACCCATGTCCAGATCACTGTACAACAAGGATAAACCCGGGATCGCTATAACCTCCCCCCCTTAAAGAATTTCGTCCCCGAAATTAAGCACAGGTTTCAAAAACAAGTTTGTTCTCCATTTTAAACAATGTTACAATTTAACATTCAACAATTCGACCCATTACCGGTCATCGCATCCCTTTAACAAGAGACATATCACAATATGTAAATCACATATGTATTTTCAACATGCATCAACATTATGCATTATCTTTCCAATTTCAACAATATAATCAACATATATAATGTCACATCTAACTTCCATATGAGGCAAGTTCCAAAACATACTTCCAATAAACCAAACATTTCCAATGTTTCACAACTTAAGACATATATAAAAGCTCTTAAGTTCAATAAAATGCAAAATTTAAATACAAGATCACATATCAACAAACAAGTCCGGATATTTCTCACGGACTCCCAACTCACGTTCCCAAGTGGCCTCCTCCACTCCGTGATGTTTCCACAAGACTTTCACCAAAGGAATGGTCTTGCCACGCAGGACCTGATCCCGCCTATCCAAGACCCGAACCGGTCTCTCCTCATACGAGGCATCCTCATCTACCTCTAAATCGGTCCAATCCAACACATGTGATGGATCTGGCTCATACTTCCGAAGCATACTCACATGAAACACGTCATGCACTCCGGACAACTGCGGCGGTAAGGCTAACCGATAAGCAACCTCGCCAATCCTCTCAAGGATCTCAAAAGGACCAATAAACCGAGGGGATAACTTCCCACTCTTCCCAAACCTCATCAGGCCTCGCCTAGGTGATATCTTCAGAAAGACATGATCACCTACCTCAAACGCCAAGGGCCTCCTCCTACGGTCAGCATAAGATTTCTGCCGACTCTGGGCTGTAACAAGCCTCTTACGGATAAGCTCAACTTTCTCCGTCGTCTCCCTAACCAACTCCGGACCCAACAAAGGTGCATCACCCACCTCGGCCCAACAAACTGGAGACCTACACGGTCGGCCATACAAGGCCTCAAACGGTGCCATACCGATGCTAGACTGAAAACTGTTGTTGTAGGCAAATTCTACCAATGGCAAGTGCCTCTCCCACGTCCCACTGAAATCCAGGACACAACCCCGAAGCATATCCTCAAGGATCTGAATAGTACGCTCGGACTGCCCGTCAGTCTGAGGATGATAAGCCGTACTAAAAGTCAACTTAGTGCCCAAGGCACTCTGCAAACTCTGCCACAACCTAGCAGTAAAATGAGGATCTCTATCTGAGACAATCGTCACTGGGACCCCGTGCAATCTCACTACGTCCCGAATATACAAGTCGGCAAGATGATCAACCGAATCTCTCACGCGCATAGGAATAAAGTGCGCCGATTTAGTCAACCGATCTACAACCACCCAAATAGCATCACTACCCCGCTGAGTCCTCGGAAGACCTACAACGAAGTCCATAGTGACATGCTCCCACTTCCACTCGGCAATAGGCAAGGGTTGCAACAAACCCGCTGGCCTCTGATGCTCGGCCTTCACTTGCTGGCAAGTAAGGCACTTCGATACGAAAACCGCCACATCTCTTTTCATACCCCGCCACCAAAACTGGCGACCCAAGTCCTGATACATCTTAGCACCTCCCGGATGCACCGCAAGGCGCGAATGATGAAACTCTCGGAGTACTTCCTCTCGGCGAGCCTCCGGTACAAACAAACGGTTCCGGTATCTCACACTCAAGTCGGGATACACCGTCAGACCCTTCTCAACTTTCCCACTGGAGATCTTCTCTCGGAGGGATTCTGCCTCAAGGTCACCTCTCTGTGCCTCTAACACTCTAGTCATAAGAGTAGGCTGCGCAACAACGGAAAACAAGGCAGCAGCCTCAACAGATTCGCCCAATAGCAAATCAAACTCGCCAAGTGCTCCCAACATCTCCCATTCCCGGATGGCTATACAAGCTACATCACTAATGGTTTTCCTACTAAGGGCATCGGCCACGACATTGGCCTTTCCCGGATGATAATGCAACTCAAAATCATAATCCTCGATGAACTCCATCCATCTCCTCTGCCTCAAATTCAAGTCTCTCTGTGTAAACAGATACTTCAAACTCTTATGATTCGAGAATACCTCGAACCTCTCACCATAAAGGTAGTGCCTCCAAATTTTTAAGGCAAAGATCACTGCTGCTAACTCTAGGTCGTGTGTGGGGTAATTCTTCTCGTGTATCTTCAACTGACGTGAGCCATAAGCTACTACTTTCCCCTCTTGCATCAACACACAACCCAAACCCTCTCGTGAGGCATCGCAATAAACCGCATAACCCAACCCTCTCTCCGGAATAATCAACACCGGAGCGGTGGTCAATCTACCTTTCAGCTCTTGGAACGACTTTTCACAAGTCTCACTCCACACAAACTTGACTCCCTTCCGAGTCAGTCTAGTCAACGGTGACGCTAACCTGGAGAAATCTTTCACAAACCGACGGTAATACCCAGCTAATCCCAGAAAACTGCGGATCTCAAGCACACTCTTAGGCTGTGCCCAATCTTGCACTGCCTCAACCTTGGATGTATCAACAGACACCCCTTCCCCGGATACCACGTGGCCTAAGAATTTGACTTCCCTCAGCCAGAACTCACACTTCCCAAACTTGGCATACAGCCTATGGGCTCTAAGCAACTCAAGCACCACTCTCAAGTGTTCCTCGTGCTCCTCCTCTGAAGGCGAATAGATAAGGATGTCGTCCACAAAGACGACCACAAATCGATCTAAGAACTCCCAGAAAATCCGGTTCATCAAGTCCATAAAGACTGCCGGTGCATTGGTAAGCCCAAATGGCATCACCAGAAACTCATAATGGCCATACCGCGTACGGAATGCCGTTTTCGGAATATCCTCTTCCCTGACCCTCAACTGATGGTAGCCCGATCTCAAGTCTATCTTAGAGAAACAACGGGAACCCTTCAACTGGTCAAACAAATCATCTATACGGGGCATAGGATACTTATTCTTAACCGTAGCCCGATTCAACTTCCGGTAGTCAATACACAATCTCAAGGCACCATCTTTCTTTTTAACAAAGAGGGCCGGCGCTCCCCACGGCGAAACACTAGGGCGAACAAAGCCCTTATCGAGCAATTCCTGGAGCTGAACTTTCAACTCAACCAACTCTGCTGGAGCAAAACGGTAAGGTGCCATAGAAATCGGCGCCGTGCCGGGCACTAAATCAATAGAAAACTCTATCTCACGGTAAGGCGGCAAACTAACAAGATCTTCGGGAAAGACATCCGAATACTCACAAACCACCCTCGGCAACACAATCTGTGTCTCATCACACTCACTACTCCCCAAGCTAGCAAGTAGACTACTAAGCTCACTTCGCCCTCGCGAATCATACCCCGGTGGCAAAACACAACCAACCCGGTCTCCCAAGAAATGGAACCACTCCCCGCTTAAGGTACATAATGTGACCCTCTGGCGGTAGCAATCGATAACTGCCCGGTATGACGATAGCCAGTCCATACCCAAAATAACATCAAAACCCTTCATAGGCATGACAACAAACGGAAAAGGAAGCCTATAGTCGGCGACCTCTATATCACATCCTCTAACACCCTGTTTCAGGATCAACTCACCACCCAAAGGCGATACCACACAAATAGGAGATGCTAACTGTGCTAACTCCAATTCCAAAACCGATGCAAATGCAGCAGATACAAAAGAATGAAATGCACCCGTGTCTATCAACACATTAGCAACCGAGTTGCAAAACAGAAAAGTACCTCTCACCACTGATGGAGCCGGTACTAAATCCTGCGCGGTAATAGCATACACGCGCCCCGTAGGCCCCTGGTCTACCTGCTCACCTCTCGGAGCAAAAGACTGCTGCACAGACTGGGATGACGAAGCTCCCGGATTGGCCCTCGAGGCCTGCACAGACTGAGCTGGTTGAAAACCCTGCGTCTGCCTAGAACCAGACGCTCCCGAAGTGGCACTCAACTGCGGGCAAAACCTCTTCAGGTGCCCAGGCTGTCCACACTGATAACAAGACAAGGGCTGCCCCCTGCCCAAACTCTGACTCTGCGGTCTAGCTGAAGAAGAAGCAGCTCTCTGACCCCCACCCTTCAGCGGGCAAACTGAAACCTTGTGACCCAACTGGCCACACTTGTAACAAGTGAAATCCCCCTGACCACCTCTCCCTGAGCCTGCACTCGGCACTGGGAAGGTCGATCTAGCAACACCACCCTGCGACTGCTGAGGGTTAGAACCCCTCTGCCTCCTGCCATCACCCTGACTATCCTGGCTCCTCTTGGAGCCTCTCTGCCCCTCATCCTCCTCCTGCATCATGAGCTCCATATGAGCTGCAGCATCTACCAGGTGTCTATACTCTCGGATGTAAGACCTACCAACTCTCAACTTGAGGCCCCGCCTCAACTTCCGCTCAAACTCATAGCAACGGCGTTCCTCAGACGCCACCAGTTCAGGTGCAAACCTGGACAAACTGGTAAAGGTAGCCTCAAACTCGGCCACTGACAAGCCCTGCTGATTCAGCCGGCTAAACTGATCCCTCAGCTTCTCCCTAGCTACTGCAGACAAAAACCTCTCCTGAAAAGCATTCACAAACGCCTCCCAAGTACCACCAACACGAGCCTTCTCGTACTTCCACCATTGACCCGCATCTCCCTTCAGTTGGAAGGATGCCAAGGTCACTTTCAGTGCTCCGTCCTCGATGCCAAGCATCTTGAACGTCTTACTCATTTGCTCTAGCCACTCATCAGCCTTCAGTGGCTCCTTCGGATCCCCAATAAACTCATCCGGATTAGACCGGAAGAACTCCCTCTTCAAGAAAGAAGGCCCTGCCTCAGATGCCTGATTCCCAGCTCTAAGAATACCCAAAGCTCCTGCTATCTCTCTGGCCAAGGCACCCATAGCCTGCTGACCCACTGGCTCGGCTACATTGGCCTGACCAACTCCCTCCTGCACTGCCGGAATCTCACCCTGTAACGGTACTTCCTGCCTCGCAGGTCTACCACGCCTAGCACCTCTTCCTCGTCCTGACATCCTATTAAAGGTAACACAGAATGTTAGCACATTCACAAATGTGCCGAAACTAAACACTCACGTCCTAATGCATGGACAACTGTAATTCACTCCACGTAAGTACATAAACACATAAGCACTTACGAATTTCATTTTCGGATAATGATAGTCCCGAGGCGTTACTAGAGTTCCGGTTAGAAACAGCATTGATCAAGTGCTTTTCCAACAAGACTCACAGAAACCCAAGGATCCAATCAACATCCTAGAAATTAAATCCCATACCCACATAGTCACATAAGCATGTTATCAAGTAAGCACATAGCATATGATACTACATCTAAGTCTCTATCAAGCGAGACAAACCCATTGTGATACTAATCACTTCCCACGTACCCAAAGTATTCGAACCCGGTACGCTCTGATACCAAGTTGTAACGTCCTCAAAATAATAACAATAAACCCAACAATTTAGACATGCGTTGATATATAAACTAACCACATTCTCTTATTCATTAGAGTTCCATTACATTAGTATTACATGTTAACATCAAAACAAAATGCCCTACGGGCTTACAGCTTTCCAAGTTAATACTTGGTTACAACAAAAGAGCACTAACTCATACACATTAAGCCCTTGGCTTGTATTTACATGTAATACACCAAAAAGTAAAACGACAACATTAAGTCCTCCTCTAGCCTCCCAAGCTATGTCCTTGGAGGTGGCATGCTTCCTGCACCTGAAAATGATATTCCCATTTAGGGTGAGCCACAGCCCAGTAGAAATACACTAAACCAACCATGAACAATGACTAAAATATTAGCAATTGATAGATGGCCAACACTGATACAATCACATAAATCATATATTTATGTCATGCGACTTATGAGTCCAAGTTACCTTTCATTTTCCCCTTTTTCAATAGATAGGCATATAAACTCTATCCACATACTCAACAGATATGTATAACAACAATATCCACATTCACAGATAAGCATATAAGCTATATCCACATTCTACAACAGATATGTATAACCACAATATCCACAGATAAGCATAAAAGCTATATCCACACTTCACAAAGATAAGCATATAAGCTCTATCTTCACTACTAGACAAGCATATGAGCTGTATCTACGGAGTTCATCCCCTATCTTCTCCCAACACTATCCGGTTTAGAGGTACATCCCCTATCTTCCCCTAAACCGCGGAGTACATCCCCTATCTCCTCCTCTACACATAACGTATATAAACACATTGGTTCTATATACAATCACTCAATACATACAGTTAATGTATTCTATCAACCGTCAAGTTCCATGACACATTTCATTGATTAGTTTTAGTTTGCCTAATCATCATGCATTGTCTACAACAATCACGACTATCCTCCACCGATAGCCCAAAGCAGTTATTTCTAAACAGAAAATAAATGCACAATGGATATTCAATCAACATTTCATTTCCTTACTCCTCACAATTAATTATCTCAATTAATTAAACAATGTAATTAGGTCAATTCCCATAATTAACATTTCAACCCTTAGGTCCCATTTTCATCAATGATTTAACATCAATTCCATTCCCCTATGCCAAACATGCATCTAGGTTTATTATGAATAAAACCCCAACTTTTGTAAAATCACACAAAAGCCCCAAACTTTCACAAAATTACCAAACCAACCCCAACATCTCAAAATACCAAAATTTAGAGACAAAATCCATAGAGAGGAGTAGGATATCCCTACCTCGAAGTTTGAGCCAAAAAGGAGATGAAGACTCGAAGACCAACGTGCTCCAAATCCCAACTTTTTCAGATTAAAAGGAAGCTCTCAATGCCCTCTATCTTTTTAACAAAGGCCCTAGGCTAGATTCACACTCTAGGGAGATCAATTCTTAGAGAGAATATAAGTGTAGAGAGAGAGGGTCTCGGATCTAGGTTTTGGATCAAAAAGAAAGTGAAAAAGTGAAGTTTAAAATCGCTACTGTCCGCTGATATAAAACACTCTCGCTCGAGCGAAGACTTGGTCGCTCGAGTGACCAGACACAGAAAACTCTCGCTCGAGCCAAGAAGTTCTCGATCGAGCGAAGAAAAACCCAGACCGCTCGAGCGAAGGAAGCTCGCTCGAGCCAAGAAAGGCAACTCTCAGGTCCAGAACCAGATGCAACACTCGCTCGAGCGAATCCACCCTGGCTCGACCCACCAGACACGAACCTCACTCTCGCTCGAGCGACCAACTCCTCGCTCGAGCGAAGGTCCAAAAATCTGGGCAGCAACACTAGGCTCCCAAACACAACCAACCTGTAACAAACCTGCCCAACACATCCTATAATTCAAATATGAAGTAAAGAGGATGCAAACAAGATAATAAACAACTACCAACATCCACGGACCCATGTCCAGATCACTGTACAACAAGGATAAACCCGGGATCGCTATAACCTCCCCCCCTTAAAGAATTTCGTCCCCGAAATTAAGCACAGGTTTCAAAAACAAGTTTGTTCTCCATTTTAAACAATGTTACAATTTAACATTCAACAATTCGACCCATTACCGGTCATCGCATCCCTTTAACAAGAGACATATCACAATATGTAAATCACATATGTATTTTCAACATGCATCAACATTATGCATTATCTTTCCAATTTCAACAATATAATCAACATATATAATGTCACATCTAACTTCCATATGAGGCAAGTTCCAAAACATACTTCCAATAAACCAAACATTTCCAATGTTTCACAACTTAAGACATATATAAAAGCTCTTAAGTTCAATAAAATGCAAAATTTAAATACAAGATCACATATCAACAAACAAGTCCGGATATTTCTCACGGACTCCCAACTCACGTTCCCAAGTGGCCTCCTCCACTCCGTGATGTTTCCACAAGACTTTCACCAAAGGAATGGTCTTGCCACGCAGGACCTGATCCCGCCTATCCAAGACCCGAACCGGTCTCTCCTCATACGAGGCATCCTCATCTACCTCTAAATCGGTCCAATCCAACACATGTGATGGATCTGGCTCATACTTCCGAAGCATACTCACATGAAACACGTCATGCACTCCGGACAACTGCGGCGGTAAGGCTAACCGATAAGCAACCTCGCCAATCCTCTCAAGGATCTCAAAAGGACCAATAAACCGAGGGGATAACTTCCCACTCTTCCCAAACCTCATCAGGCCTCGCCTAGGTGATATCTTCAGAAAGACATGATCACCTACCTCAAACGCCAAGGGCCTCCTCCTACGGTCAGCATAAGATTTCTGCCGACTCTGGGCTGTAACAAGCCTCTTACGGATAAGCTCAACTTTCTCCGTCGTCTCCCTAACCAACTCCGGACCCAACAAAGGTGCATCACCCACCTCGGCCCAACAAACTGGAGACCTACACGGTCGGCCATACAAGGCCTCAAACGGTGCCATACCGATGCTAGACTGAAAACTGTTGTTGTAGGCAAATTCTACCAATGGCAAGTGCCTCTCCCACGTCCCACTGAAATCCAGGACACAACCCCGAAGCATATCCTCAAGGATCTGAATAGTACGCTCGGACTGCCCGTCAGTCTGAGGATGATAAGCCGTACTAAAAGTCAACTTAGTGCCCAAGGCACTCTGCAAACTCTGCCACAACCTAGCAGTAAAATGAGGATCTCTATCTGAGACAATCGTCACTGGGACCCCGTGCAATCTCACTACGTCCCGAATATACAAGTCGGCAAGATGATCAACCGAATCTCTCACGCGCATAGGAATAAAGTGCGCCGATTTAGTCAACCGATCTACAACCACCCAAATAGCATCACTACCCCGCTGAGTCCTCGGAAGACCTACAACGAAGTCCATAGTGACATGCTCCCACTTCCACTCGGCAATAGGCAAGGGTTGCAACAAACCCGCTGGCCTCTGATGCTCGGCCTTCACTTGCTGGCAAGTAAGGCACTTCGATACGAAAACCGCCACATCTCTTTTCATACCCCGCCACCAAAACTGGCGACCCAAGTCCTGATACATCTTAGCACCTCCCGGATGCACCGCAAGGCGCGAATGATGAAACTCTCGGAGTACTTCCTCTCGGCGAGCCTCCGGTACAAACAAACGGTTCCGGTATCTCACACTCAAGTCGGGATACACCGTCAGACCCTTCTCAACTTTCCCACTGGAGATCTTCTCTCGGAGGGATTCTGCCTCAAGGTCACCTCTCTGTGCCTCTAACACTCTAGTCATAAGAGTAGGCTGCGCAACAACGGAAAACAAGGCAGCAGCCTCAACAGATTCGCCCAATAGCAAATCAAACTCGCCAAGTGCTCCCAACATCTCCCATTCCCGGATGGCTATACAAGCTACATCACTAATGGTTTTCCTACTAAGGGCATCGGCCACGACATTGGCCTTTCCCGGATGATAATGCAACTCAAAATCATAATCCTCGATGAACTCCATCCATCTCCTCTGCCTCAAATTCAAGTCTCTCTGTGTAAACAGATACTTCAAACTCTTATGATTCGAGAATACCTCGAACCTCTCACCATAAAGGTAGTGCCTCCAAATTTTTAAGGCAAAGATCACTGCTGCTAACTCTAGGTCGTGTGTGGGGTAATTCTTCTCGTGTATCTTCAACTGACGTGAGCCATAAGCTACTACTTTCCCCTCTTGCATCAACACACAACCCAAACCCTCTCGTGAGGCATCGCAATAAACCGCATAACCCAACCCTCTCTCCGGAATAATCAACACCGGAGCGGTGGTCAATCTACCTTTCAGCTCTTGGAACGACTTTTCACAAGTCTCACTCCACACAAACTTGACTCCCTTCCGAGTCAGTCTAGTCAACGGTGACGCTAACCTGGAGAAATCTTTCACAAACCGACGGTAATACCCAGCTAATCCCAGAAAACTGCGGATCTCAAGCACACTCTTAGGCTGTGCCCAATCTTGCACTGCCTCAACCTTGGATGTATCAACAGACACCCCTTCCCCGGATACCACGTGGCCTAAGAATTTGACTTCCCTCAGCCAGAACTCACACTTCCCAAACTTGGCATACAGCCTATGGGCTCTAAGCAACTCAAGCACCACTCTCAAGTGTTCCTCGTGCTCCTCCTCTGAAGGCGAATAGATAAGGATGTCGTCCACAAAGACGACCACAAATCGATCTAAGAACTCCCAGAAAATCCGGTTCATCAAGTCCATAAAGACTGCCGGTGCATTGGTAAGCCCAAATGGCATCACCAGAAACTCATAATGGCCATACCGCGTACGGAATGCCGTTTTCGGAATATCCTCTTCCCTGACCCTCAACTGATGGTAGCCCGATCTCAAGTCTATCTTAGAGAAACAACGGGAACCCTTCAACTGGTCAAACAAATCATCTATACGGGGCATAGGATACTTATTCTTAACCGTAGCCCGATTCAACTTCCGGTAGTCAATACACAATCTCAAGGCACCATCTTTCTTTTTAACAAAGAGGGCCGGCGCTCCCCACGGCGAAACACTAGGGCGAACAAAGCCCTTATCGAGCAATTCCTGGAGCTGAACTTTCAACTCAACCAACTCTGCTGGAGCAAAACGGTAAGGTGCCATAGAAATCGGCGCCGTGCCGGGCACTAAATCAATAGAAAACTCTATCTCACGGTAAGGCGGCAAACTAACAAGATCTTCGGGAAAGACATCCGAATACTCACAAACCACCCTCGGCAACACAATCTGTGTCTCATCACACTCACTACTCCCCAAGCTAGCAAGTAGACTACTAAGCTCACTTCGCCCTCGCGAATCATACCCCGGTGGCAAAACACAACCAACCCGGTCTCCCAAGAAATGGAACCACTCCCCGCTTAAGGTACATAATGTGACCCTCTGGCGGTAGCAATCGATAACTGCCCGGTATGACGATAGCCAGTCCATACCCAAAATAACATCAAAACCCTTCATAGGCATGACAACAAACGGAAAAGGAAGCCTATAGTCGGCGACCTCTATATCACATCCTCTAACACCCTGTTTCAGGATCAACTCACCACCCAAAGGCGATACCACACAAATAGGAGATGCTAACTGTGCTAACTCCAATTCCAAAACCGATGCAAATGCAGCAGATACAAAAGAATGAAATGCACCCGTGTCTATCAACACATTAGCAACCGAGTTGCAAAACAGAAAAGTACCTCTCACCACTGATGGAGCCGGTACTAAATCCTGCGCGGTAATAGCATACACGCGCCCCGTAGGCCCCTGGTCTACCTGCTCACCTCTCGGAGCAAAAGACTGCTGCACAGACTGGGATGACGAAGCTCCCGGATTGGCCCTCGAGGCCTGCACAGACTGAGCTGGTTGAAAACCCTGCGTCTGCCTAGAACCAGACGCTCCCGAAGTGGCACTCAACTGCGGGCAAAACCTCTTCAGGTGCCCAGGCTGTCCACACTGATAACAAGACAAGGGCTGCCCCCTGCCCAAACTCTGACTCTGCGGTCTAGCTGAAGAAGAAGCAGCTCTCTGACCCCCACCCTTCAGCGGGCAAACTGAAACCTTGTGACCCAACTGGCCACACTTGTAACAAGTGAAATCCCCCTGACCACCTCTCCCTGAGCCTGCACTCGGCACTGGGAAGGTCGATCTAGCAACACCACCCTGCGACTGCTGAGGGTTAGAACCCCTCTGCCTCCTGCCATCACCCTGACTATCCTGGCTCCTCTTGGAGCCTCTCTGCCCCTCATCCTCCTCCTGCATCATGAGCTCCATATGAGCTGCAGCATCTACCAGGTGTCTATACTCTCGGATGTAAGACCTACCAACTCTCAACTTGAGGCCCCGCCTCAACTTCCGCTCAAACTCATAGCAACGGCGTTCCTCAGACGCCACCAGTTCAGGTGCAAACCTGGACAAACTGGTAAAGGTAGCCTCAAACTCGGCCACTGACAAGCCCTGCTGATTCAGCCGGCTAAACTGATCCCTCAGCTTCTCCCTAGCTACTGCAGACAAAAACCTCTCCTGAAAAGCATTCACAAACGCCTCCCAAGTACCACCAACACGAGCCTTCTCGTACTTCCACCATTGACCCGCATCTCCCTTCAGTTGGAAGGATGCCAAGGTCACTTTCAGTGCTCCGTCCTCGATGCCAAGCATCTTGAACGTCTTACTCATTTGCTCTAGCCACTCATCAGCCTTCAGTGGCTCCTTCGGATCCCCAATAAACTCATCCGGATTAGACCGGAAGAACTCCCTCTTCAAGAAAGAAGGCCCTGCCTCAGATGCCTGATTCCCAGCTCTAAGAATACCCAAAGCTCCTGCTATCTCTCTGGCCAAGGCACCCATAGCCTGCTGACCCACTGGCTCGGCTACATTGGCCTGACCAACTCCCTCCTGCACTGCCGGAATCTCACCCTGTAACGGTACTTCCTGCCTCGCAGGTCTACCACGCCTAGCACCTCTTCCTCGTCCTGACATCCTATTAAAGGTAACACAGAATGTTAGCACATTCACAAATGTGCCGAAACTAAACACTCACGTCCTAATGCATGGACAACTGTAATTCACTCCACGTAAGTACATAAACACATAAGCACTTACGAATTTCATTTTCGGATAATGATAGTCCCGAGGCGTTACTAGAGTTCCGGTTAGAAACAGCATTGATCAAGTGCTTTTCCAACAAGACTCACAGAAACCCAAGGATCCAATCAACATCCTAGAAATTAAATCCCATACCCACATAGTCACATAAGCATGTTATCAAGTAAGCACATAGCATATGATACTACATCTAAGTCTCTATCAAGCGAGACAAACCCATTGTGATACTAATCACTTCCCACGTACCCAAAGTATTCGAACCTGGTACGCTCTGATACCAAGTTGTAACGTCCTCAAAATAATAACAATAAACCCAACAATTTAGACATGCGTTGATATATAAACTAACCACATTCTCTTATTCATTAGAGTTCCATTACATTAGTATTACATGTTAACATCAAAACAAAATGCCCTACGGGCTTACAGCTTTCCAAGTTAATACTTGGTTACAACAAAAGAGCACTAACTCATACACATTAAGCCCTTGGCTTGTATTTACATGTAATACACCAAAAAGTAAAACGACAACATTAAGTCCTCCTCTAGCCTCCCAAGCTATGTCCTTGGAGGTGGCATGCTTCCTGCACCTGAAAATGATATTCCCATTTAGGGTGAGCCACAGCCCAGTAGAAATACACTAAACCAACCATGAACAATGACTAAAATATTAGCAATTGATAGATGGCCAACACTGATACAATCACATAAATCATATATTTATGTCATGCGACTTATGAGTCCAAGTTACCTTTCATTTTCCCCTTTTTCAATAGATAGGCATATAAACTCTATCCACATACTCAACAGATATGTATAACAACAATATCCACATTCACAGATAAGCATATAAGCTATATCCACATTCTACAACAGATATGTATAACCACAATATCCACAGATAAGCATAAAAGCTATATCCACACTTCACAAAGATAAGCATATAAGCTCTATCTTCACTACTAGACAAGCATATGAGCTGTATCTACGGAGTTCATCCCCTATCTTCTCCCAACACTATCCGGTTTAGAGGTACATCCCCTATCTTCCCCTAAACCGCGGAGTACATCCCCTATCTCCTCCTCTACACATAACGTATATAAACACATTGGTTCTATATACAATCACTCAATATATACAGTTAATGTATTCTATCAACCGTCAAGTTCCATGACACATTTCATTGATTAGTTTTAGTTTGCCTAATCATCATGCATTGTCTACAACAATCACGACTATCCTCCACCGATAGCCCAAAGCAGTTATTTCTAAACAGAAAATAAATGCACAATGGATATTCAATCAACATTTCATTTCCTTACTCCTCACAATTAATTATCCCAATTAATTAAACAATGTAATTAGGTCAATTCCCATAATTAACATTTCAACCCTTAGGTCCCATTTTCATCAATGATTTAACATCAATTCCATTCCCCTATGCCAAACATGCATCTAGGTTTATTATGAATAAAACCCCAACTTTTGTAAAATCACACAAAAGCCCCAAACTTTCACAAAATTACCAAACCAACCCCAACATCTCAAAATACCAAAATTTAGAGACAAAATCCATAGAAAGGAGTAGGATATCCCTACCTCGAAGTTTGAGCCAAAAAGGAGATGAAGACTCGAAGACCAATGTGCTCCAAATCCCAACTTTTTCAGATTAAAAGGAAGCTCTCAATGCCCTCTATCTTTTTAACAAAGGCCCTAGGCTAGATTCACACTCTAGGGAGATCAATTCTTAGAGAGAATATAAGTGTAGAGAGAGAGGGTCTCGGATCTAGGTTTTGGATCAAAAAGAAAGTGAAAAAGTGAAGTTTAAAATCGCTACTGTCCGCTGATATAAAACACTCTCGCTCGAGCGAAGACTTGGTCGCTCGAGTGACCAGACACAGAAAACTCTCTCTCGAGCCAAGAAGTTCTCGATCGAGCGAAGAAAAACCCAGACCGCTCGAGCGAAGGAAGCTCGCTCGAGCCAAGAAAGGCAACTCTCAGGTCCAGAACTAGGCGCAACACTCGCTCGAGCGAATCCACCCTGGCTCGACCCACCAGACACGAACCTCACTCTCGCTCGAGCGACCAACTCCTCGCTCGAGCGAAGGTCCAAAAATCTGGGCAGCAACACTAGGCTCCCAAACACAACCAACCTGTAACAAACCTGCCCAACACATCCTATAATTCAAATATGAAGTAAAGAGGATGCAAACAAGATAATAAACAACTACCAACATCCACGGACCCATGTCCGGATCACTGTACAACAAGGATAAACCCGGGATCGCTATAGAAATTATTGAAAATTTTCTGAGTAATTTATTTAGAATTTATTAAATAATTTACAAAAAATTTACAGATAATTTACAAAGTAATTTATAGAGAATTTATTGAAAACTTAACGAGTAATTTATTTACGAATTTACGGAGTAATTTGCTGACTAATTTACTAAGAAATTACTTTGAATTTACCAAGAATTTAAATAGAATTTTCTGAGAATTTATTGAGTAATTTACTCATAATTTACTGATTAATTCACAAAAAATATTCTTGTAATTTTTTTAGAATTTACTCAGAATTTTCTGATAAATTACTAATAATTTGCTGAATAATTTGTAGAGAATTTTACGTGTAATTTACTGGTAATTTACTGAGTAATTTAGTGAGAATTTACCAATAATTTACTGAGTTATTTACAGAGAATTTATCGAGTAATTTACTTAAAAATTACTGAATAATTCACTCATTAATTTACTGAGAATTTATAGTGTAATTTATTGAGAATTTACCTAGTAATTTGCTTAGAATTTATTAAATAATTTACAGATAATTTACTGTGTTATTTTCTTGGAATTTATAGAGTAATTTTCTAATAATTTACTGAGCAATTTACTAAGTAATTGACCAAGGATTTTTTGAGAACTTATCGATAATTAACTGAGTAATTTACTGGGAATTTACCTAGTAATTTACAGATAAATTTAGTGAGTAATTCACCGAATAATTTATTATGAATTTACTTAGTAATTTATTTAGAATTTACTCAGTAAATTACTAAGAGTTTATTGAGAATTTACTGAGAATTTGTTGAGTAATTTTCTAGGAACTGACTAATCATTTACGAAGCAATTTACTGAGAATTTACCGAGTTATTTACCCCGAATTTACTACAACTTTAATGGTAATTTGCTGAGTAATTTATTGAGAATTTACTGTGAATTTAATGAGTAATTTACTCATAATTTATTGAGAATTTTCTTAGAATTTATTGAAAATTTTCAGAGTAATTTACTTTTTTATTTGTTGAGTAATTCACCGATAATTAACTGAGTAATTTATAGAGAATTTATTGAAAATTTAACGAATAATTTACAGAGTAATTTGCTGGGTAATTTTTTTAAAAAATTCTGTGAATTTACTGAGTAATTTACCAAGAATTTATACAAAATTTTCTGAGAATTTACAGAGTAATTTACTCATAATTTACTGAGCAAATCACAAAAAAATTTCTAATGATTTTCTAAGAATTTACACAGGATTTTCTAAGAATTTACTGAATAAGTTTCTGAGAATTTTGCGTGTAATTTATTGAGAATTTTACTGAGTAATATAATGAGAATTTACTGGGAATTTACTAAGCAATTTACTAAGAATCTACCGATAATTTACTGAGTAATTTATTGAGATTTTACTGCGAATTGATTAAGAAATTTACTGGTAAATTGTTAAGTTCTTCACTGGGTAATTTAGTTGGAAATTTCTAAGTAATTTATTGAGAATTTACTAAGTAAGTTACTAAGAATTTATTGATAATTTACTTAGACTTTCTGGATTAATTTATTGAGAATTTACTAAGTAATTTACTTAGAATTTATTGAATAATTTACTGAGAATTTACTGGAAATTCACTAATTAATGTTCGAATAATTTACTGAGTAATTTACTGAGAATTAACAAAGTAATTCACGAATGTTTTTTGGATAATTTTATGAGTAATTTACCAGGAACTTATATAGAATTTTCTTGGAAATTATTGAAAATTTTCTGAGTAATTTATTTAGAATTTATTAAATAATTTACTGAACATTTACAGATAATTACAGAGTATTTTACAGAGAATTTATTGAAAACTTAACGAGTAATTTATTTACGAATTTACGGAGTAATTTGCTGAATCATTTGCTAAGAAATTACTTTGAAATTACCAAGAATTTATATAGAATTTTCAGAGAATTTATTGAGTAATTTACTCATAATTTACTGATTAAGTCACAAAAAATATTCTTGTAATTTTTTGAGAATTTACTCAGAATTTTCTGATAAATTACTAAGAATTTGCAGAATAATTTATAGAGAATTTTACGTGTAACTTACTGGTAATTTACTGAGTAATTTAGTGAGAATTTACCAATAATTTACTGAGTAATTAACAGAGAATTTACCAATAATTTACTGAGTAATTTACAGAGAATTTATCGAGTAATTTACTGCTAAATTACTGAATAATTCACACATTATTTTACTGAGAATTTAAGGTGTAATTTATTGAGAATTTACCCAGTAATTTGCTTAGAATTTAATAAATAATTTACAGGTAATTTACTGTGTTGTTTTCTTGGAATTTACAGAGTAATTTTCTAATAATTTATCGAGTAATTTACTAAGTAATTGACCAAGGATTTTTGAGAACTTATCGATAATTAACTGAGTAATTTACTTGGAATTTACCTAGTAATTTACAGATAAATTTAGTGAGTAATTCACCGAATAATTTACTATCAATTTACTTTGTAATTTATTTAGAATTTACTCAGTAAATTACTAAGGGTTTATTGAGAATTTACTGAGAATTTGTTGAGTAATTTTCTAGGAATTTACCAATCATTTACGAAGCAATTTACTGAGAATTTACCGAGTTATTTACCACAAATTTACTATAGCTTTAATGGTAATTTGCTGAGTAATTATTGAGAATTTACTGTGAATTTAATGAGTAATTTACTCATAATTTATTGAGAATTTTCTTAGAATTTACTGAAAATTTTCAGAGTAATTTACTTTTTTATTTATTGAGTAATTCACCGATAATTAACTGAGTAATTTATTGAGAAATTATTGAAAATTTAACGAATAATTTACAGAGTAATTTGCTGAGTAATTTTTTAAAAAAATTCTGTGAATTTACTAAGTAATTTACCAAGAATTTATACAAAATTTTCTGAGAATTTACAGAGTAATTTACTCATAATTTACTGAGCAATTCACAGAAAAATTTCTAATGATTTTCTAAGAATTTACACAGGATTTTCTAAGAATTTACTGAATAATTTTCTGAGAATTTTGCGTGTAATTTATTGAGAATTTTACTGAGTAATGTAATGAGAATTTACTGGGAATTTACTAAGTAATTTACTAAGAATCTACCGATAATTTACTGAGTAATTTATTGAGATTTTACTGCGAATTGACTAAGAAATTTACTGGTAAATTGTTAAGTTCTTCATTGGGTAATTTAGTTGGAAATTTCTAAGTAATTTATTGAGAATTTACTGAGTAAGTTACTAAGAATTTATTGATAATTTACATAGACTTTCTGGATTAATTTATTGAGAATTTACTAAGCAATTTACTTAGAATTTATTGAATAATTTACTGAGAATTTACAAGAAATTCACTAATTAGTATTCAAATAATTTACTGAGTAATTTACTGAGAATTAACAAAGTTATTCACGAATTTTTTTTCTGATAATTTTATGAGTAATTTACCCAGAATTTATACAGAATTTTCTTGGAAATTATTGAAAATTTTCTGGGTTATTTATTTAGAATTTATTAAATAATTTACTGAAAATTTATAGATAATTTACAGAGTAATTTATAGATAATTTATTGAAAACTTAACGGGCAATTTTTTTACGAATTTACGGAGTAATTTGCTGAATAATTTGCTAAGAAATTACTTTGAATTTTCCAAGAATTTATATAGAATTTTCTGAGAATTTATTGAGTAATTTACTCATAATTTACTGATTAATTCACAAAAAATATTCTTGTAATTTTTTGAGAATTTACTCAGAATTTTCTGATAAATTACTATGAATTTGCTGAATAATTTAGAGAGAATTTTACGTGTAATTTACTGTGAAATTTGCTGTGTAATTTAGTGAGAATTTACTAAGTAATTTACTGGTAATTTACTGAGTAATTAACAGAGAATTTACCAATAATTTACTGATAAATTACAGAATAATTCACTCATTAATTTACTGAGAATTTAAGGATTAATTTATTGAGAATTTACCCAGTAATTTCCTAAGAATTTATTAAATAATTTACAGATAATTTACTGTGTTATTTTCTTGGAATTTACAGAGTAATTTTCTAATAATTTACCGAGTAATTTACTAAGTAATTGACCACAGATTTATTGAGAACTTATCGATGATTAACTGAGTAATTTACTGGGAATTTACCTAGAAATTTACAGATAAATTTAGTGAGTAATTCACCGAACAATTTACAATGAATTTACTTAGTAATTTATTTAGAATTTACTCAGTAAATTACTAAGAGTTTATTGAGAATTTGTTGAGTAATTTTCTAGGAACTTACCAATCATTTACGAAGCAATTTACTAAGAATTTACAGAGTTATTTACCACGAATTTACTATAGCTTTAATGGTAATTTGCTGAGTAATTTATTGAGAATTTACTGTGAATTTAATGAGTAACTTACTCATAATTTATTGAGAATTTTCTTAGAATTTATTGAAAATTTTCAGAGTAATTTACTTTTTTATTTATTGAGTAATTCACCGACAATTAACTGAGTAATTTATAGAGAATTTGTTGAAAATTTAACTAATAATTTACAGAGTAATTTGCTGAGTAATTTTTTAAAAAAATTCTGTGAATTTAATGAGTAATTTACCAAGAATTTATACAAAATTTACTGAGCAATTCACAAAAAAATTTCTAATGATTTTCTAAGAATTTACTGAATAAGTTTCTGAGAATTTTGCGTGTAATTTATTGAGAATTTTACTAAGTAATGTAATGAGAATTTACTAAGTAATTTACTAAGAATCTACGGATAATTTACTGAGTAATTTATTGAGATTTTACTGCGAATTGATTAAGAAATTTACTGGTAAATTGTTAAGTTCTTCACTGGGTAATTTAGTTGGAAATTTCTAAGTAATTTATTGAGAATTTACTAAGTAAGTTACTAAGAATTTATTGATAATTTACTTAGACTTTCTGGATTAATTTATTGAGAATTTACTAAGTAATTTACTTAGAATTTATTGAATAATTTACTGAGAATTTACAGGAAATTCACTAATTAACGTTCGAATAATTTACTGAGTAATTTACTGAGAATTAACAAAGTAATTCACGAATTTTTTTTCTGATAATTTTATGAGTAATTTACCAAGAATTTATACAGAATTTTCTTGGAAATTATTGAAAATTTTATGAGTAATTTATTTAGAATTTATTAAATAATTTACTGAAAATTTACCGAGTATTTTACAGAAAATTTATTGAAAACTTAACGAGTAATTTATTTACGAATTTACGAAGTAATTTGCTGAATCATTTGCTAAGAAATTACTTTGAAATTACCAAGAATTTATATAGATTTTTCAGAGAATTTATTGAGTAATTTACTCATAATTTACTGATTAATTCACAAAAAATTTTCTTGTAATTTTTTGAGAATTTACTCAGAATTTTCTAATAAATTACTTATAATTTGCAGAATAATTTATAGAGAATTTTACGTGTAATTTACTGAGAAATTTCCTGAGTAATTTAGTGAGAATTTACTAAATAATTTACTGGCAATTTACTGAGTAATTAACAGAGAATTTACCAATAATTTACTGAGTAATTTACAGAGAATTTATCGACAAATTTACTGATAAATTACTGAATAATTCACGCATTAATTTACTGGGAATTTAAGGAGTAATTTATTGAGAATTTACCCAGTAATTTGCTTAGAATTTATTAAATAATTTACAGATAATTTACTGTGTTATTTTCTTGGAATTTACTGAGTAATTTACTAAGTAATTGACCAAGGATTTTTTGAGAACTTATCGATAATTAACTTAGTAATTTACTGGGAATTTACCTAGTAATTTATAGATAAATTTAGTAAGTAATTTACTATGAATTTACTTAGTAATTTATTTAGAATTTACTCAGTAAATTACTAAGAGTTTATTGAGAATTTACTGAGAATTTGTTGAGTAATTTTCTAGGAACTTACCAATCATTTACGAAGCAATTTACTGAGAATTTACCGAGTTATTTACCACGAATTTACTATAACTTTAATGGTAATTTGCTGAGTAATTTATTGAGAATTTACTGTGCATTTAATGAGTAATTTACTCATAATTTATTGAGAATTTTCTTAGAATTTATTGAAAATTTTCAGAGTAATTTACTTTTTTATTTATTGAGTAATTCACCGATAATTAACTGAGTAATTTATAGAGAATTTGTTGAAAATTTAACTAATAATTTACAGAGTAATTTGCTGGGTAATTTTTTAAAAAAATTCTTTTAATTTACTGAGTAATTTTTCAAGAATTTATACAAAATTTTCTGAGAATTTACAGAGTAATTTACTCATAATTTACTGAGCAAATCACAAAAAAATTTCTAACGATTTTCTAAGAATTTACACAGGATTTTCGAAGAATTTACTGAATAATTTTCTGAGAATTTTGCGTGTAATTTATTGAGAATTTTACTGAGTAATGTAATGAGAATTTACTGGGAATTTGCTGAGTAATTTACTAAGAATCTACCGATAATTTTCTGAGTAATTTATTGTAACGCCCTCAAAATAATAACATTAAACCCATCAGATAAGACATGCATTTACATATAAACTAACCGCATTCCTTTCATTCATTAGAATTCCAAGACATAAGTATTACATGTTAACCTCATAACAAAATGCCCTACGGGCTTACAGCTTTCCAAGTTAACACTTGGTTACAACAAAGAGTTCTAACTCGTTTACACATTAAGCCCTTGGCTTGAAATTACATGTAATACATCAAAAGTAAAACGACAAAACTATGCCCGCCACTAGCCTCCCAGCTATGTCCTTGGAGGTGGCATGCTTCCTGTACCTGAAAATGATATTCCCATATAGGGTGAGCCACAGCCCAGTAGAAATACACTAAACCAACCATGGACAATGACTAAAACATTAGCAATTGATAGTTGGTCAACACTGATACAATCACATAAATTACATATTTATGTCAATGACTTACAAGTCCCAATTACTTTTCATTTTCCTTTTAACAACAGATAAGCATACTAGCTCTATCATCATTTCCACAGATATGTATAAAAACTATATCTCACATTCAGATAAGCATAAAAGCTATATCCACATTCTCAACAGATATGTATATCAACAATATCCACCGATAAGCATACAAGCTGTATCCACACTCTACAACAGATATGTATATCAACAATATCCACAGATAAGCATACAAGCTGTATCCACACTTCACTTCACAAAGATAAGCATATGAGCTCTATCTTCACTTCTCTAGACAAGCATATGAGCTCTGTCTACGGAGTACATCCCCTATCTCCTCCAAATACCTATCCGGTTTAGAGGTCCATCCCCTATCTTCCCCTAAACCGCGGAGTACATCCCCTATCTCCTCCTCTACACATAACGTATATAAACACATTGGTTCTATATACAATCACACAATACAAACAATTAATGTATTCTAGCAACTGTCAAGTTCCATAACACATTTCATTGATTAGTTTCAGTTTGCCTAATCAACATACATTGTCTACAACAATCACGACTATCCTCCACCGATAGCCCCAAGCAGTTATTTCTAAAACAGAAAATAAATGCGCAAATGGATATTCAATCAACATTTCATTTCCTCATTTCTCACCAATTAATTATCCCAATTAATTAATCAATGTAATTAGGCCATTTTCCATAATTACCATTTCAACCCTTAGGTCCCATTTTCTTCAATGATTCAGCAATCATTCCATTTTTTTCATGCTAAACATGCATCTAGGTTTATTATGAATAAAACCCCAACTTTTGTATAATTGCACAAAAGCCCCAAACTTTCACAAAATTACCAAACCAAGCCCAACATCTCAAAATACCAAAATTTAAAGACAAAACCCATAGAGAGGAGTAGGTTATCCCTACCTCAAATTCGGAGTCCCAAAGGAGAAGACGACAAAACCTAACGTGCTCCAAAACCCGTGATTTTCAGATTAAAATGAAGCCCTCGACGATCAACAACTTTTTTGTAAAGGCCAAAGGTGAGTAAATCACTCCTACTAGATCAAAACCTAGAGAGAAGGTAGTATCTAGAGAGAAAGACTCAACAATGGTGTTTTTGGAAAAGTAAGAGAGAGAAGAGAAAGTGAAAAAGTGATTTGAAAAGTCACAATTTCGGGACTTAAACCCAGTCTTCCGCTCGAGCGTAAAACACCCCGCTCGAGCGGCCACTCACAGACTTCCGCTCGAGCGGCCAACCTCCCGCTCGAGCGCAGAATGCACTCGCCCAGCACTTTTGCAGAACCAGGCCTCCGCTCGAGCTCCCAATCCCTACGCTCGAGCTCACAACACTGCACAACAAGATACTGGATGGATGTAATCTACGCTCGAGCGCCAACACCTCCGCTCGAGCGTACAGGCCAAAAATCTGGGCAACTAGTTTTGGTTTCTAAACTCAACCAACCTGTAACAAACCCGCTCAACACATCCTATAACTCAAATACAAAGTAAGAAAGGATGTAAACAAGATAATAAACAACTACCAACATCCACGGACACATGTCCGGATCACTATACAACAAGGGTAAACCCGGAATCGCTATAACCTCCCCCCCTTAAAGAATTTCGTCCCCGAAATTAAACACAAGTTTTCAAAACAAGTTTTCTCCATTTTAAACAATGTTACACTTTAACATTCAACAATTCGACCCATTACCGGTCATCCCATCCCTTTAACAAGAGACATATCACAATATGTAAACCACATATGTATTATCAACATGCATCAACATTATGCACTATCTTTCCAATTTCAACAATATATTCAACACATATAGTATCACATTCAACTTCCGTATGAGGCAAGTTGCAAAACATACTTCCAATAACCAAAACATTTTCAATGTTTCACAACTTAAGACATATATAAAAGCTCTTAAGTTCAACAAAATGTAAAATTTAAATACAAGATTACATATCAACAAACAAGTCCGGATATTTCTCACGGACTTCCAACTCACGTTCCCAAGTGGCTTCCTCCACTCCGTGATGTTTCCACAAGACTTTCACCAAAGGAATGGTCTTGCCACGCAGGACCTGATCCCGCCTATCCAAGACCCGAACCGGTCTCTCCTCATACGAGGCATCCTCATCTACCTCTAAATTAGTCCAATCCAACACATGTGATGGATCTGGTTCATACTTCCGAAGCATACTCACATGAAACACATCATGCACTCCGGACAACTGCGGCGGTAAGGCTAACCGATAAGCAACCTCACCTATCCTCTCAAGGATCTCAAAAGGACCAATAAACCGAGGGGACAACTTCCCACTCTTCCCAAACCTCATCAGACCTCGCCTAGGTGATATCTTCAGAAAGACATGATCACCTACCTCAAACGCCAAAGGCCTCCTCCTACGATCGGCATAACTCTTTTGTCGACTCTGGGCTGTAACAAGCCTCTTACGGATAAGCTCAACTTTCTCCGTCGTCTCCCTAACCAACTCCGGACCCAACAAAGGTGCATCACCCACCTCGGCCCAACAAACTGGAGACCTACACGGTCGGCCATACAAGGCCTCAAACGGTGCCATACCGATGCTAGACTGAAAACTGTTGTTGTAGGCAAACTCTACCAATGGCAAGTGCCTCTCCCACGTCCCACTGAAGTCCAGGACACAACCCCGAAGCATATCCTCGAGGATCTGAATAGTACGCTCGGACTGCCCGTCAGTCTGAGGATGATAAGCCGTACTAAAGGTCAACTTAGTGCCCAGTGCACTCTGCAAACTCTGCCACAACCTAGCAGTAAAACGAGGATCTCTATCTGAGACAATCGTCACTGGGACCCCGTGCAATCTCACTACGTCCCGAATATACAAGTCGGCAAGATGATCTACCGAATCTCTCACGCGCATAGGAATGAAGTGCGCCGACTTAGTCAACCGGTCTACAACCACCCAAATAGCATCACTACCCCGCTGAGTCCTCGGAAGACCTACAACGAAGTCCATAGTGACATGCTCCCACTTCCACTCGGCAATAGGCAAGGGTTGCAACAAACCCGCTGGCCTCTGATGCTCGGCCTTCACTTGCTGGCAAGTAAGGCATTTCGATACGAAGACAGCCACATCTCTTTTCATACCCCGCCACCAAAACTGGCGACCCAAATCCTGATACATCTTAGTACCTCCCGGATGCACCGCAAGGCGCGAATGGTGAAACTCTCGGAGTACTTCCTCTCGGCAAGACTCCGGTACAAACAAACGGTCTCGGTATCTCACACTCAGGTCGGGATACACCGTCAAACCCTTCTCAACTTTCCCACTGGAGATCCTCTCTCGGAGGGATTCTACCTCAAGGTCACCTCTCTGTGCCTCTAACACTCTAATCATAAGTGTAGGCTGCGCAACAACAGAAAACAAGGCCGCAGCCTCAACAGATTCGCCCAGTAGCAAATCAAACTCGCCAAGTGCTCCCAACATCTCCCATTCCCGGATGGCTATACAAGCTACATCACTAATGGTCTTCCTACTAAGGGCATCGGCCACAACATTGGCCTTTCCCGGATGATAATGTAACTCAAAATCATAATCCTCGATGAACTCCATCCATCTCCTCTGCCTCAGATTCAAGTCTCTCTGTGTAAACAGATACTTCAAACTCTTATGATCCGAGAATACCTCGAACCTCTCACCATAAAGGTAGTGCCTCCAGATTTTCAAGGCAAAGATCACAGCTGCTAACTCTAGGTCGTGTGTGGGGTAATTCTTCTCGTGTATTTTCAACTGACGTGAGCCATAAGCTACCACTTTTCCCTCTTGCATCAACACACAACCCAAACCCTCTCGTGAGGCATCACAATAAACCGCATAACCCAACCCTCTCTCCGGAATAATCAACACCGGAGCGGTGGTCAATCTAATTTTCAACTCTTGGAACGACTTTTCACAAGTCTCACTCCACACAAACTTGACTCCCTTTCGAGTCAGTCTAGTCAACGGTGACGCTAACCTGGAGAAATCTTTCACAAACCGACGGTAATACCCAGCTAATCCCAGAAAACTGCGGATCTCAAACACACTCTTAGGCTGTGCCCAATCTTGCACTGCCTCAACCTTGGATGTATCAACAGACACCCCTTCCCCGGATACCACGTGGCCTAAGAATTTGACTTCCCTCAGCCAGAACTCACACTTCCCAAACTTGGCATACAGCCTATGGGCTCTAAGTAACTCAAGCACCACTCTCAAGTGTTCCTCGTGCTCCTCCTTAGATGACGAATAGATAAGGATATCGTCCACAAAAACAACCACAAAGCGGTCTAAGAACTCCCGGAAAATCCGGTTCATCAAGTCCATAAAGACTGCCGGTGCATTGGTAAGCCCAAATGGCATCACCAGAAACTCATAATGGCCATACCGCGTACGGAATGCCGTCTTCGGAATATCTTCCTCCCTGACCCTCAACTGATGGTAACCCGATCTCAAGTCTATCTTAGAGAAACAACGGGAACTCTTCAACTGGTCAAACAAATCATCTATACGGGGCATAGGATACTTATTCTTAACCGTAGCCCGATTCAACTTCCGGTAGTCTATACACAATCTCAAGGCACCATCTTTCTTTTTAACAAAGAGGGCCGGTGCTCCCCACGGTGAAACACTAGGGCGAACAAAGCCCTTATCGAGCAATTCCTGGAGCTGAACTTTCAACTCAACCAACTCTGCTGGAGCGAAACGGTAAGGTGCCATAGAAATCGGCGCCGTACCAGACACTAAATCAATAGAGAACTCTATCTCTCGGTGAGGTGGCAAACTAACAAGATCTTCGGGAAAGACATCCGAATACTCACACACCACCCTCGGTAACACAACCTGGGTCTCACCACTCTCACCACTCTCAAAGCTGGCAAGTAGACTACTAAGCTCACTTCGCCCTCGCGAATCATACCCCGGTGGCAAAACACTACCAACCCGGTCTCCCAAGAAATGGAACCACTCCCCGCTCAAGGTACATAATGTAACCCTCTGGCGGTAGCAATCAATAACAGCCCGGTATGACGATAACCAGTCCATACCCAAAATAACATCAAAACCCTTCATGGGCATGACAACAAACGGAAAAGGAAGCCTATAATCGGCGACCTCTATATCACATCCTCTAACACCCTGTTTCAGGATCAACTCACCACCCAAAGGCGATACCACACAAATAGGAGATGCTAACTGTGCTAACTCCAATTTCAAAACAGATGCAAATGCAGCAGATACAAAAGAATGAGATGCACCCGTGTCTATCAACACATTAGCAACTGAGTTGCAAAACAGAAAAGTACCTCTCACTACTGATGGAGCCGGTACTAAATCCTGCGTGGTAACAGCATACACGCGCCCCGTAGGCCCCTGGTCTACCTGCTCACCTCTCGGAGCAAAAGACTGCTGCACAGACTGGGATGACGAAGCTCCCGGATTGGCCCTCGAGGCCTGCACAGACTGAGCTGGCTGAAAACCCTGCGTCTGCCTAGAACCAGACGCTCCCGAAGTGGCACTCAACTGTGGGCAAAACCTCTTCATGTGCCCAGGTTGTCCACACTGATAACAAGTCAAGAGCTGCCCCCTGCCCAAACTCTGACTCTGCGGTCTAGCTGAAGAAGAAGCAGCTTTCTGACCCCCACCCTTCTGCGGGCACACAGATACCTTGTGACCCAGCTGGCCACACTTGTAACAGGTGAAATCCCCCTGACCACCTCTCCCGGAGCCTGCACTCGGCACTGGGAAGGTCGATCTAGCAACACCACCCTGCGACTGCTGAGGGTTATAACCCTTCTGTCTCCTGCCATCACCCTGACTATCCTGGCTCCTCTTGGAGCCTCTCTGACCCTCATCCTCCTCCTGCATCATAAGCTCCATATGAGCTGCAGCATCTACCAGGTGTCTATACTCTCGAATATAAGACCCACCAATTCTCAACTTGAGGCCCCGCCTCAACTTCCGCTCAAACTCATAGCAACGGCGTTCCTCAGACGCCACCAGTTCAGGTGCAAACCTAGACAAACTGGTAAAAGTAGCCTCAAACTCGGCCACTGACAAGCCCTGCTGATTAAGCCGGCTAAACTGATCCCTCAGCTTCTCCCTTGCTACTGCAGACAAAAACCTCTCCTGAAAAGCATTCACAAACGCCTCCCAAGTACCACCAACACGAGCTTTCTCGTACTTCCACCATTGACCCGCATCTCCTTTCAGTTGAAAGGATGCCAAGGTCACTTTCAGTGCTCCGTCCTCGATGCCAAGCATCTCAAACGTCTTCGTTGTCTGTTCGAGCCATTCATCTGCCTTAAGCGGCTCTTTAGGATCCCCGATAAACTCGTCCGGATTACACCGAAAGAACTCCCTCTTCAAGAAGGACGGCCCTGCCTCAGCTGCCTGATTCTCAGCCCTAAGAATACCCAAAGCTCCTACTAACTCTCTGGCCAAGGCACCCATAGCCTGCTGACCTACTGGCTCAGCCACAGTGGCCTGACCAACTCCCTCCTGCACTGCCGGAATCTCACCCTGTAACGGTACTTCCTGCCTCGCAGGTCTACCACGCCTAGCACCTCTTCCTCGTCCTGACATCCTAATAAAGGCAACACAGAACGTTAGCACATTCATAAATGTGCCGAAACTAAACACTCACGTCCTAGTGCATGGACAACTGTAATTCACTCCACATAAGCACATAAACACATAAGCACTTACGAACTTCATTTCCGGATAATGATAGTCCCGAGGCGTTACTAGAGTTCCGGTTAGAAATAGCATTGATCAAGTGCTTTTCCAACAAGACTCCCAGAAACTCAAGGATCCAATCAACATCCTAGAAATTAAATCCCATACCCACATAGTCACATAAGCATGTTATCAATTGAGCACATAGCATATGATACCACATCTAAGTCTCTATCAAGCGAGACAAACCCATTGTGATCCTAATCACTTCCCACGTACCCAAAGTATTCGAACCCGGTACGCTCTGATACCAAGTTGTAACGCCCTCAAAATAATAACATTAAACCCATCAGATAAGACATGCATTTACATATAAACTAACCGCATTCCTTTCATTCATTAGAATTCCAAGACATAAGTATTACATGTTAACCTCATAACAAAATGCCCTACGGGCTTACAGCTTTCCAAGTTAACACTTGGTTACAACAAAGAGTTCTAACTCGTTTACACATTAAGCCCTTGGCTTGAAATTACATGTAATACATCAAAAGTAAAACGACAAAACTATGCCCGCCACTAGCCTCCCAGCTATGTCCTTGGAGGTGGCATGCTTCCTGTACCTGAAAATGATATTCCCATATAGGGTGAGCCACAGCCCAGTAGAAATACACTAAACCAACCATGGACAATGACTAAAACATTAGCAATTGATAGTTGGTCAACACTGATACAATCACATAAATTACATATTTATGTCAATGACTTACAAGTCCCAATTACTTTTCATTTTCCTTTTAACAACAGATAAGCATACTAGCTCTATCATCATTTCCACAGATATGTATAAAAACTATATCTCACATTCAGATAAGCATAAAAGCTATATCCACATTCTCAACAGATATGTATATCAACAATATCCACCGATAAGCATACAAGCTGTATCCACACTCTACAACAGATATGTATATCAACAATATCCACAGATAAGCATACAAGCTGTATCCACACTTCACTTCACAAAGATAAGCATATGAGCTCTATCTTCACTTCTCTAGACAAGCATATGAGCTCTGTCTACGGAGTACATCCCCTATCTCCTCCAAATACCTATCCGGTTTAGAGGTCCATCCCCTATCTTCCCCTAAACCGCGGAGTACATCCCCTATCTCCTCCTCTACACATAACGTATATAAACACATTGGTTCTATATACAATCACACAATACAAACAATTAATGTATTCTAGCAACTGTCAAGTTCCATAACACATTTCATTGATTAGTTTCAGTTTGCCTAATCAACATACATTGTCTACAACAATCACGACTATCCTCCACCGATAGCCCCAAGCAGTTATTTCTAAAACAGAAAATAAATGCGCAAATGGATATTCAATCAACATTTCATTTCCTCATTTCTCACCAATTAATTATCCCAATTAATTAATCAATGTAATTAGGCCATTTTCCATAATTACCATTTCAACCCTTAGGTCCCATTTTCTTCAATGATTCAGCAATCATTCCATTTTTTTCATGCTAAACATGCATCTAGGTTTATTATGAATAAAACCCCAACTTTTGTATAATTGCACAAAAGCCCCAAACTTTCACAAAATTACCAAACCAAGCCCAACATCTCAAAATACCAAAATTTAAAGACAAAACCCATAGAGAGGAGTAGGTTATCCCTACCTCAAATTCGGAGTCCCAAAGGAGAAGACGACAAAACCTAACGTGCTCCAAAACCCGTGATTTTCAGATTAAAATGAAGCCCTCGACGATCAACAACTTTTTTGTAAAGGCCAAAGGTGAGTAAATCACTCCTACTAGATCAAAACCTAGAGAGAAGGTAGTATCTAGAGAGAAAGACTCAACAATGGTGTTTTTGGAAAAGTAAGAGAGAGAAGAGAAAGTGAAAAAGTGATTTGAAAAGTCACAATTTCGGGACTTAAACCCAGTCTTCCGCTCGAGCGTAAAACACCCCGCTCGAGCGGCCACTCACAGACTTCCGCTCGAGCGGCCAACCTCCCGCTCGAGCGCAGAATGCACTCGCCCAGCACTTTTGCAGAACCAGGCCTCCGCTCGAGCTCCCAATCCCTACGCTCGAGCTCACAACACTGCACAACAAGATACTGGATGGATGTAATCTACGCTCGAGCGCCAACACCTCCGCTCGAGCGTACAGGCCAAAAATCTGGGCAACTAGTTTTGGTTTCTAAACTCAACCAACCTGTAACAAACCCGCTCAACACATCCTATAACTCAAATACAAAGTAAGAAAGGATGTAAACAAGATAATAAACAACTACCAACATCCACGGACACATGTCCGGATCACTATACAACAAGGGTAAACCCGGAATCGCTATAACCTCCCCCCCTTAAAGAATTTCGTCCCCGAAATTAAACACAAGTTTTCAAAACAAGTTTTCTCCATTTTAAACAATGTTACACTTTAACATTCAACAATTCGACCCATTACCGGTCATCCCATCCCTTTAACAAGAGACATATCACAATATGTAAACCACATATGTATTATCAACATGCATCAACATTATGCACTATCTTTCCAATTTCAACAATATATTCAACACATATAGTATCACATTCAACTTCCGTATGAGGCAAGTTGCAAAACATACTTCCAATAACCAAAACATTTTCAATGTTTCACAACTTAAGACATATATAAAAGCTCTTAAGTTCAACAAAATGTAAAATTTAAATACAAGATTACATATCAACAAACAAGTCCGGATATTTCTCACGGACTTCCAACTCACGTTCCCAAGTGGCTTCCTCCACTCCGTGATGTTTCCACAAGACTTTCACCAAAGGAATGGTCTTGCCACGCAGGACCTGATCCCGCCTATCCAAGACCCGAACCGGTCTCTCCTCATACGAGGCATCCTCATCTACCTCTAAATTAGTCCAATCCAACACATGTGATGGATCTGGTTCATACTTCCGAAGCATACTCACATGAAACACATCATGCACTCCGGACAACTGCGGCGGTAAGGCTAACCGATAAGCAACCTCACCTATCCTCTCAAGGATCTCAAAAGGACCAATAAACCGAGGGGACAACTTCCCACTCTTCCCAAACCTCATCAGACCTCGCCTAGGTGATATCTTCAGAAAGACATGATCACCTACCTCAAACGCCAAAGGCCTCCTCCTACGATCGGCATAACTCTTTTGTCGACTCTGGGCTGTAACAAGCCTCTTACGGATAAGCTCAACTTTCTCCGTCGTCTCCCTAACCAACTCCGGACCCAACAAAGGTGCATCACCCACCTCGGCCCAACAAACTGGAGACCTACACGGTCGGCCATACAAGGCCTCAAACGGTGCCATACCGATGCTAGACTGAAAACTGTTGTTGTAGGCAAACTCTACCAATGGCAAGTGCCTCTCCCACGTCCCACTGAAGTCCAGGACACAACCCCGAAGCATATCCTCGAGGATCTGAATAGTACGCTCGGACTGCCCGTCAGTCTGAGGATGATAAGCCGTACTAAAGGTCAACTTAGTGCCCAGTGCACTCTGCAAACTCTGCCACAACCTAGCAGTAAAACGAGGATCTCTATCTGAGACAATCGTCACTGGGACCCCGTGCAATCTCACTACGTCCCGAATATACAAGTCGGCAAGATGATCTACCGAATCTCTCACGCGCATAGGAATGAAGTGCGCCGACTTAGTCAACCGGTCTACAACCACCCAAATAGCATCACTACCCCGCTGAGTCCTCGGAAGACCTACAACGAAGTCCATAGTGACATGCTCCCACTTCCACTCGGCAATAGGCAAGGGTTGCAACAAACCCGCTGGCCTCTGATGCTCGGCCTTCACTTGCTGGCAAGTAAGGCATTTCGATACGAAGACAGCCACATCTCTTTTCATACCCCGCCACCAAAACTGGCGACCCAAATCCTGATACATCTTAGTACCTCCCGGATGCACCGCAAGGCGCGAATGGTGAAACTCTCGGAGTACTTCCTCTCGGCAAGACTCCGGTACAAACAAACGGTCTCGGTATCTCACACTCAGGTCGGGATACACCGTCAAACCCTTCTCAACTTTCCCACTGGAGATCCTCTCTCGGAGGGATTCTACCTCAAGGTCACCTCTCTGTGCCTCTAACACTCTAATCATAAGTGTAGGCTGCGCAACAACAGAAAACAAGGCCGCAGCCTCAACAGATTCGCCCAGTAGCAAATCAAACTCGCCAAGTGCTCCCAACATCTCCCATTCCCGGATGGCTATACAAGCTACATCACTAATGGTCTTCCTACTAAGGGCATCGGCCACAACATTGGCCTTTCCCGGATGATAATGTAACTCAAAATCATAATCCTCGATGAACTCCATCCATCTCCTCTGCCTCAGATTCAAGTCTCTCTGTGTAAACAGATACTTCAAACTCTTATGATCCGAGAATACCTCGAACCTCTCACCATAAAGGTAGTGCCTCCAGATTTTCAAGGCAAAGATCACAGCTGCTAACTCTAGGTCGTGTGTGGGGTAATTCTTCTCGTGTATTTTCAACTGACGTGAGCCATAAGCTACCACTTTTCCCTCTTGCATCAACACACAACCCAAACCCTCTCGTGAGGCATCACAATAAACCGCATAACCCAACCCTCTCTCCGGAATAATCAACACCGGAGCGGTGGTCAATCTAATTTTCAACTCTTGGAACGACTTTTCACAAGTCTCACTCCACACAAACTTGACTCCCTTTCGAGTCAGTCTAGTCAACGGTGACGCTAACCTGGAGAAATCTTTCACAAACCGACGGTAATACCCAGCTAATCCCAGAAAACTGCGGATCTCAAACACACTCTTAGGCTGTGCCCAATCTTGCACTGCCTCAACCTTGGATGTATCAACAGACACCCCTTCCCCGGATACCACGTGGCCTAAGAATTTGACTTCCCTCAGCCAGAACTCACACTTCCCAAACTTGGCATACAGCCTATGGGCTCTAAGTAACTCAAGCACCACTCTCAAGTGTTCCTCGTGCTCCTCCTTAGATGACGAATAGATAAGGATATCGTCCACAAAAACAACCACAAAGCGGTCTAAGAACTCCCGGAAAATCCGGTTCATCAAGTCCATAAAGACTGCCGGTGCATTGGTAAGCCCAAATGGCATCACCAGAAACTCATAATGGCCATACCGCGTACGGAATGCCGTCTTCGGAATATCTTCCTCCCTGACCCTCAACTGATGGTAACCCGATCTCAAGTCTATCTTAGAGAAACAACGGGAACTCTTCAACTGGTCAAACAAATCATCTATACGGGGCATAGGATACTTATTCTTAACCGTAGCCCGATTCAACTTCCGGTAGTCTATACACAATCTCAAGGCACCATCTTTCTTTTTAACAAAGAGGGCCGGTGCTCCCCACGGTGAAACACTAGGGCGAACAAAGCCCTTATCGAGCAATTCCTGGAGCTGAACTTTCAACTCAACCAACTCTGCTGGAGCGAAACGGTAAGGTGCCATAGAAATCGGCGCCGTACCAGACACTAAATCAATAGAGAACTCTATCTCTCGGTGAGGTGGCAAACTAACAAGATCTTCGGGAAAGACATCCGAATACTCACACACCACCCTCGGTAACACAACCTGGGTCTCACCACTCTCACCACTCTCAAAGCTGGCAAGTAGACTACTAAGCTCACTTCGCCCTCGCGAATCATACCCCGGTGGCAAAACACTACCAACCCGGTCTCCCAAGAAATGGAACCACTCCCCGCTCAAGGTACATAATGTAACCCTCTGGCGGTAGCAATCAATAACAGCCCGGTATGACGATAACCAGTCCATACCCAAAATAACATCAAAACCCTTCATGGGCATGACAACAAACGGAAAAGGAAGCCTATAATCGGCGACCTCTATATCACATCCTCTAACACCCTGTTTCAGGATCAACTCACCACCCAAAGGCGATACCACACAAATAGGAGATGCTAACTGTGCTAACTCCAATTTCAAAACAGATGCAAATGCAGCAGATACAAAAGAATGAGATGCACCCGTGTCTATCAACACATTAGCAACTGAGTTGCAAAACAGAAAAGTACCTCTCACTACTGATGGAGCCGGTACTAAATCCTGCGTGGTAACAGCATACACGCGCCCCGTAGGCCCCTGGTCTACCTGCTCACCTCTCGGAGCAAAAGACTGCTGCACAGACTGGGATGACGAAGCTCCCGGATTGGCCCTCGAGGCCTGCACAGACTGAGCTGGCTGAAAACCCTGCGTCTGCCTAGAACCAGACGCTCCCGAAGTGGCACTCAACTGTGGGCAAAACCTCTTCATGTGCCCAGGTTGTCCACACTGATAACAAGTCAAGAGCTGCCCCCTGCCCAAACTCTGACTCTGCGGTCTAGCTGAAGAAGAAGCAGCTTTCTGACCCCCACCCTTCTGCGGGCACACAGATACCTTGTGACCCAGCTGGCCACACTTGTAACAGGTGAAATCCCCCTGACCACCTCTCCCGGAGCCTGCACTCGGCACTGGGAAGGTCGATCTAGCAACACCACCCTGCGACTGCTGAGGGTTATAACCCTTCTGTCTCCTGCCATCACCCTGACTATCCTGGCTCCTCTTGGAGCCTCTCTGACCCTCATCCTCCTCCTGCATCATAAGCTCCATATGAGCTGCAGCATCTACCAGGTGTCTATACTCTCGAATATAAGACCCACCAATTCTCAACTTGAGGCCCCGCCTCAACTTCCGCTCAAACTCATAGCAACGGCGTTCCTCAGACGCCACCAGTTCAGGTGCAAACCTAGACAAACTGGTAAAAGTAGCCTCAAACTCGGCCACTGACAAGCCCTGCTGATTAAGCCGGCTAAACTGATCCCTCAGCTTCTCCCTTGCTACTGCAGACAAAAACCTCTCCTGAAAAGCATTCACAAACGCCTCCCAAGTACCACCAACACGAGCTTTCTCGTACTTCCACCATTGACCCGCATCTCCTTTCAGTTGAAAGGATGCCAAGGTCACTTTCAGTGCTCCGTCCTCGATGCCAAGCATCTCAAACGTCTTCGTTGTCTGTTCGAGCCATTCATCTGCCTTAAGCGGCTCTTTAGGATCCCCGATAAACTCGTCCGGATTACACCGAAAGAACTCCCTCTTCAAGAAGGACGGCCCTGCCTCAGCTGCCTGATTCTCAGCCCTAAGAATACCCAAAGCTCCTACTAACTCTCTGGCCAAGGCACCCATAGCCTGCTGACCTACTGGCTCAGCCACAGTGGCCTGACCAACTCCCTCCTGCACTGCCGGAATCTCACCCTGTAACGGTACTTCCTGCCTCGCAGGTCTACCACGCCTAGCACCTCTTCCTCGTCCTGACATCCTAATAAAGGCAACACAGAACGTTAGCACATTCATAAATGTGCCGAAACTAAACACTCACGTCCTAGTGCATGGACAACTGTAATTCACTCCACATAAGCACATAAACACATAAGCACTTACGAACTTCATTTCCGGATAATGATAGTCCCGAGGCGTTACTAGAGTTCCGGTTAGAAATAGCATTGATCAAGTGCTTTTCCAACAAGACTCCCAGAAACTCAAGGATCCAATCAACATCCTAGAAATTAAATCCCATACCCACATAGTCACATAAGCATGTTATCAATTGAGCACATAGCATATGATACCACATCTAAGTCTCTATCAAGCGAGACAAACCCATTGTGATCCTAATCACTTCCCACGTACCCAAAGTATTCGAACCCGGTACGCTCTGATACCAAGTTGTAACGCCCTCAAAATAATAACATTAAACCCATCAGATAAGACATGCATTTACATATAAACTAACCGCATTCCTTTCATTCATTAGAATTCCAAGACATAAGTATTACATGTTAACCTCATAACAAAATGCCCTACGGGCTTACAGCTTTCCAAGTTAACACTTGGTTACAACAAAGAGTTCTAACTCGTTTACACATTAAGCCCTTGGCTTGAAATTACATGTAATACATCAAAAGTAAAACGACAAAACTATGCCCGCCACTAGCCTCCCAGCTATGTCCTTGGAGGTGGCATGCTTCCTGTACCTGAAAATGATATTCCCATATAGGGTGAGCCACAGCCCAGTAGAAATACACTAAACCAACCATGGACAATGACTAAAACATTAGCAATTGATAGTTGGTCAACACTGATACAATCACATAAATTACATATTTATGTCAATGACTTACAAGTCCCAATTACTTTTCATTTTCCTTTTAACAACAGATAAGCATACTAGCTCTATCATCATTTCCACAGATATGTATAAAAACTATATCTCACATTCAGATAAGCATAAAAGCTATATCCACATTCTCAACAGATATGTATATCAACAATATCCACCGATAAGCATACAAGCTGTATCCACACTCTACAACAGATATGTATATCAACAATATCCACAGATAAGCATACAAGCTGTATCCACACTTCACTTCACAAAGATAAGCATATGAGCTCTATCTTCACTTCTCTAGACAAGCATATGAGCTCTGTCTACGGAGTACATCCCCTATCTCCTCCAAATACCTATCCGGTTTAGAGGTCCATCCCCTATCTTCCCCTAAACCGCGGAGTACATCCCCTATCTCCTCCTCTACACATAACGTATATAAACACATTGGTTCTATATACAATCACACAATACAAACAATTAATGTATTCTAGCAACTGTCAAGTTCCATAACACATTTCATTGATTAGTTTCAGTTTGCCTAATCAACATACATTGTCTACAACAATCACGACTATCCTCCACCGATAGCCCCAAGCAGTTATTTCTAAAACAGAAAATAAATGCGCAAATGGATATTCAATCAACATTTCATTTCCTCATTTCTCACCAATTAATTATCCCAATTAATTAATCAATGTAATTAGGCCATTTTCCATAATTACCATTTCAACCCTTAGGTCCCATTTTCTTCAATGATTCAGCAATCATTCCATTTTTTTCATGCTAAACATGCATCTAGGTTTATTATGAATAAAACCCCAACTTTTGTATAATTGCACAAAAGCCCCAAACTTTCACAAAATTACCAAACCAAGCCCAACATCTCAAAATACCAAAATTTAAAGACAAAACCCATAGAGAGGAGTAGGTTATCCCTACCTCAAATTCGGAGTCCCAAAGGAGAAGACGACAAAACCTAACGTGCTCCAAAACCCGTGATTTTCAGATTAAAATGAAGCCCTCGACGATCAACAACTTTTTTGTAAAGGCCAAAGGTGAGTAAATCACTCCTACTAGATCAAAACCTAGAGAGAAGGTAGTATCTAGAGAGAAAGACTCAACAATGGTGTTTTTGGAAAAGTAAGAGAGAGAAGAGAAAGTGAAAAAGTGATTTGAAAAGTCACAATTTCGGGACTTAAACCCAGTCTTCCGCTCGAGCGTAAAACACCCCGCTCGAGCGGCCACTCACAGACTTCCGCTCGAGCGGCCAACCTCCCGCTCGAGCGCAGAATGCACTCGCCCAGCACTTTTGCAGAACCAGGCCTCCGCTCGAGCTCCCAATCCCTACGCTCGAGCTCACAACACTGCACAACAAGATACTGGATGGATGTAATCTACGCTCGAGCGCCAACACCTCCGCTCGAGCGTACAGGCCAAAAATCTGGGCAACTAGTTTTGGTTTCTAAACTCAACCAACCTGTAACAAACCCGCTCAACACATCCTATAACTCAAATACAAAGTAAGAAAGGATGTAAACAAGATAATAAACAACTACCAACATCCACGGACACATGTCCGGATCACTATACAACAAGGGTAAACCCGGAATCGCTATATTTATTGAGATTTTACTGCGAATTGACTAAGAAATTTACTGGTAAATTGTTAGGTTCTTCACTGGGTAATTTAGTTGGAAATTTCTAAGTAATTTATTGGGAATTTACTGAGTAAGTTACTGAGAATTTATTGATAATTTACATAGACTTTCTGGATTAATTTATTGAGAATTTACTAAGTAATTTACTTAGAATTTACAGGAAATTCACTAATTAATGTTCGAATAATTTACTGAGAATTGACAAAGTAATTCACAATTTTTTTTTTTGATAATTTTATGTGTAATTTACCAAGAATATATGCAGAATTTTCTTGGAAATTATTGAAAATTTTCTGAGTATTTTATTTAGAATTTATTAAATAATTTACTGAAAATTTACAGATAATTTACAGAGTAATTTATAGAGAATTTATTGAAAACTTAACGGGTAATTTATTTATGAATTTACGGAGTAATTTGCTGAATAATTTGTTAAGAAATTACTTTGAATTTACCAAGAATTTATATAGAATTTTCTGAGAATTTATTGAGTAATTTACTCATAATTTACTGATTAATTCACAAAAAATATTCTTGTAATTTTTTGAGAATTTACGCAGAATTTTCTGATAAATTACTAAGAATTTGATGAATAATTTATAGAGAATTTTACGTGTAATTTACTGAGAAATTTCCTTAGTAATTTAGTGAGAATTTACTAAATAATTTACTGGTAATTTACTGAGTAATTAACAGAGAATTTAGCAATAATTTACTGAGTAATTTACAGAGAATTTATCAAGTAATTTACTGATAAATTATCGAATAATTCACGCATTAATTTACGGAGAATTTAAGGAGTAATTTATTGAGAATTTACCCAGTAATTTGCTTAGAATTTATTAAATAATTTACAGATAATTTACTGTGTTATTTTCTTGGAATTTATAGAGTAATTTTCTAACAATTTACTGAGTAATTTACTAAGTAATTGACCAAGGATTTTTTGAGAACTTATCGATAATTAACTTAGTAATTTACTGGGAATTTACCTAGTAATTTATAGATAAATTTAGTGAGTAATTTACTATGAATTTACTTAGTAATTTATTTATAATTTACTCAGTAAATTAGTAAGAGTTTATTGAGAATTTACTGAGAATTTGTTCAGTAATTTTCTAGGAACTTACCAATCATTTATGAAGTAATTTATTGAGAATTTACCGAGTTATTTACCACGAATTTACTATAACTTTAATGGTAATTTGCTGAGTAATTTATTGAGAATTTAATGAGTAATTTACTCATAATTTATTGAGAATTTTCTTAGATTTTATTAAAAATTTTCAGAGTAATTTACTTTTTTATTCATTAAATAATTCACCGATAATTAACTGAGTAATTTATAGAGAATTTATTAAAAATTTAATGAATAATTTACTGAGTAATTTGCTAAGTAATTTTTTTTAAAAAAATCTGTGAATTTACTGAGTAATTTACCAAGAATTTATACAAAATTTTCTGAGAATTTACAGAGTAATTTACTCATAATTTACTGAGCAATTCACAAAAAACTTTCTAACGATTTTCTAAGAATTTACACAGGATTTTCTATGAATTTACTGAATAATTTTCTGAGAATTTTGCGTGTAATTTATTGAGAATTTTACTGAGTAATGTAATGAGAATTTACTGAGTAATTTAATAAGAATCTACCGATAATTTACTGAGTAATTTATTGAGATTTTACTGCGAATTGACTAAGAAATTTACTGGTAAATTGTTAAGTTCTTCACTGGATAATTTAGTTGGAAATTTCTAAGTAATTTATTGAGAACTTACTAAGTAAGTTACTAAGAATTTATTGATAATTTACATAGACTTTCTGGATTAATTTATTGAGAATTTACTAAGTAATTTACTTAGAATTTATTGAATAATTTACTGTGAATTTACAGGAAATTCACTAATTAATGTTCGAATAATTTACTGAGTAATTTACTGAGAATTAACAAAGTAATTCACAATTTTTTTTTGATAATTTTTTGAGTAATTTACCAAGAATTTATACAGAATTTTCTTGGAAATTATCGAAAATTTTCTGAGTAATTTATTTAGAATTTATTAAATAATTTACTGAAAATTTACAGATAAGTTACAGAGTAATTTATAGAGAATTTATTGAAAACTTAACGGGTAATTTATTTACGAATTTACAGAGTAATTTGCTGAATAATTTGCTAAGAAATTACTTTGAATTTACCAAGAATTTATATAGAATTTTTTGAGAATTTTTTGAGTAATTTACTCATAATTTACTAATTAATTCACAAAAAATATTCTTGTAATTTTTTGAGAATTTACTCAGAATTTTCTGATAAATTACTAAGAATTTGCAGAATAATTTATAGAGAATTTTACGTGTAATTTACTGAGAAATTTCCTGAGTAATTTACTGAGAATTTACTAAATAATTTACTGGTAATTTACTGAGTAATTAACAGAGAATTTACCAATAATTTACTGAGTAATTTACAGAGAATTTATCAACTAATTTACTGATAAATTACTGAATAATTCACGCATTAATTTACTGAGAATTTAAGGAGTAATTTATTGAGAATTTACCAGTAATTTGCTTAGAATTTATTAAATAATTTACAGATAATTTACTGTGTTATTTTCTTGGAATTTACAGAGTAATTTTCTAATAATTTACTGAGAAATTTACTAAGTAATTGACCAAGGATTTTTTGAGAACTTATCGATAATTAACTTAGTAATTTACTGGGAATTTACCTAGTAATTTATAGATAAATTTAGTGAGTAATTTACTATGAATTTACTTAGTAATTTATTTAGAGTTTACTCAATAAATTTTCTAAGAGTTTATTGAGAATTTACTGAGAATTTACTGAGAATTTGTTGAGTAATTTTCTAGGAACTTACCAATCATTTACGAAGCAATTTACTAAGAATTTACCGAGTTATTTACCACGAATTTACTATAACTTTAATGGTAATTTGCTGAGTAATTTATTGAGAATTTACTGTGAATTTAATGAGCAATTTACTCATAATTTATTGAGAATTTTCTTAGAATTTATTGAAAATTTTCAGAGTGATTTACTTTTTTATTTATTGAGTAATTCACCGATAATTAACTGAGTAATTTATAGAGAATTTGTTGAAAATTTAACTAATAAATTACAGAGTAATTTGCTTAGTAATTTTTTTAAAAAATTCTGTGAATTTACTGAGTAATTTACCAAGAATTTATACAAATTTTTTTGAGAATTTACAGAGTAATTTACTCATAATTTACTAAGCAATTCACAAAAAAATTTCTAACGATTTTCTAAGAATTTACTGAATAATTTTCTGAGAATTTTGCGTGTAATTTACTGAGAATTTTACTGAGTAATGTAATGAGAATTTTCTGGGAATTTACTGAGTAATTTACTAAGAATCTACCGATAATTTACTGAGTAATTTATTGAGATTTTACTGCGAATTAACTAAAAAATTTACTAGTAAATTGTTAAGTTCTTCACTGGGTAATTTAGTTGGAAATTTCTAAGTAATTTATTGAGAATTTACTGAGTAAGTTACTAAGAATTTATTGATAATTTACATAGACTTTCTGGATTAATTTATTGAGAATTTACTAAGTAATTTACTTAGAATTTATTGAATAATTTACTCAGAATTTACAGGAAATTCACTAATTAATGTTCGAATAATTTACTGAGAATTTACAGGAAATTCACTAATTAATGTTCGAATAATTTACTGAGTAATTTACTGAGAATTAACAAAGTAATTCACGAATTTTGTTTTGATAATTTTATGAGTAATTTACCATGAATTTATACATAATTTTCTTGGAAATTATTGAAAATTTTCTGGGTAATTTATTTAGAATTTATTAAATAATTTACTGAAAATTTACAAATAATTTACAGAGTAATTTATAGAGAATTTATTGAAAACTTAACGAGTAATTTATTTACGAATTTACGGAGTAATTTGCTGAATAATTTGCTAAGAAATTACTTTGAATTTACCAAGAATTTATATAGAATTTTCTGAGAATTTATTGAGTAATTTACTCATAATTTACTGATTAATTCACAAAAAATATTCTTGTAATTTTTTGAGAATTTACTCAGAATTTTCTGATAAATTACTAAGAATTTGCTGAATAATTTATAGAGAATTTTACGTGTAATTTACTGAGAAATTTCCTGAGTAATTTAGTGAGAATTTACTAAGTAATTTACTGGTAATTTACTAAGTAATTAACAAAGAATTTACCAATAATTTACTGAGTAATTTACAGAGAATTTATCGAGTAATTTACTGATAAATTACTGAATAATTCACTCATTAATGTACTGAGAATTTAAGGAGTAATTTATTGAGAATTTACCCAGTAATTTGCTTAGAATTTATTAAATAATTTACAGATAATTTACTGTGTTATTTTCTTGGAATTTACAGAGTAATTTTCTAATAATTTACTGAGTAATTTACTAAGTAATTGACCAAGAATTTTTGGAGAACTTATCGATAATTAACTGAGTAATTTACTGGGAATTTACCTAGTAATTTACAGATAAATTTAGTGAGTAATTCAGCGAATAATTTACTATGAATTTACTGAGTAATTTATTTAGAATTTACTCAGTAAATTACTAATAGTTTATTGAGAATTTTCTGAGAATTTGTTGAGTAATTTTCTAGGAACTTACCAATCATTTACGAAGCAATTTACTGAGAATTTACCGAGTTATTTACCACGAATTTACTATAACTTTAACGGTAATTTGCTGAGTAATTTATTGAGAATTTACTGTGAATTTAATGAGTAATTTACTCATAATTTATTGAGACTTTTCTTAGAATTTATTGAAAATTTTCAGAGTAATTTACTTTTTTATTTATTGAGTAATTCACTGATAATTAACTGAGTAATTTATCGAGAATTTATCGAAAATTTAACGAATAATTTACAGAGTAATTTGCTGAGTAATTTTTTAAAAAAATTCCGTGAATTTACTGAGTAATTTACCAAGAATTTATACAAAATTTTCTGAGAAATTACAGAGTAATTTACTCATAATTTACTGAGCAATTCACAAAAAAATTTCTAATGATTTTCTAAGAATTTACTGAATAAGTTTTCGAGAATTTTGCGTGTAATTTATTGAGAATTTTACTGAGTAATATAATGAGAATTTACTGGGAATTTACTAAGTAATTTACTAAAAATCTACCGATAATTTACTGAGTAATTTATTGAGATTTTACTGCGAATTGATTAAGAAATTTACTGGTAAATTGTTAAGTTCTTCACTGGGTAATTTAGTTGGAAATTTCTAAGTAATTTATTGAGAATTTACTAAGTAAGTTACTAAGAATTTATTGATAATTTACTTAGACTTTCTGGATTAATTTATTGAGAATTTACTAAGTAATTTACTTAGAATTTATTGAATAATTTACTGAGAATTTACAGGAAATTCACTAATTAATGTTCGAATAATTTACTGAGTAATTTACTGAGAATTAACAAAGTAATTCACGAATTTTTTTTTGATAATTTTATGAGTAATTTACCAGGAATTTATATAGAATTTTCTTGGAAATTATTGAAAATTTTCTGAGTAATTTATTTAGAATTTATTAAATAATTTACTGAAAATTTAGAGATAATTTACAGAGTAATTTACAGAGAATTTATTGAAAACTTAACGAGTAATTTATTTACGAATTTACGGAGTAATTTGCTGAATCATTTGCTAAGAAATTATTTTGAATTTACCAAGAATTTATATAGAATTTTCTGAGAATTTATTGAGTAATTTACTCATAATTTACTGATTAATTCACAAAAAATATTCTTGTAATTTTTTGAGAATTTACTCAGAATTTTCTGATAAATTACTAAGAATTTGCAAAATAATTTATAGAGAATTTTACGTGTAACTTACTGGTAATTTACTGAATAATTAACAGAGAATTTACCAATAATTTACTGAGTAATTTACAAAGAATTTATCGAGTAATTTAGTTATAAATTACTGAATAATTCACTCATTAATTTTCTGAGAATTTAAGGAGTAATTTATTGAGAAGTTACCCAGTAATTTGCTTAGAATTTATTAAATAATTTACAGATAATTTACTGTGTTATTTTCTTGGAATTTACAGAGTAAGTTTCTAATAATTTACTGAGTAACTTACTAAGTAATTGACCAAGGATTTTTTGAGAACTTATCCATAATTAACTGAGTAATTTACTGAGAATTTACCTAGTAATTTACAGATAAATTTAGTGAGTAATTCACCGAATAATTTACTATGAATTTACTTAGTAATTTATATAGAATTTACTCAGTAAATTACTAAGAGTTTATTGAGAATTTGTTGAGTAATTTTCAAGGAACTTACCAATCATTTACGAAGCAATTTACTGAGAATTTACCGAGTTATTTACCACGAATTTACTATAACGTTAATGGTAATTTGCTGAGTAATTTATTGGAAATTTTCGTGAATTTAATGAGTAATTTACTCATAATTTATTGAGAATTTTCTTAGAATTTATTGAAAATTTTCAGAGTAATTTAGTTTTTTATTTATTGAGTAATTCATCGATAATTAACTGAGTAATTTATAGAGAATTTATTGCAAATTTAACGAATAATTTACAGAGTAATTTGCTGAGTAAGTTTTTAAAAAAATTCTGTGAATTTACTGAGTAATTTAACAAGAATTTATACAAAATTTTATGAGAATTTACAGAGTAATTTACTCATAATTTACTGAGCAATTCACAAAAAAATTTCTAATGATTTTCTAAGAATTTAAACAGAATTTTCTAAGAATTTACTGAATAATTTTTTGAGAATTTTGCGTGTAATTTATTGAGAATTTTACTGACTAATGTAATGAGAATTTACTGGGAATTTACTGAGTAATTTACTAAGAATCTACCGATAATTTACTGAGTAATTTGTTGAGATTTTACTGCGAATTGACTAAGAAATTTACTGATAAATTGTTAAGTTCTTCACTGGGTAATTTAGTTGGAAATTTCTAAGTAATTTATTGAGAATTTACTGAGTATGTTACTAAGAATTTATTGATAATTTACTTAGACTTTCTGGATTAATTTATTGAGAATTTACTAAGTAATGTACTTAGAATTTATTGAATAATTTACTGAGAATTTAAAAGAAATTCACTAATTAATGTTCGAATAATTTACTGAGTAATTTACTGAGAATTAACAAAGTAATTGACGAATTTTTTTTTTTGATAATTTTCTGAGTAATTTACCAAGAATTTATACAGAATTTTCTTGGAAATTATTGACAATTTTCTGAGCAATTTATTTAGAATTTGTTAAATAATTTACTGAAAATTTACAGATAATTTACAGGGTAATTTATAGAGAATTTATTGAAAACTTAACGAGTAATTTATTTACGAATTTACGAAGTAATTTGCTGAATAATTTGCTAAGAAATTACTTTGAATTTATCAAGAATTTATATAGAATTTTCACAGAATTTATTGAGTAATTTACTCATAATTTACTGATTAATTCACAAAAAATATTCTTGTAATTTTTGGAGAATTTATTCTGAATTTTCTGATAAATTACTAAGAATTTGCTGAATAATTTATAGAGAATTTTACAGGTAATTTACTGAGAAATTTCCTGAGTAATTTAGTGAGAATTTACTAAATAATTTACTGGTAATTTACTGAGTAATTAACAGAGAATTTACAAATTATTTACTGAGTAATTTACTGAGAATTTATCGAGTAATTTACTGATAAATTACTGAATAATTCACTCATTAATTTACTGAGAATTTAAGGAGTAATTTATTGAGAATTTACCCAATAATTTGCTTAGAATTTATTAAATAATTTACAGATAATTTACTTTGTTATTTTCTTGGAATTTACAAAGTAATTTTCTAATAATTTACTGAGTAATTTACTAAGTAATTGACCAAGAATTTTTTGAGAACTTATCGATAATTAACTTAGTAATTTACTGGGAATTTACCTAGTAATTTACAGATAAATTTAGTGAGTAATTCACCGAATAATTTACTATGAATTTACTTTGTAATTTATTTAGAATTTACTCAGTAAATTACTAAGAGTTTATTGAGAATTTACTGAGAATTTGTTGAGTAATTTTCTACGAACTTACCAATCATTTACGAAGCAATTTACTGAGAATTTACCGATTTATTTACCGCGAATTTACGATAACTTTACTGGTAATTTGCTGAGTAATTTATTGAGAATTTACTGTGAATTTAATGAGTAATTTACTCATAATTTATTGAGAATTTTCTTAGAATTTATTGAAAATTTTCAGAGTAATTTAGTTTTTTATTTATTAAGTAATTCACCGATAATTAACTGAGTAATTTATAGAGAATTTATTGAAAATTTAACGAATAATTTACAGAGTAATTTGCTGAGTAATTTTTTAAAAAAATTCTGTGAATTTACTGAGTAATTTACCAAGAATTTATACAAAATTTTCTGAGAATTTACAGAGTAATTTACTCATAATTTACTGAGCAATTCATAGAAAAATTTCTAATGATTTTCTAAGAATTTACACATGGATTTTCTAAGAATTTACTGAATAATTTTCTGAGAATTTTGCGTGTAATTTATTGAGAATTTTGCTGACTAATGTAATGAGAATTTTCTGGGAATTTACTGAGTAATTTATTAAGAATCTACTTATAATTTACTGAGTAATTTATTGAGATTTTACTGCAAATTGACTAAGAAATTTACTGGTAAATTGTTAAGTTCTTCACTGGGTAATGTCACGACCCCAAACCGCCCCTAGTAGTTTGGTGCCGTGATGGCCAGTAATCCGGGATTACCGAAGGGATTACCGAAGGCCAACTTTCGAAAGTTTAGCAAGATCAGAGTATAATAAACGGGGCTCTCAAATGCGGAAGCAATAAATCGAAATACAAGTAGTCCATAAGAGCAGTGCATAGATCCAATGTAATGTCAATCATCTTACAACTTGAATACAACAAAACAAAATATGTGTTACAACTTGATCAAAAGGCTTCTCGAGCCGACATATACAAAATACAGTGAGTACAAGCCAAGAAGCAAAATTTTCAAGAAGTGCCGACGTGAATACAAAATAACGCCGACATAATCATGGATCCAAAACAAGCTTTCAAAAACACATTCTAGGCGTCGCCGACGTCCTGCTCATCACCTACATATATATAGAGAGGGGTGAGCACAAATACTCAGTGAATGGTACTAGAAATAAAGGTTTTGCATGAATATAGCCGAAGTCTTTCAAAACGAGACATGCCAAGAGCCATACAAATATTAGCCGAGATTCCTTCAAGGCAAAACACATCAAGCTCTATCAAAACAAGGGATGAACCGTATTCATCAATCAAATCTCACAAGTCTCAAGGGATGCTTACTAACATCGGCAGAACACATCAAGAGCTTATCAAAACAAGAAAGTCCACGCGGTAAACCGACAGTGGCAAAACAAGGGCTGTACGATCCGTAATCGATTAGTCAAAGGTACTGCGAAAGTTTATAGTCCTCCAGCACAAGGGACTTGCGTTACTTAGGCCCGTAGCCCGATTTAACATTATGGCACTTGTTACTTAGGCCCGTAGCCCAATTTAACATTCTAGTGCTCCCAAGAAAGGACCGTATCCTTTTATACTTAGTGCTGCGAAAGTTTAGAGTCCTCCAGCATGAGGGACTTTTGTACTTGATACTGCGAAAGTTTAGAGTCCTTCAGTACAAGGGACTTTTCAAGAATAACATCATAACAAGGCTATTCATTCATGCTTAACAAATACTTTCATCAAAATGAAGCAAGACAAGACTTATCAAAAACAGTATAACATAGCTTTATTAAAAGCACCACTCACATAGTTTTCCTCGGATGCAGGCTCAAAGCAAGGATCAAGGTCCTACAATCACATGGCAAATCACATTCTCAAAACAAGCTTCATATGCATGCAAATGATCTCGGCATCCTAACCAGATCCGAATCAATAACAAAGCAAAACATGCTGGGGGTTTAAACATTGCCCCCGTTTCATGAAAACAGACTGGGTACCAACCAGGTCTTTGCCGAGGTCCCACACCTCCTTGCCAAGGTGTGGTCCCGAGGGCTCCATCAAAACAAAGCCGGGAAAACCTGGGTTTCCCCCTGAAGAATATGAAGAACATGATCATTTGGAAGATGGATGCAAGTTCACAACTTGTTACAAAAATCTGAGTTTTCATGCCATGAGTTCAAAACATGGACCTGGGTACCCATACAAGAAGGTCATGCAAGAATAAACACAAAAACATGGTTCTGGTTCCAATCTTTCGGATCAAAATGAGACTTTTCTTCAAAACACATGAACACTATCTTTTTCTTCCGAAACCGACTTCAAAGCAATGCATGACATGCAAAACAGATCCGATCATGCAATGCAACTAGATGATCAATATCAACAATCAAAGTAGGTCAAGGTTCTTACCTCAAAACTCGGATCCAACGGATCAAACCACGAAAATCAAGCTTGGAAGACTTACTCTCACTCAAGAACTTCTCTTCCTTCTCTCTAGAGCTTCTCTCTCTAAAGGCAAAGATTTGAGACAAAGAAATGATTTGTTTCTAGGCCTGCCGGCTGTCTTAACAATCAGCTCGGACACGTGGCGCTAGCGGGTTGGCCTAACTCGAAAAGGTGATTGATAGATAAGACAAGTCTCTAACAAAGCGTATGCAGCAAGTTGGGTGAGACACATCGGCAAATAACAACATCGGCTAAGGTCAAAGCCTTGGCAACAGGGTGACAAAGACATCGGCTAGGGAGGACGACACTTGACTAAGCTGTGCCACACCTTGGCCGGGGTGTGCCACATCTCGGCCTAGGCCATACCTGCCTGCGGACAAGGTTCACTAAGTGCAAAACATCTCGGCAACGTGCCCAAGGTGAAGAGGGTATCGACCAAGCGGTTCCACAATATTTCAAAGTACAAAGGTTTAGGGTTGGTCAAATCTCGAGATGACCTCGGCTACACGCCGAGCAAAGAACAAAATCATGCAAGTAATACTTAAACAAAACAAGGCAAGGCAAAACTAGCAAAATAACATATCAAGACAAGATCATGCATGAACGTATGCAAGTATGACAAGAGTAAGGTGAGGGTTGTTACATCCTACCCCCCTTAAAGAAGTTTGGTCCCCAAACTTAAATTACCTCGTTCCAGGAACAATTCTGGATAACGGATTCTCACATCCTCTTCCTTTTCCCACGTGGCCTCTGTGCCATAATGTTCCTTCCATTCGACCTTTATCATCGGTATCAATTTGTTTCTCAACTGCCTCACTTGTCTGTCAATAATCCTTATTGGCTTCTCCTCGTAGCCCAAATCCTCATTAACCGAAATCTCGGAATGATCAATTATATGCAGTGGATCTCGGACGTACTTCTTCAACATCGAAACATGAAACGCATTGTGGACTTGGCTCAAATCTGGCGGCAAAGCAAGTCTGTAGGCAACGGGGTTAATTCTCTCAAGAATTTCAAACGGTCCAATATACCGAGGTGCTAATTTACCCTTCTTTCCAAATCTGGAAACTCCTTTCATTGGTGAAACTTTCAGGAATACATGGTTCCCAACTTCGAATTCTAACTCATTCCTTCTCTGGTCGGCGTAGCTCTTTTGTCGGCTCTAGGCAATTTTAATCCTCTGTTGGATAAGTTTAATCTTCTCTGTTGTCACTTGAATCAATTCGGGGCCAAGCAGAGCTCTGTCTCCGACTTCGGTCCAACATATCGGCGACCTACATTTTCTTCCGTACAAGGCTTCATACGGCGCCATGCCAAGGCTAGCTTGATAACTGTTGTTGTAAGCGAATTCCACTAAGGGAAAATGTGTTCCCCAACTTCCTAGGAAGTCCAATACACAAAGTCTAAGCATATCTTCAAGTGTCTGAATAGTCCTCTCTGTCTGCCCATCCGTCTGGGGATGAAAAGCTGTACTAAATCTCAGCTCGGCTCCGAAAGCCCTCTGTAGACTCTGCCAAAATCTAAAAACAAATTTAGGATCTCGGTCTGACACAATTGACATCGGCACTCCATGAAGTCTGACAATCTCGTTCACATATATCAAGGCAAGTTGATCGGCGCTGAAGGTAGTCTTAACAGGTAAAAAGTGTGCTGATTTAGTTAATCTATCAACAACAACCCAAATCGAATCCATACCTTTCGGTGTCTTCGGCAAACCAATCACAAAATCCATGGAGATGTGTTCCCATTTCCACTCAGGAATCGGTAAAGGTTGAAGAAGTCCTGCCGGTCTTTGATGTTCTGCTTTCACTTGTTGACAATGCAAACACTGGGACACGAATTCGGCTATTTCTCTTTTCATGTTTGGCCACCAGAAGGTCTGCTTCACATCTTGATACATTTTGGTGTTCCCTGGATGAACAGCAAACTTAGAACCGTGAGCTTCCTACAAAATTTTCCTTTTCAACTCTGGGATGTCGGCCACACATAACCTTCCTTCAAACTTAAGCACTTGATTCTCGATGGTATAACCTGATCTCGGCTTTGTAACGATCTCCTCGGCTACTTTCCTGAAGAATTTATCCTCCATCTGTCTTGTCTTTACCTCATCAACAATAGTCGGCTCTACTGCTATCATGGTCAAACACGCCAAATTTCCATCTGACTTTCTGCTCAAAGCGTCGGCTACACTGTTAGCTTTACCAGGGTGATATTGAATTTGCATATCATAGTCCTTCAACAACTCAAGCCACCTTCTCTGTCTCAAATTCAATTCCTTCTGAGTGAACAGGTACTTTAAACTCTTATGGTCTGTAAACACCTGACAAGAGGCTCCATACAAATAATGACGCCAAATCTTCAAAGCAAATACCACGGCCGCTAATTCTAAATCGTGGGTAGGATAGTTCTTCTCATGGGGTTTCAACTGGCGAGACGCATAAGCTATAACCTTACCCCCTTGCATTAACACACAACCCAAACCCTTATGCGATGCATCACTATAGACATGAAACTCTTCATTACTTGATGGAAGTACGAGTACTAGTGCTGTAACTAACCTCGTCTTCAGTTCCTGGAAAGCTGATTCCCGATCTTTAGTCCATTCATACGGTGCTCCCTTCTTAGTCAATTGCGTCAATGGAATTGCAATCCTTGAGAAATCCTTCACAAATTTCCTATAATAACCTGCCAAACCCAGAAAACTACGAACCTCGGATACATTAGTCGGCCTCGGCCAATTTACTACGGCTTCAATTTTGCTAGGATCAACCGAGATACCCTATTTACTAATCACATGACCCAAAAATGAAATAGCAGAAAGCCAAAATTCACACTTGTTAAACTTAGCATACAATTTCCGGTCCCTCAAAATCTGTAAGGCAAGTCTCAAATGGTTTTTATGTTCAGTTTTACTCTTGGAATAGATCAGTATATCATCAATGAAGACAACTACAAACTCATCCAAATATGGCTTGAAGACTCTGTTCATTAAATCCATAAATGTAGCAGGGGCATTGGTCACTCCAAAAGGCATTACTAAAAACTCGTAGTGACCATATCTTGTCCGAAAAGCGGTCTTCTCAACATCTTCGGCTTTAACTTTAAGCTGATGGTAACCAGACCTAAGGTCAATCTTAGAAAAGACTTGGGCTCCTTGTAATTGGTCAAGCAGATCATCAATCCTAGGTAATGGGTACTTGTTCTTGATAGTGACTTTATTAAGTTCTCTATAATCGATGCAAAGACGGAGTGTGCCATCCTTTTTCTTAACAAATAAAACAGGTGCTCCCCATGGTGAAGTGCTCGGCCTAATAAATCCCTTATCCAACAATTCTTGTAGTTGCAGTTTCAATTCTCTAAGTTCAGCTGGGGCCATCCTATAAGGTGTTTTGGAGATCGGCTGCGTTCCCGACATGATGTCAACAGTAAACTCTATTTCTCTATCGGTTAAGTGGCCAGGCAATTCGTCTGGGAAGACGTCGGAAAATTCATTAACAACTGGGATGTCGGCTAAATTAACATTTCCATTCTGATCACTCAGTATACTACACAAGTAGCCTCGGCACCCCTTCTGAATTAACTTATAGGCCTTAATGGACGAAATCAAGTACGGTGGGGGCACTATCCCTTTACCCTGGAAAATAACCTCGGCTAGGTTGGGGGGGTCTCAATGTGACACTTTTTGAAGCACAGTTAATAGATGCATGATTTGTGACCAACCAATCCATTCCTAGTATAACATCAAAATGGGCTATGTCTAGAGGCATTAAATCTACTAATAATTCCACATTCTCAATCACAACAACACATGCTTTATAGATGGATGCAACAATCATAGATCTCCCAGATGGAGTAGACACAGATAACATGTAATCAAGGGGCCCTAGTTCTCTATCAATTTTCTCGACAAACTTAGTAGATATAAACGAATGAGTAGAACCCGAATCAATCAACACATAGGCATCTTGGGAGCAAATTAGGAGTATACCTGACACCACTGTTTCAGCATTCTGAGTGTCTCCTGGTACTAACGCAAATACTCTGCCCTGTCTCATCTGTCCTTTCCCGGCATTTCCCTTCTGAACGGAGTTCGAGTATTTTCACCTTTCTTGTTGTTATCAGCCTTTGTCTTGGGGCAATCTCTCACAAAATGGCCCATCTCGCCACATTCATAACAAGCTCCAGACGTCCGGCGACAAACCCTGAAATGTTGCCTCCCACAGTCCGAGCATGTCGGTTTAGCATTACCTTCCTACCTTAGGTTACTAGCACTACCCATGTTCGTCTTCTTCTTGGTGCCCAGCTGTCCTCGGCGGTTGTCATAGTTCTGTCTCTTCCGGTGGTTCTCTCCCGAGCTCTGGTATCGACTTAGGTTAGCTTCGGCCTGAATGGCTTTGTCCAATACTTCGGCATAAGTTGGCATATTGTGTAAATTTACTCGGTCTTGAATCGGTCCACGAGGCCCACACTCGAACTTCCTGGCCTTCATGTATTCATCGTTGGCCATGTGAGGCACAAACCTCGCCAATTCAGTAAAAGCGCGGTCGTATTCCGCCACTGTTCGGTTGCCTTGCGTCAAAGTATGAAATTCGGTAGCCTTCCAGTTTCGAACACTTAGGGGAAAATGTTTGTTGTAGAATAACTCTAAGAATCGAGTCCAGGTCAGATCTGGATTGCTCTCTCTCACCATCATCTACCACCTGCGAGCGTCATCATCTAATGTGAATGCTGCCAACGTCACTTTCTGAGCGTCGGTGCTAGGGAAGACCTCGAACAATTTTTCCATTTCCAAAACCCATGCCTCAACCTTCATCGGCTCTATACCCCCAGAGAATCTCGGTGGTTTCATTTTCTTGAACTCCCGGATCAAAGCTATCGTTCCATCCCCATATAAGGCTGGTTGCGGGGGAACTTGCGGCACTGGAGGAGGTGGAGGCGGGACTACATTTTGGCCGTTGGTCTACTCGGCCTGGGTCGACGTAGCACTGGCGAACTGCTATCTTGTTTGCCTCAATTCGCGGGCCAAACCTTCAACTAATCTTTCCAGTCTGTCCATTCTGTCTTCGGGCTGGTCCCGACCAATCGGAGGTCTACCTCTCCTCATGATGCTATGAGCATGCAAAGTATGACTTTAAAACAAGTAAGCAAATAACCCCGTAGGCAAGCAACAAATAAGTATATCAAGACAATGCACACCTCGCTCAAATACCAAATACCATGATGCAACCCTAACATCTTTCTAAGGGAAATCCTATGCTCTTTAGGACTCAAAGTGTGTGATTAACGTATACCGAGGAACTTGTGCTCTGATACCATTCTGTCATGACCCCAAACCGCCCCTAGTAGTTTGGTGCCGTGATGGCCAGTAATCCGGGATTACCGAAGGGATTACCGAAGGCCAACTTTCGAAAGTTTAGCAAGATCAGAGTATAATAAACGGGGCTCTCAAATGCGGAAGCAATAAATCGAAATACAAGTAGTCCATAAGAGCAGTGCATAGATCCAATGTAATGTCAATCATCTTACAACTTGAATACAACAAAACAAAATATGTGTTACAACTTGATCAAAAGGCTTCTCGAGCCGACATATACAAAATACAGTGAGTACAAGCCAAGAAGCAAAATTTTCAAGAAGTGCCGACGTGAATACAAAATAACGCCGACATAATCATGGATCCAAAACAAGCTTTCAAAAACACATTCTAGGCGTCGCCGACGTCCTGCTCATCACCTACATATATATAGAGAGGGGTGAGCACAAATACTCAGTGAATGGTACTAGAAATAAAGGTTTTGCATGAATATAGCCGAAGTCTTTCAAAACGAGACATGCCAAGAGCCATACAAATATTAGCCGAGATTCCTTCAAGGCAAAACACATCAAGCTCTATCAAAACAAGGGATGAACCGTATTCATCAATCAAATCTCACAAGTCTCAAGGGATGCTTACTAACATCGACAGAACACATCAAGAGCTTATCAAAACAAGCAAGTCCACGCAGTAAACCGACAGTGGCAAAACAAGGGCTGTACGATCCGTAATCGATTAGTCGAAGGTACTGCGAAAGTTTATAGTCCTCCAACACAAGGGACTTGCATTACTTAGGCCCGTAGCCCGATTTAACATTATGGCACTTGTTACTTAGGCCCGTAGCCCGATTTAACATTCTAGTGCTCCCAAGAAAGGACCGTATCCTTTTATACTTAGTGCTGCGAAAGTTTAGAGTCCTCCAGCATGAGGGACTTTTGTACTTGATACTGCGAAAGTTTAGAGTCCTCCAGTACAAGGGACTTTTCAAGAATAACATCATAACAAGGCTATTCATTCATGCTTAACAAATACTTTCATCAAAACGAAGCAAGACAAGACTTATCAAAAACAGTATAACATAGCTTTATTAAAAGCACCACTCACATAGTTTTCCTCGGATGCAGGCTCAAAGCAAGGATCAAGGTCCTACAATCACATGGCAAATCACATTCTCAAAACAAGCTTCATATGCATGCAAATGATCTCGGCATCCTAACCAGATCCGAATCAATAACAAAGCAAAACATGCTGGGGGTTTAAACATTGCCCCCGTTTCATGAAAACAGACTGGGTACCAACCAGGTCTTTGCCGAGGTCCCACACCTCCTTGCCGAGGTGTGGTCCCGAGGGCTCCATCAAAACAAAGCCGGGAAGACCTGGGTTTCCCCCTGAAGAATATGAAGAACATGATCATTTGGAAGATGGATGCAAGTTCACAACTTGTTACAAAAATCTGAGTTTTCATGCCATGAGTTCAAAACATGGACCTGGGTACCCATACAAGAAGGTCATGCAAGAATAAACACAAAAACATGGTTCTGGTTCCAATCTTTCAGATCAAAACGAGACTTTTCTTCAAAACACATGAACACTGTCTTTTTCTTCCGAAACCGACTTCAAAACAATGCATGACATGCAAAACAGATCTGATCATGCAATGCAACTAGATGATCAATATCAACAATCAAAGTAGGTCAAGGTTCTTACCTCAAAACTCGGATCCAACGGATCAAACCACGAAAATCAAGCTTGGAAGACTTACTCTCACTCAAGAACTTCTCTTCCTTCTCTCTAGAGCTTCTCTCTCTAAAGGCAAAGATTTGAGACAAAGAAATGATTTGTTTCTAGGCCTGCCGGCTGTCTTAACAATCAACTCGGACACGTGGCGCTAGCGGGTTGGCCTAACTCGAAAAGGTGATTGATAGATAAGACAAGTCTCTGACAAAGCGTATGCAGCAAGCTGGGTGAGACACATCGGCAAATAACAACATCGGCTAAGGTCAAAGCCTTGGCAACAGGGTGACAAAGACATCGGCTAGGGAGGACGACACTTGACTAAGCTGTGCCACATCTCGGCTTAGGCCATACCTGCCTGCGGACAAGGTTCACTAAGTGCAAAACATCTCGGCAACGTGCCCGAGGTGAAGAGGGTATCGACCAAGCGGTTCCACAATATTTCAAAGTACAAAGGTTTAGGGTTGGTCAACTCTCGAGATGACCTCGGCTACACGCCGAGCAAAGAACAAAATCATGCAAGTAATACTTAAACAAAACAAGGCAAGGCAAAACTAGCAAAATAACATATCAAGACAAGATCATGCATGAACGTATGCAAGTATGACAAGAGTAAGGTGAGGGTTGTTACAGGTAATTTAGTTGGAAATTTCTAAGTAATTTATTGAGAATTTACTGAGTATGTTACTAAGAATTTATTGATAATTTACTTAGACTTTCTAGATTAATTTATTGGGAATTTACTAAGTAATTTACTTTGAATTTATTGAATAATTTACTGAGTAATTTACTGAGAATTAACAAAGTTATTCACGAATTGTTTTTTGATAATTTTATGAGTAATTTACCAAGAATTTATACATAATTTTCTTGGAAATTATTGAAAATTTTCTGGGTAATTTATTTAGAATTTATTAAATAATTTACTGAAAATTTACAAATAATTTACAGAGTAATTTATAGAGAATTTATTGAAAACTTAACGAGTAATTTATTTACGAATTTACGGAGTAATTTGCTGAATAATTTGCTAAGAAATTACTTTGAATTTACCAAGAATTTATATAGAATTTTCTGAGAATTTATTGAGTAATTTACTCATAATCTACTGATTAATTCACAAAAAATATTCTTGTAATTTTTTGAGAATTTACTCAGAACTTTCTGATAAATTACTAAGAATTTGCTGAATAATTTAAAGAGAATTTTACGTGTAATTTACTGAGAAATTTCCTGAGAAATTTAGTGAGAATTTACTAAGTACTTTACTGGTAATTTACTGAGTAATTAACAGAGAATTTACCAATAATTTACTGAGTAATTTACAGAGAATTTATCGAGTAATTTACTGATAAATTACTGAATAATTCACTCATTAATTTACTGAGAATTTAAGGAGTAATTTATTGAGAATTTACCTAGTAATTTGCTTAGAATTTATTAAATAATTTACAGATAATTTACTGTGCTATTTTCTTGGAATTTACAGAGTAATTTACTAAGTAATTGACCAAGGATTTTTTGAGAACTTATCGATAATTAACTTAGTAATTTACTGGGAATTTACCTAGTAATTTACAGATAAATTTAGTGAGTAATTCACCGAATAATTTACTATGAATTTACTTTGTAATTTATTTAGAATTTACTCAGTAAATTACTAAGAGTTTATTGAGAATTTACTGAGAATTTGTTGAGTAATTTTCTACGAACTTACCAATTATTTACGAAGCAATTTACTGAGAATTTACCGAGTTATTTACCGCGAATTTACGATAACTTTACTGGTAATTTGCTGAGTAATTTATTGAGAATTTACTGTGAATTTAATGAGTAATTTACTCATAATTTATTGAGAATTTTCTTAGAATTTATTGAAAATTTTCAAAGTAATTTAGTTTTTTATTTATTGAGTAATTCACCGATAATTAACTGAGTAATTTATAGAGAATTTATTGAAAATTTAACGAATAATTCACAGAGTAATTTGCTGAGTAATTTTTTAAAAAAATTCTGTGAATTTACTGAGTAATTTACCAAGAATTTATACAAAATTTTCTGAGAATTTACAGTGTAATTTACTCATAATTGACTGTGCAATTCACAGAAAAATTTCTAATGATTTTCTAAGAATTTACACAGGATTTTCTAAGAATTTACTGAATAATTTTCTGAGAATTTTGCGTGTAATTTATTGAGAATTTTACTGAGTAATGTTGTAACAACCCTCACCTTACTCTTGTCATACTTGCATACATTCTTGCATGGTCTTGCTTGTTATGATAATTTGAAAGTTTTGTCTTGCCTTGATTTGCTTAAAGTTGCTTGCATGAGTTTGTTCTCTGCTTAGTGTGTGTGGTCGAGGTCATCTTGAGCTTAGTCCGCCTTTGACCCTTTGTACTTAGAACTATCTTGAGGTCTTGTTTAACCCATCTTCACCTCGGGCATTCCTTGCCGAGATGTTTCGCACTTGAACCTTGTCCGCAGGCAGGTATGGCCTAGGCCGAGATGTGGCACACCCCGGCCAAGGTGTGGCACAGCTTAGTCAAGTGTCGTCCTCCCTAGCCGATGTTCTGTTATCCTGTTGCTGGATCCTTGTTTTGAGCCGATGTCATCTTGTTGCCGATGTGTCTTACCCGAACTTGCTGCATACGCTTTGTCAGAGACTTGTCTTGTCTATCAATCACCTTTTTGGAGCTGAACCAACCCGTTAATGCCACGTGTCCGAGCTGTTTGTTAAGGCAGCCGACAGACCTTGAAACAAATCATTTCTTGTCTCAAATCTTTGTTTTAGAGAGAGAAGCTCTAGAGAGGAGGAAGAAGAGTTCTTGAGTGAGAGTAGTCTTCCAAGCTTGATCTTTGTGGCTTGAACCGTTAGATCCGAGTTTTGAGGTTAGAATCTTGATCTCCTTTGGTTGTTCTTGCTGAATATCTAGCTGCATTGCATGATCGGATCTGTTTTGCATGTCATGCATCGTTTTGAAGTTGGTTTGGAAAGAGAAAATGGTTTTCCATGTGTTCTTGAAAAAAAGGTCTCTTTTGATCGAGGAGTTTGGAACGAAAACCATGTTTTGTGTTTGTTCATGCATGCCTTTCTTTGATAGGTACCCAGGTCCATATATTTTGAACTCTTGGCATGAAAACTCAGATTTTTGTAACAAGTTGTGAACTTGCATCCATCTTTCAAATGATCATGTTCTTCATATTCTTCAAAGGAAACCCAGGTTTTTCCTGACTTTGTTTAACGGGACCTCGGCTTAGTCCTGGTCAGTACCCGGTGTGTTTTTATGAGCGGGAGCAGTGATTAAACTCCCAGCTTGTTTTGCTTTGTCTTTGACTTGGATCTGGCAAGAATGCCGAGATCATTTGCATGTATTTGGAGCTTGCTTTGAGAATGTGACTTGCCATGTGATTGTAGGTCCTTGATATTTGCTTGAGTCTACACCTGAAGAACTAGGTGAGTGGTATTATTGATAAAGCTATGTTATACTTGTTTTGATAAATCTTGCTTGCTTGTTTTGACAAAAGTATTTGATAGCATGAATAAATAGCTCTTGTTTGATGAGTCAAGTATACTCCTTGTTGATGCCATCTTTGAAAAGGATATGGTCCTTGTTAAATCGGGCTACGGGCCTAAGTAACACAAGTCCCTTGTGCTGGAGGACTCTAAACTTTCGCAGTACTAAGTATAAAAGGATATGGTCCTTGTTAAATCGGGCTACGGGCCTAAGTAACACAAGTCCCTTGTGCTGGAGGACTCTAAACTTTCGCGGTACCAAGTGCACAAGTCCCTTGTATTGGAGGACCCTAAACTTTCGCAATACTATTGACCAAACGAATTACGGATCGTACAGCCTATGATACTTGAATGATGAATACGGTTCATCCCTTGCTTCGCCGATGTTATGATATTTGAATGATGAATACGGTTCATCCCTTGCTTCGCCGATGTTATGACACTTGAATGATGAATACGGTTCATCCCTTGCTTCGCCGATGTTATGATATTTGAATGATGAATACGGTTCATCCCTTGCTTCGCCGATGTTATGACACTTGAATGATGAATACGGTTCATCCCTTGCTTCGCCGATGTTATGATATTTGAATGATGAATACGGTTCATCCCTTGCTTCGCTGATGTTATGACACTTGAATGACGAATACGGTTCATCCCTTGCTTCGCCGATGTTATGACACTTGAATGATGAATACGGTTCATCCCTTGCTTCGCCGATGTTATGATACTTGACTGATGAATACGGTTCATCCCTTGCCTTGCCTACGTCAGTAAACATCTTTGGATACTTGTAATATTTGATTGATGAATACGGTTCATCCCTCGTCTTGCTAAAGTTGATGTGTTTGTTTTGAAGGATCTCGGCTTTATTCATGCAAAACCTTTATTAGTAGTATCATTCACTGAGTTTTGTACTCACCCCTCTATATATATGTAGGTGTTGATCAGGACGGCGGCGACGCCTAGATCGTTTTGGATGCTTGTTTTGGATTCGTGCTTATGTCGGCTTTACTTTTGTATTTACGTCGGCGATGCCCTGCTTTGCATGTCGGCAAATCTTGAAAATCATGCTTCTTGACTTGTAATAGCTGTATTTTGTATATGCCGGCTCAAGAAGCCTTTTGATCAAGATGTAACATGTATTTTCCTTTCCTTGTTGTATTCAAGTTGTAAAGTTAATTGGAAATGTTTGGCACTGCTTTAATCTACGCACAGCTCTTATGGACCACTTGTATTTGATTTATTGCTTCCGCATTTGTGAGCCCCCTATATCCATACTCTGATTGTGTTAAGTTTTGAAAAGTTGGCCTTCGGTAATTACGGATTACTGGCCATCACGGCACCAAACTACTAGGGGCGGTTTGGGGTCGTGACAGAGTGGTATCAGAGCACAAGTTCCTCGGTATACGTTATTCACACACTTTGAGTCCTGAAGAGCATAGGATTTCCCTTAGAAAGATGTTAGGGTTGCATCATGGTATTTGTTGTTTGAGTGAAGTGTGCATTGTCTTGATATGCTTATTTGCTATTTGCCTATGTGGTTATTTGCTTAATTGTTTTAAAATCATACTTTGCACACTCATAGCATCATGAGGAGAGGTAGACCACCACTTGGCCGAGATCAGCCCGAAGATAGAATGGACAGATTGGAAAGATTAGTTGAAGGTTTGGCCCGCGAGTTGAGGCAAACCAGACAGCAGTTCGCTAGTGCTACGTCGACTCAGGCCGAGCAGACCAACGGCCGAAATGTAGCTCCACCTCCACCTCCTCCAGTGCCGCAGGTTCCCCCGCAACCAGCCTTATATGGGGATGGCATGATAGCTTTGATCAGGGAGTTCAAGAAAATGAGACCGCCAAGGTTCTCTGGGGGTATAGAGCCGATGAAGGCTGAAGCATGGGTGTTGGAAATGGAAAAGTTATTCGAGATCTTCCCTAGCACCGACGCACAGAAAGTGACGTTGGCAGCATTCACATTGGATGATGACGCCCGCAGGTGGTGGATGATGGTTAGAGGGAGCAATCCAGATTTGACCTGGACCCGATTCTTAGAGTTGTTTTATAAGAAACATTTTCCCCTAAGTGTTCGAAACCGCAAGGCTACCGAATTTCATACTCTGACGCAAGGCAACAGAACAGTGGCGGAATATGACCGCGCTTTTACTGAATTGGTAAGGTTTGTACCTCACATGACCAACGATGAATATATGACGGCCAGGAAGTTCGAGTGTGGGCTTCGTGGACCGATTCAAGACCGGGTCAACTTGCTTGATATGCCAACTTATGCTGAAGTATTGGACAAAGCCATTCAGGCCGAAGCTAATTTGAACCGATACCAGAGCTCGGGAGAAAACCAGCGAAAAAGGCAGAACTATGACAATCGCCGAGGACAGCTGGGCACCAAGAAGAGAACAAACATGGGCAGTACTAGTAACCTAAGGCAGGAAGGGAGTACTAAACCGATGTGTTCGGATTGTGGAAAACAGCATTTCGGGATCTGTCGACGAACGTCTGGAGCCTGTTATGAATGTGGCGAGGTGGGCCATTATGTGAGGGATTGCCCCAAGACAAAGGCTGATAACAACAAGAAAGGAGAGAATACCTCGGGTTCCGTTCAGAAGGGAAATGCTGGGAGAGGACAGATGAGACAGGGCAGAGTGTTTGCATTAGTACCAGGAGACACTCAGAATGCTGAGGCAGTGGTGTCAGGTATTTTACTAATTTGCTCCCAAGATGCTTATGTGTTGATTGACTCGGGTTCTACTCATTCGTTTATATCTACTAAGTTTGCCGAGAAAATTAATAGAGAACTAGAGCCCCTTGATTATGTGTTGTCTGTATCTACTCCATCTGGGAGATCTATGTTTGTTGCATCCATTTACAGAGCATGTGTTGTTGTGATTGAGAATGTTGAACTGTTAGTACATCTGATGCCTCTAGACCTAGCTCATTTTGATATTATACTGGGAATGGACTGGTTAGTTGCAAACAATGCATCTATTAATTGTGTTTCGAAAAGTGTCACACTGAGACCCCCAAACCTAGCCGAGGTTATTTTCCAGGGTGAAGGGATAGTGCCCCCACCATACTTGATTTCGTCCATTAAGGCCTGTAAGTTGATTCAAAAAGGGTGTCGAGGCTACTTGTGTAGTGTACTGAGTGATCCGAATGGAAATGTTAGTTTAGCCGACATCCCAGTTGCTAAAGATTTCTCCGACGTCTTTCCAGACGAATTGCCTGGCCACTTGACCGATAGAGAAATAGAGTTTACTGTCGATATTATATCGGGAACGCAGCCGATCTCCAAACCACCTTATAGGATGGCCCCCGCTGAACTTAGAGAATTGAAACTGCAATTACAAGAGTTATTAGATAAGGGATTTATTAGGCCGAGCACTTCACCATGGGGAGCACCTGTTTTATTTGTTAAGAAGAAGGATGGCACACTCCGTCTTTGTATTGACTATAGAGAACTCAATAAAGTCACCATTAAGAACAAGTACCCGTTACCTAGAATTGATGATTTGCTTGATCAGTTACAAGGAGCACGAGTCTTTTCCAAGATCGACCTTAGGTCTGGTTACCATCAGCTTAAAGTTAAAGCCGAAGATGTTGAGAAGACTGCTTTTCGAACAAGATATGGCCACTACGAGTTTTTAGTAATGCCTTTTGGAGTGACTAATGCTCCTGCTGCATTCATGGATTTAATGAACCGAATCTTCAAACCATACTTAGATGAATTTGTAGTTGTTTTCATTGATGATATATTGATCTATTCCAAGAGTAATGTTGAACATGAAAACCATTTGAGACTTGCCTTACAGATTTTGAGAAAACGGAAATTGTATGCGAAGTTTAACAAGTGTGAGTTTTGGCTTTCTACCATCTCATTTTTGGGTCATGTGATTAATGAAGAAGGTATTGCAGTGGATCCTAGCAAAGTTGAAGCCGTAGTAAATTGGCCGAGGCCGACTAATGTGTCCGAGATTCGTAGTTTTCTGGGTTTGGCAGGTTATTACAGAAAGTTTGTGAAAGATTTCTCCAGGATTGCAATTCCATTGACGCAACTGACTCAGAAAGGAACACTGTATGAATGGACTAAAGATCGGGAGTCAGCCTTCCAGGAACTGAAGGCGAGGTTAATTACAGCACCAGTACTAGTACTACCATCAGGTAACGAAGAGTTTCACGTCTATAGTGATGCATCACATAAGGGTTTGGGTTGTGTACTAATGCAAAAGGGTAAGGTTATAGCTTATGCGTCTCGTCAGTTGAAACCTCATGAGAAAAACTATCCTACCCATGACTTAGAATTGGCGGCCGTAGTATTTGCTTTGAAGATTTGGCGTCACTATTTGTATGGAGCTACTTGTCAGGTTTTTACAGATCATAAGAGTTTAAAGTATCTATTCACTCAGAAGGAATTGAATCTGAGACAGAGACTGTGGCTTGAATTGTTGAAGGACTATGATATGCAAATTCAATATCACCCCGGGAAAGCTAACAGTGTAGCCGACGCTTTGAGCAGGAAGTCAGATGGAAATTTGGCGTGTTTAACCGTGATGTCAGTGGAGCCGACTATTGTTGACGAAGTAAAGACAAGTCAGAGGGAAGATAACTTCCTCAAGAAAATAGCCGAGGAGATTGACACAAGGCCGAGACCAGGGTATACCATCGAAAACCAAGTACTCAAGTTTGAAGGAAGGTTATGTGTGGCCGACATCCCAGAGCTGAAGAAAAAGATTTTGCAGGAAGCTCATGGTTCTAAGTTTGCTGTCCATCCAGGGAACACCAAAATGTATCAAGATGTGAAGCAGACCTTCTGGTGGCCAAATATGAAGAGAGAAATAGCCGAATTCGTGTCCCAGTGTTTACATTGCCAGCAAGTGAAAGCAGAACATCAAAGACCAGCAGGACTTCTTCAACCTTTGCCGATTCCTGAGTGGAAATGGGAGCACATCTCCATGGATTTTGTGACTGGTTTGCCGAAAACACCTAAGGGTATGGATTCAATTTGGGTTGTTGTGGATAGGTTAACTAAGTCAGCACACTTTCTACCCGTTAAGACTACCTTCAACGCTAACCAACTTGCTTTGCTATATGTGAACGAGATTGTCAGACTTCATGGAGTGCCGATGTCAATTGTTTCAGACCGAGATCCTAAATTTGTTTCTAGATTTTGGCAGAGTCTTCAGAGAGCCTTTGGAGCCGAGCTGAGATTTAGTACGGCCTTTCATCCCCAGACAGATGGGCAGACAGAGAGAACCATTCAGACGCTTGAAGATATGCTTAGACTTTGTGTGTTGGACTTCCAAGGAAGTTGGGGTACACATTTGCCCTTAGTAGAATTCGCTTACAATAACAGTTATCAAGCTAGCATTGGCATGGCGCCGTATGAAGCCTTGTATGGAAGAAAATGTAGGTCGCCGATATGTTGGACCGAAGTCGGGGACAGAACTTTGCTTGGTCCCGAATTGATTCAGGTGACAACAGAAAAGATTAAACTTGTCCAACAGAGGATTAGGGCTGCCCAAAGCCGACAAAAGAGCTACGCCGACCAGAGAAGGAATGAGTTAGAGTTCGAAGTTGGGAATCACGTATTCCTGAAGATCTCACCGATGAAAGGAGTTTCCAGATTTGGAAGGAAAGGTAAGTTAGCACCTCGCTATATTGGGCCATTTGAAATTCTTGAGAGAATTAATCCTGTTGCCTACAGACTTGCTTTACCGCCAGATTTGAGCCAAGTCCACAATGTGTTTCATGTTTCAATGTTGAGAAAATACATCCGAGATCCACTGCATGTAATCGATCATTCCGAGATCACAATTAATGAAGATTTGGGCTACGAAGAGAAGCCAACGAGAATTATTGATCGACAAGTGAGGCAATTGAGGAACAGATTGATACCGATGGTAAAGGTCGAGTGGAAGGAGCATTATGGCACAGAAGCCACGTGGGAAAAGGAAGAGGATATGAGAATCCGTTATCCGGAGTTGTTTTCTGAGCAAGGTAATCTAAGTTTGGGGACCAAACTTCCTTAAGGGGGGTAGGATGTAACAACCCTCACCTTACTCTTGTCATACTTGCATACATTCTTGCATGGTCTTGCTTGTTATGATAATTTGAAAGTTTTGTCTTGCCTTGATTTGCTTAAAGTTGCTTGCATGAGTTTGTTCTCTGCTTAGTGTGTGTGGTCGAGGTCATCTTGAGCTTAGTCCGCCTTTGACCCTTTGTACTTAGAACTATCTTGAGGTCTTGTTTAACCCCATCTTCACCTCGGGCATTCCTTGCCGAGATGTTTCGCACTTGAACCTTGTCCGCAGGCAGGTATGGCCTAGGCCGAGATGTGGCACACCCCGGCCAAGGTGTGGCACAGCTTAGTCAAGTGTCGTCCTCCCTAGCCGATGTTCTGTTATCCTGTTGCTAGATCCTTGTTTTGAGCCGATGTCATCTTGTTGCCGATGTGTCTTACCCGAACTTGCTGCATACGCTTTGTCAGAGACTTGTCTTGTCTATCAATCACCTTTTTGGAGCTGAACCAACCCGTTAATGCCACGTGTCCGAGCTGTTTGTTAAGGCAGCCGACAGACCTTGAAACAAATCATTTCTTGTCTCAAATCTTTGTTTTAGAGAGAGAAGCTCTAGAGAGGAGGAAGAAGAGTTCTTGAGTGAGAGTAGTCTTCCAAGCTTGATCTTTGTGGCTTGAACCGTTAGATCCGAGTTTTGAGGTTAGAATCTTGATCTCCTTTGGTTGTTCTTGCTGAATATCTAGCTGCATTGCATGATCGGATCTGTTTTGCATGTCATGCATCGTTTTGAAGTTGGTTTGGAAAGAGAAAATGGTTTTCCATGTGTTCTTGAAAAAAAGGTCTCTTTTGATCGAGGAGTTTGGAACGAAAACCATGTTTTGTGTTTGTTCTTGCATGCCTTTCTTTGATAGGTACCCAGGTCCATATATTTTGAACTCTTGGCATGAAAACTCAGATTTTTGTAACAAGTTGTGAACTTGCATCCATCTTTCAAATGATCATGTTCTTCATATTCTTCAAAGGAAACCCAGGTTTTTCCTGACTTTGTTTAACGGGACCTCGGCTTAGTCCTGGTCAGTACCCGGTGTGTTTTTATGAGCGGGAGCAGTGATTAAACTCCCAGCTTGTTTTGCTTTGTCTTTGACTTGGATCTGGCAAGAATGCCGAGATCATTTGCATGTATTTGGAGCTTGCTTTGAGAATGTGACTTGCCATGTGATTGTAGGTCCTTGATATTTGCTTGAGTCTACACCTGAAGAACTAGGTGAGTGGTATTATTGATAAAGCTATGTTATACTTGTTTTGATAAATCTTGCTTGCTTGTTTTGACAAAAGTATTTGATAGCATGAATAAATAGCTCTTGTTTGATGAGTCAAGTATACTCCTTGTTGATGCCATCTTTGAAAAGGATATGGTCCTTGTTAAATCGGGCTACGGGCCTAAGTAACACAAGTCCCTTGTGCTGGAGGACTCTAAACTTTCGCAGTACTAAGTATAAAAGGATATGGTCCTTGTTAAATCGGGCTACGGGCCTAAGTAACACAAGTCCCTTGTGCTGGAGGACTCTAAACTTTCGCGGTACCAAGTGCACAAGTCCCTTGTATTGGAGGACCCTAAACTTTCGCAATACTATTGACCAAACGAATTACGGATCGTACAGCCTATGATACTTGAATGATGAATACGGTTCATCCCTTGCTTCGCCGATGTTATGATATTTGAATGATGAATACGGTTCATCCCTTGCTTCGCCGATGTTATGACACTTGAATGATGAATACGGTTCATCCCTTGCTTCGCCGATGTTATGATATTTGAATGATGAATACGGTTCATCCCTTGCTTCGCCGATGTTATGACACTTGAATGATGAATACGGTTCATCCCTTGCTTCGCCGATGTTATGATATTTGAATGATGAATACGGTTCATCCCTTGCTTCGCTGATGTTATGACACTTGAATGACGAATACGGTTCATCCCTTGCTTCGCCGATGTTATGACACTTGAATGATGAATACGGTTCATCCCTTGCTTCGCCGATGTTATGATACTTGACTGATGAATACGGTTCATCCCTTGCCTTGCCTACGTCAGTAAACATCTTTGGATACTTGTAATATTTGATTGATGAATACGGTTCATCCCTCGTCTTGCTAAAGTTGATGTGTTTGTTTTGAAGGATCTCGGCTTTATTCATGCAAAACCTTTATTAGTAGTATCATTCACTGAGTTTTGTACTCACCCCTCTATATATATGTAGGTGTTGATCAGGACGGCGGCGACGCCTAGATCGTTTTGGATGCTTGTTTTGGATTCGTGCTTATGTCGGCTTTACTTTTGTATTTACGTCGGCGATGCCCTGCTTTGCATGTCGGCAAATCTTGAAAATCATGCTTCTTGACTTGTAATAGCTGTATTTTGTATATGCCGGCTCAAGAAGCCTTTTGATCAAGATGTAACATGTATTTTCCTTTCCTTGTTGTATTCAAGTTGTAAAGTTAATTGGAAATGTTTGGCACTGCTTTAATCTACGCACAGCTCTTATGGACCACTTGTATTTGATTTATTGCTTCCGCATTTGTGAGCCCCCTATATCCATACTCTGATTGTGTTAAGTTTTGAAAAGTTGGCCTTCGGTAATTACGGATTACTGGCCATCACGGCACCAAACTACTAGGGGCGGTTTGGGGTCGTGACAAATGTAATGAGAATTTTCGGAGAATTTACTGAGTAATTTACTAAGAATCTACCGATAATTTACTGAGTAATTTATTGAGATTTTACTGCGAATTGACTAAGAAATTTACTGGTAAATTGTTAAGTTCTTCACTGGGTAATTTAGTTGGAAATTTCTAAGTAATTTATTGAGAATTTACTGAGTATGTTACTAAGAATTTATTGATAATTTACTTAGACTTTCTGGATTAATTTATTGGGAATTTACTAAGTAATTTACTTTGAATTTATTGAATAATTTACTGAGAATTTACAGGAAATTCACTAATTAATGTTCGAATAATTTACTGAGAATTGACAAAGTAATTCACAATTTTTTTTTTGGATAATTTTATGTGTAATTTACCAAGAATATATACAGAATTTTCTTGGAAATTATTGAAAATTTTCTGGGTAATTTATTTAGAATTTATTAAATAATTTACTGAAAATTTACAAATAATTTACAGAGTAATTTATAGAGAATTTATTGAAAACTTAACGAGTAATTTATTTACGAATTTACGGAGTAATTTGCTGAATAATTTGCTAAGAAATTACTTTGAATTTACCAAGAATTTATATAGAATTTTCTGAGAATTTATTGAGTAATTTACTCATAATCTACTGATTAATTCACAAAAAATATTCTTGTAATTTTTTGAGAATTTACTCAGAACTTTCTGATAAATTACTAAGAATTTGCTGAATAATTTAAAGAGAATTTTACGTGTAATTTACTGAGAAATTTCCTGAGAAATTTAGTGAGAATTTACTGAGTACTTTACTGGTAATTTACTGAGTAATTAACAGAGAATTTACCAATAATTTACTGAGTAATTTACAGAGAATTTATCGAGTAATTTACTGATAAATTACTGAATAATTCACTCATTAATTTACTGAGAATTTAAGGAGTAATTTATTGAGAATTTACCCAGTAATTTGCTTAGAATTTATTAAATAATTTACAGATAATTTACTGTGTTATTTTCTTGGAATTTACAGAATAATTTACTAAGTAATTGACCAAGGACTTTTTGAGAACTTATCGATAATTAACTTAGTAATTTACTGGGAATTTACCTAGTAATTTACAGATAAATTTAGTGAGAAATTCACCGAATAATTTACTATGAATTTACTTTGTAATTTATTTAGAATTTACTCAGTAAATTACTAAGAGTTTATTGAGAATTTATTGAGAATTTGTTGAGTAATTTTCTACGAACTTACCAATCATTTACGAAGCAATTTACTGAGAATTTACCGAGTTATTTACCGCGAATTTACGATAACTTTACTGGTAATTTGCTGAGTAATTTATTGAGAATTTACTGTGAATTTAATGAGTAATTTACTCATAATTTATTGAGAATTTTCAGAGTAATTTAGTTTTTTATTTATTGAGTAATTCACCGATAATTAACTGAGTAATTTATAGAGAATTTACTGAAAATTTAACGAATAATTTACAGAGTAATTTTTAAAAAAAATTCTGTGAATCTACTGAGTAATTTACCAAGAATTTATACAAAATTTTCTGAGAATTTACAGAGTAATTTACTCATAATTTACTGAGCAATTCACAGAAAAATTTCTAATGATTTTCTAAGAATTTACACAGGATTTTCTAAGAATTTACTGAATAATTTTCTGAGAATTTTGCGTGTAATTTATTGAGAATTTTACTGAGTAATGTAATGAGAATTTTCTGGGAATTTACTGAGTAATTTACTAAGAATCTACCGATAATTTACTGAGTAATTTATTGAGATTTTACTGCGAATTGACTAAGAAATTTACTGGTAAATTGTTAAGTTCTTCACTGGGTAATTTAGTTGGAAATTTCTAAGTAATTTATTGAGAATTTACTGAGTATGTTACTAAGAATTTATTGATAATTTACTTAGACTTTCTGGATTAATTTATTGGGAATTTACTAAGTAATTTACTTTGAATTTATTGAATAATTTACTGAGAATTTACAGGAAATTCACTAATTAATGTTCGAATAATTTACTGAGTAATTTACTGAGAATTAACAAAGTTATTCACGAATTTTTTTTTGATAATTTTATGAGTAATTTACCAAGAATTTATACAGAATTTTCTTGGAAATTATTGAAAATTTTCTGGGTAATTTATTTAGAATTTATTAAATAATTTACTGAAAATTTACAAATAATTTACAAAGTAATTTATAGAGAATTTATTGAAAACTTAACGAGTAATTTATTTGCGAATTTCCGGAGTAATTTGCTGAATAATTTGCTAAGAAATTACTTTGAATTTACCAAGAATTTATATAGAATTTTCTGAGAATTTATTGAGTAATTTACTCATAATCTACTGATTAATTCACAAAAAATATTCTTGTAATTTTTTGAGAATTTACTCAGAACTTTCTGATAAATTACTAAGAATTTGCTGAATAATTGAAAGAGAATTGTACGTGTAATTTACTGAGAAATTTCCTGAGTAATTTAGTGAGAATTTACTCAGTAATTTACTGGTAATTTACTGAGTAATTAACAGAGAATTTACCAATAATTTACTGAGTAATTTACAGAGAATTTATCGAGTAATTTACTGATAAATTACTGAATAATTCACTCATTAATTCACTGAGAATTTAAGGAGTAATTTATTGAGAATTTACCCAGTAATTTGCTTAGAATTTATTAAATAATTTACAGATAATTTACTGTGTTATTTTCTTGGAATTTACAGAATAATTTACTAAGTAATTGACCAAGGATTTTTTGAGAACTTATCGATAATTAACTTAGTAATTTACTGGGAATTTACCTAGTAATTTACAGATAAATTTTATAGTGATCCCGGGTTTACCCTTGTTGTACAGTGATGCGGACATGTGTCCGTGGATGTTGGTAGTTGTTTATGATCTGATTGCATCCTCTTTACTTTGTATATTGAGTTATAGGATGTGTTGGACAGGTTTGTTACAGGTTGGTTGTGTTTGGGAGCCTAGTGTTGCTGCCCAGATTTTTAGACCTTCGCTCGAGCGAGGAGTTTGTCGCTCGAGCGAGAGTGAGGTTCGTGTCTGGTGGGTCGAGCCAGGGTGGCTTCGCTCGAGCGAGTGTTGCATCTGGTTCTGGACCTGAGAGTTGTGTTTCTTGGCTCGAGCGAGCTTTTCTTGGCTCGAGCGGTCTGGTTTGTTCTTCGCTCGAGCGAGAATTCTTCGCTCGAGCGAGAAGTCTGTCGCTCGAGCGTGTTGCTGGTTACAGACCTGAGGGTTTGAGTTGTTCGCTCGAGCGCACTTTTGAGTTTTTGGCTCGAGCGAGATTTTTCTGTGTCTGGTCGCTCGAGCGACGAAGGCTTCGCTCGAGCGAGCGTGTTTTATATCAGCGGACAGTAGCGTTTTGAAACATCACTTTTTCACTTTTTTTTCTTTCAAACCCTTGATCCGGCACACTCTCTCTCTAAACTTACACTCTCTCTAAGAATTGATCTCCCTAGAGTGTGAATCTAGCCTAGGGCCTTTGTTAAAAAGATAGAGGGCGTTGAGAGCTTCGTTCTAATCTGAAAAAGTTTGGATTTGGAGCAAGTTGATCTTCGAGTCTTCATCTCCTTTTTGGCTTAAACTTCGAGGTAGGGATATCCTACTCCTCTCTATGGATTTTGTCTTTAAATTTTGGTATTTTGAGATGTTGGGGTTGGTTTGGTAATTTTGTGAAAGTTTGGGGGCTTTTGTGTAATTTTACAAAGGTTGGGGTTTTATTCATAATAAACCTAGATACATGTTTGGAATAGAGAAATGGAATAAATGTTAAATCCATGATGTAAATGGAACCTAAGGGTTGAAATGTTAATTATGGGAATTGACCTAATTACATTGTTTAATTAATTGGGATAATTAATTGTGAGGAGTAAGGAAATGAAATGTTGATTGAATATCCATTGTGCATTTATTTGCTGTTTAGAAATAACTGCTTTGGGCTATCGGTGGAGGATAGTCGTGATTGTTGTAGACAATGCATGTTGATTAGGCAAACCGAAACTAATCAATGAAATGTGTCATGGAACTTGACGGTTGATAGAATGCATTAACTGTATGTATTGGGTGATTGTATATAGAACCAATGTGTTTATATACGTTATGTGTAGAGGAGGAGATAGGGGATGTACTCCGCGGTTTAGGGGAAGATAGGGGATGTACCTCTAAACCGGTTAGTGTTGGGAGAAGATAGGAGATGAACTCCGTAGATACAGCTCATATGCTTGTCTAAAGAAGTGAAGATAGAGCTTATATGCTTATCTTTGTGATGTGTGGATATAGCTTTTATGCTTATCTGTGGATATTGTGGTTATACATATCTGTTGTAGAATGTGGATACAGCTTATTGGCATATCTAAGAATGTGGATATTGTTGTTATACATATCTGTTGAGTATGTGGATAGAGTTTATATGCCTATCTGTTGAAAAAGGGAAAATGAAAAGTAACTTGGACTCATAAGTCGTATGACATAAATATGTGATTTATGTGAATGTATCAGTGTTGGCCATCTATCAATTGCTAATGTTTTAGTCATTGTTCATGGTTGGTTTAGTGTATTTCTACTGGGCTGTGGCTCACCCTATATGGGAATATCATTTTCAGGTGCAGGAAGCATGCCACCTCCAAGGACATAGCTGGGAGGCAAGAGGCGGACATATTTTTGTCGCTTAACTTTTGATGTATTACATGTAACTTCAAGCCAAGGGCTTAATGTGTAAACGAGTTAGTACCCTTTTGTTGTAACCAAGTGTTAACTTGGAAAGCTGTAAGCCCGTAGGGCATTTTGTTTGATGTTAACATGTAATACTTATGTAATGGAACTTTAATGTATAAAAGAATGTGGTTAGTTTATATGTAAATGCATGTGTTTTATGATGGGTTTAATGTTGTTATTTTGAGGGCGTTACAACTTGGTATCAGAGCGTACCGGGTTCGAATACTTTGGGTACGTGGGAAGTGATTAGGATCACAATGGGTTTGTCTCGCTTGATAGAGACTTAGAAGTAGTATCATATGCTATGTGTTTACTTGATAACATGCTTATGTGACTATGTGGGTATGGGATTTAGTTTCTAGGATGTTGATTGGATCCTTGGGTTTCTGGGAGTCTTGTTGGAAAAGCACTTGATCAATGCTATTTCTAACCGGAACTCTAGTAACACCTCGGGACTATCATTATCCGGAAATGAAATTCGTAAGTGCTTATGTGTTTATGTGCTTACGTGGAATGAATTACAGTTGTCCATGCATTAGGACGTGGGTGTTTAGTTTTGGCACATTTGTGAATGTGCTAACGTTCTGTGTTACCTTTATTAGGATGTCAAGACGAGGAAGAGGTGCTAGGCGTGGTAGACCTGCGAGGCAGGAAGCACCGTTACCGGGGGAGATTCCGGCTGTGCAGGAGGGAGTTGGTCAGGCCAATGTGGCCGAGCCAGTGGGTCAGCAGGCCATGAGTGCCTTAGCCAGAGAGATAGCAGGAGCTTTGGGTATTCTTAGAGCTGGGAATCAGGCAGCTGAGGCAGGGCCTTCCTTCTTGAAGAGGGAGTTTTTTCGGTCTAATCCGGATGAGTTTATCGGGGATCCAAAGGAGCCACTGAAGGCTGATGAGTGGCTAGAGCAAATGAGTAAGACGTTCGAGATGCTTGGCATCGAGGACGGAGCACTGAAAGTGACCTTGGCATCCTTCCAACTGAAGGGAGATGCGGGTCAATGGTGGAAATACGAGAAGGCTCGTGTTGGTGGTACTTGGGAGGCGTTTATAAATGCTTTTCAGGAGAGGTTTTTGTCTGCAGTAGCTAGGGAGAAGCTGAGGGATCAGTTTAGCCGGCTTAATCAGCAGGGCTTGTCAGTGGCCGAGTTTGAGGCTACTTTTACCAGTCTGTCCAGGTTTGCACCTGAACTGGTGGCGTCTGAGGAACGCCGTTGCTATGAGTTTGAGCGGAAGTTGAGGCGGGCCTCAAGTTGAGGATTGGTGGGTCTTATATCCGAGAGTATAGACATCTAGTGGACGCTGCAGCTCATATGGAGCTCATGATGCAGGAGGAGGATGAGGGGCAGAGAGGTTCCAAGAGGAGCCAGGATAGTCAGGGTGATGGCAGGAGGCAGAGGGGTTTTAACCCTCAGCAGTCGCAGGGTGGTGTTGCTAGATCGACCTTCCCAGTGCCGAGTGCAGGCTCCGGGAGAGGTGGTCAGGGGGATTTCACCTGTTACAAGTGTGGCCGTTGGGTCACAAGGTTTCTGTTTGCCCGCAGAAGGGTGGGGGTCAGAGAGCTGCTTCTTCTTCAGCTAGACCGCAGAGTCAGAGTTTGGGCAGGGGGCAGCCCTTGTCTTGTTATCAGTGTGGACAGCCTGGGCACCTGAAGAGGTTTTGCCCGCAGTTGAGTGCCACTTCGGCGGCGTCTGGTTCTAGGCAGACGCAGAGTTATCAGCCAGCTCAGTCTGTGCAGGCCTCGAGGGCCAATCCGGGAGCTTCGTCATCACAGTCTGTGCAGCAGTCTTTTGCTCCGAGAGGTGAGCAGGTAGACCAGGGGCCTACGGGGCGCGTGTATGCTATTACCGCGCAGGATTTAGTACCGGCTCCATCGGTTGTGAGAGGTACTTTTCTGTTTTGCAACTCGGTTGCTAATGTGTTGATAGACACGGGTGCATCTCATTCTTTTGTACCTGCTGCATTTGCATCTGTTTTGGAATTGGAGTTAGCACAGTTAGCATCTCCTATTTGTGTAGTATCGCCTTTGGGTGGTGAGTTGATTCTGACACAGGGTGTTAGAGGATGTGATATTGAGGTCGCCGACTATAGGCTTCCTTTTCCGTTTGTTGTCATGCCCATGAAGGGTTTTGATGTTATTTTGGGTATGGACTGGTTATCGTCATACCGGGCTGTTATCGATTGCTACCGCCAGAGGGTCACGTTATGTACCTTGAGCGGGGAGTGGTTCCATTTCTTGGGAGACCGGGTTGGTAGTGTTTTTCCACCGGGGTATGATTCGCGAGGGCGAAGTGAGCTTAGTAGTCTACTTGCCAGCTTTGAGAGTGGTGAGAGTGGTGAGACCCAGCTTGTGTTGCCGAGGGTGGTTTGTGAGTATTCGGATGTCTTTCCCGAAGATCTTGTTAGTTTGCCACCTCACCGAGAGATAGAGTTCTCTATTGATTTAGTGCCTGGTACGGCGCCGATTTCTATGGCACCTTACCATTTTGCTCCAGCAGAGTTAGTTGAGTTGAAAGTTCAGCTCCAGGAATTGCTAGATAAGGGTTTTGTTCGCCCTAGTGTTTCGCCGTGGGGAGCACCGGCCCTCTTTGTTAAAAAGAAAGATGGTACCTTGAGATTGTGTATTGACTATCGGAAGTTGAATCGGGCTACGGTTAAGAATAAGTATCCTATGCCCCGTATAGATGATTTGTTTGACCAGTTGAAGGGTTCCCGTTGTTTCTCTAAGATAGACTTGAGATCGGGTTACCACCAGTTGAGGGTCAGGGAAGAGGATATTCCGAAAACGGCATTCCGTACGCGGTATGGCCATTATGAGTTTCTGGTGATGCCATTTGGGCTTACCAATGCACCGGCAGTCTTTATGGACTTGATGAACCGGATTTTTCGGGAGTTCTTAGACCGATTTGTGGTCGTCTTTGTGGACGACATCCTTATCTATTCGCCTACTAAGGAGGAGCACGAGGAACACTTGAGAGTGGTGCTTGAGTTACTTAGAGCCCATAGGCTGTATGCCAAGTTTGGGAAGTGTGAGTTCTGGCTGAGGGAAGTCAAATTCTTAGGCCACGTGGTATCCAGGGAAGGGGTGTCTGTTGATACATCCAAGGTTGAGGCTGTAGGAACCCACACTTTATGTCCTCATCGTGTTCATGAGCATCGGTATGATTATGACTTGTTTAGCTTGCATGTGTATGTTGTGATTTGTTTCGCTTGAGCTAATGCGATCCATGTCTTGATTTGAAGCCTTGTGATTTGTCTAAGTGTAGTATGCTTGTCTTATTCCTTCCTTGATGTGAAACTTAGGTTACGCCTTGCCTGAGTTATGCTAGCCGACGTTATTCCAATGCCGAGGTCATCCTTAGTCTAGTATTAGTATCTTGAAACCCCTTGTCGACCTCAGTCCTTGCCTTGACCACTTTAGCCGAGATGTTACCTTGCACCCAAGTGATCTCGTCCTGGAAGTGGTATGACCTAGGCCGAGGTGTGGCGCATCTAGGCCAAGATGTGGCACAGCTTAGTCAAGTGTTGTCCTTCCTAGCCGAGGTCATTGTCACCTTAGTTGCCGAAGTCTTTGTTAGCCGATGTCACCCCTTGCCGGAGTGCCACTCCGTGTAGCTTGTTAGATATGCCTTGTTGTTAGCCGATGTCATAGTCTGTCAGAAAGCCCATACCGCTTTGCTTGTTGAACACCCTTCCACCATGCTTTGTCTGGCCTGTCAGCCACCTTTTCAGGATGAACCCAACCAGTCGCCGCCACGTGTCTCAGCAGAGGGTTAACCCCAGAACCGGGTATAGAAAACTATCATTTGGTATCATAAACTTGCCTTGTAGAGAGAGAGAAGCTCTAGAAGAGGGAGAAGAGTTCTTGAGAGAGAAGTAGATCTTCAAGCTCGATTCCTAGAGATCGAACCGTTAGATCCGTGTTCTAAGGTTAGATTCTTGATCTGCTCATGATGTTCTTTATGTTTATGTTATTGCATTGCATGATTGAAAATGATTTGTAAGCCATGCATCGTTTTGAAGCTCGATTCTAGAAAGAGAAAATGACATTCATGTGTTCTTCAAGAAAGTCTTGTTTTGATCCGAAAGCTTTTCGCCTAGACTCAAGTTTTGTGTTTGTTCTTGCATGATTTTCAACTACGGGTACCCAGGTCCATGTTTTCAAACTCATAGCACGAAAATCCCAGATTTGTGATGGCAGATTATGATTAAACATTCGTATTTTTTTCATGTTTTCACACTCATGTTCTTCATGTTCATCAGCAGAGGGAAACCCAGAGTTTCCCGACCTCTTTTCCTTGCATGTGGCCCTCGGGAACACACCTCGGCAAGGAGGTGTGGAACCTCGGCCTAGACCTGGTTGGTGCCCAGCATGTTTTCCGAAAACATTTGTGTACATGAGAGACTTGTTTGAAAACGCATTCAATAGGCTTTGCCATGTGTTGTAGGACTTGGGCTTGTCTCGACCCCGACGTGTGAAGAAACTATGTGAGTGGTATTTTTAATAAAGCTATGTTAAACTTGTTTTGATGAATCTCGTTTCGCTTTGTTTGATGAAAAGTATTTGATTTAGCATGATGCCCATCCCTATTTGTATATCAACCACTATCTTGTTTTGATGGCATGTCTTGACAGTCCTTAGTGCTAGAGGACTCTAAACTTTCGCAGCACAGCTTGTCTTGACAGTCCTTAGTGCTAGAGGACTATAAACTTTCGCAGCACAGCTTGTCTTGACAGTCCTTAGTGCTAGAGGACTATAAACTTTCGCAGCACAGCTTGTCTTGACAGTCCTTAGTGCTAGAGGACTATAAACTTTCGCAGCACAGCTTGTCTTGACAGTCCTTAGTGCTAGAGGACTATAAACTTTCGCAGCACAGCTTGTCTTGAAAGTCCTTAGTTGCAGGGGACTATAATGCAACTGCACTCTTGTCTTGATATGTCATCACCCCTTGAAATAAGTAGATGTTATTAACATCCAAAGAACTTGAAAGGCCGGCTATGAACTTGATCTCCCTCTTGATTGTAAAGTATGCTATGTATTGTTTGAAAGAAATCTCGGATATCAATCATGCAAAACCTTTATTTCTAGTATCATTCACTGAGTATCCAAGCTCACCCTCTCTATATATATGTAGGTGACGAACAAGAAGGCATTGAGGCCTAGGCGTGATGCCGACGTGTGTGGGGCGCATAGCCGACATATTTTGGATTTGTGTTTTGCATCGTCTTGAAGATTATGCTTCTCGGCTTATGTTTTCTTTGTTTGTTTGGCATATGTCGGCTTGAGAAGCCTTTTGGTCAAGATGTGTTTTGTATTTCATTTCCTTCTTGTATGTAAATTGTAAGACTTTATAAAGATGTATGTCATTTCGGTGGACTTATACACTGCTCTCATGGACTATTTAGATTCTGTATGTATATATACTGCTTCCGCACTTGTAAGCCCCATGTTTTATACTCTGATTGTGTGTGATTTTTGTAAGACGGCCTTCGGTAACCTCGGGTTACTGGCCATCACGGCACCAAACTACTAGGGGCGGTTTGGGGGCGTGACAGAATGGTATCAGAGCACAAGATCCTTGTAGTACGTTATTCACACACTTTGAGTCCTAAAGAGCATAGGATGTCCCTTAGAAGAATGTTAAGATTGCATCATGTTGCTTGCTACTTGACAAGGTGTGCATTATCTCGGCATGAGCATTTTGTTACATCGGCATGATCATGTTCACTTGCACACACGTTCATCTATTCATTTTATTCTAAGAGTCTCATCTTGCATCCCCTCCCCTAGCATCATGAGGAGAGGTAGACCCCCGGTTGGCCGAGATCGATCGGAAGACAGGTTGGAGAGATTGGAAAGGTTAGTCGAAGGCTTGGTTCGTGAGCAGAGACAACCTAGGCCGCAGGATACTGGTACCATTTCTATGCATGCCGAACAGACGAATGGCCGATATGCAGCTCCACCTCCTCCAGTGCCACAAGTGCCTCCGCAGCAAGCTTTGTATGGGAACGACACGATAACTCTAATCAGAGAGTTCAAGAAGATGAAACCGCCGAGATTTCAGGGAGGCATAGAACCAATGAAAGCCGAGGCATGGGTTTTAGAGATGGAGAAGTTGTTTGAAGTTTTCCCCAGTACAGACGCCCAGAAGGTATCTCTGGCAGCATTCACATTAGACGACGATGCTCGTAGGTGGTGGATGATGGTCCGAGAAAGCAATCCGGGTTTGACTTGGGCAAAATTTTTGGAGTTGTTCTACAACAAGCATTTCCCCCTCAGCGTCCGAGACCGAAAGACCACGGAGTTTCAGAATCTGATCCAAGGGAACAAGACGGTCGCAGAATACGATCGTGCCTTTACTGAACTAGCGAGATATGCGCCTCATATGGTTGACGACGAGTACCGAAAAGCGAGGAAGTTCGAAAGTGGGTTGCGTGGACCGATACAAGATCGGGTCAATATGCTCAATATGCCGACGTACGCCGGAGTACTGGACAAGGCCATCCTGGCTGAAGCTAAATTGAACCGATACCAGAGTTCAGGTGAGGGTCAGAGGAAGAGACAGAGTTATGATAATCGCCGAGTTCCGTTCAATGCCAAGAAGAAGATGAGTACGGACAATTCCAGCAACTCCAATCAAGAGGGTAACGTTAAGCCGATGTGCGCGAGTTGTGGAAAGCTACATTTCGGGGTTTGTCGTTGGGCAACAGGAGCTTGTTATGAGTGCGGCGAGATAGGCCATCGCGTGAAGGACTGCCCGAAAGCAAGGACCGATGATGGGAGGAGGAATGGAAGCGCCTCAGGCTCTGCACAGAAGAATAACGTCGGGGGAATACAGGCGAGGCAAGGCAGAGTTTTTGCATTAGTACCAGGAGACGCCCAGAATGCCGAGGCGGTAGTGTCAGGTACCCTCTCAATTTGTTCTCAAGATGCATACGTATTGATTGATTCGGGTTCTACGCATTCATTTGTGTCCACTATATTCGCCGAGAAGTTGGATAGAGAATTAGAACCCCTTGATTATGTATTATCTGTGTCTACTCCATCTGGGAGAAATATGATTGTTACATCCATTTATAGGGCGTGTATTGCTATGATTGAGAGTGTAGAATTGTTAGTTGATTTGATGCCATTAAACGTGACTCACTTCGATGTTATATTGGGAATGGATTGGTTGGTGGCGAATCATGCATCCATTAATTGTGTTACTAAGAACGTCACATTGAAGACCCCAAGTCAAGCCGAGGTCATTTTCCAGGGTAAAGGAGTAGTACCCCCACCTTACTTAATCTCATCCATGAAGGCCTACAAGTTGATCCAAAAAGGATGTAAGGGTTATTTATGCAGCATACTAAGTGATCTGAATGGAAATGTTGAGTTAGCCGACATACCCGTTGTTGAGGAATTCCCCGACGTCTTTCCGAATGAGTTGCCTGGCCACCTTGTCGATAGAGAAATAGAGTTTACTGTGGACGTCTTGCCAGGAACACAACCTATCTCCAAAACACCCTACAGAATGGCTCCAGCTGAACTTAGAGAACTGAAATCGCAACCACAGGAATTGTTGGATAAGGGATTCGTCAGGCCGAGCACTTCACCGTGAGGAGCACCCGTTCTATTTGTTAAGAAAAAGGACGGCACCCTTCGTCTTTGCATTGACTACAGAGAACTTAATAAGGTGACCATTAAGAACAAATACCCATTGCCAAGAATCGATGATTTGCTTGATCAACTACGAGGAGCACGAGTCTTTTCCAAGATTGACCTTAGGTCAGGCTACCACCAGTTGAAGGTTAAAGCCGAGGACATTGAGAAAACCGCTTTTCGAACAAGATATGGCCACTACGAATTTTTGGTAATGCCCTTCGGAGTAACCAATGCCCCAGCAGCATTCATGGACTTGATGAACAGAGTCTTTAAGCCGCACCTAGATGAGTTTGTCATTATTTTTATCGACGACATATTGATCTATTCCGGGAGTGCGAGCGAGCACGAGAATCATCTGAGACTTGCCCTGCAGACCTTGAGAAATAAGAAGTTGTACGCCAAGTTAAGTAAATGCGAGTTTTGGCTTTCCAGCATTTCATTTCTAGGACATGTGATTAATGAAGACGGTATATCAGTTGACCCCAGTAAGATTGAAGCCGTTGTGAATTGGCCGACGCCGACTAACGTGTCCGAGGTTCGTAGTTTCCTGGGTTTGGCAGGTTATTACAGAAAGTTTGTGAAGGATTTCTCGAGGATTGCAGTGCCATTGACACAACTAACGAAGAAGGAAGCAGCTTATGAATGGACCGACGAAAGAGAATCAGCTTTCCAGGAGCTGAAGACGAGGTTAGTTACAGCACCAGTTCTGGTACTACCATCAGCTAATGAAGAATTTCAGATTTACAGCGATGCTTCACACAAAGGTTTGGGTTGAGTTTTAATGCAAAAAGGTAAAGTCATAGCGTACGCGTCTCGTCAGTTGAAGCCCAATGAAAAGAATTATCCTACCCATGACCTGGAGTTAGCTGCCGTGGTTTTTGCTCTGAAGATCTGGCGTCATTACCTGTACGGAACATCTTGCCAAGTTTTCACCGACCACAAGAGTCTGAAATACTTGTTCACCCAGAAAGAGTTAAATATGAGGCAGAGAAGATGGCTCGAGCTGTTGAAGGACTACGACATGCAGATTCAGTATCACCCAGGTAAGGCAAACTCCGTAGCCGACGCATTAAGCAGGAAACTAGTCGGAAGTTTGGCGTGTCTGGCAACGGTCTCAGCGGAACCGACCATCGTTGAGGAAGTGAAGAACAGGCAGATGGAAGATAAGTTCCTAAAAAGGGTAATTGATGAATTCGTCTCCAAGCCGAGGCCAGGTTACACAGTGGAAAATCAGGTGCTTAGGTTCGAAGGAAGGTTGTGTGTAGCCGACGTACCAGAGTTAAAAAGGAAGATTTTGCAAGAGGCCCATAGTTCCAAATTTGCCATTCATCCAGGGAGCACCAAGATGTATCGGGACGTAAAGCGGACCTTTTGGTGGCCAAATATGAAAAGAGAGATAGCCGAGTTTGTATCTCAGTGTCTGTGTTGTCAGCGAGTGAAGGCAGAACACCAGAGACCAGCAGGACTTCTTCAACCCTTGTCAATTCCTGAGTGGAAATGGGAGCACATCTCCATGGATTTCGTAGTGGGTTTGCCGAGGACGCACAGAGGTATGGATTCCATTTGGGTTATAGTCGACAGGTTTACTAAGTCAGCTCACTTTTTGCCGGTCAAGACTACATTCAATGCCAACCGACTTGCCGAATTGTACATGAATGAGATCGTTAGGCTTCATGGTGTGCCGATGTCCATTGTGTCAGACCGAGACCCGAAGTTCATTTCTAGATTTTGGCAGAGTCTACAAGGAGCCTTGGGAACAGAGTTGAGATTTAGCACAGCCTTTCACCCCCAGACCGACGGGCAGACAGAAAGAACGATTCAGACACTCGAAGACATGCTCAGACTGTGCGTGTTGGACTTCCAGGGAAGTTGGGAATCGCATTTGCCATTAGTAGAGTTCGCGTACAACAACAGTTATCAAGCCAGCATAGGCATGGCGCCGTATGAAGCTTTGTATGGAAGGGAGTGTAAATCGCCGATATGTTGGACTGAAGTAGGAGACAAAGCTCTAATTGGCCCCGAGTTGGTTCATATGACAACTGAAAAGATCAAACTCATTCAGCAGAGGATTAAAACTGCACAGAGTCGACAGAAGTGTTATGCCGACCAAAGAAGGAGGGAGTTAGAATTTGAAATTGGGGATCATGTATTTTTGAAGGTCTCGCCGATGACAGGAGTTTCGAGATTTGGGAAGAAGGGTAAACTTGCACCCCGATATATTGGGCCGTTTGAAATTCTTGAGAAAGTTAACACCGTTGCTTACAGACTCGCTTTGCCGCCAGATTTGAGCCAAGTCCACAGCGTGTTCCATGTTTCGATGCTGAGAAAATATATCCGAGACCCACTGCATGTAATAGATTACTCCGGGGTTGTAGTTAATGAAGACTTGGGCTACGAAGAGAAGCCGATGAGAATTATCGACAGACAAGTGAGGCAGTTGAGAAACAAGTCGATATCAATGGTGAAAATCGAATGGGAGAAACATTATGGCGAGGAAGCCACATGGGAAAAGGAAGAGGAGATAAGAATCCGTTACCCGGAGTTATTCGTAGGACAAGGTAACTTAAGTTTGGGGACCAAACTTCTTTAAGGAGGGTAGACTGTAGGAACCCACACTTTATGTCCTCATCGTGTTCATGAGCATCGGTATGATTATGACTTGTTTAGCTTGCATGTGTATGTTGTGATTTGTTTCGCTTGAGCTAATGCGATCCATGTCTTGATTTGAAGCCTTGTGATTTGTCTAAGTGTAGTATGCTTGTCTTATTCCTTCCTTGATGTGAAACTTAGGTTACGCCTTGCCTGAGTTATGCTAGCCGACGTTATTCCAATGCCGAGGTCATCCTTAGTCTAGTATTAGTATCTTGAAACCCCTTGTCGACCTCAGTCCTTGCCTTGACCACTTTAGCCGAGATGTTACCTTGCACCCAAGTGATCTCGTCCTGGAAGTGGTATGACCTAGGCCGAGGTGTGGCGCATCTAGGCCAAGATGTGGCACAGCTTAGTCAAGTGTTGTCCTTCCTAGCCGAGGTCATTGTCACCTTAGTTGCCGAAGTCTTTGTTAGCCGATGTCACCCCTTGCCGGAGTGCCACTCCGTGTAGCTTGTTAGATATGCCTTGTTGTTAGCCGATGTCATAGTCTGTCAGAAAGCCCATACCGCTTTGCTTGTTGAACACCCTTCCACCATGCTTTGTCTGGCCTGTCAGCCACCTTTTCAGGATGAACCCAACCAGTCGCCGCCACGTGTCTCAGCAGAGGGTTAACCCCAGAACCGGGTATAGAAAACTATCATTTGGTATCATAAACTTGCCTTGTAGAGAGAGAGAAGCTCTAGAAGAGGGAGAAGAGTTCTTGAGAGAGAAGTAGATCTTCAAGCTCGATTCCTAGAGATCGAACCGTTAGATCCGTGTTCTAAGGTTAGATTCTTGATCTGCTCATGATGTTCTTTATGTTTATGTTATTGCATTGCATGATTGAAAATGATTTGTAAGCCATGCATCGTTTTGAAGCTCGATTATAGAAAGAGAAAATGACATTCATGTGTTCTTCAAGAAAGTCTTGTTTTGATCCGAAAGCTTTTCGCCTAGACTCAAGTTTTGTGTTTGTTCTTGCATGATTTTCAACTACGGGTACCCAGGTCCATGTTTTCAAACTCATAGCACGAAAATCCCAGATTTGTGATGGCAGATTATGATTAAACATTCGTATTTTTTTCATGTTTTCACACTCATGTTCTTCATGTTCATCAGCAGAGGGAAACCCAGAGTTTCCCGACCTCTTTTCCTTGCATGTGGCCCTCGGGGAACACACCTCGGCAAGGAGGTGTGGAACCTCGGCCTAGACCTGGTTGGTGCCCAGCATGTTTTCCGAAAACATTTGTGTACATGAGAGACTTGTTTGAAAACGCATTCAATAGGCTTTGCCATGTGTTGTAGGACTTGGGCTTGTCTCGACCCCGACGTGTGAAGAAACTATGTGAGTGGTATTTTTAATAAAGCTATGTTAAACTTGTTTTGATGAATCTCGTTTCGCTTTGTTTGATGAAAAGTATTTGATTTAGCATGATGCCCATCCCTATTTGTATATCAACCACTATCTTGTTTTGATGGCATGTCTTGACAGTCCTTAGTGCTAGAGGACTCTAAACTTTCGCAGCACAGCTTGTCTTGACAGTCCTTAGTGCTAGAGGACTATAAACTTTCGCAGCACAGCTTGTCTTGACAGTCCTTAGTGCTAGAGGACTATAAACTTTCGCAGCACAGCTTGTCTTGACAGTCCTTAGTGCTAGAGGACTATAAACTTTCGCAGCACAGCTTGTCTTGACAGTCCTTAGTGCTAGAGGACTATAAACTTTCGCAGCACAGCTTGTCTTGAAAGTCCTTAGTTGCAGGGGACTATAATGCAACTGCACTCTTGTCTTGATATGTCATCACCCCTTGAAATAAGTAGATGTTATTAACATCCAAAGAACTTGAAAGGCCGGCTATGAACTTGATCTCCCTCTTGATTGTAAAGTATGCTATGTATTGTTTGAAAGAAATCTCGGATATCAATCATGCAAAACCTTTATTTCTAGTATCATTCACTGAGTATCCAAGCTCACCCTCTCTATATATATGTAGGTGACGAACAAGAAGGCATTGAGGCCTAGGCGTGATGCCGACGTGTGTGGGGCGCATAGCCGACATATTTTGGATTTGTGTTTTGCATCGTCTTGAAGATTATGCTTCTCGGCTTATGTTTTCTTTGTTTGTTTGGCATATGTCGGCTTGAGAAGCCTTTTGGTCAAGATGTGTTTTGTATTTCATTTCCTTCTTGTATGTAAATTGTAAGACTTTATAAAGATGTATGTCATTTCGGTGGACTTATACACTGCTCTCATGGACTATTTAGATTCTGTATGTATATATACTGCTTCCGCACTTGTAAGCCCCATGTTTTATACTCTGATTGTGTGTGATTTTTGTAAGACGGCCTTCGGTAACCTCGGGTTACTGGCCATCACGGCACCAAACTACTAGGGGCGGTTTGGGGGCGTGACAGAATGGTATCAGAGCACAAGATCCTTGTAGTACGTTATTCACACACTTTGAGTCCTAAAGAGCATAGGATGTCCCTTAGAAGAATGTTAAGATTGCATCATGTTGCTTGCTACTTGACAAGGTGTGCATTATCTCGGCATGAGCATTTTGTTACATCGGCATGATCATGTTCACTTGCACACACGTTCATCTATTCATTTTATTCTAAGAGTCTCATCTTGCATCCCCTCCCCTAGCATCATGAGGAGAGGTAGACCCCCGGTTGGCCGAGATCGATCGGAAGACAGGTTGGAGAGATTGGAAAGGTTAGTCGAAGGCTTGGTTCGTGAGCAGAGACAACCTAGGCCGCAGGATACTGGTACCATTTCTATGCATGCCGAACAGACGAATGGCCGATATGCAGCTCCACCTCCTCCAGTGCCACAAGTGCCTCCGCAGCAAGCTTTGTATGGGAATGACACGATAACTCTAATCAGAGAGTTCAAGAAGATGAAACCGCCGAGATTTCAGGGAGGCATAGAACCAATGAAAGCCGAGGCATGGGTTTTAGAGATGGAGAAGTTGTTTGAAGTTTTCCCCAGTACAGACGCCCAGAAGGTATCTCTGGCAGCATTCACATTAGACGACGATGCTCGTAGGTGGTGGATGATGGTCCGAGAAAGCAATCCGGGTTTGACTTGGGCAAAATTTTTGGAGTTGTTCTACAACAAGCATTTCCCCCTCAGCATCCGAGACCGAAAGACCACGGAGTTTCAGAATCTGATCCAAGGGAACAAGACGGTCGCAGAATACGATCGTGCCTTTACTGAACTAGCGAGATATGCGCCTCATATGGTTGACGACGAGTACCGAAAAGCGAGGAAGTTCGAAAGTGGGTTGCGTGGACCGATACAAGATCGGGTCAATATGCTCAATATGCCGACGTACGCCGGAGTACTGGACAAGGCCATCCTGGCTGAAGCTAAATTGAACCGATACCAGAGTTCAGGTGAGGGTCAGAGGAAGAGACAGAGTTATGATAATCGCCGAGTTCCGTTCAATGCCAAGAAGAAGATGAGTACGGACAATTCCAGCAACTCCAATCAAGAGGGTAACGTTAAGCCGATGTGCGCGAGTTGTGGAAAGCTACATTTCGGGGTTTGTCGTTGGGCAACAGGAGCTTGTTATGAGTGCGGCGAGATAGGCCATCGCGTGAAGGACTGCCCGAAAGCAAGGACCGATGATGGGAGGAGGAATGGAAGCGCCTCAGGCTCTGCACAGAAGAATAACGTCGGGGGAATACAGGCGAGGCAAGGCAGAGTTTTTGCATTAGTACCAGGAGACGCCCAGAATGCCGAGGCGGTAGTGTCAGGTACCCTCTCAATTTGTTCTCAAGATGCATACGTATTGATTGATTCGGGTTCTACGCATTCATTTGTGTCCACTATATTCGCCGAGAAGTTGGATAGAGAATTAGAACCCCTTGATTATGTATTATCTGTGTCTACTCCATCTGGGAGAAATATGATTGTTACATCCATTTATAGGGCGTGTATTGCTATGATTGAGAGTGTAGAATTGTTAGTTGATTTGATGCCATTAAACGTGACTCACTTCGATGTTATATTGGGAATGGATTGGTTGGTGGCGAATCATGCATCCATTAATTGTGTTACTAAGAACGTCACATTGAAGACCCCAAGTCAAGCCGAGGTCATTTTCCAGGGTAAAGGAGTAGTACCCCCACCTTACTTAATCTCATCCATGAAGGCCTACAAGTTGATCCAAAAAGGATGTAAGGGTTATTTATGCAGCATACTAAGTGATCTGAATGGAAATGTTGAGTTAGCCGACATACCCGTTGTTGAGGAATTCCCCGACGTCTTTCCGAATGAGTTGCCTGGCCACCTTGTCGATAGAGAAATAGAGTTTACTGTGGACGTCTTGCCAGGAACACAACCTATCTCCAAAACACCCTACAGAATGGCTCCAGCTGAACTTAGAGAACTGAAATCGCAACCACAGGAATTGTTGGATAAGGGATTCGTCAGGCCGAGCACTTCACCGTGAGGAGCACCCGTTCTATTTGTTAAGAAAAAGGACGGCACCCTTCGTCTTTGCATTGACTACAGAGAACTTAATAAGGTGACCATTAAGAACAAATACCCATTGCCAAGAATCGATGATTTGCTTGATCAACTACGAGGAGCACGAGTCTTTTCCAAGATTGACCTTAGGTCAGGCTACCACCAGTTGAAGGTTAAAGCCGAGGACATTGAGAAAACCGCTTTTCGAACAAGATATGGCCACTACGAATTTTTGGTAATGCCCTTCGGAGTAACCAATGCCCCAGCAGCATTCATGGACTTGATGAACAGAGTCTTTAAGCCGCACCTAGATGAGTTTGTCATTATTTTTATCGACGACATATTGATCTATTCCGGGAGTGCGAGCGAGCACGAGAATCATCTGAGACTTGCCCTGCAGACCTTGAGAAATAAGAAGTTGTACGCCAAGTTAAGTAAATGCGAGTTTTGGCTTTCCAGCATTTCATTTCTAGGACATGTGATTAATGAAGACGGTATATCAGTTGACCCCAGTAAGATTGAAGCCGTTGTGAATTGGCCGACGCCGACTAACGTGTCCGAGGTTCGTAGTTTCCTGGGTTTGGCAGGTTATTACAGAAAGTTTGTGAAGGATTTCTCGAGGATTGCAGTGCCATTGACACAACTAACGAAGAAGGAAGCAGCTTATGAATGGACTGACGAAAGAGAATCAGCTTTCCAGGAGCTGAAGACGAGGTTAGTTACAGCACCAGTTCTGGTACTACCATCAGCTAATGAAGAATTTCAGATTTACAGCGATGCTTCACACAAAGGTTTGGGTTGAGTTTTAATGCAAAAAGGTAAAGTCATAGCGTACGCGTCTCGTCAGTTGAAGCCCAATGAAAAGAATTATCCTACCCATGACCTGGAGTTAGCTGCCGTGGTTTTTGCTCTGAAGATCTGGCGTCATTACCTGTACGGAACATCTTGCCAAGTTTTCACCGACCACAAGAGTCTGAAATACTTGTTCACCCAGAAAGAGTTAAATATGAGGCAGAGAAGATGGCTCGAGCTGTTGAAGGACTACGACATGCAGATTCAGTATCACCCAGGTAAGGCAAACTCCGTAGCCGACGCATTAAGCAGGAAACTAGTCGGAAGTTTGGCGTGTCTGGCAACGGTCTCAGGGGAACCGACCATCGTTGAGGAAGTGAAGAACAGGCAGATGGAAGATAAGTTCCTAAAAAGGGTAATTGATGAATTCGTCTCCAAGCCGAGGCCAGGTTACACAGTGGAAAATCAGGTGCTTAGGTTCGAAGGAAGGTTGTGTGTAGCCGACGTACCAGAGTTAAAAAGGAAGATTTTGCAAGAGGCCCATAGTTCCAAATTTGCCATTCATCCAGGGAGCACCAAGATGTATCGGGACGTAAAGCGGACCTTTTGGTGGCCAAATATGAAAAGAGAGATAGCCGAGTTTGTATCTCAGTGTCTGTGTTGTCAGCGAGTGAAGGCAGAACACCAGAGACCAGCAGGACTTCTTCAACCCTTGTCAATTCCTGAGTGGAAATGGGAGCACATCTCCATGGATTTCGTAGTGGGTTTGCCGAGGACGCACAGAGGTATGGATTCCATTTGGGTTATAGTCGACAGGTTTACTAAGTCAGCTCACTTTTTGCCGGTCAAGACTACATTCAATGCCAACCGACTTGCCGAATTGTACATGAATGAGATCGTTAGGCTTCATGGTGTGCCGATGTCCATTGTGTCAGACCGAGACCCGAAGTTCATTTCTAGATTTTGGCAGAGTCTACAAGGAGCCTTGGGAACAGAGTTGAGATTTAGCACAGCCTTTCACCCCCAGACCGACGGGCAGACAGAAAGAACGATTCAGACACTCGAAGACATGCTCAGACTGTGCGTGTTGGACTTCCAGGGAAGTTGGGAATCGCATTTGCCATTAGTAGAGTTCGCGTACAACAACAGTTATCAAGCCAGCATAGGCATGGCGCCGTATGAAGCTTTGTATGGAAGGGAGTGTAAATCGCCGATATGTTGGACTGAAGTAGGAGACAAAGCTCTAATTGGCCCCGAGTTGGTTCATATGACAACTGAAAAGATCAAACTCATTCAGCAGAGGATTAAAACTGCACAGAGTCGACAGAAGTGTTATGCCGACCAAAGAAGGAGGGAGTTAGAATTTGAAATTGGGGATCATGTATTTTTGAAGGTCTCGCCGATGACAGGAGTTTCGAGATTTGGGAAGAAGGGTAAACTTGCACCCCGATATATTGGGCCGTTTGAAATTCTTGAGAAAGTTAACACCGTTGCTTACAGACTCGCTTTGCCGCCAGATTTGAGCCAAGTCCACAGCGTGTTCCATGTTTCGATGCTGAGAAAATATATCCGAGACCCACTGCATGTAATAGATTACTCCGGGGTTGTAGTTAATGAAGACTTGGGCTACGAAGAGAAGCCGATGAGAATTATCGACAGACAAGTGAGGCAGTTGAGAAACAAGTCGATATCAATGGTGAAAATCGAATGGGAGAAACATTATGGCGAGGAAGCCACATGGGAAAAGGAAGAGGAGATAAGAATCCGTTACCCGGAGTTATTCGTAGGACAAGGTAACTTAAGTTTGGGGACCAAACTTCTTTAAGGAGGGTAGACTGTAGGAACCCACACTTTATGTCCTCATCGTGTTCATGAGCATCGGTATGATTATGACTTGTTTAGCTTGCATGTGTATGTTGTGATTTGTTTCGCTTGAGCTAATGCGATCCATGTCTTGATTTGAAGCCTTGTGATTTGTCTAAGTGTAGTATGCTTGTCTTATTCCTTCCTTGATGTGAAACTTAGGTTACGCCTTGCCTGAGTTATGCTAGCCGACGTTATTCCAATGCCGAGGTCATCCTTAGTCTAGTATTAGTATCTTGAAACCCCTTGTCGACCTCAGTCCTTGCCTTGACCACTTTAGCCGAGATGTTACCTTGCACCCAAGTGATCTCGTCCTGGAAGTGGTATGACCTAGGCCGAGGTGTGGCGCATCTAGGCCAAGATGTGGCACAGCTTAGTCAAGTGTTGTCCTTCCTAGCCGAGGTCATTGTCACCTTAGTTGCCGAAGTCTTTGTTAGCCGATGTCACCCCTTGCCGGAGTGCCACTCCGTGTAGCTTGTTAGATATGCCTTGTTGTTAGCCGATGTCATAGTCTGTCAGAAAGCCCATACCGCTTTGCTTGTTGAACACCCTTCCACCATGCTTTGTCTGGCCTGTCAGCCACCTTTTCAGGATGAACCCAACCAGTCGCCGCCACGTGTCTCAGCAGAGGGTTAACCCCAGAACCGGGTATAGAAAACTATCATTTGGTATCATAAACTTGCCTTGTAGAGAGAGAGAAGCTCTAGAAGAGGGAGAAGAGTTCTTGAGAGAGAAGTAGATCTTCAAGCTCGATTCCTAGAGATCGAACCGTTAGATCCGTGTTCTAAGGTTAGATTCTTGATCTGCTCATGATGTTCTTTATGTTTATGTTATTGCATTGCATGATTGAAAATGATTTGTAAGCCATGCATCGTTTTGAAGCTCGATTCTAGAAAGAGAAAATGACATTCATGTGTTCTTCAAGAAAGTCTTGTTTTGATCCGAAAGCTTTTCGCCTAGACTCAAGTTTTGTGTTTGTTCTTGCATGATTTTCAACTACGGGTACCCAGGTCCATGTTTTCAAACTCATAGCACGAAAATCCCAGATTTGTGATGGCAGATTATGATTAAACATTCGTATTTTTTTCATGTTTTCACACTCATGTTCTTCATGTTCATCAGCAGAGGGAAACCCAGAGTTTCCCGACCTCTTTTCCTTGCATGTGGCCCTCGGGGAACACACCTCGGCAAGGAGGTGTGGAACCTCGGCCTAGACCTGGTTGGTGCCCAGCATGTTTTCCGAAAACATTTGTGTACATGAGAGACTTGTTTGAAAACGCATTCAATAGGCTTTGCCATGTGTTGTAGGACTTGGGCTTGTCTCGACCCCGACGTGTGAAGAAACTATGTGAGTGGTATTTTTAATAAAGCTATGTTAAACTTGTTTTGATGAATCTCGTTTCGCTTTGTTTGATGAAAAGTATTTGATTTAGCATGATGCCCATCCCTATTTGTATATCAACCACTATCTTGTTTTGATGGCATGTCTTGACAGTCCTTAGTGCTAGAGGACTCTAAACTTTCGCAGCACAGCTTGTCTTGACAGTCCTTAGTGCTAGAGGACTATAAACTTTCGCAGCACAGCTTGTCTTGACAGTCCTTAGTGCTAGAGGACTATAAACTTTCGCAGCACAGCTTGTCTTGACAGTCCTTAGTGCTAGAGGACTATAAACTTTCGCAGCACAGCTTGTCTTGAAAGTCCTTAGTTGCAGGGGACTATAATGCAACTGCACTCTTGTCTTGATATGTCATCACCCCTTGAAATAAGTAGATGTTATTAACATCCAAAGAACTTGAAAGGCCGGCTATGAACTTGATCTCCCTCTTGATTGTAAAGTATGCTATGTATTGTTTGAAAGAAATCTCGGATATCAATCATGCAAAACCTTTATTTCTAGTATCATTCACTGAGTATCCAAGCTCACCCTCTCTATATATATGTAGGTGACGAACAAGAAGGCATTGAGGCCTAGGCGTGATGCCGACGTGTGTGGGGCGCATAGCCGACATATTTTGGATTTGTGTTTTGCATCGTCTTGAAGATTATGCTTCTCGGCTTATGTTTTCTTTGTTTGTTTGGCATATGTCGGCTTGAGAAGCCTTTTGGTCAAGATGTGTTTTGTATTTCATTTCCTTCTTGTATGTAAATTGTAAGACTTTATAAAGATGTATGTCATTTCGGTGGACTTATACACTGCTCTCATGGACTATTTAGATTCTGTATGTATATATACTGCTTCCGCACTTGTAAGCCCCATGTTTTATACTCTGATTGTGTGTGATTTTTGTAAGACGGCCTTCGGTAACCTCGGGTTACTGGCCATCACGGCACCAAACTACTAGGGGCGGTTTGGGGGCGTGACAGAGGCAGTGCAAGATTGGGCACAGCCTAAGAGTGTGTTTGAGATGTGCAGTTTTCTGGGATTGGCTGGGTATTACCGTCGGTTTGTGAAAGATTTCTCCAGGCTAGCGTCACCGTTGACTAGACTGACTCGGAAGGGAGTCAAGTTTGTGTGGAGTGAGACTTGTGAAAAGTCGTTCCAAGAGCTGAAAGTTAGATTGACCACCGCTCCGGTGTTGATTATTCCGGAAAGAGGGTTGGGTTATGCGGTTTATTGTGATGCCTCACGAGAGGGTTTGGGTTGTGTGTTGATGCAAGAAGGGAAAGTGGTAGCTTATGGCTCACGTCAGTTGAAAATACACGAGAAAAATTACCCCACACACGACCTAGAGTTAGCGGCTGTGATCTTTGCCTTGAAAATCTGGAGGCATTACTTTTATGGCGAGAGGTTCGAGGTATTCTCGGATCATAAGAGTTTGAAGTATCTGTTTACCCAGAGAGACTTGAATTTGAGGCAGAGGAGGTGGATGGAGTTCATCGAGGATTATGATTTTGAGTTGCACTATCATCCGGGAAAGGCCAATGTTGTGGCCGATGCCCTTAGTAGGAAATCCATTAGTGATGTAGCTAGTATAGCCATCCGAGAATGGGAGATGTTGGGAGCACTTGGCGAGTTTGATTTGCTACTGGGCGAATCTGTTGAGGCTGCGGCCTTGTTTTCTGTTGTTGCGCAGCCTACACTTGTGACTAGAGTGTTAGAGGCACAGAGAGGTGACTTTGAGGTAGAATCCCTCCGAGAGAAGATCTCCAGTGGGACAGTTGAGAAGGGTTTGACGGTGTATCCCGACCTGAGTGTGAGATACCGAGACCGTTTGTTTGTACCGGAGTCTTGCCGAGAGGAGGTACTCCGAGAGTTTCATCATTCGCGCCTTGCGGTGCATCCGGGAGGTACTAAGATGTATCAGGATTTAGGTCGCCAGTTTTGGTGGCGGGGTATGAAGAGAGATGTGGCTGTTTTCGTATCGAAGTGCTTTACTTGCCAGCAAGTGAAGGCCGAGCATCAGAGGCCAGCGGGTTTGTTGCAACCCTTGCCTATTGCCGAGTGGAAGTGGGAGCATGTCACTATGGACTTCGTTGTAGGTCTTCCGAGGACTCAACGGGGTAGTGATGCTATTTGGGTGGTTGTAGACCGGTTGACTAAGTCGGCGCACTTTATTCCTATGCGTGTGAGAGATTCGGTGGATCATCTTGCCGATTTGTATATTCGGGACGTAGTGAGATTGCACGGGGTCCCAGTGACGATCGTCTCAGATAGAGATCCTCGTTTTACTGCTAGGTTGTGGCAGAGTTTGCAGAGTGCCTTGGGCACTAAGTTGACCTTTAGTACGGCTTATCATCCTCAGACTGACGGGCAGTCCGAGCGTACTATTCAGATCCTCGAGGATATGCTTCGGGGTTGTGTCCTTGATTTCAGTGGGACGTGGGAGAGGCACTTGCCATTGGTAGAGTTTGCCTACAACAACAGTTTTCAGTCTAGCATCGGTATGGCACCGTTTGAGGCCTTGTATGGCCGACCGTGTAGGTCTCCAGTTTGTTGGGCCGAGGTGGGTGATGCACCTTTGTTGGGTCCGAAGTTGGTTAGGGAGACGACGGAGAAAGTTGAGCTTATCCGTAGGAGGCTTGTTACAGCCCAGAGTCGACAAAAGAGTTATGCCGACCGTAGGAGGAGGCCTTTGGCGTTTGAGGTAGGTGATCATGTCTTTCTGAAGATATCACCTAGACGAGGCCTGATGAGATTTGGGAAGAGTGGGAAGTTATCCCCTCGGTTTATTGGTCCTTTTGAGATCCTTGAGAGGATTGGTGAGGTTGCTTATCGGTTAGCCTTACCGCCGCAGTTGTCCGGAGTGCATGACGTGTTTCATGTGAGTATGCTTCGGAAGTATGAGCCAGATCCATCACATGTGCTGGATTGGACCGATTTAGAGGTAGATGAGGATGCCTCGTATGAGGAGAGACCGGTTCGGGTCTTGGATAGGCGGGATCAGGTCCTGCGTGGCAAGACCATTCCTTTGGTGAAAGTCTTGTGGAAACATCACGGAGTGGAGGAAGCCACTTGGGAACGTGAGTTGGAAGTCCGAGAGAAATATCCGGACTTGTTTGTTGATATGTGATCTTGTATTTAATTTTTGCATTTGTTGAACTTAAGAGCTTTTATATATGTCTTAAGTTGTGAAACATTGAGAATGTTTGGTTTATTGGAAGTATGTTTTGGAACTTGCCTCATATGGAAGTTGAATGTGACACTATATGTGATGAATATATTGTTGAAAGTGGAAAGATAGTGCATAATGTTGATGCATGTTGAAAGTACATATGTTGTTTACATATTGTGATATGTCTCTTGTTAAAGGGATGGGATGACCGGTAATGGGTCGAAATGTTGAATGTTAAAGTGTAACATTGTTTAAAATGGAGAAAAACTTGTTTTTGAAAACTTGTGCTTAATTTCGGGGACGAAATTCTTTAAGGGGGGGAGGTTATAGTGATCCCGGGTTTACCCTTGTTGTACAGTGATGCGGACATGTGTCCGTGGATGTTGGTAGTTGTTTATTATCTGATTGCATCCTCTTTACTTTGTATATTGAGTTATAAGATGTGTTGGACAGGTTTGTTACAGGTTGGTTGTGTTTGGGAGCCTAGTGTTGCTGCCCAGATTTTTAGACCTTCGCTCGAGCGAGGAGTTTGTCGCTCGAGCGAGAGTGAGGTTCGTGTCTGGTGGGTCGAGCCAGGGTGGCTTCGCTCGAGCGAGTGTTGCATCTGGTTCTGGACCTGAGAGTTGTGTTTCTTGGCTCGAGCGAGCTTTTCTTGGCTCGAGCGGTCTGGTTTGTTCTTCGCTCGAGCGAGAGGTCTGTCGCTCGAGCGTGTTGCTGGTTACAGACCTGAGGGTTTGAGTTGTTGGCTCGAGCGAGCATTCTTTCGCTCGAGCGCACTTTTGAGTTTTTGGCTCGAGCGAGATTTTTCTATGTCTGGTCGCTCGAGCGACGAAGGCTTCGCTCGAGCGAGCGTGTTTTATATCAGCGGACAGTAGCGTTTTGAAACATCACTTTTTCACTTTTTTTTCTTTCAAACCCTTGATCCGGCACACTCTCTCTCTAAACTTACACTCTCTCTAAGAATTGATCTCCCTAGAGTGTGAATCTAGCCTAGGGCCTTTGTTAAAAAGATAGAGGGCGTTGAGAGCTTCGTTCTAATCTGAAAAAGTTTGGATTTGGAGCAAGTTGATCTTCGAGTCTTCATCTTCTTTTTGGCTTAAACTTCGAGGTAGGGATATCCTACTCCTCTCTATGGATTTTGTCTTTAAATTTTGGTATTTTGAGATGTTGGGGTTGGTTTGGTAATTTTGTGAAAGTTTGGGGGCTTTTGTGTAATTTTACAAAGGTTGGGGTTTTATTCATAATAAACCTAGATACATGTTTGGAATAGAGAAATGGAATAAATGTTAAATCCATGATGTAAATGGAACCTAAGGGTTGAAATGTTAATTATGGGAATTGACCTAATTACATTGTTTAATTAATTGGGATAATTAATTGTGAGGAGTAAGGAAATGAAATGTTGATTGAATATCCATTGTGCATTTATTTGCTGTTTAGAAATAACTGCTTTGGGCTATCGGTGGAGATAGTCGTGATTGTTGTAGACAATGCATGTTGATTAGGCAAACTGAAACTAATCAATGAAATGTGTCATGGAACTTGACGGTTGATAGAATGCATTAACTGTATGTATTGGGTGATTGTATATAGAACCAATGTGTTTATATACGTTATGTGTAGAGGAGGAGATAGGGGATGTACTCCGCGGTTTAGGGAAAGATAGGGGATGTACCTCTAAACCGGTTAGTGTTGGGAGAAGATAGGAGATGAACTCCGTAGATACAACTCATATGCTTGTCTAAAGAAGTGAAGATAGAGCTTATATGCTTATCTTTGTGATGTGTGGATATAGCTTTTATGCTTATCTGTGGATATTGTGGTTATACATATCTGTTGTAGAATGTGGATACAGCTTATTGGCATATCTGAGAATGTGGATATTGTTGTTATACATATCTGTTGAGTATGTGGATAGAGTTTATATGCCTATCTGTTGAAAAAGGGAAAATGAAAGGTAACTTGGACTCATAAGTCGTATGACATAAATATGTGATTTATGTGAATGTATCAGTGTTGGCCATCTATCAATTGCTAATGTTTTAGTCATTGTTCATGGTTGGTTTAGTGTATTTCTGCTGGGCTGTGGCTCACCCTATTTGGGAATATCATTTTCAGGTGCAGGAAGCATGCCACCTCCAAGGACATAGCTGGGAGGCAAGAGGCGGACATATTTTTGTCGCTTAACTTTTGATGTATTACATGTAACTTCAAGCCAAGGGCTTAATGTGTAAACGAGTTAGTACCCTTTTGTTGTAACCAAGTGTTAACTTGGAAAGTTGTAAGCCCGTAGGGCATTTTGTTTGATGTTAACATGTAATACTTATGTAATGGAACTTTAATGTATAAAAGAATGTGGTTAGTTTATATGTAAATGCATGTCTTTTATGATGGGTTTAATGTTGTTATTTGGAGGGCGTTACAAATTTAGTGAGTAATTCACCGAATAATTTACTATGAATTTACTTTGTAATTTATTTAGAATTTACTCAGTAAATTACTAAGAGTTTATTGAGAATTTACTGAGAATTTGTTGAGTAATTTTCTATGAACTTACCAATCATTTACGAAGCAATTTACTGAGAATTTACCGAGTTATTTACCGCGAATTTACGATAACTTTACTGGTAATTTGCTGAGTAATTTATTGGGAATTTACTGTGAATTTAATGAGTAATTTACTCATAATTTATTGAGAATTTTCTTAGAATTTATTGAAAATTTTCAGAGTAATTTAGTTTTTTATTTATTGAGTAATTCACCGATAATTAACTGAGTAATTTATAGAGAATTTATTGAAAATTTAACGAATAATTTACAGAGTAATTTGCTGAGTAATTTTTAAAAAAAATTCTGTGAATCTACTGAGTAATTTACCAAGAATTTATACAAAATTTTCTGAGAATTTACAGAGTAATTTACTCATAATTTACTGAGCAATTCACAGAAAAATTTCTAATGATTTTCTAAGAATTTACACAGGATTTTCTAAGAATTTACTGAATAATTTTCTGAGAATTTTGCGTGTAATTTATTGAGAATTTTACTGAGTAATGTAATGAGAATTTTCTGGGAATTTACTGAGTAATTTACTAAGAATCTACCGATAATTTACTGAGTAATTTATTGAGATTTTACTGCGAATTGACTAAGAAATTTACTGGTAAATTGTTAAGTTCTTCACTGGGTAATTTAGTTGGAAATTTCTAAGTAATTTATTGAGAATTTACTGAGTATGTTACTAAGAATTTATTGATAATTTACTTAGACTTTCTGGATTAATTTATTGGGAATTTACTAAGTAATTTACTTTGAATTTATTGAATAATTTACTGAGAATTTACAGGAAATTCACTAATTAATGTTCGAATAATTTACTGAGTAATTTACTGAGAATTAACAAAGTTATTCACGAATTTTTTTTTTGATAATTTTATGAGTAATTTACCAAGAATTTATACAGAATTTTCTTGGAAATTATTGAAAATTTTCTGGGTAATTTATTTAGAATTTATTAAATAATTTACTGAAAATTTACAAATAATTTACAAAGTAATTTATAGAGAATTTATTGAAAACTTAACGAGTAATTTATTTGCGAATTTCCGGAGTAATTTGCTGAATAATTTGCTAAGAAATTACTTTGAATTTACCAAGAATTTATATAGAATTTTCTGAGAATTTATTGAGTAATTTACTCATAATCTACTGATTAATTCACAAAAAATATTCTTGTAATTTTTTGAGAATTTACTCAGAACTTTCTGATAAATTACTAAGAATTTGCTGAATAATTTGAAGAGAATTGTACGTGTAATTTACTGAGAAATTTCCTGAGTAATTTAGTGAGAATTTACTAGTAATTTACTGAGTAATTAACAGAGAATTTACCAATAATTTACTGAGTAATTTACAGAGAATTTATCGAGTAATTTACTGATAAATTACTGAATAATTCACTCATTAATTTACTGAGAATTTAAGGAGTAATTTATTGAGAATTTACCCAGTAATTTGCTTAGAATTTATTAAATAATTTACAGATAATTTACTGTGTTATTTTCTTGGAATTTACAGAGTAATTTACTAAGTAATTGACCAAGGATTTTTTGAGAACTTATCGATAATTAACTTAGTAATTTACTGGGAATTTACCTAGTAACTTACAGATAAATTTAGTGAGTAATTCACCGAATAATTTACTATGAATTTACTTTGTAATTTATTTAGAATTTACTCAGTAAATTACTAAGAGTTTATTGAGAATTTACTGAGAATTTGTTGAGTAATTTTCTACGAACTTAACAATCATTTACGAAGCAATTTACTGAGAATTTACCGAGTTATTTACCGCGAATTTACGATAACTTTACTGGTAATTTGCTGAGTAATTTATTGGGAATTTACTGTGAATTTACTGAGTAATTTACTCATAATTTGTTGAGAATTTTCTTAGAATTTATTGAAAATTTTCAGAGTAATTTAGTTTTTTATTTATTGAGTAATTCACCGATAATTAACTGAGTAATTTATAGAGAATTTATTGAAAATTTAACGAATAATTTACAGAGTAATTTGCTGAGTAATTTTTAAAAAAAATTCTGTGAATTTACTGAGTAATTTACCAAGAATTTACACAAAATTTTCTGAGAATTTACAGAGTAATTTACTCATAATTTACTGAGCAATTCACAGAAAAATTTCTAATGATTTTCTAAGAATTTACACAGGATTTTCTAAGAATTTACTGAATAATTTTCTGAGAATTTTGTGTGTAATTTATTGAGAATTTTACTGAGTAATGTAATGAGAATTTTCTGGGAATTTACTGAGTAATTTACTAAGAATCTACCGATAATTTACTGAGTAATTTATTGAGATTTTACTGCGAATTGACTAAGAAATTTACTGGTAAATTGTTAAGTTCTTCACTGGGTAATTTAGTTGGAAATTTCTAAGTAATTTATTGAGAATTTACTGAGTATGTTACTAAGAATTTATTGATAATTTACTTAGACTTTCTGGATTAATTTATTGGGAATTTACTAAGTAATTTACTTTGAATTTATTGAATAATTTACTGAGAATTTACAGGAAATTCACTAATTAATGTTCGAATAATTTACTGAGTAATTTACTGAGAATTAACAAAGTTATTCACGAATTTTTTTTTGATAATTTTATGAGTAATTTACCAAGAATTTATACAGAATTTTCTTGGAAATTATTGAAAATTTTCTGGGTAATTTATTTAGAATTTATTAAATAATTTACTGAAAATTTACAAATAATTTACAAAGTAATTTATAGAGAATTTATTGAAAACTTAACGAGTAATTTATTTGCGAATTTCCGGAGTAATTTGCTGAATAATTTGCTAAGAAATTACTTTGAATTTACCAAGAATTTATATAGAATTTTCTGAGAATTTATTGAGTAATTTACTCATAATCTACTGATTAATTCACAAAAAATATTCTTGTAATTTTTTGAGAATTTACTCAGAACTTTCTGATAAATTACTAAGAATTTGCTGAATAATTTGAAGAGAATTGTACGTGTAATTTACTGAGAAATTTCCTGAGTAATTTAGTGAGAATTTACTAGTAATTTACTGAGTAATTAACAGAGAATTTACCAATAATTTACTGAGTAATTTACAGAGAATTTATCGAGTAATTTACTGATAAATTACTGAATAATTCACTCATTAATTTACTGAAAATTTAAGGAGTAATTTATTGAGAATTTACCCAGTAATTTGCTTAGAATTTATTAAATAATTTACAGATAATTTACTGTGTTATTTTCTTGGAATTTACAGAGTAATTTACTAAGTAATTGACCAAGGATTTTTTGAGAACTTATCGATAATTAACTTAGTAATTTACTGGGAATTTACCTAGTAACTTACAGATAAATTTAGTGAGTAATTCACCGAATAATTTACTATGAATTTACTTTGTAATTTATTTAGAATTTACTCAGTAAATTACTAAGAGTTTATTGAGAATTAACTGAGAATTTGTTGAGTAATTTTCTACGAACTTAACAATCATTTACGAAGCAATTTACTGAGAATTTACCGAGTTATTTACCGCGAATTTACGATAACTTTACTGGTAATTTGCTGAGTAATTTATTGGGAATTTACTGTGAATTTACTGAGTAATTTACTCATAATTTGTTGAGAATTTTCTTAGAATTTATTGAAAATTTTCAGAGTAATTTAGTTTTTTATTTATTGAGTAATTCACCGATAATTAACTGAGTAATTTATAGAGAATTTATTGAAAATTTAACGAATAATTTACAGAGTAATTTGCTGAGTAATTTTTAAAAAAAATTCTGTGAATTTACTGAGTAATTTACCAAGAATTTACACAAAATTTTCTGAGAATTTACAGAGTAATTTACTCATAATTTACTGAGCAATTCACAGAAAAATTTCTAATGATTTTCTAAGAATTTACACAGGATTTTCTAAGAATTTACTGAATAATTTTCTGAGAATTTTGCGTGTAATTTATTGAGAATTTTACTGAGTAATGTAATGAGAATTTTCTGGGAATTTACTGAGTAATTTACTAAGAATCTACCGATAATTTACTGAGTAATTTATTGAGATTTTACTGCGAATTGACTAAGAAATTTACTGGTAAATTGTTAAGTTCTTCACTGGGTAATTTAGTTGGAAATTTCTAAGTAATTTACTGAGAATTTACTGAGTATGTTACTAAGAATTTATTGATAATTTACTTAGACTTTCTGGATTAATTTATTGGGAATTTACTAAGTAATTTACTTTGAATTTATTGAATAATTTACTGAGAATTTACAGGAAATTCACTAATTAATGTTCGAATAATTTACTGAGTAATTTACTGAGAATTAACAAAGTTATTCACGAATTTTTTTTTTGATAATTTTATGGGTAATTTACCAAGAATTTATACAGAATTTTCTTGGAAATTATTGAAAATTTTCTGGGTAAATTATTTAGAATTTATTAAATAATTTACTGAAAATTTACAAATAATTTACAGAGTAATTTATAGAGAATTTATTGAAAACTTAACGAGTAATTTATTTGCGAATTTCCGGAGTAATTTGCTGAATAATTTGCTAAGAAATTACTTTGAATTTACCAAGAATTTATATAGAATTTTCTGAGAATTTATTGAGTAATTTACTCATAATCTACTGATTAATTCACAAAAAACATTCTTGTAATTTTTTGAGAATTTACTCAGAACTTTCTGATAAATTACTAAGAATTTGCTGAATAATTTGAAGAGAATTGTACGTGTAATTTACTGAGAAATTTCCTGAGTAATTTAGTGAGAATTTACTAGTAATTTACTGAGTAATTAACAGAGAATTTACCAATAATTTACTGAGTAATTTACAGAGAATTTATCGAGTAATTTACTGATAAATTACTGAATAATTCACTCATTAATTTACTGAGAATTTAAGGAGTAATTTATTGAGAATTTACCCAGTAATTTGCTTAGAATTTATTAAATAATTTACAGATAATTTACTGTGTTATTTTCTTGGAATTTACAGAGTAATTTACTAAGTAATTGACCAAGGATTTTTTGAGAACTTATCGATAATTAACTTAGTAATTTACTGGGAATTTACCTAGTAACTTACAGATAAATTTAGTGAGTAATTCACCGAATAATTTACTATGAATTTACTTTGTAATTTATTTAGAATTTACTCAGTAAATTACTAAGAGTTTATTGAGAATTTACTGAGAATTTGTTGAGTAATTTTCTACGAACTTAACAATCATTTACGAAGCAATTTACTGAGAATTTACCGAGTTATTTACCGCGAATTTACGATAACTTTACTGGTAATTTGCTGAGTAATTTATTGGGAATTTACTGTGAATTTACTGAGTAATTTACTCATAATTTGTTGAGAATTTTCTTAGAATTTATTGAAAATTTTCAGAGTAATTTAGTTTTTTATTTATTGAGTAATTCACCGATAATTAACTGAGTAATTTATAGAGAATTTATTGAAAATTTAACGAATAATTTACAGAGTAATTTGCTGAGTAATTTTTAAAAAAAATTCTGTGAATTTACTGAGTAATTTACCAAGAATTTACACAAACTTTTCTGAGAATTTACAGAGTAATTTACTCATAATTTACTGAGCAATTCACAGAAAAATTTCTAACGATTTTCTAAGAATTTACACAGGATTTTCTAAGAATTTACTGAATAATTTTCTGAGAATTTTGCGTGTAATTTATTGAGAATTTTACTGAGTAATGTAATGAGAATTTTCTGGGAATTTACTGAGTAATTTACTAAGAATCTACCGATAATTTACTGAGTAATTTATTGAGATTTTACTGCGAATTGACTAAGAAATTTACTGGTAAATTGTTAAGTTCTTCACTGGGTAATTTAGTTGGAAATTTCTAAGTAATTTATTGAGAATTTACTGAGTATGTTACTAAGAATTTATTGATTATTTACTTAGACTTTCTGGATTAATTTATTGGGAATTTACTAAGTAATTTACTTTGAATTTATTGAATAATTTACTGAGAATTTACAGGAAATTCACTAATTAATGTTCGAATAATTTACTGAGTAATTTACTGAGAATTAACAAAGTTATTCACGAATTTTTTTTTTGATAATTTTATGGGTAATTTACCAAGAATTTATACAGAATTTTCTTGGAAATTATTGAAAATTTTCTGGGTAAATTATTTAGAATTTATTAAATAATTTACTGAAAATTTACAAATAATTTACAGAGTAATTTATAGAGAATTTATTGAAAACTTAACGAGTAATTTATTTGCGAATTTCCGGAGTAATTTGCTGAATAATTTGCTAAGAAATTACTTTGAATTTACCAAGAATTTATATAGAATTTTCTGAGAATTTATTGAGTAATTTACTCATAATCTACTGATTAATTCACAAAAAACATTCTTGTAATTTTTTGAGAATTTACTCAGAACTTTCTGATAAATTACTAAGAATTTGCTGAATAATTTGAAGAGAATTGTACGTGTAATTTACTGAGAAATTTCCTGAGTAATTTAGTGAGAATTTACTCAGTAATTTACTGGTAATTTACTGAGTAATTAACAGAGAATTTACCAATAATTTACTGAGTAATTTACAGAGAATTTATCGAGTAATTTACTGATAAATTACTGAATAATTCACTCATTAATTTACTGAGAATTTAAGGAGTAATTTATTGAGAATTTACCCAGTAATTTGCTTAGAATTTATTAAATAATTTACAGATAATTTACTGTGTTATTTTCTTGGAATTTACAAAGTAATTTACTAAGTAATTGACCAAGGATTTTTTGAGAACTTATCGATAATTAACTTAGTAATTTACTGGGAATTTACCTAGTAACTTACAGATAAATTTAGTGAGTAATTCACCGAATAATTTACTATGAATTTTGTGACAACCCTCACCTTGCTCTTGCCATATTTGTGTACATTCTTGCATGGTCTTGCCGCTTATGTTAATTTAAAGGTTTTATCTTGGCTTGATTTGCTTAAGTTGCTTGCATGATTTTGTTCCTTGCTTAGTATGTGTGTGTAGCCGAGATCATCTTGAGCTTAGTCCGCCTTTGACCCTTTGTACTTAGAACTATCTTGAGGTCTTGTTTAACCCCATCTTCACCTCGGGCATTCTTTGCCGAGATGTTTCGTACTTGAACCTTGTCCGCAGGCAGGTATGGCCTAGGCCGAGATGTGGCGCACCCCGGCCAAGGTGTGGCACAGCTTAGTCAAGTGTCGTCCTCCCTAGCCGATGTTTTTCCATCCCGTTGTTGGATCCTTGTTTTGAGCCGATGTCATCTTGTTGCCGATGTGTCTTACCCGAGCTTGCTGCATAAGCTTTGTCAGAGACTTGTCTTGTCCATCAATCACCTTTTTGGAGCTGAACCAACCCGGTAATGCCACGTGTCCGAGCTGTTTGTTAAGGCAGCCGACAGACCTTGAAACAAATCATTTCTTGTCTCAAATCTTTGTTTTAGAGAGAGAAGCTCTAGAGAGGAGGAAGAAGAGTTCTTGAGTGAGAGTAGTCTTCCAAGCTTGATCTTTGTGGCTTGAACCGTTAGATCCGAGTTTTGAGGTTAGAATCTTGATCTCCTTTGATTGCTCTTGCTGAATATCTAGCTGCATTGCATGATCGGTTTTGTTTTGCATGTCATGCATCGTTTTGAAGTTGGTTTTAGAAAGAGAAAATGGTTTTTCATGTGTTCTTGAACAAAGTCCCATTTTGATCGAAGAATTTGGAACGAAAATCATGTTTTGTGTTTGTTCTTGCATGACCTTCTTGAATGGGTACTTAGGTCCCTATTTTGAACTCTTGGCATGAAACCCAGATTTTTCCTGACTTTGTTTAACGGGACCTCGGCTTAGCCCTGGACGGTACCCAGTGTGTTTTCGAGAAACGGGAGCAGTGGTTAAGCTCCCAGCTTGTTTTGTTTGTCTTTGACTTAGATCTGGCATGAATGCCGAGATCATTTACATGTATATATAGAGCTTGCTTTGAGAATGTGACTTGCCATGTGATTGTAGGTCCTTGATATTTGCCTTGAGTCTGCACCTGAAGAACTAGGTGAGTGGTATTATTGATAAAGCTATGTTATACTCGTTTTGATAAATCTTGCTTGCTTGTTTGACGAAAGTATTTGATAGCATGAATAAATAGCTCTTGTTTGATGAGTCAAGTATACTCCTTGTTTTGATGCCATCTTTGGAAAGGATACGGTCCTTGTTAAATCGGGCTACGGGCCTAAGTAACACAAGTCCCTTGTGCTGGAGGACTCTAAACTTTCGCAGTACTATGTGTAAAGGATACGGTCCTTGTTAAATCGGGCTACGGGCCTAAGTAACACAAGTCCCTTGTACTGGAGGACTCTAAACTTTCGCGGTACCAAGTGCACAAGTCCCTTGTATTGGAGGACTCTAAACTTTCGCAATACTTTTGACCAAGCGATTACGGATCGTACAGCTTTTGATATTTGATGATGAATACGGTTCATCCCTTGTCTCGCCGATGTTACGATATTTGATGATGAATACGGTTCATCCCTTGTCTCGCCGATGTTACGATATTTGATGATGAATACGGTTCATCCCTTGTCTCGCCGATGTTACGATGATGAATACGGTTCATCCCTTGTCTCGCCGATGTTACGATATTTGATGATGAATACGGTTCATCCCTTGTCTCGCCGATGTTACGATATTTGATGATGAATACGGTTCATCCCTTGTCTCGCCGATGTTACGATATTTGATGATGAATACGGTTCATCCCTTGTCTCGCCGATGTTACGATATTTGATGATGAATACGGTTCATCCCTTGTCTCGCCGATGTTACGATATTTGATGATGAATACGGTTCATCCCTTGTCTCGCCGATGTTACGATATTTGATGATGAATACGGTTCATCCCTTGTCTCGCCGATGTTACGATATTTGATGATGAATACGGTTCATCACTTGCCTTGCTAAAGTTTTGGTGTGTTTCGTTTTGAAGGACCTCGGCTTTATTCATGTAAAACCTTTATTTTTAGTACCATTCACTGAGTTTTGTACTCACCCCTCTATATATATGTAGGTGATGAGCAGGACGGCGGCGACGCCTAGTTCGTTGGGATACTTGTTTTGGATTCGTGTATCTGTCGGCCTTACTTTGTATTTACGTCGGCGATGCTCTGTTTTGCACGTCGGCAGATCTTGAAAATCATGCTTCTTGAATTGTATTAATTGTATTTTGTATATGTCGGCTCGAGAAGCCTTTTGATCAAGATGTGATATGGAATTTTACTTGTTGTATTCAAGTTGTAAGTTAATTGAAAATGTTTGGCACTGCTTTAATCTACGCACAGCTCTTATGGACCGCTTGTAATTGATTTATCGCTTCCGCATTTGTGAGCCCCCTATATTCGTACTCTGATTGTGTTAAGTTTTGAAAGGTTGGCCTTCGGTAATTACGGATTACTGGCCATCACGGCACCAAACTACTAGGGGCGGTTTGGGGTCGTGAGTGAGTGGTATCAGAGCACAAGTTCCTCGGTATACGTTATTCACACACTTTGAGTCCTGAAGAGCATAGGTTTTCCCTTAGAAAGATGTTAGGGTTGTATCATGGTAATTGTTGTTTGAGTGGAATGTGCATTGTCCTGATATGCTTATTTGCTATCTGCCTATGTAGTTATTTGCTTAATTGTTTTAAAAGTCATACCTTGCATACTCATAGTACCATGAGGAGAGGTAGACCACCGCTTGGCCGAGATCAACCCGAAGATAGAATGGACAGACTGGAAAGATTGGTTGAAGGTTTGGCCCGCGAGTTGAGGCAAACCAGGCAGCAGTTCGCTAGTGCTACGTCGACTCAGGCCGAGCAGACCAACGGCCGAAATGTAGCTCCACCTCCACCTCCGCCAGTGCCGCAAGTTCCCCAGCAACCCGCCTTATATGGGGATGGCACAATAGCTTTGATCAGAGAGTTCAAGAAAATGAGACCACCGAGATTTTCTGGGGGTATAGAGCCAATGAAGGCTGAGGCATGGGTTTTAGAAATGGAGAAGTTGTTCGAGATCTTCCCTAGCACCGACGCTCAGAAAGTGACGTTGGCAGCATTCACATTGGATGATGATGCTCGTAGATGGTGGATGATGGTTAGAGGGAGCAATCCAGATCTGACCTGGACCCGATTTTTAGAGTTGTTCTACAAGAAACATTTTCCCTTAAGTGTTCGAAACTGCAAGGCTACCGAATTTCATACCCTGACGCAAGGCAACAGAACAGTGGCGGAATATGACCGCGCTTTTACTGAACTGGTAAGGTTTGTACCTCACATGACCAACGACGAATATATGAAGGCCAGGAAGTTCGAGTGTGGGCTTCGTGGACCGATTCAAGACAGGGTGAGTTTACTCGATATGCCGACTTATGCCGAAGTATTGGACAAAGCCATTCACGCCGAAGCTAATTTGAACCGATACCAGAGCTCGGGAGAAAACCAGCGAAAGAGACAGAACTATGACAATCGCCGAGGACAGCTGAACACCAAGAAGAGAACGAACATGGACAGTACTGGTAACCTAAGGCAGGAAGGGAGTGTTAAACCGACGTGTTCGGATTGTGGGAAACAGCATTTCGGGATCTGCCGACGAACGTCTGGAGCCTGTTATGAATGTGGCGAGATGGGCCATTATGTGAGGGATTGCCCCAAAACAAAGACTGATAACAACAAGAAAGGAGAAAATACCTCGGGTTCCGTTCAGAAAGGAAATGCTGGGAGAGTACAGATGAGACAGGGCAGAGTGTTTGCATTAGTACCAGGAGACACTCAGAATGCTGAGGCAGTGGTGTCAGGTATTTTACTAATTTGCTCCCAAGATGCTTATGTGTTAATTGATTCGGGTTCTACTCATTCGTTTATATCCACTAAGTTTGCTGAGAAAATTGATAGAGAACTAGAGCCCCTTGATTATGTGTTGTCTGTATCTACTCCATCTGGGAGGTCTATGTTTGTTGCATCCATTTACAGAGCATGTGTTGTTGTGATTGAGAATGTTGAATTGTTAGTAGATCTGATGCCTCTAGACATAGCTCATTTTGATATTATACTGGGAATGGATTGGTTAGTCGCGAACAATGCATCTATTAATTGTGTTTCGAAAGGTGTCACCTTGAGACCCCCAAACCTAACCGAGGTTACTTTCCAGGGTAAAGGGGTAGTGCCCCCACCATACTTGATTTCGTCCATTAAGGCCTGTAAGTTGATTCAGAAAGGGTGTCGAGGTTACTTGTGTAGTATACTGAGTGATCAGAATGGAAATGTTAACTTAGCCGACATCCCGATTGTTAGTGATTTCCCCGACGTCTTTCCGGATGAATTGCCTGGCCACTTGACCGATAGAGAAATAGAGTTTACGGTCGATATTATATCGGGAACGCAGCCGATCTCCAAACCACCTTATAGAATGGCCCCCGCTGAACTTAGAGAATTGAAACTGCAATTGCAAGAGTTGTTAGATAAGGGATTTATTAGGCCGAGCACTTCACCATGGGGAGCACCTGTTCTATTTGTTAAAAAGAAGGATGGCACACTCCGTCTGTGTATCGACTATAGAGAACTCAATAAGGTCACCATTAAGAACAAGTACCCGTTACCTAGAATTGATGATCTGCTTGACCAGTTACAAGGAGCACGAGTCTTTTCTAAGATTGACCTTAGGTCCGGATACCATCAGCTTAAAGTTAAAGCCGAAGATGTGGAGAAGACCGCCTTTCGAACAAGATATGGCCACTACGAGTTTTTAGTGATGCCTTTTGGAGTAACCAATGCCCCCGCAGCATTTATGGATTTGATGAACAGGGTCTTCAAACCGTATTTAGATGGGTTTGTAGTTGTCTTCATTGATGATATCTTGATCTATTCCAAGAGTAAAACTGAACACGAAAATCACTTGAGACTTGCCTTACAGATTTTGAGAGAACGGAAATTGTATGCTAAGTTTAACAAGTGTGAGTTTTGGCTTCCTACTATCTCATTCTTAGGTCATGTGATTAGTGAAGAGGGTATCTCAGTTGATCCTAGCAAAATCGAAGCCGTAGTAAATTGGCCGAGACCGACTAATGTGTCCGAGATTCGTAGTTTTCTGGGTTTGGCAGGTTACTATAGGAAGTTTGTGAAAGATTTCTCAAAAATTGCAATTCCATTGACGCAACTGACTCAGAAGGGAACACTGTATGAATGGACTAAAGATCGGGAGTCAGCCTTCCAGGAACTGAAGACGAGGTTAGTTACAGCGCCAGTGCTCGTACTCCCAACAGGTAACGAAGAGTTTCATGTCTATAGTGATGCATCGCATAAGGGTTTGGGTTGTGTATTAATGCAGAAGGGTAAAGTTATAGCTTATGCATCTCGTCAGTTGAAGCCTCATGAGAAAAACTATCCTACCCATGACTTAGAATTGGCGGCCGTGGTATTTGCTTTAAAGATTTGGCGTCACTATTTGTATGGAGCTACTTGTCAGGTTTTCACAGATCATAAGAGCTTAAAATATCTATTCACTCAGAAGGAACTGAATTTGAGGCAGAGAAGGTGGCTTGAGTTGTTAAAAGACTACGATATGCAAATTCAATATCACCCCGGTAAAGCCAACGGTGTAGCCGACGCTTTGAGCAGGAAGTCAGATGGAAATTTGGCGTGTTTAACCGTGATATCAGCAGAGCCGACTATTGTTAATGAAGTAAAGACAAGACAGATGGAGGATAGCTTCCTCAAGAAAATTGCCGAGGAGATTGACACGAAGCCGAGACCAGGGTATGCCATTGAAAACCAAGTACTCAAGTTTGAAGGAAGGTTATGTGTGGCCGACATCCCAGAGCTGAAGAAAAAGATTTTGCAGGAAGCTCATGGTTCCAAGTTTGCTGTCCACCCAGGGAACACCAAGATGTATCAAGATATGAAACAGACCTTCTGGTGGCCAAATATGAAGAGAGAAATAGCCGAATTTGTGTCCCATTGTTTACATTGTCAACAAGTGAAAGCAGAACATCAAAGACCAGCAGGACTTCTTCAACCTTTACCGATTCCTGAGTGGAAATGGGAGCACATCTCCATGGATTTTGTGATTGGGTTGCCGAGAACACCAAAGAGTATGGATTCAATTTGGGTTGTTGTGGATAGGTTAACTAAGTCAGCACACTTTCTACCCGTTAAGACTACCTTCAACGCCAATCAACTTGCCTTGCTATATATGAACGAGATTATCAGACTTCATGGAGTGCCGATATCAATTGTTTCAGACCGAGATCCTAAATTTGTTTCTAGATTTTGGCAGAGTCTTCAGAGAGCTTTCGGAGCCGAGCTGAGATTTAGTACAGCCTTTCATCCCCAGACAGATGGGCAGACAGAGAGGACAATTCAGACACTCGAAGATATGCTGAGACTTTGTGTATTGGATTTCCAAGAAAGTTGGGGAACACATTTGCCCTTAGTGGAATTCGCTTACAATAACAGTTACCAAGCTAGCATTGGCATGGCGCCATATGAGGCCTTGTATGGGAGAAAATGTAAGTCGCCGATATGTTGGACCGAAGTCGGAGACAGAGCTCTGCTTGGTCCCGAATTGATTCAAGTGACAACAGAAAAGATTAAACTTATCCAACAGAGGATTAAAACTGCCCAGAGCCGACAAAAGAGCTACGCCGACCAGAGAAGGAATGAGATAGAGTTTGAAGTTGGGAATCACGTATTCCTGAAAGTCTCACCAATGAAAGGAGTTTCCAGATTTGGAAAGAAAGGTAAATTAGCACCTCGGTATATTGGACCATTTGAAATTCTTGAGAGAATTAACCCCGTTGCCTACAGACTTGCTTTGCCGCCAGATTTGAGCCAAGTCCACAATGTGTTTCATGTTTCGATGTTGAGAAAGTACATCCGAGATCCACTGCATGTAATTGATCATTCCGAAATCGCAGTTAATGAGAATCTGGGCTATGAAGAAAGGCCAATGAGAATTATCGACCGACAAGTGAAGCAATTGAGGAACAGATCGATACCGATGGTAAAGGTCGAATGGAAGGAGCATTATGGCACAGAAGCCACGTGGGAAAAAGAAGAGGACATGAGAGTCCGTTATCCGGAGTTGTTCTGGGAACAAGGTAATCTAAGTTTGGGGACCAAACTTCTTTAAGGGGGGTAGGATGTGACAACCCTCACCTTGCTCTTGCCATATTTGTGTACATTCTTGCATGGTCTTGCCGCTTATGTTAATTTAAAGGTTTTATCTTGGCTTGATTTGCTTAAGTTGCTTGCATGATTTTGTTCCTTGCTTAGTATGTGTGTGTAGCCGAGATCATCTTGAGCTTAGTCCGCCTTTGACCCTTTGTACTTAGAACTATCTTGAGGTCTTGTTTAACCCCATCTTCACCTCGGGCATTCTTTGCCGAGATGTTTCGTACTTGAACCTTGTCCGCAGGCAGGTATGGCCTAGGCCGAGATGTGGCGCACCCCGGCCAAGGTGTGGCACAGCTTAGTCAAGTGTCGTCCTCCCTAGCCGATGTTTTTCCATCCCGTTGTTGGATCCTTGTTTTGAGCCGATGTCATCTTGTTGCCGATGTGTCTTACCCGAGCTTGCTGCATAAGCTTTGTCAGAGACTTGTCTTGTCCATCAATCACCTTTTTGGAGCTGAACCAACCCGGTAATGCCACGTGTCCGAGCTGTTTGTTAAGGCAGCCGACAGACCTTGAAACAAATCATTTCTTGTCTCAAATCTTTGTTTTAGAGAGAGAAGCTCTAGAGAGGAGGAAGAAGAGTTCTTGAGTGAGAGTAGTCTTCCAAGCTTGATCTTTGTGGCTTGAACCGTTAGATCCGAGTTTTGAGGTTAGAATCTTGATCTCCTTTGATTGCTCTTGCTGAATATCTAGCTGCATTGCATGATCGGTTTTGTTTTGCATGTCATGCATCGTTTTGAAGTTGGTTTTAGAAAGAGAAAATGGTTTTTCATGTGTTCTTGAACAAAGTCCCATTTTGATCGAAGAATTTGGAACGAAAATCATGTTTTGTGTTTGTTCTTGCATGACCTTCTTGAATGGGTACTTAGGTCCCTATTTTGAACTCTTGGCATGAAACCCAGATTTTTCCTGACTTTGTTTAACGGGACCTCGGCTTAGCCCTGGACGGTACCCAGTGTGTTTTCGAGAAACGGGAGCAGTGGTTAAGCTCCCAGCTTGTTTTGTTTGTCTTTGACTTAGATCTGGCATGAATGCCGAGATCATTTACATGTATATATAGAGCTTGCTTTGAGAATGTGACTTGCCATGTGATTGTAGGTCCTTGATATTTGCCTTGAGTCTGCACCTGAAGAACTAGGTGAGTGGTATTATTGATAAAGCTATGTTATACTCGTTTTGATAAATCTTGCTTGCTTGTTTGACGAAAGTATTTGATAGCATGAATAAATAGCTCTTGTTTGATGAGTCAAGTATACTCCTTGTTTTGATGCCATCTTTGGAAAGGATACGGTCCTTGTTAAATCGGGCTACGGGCCTAAGTAACACAAGTCCCTTGTGCTGGAGGACTCTAAACTTTCGCAGTACTATGTGTAAAGGATACGGTCCTTGTTAAATCGGGCTACGGGCCTAAGTAACACAAGTCCCTTGTACTGGAGGACTCTAAACTTTCGCGGTACCAAGTGCACAAGTCCCTTGTATTGGAGGACTCTAAACTTTCGCAATACTTTTGACCAAGCGATTACGGATCGTACAGCTTTTGATATTTGATGATGAATACGGTTCATCCCTTGTCTCGCCGATGTTACGATATTTGATGATGAATACGGTTCATCCCTTGTCTCGCCGATGTTACGATATTTGATGATGAATACGGTTCATCCCTTGTCTCGCCGATGTTACGATGATGAATACGGTTCATCCCTTGTCTCGCCGATGTTACGATATTTGATGATGAATACGGTTCATCCCTTGTCTCGCCGATGTTACGATATTTGATGATGAATACGGTTCATCCCTTGTCTCGCCGATGTTACGATATTTGATGATGAATACGGTTCATCCCTTGTCTCGCCGATGTTACGATATTTGATGATGAATACGGTTCATCCCTTGTCTCGCCGATGTTACGATATTTGATGATGAATACGGTTCATCCCTTGTCTCGCCGATGTTACGATATTTGATGATGAATACGGTTCATCCCTTGTCTCGCCGATGTTACGATATTTGATGATGAATACGGTTCATCCCTTGTCTCGCTGATGTTACGATATTTGATGATGAATACGGTTCATCACTTGCCTTGCTAAAGTTTTGGTGTGTTTCGTTTTGAAGGACCTCGGCTTTATTCATGTAAAACCTTTATTTTTAGTACCATTCACTGAGTTTTGTACTCACCCCTCTATATATATGTAGGTGATGAGCAGGACGGCGGCGACGCCTAGTTCGTTGGGATACTTGTTTTGGATTCGTGTATCTGTCGGCCTTACTTTGTATTTACGTCGGCGATGCTCTGTTTTGCACGTCGGCAGATCTTGAAAATCATGCTTCTTGAATTGTATTAATTGTATTTTGTATATGTCGGCTCGAGAAGCCTTTTGATCAAGATGTGATATGGAATTTTACTTGTTGTATTCAAGTTGTAAGTTAATTGAAAATGTTTGGCACTGCTTTAATCTACGCACAGCTCTTATGGACCGCTTGTAATTGATTTATCGCTTCCGCATTTGTGAGCCCCCTATATTCGTACTCTGATTGTGTTAAGTTTTGAAAGGTTGGCCTTCGGTAATTACGGATTACTGGCCATCACGGCACCAAACTACTAGGGGCGGTTTGGGGTCGTGACAAATTTACTTTGTAATTTATTTAGAATTTACTCAGTAAATTACTAAGAGTTTATTGAGAATTTACTGAGAATTTGTTGAGTAATTTTCTACGAACTTAACAATCATTTACGAAGCAATTTACTGAGAATTTACCGAGTTATTTACCGCGAATTTACGATAACTTTACTGGTAATTTGCTGAGTAATTTATTGGGAATTTACTGTGAATTTACTGAGTAATTTACTCATAATTTGTTGAGAATTTTCTTAGAATTTATTGAAAATTTTCAGAGTAATTTAGTTTTTTATTTATTGAGTAATTCACCGATAATTAACTGAGTAATTTATAGAGAATTTATTGAAAATTTAACGAATAATTTACAGAGTAATTTGCTGAGTAATTTTTAAAAAAAATTCTGTGAATTTACTGAGTAATTTACCAAGAATTTACACAAACTTTTCTGAGAATTTACAGAGTAATTTACTCATAATTTACTGAGCAATTCACAGAAAAATTTCTAACGATTTTCTAAGAATTTACACAGGATTTTCTAAGAATTTACTGAATAATTTTCTGAGAATTTTGCGTGTAATTTATTGAGAATTTTACTGAGTAATGTAATGAGAATTTTCTGGGAATTTACTGAGTAATTTACTAAGAATCTACCGATAATTTACTGAGTAATTTATTGAGATTTTACTGCGAATTGACTAAGAAATTTACTGGTAAATTGTTAAGTTCTTCACTGGGTAATTTAGTTGGAAATTTCTAAGTAATTTATTGAGAATTTACTGAGTATGTTACTAAGAATTTATTGATTATTTACTTAGACTTTCTGGATTAATTTATTGGGAATTTACTAAGTAATTTACTTTGAATTTATTGAATAATTTACTGAGAATTTACAGGAAATTCACTAATTAATGTTCGAATAATTTACTGAGTAATTTACTGAGAATTAACAAAGTTATTCACGAATTTTTTTTTTGATAATTTTATGGGTAATTTACCAAGAATTTATACAGAATTTTCTTGGAAATTATTGAAAATTTTCTGGGTAAATTATTTAGAATTTATTAAATAATTTACTGAAAATTTACAAATAATTTACAGAGTAATTTATAGAGAATTTATTGAAAACTTAACGAGTAATTTATTTGCGAATTTCCGGAGTAATTTGCTGAATAATTTGCTAAGAAATTACTTTGAATTTACCAAGAATTTATATAGAATTTTCTGAGAATTTATTGAGTAATTTACTCATAATCTACTGATTAATTCACAAAAAATATTCTTGTAATTTTTTGAGAATTTACTCCGAACTTTCTGATAAATTACTAAGAATTTGCTGAATAATTTGAAGAGAATTGTACGTGTAATTTACTGAGAAATTTCCTGAGTAATTTAGTGAGAATTTACTCAGTAATTTACTGGTAATTTACTGAGTAATTAACAGAGAATTTACCAATAATTTACTGAGTAATTTACAGAGAATTTATCGAGTAATTTACTGATAAATTACTGAATAATTCACTCATTAATTTACTGAGAATTTAAGGAGTAATTTATTGAGAATTTACCCAGTAATTTGCTTAGAATTTATTAAATAATTTACAGATAATTTACTGTGTTATTTTCTTAGAATTTACAGAGTAATTTACTAGGTAATTGACCAAGGATTTTTTGAGAACTTATCGATAATTAACTTAGTAATTTACTGGGAATTTACCTAGTAACTTACAGATAAATTTAGTGAGTAATTCACCGAATAATTTACTATGAATTTACTTTGTAATTTATTTAGAATTTACTCAGTAAATTACTAAGAGTTTATTGAGAATTTACTGAGAATTTGTTGAGTAATTTTCTACGAACTTAACAATCATTTACGAAGCAATTTACTGAGAATTTACCGAGTTATTTACCGCGAATTTACGATAACTTTACTGGTAATTTGCTGAGTAATTTATTGGGAATTTACTGTGAATTTACTGAGTAATTTACTCATAATTTGTTGAGAATTTTCTTAGAATTTATTGAAAATTTTCAGAGTAATTTGGTTTTTTATTTATTGAGTAATTCACCGATAATTAACTGAGTAATTTATAGAGAATTTATTGAAAATTTAACGAATAATTTACAGAGTAATTTGCTGAGTAATTTTTAAAAAAAATTCTGTGAATTTACTGAGTAATTTACCAAGAATTTACACAAAATTTTCTGAGAATTTACAGAGTAATTTACTCATAATTTACTGAGCAATTCACAGAAAAATTTCTAACGATTTTCTAAGAATTTACACAGGATTTTCTAAGAATTTACTGAATAATTTTCTGAGAATTTTGCGTGTAATTTATTGAGAATTTTACTGAGTAATGTAATGAGAATTTTCTGGGAATTTACTGAGTAATTTACTAAGAATCTACCGATAATTTACTGAGTAATTTATTGAGATTTTACTGCGAATTGACTAAGAAATTTACTGGTAAATTGTTAAGTTCTTCACTGTGTAATTTAGTTGGAAATTTCTAAGTAATTTATTGAGAATTTACTGAGTATGTTACTAAGAATTTATTGATTATTTACTTAGACTTTCTGGATTAATTTATTGGGAATTTACTAAGTAATTTACTTTGAATTTATTGAATAATTTACTGAGAATTTACAGGAAATTCACTAATTAATGTTCGAATAATTTACTGAGTAATTTACTGAGAATTAACAAAGTTATTCACGAATTTTTTTTTTGATAATTTTATGGGTAATTTACCAAGAATTTATACAGAATTTTCTTGGAAATTATTGAAAATTTTCTGGGTAAATTATTTAGAATTTATTAAATAATTTACTGAAAATTTACAAATAATTTACAGAGTAATTTATAGAGAATTTATTGAAAACTTAACGAGTAATTTATTTGCGAATTTCCGGAGTAATTTGCTGAATAATTTGCTAAGAAATTACTTTGAATTTACCAAGAATTTATATAGAATTTTCTGAGAATTTATTGAGTAATTTACTCATAATCTACTGATTAATTCACAAAAAATATTCTTGTAATTTTTTGAGAATTTACTCCGAACTTTCTGATAAATTACTAAGAATTTGCTGAATAATTTGAAGAGAATTGTACGTGTAATTTACTGAGAAATTTCCTGAGTAATTTAGTGAGAATTTACTCAGTAATTTACTGGTAATTTACTGAGTAATTAACAGAGAATTTACCAATAATTTACTAAGTAATTTACAGAGAATTTATCGAGTAATTTACTGATAAATTACTGAATAATTCACTCATTAATTTACTGAGAATTTAAGGAGTAATTTATTGAGAATTTACCCAGTAATTTGCTTAGAATTTATTAAATAATTTACAGATAATTTACTGTGTTATTTTCTTAGAATTTACAGAGTAATTTACTAGGTAATTGACCAAGGATTTTTTGAGAACTTATCGATAATTAACTTAGTAATTTACTGGGAATTTACCTAGTAACTTACAGATAAATTTAGTGAGTAATTCACCGAATAATTTACTATGAATTTACTTTGTAATTTATTTAGAATTTACTCAGTAAATTACTAAGAGTTTATTGAGAATTTACTGAGAATTTGTTGAGTAATTTTCTACGAACTTACCAATCATTTACGAAGCAATTTACTGAGAATTTACCGAGTTATTTACCGCGAATTTACGATAACTTTACTGGTAATTTGCTGAGTAATTTATTGGGAATTTACTGTGAATTTAATGAGTAATTTACTCATAATTTATTGAGAATTTTCTTAGAATTTATTGAAAATTTTCAGAGTAATTTAGTTTTTTATTTATTGAGTAATTCACCGATAATTAACTGAGTAATTTATAGAGAATTTATTGAAAATCTAACGAATAATTTACAGAGTAATTTGCTGAGTAATTTTTTAAAAAAATTCTGTGAATTTACTGAGTAATTTACCAAGAATTTACACAAAATTTTCTGAGAATTTACAGAGTAATTTACTCATAATTTACTGAGCAATTCACAGAAAAATTTCTAATGATTTTCTAAGAATTTACACAGGATTTTCTAAGAATTTTCTGAATAATTTTCTGAGAATTTTGCGTGTAATTTATTGAGAATTTTACTGAGTAATGTAATGAGAATTTTCTGGGAATGTACTGAGTAATTTACTAAGAATCTACCGATAATTTACTGAGTAATTTATTGAGATTTTACTGCGAATTGACTAAGAAATTTACTGGTAAATTGGTAAGTTCTTCACTGGGTAATTTAGTTGGAAATTTCTAAGTAATTTATTGAGAATTTCCTGAGTATGTTACTAAGAATTTATTGATAATTTACTTAGACTTTCTGGATTAATTTATTGGGAATTTACTAAGTAATTTACTTTGAATTTATTGAATAATTTACTGAGAATTTACAGGAAATTCACTAATTAATGTTCGAATAATTTACTGAGTAATTTACTGAGAATTAACAAAGTTATTCACGAATTTTTTTTTGATAATTTTATGAGTAATTTACCAAGAATTTATACAGAATTTTCTTGGAAATTATTGAAAATTTTCTGGGTAATTTATTTAGAATTTATTAAATAATTTACTGAAAATTTACAAATAATTTACAGAGTAATTTATAGAGAATTTATTGAAAACTTAACGAGTAATTTATTTGCGAATTTAAGGAGTAATTTGCTGAATAATTTGCTAAGAAATTACTTTGAATTTACCAAGAATTTATATAGAATTTTCTGTGAACTTATTGAGTAATTTACTCATAATCTACTGATTAATTCACAAAAAATATTCTTGTAATTTTTTGAGAATTTACTCAGAACTTTCTGATAAATTACTAAGAATTTGCTGAATAATTTAAAGAGAATTTTACGTGTAATTTACTGAGAAATTTCATGAGTAATTTAGTGAGAATTTACTAAGTATTTTACTGGCAATTTACTGAGTAATTAACAGAGAATTTACCAATAATTTACTGAGTAATTTACAGAGAATTTATCGAGTAAATAATTCACTCATTAATTTACTGAGAATTTAAGGAGTAATTTATTGAGAATTTACCCAGTAATTTGCTTAGAATTTATTAAATAATTTACAGATAATTTACTGTGTTATTTTCTTGGAATTTACAGAGTAATTTACTAAGTAATTGACCAAGGATTTTTTGAGAACTTATCGATAATTAAGTTAGTAATTTACTGGGAATTTACCTAGTAATTTACAGATAAATTTAGTGAGTAATTCACCGAATAATTTACTATGAATTTACTTTGTAATTTATTTAGAATTTACTCAGTAAATTACTAAGAGTTTATTGAGAATTTACTGAGAATTTGTTGAGTAATTTTCTACGAACTTACCAATCATTTACGAAGCAATTTACTGAGAATTTACCGAGTTATTTACCGCGAATTTACTATAACTTTACTGGTAATTTGCTGAGTAATTTATTGAGAATTTACTGTGAATTTAATGAGTAATTTACTCATAATTTATTGAGAATTTTCTTAGAATTTATTGAAAATTTTCAGAGTAATTTAGTTTTTTATTTATTGAGTAATTCACCGATAATTAACTGAGTAATTTATAGAGAATTTATTGAAAATTTAACGAATAATTTACAGAGTAATTTGCTGAGTAATTTTTTTAAAAAATTCTGTGAATTTACTGAGTAATTTACCAAGAATTTACACAAAATTTTCTGAGAATTTACAGAGTAATTTACTCATAATTTACTGAGCAATTCACAGAAAAATTTCTAACGATTTTCTAAGAATTTACACAGGATTTTCTAAGAATTTACTGAATAATTTTCTGAGAATTTTGCGTGTAATTTATTGAGAATTTTACTGAGTAATGTAATTAGAATTTTCTGGGAATTTACTGAGTAATTTACTAAGAATCTACCGATAATTTACTGAGTAATTTATTGAGATTTTACTGCGAATTGACTAAGAAATTTACTGGTAAATTGGTAAGTTCTTCACTGGGTAATTTAGTTGGAAATTTCTAAGTAATTTATTGAGAATTTACTGAGTATGTTACTAAGAATTTATTGATAATTTACTTAGACTTTCTGGATTAATTTATTGGGAATTTACTAAGTAATTTACTTTGAATTTATTGAATAATTTACTGAGAATTTACAGGAAATTCACTAATTAATGTTCGAATAATTTACTGAGTAATTTACTGAGAATTAACAAAGTTATTCACGAATTTTTTTTTTTGATAATTTCATTAGTAATTTACCAAGAATTTATACAGAATTTTCTTGGAAATTATTGAAAATTTTCTGGGTAATTTATTTAGAATTTATTAAATAATTTACTGAAAATTTACAAATAATTTACAGAGTAATTTATAGAGAATTTATTGAAAACTTAACGAGTAATTTATTTGCGAATTTTCGGAGTAATTTGCTGAATAATTTGCTAAGAAATTACTTTGAATTTACCAAGAATTTATATAGAATTTTCTGTGAATTTATTGAGTAATTTACTCATAATCTACTGATTAATTCACAAAAAATATTCTTGTAATTTTTTGAGAATTTACTCAGAACTTTCTGATAAATTACTAAGAATTTGCTGAATAATTTAAAGAGAATTTTACGTGTAATTTACTGAGAAATTTCATGAGTAATTTAGTGAGAATTTACTAAGTACTTTACTGGTAATTTACTGAGTAATTAACAGAGAATTTACCAATAATTTACTGAGTAATTTACAGAGAATTTATCGAGTAATTTACTGATAAATTACTGAATAATTCACTCATTAATTTACTGAGAATTTAAGGAGTAATTTATTGAGAATTTATCCAGTAATTTGCTTAGAATTTATTAAATAATTTACAGATAATTTACTGTGTTATTTTCTTGGAATTTACAGAGTAATTTACTAAGTAATTGACCAAGGATTTTTTGAGAACTTATCGATAATTAACTTAGTAATTTACTGGGAATTTACCTAGTAATTTACAGATAAATTTAGTGAGTAATTCACCGAATAATTTACTATGAATTTACTTTGTAATTTATTTAGAATTTACTCAGTAAATTACTAAGAGTTTATTGAGAATTTACTGAGAATTTGTTGAGTAATTTTCTACGAACTTACCAATCATTTACGAAGCAATTTACTGAGAATTTACTGAGTTATTTACCGCGAATTTACTATAACTTTACTGGTAATTTGTTGAGTAATTTATTGAGAATTTACTGTGAATTTAATGAGTAATTTACTCATAATTTATTGAGAATTTTCTTAGAATTTATTGAAAATTTTCAGAGTAATTTAGTTTTTTATTTATTGAGTAATTCACTGATAATTAACTGAGTAATTTATAGAGAATTTATTGAAAATTTAACGAATAATTTACAGAGTAATTTGCTGAGTAATTTTTTAAAAAAATTCTGTGAATTTACTGAGTAATTTACCAAGAATTTACACAAAATTTTTTGAGAATTTACAGAGTAATTTACTCATAATTTACTGAGGAATTCACAGAAAAATTTCTAACGATTTTCTAAGAATTTACACAGGATTTTCTAAGAATTTACTGAATAATTTTCTGAGAATTTTGCGTGTAATTTATTGAGAATTTTACTGAGTAATGTAATTAGAATTTTCTGGGAATTTACTGAGTAATTTACTAAGAATCTACCGATAATTTACTGAGTAATTTATTGAGATTTTACTGCGAATTGACTAAGAAATTTACTGGTAAATTGGTAAGTTCTTCACTGGGTAATTTAGTTGGAAATTTCTAAGTAATTTATTGAGAATTTACTGAGTATGTTACTAAGAATTTATTGATAATTTACTTAGACTTTCTGGATTAATTTATTGGGAATTTACTAAGTAATTTACTTTGAATTTATTGAATAATTTACTGAGAATTTGCAGGAAATTCACTAATTAATGTTCGAATAATTTACTGAGTAATTTACTGAGAATTAACAAAGTTATTCACGAATTTTTTTTTTGATAATTTCATTAGTAATTTACCAAGAATTTATACAGAATTTTCTTGGAAATTATTGAAAATTTTTTGGGTAATTTATTTAGAATTTATTTAAATAATTTATTGAAAATTTACAAATAATTTACAGAGTAATTTATAGAGAATTTATTGAAAACTTAACGAGTAATTTATTTGCGAATTTCCGGAGTAATTTGCTGAATAATTTGCTAAGAAATTACTTTGAATTTACCAAGAATTTATATAGAATTTTCTGTGAATTTATTGAGTAATTTACTCATAATCTACTGATTAATTCACAAAAAATATTCTTGTAATTTTTTGAGAATTTACTCAGAACTTTCTGATAAATTACTAAGAATTTGCTGAATAATTTAAAGAGAATTTTACGTGTAATTTACTGAGAAATTTCATGAGTAATTTAGTGAGAATTTACTAAGTACTTTACTGGTAATTTACTGAGTAATTAACAGAGAATTTACCAATAATTTACTGAGTAATTTACAGAGAATTTATCGAGTAATTTACTGATAAATTACTGAATAATTCACTCATTAATTTACTGAGAATTTAAGGAGTAATTTATTGAGAATTTACCCAGTAATTTGCTTAGAATTTATTAAATAATTTACAGATAATTTACTGTGTTATTTTCTTGGAATTTACAGAGTAATTTACTAAGTAATTGACCAAGGATTTTTTGAGAACTTATCGATAATTAACTTAGTAATTTACTGGGAATTTACCTAGTAATTTACAGATAAATTTAGTGAGTAATTCACCGAATAATTTACTATGAATTTACTTTGTAATTTATTTAGAATTTACACAGTAAATTACTAAGAGTTTATTGAGAATTTACTGAGAATTTGTTGAGTAATTTTCTACGAACTTACCAATCATTTACGAAGCAATTTACTGAGAATTTACCGAGTTATTTAACGCGAATTTACTATAACTTTACTGGTAATTTGTTGAGTAATTTATTGAGAATTTACTGTGAATTTAATGAGTAATTTACTCATAATTTATTGAGAATTTTCTTAGAATTTATTGAAAATTTTCAGAGTAATTTAGTTTTTTATTTATTGAGTAATTCACTGATAATTAACTGAGTAATTTATAGAGAATTTATTGAAAATTTAACGAATAATTTACAGAGTAATTTGCTGAGTAATTTTTTAAAAAAATTCTGTGAATTTACTGAGTAATTTACCAAGAATTTACACAAAATTTTTTGAGAATTTACAGAGTAATTTACTCATAATTTACTGAGCAATTCACAGAAAAATTTCTAACGATTTTCTAAGAATTTACACAGGATTTTCTAAGAATTTACTGAATAATTTTCTGAGAATTTTGCGTGTAATTTATTGAGAATTTTACTGAGTAATGTAATGGGAATTTTCTGGGAATTTACTGAGTAATTTACTGAGTAATTTACTAAGAATCTACCGATAATTTACTGAGTAATTTATTGAGATTTTACTGCGAATTGACTAAGAAATTTACTGGTAAATTGTTAAGTTCTTCACTAGGTAATTTAGTTGGAAATTTCTAAGTAATTTATTGAGAATTTACTGAGTATGTTACTAAGAATTTATTGATAATTTACTTAGACTTTCTGGATTAATTTATTGGGAATTTACTAAGTAATTTACTTTGAATTTATTGAATAATTTACTGAGAATTTACAGGAAATTCACTAATTAATGTTCGAATAATTTACTGAGTAATTTACTGAGAATTAACAAAGTTATTCACGAATTTTTTTTTTGATAATTTTATGGGTAATTTACCAAGAATTTATACAGAATTTTCTTGGAAATTATTGAAAATTTTCTGGGTAATTTATTTAGAATTTATTAAATAATTTACTGTAAATTTACAAATAATTTACAGAGTAATTTATAGAGAATTTATTGAAAACTTAACGAGTAATTTATTTACGAATTTACGGAGTAATTTGCTGAATTGGTCACGCCCTCAAAATAACAACATTAAACCCACCAATAAAGACATACATTGATATGTAAAAGTTCCACATTCTTTCATTTATCAGAACTTTATTACAAAAAGTATTACATGTTAACAACAAAAGCAAATGCCCTAAAGGCTTAGAGCTTTCCAAGTTAACATTTGGTTACAACAAAAGAGTACTAACTCATTTACACATTAAGCCCTTGGCTTGAATTTACATGTAATACATCAAAAATAAAACGGCAAGGCGTGTCCGCATCTAGCCTCCCAAGCTACGTCCTTGGAGGTGGCATGCTACCTGTACCTGAAAATGATATTCCCATATAGGGTGAGCCACAGCCCAGTAGAAACATACTAAACCAAATATGAACAATGACTAAAAGATTAGCAATTGATAGATGGTCAACACTGATACTTTCCCTTATCACACTTTACATTTTCATCACATACAAGTCCTTATTACAACTCATTTTCCAATTCCTTTCAATTCTCAGTTTGCAACTATGGCCCAGAACCTGGCCAAACAACTCATATGAGACAATAGCTCATATCAAACACTTCCCATTTCATATTAGATAAGCATACTAGCTATATCACACAACAACAGATAAGCATACAAGCTATATCATCACTTCCACAGATATGCATATGAGCACTATCACACTTCCTATGACAAGCATATGAGCTCTGTCAATACATCACTAGATAAGCATATGAGCTCTATCTATGGAGTCCATCCCCTATCTCCTCCCAACACATCCGGTTTAGAGGTCCATCCCCTATCTTCCCCTAAACCGTGGAGTACATCCCCTATCTCCTCCAACACAACACAATGCATATAAACAACAATTATACACATCATCACACAATACATAAATTTAATGTATTCTTTCAATCGTCAATCTCAATGACACATTCTAGTGATTAGTTACAGTTTGCCTAATCATCATGCATTGTCTACAACAATCACGACTATCCTCCACCGATAGCCCAAAGCAGTTATTTCTAAACCGAAAATAAATGCACAAATGGATATTCAATCAACATTTCGATTCGGTGTGTGATAAACAGTTCAACTACACCCTTTAACCCCATGCACTCCCAATCTCAACAATTCCATTTCAATTCCTCATTTCTCACAATTAATTATCCCAATTAATCAAATAATGTAATTAGGTCACTTTCCATAATTAACATTTCAACCCTTAGGTCCCATTTGCATCAATGATTCACATTAATTTCCATTTCTCTATGCCAAACATACATCTAGGTTTATTATAAATAAAACCCCAACTTTTGTAAAAATAACACAAAAGCCCCAAACTCTCATAAAATTACCAAACCAACCCCAACATCTCAAAATACTAAAATTTAAGGACAAAATCCATAGAGAGGAGTAGGATGTCCCTACCTCAAATTCGGAGCTCCAAGGGAGAAGATGACAAAACCCAACGTGCTCCAAATCCTGAAATTTTCAGATTAAAATGTAGCCCTCGACGATCAACAACTTTTTTGTAAAGGCCAAAGATGAGCAAATCACTCCTACTAGATCAAAACCTAGAGAGAAGGTAGAGTTCTAGAGTGAGAGGCTCAACAATGGTGTTTTTGGAAAAGTAGGAGAGAGAAGAGAAAGTAAAAAAGTGATTTGAAAAGTCAAAACTCGGAACTTAAACCCAGTCGCCCCGCTCGAGCGTCAAACACCCTGCTCGAGCGTCACTCACAGACTCCCGCTCGAGCGTCAACCATCCCGCTCGAGCGTCGGATGCACACTCCCAGAACTTTTTACAGAACCAGGTCTTCGCTCGAGCTTCCAGATCCCCGCTCGAGCATCACTCACACAATCCCGCTTGAGCGGCCAATACCACGCTCGAGCGTCCAACTCTACACAGGAAATACTGGATGGGTGCAATTCCCGCTCGAGAGCCAAAACCCCCGCTCGAGCGGACAGGTCAAAATCTGGGCAACTAGTTTTGGTTTCTAAACTCAACCAACCTGTAACAAACCTGCCCAACACATCCCAAAACTCAAATACAAAGTAAAAAGGATGTAAACAAGATAATAAACAACTACCAACATCCACGGACACATGTCCGGATCACTGTACAACAAGGGTAAACCCGGGATCGCTATAACCTCCCCCCCTTAAAAAATTTCGTCCCCGAAATTAAGCACAAGTTTTCAAAAACAGGTTGTTTTTTTTTTTTTTTTTTTTTTTCTCCATTTTAAACAATGTTACAATTTAACATTTAACAATTCGACCCATTACCGGTCATCCCATTTCTTTAACAAGAGGCATATCACAATATGTAAACAACATATGTATTTTCAACATGTATCAACATTACGCATTTCCTTTCCAATTTCAACAATATATTCAACATATATAATGTTACATTCAACTTCCATATGAGGCAAGTTCCAAAACATACTTCCAATAAACCAAACATTTTCAATGTTTCACGACTTAAGACATATATAAAAGCTCTTAAGTTCAACAATAGTTCAAAATCTAAATACAAGATTACATATCAACAAACAAATCCAGATATTTTTCGCGGACTTCCAACTCACGTTCCCAAGTGGCTTCCTCCACTCCGTGATGTTTCCACAAGACTTTCACCAAAGGAATGGTCTTGCCACGCAGGACCTGATCCCGCCTATCCAAGACCCGAACCGGTCTCTCCTCATACGAGGCATCCTCGTCTACCTCTAAATCGGTCCAATCCAATACATGGGATGGATCTGGCTTATACTTCCGAAGCATACTCACATGAAACATGTCATGAACTCCGGACAACTGCGGCGGTAAAGCTAACCGATAAGCAACCTCGCCGATCCTCTCAAGGATCTCAAAAGGACCAATAAACCGAGGGGATAACTTCCCACTCTTCCCAAACCTCATCAAACCTCGCCTAGGTGATATCTTTAGAAAGACATGATCACCTATCTCAAACGCCAAAGGCCTCCTCCTACGGTCAGCATAAGATTTCTGACGACTCTGGGCTGTAACAAGCCTCCTACGGATAAGCTCAACTTTCTCCGTCGTTTCTCTCACCAACTCTGGGCCCAACAAAGGTGCATCACCCACCTCGGCCCAACAAACTGGAGACCTACACGGTCGGCCATACAAGGCCTCAAACGGTGCCATACCGATACTAGACTGAAAACTGTTGTTGTAGGCAAACTCCACCAATGGTAAGTGCCTCTCCCACGTCCCACTAAAGTCAAGGACACAACCTCGAAGCATATCCTCAAGGATCTGAATAGTACGCTCGGACTGCCTGTCAGTCTAAGGATGATAAGCCGTACTGAAGGTCAACTTAGTGCCCAAGTCACTCTGCAAACTCTGCCACAACCTAGCAGTAAAACGAGGATCTCTATCTGAGACGATCGTCACTGGGACCCCATGCAATCTCACTATGTCCCGAATATACAAGTCGGCAAGATGATCTACCGAGTCTCTCACGCGCATAGGAATGAAGTGCGCCGACTTAGTCAACCGGTCTACAACCACCCAAATAGCATCACTACCCCGCTGAGTCCTCGGAAGACCTACAACGTAGTCCATAGTGACATGCTCCCACTTCCACTCGGCAATAGGCAGGGGTTGCAACAAACCCGCTGGCCTCTGATACTCGGCCTTCACTTGCTGGCAAGTAAGGCACTTCGATACGAAAACAGCCACATCTCTCTTCATACCCCGCCACCAAAACTGGCGACCCAAATCCCGATACATCTTAGTGCCTCCCGGATGCACCGCAAGACGTGAATGGTGAAACTCTCGGAGTACTTCCTCTCGGCAAGACTCCGGCACAAACAAACGGTCTCGGTATCTCACACTCAGGTCGGGATACACCGTCAAACCCTTCTCTACCTTCCCACTGGAGATCCTCTCTCGGAGGGACTCTACCTCAAGGTCACCTCTCTGTGCCTCTAACACTCTAGTCACAAGTGTAGGCTGCGCGATAACGGAAAACAAGGCCGCAGCCCCAACAAATTCGCCCAGTAGCAAATCAAACTCGCCAAGTGCTCCCAACATCTCCCATTCTCAGATGGCAATACAAGCTACATCACTAATGGATTGCCTACTAAGGGCATCGGCCACAACATTGGCCTTTCCCGGATGATAGTGCAACTCAAAATCATAGTCCTCGATGAACTCCATCCATCTCCTCTGCCTCAAATTCAAGTCTCTCTGTGTGAACAGATACTTCAAACTCTTGTGGTCCGAGAACACTTCGAATCTCTCACCATAAAGGTAGTGCCTCCAGATTTTCAAGGCAAAGATCACAGTCGCTAACTCTAGGTTGTGTGTAGGGTAATTCTTCTCGTGTATTTTCAACTGACGTGAGCCATAAGCTACCACTCTCAAGTGTTCCTCGTGCTCCTCTTCAGAAGGCAAATAAATAAGAATGTCGTCCACGAAAACGACTACAAATCGATCCAAAAATTCCCGGAAGATCCGGTTCATCAAGTCCATAAAGACTGCCGGTGCATTGGTAAGCCCGAATGGCATCACCAGAAACTCATAATGGCCATACCGCGTACGGAATGCCGTCTTAGGAATATCCTCCTCCCTGACCCTCAACTGGTGGTAACCCGATCTCAAGTCTATCTTAGAGAAACAACGGGAACCCTTCAACTGGTCAAACAAATCATCTATACGGGGCATAGGGTACTTATTTTTGACCGTAGCCCGATTCAACTTCCGGTAGTCTATACACAATCTCAAGGCACCATCTTTCTTTTAGCAAAGAGGGCCGGTGCTCCCCACGGCGAAACACTAGGGCGAACAAAGCCCTTATCTAGCAATTCCTGGAGCTGAACTTTCAACTCAACCAACTCTGCTGGAGCAAAACGGTAAGGTGCCATAGAAATCGGCGCCGTGCCGGGCACTAAATCAATAGAGAACTCTATCTCTCGGTGAGGTGGCAAACTAACAAGGTCTTCGGGAAAGACATCTGAATACTCACAAACCACCCTCGGCAATACAACATGGGTCTCATCACACTCACTACTCTCAAAGCTAGCAAGTAGACTACTGAGCTCACTTCGCCCTCGCGAATCATACCCCGGTGGCAAAACACTACCAACCCGGTCTCCCAAGAAATGGAACCACTCCCCGCTCAAGGTACATAACGTGACCCTCTGGCGGTAGCAATCGATAACAGTCCGGTATGACGATAGCCAGTCCATACCCAAAATAACATCAAAGCCCTTCATGGGCATGACCACAAATGGAAAAGGAAGCCTATAGTCGGCGACCTCTATATCACAACCTCTAACACCCTGTTTCAAGATCAACTCACCACCAAGAGGTGACACTACACAAATAGGAGATGCTAACTGTGCTAACTCCAATTCCAAAACAGATGCAAATGCAGCAGATACAAAAGAATGAGATGCATCCGTGTCAATCAACACGCTAGCAACCGAGTTGCAAAACAGAAAAGTACCTCTCACCACTGATGGAGCCGGTACTAAATCCTGAGCTGTAACAGCATACACGCACCCTGTAGGCCCCTGATCTACCTGCTCACCTCTAGGAGCATACGACTGCTGCACTGATTGGGATGATGAAGCCCCCGGATTGGCCCTCGAGGCCTGCACAGACTGAGCTGGCTGAAAACCCTGTGTCTGCCTAGAACCAGACGCTCCCGAAGTAGCACTCAACTGCGGGCAATACCTCTTCAGGTGCCCAGGCTGACCACACTGATAGCAAGACAAAGGCTGGCCTCTGCCCTGACTCTGGCCCTGAGATCTAGCTGATGAAGAAGCAGCTCGCTGACCCCCTCCCTTCTGCGGGCAAACTGAAGACTTGTGACCCAGCTGGCCACACGCAAAACAAGTCAGGCCTCCCTGACTACCTCTCCCCGTGCCTGCACTCGGTACCGGAAAGGTCGATCTAACAACTCCTCCCTGAGACTGCTGAGGGTTAGAACCCCTCTGTCTCCTGCCATCACCCTGACCATCCTGGCTCCTCTTGGAGCCTCTCTGCCCCTCATCCTCCTCCTGTATCATGAGCTCCATATGAGCTGCAGCATCCACTAGGTGCCTATACTCTCGGATGTAAGACCCACCAACTCTCAGCTTGAGGCCCCGCCTCAACTTCCGCTCAAACTCATAGCAACGGCGTTCTTCGGACGCCACCAACTCAGGTGCAAACCTGGACAAACTAGTGAAAGTGGCCTCAAACTCTGCCACAGACATACCCTGCTGATTAAGCCGGCTAAACTGATCCCTCAGCTTCTCCCTAGCCACTGCTGATAAGAACCTCTCCTGGAAAGCATTCACAAACGCCTCCCATGTACCACCAACACGAGCCTTCTCGTACTTCCACCATTGACCCGCATCTCCCTTCAGTTGGAAGGATGCCAAGGTCACTTTCAATGCCCCGTCCTCGATGCCAAGCATCTCGAACGTCTTACTCATCTGTTCTAGCCACTCGTCAGCCTTTAGTGGCTCCTTTGGATCCCCAACAAACTCCTCTGGGTTGGACCGGAAGAACTCTCTCTTCAAGAAAGAGGGCCCTACCTCTGCTGCCTGATTCCCAGCTCTGAGTATACCCAAAGCTCCTGCTATCTCTCGTGCCAAGGCACTCATAGCCTGCTGACCCGCTGGCTCGGCCACGTTGGCCTGACCAACTCCCTCCTGTACTGCCAGAACCTCCTCCGGTAACGGTACTTCCTGCCTCACAGGTCTACCACACCTAGCACCTCTTCCTCGTCCTGACATCCTAATAAAGGTAATACAGAACGTTAGCACATTCACAAATGTGCCAAAACTAAACACTCACGTCCTAATGCATGGACAACAGTAATTCACTCCACGTAAGCACATAAACACATAAGCATTTACGAATTTCATCTCCGGATAATGATAGCCCCGAGGCGTTACTAGAGTTCCGGTTAGAAACAGCATTGATCAAGTGTTTTTCCAACAAGACTCCTAGAAACCCAAGGATCTAATCAACATCCTAGAAATTAAATCCCATACCCACATAGTCACATAAGCAAGTTATCAATTAAGCACATAACATATGATACTACATCTAATGTAGCAACCCTCACCTTACTCTTGTCATACTTGCATACATTCATGCATGATCTTGTCTTGATACGTTATTTTGCTAGTCTCTGCCTTGCCTTGTTTTGGCTAAGTATCGCTTGCATGATTTTGTTCTTTGCTCGGCGTGTAGCCGAGGTCATCTTGAGATTTGATCCACTCTGAGCCTTTGTACTTTGAATGTTGTGGAACCGCTTGGTCGATACCATCTTCACCTCGGGCATTATTGCCGAGATGTTTTGCACATTAGTGAACCTTGTCCGCAGGCAGGTATGGCCTAGGCCGAGATGTGTGTAGACACCCCATTTTTGACTGACCTTAAGACTCAGACATCACCGATTGAGCGCTTGGTGATGTTGCATATTGTGCTCGTTCAGAAGTTTCAGAGTCTCGGCTGCGGGCCCTGCCTCTGGACTTCCGAACCCTCTTCTGTGCCTTGCCTTGGTTTGCGAACCAGACTCGGTTTTCTCTGTTTCTTTTCCTGAGGGGAGGGAGAGGTCCCGTAGACCATCTCTTAGTGGCCGTAGGCTACGTTTTGTGGTCGTAGGCCATTTTGCCCATTTCGGAGCCCGATTTCCGTTTTTTCGGGACCGTTGGCCGTGTGCTTCGGTTCGGGACCGCCTAACCGTCTCCGTTTGCTCTGATTTTTGGCATACTTTCTTATTTTCTCCCTTTTGAGGGACACTGGGGTCTGAGAAACCCACTTCGTGGCCGAACGCCACTTTCGGTGCTTAACAGGCAGTTTTCGGGACCCCGAACTGCGTGTTTTGGCCCCCGAGCATTCGTTTTGCATCGATTTTCGTTCATTTTTGGCAGGTACCTCTGTTTTATCACCAGGAAGGTCACTGGAGGGTGGGAGGCCAGCAATTATCTTGGCAACCAGTTATATTCCACTTTCGCCCTCCGACACCCGTTTTTCTCATTTCCGAGCCAATGTTGAACACCTTGGAGCCACTTTCTTCAACCCCAAACCACATATTTGTGTTGTACACACATGAGAGGATCCTAATATGATATGGCCGGCCAGAAAATATAATTGAACCTTTTGAACCCCTCCTAAAATTGGCTTGTTCTCTCTCCTGTTTTACAGTTTCCAAATTCGAACCACAGGGTTGTGATGAGGAGGCATGGGAGGACACCAATATGTGGTGGCCGGCCACTAACACAACTTGGCCCTTTTGACCCTTGGCCGGCCGGCTAGGGGAGGTGGCCGGCCGGCCACCTGCAGCAAAAAGGTCAGGTCGGCCTGCTTCTTCAGGTTGAGTGCATTCCAGTTGTGCCTTGGTTTTCCCCCAAAAATATCTGCATCCGGGGGACCCTTTTGGAGGGAAAAGAGGCCTCATTTCCCTCCACTTTTGCCTAGACTCTTCTCTCCCTCTCTTGCCTATATTGCTGGCCTCCCAACTCAAGAGAAAGGGTTAAAAGAATTGCTTTGAAGATATAGATACATATCTCTCCATTTCCTTCAAGTCTTGGCTCCATTTTCTTCATCATCATCAAGCTCTACCACCACCACTCCATTCCAGCAGCAAGGGGAGGAATTTCAGCAGCTTAGAGTCATCAAAGTTGGTCCAAGAAGCAACAAAAGCATTGGTTTTCAAGGGTAAGTCCACTTTCCCTCTTTTCTAGCTCATTTTTGCACCATTTCTTAGCCATATATGCCTACTGTTTTGAGCTCCGGCCCTAACTAAAAGTGGCCTTCTTTTGAGCTCTTTTTCACTTTTGCTTAAGGGATCAACACTGTTTGAGCCCCCCATCTTGCACTTGCTTCAATATCTCCTTGTATGTCAATATTCTTGCATGCTTCACTAGCCTATCATTTTTCTATTTTTGGACCATGATCAGAACTGAAAGTGGCCTTATTTTGACCTTCTTAACATGTTTTATTAAGGGTCTTTTCTTGTTTGGTGAATTCTTTGTATACCTCATGTTATAGCCACTTTTGAGCCTCATTTTGCATTGCATTTCTAGCATGTTTTTATACTGATTTAGGGGCTTCCATAAACTGTAAATGTGCATATTTTTGGTCCCTCTTCAATGTTGTAGAAGGACATTTTTCAGTTTGGGCTTTTCATATACCACTTGCCTCTTTGGCCACCTTTTGGCCCATTTTCTTGCATAAGAGCTTAGCCATATCTATGTTTGTTTTTGAGGTTTTTACAGTTCTGTAAAGTGGCTTATTTTGGGCCCCTCTTCAATGTTGTTGAAGGGCCCTAACCTGTTTGGGGTCAGCAGCTGTGAGTTGCTTCATAACCTCATATTTAGTGCCATTTTTGCATACTAGTTTTGCCCTATTTATGTTTGCTGTTCGGCCATGATTTGTACTGGTAAAATGCTAATTTTGGGGCTGCCTTGCTACTGTCTATCCATTGCATGTCCATATTGTGCATGTTTGGTATAGCTATAGGCCATTTCGGGTGCCAAAGTCCATGTTTCGGGACTATTCCATGCATCGGGTGTGTTTTCGCCTCATTTCGGGGCTGTTTTCCCCCACATTTCAGTGCTGAAATTCCATTAGCATGTTTTCATGCCATTTTAGCCATATTGCATTGCGTATGCCATTACCTCGGTTTGTGTGCCCGTGTGCACGCATTTCGAGGCACTTCATTTTCATCCATCGGCCTCTTATGTGAGTGTGGCTGAGGCTCTCTCATGTTAGTGTAAGCCCATATCATATTTCCATGTCATTTGCATTGCGTATGCCATTGCCTCGGTTTGCGTGTCCGTGTGCACGCATTTCGAGGCACTTCATTTTCATCCATCGGCCTTCTATGTGAGTGCGGCTGAGGCTCTCTCATGTTGGTGTAAGCCCATTATTGCATTGCGTATGTCATTTTCTCGGTTTGCGTGCCCGTGTGCACGCATTTCGAGGCATCTCATTTTTACAGCATAGTGCATACTAGGTTGTATCTTAGATCGCATTCAGTCATTTTTCTCGGTTTGCGTGCCCATGCGCACGCATTTCGAGACATCTCATTTCCATAACATTGTGTATGTTAGGATTGTATCTTAGTTGCATTTCATGCATGTCATGCATATTGCATCATGTTCGGGGTAGGAGTTAGCCCGGGCACGGGAAACGAGGTATGTTCCGTACTCCGAGTGACAGAACGTGTCTCAATTCCCCAGTCACCGACACTCCGGATCATCCATGATGGAGTTAGGTCTTGTTGTGTTTTCATGTGCATTCATCCCATATTGAGTTGCACATTTCGACTCCTCTGCCATCATGCACCGATATGCGTGATTGGTGGCACGAGGATCGAGGCATGCATATATCCGTGAAAATACATTGCCATGCCCCTTTCCTTCTCTCTGTTGCAGCAAAATGAAGAATCAACAACTTTTTGGAGCTTGGCACGCATTTCAAGAACAAGTGTAAACAGAGGCTAATTGGGGCATCCCAGTGGATTTCCGCGCAAGGCAGCCCAGACATACATCATTCGTCAGAAGCAAGGCAGTCCCTGGCTTGCACGCCAGTTTTACAGCTTTCTTAGTTAATTTGATTAATTAATTAGGAATTTGTACATTATTTGGACTGTAATATTTGGACTGTAATATTCTTTTATTTGGGACTGTATATTTATTTGGACCCTCCGCGCGAGGGCATAACTGTAATAAGTGTGCGTGTGTGTGATGTATGTCTTCCAACCCCACGTCTTTCTCCCTTTTATTTATCCGCTTTTGATGGTTAGATTAGGGCATATTTCAATTAGCATACAGTACGATAGCATGTTTGCATTCATTCATCTGTTTTGCATGCACCGGGCTCAGCGCACCATACTAACTGCATTGTATTTTCAATTCCAAGTTGAATACATGATAGCTGTAGCATTCCATATGCCATGTTTAGAATAGCTGAGCCTGCTATAGTTGCATTTTTGCATGTGTTGCATTAGGCATTTTTGTAGGATCATGCATAGATTTCTAATTAGCTTTTGTTTTGGCTTGGAGTACCCGGTGAGCTTTATGCTTTAGCATCCTTGCATGCGTGTGAGTGAATGCCATGATAGCATGCTTACCATGAGGCTAATTGCTTATGTGATATAACTGCCTGAATGCCTGTGGGTGAAGGTTGGGTCACTTGGATTGGAATAAATCATCAACTGTTTGTTTTAAGCCCACTAGATAGTGGCAAAACCATCTCTTCTAAGCCCACCTGCGGGTGGAAAAATCTGTATTTTAAGCCTACTTGCGAGTAGCAAACCATCTTTCAAAAAATAAACATGAAATGTTTTATTCCAATTCGGGCGACCCAGTCTATACTTATATGCTGTGTGCATCACATAGTAACCTAGGCTAATAACCGGAATAAGGACACACAAAGTTTTCAAAAATTGATATCATGGTTAGTAGAGGCCGATCTTTGATCGGGCGAGCGGGGGTGCTCACGAAGTGACCTTCCCCAATCGTACCCAAGTTCCCGAGCCGAGCCAACTTTGGTGATGACGGACACGTGGCCTTTGGCACCGAGTCAGGGTTTCCTAAATTTCCCCTTAAAAAAACATTTAGGTGGCGACTCTGTATCTGGCAAAGCAGTCCATGTTTGGCACTTCTTTTCAAAAATCTGTTTCTCAAAACGATTTGCCAAATTTGGACTCTTTGGTTCAGACTTAGAACCGTGACAAATTTGAGAGCCCTGAGCTGTAGTGACCCCAAATGAACAGAACGGGAGCTCGTTCCTCCCAGGGCGTTCGAGGACGCCTACAATGTGGCACACCCCGGCCAAGGTGTGGCACAGCTTAGTCAAGTGTCGTCCTCCCTAGCCGATGTCTTTGTTATCCTGCTGCCGGATCCTTAATTTGAGCTGATGTCATTATTTGCCGATGTGTCTTACCTAGCTTGTTGCATACGCTTTGTCAGAGACTTGTCTTATCTATCAATCACCTTTTTGAGTTGAGCCAATCCGATAGCGCCACGTGTCCGATCTGATTGTTAAGACAGCCGGCAGACTTAGAAACAATTCATTTTGTCTCAAATCTTTGCCTTTAGAGAGAGAAGCTCTAGAGAGTAGGAGGAGAAGTTCTTGAGTGAGAATAGACCTTCCAAGCTTGATCTTCGAAGATTGAACCGTTGGATTTGAACTTTGAGGTAAGAATCTTGATCTACTTTGATTGTTGTTATCGATCATCTAGCTGCATTGCATGATCGGATCTGTTTTGCATGTCATGCATCGATTTGAAGTTGGTTTCGGAAGAAAAAGATAGTGTTCATGTGTTCTTGAAGAAAGTCTCGTGTTGATCCAAAAGATGGAACCGAAATCATGTTTTGTGTTTGTTCTTGCATGACCTTCTTGTATGGGTATCCAGGTCCATGGTTTGAACTCATGGCATGAAAACTTAGATTTTTGTAACAAGTTGTGAACTTGCATCCATCTTCCAAATGATCATGTTCTTCATATTCTTCAAAAGGGAAACCCAGGTTTTCCCGACTTTGTTTTGATGTAGCCCTCAGGACCACACCTCGGCAAGGAGGTGTGGGACCTCGGCAAAGACCTGGTTGGTACCCAGTGTGTTTTCACGGGGCGGGAGCAGTGTTTAGACTCCCAGCATGTTTTGTTTTGTTATTGACTTGGATCTGGTAAGAATGCCGAGATCATTCGCATGTGTATATAAAGCTCGTTTTGATAATGTGATTGCCATGTGATTGTAGGACCTTGATCCTTGCTTTGAGCCTACGCCTGAAGAACTAGGTGAGTGGTATTTTTGATAAAGCTATGTTACACTTGTTTTGATAAATCTTGCTGTGTTTTGTTTTGACGAAAGTATTTGCTAAGCATGAATGAATAGCCCTGTTTTGATGTATCAAGCATAAGCCTTGTTTTGGAAGTCATCCTTGAAAAGTCCCTTGTACTGGAGGACTCTAAACTTTCGCAGTACCGAGTACAAAAGTCCCTCGTGCTGGAGGACTCTAAACTTTCGCAGCACTAAGTATAAAAGGATACGGTCCTTTCTTGGAAAGACTATAAATGTTAAATCGGGCTACGAGCCTAAGTAACACAAGTTCCGTAATGTTAAATCGGGCTACGGGCCTAAGTAACACAAGTTCCGTAATGTTAAATCGGGCTACGGGCCTAAGTAACATCAGATCATTGTGTTAAAAGGAGCTACGGGCTTAAGTAACACAAGTCCCTAGTGCTGGAGGACTATAAACTTTCGCAGTACCTTTGACTAAACGATTACGGATCGTACAGTACTTGTTTTGCCACTGACGGTTTACCGCGTGGACTTGCTTGTTTGCTAAGCTCGATGTGTTTTGCCGATGTCAGTAAGCATCCCTTGAGATTTGTAAGACTCGATAGATGAATACGGTTCATCCCTTGTTTGATAAAGATTTGACGTGTTTTGTTCTGTAAGGACCTCGGCTATATTCATGCAAAACCTTTATTTCTAGTACCATTCACTGAGTATTTGTGCTCACCCCTCTCTATATATATGTAGGTGATGAGCAGGACATCGGCGACGCCTAGAATGTGTTTTGAAAGCTTGTTTTTGGATCCATGATTATGTCGGCGTTATTTTGCGTTCTCGTCGCCAAATGTCATTTTTCTTTATGTCGACAATTCTTGAAAATTATGCTTCTTGGCTTGTATTCACTGTACTTTGCATATGTCGGCTCGAGAAGCCTTTTGATCAAGATGTAATACGTATTTTGCTTTGTTGTACTTAAGGTTGTAAAATTGTAAAGATGTATGCCATTACATTGGATCTACGCACTGCTCTTACGGACCACTCGTATTTTGATTTATTGCTTCCGCATTTGTGAGCCCCGTTTATTATACTCTAATCTTGTTTTACTTTTGGAAGTTGGCCTTCGGTAATTACGGATTACTGGCCATCACGGCACCAAACTACTAGAGGCGGTTTGGGGTCGTGACATCTAAGTCTCTATCAAGCGAGACAAACCCATTGTGATACTAATCACTTCCCACGTACCCAAAGTATTCGAACCCGGTACGCTCTGATACCAAGTTGTCACGCCCTCAAAATAACAACATTAAACCCACCAATAAAGACATACATTGATATGTAAAAGTTCCACATTCTTTCATTTATCAGAACGTCATTACAAAAAGTATTACATGTTAACGACAAAAGCAAATGCCCTAAAGGCTTACAGCTTTCCAAGTTAACACTTGGTTACAACAAAAGAGTACTAACTCATTTACACATTAAGCCCTTGGCTTAAATTTACATGTAATACATCAAAAATAAAATGGCAAGGCGTGTCCGCCTCTAGCCTCCCAAGCTACGTCCTTGGAGGTGGCATGCTACCTGTACCTGAAAATGATATTCCCATATAGGGTGAGCCACAGCCCAGTAGAAACATACTAAACCAAATATGAACAACGACTAAAAGATTAGCAATTGATAGATGGTCAACACTGATACTTTCCCTTATCACACTTTACATTTTCATCACATACAAGTCCTTATTACAACTCATTTTCCAATTCCTTTCAATTCTCAGTTTGCAACTATGGCCCAGAACCTGGCCAAACAACTCATATGAGACAATAGCTCATATCAAGCACTTCCCATTTCATATTAGATAAGCATACTAGCTATATCACACAACAATAGATAAGCATACAAGCTATATCATCACTTCCACAGATATGCATATGAGCACTATCACACTTCCAATGACAAGCATATGAGCTCTGTCAATACATCACTAGATAAGCATATGAGCTCTATCTATGGAGTCCATCCCCTATCTCCTCCCAACACATCCGGTTTAGAGGTCCATCCCCTATCTTCCCCTAAACCGTGGAGTACATCCCCTATCTCCTCCAACACAACACAATGCATATAAACAACAATTATACACATCATCACACAATACATAAATTTAATGTATTCTTTCAATCATCAATCTCAATGACACATTCCAGTGATTAGTTACAGTTTGCCTAATCATCATGCATTGTCTACAACAATCACGACTATCCTCCATCGATAGCCCAAAGCAGTTATTTCTAAACCGAAAATAAATGCACAAATGGATATTCAATCAACATTTCGATTCGGTGTGTGATAAACAGTTCAACTACACCCTTTAACCCCATGCACTCCCAATCTCAACAATTCCATTTCAATTCCTCATTTCTCACAATTAATTATCCCAATTAATCAAATAATGTAATTAGGTCACTTTCCATAATTAACATTTCAACCCTTAGGTCCCATTTGCATCAATGATTCACATTAATTTCCATTTCTCTATGCCAAACATACATCTAGGTTTATTATAAATAAAACCCCAACTTTTGTAAAAATAACACAAAAGCCCCAAACTCTCACAAAATTACCAAACCAACCCCAACATCTCAAAATACTAAAATTTAAGGACAAAATCCATAGAGATGAGTAGGATGTCCCTACCTCAAATTCGGAGCTCCAAGGGAGAAGATGACAAAACCCAACGTGCTCCAAATCCTGAAATTTTCAGATTAAAATGTAGCCCTCGACGATCAACAACTTTTTTGTAAAGGCCAAAGATGAGCAAATCACTCCTACTAGATCAAAACCTAGAGAGAAGGTAGAGTTCTAGAGTGAGAGGCTCAACAATGGTGTTTTTGGAAAAGTAGGAGAGAGAAGAGAAAGTGAAAAAGTGATTTGAAAAGTCAAAACTCGGAACTTAAACCCAGTCGCCCCGCTCGAGCGTCAAACACCCCGCTCGAGCGTCACACACAGACTCCCGCTCGAGCGTCAACCATCCCGCTCGAGCGTCGGATGCACACTCCCAGAACTTTTTACAGAACCAGGTCTTCGCTCGAGCTTCCAGATCCCCGCTCGAGCGTCACTCACACAATCCCGCTCGAGCGGCCAATACCACGCTCGAGCGTCCAACTCTGCACAGGAAATACTGGATGGGTGCAATTCCCGCTCGAGCGCCAAAACCCCCGCTCGAGCGGACAGGTCAAAATCTGGGCAACTAGTTTTGGTTTCTAAACTCAACCAACCTGTAACAAACCTGCCCAACACATCCCAAAACTCAAATACAAAGTAAAAAGGATGTAAACAAGATAATAAACAACTACCAACATCCACGGACACATGTCCGGATCACTGTACAACAAGGGTAAACCCGGGATCGCTATAAAATTACTTTGAATTTACCAAGAATTTATATAGAATTTTCTGAGAATTTATTGAGTAATTTACTCATAATCTACTGATTAATTCACAAAAAATATTCTTGTAATTTTTTGAGAATTTACTCAGAACTTTCTGATAAATTACTAAGAATTTGCTGAATAATTTAAAGAGAATTTTACGTGTAATTTGCTGAGAAATTTCCTGAGTAATTTAGTGAGAATTTACAAAGTAATTTACTGGTAATTTACTGAGTAATTAACAGAGAATTTACCAATAATTTACTGAGTAATTCACGGAGAATTTATCGAGTAATTTACTGATAAATTATTGAATAATTCACTCATTGATTTACTGAGAATTTAAGGAGTAATTTATTGAGAATTTACCCAGTAATTTGCTTAGAATTTATTAAATAATTTACAGATAATTTACTGTGTTATTTTCTTGGAGTTTATAGAGTAATTTACTACGTAATTGACCAATGATTTTTTGAGAACTTATCGATAATTAACTTAGTAATTTACTGGGAATTTACCTAGTAATTTACAGATAAATTTAGTGAGTAATTCACCGACTAATTTACTATGAATTTACTTAGTAATTTATTTAGAATTTACTCAGTAAATTACTAAGAGTTTATTGAGAATATACTGAGAATTTGTTGAGTAATTTTCTACGAACTTACCAATCATTTACGAAGCAATTTACTGAGAATTTACCGAGTTATTTACCACGAATTTACTATAACTTTAATGGTAATTTGCTGAGTAATTTATTGAGAACTTACTGTGAATTTAATGAGTAATTTACTCATAATTTATTGAGAATTTTCTTAGAATTTATTGAAAATTTTCAGAGTAATTTAGTTTTTTATTTATTGAGTAATTCACCGATAATTAACTGAGTAATTTATAGAGAATTTATTGAAAATTTAACGAATAATTTACAGAGTAATTTGCTGAGTAATTTTTTTAAAAAATTCTGTGAATTTACTGAGTAATTTACCAAGAATTTATACAAAATTTTCTGAGAATTTACAGAGTAATTTACTCATAATTTACTGAGCAATTCACAGAAAAATTTCTAATGATTTTCTAAGAATTTACACAGGATTTTCTAAGAATTTACTGAATAATTTTCTCAGAATTTTGCGTGTAATTTATTGAGAATTTTGCTGAGTAATGTAATGAGAATTTTCTGGGAATTTACTGAGTAATTTACTAAGAATCTACCGATAATTTACTGAGTAATTTATTGAGATTTTACTGCGAATTGACTAAGAAATTTACTGGTAAATTGTTAAGTTCTTCACTGGCTAATTTAGTTGGAAATTTCTAAGTAATTTATTGAGAATTTACTGAGTATGTTACTAAGAATTTATTGATAATTTACTTAGACTTTCTGGATTAATTTATTGGGAATTTACTAAGTAATTTACTTTGAATTTATTGAATAATTTACTGAGAATTTACAGGAAATTCACTAATTAATGTTCGAATAATTTACTGAGTAATTTACTGAGAATTAACAAAGTTATTCACGAATTTTTTTTTGATAATTTTATGGGTAATTTACCAAGAATTTATACAGAATTTTCTTGGAAATTATTGAAAATTTTCTGAGTAATTTATTTAGAATTTATTAAATAATTTACTGAAAATTTACAAATAATTTACAGAGTAATTTATAGAGAATTTATTGAAAACTTAACGAGTAATTTATTTACGAATTTACGGAGTAATTTGCTGAATAATTTGCTAAGAAATTACTTTGAATTTACCAAGAATTTATATAGAATTTTCTGAGAATTTATTCAGTAATTTACTCATAATCTACTGATTAATTCACAAAAAATATTCTTGTAATTTTTTGAGAATTTACTCAGAACTTTCTGATAAATTACTAAGAATTTGCTGAATAATTTAAAGAGAATTTTACGTGTAATTTACTGAGAAATTTCCTGAGTAATTTAGTGAGAATTTACTAAGTAATTTACTGATAATTTACTGAGTAATTAACAGAGAATTTACCAATAATTTACTGAGTAATTCACGGAGAATTTATCGAGTAATTTTGTGACAACCCTCACCTTGCACTTGCCATATTTGCGTACATTCTTGCATGGTCTTGCCGCTTATGTTAATTTAAAGGTTTTATCTTGGCTTGATTTGCTTAAGTTGCTTGCATGATTTTGTTCCTTGCTTAGTGTGTGTGTGTAGCCGAGATCATCCTGAGCTTAGTCCGCCTTTGACCCTTTGTACTTAGAACCATCTTGAGATCTTGTTCAACCCCATCTTCACCTCGGGCATTCATTGCCGAGATGTTTTGCACTTGAACCTTGTCCGCAGGCAGGTATGGCCTAGGCCGAGATGTGGCGCACCCCGGCCAAGGTGTGGCACAGCTTAGTCAAGCGTCGTCCTCCCTAGCCGATGTTTTTCCATCCCGTTGTTGGATCCTTGTTTTGAGCCGATGTCATCTTGTTGCCGATGTGTCTTACCCGAGCTTGCTGCATAAGCTTTGTCAGAGGCTTGTCTTGTCCATCAATCACCTTTTTGGAGCTGAACCAACCCGGTAATGCCATGTGTCCGAGCTATTTGTTAAGGCAGCCGACAGACCTTGAAACAAATCATTTCTTGTCTCAAATCTTTGTTTTAGAGAGAGAAGCTCTAGAGAGGAGGAAGAAGAGTTCTTGAGTGAGAGTAGTCTTCCAAGCTTGATCTTTGTGGCTTGAACCGTTAGATCCGAGTTTTGAGGTTAGAATCTTGATCTCCTTTGGTTGTTCTTGCTGAATATCTAGCTGCATTGCATGATCGGATCTGTTTTGCATGTCATGCATCGTTTTGAAGTTGGTTTTAGAAAGAGAAAATGGTTTTTCATGTGTTCTTGAACAAAGTCCCATTTTGATCGAAGAGTTTGGAACGAAAACCATGTTTTTGTGGTTGTTCTTGCATGACTTTCTTGAACGGGTACCCAGGTCCCTATTTTGAACTCTTGGCATGAAACTCAGATTTTTGTAACAAGTTGTGAACTTGCATCCATCTTTCAAATGATCATGTTCTTCATATTCTTCAAAGGAAAACCCAGATTTTTCCTGACCTTGTTTAGCGGGACCTCGGCTTAATCCTGGTCAGTACCCGGTGTGTTTTTATGAGCGGGAGCAGTGATTAAACTCCCAGCTTGTTTTGCTTTGTCTTTGACTTGGATCTGGCAAGAATGCCGAGATCATTTGCATGTATTTGGAGCTTGCTTTGAGAATGTGACTTGCCATGTGATTGTAGGTCCTTGATATTTGCTTTGAGTCTACACTTGAAGAACTAGGTGAGTGGTATTATTGATAAAGCTATGTTATACTCGTTTTGATAAATCTTGCTTGCTTGTTTTGACGAAAGTATTTGATAGCATGAATAAATAGCTCTTGTTTGATGAGTCAAGTATACTCCTTGTTTTGATGCCATCTTTGGAAAGGATACGGTCCTTGTTAAATCGGGCTACGGGCCTAAGTAACACAAGTCCCTTGTGCTGGAGGACTCTAAACTTTCGCAGTACTATGTGTAAAGGATACGGTCCTTGTTAAATCGGGCTACGGGCCTAAGTAACACAAGTCCCTTGTACTGGAGGACTCTAAACTTTCGCAATACTTTTGACCAAACGATTACGGATCGTACAGCTTTTGTTATTTGATGATGAATACGGTTCATCCCTTGTCTCGCCGATGTTACGATATTTGATGATGAATACGGTTCATCCCTTGTCTCGCCGATGTTACGATATTTGATGATGAATACGGTTCATCCCTTGTCTCGCCGATGTTACGATATTTGATGATGAATACGGTTCATCCCTTGTCTCGCCGATGTTACGATATTTGATGATGAATACGGTTCATCCCTTGTCTCGCTGATGTTACGATATTTGATGATGAATACGGTTCATCCCTTGTCTCGCTGATGTTACGATATTTGACGATGAATACGGTTCATCACTTGCCTTGCTAAAGTTTTGGTGTGTTTCGTTTTGAAGGACCTCGGCTTTATTCATGTAAAACCTTTATTTTTAGTACCATTCACTGAGTTTTGTACTCACCCCTCTATATATATGTAGGTGATGAGCAGGACGGCGGCGACGCCTAGTTCGTTGGGATACTTGTTTTGGATTCGTGTATTTGTCGGCCTTACTTTGTATTTACGTCGGCGATGCCCTGTTTTGCATGTCGGCGAATTCTTGAAAATCATGCTTCTTGACTTGCATTAGCTGTGTTTTGTATATGTCGGCTCGAGAAGCCTTTTGATCAAGATGTAACATGTATTTTTGTACCTTGTTGTATTTAAATTGTGAAGTTAATTGGAAATGTTTGGCACTGCTTTAATCTACGCACAGCTCTTATGGACCGCTTGTAATTGACTTATCGCTTCCGCATTTGTGAGCCCCCTATATTCGTACTCTGATTGTGTTAAGTTTTGAAAGGTTGGCCTTCGGTAATTACGGATTACTGGCCATCACGGCACCAAACTACTAGGGGCGGTTTGGGGTCGTGACAGAGTGGTATCAGAGCACAAGTTCCTCGGTATACGCTGTTCACACACTTTGAGTCCTGAAGAGCATAGGATCTCCCTTAGAGAGATGTTAGGGTTGCATCATGGTGGTTGCTATTCAAACAAGGTGTGCATTGTTCTGATATGCTTATTTGCTATTTGCCTATGTGGTTATTTGCTTAATTGTTTTAAAATCATACTTTGCACACTCATAGCATCATGAGGAGAGGTAGACCACCACTTGGCCGAGATCAGCCCGAAGATAGAATGGACAGATTGGAAAGATTAGTTGAAGGTTTGGCCCGCGAGTTGAGGCAAACCAGACAGCAGTTCGCTAGTGCTACGTCGACTCAAGCCGAGCAGACCAACGGCCGAAATGTAGCTCCACCTCCACCTCCTCCGGTGCCGCAGATTCCCCCGCAACCAGCCTTGTATGGGGATGGGACGATAGCTTTGATCAGGGAGTTCAAGAAGATGAGACCACCGAGATTCTCTGGGGGTGTAGAGCCGATGAAGGCTGAGGCATGGGTTTTGGAGATAGAAAAGTTGTTCGAGATCTTCCCTAGCACCGACGCTCAGAAAGTGACGTTGGCAGCATTCACATTAGATGATGACGCCCGCAGGTGGTGGATGATGGTTAGAGGGAGCAATCCAGATTTGACCTGGATCCGATTCTTAGAATTGTTTTACAAGAAACATTTTCCCCTAAGTGTTCGAAACCGCAAGGCTACCGAATTTCATACTCTGACGCAAGGCAACAGAACAGTGGCGGAATATGACCGCGCTTTTACTGAACTGGTAAGGTTTGTACCTCACATGACCAACGACGAATATATGAAGGCCAGGAAGTTCGAGTGTGGGCTTCGTGGACCGATTCAAGACAGGGTGAGTTTACTCGATATGCCGACTTATGCCGAAGTATTGGACAAAGCCATTCACGCCGAAGCTAATTTGAACCGATACCAGAGCTCGGGAGAAAACCAGCGAAAGAGACAGAACTATGACAATCGCCGAGGACAGCTGAACACCAAGAAGAGAACGAACATGGACAGTACTGGTAACCTAAGGCAGGAAGGGAGTGTTAAACCGACGTGTTCGGATTGTGGGAAACAGCATTTCGGGATCTGCCGACGAACGTCTGGAGCCTGTTATGAATGTGGCGAGATGGGCCATTATGTGAGGGATTGCCCCAAAACAAAGACTGATAACAACAAGAAAGGAGAAAATACCTCGGGTTCCGTTCAGAAAGGAAATGCTGGGAGAGTACAGATGAGACAGGGCAGAGTGTTTGCATTAGTACCAGGAGACACTCAGAATGCTGAGGCAGTGGTGTCAGGTATTTTACTAGTTTGCTCCCAAGATGCTTATGTGTTAATTGATTCGGGTTCTACTCATTCGTTTATATCTACTAAGTTTGCTGAGAAAATTAATAGAGAACTAGAGCCCCTTGATTATGTGTTGTCTGTATCTACTCCATCTGGGAGATCTATGTTTGTTGCATCCATTTACAGAGCATGTGTTGTTGTGATTGAGAATGTTGAATTGCTAGTAGATCTGATGCCTCTAGACCTAGCTCATTTTGATATTATACTGGGAATGGACTGGTTAGTTGCAAACAATGCATCTATTAATTGTGTTTCGAAAGGTGTCACCTTGAGACCCCCAAACCTAATCGAGGTTACTTTCCAGGGTAAAGGGGTAGTGCCCCCACCATACTTGATTTCGTCCATTAAGGCCTGTAAGTTGATTCAGAAAGGGTGTCGAGGTTACTTGTGTAGTATACTGAGTGATCAGAATGGAAATGTTAACTTAGCCGACATCCCGATTGTTAGTGATTTCCCCGACGTCTTTCCGGATGAATTGCCTGGCCACTTGACCGATAGAGAAATAGAGTTTACGGTCGATATTATATCGGGAACGCAGCCGATCTCCAAACCACCTTATAGAATGGCCCCCGCTGAACTTAGAGAATTGAAACTGCAATTGCAAGAGTTGTTAGATAAGGGATTTATTAGGCCGAGCACTTCACCATGGGGAGCACCTGTTCTATTTGTTAAAAAGAAGGATGGCACACTCCGTTTGTGTATCGACTATAGAGAACTTAATAAGGTCACCATTAAGAACAAGTACCCGTTACCTAGAATTGATGATCTGCTTGACCAATTACAAGGAGCGCGAGTCTTTTCTAAGATCGACCTTAGGTCTGGTTACCATCAGCTTAAGGTTAAAGCCGAAGATGTCGAGAAGACTGCCTTTCGAACAAGATATGGCCACTACGAGTTTTTAGTAATGCCTTTTGGAGTGACTAATGCCCCTGCTGCATTTATGGATTTGATGAACAGAGTCTTCAAGCCGTATTTAGATGAGTTTGTAGTTGTCTTCATTGACGATATCTTGATCTATTCCAAGAGTAAGACTGAACACGAAAATCACTTGAGACTTGCCTTGCAGATTTTGAGAGAACGGAGATTGTATGCTAAGTTTAACAAGTGTGAGTTTTGGCTTCCTACTATCTCATTCTTAGGTCATGTGATTAGTGAAGAGGGTATCTCAGTTGACCCTAGCAAAATCGAAGCCGTAGTGAATTGGCCGAGACCGACTAATGTGTCCGAGATTCGTAGTTTTCTGGGTTTGGCAGGTTATTACAGAAAGTTTGTGAAAGATTTCTCCAGGATTGCAATTCCATTGACGCAACTGACTCAGAAGGGAACACTGTATGAATGGACTAAAGATCGGGAGTCAGCCTTCCAGGAACTGAAGACGAGGTTAGTTACAGCGCCAGTGCTCGTACTCCCAACAGGTAACGAAGAGTTTCATGTCTATAGTGATGCATCGCATAAGGGTTTGGGTTGTGTATTAATGCAGAAGGGTAAAGTTATAGCTTATGCATCTCGTCAGTTGAAACCTCATGAGAAAAACTATCCTACCCATGACTTAGAATTGGCGGCCGTGGTATTTGCTTTAAAGATTTGGCGTCACTATTTGTATGGAGCTACTTGTCAGGTTTTCACAGATCATAAGAGCTTAAAATATCTATTCACTCAGAAGGAACTGAATTTGAGGCAGAGAAGGTGGCTTGAGTTGTTAAAAGACTACGATATGCAAATTCAATATCACCCCGGTAAAGCCAACAGTGTAGCCGACGCTTTGAGCAGGAAGTCAGATGGAAATTTGGCGTGTTTAACCGTGATGTCAGCAGAACCGACTATCGTTAATGAAGTAAAGACAAGACAGATGGAGGATAACTTCCTCAAGAAAATTGCCGAGGAGATTGACACGAAGCCAAGACCAGGGTATACCATCGAAAACCAAGTACTCAAGTTTGAAGGAAGGTTATGTGTGGCCGACATTCCAGAGCTGAAGAAAAAGATTTTGCAGGAAGCTCATGGTTCCAAGTTTGCTGTCCACCCAGGGAACACCAAGATGTATCAAGATATGAAACAGACCTTCTGGTGGCCAAATATGAAGAGAGAAATAGCCGAATTTGTGTCCCAGTGTTTACATTGTCAGCAAGTGAAGGCAGAACATCAAAGACCAGCAGGACTTCTTCAACCTTTGCCGATTCCTGAGTGGAAATGGGAGCACATCTCCATGGATTTTGTGATTGGGTTGCCGAGAACACCAAAGAGTATGGATTCAATTTGGGTTGTTGTGGATAGGTTAACTAAGTCAGCACACTTTCTACCCGTTAAGGCTACCTTCAACGCCAATCAACTTGCCTTGCTATATGTGAACGAGATTATCAGACTTCATGGAGTGCCGATATCAATTGTTTCAGACCGAGATCCTAAATTTGTTTCTAGATTTTGGCAGAGTCTTCAGAGAGCTTTCGGAGCCGAGCTGAGGTTTAGTACAGCCTTTCATCCCCAGACAGATGGGCAGACAGAGAGGACAATTCAGACACTCGAAGATATGCTGAGACTTTGTGTATTGGATTTCCAAGAAAGTTGGGGAACACATTTGCCTTTAGTGGAATTCGCTTACAATAACAGTTACCAAGCTAGCATTGGCATGGCGCCGTATGAAGCCTTGTATGGAAGAAAATGTAGGTCGCCGATATGTTGGACCGAAGTCGGGGACAGAACTTTGCTTGGTCCCGAATTGATTCAAGTGACAACAGAAAAGATTAAACTTATCCAACAGAGGATTAAAACTGCCCAGAGCCGACAAAAGAGCTACGCCGATCAGAGAAGGAATGAGGTAGAGTTCGAAGTTGGGAATCATGTATTCCTGAAAGTCTCACCAATGAAAGGAGTTTCCAGATTTGGAAAGAAAGGTAAGTTAGCACCCCGCTATATTGGGCCATTTGAAATTCTTGAGAGAATTAATTCCGTTGCCTACAGACTTGCTTTGCCGCCAGATTTGAGCCAAGTCCACAATGTGTTTCATGTTTCGATGTTGAGAAAGTACATCCGAGATCCACTGCATGTAATTGATCATTCTGAAATCGCAGTTAATGAGAATCTGGGCTACGAAGAAAGGCCAATGAGAATTATCGACCGACAAGTGAAGCAATTGAGGAACAGATCAATACCGATGGTAAAGGTCGAATGGAAGGAGCATTATGGCACAGAAGCCACGTGGGAAAAGGAAGAGGACATGAGAGTCCGTTATCCGGAGTTGTTCTGGGAACAAGGTAATCTAAGTTTGGGGACCAAACTTCTTTAAGGGGGGTAGGATGTGACAACCCTCACCTTGCACTTGCCATATTTGCGTACATTCTTGCATGGTCTTGCCGCTTATGTTAATTTAAAGGTTTTATCTTGGCTTGATTTGCTTAAGTTGCTTGCATGATTTTGTTCCTTGCTTAGTGTGTGTGTGTAGCCGAGATCATCCTGAGCTTAGTCCGCCTTTGACCCTTTGTACTTAGAACCATCTTGAGATCTTGTTCAACCCCATCTTCACCTCGGGCATTCATTGCCGAGATGTTTTGCACTTGAACCTTGTCCGCAGGCAGGTATGGCCTAGGCCGAGATGTGGCGCACCCCGGCCAAGGTGTGGCACAGCTTAGTCAAGCGTCGTCCTCCCTAGCCGATGTTTTTCCATCCCGTTGTTGGATCCTTGTTTTGAGCCGATGTCATCTTGTTGCCGATGTGTCTTACCCGAGCTTGCTGCATAAGCTTTGTCAGAGGCTTGTCTTGTCCATCAATCACCTTTTTGGAGCTGAACCAACCCGGTAATGCCACGTGTCCGAGCTGTTTGTTAAGGCAGCCGACAGACCTTGAAACAAATCATTTCTTGTCTCAAATCTTTGTTTTAGAGAGAGAAGCTCTAGAGAGGAGGAAGAAGAGTTCTTGAGTGAGAGTAGTCTTCCAAGCTTGATCTTTGTGGCTTGAACCGTTAGATCCGAGTTTTGAGGTTAGAATCTTGATCTCCTTTGGTTGTTCTTGCTGAATATCTAGCTGCATTGCATGATCGGATCTGTTTTGCATGTCATGCATCGTTTTGAAGTTGGTTTTAGAAAGAGAAAATGGTTTTTCATGTGTTCTTGAACAAAGTCCCATTTTGATCGAAGAGTTTGGAACGAAAACCATGTTTTTGTGGTTGTTCTTGCATGACTTTCTTGAACGGGTACCCAGGTCCCTATTTTGAACTCTTGGCATGAAACTCAGATTTTTGTAACAAGTTGTGAACTTGCATCCATCTTTCAAATGATCATGTTCTTCATATTCTTCAAAGGAAAACCCAGATTTTTCCTGACCTTGTTTAGCGGGACCTCGGCTTAATCCTGGTCAGTACCCGGTGTGTTTTTATGAGCGGGAGCAGTGATTAAACTCCCAGCTTGTTTTGCTTTGTCTTTGACTTGGATCTGGCAAGAATGCCGAGATCATTTGCATGTATTTGGAGCTTGCTTTGAGAATGTGACTTGCCATGTGATTGTAGGTCCTTGATATTTGCTTTGAGTCTACACTTGAAGAACTAGGTGAGTGGTATTATTGATAAAGCTATGTTATACTCGTTTTGATAAATCTTGCTTGCTTGTTTTGACGAAAGTATTTGATAGCATGAATAAATAGCTCTTGTTTGATGAGTCAAGTATACTCCTTGTTTTGATGCCATCTTTGGAAAGGATACGGTCCTTGTTAAATCGGGCTACGGGCCTAAGTAACACAAGTCCCTTGTGCTGGAGGACTCTAAACTTTCGCAGTACTATGTGTAAAGGATACGGTCCTTGTTAAATCGGGCTACGGGCCTAAGTAACACAAGTCCCTTGTACTGGAGGACTCTAAACTTTCGCAATACTTTTGACCAAACGATTACGGATCGTACAGCTTTTGTTATTTGATGATGAATACGGTTCATCCCTTGTCTCGCCGATGTTACGATATTTGATGATGAATACGGTTCATCCCTTGTCTCGCCGATGTTACGATATTTGATGATGAATACGGTTCATCCCTTGTCTCGCCGATGTTACGATATTTGATGATGAATACGGTTCATCCCTTGTCTCGCCGATGTTACGATATTTGATGATGAATACGGTTCATCCCTTGTCTCGCTGATGTTACGATATTTGATGATGAATACGGTTCATCCCTTGTCTCGCTGATGTTACGATATTTGACGATGAATACGGTTCATCACTTGCCTTGCTAAAGTTTTGGTGTGTTTCGTTTTGAAGGACCTCGGCTTTATTCATGTAAAACCTTTATTTTTAGTACCATTCACTGAGTTTTGTACTCACCCCTCTATATATATGTAGGTGATGAGCAGGACGGCGGCGACGCCTAGTTCGTTGGGATACTTGTTTTGGATTCGTGTATTTGTCGGCCTTACTTTGTATTTACGTCGGCGATGCCCTGTTTTGCATGTCGGCGAATTCTTGAAAATCATGCTTCTTGACTTGCATTAGCTGTGTTTTGTATATGTCGGCTCGAGAAGCCTTTTGATCAAGATGTAACATGTATTTTTGTACCTTGTTGTATTTAAATTGTGAAGTTAATTGGAAATGTTTGGCACTGCTTTAATCTACGCACAGCTCTTATGGACCGCTTGTAATTGACTTATCGCTTCCGCATTTGTGAGCCCCCTATATTCGTACTCTGATTGTGTTAAGTTTTGAAAGGTTGGCCTTCGGTAATTACGGATTACTGGCCATCACGGCACCAAACTACTAGGGGCGGTTTGGGGTCGTGACAAATTTACTGATAAATTACTGAATAATTCACTCATTGATTTACTGAGAATTTAAGGAGTAATTTATTGAGAATTTACCCAGTAATTTGCTTAGAATTTATTAAATAATTTACAGATAATTTACTGTGTTATTTTCTTGGAGTTTATAGAGTAATTTACTACGTAATTGACCAAGGATTTTTTGAGAACTTATCGATAATTAACTTAGTAATTTACTGGGAATTTACCTAGTAATTTACAGATAAATTTAGTGAGTAATTCCCCGAATAATTTACTATGAATTTACTTAGTAATTTATTTAGAATTTACTCAGTAAATTACTAAGAGTTTATTGAGAATTTACTGAGAATTTGTTGAGTAATTTTCTACGAACTTACCAATCATTTACGAAGCAATTTACTGAGAATTTACCGAGTTATTTACCACGAATTTACTATAACTTTAATGGTAATTTGCTGAGTAATTTATTGAGAACTTACTGTGAATTTAATGAGTAATTTACTCATAATTTATTGAGAATTTTCTTAGAATTTATTGAAAATTTTCAGAGTAATTTAGTTTTTTATTTATTGAGTAATTCACCGATAATTAACTGAGTAATTTATAGAGAATTTATTGAAAATTTAACGAATAATTTACAGAGTAATTTGCTGAGTAATTTTTTTAAAAAATTCTGTGAATTTACTGAGTAATTTACCAAGAATTTATACAAAATTTTCTGAGAATTTACAGAGTAATTTACTCATAATTTACTGAGCAATTCACAGAAAAATTTCTAATGATTTTCTAAGAATTTACACAGGATTTTCTAAGAATTTACTGAATAATTTTCTAAGAATTTTGCGTGTAATTTATTGAGAATTTTACTGAGTAATGTAATGAGAATTTTCTGGGAATTTACTGAGTAATTTACTAAGAATCTACCGATAATTTACTGAGTAATTTATTGAGATTTTACTGCGAATTGACTAAGAAATTTACTGGTAAATTGTTAAGTTCTTCACTGGCTAATTTAGTTGGAAATTTCTAAGTAATTTATTGAGAATTTACTGAGTATGTTACTAAGAATTTATTGATAATTTACTTAGACTTTCTGGATTAATTTATTGGGAATTTACTAAGTAATTTACTTTGAATTTATTGAATAATTTACTGAGAATTTACAAGAAATTCACTAATTAATGTTCGAATAATTTACTGAGAATTAACAAAGTTATTCACGAATTTTTTTTTGATAATTTTATGGGTAATTTACCAAGAATTTATACAGAATTTTCTTGGAAATTATTGAAAATTTTCTGAGTAATTTATTTAGAATTTATTAAATAATTTACTGAAAATTTACAAATAATTTACAGAGTAATTTATAGAGAATTTATTGAAAACTTAACGAGTAATTTATTTACGAATTTACGGAGTAATTTGCTGAATAATTTGCTAAGAAATTACTTTGAATTTACCAAGAATTTATATAGAATTTTCTGAGAATTTATTCAGTAATTTACTCATAATCTACTGATTAATTCACAAAAAATATTCTTGTAATTTTTTGAGAATTTACTCAGAACTTTCTGATAAATTACTAAGAATTTGCTGAATAATTTAAAGAGAATTTTACGTGTAATTTACTGAGAAATTTCCTGAGTAATTTAGTGAGAATTTACTAAGTAATTTACTGATAATTTACTGAGTAATTAACAGAGAATTTACCAATAATTTACTGAGTAATTCACGGAGAATTTATCGAGTAATTTACTGATAAATTACTGAATAATTCACTCATTGATTTACTGAGAATTTAAGGAGTAATTTATTGAGAATTTACCCAGTAATTTGCTTAGAATTTATTAAATAATTTACAGATAATTTACTGTGTTATTTTCTTGGAGTTTATAGAGTAATTTACTACGTAATTGACCAAGGATTTTTTGAGAACTTATCGATAATTAACTTAGTAATTTACTGGGAATTTACCTAGTAATTTACAGATAAATTTAGTGAGTAATTCCCCGAATAATTTACTATGAATTTACTTAGTAATTTATTTAGAATTTACTCAGTAAATTACTAAGAGTTTATTGAGAATTTACTGAGAATTTGTTGAGTAATTTTCTACGAACTTACCAATCATTTACGAAGCAATTTACTGAGAATTTACCGAGTTATTTACCACGAATTTACTATAACTTTAATGGTAATTTGCTGAGTAATTTATTGAGAACTTACTGTGAATTTAATGAGTAATTTACTCATAATTTATTGAGAATTTTCTTAGAATTTATTGAAAATTTTCAGAGTAATTTAGTTTTTTATTTATTGAGTAATTCACCGATAATTAACTGAGTAATTTATAGAGAATTTATTGAAAATTTAACGAATAATTTACAGAGTAATTTGCTGAGTAATTTTTTTAAAAAATTCTGTGAATTTACTGAGTAATTTACCAAGAATTTATACAAAATTTTCTGAGAATTTACAGAGTAATTTACTCATAATTTACTGAGCAATTCACAGAAAAATTTCTAATGATTTTCTAAGAATTTACACAGGATTTTCTAAGAATTTACTGAATAATTTTCTGAGAATTTTGCGTGTAATTTATTGAGAATTTTACTGAGTAATGTAATGAGAATTTTCTGGGAATTTACTGAGTAATTTACTAAGAATCTACCGATAATTTACTGAGTAATTTATTGAGATTTTACTGCGAATTGACTAAGAAATTTACTGGTAAATTGTTAAGTTCTTCACTGGGTAATTTAGTTGGAAATTTCTAAGTAATTTATTGAGAATTTACTGAGTAATTTACTTTGAATTTATTAAATAATTTACTGAGAATTTACAGGAAATTCACTAATTAATGTTCGAATAATTTACTGAGTAATTTACTGAGAATTAACAAAGTTATTCACGAATTTTTTTTTGATAATTTTATGGGTAATTTACCAAGAATTTATACAGAATTTTCTTGGAAATTATTGAAAATTTTCTGAGTAATTTATTTAGAATTTATTAAATAATTTACTGAAAATTTACAAATAATTTACAGAGTAATTTATAGAGAATTTATTGAAAACTTAACGAGTAATTTATTTACGAATTTTGGAGTAATTTGCTGAATAATTTGCTAAGAAATTACTTTGAATTTACCAAGAATTTATATAGAATTTTCTGAGAATTTATTGAGTAGTTTACTCATAATCTACTGATTAATTCACAAAAAATATTCTTGTAATTTTTTGAGAATTTACTCAGAACTTTCTGATAAATTACTAAGAATTTGCTGAATAATTTAAAGAGAATTTTACGTGTAATTTACTGAGAAATTTCCTGAGTAATTTAGTGAGAATTTACTAAGTAATTTACTGGTAATTTACTGAGTAATTAACAGAGAATTTACCAATAATTTACTGAGTAATTCACGGAGAATTTATCGAGTAATTTACTGATAAATTACTGAATAATTCACTCATTGATTTACTGAGAATTTAAGGAGTAATTTATTGAGAATTTACCCAGTAATTTGCTTAGAATTTATTAAATAATTTACAGATAATTTACTGTGTTATTTTCTTGGAGTTTATAGAGTAATTTACTACGTAATTGACCAAGGATTTTTTGAGAACTTATCGATAATTAACTTAGTAATTTACTGGGAATTTACCTAGTAATTTACAGATAAATTTAGTGAGTAATTCACTGAATAATTTACTATGAATTTACTCAGTAATTTATTTAGAATTTACTTAGTAAATTACTAAGAGTTTATTGAGAATATACTGAGAATTTGTTGAGTAATTTTCTACGAACTTACCAATCATTTACGAAGCAATTTACTGAGAATTTACCGAGTTATTTACCACGAATTTACTATAACTTTAATGGTAATTTGCTGAGTAATTTATTGAGAACTTACTGTGAATTTAATGAGTAATTTACTCATAATTTATTGAGAATTTTCTTAGAATTTATTGAAAATTTTTAGAGTAATTTAGTTTTTTATTTATTGAGTAATTCACCGATAATTAACTGAGTAATTTATAGAGAATTTATTGAAAATTTAACGAATAATTTATTGAGTAATTTGCTGAGTAATTTTTTTTAAAAATTATGTGAATTTACTGAGTAATTTACCAAGAATTTATACAAAATTTTCTGAGAATTTACAGTGTAATTTACTCATAATTTACTGAGCAATTCACAGAAAAATTTCTAATGATTTTCTAAGAATTTACACAGGATTTTCTAAGAATTTACTGAATAATTTTCTGAGAATTTTGCATGTAATTTATTGAGAATTTTACTGAGTAATGTAATGAGAATTTTCTGGGAATTTTCTGAGTAATTTACTAAGAATCTACCGATAATTTACTGAGTAATTTATTGAGATTTTACTGCGAATTGACTAAGAAATTTACTGGTAAATTGTTAAGTTCTTCACTGGCTAATTTAGTTGGAAATTTCTAAGTAATTTATTGAGAATTTACTGAGTATGTTACTAAGAATTTATTGATAATTTACTTAGACTTTCTGGATTAATTTATTGGGAATTTACTAAGTAATTTACTTTGAATTTATTGAATAATTTACTGAGAATTTACAGGAAATTCACTAATTAATGTTCGAGTAATTTACTGAGAATTAACAAAGTTATTCACGAATTTTTTTTTTGATAATTTTATGGGTAATTTACCAGGAATTTATACAGAATTTTCTTGGAAATTATTGAAAATTTTTTGAGTAATTTATTTAGAATTTATTAAATAATTTACTAAAAATTTACAAATAATTTACAGAGTAATTTATAGAGAATTTATTGAAAACTTAACGAGTAATTTATTTACGAATTTACGGAGTAATTTGCTGAATAATTTGCTAAGAAATTACTTTGAATTTACCAAGAATTTATATAGAATTTTCTGAGAATTTATTGAGTAATTTACTCATAATCTACTGATTAATTCACAAAAAATATTCTTGTAATTTTTTGAGAATTTACTCAGAATTTTCAGATAAATTACTAAGAATTTGCTGAATAATTTATAGAGAATTTAACGTGTAATTTACTGAGAAATTTTCTGAGTAATTTAGTGAGAATTTACTAAGTAATTTACTGGTAATTTACTGAGTAACTAACAGAGAATTTACCAATAATTTACTGAGTAATTTACAGAGAATTTATCGAGTAATTTACTGATAAATTACTGAATAATTCGCGCATTAATATACTGATAATTTAATGAGTAATTTATTGAGAATTTACCCAGTAATTTGCTTAGAATTTATTAAATAATTTACAGATAATTTGCTGTGTTATGTTCTTGGAATTTACAGAGTAATTTTCTAATAATTTACTGAGTAATTTACTAAGTAATTGACCAAGGATTTTTTGTGAACTTATCGATAATTAACTGAGTAATTTACTGGGAAATTACCTAGTAATTTACAGATAAATTTAGTTAGTAATTCACCAAATAATTTACTATGAATTTACTTAGTAATTTATTTAGAATTTACTCAGTAAATTGCTAAGAGTTTATTGAGAATTTACTGAGAATTTGTTGAGTAATTTTCTAGAAACTTACCAATCATTTACGAAGCAATTTACTGAGAATTTACCGAGTTATTTACCACGAATTTACTATAACTTTAATGGTAATTTGCTGAGTAATTTATTGAGAATTTACTGTGAATTTAATGAGTAATTTACTCATAATTTATTGAGAATTTTCTTAGAATTTATTTAAAATTTTCAGAGTAATTTACTTTTTTATTTACTGAGTAATTCACCGATAATTAACTGAGTAATTTATAGAGAATTTGTTGAAAATTTAACTAATAATTTATTGAGTAATTTGCTGAGTAATTTTTTTAAAAAATTCTGTGAATTTACTGAGTAATTTACTAAGAATTTATACAAAATTTTCTGAGAATTTACAGAGTAATTTACTCATAATTTACTGAGCAATTCACAGAAAAATTTCTAATGATTTTCCAAGAATTTACACAGGATTTTCTAAGAATTTACTGAATAATTTTCTGAGAATTTTGCGTGTAATTTATTGAGAATTTTACTGAGTAATGTAATGAGAATTTACTGGGAATTTACTGAGTAATTTACTAAGAATCTACCGATAATTTACTGAGTAATTTATTGAGATTTTACTGCGAATTGACTAATAAATTTACTGGTAATTGTTAAGTTCTTCACTGGGTAATTTAGTTAGAAATTTCTAAGTAATTTATTGGGAATTTACTGAGTATGTTACTAAGAATTTATTGATAATTTACATAGACTTTATGGATTAATTTATTGAGAATTTACTAAGTAATTCACTTAGAATTTATTGAATAATTTACTGAGAATTTACGGAAAATTCACTAATTAATGTTCGAATAATTTACTGAGTAATTTACTGAGAATTAACAAAGTAATTCCTGAATTTTTTTTTGATAATTTTATGGGTAATTTACCAAAAATTTATACAGAATTTTCTTGGAAATTATTGAAAATTTTCTGAGTAATTTATTTAGAATTTATTAAATAATTTACTAAAAATTTACAGATAATTTGTAGAGTAATTTATAGAGAATTTATTGAAAACTTAACGAGTAATTTATTTACGAATTTACGGAGTAATTTGCTGAATAATTTGCTAAGAAATTACTTTGAATTTACCAAAAATTTATATAGAATTTTCTGAGAATTTGTTGAGTAATTTACTCATAATTTACTGATTAAGTCACAAAAAATATTCTTGTAATTTTTTTGAGAATATACTCAAAATTTTCAGATAAATTACTAAGAATTTGCTGAATAATTTACAGAGAATTTAATGTGTAATTTACTGAGAAATTTTCTGAGTAATTTAGTGAGAATTTACTAAGTAATTTACTGGTAATTTACTGCGTAATTATAGCGATCCCGGGTTTACCCTTGTTGTATAGTGATCCGGACATGTGTCCGTGGATGTTGGTAGTTGTTTATTATCTTGTTTACATCCTTTCTTGTTTTGTATTTGAGTTATAGGATGTGTTGAGCGGGTTTGTTACAGGTTGGTTGAGTTTAGAAACCAAAACTAGTTGCCCAGATTTTTGGCCTGTACGCTCGAGCGGAGGTGTTGGCGCTCGAGCGTAGATTACATCCATCCAGTATCTTGTTGTGCAGTGTTGTGAGCTCGAGCGTAGGGATTGGGAGCTCGAGCGGAGGCCTGGTTCTGCAAAAGTGCTGGGCGAGTGCATTCTGCGCTCGAACGGGAGGTTGGCCGCTCGAGCGGAAGTCTGTGAGTGGCCGCTCGAGCGGGGTGTTTTACGCTCGAGCGGAAGACTGGGTTTAAGTCCCGAAATTGTGACTTCTCAAATCACTTTTTCACTTTCTCTTCTCTCTCTTACTTTTCCAAAATCACCATTGTTGAGCCTTTCACTCTAGACTCTACCTTCTCTCTAGGTTTTGATCTAGTAGGAGTGATTTACTCACCTTTGGCCTTTACAAAAAAGTTGTTGATCGTCGAGGGCTTCATTTTAATCTGAAAATCTCGGGTTTTGGAGCACGTTGGGTTTTGTCGTCTTCTCCTTTGGGACTCCGAATTTGAGGTAGGGATATCCTACTCCTCTCTATGGGTTTTGTCTTTAAATTTTGGTATTTTGAGATGTTGGGCTTGGTTTGGTAAATTTGTGAAAGTTTGGGGCTTTTGTGTAATTTTACAAAAAGTTGGGGTTTTATTCATAATAAACCTAGATGCATGTTTGGCATAGAAAAATAGAATGATTGTTGAATCATTGATGAAAATGGGACCTAAGGGTTGAAATGGTAATTATGGAAAATGACCTAATTACATTGTTTAATTAATTGGGATAATTAATTGATGAGAAATGAGGAAATGAAATGTTGATTGAATATCCATTTGTGCATTTATTTTCTGTTTTAGAAATAACTGCTTTGGGCTATCGGTGGAGGATAGTCGTGATTGTTGTAGACAATGTATGTTGATTAGGCAAACTGAAACTAATCAATGGAATGTGTTATGGAACTTGACAGTTGCTAGAATACATTAATTGTTTGTATTGTGTGATTGTATATAGAACCAATGTGTTTATATACGTTATGTGTAGAGGAGGAGATAGGGGATGTACTCCGCGGTTTAGGGGAAGATAGGGGATGTACCTCTAAACCGGATAGGTATTTGGAGGAGATAGGGGATGTACTCCGTAGACAGAGCTCATATGCTTGTCTAGAGAAGTGAAGATAGAGCTCATATGCTTATCTTTGTGAAGTGAAGTGTGGATACAGCTTGTATGCTTATCTGTGGATATTGTTGATATACATATCTGTTGTAGAGTGTGGATACAGCTTGTATGCTTATCTGTGGATATTGTTGATATACATATCTGTTGAGAATGTGGATATAGCTTTTATGCTTATCTGAATGTGAGATATAGTTTTTATACATATCTGTGGAAATGATGATAGAGCAAGTATGCTTATCTGTTGTTAAAAGGAAAATGAAAAGTAATTGGGACTTGTAAGTCGTTGACATAAATATGTTATTTATGTGACTGTATCAGTGTTGACCAACTATCAATTGCTAATGTTTTAGTCATTGTCCATGGTTGGTTTAGTGTATTTCTACTGGGCTGTGGCTCACCCTATATGGGAATATCATTTTCAGGTGCAGGAAGCATGCCACCTCCAAGGACATAGCTGGGAGGCTTGTGGCGGGCATAGTTTTGTCGTTTTACTTTGATTTATTACATGTAATTTCAAGCCAAGGGCTTAATGTGTAAACGAGTTAGAACCCTTTGTTGTAACCAAGTGTTAACTTGGAAAGCTGTAAGCCCGTAGGGCATTTTGTTATGAGATTAACATGTAATACTTATGTAACGGAATTCTAATGAATGAAAGGAATGTGGTTAGTTTAAATGTAAATGCATGTCTTATCTGGTGGGTTTATTGTTATTATTTTGAGGGCGTTACAACTTGGTATCAGAGCGTACCGGGTTCGAATACTTTGGGTACGTGGGAAGTGATTAGTATCACAATGGGTTTGTCTCGCTTGATAGAGACTTAAATGTGGTATCATATGTTATGTGCTTAAGTGATAACATGTTTATGTGACTATGTGTGTATGGGATTTAATTTCTAGGATATTGATTGGATCCTTGAGTTTCTAGGAGTCTTGTTGGAAAAGCACTTGATCAATGCTGTTTCTAACCGGAACTCTAGTAACGTCTCGGGACTATCATTATCCGGAAATGAAGTTCGTAAGTGCTTATGTGTTTATGTGCTTATGTGGAGTGAATTACAGTTGTCCATGCATTAGGACGTGAGTGTTTAGTTTCGGCACACTTATGAATGTGCTAACGTTCTGTGTTGCCTTTATTAGGATGTCAGGACGAGGAAGAGGTGCTAGGCGTGGTAGACCTGCGAGGCAGGAAGTACCGTTACAGGGTGAGATTCCGGCAGTGCAGGAGGGAGTTGGGCAGGCCAATGTGGCCGAGCCAGTAGGTCAGCAGGCTATGGGTGCCTTGGCCAGAGAGATAGCAGGAGCTTTGGGTATTCTTAGAGCTGGGAATCAGGCAGCTGAGACAGGGCCTTCCTTCTTGAAGAGGGAGTTCTTTCGGTGTAATCCGGATGAGTTTATCGGGGATCCTAAAGAGCCGCTTAAGGCAGATGAATGGCTCGAACAGACAACGAAGACGTTTGAGATGCTTGGCATCGAGGACGGAGCACTGAAAGTGACCTTGGCATCCTTTCAACTGAAGGGAGATGCGGGTCAATGGTGGAAGTACGAGAAAGCTCGTGTTGATGGTACTTGGGAGGCGTTTGTGAATGCTTTTCAGGAGAGGTTTTTGTCTGCAGTAGCAAGGGAGAAGCTGAGGGATCAGTTTAGCCGGCTTAATCAGCAGGGCTTGTCAGTGGCCGAGTTTGAGGCTACTTTTACCAGTCTGTCTAGGTTTGCACCTGAACTGGTGGCGTCTGAGGAACGCCGTTGCTATGAGTTTGAGCGGAAGTTGAGGCGGGGCCTCAAGTTGAGAGTTGGTGGGTCTTATATTCGAGAGTATAGACACCTAGTGGATGCTGCAGCTCATATGGAGCTTATGATGCAGGAGGAGGATGAGGGTCAGAGAGGCTCCAAGAGGAGCCAGGATAGTCAGAGTGATGGCAGGAGGCAGAGGGGTTCTAACCCTCAGCAGTCTCAGGGTGCAGTCTCTAGATCGACCTTTCCAGTGCCTAGTGTAGGCTCGGGGAGAGGCAGTCAGGGAGAATTCACTTGTTACAAGTGTGGCCAGCTGGGTCACAAGGTTTCTGTTTGCCCGCAGAAGGGTGGGGGTCAGAAAGCTGCTTCTTCTTCAGCTAGACCGCCGAGTCAGGGTTTGGGCAGGGGGCAGCTCTTGATTTGTTATCAGTGTGGACAACCTGGGCACATGAAGAGGTTTTGCCCACAGTTGAGTGCCACTTCGGGAGCGTCTGGTTTTAGGCAGACGCAGGGTTTTCAGCCAGCTCAGTCTGTGCAGGCCTCGAGGGCCAATCCGGGAGCTTCGTCATCCCAGTCTGTGCAGCAGTCTTTTGCTCCGAGAGGTGAGCAGGTAGACCAGGGGCCTACGGGGCGCGTGTATGCTGTTACCGCGCAGGATTTAGTACCGGCTCCATCAGTAGTGAGAGGTACTTTTCTGTTTTGCAACTCAGTTGCTAATGTGTTGATAGACACGGGTGCATCTCATTCTTTTGTATCTGCTGCATTTGCATCTGTTTTGGAATTGGAGTTGGCACAGTTAGCATCTCCTATTTGTGTGGTATCGCCTTTGGGTGGTGAGTTGATTCTGAAACAGGGTGTTAGAGGATGTGATATTGAGGTCGCCGATTATAGGCTTCCTTTTCCGTTTGTTGTCATGCCCATGAAGGGTTTTGATGTTATTTTGGGTATGGACTGGCTATCGTCATACCGGGCTGTTATTGATTGCTACCGCCAGAGGGTCACGTTATGTACCTTGAGCGGGGAGTGGTTCCATTTCTTGGGAGACCGGGTTGGTAGTGTTTTGCCACCGGGGTTTGATTCGCGAGGGCGAAGTGAGCTTAGTGGTTTACTTGCTAGCTTAGAGAGTAGCGAGTGTGTTGAGACCCAGGTTGTGTTACCGAGGGTGGTTTGTGAGTATTCGGATGTCTTTCCCGAAGATCTTGTTAGTTTGCCACCTCACCGAGAGATAGAGTTCTCTATTGATTTAGTGCCTGGTACGGCGCCGATTTCTATGGCACCTTACCGTTTTGCTCCAGCAGAGTTGGTTGAGTTGAAAGTTCAGCTCCAGGAATTGCTCGATAAGGGCTTTGTTCGCCCTAGTGTTTCACCGTGGGGAGCACCGGCCCTCTTTGTTAAAAAGAAAGATGGTGCCTTGAGATTGTGTATAGACTACCGGAAGTTGAATCGGGCTACGGTTAAGAATAAGTATCCTATGCCCCGTATAGATGATTTGTTTGACCAGTTGAAGGGTTCCCGTTGTTTCTCTAAGATAGACTTGAGATCGGGTTACCATCAGTTGAGGGTCAGGGAGGAAGATATTCCTAAGACGGCATTCCGTACGCGGTATGGCCATTACGAGTTTTTGGTGATGCCATTCGGACTTACCAATGCACCGGCAGTCTTTATGGACTTGATGAACCGGATTTTCCGGGAGTTCTTAGACCGATTTGTGGTTGTTTTCGTGGACGATATCCTTATTTATTCGTCTTCTAAGGAGGAGCACGAGCCACACTTGAGAGTGGTGCTTGAGTTACTTAGAGCCCATAGGCTGTATGCCAAGTTTGGGAAGTGTGAGTTCTGGCTGAGGGAAGTCAAATTCTTAGGCCACGTGGTATCCGGGGAAGGGGTGTCTGTTGATACATCCAAGGTTGAGGCAGTGCAAGATTGGGCACAGCCTAAGAGTGTGTTTGAGATCCGCAGTTTTCTGGGATTAGCTGGGTATTACCGTCGGTTTGTGAAAGATTTCTCCAGGTTAGCGTCACCGTTGACTAGACTGACTCGAAAGGGAGTCAAGTTTGTGTGGAGTGAGACTTGTGAAAAGTCGTTCCAAGAGTTGAAAATTAGATTGACCACCGCTCCGGTGTTGATTATTCCGGAGAGAGGGTTGGGTTATGCGGTTTATTGTGATGCCTCACGAGAGGGTTTGGGTTGTGTGTTGATGCAAGAGGGAAAAGTGGTAGCTTATGGCTCACGTCAGTTGAAAATACACGAGAAGAATTACCCCACACATGACCTAGAGTTAGCAGCTGTGATCTTTGCCTTGAAAATCTGGAGGCACTACCTTTATGGTGAGAGGTTCGAGGTATTCTCGGATCACAAGAGTTTGAAGTATCTGTTTACACAGAGAGACTTGAATCTGAGGCAGAGGAGATGGATGGAGTTCATCGAGGATTATGATTTTGAGTTGCATTATCATCCGGGAAAGGCCAATGTTGTGGCCGATGCCCTTAGTAGGAAGACCATTAGTGATGTAGCTTGTATAGCCATCCGGGAATGGGAGATGTTGGGAGCACTTGGCGAGTTTGATTTGCTTCTGAGCGAATCTGTTGAGGCTGCGGCCTTGTTTTCTGTTGTTGCGCAGCCTACACTTGTGATTAGAGTTTTAAAGGCACAGAGAGGTGACCTTGAGGTAGAATCCCTCCGAGAGAAGATCTCCAGTGGGAAAGTTGAGAAGGGTTTGACGGTGTATCCCGACCTGAGTGTGAGATACCGAGACCGTTTGTTTGTACCGGAGGCTTGCCGTGAGGAAGTACTCCGAGAGTTTCACCATTCGCGCCTTGCGGTGCATCCGGGAGGTACTAAGATGTATCAGGATTTGGGTCGCCAGTTTTGGTGGCGGGGTATGAAAAGAGATGTGGCTGTCTTCGTATCGAAATGCCTTACTTGCCAGCAAGTGAAGGCCGAGCATCAGAGGCCAGCGGGTTTGTTGCAACCCTTGCCTATTGCCGAGTGGAAGTGGGAGCATGTCACTATGGACTTCGTTGTAGGTCTTCCGAGGACTCAGCGGGGTAGTGATGCTATTTGGGTGGTTGTAGACCGGTTGACTAAGTCGGCGCACTTTATTCCTATGCGCGTGAGAGATTCGGTAGATCATCTTGCCGACTTGTATATTCGGGACGTAGTGAGATTGCACGGGGTCCCAGTGACGATCGTCTCAGATAGAGATCCTCGTTTTACTGCCAGGTTGTGGCAGAGTTTGCAGAGTGCCTTGGGCACTAAGTTAACCTTTAGTACGGCCTATCATCCTCAGACTGACGGGCAGTCCGAGCGTACTATTCAGATCCTCGAGGATATGCTTCGGGGTTGTGTCCTGGACTTCAGTGGGACGTGGGAGAGGCACTTGCCATTGGTAGAGTTTGCCTACAACAACAGTTTTCAGTCTAGCATCGGTATGGCACCGTTTGAGGCCTTGTATGGCCGACCGTGTAGGTCTCCAGTTTGTTGGGCCGAGGTGGGTGATGCACCTTTGTTGGGTCCGGAGTTGGTTAGGGAGACGACGGAGAAAGTTGAGCTTATCCGTAGGAGGCTTGTTACAGCCCAGAGTCGACAAAAGAGTTATGCCGACCGTAGGAGGAGGCCTTTGGCGTTTGAGGTAGGTGATCATGTCTTTCTGAAGATATCACCTAGGCGAGGCCTGATGAGGTTTGGGAAGAGTGGGAAGTTATCCCCTCGGTTTATTGGTCCTTTTGAGATCCTTGAGAAGATAGGCGAGGTTGCTTATCGGTTAGCCTTACCGCCGCAGTTATCCGGAGTGCATGACGTGTTTCATGTGAGTATGCTTCGGAAGTATGAGCCAGATCCATCACATGTGTTGGATTGGACTGATTTAGAGGTAGATGAGGATGCCTCGTATGAGGAGAGACCGGTTCGGGTCTTGGATAGGCGGGATCAGGTCCTGCGTGGCAAGACCATTCCTTTGGTGAAAGTCTTGTGGAAACATCACGGAGTGGAGGAAGCCACTTGGGAACGTGAGTTGGAAGTCCGAGAGAAATATCCGGACTTGTTTGTTGTTATGTAATCTTATATTTAAATTTTACATTTTGTTGAACTTAAGAGCTTGGATATATGTCTTAAGTTGTGAAACATTGAAAATGTTTTGGTTAGTGGAAGTATGTTTTGGAACTTGCCTCATATGGAAGTTGAAAGTGACATTATATGTGTTAAATATATTGTTGAAATTGGAAGGATAGTGCATAATGTTGATGCATGTTGAAAATACATATGTTGTTTACATATTGTGATATGTCTCTTGTTAAAGGGATGGGATGACCGGTAATGGGTCGAATTGTTGAATGTTAAAATGTAACATTGTTTAAAATGGAGGAAAACTTGTTTTTGAAAACTTGTGTTTAATTTCGGGGACGAAATTCTTTAAGGGGGGGAGGTTATAGCGATCCCGGGTTTACCCTTGTTGTATAGTGATCCGGACATGTGTCCGTGGATGTTGGTAGTTGTTTATTATCTTGTTTACATCCTTTCTTGTTTTGTATTTGAGTTATAGGATGTGTTGAGCGGGTTTGTTACAGGTTGGTTGAGTTTAGAAACCAAAACTAGTTGCCCAGATTTTTGGCCTGTACGCTCGAGCGGAGGTGTTGGCGCTCGAGCGTAGATTACATCCATCCAGTATCTTGTTGTGCAGTGTTGTGAGCTCGAGCGTAGGGATTGGGAGCTCGAGCGGAGGCCTGGTTCTGCAAAAGTGCTGGGCGAGTGCATTCTGCGCTCGAACGGGAGGTTGGCCGCTCGAGCGGAAGTCTGTGAGTGGCCGCTCGAGCGGGGTGTTTTACGCTCGAGCGGAAGACTGGGTTTAAGTCCCGAAATTGTGACTTCTCAAATCACTTTTTCACTTTCTCTTCTCTCTCTTACTTTTCCAAAATCACCATTGTTGAGCCTTTCACTCTAGACTCTACCTTCTCTCTAGGTTTTGATCTAGTAGGAGTGATTTACTCACCTTTGGCCTTTACAAAAAAGTTGTTGATCGTCGAGGGCTTCATTTTAATCTGAAAATCTCGGGTTTTGGAGCACGTTGGGTTTTGTCGTCTTCTCCTTTGGGACTCCGAATTTGAGGTAGGGATATCCTACTCCTCTCTATGGGTTTTGTCTTTAAATTTTGGTATTTTGAGATGTTGGGCTTGGTTTGGTAAATTTGTGAAAGTTTGGGGCTTTTGTGTAATTTTACAAAAAGTTGGGGTTTTATTCATAATAAACCTAGATGCATGTTTGGCATAGAAAAATAGAATGATTGTTGAATCATTGATGAAAATGGGACCTAAGGGTTGAAATGGTAATTATGGAAAATGACCTAATTACATTGTTTAATTAATTGGGATAATTAATTGATGAGAAATGAGGAAATGAAATGTTGATTGAATATCCATTTGTGCATTTATTTTCTGTTTTAGAAATAACTGCTTTGGGCTATCGGTGGAGGATAGTCGTGATTGTTGTAGACAATGTATGTTGATTAGGCAAACTGAAACTAATCAATGGAATGTGTTATGGAACTTGACAGTTGCTAGAATACATTAATTGTTTGTATTGTGTGATTGTATATAGAACCAATGTGTTTATATACGTTATGTGTAGAGGAGGAGATAGGGGATGTACTCCGCGGTTTAGGGGAAGATAGGGGATGTACCTCTAAACCGGATAGGTATTTGGAGGAGATAGGGGATGTACTCCGTAGACAGAGCTCATATGCTTGTCTAGAGAAGTGAAGATAGAGCTCATATGCTTATCTTTGTGAAGTGAAGTGTGGATACAGCTTGTATGCTTATCTGTGGATATTGTTGATATACATATCTGTTGTAGAGTGTGGATACAGCTTGTATGCTTATCTGTGGATATTGTTGATATACATATCTGTTGAGAATGTGGATATAGCTTTTATGCTTATCTGAATGTGAGATATAGTTTTTATACATATCTGTGGAAATGATGATAGAGCAAGTATGCTTATCTGTTGTTAAAAGGAAAATGAAAAGTAATTGGGACTTGTAAGTCGTTGACATAAATATGTTATTTATGTGACTGTATCAGTGTTGACCAACTATCAATTGCTAATGTTTTAGTCATTGTCCATGGTTGGTTTAGTGTATTTCTACTGGGCTGTGGCTCACCCTATATGGGAATATCATTTTCAGGTGCAGGAAGCATGCCACCTCCAAGGACATAGCTGGGAGGCTTGTGGCGGGCATAGTTTTGTCGTTTTACTTTGATTTATTACATGTAATTTCAAGCCAAGGGCTTAATGTGTAAACGAGTTAGAACCCTTTGTTGTAACCAAGTGTTAACTTGGAAAGCTGTAAGCCCGTAGGGCATTTTGTTATGAGATTAACATGTAATACTTATGTAACGGAATTCTAATGAATGAAAGGAATGTGGTTAGTTTAAATGTAAATGCATGTCTTATCTGGTGGGTTTATTGTTATTATTTTGAGGGCGTTACAGTAATTAACAGAGAATTTACCAATAATTTACTGAGTAATTTACAGAGAATTTATCGAGTAATTTACTGATAAATTACTGAATAATATGCGCATTAATTTACTGATAATTTAAGGAGTAATTTATTGAGAATTTACCCAGTAATTAGCTTAGAATTTATTAAATAATTTACAGATAATTTACTGTGTTATTTTCTTGGAATTTACAGAGTAATTTTCTAATAATTTACTGAGTAATTTACTAAGTAATTGACCAAGGATTTTTTGAGAACTTATCGATAATTAACTGAGTAATTTACTGGGAATTTACCTTGTAATTTACAGATAAATTTAGTGAGTAATTCACCGAATAATTTACTATGAATTTACTTAGTAATTTATTTAGAATTACTCAGTAAATTGCTAAGAGTTTATTGAGAATTTACTGAGAATTTGTTGAGTAATTTTCTAGGAACTTACCAATCATTTACGAAGCAATTTACTGAGAATTTACCGAGTTATTTACCACGAATTTACTATAGATTTAATGGTAACTTGCTGAGTAATTTATTGAGAATTTACTGTGAATTTAATGAGTAATTTACTCATAATTTATTGAAAATTTTCAGAGTAATTTACTTTTTTATTTATTGAGAAATTCACCGATAATTAACTGAGTAATTTATAGAGAATTTGTTGAAAATTTAACTAATAATTTACAGAGTAATTTGCTGAGCAATTTTTAAAAAAAATTATGTGAATTTACTGAGTAATTTGCCAAGAATTCATACAAAATTTTCTGAGAATTTACAGAGTAATTTACTCATAATTTACTGAGCAATTCAGAAAAAAATTTCTAATGATTTTCTAAGAATTTACACAGGATTTTCTAAGAATTTACTGAATAATTTTTTGAGAATTTTGCGTGTAATTTATTGAGAATTTTACTAAGTAATGTAATGAGAATTTACTGGGAATTTACTTAGTAATTCACTAAGAATCTACCAATAATTTACCGAGTAATTTATTGAGATTTTACTGCGAATTGACTAAGAAATTTACAAGTAAATTGTTAAGTTCTTCACTGGGTAATTTAGTTGGAAATTTCTAAGTAATTTATTGAGAATTTGCTGAGTAAGTTACTAAGAATTTATTGATAATTTACATAGACTTTCTGGATTAATTTATTGAGAATTTACTTAGAATTTATTGAATAATTTACAGAGAATTTACAGGAAATTCACTAATTAATGTTCGAATAATTTACTGAGAATTAACAAAGTAATTCACGAATTTTTTTTTTTTGATAATTTTATGGGTAATTTACCAGGAATTTATACAGAATTTTCTTGGAAATTATTGAAAATTTTCTGAGTAATTTATTTAGAATTTATTAAATAATTTACTTAAAATTTACAGATAATTTACAGTGTAATTTATAGAGAATTTATTGAAAACTTAACGAGTAACTTATTTACGAATTTACAGAGTAATTTGCTGAATAATTTGCTAAGAAATTACTTTGAATTTACCAAGAATTTATATAGAATTTTCTGAGAATTTGTTGAGTAATTTACTCATAATTTACTGATTAATTCACAAAAAATATTCTTCTAATTTTTTGAGAATTTACTCAGATTTTTCAGATAAATTACTAAGAATTTGCTGAATAATTTATAGAGAATTTTACGTGTAATTTACTGATAAATTTCCTGAGTAATTTAGTGAGAATTTACTAAGTAATTTACTGGTAATTTACTGAGTAATTAACAGAGAATTTACCAATAACTTACTGAGTAATTTACAGAGAATTTATCGAGTAATTTACTGATAAATTACTGAATAATACGCGCATTAATTTACTGAGAATTTAAGGAGTAATTTATTGAGAATTTACCCAGTAATTTGCTTAGAATTTATTAAATAATTTACAGATAATTTACTGTGTTATTTTCTTGGAATTTACAGAGTAATTTTCTAATAATTTACTGAGTAATTTACTAAGTAATTGACCAAGGATTTTTTGAGAACTTATCGATAATGAACTGAGTAATTTACTGGGAATTTACCTAGTAATTTACAGATAATTTTAGTGAGTAATTCACCGAATAATTTACTATGAATTTACTTAGTAATTTATTTAGAATTTACTCAGTAAATTGCTAAGAGTTTATTGAGAATTTACTGAGAATTTGTTGAGTAATTTTCTAGGAACTTACCAATCATTTACGAAGCAATTTACTGAGAATTTACCGAGTTATTTACCACGAATTTACTATAACTTTAATGGTAATTTGCTGAGTAATTTACTGTGAATTTAATGAGTAATTTACTCATAATTTATTGGGAATTTTTTTGGAATTTATTGAAAATTTTCAGAGTAATTTACTTTTTTATTTATTGAGTAATTCACTGATAATTAACTGAGTAATTTATAGAGAATTTGTTGAAAATTTAACTAATAATTTACAGAGCAATTTGCTGAGTAATTTTTTTAAAAAAATCTGTGAATTTACTGAGTAATTTGCCAAGAATTTATACAAAATTTTCTGAGAATTTACAGAGTAATTTACTCATAATTTACTGAGCAATTCACAAAAAAATTTCTAATGATTTTCTAAGACTTTACACAAGATTTTCTAAGAATCTACTGAATAATTTTTTGAGAATTTTGCGTGTAATTTATCGAGAATTTTACTGAGTAATGTAATTAGAATTTACTGGGAATTTACTGAGTAATTTACTAAGAATCTACCGATAATTTACTGAGTAATTTATTGAGATTTTACTGCGAATTGACTAAGAAATTTACTGGTAAATTTTTAAGTTCTTCACTGGGTAATTTAGTTGGAAATTTCTAAGTAATTTATTGAGAATTTACTGAGTATGTTACTAAGAATTTATTGATAATTTACTTAGACTTTCTGGATTAATTTATTGAGAATTTACTAAGTAATTCACTTAGAATTTATTGAATAATTTACTGAGAATTTACATGAAATTCACTAATTAATGTTCGAATAATTTACTGAGAATTAACAAAGTAATTCACGAATTTTTTTTTGATAATTTTATGGGTAATTTACCAAGAATTTGTACAGAATTTTCTTGGAAATTATTGAAAATTTTCTGAGTAATTTATTTAAAATTTATTAAATAATTTACTTAAAATTTACAGAGTTATTTATAGAGAATTTATTGAAAACTTAACGAGTAATTTATTTACGAATTTACAGAGTAATTTGCTGAATAATTTGTTAAGAAATTACTTTGAATTTACCAAGAATTTATATAGAATTTTCTGAGAATTTGTTGAGTAATTTACTCATAATTTACTGATTAATTCACAAAAAATATTCTTGTAATTTTTTGAGAATTTACTCAGATTTTTCAGATAAATTACTAAGAATTTGCTGAATAATTTATAGAGAATTTTACGTGTAATTTACTGATAAATTTCCTGAGTAATTTAGTGAGAATTTACTAAGTAATTTACTGGTAATTTTCTGAAAATTAATAGAGAACTTACCAATAATTTACTGAGTAATTTACATAGAATTTATCGAGTAATTTACTGATAAATTACTGAATAATTCGCGCATTAATTTACTGAGAATTTAAGGAGTAATTTATTGAGAATTTGCCCAGTAATTTGCTTTGAATTTATTAAATAATTTACAGATAATTTACTGTGTTATTTTCTTGGAATTTACAGAGTAATTTTCTAATAATTTACTGAGTAATTTACTAAGTAATTGACCATGGATTTTTTGAGAACTTATCGATAATTAACTTAGTAATTTACTCGGAATTTACCTAGTAATTTACAGATAAATTTAGTGAGTAATTCACCGAATAATTTACTATGAATTTACTTAGTAATTTATTTAGAATTTACTCAGTAAATTACTAAGAGTTTATTGAGAATTTACTGAGAATTTGTTGAGTAATTTTCTAGGAACTTACCAATCATTTACGAAGCAATTTACTGAGAATTTACCGAGTTATTTACCACGAATTTACTATAACTTTAATGGTAATTTGCTGAGTAATTTATTGAGAATTTACTGTGAATTTAATGAGTAATTTACTCATAATTTATTGAGAATTTTCTTAGAATTTATTAAAAAATTTCAGAGTAATTTACTTTTTTATTTATTGAGTAATTCACTGATAATTAACTGAGTAATTTATAGAGAATTTGTTGAAAATTTAACTAATAATTTACAGAGCAATTTGCTGAGTAATTTTTTAAAAAAATTATATGAATTTACTGAGTAATTTACCAAGAATTTATACAAAATTTTCTGAGAATTTACAGAGTAATTTACTCATAATTTACTGAGCAATTCACAAAAAAATTTCTAATGATTTTCTAAGACTTTACACAGGATTTTCTAAGAATCTACTGAATAATTTTCTGAGAATTTTGCGTGTAATTTATTGAGAATTTTACTGAGGAATGTAATTAGAATTTCTGGGAATTTACTGAGTAATTTACTAAGAATCTACCGATAATTTACTGAGTAATTTATTGAGATTTTACTGCGAATTGACTAAGAAATTTACTGGTAAATTGTTAAGTTCTTCGCTGGATAAATTAGTTGGAAATTTCTAAGTAATTTATTGAGAATTTACTGAGTATGTTACTAAGAATTTATTGATAATTTACAAAGACTTTCTGGATTAATTTATTGAGAATTTACTAAGTAATTTACTTAGAATTTATTGAATAATTTACTGAGAATTTATAGGAAATTCACTAATTAATGTTCGAATAATTTACTGAGTAATTTACGGAGAATTAACAAAGTAATTTACGAATTTTTTTTTGATAATTTTATAAGTAATTTACCTAGAATTTATACAGAATTTTCTTGGAAATTATTGAAAATTTTCTGAGTAATTTATTTAGAATTTATTAAATAATTTACTGAAAATTTACAGAGTAATTTATAGAGAATTTGTTGAAAAGTTAACGAGTAATTTATTTACGAATTTACGGAGTAATTTGCTGAATAATTTGCTAGAAATTACTTTGAATTTACCAAGAATTTATATAGAATTTTCTGAGAATTTGTTGAGTAATTTACTCATAATTTACTGATTAATTCACAAAAAATATTCTTGTAATTTTTTGAGATTTTACTCAGAATTTTCTGATAAATTACTAAGAATTTGCTGAATAATTTATAGAGAATTTTACGTGTAATTTGCTGAGAAATTTCCTGAGTAATTTTGTAAGAATTTACTAAGCAATTTACTGGTAATTTACTGTGTAATTAACAGAGAATTTACCAATAATTTACTGAGTAATTTACAGAGAATTTATCGAGTAATTTACTGATAAATTACTGAATAATTTGCGCATTAATTTACTGAGAATTTAAGGAGTAATTTATTGAGAATTTACCCAGTAATTTGCTTGGAATTTATTAAATAATTTACAGAAAATTTACTGTGTTATTTTCTTGGAATTTACAGAGTAATTTTCTAATAATTTACTGAGTAATTTACTAAGTAATTGACCAAGGATTTTTTGAGAACTTATCGATAATTAACTGAGTAATTTACTGAGAATTTACCTAGTAATTTACAGATAAATTTAGTGAGTAATTCACCGTATAATTTACTATGAATTTACTTAGTAATTTATTTAGAATTTACTCAGTAAATTACTAAGAGTTTATTGAGAATTTACTGAGAATTTGTTGAGTAATTTTCTAGGAACTTACCAATCATTTACGAAGCAATTTACTGAGAATTTACCGAGTTATTTACCACGAATTTACTATAACTTTAATGGTAATTTGCTGAGCAATTTATTGAGAATTTACTGTGAATTTAATGAGTAATTTACTCGTAATTTATTGAGAATTTTCTTTGAATTTATTGAAAATTTTCAGAGTAATTTACTTTTTTATTTATTGAGTAATTCACCGATAATTAACTGAGTAATTTATAGAGAATTTGTTGAAAATTTAACTAATAATTTACAGAGTAATTTGCTGAGCAATTTTTTAAAACAATTCTGTGAATTTGCTGAGTAATTTACCAAGAATTTATACAAAATTTTCTGAAAATTTACAGAGTAATTTACTCATAATTTACTGAGCAATTGACAAAAAAATTTCTAATGATTTTCTAAGAATTTACACAGGATTTTCTAAGAATTTACTGAATAATTTTCTGAGAATTTTGCGTGTAATTTATTGAAAATTTTACTGGGTAATGTAATGAGAATTTACTGGGAATTTACTGAGTAATTTATTGAGATTTTACTGCGAATTGACTAAGAAATTTACTGGTAAATTGTTAAGTTCTTCACTGGGTAATTTAGTTGGAAATTTCTAAATAATTTATTGAGAATTTACTGAGTAAGTTACTAAGAATTTATTGATAATTTACATAGACTTTCTGGATTAATTTTTTGAGAATTTACTAAGTAATTTACTTAGAATTTATTAAATAATTTACTGAAAATTTATAGATAATTTACAGAGTAATTTATAGAGAATTTATTGAAAACTTAACGAGTAATTTATTTACGAATTTACGGAGTAATTTGCTGAATAATTTGCTAAGAAATTACTTTGAATTTACCAAGAATTTTCTGAGAATTTATTGAGTAATTTACTCATAATTTACTGATTAATTCACAAAAAATATTCTTGTAATTTTTTGACAATTTACTCAGAATTTTCTGAATAATTTATAGAGAATTTTACGTGTAATTTACTGAGAAATTTCCTGAGTAATTTAGTGAGAATTTACTAGCAATTTATTTAGTAATTAACAGAGAATTTACCAATAATTGACTGAGTAATTTACAGAGAATTTATCGAGTAATTTACTGATAAATTACTGAATAATTCACGCATTAATTTACTTAGAATTTAAGGAGTAATTTATTGAGAATTTACCCAGCAATTTGCTTAGAATTTATTAAATAATTTACAGATAATTTACTGTGTTATTTTCTTGGAATTTACAGAGTAATTTTCTAATAATTTACTGAGTAATTTACTAAGTAATTGACCAAGGATTTTTTAAGAACTTATCGATAATTAACTTAGTAATTTACTTGGAATTTACCTAGTAATTTACAGATAAATTTAGTGAGTAATTCAATGAATAATTTACTATGAATTTACTTAGTAATTTATTTAAAATTTACTCAGTAAATTACTAAGAGTTTATTGAGAATTTACTGAGAATTTGTTGAGTAATTTTCTAGGAACTTACCTGTCATGACCCGAACCCGCCCCTATGGGTTAAGGACATGACCGGCCAGTAATCCTGGGATTACCTACGGCCTCAGACCGAAATAAGATGACTTGTCAGAGTAAAGGGGCCAAACGGAAGCAAAAATTAAAACTTTGTCCATAGAGCCGTGCTTATATGCACATCAACAGACCACACTCAGATACGTTAATAACCCACATCAAAAGTACAGTTTCACAAAATTCATTACCGACAGGATCATCCAAAACGAGTCAACCTATGACAGACTATATACAGATATACATAAAGTCTTTGCCGACAAGACCAAATATAAAATACATGGCAAAAAGGCAAGGATAGGTCTCAAGAGTGAGACGCAAGGCTGACTTCCCAAAAAACTTGGATTTTTCCTAGCAGACTTCACTGGGGCTGGGTTTGAACTTCCCTTGGCTCACCTACAAACACATGAATGAGCGTAAGCGATAGCCCAGTGAATAATATCAAATACAAAAGTCATATAAACAATGTGTAGAACAATATACTCCAAACGGCCTTGGGCCCAATTCATATTCCTACTTAACATATGTACATTTATACAAAGTTCAGATCAAGTGACTGTAGTTCTAAACATATTGGCCTTTGGCCCATTCTGATTTCCATCTACGTCAAAACGGCCTTCGGCCCATTCATTCATGTCAAAACGGCCTTCGGCCCATTCATTTGTATCAAAACGGCCTTCGGCCCATTCATTCATGTCAAAACGGCCTTCGGCCCATTCATTCATGTCAAAACGGCCTTTGGCCCATTCATCTGTATCAAAATGGCCTTTGGCCCATTCATTTATATCAAAACGACCTTTGGTCCAATTATTCATTCATGTCAGACCTTTGTCCATAATCCCAATTAGCAACTCATAAAGCTTATAAGGGAATACACAATTGGACATTGATAAGCTTTCAAGTATTGATATTACTCACAGTGATCGGCTTGTGGATTTGCCCTGGAACTTGACCCTACACATTTCATGAGCACAAAGGGTCACTAACAGTTCAATCCGTTCTTTAATTCACATATCTCTCTTTAGGCTTAATTCACATTTCATTTGCTCATTTACAATGCTTAACATATGCCTAAGAGTGCTTACAAGTGAAAGAGAACGGAAAACAGAACACAGAATGCATGAACGAAATTTCAGAAAACAGGGTCCCCGCTCGAGCGTTAACTTACCCGCTCGAGCGGACCCTTAAGGCCTGCAAAAGTACTGGTTGCATGAAAAATACGCTCGAGCGTTAATTACCCCGCTCGAGCGGACATCAAGTCTGCAAAAAGGTACTGGGAGCCCGCATTTCCCGCTCGAGCGTCAGGTTCCCCTCTCGAGCGGACCTCAAAATTCTGGAAAACCCAGAACTGTGTTCCTGAGCTTCATTTCGACTTTCAACCAACACTTCATGCATGTTATGGCCCAAATTACACATTTACACATGCTAACTTGCTACTAATACAAGATTACAACATCAGGAAGCTCAATTTCATGATTTATCTACATGCATGTCCCAAAATATCTCAAACCCATCACCAACATGCTCAAATTCAAACATTCAAGACTTATACCCCCATGTTTTGTACATGCATGCCCATTTTGACTTCACATTCATCCCAAATAATGCAATTAGTGCTCATTGCTATAAGATTCAACAAAGACATGCTTGCGTGTGGGATTACACTACCAATCTTTCACAATTTCACAAATCACATGCTAGATTTTGTGATTCCATAGGAATTCTCTACATGCATGCACATACCAAGCCTCAATTTCAATAAAACCAGCTCAAATCATGCAATTGATGACCACAACTCTTGAACACACAAGATCACACATTAACTCATGGATTCAAGAATCAATGCTTACCTAGAGGCTCAATTCTTCCAATTTATGGTCAAGTCTGGAGTTGCCTTCAAGACTTCCAAGATTTAAGAGCAAAACTTTGATTTCCTCCCCTCTCTCTCTCTAGTTCGGGTCTCTCCTCCTCTAGAGAGTTTAATCAGCCCCCCAAAAATGAAATAAAAAGAAGGGAGTTGAATACATAAGGGTTCCATATAACCCCACTAAGCCCCATTAAGTTAATATCACATATTGGAGCACCAATTCGTTAATTAATCAATTTAATCTGGCCCGAATCAGTCTTCCAATTAAATTTCACCGTAGGCTCTAAAAATTATGCCAATCACAATGGCGTAATCAATTTCGGGTTCTGTGGCCGATAAGGCCCTCAATTAAGTTTCCAAAGCTAATTATTCAAACAGATATTCCTACGGTCAACAGATAAAACTTCAAAATCACATAATGGTACACAAAATCATGGTAAACACATAATCATACTCAAATTAAGGACCAATTAGAATATTAAGGGATAGGGGTATCACATTACCAATCATTTACGAAGCAATTTACTGAGAATTTACCGAGTTATTTACCACGAATTTCCTATAACTTTAATGGTAATTTGCTGAGTAATTTACTGAGATTTTACTGCGAATTGACTAAGAAATTTACTGGTAAATTGTTAAGTTCTTCACTTGGTAATTTAGTTGGAAATTTCTAAGTAATTTATTGAGAATTTACTGAGTAAGTTACTAAGAATTTATTGATAATTTACATAGACTTTCTGGATTAATTTATTGAGAATTTACTAAGTAATTTACTTAGAATTTATTGAATAATTTACTGAGAATTTACAGGAAATTCACTAATTAATGTTCGAATAATTTACTGAGTAATTTACCGAGAATTAACAAAGTAATTCACGAATTTTTTTTTTGATAATTTTATGAGTAATTTACCAAGAATTTATACAGAATTTTCTTGGAAATTATTGAAAATTTTCTGAGTAATTTATTTAGAATTTATTAAATAATTTACTGAAATTTTACAGAGTAATTTATGGAGAATTTATTGAAAACTTAACGGGTAATTTATTTACGAATTTACGGAGTAATTTGCTGAATAATTTGCTAAGAAATTACTTTGAATTTACCAAGAATTTATATAGAATTTTCTGAGAGTTTATTGAGTAATTTACTCATAATTTACTGATTAATTCACAAAAAATATTCTTGTAATTTTTTGAGAATTTACTCAAAATTTTCTGATAAATTACTAAGAATTTGCTGAATAATTTATGGAGAATTTTACTGAGAAATTTCCTGAGTAATTTAGTGAGAATTTACTGGTAATTTATTGAGTAATTAACAGAGAATTTACCAATAATTTACTGAGTAATTTACAGAGAATTTATCGAGTAATTTACTGATAAATTACTGAATAATTCATGCATTAATTTACTGAGAATTTAAGGAGTAATTTATTGAGAATTTACCCAGTAATTTGCTTAGAATTTATTAAATAATTTACAGATAATTTACTGAGTGATTTACTAAGTAATTGACCAAGGATTTTTTGAGAACTTATCGATAATTAACTGAGTAATTTACTGGGAATTTACCTAGTAATTTACAGATAAATTTAGTGAGTAATTCACCGAATAATTTACTATGAATTTACTTAGTAATTTATTTAGAATTTACTCAGTAAATTACTAAGAGTTTATTCAGAATTTGTTGAGTATTTTTCTTGGAACTTACCAATCATTTACGAAGCAATTTACTGAGAATTTACCGAGTTATTTACCACGAATTTACTATAACTTTAATGGTAATTTGCTGAGTAATTTATTGAGAATTTACTGTGAATTTAATGAGTAATTTACTCATAATTTATTGAGAATTTTCTTAGAATTTATTGAAAATTTTCAGAGTAATTTACTTTTTTATTTATTGAGTAATTCACCGATAATTAACTGAGTAATTTATAGAGAATTTATTGAAAATTTAACGAATAATTTACAGAGTAATTTGCTAAATAATTTTTTAAAAAAATTCTATGAATTTACTGAGTAATTTACCAAGAATTTATACAAAAATTTCTGAGAATTTACAGAGTAATTTACTCATAATTTACTGAGAAATTCACAAAAAAATTTCTAACGATTTTCTAAGAATTTACACAGGATTTTCTAAGAATTTACTGAATAATTTTCTGAGAATTTTGTGTGTAATTTATTGAGAATTTTACTGAGTAATGTAACGAGAATTTACTGGGAATTTACTGAGTAATTTACTAAGAATCTACCGATAATTTACTGAGTAATTTATTGAGATTTTACTGCGAATTGACTAAGAAATTTACTGGTAAATTGTTAAGTTCTTTTTTTTTTGGGTGAATAAATTGTTAAGTTCTTCACTGGGTAATTTAGTTGGAAATTTCTAAGTAATTTATTGAGAATTTACTGAGTAAGTTACTAAGAATTTATTGATAATTTACATAGACTTTCTGGATTAATTTATTGAGAATTTACTAAGTAATTTACTTAGAATTTATTGAATAATTTACTGAGAATTTACAGGAAATTCACTAATTAATGTTCGAATAATTTACTGAGTAATTTACCGAGAATTAACAAAGTAATTCACGAATTTTTTTTTGATAATTTTATGAGTAATTTACCAAGAATTTATACAGAATTTTCTTGGAAATTATTGAAAATTTTCTGAGTAATTTATTTAGAAATTATTAAATAATTTACTGAAAATTTACAGATAATTTACAGAGTAATTTATAGAGAATTTATTGAAAACTTAACGGGTAATTTATTTACGAATTTACGGAGTAATTTGCTGAATAATTTGCTAAGAAATTACTTTGAATTTACCAAAAATTTATATAGAATTTTCTGAGAATTTATTGAGTAATTTACTCATAATTTACTGATTAATTCACAAAAAATATTCTTGTAATTTTTTGACAATTTACTCAGAATTTTCTGATAAATTACTAAGAATTTGCTGAATAATTTATAGAGAATTTTACGTGTAATTTACTAAGAAATTTCCTGAGTAATTTAGTGAGAATTTACTGGTAATTTATTGAGTGATTAACAGAGAATTTACCAATAATTTACTAGTAATTTACAGAGAATTTATCGAGTAATTTACTGATAAATTACTGAATAATTCACGCATTAATTTACTGAGAATTTAAGCTGTAATTTATTGAGAATTTACCCAGCAATTTGCTTAGAATTTATTAAATAATTTACAGATAATTTACTGAGTGATTTACTAAGTAATTGACCAAGAATTTTTTGAGAACTTATCGATAATTAACTGAGTAATTTATTGGGAATTTACCTAGTAATTTACAGATAAATTTAGTGAGTAATTCACCGAATAATTTACTATGAATTTACTTAGTAATTTATTTAGAATTTACTCAGTAAATTACTAAGAGTTTATTCAGAATTTGTTGAGTATTTTTCTTGGAACTTACCAATCATTTACGAAGCAATTTACTGAGAATTTACCGAGTTATTTACCCCGAATTTACTATAACTTTAATGGTGATTTGCTGAGTAATTTATTGAGAATTTACTGTAAATTTAATGAGTAATTTACTCATAATTTATTGAGAATTTTCTTAGAATTTTTTGAAAATTTTCAGAGTAATTTACTTTTTTATTTATTGAGTAATTCACCGATAATTAACTGAGTAATTTATAGAAAATTTATTGAAAATTTAACGAATAATTTACAGAGTAATTTGCTAAGTAATTTTTTTTTAAAAATTCTGTGAATTTGCTAAGTAATTTACCAAGAATTTATACAAAATTTTCTGAGAATTTACAGAGTAATTTACTCATAATTTACTGAGAAATTCACAAAAAAATTTCTAACGATTTTCTAAGAATTTACACAGGATTTTCTAAGAATTTACTGAATAATTTTCTGAGAATTTTGTGTGTAATTTACTGAGAATTTTACTGAGTAATGTAATGAGAATTTACTGGGAATTTACTGAGTAATTTACTAAGAATCTACCGATAATTTACTGAGTAATTTATTGAGATTTTACTGCGAATTGACTAAGAAATTTACTGGTAAATTGTTAAGTTCTTCACTGGGTAATTTAGTTGGAAATTTCTAAGTAATTTATTGATAATTTACTGAGTAAGTTACTAAGAATTTTTTGATAATTTACATAGACTTTCTGGATTAATTTATTGAGAATTTACTAAGTAATTTACTTAGAATTTATTGAATAATTTACTGAGAATTTACAGGAAATTCACTAATTAATGTTCGAATAATTTACCGAGAATTAACAAAGTAATTCACGAATTTTTTTTTGATAATTTTATAAGTAATTTACCAAGAATTTATACAGAATTTTCTTGGAAATTATTGAAAATTTTCTGAGTAATTTATTTAGAATTTATTAAATAATTTACTGAAAATTTACAGTGTAATTTATAGAGAATTTATTGAAAACTTAACGGGTAATTTATTTACGAATTTACGGAGTAATTTGCTGAATAATTTGTTAAGAAATTACTTTGAATTTACCAAGAATTTATATAAAATTTTCTGAGAATTTATTGAGTAATTTACTCATAATTTACTGATTAATTCACAAAAAAATATTCTTGTAATTTTTTGACAATTTACTCAGAATTTTCTGATAAATTACTAAGAATTTGCTGAATAATTTATAGAGAATTTTACTGAGAAATTTCCTGAGTAATTTAGTGAGAATTTACTGGTAATTTATTGAGTAATTAACAGAGAATTTACCAATAATTTACTGAGTAATTTACAAAGAATTTATCGAGTAATTTACTGATAAATTACTGAATAATTCACGCATTAATTTACTGAGAATTTAAGGAGTAATTTATTGAGAATTTACCCAGTAATTTGTTTAGAATTTATTAAATAATTTACAGATAATTTACTGAGTGATTTACTAAGTAATTGACCAAGGATTTTTTGAGAACTTATCGATAATTAACTGAGTAATTTACTGGGAATTTACCTAGTAATTTACAGATAAATTTAGTGAGTAATTCACCGAATAATTTACTATGAATTTACTTAGTAATTTATTTAGAATTTTCTCAGTAAATTACTAAGAGTTTATTCAGAATTTGTTGAGTAATTTTCTTGGAACTTACCAATCATTTACGAAGCAATTTACTGAGAATTTACCGAGTTATTTACCACGAATTTACTATAACTTTAATGGTAATTTACTGAGAAATTTATTGAGAATTTACTGTGAATTTAATTTGTAATTTACTCATAATTTATTGAAAATTTTCTTAGAATTTATTGAAAATTTTCAGAGTAATTTACTTTTTTATTTATTGAGTAATTCACCGATAATTAACTGAGTAATTTATAGAGAATGTATTGAAAATTTAACGAATAATTTACAGAGTAATTTGCTGTGTATTTTTATAAAACAAATTTGTGAATTTACTGAGTAATTTACCAAGAATTTATACAAAATTTTCTGAGAATTTACTGAGTAATTTACTCATAATTTACTGAGCAATTCACAAAAAAATTTCTAATGATTTTCCAAGAATTTTCTAAGAATTTACTGAATAATGTTATGAGAATTTTGCGTGTAATTTATTGAGAATTTTACTGAGTAATGTAATGAGAATTTACTGGGAATTTATTGAGTAATTTACTAAGAATCTACCGATAATTTACTGTGTAATTTATTTAGAATTTACTAAGAAATTTACTGATAAATTGTTGAGTTCTTCACTGGGTAATTTAGTTGGAAATTTCTAAGTAATTTATTAAGAATTTATTGATAATTTACTTAGACTTTCTGGATTAATTTATTGAGAATTTACTAAGTAATATACTTAGAATTTATTGAGTAATTTACTGAGAATTTACAGGAAATTCACTAATTAATGTTCGAATTATTTACTAAGAATTAACAAAGTAATTCACGAATTTTTTTTTTTGATAATTTTATGAGTAATTTACCAAGAATTTATACAGAATTTTCTTGGAAATTATTGAAAATTTTCTGAGTAAGTTATTTAGAATTTATTAAATAATTTACTGAAAATTTTGCAGATAATTTACAATGTAATTTATAGAGAATTTATTGAAAACTTAACGAGTAATTTATTTACGAATTGACGGAGTAATTTGCTGAATAATTTACTAAGAAATTATTTTGAATTTACCAAGAATTTATATAGAATTTTCTGAGAATTTAGTGAGTAATTTACTCATAAATTATTGATTAATTCACAAAAAATATTCTTGTAATTTTTTGAGAATTTACTCGGAATTTTCTAATAAATAACTAAGAATTTGCTGAATAATTTATAGAGAATTTTACGTGTAATTTCCTGAGAAATTTCCAGAGTAATTTAGTGAGAATTTACTAAATAATTTACTGGTAATTTACTAAGTAATTAACAAAGAATTTACCAATAAATTACTGAGTAATTTACAGAGAATTTATCGAGTAATTTACTGATAAATTTCTGAATAATTCACTCATTAATTTACTGAGAATTTAAGTAGTAATTTATTGAGAATTTACCCAGTAATTTGCTTAGAATTTATTAAATAATTTATAGATAATTTACTGTGTTATTTTCTTGGAATTTACAGAGTAATTTTCTAATAATTTACTGAGTAATTTACTAAGTAATTGACCAAGGATTTTTTGAGAACTTATCCATAATTAACTGAGAATTTACCTAGTAATTTACAGATAAATTTAGTGAGTAATTCACCGAATAATTACTATGAATTTACTTAGTAATTTATTTAGAATTTACTCAGTAAATTACGAAGAGTTTATTCAGAATTTGTTGAGTAATTTTCTAGGAACTTACCAATCATTTACGAAGCAATTTACTGAGAATTTACCGAGTTATTTACCACGAATTTACTATAACTTTAATAGTAATTTGCGGAGAAATTTATTGAGAATTTTCTTAGAATTTATTGAAAATTTTCAGACTAATTTACTTTTTTATTTATTGAGTAATTCACCGATAATTAACTGCGTAATTTATAGAGAATTTATTGAAAATTTAACGAATAATTTACAGAGTAATTTGCTGAGTAATTTTTTAAAAAAATTTTGTGAATTTACTGAGTAATTTACCAAGAATTTATACAAAATTTTCTGAGAATTTACAGAGTAATTTACTCATAATTTACTGACCAATTCACAAAAAAATTTCTAATGATTTTCCAAGAATTTACATAGAATTTTCTAAGAATTTACTGAATAATTTTCTGAGAGTTTTGCATGTAATTTATTGAGAATTTTACTGAGTAATGTAATGAGAATTTACTGGGAATTTATTGAGTAATTTACTAAGAATCTACAGATAATTTACTGAGTAATTTATTGAGAATTTACTAAGAAAATTTACTGATAAATTGTTAAGTTCTTCACTGGGTAATTTAGTTGGAAATGTCTAAGTAATTTATTGAGAATTTACTGAGTAAGTTATTAAGAATTTATTGATAATTTACTTAGACTTTCTGGATTAATTTATTGAGAATTTACTTAGTAATGTACTTCGAATTTATTGAATAATTTACTGAGAATTTACAGGAAATTCACTAATTAATGTTCGAATAATTTACTGAGTAATTTACTGAGAATTAACAAAGTAATTCGCGATTTTTTTTTTGATAATTTTATGAGTAATTTACCAAGAATTTATACAGAATTTTCTTGGAAATTATTGAAAATTTTATGAGTAATTTATTTAGAATTTATTAAATAATTTACTGAAAATTTACAGATAATTTACAAAGTAATTTATAAAGAATTTATTGAAAACTTGACGGGTAATTTATTTATGAATTTACGGAGTAATTTGCTGAATAATTTGCTAAGAAATTACTTTGAATTTACCAAGAATTTATATAGAATTTTCTGAGAATTTATTGAGTAATTTACTCATAATTTACTGATTAATTCACAAAAAATATTCTTGTAATTTTTTGAGAATTTACTCAGAATTTTCTGATAAATTACTAAGAATTTGCTGAATAATTTATAGAGAATTTTACTGAAAAATTTCCTGAGTAATTTAGTGAGAATTTACTGGTAATTTATTGAGTAAATAACAGAGAATTTACCAATAATTTACTGAGTAATTTACGGAGAATTTATCGAGTAATTTACTGATAAATTACTGAATAATTCACGCATTAATTTACTGAGAATTTAAGGAGTAATTTATTGAGAATTTACCCAGTAATTTGCTTAAAATTTATTAAATAATTTACAGATAATTTACTGAGTGATTTACTAAGTAATTGACCAAGGATTTTTTGAGAACTTATCGATAATTAACTGAGTAATTTACTGGGAATTTACTTAGTAATTTACAGATAAATTTAGTGAGTAATTCACTGAATAATTTACTATGAATTTACTTAGTAATTTATTTAGAATTTACTCAGTAAATTACTAAGAGTTTATTCAGAATTTGTTGAGTAATTTTCTTGGAACTTACCAATCATTTACGAAGCAATTTACTGAGAATTTACCGAGTTATTTACCATGAATTTACTATAACTTTAATGGTAATTTGCTGAGTAATTTATTGAGAATTTACTGTGAATTTAATGAGTAATTTACTCATAATTTATTGAGAATTTTCTTAGAATTTATTGAAAATTTTCAGAGTAATTTACTTTTTTATTTATTGAGTAATTCACCGATAATTAACTGAGTAATTTATAGAGAATTTATTTAAAATTTAACAAATAATTTGCAGAGTAGTTTGCTGAGTAATTTTTTAAAAAAATTCTGTGAATTTACTAAGTAATTTACCAAAAATTTATACAAAATTTTTTGAGAATTTACAGAGTAATTTACTCATAATTTACTGAGCAATTCACAAAAAAATTTCTAATGATTTTCCAAGAATTTACACAGAATTTACTGAATAATTTTATGAGAATTTTGCGTGTAATTTATTGAGAATTTTACTGAGTAATGTAATGAGAATTTACTGGGAATTTATTGAGTAATTTACTAAGAATCTACCGATAATTTACTGAGTAATTTATTGAGAATTTACTAAGAAAATTTTCTGATAAATTGTTAAGTTCTTCACTCGGTAATTTAGTTGGAAATTTCTAAGTAATTTATTGAGAATTTACTGAGTAAGTTACTAAGAATTTATTGATAATTTACTTAGACTTTCTGGATTAATTTATTGAGAATTTACTAAGTAATGTACTTAGAATTTATTGAATAATTTACTGAGAATTTACAGGAAATTCACTAATTAATGTTCGAATAATTTACTGAGTAATTTACTGAGAATTAACAAAGTAATTCACAATTTTTTTTTGATAATTTTTTGAGTAATTTACCAAGAATTTATACGGAATTTTCTTGGAAATTATTGAAAATTTTCTGAGTAATTTATTTAGAATTTATTAAATAACTTACTGAAAATTTACAGATAATTTACAAAGTAATTTATAGAGAATTTATTGAAAACTTAACGGGTAATTTATTTACGAATTTACGGAGTAATTTGCTGAATAATTTACTAAGAAATTACTTTGAATTTACCAAGAATTTATATAGAATTTTCTGAGAATTTATTGAGTAATTTACTCATAATTTACTGATTAATTCACAAAAAATATTCTTGTAATTTTTTGAGAATTTACTCAGAATTTTCTGATAAATTACTGAGAATTTGCTGAATAATTTATAGAGAATGTTACGCGTAATTTACTGAGAAATTTCCTGAGTAATTTATTGAGAATTTACTAAGTAATTTACTGAGTAATTAACAGAGAATTTACCAATAATTTACTGAGTAATTTACAGAGAATTTATCGAGTAATTTACGGATAAATTACTGAATAAATTCACTCATTAATTTACTGAGAATTTTTGGAGTAATTTATTGAGAATTTACCTAGTAATTTACTTAGAATTTATTAAATAATTTACAGATAATTTACTGTATTATTTTCTTGGAATTTACTGAGTAATTTACTAAGTAATTGACCAAGGATTTTTTGAGAACTTATCGATAATTAACTTAGTAATTTACTGAGAATTTACCTAGTAATTTACAGATAAATTTAGTGAGTAATTCACCGAATAATTTACTATGAATTTACTTAGTAATTTATTTAGAATTTACTCAGTAAATTACTAAGAGTTTATTGAGAATTTACTGAGAATTTGTTGAGTAATTTTCTAGGAACTTACCAATCATTTACGAAGCAATTTACTGAGAATTTACCGAGTTATTTACCACGAATTTACTATAACTTTAATGGTAATTTGCCGAGTAATTTATTGAGAATTTACTGTGAATTTAATGAGTAATTTACTCATAATTTATTGAGAATTTTCTTAGAATTTATTAAAAATTTTCAGAGTAATTTACTTTTTTATTTATTGAAAATTTAACGAATAATTTACAGAGCAATTTGCTGAGTAATTTTAAAAAAAAAATTCTGTGAATTTACTGAGTAATTTACCAAGAATTTATATAAAATTTTCTGAGAATTTACAGAGTAATTTACTCATAATTTACTGAGCAATTCACAAAAAAATTTCTAATGATTTTTTAAGAATTTACACAGAATTTTCTAAGAATTTACTGAATAATTTTTTGAGAATTTTGCGTGTAATTTATTGAGAATTTTACTTTATAATGTAATGAGAATTTACTGGGAATTTATTGAGTAATTTACTAAGAATCTACCGATAATTTACTAAGTAATTTATTGAAATTTTACTGCGAATTGACTAAGAAATTTACTGATAAATTGTTAAGTTCTTCACTGGGTAATTTAGTTAGAAATTTCTAAGTAATTTGTTGAGAATTTACTGAGTAAGTTTTTAAGAATTTATTGATAATTTACTTAGACTTTCTGGATTAATTTATTGAGAATTTACTAAGTAATGTACTTAGAATTTATTGAATAATTTAATGAGAATTTACAGGAAATTCACTAATTAATGTTCGAATAATTTACTGAGAATTAACAAAGTAATTCACGAGTTTTTTTTTTGATAATTTTATGAGTAATTTACCAAGAATTTATACAGAATTTTCTTGAAAATTATTGAAAATTTTCTGAGTAATTTATTTAGAATTTATTAAATAATTTACTGAAAATTTACAGATAATTTACAAAGTAATTTATAGAGAATTTATTGAAAACTTAACGAGTAATTTATTTACGAATTTACGGAGTAATTTGCTGAATAATTTACTAAGAAATTACTTTGAATTTACCAAGAATTTATATAGAATTTTTTGAGAATTTATTGAGTAATTTACTTATAATTTACTGATTAATTTACAAAAAATATTCTTGTAATTTTTTGAAAATTTACTCATAATTTTCTGATAAATTACTAAGAATTTGCTGAATAATTTATAGAGAATTTTACGTGTAATTTATTGAGAAATTTCCTGAGTAATTTAGTGAGAATTTACTAAGTAATTTACTGAGTAATTAACAGAGAATTTACCCATAATTTACTGAGTAATTTACAGAGAATTTATTGAGTAATTTACTGATAAATTACTGAATAATTCACTCATTAATTTACTGAGAATTTTAGGAGTAATTTACTGAGAATTTACCTAGTAATTTACTTAGAATTTATTAAATAATTTACAGATAATTTACTGTGTTATTTTCTTGGAATTTACAGAGTAATTTACTAAGTAATTGTAACGCCCTCAAAATAAACCCATTATACGTATATCATCAACGTGCATTATTTAAAGAAAACAATTTATTTATTCAATCATCAGAGTATTACTAAATAAAAACATTACATGTAACATCAAATTAAATGCCCTATGGGCTTATATCTTTCCAAGCCAACACTTGGACACAAAATATGAGTTCTAACTCAAATACAAATTAAGCCCTAGGCTTGATTATTTATCAAATAAAAACAAACAACTAAAGATAGTCTTCAAACTCCAAATCCTTCCAAGCTAAGTCCTGGGAGGTAGCTTATCACCTGGACCTGAAAATGATGTTCCCATAAAGGGTGAGCCACAGCCCAGTAGAAATATACTAAACCACATATAAGCAATGAATAAAGCAATAGCATTCAATAGATGGTTAACCAGGATTTTTAATTACCTCATTATACAGTCTCATGACACTAATGTCTAAAACACGTTTTACTTTCCAACATTATCAATATGGCTCAGAACCTGGCCAAACTTACAACAGTGAACTATATATATATATATCAAATTCACATTCTTCCAATGTCAACAAGCAGATGAGACTCAGGCTCAAATCAAAACACTTCATACTTCCAGTTTGATACACATTTTAGTGCTGTATCAATAAAAACACTTCAATATAAATAAGCACACATAAAAGTGATGCTAATGGAGTCCATCCCCTATCTCCTCCCAAACAAAATCCGGTTTAGAGGTCCATCCCCTATCTTCCCCTAAACCGTGGAGTACATCCCCTATCTCCTCCTACACAAAACAATGTATGCAAACACATAACATATACAACACACAATCAATACACATAATGTCTGTATTAATTCAGTAGTCAAAATTGATGACTTAAACAATGATTAGTTTCAGTTATCCCTATTCCACATGCAGTGTCTACAACAAGCACGACTATCCTCCACCGATAGCCCAAAACAGTTATTTCTAGACTTGGAAATAAATATACCAACAATTCAATAGACGAGTGATTTAAATTAACCAACTACGCCATCTAATCAATGAATTCCCCAATTCCATGAGTTTAACCATATTCTCCCAATTCCATGAATTAATTATACAATTTAATTTATTAATACAACTAGGGTTTTCCCAAAATTACCAAAGTATCCCCAACATATCAAAATACCAAAACTTAGAACAAAACCTATAGAATGGAGTAGGAAATCCCTACCTCGAAGAAATAGCCCCAAAAGAGAAGATGGAGATGAAGACCCAAACTCCAAAGTGCTCCAAACTACCAACAATTCAGATTAAATGGAAGCCCTCGACCCACTCTATCTTTTTAATAAAGGATCTAAGGTAGAAACTTACTCTAAGTAGATCAAACCTAAGAGAGAAGGTGTGTAGGGAGAGGGAGAAGACGGTTCTAGGGTTTTAAAATAAAAAAGGAGATGAAAAATGATCCAGAAAGTCGGATGTCGGATTTTTATACCAGTCGCCCCGCTCGAGCGTGGAAACCCCCGCTCGAGCGCCACTCACAGACTCCCGCTCAAGCGGCCAAACTCCCGCTTGAGCGGCGAATGCACACTCCCAGAAGTTTTTGCAGACAGGTCCCCGCTCGAGCTCCCAACTCCTCGCTCGAGCGTCACTCACGACTTCCCGCTCGAGCGTCCAATCCCCCGCTCGAGCGGCCAACATTACACAGGACATACAGGATGGGTGTATTCCCCGCTCGAGCGTCCAAACCCCCGCTCGAGCGGACAAGCCAAAATCTGGGCAACTAGACTTGGTTCCTAAGCTCAACCAACCTGCACCAAATCTTCCCAACACAACCTAAGACTCAAAATAAGGATTAAAGGGTGCAAACAACATACTCTCAACAACCAGCTCCACGGAACCTAAGTCTGTATATAACAAGTAAAGAAAAGGGAAACCGGGATCGCTATAACCTCCCCCCCTTAAAGAATTTCGTCCCCGAAATTAGCATAAGAAAAAAAAAAAATTGATTTCAAAAAAATGACAATTCAATAGTGCACAACTTGACCCAAAACTGGTCATTTCATCTTTTTATCAAGAGGCATCTCACATTATATATATAAAACGACATATATCTCAACCTGTATCATTATTATGCATTATTCCTTTCAATGTTAACAATTCCCATATCATATTCAATCGCATGATATATACAACCCATTCAACAATGTACTCAACAGATGCAATATTACACTAAACTTCTATAATGAAGCAAGTTTCAAGATACACCCATTTACCAATACAAACTCAATGTTTTACAACTTAAGACATATATAAAGCTCTTAAGTTCAACAATATAACAGAATCTAATTATAAGATTACAAATTAACAAACATGTCCGGATATTTCTGGCGGACTTCCAACTCACGTTCCCAAGTGGCTTCCTCCACTCCGTGGTGTTTCCACAAAACTTTGACCAAAGGGATGGTTTTGCCTCACAAAACTTGATCCCGCCTATCCAAGACCCGAACCGGTCTCTCCTCATACGAAACATCCTCATCAACCACTAAATCGGTCCAATCCAACACATGTGATGGATCCGGCTCATACTTCCGAAGCATACTCACATGAAACACGTCATGTACTCCGGATAACTGCGGTGGCAAAGCTAGACGATAAGCAACCTCGCCGATCCTCTCAAGGATCTCAAAAGGACCAATGAACCGAGGGGACAACTTCCCGCTTTTCCCAAACCTCATCAATCCCCGCTTTGGTGATATCTTCAGAAAGACATGATCGCCCACCTCAAACACCAAAGGCCTCCTCCTACGGTCAGCATAAGATTTCTGACGACTCTGGGCTGTAACAAGCCTCCTACGGATAAGCTCAACTTTCTCCGTCGTCTCCCTAACCAACTCCGGACCTAATAGAGGTGCATCACCCACCTCGGCCCAACAAACTGGAGACCTACACGGTCGGCCATACAAGGCCTCAAATGGTGCCATACCGATACTAGACTGGAAACTGTTGTTGTAGGCAAACTCTACTAATGGCAAGTGCCTCTCCCATGACCCACTAAAGTCTAGAACACAACCCGGAAGCATATCCTCAAGGATCTGAATAGTACGCTCGGACTGCCCGTCAGTCTGAGGATGATAAGCCGTGCTAAAGGTCAACTTAGTGCCCAAGGCACTCTGCAAACTCTGCCACAACCTGGCGGTAAAACGAGGATTTCTATCTGAGACGATCGTCACTGGAACCCCGTGTAACCGCACTATGTCCCGAATATATAAATCGACAAGATGATCGACTGAATCTCTTACGCGCATAGGAATAAAGTGCGCTGACTTAGTCAACCGGTCCACAACTACCCAAATAGCATCACTACCCCGCTGAGTCCTCGGAAGACCCACAACGAAATCCATAGTAACATGCTCCCACTTCCACTCGGCAATAGGTAAGGGTTGCAACAAACCCGCTGGCCTTTGATGCTCGGCCTTCACTTGCTGGCAAGTAAGGCACTTAGATACGAAAGCTGCCACATCTCTCTTCATACCCCGCCACCAAAACTGGCGACCCAAATCCCGATACATCTTAGTGCCTCCCGGATGCACCGCAAGGCGTGAATGATGAAACTCTCGGAGTACCTCCTCTCGGCAAGACTCCGGCACAAACAGACGGTCTCGGTATCTCACACTGAGGTCGGGATACACCGTCAAACCTTTCTCAACCTTCCCACTGGAAATCTTCTCACGGAGAGATTCTACCTCAAGGTCACCTCTCTGAGCCTCTAACACTCGAGTCACAAGTGTAGGTTGTGCAACAACAGAAAACAAGGCCGCAGCCTCAACGGATTCGCCCAGAAGGAAATTAAACTCCCCAAGTGCACCCAACATCTCCCATTCTCGGATGGCTATACTAGCTATGTCACCAACAGGTTTCCTGCTAAGGGCATCGGCCACCACATTGGCCTTTCCCGGATGATAATGTAACTCAAAGTCATAATCCTCTATGAATTCCATCCACCTCCTCTGCCTCAAGTTCAAGTCTTTCTGTGTAAACAAATATTTCAGACTCTTATGATCTGAGAATACTTCGAATCTCTCACCATAAAGATAATGCCTCCAAATCTTCAAGGCAAATATCACAGCTGCTAACTCTAGGTCATGCGTAGGGTAATTCTGCTCGTGAATTTTCAACTGACGTGAGCCATAGGCAATCACTTTCCCCTCCTACATCAACACACAACCCAGACCCTCGCGTGAGGCGTCACAATAGACTGCATAACCCAACCCTCTCTCTGGAATAATCAAGACTGGAGCGGTGGTCAGTCTAACTTTCAACTCCTGGAACGACTTTTCACAAGTCTCACTCCATACAAATTTGACTCCCTTCCAAGTCAATCTAGTCAAAGGCGAAGCTAATCTGGAGAAATCTTTCACAAACCGACGATAATACCCAGCTAACCCCAGAAAACTGCGGATCTCAAACACACTCTTAGGCTGTGCCCAATCTTGCACTGCCTCAGTCTTGGATGTATCAACAGACACTCCTTCCCCAGACACTACATGGCCTAAGAATTTGACATCTTCTAGCCAGAACTCACACTTCCCAAATGTAGCATAAGCTTATGGGCTCTAAGTAACTCAAGCACCACTCTCAAGTGTTCCTTGTGCTTCTCCTCAGAAGGTGAATAGATAAGGATGTCGTCCACGAATACGACTACAAAACGATCTAAAAATTCCCGGAATATCCGGTTCATCAAATCCATAAAAACTGCCGGTGCATTGGTGAGCCCAAATGGCATCACCAGAAACTCATAGTGGCCATACCGCGTACGGAATGCCGTCTTTGGAATATCCTCCTCCCTGACTCTTAACTGATGATAACCCGATCTCAAATCTATCTTCGAGAAACAACGGGAACCCTTCAACTAATCGAACAGATCATCTATACGAGGCATAGGGTACTTATTCTTAACCGTAGCCCGATTTAACTTCCGATAATCTATACAAAGTCTCAAAGCACCACCTTTCTTTTTAACAAAGAGAGCCGGTGCTCCCCACGGTGAAACACTAGGACGTATAAAGCCCTTATCTAGCAACTCCTGGAGCTGAATCTTCAACTCAACTAACTCGGCTGGGGCAAAACGATAAGGTGCCATAGAAATCGGCGCTGTGCCGGGCACTAGGTCAATAGAGAACTCAATCTCCCGATGCGGTGGCAAACCAACAAGATCCTCGGGAAAGACGTCCGAGTACTCACAAACCACCCTTGGCAACACAATCTGAGTCTCATCATCCTCACTAATCGAAAGGTTAGCAAGTAGACCACTAAGCTCACTCCGTCCTCGCGTAACATACCCCGGTGGCAACACATTACCAACCCGGTCCCCCAGAAAATGAAAGTTGTAAGAACCCACATTTTATGTCTTAATCATGTTCATGAGCATCTGTATGATTATGGCTTGTTAAGCTTGCATGCGTATGTCTGTGACTTGTTTCGCTTTAGCGAGTGAGGTCCATGCCTTGATTTGATACCTTTGTGATTTGTCTAAGCGTTATGTGCTTGCCTAAGTTATGATTAGCCGACGTTATGCCTAGATCATTCCAAGCCGAGGTCATCCTCAGCCTAGAAGTATCTTGGAACCCCTTGTTGACCTCCGTCCTTGCCTTGCCACATTAGCCGAGATGTTACCTTGCACCCAAGTGATCTCGTCCTGGAGTGGTATGACCTAGACCGAGGTGTGGCACATCTAGGCCAAGATGTGGCACAGCTTAGTCAAGTGTTGTCCTACCTAGCCGAGGTCACTGTCACCTTAGTTGCCGAAGTCCCTTTGTTAGCCGATGTCACCCCTTGCCGGAGTGCCATCCCGTGTGGCTTGTTAGATACGCCTTGTTGTTAGCCGACGTCATTGCCCCGTCAGAGAGCCCATACCGCTTTACTTGTTGAACACCCTTTTCCCATGCCTTGTCTGGTCTGTCAGCCACCTTTGCAGGGGAAACCCAACCAGTCGCTGCCACGTGTCCCAGCAGAGGGATTAAGCCCAGAACCGAGTGAGAACACTTATCATTTTAGTGTCATAACCTTGCCTTTTAGAGAGAGAAGCTCTAGGAGGAAGAAGAAGTTTTAGAGTGAGAAAGTAAGTCTTCAAGCTTGACTCCGAGAGATCGAACCGTTTAATCCGTGTTCTAAGGTTAGATTCTTGATCTGCTCATGATATTCTTTATGTTCATGTTATTGCATTGCATGATCGGATATGATTTGTAAGCCATGCATTGTTTTGAAATTTGGTTTTAGAAAGAGAAAACGACATTCATGTGTTCTTCAAGAAAAAGTCTTGTTTGATCCGAAAGCTTGCATAAAGAATCACGTTTTTGTGTTTATTTCCGCAAGAACTTCAAGTACGGATACCCAGGTCCATGTTTTCAAACTCATAGCATGAAAATCCCAGATTTGTGATAACCGATTGTGATTGAACATTCATATTTTTCATGTTTTCACACCCATGTTCTTCCTGTTCATCAGCAGAGGGAAGCCCAGAGTTTCCCGACCTCTTTTCCTTGCATGTGGCCCTCGGGAACACACCTCGGCAAGGAGGTGTGGAACCTCGGCCTAGACCTGGTTAGTGCCCAGCATGTTTTCCGAGATCATTTGTATACATGTAAAGCTTGTTTGAAAGTGCATTCAATAGGCCTTGCCATGTGTTTGTAGGACTTGGACTCGTCTCGATCCCGACGTTTGAAGAGCTATGTGAGTGGTATTTTTAATAAAGTTATGTTATAACATTTTGACAAAGCTTTGCCTTGTTTTGATAAAAGTAATTGATTTAGCATGAATGATTATCCCTATTTGAATATCAAACGCTATCTTGTTTTGATGACATGTCTTGAAAGTCCTTAGCTGCAGGGGACTATAATGCAACTGCACTCTTGTCTTGAAAGTCCTTAGCTGCAGGGGACTATAATGCAACTGCACTCTTGTCTTGAAAGTCCTTAGCTGCAGGGGACTGTAATGCAACTGCACTCTTGTCTTGAAAGTCCTTAGTTGCAGGGGACTATAATGCAACTGCACTCTTGTCTTGATATGTCATCGCACTTGTAATATGTAGATGTTATTAACATCCAAGGAACTTGAAAGGCCGGCAATGAACTTGATTTTTCCCCTTGATTGTATAGTATGCTATGTATTGTTTTGAAAGGAATCTTGGATATCAATCATGCAAAACCTTTATTTCTAATATCATTCACTGAGTACCCAAGCTCACCCTCTCTATATATATGTAGGTGACGAACAAGAAGGCATTGAGGCCTAGTTGTGTTGCCGACGTGTTTTGAGTGCTGTGCCGACGTGTTTTGGATTTGCATTTTGTATCGTCTTGAAGATCATGCTTCTTAGCTTTGTGTCATGTGTAACTTGTATATGTCGGCTTGAGAAGCCTTTTGGTCAAGATGTATTTTGTATCTCATTTCCTTATTGTATTTAAGTTTCAAGACTTGTAGAAATGTATGTCATTCCATTGGACTTATGCACGGCTCTCATGGACTATTCAGACTTTTTGTATATATTTTGCTTCCGCACTTGTGAGCCCCTTATTTCATACTCTGATTGTGTGTGATCCTTTGTAAGTCGGCCTTCGGTAACCTCGGGTTACTGGCCATCACGGCACCAAACCACTAGGGGCGGTTTGGGGGCGTGACAAAAGTACTCTCCGCTCATGGTACAACAAGTGACCCTCTGGCGGTAACAATTAATAACTGCCCGGTATGACGATAACCAGTCCATACCCAAAATAACATCGAAACCCCTCATAGGCATAACTACAAAGGAAAATGGGATTCTATGGTAATCAACCTCTATATCACAACCCCTAACACCTTGTTTCAAAATCAATTCACCCCCAAGAGGTGACACTACACAAATAGGAGATGCTAACTGTGCTAACTCCAACTCCAAAACAGATGCAAATGCAGCAGACACAAAGGAATGAGATGCACCCGTATCAATCAAAACATTAGCAACCGAGTTGCAAAACAAGAAAGTACCTCTCACAACTGATGGAGCCGGTACAAGATCCTGCGCGGTAACAGCATACACGCGCCCAGACGACCTCTGATCAACCTGCTCACCCCTAGGAACATAAGATTGTTGCACTGACTGGGACGATGAAGCCCCCTGATTGGCCCTCGAGGCCTGACCCGACTGAGCTGGCTGCTGACCCTGAATCGGCCTCAAACCAGATGCACCAGGTGTGCCACCCAACTGCGGGCAATACCTCTTCATATGCCCTGGTTGACCACACTGATAACACGAGAGTGGCTGGCCTCTACCCTGACTCTGGCTCTGAGATCGAGCCAAAGATGATACTGCTCTCTGCACTCCTCCCCTCTGAGGACAAACTGGAGACTTGTGACCCAGCTGGCCACACTTGAAACAGGTAATGTCTCCCTAACTGCCTTTCCCCGAACTAGCACTCGGTACAGGAAAAGTCGATCTAGAAAAGCTACCCTGAGACTGCTGGGGATTAAAACCCTTCTGTCTCCTACCATCACTCTGACCATCCTAATTCATCTTGGAGCCCTTCTGTCCTTCCTCCTCCTCCTGCATCATGATTTCCATGTGGGCTGCAGCATCAACCATACGCCCATAATCCCGAATCATAGTTCCCCCAACTCTCAACTTGAGGCCACGCCTCAACTTCTTCTCAAACTCGATGCAACGGCGTTCCTCTGACGTCACCAACTCAGGTGCAAACCTGGACAAACTAGTAAATGCAGCCTCAAACTCGGCCACTGAAGAACTCGACTGTTTAAGCTGGCAGAACTGGTCTCTCAGCTTTTCCCTGACTGCTGGAGATAAGAACTTCTCCTAGAAAGCATTCACGAAAGCCTCCCATGTACCTCCTATACGACCCTTAGTAAACTTCCACCACTGACCCGCATCCCCCTTCAGCTGGAAAGATGCCAAGGTCACTTTCAACCCCTCGTCTTCGATGCCAAGCATCTCAAACGTCTTCGTTGTCTGTTCGAGCCATTCATCTGCCTTAAACGGCTCTTTAGGATCACCCACAAATTCATCCGGGTTAGACCGGAAGAACTCCCTCTTCAGAAAGGAAGGTCCTGCATCCGCAACAACAACCTGAGCTTGATTCTCAGCTCTGAGAATGCCTACTGACTCCCTGAATGCCCCTGCTATCTCTCGGGCTAGAGCACCCATAGCCTGCTGGCCCACTGGCTCGGCCACATTGGCCTGGCTAATACCCTCCTGAACTGCCGGAATCTCCTCTGGCACAGGCACCTCCTGCCTACCCGGCCTACCACGCCTACCGCGTCCTCGTCCTCGTCCTGACATCCTAATAAAGGGAACAAAGACGTTAGCACATTAATAAATGTGCCGAAGCTAAACACTCGCGTCCTAATGCATGGGACAACAATAATTCATTCCACGTAAACACATAATCACATAAGCACCTACGAATTTCATTCCTGGATAATGATAGTCCCAATGCGTTACTATAGTTCCGGTTGGAAGCAACAGTGATCAAGTGCCTTTCCAACAAGACTACTAGAAACTCAAGGGTCCAATCAACATCCTAGAAACTACATTCCATACCCACATAATCACATAAACATGTTATCACATAAACATATAACATTACACTAAGTCTCTATCAAACGAGACGAACCCAATGTGATACTAATCACTTCCCACGTAGCCAAAGTATTCAAACCTGGTACGCTCTGATACCAAGTTGTAACGCCCTCAAAATAAACCCATTATACGTATATCATCAACGTGCATTATTTAAAGAAAACAATTTATTTATTCAATCATCAGAGTATTACTAAATAAAAACATTACATGTAACATCAAATTAAATGCCCTATGGGCTTACATCTTTCCAAGCCAACACTTGGACACAAAATATGAGTTCTAACTCAAATACAAATTAAGCCCTAGGCTTGATTATTTATCAAATAAAAACAAACAACTAAAGATAGTCTTCAAACTCCAAATCCTTCCAAGCTAAGTCCTGGGAGGTAGCTTATCACCTGGACCTGAAAATGATGTTCCCATAAAGGGTGAGCCACAGCCCAGTAGAAATATACTAAACCACATATAAGCAATGAATAAAGCAATAGCATTCAATAGATGGTTAACCAGGATTTTTAATTACCTCATTATACAGTCTCATGACACTAATGTCTAAAACACGTTTTACTTTCCAACATTATCAATATGGCTCAGAACCTGGCCAAACTTACAACAGTGAACTATATATATATATCAAATTCACATTCTTCCAATGTCAACAAGCAGATGAGACTCAGGCTCAAATCAAAACACTTCATACTTCCAGTTTGATACACATTTTAGTGCTGTATCAATAAAAACACTTCAATATAAATAAGCACACATAAAAGTGATGCTAATGGAGTCCATCCCCTATCTCCTCCCAAACAAAATCCGGTTTAGAGGTCCATCCCCTATCTTCCCCTAAACCGTGGAGTGCATCCCCTATCTCCTCCCACACAAAACAATGTATGCAAACACATAACATATACAACACACAATCAATACACATAATGTCTGTATTAATTCAGTAGTCAAAATTGATGACTTAAACAATGATTAGTTTCAGTTATCCCTATTCCACATGCAGTGTCTACAACAAGCACGACTATCCTCCACCGATAGCCCAAAACAGTTATTTCTAGACTTGGAAATAAATATACCAACAATTCAATAGACGAGTGATTTAAATTAACCAACTACGCTATCTAATCAATGAATTCCCCAATTCCATGAGTTTAACCATATTCTCCCAATTCCATGAATTAATTATACAATTTAATTTATTAATACAACTAGGGTTTTCCCAAAATTACCAAAGTATCCCCAACATATCAAAATACCAAAACTTAGAACAAAACCTATAGAATGGAGTAGGAAATTCCTACCTCGAAGAAATAGCCCCAAAAGAGAAGATGGAGATGAAGACCCAAACTCCAAAGTGCTCCAAACTACCAACAATTCAGATTAAATGGAAGCCCTCGACCCACTCTATCTTTTTAATAAAGGATCTAAGGTAGAAACTTACTCTAAGTAGATCAAACCTAAGAGAGAAGGTGTGTAGGGAGAGGGAGAAGACGGTTCTGGGGTTTTAAAATAAAAAAGGAGATGAAAAATGATCCAGAAAGTCGGATCTCGGATTTTTATACCAGTCACCCCGCTCGAGCGTGGAAACCCCCGCTCGAGCGCCACTCACAGACTCCCGCTCGAGCGGCCAAACTCCCGCTCGAGCGGCGAATGCACACTCCCAGAAGTTTTTGCAGACAGGTCCCCGCTCAAGCTCCCAACTCCTCGCTCGAGCGTCACTCACGACTTCCCGCTCGAGCATCCAATCCCCCGCTCGAGCGGCCAACATTACACAAGACATACAGGATGGGTGTATTCCCCGCTCGAGCGTCCAAACCCCCGCTCGAGCGGACAAGCCAAAATCTGGGCAACTAGACTTGGTTCCTAAGCTCAACCAACCTGCACCAAATCTTCCCAACACAACCCAAGACTCAAAATAAGGATTAAAGGGTGCAAACAACATACTCTCAACAACCAGCTCCACGGAACCTAAGTCTGTATATAACAAGTAAAGAAAAGGGAAACCGGGATCACTATAGTAATTGACCAAGGATTTTTTTAGAACTTATCGATAATTAACTGAGTAATTTACTGAGAATTTACCTAGTAATTTACAGATAAATTGTCACGACCCGAACCTGCCCCTATGGGTTAAGGACATAACCGGCTAGTAATCCTGAGATTACCTACGGCCTCAAACCAAAATAGACTTAAATCAACAGAGTAGAGGGGCCAAACGGAAGTAATAATCAAAAACTTTGTCCATAGAGCCGTGCTTATATGCACTTCAAAATAAACCAAACCCATATACGTTAATAACGCACATCAAAAGCACAGTACCATAAAATTCTTTACAGACAGGGTTATCTAATTAAGTCAACCCATGACAGACTATTTACAAATATACATAAAGTCCTTGCCGGCAAGACAAAATATAATTACATAACTAAAAGGCAAGGATAGGTCTCAAGAGTGAGACGCAAGGCTGACTTCCTCAAAACTCGTATTTTTCCCTAGCAGACTTCACTAGGGCTGGGTTTGGACTTCCCTTGGCTCACCTACAAACACATGAATGAGCGTGAGCGATAGCCCAGTGAATAATATCAAATACAGAAGTCATATAAACAATATGTAGAACAACATACTCCAAACGGCCTTGGGCCCAATTCATATTCCTACTTAACATATGTACATTTATACAAAGTTTAGATCAAGTGACTGTAGTTCTAAACATATTGGCCTTTGGCCCATTATGATTTCCATTTGCGTCAAAACGGCCTTTGGCCCATTCATTTATGTCAAAACAGCCTTCAACCCATTCATTCTTGTCAAAACGGCCTTCGGCCCATTCATTTATATTCATTTGTGTCAAAACGGCCTCCGGCCCATTCATTTGTGTCAAAACGGCCTTCGGCCCACTCATTCCTATCAAAATGGCCTTCGGCCCACTCATTCCTGTCAAAACGGCCTTCGGCCCATTCATTTATTTGTATCAGACTTTTGTCCACGATCCCAATTAGCAAATTCATAAGGCTTATAAGGGAATAACAATTGGGCATTCACAAACTTTCAAATATTGATATTACTCACAGTGATCGGCTTGTGGATTTGCCCTGGAGCTTGACCCTACACATTTCATGAACACAAAAGGGTCACTAACAGTTCAATCCGTTCTTTGCTTCACATGTTCCTCATTAGGCTTTATTCATATCTCATTAATTCATTTACAATGCTTAACATATGCCTAAGAGTGCTTACAAGTGAAAGAGAACGGAAAACAGAACTCAGAATGCAAAAACAGAATCTCAGAAAATAGGGTCCCCGCTCGAGCGTGGACTTCCCCGCTCGAGCGGACATCAAGGGCTGCAGAAAATATATTGGGAGCATGTATTTCCCGCTCGAGTGGCAGTTCCCCCGCTCGAGCGGACGTCAAAATCTGGAAATTCCAAATTGAGTTCTTGAGCTCCAATTCGAAACCTCAGCCTCAATATTTGCATGCAATGGCTCAAATCTCAAATATAATCATACTAACATGGTACCAATGCAAGATTATAACATTATGGAGCTCAATTTCTTGATTTATCTACATGCATGTCTCACAACATGTCAAACTCAACATCAACATAACAAACTCATGCATTCAAGCTCATGTCTTCTCAAATTGTACATGCATGTGATGAATTAGCCACATTCTCAACTTAGATGGCACGAATGATGATTATAACATGAGCTTCAATTAAAATTGTACATGGATTATACAAAACATGCAAATTCAAGGTACTTTCTTACATGCATGCACATAATGGCCTTCAATTCAACCCAACCACTTCAATTTCCTCATAATCAAACTAAATCATGGTCTTGACCATTATTTCAACTTGAATTCACAAAATTACAACATAATATCCATGAATTCACTTACCTAAAGGCCTGATTCTCCCAATCTATGGTCAAAACTTGAATAATCTTCAAGGCTCCCAAGCTTTGAGCTAAGTTTGCTCAATTCTCTTCTCTCCTCCTCTCTACAGCTGGCTCTCTCTTCCTCTCAATAGTCTAACTCAGATTTTGAGTTCATAAGGGCTAGAGGGGAGTGTAATGCTATTATACAACAAGGCCCACTAACATAATATTTCAATATAAAATATTTGGGCACTAATTCATCAATTAAATCGACTTAATCTGGCCAGAATCAATTTTTCAATTAAATTTTACCGTAGGCTCTAAAAATTACGCTAATCACAAAGGCGTAATCAATTTCGGGTTTTGTAGCCGATAAGGCCCTCAATTTAATTTCCAAAGCGGATTATTCAAACAGATATTCCTACGATGAACAGATAGAATTGCAAAATCACGTATATTCACATAATGTCACATAAAATCATGCTAAACACATAATCATATTCAAATTAAGGACCAATTTAGCATATTACGGAACAGGGGTATCACATAAATTTAGTGAGTAATTCACCGAATAATTTACTATGAATTTACTTAGTAATTTATTTAGAATTTACTCAATAAATTACTAAGAGTTTATTGAGAATTTACTGAGAATTAGTTGAGTAATTTTCTAGGAACTTACCAATCATTTACGAAGCAATTTACTGAGAATTTACCGAGTTATTTACCATGAATTTACTATAACTTTAATGGTAATTTGCTGAGTAATTTATTGAAAATTTACTGTGAATTTAATGAGTAATTTACTCATAATTTATTGAGAATTTTCTTAGAATTTATTGAAAATTTTCAGAGTAATTTACTTTTTTATTTATTGAGTAATTCACCGATAATTAACAGAGTAATTTATAGAAAATTTATTGAAAATTTAACGAATAATTTACAGAGTAATTTGCTGAGTAATTTTTAAAAAAAATTCTGTGAATTTACTAAGTAATTTACCAAGAATTTATACAAAATTTTCTGAGAATTTACAGAGTAATTTACTCATAATTTACTGAGCAATTCACAAAAAAATTTCTAATGATTTTCTAAGAATTTACACAAAATTTTCTAAGAACTTACTGAATAATTTCCTGAGAATTTTGCGTGTAATTTATTGAGAATTTTACTGAGTAATGTAATGAGAATTTACTAGGAATTTATTGAGTAATTTACCAAGAATCTACCGATAATTTACTGAGTAATTTATTGAGATTTTACTGCGAATTGACTAAGAAATTTACTGATAAATTGTTAAGTTCTTCACTGGGTAATTTAGTTGGAAATTTCTAAGTAATTTATTGATAATTTACTTAGACTTTCTGGATTAATTTATTGAGAATTTACTAAGTAATGTACATAGAATTTGTTGAATAATTTACTGAGAATTTACAGGAAATTCACTAATTAATGTTCGAGTAATTTACTGAGAATTAACAAAGTAATTCACGAATTTTTTTTTGATAATTTTATGAGTAATTTACCAAGAATTTATACAGAATTTTCTTGGAAATTATTGAAAATTTTCTGAGTAATTTATTTAGAATTTATTAAATAATTTACTGAAAATTTACAGATAATTTACAAAGTAATTTATAGAGAATTTATTGAAAACTTAACGAGTAATTTATTTACGAATTTACGGAGTAATTTGCCGAATAATTTACTAAGAAATTACTTTGAATTTACAAAGAATTTATATAGAATTTTTTGAGAATTTATTGAGTAATTTACTTATAATTTACTGATTAATTCACAAAAAATATTTTTGTAATTTTTTGAGAATTTACTTAGAATTTTCTGATAAATTATTAAGAATTTGCTGAATAATTTATAGAGAATTTTACGTGTAATTTACTGAGAAATTTCCTGAGTAATTTAGTGAGAATTTACTAAGTAATTTATTGGTAATTTACTGAGTAATGAACAGAGAATTTACCAATAATTTACTGAGTAATTTACAGAGAATTTATCGAGTAATTTACTGATAAATTACTGAATAAATTCACTCATTAATTTACTGAGAATTTAAGGAGTAATTTATTGAGAATTTACCCAATAATTTGCTTAGAATTTATTAAATAATTTACAAATAATTTACTGTGTTATTTTCTTGGAATTTACAGAGTAATTTTCTAATAATTTACTGAGTAATTTACTAAGTAATTGACCAAGGATTTTTTGAGAACTTATCGATAATTAACTGAGTAATTTACTGGGAATTTACCTAGTAATTTACAGATAAATTTAGTGAGTAATTCACCGAATAATTTACTATGAATTTACTTACTAATTTATTTAGAATTTACTTAGTAAATTACCAAGAGTTTATTGAGAATTTACTGAGAATTTGTTGAGTAATTTTCTAGAAACTTACCAATCATTTACGAAGCAATTTACTGAGAATTTACCGAGTTATTTACCACGAATTTACTATAACTTTAATGGTAATTTGCTGAGTAATTTATTGAGAATTTACTGTGAATTTAATTTGTAATTTACTCATAATTTATTGAGAATTTTCTTAGAATTTATTGAAAATTTTCAGAGTAATTTAGTTTTTTATTTATTGAGTAATTCACCGATAATTAACTGAGTAATTTATAGAGAATTTATTAAAAATTTAACGAATAATTTACAGAGTAATTTGCTGAGTAATTTTTAGAAAAAATTCTGTGAATTTACTGAGTAATTTACCAAGAATTTATACAAAATTTTCTGAGAATTTACAGAGTAATTTACTCATAATTTACTGAGCAATTCACAAAAAAAATTTCTAATGATTTTCTAAGAATTTACACAGAATTTTCTAAGAATTTACTGAATAATTTTCTGAGAATTTTGCGTGTAATTTATTGAGAATTTTACTGAGTAATGTAATGAGATTTTACTGGGAATTTATTGAGTAATTTACTAAGAATCTACCGATAATTTACTGAGTAATTTATTGAGATTTTACTACGAATTGACTAAGAAATTTACAGATAAATTGTTAAGTTCTTTACTAGGTAATTTAGTTGGAAATTTCTATGTAATTTATTGAGAATTTATTGATAATGTACTTAGACTTTCTGGATTAATTTATTGAGAATTTACTAAGTAATGTACTTAGAATTTATTGAATAATTTACTGAGAATTTACAGGAAATTCACTAATTAATGTTCGAATAATTTACTGAGAATTAACAAAGTAATTCACGAATTTTTTTTTGATAATTTTATGAGTAATTTACCAAGAATTTATACAGAATTTTCTTGGAAATTATTGAAAATTTTCTGAGTAATTTATTTAGAATTTATTAAATAATTTACTGAAAATTTACAGATAATTTACAAAGTAATTTATAGAGAATTTATTGAAAACTTAACGAGTAATTTATTTACAAATTTACGGAGTAATTTGCTGAATAATTTACTAAGAAATTACTTCAAATTTACCTAGAATTTTCTGAGAATTTATTGAGTAATTTACTGATTAATTCACAAAAAATATTCTTGTAATTTTTTGAGAATTTACTCAGAATTTTCTGATAAATTACTAAGAATTTGTTGAATAATTTATAGGGAATTTTACGTGTAATTTACTGAGAAATTTCCTGAGTAATTTAGTGAGAATTTACTGCGTAATTTATTTGTAATTTACTGAGTAATTAACAGAGAATTTACCAATAATTTACTAAGTAATTTACCGAGAATTTATCGAGTAATTTACTGATAAATTACTGAATAATTCACTCATTAATTTACTGAGAATTTAAGGAGTAATTTATTGAGAATTTACCCAATAATTTGCTTAGAATTTATTAAATAATTTACAGATAATTTACTGTGTTATTTTCTTGGAATTTACAGAGTAATTTTCTAATAATTTACTGAGTAATTTACTAAGTAATTGACCAAGGATTTTTTGAGAACTTATCGATAATTAACTGAGTAATTTACTGGGAATTTACCTAGTAATTTACAAATAAATTTAGTGAGTAATTCACCGAAAAATTTACTATGAATTTACTTACTAATTTATTTACAATTTACTTAGTAAATTACCAAGAGTTTATTGAGAATTTACTGAGAATTTGTTGAGTAATTTTCTAGAACTTACCAATCTTTTACGAAGCTATTTACTGAGAATTTACCGAGTTATTTACCACGAATTTACTATAACTTTAATGGTAATTTGTTGAGTAATTTATTGAGAATTTACTGTGAATTTAATTTGTAATTTACTCATATTTTATTGAGAATTTTCTTAGAATTTATTGAAAATTTTCAGAGTAATTTACTTTTTTATTTATTGAGTAATTCACCGATAATTAACTGAGTAATTTATAGAAAATTTGTTGAAAATTTAACGAATAATTTACAGAGCAATTTGCTGAGTAATTTTTTAAAAAAATTCTGTGAATTTACTGAGTAATTTACCAAGAATTTATACAAAATTTTCTGAGAATTTACAGGATAATTTACTCATAATTTACTGAGCAATTCACAAAAAAATTTCTAATGATTTTCTAAGAATTTACAAAGAATTTTCTAAGAATTTACTGAATAATTTTTTGAGAATTTTGGGTGTAATTTATTGAGAATTTTATTGAGTAATGTAATGAGAATTAACTGGGAATTTATTGAGTAATTTATTAAGAATCTACCGATAATTTACTGAGTAATTTATTGAGAATTTACTAAGAAAATTTACTGATAAATTGTTAAGTTCTTCACTGGGTAATTTAGTTGGAAATTTCTAAGTAATTTATTGAGAATTTACTGAGTAAGTTACTAAAAATTTATTGATAATTTACTTAGACTTTCTGTATTAATTTATTGAGAATTTACTAAGTATTGTTCCTAGAATTTATTAAATAATTTACTGAGAATTTACAAGAAATTCACTAATTAATGTTCGAATAATTTACTGAGAATTAACAAAGTAATTCACGAATTTTTTTTTTTGATAATTTTATGAGTAATTTACCAAGAATTTATACAGAATTTTCTTGGAAATTATTGAAAATTTTCTAAGTAATTTATTTAGAATTTATTAAATGATTGACTGAAAATTTACAGATAATTTACAAAATAATTTATAGAGAATTTATTGAAAACTTAACGAGTAATTTATTTACGAATTGACGGAGTAATTTGCTGAATAATTTACTAAGAAATTACATTGAATTTACCTAGAATTTTCTGAGTAATTTACTCATAATTTACTGATTAATTCACAAAAAATATTCTTGTAATTTTTTGAGAATTTACTCAGAATTTTCTAATAAATTACTAAGAATTTGCTGAATAATTTATAGAGAATTTTACGTGTAATTTATTGAGAAATTTGCTGACTAATTTCGTGAAAATTTACTAAGTAATTTACTAGTAATTTACTGAGTAATGAACAGAGAATTTACCAATAATTTACTGAGTAATTTACAGAGAATTTATCGAGTAATTTACTGATAAATTACAGAATAATTCACTCATTAATTTACTGAGAATTTTAGGAGTAATTTATTGAGAAATTACCCAGTAATTTGCTTTGAATTTATTAAATAATTTACAGATAATTTACTGTGTTATTTTCTTGGAATTTACAGTGTAATTTTCTAATAATTTACTGAGTAATTTACTAAATAATTGACCAAGGATTTTTTGAGAACTTATCAATAATTAACTGAGTAATTTACTGGAAATTTACCTAGTAATTTACAGATAAATTTAGTGAGTAATTCACCGAATAATTTACTATGAATTTACTTAGTAATTTATTTAGAATTTACTCAGTAAATTACTAGGAGTTCATTGAGTAATTTTTTAGGAACTTACCAATCATTTACGAAGCAATTTACTGAGAATTTACCGAGTTATTTACCACGAATTTACTATAACTTTAATGGTACTTTGCTGAGTAATTTATTGAGAATTTACTGTGAATTTAATCAGTAATTTACTCATAATTTACTGCGAATTTTCTTAGAATTTATTGAAAATTTTCAGAGTAATTTACTTTTTTATTTATTGAGTAATTCACCGATAATTAACTGAGTAATTTATAGAGAATTTATTGAAAATTTAATGAATAATTTACAGAGTAATTTGCTGAGTAATTTTTTAAAAAAATTCTGTGAATTTACTGAGTAATTTACCAAGAATTTATACAAAATTTTCTGAGAATTTACAGAGTAATTTACTCATAATTTACTGAGCAATTCACAAAAGAGTTTCTAATGATTTTCTAAGAATTTACACAGAATGTTCTTTGAATTTACTGAATAATTTACTGAGAATTTTGCGTGTAATTTATTGAGAATTTTACTGAGTAATTTAACGAGATTTTACTAGGAATTTATTGAGTAATTTACTAAGAATCTACCGATAATTTATCGAGTAATTTACTGATAAATTGTTAAGTTCTTCACTGGGTAATTTAGGTTGAAATTTCTAAGTAATTTATTGAGAATTTACTGAGTAAGTTACTAAGAATTTATTGATAATTTACTTAGACTTTCTAGATTAATTTATTGAGAATTTACTAAGTAATCTACTTAGAATTTATTGAATAATTTAATGAGAATTTATAGGAAATTCACTAATTAATGTTCGAATAATTTACTCAGTAATTTACTGAGAATTAACAAAGTAATTCACGAATTTTTTTTTTTTGATAATTTTATGAGTAATTTACCAAGAATTTATACAGAATTTTCTTGGAAATTATTGAAAATTTTCTGAGTAATTTATTTAGAATTTATTAAATAATTTACTAAAAATTTACAGATAATTTACAAAGTAATTTACAGAGAATTTATTGAAAACTTAACGAGTAATTTATTTACGAATTTACGGAGTAATTTGCTGAATAATTTACAAAGAAATTACTTTGAATTTACCAAGAATTTATATAGAATTTTCTGAGAATTCATTGAGTAATTTACTCATAATTTACTGATTAATTCACAAAAAATATTCTTGTAATTTTTTGAGAATTTACTCAGAATTTTCTGATAAATTACTAAGAATTTACTAAATAATTTATAGAGAATTTTACGTGTAATTTACTGAGAAATTTCCTGAGTAATTTAGTGAGAATTTACTAAGTAATTTACTAGTAATTTACTGAGTAATTAACAGAGAATTTACCAATAATTTACTGAGTAATTTACAGAGAATTTATCGAGTAATTTACTGATAAATTACTGAATAATTCACTCATTAATTTACTGAGAATTTAAGGAGTAATTTATTGAGAATTTACCCAGTAATTTGCTTAGAATTTATTAAATAATTTACAGATAATTTACTGTGTTATTTTCTTGGAATTTGCAGAGTAATTTTCTAATAATTTACTGAGTAATTTACTGAGTAATTGACCAAGGATTTTTTGAGAACTTATCGATAATTAACTGAGTAATTTATTGGGAATTTACCTAATAATTTACAGATAAATTTAGTGAGTAATTCACCGAATAATTTACTATGAATTTACTTAGTAATTTATTTAGAATTTACTCAGTAAATTACTAAGAGTTTATTGAGAATTTGTTGAGTAATTTTCTTGGAACTTACCAATCATTTACGAAGCAATTTACTGAGAATTTACCGAGTTATTTACCACGAATTTACTATAACTTTAATGGTAATTTGCTGAGTAATTTATTGAGAATTTACTGTGAATTTAATTTGTAATTTACTCATAATTTACTGAGAATTTTCTTAGAATTTATTGAAAATTTTCAGAGTAATTTACTTTTTTATTTATTGAGTAATTCACCGATAATTAACTGAGTAATTTATAGAGAATTTATTGAAAATTTAACGAATAATTTACAGAGCAATTTGTTGAGTAATTTTTTAAAAAAATTCTGTGAATTTACTGAGTAATTTACCAAGAATTTATACAAAATTTTCTGAGAATTTACAGAGTAATTTACTCATAATTTACTGAGCAATTCACAAAAAAGTTTCTAATGATTTTCTAAGAATTTACACATAATTTTCTTTGAATTTACTGAATAATTTACTGAGAATTTTGCGTGTAATTTATTGAGAATTTTACTGAGTAATTTAACGAGATTTTACTGGGAATTTATTGAGTAATTTACTAAGAATCTACTGATAATTTACCGAGTAATTTACTGCGATTTTACTGCGAATTGACTGAGAAATTTACTGATAAATTGTTAAGTTCTTCACTGGGTAATTTAGGTTGAAATTTCTAAGTAATTTATTGAGAATTTACTGAGTAAGTTACTAAGAATTTATTGATAATTTACTTAGACTTTCTGGATTAATTTATTGAGAATTTACTAAGTAATGTACTTAGAATTTATTGAATAATTTAATGAGAATTTACAGGAAATTCACTAATTAATGTTCGAATAATTTACTCAGTAATTTACTGAGAATTAACAAAGTAATTCACGATTTTTTTTTTTGATAATTTTATGAGTAATTTACCAAGAATTTATACAGAATTTTCTTGAAAATTATTGAAAATTTTCTGAGTAATTTATTTAGAATTTATTAAATAATTTACTGAAAATTTACAGATAATTTACAAAGTAATTTACAAAGAATTTATTGATAACTTAACGAGTAATTTATTTACGAATTTACGGAGTAATTTGCTGAATAATTTACAAAGAAATTACTTTGAATTTACCAAGAATTTATATAGAATTTTCTGAGAATTCATTGAGTAATTTACTCATAATTTACTGATTAATTCACAAAAAATATTCTTGTAATTTTTTGAGAATTTACTCAGAATTTTCTGATAAATTACTAAGAATTTGCTAATTCCTAGCAAATTCTGAGTAAATTACATAGTAAATTCCTAGTAAATTCCCAGTAAATTGCCATTAGATTATGCTGTAAATTCTCAGTAAATTACTTTGTAAATTCCAAGTAAATTCTTAGTAAATTACTAGTGAATTACTCGGTAAATTCCTAGAAAATTCTTGTAAATTCACAGTAAATTACTCAGTAAATTCCAAGTAAATTCGCAGTAAATTACTGAGTTAATTCCCAGTAAATTCTAAGTAAATTCTCAGTAAATTATTAAGTAAATTCCCACTAAATTACTCAGTAAATTCAAAGTAAATTCTCATTAAGCTAATCAGTAAATTCCTAGTAAATTCTATGTAAATTCTCAGTAAATTACTTAGAAAATTCTGAGTAAATTTTTAGTAAATTACTCAGCAAATTCCCATTAAATTCTCTTTAAATTACTAAGTAAATTCTCAGTAAATACGTAGTACATTCCAAGTAAATTCTCAGTAAATTCTCAGTAAATTCTCAATAAATTACTAAGTAAATTTCTAGTAAATTCCAAGTAAATTGTTCGTAAATTACTAAGTAAATTTCTAGTAAATTTTTAGTAAATTACTCAGTAAATTCCCAGTATATTCTCAGTAAATTCCCAGTAAATTCTCATTAAATTACTCAGTAAATTCCCAGTAAATTCTCAGTAAATTAATTAGTAAATTGCCATAAAATTTTATTAAATTTCTCAGTAAATTCCCAGTAAATTACTCAATAAATTCCCAGTAAATTAAAAGTAAATTCCTAGTAAATTTTAAGTAAATTCAAAGAAAATTCTCATTAAATTACTCAGTAAATGCCCAATAAATTATAGGTAAATTACTGAGGAAATGCACAGTAAATTACTCAAGAAATTCGCAGTAAATTCTCCGTAAATTCCTAGTAAATTCTAATTAAATTTGTCAGTAAGTTCTTTGTAAATTACTGAGTAAATTCCAAATAAATTCTCAGTAAATAGTTAGTAAATTCCCAGTAAATTCTCAGCAAATTATTCATTAAATTTCCAATAAATTACATAGTAAATTCCCAGTAAATTCTCATCAAATTAATCAATAAATTCCAACTAAATTCTTATTAAATACTTAGTAAATTCGTAGTAAATTCTCAGTAAATTAATAAGTAAATTCCCTGTAAATTACTGATTAAATTCTGAGTAAATTCTCAGTAAATTACTAACTAAATTTCAGTAAATTACTAATTAAATTCCCTGTAAATTCACAGTAAATTCTCATTCAATTACTTAGTAAATTCTCATTAAACTTCTCAGTAAATTTTCATTAAATTACTTAGTAAATTCCTAGTAAATTCTCAGTAAATTACACAATAAATTCCCAGTAAATTCTCAGTAAATTACATTGTAAATTCTCAGTAAATTGTCTGTAAATTCCTCAGTAATGTCATGACCCGAACCCGCCCCTATGGGTTAAGGACATAACCGGCCAGCAATCTAGAGATTACCTACGGCCTCAGACCAAAACAGACATAACTTGTCAGAGTAAAGGGGCCAAACAGAAGCAATAAATAAAAACTTTGTCCATAGAGCCGTGCTTATATGTACATCAACAGACCATATTCAGTTACGTTAATAACCCACATCAAAAGTACAGTTGCACAAAATTCATTACACACCGGGTCATCCAAAACGAGTCAACCTATGACGGACTATTCACAGATATACACAAAGTCCTTGCCGGCAAGACAAAATATAATTTCATAGCAAAAAGGGCAAGGGTAGGCCTCAAGAGTGAGACGCAAGGCTGACTTCCTCAAAACTCGGATTTTCCTAGCAGGCTTCACTGGGGCTGGGTTTGGACTTCCCTTGGCTCACCTACAAACACATGAATGAGCGTGAGCGATAGCCCAGTGAATAATATCAAATGCAGAATTTACATAACAATGTAGAACAACATGTTCCAAACGGCCTTGGGCCCGATTCACGTTTCTATTTAACATGTACAAATATACACTTATACCAAATTTAGATTAAGTGACTGTAGTTCCAACATACTGGCCTTCGGCCCATTCAGGTTTCCATTCTTGTCAAAACGGCCTCCGGCCCATTCATTATGTCAAAACGGCCTTCGGCCCATCCATTTATGTCAAAACGGCCTTCGGCCCATTCATTTCTGTCAAGGTGGCCTTTAGCCCATTCATTTCTGTCAAAACGGCCTTCGGCCCATTCATTTCTATCAAGGTGGCCTTTAGCCCATTCATTTCTGTCAAAATGGCCTTTAGCCCATTCATTTATGTCAAAACGGCCTTTAGCCCGCCTTCGGCCCATTCAGGTTTCCATTCTTGTCAAAACGGCCTTCGGCCCATTCATAATGTCAAAACGGCCTTCGGCCCATCCATTTATGTCAAAACGGCCTTCGGCCCATTCATTTCTGTCAAAGTGGCCTTTAGCCCATTCATTTCTGTCAAAATGGCCTCTAGCCCATTCATTTATGTCAAAACGGCGTTTAGCCCATTCATTTCTGTCAAAATGGCCTTTAGCCCATTCATTTATGTCAAAACGGCCTTTAGCCCGCCTTCGGCCCATTCAGGTTTCCATTATTGTCAAAACGGCCTTCGGCCCATTCATAATGTCAAAACGGCCTTCGGCCCATCCATTTATGTCAAAACGGCCTTCGGCCCATTCATTTCTGTCAAAGTGGCCTTTAGCCCATTCATTTATGTCAAAACGGCCTTTAGCCCATTCATTTCTGTCAAAATGGCCTTTAGCCCATTCATTTATGTCAAAACGGCCTTTAGCCCATTCATTCATTCCTGTCGGACTTTTGTCCACAATCCCAATTAACAACTCGTAAAGTTTATAAGGGAATAACAATTGGACATTGACAAGCTCTCAAATATTGATATTACTCACAGTGATCGGCTTGTGGATTTGCCCTGGAGCTTGACCCTACACATTTCATGAACACAAAAGGGTCATTAACAGTTCAATCCGTTCTTTAATTCACATATTCCTCTTTAGGCTTTATTATTATCTCATTAACTCATTTACAATGCTTAACATATGCCTAAGAGTGCTTGCGAGTGAAAGAGAACGGAAAACAGAACACAAAATGCAAAAACAGGATTTCAGAAAATAGGGTCCCCGCTCGAGCGTGGACTTCCCCGCTCGAGCGGACCCTTAGGTCTGCAAAAGTACTGGTTGCCTTCAATTCCAGCTCGAGCGTGAACTCGGCCGCTCGAGCGTACTGCCTGTCCACATAGCTCCCCGCTCGAGCGTCAAATTCCCCCGCTCGAACGGGAACCATGTCTGCAAAAAAATGCTGGGAGCTCGATTTCTCCGCTCGAGCGGCACTTCCCCCCGCTCGAGTGGAAGTCAAAATTCTGGAAATTCCAGATTGTGTTCTTGAGCTTCAATTCAATTTCCCAGCTACCATTCTTGCATGCAAGGGCTCAAATCTCAAATGTAATCATACTAACATGGTACAAACACCAAAACACATTATTATGGAGCTCAATTTCAAGGATTACACACTTGCATGTCTCAAATTGACACCAATTTCAATTCTATCACACATATTCATGCATTTCAAGCTCCCATCTTCAATTATTCAAACATGCATGCCCATCTTGACTTCATTTCTATTTCAAAAGATGCAAGTGGTGCCTATTCCCATAAAGCTCAACAAAACCAAGCTTGCATGCATGATCAAACTTCAAATCTTGCTTAATTCACATGATACATGTTAGATTTTGCAACTTATGGCAATTCAAAAGTAATCTTATGTATGCATGATCATATCTCAACAAAACCAATTTAAATCATGCTCTTGACTACAAAAATACTTTGAGCTCACAAGATTACAAGTTCAATTCATGTTTTCAAGAGGCAATGGCTTACCTAGAAGTCCAATTCTTCAATCTATGGTCCAATTTGAGTTGGACTTCAAAATTCCAAGCCCTCAAGATCAAACACAGATTTTTCTCTCTTCTCTCTCTCTAATGGCCGGCCCTCTCCTCTCCTTAGAGTATATATCAGCCAAGTGAGAATTAGAGAGGGAGTTTGATTAAGTAGTGCTCATATACAACAAGCCCCCACTAAGTTATAATATAATAATAGAGAGTAATTGGGCACCCATTTTACCAACTTAATCAACTTAATCTAGTCCAAATCAATTTTTCAATTAAATTTCACCGTAAGCTCTAAAAATCATGCCAATCACAATGGCGTATCCAATTTTGGGTTCTGTGGCCGATAAGGCCCTCAATTTAATTTCCAAAGGTGATTATTCAAACGGATATTCCTACGGTGGCAGATAAAACTTCAAAATCACATATATTCACATAATGGCACATAAAATCATGGTAAACACATAATCATACTCAATTTAAGGACCAATTAGCATACTACAGAACAGGGGTATTACAAGTAAATTCTCACTAAATTACTCAGTAAATTCCGAGTAAATTCTCAGTAAATTACTAAGTAAATTTCAAGCAAAATTTTCAATAAATTACTGTGTAAATTCCTAGTAAATTACTGAGCAAATTCCCAACAAATTCTCAGTAAATTAAGAAGTAAATTCTCAGTAAATTTCTAGAAAATTCTTAGTAAATTACTTTGTAACTTCCTAGTAAATTACTGAGTAAATTCTCCGTAAATTCCCAATAAATTCACAGCAAATTATCAGTGAATTACTCAGTAAATTCTTAGTAAATGGCGTAGTAAATTTCAAGTAAATTATCATTAAATTACTGTTACTCAATAAATTCTCTGTAACTTCTCAGTAAATTACTAAGTAAACTCCCAGTAAATTCTTAGTAAATTCTCAGTAAATTCCCAGTAAATTCTCATTAAATTACAGAGTAAATTCTCAGTAAATTCCCAGTAACTTCGTTGTAAATTCTCAATAAATTACTCAGTAAATTACTAATTAAATTCCCAGTAATTTATCTGTAAATTCCCAGTAAATTCTTAGTAAATACATAGTAATTCTCAGTAAATTTTCAGTAAATTCTTAGTAAATTACGCAGTAAATTCCCGGCAAATTCTCAGTAAATTCTCAGTAAATTACATAGTAAATTGCTAGTAATTTCTAAATAAATTGCCAGAAAATTCCCCTTAAATTATGCAGTAAATTCTCAGTAAATTAATTTGTAAATTTCCAGAAAATTATCAGTAAATTACTAGAAAATTACTCGGTAAATTCCTAGAAAATTACTGTAAATTCTTGGTAAATTACTTAGTAAATTCCCAGTAACTCCTTAGTAAATTACTCAGTAAATTACAATTAAATTCCCAGTAAATTCTCATTAAATTACGCAATAAGTTCCCAGTAAATTGTCAGTAAATTTCCAGTAAATTGCTCAGTAATTTTCCAATAAATTCTCAGTAAATTACTCAGTAAATTACAGTGTAAATTCTCTGTAAATTACTCCGTAAATTCTCAGAAAATTACTCAGTAAATTTCCAGTAAATTCTCAGTAAATTCCCAGTAAATTCTCAGTAAATTACTTAGTAAATTCTTAAAAAATTACTCAGTAAATTCCCAGTAGATTCTAAGTAAATTATTCAGTAAATTCCCAGTAAATTCTCAGTAAATTCTAATTAAATTATTGTGTAAATTCGCAGTAAATTACTCAATAAATTTCCAGTAAATTCTTAGTAAATTACACAACAAATTTCCAACAAATTCTTAGTAAATTGCCCAGTAAATTATAGAGTAAATTCTCAGTAAATTACTCAATAAATTCCTAGTAAATTCTCAGTAAATTACTCTCAAAATTCCCTGTAAATTTTCAGTAAATTACTGAGTAAATTCTCAGTAAATTCCCAATAAATTCTCAGTAAATTCGCAGTAAATTACTTAGTAAATTCCAACTAAATGCTCAGTAAATTACTGTTTAAATTTCCAGTAAATTCTCAAAAAAATTACTCAGTAAATTCCCTGTGAATTCTCAGTAAATTCCCATTAAATTACTCAGTAAATTACTCAATAAATTACAAGTAAATTCTCAGCAAATTACTAAGTAAACTCTTAGTAAATTCTTAGTAAATTCTCATTAAGTTAATCAGTAAATTTTCGGTAAATTCTTCTTAAATTACTAAGTAAAGTTATAGTAAATTATAAGTAAATTACTCAGTAAATTCTCAAAAAAATTTCATTAAATTAATCAATAAATTCTCATTAAACTCCTAGTAAATTACTCAATAAATTCGCAGTAAATTCTCAGTAAATTACAAATAAATTACGAAGTAAATTCACAGAAAATTCTCAGTAAATTACTGATTAAATTCCCAGTAAATTCTCGATAAATTATTCAGTAAATTTTCAGTTAATTCTCATTAAATTACTATGTAAGTTCCCCGTAAAATGTCAAAAAATTACTCAGTAAATTCTCATTAAATTCTCAGTAAATTCTCAGTAAATTATCAGAAAATTACTTAGTAAATTCCAAGTAAATTCTCCATAAATTACTGACTAAATCATTCAGTAAATTCCGAGTAAATTCTCAATAAGTTAATCAGTAAATTCTTATTCAATTACTCAATAAATACTCAGTAAATTATTCAGTAAATTCCCATTAAATTATCTGTAAATTACAGAGTAAATTCTCAGTAAATTACTCAGTAAATTCCTAGTAAATTCCCAACAAATTCTAATAAAATTACTCAGTAAATTGCTAGTAATTCTCGATAAATTACTCAGTAAATTCCCAGTAAATACTCAGTAAATTTTAAGTAAATTACGAGTAAATTCTCAGTAAAATACTGAGTAAATTTTCAGTAAATTCTCAGTAAATTACTTAGTAAATTCCTAGTAAATTCTCACTAAATTACTGAGTAAATTCCCAGTAAATTCTCAGTAAATTCCCAGCAAATTCTCATTAAATTACTCAGCAAAATTCATAGTAAATTCGCAGTAAATTACTCAGTAAATTCCCAGTAAATATGCAGTAAATTCTCAAGAAATTTCGAGTAAATTCTTATTAAATTACTCAGTAAATTCCCAATAAATTCTTAGTAAATTGTCTGTAAGTTACTCAGTAAATTCCTAGTAAATTCTCACTAAATTAAGAGTAAATTCTTAGTGAATTACTGAGCAAATTCCCAACAAATTCTCAATAAATTACGAAGTAAATTCTCAGTAAATTTCCAGAAAATTCTCAGTAAATTACTTAGTAACTTCCCAGTAAATTCTTAGTAAATTACTAAGTAGATTATTGAGTAAATTATCAGTAAATTTTCAATAAATTCACAATAAATTATCAGTAAATTATTCAGTAAATTCCAAGTAAATTCTTATTAAATTACTGTTGAAATTCCAAGTAAATTCTCAAAAAATTACTAAATAAATTCATAGTAAATTCTCAGTAAATTACTAAGTAAACTCTCAGTAAATTCTCAGTAAATTACTTAGTAAATTCCCAGTAAATTCTCATTAAATTACGGAGTAAATTCTCAGTAAATTCCCAGTAACTTCGCAGTAAATTCTCAGTAAATTACTGATTAAATTCCCAGTAATTTATCTGTAAATTCCCAATAAATTCTTAGTAAATTCCTAGTAAATTTCTAGTAAATTCTTAGTGAATTACGCAGTAAATTCCCAGCAAATTCTTAGTAAATTCTCACTAAATTCTAAGTAAATTACTTAGTAAATTCCCAGTAATTTCTAAGTAAATTGCCAGAAAATTCTCATTAAATTATGCAGTAAATTCTTAGTAAATTACTCTGTAAATTCCCAGAAAATTATCAGTAAATTACTAGAAAATTACTCGGCAAATTCCTAGAAAATTCTTGTAAATTCTCGGTAAATTACTCAGTAAATTCCTAGTAAATCCTCAGTAAATTACTCAGTAAATTACAATTAAATTCCCAGTAAATTCTCAGTTAATTCTCATTAAATTACGCAGTAAGTTCACAGTAAATTGCCAGTAAATTTTCAGTAAATTACTCAGTAATTTTCCAATAAATTCTCAGTAAATTACACTGTAAATTCGCAGTAAATTATCTGTAAATTACTCAGTAAATTCCCAGTAAATTACTCAATAAATTCTGAGTAAATTCTCAGAAAATTACTCAGTAAATTCCCAGTAAATTCTTAGTAAATTACTCAGTAAATTTCCAGTAAATTCTAAGTAAATTCTAATTAAATTATTGTGTAAATTCCCAGTAAATTCTAAGTAAATTACTCAGTAAATTTCCAGTAAATTCTTAGTAAATTACTCCGCAAATTCCCAATAAATTCTCAGTAAATTACCTAGTAAATTCTCAGTAAATTACTCTCAAAATTCCCTATAAATTCTCAGTAAATTACTGAGTAAATTCTCAGTAAATTTCCAATAAATTCTAATTAAATTCTCAGTAAATTACTCAGTAAATTCCCAGTAAATTACTTAGTAAATTCCAACTAAATGCGCATTAAATTACTGTTTAAATTTTCAGTAAATTCTCAAAAAAATTACTCAGTAAATTCCTTATAAATTCTCAGTAAATTCCCAGTAAATTACTTAGTAAATTACAAGTAAATTCTCAGTAAATTACTAAGTAAACTCCCAGTAAATTCTCATTAAGTTAATCAGTAAATTTCCAGTAAATTCTTCTTAAATTACTAAGTAAAGTCGTAGTAAATTACTCAGTAAATTTTCAAGAAATTCATTAAATTAATCAATAAATTCCCATTAAATTCTCAGTAAATTACTCAGCAAATTCGCAGTAAATACTCAGTAAATTCCCAATAAATACTCAATAAATTCCCATTAAATTCCCAGTAAATTCTCAGTAAATTACGAAGTAAATTCGTAGAAAATTCTCAGCAAATTACTGATTAAATTCCCAGTAAATTCTTGATAAATTATTCTGTAAATTTTAAGTTAATTCTCATTAAATTACTGTGTAAGTTCGCAGTAAAATCACAAAAAATTACTCAGTAAATTCCCATTAAATTCTCAGGAAATTTTTAATAAATTCTCAGAAAATTCCTAGTAAATTATCAGAAAATTACTTAGTAAATTCCAAGAAAATTCTCAATAAATTACTCACTAAATTATTCAGTAAATTCCGAGTAAATTCTCAATAATTTAATCAGTAAATTCTTATTCAATTACTTAGTAAATTACTCAGTAAATTACGAGTAAATTCTTAGTAAATTAGTCATTAAATTCCCATTAAATTATTTGTAAATTACAGAGTAAATTCCTAGTAAATTCTCACTAAATTACTCAGTAAATTCTCAGTAAATTCCCAGCAAATTCTAATTAAATTACTCAGTAAATTGCTAGTAATTCTCGGTAAATTACTCAGTAAATTCCCAGTAGATTCTCAGTAAATTTTAAGTAAATTCCGAGTAACTTCTCTGTAAATTCCCAATAAATTACTGAGTAAATTTTCAGTAAATTCTCAGTAAACTACTTAGTAAATTCCCAGTAAATTCTCACTAAATTACTGAGTAAATTCCCAGTAAATTCTCAGTAAATTCCCAGCAAATTCTCATTAAATTACTCAGCAAAATTCTTAGTAAATTCGCAGTAAATACGCAGTAAATTCTTAGGAAATTTCGAGTAAATTCTTAGTAAATTACTGAGTAAATTCCCAGTAACTTCTCATTAAATTAACCAGTAAATTCTTATTAAATTACTCAGTAAATTTCCAATAAATTCTCATTAAATTACTCAGTAAATTACTGACAAAATTCCCACTAAATTCTTATTAAATTATTCAGTAAATTCCTAGTAAATTGCTCAGTAAATGCCTAGTAAATTACTCAGTATATTCCCCGTAAATTGCTAGTATATTCCCAGTAAATTCTTAGTAAATTTTGAATAAATTATTCAGTAAATTTCCAGTAAATTCTCATTAAGTTATGTAGTAAATTTGTAACAACCCACGTTTATGGCTTAGTCATGTTCATGTGCATTCACATCATGTGGTTTTGTTAAGTTTGCATTGATGAATTTTGCCTTGTTTTGTGTTCTTGTGATTTGTCTAAGTGTTATATGCATGCTTTGTTCCTTCCTTGGTGTCTCAAGCCTAAGTTATGTTAAGCCTAGATCATTCCAAGCCGAGGTCATCTTCAGTCTAGAATTATCTTAGAACCACTTTGTTTGACCTCCACCTTCGCCCTGACATATTGGCCGAGATGTGTATTATCTTTGTCGAGATGTTACCTTGTACCTAAGTGATCTTGTCCCAGAGTGGTATGACCTAGACCGAGGTGTGGCACATCTAGGCCAAGGTGTGGCACAGCTTAGTCAAGGGTTGTCCTTCCTAGCCGAGGTCATTGTCACCTTAGTTACCGAAGCTTTGTCCTTAGCCGATGTCATCACTTGCCGGAGTGCCTTGCCGGGTAGCTTGTTAGATGCGCTTTGTCTTACACATGTCTTGTCAATCTATCACCTTTTTGGGAAGAACCAACCAGCCATTGTCACGTGTCCGAGCTGAGTGTTAAGTCAGCCGGCAGAGAAAGAAATCTAGCATTTGTTATATCTTGTTTTTGAAGAGGAGAGAGAAGCTCTAGAAGAGGAAGAGGAGTTCTTGAGGGAGAGTGAATTTCCAAGCTTGATCCCTAGAGATCGAACCGTTAGATCCGTGTTTTAAGGTTAGATTCGTGATCTACTCTTGTTATTCTTTATGTTGATCTAATCGCATTGCATGATCTAGCATGTTTCATGAACCATGAAATGCTTTGAAGTTCAGTTTTAGGAAGAGAAAATAGTATTCATGTGTTCTTCAAGAAAAGTCATGTTTTGATCCGAAAGCTCATGTCTAGGTCCATGTTTTTGTGTTTGTTTCCATATCATCTTCAAGTATGAGTACCCAGGTCCATGTTTTCGAACTCATAGCATGAAATCCCAGATTTTATAATAAAGAAGTTATGATTTTAGCATTCATGTTCTTCATGATCTTCATGTTCATGTTCTTCACGGGTGGAAACCCAGATCTCCAGACCTCACTTCCCTAAGTGTAGTCGCCAAGATCACTCTTACCTAGACCTCAAACTTAGGCCAAGCATCGTATCTCACCTTGGCCTACCTTGCATGATCACTCACGCCTTTAGTTTGTCTTGTGCGCACCTCGGCATGCAGCCGCACGCCGAAGCCTAGGTAACCACACCTCGGCCAGGAGGTGTGGGACCTCGGCAAAGACCTGGTTGGTACCCAACATGTCTTCCTGACATGTAAAATAGTGTTTTGACTTCCAGCATGTTTTCTCGAGATCATTTTCATACATGTAAGACTTGTTTTGAGATGTACATTTAGTAGACTTTGCCATGTGTTTGTAGGACTTGGACCTTTGCCTTGAACCCGGCGTCCGAAGAACTAGGTGAGTGGTATTTTTAATAAAGCTATATTATAAGTTTTGATAAAGCTTTGCTTTGCCTTGTTTTGATAAAAGTATTTGTTCAAGCATGAATGATTACCCCTATTTTTATGTATCAAGTAAGTTTTGTTTTGATGACATTCTTGGAAAGTCCCTTGTGCTGGAGGACTCTAAACTTTCGCAGTACTAAAGTCCCTTGTGCTAGAGGACTCTAAACTTTCGCAGCACTAAGTATGAGAGATCTCTGCCATCGACGGTCTATGAACGGATGGCCCCACCGACGACCTTGTGCGGGTGGTTTGTCTAATCGATTCCGGGTCGATTATTCCCTTGTTTTGCCACTGACGGTTTACCGTGTGGGTTTTGTAAGTCCGAAATGTCATCCCTTGTATTATGTAGATGTTATTAACATCCAAGTAAGTAAGCAAGTTTTGTAAGATCAAAATTGATGAACTAGATTTATCCCATGTTTTGAACAAGCTATGATATATGTATTGTTTTGACAAGGACCTCGGGAATCATTCATTTAACCCCTTTATTACTTGTACCATTCACTGAGTATCCAAGCTCACCCTCCCTATATGCATATGTAGGTAACAAGCTAGAAGTCGGCTACGCCAAGATATGTGTTTTGTATGCATGTTATGTCGGCAGTGAGGATGTCGGCAATCTGGAAGATTTGTCTCTTGACTTGTAGTTCATGTATGTTGTATATGTTGGCTTGAGAGGCCTTTGATCAAGATGTAATATGTATTTTTGCTTATGTTATATTCAAGTTGTAAAGCTCTGTAAAGATGTATGCCATTTTATAATAACCCACATTCATGTCTTAGTCATGTTCATGTACATTTGCATGATTTTGTCTTGTTAAGCTTGCATTTGTAGACTTTGACTTGTTTTGGCTAAGTAAGGTACTTGCCTTGTTTTGTGACTATGTGAATTGCATAAGTGTTGTGTGCATGCTTGTTTCCTTCCTTGGTGTCTCAAGCCTAGGTTATGTTAAGCCTAGATCATTCCAAGCCGAGGTCATCTTCAATCTAGAAGTATCTTGGAACCCCTTCATTTGACCTCCATCTTTGCTCTGACATATTGGCCGAGATGTCATTATCTAGGCCGAGGTGTTAATCACCAAGGCCGAGATGTGTATCATCTAGGCCGAGATGTTACCTTTGCACCTGAGTGATCTTGTCCTGGGGTGGTATGACCTAGACCGAGGTGTGGCGCATCTAGGCCAAGGTGTGGCACAGCTTAGTCAAGTGTTGTCCTTCCTAGCTGAGGTCATTGTCACCTTAGTTGCCGAAGCCTTGTCCTTAGCCGATGTCACCACTTGCCGGAGTGCCATACCGAGTAGCTTGTTAGATACGCTTTGTCAGAGTCTTGTCTTGTCAATCTATCACCTTTTTGAAGAGAACCAATCCGCCGCTGCCACGTGTTCGAGCTGAGAGTTAAGTCAGCCGATAGAGAGAGAAACCCATCATTTGTTCCTAAACTTGTTTGAAGAGAAGAGAGAGAAGCTCTAGAAGAGGGAGAAGAGTTCTTGAGAGAGAGTGGATTTCTAAGCTTGATCCCCAGAGATCGAACCGTTAGATCCGTGTTCTAAGGTTAGATTCTTAATCTGCTCTTGTCATTCTTTATGTTTATGTTATTGCATTGCATGATTGAATAAGATTTGTAAGCCATGCATTGCTTTGAAGTTCGATTTTAGAAAGAGAAAATAGCATTCATGTGTTCTTCAAGAAAAGCCATGTTTTGATCCGAAGGCTCATGCCTAGATCCATGTTTTTGTGTTTGTTTCCGCATGATTTTTAAGTATGGGTACCCAGGTCCATGTTTTCGAACCCATAGCATGAAATCCCAGATTTCGTAACAAAGAAGTTATGATTTTAGCATCCATGTTCTTCATGATCTTCATGTTCATGTTCTTCCTGTTCTTCACGAGTGGAAACCCAGATCTCCAGACTTCACTTCCCGAGGTGTAGTCGCCGAGATCACTCCCACCTAGACCTCACACTTAGGCCAAGCATCGTATCTCACCTTGGCCTACCATGCATAATCACTTACACCTTGGTTTGTTTTGTGTACACCCCGGTGTGCAGCCGCATGCCGAAGCCTAGGTAGCCACGCCTGGGCCGGGAGGTGTGGGACCTCGGCAAAGACCTGGTTGGTACCCAGCATGTCTCCCTGACATGTAAAACAGTGTTTTGACTTCTAGCATGTTTTCCCGAGATCATTTGCATGCATGTGAGACTTGTTTTGAGAAGTATGTTCAGTATGCTTGCCATGTGTTTGTAGGACTTGGACCTTTGCCTTGACCCCGACGTCCCAAGAACTAATGTGAGTGGTATTTCTAATAAAGTTATGTTATAACGTTTTGATAAAGCTTTGACTTGTTTTGATAAAAGTATTTGTTAAGCATGAATGATATCCCTATTTTATGTATCAAGTATAAGCTTTGTTTTGAATGACAAGTTATCAAGTAAGCTTCGTTTTGATGACCTTCTCGGATAGTCCCTTGTGCTGGAGGACTCTAAACTTTCGCAGTACCAAGTATAAAAAGATACGGTCCTTTCTTGGAAAGATTATTGTGTTAAAGCGGGCTACGGGCCTAAGTAACACGAGCTCCATGATGTTAAAGCGGGCTACGGGCCTAAGTAACACGAGCTCCATGAGGTTAAAGCGGGCTACGGGCCTAAGTAACACGAGCTCCCTCGTGCTGGAAGGTTATGCCGAGGTTATGTTATAAGATTTGATGCATGTTAAGTATGTAAGTTTTGTAAGATCAAGTTTGATGAACAAGATTTATCTCATGTTTTCTACAAGCTATGACAAGTATGGTTTTGACAAAGACATATTTTGTATTGTTTTGAAAGACCTCGGGAATCATTCATTTAACCCCTTTATTACTTATACCATTCACTAAGTATCCAAGCTCACCCTCCCTATGTATATATGTAGGTAACAAGCAAGAAGTCGGCTACGCCGAGATGTGTGTTTTGCAAGATGTTTTAGATGCATGTTATGTCGGCAATGCTTACGTCGGCAATTTTTGAAGCTTTTGTATTTGAACATGTCGGCTTGAGAGCCCTTTTGTTAAGATGTAATATGTATTTTGTACTTCATTTCTATTTGTATTCAAGTTGTAAAGCTATGTAAAGATGTATGCCATTCCATTTGACTTATGCACTGCTCTTATGGACTACTTGTATTTTAGATTATTGCTTCCGCATTTGTGAGCCCCTATATCTATACTCTGACTGTGTGTGATTTTGAAAGTTGGCCTTCGGTAATCACGGATTACTGGCCATCACGGCACCAAACTACTAGGGGCGGTTTGGGGTCGTAACAGAATGGTATCAGAGCATAGTTTCCTTATAGCACGTTATTCACACACTTTGAGTCCTAAAGAGTATAGGATGCCTCTTAGAATGATTTTAGGATTTGCATGATATTGCTTGCTACTTGACAAGGTGTGCATCATCTCGGCATGAACATTTTGTTACATCGGCATGATCATGTTCACTTGCATACACGTTCATTTGTTCATTTTGTTTAAGTGTCACATCCTGCATACCCCCCAGCACCATGAGAAGAGGTAGACCCCCAGTTCGCCGAGGTTATCTCGAAGACAGAATAGACAGATTGGAAGAACTGGTCGAAGGTTTGACACGCGAGTTAAGGCAGGTAAGACAACAGAACATTGACATCGCGTCCACTCAGGCCGAGCAGACGGACGACCGACAAGCAGTACCACCTCCACCCCCTCCAGTGCCGCAAGTGCAGCCGCGGCCAGCCTCGTATGGAGATGACACCTTGCTCAACATGCCGACGTATTCCGGAGCACTGGACAAGGCCATCCTGACAGGAACCAACTTGAACAAGAGTCAGAATTTGGGGGAGAAACAGAAAAAGAGACAGCACTATGAGAATCGCAAAGTACCGTTCAATGCTAAGAGAAAGGCGAACGTGGGCAGTTCCAGCAACTCAGAGCAAGAAGGTAATACTAAGCCGACATGTACGAGTTGCGGGAAGCGACATTTTAGAGGTTGTTATTGGGCATCTGGAGCGTGTTTTGAATGTGGTGGAATGGGTCACCGTGTGAAGGACTGTCCGTGGGCAAAGGCTAGAAAAGATAAGAAGAAATGAGAACTCGGCATCCAGAGCCACTTTGGGAACAAGGTAAGTGAAGTTTGGGGACCAAACTTCTTTAAGGGGGGAAGTATGTAATAACCCACATTCATGTCTTAGTCATGTTCATGTACATTTGCATGATTTTGTCTTGTTAAGCTTGCATTTGAAGACTTTGACTTGTTTTGGCTAAGTAAGGTACCTGCCTTGTTTTGTGACTATGTGAATTGCATAAGTGTTGTGTGCATGCTTGTTTCCTTCCTTGGTGTCTCAAGCCTAGGTTATGTTAAGCCTAGATCATTCCAAGCCGAGGTCATCTTCAGTCTAGAAGTATCTTGGAACCCCTTCGTTTGACCTCCATCTTTGCTCTGACATATTGGCCGAGATGTCATTATCTAGGCTGAGGTGTTAATCACCAAGGCCGAGATGTGTATCATCTAGGCCGAGATGTTACCTTTGCACCTGAGTGATCTTGTCCTGGGGTGGTATGACCTAGACCGAGGTGTGGCGCATCTAGGCCAAGGTGTGGCACAGCTTAGTCAAGTGTTGTCCTTCCTAGCTGAGGTCATTGTCACCTTAGTTGCCGAAGCCTTGTCCTTAGCCGATGTCACCACTTGCCGGAGTGCTGTACCGAGTAGCTTGTTAGATACGCTTTGTCAGAGTCTTGTCTTGTCAATCTATCACCTTTTTGAAGAGAACCAATCCACCGCTGCCACGCGTCCGAGCTGAGAGTTAAGTCAGCCGATAGAGAGAGAAACCCATCATTTGTTCCTAAACTTGTTTGAAGAGAAGAGAGAGAAGCTCTAGAAGAGGGAGAAGAGTTCTTGAGAAAGAGTGGATTTCTAAGCTTGATCCCCAGAGATCGAACCGTTAGATCCGTGTTCTAAGGTTAGATTCTTAATCTGCTCTTGTCATTCTTTATGTTTATGTTTATGTTATTGCATTGCATGATTGAATAAGATTTGTAAGCCATGCATTGCTTTGAAGTTCGGTTTTAGAAAGAAAAAATAGCATTCATGTGTTCTTCAAGAAAAGCCATGTTTTGATTTGAAGGCTCATGCCTAAATCCATGTTTTTGTGTTTGTTTCCGCATGATTTTTAAGTATGGGTACCCAGGTCCATGTTTTCGAACCTATAGCATGAAATCCCAGATTTTGTAACAAAGAAGTTATGATTTTAGCATCCATGTTCTTCATAATCTTCATGTTCATGTTCTTCCTGTTCTTCACGGGTGGAAACCCAGATCTCCAGACTTCACTTCCCGAGGTGTAGTCGCCGAGATCACTCCCACCTAGACCTCACACTTAGGCCAAGCATCGTATCTCACCTTGGCAAACCTTGCATAATCACTTACACCTTGGTTTGTTTTGTGTACACCCCGGTGTGCAGCCGCATGCCAAAGCCTAGGTAGCCACACCTCGGCCGGGAGGTGTGGGACCTCGGCAAAGACCTGGTTGGTACCCAGCATGTCTCCCTGACATGTAAAACAGTGTTTTGACTTCTAGCATGTTTTCCCGAGATCATTTGCATGCAAGTGAGACTTGTTTTGAGAAGTATGTTCAGTATGCTTGCCATGTGTTTGTAGGACTTGGACCTTTGCCTTGACCCCGACGTCCCAAGAACTAGTGTGAGTGGTATTTCTAATAAAGTTATGTTATAACGTTTTGATAAAGCTTTGACTTGTTTTGATAAAAGTATTTGTTAAGCATGAATTATATCCCTATTTTATGTATCAAGTATAAGCTTTGTTTTGAATGACAAGTTATCAAGTAAGCTTCGTTTTGATGACCTTCTCGGATAGTCCCTTGTGCTGGAGGACTCTAAACTTTCGCAGTACCAAGTATAAAAAGATACGGTCCTTTCTTGGAAAGACTATTGTGTTAAAGCGGGCTACGGGCCTAAGTAACACGAGCTCCATGATGTTAAAGCGGGCTACGGGCCTAAGTAACACGAGCTCCATGAGGTTAAAGCGGGCTACGGGCCTAAGTAACACGAGCTCCCTCGTGCTGGATGGTTACGCCGAGGTTATGTTATAAGATTTGATGCATGTTAAGTATGTAAGTTTTGTAAGATCAAGTTTGATGAACAAGATTTATCTCATGTTTTCTACAAGCTATGACAAGTATGGTTTTGACAAAGACATATTTTGTATTGTTTTGAAAGACCTCGGGAATCATTCATTTAACCCCTTTATTACTTATACCATTCACTGAGTATCCAAGCTCACCCTCCCTATGTATATATGTAGGTAACAAGCAAGAAGTCGGCTACGCCGAGATGTGTGTTTTGCAAGATGTTTTAGATGCATGTTATGTCGGCAATGCTTACGTCGGCAATTTTTGAAGCTTTTGTATTTGAACATGTCGGCTTGAGAGCCCTTTTGTTAAGATGTAATATGTATTTTGTACTTCATTTCTATTTGTATTCAAGTTGTAAAGCTATGTAAAGATGTATGCCATTCCATTTGACTTATGCACTGCTCTTATGGACTACTTGTATTTTAGATTATTGCTTCCGCATTTGTGAGCCCCTATATCTATACTCTGACTGTGTGTGATTTTGAAAGTTGGCCTTCGGTAATCACGGATTACTGGCCATCACGGCACCAAACTACTAGGGGCGGTTTGGGGTCGTGACACATTTCATTTGATTTATGCACTGCTTTTATGGACTACTTAGATTTAAATATATTGCTTTCGAACATGTTAGCCCCATATGTAATACTCTGATTGTGTGTGAATTTTGAAAGTTGGCCTTCGGTAATCTCGGATTACTGGCCATCACGGCACCATCCTACTAGGGGCGGTTTGGGGTCGTGACAAAATTCGTAGTAAATTCTCTATAAATTACTCAGTAAATTTCCCGAAAATTACCCGGTAAATTCCCAGTAAATTCTCAGTAAATTACCAAGTAAATTTCAAGTAAATTACTTAGTAAATTCCAAGTAAATTTCGATTAAATTCTCCTTAAATTACTCAGTAAATTCACTGTAAATTCTAAGTAAATTACCACTAAATTCCAAGTAAGTTCTTAGTTAATTCCCGGTAATTTCCTTGAAAATACACAGCAAATTACTTAGTAAATTACAAATTAAATTCCCAATAAATTCCCAATAAATTACTCAATAATTTACTCAGTAAATTCCCAATAAATTCTCAGTAAATTCCAAGTAAGCTCTCAATAAAATACTCAGTAAATTCTCAGTAAATTACTCAATAAATTCCAAGTAAATTCTCATTAGATTACGGTGTAAATTCCAGTAAATTCTCAGTAAATTCTCAGTAAATTCCCATTAAATTACTCAGTAAATTCCCAAAAAATTCTCAGTAAATTACTGTGTAAATTCTTAGTAAATTACTCAGTAAATTCTCATTAAATTACTGTGTAAATTCCCAGTAAAATCTCAATAAATTACTCAGTAAATTCTCAGTAAATTCTAAATAAATTACTCAGTAAATTTCCAGTAAATTACTGAGAAAATTCCACGTAAATTCTCAGTAAATTACTCACCAAATTACGAAGTAAATTCTTAGTAATTACTTAGTAAATTCCCATTAAATTCTCAGTAAATTACGTAGTATATTCGCAGTAAATTCTCAATAAATTTCCAGTAAATTATCAAGAAATTACTCAGTAAATTACGAAGTAAATTCTCAATAAATTTCCGGTATATTCGCAGTAAATTCCCATATAATTCCTAATAAATTCTCAATAAATTACTTAGTAAATTGTCAGTAAATTCTCAGTAAATTACTCAGCAAATTCCCATTAAATTCTCAGTAAATTACTCAGTAAATTCTCATTAAATTAATCGGTAAATTTCCATTAAATTCTCACTAAATTACACAGTAAATTCATAGTAAATTCTCATTAAATTCCCAGTAAATTCTCATTAAATTACTCAGCAAATTCTCAGTAAATTACTCATTAACTTCTCAGTCAGATCTTAGTAAATTACTGAGGAAATTCCATGTAAATTCTCAGTAAACTACTCAGTAAATTCCCAGTAAATTCTCACTAAATTAATTAGTAAATTCCCAGTAAATTTTTAGTAAATTACTCAGTACATTTCTAGTAAATTCTCAGCAAATTACTATGTAAATTCCCAGTAAATTCTCTGTAAATTCCTTGTAAATTCTCATTAAATTACTCAGTAAATTCCTTCTAAATTCTCAGTAAATTACTTAGTAAATTCCCATTAAATTCTCAGTAAATTCCAAGTAAATTCATGAGTAAATTCCTAGTAAATTCTCAGTAAAATCCTAGTAAATTCTTATTAAATTACTCATTAAATTCCCTAAAAATTCTCAGTAAATTACTTAGTAAATTATCATTAAATTTCCAGTAAATTCTGATTAAATTATGCAGTTAATTCCAAGTAAATTCTCAGTAAATTACCCAGTAAATTTCTAGAAAATTCTCAGTAAATTATTATTAAATTCTCAGTAAATTACTCAATAAATTCCCATTAAATTCTTAGTAAATTATGCAGTAAATTTCAAGTAAATTCTCAATAAATTAGCGAGTAAATTCCCAGTAAATTCTCAGTCAATTATTTAGTAAATTCCTAGTAAATTCTAAGTAAATTCCTATTAAATTACTCATTAAATTCTCAGTAAATTTCCAGTAAATTCTCAATAAATAACTCAGTAAATTCTCATTATATTACTGTGTAAATTGGCAATAAATTTTCAGTAAATTGCCCGGTAAATTCCCAGAAAATTCTCTATAAGTTACTGAGTAAATTCCTTGAAATTCTCAGTAAATTACTCAGTAAATTTCCATTAAATTAATCAGTAAATTCCCATAAAATCTTATTAAATTTCTCAGTAAATTACCAATAAATTACTCAGGAAATTCCAAGTAAATTCTCAGTAAATTACTGAATAAATTCCCCGTAAATTCTCAGTAAATTACTTAATAAATTCCCAGTAAATTCCCAATAAATACCTAGTAAATTCCCACTAAATTTTGAGTAAATTCCCTGTAAATCCTCATTAAATTACTCAGTAAATTCCCGGTAAATTCTGTGTAAATTACTGAGTAAATTCCTAGTAAATACTCAATAAATTCGCAGTAAATTCTCCGTAAATTCCCAGTCAATTCGTAGTAAATTACTCAGTAAATTCGCAGTAAATTCTCAGTAAATTACTTAGTAAATTCTCATTAAATTACTCAGTAAATTCACTGTAAATTCTCAGTAAAATACTGAGTAAATTCTCAGTAAATTACTCAGTAAATAGTAAGTAAATTTTCAGTAAATTATTCAGTAAATTCTCAGTAAATTACTGAGTAAATTCGTAGTAAATTCTCAGTAAATTATTGAGTAAATTCACAGTAAATTACTTTGTAAATTCAAAGCAAATTCTCAGCAAATTACTTATTAAATTCCCAGTAGATTACTGACTAAATTCCTAGTAAATTCTCAGTAAATGACTCATTAGATTCCCCGTAAATTCTCAGTAAATTCCAAGTAAATTCTCACTAAATTACTCAATAAATTTCCAGAAAATTCTCAATAAATTATTCAGTAAATTCCCAGTAAATTCCCGATAAATTCTCATTAAATTACTCTGTAAATTTATAGTAAATTTTCATTAAATTACTGAGTAAATCCCAGTAAATTATATAGTAAATTCCCAGTAAATTCTCATTAAATTGTGCAGTAAATTCTCATTAAATTCTCAGTAAATTACTCAAGAAATTCTCAGTAAATTACTCAATATATTCCCAGTAAATTTTTAGTAACTTACTTAGTAAATTCCCAGTAAATTCTCAGTATATTATGTAGTAAATTTCAAGTACATTCTTAGTAAATTCCCCATAAATTACTCGGTAAATTGCTAGTAAATTCCCTATAAATTACTTAGTAAATTCCAAGTAAACTCTCAGTAAATTACCGCATAAATTCCCAATAAATTACTTAGTAAATTCCCAATAAATTCCCAATAAATTCCCATTAAATTCTCCATAAATTACACAGTAAATTCACACAAAATTCTTAGTAAATTACCAGAAAATTCCAAGTAAATTCTAAGCAAATTCCCAGTAAATTCACAGTAATTTCCTAGAAAATTTTCAGTAAATTACTTTGTAAATTATAGATTAAATTCTCAGTAAATTCCTCGTAAATTACTCAGTAAATTCCCAATAAATTCTCAGTAAATTACTGAGTAAATTTCCAGTAAACTCTCAGTAAAATACTCAGTAAATTCCCAATAAATCCTCTGTAAATTACTCAGTAAATTCCCAGTAAATTCTTATTAGATTACTTTTTAAATTCTCAGTAAATTCCTAGTAAATTCTCAGTAAATTACTGTGTAAATTCCCTGTAAAATCTCAATAAATTACTCAGTAAATTCTCATTAAATTACTGTCTAAATTCCCAGTAAATTCTCAATAAATTACTCAGTAAATTCCCAGTAAATTCTAAGTAAATTATTCACTAAATTCCTAGTCAATTACTGAGCAAATTCCATGTAAATTCTACATAAATTCTCAGTTAATTACTCAATAAATTACTCAGTATATTCCCAGTAAATTACTTTGTAAATTCCCATTAAATTCTCAGTAAATTACGTAGTAAATTCCTAGTAAATTCTGAGTAAATTACTTAGTAAATTCGTAGTAAATTCCCAGTAAATTACTGAATAAATTCTTAGTAAATTCCTAGAAAATTCCAAATAAATTCTCAATAAATTACTCAGTAAATTCTCAATAAATTACTGAGTAAATTCCTAATAAATTCTCAATAAATACAGAGTAAATTCTCATTAAATTTCCAGTAAATTCTCGGTAAATTACTCAGTAAATTCCCAATAAATTCTCAGTAAATTCTCATTAAATTAATCAATAAATTGCCATTAAATTCTCAGTAAATTACTCAGTAAATTCCCCGCAAATTCTTATTAAATTCCCAGTAAATTCTCCTTAAATTAGTTAGGAAATTCCTAGTAAATTCTCAGTAAATTTTTCAGTAAATTCCCAGTAAATTCTCATTACATTACTCACTAAATTCCCAGTAAATACTCAGTAAATTACTTAGTAAATTCCCCATCAATTCTCAATAAATTATCGAGCAAATTCCTTGTAAATTCTCAGTAAATTCCCAGTAAATTCTCATTAAATTAATTAGTAAATTCCCGGTAAATTCTTATTAGATTACTCAGTAAATTCCTAGTAAGTTTTTAGTAAATTACCTATAAATTCTCAGCAAATTTCTAAGTAAATTCAAAGTAAATTCTAATTAAATTACTCAATAAATTCCTTGTAAATTTTCAGTAAATTACTTAGTAAATTCCCACTAAATTCTCAGTAAATTTCTCAGTAAATTCTTGAGTAAATTCCCAGTAAATTCCCTGTAATTTCTTATTAAATTACTCATTAAATTCCCAGATAATTCTCAGTAAATTACTCAGTAAATTCTCAATAAATTCTCAATAAATTTTCAGTAAATTATCATTAAATTATGCAGTTAATTCAAGTAAATTCTCTGTAAATTACCCAGCAAATTCCTAGAAACTTCTCAGTAAATTCCCAGTAAGTTCTTCGTTAAATCCCAGTAAATTCTCAGGAAATTCCCTATAAATTTTTAGTAAATTCTCAGTAAATTACTGAGTAAATTTCCAGTAAATTCTCAATAAATTACTCAGTAAATTCGAAGTAAATTCCCATTAAATTACTCATTAAATTCCAAGTAAATTCTCAGCAAATTACTGAGTAAATTCTCAGTAAATTACTCAGTAAATTACCAGTAAATTCTTATTATATTACTGTTAAAATTCGAATTAAATTCTCAGTAAATTACTCAGTAAATTCCCAAAAAATTCTCTGTAAATTACTGAGTAAATTCCCTGTAAATTGTCAGTAAATTCCCATTAAATTAATCAGTAAGTTCCCATAAAATCATATTAAATTTCTTAGTAAATTACCATTAATTTCTTAGTAAATTACTCAGTAAATTTCCAGTAAATTCTCAGCAAATTACTCAATAAATTCCTAGTAAATTCCCACTGAATTCCCAGTAATTTCTCAGTAAATTCCCAGTAAATTTTTTGTAAATTCCGAGTAAAGACTCAGTAAATTCTCCGTAAATTTCTAGTCAATTCGTAGTAAATTAATCAGTGAATTCCCAGCAAATTCTCAGTCAATTACACAAAAAATTCCCAGTAAATTCTTAGTAAATTACTCAGTAAATAGTCAGTAAGTTTCCAGTAAATTGTCAGTAAATTATTTAGTAAATTTTCAGTAAATTCTCAGTAAATTACGGAGTAAATTCCAAACAAATTCTCAGTAAATTCCTCATAAATTCTTATTAAATTACTCAGTAAATTACTCTGTAAATTCAAGGCAAATTCTCAGTAAATTACTCATTAAACTCCCAGTAAATTCTTAGTAAATTACTGACTAAATTCTAAATAAATTCTCAGTAAATTACTCATTAAATTCCCAGTAAACTCTCAGTAAATTACTCAGAAAATTTCCAGAAAATTCTCAATAAATTACTCAGTAAATTCCCAGTAAATTATTGATTAAATTCCCTGTAAATTCGCAGTAAATTCTCATCAAATTACTCAATAAATTTACAGTAAATTTTCATTAAATTACCGAGTAAATTCCCAGAAAATTCTCAGTAAATTACATAGTAAATTCCCAGTAAATTCTTGTTAAATTATGCAGTAAATTCCAAGTAAATTTTATGTGAATTACTCGGTAAATTTCCAGAAATTCTCTATAAATTATAAGTAAATTACTAGTATTAATCGGTAAATTCCTATAAATTCTCAGTAAATTACTCAATAAATTCCAAGTAAATTCCCAGTAAATTCTCACTAAATTACTCAGGAAATTTCCAGTAAATTCTCAATAAATTACATAGTAAATTTCAGGTAAACAATCAGTAAATTCCCTGTAAATTCCCAGTAAAATCTTAGTAAATTACACAGTAAATTCCCAGAAAATTCTCAGTAAATTACTAACTAAATTCTCAGTAAATTCTCATTAAATTACAGTGAATGTTCCCAGTAAATTCTAAAAAAATTACTCAGTATATTCCTATTAAATTCCTAGTAAATTCTCAGTAAATTCCCAGTAAATTCTAAGTAAATTTCAAGTAAGTAAATTTCAAGTAAATTCTCAGTAAATTCCCAGTAAATTCTTGTTAAATTACTCAGTAAATTCCCAGTAAATTTTTAATAAATTACTCAGTAAATCCCCATTAAATTCTCTGTAAATTAATAAGTAAATTCCCAGTAAATTCTCAGTAAATTACTGAGTTAATTCACTGTAAATTCTCACTAAATTACTAAGTAAATTCTCAGTAAATTCTCGTTAAATTACTAAGTAAATCCTCCGTAAATTCTCAGTAAATTACTCAGTACATTCCCACTAAATACTCAGTAAATTCCCAGTAAATTTCCAGTTAATTCTCAGTAAATTACTCAGTAAATTCCAAATAAATTCTCAGTAAATTACTCTGTAAATTCCTAGTAAATTCTCTGTAAACTGCTCAGCAAATTTCGAGTAAATTACTGAGTAAATTTTGAGTAAATTACTCAGTAAATTCCAGGAAATTCTCAGTAAATTCTCATTAAATTACTCAGCAAAATTTCTAATAAATTCTAAGTAAATTACTCAGTAAATTCCCAATAAATACGTAGTAAATTCCCAGCAAATGTTTAGTAAATTATCGAGTAAATTCCAAGGAAATTCTCAGTAAATTCTCATTAAATTTCCAGTAAATTACTCAGTAAATTCCCAATAAATTCTCGGTAAATGTCACAACCCCAACCCGCCCCTAGTAGGATGATGCCGTGATGGCCAGTAATTCGCGATTACCGAAGGCCAACTTTTAAGATTCACACACACACAGAGTGTTACATATGGGGCTAACAAGCACGGAAGCAATGATTTACAATACGAATGGTCCATAAGAGCAATGTATGAGTCAAATGGAATGGCATACATCTTTACATAGCTTTACAACTTGAATACAATTAAAGTAAGGTACAAAAATACATATTACATTTTAACAAAAGGGCTTCACAAGCCGACATAAACAAAATGCATAAACTACAGGTCAAGGAACATAGTCTTCTAGATTGCCGACATCCTCACTGCCGACATAACATATATACAAAACACACATCTTGATCAAAAGGCTTTTCAAGCCGACGTGTGCAAAATACAGATATTATAAGTCGAGAAGCATGATTTTCAAGATTGCCGACATAATTACAAGTCAAGCCGACGTGACAGAAATCCAAAACGAACTCGCGAATTCACATCTAGACATCACCGCCTTCTTGCTCATCACCTACATATATATAGAGAGTGTGAGCTTGGATACTCAGTGAATGATATAATTAATAAAGGGTTTGCATGAATGATAGCCGAAGTCCTTTCAAAACAATACATGTCAAAACTTTATATAACGAGGGATGGACCTTGTCCATCTAACAAATCTTCAGGGATTCGAGGGATGCTTACTCGCATCGGCATATTACAAATTATGACATTCCAGACAACCAAACCCACGCGGTAAACCGTCAGTGGCAAACAAAACAAAGCAAGGGAGATATCTCAACAAGGGTGCTACAAAAGTTTAGAGTCCTCTAGCACGAGGGACTTTCAAAACAAGATGTGCTGCGAAAGTTTAGAGTCCTCCAGCACAAGGGACTTTCAAAACAAGATGTGCTGCGAAAGTTTAGAGTCCTCCAGCACAAGGGACTTTCAAAACAAGCCAGCACAAGGGACTTTTAAAACAAGATGTGCTGCGAAAGTTTAGAGTCCTCCAGCACAAGGGACTTTCAAAACAAGATAATGCTTGGTATACAAAATAGGGACAATCATTCATGATTAACAAATACTTTTCAAAACAAAGTAAAGTAAAGCTCATCAAAACATTGATAACATAGCTTTATTAAAAATACCACTCACATAGTTCTTCAAACGTCGGGGTCAAGGCCAGTCCCAGTCCTACAAACACATGGCAAAGTCTATTGAATGCAGTTCTCAAAACAAGTCTTGCATGCATGCAAATGACCTCGGCATTCTTCAAAAACTAAGTCAAATCAAATCAAAACATAGTTTCTTATCGCTGGAAAACAAGCTGGGCAACCACCAGGTCTGGGCCGAGGTCCAACACCTCCTTGCCGAGGTGTGGCCTCGATGGCCACAGTCAAGGAAATGAAGTCGGGAAAATTTGGGTTTCCCTCTCTTGAAGAACATGACGAACATGAAGAACATGAACATGAACATGAGGAAAATGAATGCAAAGATTAAAACTTGCTATTACAAAATCTGAAATTTCGTGCTAAGAATCCGAAATCATGGACCTGGGTACCCATACTCGAAGATCTTACGAAAACAAACACAAAAACATGATTCTAGATGCAAACTTTCGGATCGAAACAAGACTTTTCTTCAAGAACACATGAGAACCATTTTCTCTTTCTAAAACCAACTTTAAATCAATGCACGACGTGCAGAACAGGTTTGATCGTGCAATGCAGCTAGATGATTAATAAGAACAACAAGAGTAGGTTAAGATTCTAACCTCAAAACTTGAATCCAACGGTTCAAACTCCAACGATCAAGCTTGGAAGTTCACTCTCTCTTACTCAAAACTTCTCCTTCTCCTTCCTAGAGCCTCTCTCTCAAAAGACAAGATTTGATATAAAATGATATGTTTTCTCGGCAGTCACTGACTTAACTCTCTGCTGGGACACGTGACAATGACCTCGGCCAGGAAGGACAACACTTGACTAAGCTATGCCACACCTTGGCCTAGATGTGCCACACTTCGGTCTAGGTCATACCACTCCAGGACAAGGTCACTTAGGTGCAAAGGTAACATCTCGGCCTAGATAGTACACATCTCGGCCTTGGTGATGAACACCTCGGCCTAGATAATGACATCTCGGCCAATATGCCAGGGTGAAGATGGAGGTCAACCGAAGTGATTACAAGATAGTTCTAAATGTAGAAAGGTTCCAAGGTGTCTAGGCTTAAGATGACCTCGGCAACACACCAGGCAAGAACAAAGTATGCAAGAACACTCAAGTAAAACAAGACAAGATTTGCAAATGCACATAACAAAACAAGATCGTACATAAATGTATGCAAGTATGACTAAGTTGAAGTGAGGGTTGTTACATCCTACTCCCCTTAAAGAAGTTTGGTCCCCAAACTTGAGTTACCTTGTTCCAAAAACAATTCTGGGTGTCGGACTTTCATTTCCTCTTCCATCTCCCATGTAGCATCCTCACCGTAATGCTCCTTCCATTCAACTTTCACCATTGGTATCGACTTACTTCGTAACTGTTTCACCTACCTATCGATAATCCGTATCGGCTTCTCTTCGTAGCCCAAATCCTCATTAACTACAATTCCGAAATAGTCGATCACATGTAGTGGATCTCGAATATACTTCCTCAACATCGAAATATGAAACATATTATGGACTTGGCTCAATTCTGGCGGCAAAGCAAGTCTGTAGGCAGCGAGGTTAACTTTCTCAAGGACTTCAAAAGGCCCGATGTAACGGGGTGCTAACTTACCCTTCTTCCCAAATCTTGTAACTCCTTTCATCGGCGAAATCTTTAGGAACACATGGTCCCCGACCTTAAATTCCAACTCTCTTCTTCTCTGGTCGGCATAACTCTTCTGCCGACTCTGTGCGGTTTTGATTCTTTGCTGAACGAGCTTAATCTTCTCGGTTGTTACTTGAATTAGCTCGGGACCAAGCAGAGCCTTGTCTCCTACCTCGGTCCAACATATCGGCGACCTGCACTTCCTTCTATACAACACTTCATACAGCGCCATGCCAATGCTAGCTTGATAACTGTTGTTGTAGGTAAATTCCACCAATGGCAAATGCACTCCCCAACTTCCCTGGAGGTCCAATACACATAGTCTAAGCATATCTTCAAGTGTCTGAATCGTCCTCTCTGTTTGCCCATCAGTCTGGGGATGAAAAGCTGTGTTAAACCTCAACTCGGCCCCGAAAGCTCTTTGTAGGCTTTGCCAAAATCTGGAAACCAACTTCGAATCTCGGTCTGACACAATTGACATCGGTACTCCATGAAGTCTAACAATCTCATTCACATACAACAAAGCAAGTTTATCGGCGTTGACGGTGGTCTTAACAGGCAAGAAGTGTGCTGACTTAGTTAGTCTATCCACAATAACCCAAATTGAATCCATACCCTTTTGTGTCTTCGGCAAGCCAACCACAAAGTCCATGGAGATGTGCTCCCGTTTCCACTCAGGAATTGGTAAAGGTTGTAGAAGTCCCGCTGGCCTTTGATGTTCTGCTTTCACTTGTTGACAATACAGGCACTGGGACACGAACTCGGTTATTTCTCCTTTCATATTCAACCACCAAAACGTCTGCTTCACATCCTGATACATCTTAGTGTTCCCTGGGTGAACAACAAACTTAGAACCATGAGCCTCCTGCAAAATTTTTCTTTTCAACTCTGGGATGTCGGCCACACACAATCTTCCTTCAAACTTGAGCACTTGATTTTCTATGGTGTACCTTGATCTCGGCTTTGTGATAATCTCATCGGCTACCTTCTTGAAGAATTCATCCTCCATCTGTCTTGTCTTTACTTCCTCAACAATAGTCGGCTCCACTAAGATCGTGGTTAGACAAGCCAGATTTCCAACCATCTTTCTGCTCAAAGCGTCGGCTACGGTGTTAGCTTTACCTGGGTGATATTGAATTTGCATGTCGTAGTCTTTTAACAACTCGAGCCATCATCTCTGCCTCATATTCAATTCTTTCTGAGTGAACAAGTACTTTAAACTCTTATAATCTGTAAAAACCTAACAAGAAGCTCCATACAAGTAGTGACGCCAAATCTTTAAAGCAAATACCACGGCTGCTAGTTCCAAATCGTGGGTGGGATAGTTCTTTTCATGTGGCTTCAGTTGACGAGAGGCATATGCTACGACCTTACCCCCTTGCATTAATACACAACCCAGACCCTTATGCGAAGCATCACTATAAACATGAAACTCTTCATTACCTGAAGGCAGTATAAGAACTGGTGCTGCGACTAACCTCGTCTTCAACTCTTGGAAGGCTGCTTCTCTATCCTCAGTCCATTCGTAAGTCGCTCCCTTCTTAGTCAGTTGTGTCAACGGAATTGCAATCCTTGAGAAATCATTTACGAACTTTCTGTAATAAGCTGCCAATCCCAAAAAACTACGAACCTCGAACACATTGGTCGGCCTCGGCCAATTCACAACGGCTTCAATTTTACTAGGATCGATTGAAATACCATCTTCATCAATTACATGACCCAAAAATGAAACAGTGGAAAGCCAAAACTCACACTTGTTAAACTTAGCATACAATTTCCGATCCCTCAAAGTCTGTAAGGTAAGTCTCAAATGGTCCTCGTGTTCAGCTTTGCCCTTAGAGTAGATCAATATATCATCGATGAAGACAACCACAAACTCATCTAGATATGGCTTAAAGACTCTGTTCATCAAATCCATAAATGCTGCAGGGGCATTGGTCACTCCAAAAGGCATTACTAAAAACTCGTAGTGGCCATACCTCGTCCGAAAAGTGGTCTTCTCAACATCCTCGACTTTGACTTTAAGTTGATGGTAGCCCGACCTAAGGTCAATTTTGAAAAAGACTCGTGCTCCTTGCAACTGATCAAACAAATCATCTATCCTCAGCAACGGGTACTTATTCTTAATGGTTACCTTATTCAGTTCCCGGTAATCAATACAAAAACGAAGTGTGCCATCCTTCTTCTTAACAAACAAGACGGGTGCTCCCCAAGGTGAAGTGCTCGGCCTAATAAAACCCTTATCCAGCAACTCTTGCAGTTGCAATTTCAATTCCTTAAGCTCGGCGGGGGCCATCCTATAGGGTGTTTTAGAGATGGGCTGAGTTCCCGATATGATGTCAACAGTAAATTCTACTTCTCTATCAACTAAGTGGCCAGACAAATCATTTGGAAAGACGTTGGGAAATTCGTTAACAACGGGGACGTCGGCCAACTTAACACTTTCATTCAAATTACTTAGTATGCTACACAAATAACCTTGACACCCTTTTTGGATCAACCTATAGGCTTTCATGGATGCAATTAAGTAGGGTGGGGATACTACTCCTTTACCCTGAAACGTGACCTCGGCTAGGTTTAGGGGTTTTAACGTAACACTTTTAGAAACACAATTTATGGATGCGTGATTTGCTACTAACCAATCCATCCCCAATATAACATCAAAATGAGTCATGTCCAATGGCATTAAATCAGCTAACAATTCAACATTCCCAATCACAACAATACATGCTCGATAGATGGATGTAACATTCATAGATCTCCCAGATGGAGTAGATACAGATAACACATAATCAAGGGGTTCTAGTTTCCTATTAATCTTCTCGGCAAACTTAGCAGAAACGAATGAATGCGTAGAACCCGAATTAATCTATATATATGCATTTTGAGAGCAGATTGGGAGTATACCTGACACCACTGTCTCAGCATTCTGAGTGTCTCCTGGTATTAGTGCAAAAACTCTACCTTGTCTCATCTGTCCTTTTCCGACGTTACTTTTTTGTACGGAACCCGAGGTATTCTCATCCTTCTTACTATCATCAACCTTTGTTTTAGGACAGTCCCTCACATAATGGCCTATTTCACCACACTCATAACAAGCTCCAGACGCCCGACGACAGACCCCGAAATGTGGCTTCCCACAACTTGGACATGTCGGCTTAGCACCACTTTCCTGCCTTGGGTTGTTCGAACTGCCAACATTTGCTTTCTTCTTGGTACCAAATTGTGCTCGACGATTGTCATAATTCTGTCTCTTCCTCTGGCTCTCTCCCAAACTCTGGTATCTGTTCAAGTTAGCTTCGGCCAGAATGGCTTTGTCCAACACTCCGGCGTAAGTCGGCATGTTGAGCATGTTGACTCGGTCTTGTATTGGTCCACGCAACCCACTTTCAAACTTCTTAGCCTTCATGTATTCATCATTGACCATGTGGGCTGCATACCTCGCCAACTCGGTAAAGGCACGGTCGTATTCAGGCACTGTTCTACTACCTTGCGCCAAAGTCTGAAATTCGGTAGCCTTACGATTTCGAAGACTTAGGGGAAAATGCTTGGTGTAAAACAACTCTAAAAATCGGGTCCAGGTCAAGTCTGGATTGCCTTCTCGAACCATCATCCACCATCTGCGAGCGTCATCATCTAGTGTAAAGGCTGCTAATGTCACCTTCTGGGTGTCGGTGCTGGGGAAGATCTCGAACAACTTCTCCATTTCCAAAACCCACGCCTCGACTTTCATCAGCTCTATACCCCCTTGGAATCTTGGTGGCTTCATTTTCTTGAACTCTCTGATCAAAGCTATCGTGCCGTCCCCATATAAAGCTGGCTGTGGGGGCACTTGTGGTACTGGAGGAGGTGGAGGTGGAACTGCATTTCGGCCGTTTGTCTGCTCGGCCTGAGTCGATGTAGCACTAGCGTACTGTTGTCTTGTCTGCCTTAGCTCGCGGGCCAATCCTTCAACTAACCTTTCCAGTCTGTCTAATCTGTCCTCAGACTGATCTCAGCCAACTGGAGGTCTACCTCTCCTCATGGTGCTATGAATATGCAAAATGTGACTTTAAGACAAAATAGACAGATAAACACGTAGGCAAGTAACAATTAAGCATGCCAAGATGATGCACACCTTGTTCACATAGCAAGCAATATGATGTAATCCTAACATCATTCTAAAGGGAAATCCTATGCTCTTTAGGACTCGAAGTGTGTGAATAACGTATACTAAGGAACTTGTGCTCTGATACCATTCTGTCACGACCCCAACCCGCCTCTAGTAGGATGGTGTCGTGATGGCCAGTAATCCGCGATTACTGAAGGCCAACTTTCAAGATTCACACACACACAGAGTGTTACATATGGGGCTAACAAGTACGGAAGCAATGATTTACAATACAAATGGTCCATAAGAGCAGTGTATGAGTCAAATGGAATGGCATACATCTTTACGTAGCTTTACAACTTGAATACAATTAAAGTAAGGTACAAAAATACATATTACATTTTAACAAAAGGGCTTCACAAGCCGACATAAACAAAATGCATAAACTATAGGTCAAGGAACATAGTCTTCCAGATTGCCGACATCCTCACTGCCGACATAACATATATACAAAACACACATCTTGATCAAAAGGCTTTTCAAGCCGACGTGTGCAAAATACAAATATTATAAGTCGAGAAGCATGATTTTCAAGATTGCCGACATAATTACAAGTCAAGCCGACATGACAGAAATCCAAAACGAACTCGCGAATTCACATCTAGGCGTCACCGCCTTCTTGCTCATCACCTACATATATATAGAGAGTGTGAGCTTGGATACTCAGTGAATGATATAATTAATAAAGGGTTTGCATGAATGATAGCCGAAGTCCTTTCAAAACAATACATGTCAAAACTTTATATAACGAGGGATGGACCTCGTCCATCTAACAAATCTTCAAGGATTCGAGGGATGCTTACTCGCATCGGCATATTACAAATTATGACATTCCAGACAACCAAACCCACGCGGTAAACCGTCAGTGGCAAACAAAACAAAGCAAGGGAGATATCTCAACAAGGGTGCTACAAAAGTTTAGAGTCCTCTAGCACGAGGGACTTTCAAAACAAGATGTGCTGCGAAAGTTTAGAGTCCTCCAGCACAAGGGACTTTCAAAACAAGATGTGCTGCGAAAGTTTAGAGTCCTCCAGCACAAGGGACTTTCAAAACAAGCCAGCACAAGGGACTTTTAAAACAAGATGTGCTGCGAAAGTTTAGAGTCCTCCAGCACAAGGGACTTTCAAAACAAGATAATGCTTGGTATACAAAATAGGGACAATTATTCATGATTAACAAATACTTTTCAAAACAAAGTAAAGTAAAGCTCATCAAAACATTGATAACATAGCTTTATTAAAAATACCACTCACATAGTTCTTCAAACGTCGGGGTCAAGGCCAGTCCCAGTCCTACAAACACATGGCAAAGTCTATTGAATGCAGTTCTCAAAACAAGTCTTGCATGCATGCAAATGACCTCGACATTCTTCAAAAACTAAGTCAAATCAAATCAAAACATAGTTTCTTATCGCTGGAAAACAAGCTGGGCAACCACCAGGTCTGGGCCGAGGTCCAACACCTCCTTGCCGAGGTGTGGCCTCGATGGCCACAGTCAAGGAAATGGAGTCGGGAAAATTTGGGTTTCCCTCTCTTGAAGAACATGACGAACATGAAGAACATGAACATGAACATGAGGAAAATGAATGCAAAGATTAAAACTTGCTATTACAAAATCTGAAATTTCGTGCTAAGAATCCGAAATCATGGACCTGGGTACCCATACTCGAAGATCTTACGAAAACAAACACAAAAACATGGTTCTAGATGCAAACTTTCGGATCGAAACAAGACTTTTCTTCAAGAACACATGAGAACCATTTTCTCTTTCTAAAACCAACTTTAAATCAATGCACGACGTGCAGAACAGGTTTGATCGTGCAATGCAGCTAGATGATTAATAAGAACAACAAGAGTAGGTTAAGATTCTAACCTCAAAACTTGAATCCAACGGTTCAAACTCCAACGATCAAGCTTGGAAGTTCACTCTCTCTTACTCAAAACTTCTCCTTCTCCTTCCTAGAGCCTCTCTCTCAAAAGACAAGATTTGATATAAAATGATATGTTTTCTCGGCAGTCACTGACTTAACCCTCTGCTAGGACACGTGGCATCGACTGATTGGCTCTACTCAAAAAGGTGACTGACTTGACAAGACAAGACCATGACAAAGTGTATATAACAAGCTACTCGGTAAGGCACTTCAGCAAGTGATGACATCGGCTCAGGACAAAGCTTCGGCAACTAAGGTGACAATGACCTCGGCCAGGAAGGACAACACTTGACTAAGCTGTGCCACACCTTGGCCTAGATGTGCCACACTTCAGTCTAGGTCATACCACTCCAAGACAAGGTCACTTAGGTGCAAAGGTAACATCTCAGCCTAGATAGTACACATCTCGGCCTTGGTGATGAACACCTCGGCCTAGATAATGACATCTCGGCCAATATGCCAGGGTGAAGATGGAGGTCAACCGAAGTGGTTACAAGATAGTTCTAAATGTAGAAAGGTTCCAAGGTGTCTAGGCTTAAGATGACCTCAGCAACACACCAGGCAAGAACAAAGTATGCAAGAACACTCAAGTAACACAAGACAAGATTTGCAAATGCACATAACAAAACAAGATCGTACATAAATGTATGCAAGTATAACTAAGTTGAAGTGAGGGTTGTTACAGTAAATTGCTAAGTAAATTTTCAGTAAATTCTCAGTAAATTCCCAGCATATTCTCATTAAATTAATCAGTAAATTCCCATAAAATCTTATTAAACTTCTCAATAATTTCTTATTAAATTACTCAGTAAATTCGCAGTAAATTCTCAGTAAATTACTCAACAAATTTCTAGTAAATTCTCAGTAAATTACTTAGTAAAATCATGTTAAATTCCCAGAAAAGTCTCATTAAATTACTCAGCAAATGCCCAGTAAATTCCCAGTAAATACTTCGTAAATTTTCAATAAATTCTCAGTAAATTACTCAGAAAATTTCAAGTAAATTCAAATTAAATTACTCAGTAAATTGTCTGTAAATTACTGAGTAAATTCCTAATAAATTCTCAGTAAATTCCCAGTAAATAGTTAGTAAATTCCCAAAAAATTACCAGTAAATTCTCAGCAAATTACTACGTAAATTCCTAGTAAAATTCTCAGTAAATTCTCATTAAATTACTCAGTAAACTCCTTTTAAATTCTCAGTAAATTACTTAGTAAATTCTCATAAAATTCTCAATAAATTTCTTAACATATTCCCAGTAAATTCTCTGTAAATTTCCCATAAATTCTCAGCAATTTCCCAATAAATTCTTAATAAATTACTCATTAAATTCTCAGCAAATTACTCAGTAAATTCCCATTAAACTCTCAGTAAATACACAGTAAATTCTAATTAAATTATGTCATTAATTCCAAGTAAATTCTCTGTAAATTCCAAGAAAATTCTCAGCAAATTACTAGTAAATTACTCAGTAAAATCCCAGTAAATTCTCATAAAATTACTCAGTAAATTCTCAGTAGATTACGCAGTAAATTCTAAGTAAATTCTCAGTAAATTACCGAGTAAATTCCAAGTAAAAATTACTTATTAAATTCCTAGTAAATTCGCAGTAAATTCCCATTAAATTACTCATTAAATTCTCAGTAAATTACTCAATAAATTTCTAGTAAATTACTGAGTAAATTTTCAGTAAATTACTTAGTAAATTCCTAGTAAATTCTCAATAAAATACTCAGTAAATTCTGATTAGATTACTGCGTAAATTCACAGTAAAGTCTCAGAAAATTACTCAGTAAATTCCCAGAAAATTCTTTGTAAATTACTCAGTAAATTCCTATTAAATTAATCAATAAATTTCCAAAAAATCTTATCAAATTTATCAGTAAATTACAAGTAAATTCTCAGTAAATTACTCAATAAATTCTCTGTAAGTTCTCAGTAAATTCCCAGAAAATTTTCAGTAAATTCCCTGTAAATTCTAATTAAATTACTCAGTAAATTCCAAATAAATTCTTGGTAAATCACTGAGTAAATTCCTCGTAAATACTCAGTAAATTCTCTGTAAATTCCCAGTCAATTCGTAGTAAATTACTCAGTAAATTACTTAGTAAATTCCCAGCAAATTCTCAGTAAATTACTGAATAAATTCCTAGTAAATTCTCAGTAAATTACTCAATAAATTCCCAGTAATTAGTCAATAAATTTTTCAGTAAATTCTCAGTAAATTATTTAGTAAATTATTTAGTAAATTCCTCGTAAATTCTTATTAAATTACTCAATAAATTACTCTGTCAATTCAAAGCAAATTTTCAGGAAATTACTAATGAAGTTCCCAATAAATTACTGACTAAATTCCCCGTAAATTCTCTGTAAATTACTCATTAAATTCTCAGTAAATTCTCAATAAATTACTCAGTAAATTTCTAGAAAATTATCAATAAATTACTCAGTGAATTCCCAAAAAAAAATTGGGTAAATTACTGTGGAAATTCCCATCAAATACTCAGTAAATTCCAATAAATTCTAATTAAATTACTCAGTAAATTCTCTGTAAATTACTTAGTAAATTCTCAGTAAATTACTCAGTAAGTTCCCAGTAAATAATTACTAAATTCCCAATAAATTCTCAGCAAATTATTTAGTAAACTTTCAGTAAATTCTAAGTAAATTCTCAGTAAATTCCCAGTAAATTTTCATCAAATTAATAAGTAAATTCCCAGTAAATTAATGATTAAATTCCCAGTAAATTCTCAGTAAATTACTAAATAAATTCTCAGTAAATTCTCAGTAAATTACTCATTAAATTCACAGTAAATTCCCAACAAATTCTCTGTAAATACCCAGTAAATTCTAATTAAATTATGCAGTTAATTCCAAGTAAATTCTCTGTAAATTACCTAGTAAATTCCCAAAAAATTCTCAGTAAATTACTAGTAAATTACTCAGTAAAATCCCAGTAAATTCACATAAAATTACTCAGTAAATTCCCAGTAAATTCTCAGTAGATTACGCAGTAAATTCTCAGTAAATTACCCAGTAAATTACTTTTTAAATTCCTAGTAAATTCAAAATAAATTCGCTGTAAATTTTGATTAAATTACTCATTAAATTCTCAGTAAATCACTGAGTAAATTCCCAGTAAATTCTCAAGAAAATACTCAGTAAATTCCCATTAGATTACTGCGTAAATTCGCAGTAAATTCTCAGTACATTACTCAGTAAATTCTCAAAAAAATTTCTGTAAATTACTGAGTAAATTTCCTGTAAATTCTAAGTAAATTACTCAGTAAATTCCCATTAAATTAATTAGTAAATTCCTATAAAATCTTATTAAATTTCTCAGTAAATTACCAGTAAATTCTGAGTAAATTCTCAGTAAATTCCCTGTAAATTTTCATTAAATTCCCTATAAATTCTAATTAATTACTCAGTAAATTCCAAGTAAATTCTAGGTAAATTGCTGAGTAAATTCCTCGTAAATACTCAGTAAATTCTCAGAAAATTCTCCGTAAATTCCAACTCAATTCGTAGTAAATTACTCAGTAAATTCCTAGTAAATTACTTAGTAAATTCCCAGTAAATTCTCAGTAAATTACTGAGTAAATTCCTAGTAAATTCTCCGAAAATTACTCAATAAATTCCTAGTAATTAGTCGGTAAATTTCTTAGTAATTCCTAGTAAATTCTCAGTAAATTATTCGGTAAATTCCCCTTAAATTCTTATTAAATTACTCAGTAAATTCTCAGTAAATTACTCTGTCAATTCAAAGCAAATTTTCAATAAATTACTCATTAAATTCCTAGTTAATTACTGACTAAATTCCCCGTAAATTCTCTGCAAATTACTCATTAAATTACCAGTAAATTCTCAATAAATTACTTAGTAAATTTCCAGAAAATTCTCAATAAATTACTTAGTAAATTCCAAGAAAATTCGAGGTAAAATACTATGGAAATTCTCAGTAAATTACTCAGAAAATTCCCAGTAAATACTCAGCAAATTCCGAGTAAATTCTTAGTAAGTTCCCAGTAAATTACTCAGTAACTTCCAGTAAATTCTAATTAAATTACTCAGTAAATTACTCAGTAAGTTCCCAGTAAATAGTTTGTAAATTCCCACTAAATTCCCAATAAATTCTCAGCAAATTCTTCAGTTAATTTTCAGTAAATTCTGAGTAAATTATTCAGTAAATTTCCAGTAAATTCTCATCAAATTAATCAGTAAATTCCCAGTAAATTCTTATTAAATACTCAGTAAATTCCCAATAAATTACTAAGTAAATTCCCCGTAAATTAATGATTAAATTCCTAGTAAATTTCTAACTAAATTCCCAGTAAATTCTCAGTAAATTACTCATTAAATTCCCAGTAAATTCATAATAAATTCTAATTAAATTACTCAGTAAATTCCCAGTAAATTCTCAGTAAATTACTGAGAAAATTCCTAGTAAATTCCCATTAAATTACTTAGTAAGTTTATAGTAATTTTTCATTAAATTACTGAGCAAATTCCCAGTAAATTCTCATTAAATTATGCAGTAAATTCTCAGTAAATTACTCGGTAAATTCCAAGAAATTTTCTGTAAATTCTCAATAAATTACTCAGTAAATTTCCAGTAAATTACTGAGAAAATTCCCCGTAAATTCTCAGTAAATTACTTAGTAAATTCCCAGTAAATTCTCATTAAATTACTTAGTAAACTCCCAGTAAATTCTTAGTAAATTACTGAGTAAATCACCAATAAATTCTCAGTAAATTACTTTGTAAATTCCCAGTAAATTACACCGTAAATTCCCAGTAAATTTATATTAAATTACTAAGTAAAGTCACAGTAAATTCTCAGTAAATTACTCAGTAAATTTCCATTTAACTCTCTGTAAATTATTGAGTAAATTCCCGGTAAATTTTCACTAAATTACTCAGTAAATTCCCCGTAAATTCTCAATAAATTCCCAGAAAATTCTCATTAAATTACTTAGTAAATTGCTAGTAATTTCAGTAAATTCCCAGTAAATACTCACTAAATTCCCGGTAAATTCTCAGTAAATTCCGAATAAATTCCCAGTAAATTATTGAGTAAATTCCCAGTAAATTCTCAGTAAACTACTCAGTAAATTCCTAGTAAATTGTCACTAAATTACTGAGTAAATTCCCAGTAAATTCTCAGCAAAATTCGTAGTAAATTCTCAGTAAATTACTCAATAAATTCCCAGTAAATTATCAGTAAATTGCAAGTAAATTCTCTGTAAATTACTGAGTAAATTCCTAGTAAATTCTCAGTAAATTCCTAGTAAATTCTCATTAAATTAAACATAAATTTCAAGTAAATTCTTATTAAATTACTCAGTAAATTCCTAGAAAATTCTCTGTAAATTACTCAGTAAATTCCTCATAACTTACTAAGTAAATTCCCCGTAAATTCTCAGTAAATTATTCAAAAAATTTCTCGTAAATTTTCAGTAAATTCTCATTAAATTACTCAGCAAATTCTCAGTAAATTACGTAATAAATTCCCAATAAATTCTCATTAAATTACTCATTAAATTCCAAGTAAATTCTCACTAAATTACTCAGTAAATTCCCAGTAAATTCTCATTAAATTACGGAGTAAATTCGCAGTAAATTCTCAGTAAATTACTGATTAAATTCCCAATAAATTATTAGTAAATTCCCAGTATATTCTCAGTAAATACTTAGTAAATTTCCAGTAAATTAATCAGAAAATTCCAAGTAAATTCTTATTAAATTACTCAATAAATTACTGACAAAATTCCCAGTAAATTCTTAGTAATTTACTCAGTAAATTACTTAGTAAATTCCCAGTAAATTACTCAGTATATTCTTAGTAAATTGCCAGTATATTCCCAGTAAATTCTCAGTAAATTCCTAGTAAATTTCTAGTAAATTACTCAGTAAATTCCCAGTAAATTCTCATTAAATTATGTAGTAAATTCCAAGTAAATTCTCAGTAAATTCCCGTAAATTACTCGATAAATTCCCAGTAAATTCCGTTTAAATTCTAAGTAAATTACTCAGTAAATTCCAAGTAAAATGTCAGAAAATTATCGAGTAAATTCCAGAAAATTACTCAGTAAATTCCTGTTAAATTATCCTTAAATTACTCAGTAAATTCACAGTAAATTACCACTAAATTCCAAGTAAATTCTCAGTAAATTCCCAGTAAATTACTTAGTAAATTATTATGTAAATTCCGAGTAAATTACTCAATAAATTCGCAATAAATTCTTAGTAAGTTTCAAGTAAATTCTCAGTAAATTACTCAGTAAATTCTCAAAAAAATTCCCAATAAATTTTCGGTAAACTCTCTGTAAAATACCCAGTAAATTCCCAGTAAATTCTCTGTAAATTACTCAGTAAATTCTTAGAAAATTCTCAGTACATTAGAAAGTAAATTCCCAGTAAATTCCAAGCAAATTACTATGTAAAATATCAGTACATTCTTATTAAATTACTCAGTAACTTATCAGAAAATTCTCAGTAAATTACTGTGTAAATTCTTAGTAAATTCTACTTAAATTACTGTGTAAATTCCCCGTAAATTCTCAGTAAGTTACTCAGTAAATTCCCAGTAAATTCTGAGTAAATTACTGAGGAAATTCAATGTAAATTCTCGGTAAATTACTCAGTAAATTCCTAGAAAATTACTCAGTAAATTCTCATTAAATTCTCAGTAAATTACGTAGTAAATTCTGAGTAAATTCTCAGTAAATTCCCAGTAAATTCTTAGTGAATTACTGAGTAAATTCACAGTAAATTCGCAGTAAATTCTCAGTAGATTCCCAGATGATTCCCAGTAAATTACTCAACAAATTTCCGGGAAATTCTTACTAAATTCTTAGTAAATTACTCAGTAAATTCCCAATAAATTCTCATTAAAATACTCAGGAAATTCTCAAAAAATTCTCAGGAAATTTCCCAGTAAATTCTTATTAAATTACACAGTAAATTCCGAATAAATACTCAGTAAATTCCCAATCAATTCTCAATAAATTACTGTGGAAATTTCCTGTAAATTCTCAGTAATTTCTCAATAAATTCCCAGTAAATTCTTATTAAATTACTCAGTAAATTCCAAAGAAATTTTTAGTAAATTACTAAGCAAATTACTCAGTAAATTTTCAGTAAATTCTCAGCAAATTACTACGTAAATTCTCAATAAATTCTCATTAAATTACTCAGTAAATTCTTTTTAAATTCTCAGTAAATTACTTAGTAAATTCTCATAAAATTCTCAGCAAATTTCTCAGTAATTTCTAAGTAAATTCTTAGTAAATTCTTGAGTAAATTCTTATTAAATTGCTCATTAAATTCCCAGAAAATTCTCATTAAATTATGCAGTTAATTCCAAGTAAATTCTCTGTCAGTTACCCAATAAATTCCCATAAAATTCTTAGTAAATTACTAGTAAATTACTCAATAAAATCCAAGTAAATTCTCAGTAAATTACGCAGTAAATTCTAAGTGAATTCTCAATAAATTACCGAGTAAACTCCCAGTAAATTCTCAAAAATTCTTAGTAAATTCCCATTGAATTACTCATTAAATTCCTAATAAATTACCTAGTAAATTCTCAGTAAATTCCAAGTAAATTACTGAGTAAATTCCCTGTAAATTCTAAGTAAATTACTCAGTAAATTCGCAGTAAAATCACAATAAATTACTCAGTAAATTCCTAGAAAATTCTCAGTAAATTACTGAGTAAATTCCCTATAAATTCTCAGTAAATTACTCAGTAAATTCCCATTAAATTAATAAGTAAATTCCCATAAAATCTTATTAAATTTCTGAGTAAATTCCTAGTAAATTCTCAGGAAATCACTGACTAAATTCCCAGTAAATTCTCAGTAAATTACTTAATAAATTCCCAGTAAATTCTGAGTAAATTTCCAGTAAATTCTCAGTAAGTTATTCAGTAAACTCCCAGTAAATAGTCAGTAAATTCTCAGTAAATTATTGAGCAAATTCCCAGTAAATTCTCAGTAAATTATTTAGTAAATTCCTCATAAATTCTTCTTAAAATACTCAGTAAATTCCCAGTAAATTCCTAGCAAATTACTTTGTAAATTCAAAGTAAATTTTCAGTAAATTACACATTAAATTCCCAGTAAATTCTTAGTAAATTACTAACTAAATTCTCAGTAATTACTCAGTAAATTCCCAATAAATTCTCAGTAAATTCCCAGTAAATTCTCATTAAATTAATTAGTAAATTCTCGGTAAAGTCTTATTAAATTATTTAGTAAATTCTCAGTAAATTACTCAGTAAATTTCCAATAAATTCTCAGCAAATTACTGAGGAAATTCCTTGTAAATTCTCAGTAAATTACTCAGTAAACTCCCAGTAAATTCTCAGTAAATTCCCAGTAAATTCTCATTAAATTAATTAGTAAATTCCCTATAAATTCTTATTATATTATTCAGTAAATTCTCAATAAATTACTCAGTAAATTTCTAGCAAATTCTCAGCAAATTACTACGTAAATTCCTAAAAATTTCTCAGTAAATTCCAAGTAAATTCTCATTAAATTACTCAGTAAATTCTTTTTAAATTCTCAGTAAATTACTTAGTAAATTCCCATTAGATTCTCAATAAATTGCTCAGCAAATTCGCAGTAAATTCTTAGTAAATTCTTGAGTAAATTCCCTGTAACAACTCTCACTTTATCTTAGTCATGCTCATATGCATTCACATGAAATTGTTTTGTTAAGTTTGCATTTACTGACCTTGATTTGTTTGTCTAAGTGTTGCTTGCATGTTTTGTTTCTTGCTTGGTGTGAAGCCGATGTCATCTTAAGCCTAGGTCACACCCTTGAACCCCTTAAACCTAGGACCATCTTGGAATCCACTTTGGTTGACCTCCACCTTCGCCCTGGCATATTGGCTGAGATGTCGTCATCTAGGCCGAGGTGTGCGTTACCTAGGCCGAGATGTGTTTCATCTAGGCCGAGATGTTATCATCTAGACATCCTAGACCTTTGATCCCTGCACCTAGTGATCTTGTTCCGGGACTGGTATGACCTAGACCGAGGTGTGGCACATCTAGGCCGAGGTGTGGCACAGTTAGGTCAAGTGTTATCCTTCCTAGCCAAGATCACTAAACCTACTTGCCAAAGCCTTGTCGTAATCCGAGGTCATTACCTGCCGGAGTGCCCATGTCACCTTGCTTGTTGTATACACTTTGTCATACTCTTGTCTTGTCATTCTGTCACCTTTTTTAGGAGAGCCAACCGATCGTTGCCACGTGTCCCAGCAGAGGGTTAAGTCTGCTGGCAGTAGAGAAACCCATATCATTTGTCATATCTTTGCCTTTGAAGAGAGAGAAGCTCTAGGAAGAGGAAGAGAAGTTCTTAGAGAGAGAAGTAGATTTCCAAGCTTGATCCTTAGAGTCTAAACCATTTGATCCGTGTTTTGAGGTTAGATTCTTGATCTACTCTTATTGTTCTTTATATTGATCCGATCACATTGCATGATCTAGCATGATTCATGAGCCATGCATTGATTTAAAACTTGTTTTAGAAAAAGAAAATGATGTTCTTGTGTTCTTAGAATAAAACCATGTTTTGATTCGAAAGTTTGTATTAAGATCCATGTTTTTGTGTTTGTTTTGATAAGATCTTCAAGTATGGGTACCCAGGTCCATGTTTTCGAACTCATCTCATGAAATCTCAGATTTTGAATAAAGAAGTTATGATTTTTAGCATTCATGTTCATGTTCTTCAAAAAAAACCCAGATTTTCCAGACTTCATTTCCTTAAATGTGGTCATCGGGACCATACTTCGGCCAAGAGGCGTGGGACCTCGGCCAAGACCTGGTTGGTACCCAGCATGTTTTTCGAGATGAAAAACAGTGTTCGACTCTCAGCACATGACTGCTTCGTTTTGACTTAGTTTTGAGAGAAATGCCGAGATCATTTACACTCATGCAAAGCTTGTTTTAGGAATGCATTTCATACCCATTTTTGAGCATCTCTTCTTATCTTCTTGAAATGCATCCAATGGAATTATTTATGTACTTGTAGGCCTTGGATCCTTGCTTGTAATCCCCACACTCGAAGAGCTATGTGACTGGTATTTTTAATAAAGTTATGTTATAAAGTTTTGATAAAGCTTTGCTTTGCTTTGTCTTGGAAAAAGTATTTGTTAAGCATGAATGATTATCCCTATTTTGTGTATCAAGTATTAGCCTCGTTTTGGATAACATTCCTGGAAAGTCCGTACGTGCTAGGGGACTCTAAACCTTTGTAGCACAAGTCCGTACATGCTAGGGGACTCTAAACCTTTGTAGCACAAGTCCATACGTGCTAGGGGACTCTAAACCTTTGTAGCATAAGTTCGTACGTGCTAGGGGACTCTAAGCTTTTGTAGCACCTTTGTTTAATGTCATCCCTTATATTATTGATGCTAGTAAGCATCCCTTGAAGCTTTGAAAGTTTTGATTGATGAACTTGATTCGTCCCATGTTTTGTACAAGTTATTATATGTATGGTTTTGATAAAGATCTCAGATAGCATTCATTTAAACCTTTATTACTAATATCATTCACTGAGTATCCAAGCTCACCCTCTCTTTATATATATGTAGGTGACGAGCAAGAAGACGATGACGCCTAGATGTGTTTTGCATGATGTTTTGGATTCATACTTTTGCTAGCATATTGAAGATTATGCTTCTTGGTCTTGTATTTCACCCCTTTTGTATATGCCGGCTTGAGAAGCCTTTTGATCAAGATGTAATATGTACTTATTTTATTTGTATTCAAATTGTAAAACCACGTTACGTATGACATTTCATTTGGTCTACGCACAACTCTTATGGACTATTTAGATTTAAATTTATTGCTTCCGCATATGTAAGCCCCATATGTATACTCTGATTGTGTGTGAACTTAGCAAGTTGGCCTTCGGTAATCTCAGGTTACTGGCCATCATGGCACCATTCTACTAGGGGCGGAATGGGGTCGTCACATTCCCCGTAAATTCTCAATAAATTTTCAGTAAATTCTTATTGAATTACTCATTAAATTCTCAGCAAATTACTCAGTAAATTCCCATTGAATTCTTAGTAAATACCCAGTAAATTCTAATTAAATTATGCAGTTAATTCCAAGTAAATTCTCTGTAAATTACCCCGTAAATTCCCCAAAAATTCTCAGTAAATTATTAGTAAAATATTCAGTAAATTCTCAGTAAATTACCGAGTAAATTCCTAGTAAATTAATTACTCATTAAATTCCTAGTAAATTCTAAGTAAATTCCCATTAAATTACTCGTTAAATTCTCAGTAAATTACATAGTAAATTCCTAGTAAATTACTGAGTAAACCCTCAGTAAATTCCCAGTAAATTCTCAGTAAATTACTTAGTAAATTCTCAATAAATTACTCAGTAAATTCTCATTATATTACTGCGTAAATTCACAGTAAATTCTCAGTAAATTACTCAGTGAATTCCCAAAAAATTCTCTGTAAATTACTGAGCAAATTCCCCGTAAATTCTAAGCAAATTACTCAATAAATTCCCATAAAATCTTATTAAATTTCTCAGTAAATTACCAGTAAATTTTCAGTAAATTACTCAATAAATTTCCAGTAAATTCTCAGTAAATTCTCAGTAAATTTTTAGTAAATTCTCTGTAAATTCTAATTAAATTACTCAGAAATTCAAAGTAAATTCTAGATAAATTACTGAGTAATTTCCTAATAAATTCTCAGTAAATTCCCCGTAAATTGCCAGTTAATTCTTAGTAAATTACTCAGTAAATACCCAGTAAATTCCGAGTAACTTCTCATTAAATTACTCAGTGAATTCCCCGTAAATTCTCTGTAAATTACTTTGTAAATTCTTAGTAAATTCTCAGTAAATTACTCAGTAAATTCCCAGTAATTAGTCAGTAAATTTTCAATAAATTCTCAGTAAATTATTTAGTAAATTCCCCTTAAATTCTTATTAAATTACTCAGTAAATTACTCCATCAATTCAAAGAAAATTTTTCGTAAATTACTCATTAAATTCCCAATAAATTCTATGTAAAGTATTCATTAAATTCCCAGTAAATTCTCAATAAATTACTCGGTGAATTTCCAGAAAATTCTCAATAAATTTCTCAGTAAATTCCCAAAAAATTCTAGGTAAATTGCTGAGGAAATTCCCAGTAAATTACTCAGTAAATTCCCAATAAATACTCAGTAAATTCCCAGTAAATTCTAATTAAATTACTCAGTAAATTCTCTGTAAACTACATAATAAATTCCTAGTAAATTCTCAGTAAATTACTCAGTAAGTTCCTAGTAAATAGTTAATAAATTCCCACTAAATTTCGAATAAATTCTCAGCAAATTATTCAGTAAATTTCTAGTAAATTTTTCAATAAATTCTCATCAAATTAATCGGTAAATTCCAAGTAAATTCTTATTAAATACCCAGTAAATTTCCAATAAATTCTCAGTAAATTACTCAGTAAATTCCCCGTAAATTAATGATTAAATTCGCAATAAATTTCCCGTAAATTAATGAATAAATTTTGAGTAAATTCTCAATAAATTATTGACTAAATTCCCAGTAAATTTTCAGTAAATTACTCATTAAATTCCTAGTTAATTCACAGTAAATTACTGAGTAAATTCCCAGTAAATTCTCATTAAATTACTCAGTAAGTTTATAATAATTTTTTATTAAATTACTGAGTAAATTTTCAGTAAATTCCCAATAAATTCTCACTAAATTATGCAGTAAATTCTCAGTAATTTACTTGTCACGACCCCAAACCGCCCCTAGTAGGATGGTGCCGTGATGGCTAGTAATCCGAGATTACCGAAGGCCAACCAAAGGAGATTCACACACAAACAGAGTATTCATAGGGGCTTGCAAATGCGGAAGCAATAATTTAAAATACAAGTGGTCCATAAGAGTCGTGCATAGATCAATGAAATGGCATACATCTTAACATGGGTTACAACTTGGTTACAAATAAAGTAAGGTACATGTTACATCGTGATCAAAAGGCTTCTCAAGCCGACGTATGCAAAATACAAGTATTACAAATCGAGAAGCATAATCTTCAAGATTGCCAACATGAATACAAGTCAAGCCGACATAACAAGAATCCAAAACAAGCTTGCGAAACACATCTAGGCGTCACCGCCTTCTTGCTCATCACCTACATATATATATAGAGAGGGTGAGCTTGGGTACTCAGTGAATGATATAAATAATAAAGGGTTTGCATGAATAATAGCCGAAGTCCTTTCAAAACAATACATATCAACTTTACATAACAAGGGATGAACCACGTTCATCTAACAAATCTTCAAAGCTGCAAGGGATGCTTACTAGCATCAACATATTGCAAATGATGACATTCCGGACAAAAAAACCCACGCGGTAAACCGCCAGTGGCAAAACAAGATAAAACAAGGGAGATATCTCAAACGATGGTGCAGTTGCATTATAGTCCCCTGGCACTAAGGACTTTCAAGACGAGGGTGCAGTTGCATTATAGTCCCCTGGCACTAAGGACTTTTCCAAGACAAGGGTGCAGTTGCATTATAGTCCTCTGGCACTAAGGACTTTTCCAAGAATGTCATCAAAACAAGATAATACTTGATATACAAAATAGGGATAATCATTCATGCTTGATCAAATACTTTTCAAAACAAGGCAAAGCAAAGTTTATCAAAATATGATAACAAAGCTTTATTAAAAATACCACTCACTTAGTTCTTCAAACGTCGGGGTCAAGGCAAAAGTCCAAGTCCTACAAACACATGGCAAAGTCTATTGAACGCACTTTCAAACAAGCTTCACATGCAAACGGATGATCTCGGCATTCTTCGAAAACTAAGTTAAATCAAAACAAAACACTATTTCTCATCTTGGGAAAACATGCTGGGCACCAACCAGGTCTTGGCCGAGGTCCCACCCCTTCTCGCCGAGGTGTGGTCCCGACGGCCACATTCAAAAGCGAAGTCGGAGAAGACGAAGAACATGCATGCTTAAATCATAACTTGTTATTACAAAGTCTGAGATTTCGTGCTATGAGTTCGAAAACATGGACCTGGGTACCCATACTTGAAGATCTTGTGAAAACAAACACAAAAACATGATTCTTGATGCAACTTTCGGATCAAAACAAGACTTTCCTTCAAGAACACATGAACACTATCTTCTCTTACTAAAAACCAACTTTAAATCAATGCAGGGCATGCAGAACAGGTTCGATCATGCAATGCAACTGGACGATCAATAAGAACAACAAGAGTAGATTAAGATTCTAACCTCAAAACTCGAATCTAACGGTTCAAACTCCAACGATCAGCTTGGAGGTCCACTCTCTCACTCAAAAGCTTCTCCTTCTTCTTCTTAGAGTCTCTCTCTCTAAAAGACAAGATTTGATACAAAATGATATGTTTTTCTCGACAGTCACTGACTTAAACCCTCTGTTGGGACATGTGGCATCGGCTGATTGGCTCTACTAAAAAAGGTGACTGACTGACAAGACAAGACCATGACAAAGTGTATTTAACAAGCTAGACGGCAAGAGCACTCTGGCAAGTGATGATCTCGGCTAAAGGGCAAAGCTTCGGCAAGTAGGGTAACAACGACATCGGCTTGGAAGAACAACACTTGACTAAGCTGTGCCACACCTTGGTCTAGGTCATACCATTCCAGGAACAAAATCACTAAGTGCAAGGATCAAGGATCTAGAACGCCTAGATGATGCACATCTCGGCCTAGGTGACGCACACCTCGGCCTAGATGATGGCATCTCGGCCAATATGCCTAGGTGATGGTGGAGGTCAACCAAAGTGGTTCCAAGATAGTTCTAAGTGTAAAAAGGTTCAAAGGTGACTAGGCTTAAGGTGACCTCGGCAACACACCAGGCAAGAACAAAACATGCAAGCAACACTCAAGCAAAACAAGACAGGATTTGCAAATGCAACATAACAAAACAAGATCATACATAAATGTATGCAAGTATGACTAAGTTGAAGTGAGGGTTGTTACATTACTGGTAAATTACTCGGTAAATTCCTAGAAAATTTATGTAAATTCTCAGTAAATTACTCAGTAAATTCCCAATAAATTACTGAGAAAATTCCCCGTAAATTCTCAGTAAATTCCCAGTAAATTCTCAGTAAATTACTTAGTAAATTACCATTAAATTCCGAGTAAATTACTTTGTAAATTCCAAATAAATTACTCCGTAAATTCCTAGTAAATTCTCAGCAAATTCCCTGTAAATTCTCAGTAAATTACTCAGTAATTTCCCAATAACTTCTCAGTAAATTACTCAGTAAATTACAGTGTAAATTCTCAGTAAATTATCTGTAAATTACTCAGTAAATTACAGTGTAAATTCTCAGTAAATTATCTGTAAATTACTCAGTAAATTCCCTATAAATTCTGAGTAAATTACTCAGTAAATTACTTAATAAAGTCCTAGTAAATTCTCATTAAATTACTGTGTAAATTCCCCGTAAATTCTAAGCAAATTACTCAGTAAATTCCCAATAAATTCTGAGTAAATTACTCAGCAAATACCCAATAAATTCTCAGTAAATTACGAAATAAATTCTCTGTAAATTACTCAATAACTTCTCAGTAAATTTTTAGTAAATTACTCAGTAAATTACAGAGTAAATTCTCAGTGAATTACTCAATAAATTCCTGGTAAATTCTCAGTATATTACTGAGTAAATTCTCAATAAATTCCTAATAAATTCGCAGTAAATTCTCAGTAAATTACTTAGTAAATTCCAAGTAAATTCTCATTAAATTACTATTTAAATTCCGAGTGAATTCTCAAAAAATTACTCAGTAAATTCCCTATAAATTCTCAGTAAATTACAAGTAAATTCTCAGTAAATTCTCTGAGAAAATTCCTAATAAATTCCCAGATAATTCACAGTAAATTCCCAGTAAATTCCCATTAAATTACGGAGTAAATTCTCAGTAAATTCCGAGTAAATTATCAAAAAATTACTGATTGAATTCCCCGTAAATTATCAGTAAATTCCTAGTATATTCTCAGTAAATACTTAGTAAATTCCCAGTAAATTACGCAGTAAATTCCCAGCAAATTCTCAGTAAATTCCCAGTAAATTAATCAGTAAATTTCAAGTAAATTCTTATTAATTACTCAGTAAATTACTGACAAAATTCCCAGTAAATTCTTATTAAATTACTCAGTAAATTCTCAGTAAATTCCGAGTGAATTCCCAGTGAATTACTCAGCATATTCCTAGTAAATTGCCAGTATATTCCAAGTGAATTCTTAGCAAATTCCCAGTAAATTCTCATTAAATTATGTAGTAAATTTCAAGTAAATTCTCAGTAAATTACTCAGTAAATTCCCCATAAATTACTCGGTAAATTCCCAGTAAATTCTCAGTAAATTAGAAGTAAATTGTCAATAAATTACCGAGTAAATTCCCAGTAAATTACTCAGTAAATTCCTGTTAAATTCCCCTTAAATTACTCAATAAATTTAATAGTAAATTCTCAGTAAATTACCACTAAATTCTCAGTAAATTCCGAGTAAATTACTCAGCAAATTACTCAGTAAATTACCAATAAATTCTCAGTAAATCCCCCATAAATTTCCGATAAACTCTCTGTAAAATACTCAGTAAATTCCCAGTAAATTTTAATTATATTACTGTGTAAATTCCAGTAAGTTTTCAGTAAATTACTCAATAAATTCCTAATAAATTCTAAGTACATTACAAAGTAAATTTCTAATAAATTTTCAGTAAATTCCAAACAAATTACTGTGTAAAATTTCAGTAAATTCCTAGTAAATTCTAATCAAATTACTCAGTAAACTACCAGAAAATTTTCAATAAATTACTGTGTAAATTTCCAGTAAATTCTCAGTAAATTCCTAGTAAATTCTAATTAAATTACTGTTTAAATTCCCTGTAAATTCTCAGTACATTACTTAGTAAATTCCCATTAAATTCTCAGTAAATTACATATTAATTCTTAATAAATTCTCAGTAAATTTCTAGTAACTCTGAGTAAATTACTCAGTAAATTTCCAGTGAATTACGGAGTAAATTCCCAGTAAATTGGTAGTAAATTCTCAGTAAATTCCCAAATGATTCTCAGTAAATTACTCAGTAAATTCCCTGTAAATTCTCACTAAATTCTCAGTAAATTACTCAGTAGATTCCTAATAAATTCTATGTAAATTCTCATTAAATTCATAGTAAATTCACAGTAAATTACTTAGTAAATTCCCATTAAATTCTCAGTAAATTACTCAGTAAATTCTTATTAAATTACTCAGGAAATTCGCAAAAAATTCTTAGTAAATTCCGAGTAAATTCACATTAAATTACTAAGAAAATTCCCAGTAAATTCCCAGTCAATTCTCAGCAAATTACTGTGGAAATTTCATGTAAATTCTCAATAAATTACTCAGTAAATTCTCAGTAAATTCACAGAAATTTCTTACTAAATGAATTAGTAAATTTGCAGTAAATTCTTATTAAATTACTCAGCAAATTCCCAGTAAATTTTTAGTAAATTACTTAGTCAATTCCTAGTAAATTACTCAGTAAATTTTCAGTAAATTCTCAGCAAATTACAACGTAAATTCTCAGTAAATTTCCAGTAAATTCTCATTAAATTACTCAGTAAATTCCTTTTAAATTTTCAGTAAATTACTTAGTAAATTCCCATTAAATTCTCAGTAAATTTCTCATTATATTCTCAGTAAATTCTTGAGTAAATTCTCAGTAAATTCTTATTAAATTACTCATTAAAATTCCCAGAAAATTCTAATAAAATTATGCAGTTAATTCCAAGTAAATTCTCTGTAAATTACCCAGTAAATTCCAAGAAAACTCTCAGCAAATTACGCAGTAAATTCCAAGCAAATTCTCATTAAATTACCGAGTAAACTCCCAGTAAATTCGCAGTTAATTCCCATTAAATTACTCATTAAATTCCCAGTAAATTACCGAGTAAATTCTAAGTAAATTCCCAGTAAATTACTGAGTAAATTCCCTGTAAATTTTCAGTAAATTTCCAGCAAATTCTCATTATATTACTGTGTAAATTTGGAGTAAATTCACAGTAAATTACTCAGTAAATTCTCAGAAAATTACTGAGTAAATTTCCCATAAATTCTCAGTAAATTACTCAGTAAATTTCCATTAAATTAATAAGTAAATTCTCATAAAATCTTATTAAATTTATCAGTAAATTCTCAGTAAATTACTAATTAAATTCCCAGTAAATTTACAGTAAATTCCCAGTAAATTATTCAGCAAATTCTCAGTAAATTACTGAGTAAATTCCCAGTAAATTATCAGTAAATTATTCAGTAAATTTCCCATAAATTCTTCTTAAATTACTCAGTAAATTCCCAGCAAATTACTTTGTAAATTCAAAGCAAATTCTTAGAAAATTACTCACTAAATTTCGAGTAAATTACTGAGTAAATTGGCTGTAAATTCTCAGTAAATTACTTAGTAAATTCTCATTAAATTAATAAGTAAATTCCCATAAAATCTTATTAAATTTCTCTGTAAATTCCCAGTAAATTCTCAGTAAATTTCAAGTAAATTCCCGGTAAATTCTCAGTAAATTACTCCGTAAATTCCCAGTAAATATGTCAGTAAATTTTCAATAAATTCTCAGCAAATTATTCAAAAAATTTCAAGTAAATTCTATATAAATTACTGAGTATATTCCCAGTAAATTCTCAGTAAATTATTCGGTAAATTCCTCGTAAATTCTTCTTAAATTACTCAGTAAATTCCCAGCAAATTACTCTGTAAATTCAAAGCAAATTCTCAGTAAATTACTCATTAAAATCCCAGTAAATTCTCAGTAAATTACTTACTAAATTACCAGTAAATTCTTAGTAAATTACTCATTAAATTCTCAGTAAATTCCGAGTAAATTCTCATTAAATTAATTAGTAAATTCCCAGTAAATTCTTATTAAATTACTTAGTAAATTCTCAGGAAATTACTCAATAAATTTACAGTAAATTGTCAGCAAATTACTGAAGAAATTCTTTGTAAATTCTTAGTAAATTACTTATTAAATTCCCAGTAAATTCTCAGTAAATTCCCAGTAAATTATCATTAAATTAATTAGTAAATTCCCAGTAAATTCTTATTAAATTACTCAGTAAATTTTCTATAAATTCTCAACAAATTACTATTAAATTCTCATTAAATTACTTAGTAAATTCCTTTTAAATTCTCAGCAAATTAATTAGTAAATTCCCAATAAATTCTCAATAAATTTCTTAGCAAATTCGCAGTAAATTCTTAAGCAAATTTTTCGTAAATTCTCAATAAATTCCCAGTAAATTCTTATTAAATTACTCATTAAATTCTCATCAAATTACTCAGTAAATTCCCATTAAACTGTCAGTAAATACCCAGTAAATTCTAATCAAATTATGCAGTTAATTCCAAGTAAATTCTCTGTAAATTAACCTGTAAATTCCCATAAAATTCTCAGTAAATTACTAATAAAATATTCAGTAAAATCCCAGTAAATTCTCAAAAAATTACTCTGTAAATTCCCAGTAAATTACCGAGTAAATTCCCAATAGATTACTCATTAAATTCCTAGTAAATTTTAAGTAAATTCGCAGTATATTCCCATTAAATTACTCATTAATTTCTCAGTTAATTACTCAATGAATTCCCAGTAAATTACTGAGTAAATTCTCAGTAAATTACTCAGTAAATTTCCATTATATTACTGCGTAAATTCACAGTAAATACTCAGTAAATTACTTGGTAAATTCTAAATAAATTACTCAGTAAATTCCCAGTAAATAGTGAGTAAATTTCCAGTAAATTATTCAGTAAATTATTCAGTAAATTCTCAGTAAATTATTCAGTAAATTCCTCGTAAATTCATCTTAAATTACTCAGTAAATTCCCAGAAAATTACTCTGTAAATTCAAAGCAAATTCTCAGTAAATTACTGAGTAACTTCCTTGTAAATTCTCAGCAAATTACTCAATAAATTCCCATTAAATTAATAAGTAAATTCCCATAAAATCTTATTAAATTTCTCATTAAATTCCTAGTAAATTCTCAGGAAATTACTGACTAAATTCCCAGTAAATTATCAAAAAATTACTCAATAAATTCCAAGTAAATTCTCAGCAAATTCCCAGTAAATTCGCAGTAAATTCTCAGTAAATTACTTGGTAAATTCCCAGTAAATTACTCAGCAATTTCCCAGTAAATAGTCACAAAATTTCCAGCAAATTCTCAGTAAATTTTCAGTAAATTCTCATTAAATTACTGAGTAAATTCCCAATAAATTCTCAGTAAATTATTCAGTAAATTCCTCGTAAATTCTTCTTAAATTACTCAGTAAATTCCCAGTAAATTCTCAGTAAATTACTGTGTAAATTCCCTGTAAATTCTCAGTAAATTCCCATTAAATTAATAAGTAAATTAATTAGTAAATTCCCCGTAAATTCTTATTAAATTACTTAGTAAATTCTTAGGAAATTACTTAGTAAGTTTCCAGTAAATTCTTAGAAAATTACTGAGGAAATTCCTTGTAAATTCTCAGTAAATTACTCAGTAAATTTCTCAGTAAATTATTCAGTAAATTCCCAGTAAATTCCCATTATATTACTGTGTAAATTCCAGAAAATTCTCAGTAAATTACTCAGTAAATTCCTAGTAAATTCTCGGTACATGACAAAGTAAATGCCCAGTAAATTCTCAATAAATTCCAAGCAAATTACTGTGTAAAATTTCAATAAATTGCCAGTAAATTCTTATTAAATTACCATAAAATTTTCAATAAATCACTGGGTAAATTCTCAGCAAACTATTTAGTAAATTCCTAGTAAATTCTAATTAAATTACTATGTAAATTCCTCGTAAATTCTCAACAAACTACTCAGTAAATTCCTAGTAAATTCTAAGTAAATTACTCAATAAATTCCTAGTAAATTCTCAATAAATTACTGAGGAAATTCAATATAAATTCTCAGCAAATTACTCAATAAATTATCCAGTAAATTCCCAATAAATTACACAGTAAATTCCCATTAAATTCTCAGTAAATTACGTAGTAAATTCTGAGTAAATTCTCAGTAAATTTTCAATAAATTCTGAGTAAATTACTCAGTAAATTTCAAGTAAATACTCAGTAAATTACTAAGCAAATTCTCAGTACATTCGTAGTAAATTCTCAGTAAATTCCCAGATGATTCCCAGTAAATTACTTAGTAAATTCCCGGTAAAGTCTCACTAAATTCTCAGTAAATTACTCAGTAAATTGCTAATAAATTCTCAGTAAATTTCCAGTAAATTACTCAGTAAATTCCCATTAAATTAATCAGTAAATTTCCATTAAATTCTTAGTAAATTACTTAGTAAATTACCAGTAAATTCTCATTAAATTACTCAGGAAATTCTCAAAAAATTCTCAGTAAATTTCTCAGTAAATTCCTAGTAAATTATCATTAAATTACTCAGTAAATTCCCAATAAATACTCAGTAAATTCACAGACACTTCTCAGTAAATTACTGTGGAAATTCCCTGTAAATTCTTAGTGAATTACTCAGTAAATTCCCAGTAAATTCTCATTAAATGAATTCGTAAATTCCCAATAAATTCTTATTAAATTACTCAGTAAATTCTCAGTAAATTTTTAGTAAATTACTCAGTAAATTCCTAGTAAATTACTTAGTAATTTTTCAGTAAATTCTCAGCAAATTACTACGTAAATTCTAAGTAAATTCCCAGTAAAGTCTCATTAAATTACTCAGTAAATTCCTTTTAAATTCTCAGTAAATTACTTAGTAAATTTCCATTAAATTCTCAGTAAATTCCCAGTAAATTCTTATTAAATTACTCATTAAATTCGCAGAAAATTCTCATTAAATTATGTAGTTAATTGCAAGTAAATTCTCATAAAATTCTAAGTAAATTACGCAGTAAATCCCAAGTAAATTCTCTGTAAATTACCGAGTAAACTTCCAGTAAATTCTCAGTAAATTACTTAGTAAATTCCTAATAAATTCTCAGTAAATTCGCAGTAAATTCCCATTAAATTACCATTAAATTCCTAGTAAATTCACAGTAAATTACCGAGTAAATTTTCAGTAAATTAACAGTAAATTACAGAGTAAATTCTCTGTAAATTTTCAGTAAATTACTCAGTAAATTCCCAGTAAATTCTCATTATATTACTGTATATGTAAGAACCCACATTTTTTCATCTTAATCATGTTCATGAGCGTTTGCATGATTATGACTTGTTAAGCTTGCATGTGTGTGTTGTGACTTGTTTTGCTTTAACAAGTGAGATTCGTGCCTTGATTTGAAGCCTTGTGATTTGTCTAAGTGTAGTATGCTTGTCTTGTTCCTTCCTTGATGTTAAAACTTAGGTCACGCCTTGCCTCTAGCCGACGTTATTTCAATGCCGAGGTCTTCCTTAGTCTGGCCTAAGTATCTTGAAACCCCTTGTTGACCTCAGTCCTTGCCTCGATCACGTTAGCCGAGATGTTACCTTGCACCCCAGTGATCTCGTCCTGGAGCGGTATGACCTAGGCCGAGGTGTGGCGCATCTAGGCCAAGATGTGGCACAGCTTAGTCAAGTGTTGTCCTTCCTAGCCGAGGTCATTGTCACCCCTTGCCGAAGTGTCATTCTGTGTAGCTTGTTAGATACGCCTTGTTGTCAGCCGATGTCATTGCCCTGTCAGAGAGCCCATACCGTTTTGCTTGTTGAACAACCTTCCACCATGCCTTGTCTGGTCTGTCAGGCGCCTTTTCAGGTAAAACCCAATCAGCCGCCGCCACGTGTCTCAGCAGAGGGTTAACCCCAGAACCGGGTATAGAAAACTATCATTTGGTGTCATAACCTTGTCTTGTAGAGAGAGAAGCTCTAGGAGGAAGAAAGAGTTTTAGAGTGAGGAAGTAGATCTTGAAGCTTGATTCCTAGAGATCGAACCGTTAGATCCGTGTTCTAAGGTTAGATTCTTGATCTGCTCATGATGTTCTTTATGTTTATGTTATTGCATTGCATGATTGAAAAAGATTTGTAAGCCATGCATCGTTTTGAAGCTCGATTCTAGAAAGAGAAAATGACATTCATGTGTTCTTCAAGAAAGTCTTGTTTTGATCCGAAAGCTTTTCGCCTAGACTCAAGTTTTGTGTTTGTCCTTGCATGATTTTCAACTACGGGTACCCAGGTCCATGTTTTCAAACTCTTAGCACGAAAATCCCAGATTTGTGATGGCAGATTACGATCAAACATTCGCATTTTTCATGTTTTCACACTCATGTTCTTCATGTTCATCAACAGAGGGAAACCCAGAGTTTCCCGACCTCTTTCCTTGCATGTGGCCCTCGGGAACACACCTCGGCAAGGAGGTGTGGAACCTCGGCCTAGACCTGGTTGGTGCCCAGCATGTTTTCCGAAAACATTTGTGTATATGAGAGACTTGTTTGAAAGCGCATTCAATAGGCTTTGCCATGTGTTGTAGGACTTGGGCTTGTCTCGACCCCGACGTGTGAAGAAACGATGTGAGTGGTATTTTTAATAAAGCTATGTTACACTTGCTTTCATAAACCTCGTCTTGCCTTGTTTTGAAAAGTACTTGATCTAGCATGAATGACTATCCCTATTTTGTATATCAAATGCTATCTTGTTTTGATGACTTGTCTTGACAGTCCTTAGTGCTAGAGGACTCTAAACTTTTGCAGCACAGCTTGTCTTGACAGTCCTTAGTGCTAGAGGACTCTAAACTTTCGCAGCACAGCTTGTCTTGACAGTCCTTAGTGCTAGAGGACTCTAAACTTTTGCAGCACAGCTTGTCTTGACAGTCCTTAGTGCTAGAGGACTCTAAACTTTTGCAGCACAGCTTGTCTTGACAGTCCTTAGTGCTAGAGGACTCTAAACTTTTGCAGCACAGCTTGTCTTGAAACTCTTGTCTTGATATGTCATCACCCCTTGAAATAAGTAGATGTTATTAACATCCAAGGAACATGAAAGCCGGCAAATGAACTTGATTTCCCTCTTGATCGATAAGTATGCTATGTATAGTTTTGAAAGAAATCTTGGATATCAATCATGCAAACCTTTATTTCTAGTATCATTCACTGAGTATCCAAGCTCACCCTCTCTATATATATGTAGGTGATGAACAAGAAGGCATTGAGGCCTAGACGTGATTGCCGATGTGTTTTGGGTGCTTTGCCGACATGTTTTGGATTTGCGTTTTGCATCGTCTTGAAGATTATGCTTCTCGGCTTATGTTTCTTTGTTTGTTTTGGCATATGTCGGCTTGAGAAGCCTTTTGGTCAGGATGTATTTTGTGTTCCATTTTGTTGTATCTAAAATTGTAAGACTTGTAAAGATGTTTGATGTATGGCATTCCATTGGACTTATGCACGGCTCTCATGGACAACTCGGTTTATATGTATATTTTACTTCCGCTCTTGTAAGCCCCATATTTCATACTCTGATTGTGTGTGATTTTTGTAAGACGGCCTTCGGTAACCTCGGGTTACTGGCCATCACGGCACCAAACTACTAGGGGCGGTTTGGGGGCGTGACAGATTGGTATCAGAGCACAAGATCCTTGTAGTACGTTAATCACACACCTTGAGTTCTAGAGAGCCTAGGATTTCCCTTAGAAGAAAGTTAAGATTGCATCATATTGCTTGCTACTTGACTATGTGTGCCTCGTTTTGGCTTAGACGCTCGTTACTTGCATATGTGTTATCTGTTTAGTTGTTTTAAAGTCTCATCTTGCATCTTCCCCCCCCCTAGCGTCATGAGGAGAGGTAGACCCCCGGTTGGCCGAGATCGATCGGAAGACAGGTTGGAGAGATTGGAAAGGTTAGTCGAAGGCTTGGTTCGTGAGCAGAGGCAATCTAGGCCGCAGGATACTGGTACCACTTCTATGCATGCCGAACAGACGAATGGCCGATATGCAGCTCCACCCCCTCCGGTGCCACAAGTGCCTCCGCAGCAAGCTTTGTATGGGAACGACACGATAACTCTAATCAGAGAGTTCAAGAAGATGAAACCGCCGAGATTTCAGGGAGGCATAGAACCAATGAAAGCCGAGGCATGGGTTTTAGAGATGGAGAAGTTGTTTGAAGTTTTCCCCAGTACAGACGCTCAGAAGGTATCTCTGGCAGCATTCACGTTAGACGACGATGCTCGTAGGTGGTGGATGATGGTCCGAGAAAGCAATCCGGGTTTGACTTGGGCAAAATTTTTGGAGTTGTTCTACAACAAGCATTTCCCCCTCAGCGTCCGAGACCGAAAGACCACGGAGTTTCAGAATCTGGTCCAAGGGAACAAGACGGTCGCAGAATACGATCGCGCCTTTACTGAACTGGCGAGATATGCGCCTCATATGGTTGATGACGAGTACCGAAAGGCGAGGAAGTTCGAAAGTGGGTTGCGTGGGCCGATACAAGATCGGGTCAATATGCTCAATATGCCGACATACGCCGGAGTACTGGACAAGGCCATCCTGGCTGAAGCTAATTTAAACCGATACCAGAGTTCAAGTGAGGGTCAGAGGAAGAGACAGAATTATGATAGTCGCCGAGTTCCGTTCAATGCCAAGAAGAGAATGAGCACAGACAGTTCCAGCAACTCAAATCAGGAAGGTAACGCCAAGCCGATGTGCGCGAGTTGTGGAAAGCAACATTTCGGGGTTTGTCGTTGGGCAACGGGAGCTTGTTATGAGTGTGGCGAGATAGGCCATCGCGTGAAGGACTGCCCGAAAGCAAGGACCGATGATGGGAAGAGGAATGGAAGCACCTCGGGCTCTACACAGAAGAATAACCTCGGGGGAATACAGGCGAGGCAGGGCAGAGTTTTTGCATTAGTACCAGGAGACGCCCAGAATGCCGAGGCGGTAGTGTCAGGTACCCTCTCAATTTGTTCTCAAGATGCATACGTACTGATTGATTCGGGTTCTACGCATTCATTTGTGTCCACTATATTCGCCGAGAAGTTGGATAGAGAATTAGAACCCCTTGATTATGTATTATCTGTGTCTACCCCATCTGGGAGAAATATGATTGTTACATCCATTTATAGGGCGTGTATTGCTATGATTGAGAGTGTAGAATTGTTAGTTGATTTGATGCCATTAAACATGACTCACTTCGATGTTATATTGGGAATGGACTGGTTAGCGGCGAATCATGCATCCATTAATTGTGTTACTAAGAACGTCACATTGAAGACCCCAAGTCAAGCCGAGGTCATTTTCCAGGGTAAAGGAGTTGTACCCCCACCTTACTTAATCTCATCCATAAAGGCCTACAAGTTGATCCAAAAAGGATGTAAGGGTTACTTATGCAGTATACTAAGTGATCTGAATAGAAATGTTGAGTTAGCCGACATACCCGTTGTGGAGGAATTCTCCGACGTCTTTCCGACTGAGTTGCCTGGCCACCTTGTCGATAGAGAAATAGAGTTTGCTGTGGACGTCTTGCCAGGAACACAACCTATCTCCAAAACACCCTACAGAATGGCTCCAGCTGAACTTAGAGAACTGAAATCGCAATTACAAGAATTGTTGGATAAGGGATTCGTCAGGCCGAGCACTTCACCGTGGGGAGCACCCGTTTTATTTGTTAAGAAAAAGGACGGCACCCTTCGTCTTTGCATTGACTACAGAGAACTTAATAAGGTGACCATTAAGAACAAATACCCATTGCCAAGAATCGATGATTTGCTTGATCAGCTACGAGGAGCACGAGTCTTTTCCAAGATTGACCTTAGGTCGGGCTACCACCAGTTGAAGGTTAAAGCCGAGGATATCGAGAAGACTGCTTTTCGGACAAGATATGGCCACTACGAATTTTTGGTGATGCCCTTCGGAGTAACCAATGCCCCAGCAGCATTCATGGACCTGATGAACAGAGTCTTTAAGCCGTACCTAGATGAATTTGTCATTATTTTTATCGACGACATATTGATCTATTCTGGGAGTGCGAGCGAGCACGAGAATCATCTGAGACTTGCCCTGCAGACCTTGAGAGATGAGAAGTTGTACGCCAAGTTAAGTAAATGCGAGTTTTGGCTTTCCAGCATTTCGTTTCTAGGGCATGTGATTAATGAAGACGGTATATCAGTTGACCCCAGTAAGATTGAAGCCATTGTGAATTGGCCGACGCCGACCAACGTGTCCGAGATTCGTAGTTTTCTGGGTTTGGCAGGTTATTACAGAAAGTTTGTAAAGGATTTCTCGAGGATTGCAGTGCCATTGACACAACTAACGAAGAAGGGAACAGCTTATGAATGGACCGACGAAAGAGAATCAGCTTTCCAGGAGCTGAAGGCGAGGTTGGTTACAGCACCAGTTTTGGTACTACCATCAGCTAATGAGGAATTTCAGATTTACAGCGATGCTTCACACAAAGGTTTGGGTTGCGTTTTAATGCAAAAAGGTAAAGTCATAGCGTACGCGTCTCGTCAGTTGAAGCCCAATGAAAAGAATTATCCTACCCATGATTTGGAGCTAGCTGCCGTGGTTTTTGCCTTGAAGATATGGCGTCATTACCTGTATGGAACATCTTGCCAAGTTTTCACCGACCACAAGAGTCTGAAGTACTTGTTCACTCAGAAAGAGTTAAATATGAGGCAGAGAAGATGGCTCGAGCTACTGAAGGATTATGACATGCAGATTCAGTACCACCCAGGTAAGGCAAATTCCGTAGCCGACGCATTGAGCAGGAAGTTAGTTGGAAGTTTGGCGTGCCTGACAGCGGTTTCGGTGGAACCAACTATTATTGAGGAAGTGAAGACTAGTCAGAGGGAGGATAAATTCCTCAAGAAGGTAACTGATGAATTCGTCACCAAGCCGAGGCCGGGATACACTATAGAGAATCAGGTGCTTAAGTTTGAAGGAAGATTGTGCGTGGCCGACGTACCAGAGTTAAAAAGGAAGATTTTGCAAGAGGCCCATAGTTCCAAATTTGCCGCTCATCCAGGGAGCACCAAGATGTATCGGGACGTAAAGCGTACCTTTTGGTGGCCAAACATGAAAAGAGAGATAGCCGAGTTTGTATCTCAGTGTCTGTGTTGTCAGCGAGTGAAAGCAGAACACCAGAGACCAGCAGGACTTCTTCAACCCTTGTCAATTCCTGAGTGGAAATGGGAGCACATCTCCATGGATTTCGTAGTGGGTTTGCCGAGGACGCAAAGAGGTATGGATTCCATTTGGGTTATAGTTGACAGGTTTACTAAGTCAGCTCACTTTTTGCCGGTCAAGACTACATTCAATGCCAACCGACTTGCCGAATTGTACATGAATGAGATCGTTAGGCTTCATGGTGTGCCGATGTCCATTGTGTCAGACCGAGACCCGAAGTTCGTTTCTAGATTTTGGCAGAGTCTACAAGGAGCCTTGGGAACAGAGTTGAGATTTAGCACAGCCTTTCACCCCCAGACCGACGGACAGACGGAAAGAACGATTCAGACACTCGAAGACATGCTCAGACTGTGCGTGTTGGACTTCCAGGGAAGTTGGGAATCGCATTTGCCCTTAGTGGAGTTCGCGTACAACAACAGTTATCAAGCCAGCATAGGCATGGCGCCGTATGAAGCTCTGTATGGAAGGGAGTGTAGATCGCCGATATGTTGGACTGAAGTAGGAGACAAAGCTCTAATTGGCCCCGAGTTGGTCCAGATGACAACTGAAAAGATCAAACTCATTCAGCAGAGGATTAAAACTGCACAGAGTCGACAGAAGTGTTATGCCGACCAAAGAAGGAGAGAGTTAGAATTTGAAACTGGGGATCATGTATTTTTGAAGGTCTCGCCGATGACAGGAGTTTCGAGATTTGGGAAGAAGGGTAAACTTGCACCCCGATATATTGGGCCGTTTGAAATTCTTGAGAAAGTTAACACCGTTGCTTACAGACTCGCTTTGCCGCCAGATTTGAGCCAAGTCCACAGTGTGTTCCATGTTTCGATGCTGAGAAAATATATCCGAGACCCACTGCATGTAATAGATTACTCCGGGGTTGTAGTTAATGAAGACTTGGGCTACGAAGAGAAACCGATGAGGATTATTGACAGACAAGTGAGACAGTTGAGAAACAAGTCGATATCGATGGTGAAAATCGAATGGGAGAAGCATTATGGCGGGGAGGCCACATGGGAAAAGGAAGAGGAGATGAAAATCTGTTACCCGGAGTTATTCGTAGGTCAAGGTAACTTAAGTTTGGGGACCAAACTTCCTTAAGGAGGGTAGACTGTAAGAACCCACATTTTTTCATCTTAATCATGTTCATGAGCGTTTGCATGATTATGACTTGTTAAGCTTGCATGTGTGTGTTGTGACTTGTTTTGCTTTAACAAGTGAGATTCGTGCCTTGATTTGAAGCCTTGTGATTTGTCTAAGTGTAGTATGCTTGTCTTGTTCCTTCCTTGATGTTAAAACTTAGGTCACGCCTTGCCTCTAGCCGACGTTATTTCAATGCCGAGGTCTTCCTTAGTCTGGCCTAAGTATCTTGAAACCCCTTGTTGACCTCAGTCCTTGCCTCGATCACGTTAGCCGAGATGTTACCTTGCACCCCAGTGATCTCGTCCTGGAGCGGTATGACCTAGGCCGAGGTGTGGCGCATCTAGGCCAAGATGTGGCACAGCTTAGTCAAGTGTTGTCCTTCCTAGCCGAGGTCATTGTCACCCCTTGCCGAAGTGTCATTCTGTGTAGCTTGTTAGATACGCCTTGTTGTCAGCCGATGTCATTGCCCTGTCAGAGAGCCCATACCGTTTTGCTTGTTGAACAACCTTCCACCATGCCTTGTCTGGTCTGTCAGGCGCCTTTTCAGGTAAAACCCAATCAGCCGCCGCCACGTGTCTCAGCAGAGGGTTAACCCCAGAACCGGGTATAGAAAACTATCATTTGGTGTCATAACCTTGTCTTGTAGAGAGAGAAGCTCTAGGAGGAAGAAAGAGTTTTAGAGTGAGGAAGTAGATCTTGAAGCTTGATTCCTAGAGATCGAACCGTTAGATCCGTGTTCTAAGGTTAGATTCTTGATCTGCTCATGATGTTCTTTATGTTTATGTTATTGCATTGCATGATTGAAAAAGATTTGTAAGCCATGCATCGTTTTGAAGCTCGATTCTAGAAAGAGAAAATGACATTCATGTGTTCTTCAAGAAAGTCTTGTTTTGATCCGAAAGCTTTTCGCCTAGACTCAAGTTTTGTGTTTGTCCTTGCATGATTTTCAACTACGGGTACCCAGGTCCATGTTTTCAAACTCTTAGCACGAAAATCCCAGATTTGTGATGGCAGATTACGATCAAACATTCGCATTTTTCATGTTTTCACACTCATGTTCTTCATGTTCATCAACAGAGGGAAACCCAGAGTTTCCCGACCTCTTTCCTTGCATGTGGCCCTCGGGAACACACCTCGGCAAGGAGGTGTGGAACCTCGGCCTAGACCTGGTTGGTGCCCAGCATGTTTTCCGAAAACATTTGTGTATATGAGAGACTTGTTTGAAAGCGCATTCAATAGGCTTTGCCATGTGTTGTAGGACTTGGGCTTGTCTCGACCCCGACGTGTGAAGAAACGATGTGAGTGGTATTTTTAATAAAGCTATGTTACACTTGCTTTCATAAACCTCATCTTGCCTTGTTTTGAAAAGTACTTGATCTAGCATGAATGACTATCCCTATTTTGTATATCAAATGCTATCTTGTTTTGATGACTTGTCTTGACAGTCCTTAGTGCTAGAGGACTCTAAACTTTTGCAGCACAGCTTGTCTTGACAGTCCTTAGTGCTAGAGGACTCTAAACTTTCGCAGCACAGCTTGTCTTGACAGTCCTTAGTGCTAGAGGACTCTAAACTTTTGCAGCACAGCTTGTCTTGACAGTCCTTAGTGCTAGAGGACTCTAAACTTTTGCAGCACAGCTTGTCTTGAAACTCTTGTCTTGATATGTCATCACCCCTTGAAATAAGTAGATGTTATTAACATCCAAGGAACATGAAAGCCGGCAAATGAACTTGATTTCCCTCTTGATCGATAAGTATGCTATGTATAGTTTTGAAAGAAATCTTGGATATCAATCATGCAAACCTTTATTTCTAGTATCATTCACTGAGTATCCAAGCTCACCCTCTCTATATATATGTAGGTGATGAACAAGAAGGCATTGAGGCCTAGACGTGATTGCCGATGTGTTTTGGGTGCTTTGCCGACATGTTTTGGATTTGCGTTTTGCATCGTCTTGAAGATTATGCTTCTCGGCTTATGTTTCTTTGTTTGTTTTGGCATATGTCGGCTTGAGAAGCCTTTTGGTCAGGATGTATTTTGTGTTCCATTTTGTTGTATCTAAAATTGTAAGACTTGTAAAGATGTTTGATGTATGGCATTCCATTGGACTTATGCACGGCTCTCATGGACAACTCGGTTTATATGTATATTTTACTTCCGCTCTTGTAAGCCCCATATTTCATACTCTGATTGTGTGTGATTTTTGTAAGACGGCCTTCGGTAACCTCGGGTTACTGGCCATCACGGCACCAAACTACTAGGGGCGGTTTGGGGGCGTGACAGTATAAATTCGCAGTAAATTCACAGTAAATTACTCAGCAAATTCTATGTAAATTAGTGAATAAATTCCCTGTAAATTCTGAGTAAATTCTCATTAAATTAATAAGTAAATTCCCATAAAATCTGATTAAATTTCTCAATAAATTCCCATCAAACCTTATTAAATTTCTCAATAAATTCCCAATAAATTCTCAGGAAATTACTGACTAAATTCCAATAAATTCTCAGTAAATTACTCAAGAAATTCTGAGTAAATTCTCAGTAAATTTTAAGTAAATTCTCAGTAAATTACTTGTTAAATTCTCAGTAAATTACTCAGTAAATAGTCAGTAAATTTCCAGTAAGTTCTCAGTAAATTATTCAGTAAATTTCCAGTAAATTCTCAATAAATTACTGAATAAATTCCAAGTAAATTCTTGTTAAATTACTAAGTAAATTCCCAGCAAATTACTCTGTAAATTCAAAGAAAATTCTCAGCAAATTACTCATTAAATTTACAGTAAATTACTGAGTAAATTCCCTGTAAATTTTGAATAAATTACTCAGTAAATTCCCATTAAATTAATAAGTAAATTCCCATAAAATCTTATTAAATTTCTCAGTAAATTTCCAGTAAATTACTCAATAGATTCCCTATAAATTCTATGTAAATTCCTAGTAATTCTCAATAAATTCCCAGTAAATAGTCAGTAAATTTTCAATAAGTTCTCAGTAAATTATTCAGTAAATTTCCAGTAAATTCTCAATAAATTACTGAGTAAATTGCCAATAAATTCTCAGTAAATTATTCAGTAAATTCATCCTAAATTCTTCTTAATTACTAAATAAATTCCCAGCAAATTACTCTGTAAATTCAAAGCAAATTCTCAGTAAATTACTCATTAAATTCTCTGTAAATTCTTAATAAATTACTCAGTAAATTTCCATTAAATTAATAAGTAAATTCCCATAAAATCTTATTAAATTTCTAAGTAAATTCCCAGGAAATTACTGACTAAATTCCCAGTAAATTATTAGTAAATTACTCAATAAATTCCTAGTAAATTCTCAGTAAATTCTAGGTAAATTACTTGGTAAATTATCAGTAAATTACTCAGTAAATTCCCAGTAAATAGTCAGTAAATTTCCAATAAACTCTCAGTAAATTATTTAGTAAATTTCCAATAAATTCTCAGTAAATTACTAAGTAAATTCCCAGTAAATTCTCAGTAAATTCCTCGCAAATTCTTCTTAAATTACTCAGTAAATTTCCAACAAATTACTCTGTAAATTCAAAGCAAATTCTCAGTAAATTACTCATTAAATTCCCAGTAAATTCTCAGTAAATTACTGACTAAATTCCCAGTAAATTCTTAGTAAATTACTCATTAAATTCTAAGTAAATTCCTAGTAAATTCTCATTAAATTAATTAGTAAATTCCCGGTAAATTCTTATTAAATTACTTAGTAAATTCTCAGTAAATTACTCAGTAAATTTCCAGTAAATTGTCAGCAAATTGCTGAGGAAATTCCTTGTAAATTCTCAGTAAATTACTCAGTTTTCCCAGTAAATTCTCAATGAATTCTCATTAAACTAATTAGTAAATTCCATGTAAATTCTTATTAAATTACTTAGTAAATTCTCAGTAAATTTTCAGTAAATTCTAAGCAAATTACTAGGTAAAATTCCTAGTAAATTCTCAGTAAATTCCCAATAAATTTTAATTAAATTACTCAGTAAATTGCTTTTAAATTCTTAGTAAATTAATTAGTAAATTCCCATTAAATTCTCAATAAATTTCTCAGCAAATTCGCTGTAAATTCTCAGCAAATTCTTGAGTAAATTCCTCATAAATTCTCAATAAATTCCAAGTAAATTCTTATTAAATTACTCATTAAATTCTTGTCAAATTAATCAATAAATTCCCATTAAACTCTTAGTAAATGCCCAGTAAATTCTAATTAAATTATGCAGTTAATTCCAAGTAAATTCCCTGTAAATTACCCCGTAAATTACCAGAGAATTCTCATTAAATTACTAGTAAAATACTCAGTAAAATCCTAGTAAATTCTCAGCAAATTACCTAGTAAATTCCAAGTAAATTCTCAGTAAATTACCGAGTAAATTCCCAGCAAATTACTCATTAAATTCCTAGTAAATTGTAAGTAAATTACTCATTAAATTCTTAGCAAATTACTTAGTAAATTCCCAGTAAATTACTGAGTAAATTCTCAGTAAATTCCCGGTAAATTACTTAATAAATTCATATTATATTACTGCGTAAATTCAGAGTAAATTCTCAGTAAATTACTTGGTAAATTCTTGGTAAATTCCCAGTAAATACTGAGTAAATTATCAGTAAATTATTCAGAAAATTTTCAGTAAATTCTCAGTAAATTACTGAGTAAATTTTGAATAAATTCTCAGTAAATTTCCCGTAAATTCTAAGCATACTACTCAGTAAATTCCTAGAAAATTCTAAGTAAATTACTCAATAAATCCCCAGTAAATTCTCAGTAAATTACTAAGGAAATTCAAAATAAATTCTCAGCAAATTACTCAATAAATTACTCAGTAAATTCCCGGTAAATTACACAGAAAATTCCCATTAAATTCTCAGTAAATTACGTAGTAAATTCCCAGTAAATTCTGAGTAAATTACTCAGCAAATTCCAAGTAAATTCCTCAGCAAATTCGCAGTAAATTCTCAGTAAATTCCCAGATGATTCCCAATAAATTCTCAGTAAAGTACTCAATAAATTCCCGGCAAATTCTCAATAAATTCTCAGTAAATTACCTAGTAAATTCCTAGTAAATTCTCAGTAAATTCTCATTAAATTCCCAGTAAATTCTCAGTAAATTACTCATTAAATACCCATTAAATTAATCAGTAAATTCTCATTAAATTTTCATTAAATTACTCAGTAAATTTCCAGTAAATACTCAGTAAATTCCCAGACAACTCCTAGTAAATTACTGTGTAAATTACCTGTAAATTCAAAGTAATTTCTCAGTAAATTCTCATTAAATGAATTAGTAAACTCCCAGAAAATTCTTATTAAATTATTCAGTAAATTTTTAGTAAATTTCTAGTAAATTTTCAGCAAATAATGCGTAAATTCTCAGTAAATTCGCAATAAATTCTCATTAAATTACTTAGTAAATTCCTTTTAAATTCTCAGTAAATTACTTAGTAAATTCCCATTAAATTCTCAATAAATTTCTCAGTAAATTCCCAGTAAATTCTTGAGTAAATTCTCAATAAATTCCTAGTAAATTCTTACTAAATTACTCATTAAATACGCAGAAAATTCTCATTAAATTATGTAGTTAATTCCTAGTAAATTCTCTGTAAATTACCAGTAAATTTCCAGAAAATTCTCAGTAAATTACGCAGTAAATTCTCAGTAAATTACTGAGTAAACTCCCAATAAATTCCTAGTAAATTCTCATAAAATTCACAGTAAATTCCTATTAAATTACTTATTAAATTCTTAGTAAATTCCTAGTAAATTACCACGTAAATTCTCAGTAAATTCCGAGTAAATTAACAGTAAATTACAGAGTAAATTCCCTATAAATTCTCAGTAAATTCTCATTATATTACTGTGTAAATTCGCAGTAAATTCACAGTAAATTCTAAGAAAATTATCTGTAAATTACTGAGTAAATTCCTTGTAAATTCTCATTAAATTAATAAGTAAATTCCAATAAAATCTTATTAAATTTCTCAAGAAATTACTAACTAAATTCATAGTAAATTCTCAGTAAATTACTCAATAAATTCCCAATAAATTCGGAGTAAATTCTCAGTAAATTACTTGATAAATTCTCAGTAAATTCCCAGTAAATAGTCAGTAAATTTCCAGAAAATACTCAGTAAATTATTCAGTAATTTTCAGTAAATTACTGAGTACATTCCCAGTAAATTCTCAGTAAATTATTCAGTAACTTTCTCGTAAATTCTTCGTAAATTACTCAGTAAATTCCCAGCAAATTACTCTGTAAATTCAAAGTAAATTCTCAGTAAATTACTCATTAAATTCCCAGTAAATTCTCAGTAAATTACTGAGTAAATTCCCTGTAAATTCCCATAAAATCTTATTAAATTTCTCAGTAAATTCCCAGTAAATTACTGACTAAATTTCCAATAAATTCTCAGTAAATTACTCAATAAATTCCCAGTAAGTTCTCAGTAAATTCCCAGTAAATTTTCAGTAAATTCCCAGCAAATTCTCAGTAAATTACTTGGTAAATTCTCAGTAAATTACGCCGTAAATTCCCAGTAAATAGTCAGTAAATTTTCAATAAATTCTCAGTAAATTATTTAGTAAATTTTCAGTAAATTCTTAGTAAATTACTGAGTAAATTTCCAGTAAATTCTCAGTAAATTATTCAGTAAATTCCTTGTAAATTCTTCTTAAATTACTTAGTAAATTCCCAGAAAATTTCTCTGCAAATTCAAAGCAAATTCTCAGTAAATTACTGACTAAATTCCCAGTAAATTCTCGGTAAATTACTCATTAAATTCTCAGTAAATTCCTAGTAAATTCTCATTAAATTAATTTGTAAATTCCTAGTAAACTCTCATTAAATTAATTAGTAAATTCCCGGTAAATTCTTATTAAATTACTTAGTAATTTTAAGTAAATTACTCAGAAAGTTTCCAGTAAATTCTCAGCAAATTACTGAGGAAATTCTTTGTAAATTCTCAGTAAATTACTCAGTTTTTCCAGTAAACTCTCAGTAAATTCTCATTAAACTAATTAGTAAATTCCCAGTAAATTCTTATTAAATTATTCAGTAAATATCCAATAAATTATAAGCAAATTACTACGTAAATTCCTAGTAAATTCTCAGTAAATTCCTAATAAATTCTCATTAAATTACTCAATAAATTCCTTTTAAATTCTCAGTAAATTAATTAGTAAATTCCCATTAAATTTTCAATAAATTTCTCAGCAAATTCACAGTAAATTCTCAGTAAACTCTTTAGTAAATTCCCCGTAAATTCTCAATAAATTCCCAGTAAATTCTTATTCAAATATTCATTAAATTTTCAGCAAATTACTCAGTAAATTCCCATTAAACTCTTAGTAAATACCTAGTAAATTCTAAATAAATTATGCAGTTAATTCCAAGTAAATTCTCTGTAAATTACCCGTAAATTCCCAAAAAATTCTCAGTAAATTACTAGTAAAATAGTCATAAAAATCCCCGTAAATTCTCAGTAAATTCCTATTAAATTCTCAAGAAATTACGCGGCAAATTCCAAGTAAATTCTCAGTAAATTACCGAGTAAACTACCAGCAAATTACTCTTTAAATTCCTAGTAAATTCTAAGTAAATTACTCATTAAATTCTCAATAAATTCCTCAGTAAATTGCTGAGTAAATTCTCAGTAAATTCCGAGTAAATTCTCAGTAAATTACTAAGTAAATTCCCATTATATTACTGCGTAAATTCACAGTAAATTCTCAATAAATTCTTAGTAAATTCCCAATAAATTCTCAGTAAATTATTTGTCAAATTCTCAGTAAATTACTCAGTAAATTCCCAGTAAATAGTAAGTAAATTTCCAGTACATTCTCAGTAAATTATTCAGTAAATTCCTCGTAAATTTTTCTTAAATTACTCAATAAATTCCCAGCAAATTACTCTGTACATTCAACGTAAATTCGCAGTAAATTACTGAGTAAATTCCCTGCAAATTCTCAGTAAATTACTCAGTAAATTCCTATTAAATTAATAAGTAAATTCCCATAAAATCTTATTAAATTTCTCAATAAATTACTCAATAAATTCCCAGTAAATTCTCAGTAAATTACTTGATAAATTCTATCTAAATTACTCAGTAAATTCCCAGTAAAGAGTCAGTAAATTCTCAGTAAATTATTCAGTAAATTTTCAGTAAATTATTGAGTAAATTCTGAGTAAATTCTTAGTAAATTACTTGGTAAATTCTCAGTAAATTACTCAGTAAATAGTCAGTAAATTTTTTGTAAATTATTCAGTAAATTCCTCGTAAATTCTTCTTAAATTACTCAAAACATTTCCAGCAAATTACTCTGTAAATTGAAAGCAAATTCTAAATAAATTACTCATTAAATTCCTAGTAAATTCTTAATAAATTAATTAGTAAATTTCTGGTAAATTCTTATTAAATTACATAGTAAATTCTCAGTAAATTACTCAGTAAATTCTCAGCAAATTATTGAGGAAATTCCTTGTAAATTCTCAGTAAATTACTCAGTAAATTCCCGATAAATTACTCAGTAAATTCCCAGTAAATTCTCATTATATTGCTGTGTAAATTCCAGTAAATTCTCAGTAAATTCCTAGTAAATTCTCAGTACATTACAAAGTAAATTCCCAGTAAATTCTCAGTAAATTTCAATCAATTACTGTCTATAATTTCAGTAAATTCCGTGTAAATTCTCATTAAATTACGCAGTAAATTACTCGAAAATTCTTAGTAAATTACTGTGTAAATTCCAAGTAAATTCTCAGTAAACTACTTAGTAAATTCCTAGTAAATCCTAATTAAATTACTATGTAAATTCCCCGTAAATTCTCAGCAAATTACTCAGTAAATTCCCAGTAAATTCTAAGTAAATTAGTCATTAAATTCTCAGTAAATTACTAAGCAAATTCAATGTAATTTCTCAGCAAATTACTCAATAAATTACTCAGTAAATTGTCGGTAAATTACACAGTAAATTCCCACTAAATTCTCAGTAAATTACGTAGTAAATTCTCAGAAAAATTCCCAGTAAATTATTGTGTAAATTCTCAGTAAATTCCCAGATGATTCCTAGTAAATTCTCGGTAAATTACTTAGTAAATTACCGGTAAACTCTTACTAAATTCTCAGTAAATTACTCAGTAAAATCCTAATAAATTCTCAGTAAATTCCTAGTAAATTCTCAGTAAATTCCCAATAAATTAATCAGTAAATTCCCATTAAATTCTTAGTAAATTACTAAGTAAATTTCCACTAAATTACTGAGAAAATTCCCAGAAAATTCTAAATAAATTCCTAGTAAATTCTCATTAAATTACTCAGTCAATTCCCAGTAAATACGCATTAAATTCCCAATCAATTCTCAGTAAATTACTGTGGAAATTCTCAATAAATTCCCAGTAAATTCTCATTAAATGAATTAGTGAATTCCCAGTAAATTCTTATTAAATTACTAAGTGAATTCCCAGTAAATTTTTAGTAAATTACTCAGTAAATTCCTAGTAAATTTTCAGTAAATTATCAGCAAATTACTACGTAAATTCTTAGAAAATTCTCAGTAAATTCTCATTAAATTACTTAGTAAATTGCTTTTAAATTCTAAGTAAATTACTTAGTAAATTCCCATTAAATTCACAGTAAAATTTTTAGTAAATTCCCAGTAAATTTTTAGTAAATCCTTGAGTAAATTCTCAGTAAATTATTATTAAATTAGCAGAAAATTCTCATTAAATTATGCAGTTAATTCCAAGTAAATTCTCTGTAAATTACCTAGTAAATTCACAGAAAATTCTCAGTAAATTACGCAGTAAATTCCAAGTAAATTCTCTGTAAATAACCGAGTAAACTCCCACTAAATTACTCAGTAAATTACTCAGTAAATTCCTAGTAAATTTTCAGTAAATTCCCATTAAATTACTCATTAAATTCCTAGTAAATTCCCAGTAAATTGCCGAGTAATTCTTAGTAAATCCCCATTAAATTACTGAGTAAATTCCCTGTAAATTTTCAGTAAATTACAAAGTAAATTCCCAGTAAATTCTCATTATATTACGGTGTAAATTCGCTGTAAACTCACAGTAAAGTACTCAGTAAATTCACAGAAAACTCTCTGTAAATTGCGGAGTAAATTCCTTGTAAATTGTCAGAAAATTACTCAGGAAATTCCCATTAAAATAATAATTAAATTCCCATAAAATCTTATTAAATTTCTCAGTAAATTTCCAGTAAATTCTCAAGAAATTACTGACTAAATTCCCAGTAAATTACTCAATAAATTCCTAGTAAATTCCCAGTAAATTCTCAGTAAATTACTCAGTAAATTCCAATAAATAGTCAGTAAATTTCTAGTAAATTCTTAATAAATTACTGTGTAAATTCCCAGTAAATTCTCAGTAAATTATTCAGTAAATTCCTCGTAAATTCTTCTTAAATTACTCAGTAAATTCCCAGCAAATTACTTTGTAAATTAAAAGCAAATTCTCAGTGAATTACTCATTAAATTCCCAGTAAATTCTCAGTAAATTTCTGAGTAAATTCCTTGTAAATTCTCAGTAAATTACTCCGTAAATTCCCATTAAATTAATAAGTAAATTCCCATAAAATCTTATTAAATTTCTCAGTAAGTTCTCAGCAAATTCTCAGTAAATTACTTAATAAATTCCCAGTAAATTTTCAGTAAATTACTCAATAAATAGTCAGTAAATGTAGCAACCCTCACCTTACTCTTGTCATACCTGCATACATTCATTCATGATCCCGTCTTGTTATGTTGTTTTGCAAGTTTTGCCTTGCCTTGTTTTGATTAAGTATTGCTTGCATGATTTTGTTCCTTGCTTGGTGTGTAGCCGAGGTCATCTTGAGCTTAGTTCACCTCTGAACCTTTGTATTTAGAACTGTTTTGGAACCGCTTGGTCGACCCCCATCTTTACACCGGGCTTGTTGCTGAGATGTTTTGCACTTAGTGATCCTTGTCCTTGGGCAGGTATGACCTAGACCGAGGTGTGGCACAGCTTAGTCAAGTGTCGTCCTCCCTAGCCGATGTCTTTGTTACCCTGTTGCCGAAGCTTTGACTTTAGCCGATGTCATTACTTGCCGATGTGTCTTGCCTTAGCTTGCTGCATACGCTTTGTCATAGAGTTGTCTTATCAATCAGTCACCCTTTGAGTTGAACCAACCCGGAAGCGCCACATGTCCGAGCTGAGGGTTAAGTCAGCCGGCAGGACTGTGAACATATCATTCTTTTGTATCATTTTGTTGCAAGTTTTGTTCTTGAAGAGAGAGAAGCTCTAGAAGAGGGAGAAGGAGTTTTAGAGTGAGAGAGTAGATTTTCAAGTTGACCTTTGGAGTTGAGCCGTTAGATTCGAGCTTTGGGGGTAAGAATCTTAATCTACTCTGGTTGTTGTTATTGATCATCTAGCTACATTGCATGATCGAATTTGTTTTGCATGTCATGCATCGATTTGAAGTTGGTTTCGGAAGAGAAAGATAGTATTCATGTGTTCTTGAAGAAAAGTCTCGTTTTGATCCGAAAGTTTGGAACAAGAACCATGTTTTGTGTTTGTTCTTGCATGACCTTCTTGTATGGGTACCCAGGTCCATGTTTTGAACTCATGGCATGAAATCTCAGATTTTTTTGTAACAAGTTATGATCTTGCATTCATCTTCCTCATGACCATGTTCATCATGTTCTTCATGTTCTTCAAAGGGAAACCCAGGTTTTCCCGACTTTGCTTTTGAACGAGACCATCGGGACCACACCTCGGCAAGGAGGTGTGGGACCTCGGCAAAGACCTGGTTGGTACCCAGTGTGTTTTCATGAGACGAAAGCAGTGTTTAAACTCCCAACATGTTTTGCTTTGTCATTGACTTGGATCTGGTGAGAATGCCGGGATCATTTGCATGTATATAAAGCTTGTTTTGAGAATGTGATTGCCATGTGATTGTAGGCCCTTGATCTTTGCTTTGAGCCCACACCCGAGGAGATCTATGTGAGTGGTATTTTTAATAAAGCGATGTTATACTGTTTTGATAAATCTTGCTTTGCTTTGTTTTGACGAAAGTATTTCTTAAGCATGAATGAATAGCTCTGTTTTGATGTATCAAGTATAAGCTTTGTTTTGATGTCATCCTTGAAAAGTCCCTTGTGCTGGAGGACTCTAAACTTTCGCAGCACTAATAATAAAAGGATACGGTCCTTTCTTGGAAAGACTATCGTGTTAAAGCGGGCTACGGGCCTAAGTAACACAAGACTATCGTGTTAAAGCGGGCTACGGGCCTAAGTAACACAAGACCATCGTGTTAAAAAGAGCTACGGGCTTAAGTAACACAAGTCCCTTGTGCTGGAGGACTATAAACTTTCGCAGTACCTTCGACTAATCGATTACGGATCGTGCAGTCTTTGTTTTGCCACTGACGGTTTACCGCGTGGATTTGTTTGTTCGGAAAGCTTGATTTGTGTTTTGCCGATGCCAGTAAGCATCCCTTGAGACTTGTAAGACTTGATAGATGAATACGGTTCATCTCTTGCTTTGATAAAGTTTTGATCTGTTTTGATCTGAAAGGATCTCAGCTAATATTCGTATGGTCTTGGCATGTTTTGTTTGGAAAAGACTTCGGCTATATTCATGCAAAACCTTTATTACTAGTACCATTCACTGAGTATCCAAGCTCACCCTCTCTATATATATGTAGGTGATGAGCAGGACGGTGGCGACGCCTAGAAGTGTTTTGCAAAGCTTGTTTTGGATTCTTGTCATGTCGTCTTGACTTGTTCTATGTCAGAAAATTTGTATTTACGTCGGCAAATCTTGAAGATTATGCTTCTTTGGCTTGTAATCATTGTATTTGCATATGTCGGCTCTAGAAGCCTTTTGATCAAGATTCTGATATGTATTTCGTTTATTATCAACCGAATGAGAAACTATGTCATGTATGTCATTACATTTGATCTATGCACAGCTCTTATGGACCACTTGTATTTTGATTTATTGCTTCCGCATCTGTGAGCCCCTATACTATACTCTGATTGTGTTAAACTTTTGAAAGTTGGCCTTCGGTAATCTCGGATTGCTGGCCATCACGGCACCAAACTACTAGGGGCGGTTTGGGGTCGTGACAGAATGGTATCAGAGCACAAGTTCCTCAGTATACGTTATTTACACACTTTGAGTCCTAAAGAGCATAGGATTTCCCTTAGAAAGATGTTAGGATTGCATCATGGTGCTTGCTATTTGAACGAGGTGTGCATTGTCTTGACATACCTATCTGTCACTTGCCTACGTGGTTATTTGCTTATTTGTTTTAAATTCACACTTTGCATGCTCATAGCATCGTGAGGAGAGGTAGACCTCCAATTGGCCGGGATCAGCCCGAAGACAGATTGGACAGACTGGAAAGATTAGTTGAAGGTTTGGCCCGCGAGTTGAGGCAAACAAGACAGTAGTACGCTAGTGCTACGTCGACTCAGGCCGAGCAGACCAACGGCCGAAATGTAGTTCTGCCTCCACCTCCTCCAGTGCCGCAAGTTCCTCCGCAGCCAGCCTTATATGAGGATGGCACGATAGCTTTGATCAGGGAGTTCAAGAAAATGAAACCACCGAGATTCTCTGGGGGTATAGAGCCAATGAAGGCTGAGGCGTGGGTTTTGGAAATAGAAAAGTTGTTCGAGATCTTTCCTAGCACCGACGCTCAGAAGGTGGCGTTGGCAGCATTCACGTTAGATGATGACGCTCGCAGATGGTGGATGATGGTTCGAGAAAGCAATCCAGATCTGACCTAGAGCCGATTCTTAGAGTTGTTCTACAACAAACACTTTCCCCTAAGTGTTCGAAACCGCAAGGCTACCGAATTTCAGACTTTGACGCAAGGCAACCGAACAGTGGCGGAATACGACCCCGCTTTTACTGAATTGGCGAGGTTTGCACCTCACATGGCCAACGATGAATTACATGAAGGCCAGGAAGTTCGAGAGTGGCCTTCGCGGACCGATTCAAGACCGGGTTAACTTGCACAATATGCCGACTTACGCCGAAGTGTTGGACAAAGCCATTCTGGCCGAAGCTAACCAGAATCGATACCAGAGCTCGGGGGAGAACCAGCGAAAGAGACAGAACTATGTCGGAAAATTTGTATTTCGTCGGCAAATCTTGAAGATTATGCTTCTTTGGCTTGTAATCATTGTATTTGCACATGTCGGCTCTAGAAGCCTTTTGATCAAGATTCTGATATGTATTTCGTTTATTATCAACCGAATGAGAAACTATGTCATGTATGTCATTACATTTGATCTATGCACAGCTCTTATAGACCACTTGTATTTTGATTTATCGCTTCCGCATCTGTGAGCCCCTATACTATACTCTGATTGTGTTAAACTTTTGAAAGTTGGCCTTCGGTAATCTCGGATTGCTGGCCATCACGGCACCAAACTACTAGGGGCGGTTTGGGGTCGTGACAGTAAATTTCCAGTAAATTCACTGTAAATTGTTCAGTAAATTTTTAGTAAATTCTCAGTAAATTACTGAATAAATTCCCAGTAAATTCTCAGTAAATTAATAAGTAAATTCCTCGTAAATTCTTCTTAAATTAATTCGTAAATTCGCAGCAAATTACTCCGTAAATTCAAATCAAATTCTTAGTAAATTACTCATTAAATTCCCAGTAAACTACTGAGTAAATTCTATGTAAATTACTCAGTAAATTCTAAGCAAATTACTGAGGAAATTCCTTGTAAATTCCCAGTAAATTCCTAGTAAATTTTCAATAAATTAATTAGTAATTCCTAGTAAATTCTTATTAAATTACTCAATAAATTCTCAATAAATTTCCATTAAATTCTCAGCAAATTACTACGTAAATTCTCAGTAAATTCCCAATAAGTTCTCATTAAAATACTCAGTAAATTCCTTTTAAATTCTCGATAAATTAATTAGTAAATTCCTATTAAATTTCTCAGCAAATTCGTAGTAAATTCTTGAGTAAATTCCCCGTAAATTCTTAATAAATTCCCAGTAAATTCTTATTAAATTACACATTAAATTCTCAGCAAATTACTCAGTAAATTCCCATTAAACTCTCAGTAAATACCTAGTAAATTCTAATTAAATTATGCAGTTAATTTCAAGTAAATTCTTTGTAAATTACCCCGTAAATTCCAAGAACATTCTCAGTAAATTACTAGTAAAATATTTAGCAAAATCCCAGTAAATTACTTAGTAAATTACCATTAAATTCTCAGTAAATTACCAAGTAAATTCCAAGTAAATTACTCATTAAATTCCTAGTAAATTCTAAATAAATTCGCAGTAAATTCCCATTAATTACTCATTAAATACCCTGTAAATTATTCAGTAAATTCCCAGTAAATTACTGAGTAAATTCTCTATAAATTACTCAGTAAATTCCTAGTAAATTCTCAGTAAATTACATGGGAAATTATCGGTAAATTACTCAGCAAATTCCCAGTAAATTACTGAGTAAATTCCCAGTAAATTCTCAGTAAATTATTTAGTAAATTCCTCAAAAATTCTTCTTAAATTACTCAGTAAATTTCTAGCAAATTAATCTGTAAATTCAAAACAAATTCTCAGTAAATTACTGAGTAAATTCTCGATAAATTCTCAGGAAATTACTCAGTAAATTCACATTAAATTAATAAGTAAATTCCCATAAAATCTTATTAAATTTCTCAGTAAATTAGTCAATAAATTCTCAGTAAATTCTCAGTAAATTACTTGGTAAATTCTCAGTAAATTACTTGGTAAATTCTCAGTAAATTCCCAGCAAATAGTTAGTAAATTTCCAGTAAATTCTCAGTAAATTATTAAATAAATTTTCAGTAAATTCTCAGTAAATTACTGAGTAAATTCCCTGTAAATTCTCAGTTAATTATTCATTAAATTCCTTGTAAAATCTTCTTAAATTACTCAGTAAATTCCCAACAAATTACTCTGTAAATTCAAAGCAAATTCTCAGTAAATTGCTCGTTAAATTCCGAGTAAATTCTCAATAAATTATTGACTAAATTCCCAATAAATTCTCAATAAATTACTCAGTAAATTCCCAGTAAATTCTCAATAAATTACTTGGTAAATTCTCAGTAAATTATACAGTAAATTTTCAGTAAATTCTCAACTAATTACTGCGGAAATTCCTTGTAAATTTTCAGTAAATTACTGAGTAAATTCCTAAAAAATTCTCAGTACATTACAATGTAAATTCCCAGTAAATTCTTAGTAAATTCCAAACAAATTACTGTGTAAAATTTCAGAAAATTTTCAGTAAATTCTCATAAAGTTACACAGTAAATTACCAAAAAATTCTCAATGAATTACTGTGTAAATTCCCCGTAAATTCTTAGTAACAACTCAGTAAATTCCTAGTAAATTCTAATTAAATTATTGTGTAAATTCTCAGTAAATTCCCAGTAAATTCTAACTAAATTACTCAGTAAATTCCTAATAAATTCTCAGTAAATTAATAAGGAAATTTAATGTAAATTCTCAGCAAATTACTCAGTAAATTCCTAGTAAATTACACAATAAATTCCCGTTAAATTCTCAGTAAATTACGTAGTAAATTCCCAATAAATTCCCAGCAAATTACTGAGTAAATTCGCAGTAAATTCACAGTAAATTCCCAGATGATTCGCAGTAAATTCTCAGTGAATTATTCAGTAAATTCCCGGTGAATTCTCGCTAAATTCTCAGTAAATTACTAATAAATTCCCAGTAAATTACTCAGTAAATTTCCATTAAATTAATCAGTAAATTTACATTAAATTCTCAGTAAACTCCCAGTAAATTGTCATTAAATTACCCAGGAAATTACCATAAAATTCTCAGTAAATTTCTCACTATATTCTCATTAAATTACTCAGTAAATTCCCATTCAATTCTCAGTAAATTACTGTGGAAATTCCTATAAATTCTAAGTAAATTCTCATTAAATGAATTAGTAAATTCCCAATAAAGTCTTATTAAATTACTCAGTAAATTCCCAGTAAATTTTTAGTAAATTATTCAATAAATTCCTAGTAAATTACTAAGTAAATTTTCGGTAAATTCTCAGCAAATTACTACGTAAATTCTCATTAAATTACTTATTAAATTTATTCTAAATTTTTAGTAAATTACTTAGTAAATTCCCATTAAATTCTCAGTAAATTTCTCAGTAAATTCTTAGTAATTTCTTGAGTAAATTCTCAGTAAATTCCCAGTAAATTATTATTAAATTACACATTAAATTCGCAGAAAATTCTCATTAAATTATGTAGTTAATTCCAAGTAAATTCTCTATATATTACCTAGTAAACTCCAAGTAAATTCTCAGTAAATTACTGAGTAAACTCCCAGTAAATTCTCAGTAAATTCCTAGTAAATTCTCAGTAAATTCGCAGTAAATTCCCATTAAATTACTCAGTAAATTATTGAGTAAATTCTCAGTAAATTTCCAGTGAATTCTCATTATATTACTGTGCAAATTCGCAGTAAATTCACAGTAAATTACTCAGTAAAATCTCAGAAAATTCTCTGTAAATTACTGAGTAAATTCCTTGTATATTCTCAGTAAATTCCCATTAAATTAATAAGTAAATTCCCGTAAAATCTTATTAAATTTCACAGTAAATTCCAGTAAATTCTCAGGAAGTTACTGACTAAATTCCCAGCAAATTCTCAATAAATTCCCAGGAAATTTTCAGTAAATTCTCAGTAAATTACATGGTACATTCTCAGTAAATTACTGAGTAAATTTCCAGTAAATAGTTAGTAAATTACTGAGTAAATTCCTAGTAAATTATTCAATAAATTCCTCGTAAATTCTTCTATAATTACTCAGTAAATTCTTCTAAAATTACTCAGTAAATTCCCAGCAAATTACTCTGTAAATTCCAGTAAATTGCTCAGTAAATTCCCATTAAAGTAATAGGTAAATTCCTATAAAATCTTATTAAATTTCCAGTAAATTCTCTGGAAATTACTGACTAAATTCCTAGTAAATTCTCGGTAAATTACTCAATAAATTTCCGGTAAATTCTCAGTAAATTACCAGTAAGTTTTTAGTAAATTCTCAGAAAATTACTAAGTAAATTACAAGTAAATTATTCATTAAATTCCTCAGAAATTCTTCTTAAATTACTCAGTAAATTCCCAGCAAATTACTGTGTAAATTCAAAGCACATTCTCAGTAAATTACTCATTAAATTCCCAGTAAATTCTAAGTAAATTACTGAGTAAATTCCCAATAAATTCTCATTAAATTAATAAGTAAATTCCTATAAAATCTTATTAAATTTCTCAGTAAATTCCCAGTAAATTCTCTATAAATTACTAACTATATTCCAAGTAAATTCTCAGTAAATTACTCAATAAATTCTCAGTAAATTCCCAGTAAGTTTTCAGCAAATTCCTAGTAAATTCTCAGAAAATTACTTGGTAAATTCTCAGTAAATTATTCAGTAAATTCCTCGTAAATTCTTCTTAAATTACTAAGTAAATTCCCAGCAAATTACTCAGTAAATTTAAAGCAAATTCTCAGTAAATTACTCATTAAATCCCCAGTAAATTCTCAGTAAATTACTGACTAAATTCCTAGTAAATTCTCAGTAAATTCAAATTAAATTAATTAGTAAATTCCCGTTAAATTCTTATTAAATTACTTAGTAAATTCTTAGCAAATTACTAAGGAAATTCCTTATAAATTCACAGTAAATTTTCATTAAATTAATTAGTAAATTCCCAGTAAATTCTTATTAAATTACTCAGTAAATTCTGAGTAAATTACTCAGTAAATTTTCAGTAAATTCCCAGTAAATTCTTAGTAAATTACTTGGTAAATTCTCAGTAAATTACTCAGTAAATAGTCAGTAAATTTTTCGTAAATTCTCAGTAAATTATTCAGTAAATTTCTCGTAAATTCTTCGTAAATTACTCAGTCAATTTCCAACGAATTACTCTGTAAATTCAAAGCAAATTCTCAGTAAATTACTCATTAAATTTCCAGTAAATTACTGACTAAGTTCCCTGTAAATTCTAAGGAAATTACTCATTAAATTCCCAGTAAATTCTTAATAAATTAATTAGTAAATTTCCGGTAAATTCTTATTAAATTACATAGTAAATTCTCAGTAAATTACTCAATAAATTTCCAGTAAATTCTCAGCAAATTATTGAGGAAATTCCTTGTAAATTCTCAGTAAATTACTTAGTAAATTCCCAGTAAATTCTCATTATATTACTGTGTAAATTTCAGTAAATTCTCAATAAATTTCTAGTAAATTCTCAGTACATTACGAAGTAAATTCCTAGTAAATTCTCAGTAAATTTCAAGCAAATTACTGCCTATAATTTCAGTAAATTCCGTGTAAATTCTCATTAAATTACGCAGTAAATTACTCGAAAATTCTCAGTAAATTACTGTGTAAATTCCAAGTAAATTCTCAGTAAACTACTTAGTAAATTCCTAGAAAATCCTAATTAAATTACTGTGTAAATTCCCCGTAAATTCTCAGCAAATTACTCAGTAAATTCCCAGTAAATTTTAAGTAAATTAGTCAGTAAATTCTCAGTAAATTACTGAGCAAATTCAATGCAATTTGTCAGCAAATTACTCAATAAATTACTCAGTAAATAGCCGGTAAATTACACAGTAAATTCCCACTAAATTCACAGTAAATTACGTAGTAAATTTTCAAAAAATTCCCAGTAAATTATTGAGTAAATTCTCAGTAAATTCTCAGTAAATTCCCAGATGATTCCCATTAAATTCTCAGTAAATTACTGGTAAACTCTCACTAAATTCTAAGTAAATTACTCAGTAAAATCCTAATAAATTCTCAGTAAATTTTCATTAAATTCCTAGTAAATTTTCAGTAATTTACTCAGTAAATTCCCAATAAATTAATCAGTAAATTCCCATTAAATTCTCAGTAAAATAACTAAGTAAATTCCCACTAAATTACTGAGGAAATTCCCAGAAAATTCTAAATAAATTCCCAATAAATTCTCATTAAATTACTCAGTCAATTCCTAGTACATACGCAGTAAATTCCCAGTCAATTCTCAGTAAATTACTGTGGAAATTCCCAATAAATTCTCAATAAATTCTCATTAAATGAATTAGTAAATTCTCAATAAATTCTTATTAAATTACTAAGTGAATTCCTAGTAAATTTTTAGCAAATTACTCAGTAAATTCCTAATAAATTTTCAGTAAATTATTAGCAAATTACTACGTAAATTCTCAGAAAATTCTCATTAAATTACTTAGTAAATTCCTTTTAAATTCTCAGTAAATTACTTAGTAAATTCCCATTAAATTCACAGTAAAATTCTCAGTAAATTCCCAGTAAATTTTTCGTAAATCCTTGAGTAAATTCTCAGTAAATTATTATTAAATTACTCATTAAATTAGCAAAAAATTCTCATTAAATTATACAGTTAATTCCAAGTAAATTCTCTGTAAATTCACAGAAAATTCTCAGTAAATTACGCAGTAAATTCTAAGTAAATTCTTTGTAAATAACCGAGTAAACTCCTACTAAATTCTCAGAAAATTACGCAGTAAATTCCTAATAAATTCTCAGTAAATTCCCATTAAATTACTCATTAAATTCCTAGTAAATTCCCAGTAAATTGCAGAGTCATTCTTAGTAAATCCCCAGAAAATTACTGAGTAAATCCCCTGTAAATTCTCAGTAAATTACAAAGTAAATTCCCCGTAAATTCTCATTATATTACGGTGTAAATTCGCTGTAAATTTACAGTAAAGTACTCAGTAAATTTTTAGAAAATTCTCTGTAAATTGTTAAGTAAATTCCCTGTAAATTCTCAGAAAATTACTCAGGAAATTCCCATTAAATTAATAATTAAATTCCCATAAAATCTTATAAAATTTCTCAATAAATTCCCAGTAAATTCTCAGTAAATTACTCAATAAATTCCCCGTAAATTCTCAGTAAATTCCCAGTAAATAGTCAGTAAATTTCTTGTAAATTCTTAGTAAATTATTCAGTAAATTTCCAGTAAATTCTTTGTAAATTACCGTGTAAATTCCCAGTAAATTCTCAGTAAATTATTCAGTAAATTCCTCTTAAATTCTTCTTAAATTACTCAGCAAATTTCCAGCAAATTACTCTGTAAATTCAAAGCAAATTCTCAGTAAATTACTTATTAAATTCCCAGTAAATTCTCAGTAAATTTCTGAGCAAATTCCCTGTAAATTCTCTGTAAATTACTGAGTAAATTCTCTGTAAATTCTCTGTAAATTACTCAGTAAATTTCCATTAAATTAATAAGTAAATTCCCATAAAATCTTATTAAATTTCTCAGTAAGTTCCCAGTAAATTCTCAGTAAATTACTCAATAAATTCCAGTGAATTCTTAGTAAATTACTCAGTAAATTCCTAGTAAATTTCCAGTAAATTCACTGTAAATTATTCAGTAAATTTTCAGTAAATTCTCAGTAAATTACTGAATAAATTCTCAGTAAATTTTAAGTAAATTAATAAATAAATTCCTTGTAAATTCTTCTTAAATTAATTCGTAAATTCGCAGCAAATTACTCCGTAAATTCAAATCAAATTCTCAGTAAATTACTCATTAAATTCCCAGTAAACTACTGAGTAAATTCTATGTAAATTCTTAGTAAATTACTCAGTAAATTCTAAGCAAATTACTGAGGAAATTCGTTGTAAATTCCCAGTAAATTCTCAGTAAATTCCTAGTAAATTTTCATTAAATTAATTAGTAATTCCTAGTAAATTCTTATTAAATTACTTAGTAAACTCTCAGTATATTACTCAGTAAATTTCTATTAAATTCTCAGCAAATTACCACGTAAATTCCCAATAAATTCTCAGTAAAATACTCAGTAAATTCCTTTTAAATTCTCGATAAATTAATTAGTAAATTCCTATTAAATTCTCAATAAATTTTCCAGCAAATTCGCAGTAAATTCTTGAGTAAATTCCCCCTAAATTCTCAATAAATTTCTAGTAAATTTTTATTAAATTACACATTAAATTCTCAGCAAATTACTCCGTAAATTCCCATTAAACTCTCAGTAAATTCTAATTAAATTATGCAGTTAATTTCTAGTAAATTCTTTGTAAATTATCCCGTAAATTCCAAGAACATTCTCAGTAAATTACTAGTAAAATATTCAGTAAAATCCCAGTAAATTCTCAGTAAATTACCAAGTAAATTCCAAGTAAATTACTTATTAAATTCCTAGTAAATTCTAAGTAAATTCGCAGTAAATTTTCATTAATTACTCATTAAATTCTCAATAAATTCCCAATAAATTACTGAGAAAATTCTCAGTAAATTCCCAGTAAATTCTCAGTAAATTACATGGGAAATTATCGGTAAATTACTAAGCAAATTCCCAGTAAATTACTAAGTAAATTCCCAGTAAATTCTCAGTAAATTATTTAGTAAATTCCTTATAAATTCTTCTTAAATTACTCAGTAAATTTCTAGCAAATTAATCTGTAAACTCAAAGAAAATTCTCAATAAATTACTCAGTAAATTCCCAGTAAATTACTGAGTAAATTCTCTTTAAATTCTCAGGAAATTACTCAGTAAATTCACATTAAATTAATAAGTAAATTCCCATAAAATCTTATTAAATTTCTTAGTAAATTAGTCAATAAATCCTCAGTAAATTCCCAGTAAATTTTCAGTAAATTCCCAGTAAATTCTCAGTAAATTACTTAGTAAATTCTCAGTAAATTACTCAGTAAATTTCCAGTAAATTCTCAATAAATTATTCAATAAATTTTCAGTAAATTCTCAGTAAATTACTGAGTAATCCCTGTAAATTCTCAGTTAATTATTCATTAAATTCCTTGTCAAATCTTCTTAAATTACTCAGTAAATTCCTAATAAATTACTCTGTAAATTCAAAGCAAATTCTCAGTAAATTACTCGTTAAATTCCGAGTAAATTCTCAGTAAATTACTAACTAAATTCCCAATAAATTCCCAGTAAATTACTCATTAAATTCTCAGTAAATTTTCAGTAAATTCTCAATAGATTACTTAGTAAATTCTCAGTAAATTACACAGTAAATTTCTAGTAAATTCTCAGCTAGTTACTGCAGAAATTCCTTGTAAATTTTCAGTAAATTACTGAGTAAATTCCTAGAAAATTCTCAGTACATTACAAAGTAAATTCCCAGTAAATTCTCAGTAAATTCCAAACAAATTACTGTGTAAAATTTCAGTAAATTTCCAGTGAATTCTCATTAAATTACTCAGTAAATTACCAAAAAATTCTCAATAAATTACTATGTAAATTCCCAGTAAATTCTCAGTAACTACTCAGTAAATTCATAGTAAATTCTAATTAAATTATTGTGTAAATTCCCCGTAAATGCTCAGTAAATTCTAACTAAATTACTCAGTAAATTCCTAGTAAATTCTCAGTAAATTACTGAGGAAATTTAATGTAAATTCTCAGCAAATTACTCAATAAATTACTCAGTAAATTTTCAGTAAATTACACAGTAAATTCCCATTAAATTCTCAGAAAATTATGTAGTAAATTCTGAGTAAATTGTCAGTAAATTCTCAGTAAATTCCCAGCAAATTACTGAGTAAATTCGTAGTAAATTCACAGTAAATTCCCAGATGATTTGCAATAAATTCTCAGTGAATTGCTCAGTAAATTCCCGGTAAATTCTTACTAAATTCTCAGTATATTACTAATGAATTTTTATTAAATTCCCAGTAAATTACTCAGTAAATTCCTATTAAATTAATCAGTAAATTTACATTAAATTCTCAGTAAACTCCCAGTAAATTCTCATTAAATTACTCAGGAAATTACCAGAAAATTCTCAATAAATTTCTCACTATATTCTCAATAAATTCTCATTAAATTACTCAGCAAATTCCCAGTAAATTCTCAATAAATTACTGGGGAAATTCCCTGTAAATTCTCATTAAATGAATTAGTATATTCCCAGTAAAGTCTTATTAAATTACTCAGTAAATTCTCAGTAAATTTTTAGTAAATTACTCAATAAATTACTAAGTAAATTTTCAGTAAATTCTTAGTAAATTCTCATTAAATTATTTAGTAAATTCCTTCTAAATTCTCAGTAAATTACTTAGTAAATTCCCATTAAATTCTCAGTAAATTTCCCAGTAATTTCTTAGTAAATTCTCAGTAAATTCGCAGTAAATTAATATTAAATTACACATTAAATTCGCAAAAAATTCTGATTAAATTATGTAGTTAATTCCAAGTAAATTCTCTATATATTACCTAGTAAACTCCAAGTAAATTCTCAGTAAATTACTGAGTAAACTCCCAGTAAATTCTCAGTAAATTTCTCAGTAAATTCCTAGTAAATTCTCAGAAAATTCGCAGTAAATTCCAATTAAATTACTCAGTAAATTACTGAGTAAATTCTCAGTAAATTTCCAGTGAATTCTCATTATATTACTGTGCAAATTCGCAGTAAATTCACAGTAAATTACTCAGTAAAATCTCAGAAAATTCTTTGTAAATTACTGAGAAAATTCCTTGTATATTCTCAGTAAATTCCCATTAAATTAATAAGTAAATTCCCATAAAATTTTACTAAATTTCACAGTAAATTCCAGTAAATTCTCAGGAAGTTACTGACTAAATTCCCAGTAAATTCTCAGTAAATTACTCAATAAATTCCCAGCAAATTCTCAATAAATTCCCAGAAAATTTTCAGTAAATTCCCAGTAAATTCTCAGTAAATTACATGGTAAATTCTCAGTAAATTACTCAGTAAATTTCCAGTAAATAGTTAGTAAATTACTGAGTAAATTCCCAGTAAATTATTCAATAAATTCCTCGTAAATTCTTATAAAATTACTCAGTAAATTCCCAGCAAATTACTCAGTAAATTCCCAGTAAATTCTCAGTAAATTACTGAGTAAATTCCCTTTAAATTCTCAGTAAATTGCTCAGTAAATTCCCATTAAAGTAATAGGTAAATTCCTATAAAATCTTATTAAATTTCTCAGTAAATTCTCAGTAAATTACTCAATAAATTTCCTGTAAATTCTCAGTAAATTACCAGTAAATTTTCAGTAAATTCCCAGTAAATAGTCAGTAAATTTCTCGAAAATTTTCAATAAATTCTCAGAAAATTACTGAGTAAATTCTCAGTAAATTATTCATTAAATTCCTCAGAAATTCTTCTTAAATTACTCAGTAAATTCCTAGCAAATTACTGTGTAAATTCAAAGCACATTCTTAGTAAATTACTCATTAAATTCCCAGTAAATTCTAAGTAAATTACTAAGTAAATTCCCTGTAAATTCTCATTAAATTAATAAGTAAATTCCTATAAAATCTTATTAAATTTCTCAGTAAATTCGCAGTAAATTCTCAGTAAATTACTCAATAAATTCTCAGTAAATTCCCAGTAAATTTTCAGTAAATTCCGAGTAAATTCTCAGAAAATTACTTGGTAAATTCTCAGTAAATTATTCAGTAAATTCCTCGAAAATTCTTCTTAAAGTACTCAATAAATTCCCAGCAAATTACTCAGTAAATTCAAAGCAAATTCTCAGTAAATTACTCATTAAATCCCAGTTAATTCTCAGTAAATTACTAACTAAATTCCCAGTAAATTACTCAGTAAATTCAAATTAAATTAATTAGTAAATTCTCGTTAAATTCTTATTAAATTAGTTAGTAAATTCTCAGTAAATTTCCAGTAAATTCTTAGCAAATTACTGAGGAAATTCCTTATAAATTCATAGTATATTCGCAGTAAATTTTCATTAAATTAATTAGTAAATTCCCAGTAAATTCTTATTAAATTACTCAGTAACTTACTCAATAAATTTCTAGTAAATTCTCAGTAAATTATTCAGTAAATTCTCAGTAAATTACTTGGTAAATTCTCAGTAAATAGTCAGTAAATTTTTCGTAAATTCTCAGTAAATTGTTCAATAAATTCCTCGTAAATTCTTCTTAAATTACTCCGTCAATTTCCAGCGTTACTCTGTAAATTCAAAGCAAATTCTCAGTAAATTACTCATTAAATTCCCAGTAAATTACTGACTAAGTTCCCGGTAAATTCCCAGTAAATTACTCATTAAATTCCCAGTAAATTCTTAATAAATTAATTAGTAAATTTTTGGTAAATTCTTATTAAATTACATAGTAAATTCTCAGTAAATTACTCAGTAAATTTCCAATAAATTCTCAGCAAATTATTGAGGAAATTCCTTATAAATTCTCAGTAAATTACTCAGTTAATTTCCGATAAATTACTCGGTAAATTCCCAGTAAATTCTCATTATATTACTGTGTAAATTCCAGTAAATTCTCAGTACATTACAAAGTAAATTCCCAGTAAATTCTCAGTAAATTTCAAGCAAATTCCTGCCTATAATTTCAGTAAATTCCGTATAAATTCTCATTAAATTACGCAGTAAATTACTCGAAAATTCTTAATAAATTACTGTGTAAATTCCAAGTAAATTCTTAGTAAACTACTTAGTAAATTCCTAGAAAATCCTAATTAAATTACTGTGTAAATTCCCCATAAATTCTTAGCAAATTACTTAGTAAATTCCCAGTAAATTCTAAGTAAATTAGTCAGTAAATTCTCAGTAAATTACTGAGCAAATTCAATGTAATTTGTCAGCAAATTACTCAATAAATTACTCAGTAAATAGCCGGTAAATTACACAGTAAATTACGTAGTAAATTCTCAAAAAATTCCCAGTAAATTATTGAGTAAATTCTCAGTAAATTTTCAGTAAATTCTCAGTAAATTCCCAGATGATTCCCATTAAATTCTCAGTAAAGTACTTAGTAAATTACCGGTAAACTCTCACTAAATTCTAAGTAAATTACTCAGTAAAATCGTAATAAATTCTCAATAAATTCTCATTAAATTCCTAGTAAATTCTCAGTAATTTACTCAGTAAATTCCCAATAAATTAATCAGTAAATTCCCATTAAATTCTCAGTAAATAACTAAGTAAATTCCCACTAAATTACTGAGGAAATTCCCAAAAAATTCTAAATAAATTCCCAGTAAATACGCAGTAAATTCCCAATCAATTCTCAGTAAATTACTGTGGAAATTCCCAATAAATTCCCAGTAAATTCTCATTAAATGAATTAGTAAATTCCCAGTAAATTCTTATTAAATTACTAAGTGAATTCCCAGTAAATTTTTAGCAAATTACTCAGCAAATTTTCAGTAAATTATCAGCAAATTACTACGTAAATTCTCAGAAAATTCTCAGTAAATTCTCATTAAATTACTTAGTAAATTCCTTTTAAATTCTCAATAAATTACTTAGTAAATTCCCATTAAATTCTCAGTAAATTCCCAGTAAATTTTTAATAAATCCTTGAGTAAATTCTCAGTAAATTATTATCAAATTACTCATTAAATTAGCAGAAAATTCTCATTAAATTATGCAGTTAATTCCAAGTAAATTCTCTGTAAATTATCTAGTAAATTCTCAGAAAATTCTCAATAAATTACGCAGTAAATTCCAAATAAATTCTCTGTAAATAACCGAGTAAACTCCCACTAAATTCTCAGTAAATTCTCAGTAAATTCCCATTAAATTACTCATTAAATTCCTAGTAAATTGCCGAGTAATTCTTAGTAAATCCCCAGTAAATTACTGAGTAAATTCCCTGTAAATTCTCAATAAATTACAAAGTAAATTCCCAGTAAATTCTCATTATATTACGGTGTAAATTCGCTGTAAATTCACAGTAAAGTACTCAGTAAATTCTCAGAAAATTCTCTGTAAATTGCTGAGTAAATTCCTTGTAAATTCTCAGAAAATTACTCAGGAAATTCCCATTAAATTAATAATTAAATTCGCATAAAATCTTATTAAATTTCTCATTAAATTCCCAGTAAATTCTCAGGAAATTACTGACTAAATTCCCAGTAAATTCTCAGTAAATTACTCAATAAATTCCCAGTAAATTCTCAGTAAATTCCCAGGAAATTCTCAGTAAATTCACAGTAAATTACTCAGTAAATTCCCAGTAAATAGTCAGTAAATTTCCTGTAAATTCTCAGTAAATTATTCAGTAAATTTTCAGTAAATGTTTAGTAAATTACTGTGTAAATTCCCAGTAAATTCTCAGTAAATTATTCAGTAAATTCCTCGTAAATTCTTCTTAAATTATTCAGTAAATTCCCAGCAAATTACTTTGTAAATTCAAAACAAATTCTCAGTAAATTACTCATTAAATTCCCAGTAAATTCTCAGTAAATTTCTGAGTAAATTCCCTGTAAATTACTCAGTAAATTCCCATTAAATTAATAAGTAAATTCCCATAAAATCTTATTAAACTTCTCAGTAAGTTCCCAGTAAATTCTCAGTAAATTACTCAATAAATTCCCAGTAAATAGTCAGTAAATTTCCAGTAAATTCACTGTAAATTGTTCAATAAATTTTCAGTAAATTCTCAGTAAATTACTGAATAAATTCACAGTAAATTCTAAGTAAATTAATAAGTAAATTCCTCGTAAATTCTTATTAAATTAATTCGTAAATTCGCAGCAAATTACTCCGTAAATTCAAATCAAATTCTCAGTAAATTACTCATTAAATTTCCAGTAAACTACTGAGTAAATTCTCAGTAAATTACTCAGTAAATTCTAAGCAAATTACTCAGGAAATTCCTTGTAAATTCCCAGTAAATTCTCAGTAAATTCCTAGTAAATTTTCATTAAATTAATTAGTAATTCCTAGTAAATTCTTATTAAATTACTCAGTAAATTCTCAGAAAATTACTTAGTAAATTTCTACTAAATTCTCAGCAAATTACTACGTAAATTCTCAGTAAATTCCCAATAAGTTATCATTAAAATACTTAGTAAATTCCTTTGAAATTCTCGATAAATTAATTAGTAAATTCCTATTAAATTCTCAGTAAATTTCTCAGCAAATTCGCAGTAAATTCTTGAGTAAATTCTCCCTAAATTCTCAATAAATTTTCAGTAAATTTTTATTAAATTACACATTAAATTCTCAGCAAATTACTCCGTAAATTCCCATTAAACTCTCAGTAAATACCCAGTAAATTCTAATTAAATTATGCAGTTAATTTCAAGTGAATTCTTTGTAAATTACCTCGTAAATTCCAAGAACATTCTCAGTAAATTACTAGTAAAATATTCAGTAAAATCCCAGTAAATTCTCAGTAAATTACTTAGTAAATTACCATTAAATTACCAAGTAAATTCTAAGTAAATTACTCATTAAATTCCTAGTAAATTCTAAGTAAATTCGCAGTAAATTTCCATTAATTACTCATTAAATTCTCAGTAAATTACTCAGTAAATTCCCAATAAATTACTGAGTAAATTCTCAGTAAATTCACAGTAAATTACATGGGAAATTATCGGTAAATTACTAAGCAAATTTCCAGTAAATTACTAAGTAAATTCTTAGTAAATTATTTAGTAAATTCCACATAAATTCTTCTTAAATTACTCAGTAAATTTCCAGCAAATTAATCTGTAAATTCAAAGAAAATTCTCAGTAAATTACTCAGTAAATTCCCAGTAAATTACTGAGTAAATTCTCTGTAAATTCTCAAGAAATTACTCAGTAAATTCACATTAAATTAATAAGTAAATTCCCATAAAATCTTATTAAATTTCTCAGTAAATTAGCCAATAAATTCTCAGTAAAATGCATGGTAAATTTTCAGTAAATTCCCAATAAATTCTCAGTAAAATGCATGGTAAATTCTCAGTAAATTACTTAGTAAATTCTCAGTAAATTACTCAGTAAATTTCCAGTAAATTCTCAGTAAATTATTCAATTAATTTTCAGTAAATTCTCAGTAAATTACTGAGCAAATTCCCTGTAAATTCTCAGTTAATTATTCATTAAATTCCTTGTCAAATCTTCTTAAATTACTTGGTAAATTCCCAACAAATTACTCTGTAAATTCAAAGCAAATTCTCAGTAAATTACTCGTTAAATTCTGAGTAAATTCTCAATAAATTACTGACTAAATTCCCAATAAATTCTCAGTAAATTACTCATTAAATTCTCAGTAAATTCCCAGTAAATTCTCAATAAATTACTTAGTAAATTCTCAGTAAATTACACAGTAAATTTCCAGTAAATTCTCAGCTAATTATTGCGGAAATTCCTTGTAAATTTTCAGTAAATTACTGAGTAAATTCCTAGAAAATTCTCAGTACATTACAAAGTAAATTCCCAGTAAATTCTCAGTAAATTCCAAACAAATTACTGTGTAAAATTTCAGTAAATTTCCAATAAATTCTCATTAAATTACTCAGTAAATTGCCAAAAAAAATCTCAATAAATTACTATGTAAATTCCCAGTAAATTCTCAGTAACTACTCAGTAAATTCCTAGTAAATTCTAATTAAATTATTGTGTAAATTTCCTGTAAATTACTCAGTAAATTCCCAGTAAATTCTAACTAAATTACTCAGTAAATTCCTAGTAATTCTCAGTAAATTACTGAGGAAATTTAATGTAAATTCTCAGCAAATTATTCAATAAATTACTCAATAAATTTTCAGTGAATTACACAGTAAATTCCCATTAAATTCTCAGTAAATTACGTAGTAAATTCAGAGTAAATTGTTAGTAAATTCCCAGTAAATTCTGAGTAAATTACTCAGTAAATTCTCAATAAATTCCCAGCAAATTACTAAGTAAATTCAATGCAAATTCACAGTAAATTCCCAGATGATTCGCAGTAAATTCTCAGTGAATTACTCAGTAATTTCCCGGTAAATTCTCGCTAAATTCTCAGTAAATTACTAATAAATTCTCATTAAATTTCTAGTAAATTCTTAGTAAATTCCTCAGTAAATTTCCATTAAATTAATCAGTAAATTTACATTAAATTCTCAGCAAACTCCCAGTAAATTCTCATTAAATTACTCAGGAAATTACCAGAAAATTCTCAATAAATTTCTCACTATATTCTCAATAAATTCTCATTAAATTACTCGGCAAATTCCTAGTAAATACTCAGTAAATTCCCATTCAATTCTCAGTAAATTACGGTGGAAATTCTCTATAAATTCTCATTAAATGAATTAGTAAATTCCCTGTAAAGTCTTATTAAATTACTCAGTAAATTCCCAGTAAATTTTTAGTAAATTACTCAATAAATTCCTATGAAATTACTAAGTAAATTTTCGATAACAACAATGATTCATCCCCCCTTTTCCTCCCACCCCCTTTGACCCCCCTCTCTCTCATTGGTTACATTTTCTTTTTCTTTTTCTTTTTTTTCCTGCTCCTCCAATCACCACCCGCCACGTGGCAAAGGGGGGGTGAGGGGGTGACCCCCAAAAGGGGGTCCTAAGCATTATTCTTTTCGATAAATTCTTAGCAAATTACTACGTAAATTCTCAGTAAATTCTCATTAAATTACTTAGTAAATTCCTTCTAAATTCTCAGTAAATTACTTAGTAAATTCCCATTAAATTCTCAGTAAATTTCCCAATAAATTCTTGAGTAAATTCTCAGTAAATTATTATTAAATTACACATTAAATTCGCAGAAAATTCTCATTAAATTATATAGTTAATTCCAAGTAAATTCTTTGTATATTACCTAGTAAATTCCAAGTAAATTCTTAGTAAATTACTGAGTAAACTCCCAGTAAATTCTCAGTAAATTTCTTAGTAAATTCCTAGTAAATTCTCAGTAAATTTGCCGTAAATTCCTATTAAATTACTCAGTACATTACTGAGTAAATTCTCAGTAAATTTCCAGTGAATTCTCATTATATTACTGTGCAAATTCGCAGTAAATTCACAGTAAATTACTCAGTAAAATCTCAGAAAATTCTCTGTAAATTACTGAGTAAATTCCTTGTATATTCTCAGTAAATTCCCATTAAATTAATAAGTAAATTCCCATAAAATCTTATTAAATTTCACAGTAAATTCCAATAAATTCTCAGGAAGTTACTGACTAAATTCTCAGTAAATTACTCAATAAATTCCCAGCAAATTCTCAATAAATTCCCAGGAAATTTTTAGTAAATTCTCAGTAAATTACTTGGTAAATTCTCAATAAATTACTCAGTAAATTCCCAGTAAATAGTTAGTAAATTACTGAGTAAATTCCCAGTAAATTATTCAATAAATTTCTGATAAATTCTTCTAAAATTACTCAGTAAATTCCCAGCAAATTACTCTGTAAATTCCCAGTAAATTCTAAGTAAATTACTGAGTAAATTCCTTGTAAATTCTCAGTAAATTGCTCAGTAAATTCCTATTAAAGTAATTAGTAAATTCCTATAAAATCTTATTAAATTTCTCAGTAAATTCCCAGTAAATTCTTTGGAAATTACTGACTAAATTCCTAGTAAATTCTCAGTAAATTCCCAGTAAATAGTCAGTAAATTTCCAGAAAATTTTCAATAAATTCTCAGAAAATTACTGAGTAAATTCCCAGTAAATTATTCATTAAATTCCTCGGAAATTCTTCTTAAATTACTCAGTAAATTTCCAGCAAATTACTGTGTAAATTCAAAGCACATTCTCAGTAAATTACTAAGTAAATTCCTTGTAAATTTTCAGTAAATTCCCATTAAATTAATAAGTAAATTCCTATAAAATCTTATTAAATTTCTCAGTAAATTCTCAGTAAATTCTCTATAAATTACTGACTAAATTCCCAGTAAATTCTCAAAAAATTACTTGGTAAATTCTCAGTAAATTATTCAGTAAATTACTGAGTAAATTCCCAGTAAATTCTCAGTAAATTATTTAGTAAATTCCTCGAAAATTCTTCTTAAATTACTCAGTAAATTCCCAGCAAATTACTCAGTAAATTCAAAGCAAATTCTCAGTAAATTACTCATTAAATTCCCAGTAAATTCTCTGTAAATTACTGACTAAATTCCCAGTAAATTACTCATTAAATTCTCAGTAAATTCTCAATAAATTCAAATTAAATTAATTAGTAAATTCCCGTTAAATTCTTATTAAATTACTTAGTAAATTCTCAGTAAATTTCCAGTAAATTCTTAGCAAATTTATGAGGAAATTCCTTATAAATTCACAGTAAATTCCCATTAAATTCTCATTAAATTAAGTAGTAAATTCTCAGTAAATTCTTATTAAATTACTCAGTAAATTTTCAGTAAATTCTAAGCAAATTACTACGTAAATTCTCATTAAATTACTCAGCAAATTTCTTTTAAATTCTCAGTAAATTAATTAGAAAATTTCCTTTAAATTCTCAATAAATTTCTTAACAAATTCGCAGTAAATTCTTGAGTAAATTCCCCGTAAATTCTCAATAAATTCCCAGAAAATTCTTATTAAATTCTTAGCAAATTACTCAGTAAATTCTCATTAAACTCTCAGTAAATACCCAATAAATTCTAATTAAATTATGTAATTAATTCCAAGAAAATTCTCTGTAAATTACCCCGTAAATTCCAAGAAAATTCTCAGTAAATTACTAGTAAAATATTCAGTAAAATCCCTGTAAATTCTCAGTAAATTACCATTAAATTCTCAGTAAATTCTCAGTAAATTACCGAGTAAATTCCAAATAAATTGCTCATTAAATTCCTAGTAAATTCTAAGTAAATTCGCAGTAAATTCCCATTAAATTACTCATTAAGTTCTCAGTAAATTACTCAGTAAATTCCCAGTAAATTCTCAGTAAATTACTTAGCAAATTCGCAGTAAATTCTCAAAAAATTACTTGGTAAATTCTTAGTAAATTACTTAGTAAATTCCCAGTAAATAGTGAGTAAATTTCTAGTAAATTTCCAGTAAATTCTCAGTAAATTACTGAGTAAATTCTCAGTAAATTCTCAGTAAATTATTCAGTAAATTCCTCGTAAATTCTTCTTAAATTACTCAGTAAATTACTCTGTAAATTCAAAGCACATTCTCTGTAAATTACTCATTAAATTTTCAGTAAATTCTAAGTAAATTACTGAGTACATTCCCTATAAATTCTCAGTAAATTACGCAGTAAATTCCCATTAAATTAATAAATAAATTCCAATAAAATCTTATTAAATTTCTCAGTAAATTACTCAATAAATTCTCAGTAAATTTTCAGTAAATTACTTGGTAAATTCTAAGTAAATTACTTAGTAAATTCCGAGTAAATTCTCAGTAACTTACTTTATAAATTCTCAGTAAATTCCCAATAAATAGTCCATAAATTTCTAATAAATTCTCGGTAAATTATTCAATGAATTTCAGTAAATTCTTAGTAAATTACTGAGAAAATTCTTAGTAAATTCTCAGTAAATTATTCAGTAAATTCCTCATAAATTCTTCTTAAATTACTCAATAAATTTCCAGCAAATTACTCTGTAAATTCAAATCAAATTCTCAGTAAATTACTCATTAAATTCCCAGTAAATTCTCAGTAAATTACTGACTAAATTCTCATTATATTACTGCGTAAATTCATAGTAAATTCTCAGTAAATTACTTAGTAAATTCGCAGTAAATTACTCAGTAAATTCCCAGTAAATAGTGAGTAAATTTCCAATAAATTCTCAATAAATTATTCAGTAAAATTCCAGTAAATTCTCAGTAAATTACTGAGTAAATTCCCAGTAAATTCCTCGTAAATTCTTCTTAAATTACCAGTAAATTCCCAGCCAATTACTCTGTAAATTCAAAGCAAATTCTCAGTAAATTACTCATTAAATTCCCAGTAAATTCTCTGTAAATTACTGAGTACATTCCCTGTAAATTCTCAGTAAATTCTCATTAAATTAATAAGTAAATTCCCATAAAATCTTATTAAATTTCTCAGTAAATAACTCAATAAATTCCCAGTAAATTCGTAGTAAATTCGCAGATAATTCCTAGTAAATTCTCAATAAATTCCTAGTAAATTCTCAGTAAATTACTCAGTAAATTCCTAATAAATTCTGAGTAAATTCTCAGTAAATTCCCAGATGATTCCCAGTAAATTCTCACTAAATTTTCAGTAAATTACTCAATAAATTCTCAGTAAATTACTCAGTAAATTTCAAGTAAATAGCCAGTAAATTTCCAGCAAATTCTCAGTAAATTATTCAGTAATTTCCAGTAAATTCTTAGTAAATTATTCAATAAATTCCTTGTAAATTCTTCTTAAATTACTCAGTAAATTCCTAGCAAATTACTCGATAAATTCAAAGCAAATTCTCAGTAAATTATTGAGTAAATTCCCTGTAAATTCTCAGTAAATTACTCAGTAAATTCCCATTAAATTAATAAGTAAATTCCCATAAAATCTTATTAAATTTCTCAGGAAATTACTGACTAAATTCTCAATAAATTTTCAGTATATTACTCAATACATTCCCAATAAGATCTCAGTAAATTCCCAGTAAATTTTCAGTAAATTCCCAATAAATAGTGAGTAAATTTTCAGTAAATTCTCAGTAAATTATTCAGTAAATTTTCAGTAATTTCTCAGTAAATTACTGAGTAAATTCCCAGTAAATTCTCAGTAAATTATTCAGTAAATTCCTCGTAAATTCTTCTTAAATTACTCAGTAAATTCCCGACAAATTACTCTGTAAATTCAAGGCAAATTCTCAGTAATTTACTTATTAAATTCCCAGTAAATTCTTAGTAAATTACTGACTAAGTTCCCTGTAAATTCTCAGTAAATCACTCAGTAAATTCCCATTAAATTAATAAGTAAATTCCCATAAAATCTTATTAAATTTCTCAGTAAATTCCCAGTAAATTCTCAGTAAATTACTTAGTAAATTCCCAATAAATAGTCCGTAAATTTTCAGTAAATTCTCAGTAAATTATTCAATAAATTCTCAGTAAATTACTGAGTAAATTCCCAGTAAATTCTCAGTAAATTATTCAGTAAATTTCTCGTAAATTTGTCTTAAATTACTCAGTAAATTCCCAGCAAATTACTTAGTAAATTCGAAGCAAATTCTCAGTAAATTACTTATTAAATTCCCAGTAAATTCTCAGTAAATTACTGACTAAATTCTCAGTAAATTCCCAATAAATTCTCATTAAATTAATTAGTAAATTCCCGGTAAATTCTTATTAAATTACTTAGTAAATTCTCAGTAAATTACTCAGTAAATTTCCAGTATATTCTCAGCAAATTACTGAGGAAATTCTTTGTAAATTCCCAGTAAATTACTCAGTAAATTTCCAGTAAATTCTCAACAAATTACTACGTAAATTCCTAGTAAATTCTAAGTAAATTCTCAATAAATTCTCATTAAATTACTCAGTAAATTCCTTCTAAATTCTTAGTAAATTAATTAGTAAATTCCCATTAAATTCTCAATAAATTTCACATCAAATTCGCAGTAAATTCTTAGTAAATTCTTGAGTAAATTCCCCGTAATTTCTCAATAAATTCCCAATAATTCTTATTAAATTACTCATTAAATTCTCAGCAAATTACTCAGTAAATTCCCATTAAACTCTCAGTAAATACCTAGGAAATTATAATTAAATTATGCAGTTAATTCCAAGTATATTCTCTGTAAATTACCCCGTAAATTCCAAGAAAATTCCGAGTAAATTACTAGTAAAATATTTAGTAAAATCCCAGTAAATTCTCAGTAAATTACTCAGTAAATTCCCATTAAATTCTCAGTAAATTACGCAGTAAATTCGAAGTAAAGTCTCAGTAAATTACCAAGTAAATTCCCAGTAAATTACTCATTGAATTCCTAGTAATTCTAAGTAAATTCCCATTAAATTCTCAGTAAATTACTTAGTAAATTCCCAGTAAATTACTGAGTAAAATCTCAGAAAATTACTTAGTAAATTCCCAATAAATTCTCAGTAAATACTCAGAAAATTCCCATTATATTACTCCGTAAATTCACAGTAAATTCTCAATAAATTCCCAAAAAATTCTCTGTAAATTATTGAGTAAATTTGTCACGACCCCATTCCGCCCGTAGTAGAATGGTGCCGTGATGGCCAGTAATTCGAGATTACCAAAGGCCAACTCGGAAAGATTCATACACAATCAGAGTATACATATGGGGCTTGCATGTACGGAAGCAGTGAATTTAAATCTAAGTAGTCCATGAGAGCTGTGCATAGATCAAATGAAATGACATACATCTTAATATAACTTACAACTTGGATACAATAAAATAAAGTACAAAATACATCTTGATCAAAAGGCTTTTCAAGCCGACATAAACAAAGGAAGTATTTACAAGCCAAGAAGCATGATCTTCAAGATGCTACAAAAATGCGAATCCAAAACAAGTTGCAAATAATCATCTAGGCGTCGCCGCCTTCTTGCTCATCACCTACATATATATAAGAGAGGGTGAGCTTAGATACTCAGTGAATGATACCAGTAATAAAGGTTTTGCATGAATGATATCCAAGATCTCCTTTCTAACCAATACATAGCTTACAATACAAAATCAAGGGATGAACCAAGTCCATCAATCAAGTCTTTCAAAATCTTCAAGGGATGCTTACTAGCATCAATATAATACAAGGGATGACATAATCAAAGGTGCTACAAAAGTTTATAGTCCCCTAGCACGTACGGACTTGTGCTACAAATGCTTAGAGTCCCTTAGCACGTACGGACTTGTGCTACAAATGCTTAGAGTCCCTTAGCACGTACGGACTTGTGCTACAAATGCTTATAGTCCCTTAGCACGTACGGACTTGTGCTATAAATGCTTAAAGTCCCTTAGCACGTGCGGACTTGTCAAGAATGTCGTCCGAAACAAGGCTAATACTTGATACACAAAATAGGGATAATCATTCATGCTTAACAAATACTTTTTCAAAACAAAGTAAAGTAAAACTTTATCAAATGTCATAACATAGCTTTATTAAAAATACCACTCACTTAGTTCTTCAAACGTCGGGGTCAAAGCAAGAGTCTAAGTCCTACAAACACATGGCAAAGTCTATTGAATGCACTCTCAAACAAGCTTTACATGAATGTAAATGATCTCGGCATTTCTTCAAAACTAAGTCGGACCAAAACAAAACACTGTTTCTCATCTCGGAAAACATAATGGGCACCAACCAGGTCTTGGCCGAGGTCCCACACCTCCTTGCCGAGGTGTGGTCCCGATGGCCACATTCAAGGAAATGAAGTCGGGAAAATCTGGGTTTCTCTCTGCTGAAGAACATGAAGAACATGAACATAAACATGAAGAACATGAAAAACATGAATGCTCAATCACAACTTGTTATTACAAGATCTGGGATTTCATGAGATGAGTTCGAAAACATGGACCTGGGTACCCATACTTGAAGATCTTATGAAGACAAACACGAAAACATGAATCTTGATGCAAGCTTTCGGATTAAACAAGGCTTTTATTCAAGAACACATGAATATCACTTTCTCTTTCTAAAACCAAACTTTAAATCAATGCATGGCTTACAAATCGTGCTCGATCATGCAATGCAGCTAGATGAACAATAAGAACAACAAGAGTAGATCAAGATTCTAACCTCAAGACACGAATCTAACGGCTCAAGGTGTGAAGATCAAGCTTGGAAATCTATTCCCTCTCTAAGAACTCCTCCTTCTTCTTCCTAGAGCCTCTCTCTCTAAAAGACAAGGATATGATACAAAATGATGTGTTTCTCAACAGCTCACCGACTTAACCCTCTGCTGGGACACGTGGCATCGGCTGGTTGGCTCTTCTAAAAAAGGTGACTGAGTGAAAAGACAAGACTATGACAAAGTGTGTTCAACAAGCAAGATGGCATAGGCACTCCGCCAGGTAATGATCTCGGCTAAGGACAAGCTTCGACAAGTAAGGTCTCAATGATCTCGGCTAGGAAAGACAACACTTGACTTAGCTGTGCACACCTCGGCCTAGATGTGCCACACCTCGGTCTAGGTCATACCAATCCAGGAACAAGATCACTAGTTGCAAGGGCAACATATCGGCCTAGATAATACACATCTCGGCCTTGGTGATAAACACCTCGGCCCAGATAGTGACATCTCGGTCAATATGCCAAGGTGCGAGTGGAGGTTAACCAAAAGATTCCAAGATAGTCCTAGGTATAAGAGATTCAAAGGTGCGACCCAGGCTTAGGATGACCTCGGCTAAACTCACACCAAGCAAGGAACGGAGCATGCAATAACACTTAAGCAAAAACAAAGGCAAGATTTGAAATGCAAGCTTAACAAGACAAAATCATATAAATGCATGAGAGCATGACTAAGATGAAGTAAGGGTTCTTACATCTTACCTCCCTTAAAGAAGTTTGGTCCCCAAACTTGAGTTACCTTGATCCGAAAAAAATTCCGGATATCGGACTTTCATCTCTTCTTCCATCTCCTATGTAGCATCCTTGCCGTAATGCTCCTTCCATTCGATTTTCACCATCGGTATCGACTTGTTCCTCAACTGTTTCATTTATCTATCAATAATTCTCATTGGCTTCTCCTCGTAGCCTAAATCTTCATTAACCCTAATCCCGGAATGATTAATCACATGCAATGGATCCCGAATATACCTCCTCAACATCAAAATGTGAAACACATTGTGGACTTGACTTAGTTCTGGTAGTAGGGAAAGTCTGTAAGCAATTGGGTTAACTCTTTCAAGAATTTCAAATGGTCCAATATAACGAGGTGCTAACTTACCTTTCTTCCCAAACCTTGAAACTCCCTTCGTCGGTGAAATTTTCAGGAATACATGATCCCCAACTTCAAATTCTAACTCTCTTCTCCTCTGGTCGGCGTAACTCTTTTGTCGACTCTGAGCAGTCCTAATTCTTTGTCGGATAAGTTTAATCTTCTCAGTTGTCACTTGAATCAGTTCGGGACTGATTAAAGCTTTGTCTCCTACTTCGGTCCAACATATCGGCGATCTGCACTTCCTTCCATACAGAGCTTCATACGGCGCCATGCCATTGCTAGCTTGATAACTGTTGTTGTAAGCAAATTCTACCAATGGCAGATGCACTTCTTAACTTCCCTTGAAGTCCAACACACATAGTCTAAGCATATCTTCAAGCGTCTGAATTGTCATCTCTGTTTGCCCATTGGTTTGGGGGTGAAAAGTTGTGCTAAACCTCAATTCGGTTCCCAAAGCTCCTTGTAAACTCTGCCAAAATCTGAAAACGAACTTCGGATCTCAGTCTGAAACAATGGACATCGGCACTCCGTGAAGTCTAACAATCTCGTTCATATACAATGAAGCAAGTTGATCGGCATTAAATGTAGTCTTAACAGGCAAAAAGTGTGCTGACTTGGTTAATCTATCAATTATAATCCAAATCGAATCCATGCCCTTTTGCATCCTCGGCAACCCGATTACAAAATCCATGGAGATTTGTTCCCATTTCTACTCAAGAATTGACAAAGGTTGAAGAAGTCCTGCTGGTCTCTGATGTTCTGCTTTCACTTGTTGACAATATAGGCACTGAGATACGAACTCGGCTATTTCTCTTTTCATTCTTGGCCACCAGAAGGTTTGTTTCACATCTTGGTACATCTTGGTATTTCCTGGATGAACGGCAAACTTGGAACCATGGGCCTCATGTAAAATCTTCTTTTTTAACTCTGGGACGTCGGCTACGCACAATCTTCCTTCAAACTTGAGTATCTGATTCTCAATGGTATACCCTGACCTCGGCTTAGTGACAATCTCATCAATCACCTTTCTGAGGAATCTGTCTTCCATCTGTTTGGTCTTCACTTCCTCAATGATAGTCAGCTCCACTGAAATCATTGACAAATAAGCTAAATCCCCCACTAACTTCCTGCTCAACGCGTCGGCCACTGAGTTTGCTTTACCTGGATGATACTGAATTTGCATGTCGTAATCTTTCAATAATTCAAGCCATCTTCTCTGTCTCATGTTTAACTCCTTCTGAGTGAATAAGTACTTCAAACTCTTGTGATCTGTGAAGACTTGGCAAGAAGTTACATACAAGTAATGACGCAAAATCTTCAAAGCAAACACTACGGCTGTTAGTTCTAAATCATGGGTAGGATAATTCTTTTCATGAGGTTTCAATTGATGCGATGCATATGCTATAACTTTACCCCCTTGCATTAACACACATCCCAAACCCTTATAAGAAGCATCGCTATAAATCTGGAATTCCTCATTACTTGTCGGCAGTATAAGAACTGGTGCTGTGACTAACCTCGTCTTTAGCTCCTGGAAGGCTGATTCCCTATCCTCAGTCCATTCATACGCCACTCCTTTCTGAGTTAGTTGCGTCAAAGGTATTGCAATCTTTGAAAAGTCCTTCACAAACTTTCTGTAATAACCTGCCAAACCCAGAAAACTACGGACCTCGGACACATTAGTCGGCCTCAGCTAATTCACAACGGCTTCAACTTTGCTAGGATCAACTGAAATACCCTCTTCATTAATCACATGCCCCAAAAATGAAATGCTGGAAAGCCAAAACTCACACTTGCTAAGCTTGGCATATAATCTTCTATCTCTCAGAACCTGTAGGGCAAGTCTCAGGTGCTTCTCATGCTCAGCTTCACTCTTGGAGTAGATCAATATATCATTGATGAAGACAACCACAAATTCGTCTAGGTAGGGCTTGAATACTCTGTTCATCAAGTCCATGAATGCTGCGGGAGCATTAGTCACTCCAAAAGGCATCACCAGAAATTCGTAGTGGCCATATCTTGTTCGAAAAGCAATTTTCTCAACGTCCTCGGCCTTAACCTTCAGCTGATGGTAGCCCGACCTGAGATCAATTTTTGAAAAGACTCACGCTCCTTGTAATTGATCAAGCAGATCATCAATCCTCGACAATGGATACTTGTTCTTAATGGTCACCTTGTTCAATTCTCAGTAATCAATACAAAGACGAAGTGTACCATCCTTTTTCTTAACAAATAGGACTGGTGCTCCCTAAGGTGAAGTGCTCGGCCTAATAAAACCCTTATCCAACAATTCTTGTAGTTGCATTTTCAATTCCTTAAGCTCGGCTGGGGCCATTCTATAGGGTGTTTTGGAGATAGGCGGTGTTCCCGACATGACATAAACAGTAAATTCTATTTCTCTATTGACTAAGTGGCCAGGCAATTCATTTAGAAAGACGTCGGAGAATTCATTAACGATTGGGATGTCGGCCAATTCTACGTTTCCATTCAAACTACTTAGTACGCTACACAAATATCCTTGACACCCTTTTTGGATTAGCTTATAGGCCTTCATGGATGAGATCAAGTAAGGTGGGGATACTACTCCTTTACCCTGGAAAATAACCTCGACTTGGTTTGGGGGTTTCAGTGTGACATTCTTCGAAACACAATTAATAGATGCGTGATTCGCTACTAACCAGTCCATTCCCAATATGACGTCAAAGTGAGTCATGCTTAACGGTATCAATTCAACTAATAATTCTACACCCTCTATCACAACAACACACGCCCTATAAATTGATGCAACAATCATAGTTCTCCCAGATGGAGTAGACACATATAACACATAATCAAGGGGTTCTTGTTCTCTATTTAACTTCTCGGCAAACTTCGCAGATACAAATGAATGTGTAGAACCCGAATCAATCAATATGTATGCATCTTGAGAGCAAATTGGGAGTATACCTGACACTACTGTCTCAGCATTCTGAGTGTCTCCTGGTACCAATGCAAAAACTCTGCCCTGCCTCATCTGTGCCCTTCCGACATTGTTTCCCTGTGCAGAGCCCGAAGTGCTCTCATTCTTCTTGCCATCGTCAGCCCTTGTCTTCGGACAGTCTTTCACGCGGTGACCTATCTCGCCACATTAAAAACAAGCCCCTGATGCCCAACGGCAAACCCCAGAATGCGGTTTTCCACAGCTTGTACACGTCGGCCTAGCATTACCTTCCCGATTCGAGTTGCTGGAACTGCCCATGCTCGCCTTCTTCTTGGCATTGAACGGTACTCGACGATTCTCGTAGTTCTGTCTTTTCCTCTGGCTCTCTCCTGAGTTCTGATATCAGTTCAAGTTAGCTTTTGTAAGGATGGCCTTGTCCAATACTCCGGCGTATGTCGGCATGTTGAGCATGTTAACTCGATCCTGAATTGGTCCACGCAGCCCACTTTCAAACTTCCTAGCTTTTCTATATTCGTCGTCGACCATATGAGGCGCATATCTCGCCAACTCGGTAAAAGCACGGTCGTATTCTGCCACTGTCTTGTTGCCTTGTGTCAGAGTCTGGAACTCTGTAGTTTTACGATCTCGGACACTAAGGGGAAAATGCTTGTTGTAGAACAATTCAAAAAATCTAGCCCTAGTCAAACCCCGGACCATCACCCACCATCTTCGTGCGTTGTCGTCCAACGTGAATGCTGCAAATGACACCTTCTGGGCGTCGGTGCTGGGAAAAATCTCAAATAACTTCTCCATTTCCAAAACCCATGCCTCGGCCTTCATCGGCTCTATACCTGTCACGCCCCCAAACCGCCCCTAGTAGTTTGGTGCCGTGATGGCCAGTAATCCGAGATTACCGAAGGCCGACTTACAAGAAACACACACAATCAGAGTATAAAATGTGGGGCTTACAAGTGCGGAAGCAACATATATATATATACTGAATCTGAATAGTCCATGAGAGCCGTGCTTAAGTCCAATGAAATGACATACATTCTTACAAGGTCTTACAACTTAGATACAATAAGGAAATGAGATACAAAATACATCTTGACCAAAAGGCTTCTCAAGCCAACATATACAAGTGCACAAGAAATATAAGCTAAGAAGCATAATCTTCAAGATGGTACAAAATGCTAATCCAAAACACGTCGGCAATGCACCCAAAAACACATCGGCTACACGTCTAGGCCTCAATGCCTTCTTGCTCATCACCTACATATATATAGAGAGGGTGAGCTAGGATACTCAGTGAATGATATTAGAAATAAAGGTTTTGCATGATTAACATCCGAGATTCTTTCAAAAAGCATACATAGCATATTTTACAAGCAAGGGAAGAATCAAGTTCGTTGCCGGTCTTTCAAATTCCTTGGATGTTAATAACATCTACATATTACAAGTGCGACGACATATCAAGACAAGAGTGCAGTTGCATTATAGTCCCCTGCGACTAAGGACTTTCAAGACAAGAGTGCAGTTGCATTATAGTCCCCTGCGACTAAGGACTTTCAAGACAAGAGTGCAGTTGCATTATAGTCCCCTGCGACTAAGGACTTTCAAGACAAGAGTGCAGTTGCATTATAGTCCCCTGCAACTAAGGACTTTCAAGACAAGAGTGCAGTTGCATTATAGTCCCCTGCAACTAAGGACTTTCAAGACATGTCATCAAAACAAGATAGTGGTTGATATACAAATAGGGATAGGCATCATGCTAAATCAAATACTTTTCATCAAACAAAGCGAAACGAGATTCATCAAAACAAGTTTAACATAACTTTATTAAAAATACCACTCACTTAGCTCTTCAAACGTCGGGGTCGAGACAAGCCCAAGTCCTACAAACACATGGCAAGGTCTATTAAATGTACTTTCAAACAAGCTTTACATGGATGCAAACCAATGATCTCGGAAAAACATGCTGGGCACTAACCAGGTCTAGGCCGAGGTTCCACACCTCCTTGCCGAGGTGTGTCCCCGAGGGCCACATGCAAGGAAAAGAGGTCGGGAACTCTGGGTTTCCCTCTGCTGATGAACATGAAGAACATGAGTACGAAAACATGAAGAATATGAATGCTCATTTACAACCCGTTATTACAAAATCTGGGATTTTTATACCACGAGTTTGAAAACATGGACCTGGGTACCCATACTTGAAGTTCTTGCGGAAATAAACACAAAAACATGATTCTCTATGCAAGCTTCTGGATCGAAACAAGACTTTTCTTCAAGAACACATGAGCACCATTTTCTCTTTCTAAAACCAAACTTCAAAACAATGCATGGCTTACAAATCATATCCGATCATGCAATGCAATAACATGAACATAAAGAACATCATGAGCAGATCAAGAATCTAACCTTAGAACACGGATTTAACGGTTCGATCTCTAGGAATCAAGCTTGAAGATTTACTTTCTCACTCTAAAACTCCTTCTTCCTCCTAGAGTTTCTCTCTCTCTCTTCAAGGCAAGGTTATGATACCAAATGATAGTTTTCTTTACTCGGTTCTGGGGTTAACCCTCTGCTGAGACACGTGGCGGCGACTGGTTGGTTTCCCCTGAAAAGGTGGCTGACAGACCAGACAAAGCATGGTGGAAGGGTGTTCAACAAGTAAAGCGGTATGGGCTCTCTGACGGGGCAATGACATCGGCTAATAACAAGGCGTATCTAACAAGCTACACGGAATGGCACTCCGGCAAGGGGTGACATCGCCTAACAAAAGGACTTCGGCAACTAAGGTGACAATGACCTCGGCTAGGTAGGACAACACTTGACTAAGCTGTGCCACATCTTGGCCTAGATGCGCCACACCTCGGTCTAGGTCATACCACTCCAGGACGAGATCACTTGGGTGCAAGGTAACATCTCGGCTAATGTGGCAAGGCAAGGACGGAGGTCAACAAGGGGTTCCAAGATACTTCTAGACTGAGGATGACCTCGGCTTGGAATGATCTAGGCATAACGTAACCTAGGCTAGGAATAACATCGGCTTACATAACTCATTCAAGGCGTGACCTAAGTTTCACATCAAGGAAGGAACAAGACAAGCACACAACACTTAGACAAATCACAAGGCTTCAAGACAAGGCATGGATCTCACTCGCTTAAGCGAAACAAGTCACAATCATACACATGCAAGCTTAACAAGCCATAATCATACAGATGCTCATGAACATGACGAAGACATAAAATGTGGGTTCTTACAGTCTACCCTCCTTAAAGAAGTTTGGTCCCCAAACTTAAGTTACCTTATCCTACGAATAACTCCGGATAGCAGATTTTCATTTCTTCTTCTTTTTCCCACGTGGCCTCCTTGCCATAATGCTTCACCCATTCGATTTTTACCATCGATATCGACTTGTTTCTCAACTGTCTCACTTGTCTGTCAATAATTCTCATCGGTTTCTCTTCGTAGCCTAGATCTTCATTAACTACAACCCCGGAATAATCTATCACATGCAGTGGGTCTCGGATATATTTTCTCAGCATTGAAACATGAAACACGCTGTGGACTTGGCTCAAATCTGGCGGCAAAGCGAGTCTGTAAGCAACGGTGTTAACTTTCTCAAGAATTTCAAACGGCCCAATGTATCGGGGTGCAAGTTTACCCTTCCTCCCAAATCTCGGAACTCCTGTCATCGGCGAGACCTTCAAAAATACATGATCCCCAATTTCAAATTCTAACTCCCTCCTTCTCTGGTCGGCATAACTCTTTTGTTGACTCTGTGCGGTTTTAATCCTCTGCTGGATGAGTTTAATCTTTTCAGTTGTCATTTGAACCATCTCGGGGCCAATTAGAGCTTTGTCTTCTACTTCAGTCCAACATATCGGCGATCTGCACTTCCTTCCATACAAAGCTTCATACGGCGCCATGCCTACGCTGGCTTGATAACTGTTGTTGTACGCGAACTCCACTAATGGCAAATGCGATTCCCAACTTCCCTGGAAATCCATCACGCACAGTCTGAGCATGTCTTCGAGTGTCTGAATCGTTCTTTCCGTCTGCCCGTCGGTCTGGGGGTGAAAGGCTGTGCTAAATCTCAACTCAGTCCCCAAGGCTCCTTGTAGACTCTGCCAAAATCTAGAAACGAACTTCGGATCTCGGTCTGACACAATGGACATCGGCACACCATGGAGCCTAACGATCTCATTCATGTACAATTCGGCAAGTCGGTCGGCATTGAATGTAGTCTTGACAGGCAAGAAGTGAGCTGACTTAGTAAACCTGTCGACTATAACCCAAATGGAATCCATACCTCTTTGCGTCCTCGGCAAACCCACTACGAAATCCATGGAGATGTGCTCCCATTTCCACTCAGGAATTGACAAGGGTTGAAGAAGTCCTGCTGGTCTCTGGTGTTCTGCCTTCACTTGCTGACAACACAGACACTGATATACAAACTCGGCTATCTCTCTTTTCATGTTTGGCCACCAAAAAGTCCGTTTTACGTCCTGATACATCTTGGTGCTCCCTAGATGAACGGCAAACTTGGAACTATGGGCTTCTTGCAAAATCTTCCTTTTCAACTCTGGCAGGTCGGCTACGCACAATCTTCCTTCAAACTTAAGCACCTGATTTTCCACTGTGTATCCTGGCCTCGGCTTGGAGACGAATTCGTCAATTACCCTTTTTAGGAACTTATCTTCCATCTGCCTGGTCTTCACTTCCTCAACGAGGGTCGGTTCCACCGAAACCGCTGTCAGGCACGCCAAACTTCCAACTAGCTTCCTGCTCAATGCGTCAGCTACGGAATTTGCCTTACCTGGGTGATACTGAATCTGCATGTCATAATCCTTCAGTAGCTCGAGCCATCTTCTCTGCCTCATATTTAACTCTTTCTGGGTGAACAAATACTTCAGACTCTTGTGGTCGGTGAAAACTTGGCAAGATGTTCCATACAAGTAATGGCGCCATATCTTCAAAGCAAAAACCACGGCAGCTAGCTCTAGATCATGGGTAGGATAATTCTTTTCATTGGGCTTCAACTGGCAAGACGCGTACGCTATGACTTTACCTTCTTGCATTAACACGCAACCCAAACCCTTATATGAAGCATCACTGTAAATCTGAAATTCCTCATTAGCCGATGGTAGTACGAGAACTGGTGCTGTAACTAACCTCGTCTTCAGCTCCTGGAAGGCTGATTCTCTTTCATTGGTCCATTCATAAGCTGCTCCCTTCTTAGTTAGTTGTGTCAATGGCACTGCAATCCTCGAGAAATCCTTCACAAACTTTCTGTAATAACCTGCCAAACCCAGAAAACTACGAACCTCGGACACGTGGGTCGGCGTCGGCCAATTCACAACGGCTTCAATCTTACTGGGGTCAACTGATATACCATCTTCATTAATCACATGCCCTAGGAATGAAATGCTGGAAAGCCAAAACTCGCATTTACTCAACTTGGCGTACAACTTCTTATCTCTCAAGGTCTGCAGGGCAAGTCTCAGATGATTCTCGTGCTCGCTCGTACTCCCGGAATAGATCAATATGTCGTCGATAAAAATAATGACAAACTCATCTAGGTACGGCTTAAAGACTCTGTTCATCAAATCCATGAATGCTGCTGGGGCATTGGTTACTCCGAAGGGCATTACCAAAAATTCATAGTGGCCATATCTTGTCCGAAAAGCAGTTTTCTCAATGTCCTCGGCTTTAACCTTCAACTGGTGGTAGCCTGACCTAAGGTCAATCTTGGAAAAGACTCGTGCTCCTCGTAGTTGATCAAGCAAATCATCGATTCTAGGCAATGGGTACTTGTTCTTAATGGTCACCTTATTAAGTTCTCTGTAGTCAATGCAAAGACGAAGTGTGCCATCCTTTTTCTTAACAAATAGAACGGGTGCAACCCACGGTGAAGTGCTCGGCCTAACAAATCCTTTATCCAACAATTCTTGTAATTGCGATTTCAGTTCTCTAAGTTCGGCTGGGGCCATTCTGTAGGGTGTTTTGGAGATGGGTTGTGTTCCTGACAGGATGTCCACAGTAAACTCTATTTCTCTATCGACAAGGTGGCCAGACAACTCATTCGGAAAGACATCGGGGAATTCCTCAACAATGGGTATGTCGGCTAACTCGACACTTCCATTCAAATCACTTAGTATACTGCACAAATAACCCTGACATCCTTTTTGGATCAACTTGTAGGCCTTCATGGATGAGATTAAGTAAGGTGGGGGTACTACTCCTTTACCTTGGAAAATGACCTCGGCTTGACTTGGGGTCTTCAATGTGACGCTCTTAGTAACACAATTAATGGATGCATGGTTCGCTACTAACCAATCCATTCCCAATATGACATCGAAGTGGGTCATGCTTAATGGCATCAAATCAACTAACAACTCTACACTCTCAATCATAACAATACACGCCCTATAAATGGATGTAACAATCATATTTCTCCCAGATGGAGTAGACACAGATAATACGTAATCAAGGGGCTCTAATTCTCTACTCAACTTCTCGGCGAATATAGTGGACACAAATGAATGCATAGAACCAGAATCAATCAATACGTATGCATCTTGAGAACAAATTGAAAGGGTACCTGACACCACCGCCTCGGCATTCTGGGCATCTCCGGGTACCAATGCAAAAACTCTGCCTTGTCTTGCCTGTATTCTCCTGACGTTGTTGTTCTGTGCAGGGCCCGAGGTGCTTCCATTCCTCTTTCTGGCGTCAATCCCTGCCTTCGGGCAGTCCTTCACACGATGACCTATCTCGCCGCACTCATAGCAAGCTCCTGTTGCCCAACGACAAACCCCGAAATGTAGCTTTCCACAACTCGCGCACACCGGCTTGGCGTTACCTTCCTGATTTGAGTTGCTGGAACTGTCTGTGCTCATTCTCTTCTTGGCATTGAATGGAAGTCGGCGATTATCATAATTCTGTCTCTTCCTCTGACCCTCACCTGAACTCTGGTATCGGTTCAAATTAGCTTCAGCCAGGATGGCCTTGTCCAGTACTCCGGCGTATGTCGGCATATTGAGCATATTGACCCGATCTTGTATCGGTCCACGCAACCCACTTTCGAACTTCCTCGCCTTTCGGTATTCGTCGTCAACCATATGAGGCGCATATCTCGCCAGTTCAGTAAAGGCACGATCGTATTCTGCGACTGTCTTGTTCTCTTGCATCAGATTCTGAAACTCCGTGGTCTTTCGGTCTCGGACGCTAAGGGGAAAATGTTTGTTGTAGAATAACTCCAGGAATCTGGCCCAATTCAAACCCGGATTACTTTCTCGAACCATCATCCACCACCTGCGGGCGTCGTCGTCTAACGTGAACGCTGCCAGAGATACCTTCTGAGCGTCTGTACTGGGGAAAATTTCAAACAGCTTCTCCATTTCTAAAACCCACGCCTCGGCTTTCATTGGTTCTATGCCCCCTTGGAATCTTGGCGGTTTCATTTTCTTGAACTCTCTGATTAGGGTTATCGTGTCGTTCCCATACAAAGCTTGCTGCGGAGGCACTTGTGGTACTGGAGGAGGTGGAGGCGGAGCTGCATATCGGCCATTCGTCTGCTCGGCCTGCGTGGAAGTCATACTAGTATCCTGTGGCCTGGGTTGTCTCTGCTTACGAACCAAGCCTTCGACTAACCTTTCCAGTCTCTCCAACCTATCCTCGGAATGATCTCGGCCAACTGGAGGTCTACCTCTCCTCATGATGCTGGGGTATGCAGGATATGACACTTAAACAAAATGAACAAAGGAACATGTATGCAAGAGAATATGATCATGCTGATGTAACAAAATGTTCATGCTGAGACGTTGCACACCTTGTCAAGTAGCAAGCAATATGATGCAATCCTAACATCATTCTAAGGGACATCCTATGCTCTTTAGGACTCAAGGTGTGTGTGATTAACGTACTATAAGGAACTTGTGCTCTGATACCATTCTGTCACGCCCCCAAACCGCCCCTAGTAGTTTGGTGCCGTGATGGCCAGTAATCCGAGATTACCGAAGGCCGACTTACAAGAAACACACACAATCAGAGTATAAAATGTGGGGCTTACAAGTGCGGAAGCAACATATATATATATACTGAATCTAAATAGTCCATGAGAGCCGTGCTTAAGTCCAATGAAATGACATACATTCTTACAAGGTCTTACAACTTAGATACAATAAGGAAATGAGATACAAAATACATCTTGACCAAAAGGCTTCTCAAGCCGACATATACAAGTGCACAAGAAATATAAGCTAAGAAGCATAATCTTCAAGATGGTACAAAATGCTAATCCAAAACACGTCGGCAATACACCCAAAAACACATCGGCTACACGTCTAGGCCTCAATGCCTTCTTGCTCATCACCTACATATATATAGAGAGGGTGAGCTTAGATACTCAGTGAATGATATTAGAAATAAAAGTTTTGCATGATTAACATCCGAGATTCTTTCAAAAAGCATACATAGCATATTTTACAAGCAAGGGAAGAATCAAGTTCGTTGCCGGTCTTTCAAATTCCTTGGATGTTAATAACATCTACATATTACAAGTGCGACGACATATCAAGACAAGAGTGCAGTTGCATTATAGTCCCCTGCGACTAAGGACTTTCAAGACAAGAGTGCAGTTGCATTATAGTCCCCTGCGACTAAGGACTTTCAAGACAAGAGTGCAGTTGCATTATAGTCCCCTGCAACTAAGGACTTTCAAGACAAGAGTGCAGTTGCATTATAGTCCCCTGCAACTAAGGACTTTCAAGACAAGAGTGCAGTTGCATTATAGTCCCCTGCAACTAAGGACTTTCAAGACATGTCATCAAAACAAGATAGTGGTTGATATACAAATAGGGATAGGCATCATGCTAAATCAAATACTTTTCATCAAACAAAGCGAAACGAGATTCATCAAATGCTTAGAGTCCCTTAGCACGTACGGACTTGTGCTACAAATGCTTAGAGTCCCTTAGCACGTACGGACTTGTGCTACAAATGCTTATAGTCCCTTAGCACGTACGGACTTGTGCTATAAATGCTTATAGTCCCTTAGCACGTACGAACTTGTCAAGAATGTCGTCCGAAACAAGGCTAATACTTGATACACAAAATAGGGATAATCATTCATGCTTAACAAATACTTTTTCAAAACAAAGCAAAGTAAAACTTTATCAAATGTCATAACATAGCTTTATTAAAAATACCACTCACTTAGTTCTTCAAACGTCGGGGTCAAAGCAAGAGTCTAAGTCCTACAAACACATGGCAAAGTCTATTGAATGCACTCTCAAACAAGCTTTACATGAATGTAAATGATCTCGGCATTTCTTCAAAACTAAGTCAGACCAAAACAAAACACTGTTTCTCATCTCGGAAAACATAATGGGCACCAACCAGGTCTTGGCCGAGGTCCCACACCTCCTTGCCGAGGTGTGGTCCCGATGGCCACATTCAAGGAAATGAAATCGAGAAAATCTGGGTTTCCCTCTGCTGAAGAACATGAAGAACATGAACATGAAGAACATGAAAAACATGAATGCTCAATCACAACTTGTTATTACAAGATCTGGGATTTCATGAGATGAGTTCGAAAACATGGACCTGGGTACCCATACTTGAAGATCTTATGAAGACAAACACGAAAACATGAATCTTGATGCAAGCTTTTGGATCAAACAAGGCTTTTATTCAAGAACACATGAATATCACTTTCTCTTTCTAAAACCAAACTTTAAATCAATGCATGGCTTACAAATCGTGCTCGATCATGCAATGCAGCTAGATGAACAATAAGAACAACAAGAGTAGATCAAGATTCTAACCTCAAGACACGAATCTAACGGCTCAAGGTGTAAAGATCAAGCTTGGAAATCTATTCCCTCTCTAAGAACTCCTCCTTCTTCTTCCTAGAGCCTCTCTCTCTAAAAGACAAGGATATGATACAAAATGATGTGTTTCTCAACAGCTCACCGACTTAACCCTCTGCTGGGACACGTGGCATCGGCTGGTTGGCTCTTCTCAAAAAGGTGACTGAGTGAAAAGACAAGACTATGACAAAGTGTGTTCAACAAGCAAGATGGCATAGGCACTCCGCCAGGTAGTGATCTCGGCTAAGGACACGCTTTGGCAAGTAAGGTCTCAATGATCTCGGCTAGGAAGGACAACACTTGACTTAGCTGTGCCACACCTCGGCCTAGATGTGCCACACCTCGGTCTAGGTCATACCAATCCAGGAACAAGATCACTAGGTGCAAGGGCAACATATCGGCCTAGATAATACACATCTCGGCCTTGGTGATGAACACCTCGGCCCAGATAGTGACATCTCGGTCAATATGCCAAGGTGCGAGTGGAGGTTAACCAAAAGATTCCAAGATAGTCCTAGGTATAAGAGATTCAAAGGTGCGACCCAGGCTTAGGATGACCTCGGCTAAACTCACACCAAGCAAGGAACTGAGCATGCAGTAACACTTAAGCAAAAACAAAGACAAGATTTGAAATGCAAGCTTAACAAGACAAAATCATATAAATGCATGAGAGTATGACTAAGATGAAGTGAGGGTTGTTACGAAATTCCCTGTAAATTCTAAGTAAATTACTCAGTAAATTCCCATTAAATTAATCAGTAAATCCCCGTAAAATTTTATTAAATTTCTCAGTAAATTACCCACAAATTTTCAGTAAATTACTCAATAAATTCTCAATAAATTAGTCAATAAATTCTCAGTAAATTCCCAAAAAATTTTCAGTAAATTTCCATTAAATTCTAATTAAATTACTCAGTAAATTTCAAGTAAATTCTGGGTAAATTACTGAGTAAATTCCTAGTAAATACTTAGTAAATTCCCAGTAAATTCTCCGTAAAATTCCCAATCAATTCGTAGAAAATTACTCAGTAAATTACTTAGTAAATTCCCAATAAATTCTCAGCAAATTACTGAGCAAATTCCTACTAAATTCTCAGTAAATTACACAGTCAATTCCCAAAAATTAGTTAGTAAATTTCCAGTAAATTCTCAGTAAATTGTTCAGTAAATTTTGAGTAAATTCTCAGTAAATAGTCAGTAAATTCTCAGTAAATTACTGAGTAAATTTCCATTAAATTCTCAGTAAATTATTTAGTAAATTCTTCTTTAATTACTCAGTAAATTCCCAGCAAATTACACTGTAAATTCAAAGCAAATTCTCAGTAAATTACTCATTAAATTCCCAGTAAATTCTCAGTAAATTACTGACTAAGTTCCTATTAAATTCTCAGTAAATTACTCATTAAATTCTTAGTAAATTCTCAGTAAATTCTTATTAAATTAATTAGTATATTCCCGGTAAATTCTTATTAAATTACTTAGTAAATTCTTAGTAAATTACTCAGTAAATTTCCTGTAAATTCTCAGCAAATTACTGGGGAAATTCCTTGTAAATTTTAAGTAAATTACTCAGTAAATTCCCGGTAAATTACTCAGTGAATTCCCAGTAAATTCTCATTATATTGCTGTGTAAATTCAAGTAAATTCTCAGTAAATTACTCAGTAAATTCCAAGTAAATTCTCAGTACATTACAAAGTAAATTCCCAGTAAAATCTCCGCAAATTCCCAGTAAATTCTCATTAAATTACTCAGTAAATTACCCGAAATTTCTCAATAAATTATTGTGTAAATTCTCAGTAAACTACTCAGTAAATTCCTAGTAAATCCTAATTAAATTACTGTGTAAATTCCCCGTAAATTCTCAGCAAATTACTCAGTAAATTCCCAGTAAATTCTAAGTAAATTAGTCAGTAAATTCCCAGTAAATTCTCAGTAAATTACTGAGCAAATTCAATGTAATTTCTCAGCAAATTACTCAATAAATTATTCAGTAAATTACCGGTAAATTACACAGTAAATTCCCATTAAATTCTCAGTAAATTCCCAGTAAATTTCTAGATGATTTCCAGTAAATCCTCAAAAAATTACTCAGTAAATTTCCGGTAAACTCTCACTAAATTCTCAGTAAATTACTCAGTAAAATCCTAATAAATTCTCATTAAATTCTCAGTAAATTCTCAGTAAATGACTCAGTAAATTCCCAATAAATTAATCAGTAAATTCCCATTAAATTACTCAGTAAATTCCCACTAAATTACAGAGGAAATTCCCAGAAAATTCTAAATAAATTCTCAGTAAATTATCATTAAATTACTAAGTCAATTCCCAGTAAATACTCAGTAAATTCCCAGTCAATTCTCAGTAAATTACTGTGGAAATTCCCTATAAATTCTCGGTAAATTACTAAGTAAATTCCCAGTAAATTCTCATTAAATGAATTAGTAAATTCCCAGTAAATTCTTATTAAATTACTAAATAAATTCCTAATAAATTTTTAATAAATCACTTAGAAAATTCCTAGTAAATTACTCAGTAAATTATCAACAAATTACTACGTAATTTCTCAGTAAATTCTCATTAAATTACTTAGTAAATTCCTTTTAAATTCTCAGTAAATTACTTAGTAAATTCCCATTAAATTCTACGTAAATTTCTCAGTAAATTTTCAGCAAATTCTTGAGTAAATTCTTAGTAAATTCCCAATAAATTATTATTAAATTACTCATTAAATTAGAAGAAAATTCTCATTAAATTATGCGGTTAATTCCAAGTAAATTCTCTGTAAATTACCCAGTAAATTTCTAGAAAATTCTCAGTAAATTACGCAGTAAATTCTCAGTAAATTACCGAGTAAACTCCCACTAAATTTTCAGTAAATTACTCAGTAAATTCCAAGTAAATTCGCAGTAAATTCCCATTAAATTACTCATTAAATTCCTAGCAAATTCCTAGTAAATTACCGAGTAAATTCTCAGTAAATTCCCAGTAAATTACTAAGTAAATTCCCTGTAAATTCTCAGTAAATTACTCAGTAAATTCTCATTATATTACTGTGTAATTTCGCAGTAAATTCACAGTAAATTGCTCAGAAAATTCTCTGTAAATTACTGAGTAAATTCCCTGTAAATTCTCAGGAAATTCCTATTAAATTAATAAGTAAATTACCATAAAATCTTATTAAATTTCTCAGTAAATTCCCATTAAATTCTCACGAAATTACTGACTAAATTCCAAGTAATTTCTCAGTAAATTACTCAAAAAATTCCCAGTAAATTCTCAGTAAATTCCTAGGAAATTTTTAGTAAATTACTTGGTAAATTACTTAGTAAATTCCCAGTAAATAGTCAGTAAATTTTTAGTAAATTCTCAGTAAATTATTCAGTAAATTCTTAGTAAATTATTGTGTAAATTCCCCGTAAATTCTCAGTAAATTATTCAGTAAATTCCTCGTAAATTCTTCTTAAATTTCTCAGCAAATTCCCAGCAAATTACTCTGTAAATTCAAAGCAAATTCTCAATAAATTACTCATTAAATTGCCAGTAAATTCTCAGTAAATTACTAAGTAAATTCCTTGTAAATTACCATTAAATTAATAAGTAAATTCCCATAAATTTTATTAAATTTCTCAGTGAATTCCCAGTAAATTCTCAGGAAATTGCTCAATAAATTCCTAGTAAATTCTCAGAAATTCCCAGTAACTAGTCAGTAAATTTCTAGTAAATTCACTGAGTAAATTCCCAATAAATTCTCAGTAAATTATTCAGTAAATTCCTCGTAAATTCTTCTTAAATTACTTAGTAAATTCTCAATAAATTCCTAGTAAATTCTCATTAAATTAATTAGTAAATTCTCGATAAATTCTTATTAAATTACTTAGTCAATTCTCAGTAAATTACTCAGTAAATTCTAAGCAAATTACTGAGGAAATTCCTTATAAATTCCCAGTAAATTCTCAGTAAATTCCAAGTAAATTTTCATTAAATTAATTAGTAATTCCTTGTAAATTCTTATTAAATTACTCAGTAAATTCTCAGTAAATTACTCAGTAAATTTCTCATAAATTCTCAGCAAATTACTACGTAAATTCCTAGTAAATTCCTAGTAAATTCCCAATAAATTCTCATTAAATTACTTAGTAAATTCCTTTTAAATTCTCGGTAAATTGATTAGTAAATTCCCATTAAATTCTCAATAAATTTCTCAGCAAATTCGCAGCAAATTCTCAGTAAATTCTTGAGTAAATTCCCCGTAAATTCTCAATAAATTCTCAGTAAATTCATATTAAATTACTCATTAAATTCTCAACAAATTACTCAGTAAATTCCCATTAAACTCTCAGTAAATACACAATAAATTCTAATTAAATTATGTAGTTAAGTCCAAGTAAATTCTCTGTAAATTACCCCGTAAATTCCCAGAACATTCCCAGTAAATTACTAGTAAAATATTCAGTAAAATCCCAGGAAATTCTCAGTAATATCTCAGTAAATTACCGAGTAAATTCCAAGTAAATTGCTCATTAAATTCCTAGCAAATTCTAAGTAAATTCGCAGTAAATTCCCATTAAATTACTCATTCAATCTCAGTAAATTACTGAGTAAATTCTCTATAAATTACTTGGTAAATTCTCAGTAAAATACTTAGCAAATTCCTAGTAAATTACTGAGTAAATTCCGAGTAAATTCTCAGTAAATTATTAAGTAAATTCCTCGTAAATTCTTCTTAAATTACTCAGTAAATTACTCATTAAATTCCCGGTAAATTACTGAGTAAATTCCCTATAAATTCTCAGTAAATTACTCAGAAAATTCCCATTAAATTAATAAGTAAATTCCCATAAAATCTTATTAATTTTCTAAGTAAATTAGTCAATAAATTCCCAGTAAATTCTCAGTAAATTACTCAGTAAATTCTCAATAAATTACAGAGTAAATTCCCAGTAATTTCTCAGTAAATTATTCAGTAAATTCCTTGTAAATTCTTCTTAAATTACTTAGCAAATTACTCTGTAAATTCAAAGCAAATTCTCAGTAAAGTACTCGTTAAATTCCGAGTAAATTCTCAATAAATTACTGACTAAATTCCCAGTAAATTCTCAGTAAATTACTCATTAAATTCTCTGTAAATTCTCAGTAAATTAATTAGTAAATTCTGATAAATTTATATTAAATTACGTAGTAAATTCTCAGAAAATTGTTCTATAAATTTTTAGTAAATTCTCAGCAAATTACAGAGGAAATTCCTTGTAAATTCTCAGTAAATTACTCTATAAATTCCTAGAAAATTCTCAGGACATTACAAAGTAAATTCCAAGTAAATTCTCAGTAAATTCGAAACAAATTACTGTGTAAAATTTCAGTAAATTCCCAAAAAATAATCATTAAATTGCTCAATAAATTACGAAAAAATTCTCAATAAATTACTGTGTAAATTCCCAGTAAATTCTGAGTAAACTACTTAGTAAATTCCTAGTAAATTCTAAGTAAATTACTGTGTAAATTCTCAGTAAATTACTCAGTAAATTACTCAGTAAATTCCTAGTAAATTCCTAGTAAATTCTTAGTAAATTACTCAGTAAATTCCCAGTAAATTATCAGTAAATTACTGAGGAAATTCAATGTAATTTCTCAGCAAACTACTCAATAAATTACTCAGCAAATTTTCGGTAAATTACACAGTAAATTCCCATTAAATTCTCAGTAAATTACGTAGTAAATTCTGAGTAAATTGTTAGTAAATTCTCAATAAATTCCCAGTAAATTACTGAGTAAATTCTCAGAAAATTCAATGTAAATTCCCAGATGATTCGCAGTAAATTCTCAGTGAATTACTCAGTAAATTCCCGGTAAATTCTCAGTAAATTCTTATTAAATTTCTAGTAAATTACTCAGTAAATTCCAATTAAATTAATCAGTAAATTCCAATTAAATTCTCAGTAAATTCCAATTAAATTCTCATTAAATTACTCAGGAAATTACCAGAAAATTCTCAGTAAATTTCTCACTAAATTCTCAGTAAATTCTCATTAAATTACTCAGTAAATTCTCAGTAAATACTAAGTAAATTCCCAGTCAACTCTTAGTAAATTACTCTGGAAATTCCCAGTAAATTCTCAGTAAATTATCAGTAAATTCTCAATAAATGAATTAGTAAATTCCCAGTAAATTCTTATTAAATTACTCAGTATATTCCCAGTAAATTACTCAGTAAATTCCTTGTAAATTACTCAGTAAATTTTTAGTAAATTACTCAGTAAATTCTTATTAAATTACTTAGTAAATTCCCATTAAATTCTCAGTAAATTTCTCAGTAAATTCCAAGTAAATTCTCAGTAAATTGTTGAATAAATTCTCAATAAATTCTCAGTAAATTATTATTAATTTACTCATTAAATTCATAGAAAATTCTCAATAAATTATGCAGTTAATTCCAAGTAAATTCTCTGTAAATTACCTAGTAAATTTTCAAAAAATTCTCAGTAAATTACATAGTAAATTCTCTGTAAATTACCTAGTAAATTCCTAGAAAATTCTCAGTAAATTACGCAGTAAATTCTCAGTAAATTATCGAGTAAACTCCCAGTAAATTCTCAGTAAATTACTCGAAAAATTCCAAGTAAATTCTCAGTAAATTTGCAGTAAATTTCCATTAAATTACTCATTAAATTCCTAATAAATTCTCAGTAAATTACCAAGTAAATTCTCAGTAAATTCACAGTAAGTTACTCAGTAAATTCCCAGTAAATTCTCATTATATTACTATGTAAATTCGCAGTAAATTCACAGTAAATTACTTAGAAAATTCTCAGAAAATTCTCTGTAAATTACTGAGTAAATTCCCTATAAATTCTCAGTAAATTACTCAGTAAATTCCAATTAAATTAATAAGTAAATTCCCATAAAATCTTATTAAATTTCACAATAAATTCCTAGAAAATTCTCAGGAAATTACTGACTAAATTCCCAGTAAATTCTTAGTAAATTACTCAATAAATTCCCAGTAAATTCTCAGTAAATTTCCAGGAAATTTTAAGTAAATTTCCAGTAAATTCTTAGAAAATTACTTGGTAAATTTTCAGTAAATTACTCAGCAAATTCCCTGTAAATAGTTAGTAAATTTCCAGTAAATTCTCAGCAAATTATTCAGTAAATTTCCAGTAACTTCTCAGTAAATTACTGAGTAAATTCCCAGTAAGTTATTCAATAAATTCCTCGTAAATTCTTCTTAAATTACTCAGTAAATTCCCAGTAAATTACTTTGTAAATTCTCAGTAAATTACTGAGTAAATTCCCTGCAAATTCTTAATAAATTACTGAGTAAATTCCCTGTAAATTATCAGTAAATTCCCATTAAATTAATAAGTAAATTCCTATAAAATCTTATTAAATTTCTCAGTAAATTCCCAGTAAATTCTCTGGAAATTACTGACTAAATTCTCAGTAAATTACTCAATAAATTTTCTGTAAATTTTCAGTAAATTCTCAGTAAATTACTTGGTAAATTCTCAGTAAATTCCCAGTAAATAGTCAATAAATTTTCAATAAATTATTCTGTAAATTTCCAGTAAATTCTCAGTAAATTACTGAGTAAATTCCCAGTAAATTTTCAGTAAATTATTCAGTAAATTCCTCGTAAATTCTTCTTAAATTACTCAGGAAATTCCCAACAAATTACTCTGTAAATTCAAAGCAAATTCTCAGTAAATTATTCATTAAATTCCTCGTAAATTCTCAGTAAATTACTGAGTAAATTCCCTGTAAATTCTCCGTAAATTACTTAGTAAATTCCTATTAAATTAATAAGTAAATTCCTATAAAATCTTATTAAATTTCTCAGTAAATTCCTAGTAAATTCTCCAGAAATTACTGACTAAATTCCCAGTAAATTCTCAGTAAATTACTTAATAAACTCCCAGTAAATTCTCAGTAAATTCCAAGTAAATTCTCAATAAATTACTTGGTAAATTCTCAGTAAATTATTCAGTAAATTACTCAGTAAATTCCCAGTAAATTCCTCGTAAATTTTTCTTAAATTACTCAATAAATTCCCTGTAAATTCGAAGCAAATTCTCAGTAAATTACTCATTAAATTCCCAGTAAATTCTCAGTAAATTACTGACTAAATTCCCAGTAAATTACTCATTAAATTCTCAGTAAATTTCCAGTAAATTCTAATTAAATTAATTAGTAAATTCCCGGTGAATTCTTATTAAATTACTTAGTAAATTCTCAGTAAATTCCCAATAAATTCTCAGCAAATTACTAAGGAAATTCCTTGTAAATTCTCAGTAAATTCCCAGTAAATTCTAATTAAATTAATTAGTAAATTGCCAGCAAATTCTTATTAAATTACTCAGTAAATTACTTAGTAAATTTTCAGTAAATTCTAAGCAAATTACTACGTAAATTCCTAGTTAATTCTCAATAAATTCTCATTAAATTACTCAGTAAATTTCTTTTAAATTCTCAGTAAATTAATTAGTAAATTCCCGTTAAATTCTCAATAAATTTCTCAACAAATTCGCACTAAATTCTCAGTAAATTCTTGAGTAAATTCCCCGTAAATTCTCAATAAATTCCTAGAAAATTCTTATTAAATTCTCAGCAAATTACTCAGTAAATTCCCATTAAACTCTCAGTAAATACCGAGTAAATTTTAATTAAATTATGCAGTTAATTCCAAGAAAATTCTCCGTAAATTACCCCGTAAGTTCCAAGAAAATTCTCAGTAAATTACTAGTAAAATATTAAGTAAAATCCCAGTAAATTCTCAGTATATTACCGAGTAAATTCCAAGTATATTACTCATTAAATTCCTAGTAAATTCTAAGTAAATTTGCTGTAAATTCCCATTAAAATTACTCATTAAATTCTCAGTAAATTACTCAGTAAATTCCCATTATATTACTGCGTAAATTTACAATAAATTTTCAGTAAATTACTTAGTAAATTCACAGTAAATTCTCAGTAAATTACTTGGTAAATTCTCAGTAAATTACTTAATAAATAGTGAGTAAATTTCCAGTAAATTCTCAGTAAATTATTCAGTAAATTTCTAGTAAATTCTCAGTACATTACTGAGTAAATTCCCAGTAAATTATTCAGTAAGTTCCTCGTAAATTCTTCTTAAATTACTCAGTAAATTCCCAGCAAATTACTTTATAAATTCAAAGCAAATTCTCAGTAAATTACTCATTAAATTCCCAGTAAATTCTCAGTAAATTACTAAGTACATTCCCTGTAAATTCTCAGTAAATTACTCAGTAAATTCCCATTAAATTAAAAGTAAATTCCCATAAAATCTTATTAAATTTCTCAGTAAATTCCCAGTAAATTTTCAGTAAATTCCCAGCAAATTACTTGGTAAATTCTCAGTAAATTAGTTAGTAAATCCTCAGTAAATTCTCAGTAAATTACTCAGTAAATTCCCAATAAATAGTCCGTAAATTTGCAGTAAATTCTTAGTAAATTATTCAGTAAATTTCAGTAAATTCTCAGTAAATTAATGAGTAAATTCTCAGTAAATTCGTAGTAAATTATTCAGTAAATTCCTCGTAAATTCTTCTTAAATTACTCAGTAAATTCCCAGAAAATTACTCTGTAAATTCAAATCAAATTCTCAGTAAATTACTCATTAAATTCCCAGTAAATTCTCTTACATTACTGACAAAATTCCCAGTAAATTCTCAGTAAATTACTCATTAAATTCTCAGTAAATTCCCATTAAATTAATTAGTAAATTTTCGGTAAATTCTTATTAAATTACTTAGTAAATTCTCAGTGAATTACTCAGTCAATTTCCAGTAAATTCTCAGCAAATTGCTGAGGAAATTCCTTTTAAATTCTCAGTAAATTACTTAGTAAATTCCCAGTAAATTCCCAGTAAATTCTTGTTATAATACTGTGTAAATTCTGATAAATTCGTAGTAAATTCTCAGTACATTACAAAGTCAATTCCCAGTAAATTCTTAGTAAATTCCTAGCAAATTACTGTGTAAAATTTCAGTAAATTCCTAGTAAATTCTCTTTAAAATACTCAGTAAATTACCAGAAAATTCTCAGTAAATTACTATGTAAATTCCCAGTAAATTCTCAGTAAACTACTCAGTAAATTCCTATTAAATTCTAATTAAATTACTGTGTAAATTCTCGTAAATTCTCAGTAAATTCCCAGTAAATTCTAAGTAAATTACTCTGTAAATTCCCAGTAAATTCTTAGTAAATTACTGTCACGACCCGAACCTGCCCCTCTGGGTTAGGGCCATAACCGGCCAGTAATCCTAAGATTACCTACGGCCTCAAAGCAAAACAGACTAAACACATCAGAGTAAAGGGGGCCAAAAGGGAAGCAAAATTTAAAACTTTGTCCATAGAGCTGTGCTTACATGGCACATCAAAACAAACCATACATATGTACGTTAATAACTCACAACAGAAACATAGTAACATAGGTTTTGTACAGACAGGATCATCCAAAACTAAGTCAACCCATAAAAACTATAAGCAGACATATACAAAACTTCGCCAACCTGACAAAATGTAAATACATAACAAAAGGGCGAAGACGGGTCTCGTGCGTGAGACACAAGGGCTGACTCTCTCAAAACCTTAGTTGTTCCATACAGACTTCACCGAGGCTGGGTCTAGACTTCTCTTGGCTCACTTACAAACACATGAATGAGCGTGAGCGATAGCCCAGTGAATTATATCAAATCAAATACAGAAGTTACATAACAATGTAGAACAACATGTTCCAAACGGCCTTAGGCCCAGTTCATATTTCCATTTAACAGATATATAACTATACGAAATTCAAATCAAGTGACTGTAGTTTTAAACATTCTGGCCTTTGGCCCATTCAGATTTCCATTCATGTCAAAACGGCCTTTCGGCCCATTCGTTTACGTCAAAACGGCCTTCGGCCCATACATTCGTGTCAAAACGGCCTTCAACCCACTCATTCATGTCAAAACGACCTTAGGTGTAACACCCCTGTTCCGTAATATGCTAATTGGTCCCTAATACGTATGTGACTATATGTTTTGATATGATTTTTGTGTGCCATTATGTGAATATATGCGACTTTGGAATTCTACCTGTTCACCGTAAGAATATCTGTTTGAATAATCTGCTCTGGAAATTAAATTGAGGGCCTTATCGGCCACAGAACCCGAAATTGATTACGCCATTGTGATTGGCATAATTTTTAGAGCCTACGGTGAAATTTAATTAGAAATTGATCCTGGTCAGATTAAACTGATTAAATTGATGATTTAGTGCCCAATTGTTTATTATTATTATTTTGGAATAGTGGGGTTTGATGTAAAAGGGCACTACACCCTCAATTCCTTCCCTTATGTGGCTTTGGCTGATTAAACTCTCTAGAGAGAGTGAGAGACCCGAAATTGAGAGAGAAAGGGGGAAATCATCTAAGTTTGCTCTTGAAGCTTTGGAGTCTTGAAGGCTAGCTCAAGAATTAACCATAGATTGTGAGGATCAAGCTCCTAGGTGAGTGATTCTTGGATTATAATTGTAATTTTGTGCATGTCCAAGCTATCTTGATGATTAAGAACAAGATTGTAATGAAGTTGAGTTGTGTTGTTGAATTGAGGCTTGATAAGTGCATGCATGTAAAGAACTCCTATGGAATCACAAAATCTAGCATGTAATTTGTGAAATTGTTAAAGATTGGTAGTGTAATCCCACATGCAAGCATGTCTTTGTTGAGTCTTATGGGAATGAGCACTAATTGCATTATTTGAAATGAAAATGAAGTCAAAATGGGCATGCATGTTTGAATAATTGATGATGGGAGCTTTGAATGCATGAATATGTATGATAGAATTGAGTTTGGTGTCAATTTGAGACATGCAAGTGTTTAATCCTTGAAATTGAGCTCCATAATAATGTGTTTTGGTGTTTATACCTTGTTAGTATACTTATATGTGATATTTGAGCTACAACATGCATGTTTTGTTGGTTAAAAGTCGGAATGGAGCTCAAGAACTCAACCTGGGATTCCCAGATTTTCGACGTCCGCTCGAGCGGGTGAAGTGACGCTCGAGCGGAGAAATCGAGCTCCCAGCATTTTCTGCAGACATGGTTCCCGCTCGAGCGGAGAAGTTGACGCTCGAGCGTGGAGCTATGTAGACAGGCAGTACGCTCGAGCGGCCGAGTTCACGCTCGAGCTGGAATTGAAGGCAACCATTACTTTTGCAGACCTAAGGGTCCGCTCAAGCGGGAAGGTCCACGCTCGAGCGGGGACCCTATTTTCTGAAATCATGTTTTTGCATTTTGTGTTCTGTTTTCCGTTCTCTTTCACTTGCAAGCACTCTTAGGCATATGTTAAGCATTGTAAATGGGTTAATGAGATAATAATAAAGCCTAAAGAGGAATATGTGAATTAAAGAACGGACTGAACTGTTAGTGACCCTTTTTGTGTTCATGAAATGTGTAGGGTCAAGCTCCAGGGCAAATTCACAAGCCAATCACAGTGAGTAATATCAATATTTGAAAGCTTGTCAATGTTCAATTGTTTATTCCCTTATAAACCTTATGAGTTGTTAATTGGGATTGTGGACAAAAGTCTGACAGGAATGAATGAATGGACCGAAGGTCGTTTTGATGTAAATAAATGGACCAAAGGTCGTTTTGATAAACATAAATGGACCAAAGGTCGTTCTGATAAACATAAATGGACCAAAGGTCGTTTTGATGAACATAAACGGACCAAAGGTCGTTCTGATAAACATAAATGGACCAAAGGTCGTTTTGATGAACATAAACGGACCAAAGGTCGTTCTGATAAACATAAACGGACCAAAGGTCGTTCTGATAGAAATGAGTGGACCGAAGGTCGTTTTGACATGAATGAGTGGGCCGAAGGCCGTTTTGACATAAATGAATGGACCGAAGGTCGTTTTGATAGAAATGAATGGGCCGAAGGCCGTTTTGACGTAAATGAACGGGCCGAAGGCCGTTTTGACATGAATGGAAATCTGAATGGGCCAAAGGCCAGAATGTTTGGAACTACAGTCACTTGATTTGAATCTCGTATAGTTATATATCTGTTAAATGGAAATATGAATTGGGCCTAAGGCCGTTTGGAACATGTTGTTCTACATTGTTATGTAACTTCTGTATTTGATTTGATATTATTCACTGGGCTATCGCTCACGCTCATTCATGTGTTTGTAGGTGAGCCAAGAGAAGTCCAGACCCAGTCTCAGTGAAGTCTGTATGGAACAACTAAGGTTTTGAGAGAGTCAGCCCTTGTGTCTCACGCACGAGACCCGTCTTCGCCCTTTTGTTATGTATTTACATTTTGTCAGGTTGGCGAAGTTTTGTATATGTCTGCTTATAGTTTTTATGGGTTGACTTAGTTTTGGATGATCCTGTCTGTACAGAAACTATGTCGCTATGTTTCTGTTGTGAGTTATTAACGTACATATGTATGGTTTGTTTTGATGTGCCATGTAAGCACAGCTCTATGGACAAAGTTTTAAATTTTGCTTCCCTTTTGGCCCCTTTACTCTGATGTGTTAAGTCTGTTTTGGTTTGAGGCCGTAGGTAATCTTAGGATTACTCGCCGGTTACGTCCTTAACCCATGGGGGCGGGTTCGGGTCGTGACATTAGGTCCATTCATATATGTCAAAACGACCTTCGGTCCACTCATTTCTATCAAAACGACCTTCGGTCCATTCATATATGTCAAAACGACCTTCGGTCCATTCATATAGGTCAAAACGACCTTCGGCCCATTCATATAGGTCAAAACGACCTTCGGTCCGTTCTTTTGTTATCAAAACGACCTTTGGTCCATTTATGTTTATCAAAACGACCTTTGGTCCATTTATGTTTATCAAAACGACCTTTGGTCCATTTATGTTTATCGAAACGACCTTTGGTCCATTTATGTTTATTCCTGTCAGACTTTTGTCCACAATCCCAATTTGCAACTCATAAAGCTTATAAGAGAATAATAATTGGACATTCACAATCATTCAAATATCGATATTACTCACAGTGATCGGCTTGTGGATTTGCCCTGGAGCTTGACCCTACATATTTCATGAACACAAAAGGGTCATTAACAATTCAATCCATTCCTTAATTCACATATTCCTCTTTAGGCTTTATTCTTATCTTATCAACTCATTTACAATGCTTAACATATGCCTAAGAGTGCTTATAAGTGAAAGAGAACGGAAAACGAAACATAGAACGCATGAACAAAATTTCAGAAAACAGGGTCCCCGCTCGAGCGTGGACTTCCCCGCTCGAGCGGACCCTATAGGCCTGCAAAAGTGCTGGTTGCATCAAAAATACGCTCGAGCGTGAAATAGGACGCTCGACCGGAAGGCCTGTCAAAATAGCTCCCATGCTCGAGCGTTAATTACCCCGCTCGAGGGGACATCAAGTCTACAAAAAGTACTGGGAGCACGCATTTCCCGCTTGAGCGTCAGGTTCCCCGCTCGAGCGGACCTCAAAATTCTAGAAAACCCAGAACTGTGTTCTTGAGCTTCATTTCGAATTTCAACCAGCAGAACATGCATGTTATGGCTCAAATCTCAAATATAGTTATGCTAACATGCCATAAACACCAAAACACATTACAATGGAGCCCAATTCACAATTAATTCACATGCATGCCCCAATCTCCCATCAACTCATTCTAATACAAACCAAAATCATACATTCAAAGCCCATCTCTTAATTATTCAAACATGCATGCTAATCTTGATTTCATTTCCATCCCAAACAATGCAAATGGTGTTCATTCTCATGGAATACAACAAAAACATGCTTGCATGTGGGATTACACTTTTAATCTTTCATAATTTACAATTCACATGCTAGATTTTGTGATTCCATAGGTGTTCTTTACATGCATGCACATATCAACCCTCAATTTCAACAAAACTAACTCAATCATGCTCTTGATTACAAACAAACCTTGAACACACAAGATTACAAATTCAAACGTTTGAATTCAAGGTCAATTACTTATCTAGAGGCTCAATTCTTCCAATCTATGGCAATTTCTTGAGTGTAGCTTCAAATGACTCAAGCTTTAGGATCAAAACCCCAATTTTCTTCACCCTCTCTCTCTTAGCCGACCCTCTCCTCCATCTTGAGTTCAAAATCAGCCAAAGTGTAAAAAGGAGAGGAATTGAGGTATAATGGCCCTTATATAAAGCCCCACTAATTCCAATATAATAACAATAAAGTAATTGGGCACTAATTCAATAATTGAATCGATTTAATCTGATCCGAATCAATTTCCAATTAAATTTCACCGTAGGCTCTAAAAATTACGCTAATCACAATGGCGTAATCAATTTCGGGTCCTGTGGCCGATAGGGCCCTCAATTTAATTCCCAAAGTAGTTCACTCAAACAGATATTCCTACATTAAATTTCCAGGAAATTCTTAGTAAATTACTCAGTAAATTCCCATTAAATTAATAAGTAAATTCCCATTAAATTCCTAGTAAATTCTCATTAAATTACTCAAGAAATTTCCAGAAAATTCTCAATAAATTTCTCAGTAAATTCCCAGTCAATTCTCAATAAATTACTATGGAAATTCCCTGTAAATTACTCAGTAAATTCCCAGTAATTTCTCATTAAATGAATTAGTAAATTCCAAGTAAATTCTTAGTAAATTACTTAGTGAATTCCCATTAATTACTCAGTAAATGTCCAGTAAATTCTCAGCAAATTACTATGTAAATTCTCAGTAAACTTCCAGTGAATTCTCATTAAATTACTCAATAAATTTCTTTTAAATTCTCAGTAAATTACTTAGTAAATTCCCATTAAATTCTCAGTAAATTCCCAATAAATTCTCAGTAAATTCTTGAGTAAATTCTCAGTAAATTCCCAGTAAATTATTATTCAATTACTCATTAAATTCGCAGAAAATTCTCATTAAATTATGCAGTTAATTCCAAGTAAATTCTCAGTAAATTCCATGAAAATTCTTAGTAAATTACGTAGTAAATTCCAAGTAAATTCTCAGTAAATTACCGAGTAAACTCCTAGTAAATTCTCAGTAAATTCCCATTAAATTACTCACTAAATTTGTAGTAAATTGTCAGTAAATTACCGAGTAAATTCTCAATAAATTCCCAGTAAATTCTCAGTAAATTACTCAGTATATTCGCAATAAATTCTCATTATATTACTATGTAAGTTCGCAGTAAATTCACAGTAACTTACTCAGTAAATTCTTAGAAAATTCTCTGTAAATTAATGAGAAAATTCCTTGTAAATTCTCAATAAATTACTCAGTAAATTCCCATTAAATTAATAAGTAAATTCCCATAAAATCTTATTAAATTTCTCAATAAATTCCCAATAAATTCTCAGGAAATTACTAACTAAATTCCCAGTAAATTCTCAGGAAATTACTAACTAAATTCCCAGTAAATTCTCAGTAAATTACTCAATAAATTCTCAGTAAATTCTCAGTAAATTCCAAGGAAATTTTCAGTAAATTCCCAGTAAATTCTCCGTAAATTACTTAGTAAATTCTGAGGAAATTACTTAGTAAATTCCCAGAAAATAGTCAGTAAATTTCTAGTAAATTCTCAGTAAATTATTAAGTAAATTCCTCGTAAATTCTTCGTAAATTACTTAGTAAATTCCCAGCAAATTACTCTATAAATTAAAAGCAAATTCTCAGTATTACTCATTAAATTCCCAATAAATTCTCAGTAAATTACTGAGTAAATTCCCTATAAATTACTCAGTAAATTCCCATTAAATTAATAAGTAAATTCCCAAAAAATCTTATTAAATTTCTCTGTAAATTCATAATAAATTCTCAAGAAATTACTGCCTAAATTCCCAGTAAATTCTCAGTAAATTATTCAGTAAATTTTCAGTAAATTCTCAGTAAATTACTGAGTAAATTCCTAGTAAATTCTCATTAAATTATTCAGTAAATTTCTCGTAAATTTTTCTTAAATTACTCAGTAAATTTCCAGCAAATTACTCTGTAAATTCAAAGCAAATTCTCAGTAAATTACTAACTAAATTCCTAGTAAATTCTCAGTAAATTACTCATTAAATTCTCAGTAAATTCCCAGTGAATTCTCATTAAATTAATTAGTAAATTCCGGTATATTCTTATTAAATTACTTAGTATATTTTTAGTAAATTACTCAGTAAAGTTCCAATAAATTCTTAGCCAATTACTGAGGAAATTCCTTGTAGATTCTCAGTAAATTCCCATATAAATTCTCAATAAATTAATTAGTAAATTCTTAGTAAATTCTTTTTAAATTACTCAGTAAATTTCCAGTAAATTCTCAGCAAATTACTATGTAAATTCCTAGTAAATTCCCAATAAATTCTCATTAAACTACTGAGTAAATTAATTAGTAAATTTCCATTAAATTCTCAATAAATTTCTCAGCAAATTCGCAGTAAATTCTCAGTAAATTCTTATTAAATTCTCATTAAACTCTCAGTAAATACCCAGTAAATATCAATTAAACTATGCAGTTTATTCCAAGTAAATTCTCTGTAAATACCCCGTAAATTCCCATAAAATTCTCAGTAAATTACTAGTAAAATATTCAGTAAGATCCTAGTAAATTCTCAATAAATTATTCAGTAAATTCCCATTAAATTCTCAGAAAATTCTCAATAAATTACGCAGTAAATTCCAAGTAAATTCTCAGTAAATTACCGAGTAAATTCCCAGTAAATTACTCATTAAATTCCTAATAACTTCTAAGTAAATTCGTAATAAATTCCCATTAAATTACTCATTAAATTCTCAGTAAATTTCTAGTAAATTACTAAGTAAATTCTCGGTAAATTACTTAGTAAATTCCCATTATATTACTACGTAAATTCACAGTAAATTACCTAGTAAATTCTCAGTAAATTAGTTGGTAAATTCTTAATAAATTACTCAGTAAATTCCCAGTAAATAGTCAGTAAATTCTCAGTAAATTATTCAATAAATTTTCAGTAAATTCTCAGTAAATTACTGAGTAACTTCCCAGTAAATTCTCAGTAAATTATTCAATAAATTCCTCGTAAATTCTTCTTAAATTACTCAGGAAATTTTCAGCAAATTATTCTGTAAATTCAAAGCAAATTCTTAGTAAATTACTCATTAAATTCTCAGTAAATTCTCAGTAAATTACTGAGTAAATTCCCTGTAAATTCTCAATAAATTACTCAGTAAATTCCCATTAAATTAATAAGTAATTTCCCAGAGAATCTTATTAAATTTCTCAGCAAATTACTCAATAAATTCTTTGTAAATTACTTGGTAAATTCTCAGTAAATTCCCAGTAAATAGTCAGTAAATTCTCAGTAAATTATTCAGTAAATTTCCAGTAAATTACTGAGTAAATTCTCAGCAAATTATTTAGTAAATTCGTCTTAAATTACTCAGTAAATTTCCAGCAAATTACTCTATAAATTTGAAGCAAATTCTCAGTAAATTACTCATTAAATTCCCAGTAATTTCTCAGTAAATTCCCAATAAATTCTCATTAAATTAATTAGTAAATTCCCGGTAAATTCTTATTAAATTACCTAGTAAATTCTTAGTAAATTACTCAATAAATTTTCAGTAAATTCTCAGCAAATTACTGAGCAAATTCCTTGTAAATTCTCAGGAAATTACTCAGTAAATTCCCAGTAAATTACTTAGTAATTTTCCTGTAAATTCTCAACAAATTACTACGTAAATTCCCAGTAAATTCTCAGTAAATTCCCAATAAATTCTCGTTAAATTACTCAGTAAATTCCTTTTAAATTCTCCGTAAATTAATTAGTAAATTCCCATTAAATTCTCAATAAATTTCTCAGCAAATTCACAGTAAATTCTTAGTAAATTCTTGAGTGAATTTCCCGTAAATTCTCAATAAATTCCCAGTAATTCTTATTAAATTACTCATTAAATTCTCAGCAAATTACTCAGTAAATTCCCATTAAACTCTCAGTAAATACCCAGGAAATTATAATGTAGACGTCCCCGAACGTCCTGAGAAAATCCCGTTTTGTTCAATGGAGCTTACTACAGTTCGGACTCAATGTCACGGTTCTTAATTTGATCTTGCAAAGTGCAATGCAAGATTGATAAATCACCAAAGAGTCCAAATCCGGCAAATCATTTTGAAAAACTGATTTTTAGAAAGAAGTGCTAAACATGGACTGCTTTGCCAGATACAGAGTCGCCACCTAAATATTTTATTTTGGGAAAATTTAGGAAACCCTGACTCGTACCTAAGGCCATGTGTCCGTCATCACCAAAGTTGTCTCGGCTCGGGAACTTGGATACGATTGGGGAAGGTCATGCAATGAGCACCCCCGCTCGCCCGATCAAAGATCGGCCACTACTAAACATGATATCTTGTTTTTGAAAACATATGTGCTCTTATTCCAGTTTATTAGCCTAGAGTTGCCACGTGATGCGCACAGCATACAAGTATAGACTGGATCGTCTAAGTTGGAACAAAACATCTCATGTTTGTTTTTGAAAGCGGTTTGCTGCTCGCAAGTAGGCTAAAATGTGGATTTTGCCACCCTCAAGTGGGCTTAGAAAACATGGTGATTTGCCACTCTCAAGTGGGCTTAAAACTCGCAATCGATAAATTGTTCCAATTTAAATAATCCAACCTTCACCCACAGGCATTCAGACAGGTATATCACATAAGCAGTCAGCCTTGGCAAGCATGCTATCATGGCAGTCACTCACACACATGCAAGGATGTTAAAGCATAAACATTCACCAAGTACTCCAAGCTAAAATAGAAACTAGTTAGTAATCAATGCATGATCCTAGTTCATGTTAAGATGGCTAATGCAACACTTGCAAAATGCAACTAAGATAGGCTCGGCTATTCTAAGATGGCATATGAGATGCTATAGATAACATGTATTCAACTCAGAATTGAAATACAATGCAGTTAGTATGATGCGCCGAGCCCGGTGCATACAAGACAGATGAATGGATGCAAACATGCGAACATAAGGATGCTAATTAAAACGTGCCCTAAGACTAACCATCATAAGCTGGTAAATAAAAGGGAGAAAGACATGGGGTTGGAAGACATGCATCACACACACGTACACTTATTTACAACAGTTGGCCCTCTCGACGGAGGATCCAAATGAATAATACAAAACCAACTAGCTAATTTAAGCTAATCTAATTAAACTAGTTATTACAGAATGAAATGAATAACAAGCTACAGCTAATTATTACACAACGCTAACTAGTTAACAAATCAACTAAATTAACAATTAAATAAGCATGCAAACTATGTGAAATGGGCTGCCTCAGCTCTGCCTCGGATGATGAATGATGCATGCATGCTCGAATCGCCTTGCGCGGAAATCCCTCGCGACGCCCCGACTTGCCTTTGTTTGCAATTGATCTCAGAAACTTGCACAAAGCTCCAGAGAGATGAAACTCCACCCTGGGAATCTGTGGGAAGGCTGCCGACCAGCTATTGGCCTTGGAGACCACCTGCCGACCACTTTTGTGGTGAAAAACCAGAAAAAGTGGTCGGCCAGCCAGTAAATCTGGTCGGCCGACCAGTTTTCTCTCTTGGTTTCTGGTTTTCTGCAACAAAGGAAAAGAGGGAGTACAGACACCCCATTTTTGACCGCCCTTAAGACTTGGACACTACTGATGGTTTAGTTGGTGGTGAAAGATGTGCAGAGCAAAAGTTCGATTTCTTCGGCAAGAGGAGAGTCAAATCCTAACCTCACACCCCATTTTGGACCAAAGCTATTTTGAATGGTTTTTAGACCTTAAAACCCTCTCTTTCAAAATATTTTTGAAATAAAGTTTCTACGATGCTTTGAGGCTCGTATTTTGTTAAATGATGTGCTTTTCGGTAAACCGAGCAAGGACAAAGTGGAAATAAATGAAAGAGAGGTGAAATATTTGAAAAATCTTTTAGAACACCTTGTTCGGAGGTTTGGAGTTGAAGAAAAGAGGAGAAGAGGGAAGAAACCAAATTGGAGAAGAAGATGGGCATGAATTGCTAAGAGAGGGACGAGCAGTCCTCGCTAAATCAGGCCTATCTATCTATGCACTTGGATTTAAGGTATGAGGCCATACCATTGGAAAGGAGACTTCTGGGGCTTCATTTTGCACTTAAGAATCTCCTAAAGCCGAGTCCGGATGGGGGAGATATGATTGGTTGAAGTTGGGCATCATTCCGATTGAATCGAAACTGAGCAGTCTTCAATAAAAGAGGCATAACTTTTTTCACAGTTGTAATTTTTATGCAAGACTGCCACCATTGGAAAGCTTACTTCCGGGGCTTCAGTTTAGACATAAGAATGACCAGAAAATGAGTTCATATGAAGGAGTTATGCCCATTTGAAGTTGGACCTGTAGAGCAGAATTTGCTACCGGCCACAAATATGTGCTACCGGCCACAAAAGTAATAGATCGGCCAAAAAAGTAGCAGGCCGGCCATCACAAGTAGCAGGCCGGCACTAAAGATGGCCGGCCGGCCAAGAATGACCCAAACTCAGCTTTGTTGAAGATATTTCATCTCCAGCTGTTTCCAGCTTGCTTCAGCTGTCCCCAGCTCAGATATTTCCGACCTTGAGTGTTGCTTTTGCTATATATGATGATATATCTCCCATTTTCCAAGAGAGAACTTCCTAAGCAAGTTTTGGAGCTTCTCACTCTAAAAGGTCCTCTCTCTTTAGAAATTTCAGACCTAAAAACCTCTGCCTCTCTCTCTAGAGCCTCTCTCCATTGCTCTTTTGTGCATAGAAGTCCATAGAAGTAGAGAAATACTTCTTGTTTACATATACATCCTTCATCAAAGTTATCCCCCATTGGGCTAAGGTTCTTGGAGGATCATTTTGAGCTTCAAAAGCTAGTCTTAGCTCAGATTTTGGACTGGTTTTGCAGCTGTGCATCAAGGGTAACATCTCTCTCCCTTTTAGCTTGTTTTGCATACTAGCTTTGCCATAAGTTTTTGAACTACTTTGAGGCTGTTTTGGGGGTGGTGTTGAACCACAAAAACCCTTGTTTTTCCTCTATTTTTCAGTCCTAAAAGTCTTGGTTTGTACCTTGGTTGGCTAGGGGGTTGTCCTCCCTTTTGCTCTTTGGCTTGTAAAGCCTTTTGAGCCAACTTCCTAAGCTTTTGAAACCAACTTTTCGTGGCCTTTTAACCACTGAAATCCAGAGGATTTTCAGTGGTAAAAACCCTATTTTGAAGGCCCAAATGGGTGGGGGTTGTCCCCCCTCCTCTTGTTTTGTTTACTTGTGTTGATGGCCCTCCAAAAGCGCATGTGTTTCTACTTCTTGGAGGCTTTGTTTAGCCTCATTTTTGTGACTTTCCAAACCTACCATAAATCTGTTTTGGGCTTTCTTGCTCATCTCTTGCATGCTTATTGCACTTGTAGTGTAAATCCCCTTTGCTAGCCTTGTTAGCCTACCAAAGTAGCATGTTTGTTAAGCATGTATGGGCTCCATTTCAGCATGTTTTTGGTCATTATTTAGCATTTCATAACTCTGCCTAAAGTTGGTTTGATAGCCCCTTGCATGTATCATGCACTTGTAGTGCATTTCCATGAAATTGCCTTAACATGCTTTGTGCTTTGAGCCTTGTTTTTAGCATGATTTTGGCTTGACCCAAAGAAGATTTTAGCCTTGTTTTACCATGCTTAAGGTCTGTTTGGTGTTTTTTTGGTCATGCTTGCATTGTTTTGTATAGCCATGGTTCAACCTAGCTTGTTGGCTTTGAATGTCTAAGTCATTAGTATGCATTGCTAGGACTATTCTTATGATTTGGCATCATTCCATATGATATATCAGTGCATATTTCATGGTCATACACTTGTATTTGTCACTCTTTCATTGCTTTGAAGAGTTGTTGTTTTGTGCTTCAAGAATGGACCATTGTGCATGCCTTTATGCTTAGGCCTTTAGGATGCCATCTCAGTAGGTTTTTGGGCTTATTTTGACATGCCATAACTCTGATTTTCATTGGTTAAGCCATGCCATGTTTGGTTGTAATAGGTGTAGTGTAACACCCCTTTGTTGGCCTTGCATGCCTCATGTTTTGTGTTCACCTTTCTAGCATGTTTTGGCCTCATTCCATGCATGTTCTAGCCTTGTTTTGGTCTACCTTGGGACTGTTTTGGTTCACCTTGGCCCTTTGGGAGTTGGTTGATGTGGCCTTGGTACAAGCTCCTTGGCTAGCTTTGAGCATTAAGTCCATTAGCATGCTATGCTTATCCTATGTGCATGATTCGGCATCACTCTTGACATGATTTCAGAGCTTACTTCATTGCCACATTATCATGATTGTCCCCCCTTTGCTCATGTTTGGGTGTTGTGTCCTTATGCCTTAATTCTTGGGCCATTGCATGAACATGTTTGTCTCGCATTTCATGTCACCAATTCATTACTTCGGCCACTGATTTTGGCATGCTTGAGAGCTACCCATGTTAGTGTAAGTCCATCTCACCATGTTGTTGCATGCTTGTTTCATTTTGCATGTTGTTGCATGCTATACATGTTCACATGTTTAGGTTGTATGCCTATTGCCTATTGCATGCTTGTGTGGCTTTGTTAAGTTCATCATGCATGTATTACATTGGTCTAAGTATACTTGCCTTTGCATGTTATTAAATGTTAGCCTATTGACATGTTGTTGCATGCTCATCCATCTTGCATACTTGTTAAGTTACATGCTTATTTACATGCTTGTCTTTGCATATTGTTATATGCTAGTTGCCTTGTATAGCATTGTTGCTTGCATGCTCATGTTGCATTAGTTTGCTTGCATGCTTAGGTTGCATAGCATTGTGTACGCATCCCTTGCCTCTTGAATCAATCATGATAGAGGTTGGGGCCCTTATGTGTTTTTGTGCATTTCATTTGATATCAAATTGCACACTTGGCGCCTTTAACCATCATGCATTGAAATGCGTGATTGGTGGTCCAAGGGTCGAGAACCAAACCCCCTTGAGTTCATAGCATGGTAGGGAGGGTGGTCATGCATACAGTGTCTTGTAAATTCCTTGCCATGCACTGTCTGTCCTCTGCTGCAGCAAAAATAGAGTTCTGCAAGAACAGATGGCCCGTCGGCCCTCTTCAGTGCCGGCCGGCTACCATAGTCCAGCCGATGGCCCCACTTTTGGTCGGTGACCACTTCCCAATGGCCGGTGGTCCTATCTTTTGGCCAGTGAAATCCCACAATGCTCAGGGAGTAATTCAGAGGCATCTCAAGGATTTTCACAGTTCTTAGAGGTGCAGAACAGTGCAATTAGAGGCAACATGTGGCATGGCAACGGGTTTCCGAGCGAGACGAATCAAGCATGCATGCATTTGACCCTCTTCCCGAGGCAGCTTTACTGCTTTAGTAGCTTTATTAATTTGTTAATTAATTAAGGTTTTGTAATATTTAATTAGCAAGAGTAGTTAATTATTTATTTGGTTTGTATTATTCTTTTGGCCCCTCCGAGAGAGGGCGAATTTTGTAATAAACGTGCGTGGGTGTGATGCATGTCTTCCAACCCCACGTCTTTCTCCCTTTTACTTACCTGCTTTCAATGGTTAGTCTTAGGGCACGTTTCAATTAGCATACTTATGATAGCATGTTTGCATACATTCATTCATATTGTACGCACCGGGCTCGGCGCATCATGCTAACTGCATTGTATTTCAATTCCTGCTTGAATACATGTATCAAGTTGCATTTCACATGACATTTTAGAATAGCCGAGCCTATCTTAGTTGCATTTTGCATGTGTTGCATTTTGTATGTGTTGCATTAGCCATTGCTAACATGAACTAGGATCATGCATTTGATTGCTAACTAGTTTCCTGTTTTAGCTCGGAGTACTAGGTAAGCATTTATGCTTTAGCATTTTGCATGTGTGTGAGTGTTAACATGACAGCATGCTTGCCATGAGGCTAATTGCTTATGTGATATAACTGCCTGAATGCCTGTGGGTGAAGGTTGGGTTGCTTGAGTTGGAATAATTCGTCGAAACCTGTGTTTTAGCCTACTTGCGAGTAGCAAACTTCAATCCATTTTCAAAACAAACGAATATGTGATGCTTTGTTCCAAATTAGGCGATCTAGTCTATACTTGTGTGTTGTGCGCGTCACATAGTAATTCTAGCTAATTAACCAGAATAAGAATGCATGTGTTTTCAAAAACAAGATATCATGCTTAGTACAGACCGATCTTCGGATCGGGCGAGCGGGGGTGCTCATAGCTGACCTTCCCCAATCGTACCCAAGTTCCCGAGTCGAGACAACTTTGGTGATGACGGACACGTGGCCTTAGGTACAAGTCAGGGTTTCCTAAATTCCCTAAAATAAAATATTTAGGTGGCGACTCTGTATCTGGCAAAACAGTCCATGTTTGGCACTTCTTTCTTAAAAATCTGTTTTCCAAAATGATTTGTCGGATTTGGACTCTTTGATGATTCATCGGTGTTGCATTGCACTCTACGAGATTAGATACAGGACCGTGACATTGAGTCTTGAACTGTAGTAAGCCCAAATGAACAAAACGGGATTCCTTCCCGGGACGTTCGGGGACGTCTACAGGGAGGCACGGCAAAGTATTTGCAACACATGTGTGCACGACCACTCTCCCCATCATTGCATAAGCTCAAGGGAGTGTAGTCCTCGACCCTTGGGCCACCAATCACGCATTTTGATACATGATGGCCGAGGAGCCGAATTGCACGACTCGATGTGAAATGAATGTACATGTAAGCACCTAAAGCCAACAACTCCGTCATGAGTAATCAAGAGTGTCGGCGACCAGGAATCGAGGCGCATTTCATCACTTCGAGTATGAAACGCTCCTCGTTTCCCGTGTTTGGGCTAACTCCTATCCCAAACACAATGTAATAAACGAGGCATGCACCAATGCAACTCTAGCATGTGATCCTAATGCAATGCAATGCAACTAAGTCATGCGAACATACAAGGGATAACATGCAAACATGCAACTAGCATACACAATGCTATAAACTAACAATGGCATGCTCAAAGCACATGACACTTAGCATACACAATGCACGTAGAGACTAACATACACAATGAGATGAACAAGGCATGCACAATGCAATGATCAATCATGCGACAACATGGGATACTCAATGTTATGAACTACAATGGCATACTCAATGCAAAATGGACTTAAACCAAAATGGATGGACCTCAGCCACACCCAAATCAGTGGCCAATGATGATGAAAACAAGGCTCCAAAACTCATGCAAACATGCCCAATGCAATGGCCCCAAGCCTAAGCCATAAAACACAACTTTCCAAACGCATTGAAAATAATGAAATATGGAGTGCAAAGACACATGTTCCAACTCTGAAATGACATACAAAATGTAATACCCCTGTTCTGTAGTATGCTAATTGGTCCTTAATATGAGTATAATGATGTGTTTAATATGATTTTATGTGCCATTTTGTGAATACAATCGATTTTGAAGTTCTATCTGTTCACCATAGGAATATCTGTTTGAATAATCTGCTTTGGAAATTAAATTGGAGGCCTTATCGACCACAGAACCCGAAATCGATTACGCCATTGTGATTGGCATAATTTTTAGAACCTACGGTGAAATTTAATTGGAAATTGATTCGGGTCAGATTAAATTGATTAAACTAGCGAGTTAGTGCTCTATTCTTTGATATTATAATAATACTACAAGAGAGGGGCTTTTAATATGAGCACTACACAATCAATTACTCCCTTTTTGTTTCACTTGGCTGATATACACTCTAAGGAGAGGAGAGGGTCGGCTATTAGAGAGAGAAAAGGGAGAAAAATCTATTTTGATCTTGAAGGCTTGGAAATTTGAAGTCCAACTCTAAATTGGACCATAGATTGAAGGAATTGGGCTTCTAGGTAAGCCATTGACTCTTGAATTCATGAATTGAATTTGTAATTTTGTAAGCTCAAAGTTTATTTGTGATCAAGAGCATGATTTAAATTGGTTTTGGTGAGATTTGGCCATGCATGCATAGAATTGCTTTTAAATTGCCATAAGTTTGCATAATCTAGCATGTAACATACCAATTAAGCAAGATTTGAAGTTTGATCATGCATGCAAGCTTGGTTTTGTTGAGCTTTATGAGAATAGGCACTATTTGCATCTTTTGAAATGGAATTGGAGCTAAAAGATTGCATGCATGTTTGATTAATGAACTTATATGAGATTTGAAAACTTGAACCATGAGTTTACAAGAATGTTGGTTTATTTTGAAGAAATGTGACCATGATTTTGAGTAATTGGCCTCCTAATACTTGTATACTCATGGTATGTAATGTGTTTGCATGTTTGGAGAAACAAGATTTTGAGTTTGGAACCGTTGGAGGTCGTTTGGAGCTCAAGAACTCAATCTGGAAAACCCAGATTTTTGATGTCCGCTCGAGCGGGTTAAGTGCCGCTCGAGCAGGAAAATCGTGCTCCCAGCACTTTTTGCAGAGTTGGATTTCCGCTCGAGCGGGATATCTCACGCTCGAGCGGGGAGTTTTGTAGACAGGCATTCCGCTTGAGCTCTCTATTCCATGCTCGAGCGTATTTTTCATGCAACTAGTACTTTTGCAGGCCTTAAGGGTCCGTTCGAGCGGGTAAGTTGACGCTCGAGCGGGGACCCTGTTCTCTGAAATTTTGTATGCTCATTCTGTGTTTCGTTTTCCGTTCTCTTTCACTTGTAAGCACTCTTAGGCATATGTTAAGCATTGTAAATGAGTTAATGAGATAAGAATAAAGCCTAAAGAGGAATATGTGAATCAAAGAACGGATTGAACTGTTAGTGACCCTTTTGTGTTCATGAAATGTGTAGGGTCAAGCTCCAAGATAAATCCACAAGCCGATCACTGTGAGTAATATCGATATTTGAATGATTGTAAATGTCCAATTATTATTCCCTTATAAGCTTTATAAGTTGCTAATTGGGATTGTGGACCAAAGGTCGTTTCGATAAACATAAATAGACCAAAGGTCGTTTTGATAAACATAAATGGACTAAAGGTCGTTTCGATATGAATAAATGAACCTAAGGTCGTTTTGATAGAAATAAATGGACCTAAGGTCGTTTTGAAATGAATGAGTGGGCCGAAGGCCGTTTTGACACGAATGTATGGGCCGAAGGCCGTTTTGACGTAAGCGAATGGACCGAAGGTCGTTTTGACAGAAATGAATGGACCGACGGTCATTTCGATAGAAACAAATGGGCCGAAGGCCGTTTTGACATGAATGATTGGGCCGAAGGCCGTTTTGACATGAATGATTGGGCCGAAGGCTGTTTTGACACAAATGAATGGACCGAAGGTCATTTTGGCACAAATGAATAGACCGAAGGTCATTTTGACATAAATAAATGGACCGAAGGTCGTTTTGACAAGACATGAATGAATGGGCCATAGGCCGTTTCGACACGAAAGTGTAAATAGGCCTAAGGGCCAGTTTGATATGAAAGTTTGAAAAGGCTGCAGGCCAGTTTGACAATGAAATGAATGAATTGGGCCCGAGGCCGTATGATGTGTTTGGAACCTCAGTTGCTTAACTTACATGTGTCTATGTATGTATATACTAGTTAAAATGTAAATTGGGCCCAAGGCCGTTTGGAACATGTTGTTCTACATTGTTATGTAACTTTTGTATTTGATTTGATATTATTCACTGGGCTATCGCTCACGCTCATTCATATGTTTGTAGGTGAGCCAAGAGAAGTCCAGACCCAGCCTCAGTGAAGTCTGTACGGAACAACTAAGGTTTTGAGAGAGTCGGCCCTTGTGTCTCACGCATGAGACCCGTCTTCGCCCCTTTTGTCATGTATTTACATTTTGTCAGATTAGCGAAAGTTTGAATACGTCTGTATGTAGTTTTGCTTGGCTGACTTAGATTTGAATGATCCTGTCTGTACAGTACTTATGTTACTATACTTTTTGTTGTGAGTTATTAACATATGTATGTCTGGAATGTTATGATGTGCATATAAGCACGGCTCTATGAACAAAGTTTTAAAATTGCGTCCGTTTGGCCCCTTTTACTCTGATGAGTTTTGTCTTATTTGGTTTGAGGCCGTAGGTAATCTCATGATTACTAGCCGGTTATGGCCTTAACCCAGAGGGGCGGGTTCGGGTCGTGACACAAAATGACTCCGAATGATGTAAACAACTCACACAATGCATGTTGAATGGCTCAAGCACCGAAACTAGTGAAGTGTATTACACTATAGGCATGCAAGGCAAGCATCATTCGACCAAGAGGCCTCAAAACAGAGCTAAGGCAGCCCAAAATATGAACAAAATCAGTTTGGATCATGGCCAAAATATGCTAGAATAGAGGGCCAAAACAACATGCAATTCAAGCTAGTAAACATGATTTACACTACAACCATATGAAGCATATGAGAGGCTACCAAACCAGCCAAAAACAGAATCATGGCATGCCAAATGATAGCCAAAAACCCACTGAGACATGACCAATACATGCAATAATGAGGTGCTACTTTGATAAGCCATGAAAGGGATTATTCTACACATGCAAGAGGCAAACACAAGGTGACCAAACCAGCCATAGACAGAGTCTAAGAAGGTCCCAAAAGTCACCAAAAAGGGCCTGAACCAAGCCTTGGAAGTATGGAAGTATGTGCTCCTTTGAAAGGCCCAAAATGCAAACAAACAAGGCCAAAAGAGAGAGGGTCTCCCCTCTCTGATTTAGGCCCTCAAAACCACATGCCAACCACTGAAAATCCGCTAGATTTCAGTGGCTAAAAGACCAAGCAAAGATCAACACAAAGGTCTCATAGCATGGTACAAAACAAGGCTAAATAGAGCATGCAAGAGGGTAGATGACCCTTAACACCAAAAGAGCCTTAAACAAACATGAAAAACACTTAAATATGAAGCTTTTTTCAGTTGACAACAAAGCCTAAATATGCGTGCAAGTATGGCTAAGAGAATGATCAAGATAGAGCTTAAAAAGAGAGAAAATGAGGTTACCCTTGAAGCTCAACAAAACCAGCAAATTTTTTGAGCTAAAACCAACTCTTGAGCTCCCTCAAGACCCTCCAGCAACTCAGCTATAAGGTAAGAGAGGTTGTGTGCACAAGTGTGAAGCAAAACTACAATATATAGAGAGAAAGGGAGAGATATATGCTCAAGCCTTAGGAAATTTTTTGAACCTCTGCAAAGGAGAGGGAGGGCCTCTCTTATAGAGATTTGAAGCTAAAGCTTCCTCAAGAAGCTAAAAGCTTGGATGCAAATCCTCCATACACGTGTATGGAGGATACAGTCTGTGCCTTCCAGCTGGCACAGCTGGCATCCACACAATCTGACAAAACAGGAGGAAACCAGCCGACCAGAAAAAGTGGTCTCCCAGAAAAAAAAAAAAAAAAGTGGTCGGCCAAGGGGATTGGTGGTCTCCACACTGAAAGCAAGCCCAAGGTGTGGTGGGAGACCAGTAAATGTGGCCCAAAGGCCAAGAAAACCAGTTTCCCGACCAGAAAATCGGCTGGCGGGGAGAAAAGTTGTCTCCAAGGAGAAAATGTGGTCTCCCACCCTTGTACCACCTCCCAAACAAGGAAAACAAGGTTCATGCCAAAAAAAAGAACCAACACGGATGCAAAACGAGAGTTCGGGAGGCAAAACGCGCGGCCGGGTGCCTCGAAAACTGGCTGTTGAGCACCGAAAGTGGTGTGCAACCACAAAAGTGGTCTCCCGGGCCACAGTGTCCCTCTAGACAGAGGAAACAAGGTGTGTTCCAAAAACCGTGCCAAACGGAGAATGTTAAGCGGTCCCGAGCCGAGGCGCGCAGTCGACGGCTCCGAAAATCGGAAACTAGTCTCCAACCGGGAACAGTGGCCTACGACCGCGAAAAGTGGTCTACGACCATTGAGAGATGGTCTCCAAGACCTCTCCCTCCCTCCAGGAAGAGACAACAAGACCTGGTCCGCGGACCGAGTCAAAGTACAAAAGGGTCCCAGGTCCGGAGGCGAGGCTCTCAGCCAAGAACTCCGAAACCTCGAAACGAGCACAACATGCACCATCACCGAGCGCTCAATCGATGACGTTTGAGTTTTAAGGTCGGTCAAAAATGGGGTGTCTACATATAATTAAATTATGCAGCTAATTCCAAGTATAGTCTCTGTAAATTACCCCGTAAATTCCTAGAAAATTCTCAGTAAATTACTAGTAAAATATTCAGTAAAATCCCAGTAACTTCTCAGTAAATTACTTAGTAAATTCCCATTAAATTCTCAGTAAATTACGCAGTAAATTCTCAGTAAATTACCAAGTAAATTCCCAGTAAATTACTCATTAAATTCCTAGTAAATTCTAAATAAATTCCTATTAAATTACTCATTAAATTCTCAGTAAATTGCTTAGTAAATTCCCAGTAAATTACTGAGTAAATTCCCAGTAAATTCCAAGTAAATTCTCAGAAAATTACTCAGAAAATTCCCATTATATTACTCCGTAAATTTATAGTAAATTCTCAGTAAATTACTCAGTAAATTCATAGAAAATTATCTGTAAATTACTGAGTAAATTTCCCATAAATTCTAAGTAAATTACTCAGTAAATTCCCATTAAATTAATCAGTAAATCCCCGTAAAATCTTATTAAATTTCTCAGTAAATTACTCAATAAATTTCCACTAAATACTCAGTAAATTCTCAGAAAATTTTCAGTAAATTCCCATTAAATTCTGGGTAAATTACTGAGTAAATTCCTAGTAAATTCCTAGTAAATTTTCCGTAAATTTCCAGTCAATTTGTAGAAAATTATTCAGTAAATTTCCAGTAAATTACTCAGTAAATTCTCATTAAATTACTCAGTAAATTCCCAGTAAATTCTCAGTAAATTACTGATTAAATTCCTAGTAAATTCTCAGTAAATTACTAATTAAATTCCTAGTAAATTCTCAGTAAATTGCTCAGTAAATTTCTTCGTAAATTCCCTGTAAATTTTCAGTAAATTATTAAGTAAATTCCCCGAAAAATCTTATTAAATTACTCAGTAAATTCTCAGTTAAATATTCTGTCAATTCAAAGCAAATTTTTAGTAAATTACTCATTAAATTTCGAGTAAATTCTCAGTAAATTACTGACTAAATTCCCATTAAATTCTCTGTAAATTAGTCATTAAATTCCCGGTAAATTCTCAATAAATTACTCAGTAAATTTCCAGATAATTATAAATAAATTACTCAGTAAATTTCCAGAAAATTCTGGGTAAATTACTGAGGAAATTCCCTGTAAATTACTCAGTAAATTCCCAGTAAATTACTCAGTAAATTCCCAGTAAATTCTAATTAAATTGCTCAGTGAATTCTCTGTAAATTACTTAGTAAATTCCTAGTAAATTCTCACTAAATTACTCAGTAAGTTCCCAGTAAATAGTTAGTAAATTCTCACTAAATTCCCAATAAATTCTCAGCAAAGTATTCAGTAAATTTCTAGTATATTCTCAGTAAATTATTCAGTAAATTCCCAGTAAATTCTCATCAAATTAATCAGTAAATTTCCAGTAAATTCTTATTAAATACTCAGTAAATTCCCAATAAATTCTCAGTAAATTACCCGTAAATTAATTATTAAATTCTCAGTAAATTACTAACTAAATTCCCAGTAAATTCTCAATAAATTACTCATTAAATTCCCAGTAAATTCTAATTAAATTACTCAGTAAATTTCCAGTAAATTCTCAGTAAATTATTGAGTAAATTCCTAGTAAATTCTCATTAAATTACTCAATAAGTTTATAGTAATTTTTCATTAAATTACTGAGTAAATTCCCAGTAAATTCCCTATAAATTCTCATTAAATTATGAAGTAAATTCTCAGTAAATTACTCAGTAAATTCCTAGAAAAATTCTTTAAATTCTCAGTAAATTACTCAGTAAATTCCCAGTAAATTACTGAGAAAATTTCCCTTAAATTCTCAGTAAATTCCAAGTAAATTCTCATTAAATTACTTATTAAATTCCCAGTAAATTCTCATAAAATTACTCAATAAATTACCACTAAATTCCCAGTAAATTACTTAGTAATTTCCCAGTAAATTATTCAGTAATTTCCTAATAAATTACTCAGTAAATTACAGTGTAAATTCCCAGTAAATTATCTGCAAATTACTCAGTAAATACCTAATAAATTCTCAGTAAATTCTGAGTAAATTACTCAGTAAATTTCGAGTAAATTCTCAGTAAATTCCATGTAAATTCCCAGTAAATTGCTCAGTAAATTCCCAGAAAATTCTCAGTAAATTACTCAGTAAAGTCGTAGTAAATTCCCAGTAAATTCTTAGTAAATTACTCGGCGAATTCCCAATAAAATCTCAGTAAATTACGAAGTAAATTCTCAGTAAATTTTCAGTAAATTCCCAGTAAATTACTCAGTAACTTCCCAGTAAATTCTTAGTAAATTACTCAATAAATTCGTAGTAAATTCTCAATAAATTATTGACTAAATTCTCAGTAAATTCTCAGTAAATTCTCAATAAATTCGCAATAAATTCTCAGTAAATTACTTATTAAATTTCAAGTAATTCTCATTAAATTACTGTTTAAATTCTGAGTAAATTATCAAAAAATTACTCAGCAAATTCCTTGTAAATTCTCAGTAAATTCTCTATAAATTTCTCAGTAAATTACAGGTAAATTCTCAGTAAATTCTTTGTAAATTTTCATTAAGTTAATCAGTAAATTCCCAGTAAATTCCTATTAAATTATTAAGTAAAGTCGCAGTAAATTATTCAGTAAATTCTCAGTAAATTTTCAATAAATTCTCTGTAAATTACTGAGTAAATTCTCAGTAAATTACTTAGTAAATTCCCAGTAAATTCTCGGTAAATTCTCAGTAAATTCTAATTAAATTACTCAGTAAATTGCTAGTAATTCTTAGTAAAATCCTAGTAAATTCTCGAAAAATTACTAAGTAAATTCCTAGTAAATTCTCAGTAAACTACTCAGTAAATTCCAAGTAAATTCTCAATAAATTCCCAGTAAACTACTCAGTAAATTCACAGTAAATTCTCACCAAATTGCTGAGTAAATTCTCAGTAAATTCCTAGTAAATTTTCATTAAATTACTCAGCAAAATTCTTAGTAAATTTCTCAGTAAATTACCAATAAATTCTCAGTAAATTACTGAGTAAATTCCCAGTAAATTACCAATATATTCTCTTTAAATTAATCAGTAAATTTCAAGTAAATTTTTAACAAATTACTCAGTAAATTCCTAGAAAATTCTCAGTAAATTACTAGGTAAATTCCTCGTAAATTAATAAGTAAATTCCCAATAAATTCTCAGTAAATTATTCAAAAAAATTCCCTGTAAATTTTTCGTAAATTCTCATTAAATTACTCAGTATATTCCCAGTAAATTCTCAGCAAACTACGCAGTAAATTCCCAGTAAATTCTTAGTAAATTACGCAATAAATTCTAAAAAAATTCTCTGTAAATTACTCAGTAAATTCCCAATAAATTCTCATTAAATTACTCAATAAATTCTCAGATAATTCTCAGTAAATTCCCAGTAAATTCTCATTAAATTACGGGGTAAATTCACAGTAAATTTCAAGTAAATGCCCAGTAAATTATCAGTAAATTACCGATTAAATTCCCAGTAAATTATCAGTAAATTCCCAGCAAATTCTCAGTAAATTCTCATTAAATTAATTAGTAAATTCCAAGTAAATACTTATTAAATTGCTCAGTAAATTCCTAGTAAATTCTCAGTAAATTATTGACAAAATTCACAGTAAATTCTTATTAAATTACTCAATAAATTGCCAGTATAAATTACTCAGTAAATTCCCAGTAAATTACTCAACAAATTCCCATTAATTCTAAGCAAATTACGTAGTAAATTCCCAGTAAATTCTGAGTAAATTACTCAGTAAATTCTTAGTAAATTTGATGTAAATTCCTAGATGATTCCCAGTAAATTCTCAGAAAATTACTTAGTAAATTCCTGGTAAATTCTCACTAAATTCTCAGTAAATTACTCAGTAAATTCTCATTAAATTCCTAGTAAATTCTTAGTAAATTACTCAGTAAATTCCCATTAAATTAATCAGTAAATTTCACAGTAAAATCCCAGTAAATTCTCATTAAATTACTCAGTGAATTCCCAATAAATACTCAGTAAATTCCCAGTCAATTCTCAGTAAATTATTGTGGAAATTCCCTATAAATTCCCAGTAAATTCTCATTAAATAAATTAGTAAATTCCCAGTAAATTCTTATTAAATTACTCAGCAAATTCCCAGTAAATTTTTAGCAAATTTCTCAGTAAATTCCTAATAAATTAATTAGTAAATTTTCAGTAAATTCTCAGCAAATTACTACGTAAATTCTCAGTAAATTCTCATTAAATTGCTCAGTAAATTCTTTTTAAATTCTCAGTAAATTACTTAGTAAATTCCCGTTAAATTCTCCATAAATTTCTAGCAAATTTCTCAGTAAATTCCCAGTAAATTTTTAGCAAATTTCTCAGTAAATTCCTAGTAAATTACTCAGTAAATTTCCAATAAATTCTCAGCAAATTACTACGTAAATTATCAGTAAATTCCCATTAAATTACTCAGCAAATTCTTTTTAAATTCTCAGTCAATTACTTAGTAAATTCCTGTTAAATTATCAGTAAATTTCTCAGTAAATTCCCAGTAAATTCTTATTAAATTGCTCATTAAATTTCCATAAAATTCTTATTAAATTATGTAGTTAATTCCAAGTAAATTTTCTGTAAATTAACAAGTAAATTCCCAGAAAATTCTCAGTAAATTACTCAGTAAAATCCAAGTAAATTCTCAGTAAATTACCGAGTAAACTCCCAGTAAATTCTCAGTAAATTACCGAGTAAACTCCCAGTAAATTCTCAGTAAATTACCGAGTAAACTCCCAGTAAATTCTCAGTAAATTTGCAGTAAATTTCCATTAAATCACTCATTAAATTCCTAGTAAATTCCTAGTAAATTTCCAGTAAATTATTTAGTAAATTCCCTATAAATTCTCAGTAAATTACTCAGTAAATTCCCAGTAAATTTTCATTATATTACTGTGTAAATTCGTAGTAAATTCACAGTAAATTACTTAGTAAATTTCCAGAAAATTCTCTGTAAATTACGGAGTAAATTCCCTGTAAATTCTCAGTAAATTACTCAGTAAATTCCCATTAAATTAATAAGTAAATTCCCATAAAATCTTACTAAATTTCTCAGTAAATGCCTAGTGAATTCTCAGGAAATTACTGACTAAATTCCCAGTAAATCTCAGTAAATTACTCAATAAATTCTCAGTAAATTCTCAGTAAATTTCCAATAAATTATCAGTAAATTACTTGGTAAATTTTCAGTAAATTCCTAGTAAATAGTCAGTAAATTATTCTGTAAATTCTCAATAAATTACTGAGTAAATTCCCAGTAAATTATTCAATAAATACCTCGTCAATTCTTCTTAAATTACTCAGTAAATTTCCAACAAATTACTCTGTAAATTCAAAGCAAAATTCTTAGTAAATTACTCATTAAATTCCCAGTAAATTCTTAGCAAATTCCCAGTAAATTCTCATTAAATTAATTACTAAATTCCCAGGAAATTCTTATTAAATTACTCAGTAAATTTCCAGAAAAATTCTCAGCAAATTACTGAGGAAATTCCTTGTAAATTCTTAGTAAATTACTCAGAAAATTCCAAGTAAATTCTCAGTAAATTGACAGTAAATTCTCATTAAATTGATTAGTAAATTCCCAGTAAATTCTTATTAAATTACTCAGTAAATTCTCAGTAAATTACTCAGTAAATTTTCATTAAATTCTCAGCAAATTACTATGTAAATTCCTAGTAAATTCCCATTAAATTCTCATTAAATTACTCAGTAAATTCCTTTTAAATTCCCATTAAATTCTCATTAAATTTCTTAGTAAATTCCCAGTAAATTCTCAGTAAATTCTTGAGTAAATTCCCCGTAAATTCTCAATAAATTCCCAGTAAATTCTTATTAAATGACTCATTAAATTCTCAACAAATTACTCAGTAATCTCCCATTAAACTCTTAGTAAATACCCAGTAAATTCTAATTAAATTATGCAGTTAATTCCAAGTAAATTCTCTGTAAATTATCCCGTAAATTTCCAAAAAATTCTCAGTAAATTACTAGTAAAATATTCAGTAAAATCTCAGTAAATTACTCAGTAAATTCCCATTAAATTCTCAGTAAATTACGTAGTAAATTCTCAGTAAATTCTGAGTAAATTACTCAGTAAATTCTTTGTCACAACCCCATTCCGCCCCTAGTAGAATGGTACCGTGATGGCCAGTAATCCGAGATTATCGAAGGCCAACTTTCAAGTTTCACACACAATCAGAGTATTACATATGGGGCTAACATGTGCGGAAGCAGTATATACAAATCTAATTAGTCCATAAGAGCTGTGCATAAGTCAAATGAAATGGCATACATCTATACATAGCTTTACAACTTGGATACAATAAAATGAAATACAAAATACATCTTGACCAAAAGGCTTCTTGAGCCATCATATACAAAATACAAAGAAATGCAAGCTAAGAAGCATGATCTTCAAGATGCTACAAAATGCGAATCCAAAACAAGTTGCAAGGCACATCTAGGCATCGCCGCCGTCCTGCTCATCACCTACATATATATATAGAGGGTGAGCTTGGATACTCAGTGAATGGTACAAGTAATAAAGGGTTTGCATGCATGATATCCGAGATCTTTAACAAAACAATACATAATCATAGCTTGTAACTAACAAGGGAGGAATCAAGTTCATCTAACAAATCTTTCAAGCTTCATCAATCAAAGTCTTTCAAGGCTTTCAAGTTTCAAAGGGTGACGTTGACAAAGGTTGTGCTACAAATGCTTATAGTCCCCTAGCACGTACGGACTTTCAAAGGTTTGTGCTACAAATGCTTATAGTCCCCTAGCACGTACGAACTTTCAAAGGGTTGTGCTACAATTGCTTATAGTCCCCTAGCACGTACAGACTTTCAAAGGGTTGTACTACAAATGCTTATAGTCCCCTATCACGTATGGACTTTCAAAGGGTTGTACTACAAATGCTTATAGTCCCCTAGCACGTACGGACTTTCAAAGGTTTGTGATCCAAAACAAGACTTACACTTGACACACAAAATAGGGATAATCATTCATGCTTAACAAATACTTTTCAAAACAAAGCAAAGCTTTATCAAAAATTTATAACATAGCTTTATTAAAAATACCACTCACATAATTCTTCAAACGTCGGGGTTACAAGCGAGGATCCAAGGCCTACAAGTACATAAAAAATCCCATTGAATGCACTAACAAACAAGCTTTACATGAATGCAAATGATCTCAGCATTACTTCAAAACTAAGTCGGACCAAAACAAAACACTGTTCCTCATCTCGGGAAAACATAATGGGCACCAACCAGGTCTTGGCCGAGGTCCCACACCTCCCTGCCGAGGTGTGGTCCCGAGGGCCGCATTCAAGGGAATGAAGTCGGGAAAATCTGGGTTTCCCTTTCTTGAAGAACATGAAGAACATGAGCGCAAAGAGCATAACTTGTTATTACAAAATCTAAGATTTCATGCTATGAATTCAAAAACATGGACCTGGGTACCCATACTCGAAGATTTTATGAAAACAAACACAAAAACATGAATCTCGATGCAAGCTTTCGAATCAAACAAGGCTTTTATTCAAGAACACATGAATACCACTTTCTCTTTCTAAACCCAACTTTAAATCGATGCAAGGCTTTCAAATCAGGTTCGATCAGGCAATGCAGCTAGATGATCAATAAGAACAGCAAGAGTAGATTAAGATTCTAACCTCAAAAACATGGACCTGGGTACCCATACTCGAAGATTTTATGAAAACAAACACAAAAACATGAATCTCGATGCAAGCTTTCGAATCAAACAAGGCTTTTATTCAAGAACACATGATTACCACTTTCTCTTTCTAAACCCAACTTTAAATCGATGCAAGGCTTTCAAATCAGGTTCGATCAGGCAATGCAGCTAGATGATCAATAAGAACAGCAAGAGTAGATTAAGATTCTAACCTCAAGACACGAATCTAACTGCTCAAGGTGTGAAGATCAAGCTTGGAAAATCTATTCCTCCTCTAAGAACCCCTTCTCCCTCTTCTAGAGCTTCTCTCTCCTCAAGAACAAAGACATATAGCAAATGATACATTTCTAGGTCTGCTGGCTAACTTAACACTCAGCTGGGACACGTGGCACTACCGGGTTGGTTCTCCTCAAAAAGGTGGCTGAGTGAAAAGACAAGACTATGACAAAGTGTGTTCAACAAGCAAGATGGCATAGGCACTCCTGCAGGTAATGATCTCGGCTAGGAACAAGGCATCGGCAAGTAGGGGAACAATGATCTCGGCTAGGAAGGACAACACTTGACCTAGTTGTGCCACACCTTGGCCTAGATGTGCCACACCTCGGCCTAGGTCATACCACTCCGGGACAAGATCACTTAGGTGCAAAGGTAACATCTCGGCCTAGATGATACACATCTCAGCCTTGGTGATGAACACCTCGGCCTAGATAATGACATCTCGGCCAATATGTCAGGGCGAAGGTGGAGGTCAAACAAAGTGGTTCCAAGATAATTCTAGACTGAAGATGACCTCGGCTAAACTCACACCAAGCAAGGTACAAAACATGCAAGAAACACTTAAGCAAAGCAAATCAAGGTTTTGCAAAAAAATGCAACATATCAAGACAAGATCATGTAATATATGCAAGCATGACTAGAGTAGAGTGAGGGTTGTTACATTCTTAGTAAATTACTTAGTAAATTCCTGATAAATTCTCAGTAAATTCTCATTAAATTCCTAGTAAATTCTCAGTAAATTACTCAGTAAAATCTCATTAAATTAATCAGTAAATTCTTATTAAATTACTCAGGGAATTCCCTGAAAATTCTCAATAAATTTCTTAGTAAATTCTCATTAAATTACTCAGTAAATTCCCTGTCAATTCTCAGTAAATTACTGTGGAAATTCCCTGTAAATTCTCAGTAAATTACTCAGTACATTCCCAATAAATTCTCATTAAATGAATTTGTAAATTCCCACTAAATTCTTATTAAATTACTCAGTAAATTCCCAGTAAATTTTTCAGTAAATTTCCAGTAAATTCTCAGCAAATTACTACGTAAATTCTCAGCAAATTCCCATTAAATTACTCACCAAATTCTTTTTAAATTCTCAATAAATTACTTAGTAAATTCTCGTTAAATTCTCAGTAAATTTCTCAGTAAATTCCCAATAAATTCTTATTAAATTACTCATTAAATTCGCAGAAAATTCTTATTAAATTATGCAGTTAATTCCAAGTAAATTCTCTGTAAATTACCCAGTAAATTCTCAGTAAATTACTACAAAATTACTCAGTAAAATCCAAGTAAATTCTCAGTAAATTACGTAGTAAATTCCAAGTAAATTCTCAGTGAATTACCGAGTAAACTCCCAGTAAATTCTCAATAAATTTGCAATAAATTTCATTAAATTACTTATTAAATTCCTAGTAAATTCCCTGGAAATTACCGAGTAAATTCTCAGCAAATTCGCAGTAAATTGCTAAGTAAATTCTTAGTAAATTACTCAGTAAATTCCCAGTAAATTCTCATTATATTATTGTGTAAATTCGCGGTAAATTCACAGTAAATTACTCAGTATATTCCCAGAAAATTCTCTGTAAATTACTGTGCAAATTCCCTGTAAATTCTCAGTAAATTACTCAGTAAATTCCCATAAAATCTTATTAAATTTCTCAGTAAATTCCAGGTGAATTCTCAAGAAATTACTGACTAAATTTCCAGTAAATTCTCAGTAAATTACTCAATAAATTCCCAGTAAATTCTCATTAAATTCCCAGTAAATTTTCAGTAAATTCCTGGTAAATTCTCAGTAAATTACTCAGTAAATTCCCAGTAAATAGTCAGTAAATTATTCAGTAAATTCTCAGTAAATTACTGAGTAAATTCCCAGTAAATTATTCAGAAAATTCCTCGTAAATTCTTCTTAAATTACTCAGTAAATTCCCAGCAAATTACTCTATAAATTCAAAGCAAATTCTCAGTAAATTACTCATTAAATTTCTAATAAATTCTCAGTAAATTCCCAGTAAATTCTCATTAAATTAATTAGTAAATTCTTAGTAAATTCTTATTAAATTTCTCAGTAAATTCTCAGTAAATTTTCAGCAAATTCTTAGGAAATTACTGAGGAAATTCCTTGTAAATTCTCAGTAAATAACTTAGTAAATTCCCACTAAATTTTCAGTAAATTTCAAGTAAATTCTCATTAAATTAATTAGTAAATTCCCAAAAAATTCTTATTAAATTACTCAATAAATTTCCATAAAATTCTCGGAAAATTATTACGTAAATTCCTAGTAAATTCTCAGTAAATTCCCATTAAATTACTCAGTAAATTCCTTTTAAATTCTCAGTAAATTACTTAGTAACTTCCCATTAAATACTAAATAAATTTCTTTGCAAATTCCCAGTAAATTCTTGAGTAAATTCACCGTAAATTCTCAATAAGTTCCCAGTAAATTATTATTAAATTACTCATTAAATTCTCAGCAAATTACTTAGTAAATTCCCATTAAACTCTCAGTAAATACCCAGTAAATTCTAATTAAATAATGCAGTTAATTCCAAGTAAATTCTCTATAAATTACTCAGAAAATTCTCAGTAAATTACTAGTAAAATACTCAGTAAAATCCCAGTAAATTCTCAGTAAATTCCTAGTAAATTCTTAGTAAATTACGAAGTAAATTCCAAGTAAATTCTCAGTAAATTACAGAGTAAATTCCTAGTAAATTACTCATTAAATTCCTAGTAAATTCTAAGTAAATTCGCATTAAATTCCCATTAAATTACTCATTAAATTGCTGAGTAAATTCCCATAAAATCTTATTAAATTTCTCAGTAAATTATCAGTAAATTCTCAGTAAATTACTCAATAAATTCCCAGAAAATTCCCAGAAAATTTTCAGTAAATTCCCTGTAAAGTCTAATTAAATTACTCAGTAAATTCCAAGTAAATTCTGGGTAAATTACTGAGTAAATTCCCTTTAAATACTCAGTAAATTCTCAATAAATTCTCCGTAAATTCACAGTCAATTCGTAGTAAAATTACTCAGTTAATTCTCAGTAAATTACTTGGTAAATTCCTAGTAAATTCTCATGAAATTACTCAGTAAATTCCTAGTAAATTCTCAATAAATTACTGAGTAAATTCCTAGTAAATTCCCAATAATTAGTCAGTAAATTTCCATAAATTCTCAATAAATGTTCAGCAAATTCTCAGTAAATTTCTAAGTAAATTCCCAGTAAATTCTCTGTAAATTATTCAGTAAATTCCCCATAAATTGCTATTAAATTACTCAGTAAATTCTTTGTAAATTCCCAGTAAATTTTCAGTAAATTCCCTGTAAATTCTAATTAAATTACTCAGTAAATTCCAAGTAAATTCTGGGTAAATTACTGAGTAAATTCCTTGTAAATACTCAGTAAATTCTCAATAAATTCTCCGTAAATTCCCAATCAATTCGTAGTAAAATTACTCAGGTAATTCTCCGTAAATTACTTAGTAAATTCTCATGAAATTACTCAGTAAATTCCTAGTAAATTCTCAATAAATTACTGAGTAAATTCCTAGTAAATTCCCAATAATTGGCCAGTAAATTTCTAATAAATTCTCAGTAAATTTTTAGTAAATTCTCAGTAAATTTCTGAGTAAATTCTCAGTAAATTCTTTGTAAATTATTCAGTAAATTCCCCGTAAATTGCTATTAAATTACTCAGAAAATTCTCAGTAAATTACTCATTAAATTCCTAGTAAATTCTCAATAAATTGCTCAGTAAATTTCGAGAAAATTCTCATTAAATTACTCCATAAATTCCCAGAAAATTCTGGGTAAATTACTGAGAAAATTCCAAGTCAATTACTCAGTAAATTCCCAAAAAATTCTAATTAAATTACTCAGTAAATTCTCTGTAATTACTTAGTAAATTCCTAATAAATTCTTAGTAAATTACTCAGTAAGTTTCCAATAAATAGTTAGTAAATTCTCACTAAATTCCCAATAAATTCTCAGCAAATTATTCAGTAAATTTCCAGTAAATTCTCAGTAAATTATTTAGTGAATTCTCAGTAAATTCTCAGTAAATTCCCAGTAAATTTGCATCAAATTAATCAGTAAATTCTTATTAAATACTCAGTAAATTCCCCGTAAATTAATGATGAAATTCCTAGTAAATTCTCAGTAAATTACTGACTAAATTCCCAACAAATTACTCATTAAATTCTAAGTAAATTCTAATTAAATTACTCAGTAAATTACCAGTAAATTCTCAGTAAAATACTGAGTAAATTCCCAGTAAATTCTCATTAAATTACTCAGTAAGTTTATAGTAATTTTTCATTAAATTACTGAGTAAATTCCCAGTAAATTCTCATTAAATTATGCAATAAATTCTAAGTAAATTCTCAGTAAATTACTCGGTAAATTCCTAGAAAATTTCTGTAAATTCTCAGTAAATTACTTAGTAAATTCCTAGTAAATTCCTGAGAAAATTCTCAGTAAATTCTCAGTAAATTACTTAGTAAATTCCCAGTAAATTCTCATTAAATTACTTAATAAATTCCTAGTAAATTCTCAGTAAATTACTCCGTAAATTCCCAGTAAATTACGCAGTAAGTTCCCAGTAAATTCCTTGTAAATTCTAAGTAAATTATTCAGTAATTTCCCAATAAATTCTCAGTAAATTACAGTGTAAATTCTCATAAAATTACCTGTAAATTACTTAGTAAATTCCAAGTAAATTCTCAGTAAATTCTCAGTAAATGACTCGGTAAATTCCATGTAAATTACTCAGAAAATTCTTAGTAAATTACTCAGTAAATTCCTAGTAAATTCTCATTAAATTACTGTGTAAATTCCCCGTAAATTCTAAGTAAATTACTCAGTAAATTCCCAGTAAAATCTTAGGAAATTACTCAACAAATTCCCTATAAATTCTCAATAAATTACGAAGTAAATTGTCAGTAAATTACTCAGTAAATTCTTAGTAAATTACTCAGTACATTACAGAGTAAATTCTCAGTAAATTACTCAATAAATTCCTAGTAAATTCTCTATAAATTCTCAATAAATTCGCATTAAATTACTCAGTAAATTCTGAGTAAATTACCTATTAAATTCCAAGTAAATTCTCATTAAATTACTGTTTAAATTCCAAGTAGATTATTAAAAAATACTCAGTAAATTCCCTGTAAATTCTCAATAAATTCCTAGCAAATTCTCAGTAAATTATTCAGTAAATTTTCAGTAAATTACTAAGTAAACTCCCTGTAAATTCTCAATAAATTACTCAATAAATTCTCTGTAAATTTTCAATAAGTTAATCAGTAAATTCCCAGTAAATTCCTATTACATTACTAAGTAAAGTCGCAGTAAATTCTCACTAAATTACTCAGTAAATTCTGAGTAAATTCTCAGTAAATTTTCATTAAATTATCTGTAAATTACTGAGTAAATTCGTAGTAAATTCTCAGTAAATTCTCACCAAATTACTCAATAAATTCCCAGCAAATTCTCATTAAATTACTCAGTAAATTCCTCGTAAATTACTAAGTAAATTCCCAGTAAATTCTCAGTAAATTATTCAAAATATCCCCCGTAAATTCCCCGTAAATTCTCAGTAAATTCTTGAGTAAATTCTCAGTAAATTCCTAGTAAATTCTTATTAAATTACTCATTAAATTCTCAAAAAATTCTCATTAAATTATGCAGTTAATTCCAAGTAAATTCTCTGTAAATTACCCAATAAATTCCTAGAAAATTCTCAATAAATTACTCAGTAAAATCCAAGTAAATTCTCAGTAAATTACCGAGTAAATTCCCAGTAAATTCCTAGTAAATTCGCAGTAAATTTCCATTAAATTACTCACTAAATTCTCAGTAAATTCCCAGTAAATTACTCAGTAAATTCCCAGTAAGTTCTCATTATATTACTGTGTAAATTCGTAGTAAATTCACTGTAAATTACTCAGTAAATTCCCAGAAAATTCTCTGTCAATTACTGAGTAAATTCCCTGTAAATTCTCAGTAAATTTCCATTAAATTAATCAGTAAATTCCCATAAAATCTTATTAAATTTCTCAGCAAATTCCCAATAAATTCTCAGTAAATTCCCAGTAAATTTTCAGTAAATTACTTTAAATTCTCAGTAAATTACTTGGTAAATTCTTAGTAAATTACTCAGTATATTCCCAGTAAATAGTCAGTAAATTTCTAGTAAATTCTCAATAAATTATTCAGTAAATTCCTCATAAATTATTCTTAAATTACTCTGTAAATTCAAAGCTAATTCCCAGTAAATTACTCATTAAATTCCCATTAAATTCTTAATATAATTGTGGCTCATGAAGTTTTCAATCACATGAAGTTAAAGAAAAGAGGGGTTGTGCATGATATGGCTATGAAGCTTGACTTCAACAAAGCCTATGACCGGGTGCAGTGGGATTTTTTAAAGGTTCTGATGGTAAAGTTGGGTTTTCATTCCATTTGGGTTAACTGGGTTATGGAAATTGTGTCCACGGTTTCGTTTTCAATTTTTGCAAATGGCGAGCGACAGGCAGCGTTTACTCCATCGCGGGGGCTTCGTCAAGGTGACCCTCTATCTCCGTATTTATTTGTACTTGTTGCTGAAGGGTTGTCTCTACAAATTTCCAAAAGTGTTCAAGAGAAACAGTGGTCAGGGGTTACTTTACGGAGGGGTTGTCCCGTGCTCTCTCACATTTTCTTTGCAGATGATGCTCTTCTGTTTGCCCAAGCCAGCTTATCAGAGTGCCATGTTTTGAAATCAATCCTAGAGGAGTATAGCTTAGCTTTCGGCCAATTGATAAACTTCGAGAAATCTGGGATCTTGTTTTCAGAAAATACTCCTGATGATGTGAAACACAGCATTAGCTCTTCCTTGGGCATTTCTACTTTAAACCGTGGTTCCAAATATCTTGGCCTCCCATTTTTTTGGGGGAGATCAAAAGCAGAAGCTTATGGCTATTTAATTGAAAAAGTGGTGCAAAAGATGCAATGTTGTATACAAAATCTTTTATCATAGGCTGGTAGGGAAGTTCTCATTAAATCAATAGTCCAAGCTATTCCAGCATATGCAATGGCCTGTTTTGCTCTGCCAAAAAAATTTACCGACTGTTTGAATTCCTATACAAGCAATTTTTGGTGGGGCGGGGACTCGTCGGACCGTGGAATCTATTGGGCTAGTTGGGCCAGTTTATCTGTGGGTAAGAGCCAAGGGGGGCTGGGATTCAGAGATTTTAAAGCCTTCAATTTAGCCCTGTTAGCTAAACAAGTTTGGAGATTGTTTAAATCCTCCGCCTCTCTTTGCGCTCAAGTTTTAAAAGGCCTTTACTACCCGAATGTTGACATTCTGATGGCTAGGAAAGGGAGCCGGCCATCCTGGGCCTGGTCTAGTCTTTTACAGGGCAGAGAGCTTCTTAAATCAGGTCTTCGGTGGCAGGTGGGCAATGGAAAGTCAATTCATTTTGGGAGGATCAATGGGTGCCGCATTCTCGAACTTTCAAAGTCGCGTCCCCTCAGCAACCTGGGTGCCAAGTTTAATTAGTAAGTGATGTCATACATCCTAATTCCAAAGATTGGTATCTAGGCAAACTTACGACCACAGTGGGAGTAGCAGAAGCTCAACATATTCTTGCTATTCCCATATCCTCAACAAATATGGAGGACTCTCTTGTCTGGCACCACTCCAACCGAGGAATATATGATGTTAAGAGTGGATACCGAATGGCGGTTGAGGCTAAGCAGTCTGCAGTACTTTCAGGGGCGTCTTCATCTCTTTTGCTCCCAAAAGATTTCTGGAAAGTAATCTGGTCGACTCCAGTCCCGCCTAAGATTCGTAACTTTTGGTGGCGAGTCTGCTATAACAAGCTAAAGATTCGTAACTTTTGGTGGCGAGTCTGCTATAACAAGCTAGCTACAAAGGAAAATCTGTTTAGGCGTCGTTGTTCTGATTCCCACCAGTGCCCAATTTGCAATGCTTCAGTAGAATCAATCGAGCAACTTCTGTTCAAGTGCGATTAGACCAGGGCAGTTTGGTTTGCATGTGATCTGGGTTTGCTGCCGGGGATTGGGATTTGTCCCCCAGCTAAAATCTGGACTGTGTCGCTCATGGAAATGTGCTCAAATGCCAAGGAGCGTAAAGAAATAGTGGGTAAGGCTGCGGTGGTGTGTTGGTTTATCTGGAAAGCTAGAAATGAATGGGTTTTTTCCCAGTGTCCAGTAAATCCTCAAGCTGTTGTGCGTAAGGTTTATACTTTTTGGAGGGAAATTAATCAACCTCTCACTTCGATGGTTGACCCTATTCCAGCAGTTCCTCCTTTACCTCAGTCACGTCCTACTTGGCATTGTCCAACTTGTGGCTGTTTGAAAATTAATTGTGATGCAAGTGTGGCTGTAGACAGTGGGAGAACATCCATAGCAGCTGTTCTGCACGATTTGCAAGGACGGTTGGTCAATGGCATTGTTGTCTCGGCCCCTTCATCCTCAGTTTTGCAAGGTCAAGCTCGTGCGGTTCGTTTGGCTTGTCGTCTCCTTCAAACTCTTGGTCTATCAAATGTCCAAGTAGAAAGTGATTGTAAGGTGGTTATTGATCTCAGTGTCTCGGAGCTGGATCCCCCTCGGGATTGTTTAGCATTGCTGCACGATAATCACTCTTTGAAGTCCAGTCTTAGGTGCCATTTTTCCTGGATTCCTAGAGAGGCTAATAGGGTGGCCCATTGGTTGGCTTCTTCTCACCACAGCGGGAAGCTTTCTGTAGATTGGGTGAAACTTATTCCTCCTCCTTTAAAGGAGTCATTGTGTGTTGATGCCTGTGTGTAGCGTTTTGGCTTTTAATAGTTCAAAAAAAAAAAAATCCTAGTAAATTCTTAGTAAATTCTTTGTAAATTACTCAGCAAATTCCCTGTAAATTCTAAGCAAAATACTCAGTAAATTCTGACTAAATTACTCAGTAAATTCTCAATAAATTACTTAGTAAATTCCCAGCAAATTCTCAATAAATTACAAAGTAAATTCCAGTAAATTTTCGGTAAATTCTCCATAAATTTTCAGTAAATTCTCATTAAATTACTCAGAAAAATTCCAAGTAAATTCTCTATAAATTACTGAGTAAATTCCCTATTCTCAGAAAATTACTCTGTAAATTACCAGTAAATTCTCAGTAAATAACTCTGTAAATTACCAGTAAATTCTCAGTAAATTACGCAGTAAATTCCAAATAAATTCTCAGTAAATTCCCAGTAAATTCTAAGCAAATACTCAGTAGATTACTGAGTAAATTCCTAGAAATTCTCAGTAAATTCCCACTAAATTCTCAGTAAATTACTAAGTAAATTCTCAAAAAATTCTCAGAACATACTCAGTAAATTCCCAGAAAATTACTCAGTAAATTCCAAGTAAATTACTCAGCAAATTCTCAGTGAATTACTAAGTAAATTCCCAGTAAATTCTCAATAAATTCTCAATAAATTCTCAGTAAATTACAAAGTAAATTCTCAAAAAATTACTCGTAAATTCACAGTAAATTTTCAGCAAATTTCTCAGTAAATTCCTAGTAAATTCACATTAAATTACTCAGTAAATTCCCAGTAAACTCTCTGTAAATTACTCAATAAATTCCCTATAAATTCTTAGTAAATTACACAGTAAATTCCCAATAAATTCTCAGTAAATTACTGAGTAAATTTCCAGTAAATTCTCAGTAAATTACACAGTAAATTCCCAATCAATTCTCAGGTAATTACTCTGTAAATTCCAAATAAATTGTGAGTAAATTACAGTATAAATTCCCAGTAAATTCTCATTAAATTACTCAATAAATTACTCTGTAAATTCCCAATAAATTGTCGGTAAATTACTTTATAAATTCCAAGTAAATTTTCATTAAATTCTAAGTAAATTACACAATAAATTCCCAGCAAATTCTAAGTAAATTACTCAGAACATTGCCAGTAAATTTTTCGCAAAATTCTCAAAAAATTCTCAGTAAATTACTCTATAAATTTCCAATAAATTCTCAGAAAATTACTCCGTAAATTTTCAACAAATTCTTAGTAAATTACTCCGTAAATTTCCAGTAAATTCTCTGCAAATTACTGAGTAAATTCTCAGTAAATTTCTAGTAAATTCTCTGTAAATTATTCAGTAAATTCCCAATAAATTGTCAGTAAAATCACAAAAAATTACCAATAAATTCTCAGTAAATTACTCTATAAATTCCTAATAAATTCTCAGAAAATTACTCAGTAAATTCCCAGCAAATTACTGTGTAAATTCGCAGAAAATTACTCAATAAATTCTCATTAAATTACTCAATAAATTCAAATTAAATTGTCAATAAATTTTCAGTAAATTCGTAGTAAATTACTCAATAAATTCCCAGTAAATTACCAGCAAATTACTCAGTAAATTTCTAGAAAATTACTGAGTAAATTCCCAGTAAATTCTTAGTAAATTACTCCGGAAATTCCCATTAAATTCTCTGCGAAATTCCTAGAAAATTCTTAGAAAATTACTAAGTAAATTCCCAGTAAATTCTCTGCGAAATTCCAAGTAAATTACTCAGTAAATTCCCAACAAAATTCTCAGTAAATTACCAGTAAATTCTCATTAAATTCCCAATAAATTCACAAAAAATTACACAGTAAATTTCCAGTAAATTCTAAGTAAATTACTGTGTAAATTCCCAGCAAATTCTCAGTAAATTCTCTGTAAATTACTCAGTAAATTCTCAGTGAATTCGCAGTAAATTACTCAGTAAATTCCCAAAAAATTCTAAGTAAATTACTTAGTAAATTTCCAGTAAATTCTCCGTAAATTACTCTGTAAATTCGCAAAAAATTATCAGTAAATTCTCAGTAAATTAAATTCCCGGTAAATTCTCAGTAAATTACTAAGTAAATTCCCGGTAAATTCTCATTAAATTACTAAGCAAATTCCCCATAAATTATTATTAAATTACTCAGTAAATTCCAAATAAATTTTCAATAAATTTCCAGTTAATTCCCAGTAAATTACTGACTAAATTCCCAGTAAATTCTCAGTAAATTACCAGTAAATTCTCATTTATATTACTCAGTAAATTCTCATTAAATTACTCAGTAAATTCGAAACAAATTCTGAGTAAATCATTCAGTAAATTCTCAGTTAATTATGCAGTAAATTCTCAGTAAATTACTCAGTAAATTCCTACTAAATTCCAAGTGAATTCTTATTAAATTACTCAGTAAATTACCATTAAATTCTCAGTAAATTAATCAGAAAATTTCCCGTAAATTCTCAACAAATTACTGAGTAAATTCCCAATAAATTCTCAGTAAATTGCCCATAAATTCCCAATAAATTACTCAGTAAATTCCCAGTAAATTCTCAATAAATTACTACGTAAAGTCCCAGTAAATTCTCATTAAATTCCCAGTAAATTATTATTAAATTACTCAGTAAATTTTCAGTAAATTCTTAATAAAATCTCATTTAATTACTCTGTAAATTCCAATTAAATTGTGAGTAAATTACTTAGTAAATTCCCAGTAAATTCTCAATAAATTCCCACTGAATTCTTAGAAAATTAGTTTGTAAATTCCAAGTAAATTTTCAGTAAATTACTGTATAAATTCCTAGTAAATTCTCATTAAATACTTAGTAAATTACACAGTAAATTCCCAGTAAATTCTCATTAAATTACTCAGAAAATTGCCAGTAAATTTTTCACAAAATTCTCAGTAAATTACTCTATAAATTCCCAATAAATTACTCCAAAAATTTCGAGCAAATTCTCGGTAAATAACTCAGTAAATTTCCAATAAAATCTCTGCAAATTACTAATTAAATTCTCAGTAAATTCGTAGTAATTCTCAACAAATTACTGTGTAAATTTCCAGTAAATTCCAAATAAATTCTCAGTAAATTCCCAATAAATTCTCAGAAAATTACTGTGTAAATTCTCAGTAAATTACTGTGTAAATTCGTAGTAAATTTTCAGTGAATTACTCAGTAAATTCAAAATAAATTCTCAACAAATTTTCAATAAATTCTCAGCAAATTACCGAGTAAATTCCCTGTAAATTCTCAGTAAATTACCCGTAAATTCTAAATAAATTTGAAGTAAATTACTGAATAAATTCCCAATAAATTACTTAGTAAATTACTTAGAAAATTCTCAGTAAATTAATCAGTAAATTCTCAGTAAATTACACAGTAAATTTTCAGTAAGTTCCCGGTAACTTACTTAGTAAATTGTCAATAAATTACTAAGTAAATTCTCAGTAAATGACTCGGTAAATTCCTAGTGAATTCTGAGCAAATTATTCAGTAAATTCAAAGTAAATTCTAAGTAAATTACTCAGTAAATTCATAGTAAATTCTCAATAAATTCCCATTAAATTCTCAGTAAATCACAAGGTAAATTTTCAGTAAATTCTCAGCAAATTACCGAGTAAATTCCCTTTAAATTCACAGTAAATTACCCATAAATTTTAAATAAATTCGAAATAAATTACTCAATAAATTTCCAGTAAACTACTCAGTAAATTAATCAGTAAATTCTCAGAAAATTACTCACTAAATTCTTAATAAACTACTCAGTAAATTCGCAGTAAATTCCTAGTAAATTCTCAGTAAATTACCTGTAAATTCTCAGTAAATTACTCGGTATATTCCCAGGGAATTCTTAGCAAATTACTCTATAAATTTCAGGTAAATTCTCCGTAAGTTACTCAGTAAATTCTTAGTAAATTACTCAGTAAAATCCAAGTAAACTCTCAATAAATTACTCAGTCAATTCTTAGAAAATTCTCAGTCAATTACCAATAAATTACTCAGTAAATTCCTAGTAAATTCTCAGTAAATTAATTAGTAAATTCCCAATAAATTCTCAGTAAATTCCCAGTAAATTAGTGGGTAAATTCGAAATAAATTCTCAGTAAATTACTGAGTAAATTCCCATTAAATTTTCAGTAAAATCCCAGTAAACTTTCAGAAAATTCTAAGTAAATACTCAGTAAATTTCCAGAAAATTCTCAGTAAATTAATGAGTAATTCCATGCAAATTCCTAGTAAATTCTGAAAAAATTCCCACTAAAGTACTCAGTAAATTCCAAAAAAATTCCCACTAAATTACACAGTAAATTCCCTAAAAATTCCAATTAAATTCTCAGAAAATTCTAAGTAAAATATTTTGTAAATTCCTAGTAAATTCAAACCTAGAAAATTCTCAGTAAATTACTCAGGAAATTTCCAAAAAATTGTCAGTAAATTTTCAGAAAATTCTAATTAAATTACTCGGTAAATTCCGAGGAAATTCTCACTGAATTGCTCAGTAAATTCCCCGTAAATTCTTAGTAAATTCCAAGAAAATTACTGAGTAAATTCCCAATAAATTCTCAGTAAATTAATCAGAAAATTTTCAGTAAATTGTCAATAAATTACTGAGTAAATTCTCAGTAAATTACTCGGTAAATTTCCAGTGAATTCTGAGCAAATTATTTAGTAAATTCTCAATAAATTACTCAGTAAATTCACAGTAAATTCCCATTAAATTCTCAGTAAATCACACGGTAAATTCTCAGCAAATTACCGAGTAAATTCCCTGTAAATTCTCAGTAAATTACCCGCAAATTCTAAATAAATTCGAAGTAAATTACTCAATAAATTCTCTGTAAATTTCTCAGTAAATTCCAACTAAATTCTCTGTAAATTACTTAGTAGATTCCCAATAAATTCTCAGTAAATTCCTAGTAAATTACTCACTAAATTCTCAGTAAATTACTCAGCAAATTCTCAGTAAATTCCCAGTAAATTCTCAGTAAATTACCTGTAAATTCTCAGTAAATTACTTTGTAAATTTCCAGTGAATTCTGAGCAAATTACCCTGTAATTTCCCAAAAATTCTTCGTAAGTTACTCAGTAAATACTAAGTAAATTACTTAGTAAATTCCATATAAATTCTTAGTAAATTCCCTGTAAATTCTTAGTAAATTCCTAGTAAATTATTGAGTTAATTTCGCATTAAATTCCCAGTAAATTACTCAGAAAATTTTGAGTAACTTTTAAATTAATTCACAGTAAATTACTCAGTAAATTCTTAGTAAATTCTAAGTAAATACTCAGTAAATTACCGGTAAATATTCACTAAATTACTCAGTAAATTCCCAACAAAATTACTCAGTAAAATCTCAGTAAATTACTCGTTAAATTCCATGTAAATTCTAAATAAATTCCTAAGTAAATTCCAAATAGATTCTCAGTAAATTACTCAGCAAATTCGCAGTTAATTCTTAGTAAATTACTCAGTAAATTCCCAGTAAAATCTCTGTAAACTCCCGGTAAATTCTAATTAAATAACTTAGTAAATTCTCTGTAAATTACACAGTAAATTCCCAGACAATTCTCAGTAAATTACTCAGTAAATTCCCTGTAAATTACTTAGTAAATTTCCAGCAAATTACTCAGTAAATTCTCAGTAGATTCCCAGTGAATTCTGAGTAAATTACTCAGTAAAGTCCCACTAAAGTCTGAGTAAATTCTCAGTAAACTTCTGAGTAAATTCGCAGAAAATTCTCAATAAATTCCTAGTAAATTACTGAGTAAATTCGCAGAAAATTCTCAATAAATTACTCTATAAATTCCCAGTAAATTACTCAGCAAATTCTCAGTAAATTGCTGAGTAAATTCCCAGAAAATTCTCAGAAAATTACTCATGAAATTCCCAGTAAATTACTCAGAAAATTCCCAGTAAATTACTCATTAAATTCCCTGTAAATTCTCAGTAAATTATTCAGTAAGTTCCCTATAAATTCTTGGTAAATTCCTAGTAAATTCTCAGTATATTCCAAGAAAATTCTCAGTAAATTCTCGTTAAATTACTCAGTAAATTCCCAATAAATCACTCAAAAATTACTCAGTCAATTCCCAATAAATTCTCAGTAAATTGCTTAGTAAATTCCCAGTAAATTTTCAATAAATTACTCAATAAATTGACAATAAATTCTCAGTAAATTACGCAATAAATTCCCAGCAAATTCTCAGTAAATTCTTTGTAAATTCTAGTTAAATTCTCTGTAAATTCTAATTAAATCACTCAGTAAATTCACAGTAAATTCCTAGCAAATTCTAAGTAAATTACTCAGAAAATTCCCAGAAAATTTTCAGTAAATTCTCAATAAATAACTTAGAAAATTCCCTTTAAATTCTTAGTAAATTACGCAGTAAATTCCCAGTAAATTACTGAGTTAATTCCCAATAAATTCTCAAGAAATTACTCAGTAATTTACTGAGTAAATTCACAGTAAATTCTCAGTAAATTACTTAGTAAATTCTGAGTAAATTCTCAGTAAATTACTCAGCAAAATCCCTGTAAATTACCCAGTAAATTCCTAGTAAATTCTCACTAAATTACTGAGTAAATTCCGAGTAACTTCTCTGTAAATTACAGAGTAAATTCTCAATAAATTCTCCTTAATATACTTAGTAAATTCCCATTAAATTCTCAAAAAATTACTCAGCAAATTCTCACTAAATTTCAAGTAAATTCTCAGCAAATTACTCATTAAATTCCCTATAAATTACTTAGTAAATTCGCAGCAAATTCCCAGAAAATTATCAGTGAATTCCCAATAAATTCTCATTAAATTACTCAGTAGATTTTCAGTAAATTCTTAGTAAATTACTCTATAAATTCTTAGTAAATTATTCAGTAAATTCCCAACATGTTCTCTATATATATCTGAGTAAATTTCAAATAAATTCTAAGTAAATTGCTCAGTAAATTCAAAGTGAATTCCCAGTAAATTCTCTATAAATTACAGAGTAAATTCTCAGTAAATTCCAAATAAATTCTCTGTAAATTCTCTTTAAATTACTCAGTAAATTCCCAGTAAATTTTCAGTAAATTCTCAGTAAATTACTCATTAAATTTCCAGTAAAATCTCAGAAACTTGCTCAGTAAATTCGCAGTAAATTCCCAATAAATTATCGTTACATTGCACAGTAAATTCCTAGTAAATTCTCAGAAAATTCCCATTAAGATCTCAATAAATTTTTAGTAAATTACCTGTAAATTACCAGCAAATTAATGAGTAAGTTCCAAGTAAATTTTAGAAAATTACTGAGTAAATTCCTAGTAAATTACTGAGTAAATTTCGATTAAATTACTCAGTAAATTCCCAGTAAATTCTCATTAAATTACTCAGTAAATTCTCAGTAAATTACTCCGTAAATTCTCTTTAAATTACTCCGTAAATTCCATGAAAATTCTCATTAAATTCCCAGTAAATTCCCAGTAAATTCTCAGCAAATTACCAGTAAATTCTAATTAAATTACTCAGAAAATTCGCATTAAATTTTCATTAAATTAGTCAGTAAATTCTCAATAAATTACTAAGTAAATTACTCAATAAATTCTCAGTAAGTTCCCAGTAAATTTTCATTAAATTATTCATTAAATTCGTTATAAATTCTCATTAAATTCCCAGTAAATTCTCAATAAATTACTCAGTAAATTTGAAAAAAATTACTCAGCAAATTCCTAGTAAATTCTCAGTAATTTACCAGTAAATTCTCAACAAATTACTCAGTAAATTGACAATAAATTCGCACTAAATTACTCAGTAAATTCCCAGTAAATTCTCTTTAAATTACTCCGTAAATTTCCAAAAAAATCTCAATAAATTACTCAGTAAATTCTTAGTAAATTCTCAGTAAATTTTCATTAAATTAGTCAGTAAATTCTCAACAAATTACTAATTAAATTACTCAGTAAATTCCTAGTAAATTCTCAGTAAGTTCCCAGTATATTTTTATTAAATTACCCATTAAATTCATTGTAAATTCTCATTAAATTCCCAATAAATTACTAGTAAATTCTCAATAAATTGCTCAGTAAATTTCAAAAAAATTACTCAGTAAATTCCCTGTAAATTGTCAGTAAATTACTCAATAAATTACAAGTACATTCTCAATAAATTACTCAGTAAATTGACAATAAATTCGCGGTAAATTGCTAAGTAAATTCCCAATACATTCTCAATAAATTACTCAGTAAATTGACAATAAATTCTCAGTAAATTACTCTGTAAATTCCCTATAAATTATCATTAAATTACTTGGTAAATTCCCAGTATATTTTCAATAAATTACTCAGTAAATTACCAGTAAATTCTCAGTAAATTCCCAGTAAATTCTCAGTAAATTCCCAGTAAATTCTTAGTAAATTACTCAGTAAATTTCTCAGTAAATTACTCAGTAAATTTTAAGTAAAGTACTCGGTAAATTCCAAGTAAATTCTAAGTAAATTCCCATAAAATTACTTAGTAAATTACTGAGTAAATTACTCAGTAAATTCTTAGTAATTTACAGAGTAAATTCCCAGTAAATTCTCAATAAATTACTCAGTAAATTTCCAATAAATTCTCAGTAAATTCCCAGCAAAGTCTCAGTAAATTCTCTTTAAATTACTTAATAAATTCCCACTAAATTCTAAGTAAATTACTCAGTAAATTTTCAGTAAATTCTCAGTAAATTACTATGTAAATTTTCAATAAATTACACAGCAAATTCCCTTTAAATTCTTAGTAACTTACTCAATTAATTTCCAATAAATTACTCAATAAATTCCCAGTAAATTCGCATTAAATTCCCAATAAATTGTCAGTAAATGACTCATTAAATTCATAGTAAATTCTCAGTAAATTACTCAGTAAATTCTGAGTAAATTACTCACTAAATTCCCAGTAAATTACTCCGTAAATTCCTAGTAAATTCCCAGTAAATTACTCAGTAAATTTTCAGTAAATTCCCAGTAAATTCTCAGTGAATTACTCAAAAAATTTCAAGTAAATTACTCAAGAAATTCCCAGTAAATTCGCAGAAAATTCCCTGTAAATTCTCAGTAAATTGCAATAAATTCTTGATAAATTGCTGAGTAAATTACCAGTAAATTACCTAGTAAATTCCTAAAAAAATCTCATTAAATTACTAGTAAATTCCAATAATTTCCAGTAAATACTCAGTAAATTCCCAGTACATACTCCATAAATTCCCTTTAAATTCTTATTAATTATATTGTAAATTCCCAGTAAATTCTCAGGAAATTACTAAGTAAATTCTAAGTAAATTCTCAGTAAGTTACTCAGTAAATTCCCAATAAATTTCATTAAATTTGGGAGTAAATTCCCGGTAAATTCTTAGTATATTCCCAGTAAATTCTCATTAAATTTCCCAGTAAATTGTAAATAAATTCTCATTAAATTACACACTAAATTCCCAGTAAATTACTAAGTAAATACCCAGTAAATACTGAGTAAGTTACTCATTAAATTCCCAGTAAATTCTCTGTAAATTCCCTGTATATTATCATTAAATTACTACGTAAATTTCCAGTAAATTTCTCACTACATTCCCAGTAAATTCCCAATAAATTCTCAGTAAATTACTCAGTAAATTCTCAATAAATTACTCAGTAAATTCTCAATAAATTGTCAGTAAATTTGCAGAAAATTCCTAGTAAATTACGCAGTAAATTCTGAGTAAATTCTCGTTAAAATACTCAGCAAATTCCTAGTAAATTACTTAGTAAATTCTCAGTAAATTTCTCAGAAAATTCTTAGCATTACCCAGTAAATTCTCAAAAAATTACTGAGTAAATTCCCAATAAATTACTCATTAAATTCCCAGTAAATTCTCAGTGAATTACTCAGTAAATTCCCAGTAAATTATTTAGTAAATTACCAATAAATTCCCAGTAAATTCTTAGTAATTTACTCAGTAAATTCTCAGTAAATTTCTAAGTAAATTACTCAGTAAATTCTTAGAAAATTAATTAGCAAATTCCCAATAAATTCTCAGTAAATTACTGAGTAAATTCCAAGTAAATTCCCAGCAAATTCTCAGTAAATTCCCAGTAAATTACTCATTAAATTTCCTAGTAAATTCTAAGTAAATTACTGAGTAAATTACCCGTAAATTCTCAGTAAATTACTCAGTATATTCCTAGTAATTCTTAGTAAATTACTCAGTAAATTACTCAGAAAATTCCCAATAATTTCTCAGTAAATTACTCAGTAAATTTTCTGAAAATTACTCAGTAAATTCCACGTAAATTCTCAAGAAATTCCCAATAAATTCCCTGTAAATTACTCACTAAATTTCCAATAAATTCTCAATAAATTACTCAATAAATTCTCAGTAAATTCTGAGTAAATTCCTACTAAATTCCCTGTAAATTACTCAATAAATTCCTAGTAAATTCTCAGTAAATTCCCTGTAAATTCTCAGTAATTTACTCAGTAAATTCACAGGAAATTCTCAAGAAATTTCCAATAAATTCTCAATAAAGTTACTCAGGAAATTCCCACTAAATTCTCAGTAAATTACTCAGTATATTCCCCGTAAATTAGCCAGAAAATTGCCAGAAAATTACTTTGTAAATTTCCAGTAAATTGTCAGTAAATTACTAAGTAAAATCCCAGTGAATTCTGAGTAAATTACTCAGTGAATTTCCAGTAAATTCTCAGTAAATTACTCAGTAAACTCTGAATAAATTACTCAGTAAATTCCCAATAAATTACTCTGTAAATTCTCAGCATGCTATAAGTAAATTACTAACTAAATTACCAGTAAATTCTCAGTAAATTACTCAGTTAATTCAAAATAAATTCTCAAGTAATTACTCTGTAAATTCCAATTAAATTGTGAGTAAATTACTGTATAAATTCCTAGTAAATTCCCAGTAAATTACTTAGTAAATTTCCAGTAAATTCTCATTAAATGACTCAGTAAATTCTCAGTAAATTACTTTATAAATTCCCAATAAATTCTCATTAAATACTCAGTAAATTACTCTGAAAATTGCCAGTAAATTCATCGCAAAATTCTTAGTAAATTCTAAGTAAATTACTATGTAAAATCCCAGTAAGTTCTCAGTAAATTACTCCGTAAATTTCGAGCAAATTCTCGGTAAATTACTCAGTAAATTCTCTGCAAATTACTAATTAAATTCTCAGTAAATTCCCAGGAAATTCTCAATAAATTACTGAGTAAATTCCCAGTAAATTCTCAGTAAATTACTTTGTAAATTTCAAGTAAATTACTCAGTAAATTCCCAATAAATTCTCAGAAAATTACTGTGCAAATTCTTAGTAAATTACTAGTAAATTCTCAGTAAATTCTCATTAAAATACTTAGTAAATTGAAAATAAATGCTCAATAAATTCTCTGTAAATTCTCAGTAAGATATTGAGTAAATTCCTAGTAAATTATTCAATAAATTCGCAGTAAATTATCAATAAATTTGTAGTAATTTCTTAGTAAATTACCAGCAAATTACTCAGTAAATTTCGAGTAAATTCCCAGTAAATTCTTAATAAATTACTTAGTCAAATCCCAGTAAATTCTCAGTAAATCACTGAGTAAAGTCGAGTAAATTCTTAGTAAATTACTTAGTAAATTCTTTGCGAAATTCCTAGTAAATTCTTAGTAAATTACTCAATAAATTTTCAGTTAATTCTCAGTAAATTACTGAGTAAATTTTCAGTAAATTACTCAGTAAGTTACCAGTGAATTCTCAGTAAATTGCTCAGTAAATTCCCATTAAATTCTCAATAATTTACTGGGTAAATTTTCTGTAAATTCCCAGTAAATTCTCAGTAAATTGCCAATAAATTCTCAGAAAATTACTTAGTAAATTCCTACTAAATTCTCAGTAAATTACTGTATAAATTCCCAGCAATTTTTCACAAAATTACTCAGTAAATTCCCAGTGGATTCTCAGTAAATTCTTAGTAAATTCAGAGTAAATTACTCAGTAAATTCCCAGTAAATTCTCAATAAATTACTCAGTAAATTTCAAGTGAATTCTCTATAAATTACCTAGTAAATGCCTAGTAAATTCTGAGTAAATTACTCAATAAATTCTCAGTAAGTTCTCAGTAAATTACTCAGTAAATTCCCAGTAAATTCTCAGTAAATTACTCTATAAATTCCCAGTAAATTGTCAGCAAATTACTGGGTAAATTCTCAGTAAATTACTAAGTAAATTCCTAGTAAATTCTCAGTTAATTCTCAGTAAATTATTATTAAATTACTCAGTACATTTACAGTAAATTCTCAGTAAATTAATTAGTAAATTCCCAGTAAATTCTCAATAAATTACTTAGTAAATTTTGAATAAATTCTCACTAAATTGCCAATAACTTCGCAGTAAATTTTTAGTAAATTCATAAAAAATTATCATTGTATTACTCAACAAATTTTCAGTAAATTCTCATTAAATTACTCAGTAAATTCCCAAAAATTCTCAGTAAATCATTCAGTAAATTCTAAGTAAATTACGCAGTAAATTCTCAGTAAATTCCCAGTAAATTACTTAGTAAATTTCTAGTAAATTCTCAGTAAATTGCTAAGTAAATTCCCAGAAAATTCCAAGTATATTCTTATTAAATTACTTAGTAAATTACCATTAAATTCTCAATAAATTAATCAGGAAATTCCGAGTAAAGTCTCAGCAAATTATTGAGTAAATTCCCAATAAATTCTCACTAAATTACTCTGTAAATTCTTAGTAAATTACTAAGTAAATTCCCAGTAAATTCTTATTAAATTTCTCAGTAAATTGCTAGTAAGTTGTCAGTAAATTTCCAATAAATTTGCAGTAAATTACTAAGTAATTCTCAGTAAATTATCCGTAAATTCTTAGTAAATTACTCAGTAAATTCCTATTAAATTCTTATTGAATTACTCAGTAAATTCCCAGTAAATTAGTCAGTAAATTGCTCAGTAAATTGCTCAGTAAATTTCCAGTAAATTCTCAATAAATTATTCAGTGAATTCCCTATAAATTGGTAGTAAATTCCAAATAAATTCTAAGAAAATTACTCAGTAAATTCCCAATAAATTCTCAGGTAATTACTCTGTAAATTCCAATTAAATTGTGAGTAAATTACTGTATAAATTCCCAGTAAATTCTCAGTAAATTACTTAGTAAATTCCAAGTAAATTATCATGAAATTAATCAGTAAATTCCCAGTAAATTACCGGCAAATTACTTAATAAATTCTCAGTAAATACCTAGTAAATTCTTAGCAAATTACTCAGTAAATTCCAAGTAAATTATCAGTAAATTACTTCGTAAATTCCCATTAAATTCTCTGCGAAATTCCATGCAAATTCTTAGTAAATTAATCAAAAAATTCCCATTAAATTCTCAATAAATTACTTAGTAAATTTTCAGTAAATTCAAAATAAATTTTCAAAAAATTACTCAATAAATTCCTAGTTAATTCTCGGAAAATTACTGTGTAAATTCCCAGCAAATTCTAAGTAATTTCCTCAGTAAATTCCCCGTAAATTCTATGTAAATTACTCAGTAAATTACTCTTTAAATTCCCATTAAATTCCCAAAAAATTCTCTGTAAATTACTCAGTAAATTACTGATTAAATTCACAGTAAATTACTAAGTAAATTCCCAATAAATTCTCAGTAAATTACTAAGTAAATTCCTAGTAAATTCTCAGTAAATTACTATTAAATTCGCAGTAAATTAATCAGTAAATTCGCTGTAAATTACTCAGTAAATTCCCAGTAAATTCCCAATAAATTCTCAGTAAATTCTCATTATATTACTCAGTAAATTCTCATTTAATTACTCAGAAAATTTCCACTAAATTCTCAGTAAATCACTCAGTAAATTCTCAGTTAATTACGCAGTAAATTCCCAGTAAATTACTAAGAAAATTTTCTGTAAAATCTTAGTAAATTCCAAGTAAATTGTTATTAAATTACTCAGTAAATTACCATTAAATTCTCAGTAAATTAATCAGCAAATTTCCAGAAAATTCTCAGCAAATTAGTGAGTAAACTCCAAATAAGTTCTCAGTAAATTACTCTGTAATTTCCAATAAATTCTTAGCAAATTGCCCGTAAATTCCCAGTAAATTACTCAGTAAATTCCCAATAAATTCTCAGCAAATTACTAACTAAATTCCCAGTAAATTCTGTCACGACCCCATTCCGCCCCTAGTAGAATGGTACCGTGATGGCCAGTAATCCGAGATTACCGAAGGTCAACTTACAAGGATCACACACAATCAGAGTATACATATGGGGCTAACAAGTGCGAAAGCAATAATTTACAATACAAGTGATCCATAAGAGCAGTGCATAAATCAAATGAAATGGCATACATATTTAACATGGTCTTACATCTTGAATATAACATAAGCAAGATACATATTACATCTTGATCAAAGGTCTCTCAAGCCGACATATACAAAACACATGAACTACAAGTCAAGAAACATAATCTTCCAGATTGCCGACATCCTCACTGCCGACATAACATACATACAAAACACACATCTCGGCGTAGCCAACTTCTTGCTTGTTACCTACATATACATATAGGGAGGGTGAGCTTGGATACTCAGTGAATGGTACAAGTAATAAAGGTTTTAAATGAATGATAACCGAGATCTTTGCAAAACATACATATCATAGCTTGTACAAAACATGGGATGAATCTAGTTCATCAATCTTGATCTTACAAAATTTGCTTACTTACTTTGGATGTTAATAACATCTACATAATACAAGGGATGACATTCCGGACTTACAAAACCCACGCGGTAAACCGCTAGTGGAAAAACAAGGGAGTAATTGACCCGGAATCGATTAGACAAACCACACGCACAAGGCCGTCGGTGGGGCCATCCGTTCATAGACCGTCGATGGCAGAGATCTCTCATACTTAGTGCTGCGAAAGTTTAGAGTCCTCCAGCACAAGGGACTTTAGTACTGCGAAAGTTTAGAGTCCTCCAGCACAAGGGACTTTCCAAGAATGTCATCAAAACAAAACTTACTTGATACATAAAAATAGGGATAATCATTCATGCTTGATCAAATGCTTTTATCAAAACAAAACAAGGCTTTATCAAATCTTTATAACATAACTTTATTAAAAATACCACTCACATAGTTCTTGGGACGTCGGGATCAAGGCAAAGGTCCAAGTCCTACAAACACATGGCAAAGTCTACTGAATGTACTTCTCAAAACAAGTCTTACATGCATACAAATGATCTCGGGAAAACATGCTGGAAGTCAAAACACTGTTTTATATGTCAGGAAGACATGCTGGGTACCAACCAGGTCTTTGCCGAGGTCCCACACCTCCTGGCCGAGGTGTGGTTACCTAGGCTTCGGCGTGCGGCTGCATGCCGAGGTGCGCACAAGACAAACTAAAGGTGTAAGTGATCATGCAAAGTAGGCCAAGGTGAGATATGATGCTTGGCCTAAGTGTGAGGTCTAGGTAAGAGTGATCTCGGCGACTACACTTAGGGAAGTGAGGTCTGGAGATCTGGACTTCCACCCGTGAAGAACATGAAGAACATGAACATGAAGATCATGAAGAACATGAACGCTAAAATCATAACTTCTTTATTACAAAATCTGGGATTTCATGCTATGACTTCGAAAACATGGACCTTGGTACCCATACTTGAAGATCAAATGGAAACAAACACAAAAACATGAACCTTGGCATGAGCTTTCGAATCAAAACATGACTTTTCTTGAAGAACACATGAATACTATTTTCTCTTTCTAAAATCGAACTTCAAAGCAATGCATGGCTTACAAATCATATTCAATCATGCAATGCAATAACATGAACATAAAGAACAACATGAGTAGATCAAGAATCTAACCTTAGAACACGAATCTAACGGTTCGATCTCTAGGGATCAAGCTTGGAAATTCACTCTCCCTCAAGAACTCCTCTTCCTCTCCTAGAGCTTCTCTCTCCTCTTCAAAAACAAGGATATAACAAATGCAAGGTTTCTCTCTCTGCTGGCTGATTTAGCACTCAGCTCGGACACGTGGCAACGGTTGGTTGGTTCTCCTAAAAAAAGTGATAGATTGACAAGACATGTGTAAGACAAAGCGTATCTAACAAGCTACCTGGCAAGGCACTCCGGCAAGTGATGACATCGGCTAAGAACAAGGCTTCGGCAACTAAGGTGACAATGACTTCGGCTAGGAAGGACAACACTTGACTAAGCTGTGCCACACCTTGGCCTAGATGTGTCACACATCGGTCTAGGTCATACCACTCCAGGACAAGATCACTTAGGTGCAAAGGTAACATCTCGACCTAGATAATGACATATCGGCCAATATGTCAGGGCGAAGGTGGAGGTCAAACAAAATGGTTCCAAGATAATTCTAGACTGAAGATGACCTCGGCTTGGAATGATCTAGGCTTAACATAACTTAGGCTTGAGACACCAAGGAAGGAACAAAGCATGCATACAACGCTTAGACAATTCACATGAGCACAAAACAAGGTAAGATTCATGAATGCAAACTTAACAAGACCACATGATGTGAATGCACATGAACATGACTAAGCCATAAATGTGGGTTGTTACAAATTCTCTGCAAATTCCCAGTAAATACCCAATAAATTCTCAGTAAATTACTCAGTAAATTCCCAGTAAATTCTCTACGAAATTCGTAGTAAATTCTTAGTAAATTACTCAGCAAATTTCCAGTTAATTCTCAGTAAATTACTCAGTAAATTCCCAGTAAATTCTTAGTAAATTACTTAGTAAATTACTAGTATATTCCCTGTAAATTCCTATTAAATTATCAATAAAATTACTGAGTATATTTTTAGTAAATTCCCAGTAAATTTTCAGCAAATTGCCAATAAATTTTAAGTAAATTCTCAGTAAATTGTCAATAAATTCTCAGAAATTACTTTGCAAATTCCCAGTAAATTACTGTGTAAATTCCAAGCAAATTCTCAGTAAATTCCCATTAAATTCCGAGTAAATTACTCAGTAAATTCCCAGTGAATTCTCAGTAAATTACTCAGTAAATTCCTAGTGAATTCTCAGTAAATTCCCAGAAAATTCTGAGTAAACTACTCACAAAATTCCCAATAAAGTCTCAGTAAATTACGCTGTAAATTCCCAGAAAATTGTCAGTAAATTACACAGTAAATTCCAAGTAAATTACTGAGTAAATTCCCAGTAAATTCTTAGTAAATTACTGAGTAAATTCCCAGTAAATTATTATTAAATTACTCAGTAAATTCCTAGTAAATTCTCAGTAAATTAATCAGTAAATTCTCAGTAAATTCCTAGTAAACTCTCATTGTATTACTTTGTAAATTTTCAGTAAATTCTCATTAAATTACTTAGTAAATTCCCAATAAATTCTCAGTAAATCATTCAATAAATTCTCAGTTAATTACGCAGTAAATACTCAGTAAATTACAAGTAAATTACCATTAAATTCTCAGTAAATTAATCAGGAAATTCCCAGTAAATTCTCAACAATTTACTGAGTAAATTCCCAATAAATTCTCAGTAAATTACTCTTTAAATTCCAAGTAAATTTCCAATAAATTACTAAGTAAATTCCCAGTAAATTCTCAATAAATTCACAGTAAATTTTTATTAAATTTCTCATTAAATTCCAAGTAAGTTGTCAGTAAATTCCCAATAAATTCTTAGTAAATTACTAAGTAAATTCTCAGTAAATTGCCAGTAAATTCCTAGTAAATTCTCAGTAAATTACTCCGTAAATTCCGAGTAAATTCTCATTAAATTACTCAGTAAAGTAATCAATAAATTCTTTGTAAATTCTTAGTAAATTACTGGGTAAATTCCAAGTAAATTACTCAATAAATTCCCAATAAATTCTCAGGTAATTACTTTGTAAATTCCACTTAAATTGTGAGTAAATTACTGTATAAATTCTCAGTAAATTACATTGAAAATTCTCATTAAATTACTAAGTAAATTCCCAGTAAATTCTCAGTAAATTACTCTGTAAATTCCCAGTAAATTGTTGGTAAATTACTGTATAAATTCCTAGTAAATTCTCATTAAATTCCTAGGAAATTCTCAGAAAATTGCCAGTAACTTCTCCGCAAAATTCTCTGTAAATTACTCTATAAATTTTAAATAAATTCTCAGTAAATTACTTCGTCAATTTCCAGCAAATTATCAGTAAATTCTCTTCAAATTATTCAGTAAATTCTCATTAAATTTCTAGTAAATTTTCAGTAAATTACTCAATAAATTTCCAATAAATTGTCAGTAAATTCCCAGTAAATTACTCAGTAAATTCCGAGAAAATTACCAATAAATTCTCAGAAAATTGCTCAGTAAATTCCCTATAAATTCTCAGTAAATTATTGTTTAAGTTTACAGTAAATTCTCTGTAAATTACTCTGTAAATTCTCATTAAAATACTCAACAAATTCAAAGTAAATTCTTAACAACTTCTCTGTAAATTCACAGTAAATTCCTAGTAAGTTGTCAGTAAATTCCCAATAAATTCTCAATAAATTACAAAGTAAATTCTTAGAAAATTACCCGTAAATTCACAGTAAATTTCTCAGTAAATTCCTAGTAAATTTTCATTAAATTACTCAGTAAATTCCTAGTAAATTCTCTGTAAATTACTCAGTAAATTCCTTGTAAATTCTTAGTAAATTACATAGTAAATTCCCAATAAATTCTCAGTAAATTAATGAGTAAATTTCTAGTAAATTCTCAGTAAATTACTCAGTAAATTCCCAATAAAATCTCAAGTAATTACTCTGTAAATTCCAAATAAATTGTGAGTAAATTACAGTAAAAATTCCCAGTAAATTCTCATTAAATTACTCAGTAAACTCTCAGTAAATTACTCTGTAAATTCCCAATAAATTGTCGGTAAATTACTTTATAAATTCCAAGTAAAATTTCATTAAATTCTAAGTAAATTGCACAGTAAATTCCCAGCAAATTCTAAGTAAATTACTCAGAAAATTGCCAATAAATTTTCCGCAAAATTCTCAAAAAATTCTCAGTAAATTACTCTATAAATTTCCTATAAATTCTCAGAAAATTACTCCGTAAATTTCTAACAAATTCTCAATAAATTACTCAATAAATTTCTAGTAAATTCTCTTTAAATTATTCAGTAAATTCCCAATAAATTGTCAGTAAATTCACAGAAAATTACTAATAAATTCTCAGTAAATTACTCAGTAAATTCCCAGCAAATTACTTTGTAAATTCGTAGAAAATTACTCAGTAAATTCTCATTAAATTACTCAGTAAATTCAAATTAAATTGTCAATAAATTTTCAGTAAATTCGCAGTAAATTCGTAGTAAATTACTTAATAAATTCTCAGTAAATTACCAGCAAATTACTCAGTAAATTCCTAGAAAATTACTGAGTCAATTCCCAGTAAATTCTCAATAAATTACTCCGTAAATTTCCATTAAATTCTATGCGAAATTCCCAGAAAATTCTTAGAAAATTACTCAGTAAATTCCCAGTAAATTCTTTGCGAAATTCCAAGTAAATTACTCAGTAAATTCCCACTAAATTCTCAGTAAATTACCAGTAAATTCTTGTTAAATTCCCAATAAATTCTCAGAAAATTACACAGTAAATTCCCAGTAAATTCTAAGTAAATTATTGTGTAAATTCCCAGCAAATTCTCAGTAAATTCTCTGTGAATTCTCAGTAAATTACTCAGTAAATTCCCAGTGAATTCACAGTAAATTACTCAGTAAATTCCCCAAAAATTCTGAGTAAATTACTTAGTAAATTTTCAGTAAATTCTCCGTAAATTACTCTGTAAATTCCCAAAAAATTATCAGTAAATTCTCAGTAAATTAAATTCCCAATAAATTCTCAGTAAATTACTAAGTAAATTCCCGGTAAATTCTCATTAAATTACTAAGTAAGTTCCCCATAAATTATTATTAAATTACTCAGTAAATTCCAAATAAATTCTTAATAAATTTCCAGTTAATTCCCAGTAAATTACTGGGTAAATTCCCAGTAAATTCTCAGTAAATTACCATTAAATTCTCATTTATATTACTTAGTAAATTCTCATTAAATTACTCAGTAAATTCGAAATATATTCTGAGTAAATCATTCAGTAAATTCTCAGTTAATTACCCAATAAATTCTCAGTAAATTACTCAGTAAATTCCTAGTAAATTACATGTAAATTCTTATTAAATTACTCAGTAAATTACCATTAAATTCTCAGTAAATTAATCAGAAAATTCCCCATAAATTCTCAGCAAATTACTGAGTAAATTCCCAATAAATTCTCAGTAAATTGCCCGTAAATTCTTAATAAATTACTCAGTAAATTCCTAGTAAATTCTCAGTAAATTACTAAGTAAAGTCCCAGTAAATTCCCAGTAAATTATTATTAAATTACTCAGTAAATTTTCAGTAAATTCTCAGTAAATTCCGAATAAACTCTCATGTAATTACTCTGTAAATTCCAATTAAATTGTGAGTAAATTACTTAGTAAATTCTCAATAAATTCGCACTAAATTCTCAGAAAATTACTTTGTAAATTCCAAGTAAATTTTCAGTAAATTACTGTATAAATTCTCAGTAAATTTTCATTAAATACTTGGTAAATTACACAGTAAATTCTCATTAAATTACTCAAAAAATTGCCAGTAAATTTTTCGCAAAATTCTCAGTAAATAGCTCAGTAAATTCCCAATAAAATCTCTGCAAATTACTAATTAAATTCTCAGTAAATTCGTAGTAATTCTCAATAAATTACTGTGTAAATTCCCAGTAAATTCTCAATAAATTACTTAGTAAATTCCCTATAAATTCCAAATAAATTCTCAGTAAATTACTCAGTAAATTCCCAATAAATTCTAAGAAAATTACTGTGTAAATTCTCAGTAAATTACTGTGTAAATTCGTAGTAAATTTTCGGTGAATTACTCTGTAAATTCAAAATAAATTCTCAACAAATTTTCAGTAAATTCTTAGCAAATTACCGTGTAAATTCCCTGTAAATTCTCAGTAAATTACCCGTAAATTCTAAATAAATTCGAAGTAAATTACTGAATAAATTCCCAATAAATTACTTAGTAAATTCCAAGTAAATTCTCAGTAAATTACTTAGAAAATTCTCAGTAAATTACTTAGAAAATTCTCAGTAAATTAATCAGTAAATTCTCTGTAAATTCCTAATAAATTACACAGTAAACTTTCAGTAAGTTCCCGGTAAATTGCTTAGTAAATTGTCAATAAATTACTGAGTACATTCTCAGTAAATGACTCGGTAAATTCCCAGTGAATTATGAGCAAATTATTCAATAAATTCCCAATAAATTCTAAGTAAATTACTCAGTAAATTCACAGTAAATTCTCAATAAATTCCCATTAAATTCTCAGTAAATCACATGGCAAATTTTCAGTAAATTCTCAGAAAATTACCGAGTAAATTCCCTTTAAATTCACAGTAAATTACCCTCAAATTCTAAATAAATTCGAAATAAATTACTCAATAAATTTCCAGTAAACTACTCAGTAAATGAATCAATAAATTCTCATAAAATTACTCACTAAATTCTTAATAAACTACTCAGTAAATTCGCAGTAATTACTTAGTAAATTCTCAGTAAATTCCTAGTAAATTCTCAGTAAATTACTTGTAAATTCTCAGTAAATTACTCGGTATATTCCCAGTGAATTCTTAGCAAATTACTCTATAAATTCCAGGTAAATTCTCCGTAAGTTACTCAGTAAATTCTCAGTAAAATCCAAGTAAATTCTCAATAAATTACTCAGTCAATTCCTAGAAAATTCTCAGTCAATTACCAATAAATTACACAGTAAATTCCTAGTAAATACTCAGTAAATTAATTAGTAAATTCCCAATAAATTCTTAGTAAATTCCCAGTAAATTAGTGAGTAAATTCAAAATAAATTCTTAGCAAATTACTGAGTAAATTTCCATTAAACTTTCAGTAAAATCCCAGTAAACTTTCAAAAAATTCCAAGTAAATACTTAGTAAATTCCCAGAAAATTCTCAGTAAATTACTGAGTAATTCCACGCAAATTCCCAGTAAATTCCCAAAAAACTCCCACTAAAGTACTCAGTAAATTCCAAAAAAATTCCCACTAAATTACCTAGTAAATTCCCTAAAAATTCCAATTAAATTCTCAGAAAATTCTAAGTAAAATATTTTGTAAATTCCTAGTAAATTCAAACCTAGAAAATTCTCAGTAAATTACTCAGGAAATTTTAAAAAAATTGTCAGTAAATTTTCAGAAAATTCTAATTAAATTACTCAGTAAATTCTGAGGAAATTCTCACTGAATTGTTCAGTAAATTCCCCGTAAATTCTCAGAAAATTACTCAGTAAATTCAAAGAAAATTACTGAGTAAATTCCCAATAAATTCTCAGTAAATTGATCAGTAAATTCTCAGCAAATTACTCAGTAAATTCCCAATAAATTACTCAGTAAATTGTCAATAAATTACTGAGTAAATTCTCAGTAAATTACTCGGTAAATTCCCAGTGAATTCTGAGCAAATTATTCAGTAAACTATCAGTAAATTACTCAGTAAATTCCCAGTAAATTCCCATTAAATTCTTAGTAAATCGCACGGTAAATTCTCAGCAAATTACCGAGTAAATTCCCTGTAAATTCTCAGTAAATTACCCGCAAATTCTAAATAAATTCGAAGTAAATTACTCAATAAATTCTCAGTAAATTTCTCAGTAAATTCCAACTAAATTCTCAGTAAATTACTTAGTAGATTCCCAATAAATTCTCAGTAAATTAATCAGTAAATTCCCAGTAAATTACTCACTAAATTCTCAGTAAATTACTCAGCAAATTCGCAGTACATTACTCAGCAAATTCTCAGTAAATTCCCAGCAAATTCTTAGTAAATTACCTGTAAATTCTCAGTAAATTACTCGGTAAATTCCCAGTGAATTCTGAGCAAATTACCCTGTAGTTTCCCAAAAAATTCTCCGTAAGTTACTCAGTAAATACTAAGTAAATTACTTAGTAAATTCCATGTAAATTCTCAGTAAATTCCCTGTAAATTCTTAGTAAATTCCTAGTAAATTCTTAGTAAATTACTAAGTAAATTTCGCAGTAAATTCCCAGTAAATTCTCAATAAATTACTGAGTAAATTCCCAGTAAATTACTTAGAAAATTTCGAGTAACTTTTAAATTAATTCACAGTAAATTACTCAGTAAATTCTTAGTAAATACTCAGTAAATTACCGGTAAATATTCAGTAAATTACTCAGTAAATTCCCAACAAAATTACTTGGCAAAATCCCAGTAAATTACTCGTTAAATTCCATGTAAATTCTAAATAAATTACTAAGTAAATTCCAAATAGATTCTCAGTAAATTACTCAACAAATTCGCAGTTAATTCTTAGTAAATTATGCTGTAAATTCCCAGTAAAATCTCTGTAAACTCTCGGTAAATTCTAATTAAATAACTTAGTATATTCTCTGTAAATTACACAGTAAATTCCCAGACAATTCTCAGTAAATTACTTGTAAATTACTTAGTAAATTCCCAGCAAATTACTCAGTAAATTCTCAGTAGATTCCTAGTGAATTCTGAGTAAATTACTTAGTAAAGTCCCACTAAAGTCTGAGTAAATTCTCAGTAAACTTCTGAGTAAATTCACAGAAAATTCTCAATAAATTACTCTATAAATTCCCAGTAACTTACTCAGCAAATTCTCAGTAAATTACTAAGTAAATTCGCAGAAAATTCTCAGTAAATTACTCTATAAATTCCCAGTAAATGACTCAGCAATTCTCAGTAAATTACTGAGTAAATTCTCAGAAGATTACTCATGAAATTCCCAGTAAATTACTCAGAAAATTTCCAGTAAATTACTCATTAAATTTCCAGTAAATTCTCAGTAAATTATTCAATAAATTCCCTATAAATTCTCGGTAAATTCCCAGTAAATTCTCAGCATATTCCAAGAAAATTCTCAGTAAATTCTCGTTAAATTACTCAGTAAATTCCCAATAAATCACTCAAAAATTACTCAGTCAATTCCTAGTAAATTCTCAGTAAATTACTCAGTAAATTCCCAGGAAATTTTCAATAAATTACTCAGTACATTGACAATAAATTCTCAGTAAATTCCCAAAAATTCTCAGTAAATTCTTTGTAAATTCTAAGTAAATTCTCTGTAAATTCTAATTAAATCATTCAGTAAATTCACAGTAAATTCCTAGTAAATTCTAAGTAAATTACTCAGAAAATTCTCAGTAAATTCTACGTAAATTCTCAATAAATAACTCAATAAATTCCCTTTAAATTCTTAGTAAATTACTCAGTAAATTCCCAGTAAATTACTGAGTTAATTCCCAATAAATTCTCAGGAAATTACTTAGTAATTTACTGAGTAAATTCACAGTAAATTACTTAGTAAATTACTCTGTAAATTCTCAGTAAATTACTCAGCAAAATCCCTGTAAATTACTCAGTAAATTCCTAGTAAATTCTCACTAAATTACTGAGTAAATTCTGAGTAACTTCTCTGTAAATTACAGAGTAAATTCTCCTTAATATACTTAGTAAATTCCCATTAAATTCTCAAAAAAATTACTCAGCAAATTCTCACTAAATTTCAAGTAAATTCTCAGCAAATTACTCATTAAATTCCTCATAAATTACTTAGTAAATTCGTAGCAAATTCCCAAAAAATTATCAGTAAATTTCAAATAAATTCTCATTAAATTACTCAGTAGATTTTCAGTAAATTCTTAGAAAATTACTCTGTAAATTCTTAGTAAATTATTCAGTAAATTCCTAGCGTGTTCTCTATATATTTCTAATTAAATTTCAAATAAATTCTAAGTAAATTGCTCAGAAAATTCAAAGTAAATTACTGAGTGAATTCCCAGTAAATTCTCTGTAAATTACAGAGTAAATTCTCAGTAAATTCCCAATAAATTCTCTGTAAATTCTCTTTAAATTACTCAGTAAATTCTGAGTAAATTTTCAGTAAATTCTCAGTAAATTACTCATTAAATTCCCAGTAAAATCTCAGTAACTTACTCAGTAAATTCGCAGTAAATTCTCAGAAAATTCTCAGAAAATTCCTATTAAGATCAAATTTTTAGTAAATTACCTGTAAATTACCAGCAAATTAATGAGTAAATTCCAAGTAAATTTTAGAAAATTACTCAGTAAATTCCTAGTAAATTACTGAGTAAATTCCGAATAAATTACTCAATAAATTCTCAGTAAATTCTCATTAAATTACTCAGTAAATTCCCAGTAAATTCTTATTAAATTACTCAGTAAATTCTCAGTAAATTACTCAGTAAATTCTCTTTAAATTACTCCGTAAATTTCGTGAAACTTCTCATTAAATTACTTAGTAAATTCTCAGTAAATTCCTAGTAAATTCTCAGCAAATTACCAGTAAATTCTAATTAAATTACTTAGAAAATTCGCATTAAATTTTCATTAAATTAGTCAGTAAATTACTCAATAAATTCTCAGTAAATTCTCAGTAAGTTCCCAGTAAATTTTCATTAAATTACTCATTAAATTCGTTATAAATTCTCATTAAATTTCCAGTAAATTCTCAATAAATTACTCAGTAAATTTCAAAAAAATTACTTAGTAAATTCCTAGTAAATTCTCAGTAATTTACCAGTAAATTCTCAACAAATTGCTCAGTAAATTGACAATAAATTCGCACTAAATTACTCAATAAATTTCCAGTAAATTTTCTTTAAATTACTTCGTAAATTTCCAGAAAATTCTCATTAAATTACTCAGTAAATTCCCAGTAAATTCTTAGTAAATTCCAAGTAAATTCTTAGTAAATTCTCAGTAAATTCCCAGTAAATTTTCATTAAATTAGTCAGTAAATTCTCAGTAAATTCTCAATAAATTACTAAGTAAATTACTCAGTAAATTCCTAGTAAATTTTCAGTAAGTTCCCAGTATATTTTTATTAAATTACCCATTAAATTCGTTGTAAATTCTCATTAAATTCCCAGTAAATTACTAGTAAATTCTCAATAAATTGCTCAGTAAATTTCAAAAAAATTACTCAGTAAATTCCATGTAAATTGTCAGTAAATTACTCAGTAAATTACAAGTAAATTCTCAATAAATTACTCAGTAAATTGACAATAAATTCGCAGTAAATTACTCAGTAAATTCCCAGTACATTCTCAATAAATTTTTCAGTAAATTGACAATAAATTCTCAGTAAATTACTCTGTAAATTCCCTGTAAATTATCATTAAATTACTCGGTAAATTCCCAGCATATTTTCAATAAATTACTCAGTAAATTCTCAGTAAATACTCAGCAAATTACTCAGTAAATTCCCAGTAAATTTCTCAGTAAATTCTAAGTAAATTACTCGGTAAATTCCATGTAAATTCTAAGTAAATTCTGAGTAAATTACTCAGTAAATTCTTAGTAATTTACTGAGTAAATTTCCAGTAAATTCACAGTAAATTACTCAGTAAATTTCCAATAAATTCTCAGTAAATTACTTAGTAAATTCCCAGTAAAGTCTCAGTAAATTCTCTTTAAATTACTTAATAAATTCCTACTAAATTCTAAGTAAATTACTCAGTAAATTTTGAATAAATTACTATGTAAATTCTCAATAAATTACACAGTAAATTCTCTTTAAATTCTTAGTAACTTACTCAATAAATTCCCAGTAAATTACTCAGTAAATTCCCAGTAAATTCGCATTAAATTCCCAATAAATTGTCAGTAAATAACTCATTAAATTCATAGTAAATTCTCAGTAAATTACTCAATAAATTCCCAGTAAATTCTCAGTAAATTCCCAGTAAATTCTCATTAAATTTCTTAGTAGATTACTCATAAATTCTTAGTAAATTCTCTGTAAATTACTCAGTAAATTCCCAGTAAATTACTCACTAAATTCCCAGTAAATTACTCCGTAAATTACTCCGTAAATTCCCAGTAAATTCTCAGTAAATTACTCAGTAAATTCCCAGTAAATTCTCAGTGAATTACTCAAAAAATTCCAAGTAAATTACTCAGGAAATTCCCTGTAAATTGGCAGAAAATTCCCTGTAAATTCTCAGTAAATTACTTAGTAAATTGCAATAAATTCTCGGTAAATTGTTGAGTAAATTACCAGTAAATTACTTAGTAAATTCCCAAAGAATTCTCAGTAAATTCCCAGAAAATTCTCATTAAATTACTCAGTAAATTTCAATAATTTCCAGTAAATACTCAGTAAATTTCCAGTACATACTCCGTAAATTCCCTTTAAATTCTTATTAATTATATAGTAAATTCCCAGTAAATTCTCAGGAAATTACTAAGTAAATTCTCAGTAAGTTACTCAGTAAATTCCCAGTAAATTTCATTTAATTTCGGAGTAAATTTCCAGTAAATTCTTAGTATATTCCCAGTAAATTCTCATTAAATTTCCCATTAAATTGTCAATAAATTCTCATTAAATTACACACTAAATTCCCAGTAAATTACTGAGTAAATACCCAGTAAATTCTGAGTAAGTTACTCATTAAATTCCCAATAAATTCTCTGTAAATTCCCTGTATATTATCATTAAATTACTACGTAAATTTCTAGTAAATTTCTCACTAAATTCCCAGTAAATTCCCAATAAATTCTCAGTAAATTACTCAGTAAATTCTCAATAAATTGTCAGTAAATTTGCAAAAAATTCACTGTAAATTACGCAGTAAATTCTGAGTAATTTCTCGTTAAAATACTTAGCAAATTCCTAGTAAATTCTCAGTAAATTTCTCAGAAAATTCTTAGTAAATTCTAAGTAAATTACTTGGTAAATTCCAAGTAAATTCTTAGCATTACCCAGTAAATTCTCAAAAAATTACTGAGTAAATTCCCAACAAATTACTCATTAAATTCCCAGTAAATTCTTAGTTAATTACTCAGTAAATTTCCAGTAAATTATTCAGTAAATTACCAGTAAATTCTAATTAAATTACTCAGTAAATTCCTAGTAAATTACTCAGTAAATTCTCAGTAAATTTCTAAGTAAATTACTCAGTAAATTCTTAGAAAATTAATTAGCAAATTCCCGGTAAATTCTCAGTAAATTATTGAGTAAATTCAAAGTAAATTCCCAGTAAATTCCCAGTAAATTACTCATTAAATTTCCTAGTAAATTCTAAGTAAATTACTGAGTAAATTACCTGTAAATTCTCAGTAAATTACTCAGTATATTCCCAGTAATTCTTAGTAAATTACTTAGTAAATTATTCAGAAAATTCCCAATAATTTCTCAGTAAATTACTCAGTAAATTCTCAGTAAATTTTTTGAAAATTACTCAGTAAATTCCACGTAAATTCTCAAGAAATTCCCAATAAATTCCCTGTAAATTACTCACTAAATTTCCAATAAATTATCAATAAATTACTCAGTAAATTCCTAGTAAATTCTGAGTAAATTCCTACTAAACTCCCTGTAAATTACTCAATAAATTCTCAGTAAATTCTCAGTAAATTTCCTGTAAATTCTGAGTAATTTACTCAGTAAATTCACAGAAAATTCTCAGAAAATTTCCAGTAAATTCTCAATAAACTTACTCAGGAAATTCCCAGTAAATTACTCAGTATATTCCTCGTAAATTAGCCAGTAAATTGCCAAAAAATTCCCAGTAAATTACTTTGTAAATTCCCAATAAATTGTCAGTAAATTACTACGTAAAATCCCAATGAATTCTGAGTAAATTACTCAGTGAATTCCCAGTAAATTCTCAGTAAATTACTCAGTAAACTCTGAATAAATTACTCAATAAATTACTCTGTAAATTCTCAGCATACTATAAGTAAATTACTAACTAAATTCCTAGTAAATTCTCAGTAAATTACTCAGTTAATTCAAAATAAATTCTCAAGTAATTACTCTGTAAATTCCACTTAAATTGTGAGTAAATTACTGTATAAATTCCCAGTAAATTCTCAGTAAATTACTTAGCAAATTTTTAGTAAATTCTCATTAAATGACTCAGTAAATTCTCAGTAAATTACTTTATAAACTCCCAGTAAATTCTCATCAAATACTTAGTAAATTACATAGTAAATTCCCAATAAATTCTCAGTAAATTACTCTGAAAATTGCCAGTAAATTCTTTGCAAAATTCTCAGTAAATTCTAAGTAAATTACTCAGTAAATTCCCAGAAAATTCTGAGTAAATTTTGAGTTACTCAATAAATTCCCAATAAATTCTCAGAAAATTACTGTCCAAATTCTCAGTAAATTACTGTGTAAATTCGCAATAAATTCGCAGTAAATTATTCAGTAAATTCCTAGTAAATTACTCAGTAAATTCTCATTAAAATACTTAGTAAATTGAAAATAAATTCTCAATAAATTCTCTGTAAATTCTCAGTAAGATGCTGAGTAAATTCCTAGTAAATTACTTAGTAAATTCGCAGTAAATTATCAATAAATTCGCAGTAATTTCTTAGTAAATTACCAGCAAATTACTCAGTAAATTTCTAGTAAATTCCCAGTAAATTCTTAATAAATTACTTAGTCAAATCCCAGTAAATTCTCAGTAAATTACTGAGTAAAGTCGAGTAAATTCTTAGTAAATTACTCAGTAAATTATTTGCGAAATTCCCAGTAAATTCTTTGTAAATTACTCGGTAAATTTCCAGTTAATTCTCAGTAAATTACTGAGTAAATTCCCAGTAAATTACTCAGTAAGTTACCAGTGAATTCTCAGTAAATTCCCATTAAATTCTCAATAATTTACTAGGTAAATTTTCTGTAAATTCCCAGTAAATTGAAATTAAATTCTTAGAAAATTACTTAGTAAATTCCTACTAAATTCTCAGTAAATTACTGTATAAATTCCCAGTAAATTCTCACAAAATTACTCAATAAATTCCTAGTGGATTCTCAGTAAATTCCTAGTAAATTCTGAGTAAATTACGCGGTAAATTCCCAGTAAATTCTCAATAAATTACTTAGTAAATTCCAAGTGAATTCTCTATAAATTACCTAGTAAATGCCCAGTAAATTCTGAGTAAATTACTCAATAAATTCCCAGTAAATTCTCAATAAATTACTCAGTAAATTCTCAGTAAATTACTCTATAAATTCCCAGTAAATTGTCAGTAAATTACTCGGTAAATTTCCAGTAAATTATCTGTAAATTACTGAGTAAATTCCCAGTAAATTACTAAGTAAATTCCCAGTAAATTCTCAGTAAATTCCCAGTAAATTATTATTAAATTACTCAGTAAATTCTCAGTAAATTAATTAGTAAATTCCCAGTAAATTCTCAATAAATTACTTAGTAAATTCTGAATAAATTCTCACTAAATTGCCAATAAATTCGCAGTAAATTCTTAGTAAATTCATAAAAAATTATCATTGTATTACTCAGTAAATTCTCATTAAATTACTCAGTAAATTCCCAAAAATTCTCAGTAAATCATTCAGTAAATTCTAAGTAAATTACGCAGTAAATTCCCAGTAAATTACTTAGTAAATTCTCAGTAAATTGCTAAGTAAATTCCCAAAAAATTCTCATTAAATTCCAAGTATATTCTTATTAAATTACTCAGTAAATTACCATTAAATTCTCAGTAAATTAATCAGGAAATTCCAAGTAAAGTCTCAGTAAATTATTGAGTAGATTCCCAATAAATTCTCACTAAATTACTCTGTAAATTCCCAGTAAATTCTCAGTAAATTACTAAGTAAATTCCCAGTAAATTCTTATTAGATTTCTCAGTAAATTGCTAGTAAGTTGTCAGCAAATTCCCAATAAATTTGTAGTAAATTACTAAGTAATTCTCAGTAAATTACTCGTAAATTCTTAGTAAATTACTCAGTAAATTCCTATTAAATTCTCATTGAATTACTCAGTAAATTCCCAGTAAATTAGTCAGTAAATTCTCAGTAAATTGCTCAGTAAATTTCCAGTAAATTCTCAATAAATTATTCAGTGAATTCCCTATAAATTGGCAGTAAATTCCAAATAAATTCTAAGAAAATTACTCAGTAAATTCTCAGGTAATTACTCTGTAAATTCCAATTAAATTGTGAGTAAATTACTGTATAAATTCCCAGTAAATTCTCAGTAAATTACCTAATAAATTCCAAGTAAATTATCATTAAATTACTCAGTAAATTCCCAGTAAATTACCGGCAAATTACTTAGTAAATTCCTAGTAAATTCTCAGTAAATACCTAGTAAATTCTTAGCAAATTACTCAGTAAATTTGTCACGACCCCAAACTGCCCCTAGTAGGATGGTGCTGTGATGGCCAGTAATCCGAGATTACCGAAGGCCAACTTACAAAGATTCACACACAATAGAGTATAAATATATGGGGCTCACAAGTACGGAAGCAACAAATTAAGATACAAGCGGTCCATAAGAGCCGTGCATAGATCAAATGAAATGGTATACACTTCACATGGGTTACAACTTAATTACAAATGAAGTAAAGTACATATTACATCTTGATCAAAAGGCTTCTCAAGCCGACGTATGCAAAATACAAGTATTACAAGTCGAGAAGCATAATTTTCAAGATTTGCCGACATGAATACAAGTCAAGCCGACATAACAAAAATGCAAAACAAGCTCGCGAATCACATCTAGGCGTCACCGCCTTCTTGCTCATCACCTACATATATATATATATATATAGAGAGAGAGAGAGGGTGAGCTTGGGTACTCAGTGAATGATATAAATAATAAAGGGGTTTGCATGAATAATAGCTGAAGTCTTTTCAAAACAATACATATCAAACTTTGCATACCAAGGGATGAACCACGTTCATCTAACAAATCTTCCAAAACTTCAAGGGATGCTTACTAGCATCAACATATATCAAATGATGACATTCCGGACAAACAAACCCATGCAGTAAACTGTCAGTGGGAAAACAAGACAAAACAAGGGAGATATCTCAAACGATGGTGCAGTTGCCTTATAGTCCCCTGGCACTAAGGACTTTCAAAACAAGGGTACAGTTGCATTATAGTCCCCTGGCACTAAGAACTTTTCCAAGAATGTCATCAAAACAAAATAATACTTGATATACAAAATAGGGATAATCATTCATGCTTAACAAATACTTTTCGAAACAAAGTAAAGCAAAGCTTATCAAAACATTGTAACATAGCTTTATTAAATATACCACTCACATAATTCTTCAAACGTTGGGGTCAAGGCGAAAGTCCAAGTCCTACAAACACATGGCAAAGTCTATTGAACGCACTTTCAAACAAGATTCACATGCAGATGGATGATCTCGGCATTCATCAAAACTAATTTAAATCAAAACAAAACACTGTTTTTCTTTCATCTCGGGAAAACATGCTAGGCACCAACCAGGTCTTGGCCGAGGTCCCATACCTTCTCGCCGAGGTGTGGTTCCGACGGCCACATTCAAAAGTGAAGTCGGGAAAATCTGGGTTTACCATTGAGGAACATGAAGAACATGAAGATGGAGAAGATGAAGAACATGCATGCTAAAATCATAACTCGTTATTACAAAGTCTGAGATTTCGTGCTATGAGTTCGAAAACATGGACCTGGGTATCCATACTTGAAGATCTTGTGAAAACAAACACAAAAACATGGTTCTTGATGCAAACTTTCGGATCAAAACAAGACTTTTCTTCAAGAACACATTAACACTATCTTCTCTTACTAAACCAACTTTAAATCAAAGAAAGGCATGCAGAGCAGGTTCAATCATGCAATGTAGCTAGACGATCAATAAGAACAACGAGAGTAGATTAATATTCTAACCTCAAAACTTGAATCTAACGGTTCAAACTCCCACGGTCAAGCTTGGAGGTCCACTCTCTCTCTCACTCAAAAGCTTCTCCTTCTTCTTCCTAGAGTCTCTCTCTCTAAAAGACAAGATTTGATACAAAGTGATATGTTTTCTCGACAGTCACTGACTTAACCCTCTGCTGGGACACGTGGCATCGGCTGATTGGCTCTACTCAAAAAGGTGACTGACTGACAAGACAAGACCATGACAAAGTGTATTCAACAAGCTAGACGGCAAGAGCACTCCGGCAAGTGATGATCTCGGCTAAGGGCAAAGCTTCGGCAAGTAGGGTGACAACGACATCGGCTTGGAAGGACAACACTTGACTAAGCTGTGCCACACCTTGGCCTAGATGTGCCACACCTCGGTCTAGGTCATACCATTCCAGAAACAAAATCACTAAGTGCAAGGATCAAGGATCTAGAACGTCTAGACAATAACATCTCAGCCTAGATGATGACATCTCGGCCAATATGCCAGGGTGAAGATGGAGGTCAACCGAAGTGGTTCCAAGATAGTTCTAAGTGCAAAAGGGTTCCAAGGTGTCTAGGCTTAAGATGACCTCGGCCACACACCAGGCAAGAACAAAGCATGCAAGGAACACTCAAGCAAAACAAGACAGGATTTACAAATGCAACATAACAAAACAAGATCATACATAAATGTATGCAAGTATGACTAAGTTGAAGTGAGGGTTGTTACAAAATTCCAAGTAAATTATCAGTAAATTACTCCGTAAATTCCCATTAAATTCTCTGTGAAATTCCAAGCAAATTCTTAGTAAATTAATCAGTAAATTCCCATTAAATTCTCAATAAATTACTAAGTAAATTTTCAGTAAATTCAAAATAAATTTTCAAAAAATTACTCAGTAAATTCCTAGTAAATTCTCAGAAAATTACTGTGTAAATTCCTAGCAAATTCCAAGTAATTTCCTCAGTAAATTCCCAGTGAATTATCAGTAAATTACTCAGTAAATTCCCCGTAAATTCTATGTAAATTACTCTGTAAATTCCCAGTAAATTCCTAGAAAATTCTCTATAAATTACTCAGTAAAGTACTGATTAAATTTACAGTAAATTCTCAGTAAATTACTAAGTAAATTCTCAATAAATTCTCAGTAAATTAGTAAGTAAATTCCTAGTAAATTCTCAGTAAATTACTATTAAATTACACATTAAATTCACAGTAAATTAATCAATAAATTCGTTGCAAATTACTCAGTAAATGTAACGGCCTCAAAATAATACATAAAACCCATCACTTTAGACATGCATTGATATAAAATAAACTAACCATTTCTATTTATCAGAGTAATTCTTACAACTGTATTACATGTTAACAATAAAAGCAAATGCCCTATGGGCTTACAACTTTCCAAGTTAACACTTGGTTACAAAAAGGAGAGTGCTAACTCAATACATATTAAGCCCTTGGCTTGAATTTACAAGCAATACATCAAAATAAACAAAAAAAAAAAAGAGTCTTCAACTCTCATCCTCACCCAAGCTATGTCCTTGGAGGTGGCATACTACTTGTACCTGAAAATAATGTCCCATAAAGGGTGAGCCAACGCCCAGTAGAAATGTGCTAAACACAGTATGAGCAATAACTAAGACATTAGCAATTGATAAATGTTCAATTTCCATAAACCAATTCACAACCCATTTCCATTTCTTATCAGTTTCACAATTTACATCAACGGCTCAGAACCTGGCCAACCACTTATATGAGACAATGACTCATATTAAACATTTCCCATTTTACAATAGATAAACATATTAGTTGTATCAACATCTCAACAGATAAGCATACAAGCTGTATCCACATTTCAACAGATATGCATATTAGCTATATCAATACTTCCAATGATAAGCATATAAGCTGTATTAACACTTCCAAAGATAAGCATATGAGCTATATCAACACATTATCTGACAAGCATATGAGCTGTATCAGTGGAGTCCATCCCCTATCTCCTCCCAAACAACATCCGGTTTAGAGGTCCATCCCCTATCTTCCCCTAAACCGTGGAGTACATCCCCTATCTCCTCCCCCACACACACAACGTATATACACAAAGGTCATATACACAATCAATCAATACATAACGTTAATGTATTCTATCAACCGTCATACTCTATGACATATCCAATTGATTAGTTTTAGTTTGCCTAATCATCATGCATTGCCTACAACAATCAAAACTACCATCCACCGGTAGCCCAAGGAATTATTTCTAAACAGATAATAAAAGCTCCAACAGATAAAATATCAATGTTTTCAAAAGTGAGCGATTAATAAATCTAACTCCACTATTCTACCATATAATGAACCAATTTCATTATTTCCCACTCAATTCCATAAGTCTACAATTTTCCCAAATTAATTATGCCAATTAATTTATACAACAAATTAGGGTTTTCTACCCCATTTCCCAATATTGACCCAATGGCCTATATATCAATAACCAACAACAATATCATTATTTTGAAACCCAAAATACATATTTTTGAATCAAAATAACAAAACTCCCTTTCAATATTTTCAAACCCTAACTTCCCAAAATTAACCATTTATACAAATACCCAAATATCTAGGTCAAAACCCATAGTAGTGAGTAGGAATCCCTACCTCAAAAGATGACACCCAATGAAGAAGATGGCGAAAACGAAGTTGCTCCAAACCATGAGTTTCTCGGATCAAAAGATAGCCCTCAACGATCAACAACTTTTTTGTAAAGGCCAAAGGTGAGGAGACAACTCTTACTAGATCAATACCTAGAGAGAAGGCAAGGTTCTAGAGAGAGAAGCTCTCAAATGGCTTTTTCAGAAAAGTAAGAGAGAGAAAGAATGAGAAAAAGTGATTTAAAACTGCCCCACAGCCAACTGATATACGACATTCCCGCTTGAGCGGAGAACACAACGGTCGAGCGTCAAGAACAAAAACTAGGTACGCTCGAGCGCAAGAAGACCCGCTCGAGCGCCAAGACACAAGAATAAAGCACATCCGCTCGAGCGCGAAAACCAGTCCGCTCGAGCGTAAATTTCCCCCTCCCAGAACTTACACCAAAAAGGTACTACCCGCTCGAGCTCCACTGCTCGAGCGTGAAGAAGCCCACTCGAGCGTAAAAATACACTTACAGAAGTTTTGCAAGGACACGAAAAACTGGGAGTGTGCAATATTCGCTCGAGCGCAACAAGACCCGCTCGAGCGGAATGACCAAAAACCTGGCAACAAGATTTTAGACCAAGGTTCAACCCACCTGTTCGAAACAAGCCCAACACATCCTATAACTCAAACAAATGGAATTAAAGGACGACAACAAGACGGATACAACTACCAACTTCACGGAACCGAGTCCGGAATACAACAAAACAGTAAAGGGACAACCGGGATCGCTATAACCTCCCCCCCTTAAAGAATTTCGTCCCCGAAATTAAACACAAGTTTTTCAAAAACAGGTTTTTTTCATTCTCAACAATCTTACAGCATAATATTAAACAACCCGACCCATTACCGGTCAATCCCATCTCTTTTCAAGAGGCATAACACACTATTCATGACAACCTGCATTATCAACATGCATTCTTTTGAAATTTACCAATTTCAACTCATTTTCCACAATTCCATAATACATGCAACATTAACAACATGCCTGCATTTCCACAATACATTGAACATATGCAATGTTATAACAAATTTCCATTAACCAAAACATTCACAATGTTTTACAACTTAAGACACATATAATGTTCTTAAAGTTCAACGATATTACAAAATTACCAATACATGATTACACATCAACAAACAAGTCCGGATATTTCTCGCGAACTTCCAACTCACGTTCCCAAGTGGCTTTCTCCACTCTGTGATGTTTCCACAAAACCTTCACCAAAGGAATGGTCTTGCCACGCAGGACTTGATCCCGCCTATCCAAGACCCGAATCGGTCTCTCCTCATACGAGGCATCCTCATCTACCTCCAAGTCGGTCCAATCTAACACATGGGATGGATTCGGCTCATACTTCTAAAGCACACTCACATGAAACACGTCATGCACTCCGGACAACTGCGGCGGTAAAGCTAAACGATAAGCAACCTCGCCTACCCTCTCAAGGATCTCAAAGGGACCAATAAACCGAGGGGATAACTTCCCACTCTTCTCGAACCTCATCAAACCTTGCCTAGGTGATATTTTCAAGAAGACATGATCACCTACCTCAAACGCCAAAGGCCTCCTCCTACGGTCGGCATAACTCTTTTGGCGACTCTGGGCTGTAACAAGCTTCCTACGGATAAGCTCAACTTTCTCCGTCATCTCCCTAACCAACTCCGGACCCAACAAAGGTGCATCACCCACCTCGGCCCAACACACTGGAGACCTGCACGGTCGGCCGTACAAGGCCTCAAACGGTGCCATACCGATGCTAGATTGAAAACTGTTGTTGTAGGCAAACTCCACCAAGGGCAAGTGCCTCTCTCACGTCCCACTAAAGTCAAGGACACAACCTCGAAGCATATCCTCAAGGATCTGAATAGTACGCTCGGACTGCTCGTCAGTCTGAGGATGATAAGCCGTACTAAAGGTCAACTTAGTGCCCAAGGCACTCTGCAAACTCTGCCACAACCTAGCAGTAAAATGAGGATCTCTATCTGAGACGATCGTCACTGGGACCCCGTGCAATCTCACTATGTCCCGAACATACAAGTCGGCGAGATGATCTACCGAATCTCTCACGCGCATAGGAATGAAGTGCGCCGACTTAGTTAACCGGTCTACAACTACCCAAATGGCATCACTACCACGCTGAGTCCTCGGAAGACCTACAACGAAGTCCATAGTGACATGCTCCCACTTCCACTCGGCAATAGGCAAGGGTTGCAACAAACCCGTTGGCCTCTGATGCTCGGCCTTCACTTGCTGGCAAGTAAGGCACTTAGACACGAAAACAGCCACATCTCTCTTCATACCTTGCCACAAAAACTGGCAACCCAAATCCTGATACATCTTAGTGCCTCCCGGATGCACCGTAAGGTGTGAATGATGGAACTCTCGGAGTACTTCCTCTCAGCAAGACTCCGGCACAAATAAACGGTCTCGGTATCTCACACTCAGGTCGGGATACACCGTCAAACCCTTCTCAACTTTCCCACTAGAGATCTTCTCTCGGAAGGACTCTACCTCAAGGTCACCTCTCTGTGCCTCTAACACTCGAGTCACAAGTGTAGGCTGCGCAACAACAGAAAACAAGGCCGCAGCCTCAACAGATTCGCCCAGAAGCAAATTAAACTCACCAAATGTACCCAACATCTCCCATTCCCGGATGGCTATACAAGCTACATCACTAATGGATTTCCTACTAAGGGCATCGGCCACAACATTGGCTTTTCCCGGGTGATAGTGCAACTCAAAATCATAGTCCTCAATGAACTCCATCCATCTCCTCTGCCTCAAATTCAAGTCCCTCTGTGTAAACAGATATTTCAAACTCTTATGGTCCGAGAACACCTCGAACCTCTCACCATAAAGGTAGTGCCTCTAAATCTTCAAGGCAAAAATCACTGCTGCTAACTCTAGGTCGTGTGTAGGGTAATTCTTCTCGTATATTTTCAACTGACGTGAGCCATAAGCTACCACTTTCCCCTCTTGCATCAACACACAACCCAAACCCAGCAAATTCTGAGTATATTCTGAGTAAATTACTCTGTAAACTCTCAGTAAATTTTCTGTAAATTACTTAGTAAATTCTCGTTAAATTCGACAATAAATTCCCTATAAATTCTAAGCAAATTACTCATTAAATTCTCAGTAAACTACTCACTAAATTGTCAGTAAATTCCCAATATATTCTCAGTAAATTACTCTGTAAATTTCTAGTAAATTACTGAGTAAATTCTCAAAAAAATTTCAGTAAATTCCCAATAAATTCTGAGTAAACTCCTAGTAAATTTTTATTAAATTACTACGTAAATTCTCAGTAAATTCCCTGTAAATTCTCAGCAAATTACTCGTTAAATTCTCAGTAAATTACTCACTAAATTCCCAGTAAATTCTCTATAAATTCCTTAGTAAATTCCCAGTAAATCACTTAGTAAATTATTCAAAAAATTCCTAGTAAACTCTTAGTAAATTACCAGTAAATTCTCAGTAAATTACTCTGTAAATTCCCAGTAAATTACTCAGTAAATTCGCAATAAATTCTCATTAAATTACTCAATAAATACCAAGTAATTCTCTACAAATTACTCCGTAAATTCCAAGTAAATTCTCAGTAAATTACCCTGTAAATTCCCATTAAATTACTCAGTAAATTCTCAGTAAATTCCTATAAATTCTCAGTAAATTACTCAGTAAATTCCCAGTAAATTACTTTGTAAATTCTCAATAAATTACTCTGTAAATTACTTTGTAAATTCTCAATAAATTACTAAGTAAATTCCCAATAAATTCTCAGTAAATTGCTCAATAAATTCCATGTAAATTATCAGCAAATTTCTCATTAAATTCTCAGTAAATTACTCGGCAAATTCTGTCACGACCCCAAACCGCCCCTAGTAGGATGGTGCCGTGATGGCCAGTAATCCGAGATTACCAAAGGCCTCTTACAAAGATTCACACACAACAGAGTGTACATAGGGGGCTTACAAATGCGGAAGCAATAAATTAAAATACAAGCGGTCTAAAAGAGCCGTGCATAGATAAAATGAAATGGCATACATCTTAACATGGGTTACAACTTGGTTACAAATACAGTAAAGTACATGTTACATCTTGATCAAAAGGCTTCTCAAGCCGACGTATGCAAAATACAAGTATTACAAGTCGAGAAGCATAATCTTCAAGATTGTCGACATGAATACAAGTCAAGCCGACATAACAAGAATCCAAAACAAGCTTGCGAAACACATCTAGGCGTCACCACCTTCTTGCTCATCACCTACATATATATATGGAGAGGGTGAGCTTGGGTACTCAGTGAATGATATAAATAATAAAGGGTTTGCATGAATAATAGCCGAAGTCTTTTCAAAAACAATTCATATCAAACTTTACATAACAAGGGATGAACCACGTTCATCTAACAAATCTTCAAAGCTTCAAGGGATGCTTACTAGCATCAACATATTGCAAATGATGACGTTCTGGACAAACAAACCCACGCGGTAAACCGTCAGTGGCAAAACAAGACAAAACAAGAGAGATATTTCAAACGATGGTGCAGTTGCATTATAGTCCCCTGGCACTAAGGACTTTTCCAAGAATGTCATCAAAACAAGATAATACTTGATATACAAAATAGGAATAATCATTCATGCTTGATCAAATACTTTTCAAAACAAGGCAAAGCAAAGCTTATCAAAACATGATAACATAGCTTTATTAAAAATACCACTCACATAGTTCTTCAAACGTCGGGGTCAAGGCAAAAGTCCAAGTCCTACAAACACATGGCAAAGTCTATTGAACGCACTTTCAAACAAGCTTCACATGCAAACGAATGAATCTCGGCATTCTTCAAAACTAAGTTAAATCAAAACAAAACACTGTTTCTCATCTCGGGAAAACATGCTGGGCACCAGCCAGGTCTTGGCCGAGGTCCCACACCTTCTCGCCGAGGTGTGGTCCCGACGGCCACATTCAAAAGCGAAGTCGGGAAAATCTGGGTTTCCCTTTGAGGAACATGAAGAACATGAAGATGGAGAAGATGAAAAACATGCATGCTTAAATCATAACTTGTTATTACAAAATCTGAGATTTTGTGCTTTGAGTTCGAAAACATGGACCTAGGTACCCATACTTGAAGATCTTGTGAAAAAAAGCACAAAAACATGGTTCTTGATGCAAACTTTCGGATCAAAACAAGACTTTTCTTCAAGAACACATAAACACTATCTTCTCTTACTAAAACCAACTTTAAATCAATGCAGGGCATGCTGAACAGGTTCGATCATGCAATGCAGCTGGACGATCAATAAGAACAACAAGAGTAGATTAAGATTCTAACCTCAAAATTTGAATCTAACGGTTCAAACTCCCACGGTCAAGCTTAGAGGTCCACTCTCTCACTCAAAAGCTTCTCCTTCTTCTTCCTAGAGTCTCTCTCTCTAAAAGACAAGATTTGATACAAAATGATATGTTTTCTCGACAGTCACTGACTTAACCCTCTGCTGGGACACGTGGCATCGGCTGATTGGCTCTTCTAAAAAAGGTGACTGACTGACAAGACAAGACCATGACAAAGTGTGTTCAACAAGCTAGACGGCAAGAGCACTCCGGTAAGTGATGATATCGGCTAAGGACAAAGCTTCGGCAAGTAGGGTGACAACGGCATCGGCTTGAAAGGACAACACTTGACTAAGCTGTGCCACACCTTGGCCTAGATGTGTCACACCTCGGTCTAGGTCATACCATTCCAAGAACAAAATCACTAAGTGCAAGGATCAAGGATCTAGAACGCCTAGATGATAACATCTCGGCCTAGATGATGCACATCTCGGCCTAGGTGACGCACACCTCGGCCTAGATGATGACATCTCGGCCAATATGCCTAGGTGATGGTGGAGGTCAACCAAAGTGGTTCCAAGATAGTTCTAAGTGTAAAAAGGTTCAAAGGTGACTAGGCTTAAGGTGACCTTGGCAACACACCAGGCAAGAACAAAGCATGCAGGCAACACTCAAGCAAAACAAGACAAGATTTGCAAATGTAACATAACAAGACAAGATCATACATAAATGTATGCAAGTATGACCAAGTTGAAGTGAGGGTTGCTACAAAATTATTCAGTAAATTATCAATAAATTCCTTGTAAATTTTCAGAAAATTACTCATTAAATTCTCAAAAAATTACTCAGTAAATTCTCAAAAAATTACTTAGTAAATTACTAGTAAATTCTCAAAAAATTGCTTAGTGAATTCCCCGTAAATTCGCAGTAAATTACTCATTAAATTCCCAGTAAATTCAATGTAAATTACTCAGTAAATTTCAAGTATATTCTCAGTAAATTACTCTGTAAATTCCCAGTAAATTTTCAGTAAATTACTCAGTAAATTCTCGTTAAATTCCTCAATAAATTCCCTATAAATTCTAAGCAAATTGATCATTAAATTCTTAGTAAATTACTCACTAAACTGTTAGTAAATTCCTAGTATATTCTTAGTAAATTACTCTGTAAATTCCTAGTAAATTACTCAGTAAATTTCCAATAAATTCTAAGTAAATTCCTAGTAAATTTTTATTAAATTATTCCATAAATTCTAAGTAAATTACTGAGTAAATTATTAGTAAGTTACTTAGTAAATTTCCTGTAAATTCTCAGCAAATTACTCGTTAAATTCTCAGTAAATTACTCACTAAATTCCTTAGTAAATTCCCAATAAATCACTCAGTAAATTCTCAGTAAATTCTCAATAAATTACCAGTAAATTCTCAGTAAATTACAGTGTAAATTTCCAGTATATTACTCAGTAAATTCGCAGTAAATTCTCAATAAATTACTCAATAAAAACCATGTAATTCTCAGCGAATTACTCCGTAAATTCCAAGTAAATTCTCAATAAATTTTCAGTAAATTCATAGTAAAGTCTCAGTAAATTACCCTGTAAATTCCCATTAAATTACTCAGTAAATTCCTAGTAAATTCTCTGTAAATTACTCAGTAAATTCTTAGTAAATTCCTGTGCATTCCCAGTAAATTCTCAGTAAATTACTCAGTAAATCCCCAGTAAATTCTCAGTAAATTGCTCAGTAAATTCCATGTAAATTATCAGTAAATTTCTCATTAAATTCTCAGTAAATTACTCGACAAATTCTCAGCAAATTACTCAGTGAATTCCCCATAAATTCCTAGTAAATTCTCAGTAAATTACTCATCAAATTCCCAGTAAATTACTCATCAAATTCCCAGTAAATTCTTAGAAAATTACTTAGTAAATTTTTCGTAAATTCACAGCAAATTACTCGTTAATTTCTCAGTAAATTACTCAGTAAATTCCTCTGTAATTTCTCAGTAAATTACTCAATGAATTCCCTGTAAATTCTCAGTATATTCCCTACAAATTCTTAGTAAATTAATCAGTAAATTCCCAATAAATTGTCAATAAATTCTCAGTAAGTTACACAGTAAATTTCCATGAAATTCTAAGTAAATAACACTGTAAATTCCAAGTAAATTACTCAGTAAATTCTAAGTAAATTTGCAGCAAATTCTCAGTAAATTACCCAGTAAATTACTCAGTCGATTCCCAGTAAATTACTCAGTAAATTCCTAGTAAATTCTCAGTATGTTCCCAGTAAATTCTCGTTAAATTACTCATTAAATTCCTAGTAAATTCTCAGTAAATTACTTAGAAAATTCCTAGTAAATTACTTAGTAAATTTCACGTAAATTCTCAGTAAAGTACTCAGTAAATTCTCAGTAAATTCCCATTAAATTCTCAGTAAATTACTCAGTAAATTCCTAGTAAATTCGCAGTAAATTCTCAGTAAATTCTCAGCATGTAGGCAACACTCAAGCAAAACAAGACAAGATTTGCAAATGTAACATAACAAGACAAGATCATACATAAACGTATGCAAGTATGACCAAGTTGAAGTGAGGTTTGTTACAAATTCTCAGCAAATTACTCAGTGAATTCCCCATAAATTCTCAGTAAATTACTCATCAAATTCCCAGTAAATTCTTAGAAAATTACTCAGTAAATTCCCTGTAAATTCTCAGCAAATTACTCGTTAATTTCTCAGTAAATTACTCATTAAATTCCTCTACAAATTCTCAGTAAATTACTCAGTGAATTCCCTGTAAATTGTCAGTAAATTCCCTATAAATTCTTAGTAAATTAATCAGTAAATTCCCAATAAATTGTCAATAAATTCTCAGTGAGTTACACAGTAAATTTCCATGAAATTCTAAGTAAATTACACTGTAAATTCCAAGTAATTCTCAGTAAATTACTCAGTAAATTCAAAGTAAATTTCCAGCAAATTCTCAGTAAATTACCAAGTAAATTACTCAGTCAATTCCCAGTAAATTACTTAGTAAATTCTCAGTATATTCCCAGCAAATTCTCGTTAAATTACTCATTAAATTCCCAGTAAATTCTCAGTAAATTACTTAAAAAATTCCAAATAAATTACTCAGTAAATTCCAGGTAAATTTTCAGTAAAGTACTTAGTACATTCTTAGTAATTCTCAGTAAATCCCCATTAAATTCTCAGTAAATTCTCAATAAATTCGCAGTAAGTTCTCAGTAAATTACTCAGGAAATTCCCAGTAAATAGAGAGGGTGAGCTTGGATACTCAGTGAATGGTATAAGTAATAAAGGTTTGAATGAAAGATATACGAGATCTTTTCCAAAACAGTACATATTATAACTTTACAAATCAAATGGATGAATCAAGTTCATCTATCAAGTCATTCAAATCTTCAAGGGATGCTTACTAGCAACAATATAATACAAGGGATGACATTAAACAAAGGTGCTACAAAAGCTCAGAGTCCCCTAGCACGTACGGACTTGTGCTACAAAGGTTTAGAGTCCCCTAGCATGTACGGACTTGTGTTACAAAGGTTTAGAGTCCCCTAGCACGTACGAACTTGTGCTACAAAGGTTTAGAGTCCCCTAGCACGTACGGACTTTCAAAACAAGGGTGCAGTTGCATTATAGTCCCCTGACACTAAGGACTTTCAAAACAAGGGTGCAGTTGCATTATAGTCCCCTGGTACTAAGGACTTTCCCAGAATGTCATGAAAACAAATATAATACGCTGCTACAAAACTTGGGACAATCATTCATGATTGATCAAATACTTTTCCAAAACAAAGCAAAGCAAAGCTTTTATCAAAACATTATAACATAGCTTTATTAAAAATACCACTCATATAGCTCTTCGGGTGTGGGGATTACAAGCAAGGATCCAAGGCCTACAAGTACATAAATAATTCCATTGGATGCATTTCAAGAAGACAAGAAGAGATGCTCAAAGATAGGTATGAAATGCATTCCTAAAACAAGCTTTGCATGAGTGTAAATGATCTCGGATTACTGGCCATCACGGCACCATTCTACTAGGGGCGGAGTGGGGTTGTGACAACCGAACTAGAGAGAAAGAGAGTGTAGGAGAATCAAAGTTGATCTTGAAGGCTTGGGAATTTGAAGTCTAACTCAAGAATTGACCTTAGATTGGAAAGATTGAGCTCCTAGGTGAGTAAATTCATGAGTTTGAACTTGTGATTTTGTGAATTAAAGATTAATTGGTGATCAAGAACAAGAGTTGTGCTCTAATTAATGAATTTGAAGTTGAAATGCACATGCATGTATAGGATCACCATGATTTTTCATAATCAAGCATGTATTAAGTTGAATATGGAAATATGAGTGTTAAATCATACATGCAAGCATGTTTTGTTGAGTTTCATGAGAATGAACACCATTTGCATCATCTAGGTTGTGAATAAGGGTAATACATCACATGCATGTACAAATTATAAGAATAGGAGCTTTGAATGCATGAATTTGCATGTTGAAAAATGAGTTTGGTGTCAATTGCGACATGCATGTGTTTGATTTATGGAATTGAGCTCCATATTGATGTAAATGGGTGTTTGTATCATGATAGTATAAATATATTTGAAGTTGGAGCCATAAAATGTAAGTTGGATTGGTTTGAATGCCGGATTTGAGCTCAAGAACTTAACTGGAAAAACCCAGAAAATTGATGTTTGCTCGAGCGGGGAAACCGCCACTCGAGCGTGAAAAACGGGTTCCCAGTATTTTTTGCAGACATGGTGTCTGCTCGAGCGGGGAAGTTAACGCTCGAGTGGAGAGCCATGTAGAGAGGCCTTCCGCTCGAGCGCCGGAGTTCACGATCGAGCATAAATTTGACCTACCCAGTACTTTTGCAGGCCTCAAGGGTCCGCTCGAGCGGAGAAGTCCACGCTCGAGCGGGGACCCTGTTTTCTGAAATTTTGAAAATGCATTCTGAGTTCCGTTTTCCGTTCTCTTTCACTTCTAAGTACTCTTAGGCCTGCATTGAGCATTGTAATTGAGTTAAAGAGATAAGAATGAAGCCTAAAGAGGAATATGTGAATTTAGAATGGATTGAATTGTTTGTGACCCTTTCGTGTTCGTCGAATGTGTAGGGTCGAGTTCCAGGGCAAACCAACCAACCGATCACTGTGAGTAATATCTTAACAGAGATATCTGAAATATGTTGTTGTCCAATTGCTTACTTCTATGTAAGTTTTATAAGTTCATTGATTCGATTGGTGGACAATGTTTGCTATACCAAATGATTGGGCCAGAGGCCGTTTTGACAAGAATGAATGGATGGGCCGAAGGCCGTTTTGACATGAATGAATGGGCCAAAGGCCGTTTTGACATGAATGATTGGGCCAGAGGCCGTTTTGACAAGAATGAATGGATGGGCCGAAGGCCGTTTTGACATGAATGAATGGGCCAAAGGCTGTTTCGACATGAACGAATGAATGGGCCAAAGGCTAGTTAGTCATCTAAATGGGCCAAAGGCCGTATTGACACAAATGAAAGTTTGAATGGGCCAAAGGCCAGTTTGTTAGGAATCGCAGTCACACGACTTAAATTGTGTATATGTATGCTAAATCAAAATATGAATTGGGCCCAAGGCCGTTTGAAGCTTGTTGTTCTACATAACGTTTGTATAACTTCTGCATTTGATATTATTCACTGGGCTATCGCTCACGCTAATTCATGTATTTGTAGGTGAGCCAAGAGAGGTCTAGACCCAGCCTCAGTGAAGCCTGTGTGAAACAACCCAAGTTTTGGAGAGTCAGCCCTACGTCTCACACATGAGACCCGTCTTCGCCCTTTTGTTGTCTTGTTTATTTTGTCATGTTGGCGAGGACTTTGTGTATACTTGTATATAGTTTTGATGGGTTGACTTAGACTTATATGATTCTGTCTGTACAGAACTTTATGGTACTATTTTTTCGTTGTGAGTTATTAATGTTTATATGTTTGGTTTATTTGATGTGCCATGTAAGCACAGCTCTATGGACAAAGTTTTAAATTTTGCTTCCGTTTGGCCCCTTTATTCTGATGAGTTATGTCTGTTTTGGTTTGAGGCCATAGGTAATCTCAGGATTACTGGCCGGTTATGTCCTTAACCCATAGGGGCAGGTTTGGGTCATGACAGAGTGGTATCAGAGCACGAGTTAATAACTCACACACTTGTCCAAAAGAGCAATAAGCGTCTAGAAAAGATCTAGGATGCATTCATGTGATAAGTCTGAATTTGAAAGCATCAAAAATATGCTTAAATGTTTTGATATGAACAATTATGTGTTATAAGTTGTGATTTGTTTGCATTGCAAATTATCTAAATATGTATGCTCTTTAATATATGCATACTTGTAAATCTTTTGTATGAAGTATAATGTAAGTTTAATCAGATGGTGAGAACAAGAGGTGATGAGATAGAAGAGTCCTCCACTGCCAGAATAGATAGAATGGAAATGTTGATTTAGGAAATGACAGAAGCATTGAGGCAACAACAGGAATGACAACAACAGTGGAAGCAACCACATCCTCCACCTCCACCTCCGGCACCACCTGTGCCAGATAACCAAAATGATGATCGGATAATAGCTCTCACCAAAGAATTCAAGAAAATAAAACCACCATAGTTCCACGGGGGACAAGATCCGTTGAAAGCCGAGGCATGGGTTCTCGGCATTGAGAAATTGTTTGAAGTGTTCCCTTGCTCGGAGACACAGAGAGTGCTTCTAGCCACTTTTATGTTAGAAGACGAGGCAAGAAGATGGTGGATGTTAATGCGAGAAAATCATAAGGATGTTGACTAGGTGAAGTTTTTGGAAATTTTCTATGACAAGTACTTCCCGCAGTGTGTTCAGAATAAGCAAGTGTCAGAGTTCATGGAACTTAAGCAAGACAGTATGACTGTAGCTGAGTATGAGGCCAAATTCACTTAATTGGCCAGGTTTGCGCCACATGTGATTGATACGGACTATAAGAAGGCGAGACATTTTGAAGGTGGGCTTCGCAGCGACATTTTAGAAAGAGTGAATGTCTTGAAGCTGGAAACCTACATTGGGGTGCTAGATAGGGCCATTATATCAGAGGCTAACATAGCTAGACAAGCTAAGCCAACAACAGAGTGGAAAGGCAACAAAAGGCAAGGCTTCTTTTCAAAGAAGAAATTTATGAAAAAGCAAAACACCGACTCCTCAAATACTTCAAATTCTTCCCGAGACACAGCTCCCATGTGCAACATTTGTAGCAAAAGGCACCGTGGAGTTTGTTACCATGCATCAGGAGCCTGTTTCAGATGTGGGAAACAAGGGCATATAGCCTGAGATTGTAATCAGAATGGTAGAAAGGTAATTGTTAGTTCCACTGCATCGATCCCAAAGCCGGGAAACACTTTGAGAACTGCTACCATCGGGGACACCGTAAGACAGGGAAGAGTTTTTGCGCTTGTTCCGGGCGATACACGGAATGCCAACACAGTTGTCACAGGTATTATTTCTATATGCAAACAGGATGCTTTTGTGTTAATTGACTCCAGATCCACACATTTTTTGTGACATATGCATTTGCATCTAGATTGAATAGACCCTTAGAATTACTGTCATATCTGCTATGTGTGTCTGCTCCATCTGGGGAATCTGTATTGTGTGAATCTATATACCGGTTTTGTGATATGCGTGTTGAGGATGCTATCCTATATGTGGATTTATTGCCCTTGAATTTTAGACATTTTGATGTAATTTTGGGCATGGATTGGTTAACCAAATATTGTGCCACCATTGATTGTGTGACAAAACGGGTTGTGTTTAAACCACCAGAACAGAAAGAGATTGTGTTTGTGGGTAACGGGGTAGTGGAAAAATGAGTCAGACCCCCTTTGTGGAGGACCCCCACAATCCCTTTACTGATCTACACCATTCATGATGTGTGGGGCCCACTCATGTATGTGTGGGGTCCACATCATGAATGGTGTGGATCACAAAGGGGGTTGTGGGGGTCCTCCACAAAGGGGGTCTCTATCATTGCTGCGGGGTAGTGCCTCCACCTTATTTGATATCTGCAATGAAAGCATGTAAACTGATCAGGAAAGGTTGCCAGGGTTATTTGTGCTATGTGTTGTCTGAACAATCTATAAATGTTGAATTGAATGATATTCCTATTGTTAGAGAATTTCCAGATGTGTTTCCAAATGAATTACCAGGGGAATTGGTAGATAGGGAGACAGAGTTTACTATTGAAACTGTGCCAGGCACCCAACCCATTTCTAAAACTCCCTACAGAATGGCTACTGCTGAAATGAAAGAATTGAAAGAACAGTTGCAAGACCTTCTTAACAAAGGGTTTATCCGACCTAGCACTTCGCCATGGGGTGCACCAATGTTGTTTGTGAAAAAGAAGGATGGAACCCTACGCCTGTGCATCGATTATCGGGAATTGAACAATGTAACAATAAAGAACAATATCCCCTACCCCGTATTGATGACTTATTTGACCAGTTGCAGGGATCACAAGTGTTTTCTAAGATTGATTTGAGATCCGGGTATCATCAGCTGAAAGTTAAGGTAGAGGATGTTGAGAAAATCGCATTCAGAATGAGGTATGGACATTTTGAGTTTCTTGTTATGCCATTTGGAGTGACTAATGCTCCGGCAGCATTTATGGACTTAATGAACCGAATTTTTAAAACCTACCTTGACGAATTTGTTGTGATTTTTATTGATGACATTTTGATATATTCTAAAGATAGACTTGAGCATGAACAACATTTGAGAACTGTCCTACAAATACTTCGGGAAAGGAAATTATTAGCTAAATTAAAGAAATGTGAGTTTTGGTTGGATCAAGTTGTTTTCTTAGGGCATGTAATCAACAAGGAAGGAATTTCAGTGGACCCGCAGAAAATAAAGGCGATTGTGAGTTGGCCTACACCGACCAATGTGACAGAAGTTCGTAGTTTTATGGGCTTAGCTGGGTACTACAGGAGGTTTGTGAAGGACTTTTTGAAATTAGCTGTTCCTCTTACCCAATTGACACGTAAAGGGCAACCGTTTGAATGGAATGACAAAAGAGAAGCTGCCTTTCATGAACTGAAAACAAGATTGACCACTGCACCAATTTTGACACTACCTTCAGGTACGGAGAATTTTGTAATTTTCAGTGATGCGTCTTATAAAGGTTTGGGCTGTGTGTTAATGCAGAACTGAAAGGTTATTGCCTACGCCTCCCGACAGTTGAGGCCACACGAGAAGAATTATCTAACACATGCCCTAGAATTGGCCGCAGTTGTTTTTGCTTTGAAAATCTGGCGGCATTATCTGTATGGAGCAAAGTGTGAAGTCTACACGGATCACAAAAGTTTGAAATACTTTTTCACACAGAAAGAGTTGAATATGCGGCAGAGGAGATGGCTGGAATTGATAAAGGATTATGATTTAGAGATTATCACCCCGGGAAAGCTAATACAGTTGCTGACGCCTTGAGCAGAAAATCAACGGGGAGTATGGCTTGTTTGCTTACTGAACAGAAGGAGATCTTGCAAGATTTTGAAAAATCTGAAATTGAAGTGGTAATGTGTGAACAGGGCGGACTGATAGCCGCTATTACAGCCGAGCCGGCAATCATTGATGAAATCAAGCAGAAGCAGAAAGAGGATGAATTCCTCAAGAAAGTGATTGATGAATTTGAGACAAGTCCGAAAGCAGAGTTTGGCATTGAAAATGAAGTGTTGAAATTTCGAAACCGAATGTGTGTCCCAGATATCCCGGAACTAAAGAAGAGGGTTTTAGATGAAGCCCACAGATCCGTATTTGCTATGCATCCGGGTAGTAATAAAATGTATCGGGATTTGAAACAAACCTATTGGTGGCCTAAAATGAAGAAAGAGATTGCAGAATATGTGTCCAAATGTCTTCAATGTCAGCAAGCTAAAACTGAACATCAGAAACCAGGCGGTCTACTTCAACCTCTCCCTATTCCTGAATGGAAGTGGGAGCATGCGACTATGGATTTCGTTGTTGGCCTACCTCGGACTTCTCGAGATATGGATTCTATTTGGGTTGTAGTTGATAGACTGACTAAATCTGCACATTTTTTGCCTGTCAAAACTACATTTAATGCTTATAGATTGGCTACTATATATGTTGATGAGATTGTCCGTTTACACGGAGTCCCGGTATCTATTGTGTCGGATCGAGATCCGAAATTTGTATCTAGATTGTAGAAGAGTTTGTAGGAAGCTATGGGGACAAAACTAAGATTCAGTACTGCATTCCACCCACAGACCGATGGGCAATCAGAATGAACAATATAGACATTGGAAGATATGCTTCGGATGTGTGCTTTGGATTTTCAGGGGAGTTGGGAAGACTATTTGCCACTTGCAGAATTTGTTTATAATAACAGCTTCCACTCCAGCATCGGTATGGCACCATACGAGGCTTTGTATGGTAGAAGGTGTAGATCACCGATTTGTTGGACAGAGGTCGGGGATAGAGCTTTACTTGGGTCATAAATTGTGCAAGACACTTCTGAGAAAATCAAGATTATTCGGCAAAGGCCCAAAACAGCTCAAGACCGACAAAAGAATTATGCAAATGTTCGGAGGAGACCTCTTAAGTATGAGGTCGGTGACCATGTGTTCATTCGTGTGTCCCCAATGAAAGGCCAAGTCAGGTTTGGAAAGAAGGGCAAGTTGTCGCCCCGTTACATTGGGCCGTTTCAGATTCTGGAAAGACTTGGTCCAGTTGCCTATAGAGTTGCTTTGCCACCGGGATTCGATCAAATCCATAATGTGTTTCATGTGTCAATATTGAGGGGTTACCTCCGAGATCCGTTCCATGTGATTTATTATCACCGGGTAGCCTTGGATGAAAATATGGAGTACGTCGAATGGCCGGAACGAATCGTTGACCGACAAGTAAAACAATTGAGAAGCAAGTCCATCCCAATGGTGAAAGTGGAATGGAAAGAACACTATGGGACGGATGCCACGTGGGAAAAAGAGGAGGAAATGCAACTACGCTATCCACATTTGTTTCCCAACGAAGGTAAAATAAGTTTGGAGGACCAAACTTCCTAAAGAAGGGAAGCCTGTGATACCCTTGTTCCATAATATGTTAATTGGCCCTTAATATAAGTATGATTATGTGTTTAATATGATTTTGTGTGCCATTATGTGAAATATGTGGTTTTGAATTTCTATCTGTTCACCGTAGGAATATCTATTTGATTATCTGCTTTGGAAATTAAATTGAAGGCCCTATCGGCCACCGAAACCGAAATTGATTACGCCATTGTGATTAGCGTAATTTTTAGAGCCTACGGTGAAATTTAATTGGAAATTGATTCGGATCAAAATAAATAGATTAAATTGGTGCTTTAGTGCTCAATTATTTAATTCAAATCAATTGTGCCTATGAGAGCATATGTAAAGGGCCTTACTATAATTGATTTCCCTTTTTATATATCATTTTGGCTGGTTTCAACTCTAAGAAGAAAAGAGAGAACCGAACTAGAGAGAGAGAGAGTGTAGGAGAATCAAAGTTGATCTTGAAGGCTTGGGAATTTGAAGTCTAACTCAAGAATTGACCTTAGATTGGGAAGATTGAGCTCCTAGGTGAGTAAATTCATGAGTTTGAACTTGTGATTTTGTGAATTAAAGATTAATTGGAGATCAAGAATAAGAGTTGTGCTCTAATTGATGAATTTGAAGTTGAAATGCACATGCATGTATAGGATCACCATGATTTTTCATAATCAAGCATCTATTAAGTTGAATATGGAAATATGAGTGTTAAATCATACATGCAAGCATGTTTTGTTGAGTTTTATGAGAATGAACACCATTTGCATCATCTAGGTTGTGAAAAGGGTAATACATCACATGCATGCACAAATTATAAGAATAGGAGCTTTGAATGCATGAATTTGCATGTTGAAAAATGAGTCTGGTGTCAATTGGGACATGCATGTGTTTGATTTATGGAATTGAGCTCCATATTGATGTAAATGGGTGTTTGTATCATGATAGTATAAATATATTTGAAGTTGGAGCCATAAAATGTAAGTTGGATTGGTTTGAATGCCAGATTTGAGCTCAAGAACTTAACTGGAAAAACCCAGAAAATTGATGTCCGCTCGAGCGAGGAAACCGCCGCTCGAGCGTGAAAAACGAGTTCCCAGTATTTTCTGCAGACGGTGTCTACTCGAGCGGGGAAGTTGACGCTCGAGCGGGGAGCCATGTAGAGAGGCCTTCCGCTCGAGCGCCGGAGTTCATGATCGAGCGTAAATTCGACCTAAATAGTACTTTTGCAAGCCTTAAGGGTCCGCTCGAGCGGGGAAGTCCACGCTCGAGCGGGGATCCTGTTTTATGAAATTTTGAAAATGCATTCTGAGTTCTGTTTTCCGTTCTCTTTCACTTCTAAGTACTCTTAGGCCTGCATTGAGCATTGTAATTGAGTTAAAGAGATAAGAATGAAGCCTAAAGAGGAATATGTGAATTTAGAATGGATTGAATTGTTTGTGACCCTTTTGTGTTCGTCGAATGTGTAGGGTCAAGCTCCAGGGCAAACCAACCAACCGATCACTGTGAGTAATATCTTAACAGAGATATCTGAAATATGTTGTTGTCTAATTTCTTACTTCTATGTAAGTTTTATAAGTTCATTGATTCGATTGGTGGACAATGTTTGCTATACCAAATGATTGGGCCAGAGGCCGTTTTGACAAGAATGAATGGATGGGCCGAAGGCCGTTTTGACATGAATGAATGGGCCGAAGGCCGTTTTGACATGAATGATTGGGCCAGAGGCTGTTTTGACAAGAATAAATGGATGGGCCAAAGGCCGTTTTGACATGAATGAATGGGCCGAAGGCCGTTTTGACATGAATGAATGGGCCAGAGGCCGTTTCGACATGAACGAATGAATGGGCCAAAGGCCAGTTAGTCATCTAAATGGGCCAAAGGCCGTATTGACACAAATGAAAGTTTGAATGGGTCAAATGCCAGTTTGTTAGGAATCGCAGTCACACGACTTAAATTGTGTATATGTATGCTAAATCAAAATATGAATTGGGCCCAAGGCCATTTGAAGCTTGTTGTTCTACATAACGTTTATATAACTTCTGCATTTGATATTATTCACTGGGCTATAGCTCACGCTCATTCATGTATTTGTAGGTGAGCCAAGAGAGGTCCAGACCCAGCCTCAGTGAAGCCTGTGTGGAACAACCCAAGTTTTGGAGAATCAGCCCTACGTCTCACGCATGAGACCCGTCTTCGCCCTTTTGTTGTCTTGTTTATTTTGTCATGTTGGCGAGGACTTTGTGTATACTTGTATATAGTTTTGATGGGTTGACTTAGACTTATATGATCCTGTCTGTACAGAACTTTATGGTACTGTTTTTCCGTTGTGAGTTATTAATGTTTATATGTTTGGTTTATTTGATGTGTCATGTAAGCACAACTCTATGGACAAAGTTTTAAATTTTGCTTCCGTTTGGCCCCTTTACTCTGATGAGTTATGTCTGTTTTGGTTTGAGGCCGTAGGTAATCTCAGGATTACTGGCTGGTTATGCCCTTAACCCATAGGGGCGGGTTCGGGTCATGACAAAATTACTGAGTAAATTCTCAGTAAGTTATTCGGTAAATTCTCAGTAAAGTCTCAGAAAATTACTCAGCAAATTCCCAGTAAATTCGCAGTAAATTCTCATTAAATTACTCTGTAAATTGCCAGTAAATTCTCAGTAAGTTCCCATTAAATTCTAAGAAAATTACTCAGTAAACTCTTAGTAAATTCTCAGCAAATTACTCAGTAAATTCTCACTAAATTACTATGTAAATTCTAAGTAAATTACTCAGTAAATTCGCTGTAAATTCTGAGTAAATTACTCATTAAATTCTCAGTAAATCACTAAGTAAATTCTCAGTAAATTACTCAGTAAATTTTTAGTAAATTCTAAGTAAATTATGCAGTAAATTCTCATTAAATTACTTTGTAAATTCCCAGTAAATTGTTCAGCAAATTCTCAGTAAATTACTCAGTAGATTCCCAGTAAATTCTTTGTAAATTACTCAGTAAATTTACTGTTAATTACTTAGTAAATTCTCAGTAATTTTCCAGTAAATTCTAGGTAAATTACTCAGTAAATTCCCTGTAAACTATCAATAAATTAATCAGTAAATTCCCAGTAAATTATCAATAAATTACTAAGTAAATTCCTTTTAAATTCTCAGTAAATTACTTAGTAAATTTCGAGTAAATTCTCATTAAGTTACTGAGTAATTGCTCAGTAAATTACTCTGTGAATTCCCAGTAAATTATCAGTAAATTAGTCAGTAAATTCCTAACAAATTCTCAATAAATTATTCAGTAAAATCCCAGTAAATTCTCAGTAAGTTACTCAGTGAATTCTCAGTAAAGTCTCAGAAAATTACTCAGTAAGTTCCCAGTAAATTCGTGGTAAATTCTCAGTAAATTACTTTGTAAATTCTCAGTAAATTCTCAGTAAGTTTTCAGTAAGTTCCCATTAAATTCTAAGAAAATTACTCAGTAAACTCCCAGTAAATTCTCAGCAAATTACTCAATAAATTCCTGGTAAATTCTCACTAAATTACTATGTAAATTCCCTGTAAATTCTAAGTAAATTACTCAGTAAATTCCCTATAAATTCTCAGTAAATTACTCATTAAATTCTCAGTAAATCACTCTGTAAATTTTCTGTAAATTACTCAGTAAATTCATTGTAAATTCTAAGTAAATTATTCAGTAAATTATCATCAAATTCTCTGTAAATTACTCAGTAAATTCTCATTAAATTACTCAATAGATTCACAGTAAATTCTTTGTAAATTACTCAGTAAATTTTATGTAAATTACTTGGTAAATTTTCAGTAATTTCTCAGTAAATTCTAAGTAAATTACTAGGTAAATTTCCTGTAAACTATCAATAAATTAATCAGTAAATTCCCAGTAAATTCTCAGTAAATTACTAAGTAAATTCCCTTTAAATTCTGAGTAAATTACTCAGTAAATTTTGAGTAAATTCTCATTAAGTTACTGAGTAATTGCTCAATAAATTACTCTGTGAATTCCCAGTAAATTATCAATAAATTAGTTAGTAAATTCCCAACAAATTCTTTGTAAATTACTCAGTAAAATCCTAGTAAATTCTCGGTAAATTACTCAGTAAATTCTCAGTAAGTTACTCAGTAAATTCTCAGAAAATTACTTAGTAAATTGCCAGTAAATTCTCAGCAAATTACTCTGTAAATTTCCAATAAATTCTCAGTAAATTCTGTGTAAATTACTCAGTAAATTTCCAGAAAATTCTAAGTAAATTACTCAGTAAATTCTCAGTAAATTCCCTGTGAATTACTCAGTAAACTCCCAGTCATTTACTCAATAAATTCTCAGTTAATTCCCATTAAATTTTCAGTAAATTACTCAGGAAATTTCCACTAAATTCGCGGCAAATTCTCTGTAAATTACTAAGTAAATTTCCAGTAAATTCTGAGTAAATTACTTTGTAAATTCCAAGTAAATTACTCATTAAATTCCAGTAAAGTATCAGTAAATTACTCAGTAAATTCTCAGTAAATTACTCAGTAATTTCCTAGTAAATTCTTAGCAAATTCTCAGTAAATTCCCTGTAAATTCTCAGTAAATTCTGAGTAAATTCTCAATAAGTTACTGAGTAATTGCTCAGTAAATTTCTCTCTGAATTCCAAGTAAATTTTCAGTAAATTAGTCAGTAAATTCCCAGCAAATTCTCAGTAAATTACTCAGTAAAATCCTAGTAAATTCTTGGTAAATTACTCAGTAAATTCTTAGTAAGTTACTTAGTAAATTCTCAGTAAGTAACTCAGTAAATTCTCAGTAAAGTCTCAGAAAATTACTCAGTAAATTGCCAGTAAATTCGCGGTAAATTCTCAGTAAATTACTCTGTAAATTCTAAGTAAGTTCTCAGTAAGTTCCCATTAAATTCTAAGAAAATTACTCAATAAACTCCCAGTAAATTCTCAGCAAATTACTTAGTAAATTCCCAGTAAATTCTCACTAAATTACTATGTAAATTCTCTGTAAATTTTAAGTAAATTACTCAATAAATTCCTTATAAATTCTCAGTAAATTACTCAATAAATTCTCAGTAAATTACTTAGTAAATTTCTAGTAAATTCAAAGTAAATTATTCAGTAAATTCTCATTAAATTACTTTGTAAATTCCCAGTAAATTCTCAGTAAATTACTCAGTAGATTCACAGTAAGTTCTTTGTAAATTACTTAGTAAATTTTTTGTAAATTACTTCGTAAATTCTCAGTAATTTTTCAGTAAATTCTATTTACTCAGTAAATTCCCTGTCAACTATCAATAAATTAATCAGTAAATTACTAAGTAAATTTCCTGTAAATTCTCAGTAAATTACTCAGTAAATTCCGAGTAAATTCTCAATAAGTTACTGAGTAATTGCTCAGTAAATTACTCTGTGAATTCCCAGTAAATTATCAGTGAATTCCTAACAAATTCTCAGTAAATTACTCTGTAAAATCCCAGTAAATTCCCGGTAAATTACTCAGTAAATTCTCAGTAAGTTACTCAGTAAATTCTCAGTAAAGTCTTAGAAAATTACTCAGTAAATGCACAGTAAATTCGCTGTAAATTCTCAGTAAATGACAATGTAAATTCCGAGTAAATTTTCAGTAAGTTCCCATTAAATTCTAAGAAAATTACTTAGTAAATTTCCTATAAATTTTCAGGAAATTACTCAGTAAATTCTAACTAAATTACAATGTAAATTCCCAGTAAATTCTAAGTAAATTACTTAGCAAATTCCCTGTAAATTCTCAGTAAATTACTCATTAAATTCTCAGTAAATCACTCAGTAAATTCTTAGTAAATTCCTAGAAAATTCTAAGTAAATTATTCAGTAAATTCTCATTAAATTGCTTTGTAAATTCCCAGAAAGTTATCTTTAAATTCTCAGTAAATTACTCAGTAAATTCTCAATAAATTACTCAGTAGTTTTATAGTAAATTCTTTGTAAATTACTCATTAAATTTTCTGTAAATTACTTAGTAAATTCTCAGTCATTTCCCAAAAAATTCTAAGTAAATTACTCAGTAAATTTCCTGTAAACTATCAATAAATTAATCAGTAAATTCCCTGTAAATTACTAAGTAAATTCCCCGTAAATTCTCAGTAAATTACTCAGTAAATTTCGAGTAAATTCTCAATAAGTTACTTAGCAATTGCTTAGTAAATTACTTTGTGAATTCCCAGTAAATTCTTAGTAAATTCCCATTAAATTCTCAGTAAATTAATCAATAAAATCTCAGTAAATTCTCAGTAAGTTACTCAGTAAATTCTTAGTAAAGTCTCAGAAAATTACTCAGCAAATTCCCAGTAAATTTGAGGTAAATTCTCATTAAATTACTCTGTAAATTCCCCGTAAATTCTCAGTAAGTTCTCAGTAAGTTCCCATTAAATTCTAAGAAAATTACTAAGTAAACTCCTAGTAAATTCTCAGCAAATTACTCAGTAAATTCTCAGTAAATTACTATGTAAATTCTAAGCAAATTACTCAAAAAAAATCCCTGTAAATTCTAAGTAAATTACTCATTAAATTCTCAGTAAACACTCAGTAAATTCTCAGTAAATTCATAGTAAATTCTAAGTAAATTATTTAGTAAATTATCATTAAATTACTTTGTAAATTATCAGTAAATTATCAGTAAATTCTAAGTAAATTACTCAGTAAATTCTCAGTAAATTACTCAGTAAATTCATAGTAAATTCTAAGTAAATTATTTAGTAAATTCTCATTAAATTACTTTGTAAATTCTCAGTAAATTCTGAGTAAATTACTCAGTAAATTATTCAGTAGATTCACAGCAAATTCTTTGTAAATTACTCAGTAAATTTTCTATAAATTACTTAGTAAATTCTTAGTAATTTCCCTATAAATTTTAAATAAATTATTCAGTAAATTCCCTGTAAACTATCAATAAATTAAACAGTAAATTTCCAATAAATTCTCAGTAAATTACTAAGTAAATTCCCTTTGAATTCTCAGTAAATTACTCAGTAAATTCTGAGTAAACTCTGATTAAGTTACTGAGTAATTGCTCAGTAAATTGCTCTGTGAATTCCCAGTAAATTATCAGTAAATTAGTGAGCAAATTCCAAACAATTTCTCAGTAAATTATTCAGTAAAATCCCAGTAAATTCTCAGTAAGTTACTCAGTGAATTCTCAGTAAAGTCTCAGAAAATTACTCAGTAAGTTCCCAGTAAATTCGCGATAAATTCTCAGTAAATTACTCTGTAAATTCCCAGTAAATTCTCAGTAAGTTTTCAGTAAGTTCCCATTAAATTCTAAGAAAATTACTCAGTAAACTCCCAGTAAATTCTCAGCAAATTACTCAGTAAATTCCTGGTAAATTCTCACTGAATTACTATGTAAATTCTTGGTAAATTCTAAGTAAATTCTCTGTAAATTCTCAGTAAATTACTCATTAAATTCTCAATAAATCACTCTGTAAATTTTCTGTAAATTACTCAGTAAATTCATAGTAAATTCTAAGTAAATTCTTCAGTATATTCTCATTAAATTACTTTATAAATTCCCAGTAAATTATCAGCAAATTCTTAGTAAATTCTCATTAAATTACTCAGTAGATTCACAGTAAATTCTTTGTAAATTACTCATTAAATTTTATGTAAATTACTTGGTAAATTTTCAGTAATTTCCCAGTAAATTCTAAGTAAATTACTCGGTAAATTCCCTGTAAACTATCAATAAATTAATCAGTAAATTCCCAGTAAATTCTCAGTAAATTGCACAGTAAATTCTGAGTAAATTCTCATTAAGTTACTGAGTAATTTCTCAGTAAATTATTCTGTGAATTCCTAGTAAATTCTCAGTAAATTAGTCAGTAAATTCCCAACAAATTCTCAGTAAATTATTCAGTAAAATCCCAGTAAATTCTCGGTAAATTACTCAGTAAATTCTCAGTAAGTTACTCAGTAAAGTCTCAGAAAATTACTCATTAAATTGTTAGTAAATTCGCGGTAAATTCTCAGTAAATTACTCTGTAAATTCCTAGTAAATTCTCAATAAGTTTTCAGTAAGTTCCCTTTAAATTCTAAGAAAATTACTCAGTAAACTCCTAGTAAATTCTCAGCAAATTACTCAGTAAATTCCCAGTAAATTCTCACTAAATTACTATGTAAATTCCCAGTAAATTCTAAGTAAATTACTCAGTAAATCCCCTGTAAATTCTCAGTAAATTACTCATTAAATGCTCAGTAAATCACTCAGTAAATTCCTAAGTAAATTCCTAGTAAATTCAAAGTAAATTATTCAGTAAATTCTCATTAAATTACTTTGTAAATTCATAATAAATTCTCAGTAAATTACTTAGTAAATTCACAGTAAATTCATTGTAAATTACTCAGTAAATTTTCTGTAAATTACTTAGTAAATTCTCAGTAATTTCCTAGTAAATTCTAAGTAAATTACTCAGTAAATTCCCTATAAATTCACAGTAAATTACTAAATAAATCCCCTTTAAATTCTCAGTAAATTACTCAGTAAATTCTGAGTAAATTCTCAATAAGTTACTGAGTATTGCTTAGTAAATTACTCTGTGAATTCCCAATAAATTCTCAGTAAATTAGTTAGTAAATTCCCAACAAATTCTCAGTAAATTACTCAGTAAAATCCCAGTAAATTCTCAATAAGCTACTCAGTAAAGTCTCAGAAAATTACTCAGCAAATTCCCAATTAATTCGCAGTAAATTCTCAGTAAATTACTCTGTAAATTCCTAGTAAATTCCCAGTGCGTTCCCATTAAATTCTAAGAAAATTACTCAGTAGACTCCCAGTAAATTTTCAGCAAATTACTCAGTAAATTCCCAGGAAATTCTCACTAAATTACTATGTGAATTCCTAGTAAATTCTAAATAAATTACTTAGTAAATTCCCTGTAAATTACTCATTAAATTATCAGTAAATCACTCAGTAAATTCTCAGTAAATTACTCAGTAAATTCTTAATAAATTGTAAGTAATTATTCAGTAAATTCTCATTAAATTAGTTTGTAAATTCCTTATAAATTCTCAGTAAATTACTCAGTAGATTCACAGTAAATTCTTTGTAAATTACTCAGTAAATTTTCTATAAATTACTTAGTAAATTCTCAGTAATTTCCCTGTAAATTCTAAGTAAATTATTCAGTAAATTCCCTATAAACTATCAATAAATTAATCAGTAAATTCCCAGTAAATTCTCACTAAATTACTAAGTAAATTCCGTTTAAATTCTCAGTAAATCTCTTAGTAAATACCGAGTAAATTCTCATTAAGTTACTAAGTAATTGCTCAGTAAATTACTCTGTGAATTCCCAGTGAATTATCAGTAAATTAGTCAGTAAATTCCCAACAAATTCCCAACAAATTCTCAGTAAATTATTCAGTAAAATCCCAGTAAATTCTCAGTAAGTTACTTAGTAAATTCTTAGTAAAGTCTCAAAAAATAACCCAGTAAATTCGCGGTAAATTTTGAGTAAATTACTCTGTAAATTCCCAATAAATTCTCAGTAAGTTTTCAGTAAGTTCCCATTAAATTCTAAGAAAATTACTCAGTAAACTCCCAGTAAATTCTTAGCAAATTACTCAGTAAATTTTCAGTAAATTCTCACTAAATTACTATGTAAATTCCCATTAAATTCTAAGTAAATTACTCAATAAATTCCCTGTAAATTCTTAGTAAATTACTCATTAAATTCTTAGTAAATCACTCAGTAAATTTTCTATATATTACTCAGTAAATTCATAGTAAATTCTAAGTAAATTATTCAGTAAATTCTCATTAAATTACTTTGTAAATTCCCAGTAAATTATCAACAAATTCTCAGTAAATTCTCAGTAAATTACTCAGCAGATTCACAGTAAATTATTTGTAAATTACTCAGTAAAGTTTCTGTAAATTACTTAGTAAATTCTCAGTAATTTCCCTATAAATTTTAAGTAAATTACTCAGTAAATTTCCTGTAAACTATCAATAAATTAATCAGTAAATTCCCTATAAATTCTCAGTAAATTACTTAGTAAACTTTGAGTAAATTCTCAATAAGTTACTGAGTAATTTCTTAGTAAATTACTCCGTGAATTCTCAGTAAATTAGTCAGTAAATTCCCAACAAATTCTCAGTAAATTACTCAGTAAAATCCCAGTAAATTCTCGGTAAATTACTCAGTAAATTCTCAATAAGTTATTCAGTAAATTGTCAGTAAAGTCTCAGAAAATTGCTCAGTAAATTCCCAGTAAATTTGCGGTAAATTCTCAGTAAATTACTCTGTAAATTCCGAGTAAATTTCAGTAAGTTCCCATTAAATTCTAAGAAAATTACTCAGTAAACTCCCAGTAAATTCTCAGCAAATTCTAAGTAAATTACTCCGTAAATTCCCTATAAATTCTCAGTAAATTACTCATTAAATTCTCAGTAAATCACTCAGTCAATTCTCAGTGAATTACTCAGTAAATTCCTAGTAAATTCAAAGTGAATTATTTAGCAAATTCTCATTAAATTACTTTGTAAATTCCCAATAAATTCTAAGTAAATTACTATGTAAATTACTCCGTAAATTTCCAATAAATTCTTATTAAATTACTGAGCAAATTCCCCGTAAATTCTTAGAAAATTACTCAGTAAATTCCCAGTAAATTCTCAGCAAATACGCAATAAATTCCCAGCAAATTCTCAGCAAATTATTGAGTAAATTCTAAGTAAATTACCAGTAAATTACTAAGTAAATTCACTGTATATTCATAGTAAATTACACAGCAAATTCCTAGTAAATTACTTAGTAAATTCCCTGTAAATTCAAAATAAATTCTTAGCAAATTACTCAGTAAATTTCAAGTAAATTCGATGCAAAATCTCAGTAAATTATTCAATAAATTCCCAGCAAGTTCTTACTAAATTACTGAGTAAATTCCCAATAAATTCTTAGGAAATTACTCAGTAAATTCCCTGTAAATTCTTAATAAATTACTCATTAAATTCTCTGTAAATTACTCAGTCAATTCCCAATAAATTCTCAGTAAATTACTCAGTAAATTCCCGGTCAATTCGCAGTAAATTACTCGTTAAATTCTCAGTAAATTATTTAGTAAATTCCTTGTAAATTCTCAGCAAATTACTCAATGAATTCCCAGTAAATTCTCAGTAAATTATAGAATAAATTACTCTATAAATTACTCAGTAAATTCTCAATAAATTCCCAATAAATTTTCACTAAATTACTCAGTAAATTTTGAGTGAATTATTAGTAAATTACTAAGTAAATTCCCAATAAATTCTCTGTAAATTACTCATTAAATTCCTAGTAAATTGTCAGTAAAATTCCTGTAAAGTCTCAATAAATTACTCAGTAAATTCCCAGTAAATTACTTAGTAAATTTCCAGTGAATTCTCCATAAATTACTCAGAAAATTCCCAGTACACTACTCAGTAAATTCCTAGTAAATTCTCATTAAATTTGAAATGAATTCCCAGCAAATTCTCAGTAAATTACTGAGTTAATTCATAGTAAATTCTGAATAAATTACTTAGTAAATTCTCTTTAAATTACTTAGTAAATTTCCTCTAAATTCGCAGTAAATTACTCAGAAAATTCCCAGTAAATTCTCAGTAAGTTACTCTGCAAACACCTAGTAAATTACACAGTAAATTCCCAGTAAATTACTCAGTAAATTTTCAGTAAATTACTCAGTAAATTACTCCGTAAATTTCGAGTAGATTCTTAGTAAATTACTCAGTAAATTCCGAGTAAACTACTCAGAAAATTCCGAGTAAATTCTCAGAAAATTACTCAATAAATTTCTCAAAAATTGCTCACTAAATTCCTAGGAAATTCTCAGTAAATTAGTCATTAAATTCTCAGCAAATTACGTTGTAAATTCTCAGTAAATTACCCAGTAAATTCCAAGTAAATACTCAGTAAATTACCACTTAATTCTCAGTAAATTACTCAGAAAATTCCCATTAAATTCTAAGTAAATCACTCCGTAAATTTTCAGTAAATTCTTAGTAAATTGTTGAGCAAATTCCCTGTAAATTCTTAGAAAATTACTCAGTAAATTCCCAGTAAATTACTCAACAAATTCCCATTAGATTCTCAGTAAATTCTGAGTAAATTACTCCTTAAATTCGCAGTAAATTCTCAGTAAATTACTTAGTAAATTTCTCAGTAAATTGTTAAGTAAAATCCCATTAAATTCCTAGGAAATTCTCAGGAAATTACTCAGAAAATTCCCTGTAAATTCTCAGTAAATTACTCATTGAATTCTTAGCAAATTACGTTGTGAATTCTCAGTAAATTACCCAGTAAATTCCAAGTAAATACTCAGTGAATTCTCAGCAAATTCTAATTTAATTCTCAGTAATTACTCCTTAAATTCCTAGTAAATTTTCAGTAAATTACTCCATAAATTTTCAGTAAATACTTAGTAAATTACTAAGCAAATTCCCCGTAAATTTGTAGAAAATTACTCAGTAAAATCCCAATAAATTTCTAGTAAAATCCCTGTAAACTCCTAGTAAATTACTCAGTAAAATACTAAGTAAATTCTTAGTAAATTACTCAGCAAATTCCCAGCAACTTCTTAGTAAATTTCCATTAAATTCTCAGTAAATTACTCAGTAAATTCCTAATAAATACTGAGTAAATTCCCAGTAAATTCTCAGAAAATTACTTAGTAAATTTTCATTAAATTCTCTGTATATTACTCAGTAAATTCTCAGAAAATTACTCAGTAAATTCCCAGCAAATTCATAATAAATTCTCAGTAAATTACTCCGTAAATTTCTAGTAAATTCTCAGAAAATTACTTACCAAATTCGTCGTAAATTCTCAATAAATTCCCAGTAAATTATCAGTATATTCCCAGTAAATTATTTTGTAAATTCTCAGTAAATTACCAGTAAATTCTCGGTAAATTTTGAGTAAATTCCCAGTAAATTTTAAGTAAATTACTTAGTAAATTCTCAGAAAATTACTTAGTAAATTCCCAGAAAATTACTCAGTAAATTCCTAGTAAATTCCCAGTAAATTCTTAGTAAATTACTCAGTAAATTACTTGTAAATTCTCAGTAAATTACTCATTAAATTCTCTGTAAATTACTCAGTAAATTCCAACTAATTCACAACAAATTACTCATTAAATTCCTAGTAAATTCTCAGTAACTTCTCAGAAAATTACTCAGTAAAGTACCCAGTAAATTCTCAGTAAATTATCAGTAAATTCACAGTAAATTACTTAGTAAATTTCTCAATAAATTCTCAGGTTATTCCCATTAAATTCTTAAAAAATTCATTGTAAATTTCTCGTAAATTACTCAATAAATTCCTTGTAAATTCTCAATAAATTGATTAGCAAATTCCTAGTGAATTCTAAATAAATTACTCACTAAATCCCAGTAAATTTCAAATAATTATCAGTAAATTTTCATTAAATTCTTAGAAAATTACTCAGTAAATTCCCAGTAAATTACTCAGTAAATTCTCACAAAATTCCTAGTAAATTCTCAGTAAATTCCCCCTAAATTCTCAGTAAATTACTCATTAAATTACTTAGTAAATTCCTAGTAAATTACTCAGTGAATTTCTAGAAAATTCTAAGTAAATTACTATGTAAATTACTCCGTAAATTCCCAGTAAATTCTAAGTAAATTACTGAGCAAATTCCCCGTAAATTGTTATAAAATTACTCAGTAAATTCCCAGTAAGTTCTCAGTAAATTACTCAGTAAATTTCCAGTAATTTCTCAATAAAATCCCTGTAAATTCTCAGAAAAATACTTAGTAAATTCTCAGTACATTACTCAGTAAATTCCTAGCAAATTCTTAGCAAATTATTGAGTAAATTCTCATTAAATTCTTAATAAATCACTCAATAAATTCTCAGTAAATTCCCAGAAAATTACTTAGTAAATTCTCAGTAAATTCTCCGTAAATTACTCAGTAAATTCTCAATAAATTCGCTGCAAATTCTCAGTAAATTCGCAGCAAATTCTCATTAAATTACTGAGTAAATTTCCAGTAAATTCTCAGCAAATTACTCAGTATATTCCCTGTAAATTCTTAGTAAATTACTCATTAAATTCTATGTAAATTACTCAGTAAATTCCTAGTCAATTCCCTATAAATTACTCAGTAAATTCCCAGTAAATTATCAGTAAATTCTCAGTAAATTACTCAATAAATTCCTTGTAAATTCGCAGTAAATTACTCGTTAAATTCTCAATAAATTCCCAGTAAATTCTCAGTAAATTACTCAATGAATTCCCAGTAAATTATCAGTAAATTTTCACTAAATTACTCAATAAATTCCGAGTAAATTACCAGTAAATTACATAGTAAATTACTCATTCAATTCCTAGTAAATTGTCAATAAATTCTCAATAAATTACTCAGTAAATTCCCGGTAAATTCTCAGTAAATTACTTAGTAAATTTCCAGTAAATTCTCCGTAAATTACTCAGAAAATTCTCAGTAAATTACTCAGTAAATTCCTAATAAATTCTTGTTAAATTCGCAATAAATTCCTAGCAAATTCTCAGTAAATTACTGTGTTAATTCCCAATAAATTCTGAGTAAATTACTCAGTAAATTCTCAATAAATTACTCATTAAATTCCCAATAAATTCTCAGTAAATTACTCCGTAAATTTCTAGTAAATTCTTAGTAAATTACTCAGTAAATTCTCAGTAAATTACTCTGTAAATAGCCAGTAAATTACTCAGTAAATTCTTCGTAAATTCTAGTAAATTACTCAGTAAATTCACGATAAATTCTCAGTAAATTACACAGTAAATTTTCAGTAAATTCTCAGTAAATTACTTAGTAAATATTCAGTAAATTACTCTGTAAATGCCCAGTAAATTCATAGTAAATTACTCAGTAAATTCTCTATAAATTCTTAGTAAATTCCTAGTAAATTCTCACAATATTACTCCGTAAATTTCTAGTAAATTCTCTATAATTTATTCAGTAAATTCCCTGTAAATTCTCAGTAAATTACTCAGAAAATTACCAGTAAATTTCTCAGTAAGTTACTCTGCAAACTCCCAGTAAATTACTCAGTAAATTCTGAGTAAATTCTTAGTAAATTACTCCGTAAATTCCCAGTAGATTCTCAGTAAATTTCGAGCAAATTACTCAGTAAATTCCCAGTAAATTCTTAGTAAATTACTCAGTAAATTTCTTAGAAAATTCCTAGGAAATTCTCAGGAAATTACTCAGAAAATTCCTTATAAATTCTCAGTAAATTACTCATTAAATTCTCAGCAAATTACGCTGTAAATTCTCAGTAAATTACCCAGTAAATTCCAAGTAAATACTCACTAAATTCCCACTTAATTATCAGTAAATTCCCATTAAATTCTCAATAAATTACTCCGTAAATTCCCAATAAATTCTTAGTAAATTACTAAGCAAATTCTCCGTAAATTCTTAGAAAATTACTCAGTAAATTCCCAGTAAATTACTCAGTAAATTCCCATTAGATTCTTAGTAAATTCCGAGTAAATTACTCCTTAAATTCCCAGAAAATTCTCAGTAAATTATTCAGTAAATTTATGAGTAAATTGCGCAGTAAATTCCCAAAAATTCTCAGGAAATTACTCAGAAAATTCCTTGTAAATTCTCAGCAAATTACTCATTGAATTCTCAGCAAATTACGCTGTGAATTCTCAGTAAATTACTCCTTAAATTCTCAGTAAATTCTCAATAAATTACTCTATAAATTCCTAGTAAATTCTTAATAAATTACTGAGCAAATTCCCCGTAAATTCTTAGAAAATTACTCAGTAAATTCCCAGTAAATTCTCAGTAAAATCCCTGTAAATTCCCAGTAAATTACTCAGTAAAATACTAAGTAAATTCTCAGCAATTTCTCAGTAAATTTTCATTAAATTCTCAGTAAATTCCCAGTAAATGCTGAGTAAATTCCTAGTAAATTCTCAGAAAATTACTCAATAAATTTTCATTAAATTCTCTGTACATTACTCAGTAAATACCAAGTAAATTCTCAGTAAATTCCCAGCAAATTCATAATAAATTCTCAGTAAATTACTCCGCAAATTTCCAATAAATTCTCAGAAAATTACTCACTAAATTCGTCGTAAATTCTAAGTAAATTCCCAGTAAATTACTTTGTAAATTCTCAGTAAATTTCGAGTAAATTCCCAGTAAATTACTTATTAAATTCTCAGTAAATTCCCATAAAGTTACTCAGTAAATTCCTAGTAAATTCTTTGTAAATTACTCAGTAAATTTTCAGTAAATTCTTAGTAAATTACTCAGTAGATTAATTGTAAATTTCAAGTAATTCTCAGCAAATTACTCATTAAATTCCCAGTAAATTCTCAGTAACTTCTCAGAAAATTACTTAGTAAAGTACCCATTAAATTCTCAGTAAATTACTCAGTAAATTCTCTGTAAATTACTCAGTAAATTCTTAGTAAATTCCCAATAAATTCTCAAGTTATTCCCAATAAATTCTTAGAAAATTCTCCGTATATTCTCTGTAAATTACTCAGTAAATTCCCCATAAATTACTCAGTAAATTCCCTGTAAATTCTCAATAAATTGATCAGAAAATTCCTAGTGAATTCTCTATAAATTACTCACTAAATCCCCAATAAATTACTTAGTAAATTCCAAGTAATTCTTAGTAATTTTCTCAGCAAATTTCCAGTAAATTCTCATAATATTACTTAGTAAATTCCCAGTAAATTCTCACTAAATTCCCAATAAATTCTCACTAAATTCCCAATAAATTCTCAGTAAATTAGCCAGTAAACTCCCAGTAAATTCTCAATATACTACAGAGTAAATTCTCAGTAAATTACTCAGTAAATTCCCAATAAATTCTCCATAAATTCTCAGTAAATTACTAAATAAATTCCAAGTAAATTCTTAGTAAATTACTCAGTAAATTCCCTCTAAATTCTCAGTAAATTACTCAGTAAATTACCAGTAAATTACTCAGTTAATTCCCAGAAAATTCTAAGTAAATTACTCCGTAAATTCTTAGTAAATTACTGAACAAATTCCCCGTAAATTGTTAGAAAATTACTCAGTAAATTCCCAGTAAATTCTCAGTAAATTACCCAGTAAATTCCCAGTAATTTCTCATTAAAATCCTTGTAAATTCTCAGTAAAATACTCAGTAAATTCTCAGTACATTAGTGTAGATGCGCCCGAATCAGGCTTGCTGCTATAGTTCGGACTCAAATGTCACAGTTCTTAATCTGATCTCACAATGTACGATGTGAGATTGATAAATCACCAAAGAGTCCAAATCCGGCAAATCGTTTTGGAAAACTGATTTTTGTAAAGAAGTGCCAAACATGGATTGCTTTGCCAGATACAGAGTCACCACCTAAATATTTTATTTTGGGAGAATTTAGGACACCCTGACTCGTACCTAAGGCCATGTGTCCATCATCACCAAAGTTGCCTCGGCTTGGGAACTTGGGTACGATTGGAGAAGGTCATTTAATGAGCACCCCCGCTCGCCCGATCAAAGATCGGCCTGTACTAAGCATGATATCGAATTTTTGAAATACATGCGTTCTTATTCCGGTTAATTAGCTAGAATTACTATGTGATGCGCACAGCAAAACAAGTATAGACTAGATCGTCTAATTTGGAACAAAGCATTGCATATCCATTTGTTTGGAAAATAGTTTGAAGTTTGCTACTCGCAAGTAGGCTAAAATGCGAATTTCAATGAATTGTCCCAATTCAAGTAATCCAACCTTCACCCACAGGCATTCAGGCAGTTAATCACGTTAGCAAATAGCCTCATGGCAAGCATGCTTTCATGGCAATATTAACACACATGCAGTATGCTAAAGCGTAAACACTTATAGTGTACTCCGAGCCAAAACAAAGAATTAGTTAGAAATCATGCATGATCCTAGTTCATGTTAAGATAGCTAATGCAACACATACGAAAATGCAACTAAAATAGGCTCGGCTATTCTAGAATGGCATATGAAATGCAACTTTGATACATGTATTCAAATTGAAATTGAAAATACAATGCAGTTAGCATGATGCACCAAGCCTGGTGCATGCAATACAGATGAATGATGCACGTATGCAAGCATAAGGTATGCTAAACAAAATATGCCCTAAAACTAACCATCGTAAGCGGTTAAGTAAAAAGGAGAAAGAAATAGGGATTGGAAGACATGCATCACACACACACACGCTTGTTACAACATTGTGCCCTCTCGAGGGAGGGACCGAATAAGAAGCTAACTAGCTAACCTAAGCTAATTAAACTAATTATTACAACACAATTAATTAACTAATCCTAGTTAACTAATTATTACAAAACAAATTGAATAGCTAACGCATTAACTATTAAAGGACAAACCAAAGCAAAAGCTAGCTATCTAAGCATGGCAGCTAAGGAAAGCAATAAATCAGGAGCCTCAGAGGTAGGGGAATGCATGCATGTCCGGTCGCCTCGTTCGAAATCCAATACGATGCCCCGATTTGCCTCTATTTTCATTTGTTCTTAGAAACTTGCACCAAGCTCTAGAAAGATGAAAATCCACCTTGGGAATCCAGTGGGAGGGTGGCTGACCACTTTTGGTCTCTCCAGCCCCTTGCCGACCACTTTTTGTTGTTGAAAACCAAGAAAAGTGGTCAACCAGCTACTTTTTCTGGCTGGCCAACCAGTTGTTGCTGCCAGACTTCAGTTTTCTGCAACAGAGAGCAAGAAAGGGCATGACAATGTATTTGCAAGATATGTGTGCACAACCACCCTCCCTATTATGTCATGAACTCAAGGAAGTGTAGGTTCTCAACCCTCGAGCCACCAATCGCGCATTTTCATGCATGATGGCCGAGAGGCGAAGTTGCACAATTCACTATGAAAATGAATGCACAAGTAAACACATAAAGCCAAAAACTCTATCATGGATGATCAAGAGCGTCGGCGACCGGGAATTAAGGCACGTTTCATCACTTTAAGTATGAAACGTCCCTCGTTTCCCGTGTTTGGACTAACACCTATTCCAAACACAATGGAAACAAGCATGGCATACACAATGTGAATGAACTACATGGCATACTCAATGCAATGTGACATGATTAACTTAACAAAGCTAATGGCATGCGAACAATGCTAATGCATGCATGCACAATGCAATGCTACAAGGACAGATTAGCAATGTTAGGGACATGCACACACAATGCAAATATCAGTTAGTATGCACAATGCAATGATGTAAACTAAGCATGCACAATGCAAAGTACAAGGCATACATAATGCGATGAACAATATGGCATACTCAATGCAATATACATGGCATGTTCAATGGACTTAAACTAAAAGGGTTAGACCTCAGTCATGCCCAAATCAGTGGCAATTGGTGATGAAACAGAGGCACCAAAAGCAAGGCATGCATATACAATGCATTGGCCATCAAAGAGGCCAAAGAGCACAACTCTCAAGAGTGCTCAATGAGTGACAAAAGTGGAAGTGTAACAACAATAAGTGCACTGAAATGAAGCAAGAAATGATGCCAAATCATTCAAACAACATAAGTAAAGCATGCTAGGGTCCTAAGGCATGAAAGCTAGCAAAGAGCAACACAAAGGAGGCATGCAATACATGGCACAAATGCATGAACTAAGCATGGATAGAGCTTAAGTAGGTCCAATCATGGACCAAAACATGCTGAGATAAGGGCCCAAGTACCTAGGCATGCAAGCATACAAGCTAAGCCATAAGCTAGGCAAACATGGAAAATACTCAAAGGCATTCAAAACATGAATGAAGTAGGAACATAAGCATGCTATAAGCTCTGAAATATCATGCTAGATGATGCTAAATCATGTACACAACACAAATGAAGCATGCAATGATGCTCAAAGCTTGAAGCAAGCAAGAGCACTTGTACTACAAGTATACAAAACATGAAGCATGTGATTAAGGCTGCCCAAAATAGTCTTGGAACATGTTAAAATGAGTCTAATACATGCATGGAAGGAAGCCAAAACATGCTAGCATGAAGGGCATAAGGCATGATTCATACAAGGCAAATAAGGTGAATTACACTACACCTATTAAGACCAAGCATGGGATGACTTAAGAAACAAAAATCAGAGTTTTGTCATGACATAATAACCCCAAAAACACACTGAAATGGTGGCTCGCAAGCAAGGGCATGAAGGCATATGCAATGGTTCATGTTAAGGCATAAAGGGGCAAACCCTCCAACGCATTGAATGAATGATAAATGTGAATGTATGACTATGAAACATGGACTGAAATCACATTATGAACGATGCCAAATCATTGAAATAGGCCAAGTAGAGCATGCTAGTGGACTTGGTGTACAAAACTAACAAGCTAGATTGAAATATAGCTATACAAAGCAAGTCATGCATGGCCAAAACAACCAAAATCAGAGATAAAGCATGTTAAAACATGGACAAAAGCTTCGTGAAGTTAAGCCAAAAGCATGCTAGAATGACATGTCACAACATGATGCATGGAGCATGCAAAGGCTAACCAAACCAAACCTAAACAGAGGTATGACATGATAAAACAAGCCCAAGGACATGCTGAAATGGACATAACATAGGCTAGAAATACATGCTACTTCATGAAGCATACAAAGCTAGTGTGTGTGATTTACACTACAAGTGTATTAACCATGCATGGAATGACCAAGACAAGTAAAAATAGTGGTATGCCTCAGCAAAATAACCACAAATACATGCCAAGAACAAGCTAACACAAGCTTAGTAAAGATGCTCAAACATGAGGCATATTAAGGCATGTAAAGAAGACACAAGGAGAGGGGATGACCCTCTCCTTCTTAGGACCTTAAAACACCATCCCCACCACTGAAAGGGATTTCAGTGGTGAGAAGGCCAAAACAAGGTGGTCCCGAAGCTGACAAAAGAGGCTAAAAAACAAGGCCAAACGAAGCCTAGGAGGGGGTAAACAACCCCAAACACAAAAGTGATCTTTAACAAAGATCAAAAGCATGCAAAAATAGGACTTTTATCAGTTATAAGTTAATAGCATGCAAGATAGGCTAAAATCTTAAGCAAGAAAGGGGGATTTAAAGGTCAAAAGCTCACCCTTGAAGACCTTCTTTATAACGGCAACTCTAGCAAGTTTTTTTGAACTTAAACCAGTCCAAGAACACCAAAAACAACCTCAAGGAGCCTCAGCAACACAAGCAAGGTGTTTAAGTGTGTGTTTGTGCACAAAACTAAGACAAATCTACACTTTTGAGCACAAAAATGAAGCAAACAAGGCAATATAGATACAACACTATATCTATCCTCTTCCCTCAGATTTTTCTGAACCTGGAGGAGGGAGGAGGAGCCTCCCTCTTATAGAGAAGGAAAGGCAAAGCTTCTTGGAGAAGCTAAGTCTCAAACAAATCCTTATGGAGGATGGCCCTAATGTCCTCCAGCTGGTGCCAGCTGGAGGAAAATATCTCCAAAAAGGTGCCAAAAAGCAGCCGACCACTTGAAGTGGTCGGCCTACTAGTAAAAGTGGTCGGCCGACCATAGGTGGTCAACCAGAGCAAAAACTGGTCGGCCATAGGTGGGAGAGGTCAACACACTAAATGCAAGGTGGTAGGGTGGTGGCCGACCAGAAAAGATGGTCCAAAGACCAAGAAATCCAGTTATCTGACAAGAAAACTAGATGGAAAAAGGAAAAGTGGTCTCCAAAGAGAAATACTGGTCTCCCACCCTTGTACCACCTTCCAAACAAGGAAAACAAGGTTTGTGCCAAAAACAAACCAAAGTGGATGCAAGACGAGAAATCGGGAGGCGAAACACGCGGCCAAAAGCCCCGAAAACTAGCTGACCAGCATCAAAAGTGGTATGCAACCACAAAAGTGGTCTCTCGGACCACAGTGTTCCTATAGGCAGAGGCAACAAGGTGTGGTTCAAAAACCACGCCAAACGGAAAATGATAAGCGGTCCCGAGACAAGGCGTGCGGCCAAAGGCTTCAAAAATCAGAAACTAGTCTCCAAACGGAAAAAGTGGCATACGACCACGAAAAGTAGTCTACGACCACATAAAGATAGTCTACAAGACCACTCCCTCCCTCCGAGAAGGGAAAACAAGACTTGGTCCGCAAACCGAGCCGAAGCACAAAGAGTTCCGAGGCTTGGAGGCAAGGCTCTCAGCCAAAACTCCGAAACCTTAGAACGAGCACAACATGCACCATCACCGAGCGTTCAATCGATGACGTTTAAGTCTTAAGGTCGGTCAAAAATGGGGTGTCTACAGTTGCCCCTCTTTGACAGAACTTAGAAGTCATAAGTGATGGGAGTGAGTGTCAAAGCCCAGAGATGACCCATTTTTGACAAGGCCGAAGACTTAGACAAACAGGCAAGATAACAAAGAAATGTGCCCGCAGGCAGGGGCAAAATGCAAGCGACATGCACAAAGCCGAACATAACTTATGATCATGCAAAGAAAGCTGTAACAAAGCAATTATGCAAAATAAATGCAACAGTTTTAAGCAGGTGAATACAAAACAAACTACATTACATGCAGAAATGATGTAAGAGAATTATTCAATTCTCATTACGTCTCACGCGGAGTACATACAATACCTGTCTGGTTCGTCTGGTCGCGCCAGCTTCAAATGAACCGTACATACAATATCGTGCCTGCAAAAGAGAGAAACTCAAAAGGTACAATATTGTTAGAAACATGCATAGCAATGCAAGTGAAAAGTACGTAATAACGCAAGTCGAGGGATGCATGACAATGCAACCTAAGTGTAACGCATAACAATGCGGTATGGATGCAAAACAATGCAGCCGAAACGAGTGTGCCAACACAAGTAGTGAGTGTATAACAAAGCCACAAGTGGTGTGCATAACAATGCAGGTGAAACATGCGCGACAACGCGTGCGAAAAGTGCAAGATAATGCGAAAGAAATGCGCAACTTCAGATGTATGTTTGAAAGGAAATGCCGAAAGAGGAAACGTAAGCCTTAACAAGCGTAATTCAGCGATAACCTCCGATTTACCTCTCGGAAGGGTCGTAACATACTTAAAAAGGATACATCTCACTCTTTGGATGAGTGACGATGAACCATACATCGAAGACTTGAATTGGAGTTCCGTGGGGACATTTTCGAGTCGAAAGGTGTACTTTTCTTGCACTTTCTCGAGAACCGGGGACTCCAATCACCACCAAAACACACAGGGAGAACAATGGAGCTCTGAAGATTATCTAGGAAGTTGGCTGACCAGTTATAAAGTTGCTCACCAAAGTGGTCGGCCGACCAGAAAAACTGGCTGGCGACTAGTTTTCAGAATTTTGGGGCAGTTTGGTATTTTAAGCTTCGGTTCTTTAAGTACACCACTCCAAATCAGTTTGTATCACACCTCCAAGGCCGAAATACATTCTTCTTGCTCCCTAGACCCTTTTCTCTCTCAGATCTGCCCTTTATACACATTTTTTAACGCCCCACGCGAAGTTGTTTCGCGAAAACTCTCAATTTTCTTCGATTTGCACCGATTAGAATTTGTTTTCGGAGCCTCTTTCTCCATTTTCACCACTTGAGGTATGTTTGTCTCAAAGTTTGGCACCTTTTCTTGGGCGTTGACTTTTGTTGACTTTTTCTCTTCCCGAGAGTTGACTTTTGTTGACTTTTTGCGATTTTGGCTTATTTTGCTCGTTTTTGCATCTTTTGCAGATTTCTTCAGATGGCCGACGATATTTCGTATGGCAGAGGCTTTCCATATGCAGAGGATGAGCCCGACATCATACCATTGCCTCCGAGGATACGGCCATTCAACCCAGAGGAGTACGACCCGCAGAAGCACGTTCTACCTCCTACCACCTTCTATCACTTCACGAACTTCGCGCGGCGGGCACCTGAAGACCTGCTACTGCGGGAGCCGGAGTCCCATCTATCTCATCACGCGCATGAGGTATGTACTACATTTGCACATTTTCTGCGATGTATTTTACACTTCTTTGCATATTTACATACACAGTTTATACTCAACATTTTGCTAATTTGGCATACAGCTCATTTGGGCACATAGTATATTTGAGCACACATCATATTTGGGCACACAGCTCATAACACTGCCCAATCTGAACACGCAGTCCATAACACAGCATTCTGTTTTGTTGGCACACAGCTCATAACACTGCTCAATCTGAACACACAGCCCATAACACAGCATTCTGTTTGGTTGGCACACAGTTCATAACACTGCTCAATCTGAACACACAGCCTATAACACAACATTCTGTTTGGTTGGCACACAGTTCATAATACTGCTCAATCTGAACACGTAGTCCATAACACAACATTCTCTTTGATCGACACACAGCTCATAACACAGTACACTTTTGCATTTTGAACACACAGCTCAAACTTTTGAATTTCTGAACACGCAACTCATACTTTTCATTGTGAACACGCAGCTCACATTTTTGAAATTTGAACACGCAGCTCAAACTTTTATGGTGAACACGCAGATCACATTTTTCAAGTTTTGAACATGCAGCTCAAACTTTTTGTGGTGAACACGCAGCTCACATTTTTTGAAATTTTGAACACGCAGCTCAAACTTTTTCTGGTGAACACGCAGCTCACATTTTTAAAATTTTGAACATGCAGCTCAAACTTTTTATGGTGAACACGCAGCTCATATCTTTTGAAATTTTAAACACGTAGCTCAAACTTTTTATGGTGAACACGCACAGCTCACATTTTTTGAAATTTTGAACACGCAGTTCAAACTTTTTATGGTGAACACGCAGCTCACATCTTTTGAAATTTTGAACACGCAGCTCAAACTTTTTATGGTGAACACGCAGCTCACATTTTGTGGTGAACACGCAGCTCACATCTTTTGAAATTTTGAACACGCAGCTCAAACTTTTTGTGGTGAACACGCAGCTCACATTTTTTGAAATTTTGAACACGCAGCTCAAAATTTTTATCTGAAACCGCAGCTCATACATTTGAATCTGAACACGCAGCTCATACATTTCAATCTAAAACCGCAGCTCATATATTTTATTTCTGAAACTGAATACATCTGTTCATTCTGAATGCAGGTATCTTCCCGTTTCACACGGGGTTATGGGTCCATCCTCATGAGGGAGTGGTATATGAAGCTCCCTGACACTGTCCGACATATTGTGGACGAGGCAAGGTTCGGCTCATTCTGTGTGGGATTGTCACGTCATCCGGTGAGCAGGACCCTCCTAGGCGCACTTGTAGAGAGATGGTGGGACACCACCAACTCCTTTCATTTTTCGGCCACTGGGGACATGACGATGACCCCATTTGACTTCTCTACGCTGACGGGCCTTGAGGTGGGAGGCCAGCTGATCCCATACGACGCAGACATGGGTGAGTGGGAGGCCGCTTGGATCTATCTGCTCAGAGACCGTCCACCGATCGACAGATCGTCAGGCAGAGTCAGGTACACCTGGTTCGCTGAGAATTACCGGAGGACTATGCCTCAGACCACTGAGGCCATACATCAGTATGCTTGGGGATTTTTGATGTTCCTCTTTGAGACCACACTGTTCTTCGACAGGGGGAACACAGTTGGGCTTTATCTGCTGAGTGCTCTAGTGGGCCTATCACAGGTCCAGCCCTTTAATTGGGGTGGCGCTGCCCTCGCTACCCTTTACTGCTACATGAGCGCGACCTCCCGCGAGTGGGGGACCATAGTTGGAGGCTACTGGCGAGCCTGGGAGGTACATTCTGCCCTCTTGATTTACAGTTCTATTTTTCATTATCTGTACACTACACACGGCACACATTACATTCTGTATTCTACATTCTGCACTCAGCATTCTACATTTTCTGTATATTCTGCACTCAGCTCTCTGCACTCAGCATTCTGTATTTTCTTACTCGCATTGTGCACTCAGCATTCTGTATTCTAATTCTGCACTCAGCATTCTGCATTTTTTGTATATTCTACACTCAGCTCTCTGTATTCTCTGTGCATTCTGTATACTGCACACAGCATTCTGCACTTAGCATTCTGTATTCTCTGTACATTCTGTATACTGCACACAGCATTTTGCACTCAGCATTCTGTATTCTCTGTACGTTCTGTATACTGCACATCGTATTCTGCACTCAGCATTCTGTATTCTCTGTACATTCTGTATACTGTACACAGCATTCTGCACTCAGCATCTTGTATTCTGATTCTGCACTCAGCATCATGCACTCAGCATTCTGTATTTTGACGGCCACTGTCTTGCCTTTTACAGCTGTGGGTTTATGCATACTTCCTGACGCTGGCTCCTGAGCTCGAGGTTAAGGCACCCCTTGAGATCCCCTACTCGCGTAGATTTGAGGGTCAGTGCCGGCCGAGGCCCCGGCAGACTTTGCCCTTCTCCGGCAGTTCTTTGATACTGTACGGACGACGGAGGTAATCCAGAACTCTCAGTTCTTCATGCTTTCAGTTTTGATTCATCTCGCATATTCATGACATCTAATTAGTTCATGCACTTGCTACCCGCAGGTTAACTAGCAGCCTTAGACAGCCATGCCAGGGAATCCTCGGTTTCTGTTCGCTGGGGCATAGGGCACTTCACGATACAGGGTTCTGCTTGAGGGACCGGTTGGCAAAGCTGGTTCCTCGGAGAGCACTTCATGCGCCAGACGATGGGGAACTCTGATCAGGACGTCCCCTCATTGCCTCCACCAGAGATGCGGTCTGCAGGGGATCTCACACCCCGGAAGACGGAGGACCTCATGTTGGGTATTGACGTGGTGCTTTTCCTGGAGGAGGGGGATTACGCGACATATCGCCATACGTACTTGATGCCTCCACTGTTAGATATCCGTGCCTCCAGGAGAAGGGCTGCTAACGTGCCTTCCTCAAGTCGCGCCCGAGCTAGAGACATTCCTTCGACCAGCGGAGCCGGCACATCGAGGGGTGGGGTTGGATGGATGCCCTATACTTGCCAGTATGCTGGATGGCTAGATCTTCCGATCGGGCTGACAGGTTGGGAGTATGGGACACCATACCAGATCCCGCTAGAGCCTCCATAGTCGGATCACCGATACGTCAGTGACCCTGACTCACCACTAGTATGCTTCACAGTTTTCATTTATCATTCAGATATTTAGAGATTCATTCATTCACTGATGACTTGAGGTTGTGTCTGCAGCCTCCCAGATAGTACACTGATGGGTTGCTCGGAGTGGTGGCCTTGCTCGAGGGCATGGTCTTACGGAGAGAGACACTGCTGTACTCCTACAACATTCCGATATTTTCCAGTATTCTTGCATTTATCATACTTCTGATGACATGCAAAACTGAACATTTCACCATACTGGTTCATTGCATGTGTAGAGCACATCTGTCACACCACATTCACATACTACATCTGCATGCACTCATTCTATACATCATTCTTGCATCTAATATACGTACTCTAGCTGATGTATCCCAAACTGTCTTTTCAGGTCGTACCTGTACCGCCCGGGCCATCCTGGCCTTCTCGAGTAGCTAGGAGAGGAGCATTGACTCGCGGTCGAGGTAGGCACAGAGCACCTGCCAGATATGAGGAGGAGTCTAGCGAGGAGGAGTTAGCACATTCGCAGTTAGAGACATTTGCAAGTAGGGATGATGACTCCGGTTCGGGTTCTAAGGATGGAGGTGACACCGAGGAGGTTTCCGAGGGTGGTGACTCTGATTCAGACGGGGGCGCTGGCGGCGCTGGCACGGAGGCTGCTCAACCGAAGAGGAGGAAGAGGGTCTCTCGGTCTTGAGCTTGTTAGCACTGATGCAGATGATCCTGCTTTATGTTTCTTTTTACATGTAGTTGTAGCACATTGTACTGCTTAGGCAGTTTTATTTTCTTCAAAACTTGTACCCTTTTGTAAAATGTTGTAAAAAAGAAGCCATGATGGAATGAAAACGACTTTTTGTTCAAAAAAGTGTTGTACTTGTATTCTTAGCATCGCATCGCATTGCACCATTTTGCACAAAAATGAATTTGAATGGAGATTAAACCCTGTGTATTACCAAGTTAGGTAGTGAACCGACGCAACAAACTAAACAACTTAACTCACTAAGAAACAAAACCTTAGCAAGTTTACAACTCGATAAGCAACAAGCAACAGCTCGATAAACAAAGAGCAACAACTCGATAAGTAAAACTTAACAACTCGATAAGCAGAACTTAACAACTCGATAAGCAAAACTTAACAACTCGAAGAGCGAATGCATTTTGAGACAAACAAATCGACAAAATGCATCCGAAACAGAGGTAAACTTGGACCTTCAGTACTCTCAGCACACAGGAAAGCTAGAGACTCCCTTCTAGAGACAAGAAACAGCTAGAAACCAGCTTTTTGCACATGGCCGACCACTTTTAGAGCCTGCCAACCAGTTTTTCTGTCTGGAACCCAAAAAGTAGCTAGCCGACCAAAAAAAGTGGTCGGCCGACCACTTATCCTGGGAACCTCTAGTTTTGTGACACTTGTCCTCCAAACAGTGCCTTATCCTCCATAAAGGTTCCAGCTTCATGGTTCCCTCATTCTAACTCAGTTTTGCACCAAAATGGAGGCATTTCTTGTCCAAAATCTCACAAATTGGATTGCTTCCTTGGACGGCTCAGAAAAGTTGAATTTCCGGGACTTCGGCATAAATGCACTATTCACGTTGAGTCGCACTCCGCTGCGTTTTCCTTTCCTTTATGCCACGACAAGGTTTTGGAATCCGGTAACACATGTCTTTTGCTTTAGTGGGCAAGAGATATGTCCTACTTTCGAAGACTTCCAAGTTTTGATGGAATCCGAACATAATGAAGAAATTTTGCCACAATTCCGCTTTGGCCACGTCCAAGCCTTAGGATGGATGTGTGGGCTCACTTTGCATGACACTCGGTCATTGACTCACGATGGAGTGCTGGATATCCCCAGCTTGATTCATCGGTTTTTTGATGCCGGTGACCGCGGCGACTATGACTGGCAGGGTTATCGGCAACATGCGCTTTGCTTGTGCATGTTATCTCATTTCTTGCTTACCCCAGGCTTCGGTGGGTTTAGCACTCATTTGATCGAAGTTGCCCAGGGCTTAAGAGAGGGCAAGAGTTGCATCGCCATGACATTGGCTAAGACATTGATGGGATTGGACGCTTTCTGCCGCCAAGAGACGACTAGATTCGCGGGGAGTCCACTATTGTTGCAAGTAATGTTTCCCATCCCATCTCTCATATATTGCTCACATCACTCGGCCCTCAGGCTCGGTTTTTCTCTCAAAACCCTTTTTCTTACTTTTCTCTTATCGTACACCTCTCTATTCTTTAATCTCTCATTTTTCGTCCCTCCCCAGGTGTCGATGGACAAATTGCAGGTTGTGGACTCATGCCCAGCATACTCAGCTCGCGGCTATTTCTTCCGACGACGTCTAGTCGATGCCCCTGATGAGGGATGGTGGCTTGAATGGATGTGCAGTTTGTCCGCAAACTACATTGCTTGGCGGTGCCCTTGGCTCAATCTACCGGCAATGAGCTACAGCATGACTCGCTAGCCCGGGATCCAGCTGTAGACGCGCCCGTGGGCCTCATGCTACAGTTCGGACTCCTTTTGTGTTGGTTCTTAATCTGATCTCACAATGTGCAATGTGAGATTGATAAATCACCAAAGAGTCCAAGTCTGGCAAATCGTTTTGAAAAATAGATTTTTTGAGAAAGAAGTGCCAAACATGGACTGCTTTGCCAGATACAGAGTCGCCACCTAAATATTTTTTATGGGGGAATTTAGGAAACCCTGACTCGTTTGCCTAAGGCCACGTGTCCGTCATTACCAAAGTTGCCTCGGCTCGGGAACTTGGGTACGATTGGGAAAGGTCAGCTATGAGCACCCCCTCTCGCCCGATCCGAAGATCGGCCTCTACTAACCATGATATCCAATTTTGAAAATGTTGTGTGTTCTTATTCCGGTTAATTAGCTAGAATTACTATGTGATGTGCACAGCAAAACAAGTATAGACTAGATCGCCTAATTTGGAACAAAGCATCGCATATCCGTTTGTTTGAAAAATGTTTTGAAAAATGTTTTGAAATTTGCTACTTGCGAGTAGGCTAAAACACGGATTTTGATGAGTTGTTCCAACTCAAGCAATCCAACCTTTACCCACAGGCATTCAGGCAATTCATCAAATAAGCATTTAGCCACATGGTAAGCATGCTGTCATGTTAACATTCACATTCATGCAAGATGCTAAAGCATGAATACTTACATCGTACTCCGAGCCAAAACAAAGAACATGTTAGTAATCATGCATGATCCAAATCCAAGTTAAGTGGCTAATGCAACGCATACAAAATGTCACTAGAATAGGCTCGGCTAATCCTAGGATGGCATGCGGGATGCAACAAGTAGCACGTATTCAAGTTAGATTTGGAATACTATGCTGTTAGCATGATGCGCCGAGCCCAGTGCATGCAATACTGATGAATGATGCACGTATGCATAGCATAAGGATGCTAAATTAAACATGTCCTAATACTAACCATCAAAAGCAGGTAAGTAAAAGGGAGAAAGAAGTGGGGGTTGGAAGACATGCACACACGCACCCACACTTATTACAAATACGCCCTCACTCGGAGGGACCAAATGAATAATACAATTAATTAACCTACAAGCTAATTAATTATTACAGACAAATTAAACTAGTTAAGCAAATTAACTAATATAATAAAACAGTAAGCAGCCTCGGGAAGAGGGCCCAATGTAATGCATGTTCGGTTCCGTTCGGAAGTCCACTGCCATGCACAAGTTGCCTCTGTTTTTACTGTTTGGCACCTCTGAAAATTGCACAAACTCCAAGGTTGCTTCTTTGAGTGCTGTGGAACACCACCGACCATGAGGAATGGTTACCGGCCATGGGGAATGGTCATCGACCACCTGTGGAGATATCGGCCACAAATTGTTGGTCGGTCGGCACTGTATGTAGCCGACCGGCTAAAACTTCCTGCAGAACCTGTTTTGACAGTAGCAGAGGGCAAAACAAGGCATGGCAATGCATTTCAAGCAAATGTGTGCACCAACACATCCCTTATCATGTTTGTGACTTAAAGGGACATGGTTCTCGATTCTCGGACCACCAATCGCGCATTTCAATGCGTGATGGCCCAAGAAATCAAGTATGCACTTTGATTTCAAATGAGATGCACATCGAACAAACACGTGAGGCTCAACCTCTATCATACTCAATTCAAGAGGCAAAGTATGCATGCCAATGCAATGCAACCTAGGCATGTTAACTAAGTATGCAACATGGGCATGCAATGCACAATGCATACTAGGCATGCAACCTATGCAAGCCAGCATGCAAGGCATAAGGCAATGCAAACCAACAAGTGTGCAAGATGTAATGTGGATGTTCAAGCATGCAAGGCATGAGGCAATGCAAACCAACAAGTGTGCTAGATGCAATGTGGATGTTCAAGCATGCAACAACACATGGAGCAAACATGTTAAATAATCCAAACATGTAACAACACACAAGTATGCAACAACACACAAGGTGAGCATGCAACAACATGCGAATAATGGACTTAAACTAATTTGGGCAGCTCTATACTAAGCCCAAAATAGTGGCCAATTGCTAAGAGAATGAGGACCAAATAACATGCAAGCATGCATGCACACAAGGACCAACACTTAGGCATTGAAGAGCAACTCTCAAGCACACTTAAGAGGATGAAAACATGGACAAATGGCATGCATTATAAGCTCTGAAAATCAAGTCATGAAAGGTGCCAAACCAAGTAAACAAGACAAGCTAAACATGCAACAATGGTCCAAGATTCAAGGAAAGCCTAAGGGGCTTAAACCATGGCTAAGTCAAATAAGCCTCACAAAGCTAAAAGGACTTAAAACAGGTCCAAGGCAGACCTAAACAAAGCTAAGGACACACCTAGATGGCATATAAGTGGTCTGAACATGCAAGCACACAAAAGAGGCCACACATGGGGCATAAGATGACAACCTTGTAAAGCATTAAAGGGACATCAAATGCAAGCATACAAGCATACCATGAGGACTGAAGTGATGCTATAAGTAGTGCCAAGCCACTGAAATGATGCAAGGATGGCATGCTAGAGGGGTCAATGCTCAAGGCATACAAGAGAGTTTGCATGGTAGCTATACAAAGCAAAGCATGGATGACTCAAATGACTAAAAATAGTCCCTTAGCATACTAAAACAAGCACAAAAGCTTCACAAAGCTAGGCCTAAATCATGCTAGAACAGGGGTTAAAGCCTAAGCATGTTAAGGCAAAAATATGGCATTACAAGACATGTATGCAAGGCAAGCATGGTGTGTCTAAACCAAGCAAAAACAGAGGTAATACATGGCAATATAAGCATAAAAAATGGCTAAGGCATGGCCATCATACACTTAAACAAGATGCTCACACATGAGGCAAAAATGGCCCTTTTCAAGGACAACAATGAGAGGGGGTGCCCCTATCCTTCTTAGGACCTTAAGGCACCATCCTCACCACTGAAATCCCTCAAGATTTCAGTGGTGAGGAGGCCCAAACAAAGTGGTCCTGGAGCTCACCAAAATAGCACAAAAATAGGGCCAAACAAGGCCTAAGAGGGGTCAAACACCCCCAAACGACAAAGAAACCTTAAAAAACTATATTAAGCACTCAAAATCAAGACTTTTATTAGTTATATACAAAGTCTAAAAACAATTTCAAGATTGGTTAAAAAGCTATGCGAAAATGGGAAATAAAGGGTGAAGTTCTTACCCTTGATGACCCTCTTCACAAACAATGCTCCAGTTGGTTCTTCAAGCTTGAATCCACTCAAGAACACCAAGAACAGCTCTCTGGCCCCTCAGAAACCAAGAGAAGGTGTAACTCTATGTGTTTGTGTGCAATAGTAAGACTAAAACACCTTAAGGCAAAAGAGAGAGAGATATAGAGATAGAATAGCTACAACTATGGACAAACCCTAACTCAGAGCTCCCTCTGTATTTTTTTGTGTAACCCTAATGGAGGGAGAAGAGGCTCCCTCTTATAGAGCTCACTCTTGCAAAGCTTCTCAAGTAAGCTAGTCAAGAGGGAGATCCCTCCATACACGTGTATGGAGGGGGGCAAAAGTGTATGCCAGCTAGCACAGCTGGCATAAAAATATCTGTAAAAGCAGATGCACAGTGATCGGCCAGCCAAAAATGCTATTTGACCAAAATAGATGGCCGGTCGACCATCTAGAGTGCCGGTCGGCCAAACATTTGGCCGATGGCAACAAAACACAGCTGGTGGCCTCAAGCCATGGCCGGTGGAGTGTGGGGATGGCCAACAAGCCATTCCCTGCCCTCCAAAGCAAAAACACAAGTGTTTGGTGCAAAACCAAACACAAAACAGTCGAGTCGGGAGATCCTGAGGCAAGGCGCATAGCCGAGACCTCTGGGAACTCAAGACGAACACAAACAAGGATGATCACCGAGTGTTCAAGCGGTGACGTCCAAGTCTTGAGGACGGTCAAAAATGGGGTGTCTAAACCAACTGATTGGCATGACACACTGTGTGTTCTATTTTCCTTTCCGGTTCCGGCGTCAGTTTAGACATGATCAGATTTGCCCAGAGGAAGGGATAGAGTACCCTACTGCGTTTCCGGTCCGAGGCATGCAGCTTGCTCGGTATGCCACGGTATGGAGGACTAGAGAGCTTCTGGCCTCCGCTCCCACTTTCAGTTACACCCTCTCTGACAAGTGCATAGATTGGCTCAATGAAGAGGCACAGGTTGGGCCCACTTTGGCATTAGAGGCTTCGACCAGCTCTGGGAGAGGGCGCAGGAACACCTGAGTTATCTATGCCCTGAATTTATTGCTTTATCAGCACTTTCAAGTTTTCTTTATGAATGTAACCAAAAAGCAACTTCAATTTGTATTCAAGAGTAGGAGAACTCTGTATTGAAATCAATGAAATTGAAGGTTGTCGGTACTGAAAATTTCCCATTTGGTCGAAAAATGGTCTAAGTTGTAAAAAGATTAATTTGAACAAAATCAACTTTTATCAAAACTTTTCAAAACCATTTTCGATATGGATCAGAACTGGACACGCCTGAGATCTATCACTGAGATGCACAACCCCGGATTTCGGCAACTGAAAAGTTGCCCCTAGTCTGTATAGCACTGCACCGGAGATCACAACCGAGCTCTCGAATACAGAATAGACAAAGATGACTGAGATGATCAAATGGAAAAAGTTGATTGGGGAAGTGTTTATGGTTGGACTTCAGGATGAAGTTGCCTACGTATCCCAAAAATGGGAATCAAGCCTTACGTAGTTCGGCTCGGCTTCACTCGTGTATTAGCACTCTCCTTTTGTGCTCTAACTTTTGCCAAGGCCGCCCTTTGCGGGTTTTCAACATTGCGAGCTCAGTTTTTATAATTTCAAATTTTCTGTGCTCTAACTTTTGCCTAGGTCGCCCTTTCGGGTTTTCGGCCTAGCGAGCCACTCAGGGATAATATTTCTTCAACTTGTCCATGTTGATCGGTTGGGAGAACTCTAGGCCATCTAGGTTCATCAGAACGACAGCTCCACCCGACCAAATAGACTTAATGATGTAAGGACCAGCCCAATTGGGTTTGAACTTGCCCCTAGGGTCGTGAATGGGAGCTCGGTTGTCTTTGAGCACTAAATCTCCTTCTTTCAAATTCCTAGACTTAACCTTCTTGTTGAAAGCCCTGGCAATCCATCGTTGATAACCCTGAACATGGTACAGTGCTTTCAGCCTTCTTTCATCAAATAGCATGAGTTCTTCGAACTTGCTTTGCTGTCAATCTGCCTCAGCTATTTGACACTCAGTCAGTACCCGTAATGACGGAACCTCAACTTCGATAGGGAGAACAGCCTCCATCCCATAAACAAAGGAATACGGAGTCGCCCCAGTAGAAGTTCGAATTGAAGTTCGGTAGCCCCACAGAGCAAATGGCAACTTATCTGGCCAGTCCCGGTAGGTTTCCACCATCTTTTGTAGTATGTGTTTGACATTCTTGTTGGCGGCCTCCACTGCTTCGTTGGTCTGCGGCCGATATGTAGATGACTTGTGAAAAGCCACGTTGTAATTGTCCAACAAGTCGATCACTTCCTTCTTAAAGTGGGAACCGTTATCTGAAATGATCTCGTTCGGGACACCGTAGCGACAGATGATGTTGTTCCTGATGAACTTAGCGACAAGCGAAGCCTTCAACACCACATAAGATTGGCCCTCAACCCACTTTGTAAAGTAGTCTATCGCTACCAAAATATACTCATGTCCATTGGACCCCTTCGGAGTGACAGCTCCAATCACATCAATGCCCCGGGCTGAAAACGGCCATGGCGAAGTCATGTTGTATAGCTTTGACGGCGGAATGTTCATGTGGTTGGCGTGGATCTGACATTTGTGGCATCGCCGGACAAAACCAATACAATCTTCCTCTATGGTGGACCAATAATAACCCTGTCTAAGGATCTTCCGGGCTAGCATTACCCCGTTCATATGCACTCTGCACTCTCCTCCATGGATGGCCTCCATCAGGCGCTTTGATTCTTCGGCATCAACACACAGCTTATGCATCCTGAGATGACCTCTCTTGTACAGTTTACCCCCGCAGATGATGAACTGAGCAGCCATTCTTTGAATTGCTCTCTTATCTTTGGTGTTTGCCCCTGGTGGATACGCTTCGTTTTCTAAGAAGTTCCAGACATCATAATACCAAGGATTCTCATCTTGTACTTCATCTATGGCAGCAAGCAGCTCATAGGCCGGCACAAACTTCTGTTCGATGATGATCGGACGCATCTGGACTCCGAAAGGGATGTCTATCATGGAAGATAGAGTTGCTAGTGAATCTGCGAACCTGTTGTTCTCTCTTAACAGATGGGTAAAATTTAGCTTCTCAAACTGAGGAATCAGCAAATCCAAGGTCTGGTGGTGGATTCTCATCTTTTCTTCTTTGACTTTCCAATCTCCTTTAGCTTGAGATACAACAAGGTTCGAGTCCCCGATGACGTCCAACCGTTTTGCCCCTAGTTCTAGGGTGGCTTCTAAACCGGCAATACATGCCTCATACTCTGCTTCATTGTTCGATACTTTGAACCGGAGTTTGAATGCTAGGGGTATACGGGAATTGTTAGGTGCTATCAGTAACACCCCTATCCCATACCCATATTGGTTTGACGCTCGGTCAAAGTACATCGTCCAAGTTTCATCTTCGACATGCAGGATGGCCTCGTCTGGGAATAGGTACTCAACTGTTTTATCCCCTTCAACTGGGTGATCGGCTAGGAATTCTGCTACCGCTCTCCCTTTTACTAACTTGCGCGTCACATACTTCAGATCGAATTCGGAAAGCAGAAGCAACCAACGGACTAGCCTACCCGTAAGCGCTGGTTTCTCGAAAAGATATTTGATGGGATCTAATCTTGAAACTAGTATTACGGAATGAGCTAATAGGTAGTGCCGCAGCTTCTTGGTAGCCCATACCAAGGCCAAACAAGTCTTCTCCAATAGAGTGTAGCGGTTCTCATACTCCAGCATTTTCTTGCTCAGGTAGCAGATAGCTCTCTCCACTTTATCCTTAGACTCTTGTGCAAGCATGCAGCCCATTGTAGTTTCAGTCATTGAAAGATACAGAATCAACGGTTTCCCCGACTTAGGCTGTGACAACACAGGTGGGTTCTGTAAGTATTGCTTAATCTGTTCAAAAGCAGCTTGGCATCGGCCGTCTCATTGGAATTTCTTTCCTTTCTTCAGGAGACCAAAGAGTGGTTCACAAGTCAAGGTTGATTTTGAAATAAACCGTCTTATGAATTGCACTTTACCCAGAAAGCCTTGCACCTCCTTTTCAGTCCTTGGTGGTGGCATTTCTAAGATGGCCTTGATTTTGGAAGGATCGACCTCGATGCCCCTCTGTGTGATCAAGAACCCCATCATTTTCCCTATTGTAACGCCAAATGTACACTTCTGAGGATTCAGCCGCAGCCTATACTCTCTGATCTGTTGAAAGAATTTTTGCAAGGCGGTGTAGTGGCCCTCTCTTTCTTTGGACTTGACAATCATGTCATCCACGTACACTTCAACCTCCTTGTGGATCATGTCGCGCAATATTGTGGTCGCAACCCGTTGATACGTAGCTCCAGCATTCTTCAACCCAAACGGCATTACCCTATAACAATAGGTTCCCCACGGGGTGGTAAAAGCAATCTTCTCACGGTCTTCAGGTGCCATCAATATTTGATTGTAGCCTGAAAACCCATCCATGAATGAGAGCAACGTATGCCCTACAGTGAAGTCCACTAACTCATCGATATGCGGCAGAGGAAAGTCGTCCTTCAGACTGGTTTTGTTCAGATCCCTGAAATCCACACATACCCAAATTCTGTCGTCCTTCTTAGGCACTGGAACTATGTTGGCCAACCAAGTTGGGTATTCAGATACCAGCAAGAACCCTGCGTCAATTTGTTTGGTGACCTCTTCTTTGATCTTGAGAGCCCAGTCAGGGCGGATCCTTTTGAGCTTCTGTTTGACGGGTCGGGCCTCTGGGTCAAGAGGGATCCGGTGCTGTACAATCTCAGGATCGATTCCAGGCATGTCTTCGTAGGACCACGCAAAAACATCTTTGAAATCTTTTAATAAAGCGACTAAGCGCTCGCGCTCCTCCGAAGACAACGTGAACCCAATCAGGACCAGTCGTGGGTCCTTCTCAGTACCAACGTTTGTTTGGGTGATTTCATCAACCAAGGGTTTAACAAACCTCTCCTGCTCTTGATCAAGCAAATATTGCAAAACCGGAGGAATTCTTTCCTCATCGTTTTCATCAAAATTTTGAAAATCCTGATTCAAGCAATAAATTAAGGGCACAGAAAAGTAATCGAAGGCCACAGCCGCATAATTCTCATTAAGTACTTCCAAGTCGCCTGGTTTCTCTATTACAACTGACTCAAAGGAAAAAGAAAACGACGACCTAGACAGGACTGTTTCATCTAGGTTATCACTCCTAGGAATACCAGACTCAAACTCAGACGAGCTGGAACCTGATTCCGACTCACAAGACTCAGTGGAATCAGATTCCGACTCACTACCTGACTCGGTGTTGCTCGATAAGAAGCCTTCCTCGTATTGCCAGACGAGGGAAGGTGCGATGGATGCATCCAAAATATTTGAAGATGGGCTTGCAGCCGTTTCATTCCCAATTATGAACACTGAGAGGTCATTCCCCAAGCACTCATGTACGATCGGAGGATCTGAAAGTAGATAAGCCAGTGTTACCTCCATTTCAAACTCTGTGCTCTCGGAAACCCCCTATTTGTACTGTTTAGCCTCGGCTATTAGGCCTGTTTGCTCCTCGGCAACGTCATCCCTAGATAATTGTAAGTCGAAGAAGATCTCAAATCCCGGCAAGTGCCACCTCTCTGTATTCAACCATAGCTCTGGGAAGCCGCAGAACGGGAAATCCTCCTCCTCCTGGACAAAGCATCCGTTTAGGGTACCCCGGATTGGTCGGTGCATCAACTCAAAATGCCTTCCCATCTGCTTAGCTCTGGCCCTTCCAGCCATTTCCTTGCCTTTACTCACCCAGTCCTCCTTGGTAGGCAGATAACCTAGACCAAAGGTATGTAGGTTATGTGGCACTTAGGCCGATGTTGCAGTGCCTTTTCGGCCACTGCGCCCTAATCCCATCCCGGGGATGTGCTGTAACTTGTTCATGAGATATACTGATTGTGTGCTGACATAGAGCCCCTCATCAATAGCCAGAATGTTCTGTACAACCCGAGCCTCGGCTAGGGTGAACCTTGACAGGAACACATCCTCCGTGCCATGTTCGATCTCCAGTACTGGCGTAGACACCTCTAGCGGCGGATGGATTGACGAATTCCCAAAAACAATGGCCACCCCCTTCCCGTGGGGGTATTTCAACATCTAATGGAGGGTGGAAGAGATTGCCTTCACCTGGTGCAGCCACGGCCGCCCCAAGAGTAGATTAAAGGTTGCGGGAACATCCAAGACATGGAAGTCAATATCGTGTTGTCCTGGACCGATCTTAGTCTGAACTTGCACAGTCCCCATTACTTCTCTGCTGGTGTTGTCGTATGCCCGAATCACCTGGGCAGTGGGTACAAAGTCCGCGGGCTTCAACCCGATTGCATATGCTGTCCTCGACGGGCACACGTTAATGGCGGATCTTATGTCGACAAGAACCACCGGTATCCACTTGTCTCTACATTCCACAGAGATGTAGAGTAGTTTGTTATGGTTTGCGCCCTCGGGCGGTAGTTCCTTATTAGTAAAGGTTAACGTCGGGGAAGTTCCTCCCGGAAAAACCAACCCTACCAGCTGTTCAGGCGTGGTGTCGATTGAAAGTTTGGCTCTGTCCATGGCAGAAAGGACAGCTTGTTTGTATACTCTTGAAGCCATAAGTAGTCCCCAGATGGAGATGTCTGCTTGTATCTTCTTCAATTGTTTTAGCACAGCCTCCCCTTCGAATAACTTTTCTTTTTGTTTCTCTGCCTCCCTGTCCTTCCCGGACGCCTCGGGTTGATCTAGGTGTGGGAGCTTGAAATACCGCCCACTCCTGGTCATGTGGTCCACCTCTCCAAGATACCAGGTATCATCCGGTTGGTTGTTTCCCCAATCTTCATCTGTGTGGACAAGACATAGGTCGTCGTCCTCCCACCACATTCTGTCAGCCATCGACAAGCAACTATCTGGTTATGTTGCGACTACTACTGCGCGCACAACACATTCCGTCCCCTCGGGGGCTTTGGCCTTTCGAGCCTTCTCCAGATCTTCGATCTTTTCCCACTCAAACTACTTCAGCGCAGCTTGCTGTTCAATATCCTCTATACTCAAACTATTTTGATCCCGAGCAAAATTCTTATCACCGATGCTCTCCGGCGGTTGCTCCTGATTCCCAACCATCCTGGCCACTGTTGATGTCTCCGTTTCTAGCAGTCCCTGCTCTAACTGAGGTTGTTCAACAACATCGGGCTCGTCGCTGAGCCATCCCGTAGCTTCTGTTGATCTTTCCAGATTGAACCAGTTGACAGTCACGTCTCCCGGGTCCTGTTCGTTGAAGAATTGAAGGTTGGCGATATCCTCTTCCAATTCTGCTAGTCATCTAGCCCTTGATTAGGTTCATCTTTCCTAACTACACTGATCTCTGCCTCAACTGGCAATTCCATCTCTGGCTTAGGTTGATCCGTTGGTGTGATATAACCGCTCAGGTTGTACTCAAATCTCACAGACCTCTCAGGCTCTGAATCCTCATTCTTCTCTGTTCCCAAAGAGATCCCTGTTCTATCTTCAATGGCCACCACCACCGACTCAAGTTGGGTTTGGAAGGTGCTCATTATGCACAAATTCGTGCTTTCCAGAATGAGCACCTCCGGCTTGGGTAAGTGAGAAGGGGTGATATATATGCTAGGGTTGTATGACACAATCCCAGTTTGGATTAGGTTAATGCGTTTGGGAGGTGGAGCTTGGTTATGTGGTGGGAGAGGGTTTGTTGTGACATTCGGTTTCTCCGGAGGCATAATCACCCTGTTGTCGATGAGGTCCTGAATGTCATGACGTAATCGAAAACATTGGTCAGTTTCGTGACCATGTTGTTGGTGGTAGGCACAGTACTTCGTCGAGTTATGAGAGGGAGGAAGTGTATTTGGCAATGGTCGCGGCTCTGGGGGCTTCAAGTGCCCTTTCTTGATCAAAACACCCAAAGCTTTGGACAGGGGCATGTATAGTGGGGTAAAGGTTCTTTGGCCTCTGGGGGCATGTTTAGCTGTCTGCGAGCTACTTCCGGACATATCGGTAAAGGGTGTAGCTGCAAGGGTTTTGGGAGGGGTGGTGGTGACCATTCCCAGATTTGAAGATCTGCCAGCTGCAGCACTGTTTGTGCCTGCATTTGTACTGCGGTTGAATGCCCTCTTGGGCTGCTCTCTTTCAGGGTCAATCAGATCTTGTTTCATTGCATCTTCGATCTGCACCCCAATCTCATGTAGGTTTGCAAAGGTGGGGAGGGGGAGAACTATCATCTTCTGCATGAGCTTGGGTTGGAGGTTGCGTACAACCATCCGAATTTGATCCTTGTCAACGGGCCTGATGGTCATCATCGAGGCCTTGGCCCTCCAACGGGTTACGAAGTCAGAGAAGCTCTCCTTCGATTCTTGCCTGGTAGTTTCAAGATCACGAGTTGTGACCTCGATCTGTGTATTATAGGAATATTAAGCTATGAAGGCCTCAGCCATCTTCTCCCAATTCCTCTTAACGGAGTCTTCCAATTTTGCGTACCAAATGGCCGTTACACCTGACAGGGTCCGGCCAAACAAAGAAAGCTTCTGCAATCTGGAAAGGCCCATCGGCCCAAGGATATCTGAAAACAACCGCAGGTGCACCATGGGATCCCTAGACCCATCAAAGCGGTCGATGTGTGGCATTTTAAACCGATCTGGCAGTGACACGGCCGAGTCTGTATACCCATCCTCTATATCTGGAATGGATTTCACACCTTGAGACTTCTTGAAAAGCTTTTCTAGCTTGCTTACTTTTAACGCCGTTGGATCTACCTCAAACGCAAACGGCGAATCCACTAGGTTGGCGGGTGTTTTAGATAGCTGGGGTAGGACCGGGGGCGGAGCTGGCCCTGTCGGAACGTCCGTATTTTCCTGGGCATTTGGCGTCTCCCCGAGTATTGGAACTCTGGGTGGGGGAGGAGGTGTGTGCGAAGCAGATGCTCCGGTTTGCTGCTGTAGTCTGGCAATTAAATCTACCTGTTGGGCTACTATCTCAGCTTGACGTGCAGATACTTCTGCCTGACGAGCAGCATCCTGCTGCATGGTTTTCATACTTTCCTGGAGCTGACGCATCATCTCTTCCAAACCTGCCATATTGTCTGGATTGGACTGGACAATTGGTATATCCAACTCTGTAGTAGGAACTGAGATCTCAGCCTGACTGTTCAAGAACCACTGATCTGACAACCTTTGTAGTGGTACACTGCGCCTTTTTGACCTCCGCCTAGCAACCGGGGGTAAAGAAAGAAACACTGCTTGTCCGTCTATCAGATCCCTGGATCGATTGAGTTTTCGACCTCTAACCTAGAGTTCTCGGGGAATATCTGCTTGGTCAGATGCAATTGTGCTAAATTACCTTGCAAAAAGATAAATAAAGCATAATAAATAAATAAATGACTAGAAAAACAGACAGCATAACGGCTTTAAATAAACACAACACACAGTTGATATTTGTGAGCTGAAGCACACTGTTTCTCAGACACTGATCGTTGTTGCCCAAATAGCTGCCCCAAAACTGAATCTGATACCCATAGATATAACTGATTCTCAAATACTGATGCTCTCAGGCCTGATACCCAGACTTGCAAACTGATACGTACAACCCTGTAGAGACACATTCTGACAGCACAGAGCAAGCAAATGAGAGCCAAAACACCCCTATGTTGGGGTAGGGTTTCCCTGTCCTGTTTTGTCAAGAGCTAGGGTTTCACTACGCACACAGTGGTTTCAAACAACCTATAATCGGGTAAGCAACCTGTCCTAGTTTGGAATAGTCACTATGGATTCTGAATATGCACTAGGTTGAATGGTCAACAAGGGTGCCCTAGTAAAAATCGGGGTTTGTGTTCCCGTCGTGGCAGAGCCCGCAACCGGTCAGCCTTATGGCACGCTTCTCAAAGCGGGCCTCCGGAAAACCATTCAGGAATAGCATACGGCAAACACAGTATCCTAGGCACAACAATGCAAATGCAATGCAAAGAGACACATAAGTGTAGACAAAACACGATATCATGAGTTCGAGTCAAGTTCTCTAAGTCCCCAGTAAAGTCGCCAGAAACTGTAGACGCGCCCGAATCAGGCTTGCTGCTACAGTTCAGACTCAAATGTTACGGTTCTTAATCTGATCTCACAATGTACGATGTGAGATTGATAAATCACCAAAGAGTCCAAATCTGGCAAATCGTTTTGGAAAACTGATTTTTGTAAAGAAGTGTCAAACATGGATTACTTTGCCAGATACAGAGTCGCCACCTAAATATTTTATTTTGGGGAAATTTAGGAAACCCTGACTCGTGCCTAAGGCCACGTGTCCGTCATCACCAAAGTTGCCTCGGCTCGGGAACTTGGGTACGATTGGGGAAGGTCATTTAATGAGCACCCCCGCTCGCCCGATCAAAGATCGGCCTGTACCAAGCATGATATCGAATTTTTGAAAATACATGCATTCTTATTCCGGTTAATTAGCTAGAATTACCATGTGATGCGCACAGCAAAACAAGTATAGACTAGATCGTCTAATTTGGAACAAAGCATTGCATATCCGTTTGTTTGGAAAATAGTTTGAAGTTTGCTACTCGCAAGTAGGCTAAAATGCGGATTTCAATGAATTGTCTCAATTCAAGTAATCTAACCTTCACCCACAAGCATTCAGGCAGTTAATCACATAAGCAAATAGCCTCATGGCAAGCATGCTTTCGTGGCAACATTAACACACATGCAGTATGCTAAAGCGTAAACACTCACAGTGTACTCCGAGCCAAAACAAAGAATTAGTTAGAAATCATGCATGATCCTAGTTCATGTTAAGATGGCTAATGCAACACATGCAAAAATGCAACTAAAATAGGCTCGGCTATTCTAGAATGGCATATAAAATGCAACTTTGATACATGTATTCAAATTGGAATTGAAAATACAATGTAGTTAGCATGATGCGCCGAGCCCGGTGCATGCAATACAGATGAATGATGCACGCATGCAAGCATAAGGTATGCTCAACAAAATATGCCCTAAAACTAACCATCGTAAGCGGTTAAGTAAAAGGGAGAAAGAAATGGGGATTGAAAGACATGCATCACACACACGCACGCTTATTACAACATTGTGCCCTCTCGAGGGAGGGACCGAATAAGAAGCTAACTAGCTAACCTAAGCTAATTAAACTAATTATTATAACACAATTAATTAACTAATCCTAGTTAACTAATTATTACAAAACAAATTGAAAAGCTAACGCATTAACTATTAAAGGACAAACCAAACCAAAAGCTAGCTATCTAAGCATGGCAGCTAAGGAAAGCAATAAATTAGGAGCCTCAGAGGTAGAGGACTGCATGCATGTTCGGTCGCCTCGTTCGAAATCCAATGCGATGCCTCGATTTGCTTCTGTTTTCATTTGTTCTCAAAAACTTGCACTAAGCTCCAGAAAGATGAAAATCCACCTTGGGAATCCAGTGGGAGGGTGGCCGACCACTTTTGGTCTCTCTAGCCCCCTGTCGACCACTTTTTGTTTTTGAAAACCAAGAAAAGTGGTCGGCCAACTACTTTTTCTGGCTGGCCAACCAGTTGTTGTTACCAGACTTTAGTTTTCTGCAACAGAGAGTAAGAAAGGGCATGGCAATGTATTTGCAAGATATGTGTGCACAACCACGCTCCCTATCATGTCATGAACTCAAAGGAGTGTAGGTTCTTGACCCTCGGGCCACCAATCGCCCATTTTCATGCATGACGGCCAAGAGGCGAAGTTGCACAATTCACTATGAAAATGAATGCATAAGTAAACACATAAAGCCTAAAACTCTATCATGGATGATCAAGAGCGTCGGCGACTAGGAATTAAGGCACATTTCATCACTTTAAGTATGAAACGTCCCTCGTTTCCCGTGTTTGGACTAACACCTATTCCAAACACAATGCAAGCAAGCATGGCATACACAATGCGAATGAACTACATGGCATACTCAATACAATGTGACATGATTAACTTAACAAAGCTAATGGCATATGAACAATGCTAATGCATGCATGCACAATGCAATGCTACAAGGACAAATTAGCAATGTTAGGGACATGCACACACAATGCAAATGTCAGTTAGTATGCACAATGCAATTATCACGACCCCAAACCGCCCCTAGTAGTTTGGTGCCGTGATGGCCAGTAATCCGTAATTACCGAAGGCCAACTTTCAAAAACTTAACACAATCAGAGTGTAATACATGGGGCTCTCAAATGCGGAAGCAATAAATCAAAATACAAGTGGTCCATAAGAGCTGTGCGTAGATCAAATGCAGTGCCAAACATTTCCAATTAACTTTACAACTTGAATACAACAAAGCAAAATATGTGCTACATCTTGATCAAAAGACTTCTCGAGCCGACATACACAAAATACAGCAAATACAAGCCAAGAAGCATGATTTTCAAGATTCGCCGACGTGAAATAAATGGCATCGCCGACGTGAATACAAAAACAAAGCCGACATAACCATGAATCCAAATAAGCTTTCAAAAACAGTCTAGCCGTCGCCGACGTCCAGCTCATCACCTACATATATATAGAGAGGGTGAGCTTGGATACTCAGTGAATGGTACTAATAATAAAGGTTTGCGTGAATATAGCCGAAGTCTTTCAAAACAAACACATCAAACTTTATCAAGGCAAGGGATGAACCGTATTCATCAATCTAATATTACAAGTATCAAAGGATGCTTCCTGACATCGGCGAAACACATCAAGCTCATCAAAACAAGGACTGTACGATCCGTAATCGTTTATTCAAAGGTACTGCGAAAGTTTATAGTCCTCCAGCACAAGGGACTTGTGTTACTTAGGCCCGTAGCTCGATTTAACAATATAGTCTTTTCAAGAAAGGACCGTATCCTTTTATACTTAGGGCTGCGAAAGTTTAGAGTCCTCTAGCACAAGGGACTTATGTTACTTAGGCCCGTAGCCCGATTTAACAATATAGTCTTTTCGAGAAAGGACCGTATCCTTTTATACTTAGGGCTGCGAAAGTTTAGAGTCCTCCAGCACAAGGGACTTATGTTACTTAGGCCCGTAGCCCGATTTAACAATATAGTCTTTTCAAGAAAGGACCGTATCCTTTTATACTTAGGGCTGCGAAAGTTTAAAGTCCTCCAGCACAAGGGACTTATGTTACTTAGGCCCGTAGCTCGATTTAACAATATAGTCTTTTCAAGAAAGGACCGTATCCTTTTATACTTAGGGCTGCGAAAGTTTAGAGTCCTCCAGCACAAGGGACTTATGTTACTTAGGCCCGTAGCCCGATTTAACAATATAGTCTTTTCAAGAAAGGACCGTATCCTTTTAGTACTTAGTGCTGCGAAAGTTTAGAGTCCTCCAGCACAAGGGACTTGTGTTCTTGGTACTGCGAAAGTTTAGAGTCCTCCAGCACAAGGGACTTTTCAAGAATGACATCGAAATGAGGCTTAAACTTGATACATCAAAACAGGGCTATTCATTCATGCTTAGCAAATACTTTCGTCAAAACAAAACAAAGCAAGATTTATCAAAAACAAGTGTAACATAGCTTTATTAGAAATACCACTCACATAGATCTCCTCGGGTGTAGGCTCAAAGCAAATATCAAGGACCTACAATCACAAGGCAAATCACATTCTCAAAACAAGCTTTATATGCATGCAAATGACCTCGGCATCCTCACCAGGTCCAAGTCAACAACAAAGCAAAACATGCTGGGAGTTTAAACACCGCTCTCGTCTCATGGAAACACACACTGGGTACCAACCAGGTCTTTGCCGAGGTCCCACACATCCTTGCCGAGGTGTGGTCCCGCTGGCCTTAACCAAAAACAAGTCGGGGAAACCTGGCTTCCCCTTTGAAGCACATGCAGTTCAAGATGAACATGATCATGAGAAAGATGAATGCAAGGTCAAAACTTGTTACAAAGATCTGAGATTTCATGCCATGAGTTCAAAACGTGGACCTGGGTACCCACACAAGAAAGTCATGCAAGCACAAACACAAAAACGTAGCTTTCGCTCCAAACTTTCGGATCAAAACGAGACTTTCTTTCAAGAACATATGAAGACCATTTTCTCTTTCCAAAACCAACTTCAAATCGATGCATGACATGCAAAACGATTCCGATCACGCAATGCAGCTAGATGATCAACAACAACAATCAAAGTAGATCAAGATTCAAACCTCAAAACTCGAATCCAACGGATCAAACTACGAAGATCAAGCTTGGAAGACTTGCTCTCACTCAAGAACTTCCCCTGCCTTTCCTCTAGAGCTTCTCTCTCTAAAAACAAAGATTTGAGACAAAAATGATTTGTTTCTAGGTCTGCCGGCTGTCTTAACAATCAGCTTGGACACGTGGCGCTGTCGGGTTGGTTTAACTCAAAAAGGTGATTGATAGATAAGACAAGTCTCTGACAAAGCGTATGCAGCAAGCTCGGGTAAGACACATCGGCAAGAAATGACATCGGCTCAAATCAAGGATCCGGCAACAGGATAACAAAAACATCGGCTAGGGAGGACGACGCTTGACTAAGCTGTGCCACACCTTGGCCGGGGTGTGCCACATCTCGGCCTAGGCCATACCTGCCTGCGGACAAGGTTCACAGAGTGCAAAACATCTCGACAATAAACGCCCAAGGTGAAGGTGGGGGTCGACCAAGGTCTCAAAACAGTTCTAAGTACAAAGGTTCAAAGGCGAACTAAGCTCAAGGCGACCTCGGCCACACACACACCAAGCAAAGAATAAAATCATGCAAGCAACTTTAAGCAAATCAAGGCAAGACAAAACCTTCAAAACAATATAACAAGGCAAGATCATGCATGAATGTATGCAAGTATGACAAGAGTAAGGTGAGGGTTGTTACATCTTACCCCCCTTAAAGAAGTTTGGTCCCCAAACTTAGATTACCTTGCTCTGAGAACAACTCCGGATAACGGATTCTCACATCCTCTTCCTTTTCCCACGTGGCTTCTGTGCCATAATGTTCCTTTCATTCGACCTTTACCATCGGTATCGATTTGTTTCTCAACTGTCTCACTTGCCTGTCAGTAATCCTCATCGGCTTCTCCTCGTAGCCCAAATCCTCATTAACCGTGATCTCGGAATGATCAATTACATGTAGTGGATCTCGAATGTACTTTCTTAACATCGAAACATGAAACACATAGTGGACTTGGCTCAAATCTGGCGGCAAAGCAAGTCTGTAGGCAACGGGGTTAATTCTCTCAAGAATTTCAAATGGTCCAATATACCGTGGTGCCAATTTGCCTTTCTTTCCAAATCTTGAAACTCCTTTCATTGGTGAGACCTTCAGGAATACATGATTCCCGACTTCGAATTCTAACTCATTCCTTCTCTGGTCGGCGTAGCTCTTTTGTCGGCTCTGGGCAGTTTTAATCCTCTGTTGGATAAGTTTAATCTTCTCTGTTGTCACTTGAATCAATTCGGGACCAAGCAGAGCTCGGTCTCCAACCTCGGTCCAACATATCGACGACCTACATTTCCTTCCGTACAAGGCTTCGTATGGCGCCATGCCAATGCTAGCTTGATAACTGTTGTTGTAGGCGAATTCCACTAAGGGCAAGTGTGTTCCCCAACTTCCTAGGAAGTCCAATACACAAAGTCTAAGCATATCTTCAAGTGTCTGGATTGTCCTCTCTGTCTACCCATCCGTCTGGGGATGAAAAGCTGTACTAAATCTCAGCTCGGCTCCGAAAGCTCTCTGAAGACTCTGCCAAAATCTAGAAACAAATTTAGGATCTCGGTCTGACACAATTGATATCGGCACTCCATGAAGTCTGACAATCTCGTTCACATATAACAAGGCAAGTTGATCGGCGTTGAATGTAGTCTTAACAAGTAGAAAGTGTGCTGACTTAGTTAATCTATCAATAACAACCCAAATCGAATCCATACCTTTCGGTGTCTTCGGCAAACCAGTCACAAAATCCATGGAGATGTGTTCCCATTTCCACTCGGGAATCGGCAAAGGTTGAAGAAGTCCTGCTGGTCTTTGATGTTCTACTTTCACTTGTTGACAATGTAAACACTGGGACACGAATTCGGCTATCTCTCTTTTCATATTTGGCCACCAGAAAGTCCGCTTCACATCTTGATACATTTTGGTGTTCCCTGGATGAACAGCAAACTTAGAACCGTGAGCTTCCTGCAAAATTTTCCTTTTCAACTCTAGGATGTCGGCCACACACAACCTTCCTTCAAACTTGAGCACTTGATTTTCGATGGTATACCCTGATCTCGGCTTTGTGACAATCTCCTCGGCTATTTTCTTGAAGAAGTTACCCTCCATCTGTCTTGTCTTTACCTCCTCGACAATAGTCGGCTCCACTGTTATCATGGTCAAACACGCCAAATTTCCATCTGATTTTCTGCTCAAAGCGTCGGCTACACTGTTAGCTTTACCCGGGTGATATTGAATTTGCACATCATAGTCCTTCAATAACTCAAGCCACCTTCTCTGTCTCAAATTCAATTCCTTCTGTGTGAATAGGTACTTTAAACTCTTATGATCTGTAAAAATCTGACAAGAAGCTCCATACAAATAGTGACGCCAAATCTTTAAAGCAAATACTACGGCTGCTAATTCTAAATCATGGGTAGGATAGTTCTTTTCATGGGGTTTCAACTGACGAGATGCATATGCTATAACCTTACCCTTTTGTATTAACACACAACCCAAACCCTTATGCGATGCATCACTGTAGACATGAAATTCTTCATTACTTGATGGAAGTACGAGTACTGGTGCTGTAACTAACCTCATCTTCAGTTCCTGGAAGGCTGACTCTCGATCTTTAGTCCATTCATACAGTGTCCCCTTCTTAGTCAGTTGCGTCAATGGAATTGCAATCCTTGAGAAATCTTTCACAAACTTTCTGTAATAACCTGCCAAACCTAGAAAACTACGAATCTCGGATACATTAGTCGGCCTCGGCCAATTTACTACGGCTTCAATTTTGCTAGGATCCACCGAAATACCCTCTTCATTAATCACATGACCCAAGAATGAGATAGTAGAAAGCCAAAACTCACACTTGTCAAACTTAGCATACAATTTCCGTTCTCTCAAAATCTGTAAGGCAAGTCTCAAATGATTTTCATGTTCAACTTCACCCTTGGAATAGATCAATATATCATCAATGAAAACAACTACAAACTCATCTAAATGCGGTTTGAAGACTCTGTTCATCAAATCCATAAATGCAGCAGGGGCATTGGTCACTTCGAAAGGCATTACTAAAAACTCGTAGTGGCCATATCTTGTTTGAAAAGCAGTCTTCTCAACATCTTCGGCTTTAACTTTAAGTTGATGGTAACCAGACCTAAGGTCGATCTTAGAAAAGACTCGTGCTCCTTGTAATTGGTCAAGCAAATCATCGATCCTAGGCAATGGGTACTTGTTCTTAATAGTGACCTTATTAAGTTCCCTATAATCGATGCAAAGACGGAGTGTGCCATCCTTCTTCTTAACAAATAAAACAGGTGCTCCCCATGGTGAAGTGCTCGGCCTAATAAATCCCTTATCTAACAACTCTTGCAATTGCAGTTTCAATTCTCTAAGTTCAGTTGGGGCCATCCTATAAGGCGTTTTGGAGATCAGCTGTGTTCCTGACATGATGTCGATCGTAAACTCTATTTCTCTATCGGGTAGGTGGCCAGGCAATTCGTCTGGAAAGACGTCGGGGAATTCGTTGACCACTGGGATGTCGGCTAAATTAACATTTCCATTCTGATCACTCAGTATACTACACAAGTAGCCTCGACACCCTTTTTGAATTAACTTATAGGCCTTAATGGACGAAATCAAGTAAGGCGGGGGCACTATCCCTTTACCCTGGAAAATAACCTCGGCTAGGTCTGGGGGTCTCAATGTGACACTTTTCGAAACACAATTAATAGATGCATGATTTGCGACTAACCAATCCATCCCCAGTATAACATCAAAATGAACCATGTCCAGAGGCATTAAATCTACTAACAGTTCAACATTCTCAATCACAAGAACACACGCTCTATAAATGAACACAACAATCATAGGTCTCCCAGATGGAGTAGACACAGATAATACGAAATCAAGGGGCTCTAATTCTTTATTAATTTTCTCGGCAAACTTAGTAGATATAAACGAATGAGTAGAACCTGAATCAATCAACACATAGGCATCTTGGGAGCAAATTAGAAGTATACCTGACACCACTGCCTCAGCATTCTGAGTGTCTCCTGGCACTAACGCAAATACTCTGCCCTGTCTCATCTGCCCTCTTCCAGCATTAACCTTCTGAACGGAACCCGAGGTATTCTCACCTTTCTTGTTGTTATCGGCCTTTGTCTTAGGGCAATCTCTCACATAATGGCCCATCTCACCACATTCATAGCAGGCTCCAGACGTCCGACGACAGATCCCGAAATGTTGCTTCCCACAGTCCGAACACGTCGGCTTAGCACTCCCTTCCTGTCTTAGGTCACTAGTACTGCCCATGTTCGTTCTCTTCTTGGTGCCCAGCTGTCCTCGGCGATTGTCATAGTTCTGCCTTTTTCGCTGGTTCTCTCCCGAGCTCTGGTATCGATTCAAATTAGCTTCGACCTGAATGGCTTTGTCCAATACTTCGGCATAAGTCGGCATATCGAGCAAATTAACCCGGTCTTGAATCGGTCCACGAAGCCCACACTCGAACTTCCTGGCCTTCATATATTCATCGTTGGCCATGTGAGGTACAAACCTCACCAATTCAGTAAAAGTGCGGTCATATTCCGCCACTGTTCTGTTGCCCTGCGTCAAGGTATGAAATTCGGTAGCCTTGCGGTTTCGAACACTTAGGGGAAAATGTTTCTTGTAGAACAACTCTAAGAATCGAGTCCAGGTCAGATCTGGATTGCTCTCTCTAACCATCATCCACCACCTGCGAGCGTCATCATCTAATGTGAATGCTGCCAACGTCACTTTCTGAGCGTCGGTGCTAGGGAAGATCTCGAATAACTTTTCTATTTCTAAAACCCATGCCTCAGCCTTCATCGGCTCTATACCCCCAGAGAATCTTGGTGGTTTCATTTTCTTGAACTCCCTGATCAAAGCTATCGTGCCATCCCCATTCAAGGCTGGCTGCGGGGGAACTTGCGGCACTGGAGGAGGTGGAGGCAGAACTACATTTCGGCCGTTGGTCTGCTCGGCCTGAGTCGACGTAGCACTGGCGAACTGCTGTCTTGTTTGCCTCAACTCGCGGGCCAAACCTTCAACTAGTCTTTCCAGTCTATCCATTCTGTCTTCGGGCTGATCCCGGCCAATTGGAGGTCTACCTCTCCTCATGATGCTAGGAGCGTGCAAAGTATGACTTTAAAACAAATAAACAAATAACCCCGTAGGCAAGCAACAAATAAGCATATCAAGACAATGCACACCTCGCTCAAACAACAAATACCATGATGCAACCCTAACATCTTTCTAAGGGAAATCCTATGCTCTTTAGGACTCAAGTGTGTGATTAACGTATATCGAGGAACTTGTGCTCTGATACCATTCTATCACGACCCCAAACCGCCCCTAGTAGTTTGGTGCCGTGATGGCCAGTAATCCGTAATTACCGAAGGCCAACTTTCAAAAACTTAACACAATCAGAGTGTAATACACGGGGCTCTCAAATGCGGAAGCAATAAATCAAAATACAAGTGGTCCATAAGAGCTGTGCGTAGATCAAATGCAGTGCCAAACATTTCCAATTAACTTTACAACTTGAATACAACAAAGCAAAATATGTGCTACATCTTGTTCAAAAGACTTCTCGAGCCGACATACACAAAATACAGCAAATACAAGCCAAGAAGCATGATTTTCAAGATTCGCCGACGTGAAATAAATGGCATCGCCGACGTGAATACAAAAACAAAGCCGACATAACCATGAATCCAAATAAGCTTTCAAAAACAGTCTAGCCGTCGCCGACGTCCAGCTCATCACCTACATATATATAGAGAGGGTGAGTTTGGATACTCAGTGAATGGTACTAATAATAAAGGTTTGCGTGAATATAGCCGAAGTCTTTCAAAACAAACACATCAAACTTTATCAAGGCAAGGGATGAATCGTATTCATCAATCTAATATTACAAGTATCAAAGGATGCTTCCTGACATCGGCGAAACACATCAAGCTCATCAAAACAAGGACTGTACGATCCGTAATCGTTTATTCAAAGGTACTGCGAAAGTTTATAGTCCTCCAGCACAAGGGACTTGTGTTTCTTAGGCCCGTAGCCCGATTTAACAATATAGTCTTTTCAAGAAAGGACTGTATCCTTTTATACTTAGGGCTGCGAAAGTTTAGAGTCTTCCAGCACAAGGGACTTATGTTACTTAGGCCCGTAGCCCGATTTAACAATATAGTCTTTTCGAGAAAGGACCGTATCCTTTTATACTTAGGGCTGCGAAAGTGTAGAGTCTTCCAGCACAAGGGACTTATGTTACTTAGGCCCGTAGCCCGATTTAACAATATAGTCTTTTCAAGAAAGGACCGTATCCTTTTATACTTAGGGCTGCGAAAGATTAGAGTCCTCCAGCACAAGGGACTTATGTTACTTAGGCCCGTAGCCCGATTTAACAATATAGTCTTTTCAAGAAAGGACCGTATCCTTTTATACTTAGGGCTGCGAAAGTTTAGAGTCCTCCAGCACAAGGGACTTATGTTACTTAGGCCCGTAGCCCGATTTAACAATATAGTCTTTTCAAGAAAGGACCGTATCCTTTTAGTACTTAGTGCTGCGAAAGTTTAGAGTCCTCCAGCACAAGGGACTTGTGTTCTTGGTACTGCGAAAGTTTAGAGTCCTCCAGCACAAGGGACTTTTCAAGAATGACATCGAAACGAGGCTTAAACTTGATACATCAAAACAGGGCTATTCATTCATGCTTAGCAAATATTTTCGTCAAAACAAAACAAAGCAAGATTTATCAAAAACAAGTGTAACATAGCTTTATTAGAAATACCACTCACATAGATCTCCTCGGGTGTAGGCTCAAAGCAAATATCAAGGACCTACAATCACAAGGCAAATCACATTCTCAAAACAAGCTTTATATGCATGCAAATGACCTCGGCATCCTCACCAGGTCCAAGTCAACAACAAAGCAAAACATGCTGGGAGTTTAAACACCGCTCTCGTCTCATGAAAACACACACTGGATACCAACCAGGTCTTTGCCGAGGTCCCACACATCCTTGCCGAGGTGTGGTCCCGCTGGCCTTAACCAAAAACAAAGTCGGGGAAACCTGGCTTCCCCTTTGAAGCACATGCAGTTCAAGATGAACATGATCATGAGAAAGATGAATGCAAGGTCAAAACTTGTTACAAAGATCTGAGATTTCATGCCATGAGTTCAAAACGTGAACCTGGGTACCCACACAAGAAAGTCATGCAAGCACAAACACAAAAACGTAGCTTTCGCTCCAAACTTTCGAATCAAAACGAGACTTTCTTTCAAGAACATATGAAGACCATTTTCTCTTTCCAAAACCAACTTCAAATTGATGCATGACATGCAAAACGATTCCGATCACGCAATGCAGCTAGATGATCAACAACAACAATCAAAGTAGATCAAGATTCAAACCTCAAAACTCGAATCCAACGGATCAAACTACGAAGATCAAGCTTGGAAGACTTGCTCTCACTCAAGAACTTCCCTTCCTTTCCTCTAGAGCTTCTCTCTCTAAAAACAAAGATTTGAGACAAAAATGATTTGTTTCTAGGTCTGCCGGCTGTCTTAACAATTAGCTCGAACACGTGGCGCTGCCGGGTTGGTTCAACTCAAAAAGGTGATTGATAGATAAGACAAGTCTCTGACAAAGCGTATGCAGCAAGCTCGGGTAAGACACATCGGCAAGAAATGACATCGACTCAAATCAAGGATCCGGCAACAGGATAACAAAAACATCGGCTAGGGAGGACGACGCTTGACTAAGCTGTGCCACACCTTGGCCGGGGTGTGCCACATCTCGGCCTAGGCCATACCTGCCTGCGGACAAGGTTCACAGAGTGCAAAACATCTCAGCAATAAATGCCTAAGGTGAAGGTGGGGGTCGACCAAGGTCTCAAAATAGTTCTAAGTACAAAGGTTCAAAGGCGAACTAAGCTCAAGGCGACCTCGGCCACACACACACCAAGCAAAGAACAAAATCATGCAAGCAACTTTAAGCAAATCAAGGCAAGACAAAACCTTCAAAACAATATAACAAGGCAAGATCATGCATGAATGTATGCAAGTATGACAAGAGTAAGGTGAGGGTTGTTACAGCAATGATGTAAACTAAGCATGCACAATGCAAAGTACAAGGCATACATAATGCGATGAACAATATAGCATACTCAATGCAATATACATGGCATGTTCAATGTACTTAAACTAAAAGGGGTAGACCTCAGTCATGCCCAAATCAATGGCCATTGGTGATGAAACAGAGGCACCAAAAGTAAGGCATGCATGCACAATGCATTGGCCATCAAAGAGGCCAAAGAGCACAACTCTCAAGAGTGCTCAATGAGTGACAAAAGTGGAAGTGTAACAACACTAAGTGCACTGAAATGAAGCAAGAAATGATGCCAAATCATTCAAACAACATAAGTAAAGCATGCTAGGGTCCTAAGGCATGAAAGCTAGCAAAGAGTAACACAAAGGAGGCATGCAATACATGGCACAAATGCATGAACTAAGTATGGACAGAGCTTAAGTAGGTCCAATCATGGACCAAAACATGCTGAGATAAGGGCCAAAGTACCTAGGCATGCAAGCATACAAGCTAAGCCATAAACTAGGCAAACATGGATAATACTCAAAGGCATTTAAAACATGAATGAAGTAGGAACATAAGCATGCTATAAGCTCTGAAATATCATGCTAGATGATGCTAAATCATGTACAAAACACAAATGAAGCATGCAATGATGCTCAAAGCTTGAAGCAAGCAAGAGCACTTGTACTACAAGTATACAAAACATGAAGCATGTGATTAAGGCAACCCAAAACAGTCCTAGAACATGTTAAAATGAGTCTAAAACATGCATGGAAGGAAGCCAAAACATGCTAGCATGAAGGGCATAAGGCATGATTCATACAAGGCAAATAAGGTGGATTATACTAAACCTATTAAGACCAAGCATGGGATGACTTAAGCAACAAAAATCAAAGTTATGTCATGACATATAACCCCAAAAACACACTGAAATGGTGGCTCGCAAGCAAGGGCATGAAGGCATACACAATGGTTCATGTTAAGGCATAAAGGGGCAAACCCTCCAACGCATTGAATGAATGATAAATGTGAATGTATGACCATGAAACATGGACTGAAATCACATTATGAACGATGCCAAATCATTGAAATAGGCCAAGTAAAGCATGCTAGTGGACTTGGTGTACAAAGCTAACAAGCTAGATTGAACTATAGCTATACAAAGCAAGTCATGCATGGCCAAAACAACCAAAATTAGAGCTAAAACATGTTAAAACATGGACAAAAGCTTCGTGAAGTTAAGCCAAAAGCATGCTAGAATGACATGTCACAACATGATGCATGTTAGGCTATTTCATAGAAATGCACTACAAGTGCATGGAGCATGCAAAGGCTAACCAAACCAAACCTAAACAGAGGTATGACATGATAAAACAAGCCCAAGGACATGCTGAAATGGACACAACATAGGCTAGAAATACATGCTACTTCATGAAGCATACAAAGCTAGTGTGTGTGATTTACACTACAAGTGTATTAACCATGCATGGAATGACCAAGACAAGTAAAAACAGTGGTATGCCTCAGCAAAATAACCACAAATACATGCTAAGAACAAGCTAACACAAGCTTAGTAAAGATGCTCAAACATGAGGCATATTAAGGCATGTAAAGAAGACACAAGGAAAGGAGATGACCCTCTCCTTCTTAGGACCTTAAAACACCATCCCCACCACTGAAATCCCTCTCCAGAGGGATTTCAGTGGTGAGAAGGCCAAAACAAGGTGGTCCCGAAGCTAACAAAAGAGGCTCAAAAACAAGGCCAAACAAGGCCTAAGAGGGGGTAAACAACCCCAAACACAAAAGTGATCTTAAACAAAGATCAAAAGCATGCAAAAACAGAACTTTTATCAGTTATAAATTAAGCTTAAAACAGCATGCAAGATAGGCTAAAAGCTTAAGCAAGAAAAGGGGATTTAAAGGTCAAAAGCTCACCCTTGAAGACCTTCTTTATAACTGCAACTCCAGCAAGTTTTTTTGAACTTAAACCAGTCCAAGAACACCAAAAACAACCTCAAGGAGCCTCAGCAACACAAGCAAGGTGTTTAAGTGTGTGTTTGTGCACAAAACTAAGACAAATCTACACTTTTGAGCACAAAAATGAAGCAAACAAGGCAATATAGATACAACACTATATTTATCCTCTTCCCTCAGATTTTTCTGAACCTGGAGGAGGGAGGAGGAGCCTCCCTCTTATAGAGAAGGAAAGGCAAAGCTTCTTGGGGAAACTAAGCCTCAAACAAATCCCTCCATACACGTGTATGGAGGATGGCCCTAATGTCCTCCAGCTGTGCCAGCTGGAGGAAAATATCTCCAAAAAGGTGTCAAAAAGCAGCCGACCACCACTTGAAGTGGTCGGCCTGCTAGTAAAAGTGGTCGGCCGACCACTTTAGGTGGTCAACCAGAGCAAAAACTGGTCGGCCATAGGTGGGAGAGGTCAACACACTAAATGCAAGGTGGTGGTGTGGTGGCCGACTAGAAAAGATGGTCCAAAGACCAAGAAAGCCAGTTATCTGACAATAAAACTAGCTGGAAAAAGGAAAAGTGGTCTCCAAGGAGAAATACTGGTCTCCCACCCTTGTACCACCTTCCAAACAAGGAAAACAAGGTTTGTATAAAAAACAAACCAAAGTGGATGCAAGACGAGAAATCAGGAGGCAAAACACGCGGCCAAAAGCCCCGAAAACTAGCTGACGAGCATCAAAAGTGGTATGCAACCACAAAAGTGGTCTCCCGGACGACAGTGTTCCTCTAGGCAGAGGCAACAAGGTGTGGTTCAAAAACCACGCCAAACGGAGAATGTTAAGCGGGCCCGAGACAAGGCGCGCGGCCAAAGGCTCCAAAAACCGGAAACTAGTCTCCAAACGGGAAAAGTGGCCTACGACCATGAAAAGTAGTCTACGACCACAGAGAGATGGTCTACAAGACCACTCCCTCCGTCCGGAAAGGGAAAACAAGACTTGGTCCGCAAATCGAGCCAAAGCACAAAGAGTTTCGAGGCCTGGAGGCAAGGCTCTCAGCCAAAACTCCGAAATCTCAGAACGAGTACAACATGCACCATCACCCAGCACTCAATCAATGACGTCTAAGTCTTAAGGTCGGTCAAAAATGGGGTGTCTACAATTAGTTAGTAAATTCTTAGTAAATTCCCAGCAAATTCTCAGTAAATTATTGAGTAAATTCTCAGTAAATTACTAAGTAAATTCACTGTAAATTCTTAGTAAATTACTCAGTAAATTCTCAGTAAATTACTTAGTAAATTCCCAGTAAATTCTCCGTAAATTACTTAGAAAATTTCCCATAAATTCTTAATAAATTTGCTGCAAATTCTCAGTAAATTACTTAGTAAATTCCCAGCAAATTCTCAGTAAATTACTCAGTAAATTCCCTGTAAATTCTTAGTAAATTACTCAGTAAATTCCCTGTAAATTCTTAGTAAATTACTCATTAAATTCTCTGTAAATTACTTAGTAAATTCCATATAAATTACCCAGTAAATTTCCAGTAAATTACTAAATAATTCTCAATAAATTATTCAGTAAATTCCTTGTAAATTCCCAGTAAATTACTTGTCAAATTCTCAGTAAATTACTCAGTAAATTCCCAGTAAATTACTAAATGAATTTCCCAGTAAATTCTCAGTAAATTCCCAGTAAATTTTCATTAAATTACTCAGTAAATTAACAGTAAATTACTGAGTAAATTTTCATTAAATTGTCTGTATAAATTACTCATTAAATTCCTAGTAAATTGTCAGTAAATTCCCAGTAAATTCTCAATAAATTACTCAGTAAATTCCCAGTAAATTCTCAATAAATTACTTAGTAAATTTCCAGTGAATTCTCCGTAAATTACTTAGAAAATTCTCGATAAATTACTCAATAAATTCCTAGTAAATTCTCATTAAATTCGCAGTAAATTCCCAACAAATTCTCAGTAAATTACTGAGTTAATTCCCAGTAAATTCCGAGTAAATTACTCAGTAAATTCCCAATAAATTCTCAGTAAATTACTCTGTAAATGCTCAGTAAATTCCCTGTAAATTACTTAGTAAATTCTCCGTAAATTCTAGTAAATTACTCAGTAAATTCACGGTAAATTCTTAGTAAATTACATAGTAAATTTTCAGTAAATTCTCAGTAAATTACTTATCAAATTATCAGTAAATTACTCTGTAAATGCCTAGTAAATTCACAGTAAATTACTCAGTAAATTCCCTGTAAATTCTTAGTAAATTAATTAGTAAATTCCCAGTATATTCTCACAACATTACCTAGTAAATTTCAAGTAAATTCTGTTTAAGTTACACAGTAAATTCCCTGTAAATTCTCAGTAAATTACTCACAAAATTCCCAGTAAATTTCTAAGTAAATTCTCAGTAAGTTATTCTGCAAACTCCCAGCAAATTACTCAGTAAATTCCCAGTAAATTACTCAATAAATTCCCAGTAAATTCTCAGTAAATTACTCCGTAAATTCCCAGTAGATTCTCAGTAAATTTTTCCGAAAATTGCTTAGTAAATTCCTAAGAAATTCTCAGGAAATTACTCAGAAAATTTCCCGTAAATTCTCAATAAATTACTCATTAAATTCTCAGCAAATTACGCTGTAAATTCTAAGTAAATTACACAGTAAATTCCAAGTAAATACTCAGTAAATTCCCACTTAATTCTAAGTAAATTACTCAATAAATTCCCATTAAATTCTCAGTTAATTACTCCGTAAATTCCCAATAAATTCTTAGTAAATTACTGAGCAAATTCCCCGTAAATTCTTAGAAAATTACTAAGTAAATTCCCAACAAATTACTCAGTAAATTCCCAGTAGATTCTCAGTAAATTACTCAGTAAATTCCGAGTAAATTTGTAACAACCCACATTTAGGTCTTAGTCATGTTCATGAGCATTGGTACGATTATGACTCGTTAGGCTTGCATTTGTATGTTTATAACTTGTTTGCCTAAGTAAGGTCCATGTCTCATTTTGTGTTTATGTGATTTGCCTAAGCGTTGTGTGTATGCTTTGTTCCTTCCTTGGTGTTTCAAGCCTAAATTATGTTAAGCCTAGATCATTCCTAGCCGAGGTCATCTTTAGTCTAGAAGTATCTTGGAACCACTTTGTTTGACCTCCACCTTCGCCCTGACATATCGGCCGAGATGTCATTATCTAGGCCGAGGTGTTCATCACCAAGGCCGAGATGTGTACTATCTAGGCCGAGATGTTACCTTTGCACCTAAGAGATCTTATCCTGGAGTGGTATGACCTAGACCGAGGTGTGGCACATCTAGGCCAAGGTGTGGCACAGCTTAGTCAAGTGTTGTCCTTCCTAGCCGAGGTCATTGTCACCTTAGTTGTCGAAGCTTTGTCCTTAGCCGATGTCATCACTTGCCGGAGTGCCTTACCGAGTAGCTTGTTAGATACACTTTGTCATAGTCTTGTCATGTCAATCTATCACCTTTTGGAGGAGAACCAACCAGCCGTTGCCACGTGTCCGAGCTGAGTGTTAAGTCAGCCGATAGAGAGAGAAAACCTATCATTTCTATATCTTCGTTTTGTAGAAGAGAGAGAAGCTCTAGAAAAGGGAGAGGAGTTCTTGAGAGGAGGTAGATTCCCAAGCTTGATCCCTAGAGATCGAACCGTTAGATCCGTGTTTTAAGGTTAGATTCTTGATCTGCTCATGTTGTTCCTTATGTTCATGTTATTGCATTGCATGATTGAATATGATTTTTAAGCCATGCATTGCTTTGAAGTTCGGTTTTAGAAAGAGAAAATAGTATTCATGTGTTCTTCAAGAAAAGTCATGTTTTGATCCGAAAGTTCATGCCAAGATCCATGTTTTTGTGTTTGTTTTCACATGATCTTCAAGTATGGGTACCCAGGTCCATGTTTTCGAACTCATAGCATGAAATCCTAGATTTTGTAATAAAGAAGTTATGATTTTAGCATTCATATTCTTCATGATCTTCATGTTCATGTCCTTCATGTTCTTCACGGGTGGAAACCCAGATCTCCAAACCTCACTTTCCTAAGGGTAGTCGCCGAGATCACTCTTGCCTATATCACATACTTAGGCCAAGCATCGTATCTCACCTTGGCCTACCTTGCATGATCACTTACACCTTTAGTTTGCCTTGTGCACACCTCGGCATGCAGCCGCACGCCGAAGCCTAGGTAGCCACTCCTCGACCAGGAGGTGTGGGACCTCGGCAAAGACCTGGTTGGTACCCAGCATGTCTTCCTGACATGTAAAACAGTGTTTTGACTTCCAACATGTTTTCCAGAGATTAGTTGCATGCATGTAAGACTTGTTTTGAGTAGTGCATTTAGTAGACCTTGCCATGTGTTTGTAGGACTTGGACCTTGCCTTGATCCCGACGTCTGAAAAGCTATGTGAGTAGTATTTTTAATAAAGCTATGTTATAAAGTTTTGATAAAGCTTTGCCTTGTTTTGATAAAAGTATTTGTTAAGCATGAATGATATCCCTATTTTATGTATTAAGTATAAGCTTTGTTTTGGATGACATTCTTGGAACCGTCCTTTCGTGTTAGGGGACGTTAAGCCTAAGTAACACCGTCCTTTCGTGTTAGGGGACGTTAAGCCTAAGTAACACCGTCCTTTCGTGTTAGGGGACGTTAAGCCTAGGTAACATAGTCCGTATGTGCTAGGGGACTTTAAGCATTTGCAGCACAATCTTTGGAAGTCCGTACGTGCCAGGGGACTTTAAGCATTTGTGGCACCAGTCCTTCCGTGCTAGGGGACTTTAAGCCTAAGTAGCATAGTCCTTCCGTGCTAGGGGACTTTAAGCCTATGTAGCACCGTCCTTCCGTGCTGGGGGACTTTAAGCCTATGTAGCACCGTCCTTTCGTGCTAGGGGATGTTAAGCCTAAGTAGCATCCTTGTTAAGATATCGGCCACCGACGGACTATGAACGGGTGTGCTCGATGCCGAGGTTATGCTTTTGTTTTGCCCGGAATGTCATCACTCCATGTTTTAAGTTGACGTATGTTAAGTAAGTAAGTAAGTTTTGAAAGACCAAGGTTCGATTGATGTTTTATTTCAAGCCAAGTTAAGCTATGTTATGTATGGTTTTGATAAAGATATACTATGTATTGTTTGAAAAGATCTCGGGTATCATTCATTTAACCCCTTTATTACTTGTACCATTCACTGAGTATCCAAGCTCACCCTCCCTATGTATATATGTAGGTAGCAAGCAAGAAGTCGGCTACGCCGAGATGTGTGTTTTGTATGCATGTTATGTCGGCAGTGAGGATGTCGGCAATTTTGAAGCTTATGTATTTTGAACATGTCGGCTCGAGAAGCCTTTTACCAAGATGTAATATGTATTTTGTACCCCATTTTATTTGTATTCAAGTTGTAAAGCTATGTAAAGTTGTATGCCATTCCATTTGACTTATGCACAGCTCTTATGGACTAACTAGATTTGTATATATTGCTTCCGCACTTACGAGCCCCATATATTTATACTCTGACTGTGTGTGAAATTTTGAAAGTTGGTCTTCGGTAATCTCGGATTACTAGCCATCATGGCACCATCCTACTAGGGGCGGTTTGGGGTCGTGACAAAATTACTCCTTAAATTCTCAGTAAATTCTCAGTAAATTTCTTAGTAAATTCCCAGGAAATTCTCAGGAAATTACTCAAAAAATTCTCAGTAAATTCACAGTAAATTACTCATTGAATTCTCAGCAAATTATGCTGTGAATTCTCAGTAAATTACCTAGTAAATTCCAAGTAAATACTCTGTGAATTCTCAGTAAATTCCCACTTAATTCTTAGTAAATTACTCCTTAAATTCCAAGTAAATTCTCAGTAAATTACTCCATAAATTCCCAGTAAATTCTTAGTAAATTACTGAGCAAATTCCCGTAAATTCTTAGAAAATTACTCAGTAAATTCCCAGTAAATTTTCAGCAAATTACTCAGTAAATTCCCATAAAATTCTCAGTAAAATCCTTGTAAATTCCCAGTAAAATGCTAAGTAGATTCTCAGTAAATCACTCAGTAAATTCCTAGTAAATTTTCATTAAATTCTCAGTAAATTACTAAGTAAATTCCTAGTAAATTCTCAGTAAATTACTCAGTAAATTCCCAACAAATTCATAATAAATTCTCAGTAAATTACTCCGTAAATTTCCAGTAAATTCTCAAAAAATTACTCACTAAATTCGTCGTAAATTCTCAGTAAATTACTTAATAAATTCCCAGTAAATTACTTTGTAAATTCTCAATAAATTACACGGTAAATTCCCAGTAAATTCTCAGTAAATTCCGAGTAAATTCCAGTAAATTTTCAGTAAATTACTTATTAAATTCTCAGTAAATTCCCAGAAAGTTACTCAGTAAATTCCCAGTAAAATCTCTGTAAATTACTCAGTAAATTCTCAGTAAATTACTCAGTAAATTCTCAGTCAATTACTCAGTAAATTCCCAATAAATTCTCAGTAAAATTACTCGTTAAATTCCCAGTAAATTCTCTGTAAATTACTCCGTAAATTCCAAGTAAATTGCTCAGTAAATTCGCAAGAAATTCTCAGTAAATTTTCAGTAAATTCTCTAGAAATTACTTAGTAAATTACTAAGTGAATTCCTAGTAAATTACTGAGTAAATTCCCTGTAAATTCTCAGTATATTTCTGAGTAAATTGCTTAGTAAATTCTAAGTAAATTCTTAGTAAATTTCTAGTAAATTACTCAGTAAATTTCCAGCAAATTCCAAGTAAATTCTCATTAAATTTCTCGGTAAATTCCCAGTAAATTCTCAGTAAATTACTCAGTAAATTCCAACTAAATTCTCAGTAAATTCGCATTAAATTCTCAGTAAATTACTCAGTAAATTCCTAGTTTCTCAGTAAATTCACAGTAAATTCCTAACAAATTCTCAGTAAATTACTCAGTAAATTCCCCAAAAATTCTCAGCAAAATACACAGTAAATTCCCAGTAAATTCTCAGTAAATTACTAAGTAAATTCCCAGTAAATTCTCAGTAAACTACTGAGTAAATTCCCATTAAATTCTCAGTAAATTACTCAGTAAATTTTCAAAAAAATCTTAGTAAATTGCTCAGTAAATTCTCTGTAATTTTCCAGTAAATTACTTAGTAAATTCCCCGTAAATTTTTAGTAAATTACTCTATAAATTTCAAGTAAATTCTTTGTAAATTACTAAGTAAATTACCAGTAAATTTTCAGTAAATTTCTTACTAAATTCCCAGTAAATTACTGAATAACTTCCCAGTAAATTCTCGGTAAATTAATCAGTAAATTCGCAAATAAATTACTAAGTAAATTTACAGTAAATTCTCTGTAAATTACTCCGTAAATTCCTAGTAAATTACTTAATAAATTCCCAGTAAATTCGTATTAAATTCCTAATAAATTCTCAGTAAATTACTAAGTAAATTCCCTAGTAAATTATCAGTAAATTACTATGTAAATTCCCAATAAATTCTCATTAAATTACTCATTAAATTGTCAGTAAATTGCTTTGTAAATTACTCAGTAAATTCCCAGTAAATTACTCCGTAAATTACTAGTAAAATACTCAATAAATTTCCAGTAAATTCTATGTAAATTCTCAGTAAATTCCCAGTAAATTACTCCGTAAATTCTCAGTAAATTACTACGTGATCTCATGTATTTGACTTATATAGAAACAAATGAAATGGTTTTTTTTGAAAAGTTTTCATCAATTTCCTTTATAAGAATGGTGTTACCTATATGTATTGTAATTTCAGTATAAAAATAGCACAAAGAATTTATGTTTGTATCACTCTTTAGCACTTCGTGATCTCATGTATTTACGGACTATATTGTTTAGAATCAGGGAAGATTCCTACTGGGCTTCGTGTTCAACCCAATTATTTTCTCAGTAAATTTTCAATAAATTCTCAGTAAATTCTCAATAATTACTCAGTAAATTTTCAGTAAATTCTCAATAAATTCCCATTAAATTCTCCGTAAATTAGTCAGAAATTTATTGTAAATTCTCAGTAAATTACAAATTATATTCTCAAAAAATTACTCAGTGAATTCCCAGCAAATTCTAAGAAAATTACTTAGTAAATTCCCAGTAAATTGTCAGTAAATTCCCAGTAAATTACTCAATTTCACGTACATTCTTAGTAAATTACTCAGTAAATTCTCAGTAAATTACTAAGTAAATTCTCAGTAAATTACTCATTAAATTCTCAGTAAATAACTTAGTAAATTCTCACTAAATTCTTAGTAAATTATTCAGTAAATTCTCAGTAAATTACTCCGTAAATTCCCAGTAAATTACTCAATAAATTCTATGTAAATTGCTTAGTAAGTTCTCAGTAAATCACTTACTAAATTTTCAGTAAATTACTCAGCAAATTTCGAACAAATTCTCAGTAAATTACTGATTAAATTCCCAGTAAATTACTCAGTAAGTTCTCAATAAATTATCAGTAAATTACTTAGTAATTCTTAGTAAATTCCCAATAAATTCTTAGTAAATTACTCAGTAAATTCCCAGTAAATTCGAGGTTCTCAGTAAATTCCTAGTAAATTCTCAGTAAATTACCCAGTAAATTCTCAGTAAATTCCCAGTAAATTATTTAGTAAATTTCTAGTAAATTCTCAGTAAATTACTGAGAACATTCCCATTAAATTCTCACTAAATTACTAAGTAAATTCCCAGTAAATTACTCAGTAAATTCCCTGTAAATTCTCAGTAAATTACTCAGTAAATTCCCTTTAAATTCTCAGTAAATTAATATGTAAATTCCTAATAATTCTCAGAAAATTACTCAATAAATTCTCCGTAAATTACTCATTAAATTCTCTGTAAATTACTCATTAAATTCTTAGTAAATTACTCAGTAAATTCCCAGTAAATTCTAAGTAAATTACTCAGCAAATTCCCAGTGAATTATCAGTAAATTCTAAGAAAATGACTTAGTAAATTCCCAATAATTTGTCAGTAAATTACTCAGTAAATTACACAGTAAATTCTCGGTAAATTACTCATGAAATTACTGAGTAAATTCTCAGTAAATTACTCAATAAATTCTAAGTAAATTCTCAGTAAATTACTCACTAAACTCCCAGCAAATTCTCAGTATATTACTAAGTGAATTCCTAGTAAATTGTCAGTAAATAACTCAGTAAATTCCCTGTAACTCCTCCGCAAATTACTCATTAAATTCTCTGTAAATCACTTAGTAAATTCTTAGTAAATTATTCAGTAATTCTTAATAAGTTCTCAGTAAATTATTCAGTAATTCTTAGTAAATTATTCAGTAAATTCTTAGTAAATTACTCAATAAATTTCAAGTAAATTACATAGTAAATTACCAGTAAATTCTCATTTAATTCCCACTAAATTCTCAGCAAATTATTTAGTAAATTCTAGGTAACTTACTCAGTAAATTCCCAAAAAATTCTCTGTAACTTACTCTGTAAGTTCTCAGTGAATTACTCAATAAATTCCCAACAAATTACTTATTAAATTCCTAGTAAATTCTTAATAAATTACAGAGTAAATTCCCAGTAAATTCGCAGTAAATTACTCAATAAATTTCCAGTAAATTCACAGTAAATTACTCAGTCAATTTGTAGTAAATTTTCAGTAAATTTGCGGTAAATTCTCAATAAATTCCCAGAAAATTCACAACAAATTACTCGGTAAATTCCTAGTAAGTTCTCGGTAAATTACTCAGTAAATTCTCAATAAATTACTCAGAAAATTTCTAGTAAAATCTAAGTAAATTACCTAGTAAATTCTTGGTAAATTACTCAGTAAACTACCAGTAAATTTCCAGTAAAATCTCAGTAAATTATTTAGTAAATTTCGAGTAATTTCTCAGTAAATTATTGAGAAAATTCCCATTAAATTCTCACTAAATTACTAAGTAAATTCCCAGTAAATTACTCAATAAATTCTCTGTACATTCTCAGTAAATTTTGAGTAAAATACACAGTAAATTCCACATAAATTCTCAGTAAATTATTCAGTAAATTGTCAATAAATTACTCTGTAAATTTCCAGTAAATTAATAAGTAAATTCTCAGTAAATTACACAATAAATTCTTCGTAAATTCTCCGTAAATTACTCATTAAATTCTCTATAAATTACTCATTAAATTCTTAATAAATTACTCAGTAAATTCCTAGTAAATTATCAGTAAATTCTAAGAAAATAACTTAGTAAATTCTCAGTAATTTGTCAATAAATTACTCAGTAAATTCCATGTAAATTCTCAGTAAATTCCCAGTAAATTCTCGGTAAATTACTCAATAAATTCTCAGTAAATTACTGAGTAAATTCCCAAAAAATTCTCAGTAAATTACTCAGTAAATTCCCAGAAAATTCTCAATAAATTACTCACTAAACTCCTAGTAAATTCTCAATATATTACTAAGTGAATTTCTAGTAAATTGTAAGTAAATAACTCAATAAATTCCCTGTAAATCCTCTGCAAATTGCTCATTAAATTCTCCATAAATCACTTAATAAATTCTCAGTAAATTCATAATAAGTTCTCAGAAAATCATTCAGTAATTCTCAGTAAATTACTCAGTAAATTCTTAGTAAATTACCAGTATATTCTCAGTTAATTCCCACTAAATTCTCAGCAAATTACTCAGTAAATTACTCAGTAAATTTCCACTAAATTCTAGGTAACTTACTCAGTAAATTCCCAAAAAATTCTCTATAACTTACTCTGTAAGTTCTCAGTAAATTCCCAGTAAATTTTCAGTAAATTACACAGCAAATTCTAGGTAAATTCTCAGTAAATTACTCATTAAATTACTCAGTAAATTCACAATAAATTATTTAGTAAATTCCTAGTAAATTCTCAGTAAATTACTGAGAAAATTCCCATTAAATTCTCACAAAATTACTAAGTAAATTCCCAGTAAATTACTCAATAGTTTTCCTGTAAATTCTGAGTAAAATACACAGTAAATTCCCTGTAAATTCTCAGTAAATTAATAAGTAAATTCCTAGTAAATTCTCTGTAAATTACACAATAAATTCTCCGTAAATTACTCATTAAATTCTCTGTAAATTACTCATTGAATTCTTAGTAAATTACTCAGTAAATTCCCAGTAAATTACTCAGCAAATTCCCAGTAAATTATCAGTAAATTCAAAGAAAATAACTTAGTAAATTCCCAGTAATTTGTAAGTAAATTGCTCAGTAAATTCTAAGTAAATTCTCAGTAAATTCTCGGTAAATTACTCAGTAAATTATCAGTAAATTACTAAGTAAATTCCCAGTAAATTCTAAGTAAATTACTTACTAAACTCCCAGTAAATTCTCAGTTTATTACTAAGTAAATTCCTAGTAAATTGTCAGTAAATAACTCAGTAAATTCCATGTAAATCCTCCGCCAATTACTTATTAAATTCTCCTTAAATCACTTAGTAAATTCTCAGTAAATTACTCAGTAAATTCCTAATAAGTTTTCAGTAAATTATTCAATAATTCTCAGAAAATTACTCAGTAGATTTCCAGTAAGTTCTTAGTAAATTACTCGATAAATTCCCAGTAAATTACACAGTAAATTACTAGTAAATTCTCAGTTAATTCCCACTAAATTCTCAACAAATTACTCAATAAATTCACAGTAAATTCTAGGTAACTTACTCAGTAAATTCCCAAAAAATTCTCTGTAACTTACTCTGTAAGTTCTCAGTAAATTACTCAATAAATTCTCAGTAAATTACTTATTAAATTCCCAGTAAATTCTTAGTAAATTACTGAGTAAATTCCCAGTAAATTCATAGTAAATTACTCAGTAACTTCTTAGTAAATTACTCAGTCAATTCCTAATAAATTTTCAGTAAATTCGCGGTAAATTCTCAATAAATTTCTAGAAAATTCACAACAAATTACTTAGTAAATTCGTAATAAGTTCTCGGTAAATTACTCAGTAAATTACCAGTAAATTACTCACTAAATTACTCAGTAAATTCTCAATAAATTACTGAGAAAATTCCCATTAAATTCTCACTAAATTACTAAGTAAATTCCCAGTAAATTACTCAATAAATTTCCTGTAAATTCTCAGCAAATTTTGAGTAAAATACACAGTAAATTCCCTGTAAATTCTCAGTAAATTATTTAGTAAATTGTCAGTAAATTACTCTGTAAATTCCCTTTAAATTCTCAGCAAATTAATAAGTAAATTCCTAATAAATTCTTAGTAAATTACATAATAAATTCTTCGTAAATTCTCCGTAAATTACTCATTAAATTCTCTGTAAATTACTCATTAAATTCTTAGTAAATTTCCAGTAAATTATCAGTAAATTCTAAGAAAATAACTTAGTAAATTCCCAGTAATTTGTCAGTAAATTACTCAGTAAATTCCCAGTAAATTCTCGGTAAATTACTCAGTAAATTCTCAGTAAATTACAGTAAATTACCAGAAAATTCTCAGTAAATTACTCATTAAATTTCAAGTAAATTCTCAGTAACTTACTCACTAAACTCCCAGTAAATTCTCAGTATATTACAAGTGAATTCCTAGTAAATTGTCGGTAAATAACTCAGTAAATTCCTTGTAAATCCTCTGCAAATTACTCATTAAATTCTCCGTAAATCACTTAGTAAATTCTCAGTAAATTACTCAGTAAATTCCTAATAAGCTCTCAGTAAATTATTCAGTAATTCTCAGTAAATTACTCCGCAAATTCCCAATAAATTCTTAGTAAATTACTCGATAAATTCCCAGTAAATTACACAGTAAATTACCAGTAAATTCTCAGTTAATTCCCACTAAATTCTTAACAAATTACGCAGTAAATTCCAAGTAAATTCTAGGTAACTTACTCATTAAATTCCCAAAAAATTCTCTGTAACTAACTCTGCAAGTTCTCAATAAATCCCTCAGTAAAATCCCAGTAAATTACTTATTAAATTCCCAAAAAATTCTTAGTAAATTCCCAGTAAATTACTCAGTAAATTCTCAGTAAATTACTCAGTCAATTCCCAGTCAATTTTCAGTAAATTCGCTATAAATTCTGAATAAATTCCAAAAAATTCGCAAGAAATTACCCAGTAAATTCCTAGAAAGTTCTCAGTAAAATACTCAGTAAATTCCCAGTAAATTACTAAGAAAATTCCTAGTAAATTCTCAGTAAATTACCTAGTAAATTCTCGGTAAATTCCTCAGTAAATTACCAGTAAATTACAAAGTAAATTCCCAGTAAATTATTTAGTAAATTCCTAGTAAATTTTTAGTAAATTACTGAGAAAATTCCAATTAAATTCTCACTAAACTACTAAGTAAATTCGCAGTAAATTACTCAATAAATTCTTTGTAAATTCTCAATAAAATACATAGTAAATTCCCTGTAAATTCTCAGTAAATTATTCAGTAAATTGTCAGTAAATTACACTGTAAATTCCTTGTAGATTCTTAGTAAATTAATAAGTAAACTCCTCGTAGAATTTCAGTAAATTACACAATAAATTCTTCTTAAATTCTCCGTAAATTACTCATTAAATTCTCTGTAAATTACTTATTAAATTCTTAGTAAATTACTTAGTAAATTTCCAAAAAATTACTCAGCAAATTCCCAGTAAATTATCAGTAAATTCTAAGAAAATAACTTAGTAAATTCCCAGTAATTTGTTAATAAATTACTCAGTAAATTCTGAGTAAATTACTCAGTAAATTCCTAGTAAATTCTCGGTAAATTACTCAATAAATTCTCAGTAAATTACTGAGTAAATTTTCAGTAAATTCTCAGTAAATTACTTACTAAACTCCCAGTAAATTCTCAGTATATAACTAAGTGAATTCCTAGTAAATTGTCAGTAAATAACTCAGTAAATTCCCTGTTAATCCTCCGCAAATTACTCATTAAATTCTCTGTAAATCACTTAGTAAATTCTCAGTAAATTACTCAGTAAATTCCTAATAAGTTCTCAGTAAATTATTCAGTAATTCTCAGTAAATTCCCAGTAAATTCTTAGTAAATTACTCGATAAATTCCTAGTAAATTACACAGTAAATTAATAGTAAATTCTCAGTTAATTCCCACTAAATTCTCAACAAATTCCCAATAAATTCTAGGTAACTTACTCAGTAAATTCCCAAAAAATTATCTGTAACTTACTCTGTAAGTTGTCAGTAAATTACTTAGTAAATTCCCAGTAAATTACTTATTAAATTCCTAGTAAATTCTTAGTAAATTCGCAATAAATTACCAGTAAATTCGCAGTAAATTACTCAGTAAATTTCCAATAAATTCACAATAAATTACTTATTAAATTCTCAGTAAATTACTCAGTCAATTCCCAGTAAATTTTCAGTAAATTCGTGGCAAATTCTCAATAAATTCTCAGAAAATTCACAACAACTTACTCAGTAAATTACTCAAAAAATTTCCAGTATATTCTCGGTAAATTACTCAGTAAATTGCCAGTTAATTCCCAGTAAATTCTCAGTAAATTATTTGGTAAATTCCTAGTAAATTCTCAGTAAATTACTGAGAAAATTTCCATTAAATTCTCACTAAACTACTAAGTAAATTCCCAGTAAATTACTCAATAAATTCCTTGTAAATTCTGAGTAAAATACAAAGTAAATTCCCTGTAAATTCTAAGTAAATTATTCAATAAATTGTCAGTGAATTACTCAGTAAATTTCCTGTAAATTCTCAGTAAATTAATAAGTAAATTCCTAGTAAATCCTCAGTAAATTACACAATAAATTCTTCGTAAATTTTCCGTAAATTACTCATTAAATTCTCTGTAAATTACTCAGTAAATTCCCAGTAAATTATCAATAAATTCTAAGAAAATAACTTAGTAAATTTCCAGTAATTTGTCAGAAAATTACTCAGTAAATTCTAAGTAAATTCTCAGTAAATTACTCAGTAAATTCCCAGTAAATTACTCACTAAGCTCCCAGTAAATTATCAGTAAATTACTCACTAAACTCCCAGTAAATTCTCAGTATATTACTAAGTGAATTCTTAGTAAATTGTCAGTACATAACTCAGTAAATTCCCTGTAAATCCTCCGTAAATTACTTATTAAATTCTCCGTAATCACTTAGTACATTCTCAGTAAATTATTCAATAAATTCCTAATAAGTTCTCAGTAAATTATTCAGTAATTTTCAGTAAATTACTCAGTAAATTCCCAGTAAATTCTTAATATATTACTCGATAAATTCCCAATAAATTACACAGTAAATTACCAGTAAATTCAAAATAAATTCTAGGTAACTTACTCAGTAAATTCAAAAAAAAATTCTCTGTAACTTACTCTGTAAGTTCTCAGTAAATTACTTAGTAAATTCCTAGTAAATTACTTATTAAATTCGCAGTAAATTACTCAGTAAATACCCTGTAAATTCACAGTAAATTACTTAGTAAATTCTCAGTAAATTACTAAGTCAATTCCCAGTAAATTTTTAGTAAATTCATGGCAAATTCTCAATAAATTCCCAAAAAATTCACAACAAATTACTCAGTAAATTCCTAGTAAGTTCTCGGTAAATTACTCAGAAAATTCTCAGTAAATTACCTAGTAAATTCTCGGTAAATTCCCAGCAAATTCTCAGCAAATTATTTAGTAAATTCCTAATAAATTCTCAGTAAATTACTGAGAAAATTCCCATTAAATTCTCACTAAATTACTAAGTAAATTTCCAGTAAATTACTCAACAAATTCCTTGTAAATTCCCAGTAAATTCTGAGTAAAATACACAGTAAATTCCCTGTAAATTCTTAATAAATTATTCAGTAAATTGTCAGTAAATTACTCTGTAAATTCCCTGTAAATTCTCAGTAAATTAATAAGTAAATTCCTAGTAAATTCTCAATAAATTACACAATGAATTTTTCGTAAATTCTCTGTAAATTACACATTAAATTCTTAGTAAATTACTCAGTAAATTCTCAGCAAATTCCCAGTAAATTATCAGTAAATTCGAAAAAATAATTTAGTAAATTCCCAGTAATTTGTTAGTAAATTACTCAGTAAATTCCTAGTAAATTCTCAGTATATTACTAAATGAATTCCTAGTAAATTGTCAGTAAATAACTCAGTAAATTCCCTGTAAATCCTCCGTAAATTAATCATTAAATTCTCCGTAAATCACTTAGTAAATTCTCAGTAAATTACTCAGAAAATTCCTAATAAGTTCTCAGTTATTTATTCAGTAATTCTCAATAAATTACTCAGTAAATTCTCAATAAATTCTTAGTAAATTACTCCGTAAATTCCCAGTTAATTCTCAGCAAATTATTCAGTAAATTACTCAGTAAATTCCAAGAAAATTCTAGGTAACTTACTTAGTAAATTTCCAAAAAATTCTCTGTAACTTCCTCTTTAAGTTCTCAGTAAATTCTTAGTAAATTACTTATTAAATTCCCAATAATTTTTTAGTAAATTACTGAGTAAGTTTCCATTAAATTACTCAGTAAATTCCCGGTAAATTCACAGTAAATTACTCAGTCAATTCCCAGAAAATTTTCAGTAAATTCGCGGTAAATTCTCAATAAATTCCCGGAAAATTCACAATAAATTACTCAGTAAATTCCCAGTAAATTACTCAGAAAATTCCCAGTAAATTCTCAGTAAATTACTTAGTAAATTCAAGTAAATTACTCTGTAAATTGCTAAGTAAATTCCCATTAAATTACTTAGTAAATTCCTTGTAAATTCTCAGTAAATCACTCAGTAATTTCTCAGTAAAATAATCAGTAAAATCCCAGGAAATTCTCTTTAAATTATTTAGTAAATTCTCAGTAAATTACTTAGTAAATTCCCAGTAAATTCTCAGTAAATTACTGAGTAAATTCCTAGAAAAATCTCAGTAAATTCCAATTAAATTCTCACTAAATTCCCATTAAATTCTCCCTAAATTACTAATTAAATTACTAGTAAATTACTCAGTAAATTTCCTGTAAATTACTCAATAAATTTGAAGTAAAATACTCGGTGAATTCCTAGTAAATTCTCAATAAATTATTCAGTAAATTCTCAGAAAATTACTCAATAAATTATCAGTAAATTCTAAGTAAATTTATAGTAAATTCTCATTAAATTACTCAGTAAATTCCCAGTAAATTCACAGTAAATTACTCCGTAAATTTTCTATAAATTACTCAGTAAATTCTGAGTAAATTCTCAGTAAATTTCCAGTAATTCATCAGTAAATTACTAAGTAAATTCCTATGAAATTCTTTGTAAATTACTCAGTAAATTCTCACTAAATTACTCAACAAATTCCGAGTAAATTTCCAGCAATCAGTAAACTCCCAGTAAATTCACAGTAAATTACTCAGTAAATTCTTAGTATATTACTCTGTAAATTCTTAGTAAATTGCCAGCAAATTCCCAATAAATTACTAAGTAAATTCTCAGTAAATTATTTAGTAAATTTCCATTAAATTCCCAGTAAATGCTCAGAAAATTACTCAGTAAATTTTCAGTAAATTAATCGGTAAATTACCAGTAAAATCTCTGTAAATTACTCAGTAAATTCTTAATAAATTACTTAGTAAATTACTCATTAAATTCTTTGTAAATTACACAACAAATTCCTAGTAAATTATCAGTAAATTCTCAGTAAATTACTCAATAAATTCCTAGAAATTTCTTAGTCAATTAATCAGTAAATTCCTAGTAAATTACTCTGTAAGTTCCCAGTAAATTATCAATAAATTCTAAGTAAATTACTTAGTAAATTCTCAGTAAATTACTCAGTGAATTCCAAGTAAATTCTCAGTATATTATTTAGTAAATTACTAGTAAATTCTCTGTAAATTACTTAGCAAATTCTCAGTAAATTCTCAATAAATTACCTAGTAAATTTCACGTAAATTCTCAGTAAATTCTCAGTAAATTACTCTTTAAATTCGTAGGAAATTCTCAGTCAATTCCCTGTAAATTCTAAGTAAATTACTCAGTAAATTCCCAGTAAATTCTCACTAAGTTATTCAGTAAATTCCCAGTAAATTCTTAGTAAATTCTCGGTAAATTACTCAGTAAATACCCAGTAAAGTCTAAGTAAATTACTTAATAAATTCCTAGTAAATTCTCACTAAATTACTAAGTAAGTTCTCAATAAATTACTCAGTAAATTCTCGGTAAATCACTCAGTAAATTCTCAGTAAAATACTTAGTAAATTCCCTATAAATTCTCAGTAAATTATTCAATAAATTCTAAGTAAATTACTCAGTAATTTCCCTGTAAATTATTAGTAAATTATCAGTTAATTCTCAATAAATTACTCAGTAAATTCCCATTAACTTCTCAGTAAATTAATTAGTAAATTCTCTGTAAATTACTCAGTAAATTCCCCATAAATTCTCAAAAAATTACTCAGTAAATTCCTAGTAAATTCCCAGTAAATTACTTAGCAAATCCCTGTAAATTTTCAGTAAATTACACAGTAAATTCCCAGTAAATTCTTAGTATATTACTCTGTAAATTTCCAGTAAATTACTTAGTAAATTTCCATTAAATTTCCAGTAAATTCTCAGAAAATTACTTAGTAAATTCTAAGAAAATTACTTAGTAAATTCCCAGTAAATTCACAATAAATTAATCAGTAAATTTCCAGTAAATTCTCGATAAATTAATAAGTAAATTTCCAAAAAATTCTCAGTAAATTACTCATTAAATTCCTTGTAAATTCTCTGTAAATTACACAGTAAATTACTTAGTGAATTCCCAGTAAATTATCAGTAAATTCCGAGTAAATTGTCAGTAAATTTTTAGTAAATTCTCTATAAGTTACTAAGTAAATTCTTTGTAAATTACTCAGTAAATTCTTAGTAAATTATTCAGTAAATTTCCAGTAAATTACTTAGTGAATTCCTAGTAAATTCTCATTAAATTACTTAGTAAATTCCCAGTAAATTATCAGTAAATTCTCAGTAATTTACTTAGTAAATTCACAGTAAATTCTCAGTAAATTTCCAGCAAATTCTCAGTAAATTACTCAGCAAATTCCCACTATATTCTCTGTAAGTTACTCAATAAATTCTCAGTAAATTACTCTATAAATTCTCGGAAAATACTCCGTAAATTTTCAGTAAATTACTCAGAAAATTCCTAGAAAATTTTCAGTAAATTATTATGTAAATTCTCGGTAAATTACTCATTAAATTCCCAGTAAATTATAAACAAATTCCTAATAAAGTCTCAGTAAATTTTTAGTAAATGCTCAGTAAATTATTCAGTAAATTCCCACTAAATTATCAGTAAATTACTCAGTAAATTTTGAGTAAATTCTCAGTAAATTACTTAATAAATTTTCAGTAAATTACTCACTAAATTTCCTGTAAATTACTCAGTAAATTCCCAGTAAATTCTCAGCAAAGTACTCAGTAAATTTCCAGTAAATTATCAGTAAATTCTAAGTAAATTACTCAGTAAATTCCCAGTAAATTCTCTGTAAATTACTAAGTAAATTAATCAGTAAAATTCCAGTAAATTTTCAGTAAATTACTGAGTAAATTCCCAGTAAATTCTCAGAGAATTACTCAATAAATTCCCAGTAAATTCTCAGTAAATTGCACAGTAAATTCCCAATAAATTCTCAGTAAATTACACAGTAAATTACCGGTAAATTTTCAGTACATTACACATTAAATTCTCAATAAATTACTCTGTAAATTCTCAATAAATTGCTCAGTAAATTTCGAGTAAATTCTCAGTAAATTACTCAGTAAATTCTCTGTAAATTACTGAATAAATTTTCTGTAAATTACTCAGTAAATTCCCAGTAAATTACTCAGTAAATTCCAAATAAATTTTCAATAAATTCTCGATAAATTACTCGATAAATTCCCATTAAATTACTCAGAAATTCTAAGTAAATTACTAAGTAAATTTTTAGTAAATTCTCAATAAATTACTCAGTAAACTTCTTGTAAATTCTCAGAAAATTACTGCATAAATTCCCAGTAAACTTCTTGTAAATTCTCAGAAAATTACTGCCTAAATTCCCAGTAAATTCTCAGTAAAATTCACAGTAAATTCTAAGTAAATTTCTCAGTAAATTGCCAGTAAATTATTTAGTAAATTCACAGTAAATTCTCAACAAATTACTCATTAAATTCCCATTAAATTTTTAGTAAATTAGTCAGTAAATTCCCAGTAAATTTTATGTAAATTACTAAGTCAATTCCGTGCAAATTGTCATTAAATTACTCAGTCAATTCCCAATAAATTGTCAGTAAATTCTCTACATTTCATTCAGTAAATTACAGAGTTATGGAAGGTCCAAAAAGTCACAAAAACATGCTTGGACTAAGCTTCAAAAGGGGAGAAACACATGCTCATGTATTAGGCCACCAATACAAGCAAATAAGAATACAAGGAGAGGGGATCACCCTCTCCTATTTTGGACCACAAGAACAAATTTTTACCACTGAAATTCCTTTGAGTTTCAGTGGTTAAAAGGCCAAGCAAGGGGCGATTGAAAAGCTTAGAGAGGTGGCTCAAGAGGCTTAACAAGCCAAAGAGCAAAAGAGGGGAATCACCCCCCTAACCACACAAGGTTCAAACCAATATTTTAAAGCCTTAAAATCAGAGTTATTAAGAGGCTAAAACTAGCCTTAAAGTAGCATGCAAAGTTGGTAAAGCTCTTAATCAAAACAAAGCTTAAAAGGGACAAATGTCTTACCCTTGAAGAACAACAACAAGACAACAACTTCAGCAACAATTGTGATCCAAAACCAAGTCTAAGACCTCAAAACAAGCTCCAAGGTACCTCAGCTCCAAAGTGAAGGTGTTTGAGTAGGTGTTTGTGTGCAAAAGTGTGAAGAAACAACACTTTAAGGCTCAATATAGCACAATATAGAGAGAGATGGAGAATTCTAGAGAGAGAGGCAGATTTTTGCTTTGAAAAATCTGAACCCTCAAATGGGGGGAGGGAGCTCCTCTTATATAGGCAATGCAAGCCAAAAGGTTTGCTCAGTCCCTCCATACACTATGGAGGATGAATTCAGTGAATCACAGCTGGCTCAAAAGATCTAAACATATCAGAAAAAGGAGAAAATTGGCTGCCAGCTAGTTAAGTGACCGGCCGGCCACTTCAACTAGCTGGCCGACCACTCCAACTAGTTGATAAGGAGAAAAAGTGGCTGGCAACTGCCAAAAGTGGCCGGCAAGGCCCCACTCCCCCTCAGCCAAGAGGCACCAAGGTTTGGCCTAAAAACAAGGCCAAAACACATATGGTTTAGAGGCTCAAAGACAAGGCGATTGGCCGAGACCTTCGGGCACTCAAAACCAGCACAAACAAGCGCAATCATCGAGTGCACAAACGATGACGTCAAAGTCTTAAGGTCGGTCAAAAATGGGATGTCTACAGTTGCCCCTCTTTGATAGAACTCAAAAGTCATGAAATGACGGGAGTGAATGTCAAAGCCCAGAGACGACCCATTTTTGACAAGGCCAAAGACTTAGACAAACAGGCAAGATAACAATACAGATGCACCCGTATGCAGGGGCAAAATGCAAATGGCATGTACAATGCAAGAGCATAACTTATGATTATGCAAAGAGGGCTGTAATGAAATATCTGAATGCAAGTATTATGCAAGGTAAATGCAACATTTTAAGCAAACGAATAAGATACAACAGTCTCACACATTTCAGTAGAAAGGATGTAAGAAAATTATGCAATCTTAACAATGCCTCATGCCAGAAAGGCTAAAAGCAACTATTGGGAATACCCGAAGTCTCAAGTGAAACACCTCTTAACGTATCACACGCAAGAGAGGGAAAGACAACACCTCTCAGCGTGTCACACGCGAGAGAGGAAACACCACCTCTCAGCGTATCAGACACGAGAGGGAAACACCACCTCTCAGCATATCACACGCTGGAGAGGGAAACACCACCTCTCGGCATATCACACCTGAGAGGGAAACACCACCTCTTAGCGTATCACACGCTGGAGAGGCAAACACCACCTCTTAGCGTATCACACGCTGGAGAGGGAAAAATAACAACACCGGGCATACAACCCAAATGCTTTCAACACGGTGCTAGTGTAAACACCGGGCATCCCCGGGTGTTTCTAACCAATGAAAAGTCAGTGTAGACATCGCGCGTACCCAAATGTCTCTAACCAACGAGATATCGATGTAGACACCGGGCGTACCCAAATGTCTCTAACCAACGGGATAAAGAAGAGGAATGGTTTTACCCGGAATTCCTCTGAATGAACCGTGCATACAATATCGTGCTTGCACAAAAGAGAAATTTTGACAAGTACAATATAGTAGCAACACATGTTCAATGCTACATCAAGATACAATTTCAATATGAGATAAACACGTGCATATACGATGCAAACGAAAAGGTGCATAACAATGCAAGTGAAGCGTGCGTGACAATGCAAGTGAAACGGTGCATAACAACGCAAGTGGAACATGCATAGCAATGCAAGTGAAAAGGGTGCATAACAATGCAAGTGGAACGTGCATAGCAATGCCAGTGAAAAGTGCATATCAATGCATATTCGCTGCAATATGCTCAATGAAGAAATACACGTCTTGGCAAGACTGATTCAATTGTGACCTCCGATTTACCTCTCGGAGGGGTTACAATGTACTCTAAAAGGATACACCTCGTGCATGCTGGCTGACGAAGAGCTACGCATCGAAGACATGAGTTGAAACTTCCGCATAAACATTTTGAGCTGAAAAAGTGGGCTCTTCTTGCACTTTTGTCACGACCCGAACCCGCCCCTATGGGTTAAGGACGTAACCGGCCAGTAATCCTGAGATTACCTGCGGCCTCAGACCAAAATAGACACAACTCAACAGAGTAAAGGGGCCAAACGGAAGCAATAATCAAAAACTTTGTCCATAGAGCCGTGCTTATATGCACTTCAAAACAAACCATACTCAAATACGTTAATAACCCACGTCAAAAGGACGGTGCCATAAAATTCTTCACAGACAGGATCATCCAACTAAGTCAACCCATGACAGACTATTTACAAATATACATAAAGTCCTTGCCAGCAAGACAAAATATAGTTACATAACAAAATGGCAAGGACAGGTCTCGTGTGTGAGACACAAGGCTGACTTTCTCAAAACTCATGTTGTTCCTGGCAGACTTCACTGGGGCTGGGTTTGGACTTCCCTCGGCTCACCTACAAACACATGAATGAGCGTGAGCGATAGCCCAGTGAATAATATCAAATACAGAAGTCATATAAACAATATGTAAGACAACATACTCCAAATGACCTTGGGCCCAATTCATATTCCTACTTAACGTATGTACATTTATGCAAGGTTTAGATCGTGTGACTGTAGTTCCAAACATACTGGCCTTTGGCCCATTCATTTATGTCAAAACGGCCTTCGGCCCATCCATTTATGTCACGACCCGAACCTGCCCCCATGGGTTAAGGACGTAACCGGCCAGTAATCCTGAGATTACCTACGGCCTCAAACTAGAATAGACATAAGTCAACAGAGTAGAGGGGCCAAACGGAAGCAATGATCAATAACTTTGTCCATAGAGCCGTGCTTATATGCACTTCAAAACAAACCAAACTCACATACGTTAATAACCCATGTCAAAAGTACAGTACCATAAAATTCCTTACAAACAGGATCATCTAATTAAGTCAACCCATGACAGACTATTTATAGATATACATAAAGTCCTTGCCGGTAAGACAAAATATAATTACATAGCAAAAAGGCAAGGATAGGTCTCAAGAGTGAGACGCAAGGCTGACTTCCTCAAAACTTGTATTTTTCCCTAGCAGACTTCACTGGGGCTGGGTTTGGACTTCCCTTGGCTCACCTACAAACACATGAATGAGCGTGAGCGATAGCCCAGTGAATAATATCAAATACAGAAGTCATATAAACAATATGCAGAACAATATACTCCAAACGGCCTTGGGCCCAATTCATATTCCTACTTAACATATGTACATTTATACAAAGGTTAGATCAAGCGACTGTAGTTCTAAACATATTGGCCTTTGGGCCATTCTGATTTCCATTTACGTCAAAACGGCCTTCGGCTCATTTATTTATGTCAAAACGGCCTTCGGCCCATTCATCCTTGTCAAAACGGCCTTCGGCCCATTTATTCTTGTCAAAACGGCCTTCGGCCCATTCATTTATATCAAAACGGCCTTTGGCCCATTCATCTGTGTCAAAACGGCCTTTGGCCCACTCATTCATGTCAAAATGGCCTTCGGCCCATTCATTTATATCAAAACGGCCTTTGGCCCATTATCTCTATCAAAACGACCTCTGGTCCAATCATTCATTCGTATCAGGCTTTTGTCCACGATCCCAATTAGCAAATTCATAAGGCTTATAAGGGAATAACAAGTAGGCATTCACAAGCTTTTAAATATTGATATTACTCACAGTGATCGGCTTGTGGATTTGCCCTGGAACTTGACCCTACACATTTCATGAGCACAAAAGGGTCACTAACAGTTCAATCCGTTCTTTAATTCACATATCTCTCTTTAGGCTTAATTCACATTTCATTAGCTCATTTACAATGCTTACCATATGCCTAAGAGTGCTTACAAGTGAAAGAGAACGGAAAAAAAAACACAGAACGAGCATACAAAATTTCGGAGAACAGGGTCCCCGCTCGAGCGTCAACTTATCCGCTCGAGCGGACCCTTAAGGCCTGCAAAGTACTGGTTGCATGAAAAATACGCTCGAGCGTGGCATAGAGAGCTCGAGCGGAAGGCCTGTCTATAAAAGCTCCCCGCTCGAGCGTGAGATGTCCCACTCTAGCGGAAATCCAACTCTGCAAAAAGTGCTGGGAGCACGATTTTCCCGCTCGAGCGGCCCTTCCCCCGCTCGAGCGGACATCAAAAATCTGGGTTTTCCAGATTAAGTTCTTGAGCTCCAATTCAATTTTCCAGCTACCATTCTTGCATGCAAAGGCTCAAATCTCAAATATAATCATACTAACATGGTTCCTTTGCAAGATTATAGCATTATGAAGTTCAATTTCTTGATTTACCTACATGCATGTCCCAAAACATGACAAACTCATCACCCATATAACAAATTCTTGCATTCAAGCTCATATCTTTAATTATTCGAACATGCAAGGCCATCTTGACTTCATTTCCATTTCAAAGATGCAAATGGTGCCAAAACTCAACAAAACCAAGCTTGCATGCATGATCAACTTCAATTTTTGCTTAATTGACATGGTACATGCCAGATTATGCAACTTATGGCAATTCAATAGAATTTTTATGCATGCATGGTCATATCTCATCAAGACTAATTTAAATCATACTCTTAATCACAAAAAAATACTTGAACTCACAAGATTTCACGTTCAATTCATGAATTTAAGAGTCAATGGCTTACCTAGAAGCTTAATTCTCACAATTTACGGTAAATTCTCGAGCTAGCCTCCAAGATCACCAAGCTTTAGGACCAAAATCTCAATTTCCTTCACCCTCTCTCTCTTAGCCGATCCTCTCTCAAGTCTAAGAGTTTTTCATCAGCCAAAAGAAGCTTAAAGGAGAGAAATGAGGGTGTAGTTGACCCTTAATAAGCACCCACTCAACATTATTTTATTATAAAACAATTGGGCACTTAATTTATAAATTTAATCAGTCTAAATTGACCAGGATAAATTTTCAATTAAATTTCACCGTAGGCTCTAAAAATTATGCCAATCACAGTGGCGTAATCAATTTCGGGTTCTGTGGCCGATAAGGCCCTCAATTTAATTTCCAAAGCAGATTATTCAAACAGATGTTCCTACGGTAAACAGATACGAATTCAAAATCACATATTATCACATAATGGCACACAAAATCATGCTAAACACATAACCATAAACAAATTAAGGACCAATTTAGCATAATACAGAACAGGGGTATCACAGTCTTCCCCCCTTTAGGAAGTTTGGTCCGCCAAACTTAAGTTACCTTCGTCGGAAAACAAATGTGGGTAGCGTAGTCGCATTTCCTCCTCTTTTTCCCACGTGGCATCCGTCCCATAGTGCTCTTTCCATTCTACTTTCACCATTGGGATGGACTTGTTTCTCAATTCTTTCACTTGTCAGTCAACAATTCTTTCTGGCCATTCCGTATATTCCATATTTTCATCAATAGCAACCCGGTGATAATCAATCACATGGAACGGGTCTCGGAGGTAACCTCTCAACATCGACACGTGAAATACATTGTGGATTTGTTCAAATCCCGGTGGCAAAGCAACTCTATAAGCAACTGGACCAAGTCTCTCCAAAATCTGGAACGACCCAATGTAGCGGGGCGACAACTTGCCCTTTTTCCCAAATCTGACTTGGCCTTTCATCGGAGAAACACAGATGAACACATGGTCACCAACCTCATACTCAAGAGGTCTTCTCCAGACGTCTGCATAATTCTTTTTTCGATCCTGAGCTGTTTTGAGCCTTTGACGAATAGTCTTGATTTTCTCAGAAGTATCCTGCATAATCTCTGGCCCAAGCAAGGCTCTGTCCCCGACCTCTGCCCAACAAATGGGTGATCTACACCTCCTACCATACAAAGCCTCGTATGGTGCCATACCGATGCTGGAGTGGAAGCTGTTATTATAAGCAAATTCTGCAAGTGGCAAATAATCTTCCCAATTCCCCTGAAAATCCAAAGCACACATGCGAAGCATATCTTCCAAAGTTTGAATCGTTCGTTTTGATTGCCCGTCTATCTGTGGATGAAATGCAGTACTGAACCTTAGTTCTGTTCCCATAGCTTCCTGCAAACTTTTCCATAATCTAGACACAAATTTTGGATCTCTATCCGATACAATAGATACTGGAACACCATGTAAACGGACAATCTCATCAACATAAATGGTAGCCAATCTATAAGCAGTAAATGTACTTTTGACAGGCAGAAAATGTGCAGATTTAGTCAGTCTATCAACTACAACCCAAACAGAATCCATACCTGAGAAGTCCGAGGTAGGCCAACAACGAAATCCATAGTCACGTGTTCCCACTTCCATTCAGGAATAGGGAGAGGTTGAAGTAGACTGCCTGGTTTCTGATTTTCGGCCTTGACTTGCTGACACTGAAGGCACTTGGACACATATTCTGCAATCTCTTTCTTCATTTTAGGCCACCAATAGGTCTGTTTCAAATCCCGGTACATTTTATTGTTGCCCGGATGCATAGCGAACACGGATCTGTGGGCTTCATCTAAAATCCTCTTCTTTAGTTTTGGGATATCTGGGACACATATCCGGTTTTGGAATTTCAACATTTCACTCTCAATACTGAATTCTGCTCTCGGGCTTACCTCGAATTCGTCAATCACTTTCTTGAGGTATTCATCCTCTTTCTGTTTCTGTTTGATTTCATCAATGATCGTCGGCTCGGCTGTAATAGCGGCTATCAACCCGCCCTGTTCACACATTACCACTTCGATTTCAAACTTCTCAAAATCTTGTAAGATCTCTCTCTGTTCAGTAAGCAAACAGGCCAAACTCCCCGTTGATTTTCTGCTTAAGGCATCAGCAACTGTATTAGCTTTCCCGGGGTGGTACTGAATTTCTAAGTCGTAATCTTTTATTAGTTCTAGCCACCTTCTCTGACGCATATTCAACTCTTTCTGTGTGAAGAAGTATTTCAGGCTCTTATGATCTGTGTAGACTTCACACTTTGCCCCATACAAATAATGCCGCCAGATTTTCAAAGCAAAAACGACTGCGGCCAATTCAAGGTCATGTGTTGGGTAGTTCTTCTCGTATGGCCTCAACTGTCGGGAGGCGTAAGCAATAACCTTTCCGTTCTGCATTAACACACAACCCAAACCCTTATAAGATGCATCACTGAAAATCACAAAATTTTCCGTACCTGACGGTAATGTCAAAATTGGTGCAGTGGTCAATCTTGTCTTCAATTCATGAAAGGCTGATTCCCTTTCTTCATTCCACTCAAAAGGTTGCCTCTTACGGGTCAGTTGGGTAAGAGGCACTGCTAATTTCGAAAAGTCCTTCACAAACCTCCTGTAGTACCCAGCCAAGCCCATGAAGCTGCGAATTTCTGTCACATTGGTCGGTGTAAGCCAATTCACAATTGCCTCTATCTTTTGCGGGTCCACTGAAATTCCTTCCTTGTTGATCACGTGCCCTAAGAAAATAACCTCATCCAACCAAAACTCACATTTCTTTAATTTAGCAAATAGTTTTCTTTCTCGAAGTATTTGTAAAACAGTCCTCAAATGATGTTCATGTTCAAGTCTATCTTTAGAGTATATCAAAATATCATCGATGAAGACTACAACAAACTCATCAAGGCAGGTTTTAAAAACTCTATTCATTAAGTCCACAAATGCTGTCGAAGCATTAGTCACTCCAAACGGCATAACAAGAAACTCAAAATGACCAGACCTCGTTCTGAATGCGGTCTTCTCAACATCCTCTGCCTTAACTTTCAGCTGATGATATCCGGATCTCAAATCAATCTTAGAAAACACTTGGGATCCCTGCAACTGGTCAAATAAGTCGTCAATACGGGGTAAGGGATATTTGTTCTTTATTGTTACCTTGTTCAACTCCCGGTAATCAATGCACAGGCGCAAGGTACCATCCTTCTTCTTCACAAATAACACTGGTGCACCCCAAGGCGAAGTGCTAGGCCGGATAAACCCTTTATCAAGAAGGTCTTGCAACAGTTCCTTTAATTCTTTCATTTCGGCAGTAGCCATTCTGTAGGGAGCCTTAGAAATAGGCTGGGTGCCTGGCATAGTTTCAATGGTAAACTCGATCTCCCTGTCTACCAATTCTCCTGGTAATTCATTCGGAAACACATCTGGAAATTCTCTAACAATAGGAATATTATTCAATTCAACATTCTCAGATTGTTCAGACAACACATAGCACAAATAACCCTGGCACCCTTTCCTAATCAGTTTACATGCTTTCATTGCGGATATCAAATACGGTGGAGGCACTACCCCATTACCCACAAACACAATCTCTTTCCGTTCTGGTAGGTTAAATACAACCCTTTTTGTCATACAGTCTATGGTGGCACAATACTTGGCCAACCAATCCATGCTCAAAATAACATCGAAATGTCTAAAGTTCAAGGGCAACAAATCTACATATAGGGTAGCATCCTAGATATGCATGTCACAAAACCGATATATATAATCACATAACACAGATTCCCCCGATGGAGCAGACACACATAACAAATATGGCAATAACTCTAGGGGTCTATTCAGTCTAGATGCAAACGTATATGTCACAAATGAGTGTGTTGATCCAGAATCAATTAATACAAAGGCATCCTGATTACATATTGAAATAGTACCTGAAACAACGGCATTGGCATTCCGTGTATCACCCGGAACAAGTGCAAAGACTCTCCCCTGTCTCACGGTGTCCCCTGTAGTAGCAGATCTCAAAGTATTTCCCGGCTTTGGAACCGATGCAATTGAACTAGCTGCGAGTCTCCCATTGTTCTGATTACATTCTCGGGCTATGTGCCCTTGCTTTCCACATTTAAAACAGGCTCCTGATGCACGGTAACAGACTCCACGGTGCCTTTTGCTACAAATATTGCACATGGGAGCTGTGTCTCGGGAAGAACTCGAAGTATTTGAGGAGCCCATTTTTTGCTTTTTCAGAAATTTCTTCTTCGAAAAGAAGCCTTGCCTTTTGTTGCCTTTCCATTCTGTTACTGGCTTAGCTTGTCTGGCTATGTTAGCCTCTGATATGATGGCTCTGTCAAGCAGCCCAATGTAGGTTTCCAATTTCAGGACATTCACCCTCTCTAGGATGTCATTGCGGAGCCCACCTTCAAAATGTCTTGCCTTCTTATAGTCCGTGTCAATTACATGTGGTGCAAACCTGGCCAATTCAGTGAATTTGGCCTCATACTCAGCTACAGTCATGCTGTCTTGCTTGAGTTCCATGAATTCTGCCACTTTCCTGTCCTGGACACACTGCGGAAAGTACTTGTCATAGAATATTTCTAGAAACTTTACCCAGTCAACATCCCTATGATTTTCTCGCATCAACATCCACCATCTTCTTGCCTCGTCTTCTAGCATAAAAGTGGCTAGAAGCACTTTCTGAGTCTCTGAACAGGGGAACACTTCGAATAATTTCTCAATGCCGAGGACCCACGCTTCGGCTTTCAACGGATCTAATCCCCCGTGAAACTATGGTGGTTTCATTTTCTTGAATTCCTTACTGAGAGCTATAATCCGGTCATCATTCTGATGATCTGGCACAGGTGGTGCCGGAGGTGGAGGTGGCGGGTGTGGTTGCTGCCATTGTTGTTGCCACTCCTGTTGCTGTCTCAAAGCTTCTACCATTTCTTGGATCAGTCTTTCCATTCTGTCCAGTCTGGCAGTAGAAGATTCCTCTAACTCATCACCTCTGGTTCTCACCATCTGATTAAACTTGCATTATATTTTACACAAAAGATTCACCAGTGTGCATATACTAAGAAGCACATATTCTCAGATAATTTATAATGTAAGTAATTCACAACTTACACATATAATTGTTCATATCAAAACATTTAAGCATGTAATCAACGCTTCTAAATTCGTGTTTATGAATGCATCCTAGATCTTCTCTAGACGCTTATTGCTCTTTTGGACAAGTGTGTGAGTTATTAACTCGTGCTCTGATACTACTCTGTCACAACCCGAACCCGCCCCCATGGGTTAAGGACGTAACCAGCCAGTAATCCTGAGATTACCTACGGCCTCAAACCAGAATAGACATAAGTCAACAGAGTAGAGGGGCCAAACGGAAGCAATGATCAATAACTTTGTCCATAGAGCCGTGCTTATATGCACTTCAAAACAAACCAAACTCACATACGTTAATAACCCATGTCCAAAGTACAGTACCATAAAATTCCTTACAAACAGGATCATCTAATTAAGTCAACCCATGACAGACTATTTATAGATATACATAAAGTCCTTGCCGGTAAGACAAAATATAATTACATAGCAAAAAGGCAAGGATAGGTGTAACAAGCCCGCGGGGGGACCTCGCTACAGCTCGGACTCGACTTTCCGCAGTCACGGTTCTAAATCTGAACCAAAGAGTCCAAATCTGGCAAATCGTTTTAGGAAAACTGATTTTTTGAAAGAAGTGCCAAACATGGACTGCTTTGCCAGATACAGAGTCGCCACCTAAATATTTTATTTTGGGAAATTTAGGAAACCCTGACTCGGTGCCAAAAGGCCACGTGTCCGTCATCACCAAAGTTACCTCGGCTCGGGAACTTGGGTACGATTGGGGAAGGTCACTTCGTGAGCACCCCCGCTCGCCCGGTCATAGACCGGCCTCTACTAACCATGATATCAATTTTTGAAAACATTGTGAATTCTTATTCCGGTTATTAGCCTAGGTTACTATGTGATGCTCGCAGCATATAAATATAGACTGGGTCGCCCGAATTGGAACAAAACATTTCATGTTTGTTTATTTGAAAGTGGTTTGATGGTGCTACCCGCAAGTAGGCTAAGACGTGGATTTGCCACCCTCAGGTGGGCTTAGAAAAATATGATTTTGCCACTATCTAGTGGGCTTAAAACACACATTTAATGAATTATTCCAATTCAAATAACCCAACCTTCACCCACAGGCATTCAGGCAGTTATATCACATAAGCATATAGCCTCATGGTAAGCATGCTATTCATGGCGGTCACTCACACGCATGCAAGGATGCTAAAGCATAAAACTTACCGAGTACTCCAAGCCAAAATGGAAATTACATTAGAAATCATGCATGATCCTAAGTATACAAAGATGCCTAATGCAACACATGCAAAATGCAACTATAGCAGGCTCGGCTATTCTAAACATGGCATATGAAATGCTACAGCTAACATGTATTCAATTTGGAATTGAAAGTACAATGCAGTTAGTATGATGCGCCGAGCCCGGTGCATGCAATACATATGAATGATGCAAACATGCTGTCATACTGTATGCTAATTTAAACATGCCCTAATCTAACCATCAAAAGCGGATAAATAAAAGGGAGAAAGACGCGGGGTTGGAAGACATACATCACACTCACCCACACTTATTACAGTTATGCCCTCACTCGGAGGGTCCAAATAAATATACAGTCCGAATATTACAGTCCCGAATAAAAGAATATTACAGTCCAAAATATTACAAAATCCTAATTAATGAATTAACTAAGAAAGCAAATAAAACTGGCGTGCAAGCCAGGGACTGCTTCGCTTCTGATGGATGATGCATGTCCGGATTGTCTTGCGCGGAAATCCACCGGAATGCCCCAATTAGCCTCTGTTTACACCTGTTCTTGAAATGCGTGCCAAGTCCCAAAAGGTTGTTGATTCTTTGTTTTGCTGCAACAGAGAGCAGGAAAGGGGCATAGCAATGTATTTGCACAGATATATGCATGTCTCGACCCTCGTGCCACCAATCACGCATACCGAGGCATGATGGTCGAGGAGTCGAAATGCACAACTCAATATAGGATGAATGCACATGAAACTACAGCTAAAACCTAACTCCATCATGGATAATCCGGAGTGTCGGTGACTGGGGGAATTGAGACACATTCCGTCACTCGGAGTACGAAATGTACCTCGTTTCCCGTGCCCAGGCTAACTCCTATTCCGGACACGATGCAATATGCATGATATGGATGAAATGCAACTAAGATGCAATCCTAACATACACAACGCTATGAAAATGAGATGTCTCGAAATGCGTGCACACGGGCACGCAAACCGAGGCAATGGCAAAATGTGATGAAAATGAGATGCCTCGAAATGCGTGCACACGGGCACACAAACCGAGGCGATGGCAGAATACAATGAAAAAGAGGTGCCTCAAAATGCGTGCACACGGGCACGCAAACCGAGACGATGGTGGAAACAATGCGAATGAGGTGCCTCGAAGTGCGTGCACACGGGCACGCAAACCGAGGCGATGGCAGAATGTGATGAAATGAGGTGCCTCGAAGTGCGTGCACACGGGCATGCAAACCGAGGCGATGGCAGAAACAATGAAAATGAGGTGCTTCGAAGTGCGTGCACACGGGCACGCAAACCGAGGCGATGATAAAATGATATGAAATGACAAATGGGCTTATACCAACATGAGTGAGCCTCAGCCACACTCACATGGGATGCCGGCGGATAAAAATGGAGTGCCTCGAAATGCGTGCACACGGGCACGCAAACCGAGGCAATGGAGGAATGCAATGTAATGACATGGAAATGACAAATGGGCTTATACCAACATGAGTGAGCCTCAGCCACACTCACATGGGATGCCGGCGGATAAAAATGGAGTGCCTCGAAATGCGTGCACACGGGCACGCAAATCGAGGCAATGGCGGAATGCAATGTAATGACATGAAAATGACAAATGGGCTTATACCAACATGAGTGAGCCTCAGCCACACTCACATGGGATGCCGACGGATAAAAATGGAGTGCCTCGAAATGCGTGCACACGGGCACGCAAATCGAGGCAATGGCGGAATGCAATGTAATGACATGGAAATGACAAATGGGCTTATACCAACATGAGTGAGCCTCAGCGACACTCACATGGGATGCCGGCGGATAAAAATGAAGTGCCTCGAAATGCGTGCACACAGGCATGCAAACCGAGGCAATGACGGAATGCGATGAAATGACATGGAATGGATAGCAATCATTCTAATGGAATTTCAGCAGTAAAATATGGGGGAAAACAGTCCCGAAATGAGGCGAAATGACATGAAATGCATGGAATTGTCCCGAAAGGCAAATTTAGGCACCCGAAATGGCCTATAGCTATGCCAAACATGCACAATATGGACATGCAATGCAAAGACAGAAGCTAGACAGTCCAAAAAGATGCACTTTCACAGTTATAAACATGGCCAAACAGCAAGCATAGATATGGCAAAAATGGAATGCAAGAATACGGTATTTTCAAGGGGTAATGAAGCAAGTGATATAAAAAAAACCCAAAATGAAAAATTTCCTTCTACAACACTGAAGATGGACCAAAAATATGAACATTTACAGTATATGGCAGCCTCAAAATCAGTATACAAATATGCTAAAAATGTGATGCAAAACAAAGCTCAAAAGGTGCTATAACATGAAGTATACAAAATAATCACCAAACAGAAAAAAAGTGTTAATGAAACATGAAGTATAGATCAAAATAAGACTATCTCTAGGCCTTTAAAATGGCCGAAAACAAAAGCATGGTAGGCTAACTAAACATGCAAGAAAACGAACCAAAAGGTAGCCAAAGAGGCAAGTGGTATATGCAATGCTCAAACTGAAAAATTCCCTTCTACAACATTGAAGAGGGACCAAAAATAAGCATATTTCCAGAACTGTAAAACAGCCAAAACAGAATACAAACATGCTAGAAATGCAATGCAAAATTAGGCTCAAAAGTGGCTATAACATGAGGTATGCAAAATAATCACCAAATAGCCAAAGACCCTTAATAAAACATGAATTATAGGTCAAAATAAGACTATCTCTAGGCCTGTAAAATGGCCGAAAACAAAAGCATGGTAGGCTAACTAAACATGCAAGAAAACGGTATTTACAAAGGGTATTGAAGCAAGTAGCATATGGAGGGCTCAAACAGGGTTGAGCCCTTAATGAAAAGTGACAATGAGCTCAAAAGAGGGCCCTTTTCAGTTAGGGCCGGAGCTTGAAACAAAAAGCATGGATGGCTTAGAGATGGTGCAAGAATGAGCTAGAAAGGAGGGAAATTGGACTTACCTTTGAAGACCAACACTTTTGTTGCTTCTTGGACCAGATTTGGTGACTCTAAGCTGCTGGAATTCTTCCCCTTGCTGCTGGAATGGAAGGGTGGTGGTAGAGCTTGAAGATGATGAAGAAATGGAACCCAAAACTTGAAGGAAATGGGGTGCTATGTATGTATCTCCTCCAAGAAAGCCTTGTAACCCCTTTCTTGAGTTGGGAGGTCAACAAAATTTTAGAGAGAGAGAGAAGAGCCTCTTCAAAAGTCTAGTAAAAAATGAGCCTTTTTCTTCTTTCAAAAGGGGCCCCGGATGTAGATATTTTTTGGGGGAAAACCAAGGCACAGCTGGAATGCACTCAACCTGAAGAAGCAGGCCGGCCAGTTACTTTTTCTGCAGATGGCCGGCCAGCCACTTAACATAGCCGGCCGGCTAGGTCAAAGAAAAAAACGGCCGGCCGGCCAGAAAAAATGGCCGGTCACCCCCTAGGATGAAGCCCCAGAAGTTAGCTTTCCAATGGCGCAAACCTTGCATTAAAATTCCTCCTGTAGAAAGAGTTATGCCCTTTTCCGTGAAGCCGCGCAGATTCAGTCCAAGCGGACTTCAACCAACCACATCTCTCCCCCCCGGACTTGGACTTGGGAGATTCTTGAGTGCAAAATGAAGCCCCGGAAGTAAGATTTCCAATGGTGGTGGCCTCATATCTTAATTCCTCTTGTGCAAAGAGTTACGCCCGTTTCGGTGAAGCCGCGCAGCTTTTTCTCCTTCCCGGATTCATGCTGAAACACTTTTGACCAAAAAGAAGTTGGATTTTTGGCAAAATTACTAGCCTCCCACCAACTTTTGGTGTCCTCTCATGTGTGTAGATCACATATATGTGGTTTGGGGTTGGCAACAGTGACTCCAGGGTGTTCAACATTGCATTTGAAGAGGAGGGGCAAAAATGGAAAGAAAAATTAATGGCCGGCCATAAACTTTTAGGGTCCTCCCAAGTGTGTACATCACAGATATGTGGTTCAAAGTTCAAGAAAGTGGGCCCAAGGTGTTCAACATTGGCCCGGAAGAGGAGGGGCAAAAATGGAAATAACAATTAATGGCCGGCCATGACTTTTTTGGGTCCTCCAAGGTGTGTAGATCACAGTTATGTGGTTGAAAGTTGGCAACACTACCCCTAGGGTGTTCAACATTAGCCCGGAAGTTGGAAAAACGGGCGCCGGGAGGCTCCGGAGGAGAGATAACTGGTTGCTGCAACAATTACTAGCCTCCCACCCTCCAGTGACCTTCCTGGTGATAAAACAGAGGTACCTGCCAAAAATGAACGAAAACCGATGCAAAACGAATGTTCCGGGGCCAAAACACGCAGTTCGGGGTCCCGAAAATGGGCTGTTAAGCACCGAAAATGGTATTCGACCTCGAAGTGGGTTTCTCAGCCCCCAGTGTCCCTCAAAAGGGAGAAAATAAGATATATGCCGAAAATCAGAGCAATAGGAGATGGTTAAGCGGTCCCGAACCGAGACACACGGCCTGACGGCTCCGAAAACCGGGAACCGGACTCCGAAATGGGAAAAATGGCCTACGGCCACCAAATGTAGCCTACGGACATTGAGAGATGGTCTACGGGACCTCTCCCTCCCCTCAGGAAAAGAAACAGAGAAAACCGAGTCTGGTTCGCAAACCGAGACAAGGCACAGAAAAGGGTTCGGAAGTCCGGAGGTAGGGCTCACGGCCGCGACTCTGAAACTTCTGAATGAGCACATATGCAACATCACCGAGCGCTCCATCGGTGACGTCTGAGTCTTAAGGTCGGTCAAAAATGGGGTGTCTACAATAGGTCTCAAGAGTGAGACGCAAGGCTGACTTCCTCAAAACTTGTATTTTTCCCTAGCAGACTTCACTGGGGCTGGGTTTGGACTTCCCTTGGCTCACCTACAAACACATGAATGAGCGTGAGCGATAGCCCAGTGAATAATATCAAATACAGAAGTCATATAAACAATATGCAGAACAATATACTCCAAACGGCCTTGGGCCCAATTCATATTCCTATTTAACATATGTACATTTATACAAAGGTTAGATCAAGCGACTGTAGTTCTAAACATATTGGCCTTTGGCCCATTCTGATTTCCATCTACGTCAAAACAGCCTTCGGCCCATTTATTTATGTCAAAACGGCCTTCGGCCCATTCATCCTTGTGAAAACGGCCTTTCGCCCATTTATTCTTGTGAAAACGGCCTTCGGCCCATTTATTCTTGTGAAAACGGCCTTCGGCCCATTCATTTATATCAAAACGGCCTTTGACCCATTCATCTGTGTCAAAACAACCTTTGGCCCACTCATTCATATCAAAACGGCCTTCGGCCCATTCATTTATATCAAAACGGCCTTTGGCCCATTATCTCTATCAAAACGACCTCTGGTCCAATCATTCATTCGTATCAGGCTTTTGTCCACGATCCCAATTAGCAAATTCATAAGGCTTATAAGGGAATAACAAGTAGACATTCACAAGCTTTTAAATATTGATATTACTCACAGTGATCGGCTTGTGGATTTGCCCTGGAACTTGACCCTACACATTTCATGAGCACAAAAGGGTCACTAACAGTTCAATCCGTTCTTTAATTCACATATCTCTCTTTAGGCTTAATTCACATTTCATTAGCTCATTTACAATGCTTACCATATGCCTAAGAGTGCTTACAAGTGAAAGAGAACGGAAAACAAAACACAGAACGAGCATACAAAATTTCGGAGAATAGGGTCCCCGCTCGAGCGTCAACTTATCCGCTCGAGCGGACCCTTAAGGCCTGCAAAGTACTGGTTGCATGAAAAATACGCTCGAGCGTGGGAGGCCTGTCTATAAAAGCTCCCCGCTCGAGCGTGAGATGTCCCACTCTAGCGGAAATCCAACTCTGCAAAAAGTGCTGGGAGCACGATTTTCCCAATCGAGCAGCCCTTCCCCCGCTCGAGCGGACATCAAAAATCTGGGTTTTCTAGATTAAGTTCTTGAGCTCCAATTCAATTTCTCAGCTACCATTCTTGCATGCAAAGGCTCAAATCTCAAATATAATCATACTAACATGGTTCCTTTGCAAGATTATAGCATTATGAAGTTCAATTTCTTGATTTACCTACATGCATGTCCCAAAACATGACAAACTCATCACCCATATAACAAATTCTTGCATTCAAGCTCATATCTTTAATTATTCGAACATGCAAGGCCATCTTGACTTCATTTCCATTTCAAAGAGGCAAATGGTGCCAAAACTTAACAAAACCAAGCTTGCATGCATGATCAACTTCAAATTTTGCTTAATTGACATGGTACATGCCAGATTATGCAACTTATGGCAATTCAATAGAATTTTTATGCATGTATGGTCATATCTCATCAAGACTAATTTAAATCATACTCTTAATCACAAAAAAAATACTTGAACTCACAAGATTTCATGTTCAATTCATGAATTCAAGAGTCAATGGCTTACCTAGAAGCTTAATTCTCACAATTTAAGGTAAATTCTCGAGCTAGCCTCCAAGATCACCAAGCTTTAGGACCAAAATCTCAATTTCCTTCACCCTCTCTCTCTTAGCCGATCCTCTCTCAAGTCTAAGAGTTTTTCATCAGCCAAAAGAAGCTTAAAGGAGAGAAATGAGGGTGTAGTTGACCCTTAATAAGCACCCACTCAACATTATTTTATTATAAAACAATTGGGCACTTAATTTACCAATTTAATCAGTCTAAATTGACCAGGATAAATTTTCAATTAAATTTCACCGTAGGCTCTAAAAATTATACCAATCACAGTGGCGTAATCAATTTCGGGTTCTGTGGCCGATAAGACCCTCAATTTAATTTCCAAAGCAGATTATTCAAACAGATGTTCCTACGGTGAACAGATACGAATTCAAAATCACATATTATCACATAATGGCACACAAAATCATGCTAAACACATAACCATAAACAAATTAAGGACCAATTTAGCATAATACAGAACAGGGGTATCACAATTTATGTCATAACGGCCTTCGACCCCATATATTTGTGGCAAAACGGCCTTCGGCCCACTTATTCGTATCAAAACGGCCTTCGGCCCACTCATTCATGTCGAAACGACCTTCGGTCCATCCATATATGTCAAAACGGCCTTCGGTCCGTTCATGTACATCAAAACAACCTTTGGTCCAGTCATTTCTATCAAAACGACCTCCGGTCCATTCATTACTATCAAAACGACCTTTGGTCCAATTATTTACATATCAGATTTTTGTCCACAATCCGAATTAGCAAATCATAAAACTTATAAGGGAATAAACAATTGGACATTCACAATTATTCGAATATCGATATTACTCACAGTGATCGGCTTATGGATTTGCCCTGGAGCTTGACCCTACACATTCCATGAACACAAAAGGGTCATTATCAATTCAATCCGTTCTTTGATTCACATATTCCTCTTTAGGCTTTATTCTTATCTCATTAACTCATTTACAATGCTTAGCATATGTCTAAGAGTGCTTACAAGTGAAAGAGAATGGAAAACGAAACACAGAATGAGCATACAAAATTTCAGAGAACAGGGTCCCCACTCGAGCGTCAACTTCCCTGCTCGAGCGAACCCTTAAGGCCTGCAAAAGTACTGGTTGCATGAAAAATACGCTCGAGCGTGGGATAGAACGCTCGAGCGGAAGGCCTGTCTACAAAAGCTCCCCGCTCGAGCGTGAGATATCCCGTTCGAGCGGACATCCAACTCTGCAAAAAGTGCTGGGAGCACGATTCTCCCGCTCGAGCGGACATCAAAAATCTGGGTTTTCCAGATTGAGTTCTTAAGCTCCAATTCGAATTTCAACTAGTAGAACATGCATGTTATGGCTCAAATCTCAAAAATAGTTATGCTAACATGCCATAAACACCAAAACACATTGCAATGGAGCCCAATTCACAATTAATTCACATGCATGCCCCAATCTCCATCAACTCATTCTAATACAAACAAAATCATACATTCAAAGCTCGTATCTTAATTATTCAAACATGTATGCTAATCTTGATTTCATTTCCATCCCAAACAATGCAAATGGTGTTCATTCTCATGGAATACAACAAAAGCATGCTTGCATGTAAGATTTAACACCTTTATTTCCATGTTTAACTCAATACATGCTAGATTATGCATTTTCACAACAATTATATACATGCATGCCTTCATTGACCTTCAATTGAACACAAACAACTCAATTTCCTTATAATCAAGCTAACTCATGTTCTTGGCCATTAACTACACTTGAATTTACAAATTTGCAAACAAAAATCCATGAGTTTACTTACCTAAGAGTTCAATCTCCCAAACTATAACAAAATCTTGGGTTTGATCTTCAAGTTCCCCAAACTTTGAGCCAAAATCACCCAATCCTCCCCCTCTCTTTCTAACAGCCGGCCCTCCCTTTATTTTTCTTAGAGTTTTATCAGCCAAGGGAAGTTATGAGAAGAGAATACAAGGTGTAGTGTCTTAACACTACCAACCCCATTAACATCAATATAATAATAATGAATGATTGACACTAATTCAACAATTAAATCAATTTAATCTGACCCGAATCAATTTCCAATTAAATTTCACCGTAGGTTCTAAAGATTATGCCAATCACAATGGCGTAATCGATTTCGGTTTCTGTGGCCGATAAGACCCTCAATTTAATTTCCAAAGCAGATTATTCAAACAGATATTCCTACGGTGAACAGATAAAACTTCAAAATCACATATATCCATATAATGGCACATAAAATCATGCTAAACACATAATCATACTCAAATTAAGGACCAATTAACATACTACGGGACAGGGGTATCACAGTCTTCCCCCCTTTAGGAAGTTTGGTCCTCCAAACTTAATTTACCTTCGTCGGGAAACAAATGTGGATAGCGTTGACGCATTTCCTCTTCTTTTTCCCATGTTGCATCTGTCCCATAGTGTTCCTGTCATGCCCCAAACCCGCCCCTAAAAGTTTGGGCATGACCTATTCAGAAACGGACATGTAACCTGGTAACATAACACACGGGGCCTTATCGGAAGCACGAAAAAAATGGAAATAATGAAACAATTAAACTCCATTGAGCTACTTCTACATGCCAGGATCTCATTCATCACATGCATTATAGTGGATAGATAAAGTTCCAACTATAACCTGGGGCATATACATACACATTTACAATGCCAACCCCATGATTGGGCGTATACAAAAAAAGACGAACATGAAAGTATATACAACAACCTTAGAGGGACACCCATAAGCAAGTCAACATCTTAACAACTTGACAAAATAAATGGCTTATACAGTGCCTGGACATACGAAGGTTGACAAAAGAAAGCGGACGTCTTGGCTAGGACTGACCACCTGGTTGGTGACCTACAGAAACAGACATAATAGAGAGTGAGCCGGGCTCAGTGAATAGTAATACATAAATAAAATGATGCTTAACTTGAAACATAATACATGTCAATGTAATAGTCTGATTCTGTGCTAAGTACATAACGGCCTTAGGCCCAATCTTGCAACATAAACATGATGGCTATAAGCCCTTGAAATGTGGTGGCACGAGGCCCTTGAAACATTGGCATAAAGCCCTTGAAACTTGTTTGACCTTGTAGTATATTCAAACTTGTAACATATACTTGAAACATACCTGAGCATACTTGAACTTGTAACATACTGGAAACATGCTTGAAACATACTTGAACATCATTCATTAATTCAAACGGAACATATTATAACTAGAGCGTTTCTTGTTGTATCATGTCATTATCGTACGCTTAACAATAAGAGACTAATTCACATTCTCATGAGAGTCACATAATAATGCTAAACTTTGCACTTATATCGTAGATTCTGAATAACTTCCAATTCATAAGCAACATAGCAAAATAACTTCAAATTCATATGGATACACATGGCTACTCTTATATTTACTCAGAATCTATTCTTCAAGAATGAACATAAATTCTTTTGGGTAAATGACTTAATTCACGTGCTCTATTAATCAATAGTATACACCGTTGTTTAATCGTTCTTATATGTTAACATAGTTGCCTTGCCTTGTAATTAATAGAGTCCTAATGGTAACCGTTACATCATTCCCACGAGTTGACATAATTAACATAAAGTTAACAGGACAAAGTAAGCACATTTTCATTAGATTACAGATGACTTTATCGGTTTCACAATTCCACAGTTCGGCCCCTGGCCTGAGGGGTTCACACATTCACGATAGCCTTTAGGTTTCATAGATTCACAACTTATCACATCGGCCTTCGGCCCTTTGAATTCACAAGTTCACAAGTTTGGCCCTTGGCCTCATAGCTTCATAATTTCACAAATGGCCCCTAGCCACATAGGTTCATAGTTCACAAATGGCCCCTGGCCACATAAATTCACAAGTCGGCCCTTGGCCTCATAAATTCACAAGTCGGCCCCTGGCCTCATAAATTCACAATTCACAATTCGGAAATTCGTACTTCACAAATGGCCCTCGGCCACGTCGTTTCATATTTCACAAGTTGGTGATCCATACTTCACAAATTCGATATGCATATTTCACAAATCCTTTTTGATGTTTCCATAATTTCACAATGTTCCTCATATAGCATACACCTTTAATGTTACCATAATTTCACAATATTTACGTAGCATACATAACATACATGTCAACATAATTCTTATGATGAAGATCATAACGTCAATAACAATAATCATTAACGATTAAAGATACGTCGAAGTACTACTACTCACAGTGCTACAACAGAGTGCTTGGCCCTCCTGAAGTGTGCCCTGTACACATATATAACTTAGTCATTAGTTCTTTTTCCTTCCTTCATTATTCTTCACAAGCCTACCATTATCCATCCATTATACCACAATTTCCTCCATCTCAATATATCGATATATAGAAATAGAAGATTACTATTCTTGCAAACACAATATGGAATTTATAATCAATCACTTCGATTTCAAGATAGGAAGGAATTGTATGGACATCTTCCACATTTTTCCAAAAATAAATCATTCCCTTGATTTTAATAACTAAGCAAGCCCACAAGTATTTACCAAAATAATTTGGGATTAACCCATTTTGGAAAACTCCACATTTTAGGTCACAAAAATCAAAGTTAACATAGTCAATACCATCTCACATAATCACTACAATTCAACATAAGCAACATGATTCAACTCAACATCGTTAAATATAATTCAACATAATTCAAGAGGAATTCTTAAATTCCATTTCAACATTCCAAAACCAAGTTCATATCATTCATACCCTTAATAGATTATTTCCCCAATTTTCCCTTCACATGCTAGCATGAATTCAAATATTCATAACAAAGTTCATTCGCAAATTTTAAACATAATTTTCAAACATTTCCAAATTCTAATTAAACTTGAACACATATAATTCAATACCTCAATTTCATTATTCTACTTTCAATTTGGGCCAAATCATTGGGTATCATCATTAATCAACCTAGGGTTTCAAGAAAAATGAGGATTTTTAACAAAAATTCACACTTCTTAAATTACCACTTTTAATTCCAATTTTCCCAATGATTCTACATCTAGGATTCACAATTCATCATTTTAACCCACCAATTTAACTTCCAACATCTCAAACTTTAAATCCTCAAATCTCATAATATGCCCTAGATGATAAAAATGAAGATTTTTGCATTAATATAATGAAGTTACCATAAATCTATCCATAGATGTAAGTATTGACGAGATCTAGAACCCCTACCTCGAAGAACAAACAAAGGAGCGAGCTTGGATGAGATTCCACCTCAATTTCGAAATTCAATTGGTTGAAAATGTTGACCCTTTCTTGTTCTCCATCCATGATACAAGATCCATGGAGGATTTGTTGATAAAAGTGGAGGAAATCAAGGTTTTGGACGCTAGGGTTTCGGACATGGAAGAGGGGAGAAGAAGAGAGGAAAAGAAATTGCAAGAAATGGTCCAAAAATTCCGTTTTTAGAGCTGCTGTCCTGCACAGACCGCACGTGCGGCGCTATTCCCCGCACGTGCGGCTCTGCTTCCAGCACAGATGTGAAAACTTCAAACGGGTGTAACTCTCTCATTGGGACTCCGTTCTAGGTCGTTCTTGTGTCCAAATCGAAGCCCCGGAAATAAGCTTTCCAATGGTTCTAACCTCACATTCAAATTCAAAGTGTGGAAAAAGAAAAGGACAAATGAATGACGGCTGATCTTAGGTTAACTATTCGAATTAAATTCGTTGGTCCAATTTTACTTTACCATCATACCACCACCTCAAACAATAACCCAAAATAAGGTAAGAACATTCCAAATACACTATTAAGAATGTCAAAAATGAGCCCATGCTCGAGCGGAGGGTAAAAAAATTTCAAGCCGATACAATAAAGGTCGCCATAACTCAGCAGATAATTCTTTAATTCCGATAGATATAGTTGAATTAAAACACATTAACCCCTAATTAAATAAGGATGACTTTCTATACGCATTTTGGGGTCATTACAATTCCTTCCATTCCACTTTCACCATTAGGATGGATTTGTTTCTCAATTCTTTCACTTGTCGGTCAACAATCCTTTCCGGTCATTCAGCATATTCCATATTTTCATCAATAGCAACCCGGTGATAGTCAATCACATGCAGCGGGTCTCGGAGGTTACCCCTCAACATTGACACATGAAACACATTATGGATTTGCTCAAATCCCGGTGGTAAGGAAACTCTATAAGCAACTGGACCAATCCTTTCCAAAATTTGAAACGACCCAATGTAACGGGGCGACAACTTGCCCTTTTTCCCAAATCTGACTTGGCCCTTCATCGGAGAAACACAGATGAACACATGGTCACCAACCTCATACTCAAGAGGTCTTCTTCGAACGTCTGCATAATTCTTTTGTCGGTCCTAAGCTGTTTTGAGCCTTTGGCGAATAGTCTTAATTTTCTCAGATGTGTCTTGCACAATTTCTGGCCCAAGCAAAGCTCTATCCCTGACCTCTGTCCAACAGATAGGTGATCTACACCTCCTACCATACAAAGCATCGTATGGTGCCATACCGATGCTGGAGTGGAAGCTGTTATTATAAGCAAATTCTGCAAGTGGCAAATAATCTTCCCAACTCCCCTGAAAATCAAAAGCACACATGCGAAGCATATCTTCCAATGTCTGTATCGTTCGTTCTGACTGCCCATCTATCTGTGGGTGGAATGCAGTACTAAACCTTAGTTCTGTTCCCATAGTTTCCTGCAAACTCTTCCACAATCTAGATACAAATTTCGGATCTCTATTCGACAAAATAGATACCGGAACTCCGTCTAAACGGACAATTTCATCAACATAAATAGTAGCCAATCTATAAGCAGTAAATGTAGTTTTGACAGGCAGAAAATGTGCAGATTTAGTCAGTTTGTCAACTATAACCCAAACAGAATCCATACCTCGAGAAGTCCGAGGTAGGCCAACGAAGAAATCCATAGTCATATGCTCCCACTTCCATTCAGGAATAGGGAGAGATTGAAGTAGACCGCCTGGTTTCTGATGTTCAGCCTTAACTTGCTGACACTGAAGGCACTTGGACACATATTCTGCAATCTCTCTCTTCATTTTAGGCCACCAATAGGTTTGTTTCAAATCTTGATACATCTTATTGTTGCCCGGATGCATAGCAAATACGGACCTGTGGGCTTCATCTAAAACCCACTTCTTTAGCTCAGGGATGTCTGGGACACATACCCGGTTCCGAAATTTCAACACTTCATTCTCAATGCTAAATTCTGCTTTTGGACTTGTCTCAAATTCATCAATTACCTTTTTGAGGAACTCATCCTCTTTCTGTTTCTACTTGATTTCATCAACAATTGTTGGCTCGGCTGTAATGGTGGCCATCAATCCGCCCTGTTCACATACTATCACTTCAATTTCAGACTTTTCAAAGTCTTGCAAAATCTCCCTTTGTTCAGTAAGCAAACAAGCCATACTCCCGGTTGATTTCTGCTCAAGGCGTCAGCTACCGTATTAGCTTTCCCGGGATAATACTGAATCTCTAGATCGTAGTCTTTTATCAGTTCTAGCCACCTTCTCTGACGCATATTCAACTCTTTCTGCGTGAAAAAGTATTTCAGGCTCTTATGATCCGTGTAGACTTCACACTTTGCCCCATACAAATAATGCTGCCAGATTTTCAAAGCAAAAACGACTGCGGCCAATTCTAGGTCATGTGTTGGATAATTCTTCTCATGTGGCCTCAACTGTCGGGAGGCGTAAGCAATAACCTTTCCGTTCTGCATTAACACACAACCCAAACCCTTGTAAGATGCATCACTAAAGATTACGAAATTTTCCGTACCTGAAGGTAATGTCAAAATTGGTGCAGTAGTCAATCTTGTCTTCAATTCATGAAAGGCTGATTCCCTTTCTCCGTTCCACTCAAAAGGTTGCCCCTTGCGTGTCAGTTGGGTAAGAGGCACTGCTAATTTCGAAAAGTCCTTCACAAACCTCCTGTAGTACCCAGCCAAGCCCATGAAGCTGCGAACTTCTGTCACATTAGTCGGTGTAGGCTAATTCACAATTGCCTCTATTTTCTGCGGGTCCACTGAAATTCCTTCCTTGTTGATCACATGCCCTAAGAAAACAACCTCATCCAACCAAAACTCACATTTCTTTAGTTTAGCGAACAATTTCCTCTCCCGAAGTATTTGTAAAATCGTTCTCAAGTGATGCTCATGTTCAAGTCTATCTTTAGAGTATATCAAAATATCATCGATGAAGACTACAACAAGCTCATCAAGGTAGGTTTTAAAAATTCTATTCATTAAGTCCATAAATACTGCCGGAGCATTAGTCACTCCAAACGGCATAACAAGAAACTCAAAATGACCATATCTCGTTCTGAATGCGGTTTTCTCAACATCCTCTGCCTTAACTTTCAGCTGATGATGCCCGGATCTCAAATCAATCTTAGAAAACACCTGTGATCCCTGCAACTGGTCAAATAAGTCATCAATACGGGGTAAGGGATATTTGTTCTTTATTGTTACCTTATTCAATTCCTGGTAATCAATGCATAGGCGCAAGGTACCATCTTTCTTCTTTACAAATAATACTGGTGCACCCCAAGGCGAAGTGCTAGGCCGGATAAACCCTTTATCAAGAAGGTCTTGCAACTGTTCCTTTAATTCTTTCATTTCGGCAGTAGCCATTCTGTAGGGAGTTTTTGAAATAGGCTGGGTGCCTGGCACCGTTTCAATGGTAAACTCGGTCTCTCTGTCTACCAATTCCCCTGGTAATTCATTCGGAAACACATCCGGAAATTCTCTAACAATAGGAATATTATTCAATTCAACGTTCTCAGATTGTTCAGACAACACATAGCACAAATAACCCTGGCACCCTTTCCTGATCAGTTTACATGCTTTCATTGCAGATATCAAATAAGGTGGAGGCACTACCCCATTACCCACAAACACAATCTCTTTCTGTTCTGGTAGGTTAAATACAACCCTTTTTGTCACACAGTCTATGGTGGCACAGTACTTGGTCAACCAATCCATGCCCAAAATTACATCAAAATGTCTAAAGTTCAAGGGCAACAAATCTACATATAGGGTAGCATCCTCGATATGCATGTCACAAAACCGATATATATAATCACATAACACAGATTCCCCCAATGGAGCAGACACACATAACAAATATGGCAATAACTCTAGGGGTCTATTCAGTCTAGATGCAAACGTATATGTCACAAATGAGTGCGTTGATCCAGAATCAATTAATACAAAGGCATCCTGATTACATATTGAAATAGTACCTGAGACAACGGCATTGGCATTCCATGTATCGCCCGGAACAAGTGCAAAGACTCTCCTCTGTCTCACTGTATCCCCAGTAGTAGCAGATTTCAAAGTGTTCCCCGGCTTCGGGATCGATGCAGTGGAACTACCTGCTAGTTTCCCACTGTTCTGATTACATTCTCGGGCTATGTGCCCTTGCTTCCCACATTTGAAACAGGTTCCTGATGCACGGTAACAGACTCCACGGTGCCTTTTGCTACAAATATTGCACATGGAAGCTGTGTCTCGGGAAGAACTCGAAGTATTTGAGGAGCTCGTGTTTTGCTTTTTCAGAAATTTCTTCTTCGAAAAGAAGCCTTGTCTTTTGTTGCCTTTCCATTCTGTTATTGGCTTAGCTTGTCTGGCTATGCTAGCCTCTGATATGATGGCTCTGTCAAGCACCCCAATGTAGGTTTCCAATTTCAGGACATTCACCCTTTCTAGGATGTCATTGCGGAGCCCACCTTCAAAATGTCTTGCCTTCTTATAGTCCGTCTCAATTACATGAGGTGCAAACCTGGCCAATTCAGTGAATTTGGCCTCATACTCAGCTACAGTCATGCTGTCTTGCTTGAGTTCCATGAATTCTGCCACTTTCCTATCCCGGACACACTGCGGGAAGTACTTGTCATAGAATATTTCTAGAAACTTTACCCAGTCAACATCCTTATGATTTTCTCGCATCAACATCCACCATCTTCTTGCCTCGTCTTCTAGCATAAAAGTGGCTAGAAGCACTTTCTGAGTCTCTGAACAGGGGAACACTTCGAATAATTTCTCAATGCCGAGGACCCACGCTTCGGCTTTCAACGGATCTAATCCCCCGTGAAACTGTGGTGGTTTCATTTTCTTGAATTCCTTGGTGAGAGCTATTATCCGGTCATCATTTTGATTGTCTGGCACGGGTGGTGCCGAAGGTGGAGGTGGCGGGCGTGGTTACTGCCATTGTTGTTGGCACTCCTGTTGCTGCCTCAAAGCCTCTGCCATTTCCTGAATCAATCTTTCCATTCTGTCCAGTCTAGCAGTAGAAGATTCCTCTATCTCATCACCTCGGGTCCTCACCATCTGATTAAACTTGCATTATATTTCACATAAAAGGTACACAAGTATGCATATACTAAGAAGCACATATTTCCAGGTGATTTACAATGCAAGTAGTTCACAACTTACGACATCCAATTGTTCATATCAAAACATTTAGGCATATAATCAATGCTTCCAAATTCATATTTATCACATGAATGCATCCTAGATCTCATCTAGACGCTTATTGCTCTTTTTGGACAAGTGTGTGAGTTATTAACTCATGCTCTGATACCACTCTGTCACGACCCGAACCCGCCCCTATGGGTTAAGGACGTAACCGGCCAGTAATCCTGAGATTACCTGCGGCCTCAGACCAAAATAGACACAACTCAACAGAGTAAAAGGGCCAAACGGAAGCAATAATCAAAAACTTTGTCCATAGAGCCGTGCTTATATGCACTTCAAAACAAACCATACTCAAATACGTTAATAACCCACGTCAAAAGTACAGTGCCATAAAATTCTTTACAGACAGGATCATCCAACTAAGTCAACCCATGACAGACTATTTACAAATATACATAAAGTCCTTGCCAGCAAGACAAAATAAAGTTACATAACAAAATGGCAAGGATAGGTCTCGTGCGTGAGACACAAGGCCGACTTTCTCAAAACTCATGTTGTTCCAGGCAGACTTCACTAGGGCTGGGTTTGGACTTCCCTCGGCTCACCTACAAACACATGAATGAGCGTGAGCAATAGCCCAGTGAATAATATCAAATACAGAAGTCATATAAACAATATGTAAGACAACATACTCCAAACGGCCTTGCGCCCAATTCATATTCCTACTTAACGTATGTACATTTATGCAAGGTTTAGATCGTGTGACTGTAGTTCCAAACATACTGGCCTTTGGCCCATTCATTTATGTCAAAACGTCCTTCGGCCCATCCATTTATGTCATAACGGCCTTCGGCCCCATATATTTGTGGCCAAACGGCCTTCGGCCCACTCATTCGTATCGAAACGACCTTCGGTCCATCCATATATGTCAAAACGGCCTTCGGTCCGTTCATGTACATCAAAACGACCTTTGGTCCAATCATTTCTATCAAAATGACCTCCGGTCCATTCATTACTATCAAAACGACCTTTGGTCCAATTATTTTCATATCAGATTTTTGTCCACAATCCCAATTAGCAAATCATAAAACTTATAAGGGAATAAACAATTGGACATTCACAATTATTCGAATATCGATATTACTCACAGTGATCGGCTTGTGGATTCGCCCTGGAGCTTGACCCTACACATTCCATGAACACAAAAGGGTCATTATCAATTCAATCCGTTCTTTGATTCACATATTCCTATTTAGGCTTTATTCTTATCTCATTAACTCATTTACAATGCTTAGCATATGCCTAAGAGTGCTTACAAGTGAAAGAGAACGGAAAACGAAACACAGAATGAGCATACAAAATTTCAGAGAACAGGGTCCCCGCTCGAGCGTCAACTTCCCCGCTCGAGCGGACCCTTAAGGCCTGCAAAGTACTGGTTGCATGAAAAATACGTTCGAGCGTGGGATAGAGTGCTCGAGCGGAAGGCCTATCTACAAAAGCTCCCCGCTCGAGCGTGAGATATCTCGCTCGAGCGGACATCCAACTCTACAAAAAGTGCTGGGAGCACGATTCTCCCGCTCGAGCGGCTCTTCCCCCGCTCGAGCGGACATCAAAAATATGGGTTTTCCAGATTGAGTTCTTGAGCTCCAATTCGAATTTCAACCAGCAAAACATGCATGTTATGGCTCAAATCTCAAATATAGTTATGCTAACATGCCATAAACACCAAAACACATTGCAATGAAGCCCAATTCACAATTAATTCACATGCATGCCCCAATCTCCCATCAACTCATTCTAATACAAACAAAATCATATATTCAAAGCTCGTATCTTAATTATTCAAACATGCATACTAATCTTGATTTCATTTCCATCCCAAACAATGCAAATGGTGTTCATTCTCATGGAATACAACAAAAGCATGCTTGCATGTAAGATTTAACACCTTTATTCCCATGTTTAACTTAATACATGCTAGATTATGCATTTTCACAACAATTATATACATGCATGCCTTCATTGACCTTCAATTGAACACAAACAACTCAATTTCCTTATAATCAAGCTAACTCATGTTCTGGGCCATTAACCACACTTGAATTTACAAATTTGCAAACAAAAATCCATGAGTTTACTTACCTAAGAGTTCAATCTCCCAAACTATAACAAAATCTTGGGTTTGATCTTCAAGTTCCCCAAACTTTGAGCCAAAATCACCCAATCCTCCCCCTCTCTTTCTAATAGCCGGCCCTCCCTTTGTTTTTCTTAGAGTTTGATCAGCCAAGGGAAGTTATGAGGAGAGAATACAAGGTGTAGTGTCTTAACACTACCAACCCCATTAACATCAATATAATAATAATGAATGATTGACACTAATTCAACAATTAAATCAATTTAATCTGACCCGAATCAATTTCCAATTAAATTTCACCGTAGGTTCTAAAAATTATGCCAATCACAATGGCGTAATCGATTTCGGTTTCTGTGGCCGATAAGGCCCTCAATTTAATTTCCAAAGCAGATTATTCAAACAGATATTCCTACGGTGAACAGATAAAACTTCAAAATCACATATATCCATATAATGGAACATAAAATCATGCTAAACACATAATCATACTCAAATTAAGGACCAATTAACATACTATGGGACAGGGGTATCACAACTTTCTTGGGAACCAAGGACTCAAAACAGTCTGAAAACACACAAAGGGAATACCAGGCACCTGCCGGACACCCTGGATGCTTGCCAGCCACTTTTCAAGGCTGCCGGCCACTTGACAAAGCTGTCGGCCAGTTAATTGGCCGTTCGGCTAGTTACACAAATTCAGGGCAGGTTGGGCTTTCACACACGGGTCTTTAAAAACCCTACTCAAAAACACTTTTTCTCACACCCACAAGACTGAAATCCCTTGTTCTTTCTCCCTAGACCCATTTTCCTCTTAGATCCAGGCTTTTTACGCGTTTTCCAATGCCCCCCGCGAAGTTGATTCACAAAAAACTTTCGATTCTCTTCGTTTTGAACCGAACAAAAGTTGTTTTCGGAGTCTTTTTCTCCATTTTCACCATTTGAGGTTTGTTTCTCTCAACTTTGACTTGAGTTTGGCGCCCTTTTCCTGGTCTTTGACTTTTTTGACTTTTTCTCTTCCCGAGAGTTGACTTTTTGCATTTTTCGCCCATTTTGCTCATTTTGGTCTGTCTTTCACCCTCTTTGCAGATGGTTGACGACGCGCCACACGGTGGGGTTCCTTTGGGGATGTAGGGGAAGCCGGATCACATTTAGCTACCACCCAGAGTTCGGCCATTCGATCCTGCTACGTACCATCCCGCGACACATATACTACCATCTAGTACAGTCCGCCATTTCACTGACTTTGCATGGCGCGCACCCGCGGATCTACTGTTACGAGAGCCGGAGTCCCATCTGTCCCATGGCGCGCCAGCGGTACACACTGCACTTTTACATTTTCTGCGATGTACTTTACATTTCTTGCATAGTTCACACTTTTTGCACTATATTTCATCTGCTCATTGTGTTTATTTGCTCATTTTGAAACACATACACACACTATATTCTTACTCATTCTGAACATACATATTGCACACTACATTTCTGCTCATTTTGAACATATATACTGTAAACAGCATTTCTGCTCATTCTGAACATACATGCTGCACACTGCATTTCTGCTCATTCTGAACATATTCATATTGTATCTCTGCTTATCCATACAGGTTGACTCCCGTTTCATCCGTGGATATGGATCCACCACAGCGAGGGAGTGGTACTTGGAGCTCCCTGACAGCGTCCAGCAGATCATTAACGAGGCCGGATTTGGCCTTTTCTACTCAGGGCTCTCGCGTCTCTTCGTGAGTCGGACTGTCTTGGGCGCATTGGTAGAGAGATGGTGGGACACCACCAACTCCTTTCATTTCTCTACCATCGGGGACATAACGATGACCTCGTTCGACTTCGCGATGCTGACAGGCCTTGAGGTGGGAGGCTAGCCAATCCATATGATGTTGATATGGGTGAGTGAGAGGTAACCTGGACGCATCTACTGGGAGCACGCCCACCTGTCTACCGATCATCGGGTTCGGTCCGATATACTTGGTTCGCCGACCATTTCAAAGGGAGAGAGCCTACGACAGTCGAGGAGACAAAGCAGTATGCTCGAGGCTTCCCTATGTTCCTCTTCGACACTACCCTGTTTGCCGACAGAGCGAACACAGTGGGGCTATACTTGCTGAGCGCATTAGTGGACCTATCCCAGGTGCGGCACTATGATTGGAGGGGCGCCAACCTTGCTACCCTCTATTGCTATATGAGCTCGACCTCCCGCAGGAGCAGGAACATAGTAGGCGGCTACTGGAGGGCCTGGGAGGTATGCTTTATTGTTCAGCTTTACATTTTCTGCTATTCTTTCTGCTTTGCATTTATGTATACTGTACACTGCACATATAAAATCTAATCTCTGTTCTGCATTTGTATTTTCTATACACCATGCCATGCACTTTGCTTTTTGCATTATCTGTATTCTGTATTCTTACTGCCACCATTTTGCTTTCACAGCTATGAGTATACGCCTATTTCCCGGTGCTTGCACCTGAGTCAGAGGTTGATACACCCTACGAGGTCCCCTACTCATGCCGATACGACAGTCGGTGCCATCCTAGGCCCCGGGAGACCCTCTCATACTTGCGGCAGTATTTTGACATAGTGAGGACGACGGAGGTAATCCAAAACTCACAGTTTTTCTTGCTTTCAATTTCGATTCACTTTGCATATCTAATGGCAACTTATCAGTCTATGCATTTGCTGTCTGCAGATCACATGGCAGCCTTGGGCGGCGATGCCAGAGTTTACCCGATTTCATTTTGCCGGAGCTCGAGGCGCCTCCCGCTATTGGATCTCGTTCGAGGGACCGGTAGGTCGGGCCTGGTTTCTTAGAGAGCACTTCATGCGCCAGGTACTAGGCCTGCCTCTACAGTCAATCCCCTTACTGCCTCCACCATCTGTGTGGGCCATAGAGAGCCTCTCCTCTTAGGAGCTTATCGACGTCATGCGAGGCGCAAATGCTGACCGGTACATTGAGGAGGGGGATTACACGACTTACATCGAGGTATACCTCATGCCTCCATTGGCAGGCATTCGTGCTCCCACAGGTAGGACAGTTGGCATTGCCTCGTCGAGCAGGGCTCGGGCTACAGACGCCCCCTCGACGAGTAGAGCTCGGGGCGCTGAGAGGTGAGGTCAGAGGGATGCTTGCTCCTAGGTAGTTTGTTGGATGGCCGAATCCCCCGACTGAGCTGACAGGTTAGCGGCTTGGTAGGGGGCCTTATCAGATCCCGCTTGAGCCCCCATTGCCTGATCATTGATACGTGAGGACAGCTGACTCAGCACCGGTATACTTTACAGCTTTTATGCATTTTAGCTTTGCTCAGATATTTGTTCATTCATTCACTCATGGCTTTACCTTGCATTTGCAGCCCTCTATAGGATATGTCGAGGGGTTGCTCGAGGCGATGGCCTCACTTGAGGGTATGGTCTTGCGAAGAGAGATGATGCTAACATCCCACGGCATTTCGGTACGTTTCAGTTTCCTCGTATTTAAGATACTTCTGCTGATATACTAAAACTGTACACTTCATTGCACTGATTCACTATTTGCATAGATCACATCTAACATAACATACTGCATGCACACACTGTATCTGACTTCTGCATGTACCCCACATAACATACTTGCATCCGATACACATACTGTAGCTGATGTATTCAAACTGTCCTTTCAGGTTGCACCCTTGCAGACAGGACCCTCTGAGCCTACTCTGGCAGCAGGGAGAGAGACTCCGGCATACAGCCGAGGGAGGCGTCAGAGGCCTGCCAGACGTACTGACGAGTCCAGAGAGGAGGAGGAGGAAGCGAGTCCCCAGTCAGAGTCATCTGAGGGTGAAGGAAATGTCGATGAGGGTTCTGAGGACGGGAGCGGAGGCAGCTCTGGTTTTGGCTCAAATTCGGACGGTGGCGCCGATGGTGATGATGTAGAGGCCGCTCAGCCGAAGAAGAGGGTGAAGAGGGCCTCTGAGTCCTGAGGTGGCTGGCGTCGATTTAGATGTTTTTGCTTTACTTCTCTTTTTGCTTGTAGTTTTAGCACATTGTACAGCCTTAGGTAGTTTTATTTTCTTTAAAACTTTGTACTTTTTGTAAAGAGAAACCATGACGGAATGAAAACAGCTTTTTGGTTATAAAGCGTTGCATTTGTATTCTGAGCATTACATCGCACCATTTTGCACAAAAATGAGATTGATGGAAATTGAACATTCGTTTATTGCAAAGTCAGGTAGTGAATTGACACAACAAACAAAACAAAACAACTTAAAGAACAACTCGATAAGCAAAAGCGACAAACTTGAGAATAAGTCAACAAAACCACAACCGAACGCATCCAAAGTGAAACAAAACACAGATTTTCAGCAGCCCTCAGCACACAGGAAGGCTAAAAGCTCTCTGTTGGAGACAAAGAGTGGCTGCCAGCCACTTTTCCTCATTGCCAGCCACTTTTCACAGTTGCGAGCCACCTGAGTGGCCGGTCGGCCACTTAAACTGGCCGGTCAACTAGTTTTTTCTGGGAAGCTTCAGATTGCTGCTATTTGCCCTTCACTCAATGCCTTATCTTCTATAAAGGTTCTAGCTTTGTGGTTCCTTTATTCTAACTCAGTTTTTGCCTCAAATGGAAGCATTTCTTACCCAAAACCTCACAAATTGGATTGCAAACTTGGATGGCTCGGAAAAGTTGAATTTTTGGAATTTTGGAATAAATGCACTATTCACGCTGAGCCGTACCCCACTGCGTTTTCCATTCCTCCATGCCGCGGCTAGGTGTTGGAATCCGGTAACTCATGTTTTTAGCTTTGGCGAACAAGAGATGTGTCCCACTTTTGAAGATTTTCAGGCTTTGATGGAATCTCAGCGCGATGAAGAGATCTTACCCCAGTTCCGTTTTGGCCACATCCAAGCCTTAGGACGGGTGTGTGGGCTTACTTTACATGACGCTCGGTCTTTGATTCGTGATGGAGAACTGGACATTTCGAGCTTGATTCATCGGTTTTCCGACGCCGGTGACTGCGGCGACCATCTTTGGCAGAGTTTCCAGCGACACGCCCTCTGTTTGTGCATGTTGTCTCATTTCTTGCTTGCCCAAGCTTCGAAGGGCCTAGCGTCTGTTTGATTGAGATTGTCCAAGGCCTGAAAGAGGGCAAGAGCTGCATTGGCATGACACTAGTTGAGACTTTGATGGGTTTGGATGCCTTCCATCGCCAAGAGACGACTAGGTTCGCGGGGAGTCCACTACTCTTACAGATAATGTTTCCTGCCCTTCTCACATGTGTATTTCTCACATCACTCGGCCCTCAGACTCTGTTTTTCTCTAAAAAACCTTTCTCTATTTTCCCTCCACGTACACCTCTCTTTTCTTTAATCTCTCTTCTTTTTCATCCCTCCCCAGATATGGCTGATGGATAAGTTGAAAGTGGTGGACTCATGCCTAGCATATTTAGCACGCGGCTATTTCTTCCGACAACGACTAGTTGATACTCTGGATGAGGGATGGTGGTGTGAATGGATGTGGAGCCTATCTGCTGGCATCATTGCTTGGCGTTGGCCCTGGCTTAATCTACTGGCGATGAGTTACAACATGTCTCACCAGCCGGGCATTCAACTGATTGGCCTGACACACTGTGTCTTCTACTTCCCATTCAAATTCCGGCGCCAATTTGGACATGATCAGACTTGCCCGGAAGAGGGGATAGAGTACTCGGCTGCATTTCCAGTCCGAGGCTCATAACTAGCTCGGTATGCCACAGCATGGAAGATGAGAGAGCTGCTGGATCCTGCTCCCACTTTCAGTTACACCCTTTCTGGCAAGTGCATAGCCTAGCTTGAGGAAGAGGTACAGACCGGGCCTTCTTTGGCATCAGAGGCTTCTATGAGCTCTGGAAGGGGACGCAGGAACACCTGACTTATCCATGCCCCGAGTTTATTTGCTCTATTCAGTACTTTCAAGTTTTCTTTATGAATGTAATAAAAAGCAGCTTCAATTTGCATTCAAGAGTAGGAGAACTCTGTGTTGAAATCAATGTAATTGAAGGTTGTGGGTACTGAAAATTTTCCATTATGGTCCAAAAATGGCCTAAGTCGTAAAAAGATTAATTTGAACAAAATCAACTTTTATTAAAACTTTTCAAAACCATTTTCGATATGGATCAAAACTGGACATGCCTGGAAACTATCCTCGAGATATACAACCCCGAATCCCAACAACTGGAATGTTGTCTCTAATCTGAATAGCATTGCACTGGAGATCACAACCGAGCTCTTGAATGCAGAAGAGACAAAGATGACCAACATGATCACATGGACAAATTTAATTTGGAAGTGTTTGTGGCTGGACTTCAGGATGAAGTTGCCTACGTATTCTGAAGATGGGAATCAAGCCTTACGTAGTTCGGTTCAGGTTCACTCGTGTATTAACACTCTCCTTTTATGCTCTAACTTTTGCCAAGGCTGCCCTTTCTGGGTTTTTAACCTTGTGAGCTCAGTTTTCTTATTTCAAATTTTCTATGCTCTAACTTTTGCCTAGGTCGCCCTTTCGGGTTTTCGGCCTAGCGAGCCACTCAGGGATAGTATTTCTTAACCTTGTCCATGTTGATCGGCTGGAAGAACTCAAGGCCATCTAAATCCATTAGAGTGACAGCTCCACCCAACCAGATTGACTTGATGATATAAGCACCAGTCCAATTGGGTCTGAACTTGCCCCTAGGGTTGTGGATGGGAGCTCAATTGTCTTTGAGCACTAGGTCCCCTTCTTTCAAATTCCTGGACTTAACCTTCTTGTTAAAGCCCTGGTAATTCTTCGTTGATAACCCCGGAAGTGATATAGTGCTTTCAGCCTTTTTTCATCAAACAGCATGAGTTCTTCAAACCTGCTTTGCTACCAATCTGCTTCGGCTATCTAGCACTCAGCCATTACCCGTAATGACAGAACCTCAACTTCAATAGGCAGAACAGCCTCCATCCCATAAACCAAGGAATACGGAGTTGCCCCAGTAGAAGTTCGAATTGAAGTCCGGTATCCCCAAAGAGCAAATGGCAACTTATCTGGCTAGTCTTTGTAGGTTTCCACCATCTTCTATAGAATGTGTTTGATATTCTTGTTGGCAGCCTCAACTGCTCCGTTGGTTTGCAGCCTATATGTGGATGACTTATGAAAAGCCACGTTGTACTTCTCCAACAAGTCAATCACCTCCTTCTTGAAGTGGGGACCATTATCCGAAATAATCTCATTCGGGACCCCATAGCGACAGATGATGTTGTTCCTGATGAACTTAGCAACATGCGATGCCTTCAACACCGCGTAAGATTGGGCCTCAACCCACTTCATGAAGTAGTCTATCGCTACCAGAATATACTCATGCCCATTCGACCCCTTCGGAGTAACTGCCCCAATCACATCAATCCCCCAGACTGAAAACGGCCATGGCGAAGTCATGTTGTACAACTTTGACGGCAGAATATTCATGTGGTTTGCATGGACCTGACACTTGTGGCATCGCCGAACAAAGCCAATACAATCCTCCTCCATGGTTGACCAATAATAACCCTGTCTGAGAATTTTTCGCGCTAGCATCACTCCGCTTATGTGCGATCCGCACTCTCCTCCATGGATGGCCTCCATCAGGCGCATAGATTCTTCAGCATTAACACACAGTTTATGCATCCCAAGATGACCCTGCTTGTACAGTTTTTCCCCACAGACGATGAACTGAGCAGCCATTCTTCGTATCGCCCTCTGGTCTTTAGCGTTTTCCCCTGGTGGATAAGCCTCATTTTCCAAGAAGTTCCAGATGTCATGGTATCAGGGGTTTTGATCTTGTACCTCATCTATGGCAGCAATCAGCTCGTAGGTCGGCACATATCGATGTTCAATGATGATTGGACGTATCCGAACTCCCAAAGGGATGTCTATCATAAAAGATAGAGTTGATAAAGCGTCTGCAAACCTATTGCTCTCTCTCAACAGATGGGTGAAGGTTAACTTCTCAAACCTGGGAATTAGCACGTCCAGAGTTTGGTGATAAATTTTCATCCTTTCTTCCTTCACCTTCCAGTCTCCCTTAGCCTGAGACACAACTAGGTTCGAGTCCCCGATGACGTCCAACCTTTTTGCCCCTAGTTCCAGGGCGACTTCTAAGCCAGCAATACATGCCTCATACTCTACTTCATTGTTCGACACTTTGAATCGGAGTTTGAACGCTAAGGGTATGTGGGAATTGTCGGGCGTTATCAGCAACACCCCTATCCCATACCCGTATTGATTTGATGCTCCGTCAAAGTACATTGTCCAGACCTCTTTTTCAACCTGCAGAATGGACTCATCTGGGAACAGATACTCTATTGCTTCATCTCCCTCAACTGGGTGATTGGCTAGGAACTCCGCAATCGCTCTCCCTTTCACAGACTTGCATGTCATGTACTTTAAATCGAATTCAAAGAGAAGAAGCAACCAACGAGCTAGCCTACCCGTAAGTGCTGGTTTCACAAAGAGATATTTGATGGGATCTAATCTCGAAACCAGTATTACAGAGTGAGCTAACAGGTAGTGCCTCAACTTCCTGGTAGCCCATACCAAGGCCAGACAATCCTTTTCCAGCGGAGTGTAGCGGGTTTCATATTTCAGCATTTTCTTGCTCAGGTAGTAGATAGCCTTCTCCACTTTATCCTCAGATTCCTGCACAAGCATGCAGCCCATCGTCGTTTCGGTCACTAATAGGTACAGAATCAACGGTTTCCCCGGCTCTGGCTGTAACAACACAGGTGGGTTCTGTAGATATTACTTGATCTGCTCGAAATCAACTTGGCAACGATCGTCCCATTGAAACTTCTTTCCTTTCTTCAGGAGACCAAACAGTGCCCCAACATTTTCCTTGCTGTAACACTAAAAGTACATTTCTGAGGATTCAGCCGCAACCGATACTCTCTGATCCGTTCGAAAAATTTTTTCAAGGTGGTGTAGTGGTCCTCTCTGTCCTTGGACTTGACAATCATCTCGTCCACGTACACCTTGACCTCTTTGTGGATCATATCGTGCAAAATCGTGGTTGCAACCCGTTGATATGTAGCCCCAGCATTCTTCAAACCGAACAGTATCACCCTATAACAGTAAGTTCCCCATGGGGTAGTGAAAGCAGTTTTCTCCCTATCTTCAGGTGCCATCAAAATCTGGTTGTAGCCTGAAAACCCCTCCATAAACGAGAGCAGTGCATGCCCAGTAGTGAAATCCACCAATTTGTCGATATGTGTATCGTCCTTCGGACTAGCTTTGTTCAAATCTCTGAAGTCCATACATACCCGAATTCTGTCGTCTTTCTTTGGCACCGGAACTACATTGGCCAACCAAGTTGGGTACTCAGATACTAACAGGAACCCTGCATTAATCTCCTTGGTGACCTCTTCTTTGATTTTCAGAGCCCAATCCGGGCGAATCCTTTGGAGCTTCTGCTTAACAGGTCGAGCCTTTGGGTTAAGAGGGATCTGGTGCTGTACAATCTCAGGATCGATTCCAGGCATGTCTTCATAGGACCACGCGAAAACATCTTTGAAATCTTTAATAAAGCGACTAACGCTCGCATTCCTCAAAAGACAACGTGGACCCGATCTTGACTAGCTGCGAATCCTTCTCAATACCAACGTTAATCGAAGTGATTTTATCAACCAAAGGCTTTACAAACCTCTCATGCTCTTGATTAAGAAAATGTTTCAAAATTGGAGGAATTTCTTCCTCGCTGTTTTCATCAAAGTTTTGAAAGTCTTGATTAATACAACAAACAAGAGGCACAGAAAAGTACTCAGAAGCCACAGAAGTACCGTTCTCATTGATAACATCCAGTTCGTCTGATCCTTCGGTTACAATAGACTCAAAGGAAAACGAAAAAGACGACCTGGACAGGACAACGGCATCCGGGTTATCAACCCTAGAAACACCGAACTTAGACTCAGAGGAATCAGAATCTGATTCTAACTCCACAGACTCTGTGGAATCAGATTCTGATTCACCACCTGATCCAGAACTGCTCGATAAAAATCCTTCCTCGTATTGCCAGACGAGGGAGGGTGCGATGGATACATCGAGAATACTAGAAGAAGGGGCCGCAGCCAAGTGATCTCCAATCATGGAAACTGAGAAGTTATCCCCCAAGCACTCCGGTGTGATCTGAGGATCTGAGAGGAGACAGGCCAGCGCTGCTCCTATCTCAATTTCTGTGCTCTCGGACTCATCCTCCTTACACTGCTCAGCCTCAGCTGGTGGATCTGTCTGCTCTTCGGCAACTTCATCCCCTAATAACTGAAGGTCAAAAAAGATCTCGAAGTCGGGCAAACGTCGCTTTTCTGAATTCAGCCAAGGCTCCGAAAAGTCGCAAAGCGGGAAGTCTTCCCCTCTCAAACAAAACGTCCGTTTAGGGTTCCCTGGATAGGTCTGTGCACCAAATCGTAGTGCTTCCCGGCTTGCTTAGCCTTGGCTCTTTTGGCCATTTCTCTTCCTTTCCTTGCCCAATCCTCTTTGGTAGGCAAATAACCTAAACCAAAGGTATATGGCTTATGCGGCACTTCGGCCAATGCTGCGATGCCCTTCTGGCCACTCCGTCCCAATCCCATTCCGAGCATGTGTTGAAGCTTGTTTATGAGGTAGACAGATACGTACAACCCCTCATCAACGGCCAACAAATCCTGTACTCCCTAAGCCTTAGCTAGGGTGAATCCCGACAAAAATACATCCTCCACGCCGTGCTCAATCTCTAGAACTGGTGTAGAAACTTCTGGTGGCGGATGTATTGAAGAATTTCCAAAAACTATTGCCACCCACTTCTCGTAGGGGTACTTCAGCATCTGGTGTAAGGTGGAAGAGACGGCCTTAACCTGGTGCAGCCACGGCCGTTCAAGGAGTAGATTGAAGGTGGCTGGGACATCCAAGACATGGAACTTAATGTCATGTTGTCCCAGGCCAACCTCAATTTTGACTCGTAGCGCCTCCATCACCTCCTGACTGGTGTTATCATAGGCCCGTATCACCTGGGCTGTAGGCACGAAATCTACGGGCTTCAACCCGATAGCATACGCTGTTCGTGATGGACATACATTGATTGCAGATCCAGTGTCAACCAGGACCACCGGTATCCATTTCTCTCTACACTCCACAGAGATATAGAGCGGTTTGTTATGATCAGAGCCCTCAGGCGGTAGTTCTTTGTCTGTGAAGGTTAGGGTTGGTGAAGCACCACCTGGGAACACCTATCCCACCAACTGCTTGGGTGTGGTATCAATTGAAAGCTTGGCCCTGTCCATGGCTGTAAGGACGGCCTATCTATGGACCCTTGAGACTATAAGCAATCCCCAGATGGAGATGTCTACTTGAATTTTCTTTAGCTGTTTCAGTACAGCTTCCTCCTCTAGTAGTTTTTCTTTCTGCCTCTCTGCTTCTTTGTCCTTCCAAGACACCTCCGGCTGGTCCAAGTGTGGGGGCTTGAAGTACTGCCCACTTTGGGTCATATGGTCCACCTCGGTGTACCAGGTATCATCGAGTTGATTCTGTCCCCAATACTCGTCAGTGTGGGCAAGACGTAAGCCGTCGTCTTCCCACCATATCCCATCGGCAACCGACAGACAGCTGTCCGGTTCTGCTGTAGCTGTTTCTGTGTTCTCAACACATTCCGTACCCTCAGGTGCCTTGGCTTTTCTGGCCCTTTCATCATTCTCGATTTTCTCTTGCTCAAACCTCTTCAATGCAGCCTCTTGTTCAGTGTCTGCTGTACGCAAACTACCCAAATCCTGAGCAAAATTCTTCACACCGGTGCTCTCCGGCGATTCCTCCTAATTCTCGGCCGTTTCGGCCACTGCAGATGTTCCCATCTCCGACTGACCCTGTTCTGGTTGAGGCACTTCAACCATATCTGGCTCATCGCTGAGCCACCCTGTATTGTCCGTCAACCCATTCAAGTCAAGCCAGTTGATGTTCACATCTCCCGGGTCTTGTTCGTCAAAGAACTGTAGATTGGCAACGTCCTCTTCCAGCGTCATCTAACCCTTGACTCGGTCTATCCTTCCAGACCACATTGATCTCTGCCCCAGTTGGCAACTCCACCCTCGGCTTAGCCTGGCCTGTCGACACAATATAACCACCTGGGTTGTATGCTTCCTCAGTAAAGATCCCAGATCCCTCAGGCTCTGAATCAACATTTCCATTCTTCTCCAAGATAACCCCAGCTTTGTCTTTGACAGTCACCACCACTGGCTCAGGTTGGGTTAGGAAGGTGCTCATCATACACAAGTCTGTGCTGTCTGGGATGAACACCTCAGGCTTGGGTAGGTGGAAAGGAGTGATGTATATGCTAGGGTCGTACTGGACGACCATGATTTGGATCAGGTTTATCTGTCTGGGTGGAGGGGGTTGTTGTTATGTGGTGGGAGAGGGTTGGTAATGACGTTTGGTTTGTCAGGAGGCGCAATCACCTTGTTGTCAATAAGTTCTTAGATCTCATGACACAGTCTGAAGCAGAGGTCGGTGTCATGACCGTGCTGCTGGTGAAAGGCACAATATTTGGTAGGGTTATGTGTTAGAGGGAGGTTATTTGGTAGTGGGCGTGGTTCCGGGGGCTTCAAATGCCCTTTTCTGATTAAACCCCCAAGGCTTTGGACAAAGGCATATACAACGGGGTAAAAGTCCTATGCCCCGAGGGTGAATTTTTCACTGATTATGAGCTGGTTCCAGACGCACCGGTGAAGGGTGTAGTTGTTTTGGGCGTGGTGGTGACCATGCCGATGTCAGAAGTTCTGGCGGCTGCACTACTACTGGTAGCTGCATTCGAACCGCGGGTAAATGTCCTCTTGGGCCGTTCCTTCTCCTGGTCAATCAGATCTTGCATTATGGCATCCTCAATCTATACCCCAATCTCGTGTAAATCAGCAAAGGTAGGGAGGGGTAAGACGATCATTTTCTGCATCAGCTTGGGTTGCAGGTTGCGCACCACCATCCTTATCTGATCTTTCTCGAGTGGCCGAGTTGTCATCATAGAGGCCTTAGCCCTCCATTGAGTGACAAAGTCAGAAAAGCCCTCTTTTGGCTCTTGCCTGGTCGCCTCGAGATCACGAGTCATGACCTCGATTTGGGTGTTGTATGAATATTGCGCGACGAAGGCCTCGGCCATCTCCTCCCAACTTCTTTTCACTGAATCCTCCAGCTTGGCATACCATTGTAGACCACCCGCGAGAACTCTTCGATATCCATGCGCGATGGCGCGAATCTTGTTTTGTTCTGAGCTACTACAGTTCAGACTCACTGTCACGGTTCTTAATCTTATCTCGCAAAGTGCAATGCAAGACTGATAAATCACAAAAAAGTCCAAATCTAGCAAATCGTTTTGAAAAGAAGATTTTTATAAAGAAGTGCCAAACATGGACTGCTTCGCCAGATACAGAGTCGCCACCTAAATATTTTATTTTGGGGGATTTAGGAAACCCTGACTCGTGCCTAAGGCCACGTGTCCGTCATCACCAAAGTTGCCTTAGCTCGGGAACTTGGGTATGAGAGGAGAAGGTCATGCAATGAGCACCCTCTCTCGCCCGATCAAAAGATCGGCCTGTACTAAGCATGGTATTTTGTTTTTGAAAGCACATGTGCTCTTATTCCGGTTAATTAGCTAATCTTACTACGTGATGTGCACAGCATATACAAGTATAGACTAGATCGCCTAATTTGGAACAAAACATTGCATATTCATTTGTGAAAATGATTTGAAGTTTGCTACTCGCAAGTAGGCTAAATCGGAGATTTGATGAATTGTTCCAATTCAAGTAATCCAACCTTCACCCACAGGCATTCGGGCAGTTATATCAAATAAGCAGTTAGCCTCATGGCAAGCATGGTTTCATGGTAATCAATAACACACATGCAGTATGCTAAAGCGTAAACACTCACAGTGTACTCTGAGCCAAAACAAAGAACTAGTTAGAAATCATGCATGACCCTAGTTCATGTTACGATGGCTAATGCAACACATGTAAGAATGCGACTAGAAATAGGCTCGGCTACCTAGAATGTCATGTGAAATGTAATTTGATAACATGCTGTTTGAACACATATTCAAGTAAATGTATTGAAATACAATGCTGGTTTGTATGATGCGCGAGCCCGGTACATGCAAAACAGATGAATGATGCACGTATGCAAGCATAAGATATGTTAATCAAAATATGTCCTAAAACTAACCATCGTAAGCGGTTAAGTAAAAAGGAGAAAGAAATGGGGGTTGGAAGACATACATCACACACATGCACGCTTATTATAACAGTTGGCCATCTCGACGGAGGGTCCAAATAAGAAGCTAACGAGCTAATCTAAGCTAATTAAACTACTTATTACATCACAATGAAGCTAATTAACTAATCCTAGTTAACTAACTATTACAAAACAATTAAGCAGCTAAACGCATTAACTACTTAAATACAGAATCCAAAGCATAAACTAGCTAAGCAAATTAGCTAAGTAAAGCAGTAAAACAATGGCCTCAGAGGGATAAGAGTGCATGCATGCTTGGTCGCCTCGTTAGAAAATCCGTCGCGATGCCCCGATTTGCCTCTGTTTGCAACTGTTCTCAACACTTTGCACCAAGCTCCAGAAAGCTTCTAACTCATCTTGGGGACCTATAAAAGGGTGGCTGACCAGTTGTTGGTGTGGGAGACCACCTGCAGACCACTTTTTGTTGTTGCAGGGCAGAAAAAGTGGTCGGCCAGCTAGTTTTTCTAGCTAGTGTAGACACCCCATTTTTGACCGTCCTCAAGACTTGGACGTCACCATTGGAACACTTGGTGATTACCCTTGTTTGTGTTCGTCTTGAGTTCCCGGAGGTCTCAGTTGCGCGCCTTGCCTCAGGATCTCTCGACTCGACCGTGTTGTGTCTGGTTTTGCACCAAACACTTGTGTTTTGCCTTGGAGGGCAGGGAATGCCTTGTGAGGCATCCCCACACATCACCGGCCATGGCTTGAGGCCACCAGCCAGTGATTTTATGCCATCGGCAATGTATATTGCCGGTCGGCACTCTTTGTTGCCGATCGACCATTTATTTTGTCAAAATGGCAATTTTGAATGGCCGATCACTGTTCATCTACTTTTAGTAGATATTTTGGGCCAGCTGTGATAGCTGGCACCCACTCTGCTCCCCTCCATACACGTGTATGGAGGGATTTCCCTCTTGGATGGCTTGTTTTGGAAGCCTTACAAGAGGGAGTTGCCTATAAGAAGACGGCTCCTCTCTTGGCATTAGGGTTACCAAAAATTCAGAGGGAGCTCTGGATTAGGGTTAGGATTGATACATATTTCCTATCTCTATATCTCTCTCTTGTGTGTGTCTAGTGTGTGTTTGTCCATATTATTGCACACAAACACATAGTGTTACACCTTCTCTTGGTTGTTAAGGGACCAGAGGGTTGTTCTTGGTGTTCTTGACTGGATTTGAGCTTAAGAAGGCAACAAGATCACCATTTGTGAAGGAGGACTTCAAGGGTAAGAAACTAGTCCCTTTTTACCCCATTTTTGCACACTACTTTTACCTATCTTGCAACTGTTTTTTGGCTTTGCATATAATACATAAAAGTTCTGTTTTTAAGGCCTCTAAATAGTTTGTTAAGAGTGTTTTAAGCTTTGGGGTTGTTTGACCCCTCTTAAGCCTTGTTTGGCCCTTGTTTTATGCTATTTTGTGTGAGCTCCGGGACTTTGGTGTTTGGGCCTCCTCACCACTGAAATCTTGAGGCATTTCAGTGGTAAGAATGGTGCCTTGAGGTCCCAAGTAGGAGAGGGCCACCCCTTCTCATTGTTGTCCTTGAAAAGGACCATTTTTGCCTCTTGAGGGAGCACCTAGCTTAGGCTCTTGTTGACCATGCCTTAGCTGTTATTTATGCTTATTTTGCCATGAAATAGCATTGTTTTAAGTTGGTTTTGGTACACCATGCTTTCTTAGCATACATGCCTTGTAATGCCATGATTTGCCTCAACATGTGCCTAGCATTTAGACTACCATGCTCATGTGTTTTGGCCTAGCTTTGTGAAGCTTTTATGCTTGTTTTAGTATGCTAAGGGACCGTTTTTGGTCATTTGAGTCATCCATGCTTCGCTTTGTATAGCTACCATGCAAACTCTCTTGTATACCTTGAGCATTGACCCCTCTAGCATGCCATCCTTGCATCATTTCAATGGTTTGGAACCACTTGTCATGTTATTTCAGTCCTTGTGGCATGCCAATATGCTTGCATTTAATCCTCCTTCAATGTGTTTAGAGGTTGTTACCTTATGCCCCTTGTTTAGGCCTCGGAGTATGCTTGCACTTTTAGACCACTTAGATGCCATCTAAGTGCACCCTTGGCTCTGTTTAAGTCTGCATTTGACTTGTTTTAAGTCCCCTTAGCCTTGTGAGGTTTGGTGGACTTGACCTTGGTTTAAGCCTCCTTGGCTTGTCTTAAGCACTTGGGCCATTGTGGCATGTTTTGCTTGTCTTGTTTAAATTGACTTGGCATCATCTTGTAACATGATTTTAGAGCTTAATGCATGCTATATGTCCATGTTTGCATCCTCTTGAGTGTGCTTGACAATTGCTCTTTAATGCTTGAAGTGTTGGAGATCATTCGCATGAATGTTTGCGTGCCTATTAGTCCTTCATTTTTGAGCACCTTGGCCACTGTTTTAGGCCTAGTAAGGGCTGCCTAAACCGTGCTTAAGTCCATCCTTTGCTTGTTTTCATGCTTACCTTGCATATTTGCTTGCATACTTGCATAAATGCATTGTATGCCCATGTTGCATGCTAGTTCACATGCCTAGGTTGCACTCCATCTAGCATGCATGCCTTGTTCCTTGATTTAGTGATGGGAGTTGGGCCTTTGTTTGTTGGTTTGCATTGCATTTGAAATTAACATGCATAACTTGGTCTCTTGGGCCATCATGCATTGAAATGCGCGATTGATGGTCCGAGAACCAGGGACCATGTCCCATTGAGTCATAAACATGATAAGGGATATGGTCGGTGCATACATTGCTTGAATTGCATTGCCATGCAAAGCCCTGTCCTCTGTTGCTGTCAAACAGATTCTGCAGGAACTTTTTGCCGATCGACTGCACAGAGTGCCGACCGGCAATCCATATGTGGCCGATGGATTCATTTTTGGCCGATCGACACCAAATCACAACCGATGATGATTCCCTCCAGCCGATGGCATTCCCCAACATCCAGTGGGCACATCCTGAGACTTTGGCAGTCTTCAGAGAAGCAGAGCAGGGAAAACAGAGGCAGCTTGTGCATGGCAGTGGACTTCCGAGCAAGACCCGAGCACGCGTGCATTGAGCCCTCTTCCCGAGGCCCTTTTTTCTTGCTTTCTTAAATTAATTAATTTAATTGGTCTGTAATAATTAATTAGCTAGGATAGTTAATTCATTATTCAAATTGTATTATTCTTTTGGTTCTTCCGAGCGAGGGCGAATTTGTAATAAGTGTGGGTGAGTGTGTGCATGTCTTCCAACCCCCACTTCTTTCTCTCTTTTACTTACCTGCTTTGATGGTTAGTAATAGGTCATGTTTAATTTAGCATAACTGATGCTATGCATGCGTGCATCATTCATCAGTATTGCATGCACCGGGCTCGGCGCATCATGCTAACTGCATTAGTATTTCAAATCTAACTTGAACACATGCTACTTGTGCATTTTCACATGTCATTCATAGACTAGCCGAGCCTACTCTAATGACATTCCGTATGCGTTGCATTAGACATTTAAACATGGACTTGGATCATGCATTGATTGCTAACGAGTTCTTTGTTTTGGCACGGAGTACGATGTAAGTATTTATGCTTTAGCATCCTTGCATGCGTGTGAGTGTTGCCATGATAGCATGATTACCATGAGGCTAGCTGCTTATGTGATATAACTGCTTGAATGCCTGTGGGTGAATGTTGGATTGTTTGAGTTGGAATAGGTTATTGAAATCCGTGTTTTAGCCTACTTGCGAGTAGCAAATTCCAAAACATTTTTCCAAAACAAACGGATATGCAATGCTTATTCCCAAATTAGGCAATCTAGTCTATACTTTTGTGCTGTGCGCATAACATAGTAATTCTAGGCTAATAATCGCGATAAGAACACATAATGTTTTCAAAAACGGCTATCACGGTTAGTAGAGGCCGATCTTCGGATCGGGCGAGAGGGGGTGCTCATAGTTGACCTTCCCCAATCGTACCCTAGCTCCCGAGCTGAGGCAACTTTGGTGATGACGGACACGTGGCCTTTGGCACCGAGTCAGGGTTTCCTAAATTCCCCCATAAAAAATATTTAGGTGGCAACTCTGTATCTGGCAAAGCAGTCCATGTTTGGCACTTCTTTCAAAAATCTGTTTTCTCAAAACGATTTGCCAGATTTGGACTCTTTGGTTCAGATTAAGAACCGTGGCACAAATCGAGTCCGAACTGTAGCGGGGTCCCTCGCGGACGTGTTACAGCTGGCCGACCAGTTGTTGCTGCATTTCTCCAATTTGCTGCAACAGAGAGCAAGAAAGGGCATGGCAATGTATTTGCAAGATATATGTGCACAACCACCCTCCCTATCATTTCATAAGCTCAAGGGAGTGTGGTTCTCGTCCCTCGGGCCACCAATTGCGCATCTCGATGCATGATGGCCGAGAGGCAAAGTTGCACAATTCAATATGAAAATGAATGCACGCATAAACACATAAGGCCTAAAACTCTATCATGTATGGTCAAGAGCATCGGCGACCGAGAATTGAGGCACGTTTCATCACTTCAAGTATGAAACGTCCCTCGTTTCTCGTGTTTGGACTAACCCCTTTTCCAAACACAATGCAACAAAACATGGCATGCACAATGCGATGTAACATGAAGCATGCAAAAATGCAATGCAACACAAGCATGCAAATATGCAATATGACTTAAACATGCAAACATGCAATGCAATATGAACAACCTAACAAGGCTAATGGCATGCACAATGCACAATGCTAAGAACAACATGGCATATTCAATGCAATGTGACATGATTAACTTAACAAAGCTAATGAAATGCAAACTATGTTAATGCATACATACTCAATGCAAGACAACATAAGCATGCAACAACATGAACAACAACTAGTATACACAATGCAAATGTCAACTAGCATACACAATGCAAATGGCAACATAACATACACAATGCAATGAACATGGCATACACAAATGCAATGAACCATATGGCATACTCAATGCAATGTGACCTAAGCATGCAAACAACATGGCATACACAATGCTAAATGGACTTAAACCAAAATGGACAGACCTCTGTCGTGCCCAAATCAGTGGCCATAACACCAAAACTAAGGCACAAAAAGGCAAGGCAAGCATGCTCAATGCAATGGCCTAATCAACTAGGCCTAAGAACACAACTCTCAAGCATGATGAAGAAGTGATAAACATGGAAGTGTGACAACACTAAAGGCTTTGAAATCAAGCGTAAAATGATGCCAAATCATTCAAACAACACAAGTAAAGCATGCAAGAGGGCCTAAGGCACAAGGCCATTAAAAGGACTACACAAGGGGCATGCGATACATGGCACAAATGATTGAACCAATCATGGACAGAGCTTAAATAGGTCTAAATAAAGACCAAAACATGTTGAGATAAAGGCTCAAAGACCTAGGCATGCAAGTGTAGACACCCCATTTTTGATCGCCCTTAAGACTTGGGCACTATTGATGGTTTACTTGGTGGAGAAAGGTGTGCAGGGCAAAGGTTCAGTTTCTTCGGCAAGGAGAGAGTCAAATCTCAACTTCATACCCCTTTTGAACCAAAACAATCTTGATCAAAATATTTTAGACCTTGAAACCCTCTCTTTCAAAATATTTTGAAAATAAAGTTCTTACGATGTTCCGACACTCGCATTTCGTTAAATGTTGCGTTTTTCGGTAAACTGAGCAAGGAGAAAGTGGAAATGAATGAAAGAGAGTTGAAATCTTTGAAAAATCTTTCAAAACACCTTGTTTAGGGGTTTGGAGTTGAGAAAAATTGGAGAAGAGGGGGGAAGAAACCAAGTTGAAGAAGAAGGTGGGTATGAATTGCTAAGAGAGAGAGCCAAGCGGTCCTTGCTAAATCATGCCTATCTATCTATACACTTGGATTTTAGCTATGAGGCCACCACCATTGGAAAGCTTACTTCTGGGGCTTCATTTTGCACTCAAGAATCTCCTAAAGCCAAGTCCGGATGGGGGAGATATGGTTGGTTGAAGTAGGGCATCAATCTGGTTGGACTGAAATTGCGCGACTTCACCAAAATAGGCATAACTTTTTGCACAGTTGGAATTTTGATGCAAGGCTAGTGCCATTGGAAAGCTAACTTCTGGGGATTCAATTTGGACACCTAGCCGACCACTTTTGGCCTTGCGAGACATTGGCCGACCACTTTTCTTTCCGAAAGACCACTTTTTGTCCTAAAAAACCAGAAAAAGTAGCTGGCCGACCAGTAAAAGTAGTCGGCCGACCACTTTAACTGGTCAACGGCCTTCCTGCATATTCTACAGGTGTTGTGGATGCCAACTGTGCCAACTGGAGGGCACAGACTGTATCCTCCATACACGTGTATGGAGGGATTTATCCAAGCTCTAAGCTTCTCCAAGAAGCTTTAACTTGTGTTTTTCTATAAGAGAAAGGCTCTCTCTCCATGGCAGAGGTTCTGATTTTGGCTAAGAGCATAAGCTTACACTCTCTCTATATCCCTCTCTTTCTCTCTCTATATTGGTGCTTTGCTTCACACTTGTACACACAACCTCATAGCCAAACACTCTTACCTTGTTACTGAGTTGCTGAAGGGTCTTGAGGGAGCTCAAGAGTTGGTTTTGGCTCAGAAAATTTGCTGGTATTGCAGTGCTTCAAGGGTAACCTTCTTTTCCCCCCTTTTAGCTCTATTTTGATCACTCTCTTAGCCATATTTGCATGCTTCTCTTGGCTTAACTTTAAACTACAAAAAGCTTTATTTTTGAGTACTTAACATGTTTGTTTGAGGCTCCTTGGGTGTTGGGGGTGTTCTACCCCCTTTTGTGCCTTGTTTTGAATTAGTCTTTGCTTGGCCTTTTAACCACTAAAATCCAGTGGATTTTCAGTGGTAGGCATGTGGTTTTGAGGCCTCAAATCAGAGGGGGGTGATCCTCTCTCTTCTTATTTTGCTTGCTTGCATTATTGGCCTATCAAAGGAGCATGTGTTTCTACCATTTTGAGGCTTAGTTCAGGCACTTTTTTGTGACTTCTAGGGCCTGCCTTGACTCTTTCCATGGCTGGTTTGATCACCTTTTACATGCTTCTTGTATGTGTAATGTAATCCCATTTGTGGCTCATCAAAGTAACATGTCTTTCTAGCATGTATTGGCTCCATTTCAGTGGATTTTTGGCCATCATTTGACATGTCATAACTCTTTTTTGGGTTGGTTTGATGGCCCCATGCATGCTCCATGCACTTGTAGTGCATTTCCATGAAATAGCCTAACATGCATCATGCTTCGACATGTCATTTTAGCATGTTTTTGGCTTAGCTCTGAGAAGACTTTGTTCATGTTTTAGCATGCTTAAGGTCTGATTTATGTTTCTTTGGTCATGCATGCCATGCTTTGTATAGCCATAGTGCATTTTAGCTCACTAGCCTTGAGTTTCCAAGCCACTAGCATGCATTGCTTGGGCTATTTACATGATTTAGCATCATTTGGAATGATATTTCAGAGCTTATATCTTTGCCATATTCTTCTGTTTATCACTCCTTCAATGTGTTTGAGAGTTGCACCTTTATGCCTTGTTTGTGAGCCATTGCATGAGCCTCATTTTCTTGCCTTTCAAGCCATCATCTCTGTCTATTTTGGCTACTGTTTTGGCCTGCATAAGGTCTGTTTGGGGTTGGTTTGGCCATTTGAGCATTGTCTTGCATGCCTCTAGTGTAATACACTTCATTAGCTTCGATGCTTGAGCATTTCAACATGCATTACATGGGTTGTTTGCATGATTCTAAGTCATTTTGCATGCCATTTCAGTGCTAGAACATATGCCATTGTACTCCATGTTTCATCCTTTCAATGCCTTTGGAGAGTTGTATTTTGTGCCTTGAGCTTAGGCCAATATGCATGCATGTTTATATAGCATTTTGAGTTTCTATCTTAGCATGTATGGCCACTGATTTGGGCATGACTAAGGTCAGTCCATTTTGGTTTAAGTCCATCGAGCCTTGTGTATGCCATATGGTTCATGGCATTGTGTATGCCATGTCCATTCGCATTGTGTATGCTAGTTGTTGTTCATATTGTTGCATGCTTATGTTGTCTTGCATTGAGTATGCATGCATTAGCATAATTTGCATGTCATTAGCTTTGTTAAGTTAATCATGTCACATTGCATTGAGTGGGCCATGTGGTTCTTAGCACTGTGCATTGTGCATGCCATTAACATTGAGTATGCTAAGTTACATTGCATTGCAAGTTTGCATGCTTGTCCCTTGCATGTTGTTTGCCTGCTTGTTTAGTTGTATTGCATCGAGTTGCATGCTTGAGTTGCATTGGGTATGCCATGCTTGCTTTGCATTTGTGTTTGGAATAGGTGTTAGTCCAAACATGGGAAACGAGGGACATTTCATACTTGAAGTGATAAAACGCGCCTCAATTCTCGGTTGCCGACGCTCTTGATCATACATAATAGAGTTTTAGGCTTTATGTGTTTACTTGTGCATTCATTTCCATATTGAATTAAAGAACTTCGCTTCTCGACCATCATGCATTGAAATGCGTGATTGATGGCCCGAGGGTCGAGAACCACACTCCCTTGAGCTTATGAAATGATAGGGAGGGTGGTTGTGCACACATATCTTGCAAATACATTGCCATGCCCTTTCTTGCTCTCTGTTGCAGCAAATTGAAGTCTGACAGCAAAAACTGGTAGGCCGACCAGGTAAAGTGGCTGGCCGACCACTTTTTCTGGTTTTCAGCACAAAAAGTGGTCGGCAGGTGGTCTCCAATGCCAACAACTGGTCGGCAACCCTCCCATAGGTTCCCAAGGTGGAGTTTAAGCCTTCTGGAGCTTGGTGCAAGCTTTTGAGAACAATTGCAAACAGAGGCAAGTTAGGGCATCGCGATGGATTTTCGAGCGAAGCGGTTCGAGCATGCATGCATCCCTCGTCATGAGGCCATTTCAGTACTTTTGATAGTTTAGAATGTATATTTGTTTCAATTTGGGTTGTGTAATAATTAATTAGCTAGAGTAGTTAGTTAATTAATCGGTTCTGTATTATTTATTCAGACCCTCCGTCGAGAGGGCCAACTGTTGTAATAAGTGTGCGTGTGTGTGATGCATGTCTCCCAACCCCCATTTCTTTCTCCCTTTTATTTACTAGCTTACGATGGTTAGTTTTAGGACATGTTTCAATCAGCATCCTTATGCTCGCATGTTTGCATCCATTCATCTGTCTTGCATGCACCGGGCTAAGTGCATTGTATTTCAATTCCTGTTTAAATACATGTATCAAATTGCATTTCACATGATATTTTAGAATAGCCAAACCTATCTTAGTTGCATTTTGTATGTGTTACATTAGGCATTCTTAACATAGCTAGGATCATGCATTGATTTCTAACATAGCTTTTGTTTTGGTTCGGAGTACTCGGTGAGTGTTTATGCTTTAGCATCCTTGCATGTGTGTGAGTGACTGTCATGATAGCATGCTCGCCATGAGGCTAACTGCTTATGTGATATAACTGCCTGAATGCCTGTGGGTGAAGGTTGGATTACTTGAATTGGAACAATTCATTGATTGCGAGTTTTAAGCCCACTTGAGAATGACAAATCACCATGTTTTCTAAGCCCACTTGAGGGTGGCAAAATTCGCATTTTAGCCTACTTGCGAGTAGCAAACCGCTTTCAAAAACAAACATGAGATATTTTGTTCCAACTTAGGCGATCCAATCTATACTTGTATGCTGTGCGCATCACATAGTAATTCTAGGTTAATAACCGAAATAAGAGCACATGTGTTTTTAAAAACAAGATATCATTTTAGTAAAGGCCGATCTTTGACCTTCCCCTCTCGTACCCAAGTTCCCGAGCCGAAGCAACTTTGGTGATGACGGACACATGGCCTTAGGCATGAGTCAGGGTTTCCTAAATTTCCCAGAAATAAAATATTTAGGTGGCGACTCTGTATCTGGCAAAGCAGTCCATGTTTGGCACTTCTTTCTAAAAATCAGTTTTTCAAAACGATTTGTCGGATTTGGACTCTTTGGTGATTTATCGATCTTTCATTGCACTTTGTGAGATCAGATTCAGAATCGTGACATTGAGTTCGAACTGTAGTAAGCTCCAATGAACAAAACGGGATTTTCCCGGGATGTTCAGGCGCGTCTACAGCAAGCATACAAGCTAGGCCATAAACAAGGCAATAAATGCACAACCCGTAGAGGCACTCAAAGGGTGAAAGAAGTGGGAACATGGCAATGCTACATGCTCTGAAATAACACGTTAAGTGATGCCAAATCATGTACGCAACACAAATGAAGCATGCTATGATGCCCGAAGCTTGAAGCTAGCATAGGCACTTATACTACAACTGTGATGCGCCTGTTCCGTAATATGCTAATTGGTCCCTAATACGTATGTGATTATATGTTTTGATATGATTTTTGTATGCCATTATGTGAATATATGCGACTTTGGAATTCTACCTGTTCACCGTAGGAATATCTGTTTGAATAATCTGCTCTGGAAATTAAATTGAGGGCCTTATCGGCCACAGAACCCGAAATTGATTACGCCACTGTGGTTGGCATAATTTTTAGAGCCTACGGTGAAATTTAATTGAAAATTGATTCTGGTCAATTTAAACTGATTAAATTGATAAATTAAGTACCCCATTATTTTATATATAAATATTTGTTAGTGGGGCTTGTTGTATATTAGCACTACACTCCCCTTTAACTCTTATGAACTCAAAAATCTAAGGGGATTCAATTGTGAGAGAGAGAGGGCCGGCCTTGGTGAGAGAAGGGGAGAGAAATTGTGTAATTTGGCTTAAAGCTTGGAATTTTGGGGATTTAGCTCAAGAATTGATTAGAGCTTAGAAGGTCAAAACCTCTAGGTGAGTAATTCTTGGATTATAGTTCGTAATTTTGTGTGTTCAAGCTAATTTGGTGATCAAGAGTAAGATTGAAATGAAATTGTGTTGGAATTGTTGAATTGAAGTTTAATATGTGCATGCATGTAAGAAATTACTGTGAAATTGCATGTTTGAGCACAAATGTGTGTAATCCATATGTAATGTTAAAGGAAACTCATGTTTTGATCACCATTTGGGTTATCCAAGTTGAGAATGTGGCTAATTCATCACATGCATGTACAATTTGAGAAGATATGAGCTTGAATGCATGGATTTGTTATGTTGGTGTTGAGTTTAGCATATTTTGGGCCATGCATGTAGATAAATCAAGAAGTTGAGCTTCATAATGTTATAATCTTGCATTGGTACCATGTTGGTATGATTATATTTGAGATTTGAACCATTGCATGCAAGTAATGTAGCTGGAAAATCGAATTGGAGCTCAAGAACACAGTTCTGGGTTTTCCAGAATTTTGAGGTCCGCTCGAGCGGGGAACCTGACGCTCGAGCGGGAAATGCGTGCTCCCAGTACTTTTTTGCAGACTTCATGTCCGCTCGAGCGGGGTAATTCACGCTCGAGCGGGGGAGCTATTTTGACAGGCCTTCCGCTCGAGCGCCCTATGTAACGCTCGAGCGTATTTTTGATGCAACCAGCACTTTTGCAGGCCTATAGGGTCCGCTCGAGCGGGGAAGTCCACGCTCGAGTGGGTACCCTGTTTTCTGAAATTTTGTTCATGCGTTCTGTGTTTCGTTTCCCATTCTCTTTCACTTATAAGCACTCTTAGGCATATGTTAAGCATTGTAAATGAGTTGATAAGATAAGAATAAAGCCTAAAGAGGAATATGTGAATTAAGGAACGGATTGAATGGTTAATGACCCTTTTGTGTTCATGGAATGTGTAGGGTCAAGCTCCAGGGCGAATCCACAAGCCGATCACTGTGAGTAATATCGATATTTGAATGCTTGTGAATGTCCAATTGTCTATTCCCTTATACGCTTTATGAATTGCTAAATTGGGATTATGGACGTAAGTCTGATATGAATAAACATAAATGGACCCAAGGTCGTTTTGATAAACATAAATGGACCAAAGGTCGTTCTGATAAACATAAATGGACCAAAGGTCGTTTTGATGAACATAAATGGACCAAAGGTCGTTCTGATAAACATAAATGGACCAAAGGTCGTTCTGATAGAAATGAGTGGACCGAAGGTCGTTTTGACATGAATGAGTGGGCCGAAGGCCGTTTTGACAGAAATGAATGGACCGAAGGTCGTTCTGATAGAAATGAGTGGACCGAAGGTCGTTTTGACATGAATAAGTGGGCCGAAGGCCGTTTTGACAGAAATAAATGGACCGAAGGTCGATTTGATAGAAATGAGTGGGCTGAAGGCCGTTTTGACATGAATGTATGGGCCGAAGGCCGTTTTGACGTAAATGAACGGGCCGAAGGCCGTTTTGACATGAATGGAAATCTGAATGGGCCAAAGGCCAGAATGTTTGGAACTACAGTCACTTGATTTGAATCTCGTATAGTTATATATCTGTTAAATGGAAATATGAATTGGGCCTAAGGCCGTTTGGAACATGTTGTTCTACATTGTTATTTAACTTCTGTATTTGATTTGATATTATTCACTGGGCTATCGCTCACGCTCATTCATGTGTTTGTAGGTGAGCCAAGAGAAGTCCAGACCCAGTCTCAGTGAAGTCTGTAGTCTCAGTGAAGTCTGTATGGAACAACTAAGGTTTTGAGAGAGTCAGCCCTTGTGTCTCACGCACGAGACCCGTCTTCGCCCTTTTGTTATGTATTTACATTTTGTCAGGTTGGCGAAGTTTTGTATATGTCTGCTTATAGTTTTTATGGGTTGACTTAGTTTTGGATGATCCTGTCTGTACAGAACCTATGTCGCTATGTTTCTGTTGTGAGTTATTAACGTACATATGTATGGTTTGTTTTGATGTGCCATGTAAGCACAGCTCTATGGACAAAGTTTTAAATTTTGCTTCCCTTTTGGCCCCTTTACTCTGATGTGTTAAGTCTGTTTTGGTTTGAGGTCGTAGGTAATCTTAGGATTATTGGCCGGTTACGTCCTTAACCCATGGGGGCGGGTTCGGGTCGTGACAACAACTATGCAAAACATGAAGCATATGGAAAAGGAAACCCAAAACAGTCCTAGAACATGTCAAAATGAGTCTAAAACATGCATGGAAGGAAGCCAAAACAAGCTAGCATGAGGGGCATAAGGCATGATGAATGCAAGACAAATAAGGTGGATTGCACTACACCTACTAAGACCAAGCATGGGATGACTTAACCAATAAAAATCAGAGTTATATCATGGCAAAATAACCCCAAAAAACACATTGAAAAGATAGCTCGCAAGCTTAGGCATGAAGGCATACGCAATGGTTCATGTTAAGGCATAAAGGGGTAAACCCTCCAACGCATTGAATAAGTGACAAATGCAAGTGTATGACCATGAAACATGGACTGAAATCACATAATAAATGATGCCAAATCATTCAAATAGTCCAAGTAAAGCATGCTAATGGACTTGATACACAAAGCTAATAAGCTAGTATGCACTATAGCTATACAAAGCATGGCATGCATGACCAAAAAAACACAAATCAGAGCTAGAGCATGCTAAAACATGGACAAAAGCTTCTTGAAGTTAAGCCAAAAGCATGCTAGAATGACATGTTAAAGCATGATGCACGTTAGGCTAATTCATGGAAATGCACTACAAGTGCCTGGAGCATGCAAAGGCTAACCAAACCAAACCTTAACAGAGGTATGACATGGCAAAACATCACCAAAAACATGCTGAGATGGACTCAAATGAAGCTAGAATGACATGCTACTTCATGAAGCATATAAGACTAGTTTATAAGGTTTACACTACAAGTGTATTATGCATGCATGGAGTGACAAAACCAAGGTAAAACAGTGGTATGCCACAGCAAAATAACTCCAAATACAAGCTAAGATATAGCCAACATAAGCTTAACAAACATGCTCATACATGAGGCATTCAAAACAAGTATTGAAGACACAAGAAGAGAGAATGACCCTCTCCTATTTAGGACCTCAAAACACCACTTCCACCACTAAAATTCCTCTGAGTTTCAGTGGTGAGAAGGTCAAAACAAGGTGGTCCCAAAAGCTCAAAAAGAAGGCACAAAAGCAAGGCCAAACAAGGCCTAAGAGGGGGTAGACAACCCCCAACACAAAAGTGACCTTAAACAAACATTTTAAGGACCAAAAATTAGAACTTTTTCTAGTAGAAATTCAAGCCTAAAACAGCATGCAAATAGGTTCAAAAGCTTAAGCAAGAATAAGGGGTTAAGGAGTTAAAGGCTCACCCTTGACCACCTTCAAAACCACAACTCCAGTAGGTTTTTTGAGCTCAAACCAAACCAACAACACCAAAACCAGCTCCTAAGCACCTCAGCAACAAAAGGATGGTGTTTGAGTGTGTGTTTGTGTGTTAAAGTATGAAGAATATGCACTTTTGAACACAAAAATGAAGCAAAGAGAGAGATATAGAGATAAAGGTGTATCTTTCCCTCACCTTTTTGGAGATATTTTCTTCCAATTGGCACAGTTGGAAGGCACCAGAGCCATCCTCCATATGTATGGAGGGATGGCCTTGAACCCTAAGCTTGTCCAACAAGCTTGAGTTTTTGTTTCCTATAAAAGGGAGGCTCCCCCTAGTAGTCGGCTGACCACCATAAGTGGTCTCCCAAAAATAAAACTGGTCGGCCAGGGGTAGGAGAAGTCTACACACTGAAAGTAAACCAATGGTGTGGTGGCCAACCAGAAAAGGTGGCCCAAAGACCAAGCAAACCAGTTGTCCAACCAGAAAACTAGCTGGCAGGAAGCAAAGTGGTCTCCAAGGGGAAGAACTGGTCTCCCACCCTTGTACCACCTTCCAGACAAGGAAAACAAGGTTTGTACCAAAAACAAACCAAAATGGATGCAAGACGAAAGTCCAGGAGGCAAGGCGCGCGGCCGGGAGTCTCGAAAACTAGCGTACGAGCACCAAAAGTGGTTTACGACCATGAAAGTGGTTTCTCAGACCATATTGCCCCTCTAGGCAGAGGCAATAGGGTGTGGTTCAAAAACCATGCCAAACGGAGAACGTTAAGCGGTCCCGAGACAAGGTGCGCGGCCGAAGGCTTCGAAAATCGGAAACTAGTCTCCAAGCGGGAAAAGTGGTCTACAAGACCTCTCCTTCCCTCAGGCAAGGAAAACAAGGCTTGGTCCGCAAACCGAGCCAAAGCACAAAGAGTTTAGAGGCCCGGAGGCAAGGCACTCAGCCAAAAACTCCGAAACCTCGAAACGAGCACAACATGCACAATCATCGAGCACTCAATCGATGACGTCTGAGTCTTAAGGTCGGTGAAAAATGATGTCTACAACCATATAGCCGCAATACTCGACAGGGTCCGGCCAAAAAGTGATAGTTTCTAGAGTCTCGTCAAGCCCATCGGGCGTAAAATATCTGAGAATAGCCTCAGATGAACCATAGGATCACCAAAACCGTCAAAACGGTCGATGTGTGGCATCTTGAACCTATCTGGCAAAGTCACCGCCGAATCAGTGTACCCATCTTCTATGTCCAGGATCAAGTTAATTCCCTGGGCTCGATTGAACAGCTTTTCGAGCTTACTCATTTTCAACGCGGTTGGATCCGCCTCAAATTCAAACGGTGTATCCACTAGATTAGCCGGTGCTTTAGACATCTGAGGTAGGATTGGTGGTGGGACTGGCCCTATTGGAACGTCTGTATTTTCCTGGACGTTTGATGTTTCCCCGAGTGTTAGAACTCTAGGTAGGGGTGGGGGTGGATGCGAAGCAGATGCTCCGGCTTGTTGTGGTTGCTGCTGTTGTTGAAGCTTGGCAATTAGTTCTGCCTGTTGAGCTACAACTTCTATCTGACGTGCGGTGACCTCCGCCTGACGAGCAGCATCCTGCTGCATGGCCTGCATAGTCTCTTGGAGTTGGCACATCATGTCTTCCATACTGACTGTAAAGTGCGGATTCGACTGAGCAGGTGTATGTTCCCTCTCTGAGGTAGAAATAGAAATATGATCCCTACTGTACACAGGTGGGCTAGACAAAGACCTCTGAACTGACTGTTGTACTGATACTCTCTACCTAACTGTCTTTCGTCTTGTAACCGGTGGCAACGAAGTAAATACTGGTTGTCCGTCAATCAGATCCTCAGATCAATGAAGTCTTCGACCTCTAATCGAGAGTGCTTGGGGGATATCTGCCTGATCGGAAGCAATGATGCTATACTACCTTGCAAAAAGATAAATAAAGCAAAAATAAGGAAACAACAACCAGGAAAATGGACAGCATTTCAGCTTAGATAAAGATAACACACAGTTGATATCATAAGCTAAACAAACTATTCTCAAACACTGATCTCTGTCCCCAAATCACTGCCTCAAATCTGATACCCCCAAATACTGATGTCCTCAGACTGATACCCAAACTCGCAACTGATATATACAACCTGCAGAGATACACTCTGACAGCACATATCAAGCAAGTAAGAGCCAAAACACCCCTATGGTGGGGTAGGGTTTCCCTGTTTTATTTTGTCAGGAGCTAGGGTTTCACTATGCACGCATGCAATTTCAAACAACCTACATTCGGGTGAGCAACCTGTCCTAGTTTGGAACAGTCTCTAAGGCTTCCGATATGCAACTAGGTCGAATGGTCAAATAGGGTGCCTCGGCATAATCGAGGTTTGTGTTCCCATCGTGGCAGAGCCCATAACCGATCAACCTTATGGCACATTTTTCCAAGCGAGCCTCCGGCAAACCGTTGAGGAATAGCAGATGGCAAACACTGTGACTTAAGCGCACCAATGCAAATGCAATGTAGAGAAACACATAAGTGTAAACAAAACAACATATCATGATGTTCGAGTCAAGTTGTCTAAATCCCCAGTAGAGTCGCTAGAAACTGTAGATCGCCCGAACACGCTCCGTGTGCCCCTCTTTCGGAGAGGGCACAAATTGGGTTCTAGCTACTACAGTTCGGACTCTTGTCACGGTTCTGAATCTAATTGTGATAACCCTACTCCGTATTATGCTAATTGATCTTTATTATGAATGTGATTATGTGTTTGATATGATTTTGTATGCCATTATATGAATATATGTGGTTTTGAATTTTTATTTGTTCACCGTAGGAATATTTGTTCAACTTACTGTTATAAACTGAAAATTGGAGGCCTTATCGGCCACAGAAACCGAAATTGACTATTCCATTGTGATTAGCGTAATTTTTATAGCCTATGGTGAAATTTAATTGAAAATTGATTCGGGTCAAATTAAATAGATTAAATTGATGAGTTAGTGCCCAATTAATTAGTACTAATCAAGTGTGATTAAAGGAGCTTGTATTAAAGGGGCCAACATACACTTATATTCATTGGCTTAAGCTCAAATCAGATTTTACACTTTAGTGAGAGAGAGAGGCCGGCTTTAGAGAGAGAAAGAGGGAGAATTGTGTATTTTGGCTCAAGGTTTGTGGATTTGAAAAGCTACACTCAAGATTTAGCTAGAATTTGTGAAGATTAAAGCTCCTAGGTGAGTAAATTCATGAGTTTGAGCTTGTGATTTTGTGAATTCAAGATTAAATGGTAATTAAGAACATGAGTTGTGTTGATTTTGATGAGATTGAAGTCTATATGCACATGTATGCATAGAATTGCTATGAATTGCCATGAAATTGCATAATCTAACATGTAGCATGTCAATTATAAAAGATTGAGCATTGTAGCTTACATGCAAGCATGATTTTGTTGAGTTTCATGGTTATAAGCATCATTGGTGCTATTTGAAATGGAATTGGGGTCAAAGACTAACATGCATGTTGAAATTGATAGAGATATGAATTTGGTAAGAAGTTTGAATGCATGGGTTTTGATTATACTAAAGAAATGAGAGTTATTTGAGAATTAGATGATGATTTTGAACTATTTGGTGTCATACTCTCATATTCTCATGTAATATAATGTGTTTACATGTTTTTGAGCTGAAATCATAAGTTTGGAACCTTTGAACATCAAAATTTAACTTCAAGAACAGTTCTGGAAAACCCAGAATTCATGATGTCTGCTCGAGCGGGGGAACCGCCGCTCGAGCGTGAAATACGAGCTCCCAGAAGTTTTGCAGACATGGGTGTTCGCTCAAGCGGGGAGATTTACGCTCGAGCGGGGAGCTATGTAGAATGACTTTCAGCTCGAGCGTCTGACTTCACGCTCGAGCGTAAAAATGAGGCAACCAGTACTTTTGCAGACCTAATGGGTCCGCTCGAGCGTGAGCGGGAAATTCCACGCTTGAGCGGGGACCCCTGTTTCAGAAATTTTGTAAAGGTGTTCTGTGTTTTATTTTCCATTCTCTTTCACTTCTAAGCACTCTTAGGCATGCATTGAACATTATGAATGAATTAAAAGAATAAGAAAGAAGCCTAAGAGGGATGTATGAATTAAGAACAGATTGGATTGTTTATGACCCATATGTCTTATGTAATGTGTAGGGTCGAGCTCAAGGGTGAATCCACCGGCAGAACACTGTGAATAATATCTTAACAAAGATATCTAAAGTATGTTATTTATCCAATTGCTCACTTCTATATAAGTCTGTTAATTTGATTTGTGGACAAATGTTTGCTATGCCTGACAAATGTTTGCTATGCCTAACAAATGGGTCAAAGGCCTTCTGACATGAATGAAAGAATGAATGGGCCAAAGGCCGTCTGACATGAATGAAGATATAGATGGGCCAAAGGCCGTATGACATGAGTAAATGGGCCAAAGGCCGTCGGACAGGAACGATTGGGCCAAAGGCCGTCGGATATAAATGAATTGGGCCCGAGGCCATTTGATGTGTTTGGAATCGCAGTCACTTGACCTATATATATGTATATAGAAATATGAATTGGACCCAAGGCCGTCTAATGTATGTTGTTCTAAATACCGTTCGTGTATCTTCTTTTTTTGATATTATTCACTAGGCTTTCGCTCACGCTCATTCATGTGTCTGTAGGTGAGCCAAGGGAGGTCCAAACCCAGCCTCAGTGAAGTTTGTGTGGAACAACCAAGATTTTGAAGAGTCAGCCCATACGTCTCACGCACGAGACTTGTTTTTGCCCTTTTTCTATTTTGTTATATTTTGTCATGTTGGCAAGAACTTTAGATTACGGTTGTATATAGTTTTGATTGGCTGACTTAGACTTGAATGATCCTGTATGTATAGAACTTTATGTTAGTACATATTTTGATGTGAGTTATTAATATGTATACGTATGGATTGTTATGACGTGCCATGTAAGCACAGCTCTATGGACAAAAGTTCGAAATTGCTTCCGTTTGGCCCCTTAACTCTGTTAAAATATATCTGGTTTGGTTCAAGGCCATAGGTAATCTCGTGATTACTGGCCGGTTATGTCCTTAACCCATGGGAGCGGGTTCGGGTCATGACACTAATCTCACAAAGTGCAATGTAAGACTGATAAATCACCAAAGAGTCCAGATCCGGCAATTGGTTTTGAAAAATCAATTTTGAATCAAAAAGCGCCAAATATGGACTGCTTTGCCAAATTTCAGAGTCACTACCTAAATATTTTGTTTTTGGGAAATTTAGGAAACCCTGACTCGTGCCAAAGGCCACGTGTCCGTCATCACCAAAGTTGCCTCGACTCGGGAACTTAGGCATGAGAGGGGAAAGTCCTGAAATGAGCATCCCCGCTAGCCCGATCAAAGATCGGCCTCTACTAACATGATATGTTGTTTTATAAAGCTCATGTGTTTTTGTTAATTATTAGCTAACATTACTATGTGATGCGCGTAGCATACAAGTATAGACTCAATCACAGGAGTTGGAACAAAACATTTCATGTTTGTTTTTTGAAAATGGTTTGAAATTGCTACCCTCAAGTAGGTTAAAGCACGGATTTGCCATTCTCAAGTGGGCTTAGAAACAACATGATGTGCCACTCCGCAAAGTGGGCTTAAAATTCACATTTGATGAATTGTCCCAATTCAAGCAATAAAGCCTCCATCCACAAGCATTCATGTAGTTAATCATTTAAGCACATAGTCTCATAGCAAGCATGTTGAACATGGCAATCACTTACACTCATGCAAGGATGCTAAAACGTAAACACTTACAGTGTACTCCGAGCCAAAACATAAGCTAGTTAGAAATATGCATGATCCTAACTATACAAGAAGATGCGTAATGCAACACATGCAATAATGCAACTAAATAGGCTCGGCTATCTAAGATTGCATATGAATGCAACAATTTGATACATGTATTCAAAGAAGTATTGAAATACGATGCAGTTTGAATGATGCGCCCAACCCGGTGCATGCAAAACAAATGAATGATGCACGCATGTAAGCATAAGATATGCTAATTGAAATATGCTCTTCAGTAAATTACTCAGTAAAATCCTAGTAAATTACTCAGTAAATTCTTATTATATTACTCCGTAAATTCTCAGTAAATTACTCAATAAATTCTAAATAAATTACTTAGTATATTTCCATTAAATTCCAAGTAAATTCTTAGAAAATTACTCAGTAAATTCTCAGAAAATTACTCAGTAAATTCCTAGTAAATTCTCAATAAATCACTCATAAAATTCCTTGTAAATTCTCAGTAAATTACACAGTAAATTCTTAGTAAACTACTCAGTAAATTATCAGTAAATGCTCTGTAAATTTTGTGTAAATTGTCAATAAATTACTCAGTAAATTCTCTATAAATTACTCAGTAAATTCTCAATAAATTACTCAGTGAATTCCCTGTAAATTCTCAGTAAATTACTCAGTAAATTCTCTGTAAGTTACTAAGTAAATTCTCAATAAATTACCCAGTAAATTCTCAATAAAATATTGAGAAAATTCCCAGTAAATTCTCAGTAAATTACAAAATAATTTCCTAGTAAATTCTCGATAAATTACTCAACAAATTCCCAGTAAATTCTAAGTAAATTCCCAGTAAAGTCTCAGTAAATTGTTAGTAAATGCTTAGTAAATTATTCAGTAAATTTCTACTAAATTTTTAGTAAATTAATTAGTAAATTCCTTGTAAATTACTTAGTAAATTTTGAGTAAATTCTCCATAAATTACTCAATAAATTCCCAGTAAATTCTCAATAAATTACTCACTAAATTTCCTGTAAATTACTCAATAAATTTTCAATAAATTCTCAATAAATTACTCAGTAAATTATTAGTAAATTCTAAGTAAATTCTCAGTAAATTTCCAGTAAATTTTCAATAAATTCTAAGTAAATTCCCAGTAAATTCTTAGAGAATTACTCAATAAATTTCCAGTAAATTCCCAGTAATTTCTCAGTAAATTACTAAGTAAATTCCCAGTAAATTCTAAGTAAATTACACAGTAAATTTCAGGTAAATTTTCAGTACATTACATATTAAATTCTCAATAAATTACTCTGTAAATTCTCAGTAAATTACTTAGTAAATTTCGAGTAAATTCTCAGTAAACTACTCAGTGAATTCCCAGTAAATTCTCTGTAAATTACTCAGTAAATTTTCTGTAAATTACTCAGTGAATTCCCAATAAATTCTCAGTAAATTACTCAGTAAATTCTCAGTTATTTTCTGAGTAAATTCCTCGTCAATTCTCCGAAAATTACTGCGTAAATTCTGAGTAAAATTCCCAGTAAATTCCAAGAAAATTCTCAGTAAATTCCAAGAAAATTCTCAGTAAATTCACAGTAAATTCTCAACAAATTACTCATTAAATTCCCATTAAATTTTCAGTAAATTACTCAGTAAATTCTCTGTAAATTACACAGTAAATTCCCAATAAATTCTCAGTACATTACACATTAAATTCTCAGCAAATTACTTTGTAAATTCTCAGTAAATTACCTAGTAAATTCCGAGTAAATTCTTAGTAAATTACTCAGTGAATTTCCAGTAAATTCTCTGTAAATTACTTAGTAAATTTTCTGTAAATTATTCAATAAATTCCCAATAAATTCTCAGTAATTTTCTGAGTAAATTCCTAGTAAATTATCAGTAAATTACTCAGAAATTTTAAGTAAATTCCCAGTAAATTACTCTATAAATTACTTGTAAATTCTAAGAAAATTACTACATAAATTCTCAGTAAAATTCCAAGTAAATTCTAAGTAAATTTCTCAGTAAATTCCAAGGAAATTCTAAAGAAATTCACAGTAAATTCTCAACAAATTACTCATTAAATTCCTATTAAATTTTTAGTAAATTACTCAGTAAATTCCCAGTAAATTCTCTGTAAATTACTCAGTAAAATCCCAGTAAATTCTCAGTAAATAACTAAGTAAATTCTGAACAAATTCTTATTAAATTACTCAGTAAATTCCCAGTAAATTGTCAGCAAATTCCCCTTATTTCATTCAATAAATTCTCAGTAAATTCTCTGTAAATTACTCAATAAATTCCCAGTAAATTTCAAGTAAATTATTCAGTAAATTACATAGTAAATTATCAAGAAATTCTCAGTAAATTCCAAATAAATTATCAGTAAATTACTCAGTAAATTCTCAGTAAATTACTTAGTAAATTTTGAGTAAATTCTCAGTAAATTACTCAGCAAATTACCAGTAAATTCTCAGTAAAGTACTCAATATATTCCTAGTGAATTCTCAGTAAATTCCAAGGAAATTCCCAGTAAATTCTCAATAAATTACTCATTAAATTCCCATTAAATTTTCAGTAAATTACTTAGTAAATTGTCTGTAAATTACTCAGTAAAATCCCAGTAAATTCTCAGTAAATAACTAAGTAAATTCCGAGCAAATTCTCATTAAATTACTCAGTAAATTCCCAATAAATTCTCAGTAAATTGTTAGAAAATTCCCCTTATTTCATTCAATAAATTCCCAGTAAATTTCAAGTAAATTATTCAGTAAATTACATAGTAAATTATCAGGAAATTCTCAGTAAATTCCCAATAAATTATCAGTAAATTCTCAGTAAATTACTTAGTAAATTACCAGTAAATTCTCAGTAAATTACCCAGCAAATTCTCAGTAAATTCACAGTAAGTTACAGAGTAAATTCCAAGTAAATTCTCAATAAAGTACTCAGTAAATTTTCAGTAAATTACTCAGTAAATTCCTAGTAAATTCTCAATAAATTACACAGTAAATTACCAGTAAATTCTGAGTAAATTCACAGAAAATTATCAGTAAATAACTCAGTAAATTTCCATCAAATTCTCAGTAAATTACTAAATAAATTCTCAGTCAATTCTCAGTAAATTAATCAATAAATTCCCAATAAATTCTCAGTAATTTCCCGATAAATTTTCAGTAAATTCTCAGTAAATTATTCAGTAAATTCTGAGTAAATTACTCAATAAATTTCCAATAAATTCTCAGTAAATTACTCACTAAATTCCCAGTAAAGTACTCAGTAAATTTCCAGTAAATTCTTAATAAATTATTCAGTAAATTTCCAATAAATTCTCTGTAAATTACGCAATAAATTACCTGTAAATTCTCATTAAATTCCCTGAAAATTCTAAGTAAATTACTTACTAATTTTCCAGTAAATTATCAAAAAATTCTCAATAAACTACTTAGTAAATTCTTAGTAAATTACTCAGTAAATTCCCAGTAAATTCTCAGGAAATTACTAGGTAAATTCTCAGCAAATTACTTAGTAAATTCTCAATATATTACTTAGTAAATTCTCAATAAATTACTCAGTAAAATCCAAGTAAATTATCAGAAAATTGTCAGTAAATTACTCAGTAAATTCCTAGCAAATTTTCAGTAAATTCCCAATAAATTCTCATTAAATTACACAATAAATTACAAGTAAATTCCCAGTAAATTCTCAGCAAATTCTCAATAAATTACTTCGTAAATTCCATGTAAATTACTCATGAAATTCGCTGTAAAATCTCAGTAAATTACTTAGTAAATACCCATTAAATTCTCAGTAAATTAGTCCTTAAATTCCCAATAAATTCTCAAGAAATTTTTAGTATATTACTCACTAAATTCCCATTAAATTATTCAGTAAATTACTCAGTAAATTTCTAGTAAATTCTTAGTAAATTACTCTATAAATTTCCAATAAATTCTCAGTGAATTACACAATAAATTACCAAGAAATTCTCAGTAAATTACTTGGTAAATTGCCATTAAATTCTCAGTAAATTTCCAGGAAATTCTCTATAAATTACTCATTAACTTACTCAATAAAATCCCAGTAAATTACTCAGAAAATTCCCAGTAAATTCTCAGTCAATTACTTAGTAAATTCCTAATAAATTCTCAATAAATGCTATGTAAATTATTCAGTAAATTCTCAGTAAGTCACTCAACAAATTACTAGTAAATTATTTACTAAATTTTCAGTAAATTCCAAGTAAATTCTCAATAAATTACTCAGTAAATTCCGAGTAAATTCTAAGTAAATTACTCAGTAAATTTTCAAGAAATTCTCAGAAATTTACTTAGTAAATTTCGAGTAAATTCTCAGTAAATTACACAGAAAATTCCCAGTAAATTGTCAGTAAATTTCCAATTAATTCCTTGTAAATTCCCAGTAAATTACTCATTAAATTCTCAGTAAGTTACTTAGTAAATTACCAGTAAATTCTCAGTAAATTCTAAATAAATTATTCAGTAAATTTTCAATAAATTCTCAATAAATTACTCAATAAATTCCTAGTAAATTCTCAGTAAATTACAAACTAAATTCCCAGTAAATTACTCAGTAAATTTCATGTAAATTCTATATAAATTACTCACTAAATTCCTTGAAAATTATCAGTAAATTACTCAGTAAATTCACAAAAAAATTGCAGTAAATTACCCAGTAAATTCCCTATAAATTACTCAGAAAATTACTTAGAAAATTCCCAATAAATTCTCAGTAAATTACTCCGTAAATTCCCAGTAAATTACTTAGTAAATTTCGAGTAAATTCTCGGTAAATTACTCAGGAAATTTCCCTTAAATTACACAGCAAATTACTCGGTAAATTCCCCTTAAATTACACTGTAAATTACTCAGTAAATTCGTAATAAATTCTCAGTAAATTACTTAGTAAATTTTCGATAAATTTTCAGTAAATTGCTTAGTAAATTCCCAGTAAATTCTCTGTAAATTCCTAGTAAATTCCTAGTAAATTCCAGTAAATTACTTAGTAAAATTTCAGTAAATTCCAAGTAAATTACTCAGTATATTCTCATTAAATTCTCAGTAAATTCCCAACAAATTCCCAGTAAATTCCACATAAATTCTCAAAAAATTTCAGTAAATTCCTAGTAAATTCTCATTAAATTGCTTAGGAAATTTCCTATAAATTACTCAGTAAATTTCCAGTAAATTACTTAATAAATTCTCAGTAAATTCTTAGTAAATTACTCACTATAGTCCAGTAAATTACTCAATAAAGACCCACTAAATTCTCAGTAAATTACTTAGTAAATTCCGAGTAAATTACTTAGTAAATTTTAGTAAATTCACAATAAAATACAAAGTAAATTACGAGTAAATTCTCAGTAAATTCCCATTAAATTCTAAGTAAATTAGTAAGTAATTTCCAGTAAATTATCAGTAAATTCTGAGTAAATTATTGAGTAAATTCTCCATAAATTACTCAATAAATTCCTAGTAAATTCTCATAAAATTACTTAGTAAATTCCCATTAAATTCCCATTAAATTACTCAGTGAATTCCCAGTAAATTCTCAAAAACTTCTCAGTAAATTACACTGTAAATTTCCAATAAATTTTTAGTAAATTACACTGTAAATTATCCGTAAATTCCTAATAAATTCACAGTAAATTACTCAGTAAATGCCAGCAAATTCTCTGTAAATTACACTGTAAATTACCAGTAAATTCTGAGTAAATTACCAGTAAATTCTCACTAAATTACTTAGTAAATTACCAGAAAATTCTCAGAAAATTACTCAATAAATTCCTAGTAAATTCTCTAAAAATTCTCTGTAAATTACTCAGTAAATTCCTAATAATTCTCAGTAACTTACTTGGTAAATTCCCAGCAAATTATAAGTAAATCAGTCTGTAAATTTCCAGTAAATTCTCAGTAAATTACTTTATAAATTCCTAGTAAATTATCAGTAAATTCTCATTAAATTACAGAGTAAATTCTCAGCAAATTCTCAATAAATTACTCAGTAAATTGCCAGTAAATTATCCAGTAAATTTTCAGTAAATTCCCTCTAAATTATTCAGTAATTTCAAGTAAGTTCTCACTAAATTACTAAGTAAATTCCCAGTAAATTACTCAGTAAATTCTTTGTAAATTCTCAGTAAATTCTGAGTAAAATACACAGTAAATTCCCTATAAATTCTCAGTAAATTACTCTGTAAATTCTCAGTAAATTCCTAGTAAATTCTCGGTAAATTACTCAATAAATTCTTCGTAAATTCTCAGTAAATTACTCATTAAATTCTCTGTAAATTACTCATTAAATTCTTAGTAAATTCTCAGTAAATTACTCAGTAAATATTCAGTAAATTATCAGTAAATTCTAAACAAAAAATTTAGTAAATTATTCAGTAAATTCTCAATAAATTCTCGATAAATTACTCAGTAAATTACTGAGTAAATTCGTAGTAAATTCTCAGTAAATTCCCAGTAAATTCTCAGTAAATTACTCACTAAATTCCCAGTAAATTCTCAGTATATTACTTAGTGAATTCCTACTAAAGTGTCAGTAAATAACTCAGTAAATTCCCTATAAATTCTCCGCAAATTACTCATTAAATTCTTCATAAATCACTTAGTAAATACTCAGTAAATTATTCAATAAATTCCTAATAAATTCTCAGTAAATTATTCAGTAAATTCCCAAAAAATTCTTAGTAAATTCTCAATTAATTCCCACTAAATTCGCAGAAAATTACTCAGTAAATTACTCCATAAATTTACAGCAAATTCTAGGTAACTTACTCAGTAAATTCCCAAAAAATTCCTTATAACTTACTCTGTAAATTCTCAGTAAATTACTCAATAAATTCTCAGTAAATTCCCAGTAAATTCTCAATAAATTCTTAGTAAATTACTCGATAAATTCCCAGTAAATTACTAGTAAATTCTCAGTTAATTCCCACTAAATTCTCAGAAAATTACTCAGTAAATTACTCCGTAAATTCACAGTAAATTCTAGGTAACTTACTCAGTAAATTCCCAAAAAAATCCCTGTAACTTACTCTATAAGTTCTCAGTAAATTACTGAATAAATTCTCAGTAAATTACTCAGTAAATTCCCAGTAAATTCCCAGTAAATTCACAGTCAATTACTCAGTCAATTCCCAGTAAATTTTCAATAAATTCGCGGTAAATGCTTAGTAAATTCCTAGCAAATTACTCAATAAATTCCTAGTAAGTTCTCGGTAAATTACTCTGTAAATTCTCAGTAAATTACTAAGTAAATTCCCTGTAAATTCTCAGTAAATTACTTAGTAAATTCCCTGTAAATTCTCAGTAAATCACTCAGTAAATTCTAAGTAAAATACTCAGTAAATTCCCAGTAAATTCTCTGTAAATTATTCAGTAAATTCTCAGTAAATTACTTAGTAAATTCCCAGTAAATTCTCGGTAAATTACTCAGTAAATTCCCAGTAAATTAACAATAAATTCTCAGTAAATTACTTAGTAAATTCCTAGGAAATTCTAAGTAAATTCCCATTAAATTCTCACTAAATTACTAATGAAATTCCCAGTAAATTACTCAGTAAATTCTTCTTTTTTTTGGGTGAATAAGTCATAAATTAAAAACACAAAAAATTACACATATACAAGGGGTATGCCCCAGGCCCTAACCAATAATTACAAAAAAACAGCCTAGATCAACAAGCTAAGAAACTGAAAACGAGCCAAAAATTCCAAAAACATACAAAGCCTAATGAACTGTCCACACAAAAAACACGGAAAACAGGACGCTAAGCAAAGACAGAAAATACCGACACAAACCCGAGCATACAAAAATGTTCATATATCCAATAATAAACATATGGGAATGATGAACACAATCGAACGGGTTCGGGACCATACAGACCAACTTAACCATGCACATCCCGCAGGTGAAAGCATGAGACCAAAAATAAAACAAGCACTCATCAGGCTTTAAAAACCAAATAATAAAATAACTAAAAAACAATACGTCCATCACATCATGGGCATTCCCAACAGCCATAGTCAACAAAATAGCTGAGGTCCATCCCGCTGCTGTCCCATATAGCAGATGACCTAGGATGCTATCCACAGATATTGCACCTTTGCAAAAAAAAGAACATTTCGAAGGAAGACCATGCACAACCCACATGTGTACCATAAATCACAGTTCGGAACCCCAGAAACAAAAAACAGAAATGCCATGCAGATCCCGCACGGATAGGCCAAAAGGAATGAAACACAGCAAACCATCTACAATGTCCAACCATAATAAATTAAAATAACGGAAAAGAAAAACAAACTTCCCACCAGAGGCGCTACAAGCAGCCATAACCACGCACCAGCAAACTCTTGAACCCGAAATCTTTGTACCAGCAAACCAGCAATTACCATGGAGACGCAGCTAACCTCCCATGCAACCCATACCTTGCTTACACTCTGTAGTAAACCTTGCATTGTGTAACTCGAAGAAATTACAACCAAACGAAGGAAGAGAACCATACTTCAGGAACATAATAATAAAGCCCACAATATAGGACCTCACATCACTCAACCCAAAGTATAGGAACTCACACCACTCAATGACAGCTTCTTTAGCCTGCATATAAAAAATTACTATATATGTAAACATTAGTACAAACAAATTTGAGGTCTAAATTCACTCAACCCACAATAAGCTACAGAAAGTGTTTATTTCTCACAGCACTCAACTCTCAAGAGATATCCATAAAGCACAGCAACTGCAAAATGAGCAAACCATTAGGAAACATAATTTTGCTCTCCTTCACTCAACCCTCATGTAGAGAAACTCACATCACTCAGCAGCCCTCCCATTCCTAACAGAGGAAAGGGGCTTCAAAACAATTTCAGGCAAGTTCCAATGAGATAGAAACCAGTTATCCCCTGGAGATCTAGGAAAGTTATTAACAGATAGTAATCTCCCCCTAACCATGTGAATACTCAGTAAATTCCCTTTAAATTCTCAGTAAATCACTCAGTAAATTCTCAGTAAAATACTGAGTAAATTTTCAGTAAATTGTCAATCAATTATTCAGTAAATTCTCAGTCAATTACTCAGTAAATTATCAGTAAATTCTAAGTAAATAATCCGTAATTGTCAAAAAATTACTCAGTAAATTACTCAGTAAATTCATTGTAAATTACACAGAAAATTTTCTATAAATTACTCAATAAATTTCGAGTAAATTTTCACTAAATTCCCAGTAATTTGTCAGTAAATTACTAAGTAAATTCCTAGGAAATTCTACGTAAATTACTCAGTAAATTCGCAGTAAATTCACAGTAAATTACTTAGTAAATTTCTAGTAAATTCTTAGTATATTAATCTGTAAATTCTCAGTAAATTCCCAGTAAATTCTCAGAAAATTACTCAGTAAATTCTCAGTAAATTACTTAGTAAATTTCCATTAAATTCCCAGTAAATGCTCAGAAAATTATTCAATAAATTCTCAGCAAATTAATCGGTAAATTACCAGTAAATTCTCTGTAAATTACTCAGTAAATTCTCAGTAAATTGCACATTAAAATCCTCGTAAATTCTCAGTAAATTACTCACTCAGTAAATTACACAGCAAATTTCTAGTAAATTATTAGTAAATTCGTAGAAATTCTCAGTAAATTCCTAGAAAATTCTTAGTAAATTAATCTATAAATTCCCAGTAAATTCTCAGTAAATTACTCAGTGAATTTGCAGTAAATTCTCAGTAAATTACTCTGTAAATTCCTTGTAAATTATCAATAAATTCCAAGTAAATTACTTAGTTAATTCCTAGTAAATTCTTAGTAAATTACTCAGTAAATTCCAAGTAAATTCTCAGTAAATTACTCATTAAATTACTAGTAAATTCTCTGTAAATTACCCAGCAAATTCTCAATAAATTACCCAGTAAATTCCACGTAAATTCAAAGTAAATTACTAAGTTAAATCCACAGTAAATTCTCAGTAAATTCGCAGAAAATTTTCGGTAAATACCCAGTAAATTCTAAGTAAATAACTTAGTAAATTCCCAATAAATTCTCATTAAATTACTAAGTAAATTCCCACCAAATTACTCAGTAAATTCTCTATAAATTCTCGGTAAATCACTCAGTAAATTCCCAGTAAAATATTTAGTACATTCCCAGTAAATTCTCAGTAAATTATTCAATAAATTCAAAGTAAATTAATCAGTAATTTCCCTATAAATTATTAGTAAATTCTCAGTAAATTACTTAGTAAATTCTCTGTAAATTATTCAATAAATTCCTTGTAAATTCCCCATAAATTCTCTGAAAATTACTCAGTAAATTCGCAGAAAATTATATATAAATTACTTAGTAAATTCTTACTAAATTACTCAGTAAATTCCCAGTAAATTCGGATTAAATTCTCAGTAAATTACACAGTAAATTCTCAATAAATTACTCAGTAAATTCCTAGTAAATTCTTAGTATACTACTCCGTAAATTCTCAGTAAATTACTCAATAAATTGTCAGTAAATTACTTAGTATATTTCCATTAAATTCCAAGTAAATTCTTAAAAAATTACTCAGTAAATTCTCAGAAAATTACTCAGTAAATTCCCCGTAAATTCTCAATAAATTAACCAGTAAATTTCCAGTTAATTCTTAGTAAATTAATAAGTAAATTCTCAGAAAATTCTCAGTAAATTACTCATAAAATTCCTTGTAAATTCTAAGTAAATTACACAGTAAATGACTCAGTAAATTCTCAATAAATTATTAATAAATTCTCAGAAAATTTCAAGAAAATTGTCAGTAAATTCTCTATAAATTACTTAGTAAATTTGTAGTAAATTCTCAATAAATTACTCAATGAATTCTCAGTATATTATTGAGTAAATTCCAATAAACTATCAGTAAATTCTCAGTAAATTGCTCAGTAAATTTCTAGTAAATTCTCTGTAAGTTACTCAGTAAATTACTCTGTAAATTTGTAGCAACCCTCACCTTACTCTTGTCATACTTGCATACATTCATGCATGATCTTGTCTTGATATGTTATTTTGCTAGTTTTGCCTTGCCTTGTTTTGGCTAAGTATTGCTTGCACGATTTTGTTCTTTGCTCGGCGTGTAGCCGAGGTCATCTTGAGATTTGATCCACTCCGAGCCTTTGTATTTTGAATGTTGTGGAACCGCTTGGTCGATACCATCTTCACCTCGGGCTTATTGCCGAGATGTTTTGCACATTAGTGAACCTTATCCGCAGGCAGGTATGGCCTAGGCCAAGGTGTGGCACAGCTTAGTCAAGTGTCGTCCTCCCTGGCCGATGTCTTTGTTACCCGGTTGCCGAAGCTTTGACCTTAGCCAATGTTGTTACTTGCCGATGTGCTTTGCCCTAGCTTGCCGCATACGCTTTGTCAGAGACTTGTCTTATCTATCAATCACCTTTTTGAGTTGAACCAACCCGATAGCGCCACGTGTCCGAGCTGATTGTTAAGACAGCCGATAGACCTAGAGACATATCATTTTGTCTCAAATCTTTGCCTTTAGAGAGAGAAGCTCTAGAGAGAAGGAGGAGAAGTTCTTGAGTGAGAATAGACCTTCCAAGCTTGATCTTCGTGGTTTGATCCGTTGGATCCGAGTTTTGAGGTTAGAATCTTGATCTACTTTGATTGTTATTGCTGATCATCTAGCTGCATTGCATGATCGGATTCGTTTTGCATGTCATGCATTGCTTTGAAGTTGGTTTGAAAAGAGAAAATGGTTTTCATATGTTCTTGAAGAAAGTCTCGTTTTGATCCAAAAGTTGGAACCGAAACCATGTTTTTTTTTGTGTTTGTTCTTGCATGACCTTCTTATATGGGTACCCAGGTCCATGTTTTGAACTCTTGGCTTGAAAACTCAGATTTTTATAACAAGTTGTGAACTTGCATCCATCTTTCAAATGATCTTGTTCTTCATATTCTTCAAAGGGAACCCTGGTTTTCCCGACCTTGCTTTTGATGAGGCCAGCGGGACCACACCTCGGCCAGGAGGTGTAGGACCTCGGCAAAGACCTGGCTGGTACCCAGTCTGTTTTCATGAAACGGGAGCAATGTTTAAACCCCCAGCATGTTTTGCTTTGTTATTGACTTGGATCTGGTTAGGATGCCGAGATCATTTGCATGTATATGAAGCTTGTTTTGAGAATGTGATTTGCCATGTGATTGTATGACCTTGATCTTTGCTTGGAGCCTACATCCGAGGAGAACTAGGTGAGTGGTGCTTTTAATAAAGCTATGTTACACTGTTTTGATAAGTCTTGCTTCGCTTGTTTTGATGAAAGTATTTGCTAAGCATGAATGAATAGCCTTGTTTTGATGTCATCCTTGAAAAGTCCCTTGTACTGGAGGACTCTAAACTTTCGCAGTACCAAGTACAAAAGTCCCTCGTGCTGGAGGACTCTAAACTTTCGCAGCACTAAGTATAAAAGGATACGGTCCTTTCTTGGAAAGACTATAAATGTTAAATCGGGCTACGGGCCTAAGTAACATAAGTTCCATAATGTTAAATCAGGCTACGGGCCTAAGTAACACAAGTTCCATAATGTTAAATCGGGCTACGGGCCTAAGTAACACCAGATCATCGTGTTAAAAGGAGCTACGGGCTTAAGTAACACAAGTCCCTTGTGCTGGAGGACTATAAACTTTTGCAGTACCTTTGACTAAACAATTACGGATCGTACAGCCCTTGTTTTGCCACTGACGGTTTACCGCGTGGACTTGCTTGTTTTGATAAGCTTGATTTGTGTTTTGCCGATGTAAGTAAGCATCCCTTGAGACTTGTGAGATTTGATTGATGAATACGGTTCATCCCTTGTTTTGATAAGCTTGATTTGTGTTTTGCCGATGTAAGTAAGCATCCCTTGAGACTTGTGAGATTTGATTGATGAATACGGTTCATCCCTTGTTTTGGTAGAGTTTGATGTGTTTTGCTTTGAAGGAATCTCGGCTAAAATCCGTATAGTTTTGGCGTGTTTGTTTCGAAAGACTTCGGCTATATTCATGCAAAACCTTTATTTTTAGTACCATTCACTGAGTATCCAAGCTCACCCTCTCTATATATATGTAGGTGATGAGCAGGACGTCGGCGACGCCTAGAATGTGTTTTTGAAAGCTTGTTTTGGATCCATGATTATGTCGGCGTTATTTTGTATTCACGTCGGCACTTCTTGAAAATTATGCTTCTTGGCTTGTACTCACTGTATTTTGTATATGTCGGCTCGAGAAGCCTTTTGATCAAGATGTAACACGTATTTTGCTTGGTTGTATTCAAGTTGTAAAGATGAATGCCATTACATTGGATCTATGCACTGCTCTTATGGACTACTTGTATCTTAGATTATCGCTTCCGCATTTGTGAGCCCCGTTTATTATACTCTAATCTTGTTAAACTTTTGAAAGTTGGCCTTTGGTAATCCCAGATTACTGGCCATCACGGCACCAAACTACTAGGGGCGGTTTGGGGTCGTGACAAAATTCCCAGTAAATTACTTAGTAAATTCCTAATAAATTCTCGGTAAATTACTCACTAAATTCTCAGTAAATTCTAAGTAAATTCCTAGTAAAGTTGTAGGAACCCACATTTTACGTCTTAATCATGTTCATGAGCATCTGTATGATTGTGGCTTGTTAAGCTTGCATGTGTATGTTTGTGACTTGTTCTGCTTAAGTGAGTGAGATCCATGCCTTGTTTTGATGCCTTTGTGGTTTGTCTAAGTGTTGTGTGCTTGCCTTGCTCCTTCCTTGATGTGAAACCTAGGTCACGCCTTGCCTAAGTTATGATTAGCCGATGTTATGCCAAGCCTAGGTTACGTTACGCCTAGACCATTCCGAGCCGAGGTCATCCTCAGCCTAGAAGTACCTTGGAACCCCTTTGTTGACCTCCATCCTTGCTTTGACGCATTGGCCGAGATGTTACCTTTGCACCCAAGTGATCTCGTCCTGGAGTGGAATGACCTAGACCGAGGTGTGGCACATCTAGGCCAAGATGTGGCACAGCTTAGTCAAGTGTTGTCTTTCCTAGCCGAGGTCATTGTAACCTTAGTTGCCAAAGCCCTTTTGTTTGCCGATGTCACCCCTTGCCGGAGTGCCTTTCCGTGTAGCTTGTTAGATACGCCTTTTTGTTAGCCGATGTCATTGCCTCGTCAGAGAGCCCATACCGCTTTACTTGTTGAACACCCTTTCGCCATGCTTTGTCTGGTCTGTCAGCCACCTTTTCAGGGAAAACCCAACCAGTCGCCGCCACGTGTCCCCGCAGAGGGTTAACCCCAGAACCGGGTAAGGGAAACTATCATTTGGTATCATAACCTTGCCTTTTAGAGAGAGAAGCTCTAGGAGGAAGAAGGAGTTTTAGAGTGAGAAAGTACGTCTTCAAGCTTGATTCCAAGAGATCGAAGCGTTAGATTCGTGTATTGAGGTTAGATCCTTGGCTTACTCTTGTTGTTCCTTGTGTTTATCTAGCTGCATTGCATGATCGAACCTGTTCTGCACGTCATGCATTAATTTGAAACTGATTTTAGAAAGAGAAAATAATGTTCATACGTTCTTGAAGAAAAAGTCTTGTTTTGATCCGAAAGCTTGCATAGAGAATCATATTTTTTTGTGTTTATTTCCGCAAGAACTTCAAGTACGGGTACCCAGGTCCCTGTTTTCAAACTCGTAGCATGAAAATCCCAGATTTTGTAATAACAGTTTGTAAATGAACATTCATATTCTTCATGTTTTCGTACTCATGTTATTCATGTTCGTCAGCAGAGGGAAACCCAGAGTTTCCCGACCTCTTTTCCTTGCATGTGGCCCTCGGGGACACACCTCGGCAAGGAGGTGTGGAACCTCGGCCTAGACCTAGTTAGTGCCCAGCATGTTTTTCTGAGATCATTGGTATACATATGAAACTTGTTTGAAAGTGCATCCAATAGGCTTTGCCATGTGTTTGTAGGACTTGGGCTTGTCTCGACCCCGACGTTTGAAGAGCCAAGTGAGTGGTATTTTTAATAAAGCTATGCTATACTTGTTTTGATAAATCTCGTTTTGCTTTGTTTTGATGAAAAGTATTTGATTTAGCATGAATGACTATCCCTATTTGTATATCAAACACTATCTTGTTTTGATGACATGTCTTGAAAGTCCTTAGTGCCAGGGGACTATAATGCAACTGCACTCTTGTCTTGAAAGTCCTTAGTGCCAGGGGATTATAATGCAACTGCACTCTTGTCTTGAAAGTCCTTAGTGCCAGGGGACTATAATGCAACTGCACTCTTGTCTTGAAATGTCATCGCCCCTTGTAATATGTAGATGTTATTAACATCCAAGGAACTTGAAAGACCGGCAACGAACTTGATTTTTCCCCTTGATTGCAAAGTATGCTATGTATTGTTTTGAAAGAGACCTTGGATATCAATCATGCAAAACCTTTATTTCTAATATCATTCACTGAGTATCCAAGCTCACCCTCTCTATATATATGTAGGTGATGAACAAGAGGGAAATGAGGCCTAGACGTAATGCCGATATGTTTTTGGGTGCATTGCCGACCTGTTTTGGGATTGCATTTGTACCATCTTGAAGATCATGCTTCTTAGCTTATATTTCATGTGTACTTGTATACGTCGGCTTGAGAAGCCTTTTGGTCAAGATGTATTTTGTATCTTATTTCCTTATTGTATTTGAGTTTTAAGACTTTGTAAAAATGTATGTCATTCCATTGGACTTATGCACGGCTCTCATGGACTACTCAGATTTTTGTGTATATTGCTTCCGCACTTGTAAGCCCCATATTTCATACTCTGATTGTGTGTGATTTTTGTAAGTCGGCCTTCGGTAACCTCGGATTACTGGCCATCACAGCACCAAACTACTAGGGGCGGTTTGGGGGCGTGACAAAAGTCTCAGTAAATTGTTAGTAAATACTTAGTAAATTATTCAGTAAATTCCCACTAAATTCTTAGTAAATTACTTAGTAAATTCCTTGTAAATTACTAAGTAAATTCCAAGTAAATTCTCCGTAAATTACTCAAAAAATTAGTCACTAAATTCCTTGTAAATTACTCACTAAATTCCCTGTAAATTACTCAGTAAATTCCCAGTAAATTCTCTGAAATTAACTCAGTAAATTATCTGTAAATTCTAAGTAAACTCCCAGTAAATTATTAGTAAATTCTAAGTAAATTACTCAGTAAATTTCTAGTAAATTTTAGTCAATTACTTAGTAAATTCTAAAAAAATTCTCTGTAAATTACTAAGTAAATTTTTAGTAAATTATTCAGTAAAATTGTAGTAAATTCTCAGTAAATTACTCAGTAATTCCCAGTAATTTCTCAGTAAATTACTAAGTAAATTCCTAGTAAATTCTCAGTAAATTGCACAGTAAATTCCCGGTAAATTCTCAGTAAATTACTCTGTAAATTCTCAGTAAATTACCCAGTAAATTTCGAGTAAATTCTTAGTAAATTACTCGGTGAATTCCCAGTAAATTCTTTGTAAATTACTCAGTAAATATTCTATAAATTACTTAGTGAATTCCCAATAAATTTCCAATAAATTACTCAAAAAATTCTTAGTAATTTTCTGAGTAAATTCCTAGTAAATTCTCAGTAAATTACTAAGTAAATTCCTAGTAAATTCTCAGTAAATTACTTAGTAAATTCCTTGTAAATTCTCCAAAAATTACTGCGTAAATTCTAAGTAAATTTCTAGTAAATTACTTAGTAAATTCACAGTAAATTCTCAACAAATTATTCATTAAATTACCATTAAATTTTTAGTAAATTACTCAGTAAATTCTCTATAAATTACACAATAAATTCCCAGTAAATTTTTAGTAAAATACTAAGTAAATTCCCAGTAAATTCTCAGTAAATTGCGCAGTAAATTCCCGGTAAATTCTCAATACATTACACATTAAATTCTCAATAAATTACTCTGTAAATTCTCAGCAAATTACCCAGTAAATTCTAAGTAAATTCTCAGTAAATTACTCAGTGAATTCCGAGTAAAATTCTCTGTAAATTACTCAGTAAATTCTCTATAAATTACTCAGTAAATTCCCAATAAATTCTCAGTAAATTACTTAGTAAATTCTCAGTAATTTTCTGAGTAAATTCCTAACAAATTCTTGGTAAATTACTCAGTAAATTCCTAGTAAATTCTTAGTAAATTACTCAGAAATTTTAAGTAAATTACTAAGTAAATTCTCAGTAAATTACTCTATAAATTACTTGTAAATTCTTAGAAAATTACTGCGTAAATTCTTAGTAAAATTCCCAGTAAATTTCTCAGTAAATTCAAAGTAAATTCCCAGTAAATTACTCAGTAAATTCACAGTAAATTTTCAATAAATTACTCATTAAATTCGCATTAAATTTTCAATAAATTACTGAGTAAATTTCTTATAAATTCTAATTAAATAACTAAGTAAATTCCAAGCAAATTCTTATTAAATTACTCAGTAAATTCCCTGTAAATTCTCAGTAAATTCTCCATAAATTTTATGTAAATTATTCAGTAAATTCCCAGTAAATTCTCAGTAAATTACTTAGTAAATTCCTAATAAATTACGTAGTAAATTTCGAGTAAATTTGCAGTAAATTCTCAGTAAATTACATAGTAAATTTCCAGTAAACTCTCTGTAAATTGCTTAGTAAATTCCCAATAAATTCTCTGTAAATTACTCTGTAAATTCCTAGTAAATTCTCAATAAATTACTTAGTAAATTCCCAGTAAATTATGAAGAAATTACTCAATAAATTCCCCGTAATTATTTAGTAAAATCCCAGTAAATTCCAAGTAAATTATTCAATAAATTACCAATAAATTCCCAGTAAATTCCTAATAAATTCTTAGAAAATTCCAGTAAATTCCCAGTAAATTCTCAGTAAATTCTAACCAAATTTCCAGTAAATTCTCATTACATTGCTTAAGAAATTCTCTATAAATTACTCTGTAAACTCCTAGTAAATTACTTAATAAATTCCCAGTAAATTTTTAGTAAATTACTCACTAAAGTCCAGTAAATTAATAAAGTCCCACTAAATTCTCCGTAAATTACTTAGTAAATTCCCAGTAAATTACTCAGTAAATTTCCGTAAATTCTCAGTAAATTCCCAGTAAATTCTGAGTAAATTACTGAGTAAATTCTCAGTAAATTCCCAATAAATTCTCATAAAGTTACTCAGTAAATTCCCATTAAATTCTCAGTAAATTACTCAGTGAATTCCCAGTAAATTACTGAGTAAATTCCCAGTAAATTCTCAGTAAATTACTCTGTAAATTTCATGTAAATTATCAGTAAATACTCAGTAAATTTACAGTAAATTACTCAATAAATTGCCTGTAAATTCTCTATAAATTACACTGTAGATTACTAGTAAATTTTGAGTAAATTACCAGTAAATTCTCAGTAAATTCCCTGTAAATTACCTAATAAATTCTCACTAAATTACTTAGTAAATTCCCAAAAAATTCTCAGAAAATTCTCAGAAAATTCCCTGTAAATTACTCAGTAAATTCCCAGTAAATTCTCAGTAACTTACTCAATAAATTCCAAGTAACTTACTGGGTTAATTCCTAGTAAATTCTAACTAAATTACTCTGTAAATTTTCAGTAAATTCTCAGTAAATTACTTTGTAAATTTCTACTAGATTATCAGTAAATTCTCATTAAATTATAGAGTAAATTCCCAATAAATTCTCAGTAAATTACTCAGTGAATTACCCAGTAAATTACCAATAAATTCTCAGTAAATTCCCTGTAAATTACTTAGTAATTTCCAAGTAAATTCTTAGAAAATTACTTAGTAAATTTCTAGTAAATTATGAGTAAATTACTCAGTAAATTCACTGTAATTAATAAGTAAATTCTTAGTAAATTACTCACTAAATTCCTTATAAAATCTCAGTAAATTCCCAATAAATTCTTGATAATTTTTTTTGTAAATTCTCAATAAATTCTTAGTAAATTACTCAATTAATTCCTAGTAAACTACTCACTAAATTTTAAGTAAATTACTCAGTAAATTCCTAGTATATTCTCAGTAACTTACTCAGTAAATTAAAAGTAAATTATTTAGTAAATTCCCAATAATTACACAGTAAATTACCAGTAAATTCTTATGAAATTACTTAGTAAAATCTTAGTAAATTACTCCGTAAATTACCTGTAAATTCTCAGTACATTTCTCAATTAATTCCCAGTAAATTACTCACTAAATTCCCAGTAAATTCCTTGAATATTCTAAGTAAATTCAAAGTAAATTACTTAGTAAATTCCTAATAATTACACAGTAAATTACCAGTAAATTCTCATCAAATTACTCAGTAAAATCGTAGTAAATTACTCCGTAAATTACTCAGTAAATTCGCAGAAAATTACTCAGTAAATTTCCAGTAAATTCTCAATAAATTAGTCAGTAAATTCCCTATAAATTCTCAGTAAATTACTGAGCAAATTCCCAGTAAATTCTCAGTAAATTTTGAATAAATTACTCAGTAAATTCCCAGTTAATTCTCAATAAATTCCTAGTAAATTTCTCAGTAAATTCCCAGTAAATTCAAAGTAAATTCCTAAGTAAATTCTTAGTAAATTACTCAGTAAATTCCCTATAAATTATCAATGAATTACTGAGTAAATTCCGAGTAACTTCTCAGTAAATTACTCATTAAATTCCCAGTAAATTATCCACTAAATTCCCAATAAATTCTAAGTAAATTACAAGTAAATTCTCAGTAACGTCCATGTAAATTACTAAGTAAATTCGTACTAAATTACTAAGTAAATTCCCAGTAAATTCTAAGTGAATTACTCAGTAAATTCTCAAGAAAAATTCCCCATAAATTCTCAGTAAATTCTAAGTAAATTACTCAGGAAATTACCAGTAAATTCTTTATAAATTATTAAGTAAATTCTTAGTAAATTATTCAGTAAATTCTCAGTAAATTACTGAGTAAATTCTCAGTAAATTTCCAGTAAATTATTGATAAATTAATAAGTAAATTACGCATTAAATTTCCATTAAATTACTTAGTAAATTCTCTGTAAATTCTCAGTAAATTTCTAGTAAATTCTCAGTATATTCTCTGTAAATTCTTAGCAAATTACGAAAAAAATTCCCAGAAATTCTTTGTAAATTACTCAATAAATTCTCAATAAATTTTCAATAAATTCTCAGTAAATTACTCACTAAATTCCCAGTAAATTCTCAGCAAATTATTCAGTAAATTCTTGGTAAATTCTTAGTAAATTACTCCGTAAATTTCTAGTAAATTCATAGTAAATTCTCAATAAATTCAAAGTAAATTACTCATTAAATTCTTAGTAATTCATAGTAAATTACTCAGAAAATTACTTGGTAAATTCCCATCAAATTCTCAATAAATTACTCACAAAATTCCATGTAAATTCTCTGTAAATTACTCAGTAAATTCCCAGTAAATTATCAGTAAATTACTTAGTAAATTCCCAGTAAATTCTCAGTAAATTTCTAAGTATATTCCCGGTAAATTCCTCTGTAAATTTTCAGTAAATTCTCAGTAAATTACTCAGTAAATACCTTTTGAATTAACAGGAAATTCCCAGTAAATTCTCCGTAAAATACTCGGTAAATTACCAGTAAATTATCATTAAATTCATAGAAAATTACTCAGTAAATTCCTAGTAAATTCTCAGTAAATTACTAACTAAATTTCCAGTAAATTCACTGTAAATTATCAGTAAGTTACTCATTAAATTCTCAGTAAATTACTTAGTAAATTCGTAGTCTCAGTAAATTACAAGTAAATTCTATATAAATTACTCAGTAAATTCCCAGTAAATTATTAGTGAATTCCCAGTAAATTCTAAGTAAATTACTCAGTAAATTACCAGTAAATTCTCTGTAAATTCCCAGTAAATTATCAGTAAATTCTCTAAAAATTACTTAGTAAATTCCCAGTAAATTCTATGTAAATTACTGAGTAAATTCTCATTAAATTCTTAGTAACTTACCAGTAAATTCTCAGTAAATTGCTCGGTAAGTTACCAATAAACTATTAGTAAATTACTCAGTAAATTCCTAGAAAATTCTCAGTAAATTACTTAGTAAATTCCCAGTAAATTCTTAGTAAATTCCTAGTAAATTACAGAGTAAATTACTGAGTAAATTCCCAGTAAATTCTCAGTAAATTAATGAGTAAATTCCCAGTAAATTCTCAATAAATTACTCAGTAAATTCCCAGCAAATTCTCGGTAAATTACTCCGTAAGTTCCTCGTAAACTCTCACTAAATTCTCTGTAAATTCTGAGTAAATTACTCAGTAAATTCCTAGCAAATTGTAAGTAAATTACTTAATAAATTCTCAGTAAATTACTCAATAAATTCCCTGTAAATTCTTAATATATTACTCAGTAAATTCCCTGTAAATTCTCAGTATATTACTCAGTAAATCCTCAGTAGATTCCCGCTAAATTCCCAGTAAATTACTCAGCAAATTCCAAATAAATTCCCATTAAATTCTCAGTAAATTACCCAGTAAATTCTTAGTAAGTTACTTATTAAATTCCCTGTAAATTACTTAGTAAATTCTCGGTAAATTATTCAGTAAAATCCTATTAAATTATCAGTAAATTATTCAGTAAATTCTCAATAAATTACTCACTAAATTTCTAGAAAATTACTCAGTAAATTCCCAGTAAATTACTAGGAAATTCTAAGTAAATTACTCAGTTAATTCCTAGTAAATTATCAGCAAATTTTCAGTAAACTACTCGTTAAATTCCCAGTATATTCTCAGTAAATTACTCTGTAAATTCCCATAAAATTCTCTGTAAATTACAGAGTAAATTCCAAGCAAATTATCAGTAAATTCTCAGTAAATTACTCAGTAAATTCCTAGTAAATTCTCAGTAAATACCCAATAACTTCTCAGTAAATTACTCAGTAAAGTTTCAGAAAATTATTAGTAAATTCTTCATAAATTACTCAGTAAATTTCCAGTAAATTCTCAGAAAATTACACAATAAATTACCAATAAATTCTGAGTAAATTCCCAGAAAATTCACGGTAAATTACTCAGTAAATTCCCAGAAAATTCTCAGTAAATTAATATGTAAATTTCTAAAAAATTCTCAGTAAATTACTCATTAAATTCCTTGTAAATTCTCAATAAATTACACAGTAAATTCTTTGTAAATTACTCTTTAAATTCCCAATAAATTATCAATAAATTACTTAGTGAATTCCGAGTTAATTGTCAGTAAATTACTCAGTAAATTCCCTATAAATTACTCAATAAATTCTAAGTAAATTATTCAGTAAATTCCCAGTGAATTCCCAGTAAATTCCTAGTAAATTATCAGTAAATTCCCAGTAAATTCTTAGTAAATTCGCAGTAAACTACTCATTAAATTCCCAGTAAATTCTGTGTAAGTTACTCTGTAAATTCTTAGTAAATTACTCAGTAAATTTCCAGTAAATTCTTAGTAAATGCACAGTAAATTATTCAGTAAATCCCCACTAAATTCTTAATAGATTACTCAGTAAATTTCCCGTAAATTACTTGGTAAATTCCAAGTAAATTCTTAGTAAATTACTTAATAAATTCCAAGTAAATTACTTAATAAATTCCAAATAAATTCTCAGTAATTACTCTGTAAACTCCCAGTAAATTATCAGTAAATTATAAGTAAATTACTCAGTAAATTCCCAATAAATTCTCAGTAAATTACTCAGTAAATTCCAAGTAAATTCTCAATAAATTACAGAGTAAATTCCCAGTAATTCTCAGTACATTACACAACAAATTCCCGATAAATTCTCAGTACATTACACATTAAATTCTCAATAAATTACTTTTTAAATTCTCAGTAAATTACACAGTAAATTCCGAGTAAATTCTCCATAAATTACTTAGTGAATTCCTAGAAATTCTTCGTAAATTACTTAGTAAATTCTTGATAAATTATTCAGTAAATTCCTAGTAAATTACTCAGAAATTCAAAGTAAATTACTCGGTAAATTCTCCATAAATTCTCAGTAAATTACTTAGTAAATTTGCTTGTAAATTTTGAAAAAATTATTGAGTAAATTCCTAGTAAATTCTCAGTAAATTCTAAGTAAATTTCTTAGTAAATTCCCAGCAAATTACTTAGTAAATTCCTAGTAAATTCTAAATAAATTCTCAGTAAATTCCTAGTAAATGCTAAGTAAATTATTCTGTAAATTCCCACTAAATTTTTAATAGATTACTCAGTAAATTCCCTGTAAATTACTTAGTAAATTCTTAGTAAATTACTCAATAAATTCCTAGTAAATTCTCAGTACATTACTCAGTAAACTCCTAGTAAATTATCAGTAAATTCTAAGTAAATTCCTCTGTAAATTTCCAGTAAATTTTTAGTAAATTACTTAGTAAATTCCTAGTAAATTTTCTATAAATTACTCACTAAAATTCCAGTAAATTACTCAGTAAATTCCCAATAAATTCTCAGTAAATTACTGAGTGAATTCCCAATAAATTCTTAGTAAATTACTCAGGGCCTGTTTGGTAACGTTTATGTTTTCTGTTTATATTTACAAAAAATTTATAAACTGGTTTTTGTTTATTTTTTTGTTTATTTTTAGAAAAACATAAATTATAAACGCGTTTGGTTTAGACAAAATGTTTAAAAATTTTTAAAAATATAAAAAAGAGTAAGAAATGGCAAGTGGTGACGGGTGGTGGGTGAAGAAGAGTAGTGGCGGCTGAAAACAGTGATGGAAAATGATAGCGGGTGGTGGTGGCGGAAGACGGTGGTGGAAAATGGTGGCAGGTGGTGGGTGTTGGTGGTAGAAGACGGTAGTGGAAAGTGGTGGCAAGTGGCGGGTGGTGGCGGCGGAAGACGGTGGTGGAAAGTGGTGATGGTGGGTGGTGGGTGACCGGTGGTGGTGGGTAGTGGCAGGTAGGTGGGTGGGTGGGTGACGGTGGCCGGCGGTGGGTGGTAGCGAGTGGGTGGTGGTGGTGGCGGTGGCGGTGGCAGGTGGTGGTGGTAGGTGGGTGGCGGATGACGGGTGGTGGCAGGTGAGTGGTAGTGGTGGGTGGGTGGGTGATGGTGGTAGGTGGTGGGTGGTAGCGAGTGGGTGGTGGTGGTGGTGGTGGTGGTGGTGGTGGTGGTGGTGGTGGTGGTGGTGGTGGCGGGTGGTGGTGGCAAGTGGGTGGCGGATGACGGGTGGTGGTGGGTGGTGGCGGGTGGGTGGCAGATAACGGGTGGTGGTGGGTAGTGGTGGGTAGATGGGTGGGTGACAGTGGCGGGTGGTGGTGGTGGTGGCGATGGCGGGTAGGTGGTGGTGGCGGGTGGTGGATGGTGGTGGCAAGTGGGTGGTGAGTGGTGGTAGCGAACGATGGATGGTAGTGGCGGGTGGTGGGTAGTGGCGGGTAGGTGACAGGTGGGTGGTGGGTAGTGGTGGTGACGAGGGGTGGGTGGTGGTGGCGAGTGGGTGGCAAGTGGGTGGTGGTGGGTGGTGGTGGGTGGTGGTGGTGAGTGGTGGTGGCAGGTGGTGGTGCGGAGTGGGTGGTGGTGGCGAAAGACGGTGGTAGAAAATGGTGGCGGGTGGTAGCTAGTGTTGGGTGGTAAAAAAAAAAAACTCAAAACTCAAAACGTAAACTCATTTTTTGTGTTTTCATTTTTTGGCCAAATTTATAAACTGAGACCATTGATTTATAATTCAAAAATTTACCAAACAAGTTTTTATTTGAGTTTTTTAAATTTCTGTAAATATAAATAGAAAACTGAAAACGTTAAGTGTAACCAAACAACACATCAGTAAATTACAAAGTAAATTCCAAGTAAATTATCAGTACATTACACAACGGTAAATTCTCAGTACATTACACATTAAATTCTCAGTAAATTACTGTGTAAATTCCAAGTAATTTACACAGTAAATATACAGTAAATTACTCAGTGAATTCCTAGAAAATTCTCTATAAATTACTAAGTAAATTCCCAATAAGTTTTCAGTAAATTCTCAGTAAATTTCTAAGTAAATTCCTAGTAAATTCTCAACAAAGTACTCAGTAAATTCCCAGTAAATTCTCGGTAAATTACTCAGTAAATTCCCAGTAAATTACTCAGAAATTCAAAGTAAATTACTCAGTAAATTCCTTGTAAATTCTCAGTAAATTACTTAGTAAGTTCCTTGTAAATTCTCAGAAAATTACTGCGTAAATTCCCAATAAATTCTCAGTAAAATTGCCAGTAAATCCTAAGTAAATTTCTCAGTAAATTTCCAGTAAATTCTCAGTAAATTACTCAGTAAATTCTCAACAAATTACTCATTAAATTCCCATTAAATTTTCAGTAAATTACTCAGTAAATTCTAGTAAATTTTCTGTAAATTACTACTCAAATTCCAAGTAAATTCTCAGTAAATTACTAAGTAAATTCCGAGCAAAAATTCTTATTAAATTACTCAGTAAATTCCCAATAAAGTTTCAGTAAATTATCTGTAAATTCCCAGTAAATTCTCTGTAAATTACTCAATAAATTCCCAGTAAATTCCCAGTAAATCCCCAGTAAATTCTCAGTAAATTATTTAGTAAATTACATAGTAAATTACCAGGAAATTCTTAGTAAATTCCTACTAAATTATTAGTAAATTACTCAGTAAAATCCAGGTAAATTACTCATTAAATTAACAGCAAATTCTATGTAAAATACATAATAAATTCTCAGTAAATTACTCAGTAAATTCTGAGTAAATTCTCAGTAAATTATTCAGTAAATTCCAAGTAAATTCTTAGTAAATTCCAGTAAATTCTCAATAAAGTACTCCATAAATTTCTAATAAATTACCAGTAAATTCTCTGTAAATTCCTAATAAATTCTCAGTAAATTACTTAGTAAATTTCAAGTAAATTCTCAATAAATTACTTAGTAAATTTCCAGTAAATTCTGAGTAAATTATCAGTAAATTCTTAGTAAATTACTCAGTAAATTCCCAGTAAATTTTCAGTAAACTACTTAGTAAATTCCGAGTAAATTCTCATTAAATTACACAGTAAATTCTCAGTAAATTACTCAGTAAATTCCGAGTAAATTCTCATTAAATTACACAGTAAATTCTCAATAAATTACTCATTAAATTCATTTTAAATTTTCAGTAAATTACTCATTAAATTCATTTTAAATTCTCAGTAAATTACTAAGTAAATTTCCAGTCAATTCTCATTAAATTCCCAGTAAATTCTCTGTATTTCATTTAGTAAATTCTCAGTAAATCTTCTGTAAATTACACTATAAATTCCCAATAATTACACAGTAAATTCTCTGTATTTCATTTAGTAAATTCCCAATAAATTCTCTATAAATTACTCTATAAATTCCCAAAAAATTACTTAGTAAATTATTCAGCAAAATTACATAGTAAATTATCAGAAAATTCTCAGTAAATTCCTAGCAAATTATCAGTAAATTACTTAGTAAATTTCCAGTAAATTACTCGTTAAACTCACAGTAAATTCCCAATAAATTCTCAGTAAATTACGTAGTAAATTACCTGTAAATTCTCAGTAAAGTACTCGGTAAATTTCCAGTAAATCCTCAGTAAATTACTTAGTAAATTCTCAATAAATTACTCAGTAAATTTCCAGTAAAGTCCCACTACGTTATCAGTAAATTCCCAGTAAATTTCCAATAAATTCTCAATAAATTACTCAGTAAATTTCCATAAAATTCCCACTAAGTTATCAGTAAATTCCAAGTAAATTTTAAGTAAATTTCCAGAAAATTCTCAGTAAATTACATGGTAAATTCCCAGTAAATTCTGAGTAAATTCCTAATAAATTCTCAGTAAATTACTCAGTAAATTCTCAGTAAATTACTCAGTGAAATCCCATTAAATTCTTAGTAAATTACTAAGTAAATTCCCTGTCAATTCTCAGTAAATTAGTCAGTAAATTCCCAATAAATTCTCAGTAAATTCCCAGTAAATTTTCATTAAATTCTCAGTAAATTACTCATTAAATTCCCAGTAAATTCTCAGTAAACTACTCAGTAAATTCTCAGTAAGTCACTTAGTAAATTCTCAGTAAATTACTCAATAAATTCTCAGCAAATTACTAAGTAAATTCCCAGTAAATTCTCAAGTAAATTACTCAATAAATTCTCAGAAAATTCACAGTAAATTCGCAGTAAATTTCTCAAAAAATTGCCAGTAAATTCTCTGCAAATTATTCTGTAAATTACCAATAAATTCTGAGTAAATTACCAACAAATTCTCAGTAAATTATTCCGTAAATTCCCTGTAAATTACTCAGTAAATTCTCAATAAATTCACAGTAAATACTCAGTAAATTACTAAGTAAGTTCACAGTAAATTCTCAGTAAATTACTCATTAAATTCCCAATAAATTCTAATTAAATTATTCAGTAAATTCCAAGTAAATTTTCAAAAAATTACTCACTAAATTCTTAGTAAATTACCCAGTAAATTCTCCGTAAATCACTCAGTAAATTCAAAGTAAATTCTCAGTAAATTACACAGTAAATGCTCAGTAAATTCTCAAAAAATTCTCAGAAAATTACTCAGTAAATTACCCGTAAATTCTCTGTAACTTACTCAGTAAATTCTCATTAAATTACTCAGTAAATTTCTAAAACATTCTCAGTAAATTACTAAGAAAATTCCCTGTAAATTCTTAGTAAATTACTGAGAAAATTCCCAGTAAATTCTCAAAAAATTACACATTAAATTCTTAGTAAATTCTCAATAAATTAGTAAGTAAATTGCGAGTAAATTCGTAATAAATTCTTAATAAATTACTCAGTAAATTTCCTGTAAATTACTAAGTAAATTCCTATAAAATTCTTAGTAAATTACTTAGTAAATTCTCAGTAAATTACTCATTAAATTACCAAAAAATTCTTAGTAAATTACTCAGTAAATTCCCAATAAATTCTCAGTAAACGGCTAGGAAATTAGTAAATTACTCAATAAATTCACAGTAAATTCTCAATAATTTACTCATTAAATTCCCCGTAAATTACCCACTAAATTTCCAGTAAATTCTAAGTAAATTACTCAGTAAACTCCCAGTAAATTCTCAGTAAATTACTAAGTAATTTCACAGTAAATTATCAATAAATTATTCAGTAAATTTCAAGTAAATTCTCTGTAAATTACTCAATAAATTACTTAGTAAATTCTCAATAAATTCCCAGTAAATTCTCAGTCTCGGTAAATTTCGAGTAAATTACTTACTAAATTCCTCGTAAATTCCATATAAATTCTATGTAAATTACTCAGTAAATTCTCACTAAATTATTCCGTAAATTCCAAGTAAATTACTCAATAATTCCCAGTAAATTCGCAGTAAATTCTCAGTAAAATCCCAATAAATTCTCAGTAAATTACTCCGTAAATTCCCAGTAAATTCACAGTAAATTACTATATAAATTCCTAGAAAATTCTCACTAAGTTCTCAGTAAATTTCCATTAAAATCCCATTAAATCTCTAGAAAATTCTCAGAAAATTACTCAGTAAATTCCAAGCAAATTCTCAGTAAACCAATAAGTAAATGGTCAGTAAATTATGGGTAAATTACTAAGTAAATTCCCAAAAAATTCTCAGTAAATTACCCATTAAATTCATAGTAAATTCCCAGTAACTTATCAGAAAATTCACAGTAAATTACTAAGTAAATTCCTAGTATATTTTCAGTGAACTACTCAGTAAATTCTCTGTAAATTACTTAGTAAATTATCAGTAAATTCCTAGAAAAAATTCTCAATAAATTACATAGTAAATAATCAGTAAATTCCTAGAAAATGTTCATTAAATTACTCTGTAAATTTGCAGTAAATTCTCAGTAAATTACAAGTAATTCTCTGTAAATTACTCAGTAAATTAATAGTAAATTACTCAGAAAATTCGTAGTAAACTCTCTGTAAATTACACAGCAAATTACATTTAAATTCTCAGTAAATTCAAAGTAAATTACTCAGTAAATTCTTTGTAAATTACTCAATAAATTCTCAGTAAATTAATCAGTAAATTCCCAATAAATACTCAGTAAATTACTTAGTAAATTCTGAGTAAATTCTCAATCAATTACTCAATAAATTCCCAGTAAATTACTCAGCAAATACCTAGTAAATTGCTTAGCAAAATCTCAGTAAATTACTTAATAAATTCCCAGTAAATTACTCAGTAAATTCTCTTGAAATTCTCTGTAAATTATTAAGTAAATTCCTAGTAAATTCTAAATAAAATACTCAATAAATTCCCAGTAAATTCTCAGTAAATTACTCAGTAAATTACCAGTAAGTTCTCAGTAAATTCCCTTTAAATTCTCAGTAAATTGTTCAATAAATTTCTTATAAATTCTCAGTAAATTAATGAGTAAATTCTCGGTAAATTCTCAGTAAATTATTCCGTAAATTCCCATTAAATTCTCAGTAACTTACACCGTAAATTCTTAGTAAATTACGCAGTAAATTACTGAGTAAATTCTCAGTAAATTCTCAATAAATTGCTTAGTGAATTTGCAGTAAATTCTCTGTAAATTGCATAGTAAATACCTAGTAAATTATCAGTAAATTCTCAGGAAATTACTCAGTAAATTTTTAGTAAATTCTTGGTAAATTACTCAGTAAATTCCGAGTAGATTCTCAGTAAATTACTCAATAAATTTCGTGTAAATTCTCAGTAAATTACTCAGTAAATTCCTAGAAAATTTTCAGTTTAGTAAATTACTCAATAAATTCGCAATAAATTACTCAGTAAATTCTCAGTAGATTCTCAGTAAATTACTCAGTAGATTCCCAGTAAATTCTCTGCAAATTACTCAGTAAATTCTTAGGAAATCCCCAGTAAATTACTTAGTAAATTCTCAATCAATTACTTAGTAAATTTCACGTAAATTATCAGTAAATTCTAAGTAATTTACGCAGTAAATTTCCAGTAAATTCTCTGTAAATTACTCAGTAAATGCCCAGTAAATTATCAGTAAATTACTCAGTAAAGTCCTAGTAAATTCTCAGTAAATTACTCCATAAATTTCCGGTAAATTCTCAGTAAATTAGTAAGTATATTCCAAGTAAATTCTTAGTTTATTACTGAGTCAATTCCCAATAAATTCTTAATAAATTCTAGTAAATTCTCTGTAAATTCCCAATAAATTACTCAGTAAATTCCTAGTAAATTAGTTAGTAAATTCCTAGTAAATTGCTCAATACATTCCCAGTAAATTCTCAGTAAATTACTCACTAAATTCCAAGTAAATTCTCAGTAAATTACTCACTAAATTACCTGTAAATTACTAATTAAATTCCAAGTAAATTCTCAGTAAATTACTTTGTAAATTCCCTGTAAATTACTTAGTAAATTCTAAGAAAATTACTTAGTAAATTACCAATACATTCTCAGTAAATTCTAAGTAAATATTAAGTAAATTAATTAGTAAATTCTCAATAACATTCAGTAAATTACTCAGTAAATTTTCAGATAATTCTCAGTAAATTCTCTTTAAATTCTCTTTAAATTACTTAGTAAATTCTCAGTAAATTATTCAGTAAATTCCCAGTAATTTTTCAATAAATTCCCAGTAAATTTCAAGAAAATTAATAAGTAAATTCCCTGTAAATTACTCTGTAAATTCCCAGTAAATTTTTTGTAAACTACTTTGTAAATTTTCAGTAAATTCCCAGTAAATTCTACGCAAATAACTCGATAAATTTTTAGTAAATTATCACTAAATTCCTAGTAAATTCCCAGTAAATTATTCAATAAACTCCCAGTAAATTCTCAGTAAATTACTCAGTAAAATCCCAGTAAATTCACATTAAATTACTCCGTAAATTCCCAGCAAATTCTCAGTAAATTACTCTGAAAATTACTCCGGAAATTTCCAGTAAATTACTCAGTAAATTCCCAGTAAATTCTCAGTAAATTACTATGTAAATTCCCAGTAAATTCTCAGTAAATTACTCAGTAAATTCAATGTAAATTCTCACTAAGTTATTCATTAACTTCTCAGTAAATTCCTAGTAAATTCTCAGTAAATTACTCAATTAATTCCAAATAAATTATTATTAAATTCTCAGTAAATTACTCAATAAATTTCCCGTAAATTCTTAGAAAATTACTAAGTAAATTCCTTATAAATTCTTAGTAAATTAGTCAGTGAATTTCCAATAATTTCTTAGGAAGTTACTCAGTAAATTCCAAGTAAATTATCAGTAAATTCTCAGTAAATTCCTAGTAAATTCTCAGTAAATTACAAAGTGAATTAACAAGAAATTCTCAATAAATTCCCAGTAAATTACTCAATAAATTCTCGGGAAATTCTAAGTAAATTACTAAGTAAATTTCATGTAAATTCTCAGTAAATTCTGAGGAAATTCCAAGTAATTTCTCAGTAAATTACTTACTAACTTCCAAGTAAATTACTTAGTAAATTCCCAGTAAATTCTCAGTAAATTCTCAGTGAATTCTCAACAAATTACTTAGTAAATTCCAAATAAATTATCAATAAATCACTCAGTAAATTTCAAGTAAATTCTAAATAAATTACCCAGTAAATTCCCATTAAATTACTCAGTAAATTCTCAATAAATTACTCAGTAAATTCCAAGTAAATTCTCAATAAATTACTCAGTAAATTCCTAGTAAATTCTCACCAAATTACTCAGTAAATTATCCGTAAATTACACAGTAAATTTCCATTAAAATACTCAGTAAATTCTCAATAAATGACTCAGCAAATTCCCAGTAAATTCTTAGTAATTACTTAGTAAATTCTCAATAAATTCTAAGAAAATTACTCATTTAATTCACACTAAATTCTCAGTAAATTACACAGTAAGTTCCTAGAAAATTCTCAGTGAATTACTGAGTAAATTCCCAGTAAATTCTCTGTAAGTTGCTCATTAAATTTTCAGTAAATCCGCAGTAAAGTCTTAGTAAATTACTCAGTAAATTCCCAAAAAATTCTCAATAAATTACTTAGTAAATTTTGAGTAAATTCTCAATAAATTGCTCAGAAATTCCTAGTAAATTACATAGCAAATTCTCAGTAAATTCCCAGTAAATTCTCAGTAAATTACTAAGTAAATTCCCAATAAATTCTCTCTAAATTACTCAGTAAATTTACAGTAAATTTTTTGTAAATTACTAAGTAAATTCCCAGTAAATCACTCAGTCAATTCCCTGTTAATTCACAGTAAATTACTCATTAAATTCTCAGTCAATTCTCTGTAAATTACTCAATAAATTACTAAGTAAAATCTCAGTAAATTACTCAGTCAATTCCCTGTTAATTCACAGTAAATTACTTATTAAATTCTCAGTCAATTCTCTGTAAAGTACTCAATAAATTACTCAGTAAATTCCCAGTAAATTCTGAGTAAATTACTTCGTGAATTCCTAGTAAATTCTCTGTAAATTACACTGTAAATGCCCAGTAAATTCCCAATAAATTACTTAGTAAATTACTTAGTAAATTTCCAGTAACTTCTAGTAAATTAATCAGTAAATTTCCGGTAAATTCTCAGTAAATTACTATTTAAATGCCTAGTAAATTCCCTTTAAATTCTCAGTAAATTACTTAGTAAATTCTCAGTAAATTCTCACTATATTACGCAGTGAATTTCCAGTAAATTCCCAATAAATTACTCTGTAAATGCCTAGTAAATTCTCAGTAAATTACTTAGTAAATTCCTAGTAAATTCTCACTATATTAACTAGTAAATTCTCAGTAAATTACTCAGTAAATTCCTCAATAAATTTCCAGTAAATTCTCAGTAAATTACTTAGAAAATTTCCAGTATATTCTCAGTAAATTCTCAGTAAATTACTCCGTAAATTCTCAGAAAATTCCCAGTAAATTCTATGTAAATTACTCAGTAAATTCCCTATAAATTCATAGTAAATTCTCAGTAAATTAATCAGTAAATTCTTAGTAAATTACACAGAAAATTCTCAATAAATTACTCAGTAAATTTCCATTAAATCCTAAGTATATTACTCAGTAAATACCAAGTAATTTCTCAATAAATTACTCTGTAAATTCCCAAAAAATTCATAGTAATTTCTTTGTAAATTACTCAGTAAATTCTCAGCAAATTACTCACTAAATTCGCAGTAAATTCTCTATAAATTACTTAGTAAATTTCCAGTAAAATCTCAGTAAATTACTCAGTAAAATCTCAGTAAATTACTCGGTAAATTCCCATTAAATTCTAATAAATTACTTTGCAATTCCCAGAAAATTCTTGGTAAATTACTCAGTAAATTCTCAGTAAATTACTAAGGAAATTACCAGTAAATTTTTAGTAAATTCTCTATAAATTACTTAGTAAATTCTCGGTAAATTACTCAGTAAAATTACTCATTAAATTCAGAGTAAATTCCCAGCAAATTACTCCGTAAATTCCCAGTAAATTACACAGTAAATTCTTAGTAAATTCCAAGTAAATTCTCTGTAATTACGTAGTAAATTCCAAATAATTACTAATTAAATTTCTGGTAAATTCTTAGAAAATTACTCATAAATTCCCTGTAAATTCACAATAAATTACATTGTAAATTACTTTGTAAATTCCAAGTATATTCCCAATAAATTCTCATTAAATTACTCCGTAAATTCCCAGTAAATTCCCCGGTAAATTACTCAGTAAATGCCAAGTAAATTCCCAGTAAATTACTCAGTACATTCCCAGTAAATTCTCTGTAAATTCCCAGTAAATTCTCAGTAAATTACTATGCAAATGCCCAATAAATTCTATGTAAATTACTTAGAAAATTCCTAGTAAACTCTCACTATATTACCCAGTAAATTTCGGGTAAATTATCAGTAAATTACTCTGTAAATTCTCAGTAAATTACTTCGTAAATTTCCTGTAAATTCTCAGCAAATTACGTAGTAAATTCTTAGTAAATTCTCGTTATAGTACCTAGTAAATTTTTAGTAAATTATTCAGTAAATTCTCAGTAAATTACTCTATAAACTCCTAGTAAATTGCTCAATAAATTCTCAGTAAATTTCAGGTAAATTCTCAATAAATTTCAAGTAGATTCTCAGCAAATTATTCAGTAAATTCTAAGTAAATTACTCAGTAAATTTTCAGAAAATTCACTGTAAATTACACAGTAAATTACTCAATAAAGTGGTCAGGAAATTCCCAGTAAATTCTCCGGAAATTCTCAGTATATTACTCAGAAAATTCTCTGTAAATTATAAGTAAATTACTCATTAAATTCTGTGTAAATTACTAAGTAAATTCTCTGTAAATTACTCAGTAAATTCCCAGTAAATTCTAAGTAAATTATCAATAAATTACTTCATAAATTCACAGTAAATTGCCAGTAAAATACTCCGTAAATTCCTAGTAAATTATACGTAAATTACTAAGAAAATACACAGCAAATTCTCAGTAAATTTTCACTAAATTCTACATAAATTACTCAGTAAATTCTCAGTAAATGCTCAGTAAATTCAACGAAAATTCTCAGTAATTTACTCAGTAAATTTTCATTAAATTTTCCGTATATTACTCAGTAAATACCAAGTAATTTCTCAGTAAATTACTCAATAAATTACAAACAAATTCATAGTAAAATCTCAGTAAATTACTCAGTGAATTTCTAATAAATTACTCACTAAATTCGCAGTAAATTCTCAATAAATTACTAAGTAAATTCCCAGAAAATTCTCATTAAATTCTCAGTAAATTACACAATAAATTACCAGTAAATTACTCAGTAAATTCAAAGCAAATTCTCAATAAATTACTCAATAAATTCCCAGAAAATTCTCAATAAATTACTCTGTAAATTCCTAGTAAATTCTCAATAAATTACTCACTAAATTTCAAGTTAATTCTCAGTAAATTACGCAGTAAATTCTTTGCAAATTACTCAGTAAATTCCCAGTAAATTCTCAGTAAATTACTCAGTAAATTCCCAGAAAAATTACTCAGTAAATTCCAAGTAAATTACTCCGTAAATTCCCAATAAATTACTCAGCAAATTCCCACAAAATTCCAAGTAAATTCTCTGTAAATTACTCAGTAAATTCTCAGTAAATTCCTTGTAAATTTTCAGAAAATTACTCAGTAAATTCCCTGTAAATTCTCAGAAAATTACTCAGTAAATTCCAAGTAAATTCTCAATAAATTACTCAGTGAATTTCCTGTAAATTCTCAGTAAATTACTCAATAAATTTTCAATAAATTACACAGTAAATTCCCACAAAATTCTCAGTAAATTCCTAACAAATTCTCAGTAAATTACATATAAATTCTAAGTAAATTACTCAGTAAATTCCAAATAAATTCTCTGTAACTAACTCAGTAAATTCCCAGTAAATTACTTAGTAAATTACCAATAAATTTTTCGTAATTTATTCAGTAAATTCCCAGTAAATTCTAAGTAAATTACACAGTAAATTCACAGAAAAATTCTCAGTAAATTACTTAGAAAATTCCCAGTAAATTCTCAGTTAATTACTCAGTAAATTCTCAGTAAATTCATAGTGAATTCTCAGTAAATTCCCCGAAAATTACTCAAAAAATTCCCAGAAATTTTCAGTAAATTACTCAGTAAATTCCCAGTTTATTCTCAGTAAATTACTCAGTAAATTTCTAATAAATTCTCAGTAAATTGTTTAGTAAATTCTCAGTAAATTACTGAGTAAATTCCTAGTAAATCATTAGTAAATTACTCACTAAATTCCTTGTAAATTACTCAGTAAATTCTAGCTAAATTCTCAGTAAATTACTCAGCAAATTCCCAGCAAATTCTCAGTAAAATTAGTCAGTAAATTCCCAACAAATTACTTAGTAAATTACTAGTAAATTCTCAGTAAATTAGCAGTATATTATTCCAGTAAATTCCTAGTAAATTCTCAATAAATTACTTAGTAAATTCCCAGTAAATTCTTAGTAAATTACTCCTTAAATTCTCTGTAAATACTTAGTAAATTACTCATTAAATTCTCAGTAAATCACTCTGTAAATTACTCAATAAATTCCCAGTAAATTCTCTGTAAATTCTCTGTAAATTACTCAGTAAATTGTTTGTAAAATTACTCAGTAAATTCCTAGTAAATTTTCAATAATTGCCCAGTAAATTCTCTGTAAACTACTCCATAAATTTCCAGAAATTACTCAGTAAATTCCTAGTAAATTCTCAACAAATTACTTAGTAAATTCCTAGTAAATTCTCAGTAAATTACTAAGAAAATTACCAGTAAATTCTCAGTAAATTACATGTAAATGTAAATGTAAATTTTCAATAAATTACTTATTAAATTCTCAGTAAATTACTCAGCGAATTCCTAGTAAATTATAGCTAAATTACTCCGTAAATTCCCACTGAATTCTTAATAAATTATTCAGTAAATTCCCAGTAAATTCTCAGTAAACTACTCAGTAAATTCTTAGTAAATTCTTAGTAAATTCCCTGTAAATTCCCTGTAAATTACTCAATAAATTACCTAGTAAATTACGTTTAAATTCTCCGTAAATTACTCAATAAACTCCTAGTAAATTCTCTCTAAATTACTCTGTAAATTGATAGCAAATTCTCAATAAATTCAAAGTAAATTCTCAGAAAATTCTCAGTAAATTACTCAGTAAATTTTCAGTAAATTCTCATTAAATTTTCAGTAAATTACTCAATAAATTCCCAGTAAATTCTTAGTCAATTATCAGTAAATTACTGAGTAAATTCCCAGTAAATTCTCGGTAAATTACTCAGTAAGTTCCCAATAAATTCTTAGTAAATTACTTAGTAAATTCACAATAAATTCTCAGTAAATTCCAAGTAAATTCTCAGTAAATTCTCAGTAAATTCTTAGTAAATTACTTAGTAAATTCTCTGTAAATTACTCAGTAAATTCCCAATAAATCACCCAGTAAATTCCCCGTAAATTCTTAGTAAATTACTTAGTAAATTCCCAATAAGTTCTCTTTAAATTTCTGAGTAAATTTCCCGTAAATTCTCAGTAAATTACTCAATAAATTCCCAGTAAATTTTCTTTAAATTACGAGTAAATTCTTATTAAATTACTCACTAAATTCCCAGTAAATTACTCAATAAATTCTTAGTAAATTACTCAGTAAATTCCAAGTAAATTACTCAATAAATTCCCAGTAAATTCTCTGTAAATTACTCATTAAATTCCCATTAAATTCTCAGTCAATTACTCAGTAAATTCCCAGTAAATTCTCAGTAAATTACTCATTAAATTCTCAGTAAATTTCTTAGTACATTGCCGATAAATTCTCAATAAATTACTTATTAAATTCTCAGTAAATTATCCAGTAAATTCTAAGTAAGTTAATCAGTAAATTCCCAGCAAATTTCCAATAAATTTTTCAGTAAATTTTTCAGTAAATCCCCAGTAAATTACTTAGTAAATTCCCAGTAAATTCTCAGTAAATTCCCAGTAAATTCTCTGTAAATTACTGAGTAAATTTTCAGTAAATTCTCAGTAAATTACTCAGTACGTCATGACCCGAATCCGCCCCTATAGGTTAAGGTCATAACCGGTCAGTAATCATGAGATTACCTACGGCCTCAAAGTTGATATCAATTAAGAATTAATAATATGGGGCCAAATGCGAAAGCAAAGTTAAAAATTTTGTCCAATGAGCTATGCTTACATGGCATATCAAAACATTTCACATATACTTAATAATAACTCACACCACATATCAGTAGTTAACATCTTGTATACCCAGGATCATTCAAACACATAGTCAGCTATACCAAGAGCTTATATACATACATGGTCTACCATGACTGATGGGAATAGCAAAAGAAGGTACAAAAGATCATAAACAAAGCCTCTTGCATGAGGCACCTGGGCTGACTTCACAAAACTCGGGTTCCTTTCTTAAACTCTACTAAGGCTGGGGTTGAACGTCCTTTTGCTCACTACATACATATAAATAAGAGTGAGCTAATATCCAGTGAATAATACCAAAGTAAAGGAGTTATATGAATGAGATTCATATTAATTACATCGAACCCGTAAATTTCATATATGAACGGCCTTAGGCCCATTATGTGTTTTTGTTGTACATATCAAACAGCCCCCGGCCCATATAGATCCTTGATAAACATATCAAACGGTCTCGAAGTATAACTTTGTCAGATACATCAAACGGCCTCGGGCCCATTCTCTTCATGTTCGTATCTATGCGCATTTCATATTCATGATCATGATGACCTTTTTATTCAAACGGCCTTTGGCCCACTACGATATTCCAATGGCCTTGGGCCCATCATAATATTCAAACGGCCTTTGGTCCATCATAATATTCAAATGGCCTTTGGCCCATTGCATTCGTGTTCAGACGGCCTCGGGCCCATCATATATTATTCAAACGGTCTTTGGCCTATCATAATATTCAAACGGCCTTTGGCCCATTGCATTCGTGTTTAGATGGCCTTGGGCCCATCATAATATTCAAACGTGTCAAACGGCAAATAGCCTTAGGCCCAATTCAGACATATCAAACGGCCTTAGACCCAATTCAGATATATCAAACATATCAAACGGCTTTAGGCCCAATTCATGTTCTTCACCGAGTCTTATTCAAAATTAGGCATATAGAATACTCATTCATATTTCAAATCAACAAATCCATGAAGCTTATACAGAAGTAGCATTTGGAAAGTAACATACTTGAAAATATCTTTACTGATATTACTCACAGTGTTCTGCCGGTGGATTCGCCCCTGTTCTTGACCCTACACATTGCATGAACATAGCGGGTTACAAGCGATTCAATCCATTCTTTAATCTATACATTCCTTTTAGGATTCTTTCTTATCCTTTTAACTCATTTATAATGTTCAATGTATGCCTAAGAGTGCTTTGAAGTGAAAGAGACCGGAAAACAAAACATAAGATGCCTTTACAAAATTTCTGAAACTGGGCCCTCCGCTCGAGCGCAGCTTCGACTGCTTGAGCGGACCCCTTTGGTCTGCAAAAGTACTAGTTGCCTCATTTTTGCGCTCAAGCTGAGAGTCAAAATACGTGGCGGGCGCTCGAGCGTGACTCTTTACACTCGAGCGTACATCAATGTCTGCAAAAGTTCTGGGAACTAACATTTCACGCTCGAGCGGCGCTTTTCCCGCTCGAGCGGATATGCCAAATTCTGGGATTTCCAGAATTGTTCTTGAAGCTCAAACTTAGCATTCAAAGGCCCAAAACTCATGATTTTGGTTAAAAAACGTGGGAACACATTATATATCATGAGGACATAAGCAATATGAGACCAATTATTCAAAATCATGATTCAATTCTCAAATCATTTAACATTCTTCTTGACATGGTCAAAGCTCATGCATTCTAACTTCATACAAACTCCATATCTCTATGGATCATTCATGCATGTGTAATATAGACCCCAATACCATTTCAAATGACACAAGTGATGTTTATTCTCATGAAGCTCAATAAAACCATGCTTGCATGTATGATTCAACTCTCAATTTCTCATAATTAACATGCTACATGTTAAATTATGCAAATTCTTGGCAATTCTCTACATGCATGTATATACTAACTTCATATTCAACTCAATTCACACTTTTGATTACAATTCATATTTGAGCTCACATAATTTCAACTCAAACTCATGAATTCATGTCTAATTACTCACCTATGAGCTCCAATCCTCACAAATGTAGTTAAATCTTGAGTTTAGCTTCCAAATTCTCAAACTTTGAGCCAAAATGTACATCTCTTCCTCTCTCTCTCTCTCTAGAGTGTGATTTTTAGATTTTTGAGTTCAAAAGAGAGGAATCGTGTCACGACCCGAACCCGCCCCCATGGGTTAAGGACGTAATCGGCCAGTAATCCTAAGATTACCTACGGCCTCAAACCAAAACAGACTTAACACATCAGAGAAAGGGGGGCCAAAAGGGAAGCAGGAATTTAAAACTTTGTCCATAGAGCTGTGCTTACATGGCACGTCAAAACAAACCATACATATGTACGTTAATAACTCACAACAGAAACATAGTGACATAGGTTCTGTACAGACAGGATCATCCAAAACTAAGTCAACCCATAAAAACTATAAGCAGACATATACAAAACTTCGCCAACCTGACAAAATGTAAATACATAACAAAAAGGCGAAGACGGGTCTCATGCGTGAGACACAAGGGCTGACTCTCTCAAAACCTTAGTTGTTCCATACAGACTTCACTGAGGCTGGGTCTGGACTTCTCTTGGCTCACCTACAAACACATGAATGAGCGTGAGCGAAAGCCCAGTGAATAATATCAAATCAAATACAGAAGTTACATAACAATGTAGAACAACATGTTCCAAACGACCTTAGGCCCAATTCCTATTCCTATTTAACAGATATATAACTATACGAAATTCAAATCAAGTGACTGTAGTTCCAAACATTCTGGCCTTTGGCCCATTCAGATTTCCATTCATGTCAAAACGGCCTTCGGCCCGTTCATTTACGTCAAAACGGCCTTCGGCCCATTCATTTCTATCAAAACGACTTTCGGTCCATTCATTTACGTCAAAACGGCCTTCGGCCCATACATTCATGTCAAAACGGCCTTCGGCCCACTCATTTCTATCAAATCGACCTTCGGTCCATTCATTTCTGTCAAAACGGCCTTTGGCCCACTCATTCATGTCAAAACGACCTTCGGTCCACTCATTTCTATCAGAACGACCTTTGGTTCGTTTATGTTTATCAGAACGACCTTTGGTCCATTTATGTTCATCAAAACGACCTTTGGTCCATTTATGTTTATCAGAACGACCTTTGGTCCATTTATGTTTATCAAAACGACCTTGGGTCCATTTATGTTTATTCATATCAGACTTACGTCCATAATCCCAATTTAGCAATTCGTAAAGCTTATAAGGGAATAGACAATTGGACATTCACAAGCATTCAAATATCGATATTACTCACAGTGATCGGCTTGTGGATTCGCCCTGGAGCTTGACCCTACACATTCCATGAACACAAAAGGGTCATTAACCATTCAATCTGTTCCGTAATTCACATATTCCTCTTTAGGCTTTATTCTTATCTTATCAACTCATTTACAATTCTTAACATATGCCTAAGAGTGCTTATACGTGAAAGAGAACGGAAAACGAAACACAGAACGTATGAACAAAATTTCAGAAAACAGGGTACCCGCTCGAGCGTGGACTTCCCCGCTCAAGCGGACCCTATAGGCCTGCAAAAGTGCTGGTTGCATCAAAAATACGCTCGAGCGTTAAATAGGGCGCTTGAGCGGAAGGCCTGTCAAAATAGCTCCCCCGCTCGAGTGTGAATTACCTCGCTCGAGCGGACATGAAGTCTGCAAAAAAGTACTGGGAGCACGCATTTCCCGCTCGAGCGTCAGGTTCCCCGCTCGAGCGGACCTCAAAATTCTGGAAAACCCAGAACTGTGTTCTTGAGCTCCAATTCGATTTTCCAGCTACATTACTTGCATGCAATGGCTCAAATCTCAAATATAATCATACCAACATGGTACCAATGCAAGATTATAACATTATGAAGCTCAACTTCTTGATTTATCTACATGCATGGCCCAAAATATGCCAAACTCAACACCAACATAACAAATCCATGCATTCAAGCTCATATCTTCTCAAATTGTACATGCATGTGATGAATTAGCCACATTCTCAACTTGGATAACCCAAATGGTGATCAAAACATGAGTTTCCTTTAACATTACATATGGATTACACACATTTGTGCTCAAACATGCAATTTCACAGTAATTTCTTACATGCATGCACATATTAAGCTTCAATTCAACAATTCCAACACAATTTCATTTCAATCTTACTCTTGATCACCAAATTAGCTTGAACACACAAAATTACAAACTATAATCCAAGAATTACTCACCTAGAGGTTTTGATCTTCTAAGCTCTAATCAATTCTTGAGCTAAATCCCCAAAATTCCAAGCTTTAAGCCAAATTGCACAATTTCTCTCCCCTTCTCTCACCAAGGCCGGCCCTCTCTCTCTCACAATTGAATCCCCTCAGATTTTTGAGTTCATAAGAGTTAAAGGGAAGTGTAGTGCTAATATACAACAAGCCCCACTAACAAATATTTATATATAAAATAATGGGGTACTTAATTTATCAATTTAATCAGTTTAAATTGACCAGAATCAATTTTCAATTAAATTTCACCGTAGGCTCTAAAAATTATGCCAACCACAGTGGCGTAATCAATTTCGGGTTCTGTGGCCAATAAGGCCCTCAATTTAATTTCCAGAGCAGATTATTCAAACAGATATTCCTACGGTGAACAGGTAGAATTCCAAAGTCGCATATATTCACATAATGGCATACAAAAATCATATCAAAACATATAATCACATACGTATTAGGGACCAATTAGCATATTACGGAACAGGGGCATCACAGTCTTCCCCCCTTTAGTAAGTTTGGTCCCTCAAACTTACTTCACCCTTAGTCGAACACAATTCGGAACACCTTTCATTCAACGGTTCCAATCCTTTTTGATAGCCATTTACTTAGTCTCAAAATCAAGCAACACTCTGTTCTCCATCAGTTAGGGACTTACATTTTCTTCCATACAAGGCTTGTATGGTGTCACACCAATCTAGAGTGTAGGCTGTGGTTGTAAGCAAAGTCTGCCAACAATGGATAGATCTTTCAAATCCCCTGAAAAATCTACTGCATAAATTTGGAGTATTTCTCCAAAAAATCTAACAAGTTCTTTCTGATCATACATCAATTTGCGGGTGGAAAACAGCGCCGAACCATAATTCAGTTTCGTAACAAATTCATAATTTGTCCAGATCATATACAGAAATCATAAGTCATGATTAAGTTTACGTGATACATCCATTAGCATTAACAGATCAGAACAGAACCGAATAGAACAGAACATATACACATGAGGTTACGAATAACCAGTTCCATAAAGGAACCTCCGGATCCGGGTAACATAGCAGAACAGAAGCTGAGCCCCCATTGCCCCTTGAAGGCTTTTCAAAATTCAAACACATTTAGAATTTATGTCTAAACAATAGATACTGGGACTCCATGTAAACGAGCGATCTTATCGATGTAAACAGTGGCTAGTCTACAAGCATCATACAAAATTTTATAGGGAGAAATGGACAACTTCAATAATTTTACCTACAGTAGCCCAAACGGGACTTATACCTTGGGTGCTCAAGGTAGCCCCACAACGAAATTCGTAACCACATATTCCCATTTCCATTCCAAAATGGAGAGAGGTTGAAGTAGTCCCGCCACTATCTGAAATTCAACTTCGACCTGTTGGCACCAAAAAATATTTAGACATATTCACCAACTGCTCTCTTCAAGGTAGGTCACCAACATATTTATTTCAATGCCAGCTAACTTTATCACAGAAGTTCGGTCTATTCCGTGTCACAAAAGTTCAATTCATTCTTTAATAATTTCCCAATTCACAATCTGATTCGGTATTTAGTCCAGTGACTCATCACAATTATCCAAGGTCAATTAAAAGTCTTCAGGAATATAAGGTGGATTCAGATACTGATTCCCGAAACAACAAAGGTAACATCGAAGTAATTACCCACACAATACACATAGTCCGTATATCCCCATAGTACCAATTGTAAAATACAACAACACTGAGGCAATCGACTTCTAATAGAATACACGTATTCTCAGTTCATTCAACAGTTCACGGTTTGTAATTCACAATTCAGTTCAGTATTCAATTCTCTGTTCCATCGAGTCTTTCTCCTTTATCCGGTAGTCGTTAAAAGCATAAGGCAATTTATATACGTAAATCCCCATGATGTCCAGGCATTATCAAAGGAGTCAATCGCATGTCAAACACAATTCACACATTCTCAGGGTTCCAATCACAGAATATAATGACACTGGGTGGTTATATACAAAGCGTACCGAATTCACGTACTTTTCAGACAATCAGGGTTTTTTTTTTTTTTTCAAAGTTCCTTGAATGTTAAAACATTTACATAATACCAAAGGATGACATTCCAAACAAAACAAAGGAATAATCGTCTCGGAATTGAAGCACACCCGTTCGCGACCGTCGGTGGTGGCCGATTCCAGATCGATTAGTCAAACCCACCCGTACGAAATCGTCGGTGGCAAAAGGTATCTCAATCAAAAGTGCTACATAGGCTTAACGTCCCCTAGCACGAAAGGACACTCTAAGAATGTCATCAAAGCAACACAACACCATTCACTATAACCTGATTTTCCCAAAATCTGATAACACTGTGCAACCACTCTCCCCTACAAAACATATTCTGATCAGTCAAAGACAAATGTTCAGTACTGCTTATGATCAAATCAATCTGCCATCATCGGTTTCCATAGCGTCAATCAAACAAAATGGAGCAACACTCCTTACAACACCCAATCACGGGATTTGTACAATTCGGTTCATTTTTAACACATATGTCCTCAATAGTTGGGGATTGGTTCTCAACGATGTTCATAGTTAGATCAATCTGTTGACAGCCCACAAAAGGTCTTTCAAATAAGTCAAGTACTCCAAATGAATTCAAGTTTTGGGTCTATCAGTTTTTCTGCCAAGAATAATCTGGCTATTTATTCACAAGCAATTCTTAATCCCCTTTTTACAAAATCAAATTAGGCAGAGGGTCTTATCGGTCGATCCAAGCAACGGTCTTGGCAGATTAGATTGAACAAAGGTTCCATCAAGTTATATCAAATAAGGGTTCCATCGGAACAATATCAGGCAAAGGTTCCATCGGATCGAGTCAGATAAAAATTTTCTCAAATAGGGCACATTCGGTTCTGTAAGGCATACTTCGTTTGCTTAGGTACATGGTTGATAGTTTCTCAACTGCCCTAAGTTTATCAGTTCTCAAAGTCATATCAGAATTATTCATCACAACTGTTCATATCAAAGCATTTCAAGTCATGTGCAATATGGCATTGACTACATAAATTCGGGGGTAGTTGCATAAACGTGCAGTTATTCAAATCGGGAGGTATGTACCATAATCAATACAGCAACTCCCAAACAAGTCTTATATACAAGCACATGGTGTACAGTAACACATTAAACAGAGTTCCTCGATTGTACATAAGATAAGGTCGGTTACGCAAAGGTTCCAAATTAGTCACAAAATGTAGGTTTATGAGTCGAGCCCAGTATAATCACATAATCCAGTCAATTTTCTACCAATCAAAATGCATGGTCTCGTAACTTGCAGAGTTTATCATTTGGGGTGCTCAACTCAATTATACAATCACGAAGTCAAAATTCCAGTGGTTTAGTCATTGAAGACAGTAACATAGCAAATCAACCTGAGTATAGGTTTAGATATACATGTGCATGTGCAGAGTTAATCAATATCCCAAAACGTATTTCACAAATTTCCCAAACGGGGCATATATCTCCAATGAACACGGTCTCGATCATGTAGGTCTAACCAATCCAGATACACATGCAGCAGATATGAAATATATGCCGATCCGAATCAAATAACATCCTAAGCAAAGATGTACAAACGTACTAATTCAGAATCAATCAACACATAGGCATTTGTTTATAAACAGTATAGATACCTGGGATAATGGTTACAACATTCTGAGTGCTTTCTGGGATGAGTGTGATTACTCTATCTTGAGTAGCAATTCCTACCACTAGTACGGATTTAGCCAAGGCAGAGGATTCATTCACATTTCGTTCAATCCGGGGACAGTTCCTTGCCGTATGGTCCATTTTACCATATCTATAACGAGCCCCAGAAGTCTGATAACAACTCCTCGGTGTTTCTCACACTGGTGGTGCCAAAGGTTCTTGCCGTAGCGGCAAAGGTTCTTGCCGTAGCGGCAACTGACGCTGCTGTCTCAAGATCTCTGCCAATTCTTGTACTACTCTTTCCGGACTATCAAGTCGGGCTGTGGAAGAACCTTCCAACCCGTATGCCCTTAATTCGCCCATACTCTACACAAATTCTTATCAAACTTTACCAAATACTGGGATGCCCAATACGAAATTAAACACAAAATCACATGAGAACATTCGCACATAGGCACATTGTTATATTCTCCTTTCACACATCGTACGCGATTAATCACTTACGTAACAGATAATTGCATATTTATCAAATATCGCATGCTGAACATTTACTAAGTAATTCTATACTCAAATCATGTTCATATTTCAAATAGACGCCCGTAGGCAGAATTGAATGCACATAAACAACTTTTCATGTATGTGCATTATAACAAAACAAACTTGTTGTACACATTAGTGTAACAATTTATATCTCATATTCGAATCATGTGTGGTACTTCTTTTAGCGTGACATATCATGTTGGTCAAGCATATCAACATATCTCATACATAGGCCACGGTATTATTTCCCCCGGGCGAGGGCCTGTGCCACGGTATTATTTCCCCCAGGCTAGGGCTTCATGACCATAAGCCATAGTATTATATCCCCTGGGCGAGGGCCTCCGCTAAGGATACCACAATTATGTTCAAGGAGAATTTAGGAAATCATTCATTTGTACCAAACATAGCATTATACTTAATACAGAGATTCACAAGTATGCATATACCAGAGAGCATACGTATTCCAAAGGTTTATCATGCAAGCAATTTACAAATTATAGCACATGACTGTTCATACCGAAACACTTAAGCATATTCTTGATGCTTTCAGATTTATATTTATCACGGGAATGCATCCTAGATCTTTTCTAGACGCTTATTGCTCTTTTGGACAAGTGTGTGAGTTATTAACTCGTGCTCTGATACCACTCTGTCACGACCCGAACCCGCCCCCATGGGTTAAGGACGTAACCGGCCAGTAATCCTAAGATTACCTACGGCCTCAAACCAAAACAGACTTAACACATCAGAGAAAAGGGGGCCAAAAGGGAAGCAGGAATTTAAAACTTTGTCCATAGAGCTGTGCTTACATGGCACGTCAAAACAAACCATACATATGTACGTTAATAACTCACAACAGAAACATAGTGACATAGGTTCTGTACAGACAGGATCATCCAAAACTAAGTCAACCCATAAAAACTATAAGCAGACATATACAAAACTTCGCCAACCTGACAAAATGTAAATACATAACAAAAAGGCGAAGACGGGTCTCATGCGTGAGACACAAGGGCTGACTCTCTCAAAACCTTAGTTGTTCCATACAGACGTCACTGAGGCTGGGTCTGGACTTCTCTTGGCTCACCTACAAACACATGAATGAGCGTGAGCGAAAGCCCAGTGAATAATATCAAATCAAATACAGAAGTTACATAACAATGTAGAACAACATGTTCCAAACGGCCTTAGGCCCAATTCCTATTCCTATTTAACAGATATATAACTATACGAAATTCAAATCAAGTGACTGTAGTTCCAAACATTCTGGCCTTTGGCCCATTCAGATTTCCATTCATGTCAAAACGGCCTTCGGCCCGTTCATTTACGTCAAAACGGCCTTCGGCCCATTCATTTCTATCAAAACGACTTTCGGTCCATTCATTTACGTCAAAACGGCCTTCGGCCCATATATTCATGTCAAAACGGCCTTCGGCCCACTCATTTCTATCAAATCGACCTTCGGTCCATTCATTTCTGTCAAAACGGCCTTCGGCCCACTCATTCATGTCAAAACGACCTTCGGTCCACTCATTTCTATCAGAACGACCTTCGGTCCATTCATTTCTGTCAAAATGGCCTTCGGCCCACTCATTCATGTCAAAACGACCTTCGGTCCACTCATTTCTATCAGAACGACCTTTGGTTCGTTTATGTTTATCAGAACGACCTTTGGTCCATTTATGTTCATCAAAACGACCTTTGGTCCATTTATGTTTATCAGAACGACCTTTGGTCCATTTATGTTTATCAAAACGACCTTGGGTCCATTTATGTTTATTCATATCAAACTTACGTTCATAATCCCAATTTAGCAATTCATAAAGCTTATAAGGGAATAGACAATTGGACATTCACAAGCATTCAAATATCGATATTACTCACAGTGATCGGCTTGTGGATTCGCCTTGGAGCATGACCCTACACATTCCATGAACACAAAAGGGTCATTAACCATTCAATCCGTTCCTTAATTCACATATTCCTCTTTAGGCTTTATTCTTATCTTATCAACTCATTTACAATTCTTAACATATGCCTAAGAGTGCTTATAAGTGAAAGAGAACGGAAAACGAAACACAGAACGCATGAACAAAATTTCAGAAAATAGGGTACCCACTCGAGCGTGGACTTCCCCGCTCAAGCGGACCCTATAGGCCTGCAAAAGTGCTGGTTGCATCAAAAATACGCTCGAGCGTTAAATAGGGCGCTCGAGCGGAAGGCCTGTCAAAATAGCTCCCCCGCTCGAGCGTGAATTACCCCGCTCGAGCGGACATGAAGTCTGCAAAAAAGTACTGGGAGCACGCATTTCCCGCTTGAGCGTCAGGTTCCCCGCTTGAGCGGATCTCAAAATTCTGGAAAACCCAGAACTGTGTTCTTGAGCTCCAATTCGATTTTCCAGCTACATTACTTGCATGCAATGGCTCAAATCTCAAATATAATCATACCAACATGGTACCAATGCAAGATTATAACATTATGAAGCTCAACTTCTTGATTTATCTACATGCATGGCCCAAAATATGCCAAACTCAACACCAACATAACAAATCCATGCATTCAAGCTCATATCTTCTCAAATTGTACATGCATGTGATGAATTAGCCACATTCTCAACTTGGATAACCCAAATGGTGATCAAAACATGAGTTTCCTTTAACATTACATATGGATTACACACATTTGTGCTCAAACATGCAATTTCACAGTAATTTCTTACATGCATGCACATATTAAGCTTCAATTCAACAATTCCAACACAATTTCATTTCAATCTTACTCTTGATCACCAAATTAGCTTGAACACACAAAATTACGAACTATAATCCAAGAATTACTCACCTAGAGGTTTTGATCTTCTAAGCTCTAATCAATTCTTGAGCTAAATCCCCAAAATTCCAAGCTTTAAGCCAAATTGCACAATTTCTCTCCCCTTCTCTCACCAAGGCCGACCCTCTCTCTCTCACAATTGAATCCCCTCAGATTTTTGAGTTCATAAGAGTTAAAGGGGAGTGTAGTGCTAATATACAACAAGCCCCACTAACAAATATTTATATATAAAATAGTGGGGTACTTAATTTATCAATTTAATCAGTTTAAATTGACCAGAATCAATTTTCAATTAAATTTCACCGTAGGCTCTAAAAATTATGCCAACCACAGTGGCGTAATCAATTTCGGGTTCTGTGGCCAATAAGGCCCTCAATTTAATTTCCAGAGCAGATTATTCAAACAGATATTCCTACGGTGAACAGGTAGAATTCCAAAGTCGCATATATTCACATAATGGCATACAAAAATCATATCAAAACATATAATCACATACGTATTAGGGACCAATTAGCATATTATGGAATAGGGGCATCACAAATCGAGTGTATATAAACCTATTTATAGGCTTGGCTAATCAAATTGATTAACGCTAAGTAATTGAGCCTAATTTAATCATTATGAATCTAATTATTTTGACACGAATAAATTTTCAATTAAATTTCACCATAGGCTCTAAAAATTACGCCAATCACAATGGTATAGTCAATTTCAGTTTCTATGGCCGATAAGGCCTTCCATTTTCAGTATATAAGAGTAAGTTGAACAGATTTTCCTATGGTGAACAGATATAAAACCAAAACCACATATAATAATATAAATGGCAATCAAATTCATATTAAACACATAATTACAAACATAATCATGATTAATTAACATAGTACAGAACAGGGTTATTACATAGTAAATTCTCAGTAAATTACTTAGTAAATTCCCCATAAATTACTCAGTAAACTCCGTGTAAATTCCTAGCAAATTCTTAGTAAATTACTTAGTAAATTCTTAATAAATTACACAGTAAATTCGTAGTAAATTCTCAGTAAATTACTCAGAAAATTCTCAGTAATTTCTCTGTAAATTACTAAGTAAATTGCTAATAAATACTCAGTAAATTACTCACTAAATTCCTAGTAAATTACTCAGTAAATTCCCAGTAAATTTTAAGAAAATTACTCAGTAAATTCCCAGTAAATTCTTAGTAAATTACTTAGTAAATTCCTTAGTAAATTCTCAGTAAATTACTCAGTAAATTCCCATTAAATTCTCAGTAAATTACTCAGTAAATTCCTCAGTAAATTCTTAGCAAGTTACTTAGTAAATTCCCATTAAATTCTCAGAAAATTCTCAGTAAATTATTCAGTAAATTACCGGTAAATTACTCAGTAAATTTCCAATAAATTCCCAGCAAATTCTCTGTAAATTACTGAGTAAATTCACAGTATATTCTCAGTAAATTACTCACTAAATTCCGAGTAAATTACTTACTAAATTCCCAATAAATTCTCAATAAATTACTTAGTAAATTCCAAGTAAATTCTCAGTAAATTCCCGATAAATTATTCACTGAATTCCCAGTAAATTACTCAATAAATTCCAAGTAAATTTTTAGTAAATTACTCAGAAAATTCTCAGTAAATTACTCAGTAAATTTCCAATAAATTACTTAGTAAATTCCTAATAAATTCAGCAAATTACTCAGTAAATTCCCAGCAAATTCTCAAAACATTACTCAGTAAATTCTCAGTAAATTACCATTAAATTCTAGGTAAATTACTTAGTAAATTCCCAGTAAATTCTCAGTAAATTACTCAGTACATTCCCAGTAATATCTAAGTAAATTACTCATTAAATTTTCAGTAAATAACTCAGTAAATTACTAAGTAAATTACCAGCAAATTCCAAGTAAATTCTCAACAAATTACTCAGTAAAGTTTGCAGTAAATTCTTAGTAAATTACTCAGTAAATTCCCAGCAAATTCTAAGTAAATTACTCAGTAAATTCCAAGTAAATTACTCAATAAATTTTCAGTAAATTACTCACCAAATTCCCAGCAAATTCATAATAAATTCTTAGTAAATTTCTCAAAAAATTTCTAGCAAATTCTCAATAAATTCCTAGTAATTTCTCAGTAAATTACTTAGTAAATTCTCAGTAAATTACTCGGTAAATTACTCGAAATTCCCAATAAATTACTCAGTAAATTCACAGTAAATTCCGAGTAAATTCTCGGTAAATTACGCAGTAAATTCCAGATAAATTTCTCAGTAAATTCCCAAAAAAATCTCAGTAAATTCCCAGTAAATTACTTAGTAAATTCCCAAAAAATTCTGAGAAAATTATTCAGTAAATTGTTAGTAAATTACTCATTAAATTCACAGTAAATTACTCAGTAAATTCTCAATAAATTACTAAGTAAATTCCCAGTCAATTACTTAGTAAATTCCCAGTAAATTCTCAGTAAATTATATTGTAAATTTCCAGTAAATTCTCAGTAAATTCCAAGTATATTTTCAGTAAATTACTCAATAAATTCCCAGAAAATACTCAGTAAATGCTCAGTAAATTACTCACTAAATTCTCAGCAAATTACTTAGTAAATTTTTGGTAAATTCTTAGTAAATTCCTAGTAAATTCTCAGTAAATTACTCAGTACATTCCCAGTAAATTACTCAGTAAATTCCGAATAAATTCTTAGTAAATTCTCAATAAATTCTAAGTAAATTACTTAGTAAGGCCTCGTTTGGGAACAGGCTAATTTAGTAACTTTTTGGCTAATTGGTTAAAAAGGTAGGTAAAAAAACTTGTATGTTTGGGATGACTTTTTGAATAATTACGAAAAGCTGTGCAAAAAGTAGAGAGAAGCCGTAATTGTTGACTTTTTGGTATGACTAATTGGCTAATTTAGTAACTTTTTGACTAATTGGCTAATTTAGTAACATCCCAAACGAGGCCTAAATTCCAAGTAAATTCTCAGTAAATTACTTAGTAAATTATTCAGTAAATTCTCAATAAATTACTCAGTAAATTCGCAGTAAATTACTCAGTAAATTATAAGTAAATTAATCAGTATATTCTCAGCAAATTACTTAGTAAATTCCAAGTAAATTCTCAGCAAATTACCTAATAAATTCTAAGTAAATTCCTAGCAAATTCTCAGTAAATTACTCATTAAATTCAAAGTAAATTACTTAGAAAATTCCCAGTAAATTCTCTGTAAATTACCCAGTAAATTTCAAGTAAATTCTCAATAAATTACTCAGCAAATTCTAAGTAAATTACTCAGTAAATTACTCAGTAAATGCCCAGTAAATTCTTAGTAAATTACTCAGTAAATTCAAAGTAAATTCTTACTATATTACTCATTAAATTCTCAGAAAAGTCTCAGCAAATTACTCAGTAAATTCTCAGTAAATTACTCTGTAAATTTCAAGTAATTCTCAGTAAATTACTTACTAAATTCCCAGTAAATTATTTAGTAAATTCCCAGTAGATTCTCAATAAATTACTTAGTAAATTCTAAGTAAATTACTCAGAAAATTCAATGTAAATTCACAGTAAATTCCCAGTATATTCTCAATAAATTACTCAGTAAATTCCCTATAAATTCTGAGTAAATTACTCATCAAATTCTCAGTAAATTACTTAATAAGTTCTTAGCAAATTACTCAGTCAATTTCCAGTATTTAAATTACTCAGTGAATTTCTCGTAAATTTTCAGTAAATTACTCAGTAAATTCCCAATAAATTCTCAGTAAATTTTATGCAAATTCTCAGTAAATTAACAGTAAATTACTCTATAAATTCCAATTAAATTACTCAGTACATTAATAGTAAATTCTTAGTAAATTTTCAGTAAATTCCTAGTAAATTCTCTGTAAATTACTCCGTAAATTCTCAGTAAATTACTCAATATATTCTCAATAAATTCTAAGTAAATTACTTAGCAAATTCTTAGTAAATTACTTAGTAAATTCTCAATAAATTACTTAGTAAATTTTGCAGTAAATGCTAAGTAAATTACTCAGTAAATTTTCAAAAAATTCGCCGTAAATGCTCAGTAAAGTCCAAGTAAATTCCTAGTAATTACTTAGCAAATTTCCAGTGAATTCTCAATATATTACCTAGTAAATTCCAAGTAAATTCTCAGTAAATTACTCAGTAAATTTATAGTAAATTCTTAGTAAATTACTCAATAAATTCCAAGTAAATTCTCAGTAAATTTCTCAATAAATTTTCAGTAAACTCTAAGCAAATTTCCATAAAATTATTAGTAAATTATTCAGTAAATTTCCAGCAAATTCCAAGTAAATCACCCAGCAAATTTCCAGTCAATTTTAAGTAAATTATTTACTAATTCCCAGTAAATTATTCAGTAAATTCTCGGTAAATTCTCAGTAAATTCTCAGAAAAATCCAAGCAAATTCTCTGTAAATTACTCAGTAAATTCCATGTAAATTCTTAGTAAATTACTTAATACATTCCCAGTAAATTCTCAGTAAATTACTCAATAAATTTCTTGTAAATTACTCATTAAATTCCCTGTAAATTACTTATTAAATTCTCATTAAATTCTCGTTAAATTCTCAGAAAATTACTCTGTGAATTCCCAGTAAATTATGAGTAAATTGCGTCAAAAATTTCAAGTAAATTCTCCGTAAATATCCAGTAAATTTTCAGTAAATTACTCAATGAATTACTGAGTAAATCTCACTAAATTACTCATTAAATTACTAAGTAAATTTTCAATAAATTCCCAGCAAATTCTATATAAATTCCCAGTAAATTTTTAGTAAATTCTCAATAAATTCTCAAAAAATTACTTAGTAAATTTCTAGTAAATTACTCAATAAATTATCACTAAATTTTCAGTAAATTACTTAGTAAATTCCTAGTAAATTCTTAGTAAATTCATAGAAAATTCTTAGGAAATTACTCAGTAAATTCACTTTAAATTTTTAGTAAATTACTCAGTAAATTTTCAGTAAATTCCTAGTAAATTACTCATTAAATTGCCAATAAATTCTTAGAAAATTCTAAGAAAATTACTCAATAAATTCTCAGAAAAATTCCCTGTAAATTCTAAGTAAAATACTCAAAACATTCCTAGTAAATTCCAAGTAAATTACTTACTAAATTCCAAGTAAATTATGTAAAAAATTTCCAGAAAATTCTCAGTAAATTACTCAGTAAATTCCCAATAAATTACTCAGTAAATTCCTAGTAAATTCTCAGTAAATTACTCATTAAATTCCTAATAAATTACTCAATAAAGTTCTAGTAAATTACTCAGTAAATTTTAAGTAAATTCTCAGTAAATTCTTAGAAAACTCCCAGTACATTCTCAGTAAATTACTCGGTAAATTCTCAGTAAATTACTCAATAAATTCCCAGTAAATTCCCAATAAATTAGCAATAAATTCTCTGTAAATTACTTAGCAAATTTCCAGTAAATTACTCAGTAAATTATCAATAAGTTATTCAATAAATTCTCAGAAAATCACTCAGTTAATTCAAAGTAAATTCTCAGTAAATTACCTAGTAAATTACGAGTAAATTCTCAGTAAATTACTCAGTAAATTACATAGTAAATTCCTAGTAAATTCTCAGAAAATTACTTATCAAATTCTTAGTAAATTGCTCATTAAATTTCCAAAAAATTCTTATTAAGTTACGCAGTAAATTCCCAGTAAATTTCAACTAAATTACTCACTAAATTTCTAGTAAATTACTTAGTAAATTCCAAGTAAATTATTAGAAAATCACTCAGCAAATTTCCAGTTAATTACTCAGTAAATTCTCAGTAAATTCCCTTTAAATTCTCAGCAAATTACTCATTAAATTCTCAGCAAATTACTTAGGAAATTCTTAGTATATTACTCAATGAATTCCCAGTAAATTACTCAGCAAATTCCCAGTAAATTGTCAGTAAATTACTCAGTAAATTCTCGGTAAACTACAAACTAAATTCCAAGTAAATTATCAGTAAATTACTCAGTAAATTCCTAGTAAATTCTCAGTAAATTACTCAGGGAATTCCCAATAAATTCTTAGTAAATTACTCAGTAAATTCCCATTAAATTTTCAGAAAATTCCCAATAAATTCTCAATAAATTCTTAGTAAATTACTCAAAAAAATCCCAGTAAATACTCAGTAAATTACTCTGTAAATTTCTAATAAATTCTGAGTATATCACTCAGTAAATTACTCCGTAAATTCCCAGTAAATTCTCATTAAGTTACTCAGTAAATTCCCAATAAATTACGCAGTAAATTCTCAGTAAATTCCAAGTAAATTACTCACTAGATTCCTAGTAAATTACTCCGTAAATTCCCAATAAATTACTTAGGAAATTCTCAGTAAATTCTCCATAAATTCTTAGTAAATTACTGAGGATATTCCCAATAACTTACCTTGTAATTTCCTAGTAAATTCTCAGTAAACTACTCAGTGAATCCCCTATAAATTCTCAGCAAATAACGCAGTAAATTCCCAGTAAATTCTCTGTGAATTACTAAGTAAATTCCCAGTAAATTTTCAGGAAACTACTAAGTACGTAAATTCTCAATAAATTACACATTAAATTACTCAGTAAATTCCCATTAAATTCTGAGTAAATTACACAGTGAATTCCCAGTAAATTCCTAATAAATTCTCAGTAAATTTCCAGTAAATTCTCAATAAATTACTCTGTGAATTTTTAGTAAATTCTTAATAAATTTCTCAATAAATTACTCAATAAATTCCCTATAAATTCTCACTAAATTCTCAGTAAATTAACTAGTAAATTCTCAGTAAATTCCCACAAAATTTTTAGCAAATTACTTATTAAATTTCTAATAAATTCTTACTAAATTCCTAGCAAATTACTAAGTCAATTCCAGTATATTCCCAGTAAATTATTGAGTAAATTCCCAAAAAAAATTCAGTAAATTCTCAGTAAATTTTTATTAAATTGCTCCGTAAATTCCCAGTAATTTACTGATAATTACTAAGTAAATTATCAGTAGTAATTATCAGTAAATTACTCAGTCAATTCCTTGTAAATTCTCAGCAAATTACTCGTTAAATTCTCAATAAATTACTCACTAAATTTCCAGTAAATTCTCTGTAAATTCCTTAGTAAATTCCCAGTAAATCACTCAGTAAATTCTTAGTAAATTACTCAGAAAATTCCTAGTAAACTCTCAGTAAATTCCCAGTAAATTACACTATAAATTCGCCGTAAATTCTCAATAAATTACTCAATAAATACCAAGTAATTCTCTGCAAATTACTCCGTAAATTCCAAGTAAATTCTCAGTAAATTCCTAGTAAATTCTCAGTAAATTACCCAGTAAATTCCCATTAAATTACTCAGTAAATTCTCAGTAAATTCCCAGTAAATTCTCTGTAAATTACTTAGTAAATTCCCATTAAATTTCGGCAAATTCTCAGTAAATTCTCAGTAAATTATTTAGTAAATTCTCAGTAAATTACTTTGTAAATTCTCAGTAAATTCCATGTAAATTATCAGCAAATTTCTCATTAAATTCTCAGTAAAATACTCGGCAAATTCTCAGCAAATTACTCAGTGAATTCCCCATAAATTCCCAGTAAATTCTCAGTAAATTACTCATCAAATTCTCAGTAAATTCTTAGAAAATTACTCAGTAAAATTCCCTGTAAATTCTCAGCAAATTACGCGTTAACTTCTCAGTAAATTACTCAGTAAATTCCTCTGTAAATTACTCATTAAATTCCCTATAAATTCGCAGTAAATTCCCTACAAATTCTTAGTAAATTAATCAGTAAATTCCCAATAAATTGTCAATAAATTCTCAGTAAGTTACATAGAAAATTTCCATGAAATTCTACGTAAATTACACTGTAAATTCCAAGTAAATTCTCAATAAATTCCCAGCAAATTCTCAGTTACCAAGTAAATTACTCAGTCAATTCCCAGTAAATTACTCAGTAAATTCCTAGTAAATTCTAAGTATATTTCCAGTAAATTCTCGTTAAATTACTCAATAAATTCTAAGTAAATTCTCAGTAAATTACTTAGAAAATTTCTAGTAAATTACTCAGTAAATTCCGCGTAAATTCTCAGTAAAGTACTCAGTACATTCTTAGTAAATTCTCAGTAAATTCCCATTAAATTCTAAGTAAATTACTCAGTAAATTCCCAGTAAATTACACAGTAAATTCTCAATAAATTACTCAGGAAATTCCCGGTAAATTGCCAGTAAATTCCTTAGTAAATTCCGTGTAAATTCTGACCAAATTACTCAATAAATTATCAGTTAGTTACTCAAAAAATTCCCAGTAAATTTTCAATAAATTACTCTGTAAATTTCCAATAAATTCTCAGAAAATTACTCCGTAAATTCTCAGTAAATTACTTAGTAAATTCTCAGTAAATTCTAAGTAAATTCCCAACAAATTCCCAGCAAATTCTCAGCAAATTTCTCATTAAATTCTCAGTAAATTGCTCGATAAATTCCTCAATAAATTCCCAGTAAATTCTCAGCAAATCTCTCATTAAATTGCTAGTAAATTACTCAGTAAATTCCCAATAAATTCTAAGTAAATTCCCAGCAAATTCCCAGTATATTCTCAAAAAATTTCTACTTAAATTCTCAGTAAATTACTTGATAAATTCCTCAGTAAATTCCTTGTAAATTCTCAGCAAAATACTCATTAAATTCCCAGAAAATTACTCAGTAAATTACTCAGCAAATTCCCAATAAATTCTCAGCAAATTTCTCATTAAATTACTCAGTAAATTCCTCAGTAAATTCTCAGCAAATTACTGGTTAAATTCCCAAATAAATTACTCAGTGAATTCCTCTTAAATTTTTAGTAAATCCCCTGTAAATTAATCAGTAAATTCCAAATAAATTCTCAGTAAATTTCCAGTAAATTCCAAGTAAATTCTCAGTAAATTACTTAGTAAATTCCCAATAAATTACTCAGTAAATTATCAAAAAATTACCTAGTCAATTACCAGTAAATTACTCAGTAAATTCCTAGTAAATTTTCAGTTAATTACTCAGCAAATTCCCATTAAATTCTCAGCAAATTTCTCATTAAATTCTCAGTAAATTAGTCGGTAAATTCCTGAATAAATTCCCTGTAAATTTTCAGCAATTTATTCATTAAATTCCCAGAAAATTACTCAGTAAATTAATTAGTGAATTACTTAGTAAATTCCAAATAAATTCTCAGTAAATTACCCAGTAAATTCTCAATAAATTACTTTGTAAATTGCCAATAAATTCTCATTAAATTCCCAGTAAATTGCCGGTAAATTACTTAGTAAATTCCTAGTAAATTACTTAGAAAATTCTGAATAAATTCTCAGTAAATTACTTAGTAAATTCCCTGTAAATTACTCCGTAAATTCAGAGTAAATTCTCAGTAAATTACTAGTAAATTCTCAGTAAATTCCTCGGTAAATTGTCAGCAAATTTCTAATTAAATTCTCAGTAAATTACTCAGTAAAATCCCCGTAACTTACTCAGCGAATTCCCTGTAAATTATTAGTAAATTACTAAGTAAATTTCCTGTAAATTCTCAGCAAATTTCTCATTAAATTCTTAGCAAATTCTCAAAAAATTACTCTGTAATATCCCAATAAATTCTCAGTAAATTACTTGGTAAATTTTTCAGTAAATTCCTTGTAAATTCTTAGCAAATTACTCATTAAATTTCTAGTAAATTACTCAACAAATTCCCAGTAAATTCTCAGTAAATTACTCTGTAAATTCCTAGTAAATTACTTAGTGAATTCCCGTTAAATTTTCAGCAAATACCTAGTAAATTCCCAGTAAATTCCCAGTAAAATACTCAGTAAATTCTCAAAATATTACTCAGTAAATTCTCAGTAAATTAGTCAGCAAATTCCTAGTAAATTATCAGTAAATTATTCAGTAAATTCCCAGTAAATTTGTCACGACCCCAAACCGCCCCTAGTAGGATGGTGCCGTGATGGCCAGTAATCTGAGATTACCAAAGGCTTCTTACAAAGATTCACACACAACAGAGTATACATAGGGGGTTTACAAATACGGAAGCAATAAATTAAAATACAAGCGGTCTAAAAGAGCCGTGCATAGATCAAATGAAATAGCATACATCTTAACATGGGTTACAACTTGGTTACAAAATACAGTAAAGTACATGTTACATCTTGATCAAAAGGCTTCTCAAGCTGACGTATGCAAAATACAAGTATTACAAGTCGAGAAGCATAATCTTCAAGATTGCCAACATGAATACAAGACAAGCCGGCATAACACATCAAAACTTTCCGAACAAAGAAGTCCACGCGGTAAACCGTCAGTGGCAAAACAAGGACTGCACGATCCGTAATCGATTAGTCAAGGTACTGCGAAAGTTTATAGTCCTCCAGCACAAGGGACTTGTGTTACTTAAGCCCGTAGCTCCTTTTAACACGATGGTCTTGTGTTACTTAGGCCCGTAGCCCGTTTTAACACGATAGTCTTTCCAAGAGAGGACCGTATCCTCTTATACTTAGTACTGCGAAGTCTTTCCAAGAAAGAACCGTATCCTTTTATACTTAGTGTTGCGAAAGTTTAGAGTCCTCCAGCACAAGGGACTTTCACACTTGGTACTGCGAAAGTTTAGAGTCCTCCAATACAAGGGACTTGTCAAGAATGACATCAAAACAAAGCTTATACTTGATACATCGAAACAGGGCTATTCATTCATGCTTAACAAATACTTTTATCAAGACAAAGCAAAGCAAGATTTATCAAAACAGTATAACATAGCTTTATTAAAAGCACCACTCACCTAGTTCTTCAGGTGCAGGCTCAAAGCAAAGATCAAGGTCCTACAATCACACGGCAAATCATATTCTCAAAACAAGCTTTTCATGCATGCGAATGATCTTGGCATTCTCGCCAGATCCAAGTCAGTAACAAAGCAAAACATGCTGGGAGTTTAAACACTGCTCCCGTGTCACGGAAACACACTGGGTACCAACCAGGTCTTTGCCGAGGTCTTACACCTCCTTGTCGAGGTGTGGTCCCGATGGCCTCATTCAAAAGCAAAGTCGGGAAAGCCTGGGTTTCCCTTTGAAGAACATGAAGGACATGATGAACATGATCATGAAGAAGATGAATGCAAGATCATAACTTGTTACAAAATCAGAGACTTCATGCCAAGAGTTCAAAACAGGGACTTGGGTACCCATACAAGAAGGGCATGCAAGAATAAACACAAAAACATGGTTTTGGTTCCAAACTTTCGGATCAAAGCGAGACTTTTCTTCAAGAACACATGAATACCATTTTTCTCTTCCAAAACCAACTTCAAATCGATGCATGACATGCAAAACAGATTCGATCATGCAATGCAGCTAGATGATCAATAACAACAATCAAAGGAGATCAAGATTCTAACCTCAAAACTCGAATCTAACGGTTCAAACCTCGAAGATCAAGCTTGGAAGATCTATTCTCACTCAAGAACTCCTCCTCCTTCTCTCTAGAGCTTCTCTCTCTAAAGGCAAAGATTTGAGACAAAAATGATTTGTTTCAAGGTCTGCCGGCTGTCTTAACAATCAGCTCGGACACGTGGCGCTATCGGGTTGGTTCAACTCAAAAGGTGATTGATTGATAAGACAAGTCTATGACAAAGCGTACGCGGCAAGCTGGGGTAAGACTCATCGGCAAGTAATGACATCGACTGAAGTCAAAGCTTCGGCAATAGGGTAACAAAGACATCGGCTAGGGAGGACGACACCTGACTAAGCTGTGCCACACCTTGGCCGGGGTGTGCCACACCTCGGTCTAGGCCATACCTGCCCAAGGACAAGGATCACTAAGTGCAAAACATCTCGGCAAACATGCCCGAGGTGAAGATGGGATCAACCAAAGGGTTTCAAAACCGTTCTAAGCACAAAGGTTCAAAGGTGAACTAAGCTCAAGATGACCTCGGCTAAATGCCGAGCAAAGAACAAAAATCACGCAAGCAACACTTAAACAAAGCAAGGCAAGGCAAAACTTTCAAAACAACATAACAAGACAAAATCATGCATGAACGTATGCAAGTATGACAAGAGTAAGGTAAGGGTTGCTACATTCTACCCCCCTTAACGAAGTTTGGTCCCCAAACTTAAGTTACCTTGTTCTATAAACAACTTCGGATAACGGATTCTCACATCCTCTTCCTTTTCCCACGTGGCCTCTGTGCCATAATGCTCCTTCCATTCGACCTTTACCATTGGTATCGATTTGTTTCTCAACTGCCTCACTTGCCTGTCAATAATCCTCATTGGTTTCTCCTCGTAGCCCAAATCCTCATTAACCGTAATCCCAGAATGATCGATTATATGTAGTGGATCTCGGATGTACTTCCTCAACATCGAAACATGAAACACATTATGGACTTGGCTTAATTCGAGTGGCAAAGCAAGTCTGTAGGCAACGGAGTTAACCTTGTCAAGAATTTCAAATGGCCCAATATAACGAGGTGCTAACTTACCTTTCTTCCCAAATCTGGAAACTCCTTTCATTGGCGAAACTTTCAGGAATACATGATCCCCAACTTCGAATTCTAACTCACTCATTCTCTGGTAGGCATAGCTCTTTTGTCGGCTCTGGGCAGTCTTAATCCTCTGTTGAATAAGTTTAATCTTCTCTGTCGTTACTTGAATCAATTCGGGACCAAGCAGAGCTCTGTCTCCAACTTCGGTCCAACATATCGGCGACTTACACTTTCTTCTGTACAAAGCTTCATATGGCGCCATGCCAATGCTTGCTTGATAACTGTTGTTGTAAGCGAATTCCACTAAGGGCAAATGTGTTCCCCAACTTCCTAGGAAGTCCAATACACAAAGTCTAAGCATATCTTCAAGTGTCTGAATTGTCCTTTCCGTCTGCCCATCCGTCTGAGGATGAAAAGCTGTACTAAACCTCAACTCGGCTCCGAAAGCCCTCTGCAGACTCTGCCAAAATCTAGAAACAAATTTAGGATCTCGGTCTGACACAATAGACATCGGCACTCCATGAAGTCTAACAATCTCGTTTACATATAACAAGGCAAGTTGATCGGCGTTGTAGGTAGTCTTAATAGGTAGAAAGTGTGCTGACTTAGTTAATCTATCAATAACAACCCAAATCGAATCCATACCTTTCGGTGTCTTCGGCAAACCAATCACAAAATCCATGGAGATGTGTTCCCATTTCCACTCAGGAATCGGCAAAGGTTGAAGAAGTCCTGCCGGTCTTTGATGTTCTGCTTTCACTTGTTGACAATGCAAACACTGGGACATGAATTCGGCTATTTCTCTTTTCATATTTGGCCACCAAAACGTCTGTTTCACATCCTGATACATCTTAGTGTTCCCTGGATGAACAGCAAACTTGGAACCGTGAGCTTCCTGCAAAATTCTCCTTTTCAACTCTGGGATGTCGGCCACGCACATCCTTCCTTCAAACTTAAGCACTTGATTTTCGATGGTATACCCTGATCTCGGCTTTGTGACGATCTCCTTGGCTACTTTCTTGAAGAATTTATCCTCCATCTGTCTTGTCTTTACCTCATCAACAATAGTCGGCTCTACTGCTATCATGGTCAAACACGCCAAATTTCCATCTGACTTTCTGCTCAAAGCATCGGCTACACTGTTAGCTTTACCTGGGTGATATTGAATTTGCATATCGTAGTCTTTCAACAACTCAAGCCACCTTCTCTGTCTCAAATTCAATTCCTTCTGAGTGAACAGGTACTTTAAACTCTTATGATCTGTAAAAACCTGACAAGAAGCTCCATACAAATAGTGACGCCAAATCTTCAGAGCAAATACCACGGCCACCAATTCTAAATCATGGGTAGGATAGTTCTTCTCATGGGGCTTCAACTGACGAGATGCATAAGCTATAACCTTACCCTCTTGCATTAACACACAACCCAAGCCCTTATGTGAAGCATCGCTATAGATATGAAACTCTTCGTTACCTGATGGAAGTACGAGTACTGGTGCTGTAACTAACCTCGTCTTCAGTTCCTGGAAAGCTGACTCCCGATCTTTAGTCCATTCATACAGTGCCCCTTTCTTAGTCAATTGCGTTAATGAAATTGCAATCCTTGAGAAATCCTTCACAAACTTCCTGTAATAACCTGCCAAACCCAGAAAACTACGAATCTCGAACACATTAGTCGGCCTCGGCCAATTTACTACAGCTTCAATTTTCCTAGGATCAACCGAGATACCCTCTTCACTAATCACACGACCCAAAAATGAGATAGTAGGAAGTCAAAATTCACACTTGTTAAACTTAGCATACAATTTTCGGTCTATCAAAATCTGTAAGGCAAGTCTCAAATGATTTTCATGTTCAGTTTTACTCTTGGAATAGATCAATATATCATCAATGAAGACGACTACAAACTCGTCTAAATGTGGCTTGAAGACTCTGTTCATTAAATCCATAAATGCAGCAGGGGCATTGGTCACCCCAAAAGGCATTACTAAAAACTCGTAGTGGCCATATCTTGTTCGAAAAGCGGTATTGTCAACATCTTCGGCTTTGACTTTAAGCTGGTGGTAACCAGACCTAAGGTCAATCTTAGAAAAGACTTGTGCTCCTTGTAACTGGTCAAGCAAATCATCAATCCTAGGCAATGGGTACTTGTTCTTAATGGTAACCTTATTAAGTTCTCTGTAATCGATACAAAGACGGAGTGTGCCATCCTTTTTCTTAACAAATAAAACAGGTGCTCCCCATGGTGAAGTGCTCGACCTAATAAATCCCTTATCCAACAATTCCTGTAATTGTAGTTTCAATTCCCTAAGTTCAGCTGGGGCCATTCTATAGGGTGTTTTGGAGATCGGCTGTGTTCCCGACATGATGTCAACTGTAAACTCTATTTCTCTATCGGTTAAGTGGCCAGACAATTCGTTCGGAAAGACGTCGGGGAATTCACTAACAACTGGGATGTCGGCTAGATTAACATTTCCATTCTGATCGTTCAGTATACTACACAAGTAGCCTCGACATCCTTTCTGAATTAACTTATAGGCTTTAATGGACGAAATCAAATAAGGTGGGGGCACTATCTCTTTGCCCTGGAAAATAACCTCGGCTAGGTTTGGGGGTCTTAGTGTGACACTTTTCGAAACACAATTAATAGATGCATGATTTGCGACTAACCAGTCCATTCCCAGTATAACATCGAAATGAGCTATGTCCAGAGGCATTAAATCTACTAACAATTCAACATTCTCAATCACAACAACACATGCTCTATAGATGGATACAACAATCATAGATCTCCCAGATGGAGTAGACACAGATAACACATGATCGAGGGGTTCTAGTTCTCTATCAATTTTCTCGGCAAATTTAGCAGATACAAACGAGTGCATAGAACCCGAATCAATTAACACATAAGCATCTTGGGAGCAAATTAGGAGTATACCTGACACCACTGTCTCAGCATTCTAAGTGTCCCCTGGTACTAGCGCAAATACTCTGCCCTGTCTCATCTGCCCTTTCCCAGCATTACCCTTCTGAGCGGAACCCGAGGTACTCTCACCTTTCTTGTTGTTATCAGTCTTGGTCTTAGGGCAATCTTTCACATAATGACCCACTTCGCCACATTCATAACAAGCTCCAGACGTCCGTCGACAGACCCCGAAATGTTGCTTCCCACAATCCGAACACGTCGGCTTAGCACTACCTTCTCGCCTTAGGTTACCAGCACTGCCCATATTCGTCTTCTTCTTGGTGCCCGGCTGTCCTCGGCGATTGTCATAGTTCTGTCTCTTTCGCTGGTTTTCCCCCAAACTCTGGTATCGATTCAGGTTAGCTTCAGCCTGAGTGGCTTTGTCCAACACTTTGGCATAAGTCGGCATATTATGCAAGTTAACCCGGTCTTGAATCGGTCCGCGGAGCCCACTCTCGAACTTCCTGACCTTCATGTATTCATCGTTGGCCATGTGAGGTACAAACCTCGCCAATTCAGTAAAAGCGCGGTCGTATTCCGCCACTGTTCGGTTGCCTTGTGTCAAGGTATGAAATTCGGTAGCCTTGCAGTTTCGAACACTTAGGGGAAAGTGTTTGTTGTAGAACAACTCTAAGAATCTGGTCCAGGTCAGATCTGGATTGCTTTCTCGAACCATCATCCACCATCTGCGAGCGTCATCATCTAAGGTGAATGCCGCCAACGTCACCTTCAGAGCGTCGGTGCTAGGAAAGATCTCGAACAACTTTTCCATTTCCAAAACCCACGCCTCAGCCTTCATTGGCTCTATATCCCCAGAGAACCTCGGTGGTTTCATTTTCTTGAACTCCCTGATCAAAGCTATCGTGCCATCCCCATATAAGGCTGGCTGCGGAGGAACTTGCGGCACTGGAGGAGGTGGGGGTGGAACTACATTTCGGCCGTTGGTCTGTTCGGCCTGAGTCGACGTAGCACTAGCGAACTGTTGCCTGGTTTGCCTCAACTCGCGGGCCAAACCTTCAACTAATCTCTCCAATCTGTCCATTCTGTCTTCGGGCCGATCTCGGCCAATTGGAGGTCTACCTCTCCTCATGATGCTATGAGCATGCAAAGTGTGACTTTAAAACAAATAAACAAATAACCACGTAGGCAAGTAACAACTAGGCACGTCAAGTCAATGCACACTTCGTTCAAATAGCATGTACCATGATGCAAATCCTAACGTCCTTCTAAAGGAAATCCTATGCTCTTTAGGACTCAAAGTGTGTGAATAACGTATACTGAGGAACTCGTGCTCTGATACCATTCTGTCACGACCCCAAACCGCCCCTAGTAGTTTGGTGCCGTGATGGCCAGTAATCCGTAATTACCGAAGGCCAACTTTCAAAAAAGTTTAACACAATCAGAGTATGGATATAGGGGCTCACAAATGCGGAAGCAATAAATCAAAATACAAGTAGTCCATAAGAGCTGTGCATAAGTCCAATGATATGGCATACATCTTTACAACTTGAATACAATAAAGTAAAATACGTATTACATCTTGATCAAAAGGCTTCTCGAGTCGTCATATACAAAATACAGTGAATACAAGCCAAGAAGCATGATTTTCAAGATTCGCCGACGTAAGAGAAATAACATTGCCGACGTGAATACAAGACAAAGCCGACATAATCATAGATCCAAAACAAGCTTTCAGAAACACATTCTAGGCGTCGCCGACGTCCTGCTCATCACCTACATATATATGGAGAGGGTGAGCTTGGATACTCAGTGAATGGTACAAATAATAAAGGTTTTGCATGAATATAGCCGAAGTCTTTCAAAACAAAACATGCCAAAACCATACGAATATTAGCCGAGATTCTTCCAAAGCAAAACACATCAAAGCTTTATCAAAACAAGGGATGAACCGTATTCATCTATCAAGTCTTGCAAGTCTCAAGGGATGCTTACTGACATCGGCAAAACACATCGAAACTCTAACAAAACAAGGGATGAACCGTATTCATCTATCGAGTCTTACAAGTCTCAAGGGATGCTTATTGACATCGGCAAAACACATCAAAACTTTCCGAACAAAGAAGTCCACGCGGTAAACCGTCAGTGGCAAAACAAGGACTGCACGATCCGTAATCGATCAGTCAAGGTACTGCGAAAGTTTATAGTCCTCTAGCACAAGGGACTTGTGTTACTTAAGCCCGTAGCTCCTTTTAACACGATGGTCTTGTGTTACTTAGGCCCGTAGCCCGTTTTAACACGATAGTCTTTCCAAGAGAGGACCGTATCCTCTTATACTTAGTACTGCGAAGTCTTTCCAAGAAAGGACCGTATCCTTTTATACTTAGTGCTGCGAAAGTTTAGAGTCCTCCAGCATAAGGGACTTTCACACTTGGTACTGCGAAAGTTTAGAGTCCTCCAGTACAAGGGACTTGTCAAGAATGACATCAAAACAAAGCTTATACTTGATACATCGAAACAGGGCTATTCATTCATGTTTAACAAATACTTTTATCAAGACAAAGCAAAGCAAGATTTATCAAAACAGTATAACATAGCTTTATTAAAATCACCACTCACCTAGTTCTTCAGGTGCAGGCTCAAAGCAAAGATCAAGGTCCTACAATCACACGGCAAATCACATTCTCAAAACAAGCTTTTCATGCATGCGAATGATCTCGGCATTCTCGCCAGATCCAAGTCAGTAACAAAGCAAAACATGCTGGGAGTTTAAACACTGCTCCCGTGTCACGGAAACACACTGGGTACCAACCAGGTCTTTGCCGAGGTCCTACACCTCCTTGCCGAGGTGTGGTCCCGATGGCCTCATTCAAAAGCAAAGTCGGGAAAGCCTGGGTTTCCCTTTGAAGAACATGAAGGACATGATGAACATGATCATGAAGAAGATGAATGCAAGATCATAACTTGTTACAAAATCAGAGACTTCATGCCAAGAGTTCAAAACAGGGACCTGGGTACCCATACAAGAAGGGCATGCAAGAATAAACACAAAAACATGGTTTTGGTTCCAAACTTTCGGATCAAAACGAGACTTTTCTTCAAGAACACATGAATACCATTTTTCTCTTCCAAAACCAACTTCAAATCGATGCATGACATGCAAAACAGATTCGATCATGCAATGCAGCTAGATGATCAATAACAACAATCAAAGTAGATCAAGATTCTAACCTCAAAACTCGAATCTAACGGTTCAAACCTCGAAGATCAAGCTTGGAAGATCTATTCTCACTCAAGAACTCCTCCTCCTTCTCTCTAGAGCTTCTCTCTCTAAAGGCAAAGATTTGAGACAAAAATGATTTGTTTCAAGGTCTGCCGGCTGTCTTAACAATCAGCTCGGACACATGGCGCTATCGGGTTGGTTCAACTCAAAAGGTGATTGATTGATAAGACAAGTCTATGACAAAGCGTACGCGGCAAGCTGGGGTAAGACTCATCGGCAAGTAATGACATCGGCTGAAGTCAAAACTTCGGTAACAGGGTAACAAAGACATCGGCTAGGGAGGACGACACCTGACTAAGCTGTGCCACACCTTGGCCGGGGTGTGCCACACCTTGGTCTAGGCCATACCTGCCCAAGGACAAGGATCACTAAGTGCAAAACATCTCGGCAAACATGCCCGAGGTGAAGATGGGATCAACCAAAGGGTTTCAAAACCGTTCTAAGCACAAAGGTTCAAAGGTGAACTAAGCTCAAGATGACCTCGGCTAAACGCCGAGCAAAGAACAAAAATCACGCAATCAACACTTAAACAAAGCAAGGCAAGGCAAAACTTTCAAAACAACATAACAAGACAAAATCATGCATGAACGTATGCAAGTATGACAAGAGTAAGGTGAGGGTTGCTACATTCTAAGTAAATTACACTCTAAATTCCAAGTAAATTACTTAGTAAATTCTAACTAAATTCCCAGCAAATTCTCATTAAATTACCCAGTAAATTACTGAGTCAATTCCCAGTAAATTACTTAGCAAATTCCTAGTAAATTCTCAGTAAATTACCAGTCAATTCACAATAAATTACTCAATAAATACCAAGTAATTCTCAGCAAATTACTCCGTAAATTCCAAGTAAATTCTTAGTAAATTACCCAGTAAATTCCCATTAAATTACTCGGTAAATTCTGAGTAAATTCTCAATAAATTCCCAGTAAATTCTCTTTAAATTACCCAGTAAATTCCCAGTAAATTCTCAGTAAATTACGCAGTAATTTCCCAGTAAATTCTCAGTAAATTGCTTAGTAAATTCCATGTAATTATCAGCAAATTTCTCATTAAACTCTCAGTAAATTACTCGGCAAATACTCAGCAAATTACTCAGTGAATTCCCCATATATTCCCAGTAAATTCTCAGTAAATTACTCATCAAATTCCCAGTAAATTCTCAGCTAATTACTCGTTAACTTCTCAGTAAATTATTCTGTAAATTCTCAGTAAATTACTCAGTGAATTCCCAGTAAATTCTCAGTATATTCCCTATAAATTCTTAGTAAATTAATCAGTAAAATCCCAATAAATTGTCAATAAATTCTCAGTAAGTTACACAGTAAATTTCCATGAAATTCTAAGTAAATTACACTCTAAATTCCAAGTAAATTACTTAGTAAATTCTAAGTAAATTCTAACTAAATTCCCAGCAAATTCTCAGTAAATTACCCAGTAAATTACTCAGTAAATTCATAGTAAATTCTCAGTATATTCCCAGTAAATTCTCGTTAAATTACTTGGTAAATTCCCAGTAAATTCTCGGTAAATTACTTAGAAAATTCCCAGTAAATTACTTAGTAAATTCCCCGTAAATTCTCAGTAAAGTACTCAGTACATTCTTAGTAAATTCTCAGTAAATTCCCATTAAATTCTCAGTAAATTCTCAGTAAATTACTCAGTAAATTCGCAGTAAATTCTCAGTAAATTACTCAGTAAATTATCAGGAAATTCCTTAATAAATTCCGTGTAAATTATGACCAAATTACTCAGTAAATTATCAGTTAGTTACTCAATAAATTTCCAGTAAATTTTTAGTAAATTACTCAGTAAATTCCTAGTAAATTCTCAGTAAATTACTCCGTAAATTCTCAGTAAATTACTTAGTAAATTCTCAGTAAATTCTAAGTAAATTCCCAGCAAATTCCCAGTAAATTCTCAGCAAATTTCTCATTAATTTCTTAGTAAATTACTCGGTAAATTCCTCAATAAATTCCAAGCAAATTCTCAACAAATCTCTCATTAAATTGCCAGTAAATTCTCAGTAAATTCCCAATAAATTCTAAGTAAATTCCCAGTGTATTCTCAGCAAATTTCTTCTTAAATTCTCAGCAAATTACTCGATAAATTCCTCAGTAAATTCCTTGTAAATTCTCAGCAAATTACTCATTAAATTCCTAGTAAATTATTCAGAATATTCCCAGTAAATTCTCAGCAAATTTCTCATTAAATTACTCAGTAAATTCCTCTGTAAATTCTATGTAAATTCTCAGCAAATTACTCGTTAAATTCCCAAATAAATTACTCAATGAATTCCTCTTAAATTTTCAATAAATCCCTTGTAAATTACTCAGTTAATTCTCAGTAAATTCTCAAAAAATTACTCAGTCAATTACCAGTTAATTACTCAGCAAATTCCATTAAATTCTCAGCAAATTTCTCATAAAATTCTCAGTAAATTAGTCGGTAAATTCCTCAATAAATTGCCTGTAAATTTTCAGCAAATTATTCATTAAATTCTCAGAAAATTACTCAGTAAATTAATCATTGAATTACTCAGTAAATTCCAAATAAATTCCTAGTAAATTATCCAGTAAATTCTCAATAAATTACTCTATAAATTGCCAGTAAATTCTCACTAAATTCCTAGTAAATTTTCAGTAAATTAAACAGCAAATTCCCAGTAAATTACTTACTAAATTCTTAATAATTTCACAGTAAATTCTCAGTAAATTCCCAGTAAATTACTTAGAAAATTCTGAATAAATTCTCAGTAAATTACACAGTAAATTCTCAGTAAATTACTCCGTAAATTCAGAGTAAATTCTCAGTAAATTATAAGTAAATTACTCAGTAAATTACCCATAAATTCTCAGCAAAGTACTCATTAAATTCTTAGTAAATTACTCACTAAATTTCCAGTAAATTCTCTGTAAATTCCTTAGTAAATTCCAAGTAAATCACTCAGTAAAATACTCAGAAAATTCTTAGTAAACACTCAGTAAATTCTCAGTAAATTACTCTGTAAATTCTAGTAAATTACTCAGTAAATTTGCAGTAAATTTTCAATAAATTACAAGTAATTCTTAGCAAATTACTTCGTAAATTCCAAGTAAATTCTCAGTAAATTCCTAATAAATTCTCAGTAAATTACCTAGTAAATTCTCATTAAATTACTCAGTAAATTTTCAGTAAATTCTCAATAAATTTCTAGTAAATTATCTGTAAATTACTCAGTAAATTCCCAGTAAATTCTCTGTAAATTCCCAGTAAATTCTCTGTAAATTACCCAGTAAATTCCTGTAAATTCCCCGTAAATTACTTTGTAAATTCTCAGTAAATTCCTAGTAAATTCTCAGTAAATTACCTAGTAAATTCCCATTAAATTACTTAGTAAATTCCCATTCTCAACAAATTTCCAGTAAATTATCTGTAAATTACTCAGTAAATTGCTCAGTAAATTCCATGTAAATTATCAACAAATTTCTCATTAAATTCTCAATAAATTACTCGGCAAATTCTCAGCAAATTACTCAGTGAATTCCCCATAAATTCTTAGTAAATTCTCAGTAAATTACTCATCAAATTCTTAGAAAATTAATCAGTAAATTCCCCGTAAATTCTCAGCAATTTACTCGTTAACTTCTCAGTAAATTACTCAGTAAATTCCTCAGTAAATTACTCAGTGAATTCCCTGTAAATTCTCAGTATATTCCCTATAAATTTTTAGTAAATTAATCAGTAAATTCTCAATAAATTGTCAATAAATTCTCAGTACGTTGCACAGTAAATTTCCATGAAATTCTAAGTAAATTACACTGTAAATTACAAGTAATTCTCAGTAAATTCTAAGTAAATTCTAATTAAATTCCCAACAAATTCTCAGTAAATTAGCCAGTAAATTACCTAGAAAATTACTCAGTAAATTCCTAGTGAATTCTCAGTATATTCCCAGCAAATTCTGGTTAAATTACTCAGGAAATTCGCAGCAAATTATCAGTTACTTACTTAATAAATTCTCAGTAAATTACTTTGTAAATCCCCAGTAAATTCTCAGTAAATTACTCCGTAAATTCTCAGTAAATTACTTAGTAAATTCTCAGTAAATTCTAAGCAAATTCCTAATAAATTCTCAGCAAATTTCTCATTAAATTCTCAGTAAATTACTCGGTAAATTCCCAGTAAATTCTCAGCAAATCTCTCATTAAATTGGCAGTAAATTACTTAGTAAATTCCTAGTAAATTCTCAGTAAATTACTCAGTAGATTCCAAATAAATTCTAAGTAAATTCCCAGCAAATTCCCAGTATATTCTCAGAACATTTCTCCTTAAATTCTCTGTAAATTACTTGATAAATTCCTCAGTAAATTCCTTTTAAATTCTCAACAAATTACTCATTACATTCCAAGTAAATTACTCAGCAAATTCTCAGTAAATTCTCAGCAAATTTCTCATTAAATTACTCAGTAAATTCTTAACAAATTACTCGTTAAATTCCCAAATAAATTACTCAGTGAATTCCTCTTAAATTTTTAGTAAATTACTCAGTAAATTCCCAGTAAATTACTCAGTAAATTCCCAGTAAATTACTCAGTAAATTCCTAATAAATTACTCAGTTAATTCCCAGTAAATTCTCAAAAAATTACTCAGTCAATTACCAGTAAATTACTCAGTAAATTCCTAGTATATTTTCAGTTAATTACTCAGTAAATTCCCATTAAATTCTCAATAAATTAGTCAGTGAATAAATTCCCTGATAATTCTTAGCAAATTATTCATTAAATTTTCAGTGAATTACTTAGTGAATTCCAAATAAATTCTCAGTAAATTACCTAGTAAATTCTCAATAAATTACTCTGTAAATTGCCAGTAAATTCTCACTAAATTTTTAGTAAATTAAACAGTAAATTCCCAGTAAATTACTTAGTAAATTTTCAATAATTTCCCAATAAATTCTCAGTAAATTCCCAGCAAATTACTTAGAAACTTTTGAATAAATTCTCAGTAAATTACTCAGTAAATTCTCAGTAAATTACTCCGTAAATTCGGAGTAAATTCTCAGTAAATTACTTGGTAAATTCCTTTTTAAATTCCCTGTAAATTCTCAGCAAATTTCTCATTAAATTCTCAGTAAATTACTCAGTAAAATCCCAATAAATGATTCAGCGAATTCCCTGTAAATTTTGGTAAATTACTAAGTAAGTTCTCAGTAAATTCCCTGTAAATTCTCAGCAAATTTCTCATTAAATTCTCAGTAAATTCTCAATAAATTACTCTGTAATATCCCTATAAATTCTCAATAATTTACTCAGTAAATTCTCATTAAATTACTTGGTAAATTCTTCAGTAAATTCCCTATAAATTCTCAGCAAATTACTCATTAAATTCCTAGTAAATTACTTAGTGAATTCCCATTAAAGTTTTAGCAAATACCTAGTAAATTCTCAATAAATTTCTCAACAAATTCCTAGTAAATTCTTAGTAAATTCCCAGTAAAATACTCAGTAAATTCTCAAAAAATTACTCAGTAAATTTCCAGTAAATTAGTCAGCAAATTCCTAGTAAATTCTCAGTAAATTAGTCAGCAAATTCCTAGTAAATTCTTAGTAAATTACTCAGTAAATTTCCAGTAAATTCCCTCTAAATTTTCAGAGAATTATTCATTAAATTCTCAGAAAATTACCCAGTAAATTCTCAGAAAATTACTTAGTGAATTCTCCACAAATTCGCAGTAAATTACTCATTAAATTCCCAGTAAATTATATGTAAATTACTCAGCAAATTCCAAGTATATTCTGAGTAAATTACTCTGTAAATTCTCAGTAAATTTTTAGTAAATTACTTAGTAAATTCTCGTTAAATTCGACAATAAATTCCCCATAAATTCTAAGCAAATTACTCATTAAATTCTCAGTAAACTATTCACTAAATTGTTAGTAAATTCCCAGTATATTCTCAGTAAATTACTCTGTAAATTCCTAGTAAATTACTGAGTAAATTCTCAAAAAAAATTCAGTAAATTCCCAATAAATTCTGAGTAAACTCCTAGTAAATTTTTATTAAATTACTACGTAAATTCCCAGTAAATTATCAGTAAATTACTCAGTAAATTCCCTGTAAATTCTCAGCAAATTACTCGTTAAATTCTGTAACGCCCTCAAAATGATAACATTAAACCCATCAGATAAGACATGCATTTATATATAAACTAACCACATTCTTTTATATATTAGAGTTCCATTACATAAGTATTACATGTTAACATCAAAACAAAATGCCCTACGGGCTTACAGCTTTCCAAGTTAACACTTGATTACAACAAAAGAGTACTAACTCGTTTACACATTAAGTCCTTGGCTTGAAGTTACATGTAATACATCAAAAGTAAAACGACTACATTGTGTCCGCCTCTAGCCTCCCAAGCTATGTCCTTGGAGGTGGCATGCTTCCTGTACCTGAAAATGATGTTCCCCTATAGGGTGAGCCACAGCCCAGTAGAAATATACAAAACCAACCATGAACAATGACTAAAATATTAGCAATTGATAGATGGTCAACACTGATACAATCACATAAATTACACATTTATGTCATACAACCTTGAGTCTAAGTTACCCTTTCATTTTCCCTTTTTCGACAGATAAGCATGCTAGCTCTATCATCATTCCCACAGATATGTATAAAAACTATATCCCACATTCAGATAAGCATATAAGCTATATCCACATTCCCAACAGATATGTATAACAACAATATCCACATTCACAGATAAGCATATTAGCTTTATCTTCACTTCTCTAGACAAGCATATGAGCTATATCTATGGAGTTCATCCCCTATCTTCTCCCAACACTATCCGGTTTAGAGGTACATCCCCTATCTTCCCCTAAACCGCGGAGTACATCCCCTTTCTCCTCCTCTACACATAACGTATACAAACACAATGGTTCTATATACAATCACTCAATACATATAGTTAATGTATTCAATCAACCGTCAAGTTCCATGACACACTTCATTGATTAGTTTCAGTTTGCCTAATCAACATGCATTGTCTACAACAATCACGACTATCCTCCACCGATAGCCCAAAGCAGTTATTTCTAAACAGAAAATAAATGCACAATGGATATTCAATCAACATTTCATTTCCTCATTCCTTACAATTAATTATCCCAATTAATTATACAATGTAATTAGGTCAATTCCCATAATTAACATTTCAACCCTTAGGTCCCATTTTCATCAATGATTTAACATTTATTCCATTTCTCTATCCCAAACATGCATCTAGGTTTATTATGAATAAAACCCCAACTTTTGTAAAATTACACAAAAGCCCCAAACTTTCACAAAATTACCAAACCAACCCCAACATCTCAAAATACCAAAATTTAAAGACAAAATCCATAGAGAGGAGTAGGATATCCCTACCTCAAAGTTTAAGCCAAAAAGGAGATGAAGACTCGAAGATCAACTTGTTCCAAATCCCAACTTTTTCAGATTAGAACGAAGCTCACAATGCCCTCTATCTTTTTAACAAAGGCCCTAGGCTAGATTCACACTCTAGGGAGATCAAATCTTAGAGAGAGTGTAAGTGTAGAGAGAGAGGGTCTCGGTTTTAGGGTTTAATCAAAAGAAAAGGTGAAAAAGTGATGTTTAAAATCGCTACTGTCCGCTGATATAAAACACGCTCGCTCGAGCGAAGACATGGTCGCTCGAGCGACCAGACACAGAAACTCTCGCTCGAGCCAAGAATCCCTCGCTCGAGCCAAAAACTCAAAAGTGCGCTCGAGCCAAAGAATGCTCGCTCGAGCCAACAACTCAACCCTACAGGTCTGCAACCAGAAGCACGCTCGAGCGACCAACTCCTCGCTCGAGCGACCAACTCCTCGCTCGAGCGAACAACAAACCAGACCGCTCGAGCGAAAGAAAGCTCGCTCGAGCCAAGAAACACGACTCTCAGGTCCAGAACCAGACGCAACACTCGCTCGAGCGAAGCCACCCTGGCTCGACCCACCAGACACGAACCTCACTCTCGCTCGAGCGACCAACTCCTCGCTCGAGCGAAGGTCCAAAAATCTGGGCAGCAACACTAGGCTCCCAAACACAACCAACCTGTAACAAACCAGCCCAACACATCCCATAACTCAATATACAAAGTAAAAAGGATGTTAACCAGAAAATAAACAACTACCAACATCCACGGACACATGCCCGGATCACTGTACAACAAGGGTAAACCCGGGATCGCTATAAATTCTCAGTAAATTACTCACTAAATTCTCAGTAAATTCTCTGTAAATTCCTTAGTAAATTCCCAGTAAATCACTCAGTAAATTCTCAGTAAATTATTCAGAAAATTCCTAGTAAACTCTTAGTAAATTACCAGTAAATTCTCAGTAAATTACTCTGTAAATTCCCAGTAAATTACTCAGTAAATTCGCAGTAAATTCTCATTAAATTACTCAATAAATACCAAGTAATTCTCTACAAATTACTCTGTAAATTCCAAGTAAATTATCAGTAAATTACCCAGTAAATTCCTATTAAATTACTCAATAAATTCCTATAAATTCTCAGTAAATTACTCAGTAAATTCCCAGTAAATTACTTTGTAAATTCTCAATAAATTACTCTGTAAATTACTTTGTAAATTCTCAGTAAATTACTAAGTAAATTCCCAGTAAATTCTCAGTAAATTGCTCAATAAATTCTATGTAAATTATCAGCAAATTTCTCATCAAATTCTCAGTAAATTACTCGGCAAATTCTCAGCAAATTACTCAGTGAATTCTCCATAAATTCTCAGTAAATTCTCAGTAAATTACTCATCAAATTCCTAGTAAATTACTCAGTAAATTCCTAGAAAATTACTCAGTAAATTCCCTGTAAATTCTCAGCAAATTACTCATTAACTTCTTAGTAAATTACTCAGTAAATTCCTCTATAAATTCTCAGTAAATTACTCAGTGAATTCCCTGTAAATTGTCAGTAAATTCGCTATAAATTCTTAGTAAATTAATCAGTAAATTCCTAATAAATTGTCAATAAATTCTCAGTAAGTTACACAGTAAATTTCCATGAAATTCTAAGTAAATTACACTGTAAATTCCAAGTAATTCTCAGTAAATTCAAAGTAAATTCCCAGCAAATTCTCAGTAAATTACCAAGTAAATTACTCAGTCAATTCCCAGTAAATTACTTAGTAAATTCCTAACAAATTTTCAGTATATTCCCAGCAAATTCTCGTTAAATTACTCAGTAAATTCCCCGTAAATTCTCAGTAAATTACTTAGAAAATTCCCAATAAATTACTCAGTAAATTTCAGGTAAATTTTCAGTAAAGTACTTAGTACATTCTTAGTAATTCTCAGTAAATTCCCATTAAATTCTCAGTAAATTCTCAGTAAATTCGCAGTAAGTTCTCAGTAAATTACTCAGGAAATTCCCAGTAAATTTTTAGTAAATTCCTTTCTAAATTCCGTGTAAATTCTGACCAAATTACACAGTAAATTATCAGTTAGTTATTCAATAAATTCTCAGTAAATTTTCAGTAAATTACTCTGTAAATTCCCAGTAAATTCTAAGTAAATTCCCAGCAAATTTCCAATAAATTCTCAGCAAATTTCTCATTAAATTCTCAGTAAGTTGCTCGGTAAATTCCTCAATAAATTCCCAGTAAATTCTTAGCAAATCTCTCATCAAATTGCCAGTAAATTACTCATTAAATTTCAAATAAATTCTAAGTAAATTCCGAGAAAATTCTCAGTATATTCTCAAAAAATTTCTACTTAAATTCTCAGTAAATTACTATATAAATTCCTTAGTAAATTCCTTGTAAATTCTCAGTAAATTACTCATTAAATTCCCAGTAAATTTCTCAATAAATTACTCAGCAAATTTCTCAATAAATTCCTCAGTAAATTCTCAGCAAATTACTCGTTAAATTCCCAAATAAATTACTCGGTGAATTCCTCTTAAATTTTTAGTAAATCCCCAGTAAATTACTCATTAAATTCCTAGTAAATTACTTAGTTAACTCCCTATAAATTCTCCAAAAATTACTCAGTCAATTACCAGTAAATTCATAGTAAATTTTCAGTTAATTACTTAGCAAATTCGCATTAAATTCTCTTCAAATTTCTCATTAAATTCTCAGTAAATTAGTCGGTGAATTCCTCAATAAATTTCCTGTAAATTCTCATCAAATTATTCATTAAATTCTCAAAAAATTACTCAGTAAATTAATCAGTGAATTACTCAGTAAATTCCAAATAAATTCTCAGTAAATTACCCAGTATATTCTCAATAAATTACTTTATAAATTGCCAGTAAATTCTCACTAAATTCCCAGAAAATTTTCAGTAAATTAAACAGCAAATTACCAATAAATTACTTAGTAAATTCTCAATAATTTCCCAGTAAATTACTTATAAAATTCTGCATAAATTCTCAATAAATTCCCAGTAAATTACTCAGTAAATTCCCAGTAAATTCCTCTGTAAATTCCCTATAAATTCTCAGCAAATTTTTCATTAAATTCTCAGTAAATTACTCAGTAAAATCACAGTAACTTACTCAGCAAATTCCCTGTAAATTCTTAGTAAAATTACTAAGTAAATTCCCAGTAAATTCTCAGTAAATTCCCTGTAAATTCTCAGCAAATTTCAGTAAATTCTCTGTAAATTACTCTGTAATATCCTTGTAAATTCTCGGTAAATTACTTGGTAAATTCTTCAGTAAATTCCCTGTAAATTCTCAGTAAATTACTCATTAAATTCCTAGTAAATTACTTGGCGAATTCCCAGTAAATTTTAAGTAAATTACTCAATAAATTACCTAGTGAATTCCCCTTAAATTTTTAGCAAATACCTAGTAAATTCTCAATAAATTTCTCAGCAAATTCTCAATAAATTCCCAGTCGATTCTTAGTAAATTACTCAGTAAATTCCCAGTAAATTACTTAGTAAATTCCCAATAAAATACTTAGTAAATTCTCAAAAAATTACTCAGTAAATTACTGTAGACGTCCCCGAACGTCCCGGAAGGGAATCCCGTTCTGTTCATTTTGGGTTCACTACAGTTCAGGACTCAATGTCACGGTCCTGTGTCTAATCTCGCAGAGTGTAATGCAAGACCGATGAATCATCAAAGAGTCCAAATCCGGCAAATCGTTTTGAAAAACTGATTTTTAGAAAGAAGTGCCAAACATGGACTGCTTTGCCAGATACAGAGTCGCCACCTAAATATTTTATTTTGGGGGAATTTAGGAAACCCTAACTCGTGCCTAAGGCCACGTGTTCGTCATCACCAAAGTTGCCTCGGCTCGGGAACTTGGGTACGATTGGGGAAGGTCACTTCGTGAGCACCCCCGCTCGCCCGATCAAAGATCGGCCTCTACTAACCATGATATCGAGTTTTGAAAACATTATGTGCTCTTATTCCGGTTATTAGCCTAGAATCACTATGTAATGCGCACAGCATGCAAGTATAGACTAGGTCACCTGAATTGGAACAAAACATCTCATGTTCATTTTAAAAAACGGTTTGAAGGTGCTACTCGCAAGTAGGCTAAGACGTGGATTTTGCCACCCTTGGGTGGGCTTAGAAGACATGATTTCGCCACTCTTAAGTGGGCTTAAAACTCTCATTCAATGCATTGTTCCAATTCAAATAAACCAACCTCTACCCACAGGCATTCAGGCAGTTATATCACATAAACAAATAGCCTCATGGTAAGCATGCTATCATGGCAGTCACTCACACGCATGCAAGGATGCTAAAGCATAAACACTCATCGAGTACTCCAAGCCAAAACAGAAACTAGTTAGTAATCAATGCATGATCCTAGTTCGTGTTAAGATGGCTAATGCAACACATGCAAAATGCAACTAAGATAGGCTCGGCTATTCTAGGATGGCATATGAGATGCTACAGATAACATGTATTCAACTTGAAATTGAAATACAATGCAGTTAGTATGATGCATCGAGCCCGGTGCATGCAAGACAGATGAATGAATGCAAACATGCGAACATGCTAATTGAAACATGCCCTAAAACTAACCATCATAAGCTAGTAAATAAAAGGGAGAAAGACGTGGGGTTGGGAGACATGCACACACGCACGCACACTTATTACAATTATGCCCTCTCGACGGAGGGTCCGAAAGAATAATACAAACCAAATAAATAATTAACTATTCTAGCTAATTAATTATTACAGACCTTTAATTAATTAACAAATTAATTACAAAATAATCTAAGTATGAAATTCAAAAGGCCGCCGCAGCTCCGCCCCGAAATGATTGGATGATGCATGCTCGATTCGCCTCGCTCGGAAACCCATTGCCATGCCACATGTTGCCTCTGTTTGCACTGTTCTGCACCTCTGAGAATTGTGAAAATCCTAAGGTTGCTTCTGAACCACCCCATGAGCACTTTGGGATGCCACCGGCCAAGAGAAAACACCACCGGCCATGAAAGAATGGCCATCGACCAAAAAAGGGGCCATCGGCTGGATGTTGGTAGCCGGTCGGCACTGAAAGTGGCCGATCAGCCATTTCTTCCTGCAGAACACTGGTTTTGCTGCAACAGAGGACAGGCAGTGCATGGCATGGAATTTACAAGCCAAATGTGTGCATGACCACCCTCCCTATCATGCTATGAACTCAAGGGAGCATGGCTCTCGACCCTCGGGCCACCAATCACGCACTTCGATGCATGATGGCCAAAGGTGTCAAAGGTGCATATCAATATGGAATGAATGCAACAAAACAAATAAATGCTACACACTCTATCATGTCGGGTCAAGAGTGTCGGCAACCGAGGATTGAGGTACGTTTCGTCACTTCAAGTACGAACGTCCCTCATTCCTCATGTTTGGTTTGACACCCTAAACCGAACACGATGCAATGCATGTATGCCAAATACAATGCAATGTGAAAAAGCAATGTTATGCAACCTAAGCATGCGAAATGCAATAAGACTCAAGTATGCACACAAGACTAAGGTAGCAAGCATGCCAAATGCAATGCAACCTAAGCGTGCAATTTAAGCTAATGTAACAATGGGCACTCCAAGTATACAACAATGCTATGTAATGCAATTAGCTAAATATCATGCAATATACCAAGCATGCAAACATGATACAATACAAGCATGCAAATATCATGAAAGCAAGCATGCTCAATGGACTTAAACTGAAATGGGCAGACCTCAGCCGTGCCAAAATAGTGGCCAAAGCGATGCAACAAAGGCATAAAACAAGCATACAAGCATGCATGCATAATGGCCTATCACCTAAAGCATAAAAGGGGAGCTTTTGAGCATACTTAAAAGAGACAAACATGGACATTTGACAAACATATTAAGCTCTGAAATCATGTTAAGAGAGGTGCCAAACCAATCAAATTACCCAAGTAGAGTATGCAAGAAGGTTCAAAACTTGAAACTTGCCGAGAGGCTCAAATCATGACTATATCAACCAAGCCCCAAAGGGCCAAAATGACTTAGGACAGTCCTAGGGGAGGCCAAAACAAGGCTGGAACATGCATGGAATGAGGCCAAGACATACCATAAAGGCGAGCACAAAACAAGACGCACACAAGGTCCAAAAGGGCAAATGCACTACACCTACTACAACGAATCATGGCATGAATTAGGCTAATAAAATTAGAGTTATAATATGCCAAAAAGAGCCCCAAAACACACTGATATGGCAGCCCAAAGGACTTAAACAAAGAGGCATGCACAATGACCTATTTTAAGGCACAAAAGAACAACTCTTCAAAGCATTGAAAGGATGGTAAATGCAAGCATACAAGCATGGAGCATGGACTGAAATAGCATGATAAGTGATTCCAAATCACTTAAATAATCCAAATAGAGCATGCTCATGACTTACACACTCAAAGCTAACAAGCTAGGATACATGGTGGCTATACAAAACATGGCAAACATGACTGAATCAACACCAAACAGAGCTTAAACATGTCACAACATGGCTAAAAGCTTCATGAAGTCAAGCTAAAACATGCCAATATGATGGTCTAAATGCATGGTACATGTTATGACAATAAAGGGGATTACAAAACAAGTGCATGATGTATATAATAGGCCATCGAACCAACATTAAACAGAGGTCTAACATGATAAATTAACACCAAATACCCTCTAAAATGGAGCCAAATAAAGCTATGCAAACATGCCACCTTCATGAGCCCTAAATGCAAACAAATGAAACAAAAGGGGAGAGGAGTGTCCCTTCCCTATACAAGACCTCAAAACCACTTCTCTACCACTGAAAATCCTCTGGATTTCAGTGGTGAGAAGGCCAAAACAAAAGGGGTACAAAGCCTAAAGAGGAAGGTACAAAAAGAGGCCAAACAAGGTCTAAGAGAGGGTAAACAACCCCCAGCACCAAAATTACCTTAAGAAACTATAACAAGCATGAAAATACAGAACTTTTATCAGTTATACACTAAGCTTGAAACAATATGCAAATAGGTCTAAAACCTTAAGCAAAAATGGGGAACAAAAGGGTAAGTTCTCACCCTTGAAGAACACTTCAAGAACACCAACTCCAGCCCCTCCTTCTGATCAAAACCAACTCAAAAACTCTGAAATCAACCCCTCAACACCTCAGTAACCAAAGTATGGTGTAACACTAGGTGCCGTTGTGCAAAAATAAGAACAAAACACACTTTAAAACACTATTACACACACAACTATAGAGAGAGAGTGATATATATCTCATATATCAGATTGTTCAACCTCTGTAAAGGGAGGGGAGGCCCTCCTTATATAGAAAAACCAATTTACAAAGCTTCTAAGGGAAGCTAAACAAGGCTCAAATCCCTCCATACACGTGTATGGAGGGCAGAGCCTGTGCTCACCAGCTGGCACAGCTGGCATGCACAATGCCTGAAAAAGGCAAAGAAAAGGTCTCGGCCAGAAAAGGGGTTGATCGACCAAAACAAAGGCCGACTGACCACAAAATGGTGCCAGTCGGCGAAACATTTGGCCGATAGCAATAATACATGGCCGGTGGCATCATGCCATAGCCGATGGGTTTCAAGGACGGCTAACAAGCCACTTCCCACACTTAGAAGCACAAAACACAAGCCCTTGGTGCACAACCAGAGACAAAACAGTCAGGTTGAGAGATCCTAAGGCAAGGCGCGCAGCCGAGTCCTTCGGGAACTCAAAACGAACATGATCACGGATGATCATCGAGTGTTCCGACGATGACGTCCAAGTCTTGAGAATGGTCAAAAATGGGGTGTCTACAATTACTCAGTAAATTCCTAGTAAATTAGTCAGCAAATTCCTTGTAAATTCTCAATAAATTCTCAGTAAATTCCCTATAAATTTTCAGAATATTATTCATTAAATTCTTAGAAAATTACTTAGTAAATTACTAGTAAATTCTCATAAATTACTTAGTGAATTCCCCGTAAATTCGCAGTAAATTACTTATTAAATTCCCAGTAAATTCTATGTAAATTACTCAGCAAATTCTGAGTATATTCTAAGTAAATTACTCAGTAAATTCCCAGTAAATTCTTAGTAAATTACTCAGTAAATTCTCGTTAAATTCCTCAATAAATTCACTATTAATTCTAAGCAAATTTGTGATACCCCTGTTTCGTAATGTCCTAATTGGTCCTTAATATGAATGTGATTATATGTTTTGACATGATTGTGTGCATCATTATGTGAAAATATGTGGTTTTGAATTTCTATCTATTCACCGTAGGAATATCTGTTTGATTATCTGCTTTGGAAATTAAAATTGAAGGCCTTATCGGCCACCGAATCCGAAATTGATTGCGCCATTATGATTAGCGTAATTTTTAGAGCCTATGGTGAAATTTAATTGAAAATTGATTCGGGTCAGATTAAATCGATTAAATTGATGAATTAGTGCCCAATTACCTTATTATTGTTATATTGGCATTAGTAGGTTATGTTGTAAGGGCATTACACCCTCAAATTCCTTCCTTAGGGCATTTTGGCTGATTTTTGGACTCAAAGAAGGAGAGAAGGTCGGCTAAGAGAGAGAGAGAGTGAAAGAAATTGAGAGTTTGATCAATGAAGCTTGATTTTGGGGGCCAACTCTAGATTTGACCATAGATTAGAGGAATTGAACCTCTAGGTAAGCATTGATTCTTGAATTCATGAGTTTAAGATGTAATGTTGTGTGTGTTCAAAGTTAATTAATGGTCAAGAGCATGTTTCAAATTTGTTTTGTTGAATTGGAAGACCATATAGCCATGCATGTATGTAATTGTTTGGAATTTGCATAATTGAGCTTGAATTACATGATTCATGTTGCAATTTCGTTGAAATCCATGTAAATTTGTAGTTAAAGCTCATGTATAATCACCATTGGTATCATCTAAGTTGAGAATGGGAGCTAGACATCACATGCATGTACAATCTATGAAGATAAGAGCTTTGAATGCGTAAATGTGTATGTTAGAATTGAGTTTGGTGTCAATTTGAGCCATGCATGTGTTAAATCTTTGAAATTGAGCTCCATGATGATGTGCTTTGGTGTTTATACCATGTTAGTACAAGTATGTGTGGAATTAGAGCTATAAAATGCATGAATTGTTAGTTGAAAGTCGAAATGAAACTCAAGAACACAATCTGGGATTTCCAGAATTTTGATGTCCGCTCGAGCGGGGTAACTGCCGCTCGAGGGGGAAATACGTGCTCCCAGTACTTTTTGCAGACTCTGTGTCCGCTCGAGCGGGGGAGCTATTTAGACAGGCCTTTCGCTCGAGTGCCCTAATTCACGCTCGAGCGTATTTTTGATGCAACCAGTACTTTTGCAGGCCTTACGGGTCCGCTCGAGCGGGGACCCTGTTTTCTGAAATTTTGTTTACGCGTTTTGTGTTTCGTTTTCCGTCCTCTTTCACTTCTAATCACTCTTAGGCATACTTTGAGCATTGTAATTGAATTAAAGAGATAAGAATGAAGCCTAAAGAGGAAAATGTGAATTAAAGAACGGATTAAATTAATTGTGACCCATATATGTTATGTGATGTGTAGGGTCAAGCTCCAGGGCAAATCCACAAGCCGATCACTGTGAGTAATATCTGAAATACATATTGTTGTCCAATTGCTTACTTCTATGTAAGTTTTGTAAAGTTCGCTAATTTTGAATGGTGGACAAAGTTTGAAAGGCTTAAATGCCAGTCTGATATGACAAGTTTGAAAGGCTTAAATGCCAGTTTGACATGACAAGTTTGAAAGGCTTAAATGCCGGTTTGATATGACAAGTTTGAAAGGCTTAAATGCCAGTTGGATATGACAAGTTTGAAAGGCTTAAATGCCAGTTGGATATGACAAGTTTGGAAGGGCTGAAAGGCCAGTCTGATACGAAAGTTTGATAAGGCCAAAAAGGCCAGTCTGATATAAACGTTCGAAAAGGGCCAAAGGCCAGTTTGACATGAATGAATTGGGCCAAAGGCCGTCTGATGTATGATGTTCCAATGTATTTTCTTTATTTGATATTATTCACTGGGCTTCCGCTCACGCTCATTCATGTGTTTGTAGGTGAGCCAAGAGAGGTCCAGACCCAGCCCCAGTGAAGTCTGTATGGAACAACCGAGTTTTGGAAAGTCAGCCTATGTGTCTCATGCATGAGACTCGCCTTCGCCTTTGTTATTTTGTTTTATGTTGTCACGTTGGCGGAGCCTTTGTATATGTCTGTATATAGTTCATGGGTTGACTTAGTTTTGGATGATCCTGTCTGTACAGAACTTTTTGATACTTTAATTCTGTTGTGAGTTATTAATGTTTATATATATGACTTGTTTGACGTGCCATGTAAGCACAGCTCTAAGGACAAAGTTTTTAAATTGCTTCCGTTTGGCCCCCATTAACTCTGTTAAAATACGTTTGGTTCGGTTTGAGACCGTAGGTAATCTCACGATTACTGGCCGGTTATGTCCTTAACCCACGGGGGTGGGTTCGGGTCATGACAGAGTGGTATCAGAGCACGAGTTAATAACTCACACACTTGTCCAAAAGAGCAATAAGCGTCTAGAAAAGATTTAGGATGCATTCAGAAGTATGAATTTGAAAGCATTGAGAATGCGCTTAACTGTTTTAATACGAACAACTATGTACTATAATTTGTCATTTACTTGCATTACAATTAATTGAATATGTATGCTTTTGTTATATGCATATTTGTGAACTTTTGTATAAACTATAATGCAAGTTTAATCAGATGGTGCGGACAAGGGGTGATGAGATAGAAGAGTCTACTACCACCAGACTGGATAGAATGGAGAGACTGATTTAGGAAATGGCAGAGTCATTGAGGCAACAACAAGAATGGAAACAACAGTGGCAGCAGCCACATCCTCCACCTCTGCCTTCGGCACCTCCTGTGCCAGATAATCAGAATGGTGACCGAATCATAGCCCTCACCAAAGAGTTCAAGAAAATGAAACCACCACAGTTCCATGGCGGACTAGATCCTTTGAAAGCTGAAGCTTGGGTTCTCGGGATCGAAAAACTATTTGAAGTGTTCCCATGTTCGAAGACACAGAAAGTGCTTCTAGCCACCTTTATGCTAGTGGACGAAGCAAGAAGATGGTGGATGTTAATGCGTGAGAGTTACAAAGACGCTGACTGGGCAAAATTTATGGAAATTTTCTACAACAAGTACTTCCTGCAGTGTGTTCGGGATAGGAAAGTGGTAGAATTTATGGAATTAAAGCAAGACAGTATGATAGTGGCTGAGTATGAGGCCAAATTCACTGAATTGGCCAGGTTTGCGCCACATGTGATTGATACTGACTATAAGAAGGCGAGACGTTTTGAAGGTGGGCTTCGAAGTGACATCCTTGAAAGAGTGAATGTCTTAAAGCTAGAAACCTACATTGGAGTGCTAGACAGGGCCATCATATCAGAGGCCAACATAGCTAGACAAGCCAAGCCAACAACAGAATGGAAAGGTAACAAAAGACAAGGCTTCTTTTCAAAGAAGAAATTTCTGAAAAAGCAAAACATGGGCTCCTCAAATACCTCGAATTCTTCCCAAGACACATTTCCCATGTGCAACATTTGCAGCAAAAGGCACCGTGGGGTTTGTTACCGTGTGTCAGGGGCCTATTTCAAGTGTGGTAAACAAGGGCACATGGCTCGAGATTGTAATCAAAATGGAGGAAAGAAAGCTGCTGGTTCCACTGCATCGATCCCAAAGCCAGGAAACACTTTGAGATTCGCTACCACCGGGGATACCGTGAGATAGGGGAGAGTTTTTGCGCTTGTTCCGGGCGATACACGGAATGCCAACGCAGTTGTCTCAGGTACTATTTCTATATGTAATCAGGATGCTTTTGAGTTAATTGACTCTGGATCCACACACTCTTTTGTGACATAGGCATTTGCATCTAGACTGAATAGACCCTTAGAATTACTGCCATATCTGCTATGTGTATCTGCTTTATCTGGGGAATCTGTGTTGTGTGAATCTATATACCGATTTTGTGAGATGTGTGTTAAGGATGCTATCCTATATGTAGATTTGCTGCCCTTGAACTTTAGACATTTTGACGTAATTTTGGGCATGGATTGGTTGACCAAATATTGTGCCACCATAGATTGTGTGACAAAACGGGTTATGTTTAAACTGCCAGAACAGAATGAGATTGTGTTTGTGGGAAATGGGGTAGTGCCTCCACCTTATTTGATATCTGCAATGCAAGCATGTAAACTAATCAGGAAAGGGTGCTAGGATTATTTGTGCTATGTGTTGACTGAACAATCTGTGAATGTTGAATTGAATGATATCCCTATTGTTAGAGAATTTTCGGATGTGTTTCCAAATGAATTGCCAGGGGAATTGGTAGACAGGGAGATAGAGTTTACAATTGAGACTATGCCAGGCACCCAACCTATTTCTAAAGCTCCCTACAGAATGGCTACTACCGAAATGAAAGAATTGAAAGAACAGTTACAAGACCTGCTTAACAAGGGGTTTATCCGACCTAGCACTTCGCCTTGGGGTGCACTAGTATTATTTGTGAAAAAGAAGGATGGAACTTTGCGTTTGTGCATCGATTACCGGGAACTAAATAAGGTAACGATAAAGAACAAGTACCCCCTACCCCGTATTGATGATTTATTTGACCAGTTGCAGGGATCACAGGTGTTTTCCAAGATTGATTTGAGGTCCGGGTACCATCAGTTGAAAGTAAAGGCAGAAAATGTTGAGAAAACAGCGTTTAGAACAATGTATGGTCATTTTGAGTTTCTTGTTATGCCATTTGGAGTGACTAATGCTCCGGCAGCATTTATGGACTTAATGAACCGTATTTTTAAGACCTACCTTGATGAATTTATCGTAGTCTTTATTGATGACATTTTGATATACTCTAAAGATAGATTTGAACATGAACAGCATTTGAGAACTGTCCTGCAAATACTTAGGGAAAGGAAATTGTTTGCTAAACTAAAGAAATGTGAGTTTTGGTTGGATGAAGTTGTTTTCTTAGGGCATGTGATCGATAGAGAAGGGATTTCAGTGGACCCACAGAAAATAGAGGCAATTGTGAATTGGCCTACACCGACCAATGTAACAGAAGTTTGCAGTTTTATGGGTTTAGCTGGGTACTACAGGAGGTTTGTGAAGGATTTTTCAAAAATAGCTGTGCCTCTTACCCAACTGACACGCAAGGGGCAACCTTTTGAGTGGAACAATGAAAGAGAATCAGCCTTTCATGAATTGAAAACAAGATTGACCACCGCACTGATCTTGACACTACCTTCAGGTATGGAAAATTTTGTGATTTTCAGTGATGCATCTTATAAAGGTTTGGGTTGTGTGTTAATGCAGAACGGAAAGGTTATTGCTTACGCCTCCTAACAGGTGAGACTGCACGAGAAAAACTACCCAACACATGACTTAGAATTGGCCGCAGTTGTTTTTGCTTTGAAAATCTAGCGGCATTATTTGTATGGGGCAAAGTGTGAAGTCTACACAGATCACAAGAGCTTGAAATACTTCTTTACACAAAAAGAGCTGAATATGCAACAGAGGAGATGGCTTGAGCTGATAAAAGACTATCATCTTGAGATTCAATACCACCCTGGGAAAGCCAATACAGTTGTTGATGCGTTGAGCAGAAAATCAACAGGAAGTGTGGCTTGGTTGCTTACCGAACAGAAAGAGATCTTGGAAGATTTTGAGAAATCTGAAATTGAAGTGGTAATGTGTGAACAAGGTGGATTGATAGCCGCTATTACAGCCGAACTGACAATCATTGAAGAAATTAAACAGAAACAGAAGGGGGATGAATTCCTCAAGAAAGTGATTGATGAATTTGAGACAAGTCCGAAAACGGAGTTTGGCATTGAAAATGAAGTGTTGAGATTTCGGAACAGAATATGTGTCCCAGATATTCCGGAACTGAAGAAGAGAGTTTTAGATGAAGCCCACAAATCGGCATTTAATGTATCGGGATTTGAAACAAACCTATTGATGGCCTAAAATGAAGAAAAAGATTGCAGGATATGTATCCAAATGTCTTTAGTGTCAGCAAGTTAAAGCTGAACATCAGAAAGCAGGTGGTCTACTTCAACCTCTCCCTATTCCCGAATGGAAGTGAGAGCATGTGACTATGGATTTTGTTGTTGGCCTACCTCGGACTTCTCGAGGTATGGATTCTATTTGGGTTGTGGTTGATAGACTGAATAAATCTGCACATTCATTGCCTGTCAAAACTACATTTACTGCTTATAGATTGGTTACTATATATGTTGATGAGATTGTCCGTTTACACGGAGTTCCAATATCTATTGTGTCGGATAGAGATCCAAAATTTGTATCTAGATTGTGGAAAATTTTGCAGGAAGCTATGGGGACAGAACTAAGGTTCAGTACTGCATTCCACCCACAGACAGATGGGCAATCAGAATGAACAATACAGACTTTGGAAGATATGCTTCGGATGTGTGCTTTGGATTTTCAGGGGAGTTGGGAAGATTATTTACCACTTACAGAATTTGCATACAATAACAGCTTCCGCTCCAGCATCGGTATGGCACCATACGAGGCTTTGTATGGTAGGAGGTATAGATCACCTATTTGTTGGACAGAAGTCGGGGATAGAGCTTTACTTGGGCCTGAAATTGTGCAAGACACTTTTGAGAAAATCAAGATCATTCGGCAAAGGCTCAAAACAGCTCAGGACCGACAAAAGAACTACGCGGATGTTCGAAGGAGACCTCTTGAGTATGAGGTCGGTGACCATGTGTTTATTCGTGTGTCACCAATGAAAGGCCAAGTCAGGTTTGGAAAGAAAGGCAAGTTGTCGCCCCGTTACATTGGGCCGTTTCAGATTTTGGAAAGGCTTGGTCCAGATGCTTATAGAGTTGCTTTGCCACCGGGATTTGAACAAATCCACAATGTGTTTCATGTGTTGATGTTGAGGAGTTACCTCCGAGACCCGCTTCATGTGATTGACTATCACCGGGTAGCTTTGGATGAAAATATAGAGTACACTGAGTGGCCGGAACGAGTTGTTGACCGACAAGTGAAGCAACTGAGAAACAAGTCCATCCCAATGGTGAAAGTTGAATGGAAAGAACATTATGGGACGGATGCCACATGGGAAAAAGAGGAGGAAATGCGACTACGATACCCACACTTGTTTTCCGACGAAGGTAAATTAAGTTTGGAGGACCAAACTTCCTAAAGGGGGGAAGACTGTGATACCCCTGTTCCGTAATGTCCTAATTGGTCCTTAATATGAGTGTGATTATGTATTTTGACATGATTGTGTGCGCCATTATGTGAAAATATGTGGTTTTGAATTTCTATCTGTTCACCGTAGGAATATCTGTTTGATTATTTGCTTTGGAAATTAAAATTGAAGGCCTTATCGGCCACCGAATCTGAAATTGATTGCGCAATTATGATTAGCGTAATTTTTAGAGCCTACGGTGAAATTTAATTGAAAATTGATTCGGATCAGATTAAATCGATTAAATTGATGAATTAGTGCCCAATTACCTTATTATTGTTATATTGGCATTAGTGGGTTATGTTGTAAGGGCATTACACCCTCAAATTCCTTCCTTAGGGCATTTTGGCCGATTTTTGGACTCAAAGAAGGAGAGAGGGTCGGCTAAGAGAGAGAGAGTGAAAGAAATTGAGAGTTTGATCATTGAAGCTTGATTTTGGGGGCCAACTCTTGATTTGACCATAGATTAGAGGAATTGAACCTTTAGGTAAGCATTGATTCTTGAATTCAGGAGTTTAAGGTGTAATCTTGTGTGTTCAAAGTTAATTAATGGTCAAGAGCATGTTTCGAATTTGTTTTGTTGTATTGGAAGACCATATAGCCATGCATGTATGTAATTGTTTGGAATTTGCATAATTGAGCTTGGATTACATGATTCATGTTGCAATTTGGTTGAAATCCATGTAAATTTGTAGTTGAAGCTCATGTATAATCACCATTGGTATCATCTAAGTTGAGAATGGGAGCCAGACATCACATGCATGTAAAATCTATGAAGATAAGAGCTTTGAATGCGTAAATGTGTATGTTAGAATTGAGTTTGGTGTCAATTTGAGCCATGCATGTGTTAAATCTTTGAAATTGAGCTCCATGATGATGTGTTTTGGTGTTTATACCATGTTAGTACAAGTATGTGTGGAATTGGAGCTATAAAATGCATGAATTGTTAGTTGAAAGTCGAAATGAAACTCAAGAACACAATCTGGGATTTCCAGAATTTTGATGTCCGCTCGAGCGGGGTAACTGCCGTTCGAGCGGGAAATACGTGCTCCCAGTACTTTTTGCAGGCTTGGTGTCCGCTCGAGCGGGGGAGCTATTTAGACAGGCCTTTCGCTCGAGTGCCCTAATTCACACTCGAGCGTATTTTTGATGCAACAAGTACTTTTGCAAGCCTTACGGGTCCGCTCGAGCAAGGAAGTCCACGCTCGAGCGGGGACCCTGTTTTCTGAAATTTTGTTTACGCGTTCTGTGTTTCGTTTTCCGTCCTCTTTCACTTCTAATCACTCTTAGGCATACTTTGAGCATTATAATTGAGTTAAAGAGATAAGAATGAAGCCTAAAGAGGAAATTGTGAATTAAAGAACGGATTAAATTAATTGTGACCCATATGTGTTATGTGATGTGTAGGGTCAAGCTCCAGGGCAAATCCACAAGCCGATCACTGTGAGTAATATCAGAAATACATATTGTTGTCCAATTGCTTACTTCTATGTAAGTTTTGTAAAGTTCGCTAATTTTGAATGGTGGACAAAGTTTGAAAGGCTTAAATGCCAGCCTGATATGACAAGTTTGAAAGGCTTAAATGCCAGTTTGACATGACAAGTTTGAAAGGCTTAAATGCCAGTTTGACATGACAAGTTTGAAAGGCTTAAATGCCAGTATGATATGACAAGTTTGAAAGGCTTAAATGCCAGTTGGATATGACAAGTTTGGAAGGGCCGAAAGGCCAGTCTGATACGAAAGTTTGATAAGGCCAAAAAGGCCAATCTGATATAAACGTTCGAAAAGGGCCAAAGGCCAGTTTGACATGAATGAATTGGGCCAAAGGCCGACTGATGTATGATGTTCCAATGTATTTTCTTTATTTGATATTATTCACTGGGCTTCCGCTCACGTTCATTCATGTGTTTGTAGGTAAGCCAAGAGAGGTCCAGACCCAGCCCCAGTGAAGTCTGTATGGAACAACTGAGTTTTGGAAAGTCAGCCTATGTGTCTCACGCATGAGACTCGCCTTCGCCTTTGTTATTTTGTTTTATATTGTCACGTTGGCAGAGCCTTTGTATATGTCTGTATATAGTTCATGGGTTGACTTAGTTTTGGATGATCCTGTCTGTACAGAACTTTTTGATACTTTAATTCTGTTGTGAGTTATTAATGTTTATATGTATGACTTGTTTGACGTGCCATGTAAACACAGCTCTAAGGACAAAGTTTTTAAATTGCTTCCGTTTGGCCCCAATTAACTCAGTTAAAATACGTTTGGTTTGGTTTGAGGCCGTAGGTAATCTCACGATTATTGGCCGGTTATGTCTTTAACCCACGGGGGCAGGTTCGGGTCATGACAAAATTACTCATTAAATTCTCAGTAAATTACTCACTAAATTATCAGTAAATTCCCAGTATATTCTCAGTAAATTCCTAATAAATTTATAAGTAAATTCTCAAAAAATTCTCTGTAAATTCCCAATAAATTCTAAGTAAATTCCCAGTAAATTTTTATTAAATTACTCTGTAAATTCCCAGTAAATTACTAAGTAAATTATCAGTAAATTACTAAGTAAATTCCTTGTAAATTCTCAGCAAATTACTCGTTAAATTCTCAGTAAATTACTCTCTAAATTCTCAGTAAATTCTCTGTTAATTCTTAGTAAATTCCCAGTAAATCACTCAATAAATTCTCAGTAAATTACTTAGAAAATTCCTAGTAAACTCTCAGAAAATTACCAGTAAATTCTTAGTAAATTCCCAATAAATTACTCAATAAATTCGCAGTAAATTCTCAATAAATTACCTAATAAATACCAAGTAATTCTCAGCAAATTACTCCGTAAATTTCAAGTAAATTCCTAGTAAATTCTCAGTAAATTACCCAGTAAATTCCCATTAAATTACTCAATAAATTCCCAGTAAATTCTCAGTAAATTCCTAGTAAATTCTCTGTAAATTACTCAGTAAATTACTTGGTAAATTCTCAATAAATTACTTAGTAAATTCCCAGTAAATTCTCAGTAAATTCCATGTAAATTATCAGCAAATTTCTTTTTAAATTCTCAGTAAATTACTCATCAAATTCCCAGTAAATTCTTAGAAAATTACTCAGTAAATTCCCCATAAATTCTCAGCAAATTACTCGTTAACTTCTCAGTAAATTACTTAGTAAATTCCTCTGTAAATTTTCAGTAAATTACTTAATGAATTCCCTGTAAATTCTTAGTAAATTCCCTATAAATTCTTAGTAAATTCCCAATAAATTGTCAATAAATTCTCAGTATAGTAAATTTCCATGAAATTCTAAGTAAATTACACTCTAAATTTCAAGTAAATTCTCAGTAAATTACTAAGTAAATTCTAAGTAAATTCCCAGGAAATTCTCGTTAAATTACTCAGTAAATTCTCAGTAAATTATTTAGAAAATTCCCAGTAAATTACTGAGTAAATTCCACGTAAATTCTCAGTAAAGTACTCAGTACATTCTTAGTAAATTCTCAGTAAATTCCCATTAAATTCTCACTAAATTCTCAGTAAATTACTCAGTAAATTCCCAGTAAATTACACAATAAATTCGCAGTAAATTCTTAGTAAATTACTCAGGAAATTCCCAGTAAATTGTCAGTAAATTTCGTGTAAATTTTGACCAAATTACACAGTAAATTATCAGTTAGTTACTCAATAAATTCTCAGTAAATTTTCAGTAAATTACTTAGTAAATTCTCAGTAAATTCTATGTAAATTCCAAGCAAATTCCCAGTAAATTCTCAGCAAATTTCTCATTAAATTACTCGGTAAATTACTCAATAAATTCCCAATAATTCTTAGCAAATCTCTCATTAAAATGCCAGTAAATTACTCAATAAATTCTCAGTAAATTCTCAGTAAATTACTCAGTAAATTCCAAATAAATTTTAAGTGAATTCCCAGCAAATTCCCAGTATATTCTCAGAAAATTTCTACTTCAATTCTCAGTAAATTACTCGATAAATTCCTTAGTAAATTCCTTGTAAATTCTCAGCAAATTACTCATTAAATTCTCAGTAAATTACTCAGCAAATTCCAAGTAAATTCTCAGCAAATTTCTCAATAAATTATTCAGTAAATTCTCAACAACTTACTCGTTAAATTCCCAAATAAATTACTCAGTGAATTCCTCTTAAATTTTCAGTAAATTACTCTGTAAATTCCCAATAAATTCTCAGTAAATTACTCAGTTAATTCCCAATAAATTACTCAGTTAATTCCCAGTAAATTCTCAAAAAATTACATAGTCAATTACCAGTAAATTACTCAGTAAATTCCTAGTAAATTTTCAATTAATTACTCAGCAAATTCCCATTAAATTCTCAACAAATTTCTCATTAAATTCTCAGCAAATTTTTCATTAAATTCTCAGTAAATTAGTCGGTGAATTCCTTAATAAATTCCCTGTAAATTCTCAGTAAATTATTCATTAAATTCTCAAAAAATTACTCAATGAATTAATCAGTGAATTACTCAGTAAATTCCAAATAAATTCTCAGTAAATTACCCAGTAAATTCTCAATAAATAACTCTGTAAATTGCTAGTAAATTCTCACTAAATTTCCAGTAAATTTTCAGTAAATTACACAGTAAATTCCCAGTAAATTACTTAGTAAATTCTCAATAATTTCCTAGTAAATTCTCTGGAAATTCCCAGTAAATTACTTAGAAAATCTGAATAAATTCTTAGTAAATTACTCAGTAAATTCCCAGTAAATTCTCAGTAAATTACTCCATAAATTCGGAGTAAATTCTCAGTAAATTCTTCTGTAAATTCCCTATAAATTCTTAGCAAATTTTTCATTAAATTCTTAGTAAATTACTCAGTAAAATCCCAGTAACTTACTCAGCGAATTCCCTGTAAATTCTTAGTAAATTACTAAGTAAATTCCCAGTAAATTCTCAATAAATTGCTCAATAAATTCCCTGTAAATTCTCAGCAAATTTCTCAGTAAATTCTCATTAAACTACTCTGTAATATCCCAGTAAATTCTCAGTAAATTACTTGGTAAATTCTTCAGTAAATTCCTTGTAAATTCTCAGTAAATTTCTCATTAAATTCCTAGTAAATTACTCAACAAATTCCCAGTAAATTCTTAGTAAATTATTCAATGAATTTCCCTTAAATTTTCTACAAATACCTAGTAAATTCTCAGCAAATTCCCAGTAAATTCCTAGTAAATTCTTAGTAAATTATTCAGTAAATTCCCAGTAAATTACTCCGTAAATTCGGAGTAAAATACTCAGGAAATTCTCAAAAAATTACTTAGTAAATTTTCAGTAAATTCCCAGTAAATTATTTGTAAATTAGTCACAAAATTCCTAGTGAATTCTCAGTAATTTACTCAGTAAATTCCCAGTAAATTATCTTTAAATTATTCAGTAAATTCCCTGTAGATTTTCAGAGAATTATTCATTAAATTCTCAGAAAATTACTCATAAATTCTCAGTAAATTACTTAGGGTTGGTTTGGGGTGTTCTAAATAAGTGCACTTTTTGTCTTTTTGGACTAAAAAGTTGAGGAAAAAAATATGGATGTTTGGGTTAACTTTTTGACTTTTTATGAAAATGTGTGTAATATAATATTATTACACATGGTAAAATGACTCTTTTACCCTTCTCAACTGACACACCAACAGAACCACGTGTCACCGTGGTTGGGATTCATGGCTGTACACCTTGGTTGCTTTGAGAATAATTTAAAATTTTTTATTCATTTGGTAAACACTGTGCAACGGTCTGATTTGCCTCGTGGTTCTAATTTTTTTTTATTCCTTTTTTTTTATGTTCATTCTTTTCCTTTTACCATTAATTTTTTTTTCTCTTATAGTAATTTTTTTTTATTCTTTTCCTTTTAACATTTTTGTTTTTATTATTTTCCTTTTTGAAAGAATTTATTTTTTTAATTCTTTTCCTTTTACCATTATTATTTGTTTTCACAAGAACGAAAACAAATATTTTTTCCTTTTTGAAAGATTTTTATTATTTTTGTATTCATTTTTTTTCGTTTTCATTGTTTTCCTTTTAACAAAATTGTTTTTTGATTTTTATTCTTGTCCTTTTAACATTATTTTTTTTTTATTCTTTTCCTTTTAACACTATTAATTTTTTTATTCTTTTTGTTTTTTTATTCAATTATTTTTTTATCCATTCTTTTCGTTTTAATTTTTGTTTTTGTTCTTTTCCTTTTTTAGTCAATTTTTTTTTAATCCTTTTCCTTTTTTTTTCTTTTCCTTTTAACATTTTCCTTTTATTTTTTATTCTTTTCGTTTTAACATTATTAATTTTGGTTTATTGTTTTCCTTTTTTATCATTTTTTTGTATTCTTTTCCTTTTTCGTGGAATTTTTTCTTTTTTGATTGTTTTCCTTTTTGTATTCATTATTAAATTTTTTATTCAAGCAGAGGTTGCAATTGTTCCATTATTGTCCGAAATTTGGAAATGAGTAGAACAGGTCTGCTCTGTATTTTTGGGAATTCATATCATAACATGTGAATAAAAAAAAGATAAACCACGTACATGACCAGTCATACAAATTTCTTCTTTTTTTTTTTAATGTTTTGTTTTTTTTTCTGACCAATGGCTAGAAATAATTTTTTGGCATAGCCAGGTTGAGAACAAATTATTATAAAAGATATTTCAAAAACTTCCCCCATGTTTATATATGTTAATTAGTGGACATACTTTGTCATGACCCGAACCCGCCCCTATGGGTTAAGGACATAACCGGCCAGTAATCCTGGGATTACCTACGGCCTCAGACCAAAACAGACATATCTTGTCAGAGAAAAGGGGCCAAACGGAAGCAATAAATAAAACTTTGTCCGTAGAGCCGTGCTTATATGCACATTAACAGACCACATTTAGTTACGTTAATAACCCACAGTTCAAAAGTACAGCTTCACAGAATTCATTACAAACAGGATCATCCAAAACAAGTCAACCTATGACGGACTATTTACATAATTACATCAAGTCCCTGCCGGCAAGACAAAACATAAATACATAGTTAAAGGCAAGGGTAGGTCTCAAGAGTGAGACGCAAGGCTGACTTCCTCAAAACTCGGATTTATCCTAGCAGACTTCACTGGGGCTGGGTTTGGACTTCCCTTGGCTCACCTACAAACACATGAATGAGCGTGAGCGATAGCCCAGTGAATAATATCAAATATAGCAGTTACACAACAATATGTAGAACAACATGCTCTAAACGGCCTTGGGCCCAAGTCTCACTTCTATTTAACGAATATATATAACTATACGAAATTCAAAACAAGTAACTGTAGTTCTAAACATTCTGGCCTTCGGCCCATTCGGATTTCCATTCATGGCGAAACGGCCTTCGGCCCATTCACTTATGTCAAAACGGCCTTTGGCCCACTCTTTTATGTCAAAACGGCCTTTGGCCCACTCTTTCATACCAAAACAGCCTTCGGCCCATTCGTTCATGTCAAAACGACCTTTGGTCCATTCATTTCCATCAAAACGACCTTTGGTCCATTCATTCTTATTGAAATGACCCTTGGTCCATTCATTTACATCAAAACGACCTTCGGTCCATTCATTCTTATCAAAACGACCTTCGGTCCATTCATATCAAAACGACCTTCGGTCCATTCGTTTACTCCTGTCAGACTTTTGTCCACAATCCCAATCAACGACTTATAGAGTTTATAGGGAAATAACAATTGGACATTGGACAAGCTTTCAAACATTGATATTACTCGCAGTGATCGGCTTGTTGATTTGCCCTGGAGCTTGACCCTACACGTTTCATGAACACAAAAGGGGTCATTAACAGTTTAATCCGTTCTTTAATTCACATATTCCTCTTTAGGCTTTATTATTATCTCATTAACTCATTTACAATGCTTAACATATGCCTAAGAGTGCTTGCAAGTGAAACAAAACGGAAAACAGAACACAAAACGCAAAAACAGGATTTCAGAAAATAGGGTCTCCGCTCGAGCGTAGACTTCCCCGCTCGAGCGGACCCTTAGGTCTGCAAAAGTACTGGTTGCCTTCAATCTCAGCTCGAGCGTGAACTCGGCCGCCCGAGCGTAATGCCTGTCTACATAGCTACCCGCTCGAGCGTCAAATCCCCCGCTCGAGCGGGAACCATGTCTGCAAAAAGATACTGGGAGCTCGTTTTCTCCGCTCGAGCGTGGACTTCCCCGCTCGAGCGGAAGCAGAAATTCTGGAAATTCCAGATTGTGTTCTTGAGCTTCAACTCGATTTCCCAGCTACCATTCTTGCATGCAAGGGCTCAAGTCTCAAATATAATCATACTAACATGGTTCCCTTACAAGATCATAACATTATGAAGTTCAATTTCTTGATTTATCTACATGCATGTCCCAAAATATCTCAAACCCATCATCAACATGCTCAATTTCAAACATTCAAGACTTATACTCCCATGATTTGTACATGCATGTGGGAGATGCTCATCATTCTCAACTTAGATGGTACAGATGGTGATCAAAACATGAGTTCCAACCAAAACTCTACATGAATCATGTGTTTCAAGCTCAAACATGCAAATTCAAAGTAATTTCTTACATGCATGAGTTCTAAGACTCCAAACTCAACAAAAATCAACTTATTACATGCTCTTGATCACAACAACCCTTGAACTTACAAGATCACAATTTCAAACTTATGAATTCAAGACCAAATGCTTACCTAGAGGCTCAATCTTCCAAACTATAGTAATTTCTTGAGTTTAATCCTCCAATTCTTCACGAATTTGAGCCAAACACCAAACTCTCCTATTTTCCCTCTCTCTAGCCGACTCCCCTCTCTCTCTCTTACGTTTAAGTCAGCCAAGAGGAATAACAAAGAGGGATTTGAGTGTATAGAGCCTCACTAAGTCACAATATAATAATAATATAGAGTAATTGGGCACTCATTTTACCAACTTAATCAATTTAATTTGGCCCAAATCAATTTTCAATTAAACTTCATCGTAGGCTCTAAAAATTATGCCAACCACAATGGCGTAATCAATTTCGGGTTCTGTGGCCGATGAGGCCCTCAATTTAATTTCCAAAGCAGGTTATTCAAACAGATATTCCTACGGTGAACAGATTAAACTTCAAAATCACATATATTCACATAATGGCACATAAAATCATGGTAAACACATAATCATACTCAGTTTAAGGACCAATTGGCATATTACGGAACAGGGGTATTACAGTCTTCCCCCTTTTAGGAAGTTTGGTCCTCCAAACTTAATTTACCTTCGTCGGGAAACAAGTGTGGATAGCGTAGACGCATTTCCTCCTCTTTTTCCCATGTAGCATCTGTCCCATAGTGTTCCTTCCATTCCACTTTCACCATTGGAATGGATTTGTTTCTCAATTCTTTCACTTGTAGGTCAACAACTCTTTCTGGCCATTCAGCATATTCCATATTTTCATCAATAGCGACCCGGTGATAGTCAATCACATGCAACGGGTCTCGGAGGTAACCCCTCAACATTGACACATGAAACACATTGTGGATTTGCTCAAATCCCGGTGGCAAAGCAACCCTGTAGGCAACTGGACCAAGCCTTTCCAAAATCTGGAACGGCCCAATGTATCGGGGCGACAACTTCCCATTTTTCCCAAACCTGACTTGACCTTTCATTGGAGAAACACGAATGAACACATGGTCGCCGACCTCATACTCAAGAGGTCTTCTCCGAACGTCTGCGTAATTCTTTTGTCGGTCTTGAGCTGTTTTGAGCCTTTGCCGAATAGTCTTGATCTTTTCAGAGGTGTCTTGCACAATTTCAGGCCCGAGCAAAGCTCTGTCCCCGACCTCTGTCCAACAAATAGGTGATCTACACCTCCTACCATACAAAGCCTCGTATGGTGCCATACCGATGCTGGAGTGGAAGCTGTTATTATAAGCAAACTCTGCAAGCGGCAAATAATCTTCCCAACTCCCCTGAAAATCCAAAGCACACATGCGAAGCATATCTTCCAAAGTCCGTATCGTTCGTTCTGACTGCCCATCTGTCTGCGGGTGGAATGCAGTACTGAACCTTAGTTCTGTTCCCATGGCTTCCTGCAAACTCTTCCACAATCTAGATACAAATTTCGGGTCCCTATCTGACACAATGGACACCGGAACTCCGTGTAACCGGACAACTTCATCAACATAAATGGTAGCCAATCTATAAGCAGTAAATGTAGTTTTGACAGGCAGAAAATGTACGGATTTGGTTAGTCTATCAACTACAACCCAAACAGAATCCATACCTCGGGAAGTCCGAGGTAGGCCAACAACGAAATCCATAGTCACATGTTCCCACTTCCATTCAGGAATAGGGAGAGGTTGAAGTAGGCCGCCTGGTTTCTGATGTTCAGCCTTAACTTGCTGACACTGAAGGCACTTGGACACATATTCTGCAATCTCTTTCTTCATTTTAGGCCACCAGTAGGTTTGTTTCAAATCCCGATACATTTTATTATTACCCGGATGCATAGCAAATACAGATCTGTGGGCTTCATCTAAAACCCTCTTCCTTAGCTCCGGAATATCTGGGACACATATTCGGTTTCGGAATTTCAACATTCCATTCTCGACTCTGAACTCTGCCTCTGGGCTTACTTCAAATTCATCAATTATCTTTCTGAGGAACTCATCTTCTTTCTGTTTCTGCTTGATCTCATCAACAATTGCCGGTTCGGCTGTAATAGCGGCTATCAATCCGCCCTGCTCACGTACCACCACTTCAATTTCAGACTTTTCAAAGTCTTGTAATATCTCCCTTTGTTCAGTAAGCAAACAAGCCATACTCCCTGTTGATTTTCTGCTCAAGGCATCCGCCACTGTATTAGCTTTTCCGGGATGATACTGAATCTCCAGATCATAGTCTTTTATCAGCTCTAGCCATCTTCTCTGACGCATATTCAACTCTTTCTGTGTGAAGAAGTATTTCAAGCTCTTATGATCCGTGTAGACTTCACACTTTGCCCCATACAAGTAATGCCGCCAGATTTTCAAAGCAAAAACAACCGCGGCCAATTCTAGGTCATGTGTTGGATAATTCTTCTCATGTGGCTTCAACTGTCGGGAGGCGTAAGCAATAACCTTTCCGTTCTGCATTAACACACAACCCAAACCCTTATAAGATGCGTCACTGAAAATCACAAAATTTTCCGTACCTGAAGGTAGTGTCAAAATTGGTGCAGTGGTCAATCTTGTCTTCAATTCATGAAAGGCTGATTCTCTTTCACTATCCCACTCAAATGGTTGTCCTTTACGTGTCAATTGGGTAAGAGGCACGGCTAATTTCGAAAAGTCCTTTACAAACCTCCTGTAGTACCCTGCCAAACCCATGAAACTGCGAACTTCTGTCACATTAGTTGGTGTAGGCCAATTCACAATTGCTTCTATTTTCTGCGGGTCCACTGAAATTCCTTCCTTGTTGATCACATGCCCTAAGAAAACAACCTCATCCAACCAAAACTCACATTTCTTTAGTTTAGCAAATAATTTCCTTTCCCGAAGTATTTGTAAAACAGTCCTCAAATGATGTTCATGTTCAAGCCTATCTTTAGAGTATATCAAAATATCATCGATGAAGACTACAACAAACTCATCAAGGTAGGTTTTAAAAGTTCTATTCATTAGGTCCATAAATGCTGCCGGAGCATTAGTCACTCCAAATGGCATAACAAGAAACTCAAAATGACCGTACCTCGTTCTGAATGCGGTTTTCTCAACATCCTCTGCTTTAACCTTCAGCTGATGATACCCAGATCTCAAATCAATCTTAGAAAACACCTGTGATCCCTGCAACTGGTCAAATAAGTCATCAATACGGGGTAAGGGATATTTGTTCTTTACCGTTACCTTGTTTAATTCCCGGTAATCAATACACAGGCGCAGAGTACCATCCTTCTTCTTTACAAATAACACTGGTGCACCCCAAGGCGAAGCGCTAGGCCGGATAAACCCTTTATCAAGAAGGTCTTGCAACTGTTCCTTTAATTCTTTCATTTCGGCAGTAGCCATTCTGTAGGGAGTTTTAGAAATAGGCTGGGTGCCTGGTACAGTCTCAATAGTAAATTCTATTTCTCTGTCTACCACTTCCCCTGGTAGTTCATTCGGAAACACGTCTGGAAATTCTCTAACAATAGGAATTTTATTCAATTCAACATTTACGGATTGTTCAGTCAGTACATAACACAAATAACCCTGGCACCCCTTCCTGATCAATTTGCATGCTTTCATTGCAGATATCAAATATGGTGGAGGCACTACCCCATTTCCCACAAACACTATCTCTTTCTGTTCTGGGGGTCTAAACACAACCCTCTTTGTCACACAATCTATAGTGGCACAATATTTGGTCAACCAATCCATGCCCAAAATTACATCGAAGTGTCTAAAGTTTAAGGGCAACAAATCTACATATAGGGTAGCATCCTCAATATGCATGTCACAAAACCGATATATATAGTCACATAACACAGATTCCCCCGATGGAGCAGACACACATAACAAATATGGCAACAATTCTAGGGGTCTTTTCAGTCTAGATGCAAATGCATATGTCACAAATGAGTGCGTCGATCCAGAATCAATTAATACAAAGGCATCCTGATTACATATTGAAATAGTACCTGAGACAACGGTATTGGCATTCCGCGTATCGCCCGGAACGAGTGCAAAAACTCTCCCTTGTCTCACTGTATCCCCAGTAGTAGCAGATCTCAAAGTGTTTCCCGGCTTTGGGATCGATGCAGTGGAGCTAGCAGCTAGCTGATTACAATCTCGAGCTATATGCCCTTGTTTCCCACACTTAAAACAGGCTCCCGATGCACGGTAACAGACTCCCCGGTGCCTTTTGCTACAAGTGTTGCACATGGGAGCCGTATCTCGGGAAGAACTTGAGGTAGTTGAGGAGCCCGTGTTTTGCTTTTTCAGAAATTTCTTCTTCGAAAAGAAGCCTTGTCTTTTGTTGCCTCTCCATTCGGTTGTTGGCTTAGCTTGTCTAGCTATATTAGCCTCCGATATGATGGCCCGGTCAAGCACCCCGATATAGGTTTCCAACTTCAGGACATTCACTCGCTCTAGGATGTCACTTCGGAGCCCACCTTCAAAATGCCTTGCCTTCTTATAATCAGTGTCAATTACGTGTGGTGCAAACCTGGCCAACTCAGTAAATTTGGCCTCATACTCAGCTACAGTCATACTGTCTTGTTTGAGTTCCATGAACTCTGCCACTTTCCTATCCCGGACACACTGCGGGAAGTACTTGTCATAGAAGATTTCCAAAAATTTCGCCCAATCAATATCTCTGTGGTTTTCCCTCATCAACATCCACCATCTTCTCGCTTCATCTTCTAGCATAAAGGTGGCTAGAAGCACTTTCTGTGTATCCGAGCACGGAAACACCTCAAACAGTTTTTCAATCCCAAGTACCCAAGCTTCGGCTTTTAAGGGATCTAGTCCACCATGGAACTGTGGTGGTTTCATTTTCTTGAATTCCTTGGTGAGAGCGATTATCCGATCATCATTTAGATTATCTGGCACAGGTGGTGCCGGAAGTGGAGATGGCGGATGTGGTTGCTGCCACTGTTGTTGCCACTCCTGTTGCTGTCTCAAGGCTTCTGCCATTTCTTGGATCAGTCTTTCCATTCTGTCCAGTCGGGCAGTAGAGGATTCCTCTAACTCATCACCTCTGGTTCTCACCATCTGATTAAACTTGCATTATAGTTCATACAGAAGGTACACAAGTACGCATACACTAAGGAACACATATTTCCCGATAATTTGCAGTACAAGTAGTTCACAGCTTACGCATGTAAATATTCATAACAAAACATTTAAGCATATAATCAATGCTTCCTAGCTCGAACTTATCACATGAATGCATCCTAGATCTTATCTAGACGCTTATTGCTCTTTTTGGACAAGTGTGTGAGTTATTAACTCGTGCTCTGATACCACTCTGTCATGACCCGAACCCGCCCCTATGGGTTAAGGACATAACCGGCCAGTAATCCTGGGATTACCTACGGCCTCAGACCAAAACAGACATATCTTGTCAGAGAAAAGGGGCCAAACGGAAGCAATAAATAAAACTTTGTCCGTAGAGCCGTGCTTATATGCACATTAACAGACCACATTTAGTTACGTTAATAACCCACAGTTCAAAAGTACAGCTTCACAGAATTCATTACAAACAGGATCATCCAAAACAAGTCAACCTATGACGGACTATTTACATAATTACATCAAGTCCCTGCCGGCAAGACAAAACATAAATACATAGTTAAAGGCAAGGGTAGGTCTCAAGAGTGAGACGCAAGGCTGACTTCCTCAAAACTCGGATTTATCCTAGCAGACTTCACTGGGGCTGGGTTTGGACTTCCCTTAGCTCACCTACAAACACATGAATGAGCGTGAGCGATAGCCCAGTGAATAATATCAAATATAGCAGTTACACAACAATATGTAGAACAACATGCTCTAAACGGCCTTGGGCCCAAGTCTCACTTCTATTTAACGAATATATATAACTATACGAAATTCAAAACAAGTAACTGTAGTTCTAAACATTCTGGCCTTCGGCCCATTCGGATTTCCATTCATGGCGAAATGGCCTTCGGCCCATTCACTTATGTCAAAACGGCCTTTGGCCCACTCTTTTATGTCAAAACGGCCTTTGGCCCACTCTTTCATACCAAAACAGCCTTCGGCCCATTCGTTCATGTCAAAACGACCTTTGGTCCATTCATTTCCATCAAAACGACCTTTGGTCCATTCATTCTTATTGAAATGACCCTTGGTCCATTCATTTACATCAAAACGACCTTCGGTCCATTCATTCTTATCAAAACGACCTTCGGTCCATTCATATCAAAACGACCTTCGGTCCATTCATATCAAAACGACCTTCGGTCCATTCGTTTACTCCTGTCAGACTTTTGTCCACAATCCCAATCAACGACTTATAGAGTTTATAGGGAAATAACAATTGGACATTGGACAAGCTTTCAAACATTGATATTACTCGCAGTGATCGGCTTGTTGATTTGCCCTGGAGCTTGACCCTACACGTTTCATGAACACAAAAGGGGTCATTAACAGTTTAATCCGTTCTTTAATTCACATATTCCTCTTTAGGCTTTATTATTATCTCATTAACTCATTTACAATGCTTAACATATGCCTAAGAGTGCTTGCAAGTGAAACAAAACGGAAAACAGAACACAAAACGCAAAAACAGGATTTCAGAAAATAGGGTCTCCGCTCGAGCGTAGACTTCCCCGCTCGAGCGGACCCTTAGGTCTGCAAAAGTACTGGTTGCCTTCAATCTCAGCTCGAGCGTGAACTCGGCCGCCCGAGCGTAATGCCTGTCTACATAGCTACCCGCTCGAGCGTCAAATCCCCCGCTCGAGCGGGAACCATGTCTGCAAAAAGATACTGGGAGCTCGTTTTCTCCGCTCGAGCGTGGACTTCCCCGCTCGAGCGGAAGCAGAAATTCTGGAAATTCCAGATTGTGTTCTTGAGCTTCAACTCGATTTCCCAGCTACCATTCTTGCATGCAAGGGCTCAAATCTCAAATATAATCATACTAACATGGTTCCCTTACAAGATCATAACATTATGAAGTTCAATTTCTTGATTTATCTACATGCATGTCCCAAAATATCTCAAACCCATCATCAACATGCTCAATTTCAAACATTCAAGACTTATACTCCCATGATTTGTACATGCATGTGGGAGATGCTCATCATTCTCAACTTAGATGGTACAGATGGTGATCAAAACATGAGTTCCAACCAAAACTCTACATGAATCATGTGTTTCAAGCTCAAACATGCAAATTCAAAGTAATTTCTTACATGCATGAGTTCTAAGACTCCAAACTCAACAAAAATCAACTTATTACATGCTCTTGATCACAACAACCCTTGAACTTACAAGATCACAATTTCAAACTTATGAATTCAAGACCAAATGCTTACCTAGAGGCTCAATCTTCCAAACTATAGTAATTTCTTGAGTTTAATCCTCCAATTCTTCACGAATTTGAGCCAAACACCAAACTCTCCTATTTTCCCTCTCTCTAGCCGACTCCCCTCTCTCTCTCTTACGTTTAAGTCAGCCAAGAGGAATAACAAAGAGGGATTTGAGTGTATAGAGCCTCACTAAGTCACAATATAATAATAATATAGAGTAATTGGGCACTCATTTTACCAACTTAATCAATTTAATTTGGCCCAAATCAATTTTCAATTAAACTTCATCGTAGGCTCTAAAAATTATGCCAACCACAATGGCGTAATCAATTTCGGGTTCTGTGGCCGATGAGGCCCTCAATTTAATTTCCAAAGCAGGTTATTCAAACAGATATTCCTACGGTGAACAGATTAAACTTCAAAATCACATATATTCACATAATGGCACATAAAATCATGGTAAACACATAATCATACTCAGTTTAAGGACCAATTGGCATATTACGGAACAGGGGTATTACATACTTCCTTTAAAAATACACTTTAAAGAAAATGTCTACACTCCGAAAGACATGAAACTATTAAAACCAAACGTGTTTACAAATATGAATCTCAGTTACAGATATTAACAACCTTCAACCAATATTCCTGTATTTCCAATTCGCCCCTACCGATGCGCTTGCCGTACGAGTGCGTTCGTAATGTTCGCTCTTACAACAGCCATTGCAAGGTTCGAGTCCCCTTCCTCCATCACATCAGCAACCTGTGTGTATTCGTCGTGGTCGGGCATTTGAGGGGCGACGTATTCGTCACTGTCTAGGATAGTCATCGTGACCTCATCAAGTTCGCTATGTCGGCGTATGAAGTTATGTAACACCATCGACGCACATACAAACGTAACTTGATTAGAAAAACTTAACTTCTGCATATTCCGCAATGCCCCCCACCTAGACTTCCAGGCACCAAATGTCCGCTCAATACAACTACGCAGTGACGAATGTGCCTTGTTGAACAATTTGAATTGATTCTACGGTGTTCGATTTCGATGGGCATTTTGGTGATACCTATACCCCTTGTAGGGGGCTAGGTACCCTGTCTTGTTGCTGTAACCGCTATCCACCAAATAGTATTTTCCTGCAAAATTTGTTTCATTTCATTTTCAATTTGACATCTGTACCACTGAAATTATTCTTCAATTAACTTGTCTTGGTTCGTAAATTTTTTTTTTTTAATAACAGCGGTTTTGTTGAATAATTTCATAAATTAATTTTTTCCCAATTTGGCTTTCAATTACTCCTTCTCCCAATTCCTTTTGTTCTAAAAAATTATATTCCCAATTGCAGCATTGTTTGTGAATTATAATAATTAAATTTTTTTATGACAATTACATTTTCATTAATAAAAATTGCTCTTATCCCAATTTTGTTTTCAATTACTATTTACCACTTAAATTATGTTTCAATTAACTTGTCTCACTTTTTGGTTCGTCTAATAATTATTTATTCTTGTTTAGACCTTTTGTTTTCAATTACTCTTCTTCGCAATTACTTTTGTTGTGCAAAATTATATTTCCAATTACTGCATTTTCAACGAATTATAAGAATTAATTCTTGCACAATTTATAAGAATTACATTGTTGTTAATTATTTCGTTAGTACTTTTTTCTTTTTCCATTTTTGTTTTCAATTACTATTTCATTGTGAAGTTCTTTTGTTGTGAAAAGTTATATTTCCAATTACAAAATTATTTTTCTAATTACTTTCTAATTGATTAACAGCATTTCTATTTGGAGTACTTTTTAAATTAATTTTTATAACATTTCATTTTCACATTATTATTTTGCAAAACTTTTCATTTTCATTTGTTTCATTTTTTTAAGTTGTTTGCAAAAATTTTGATCAATGGGAAATAAACTACATTAGACAACTGATTTTGTTGACAAAATAAAGAAATTAAAGAAAAGACAATAATTTTCACAATTTTGTTGCCAAGAAAATACATTATTGAAAATATTTATATTTATAGTTTCTACGTATTCATATTCCTGTTTAATATGAATTACCTGGTGCAGGAAGCGATGTTTCTCTTCAGTAGTCACGTAGTGCGAAACCCGGCTGTCGTGCATGCTCCCGTCCCAACCGGCAGAGACAAAGGTGAAGCACAAATTAAAGTCGCATACGGCAATTATATTCTTTGTCGGCACGCCTTTCCGGCCATAGTATGATGTGGCGTACTCCTGCGAGACACGAGCCATCACGTGCGTCCCGTCCAATGCACCGATGCAGTCCTACGCAACGCACTAATTTTTCACAAATTAACATAACTTAATCATTGTTTTTTTCTAAGCTTTAAAAAAGTTTTCACATTTATGGAAATTGTCACCTTGAATGGCCAGTACTGCTGCTGCGACCGTAAATGTGGATGACCCCCTTGTTGTACTTGTTCGGGCGTAAGACTCCTACTATGAACCGATGTAAACGGTATCATAACTTGTATTACCTCATGAAAATTGCGAGACAATGTTTCCTTTGAGTGTTGGAACCGTTCTTGCAAATGTTTCCAAGATAGACCCTGCAAGGCACAAATAAAAATTGCTACCTTCTCTTCTAGCGGAACGCCATGCTCCCGCTGCGGCAATGTCAATCCAAAATCGTGAAGCGCATCGCATAACAACAAGAACACTGGTTGTGACATACTGACATTATCTTCAAATCGGCCGTGGTGGCCGTTAAACAACTCAAACATCCATAAACCTCCCGAAAGTATTGATGTATTTCGAGGGACTTTGTGATAATGGTTGTAATAATATCTTGCCACACTGTTATAAGCTTCTACCAAGTTGTGATAAGTTTCGACCACCATTTCCCTCGTAATTTCATCGATAGCTTCCCGGGCGGGAATGGAAAGTGCAACGCGGTGACTCGGACTTGCGTCGTTCGCCATTTGGAAATGTAAGAACGAAAAGTGTGTAAAACTTGAAAAACTTCCAAGGAAATAAATGAGTTCTAGGTACAAGGAGAGAGAGGGACAGAGAGAAAACCACACTGTGAACTAAGAAGGAAAAAAAATAGACAAGAGGAGAAGAATATAATGGCCAAGGTTGTAGGGGCCATTTTGGGTCATGTGCGTAGGTGTTTGTGATGTAAGGGATCCAACAACTTGTCAAGGGTGCCATCATGTTTGATTCTCTTTTTTGTGGGAACCAAAAAACATTTTAATAATGTGCACAAAATAATATTTTGTGCAGCCATGATAATAAACTGGACAGCTTGCCTAATGTAAAAATAATAAACCTATTTTTCAGATTTTATAGTCAACTTCAGTGTGTTGAAATAAATAAAATAAAAAAATGTGTTCAAAATACAAAATCAAAATCATTTATGAACCGAGACAACCATTTATACACCAAATAAACAACAAACAAAAAAATATAAGGAATTCATATTCGTTTACAAATGAAATAAAAACTGATTTTGCAAATGTAAAATAACAAAAGCTGTCTATCACACACAGGGTACGCACATATTGACTGACAAAGTAATTTTTACATGTCCAGATTCCCATGAACACAACAGTGTTCACGTGATTTTTGTAGTAATGTGAGGGGTACATCCAAGATAGTAAAAAAACACAACCTGCCTAATGAAAAAGCTATGCTCTATAATTGTAGCACCTGTCCACTTCTCACAAATAGACAATATTGAAGCAAGTTGACAAGAATCTTTGGGTACATAAAAACCTTTGGGTACAATTGTAGCAGCTGTCCACAAAAAAAAAAAAAAAAAAAAAAAAAAAAAAAAAAAAAAAAAAAAATTTAAGTCATGTACATTGAACAAAAAATTATTATCATCTTTTTTTATGTTGTTTCATTCATTATGGGTTGGGTATGTATATTTCACTTTTATCCAAACAAAACTATTCACTCTGTTTGGTTTCTATTTTTATAATTCACTTTTTAAAAAGTGTACTTTTTTATTTTCAACATTTTTTTTTGTTTTCACTGAATTTTTTAAGTCATGTAAACATTTTTTTTAATTTTTCAACACACCTAATATAAATACACGTTAAAAATATAATATTTGTGAACTTTTTTTAAATACTAAAAATACCAAAAAAAACAAAAAACAAAAAAACAATTAGTGTTCATTTTTCTTATTTTTGTTTATTTATTAATTTTTTAAAATATTTTTTTACAAATATTTTAATATTTAGATATAGCCAAGTAAGATGCATCTAAAAAAGTAAAAAAAAAAAATGCATAAAATTTTAAAATTATTCACTAAAAACAATTTTTTACGAAAAATAAAAAACTTTTCTAAAAAACTAAATGCAGAATATTAAGATCGAACAGACTGATTGTCATTTTTTTTTTCATTCTTAAAACTAATTTTATCTGATTAGACTTGAAGTTTTTATTTATATTTTTTATTAAAATGAAAGTTAGGATACATACAAACCAAAATAGAAACAGAGGGGGAGAAAATCCCTCAAGCTACTACTGATCAATTCTACAACTAAAAAGGATTGAATGGTGCTTGGTGGATCATGTAAGAAGACCCCTTCTGTTCACACCAATGTTAGCCAGAGCATCTGCACTCTGATTTGCCTCTCTTGGAGTGTGCTGGATGGTGCAATTGCATCTCTTTAACATGAAGTTAGAATCCTCAATTAGAGCTCTGAATAACAAAAGTTCTTTCAGCTCCTCTGATCATGAATGTATAGTGTATAAAATTTCCAGTTCAAACCATAGCTGTGAACCCAACTCATGCATAGACCATAGATATACAACACACTTATAAAAAGTGGGTCATCACTATTCAATAAGAATTTTGACAACATCCCTTAAAACCCAGGAATCGAAACACATTTACAAATAACGTGCCTGTTGCATAAAAAGCCATGATAACATCCAACACATCACACACCGATTCCAAAGTAAAAACATCCTACAGCCACTGTCCAATCTGTTTGTAAGGGTAGGAAAATAAAATACACACAGTCACGAGTTGTTGGCAGGGGAATGTAAAACAAACATAGGAGGTAGCAACATGGTAGAAAAGTAATTATTTTTGGTAATGAAACATGAACCCTTTCCGGTGACTAAAGCCGTTAGAACCACCCAGTCATTCTGGGGCCGTGAGTTGGCGCTAATGGGGCACTTGCATTCTGGGACTTCTTCATTCGCAGCCAAGTAATGACTGCCGCGTCCGTCGAAATCTGCAACAATATTGCTTGATTTGCCGAATTGTCCATTAGCGTCAAACCATAAGGGATTAGTGGGTCTTGCGGGTCCAAGCCTTGTAGGGAGTACAACCTTGCCATACACTTGCGAATACAGTCCGAGGCCGAGTCTCCATACTCATGATGCACGCGGACTTCTCGTTGTTGTAATTTAACTGAAGACGCAAGGTTTTCCATGCTACTCGCCAAGAGCGATGCTTCCTCACTCTGCCTTTTTTTCCGCTGTGGGTGTGTTGTGCGACTGAATTTGCGTTTGCTCCCACCACTCGTAGGTGTGTTATCAGTGTGAATTGCCAATAACGCAGCATGTACAGTGACCGGGGTGTCCTCCTCTTGCGCAGGACTGTGGTGGACAGTGTGTTCATGCTGCGAGGATGGCCTTCGCAGTCTTCTTCGTCTACCAGCAAAGGATTGTCCTCTGTGGCGACAGGCTCGAACGCTGCCCCTGGTGTCCATGCAAATTTCTCGATTGCTGTTGCACCTTTGTACACCCTTGGCATTAGGTCCATATGCTCCAACGGTTTCGTTTTGAACTTCAGTGCATTCTTGTCAATCTGGGAAAAACCAAAACACGTAAACATAACTTAAAACAACGAAGGAGGAGAAACACAACAGCAGCCATGATGCAGGTTTATGTTATAGGTTATAAGTCGTTACCAGATTGCATGAATTCTTGCAGTGCTGTGACCTGATTGCATTGCCACATTACCTTCATTGTTTTCATATACTGTCCCTCTAATCTCTTTAACATTTATAAGTTGTTACCACATTCCACCAAACTTGAAGCAATATTTGCACAACCAAGATAGTACTACTGATGCTTTCGACTCTAATAACAAACAGCAGGAGCTAAACAAACAACATATATCCATATAATATGAATAGAACTTGCATCACCTATAATTCCTTCAGAAAAGCAAATGAAGTAAATTAAACTTGATTGAGACCACAAAATCCATGGCAATAAGAAAGTGCAGTTTTAGCACAACATAAAAACTTTTCAGAGGGAAATAAAGGATTACCACAATGAGTACTGATGCCACTAATAGAGCTATCCACTTTAATAGAAAAGAAATACAGCTGCCAATAAACCTCAACCTAACCAAACACCCAGTCTCCTCCACAACATCATTTTTCTTCTTCCTACTCTTTGGTTTGCCCACATCCCAAGACTCCCTTTCCTAATCCCATATTTCACAAACCCTATAATCAAACCCAGAAATCATCAAAGGTCTCCAAATTCCCCCCTCCTCCGTCTTTCCCCCTCCACAACCCAACTCACAGAAACCCTCCGCTCAAAATTTCCTTATAAGCCCTTCAATTTCAGAGCTATTTCAGAGCTAATTAGATCATACCTAATATATGATAAGAAATTAACTCCGGCTTGTTTTATGACAGTCAGCGGGACAGGTTACTTTTATCAGTCAGCAAGACAGCTTACTTTTATGACAGTCAGAAATTTTTATAACTCTCCCACAATGCATAATCAATTTTTATATATAGTAAATTATTTAAGCAAAAATACTTTCTTCAACAAAATGACAATAGTGGAACCCACGTTTTCGTATGCAGGAAAGGAAAATAGTTTTCATTTTTGTATTTCTTTCATTTCCTATCAATTAAACGCAGCCAAGATTTAAATAGAAAAGAAGACATGTGCACAATCTTGGAAAGCTAGAGGTGGCACCAATAAGGAAAATACAAATTGAAAGTTAAGTTAAGATTGTTTGGCCATGCTTAAGTACCAATGAATCCATTAGCTAGTGAAGTGAAGTCACTTGATGCAAAATAATGGGATTGAGGAAAGGTGATAAACTATAATTCAACAAAGCTTATTGAGTGAACTCTTGTTGGGTTCTGTCTGTCTGTCTCTCTCTCTCTCCTTTTTTTTTTTTTTTTTTTTTGATAAGTAAGAATTTTGACATTAAAATATTAATGAAGATTTTTTATAAATATATATTGTAACATATTGTAGACGTCCCCCGAACGCCCCGGGAGGAACGAGCTCCCGTTCTGTTCATTTGGGGTCACTACAGCTCGGACTCTTAAATGTCACGGTTCTTAATCTGAACCAAAGAGTCCAAATCCGGCACATTGTTTTGAGAAACTGATTTTTGAAAAAGTAGTGCCAAACATGGACTGCTTTGCCAGATACAGAGTCGCCACCTAAATATTTTATTTCGGGAAATTTAGGAAACCCTGACTCGGTGCCAAAAGGCCACGTGTCCGTCATCACCAAAGTTGCCTCGGCTCGGGAACTTGGGTACGATTGGGGAAGGTCACTTCGTGAGCACCCCCGCTCGCCCGGTCATAGACCGGCCTCTACTAACCATGATATCAATTTTTGAAAACGTTGTGAGTTCTTGTTCCGGTTATTAGCCTAGGTTACTATGTGATGCGTACAGCATACAAGTATAGATTGGATCGCCTGGATTGGAACAAAACATTTCATGTTTGTTTTTGAAAATGGTTTGCTACCCGCAGGTAGGCTTGAAACATTTGATGATTTATTCCAATTCAGATAACCCAACCTTCACCCACAGGCATTCAGGCAGTTATATCAGATAAGCACATAGCCTCATGGTAAGCATGCTATCATGGCATTCACTCACACGCATGCAAGGATGCTAAAGCATAAAAACTCACCGAGTACTCCAAGCCAAAATAGACACTTATTAGAAATCATGCATGAATCCTAAGTATACAGAAATGTCTAATGCAACACATGCAAAATGCAACTATAGCAGGCTCGGCTATTCTAAGATGGCATATGAAATGCTACAACTATCATGTATTCAACTTTGAAATTGAAAGTATAATGCAGTTAGTATGATGCGCCGAGCCCGGTGCATGCAATACAGATGAATGATGCAAACATGCTGTCATACTGTATGCTAATTTACACATGCCCTAATCTAACCATCAAAAGCGGATAAATAAAAGGGAGAAAGACGTGGGGTTGGAAGACATACATCACACTCACCCACACTTATTACAGTTGTGCCCTCACTCGGAGGGTCCGAATAAATATACAGTCCAAATATTACAGTCCGAAATAAAAGAATATTACAGTCCAAAATATTACAAAATCCTAATTAATTAACAAATTAACTAAGAAAATAAATAAAACTGGCATGCAAGCCAGGGACTGCCTTGCTTCTGATGGATGATGCATGTCCGGGTTGTCTTGCGCGGAAATCCACCGGAATGCCCCAATTAGCCTCTGTTTACACCTGTTCTTGAAATGCGTGCCAAGCCCCAAAAAGTTGCTGATTCTTCGTTTTGCTGCAACAGAGAGCAGGAAAGGGGCATAGCAATGTATTTGCACAGATATATGCATGTCTCGATCCTCGTGCCACCAATCACGCATACCGAGGCATGATGGCTGAGGAGTCGAAATGCACAACTCAATATAGAATGAATGCACATGAGAATACAGCTAAAACCTAACTCCATCATGGATAATCCGGAGTGTCGGTGACTGGGGAATTGAGACACATTCCGTCACTCGGAGTACGAAATGTACCTCGTTTCCCGTGCCCGGGCTAACTCCTATTCCGGACACGATGCAATGTGCATGATATGCATGAAATGCAACTAAGATACGATCCTAACATACACAATGCTGTGAAAATGATATGCCTCGAAATGCGTGCACACAGGCACGCAAACTGAGAAAATGGCAGAATGCAATCTAAGATACAACCTAGTATGCACCATGCTATGAACATGAGATGCCTCGAAGTGCGTGCACACGGGCACGCAAACCGAGGCGACGGTATATGCAATGCAATATGGCTAAAATGGCATGGAAAATGTAACATGGACTTACACTAACATGAGAGAGCCTCAGCCATACTCACATAAGAAGCTGGTTGATGAAAATGAAGTGCCTCGAAATGCGTGCACACGGGCACGCAAACCGAGGCGATGGCAGAATGCAATGCAAATGACATGAAAACATGATATGGGCTTATACCAACATGAGTGAGCCTCACTCACACTCACATAGGATGCCGGCGGATGAAAATGAGATGCCTCGAAATGCGTGCACACGGGCACGCAAACCGAGGCGATGACAAAATGCGATGGAATGACATGGAAACATGATATGGACTTATACCAACATGAGTGAGCCTCAGCCACACTCACATGGGATGCCGGCGGATAAAAATGAGGTGCCTCGAAATGCGTGCACACAGGCACGCAAACCGAGGCGATGGCAAAATGCGATGGAATGACATGGAAACATGATATGGACTTATACCAACATGAGTGAGCCTCAGCCACACTCACATAGGATGCCGGCGGATAAAAATGAGGTGCCTCGAAATGCGTGCACACGGGCACGCAAACCGAGGCGATGGCAAAATGCGATGGAATGACATGGAAACATGATATGGACTTATACCAACATGAGTGAGCCTCAGCCACACTCACATAGGATGCCGGCGGATGAAAATGAGATGCCTCGAAATGCGTGCACACGGGCACGCAAACCGAGGCGATGGCAAAATGCGATGGAATGACATGGAAACATGATATGGACTTATACCAACATGAGTGAGCCTCAGCCACACTCACATAGGATGCCGGCGGATGAAAATGAGATGCCTCGAAATGCGTGCACGCGGGCACGCAAACCGAGGCGATGACAAAATGCGATGGAATGACATGGAAACATGATATGGACTTATACCAACATGAGTGAGCCTCAGCCACACTCACATAGGATGCCGGCGGATAAAAATGAGGTGCCTCGAAATGTGTGCACACGGGCACGCAAACCGAGGCGATGGCAAAATGCGATGGAATGACATGGAATGGATGGCAATCATTCTAACAGAATTTCAGCAACAAAATATGGGGGAAAACAGTCCCGAAATGAAGCGAAATGACACCAAATGCATGAAATTGTCCCGAAATGCGAATTTAGGCACCCGAAATGGCCTATAGCTATGTCAAACATGCACAACATGGACATGCAATGCAAAGACAGAAGCTAGACAGTCCCAAAAAAGGCACTTTCACAGTTATAAACATGGCCAAACAGCAAGCATAGATAGGGGAAAAATAGCATGCAAGAATAGGGGCCAAGATAGGGGTAATGAAGCAAGTGATATAAGCAAAATCCAAACTGAAAATTTTCCTTCTACAACATTGAAGAGGGACCAAAAATATGAATATTTACAGTATATGGAAGCCTCAAAATCAGTATACAAACATGATAGAAATGTGATACAAAATGGGGCTCAAAAATGGCTATAGCATGAGGTATGCAAAATAATCACCAAACAGCCAAAGACCCTTGATAAAACATGTAGAATGGGCCAAAATAAGCACTTTTTCAGAACTTTAAAATGGCCAAAAACAAAAGCATGGTAGGCTAACTAAACATGCAAGAATGGGGAATAAAAGAGAGATATAACATGAAGTGGCATATGGAGGTCCCAAACCATGAAAGGACCTAAATGAAACATGAATTATGGACCAAAATAAGCACTTTTTCAGAACTGTAAAATGGCCAAAAACATAAGCATGGTAGGCTGCCATTGCATGCAAGAATGGGGAAGAAAAGAGGAGTATAAAGGTAGGTATAACATGGAAGTCCCAAATGGTGTTAAGCCCTTCTTCAATGTTGAAGAGGGGCTCAAAATAAGCCTAATATCAGTTTACAACATGCTCGAAAACAGATTACTCATGAGTCAAAAATAGCATGCAAAATTATGACATATAAGAGGATCAATGAAGCAAGTGTATCATGGAAGGCTCAAACAGGGCTGAGCCCTTAATGAAGAGTGAAAATGAGCTCAAAAGAAGGTCCTTTTCAGTTAGGGCCGGAGCTTGAAACAAAAAGCAAGTGAGGCTTACAAATGGATCAAGAAAAAGGGTCAAAGTGAAGAAAAGCTACTCACCCTCGAAGACTCAAACTTTTGTTGCTTCTTGGACCAATTTGCAGCTTCTTTGGCCTTTGAGAAACCTTCCTTGTTGCTGGAAATGAGGTGGTGGTGGTAGAGCTTGGTGGTGTAGAAGAAATGGTGGTTAGGGACTTAGAGATTTTTCAAGAAATGAGAGGTATAGAAATGGAGTTGTGTATGGAAGCTTGAAGATGAAGTTTTCTAACCCCAACAAAGGATATATCTTGCTTGCTATATAGGCCAAAAAGGGGGTGTAAAGGTGGGGGAAAAGGAGACAAACTTTCCCCCACAAAATATCCCCCGGATAAAGATCTTTTCTGGGGGATAAAGCCTCACAGCTGTAAAGGGAACAGTGCAAGGAATACGGCCGGCTTGTTACTTTTGCTGCAGGTGGCCGGCCGGCCACACCCCCTAGCCGGCCGGCTAGGGGTCAAAAAGGTCAATAAGATTTTCTGGCCGGCCACCAACTGGTGGGGTCCTCCTATCTGTGTACAACACAACCATGTGGTCAAAAGTCCAAGAAAGTGGGTCCAAGGGGTTCAACATTAGCTCTGAAAGAGGGGGTCAAAAGGGTCAAATTGAATTAATGGCCGGCCACCAACTTTTAGGGTCCTCTCATGTGTGTACATCACAAATATGTGGTTCAAAGTTCGAGAAAATGGGCCCAAGGGGTTCAACATTAGCCCGGAAGGAGGGGGTCAAAAGGGTCAAGTTGAATTACTGGCCGGCCATGAACTTTTAGGGTCCTCTCATGTGTGTACATCACAAATATGTGGTTCAAAGTTCGAGAATGTGGGCCCAAGGTGTTCAACATTAGCCCGGAAGTGCGAAAAACGGGCGCCGGAGGGCGTTGGAGGATGTATAACTGGTTGCTGCAACAATTGCTGGCCTCCCACCCTTCAGTGACCTCCTTGGTGATAAAACAGAGGTACCTGCCAAAAACGAACGAAAACCGTTGCAAAACGAATGCTCGGGGGCCAAAACACGCAGTTCGGGGTCCCGAAAATGGGCTGTTAAGCAGCGAAAGTGGCATTCGACCACGAAGTGGGTTTCTCAGACCCCAGTGTCCCTCAAAAGGGAGAAAATAGGAAGTATGCCAAAAATTAGAGCAATAGGAGATGGTTAAGCGGTCCCGAATCGAGGCACACGGCCTGACGGCTCCGAAAACCGGGAACCGGACTCCGAAATGGGAAAAATGGCCTACGGCCACCAAATGTAGCCTACGGACATTGAGAGATGGTCTACAGGACCTCTCCCTCCCCTCAGGAAAAGAAACAGAGAAAATCGAGTCTGGTTCGCAAACCGAGACAAGGCACAGAAGAGGGTTCGGAAGTCCGGAGGCAGGGCTTACGGCCGCGACTCTGAAACTTCTGAACGAGCACATTATGCAAGATCACCAAGCGCTCAATCGGTGACGTCTGAGTCTTAAGGTCGGTCAAAAATGGGGTGTCTACACATATGCATCACTATCACGTTGGATGTTACAAAGAAGAATATGGAATTTTTACCTTTTCACAATGGGCCCACCAATCGTCGGATGCTTGTATCAAACCAGTTGCTTCATTGTAACTTATGCCGGTTGGCCCATGCCTGCTGTCCATTAGGCGTGACCATGACTGCCAATCCTTTTTCAGTAACGCGTACTTGTTTTGCAGTTGCTTCACATCATGGACCTTATGTGTACGTTCCTCGAAGGCCTTGGCGACAGCCCTGTATCCGTGTATTGTCATTGTATAGAAGCTGCCCTTGAAACCTGAGTCCAACTCTTTGATAACGAGTTGCAAGAACATGCGCACCGTGTCAGAGTCCTAATTTGCTTTGTGCACATTTGCGGACTGCGGTTGAGACTGTTTACCACCACACTTACGCAAATGTTTCGAAGGTGTCGACTGTGATTGTGAGTGCTCCATTTCGGTACTACAATGCAACAGTAATTGTGAATATGTCAAAAAGCAACATTGTCACAACATGAAAATGGTAAATAACAATATTTATTTAAGAAATTGCCATCCATTTCCTTTTAGTTAAAACAATTGCCAATGATATATTTGTCTGTTCGTAGTTTAAATTGCCATCCATTTCCTTCTACTTAAAACTACCTATCGTCCTATTAATGTCATACCCTGTCATACAGGAGCCAACTCCTCTCATACGCTAACTATGCCAGAAACAAGTAACCATTATTGACTCAAGAAATTTCCTTGAAATGTCAAATCTTCAACCTTAAACCTTCTATTGAATCTGCACATACACAGTGATAATGCCCCAATTTGCCCCAATTGTTTTCTAGATGTTTACAACAAGCAAAAAAGAAACAGACCCAAATGGTTAACACATCAAGTGAGAATTTAAAGACCCAACATACTCAAGCTTTGTGAAACTCCAAACCGAAAATTGTGAACATTACAAGCATATCATCACATAACCAGGGAAAAAAAACAAAGAAAAAAAATGTCATTAACAAAAATATTTTCTCAATGGGTATCTGAGAAAATAAAACCTTTACAGAACCTGAAATACCCAATACCATCACACCCCCAGAAGAAAAAATCTACAAATTTTTTGAAGGGCTCTGTGGGTAATCTTCACTGACCAAAAAGAGAGAGACCCAGAAGGCTAAAACATCGACCCACACATATAGTATGATAGAGGGGTTAGGTTATGGGGCAGCCATTAAAGACAAAGGAAAGTGGAGGAACAGAGGAGAGAGGAGAGAGTGATGAAGAAGGTAAAGAAAAGAAAAGGTTGGAAAGTGGAAGTGTGAGAGTGGAGAGAGTAATTAATTCGGGCGATTCGGGGGGCTCATTTTCGAGCTACGTAGCAGTTCTGAATTGGGCAATGTACAGAATTGGTTCAGGAAAAATCATTGATTTTCTTTGCACCTACCAAATCGCCGAAAATGGGGAAATGTACAGATTTGGTTCACATGCCCAAAATCAGTGGCGTGGAAGAGATGTTACCTTATTCTTTGGGGTATACGGCCGAAGTAATATAGATCTGGTCGGCGGTGGAGCAAATCTGGACGAGGGATGGTCCTTCCTGTCGGTTACAGTTTTCAGGTGATCGCGTCGAGGTCTACCTTTGGCACAGCTGTGGCAGTGGTGCAAGGTGAAGGGTGTGACAGATCTCCGGCAGTGGGCGGTGTGTCTTTGACGGACTAGACTTGTTCAACTGACTGAGGGTTTTTGTCTTGCTTGTTGTTCTTACAAATGGAGGTTGGAGAAGGAAAGGGGCTTCCTGATAGCGTATATTTTGTGATATATTCAACTCAGATGCAGCAACAAAAAGGAAGGGCAGAAACGTAATTTTACCCTCTGCAGAGTCAGACAGGGTTTTGCCGTCCAATGCATAGAGATAAGGTAGCTTTTTGGCTTTTTTAATAACTTTTTGGCTTTTTATCTTTTTTAGTTGATGCCAAACCAGCCCTTAGTAAATTACTAGTAAATTCTCAAAAAATTACTTAGTGAATTCCCCGTAAATTCAAAGTAAATTACTCATTAAATTCCCAATAAATTCTATATAAATTACTTAGCAAATTCCGAGTATATTCTCAGTAAATTACTCTGTAAATTCCTAGTAAATTTTCAGTAAATTACTCAGTAAATTCTCGTTAAATTCCTCAATAAATTCCCTATAAATTCTAAGCAAATTACTCATTAAATTCTCAGTAAATTACACACTAAATTCTCAGTAAATTCCCAGTATATTCTCAATAAATTACTCTGTAAATTCCTAGTAAATTACTTAGTAAATTCGCAGTAAATTACTTAGTAAATTCTCAGTAAATTTCTCAGCAAATTGCCAGTAAATTATCATCAAATTACTCATTAAATTATTAGTAAATTCCTCAATAAATTCTCAGTAAATTACTCGATGAATGCCCTGGAAATTTTTAGTAAATTCTTTGTAAATCACTCAGCCAATTTCAAGTAAATTTTCAGTAAATTACTCAGTAAATTCAAGTAAATTACTTAACAAATTCCCAGTAAATTACCTAGTAAATTCACAATAAATTACTCAGTAAATTCCCAGTGAATTACTTTGTAAATTCCCACTAAATTCTCTGTAAATTCTCATCAAATTTCTCATTAAATTCTCAGTAAATTACTCGGTAAATTCCTTAGTAAATTTTCAGTAAATTACTCAGTGAATTCGCCGTAAATTCCCAGTAAATTCTCAACAAATTACTCGGCAAATTCCTATAAATTCTCAATAAATTACTCAGAAAATTCCTAGTAAATTTTGAGTAAATTACTTAGTGAATTCCCTGTTAATTCTTAGTAAATTCCCAGTAAATTCTATGTAAATTACTTATTAAATTCCTCAGTAAATTTCTTGTAAATTCTCAGCAAATTACTCATTAAATTCTCAGTAAATTACTCAGTGAATTCCCCTTAAATTCTCAGCAAATTCCCAGTAACTTACTCAGTAACTTCCCAATAAATTCTCAGTAAATTACTCAGTAAATTCTCAGAAAATTACTCAATAAATTCCCAATAAATTCTCAGTAAATTACTCTGTAAATTACTAATAAATTCTCAATAAATTACTCTGTAAATTTTCAGTAAATTACTCAGAAAATTCCCAGCAAATTCTCAATAAATTACTCTGTAAATGACCAATAAATTCCTAGTAAATTCTTAACAAATTGCCAGTAAATTAATAGTAAATTCTCAGTAAATTACTCTGTAAATTCCCAGTGAATTCCCAATAAATTACCAGTAAATTCTAAGTAAATTACTCATTAAATTCCTCAGTAAATTTCCTATAAATTTTCAACAAATTACTCATTAAATTCTCAGTAAATTACTCAGTGAATTCCCCGTAAATTCCCAGAAAATTTCCAGTAAATTCTCAGTAACTTACTCAGTAAACTCCCAATATAATTCTCAGTAACTTACTCAGTAAATTCCCAATAAATTCTCAGTAATTACTTAGTAAATTTCAAGTAAAGTCTCAGTAAATTACTCAGTAAATTTTTAGTAAATTTTCAGTAAATTACTCTGTAAATTATCTTTAAATTCCCAGTAAATTACTAAGTAAATTCCAAGTAAATTCTCAGTAAATTCCCAGTAAATTAATAGTAAATTCTAAATAAATTCTCTGTAAATTACTTAGTAAATTCGCAATAAATTCTCATTAAATTACTCAGTAAATTCCTTATTAAATTTCCAGTAAATTCCTCGCTAAATTCCCTGTAAATTCTCAGCAAATTACTCATTAAATACTAAGAAAATTATTCGGCAAATTCCTCAGTAAATTACTCAGTGAATTCCTCGTAAATTTTAGGTAAATTCCGAGTAAATTCTCAGTAAATTCCGCAGTAAATTTCCAGTAAATTCTCAGCAAATTACTTAGTAAATTCTCCTTAAATTACTCTGTGAATTCCCCTTAAATTTTAAGTAAATTCCCAGTAAATTCTCAGTAAATTCCTCTGTAAATTCTCAGTAAATTCCTCAGTAAATTGCCAAACAATTCTCAGTAAATTACTCAGTAAATTCCCAATAAATTCTCAGTAAATTATTCTGTAAATTCACAGAAAATTCACAGTAAATTCTAAGCAAATCACACCGTAAATGCCCAGTAAATATCAGTAAATTACCCAATAAATTCTCAGTAAATTAGTCAGTAAATTACTCAGTAAATTACTTAGTAAATTCCCAGTAAATTAAATAGAAAATTCTAAGTAAATTTCTCACTAAATTCCTAGTAAATTCCCAGTAAATTCTTAGTAAATTACTCAGTAAATTCTCAGTAAATTCTAAATAAATTACTCAACAAATTCCCAGTAAAGTCTCAGTAAATTACTCCGTAAATTCCCAATAATTTCTAAGCAAATTACTCTTTAAATTCTCAGTAAATTACTCAGAGAATTTTGCGTAAATTCTCTGCAAATTACTCAGTAAATTCCCAGTAAATTTAAGTAAACAGTCAGTAAATTCCCAGTAAATTCTTATTAAATTAATCAGTAAATTTCAAGTAAAATCTCTGTAAATTACTGAGTAAATTCTGAGTAAATTCTTTGTAAATTACTAAAAAAATTCCCAGTATATTGTTAGTAAATTACTCAGTAAATTACTTAGAAAAATCCTAATAAATTCTCAGTAACTTACTTAGTAAATTCCTCGTAAATTCTCAGTAAATTACTCTGTAAATTCCGACTAAATTATCAGTATATTACTCAGCAAATTCTCAGTAAATTCTCAGTAAATTACTCATTCAATTCCTAGTAAATTCTCAGTAAATTACTAAGTAAATTCCAAATAAATTTTTAGTAAATTACTCAGTAAATTTCCTATAAATTCTCAATAAATTACTCATTAAATTCTCAGTAAATTACTCAATAAATTCTCAGTAAATTACTCAGTAAATTCCCAGTAAATTCACTGTAAATTATTGTTTAAATTCCCAGTAAATTCAAAATAAATTACGCACTAAATTCCCAGTAAATTACTCAGTAAATTCCCAGTAAATTACTGAGTGAATTCCAAGTAAATTCTCAGTAAATTACACACAAAATTCCTAGTAAATTACTCAGCAAATTCTCAGTAAATTCCTCATTAAATTCCTAGTAAATTATTCAGTAAATTCCCAATAAATTATTCAGTAAATTCGCAGTAAATTCTCAGCAAATTACTTAGTAAATTCCCAATAAATTCTCAGTAAATTCTCAGCAAATTACTTTGTTAATTCCCAGTAAATTATCAGTAAATTCGCAGTAAATTATCAGTAAATTACTTAGTAAATTCCCAGTAAATTCTAAGTAAATTCCCAATAAATTACTCAGTAAACTCTCCGTAAATTACTCAGTGAATTCTCAGTAACATACCTAATAAATTCTTAGTAAATTACCAGTAAATGATTCAATAAATTCCCAGTGAATTTTCAGAAAATTACTGAATAAATTCTCAGAAAATCTCCAGTAAATTACTTAGTGAATTCCCCTTAAATTTTTAGTAAATACCCAGTAAATTCTCAGAAAATTCCCATTAAATTCTCAGTAAATTACTTAGTAAAGTCCCAGTAAATTACTCAGTAAATTCCCAGTAAATTTTCAGTAAATTACTCAGTAAATTCTAAGAAAATTACTCAGTAAATTACTAGTAAATCACTCAGTAAATTCCCAGTAAATTCTCAATAAATTAGTAAGCAAATTCTTAGTAAATTCTCAGTAAATTACTCAGTAAATTCTCAGAAAATTCTTAGTAAATTCCTTAGCAAATTCCATGTAAATTCTCCATAAATTACTCATTAAATTCTCAGTAAATTATCCAGTAAATTCTCAGTATATTACTTAGTAAATTCTCTGTAAATTCCCAAAAAATTACTTAGTGAATTCCCCGTAAATTCTTCGAAAATTACTTTATAAATTCTCAGAAAATTGTATGTAAATTACTCATCAAATTCCAAGTATATTCTCAGTAAATTACTCTGTAAATTTCCCGTAAATTTTTAGAAAATTACTCAGTAAATTCTCGTTAAATTCCTTAGTAAATTCCCTATAAATTCTCAGCAAATTACTCATTAAATTCTCAGTAAATTACTCGCTAAATTCTCAGTAAATTTCCAGTATATTCTCAGTAAATTACTCTGTTAATTCCCAATAAATTATTCAGTAAATTAGCTATAAATTCTTAGTAAATTACTCAGTGAATTCTCATCAAATTACTCATTAAATTCTCAGTAAATTACTCAACAAATTCTCAGTAAATTACTCATCGAATGCCCCGTAAATTTTCAGTAAATTCTTAGTAAATCACTCAGCCAATTCCAAGTAAATTGTCAATAAATTACTCAATAAATAACTTAGTAAATTCTCAGTAAATTACTCAGTAAATTCTCAGTAAATTACTCTGTAAATTTCCAGTAAATTACTTAGTAAATTCCCACTAAATTTTCTGTAAATTCTCATCAAACTTCTCATTAAATTCTCAGTAAATTGCTCGGTAAATTCCTCAGTAAATTTTCTGTAAATTGCTTAGTGAATTCGCCGTGAATTCCCAGTAAATTCTCAGTAAATTACTCAACCTATTCCCAGAACATTCTCAGTAAATTACTCAGTAAATTCTCAATAAATTACTTAGTAAATTCCCGATAAATTCTCAGTAAATCCCTTGTAAATTCTAAGTAAATTACTAATTAAATTCCTCAGTAAATTCTCTATAAATTCTCAGCAAATTACACATTAAATTCTCAGTAAATTCCTTAGTAAATTACTCAGTGAATTCTCAGCAAATTCCCAGTAAATTACTCAGTAAATTCCTAATAAATTCTCAGTAAATTCTGAGCAAATTTCCTAGTAAATTCTCAATAAATTACTCTGTAAATTATCAATTAATTACTTAGTAAATTCCTAGTAAATTACTCTGAAAATGACCAATAAATTCGCAGTAAATTACTCAGTAAATTCTCACTATATTCTCAGTAAATTACTCAATAAATTACTCAGTAAATTCCTAATAAATTACTTAGTGAACTCCCAGTAAATTCCTCACTAAATTCCCTGTAAATTCTCAACAATTTACTCATTAAATACTAAAAAAATTACTCGGTAAATTCCTCAGTAAATTCTCAGTAAATTACTTAGTGAATTCCCTATAAATTTTAGGTAAATTCCAAGTAAATTCTCGCTAAATTCCCAGTAAATTCTCAGTAAATTACTCAATCAATTCTCCTTAAATTACTTTGTGAATTCCCCTTAAATTTTTAGTAAATTCCTAGTAAATTCCTCTGTAATTTCCAAGTAAATTTTCAGTAAATTCCCAATAAATTCTCAATAAATTACTCAGTAAAATCCCTGTAAATTCTCAAAAAATTATTATGTAAATTCACGGTAAATTCTCAGTAAATTTCCAGTAAATATAAGTAAATTACAGAGTAAATTCCCAGTAAATTCTTAGTAAATTACTCTGTAAATTCCAAATAAATTACTCTGTAAATTCCAAATAAATTCGCTGTAAATTCTCAGTAAATTCACAGTAAATTACTCAGTAAATTCCCAGGAAATTCTAAGTAAATTCCTCACTAATTTCCTAGTAAATTCTCAGTAAATTACTCCGTAAATTCCCTAGCAAATTCTCAGCAAATTCTCAGTAAATAACCTGGAATTTCTAAACAAATTACTCATTAAATTCTCAGTAAATTACTCAGTGAATTTCCCGTAAATTCTCAGTAAATTACTCACTAAATTCCATGCAAATTTAGGTAAATTTCAAGTAAATTCTCAGTAAATTACCAATAAATTCTCAGTAAATTACTCACTAAATTCTCAGTAAATTACTCACTAAATTCCCAGTAAATTCTCAGTAAATTACTCAGTAAATTCCTCATTAAATTCTCTATAAATTCTCAACAAATTACTCATTAAATTCTTAGTAAATTACTCTGTAAAATCCTAGTAAATTTTCAGTAACTTACTCAGTGAATTCCCCGTAAATTACTTTGTAAATTTTGAGTAAATTATCAGTATATTACTCAGCAAATTCTCAGTAAATTACTCAGTCAATTCCTAGTAAATTCCCAGTAAATTATTCAGTCAATTCATAGTAAATTATCAGTAAATTACTAAGTAAATTCCAAATAAATTCTTAGTAATTTAGTCAGTAAATTCCCTGTAAATTCTCAGAAAATTACTCAATAAATTCTCAGTAAATTACTCAGTAAATTATATGAAAATTACTCAGTAAATTCTCAGTAAATTCCAAATAAATTACTCACTAAATTCCTTGTAAATTACACCGTAAATTCCTAGTAAATTCTAAGTAAATTACTCAGTAAATTCCCAGTAAATTACTCAGTAAATTACTGAGTAAATTCTCTGTAAATTACTGAGTAAATTCCCAGTAAATCCTCAGTAAATTACACACTAAATTCCTGGTAAATTACTCAGCAAACTCCCAGTAAATTCTCAGTAAATTACTCATTAAATTCCTAGTAAATTCTCTGTAAATTCCTCATTAAATTCCTAGAAAATTCTCAGTAAATTCACAGTAAATTCTCAGTAAATTACTCTATAAATTCCCAGTAAATTACTCAGTAAATTCCAACTAAATTACTCTGTAAATTCTCAATAAATTCTCAGTAAATTCCCAATAAATTGCAAGTACATTCCCAGTAAATTCTCAGTAAATTACTTAGTAAATTCCAGTAAATTTTAAGAAAATTACTTAGAAAATTCCTAGCAAATTCTCCATAAATTACTCAGTAAATTACCTAGTAAATTCTCAGAAATTCCCAGTAAATTACTTAGAAAATTCACAGTAAATTCTCAGTAAATTACATAGTAAATTCCCAGTAAATTCTGAGTAAATCCTCAGTAAATTCTAAGTAAATTACTCTGAAAATTGCTCAGTAAATTACCTAGTAAATTCATAGAAAATTCTCAATAACTTCCCTTTAAATAATTATCAGGAAATTCCTCAAAATCTTCCCTGTAAATTCTCAGCAAATTTCTCATGAAATTCTCAGAAAATTCTGGGTAAATTCCTCAGTAAATTACTTAGGGAACTCAACGTAAATTCTCAGTAAATTACAAGTAAATTTTTAGTAAATTACTCAGCAAATTCCAAGTAAATTCCAAGTAAACTCTCAGTAAATTACTCAATATATTCTCAGTAAATTCTTTGTAAATTCTAAGCAAATTACTCATTAAATTCTCAGTGAATTCCCCGTAAATTCTCAGTAAATTACTTAGTAAATTCCCAATAAATTCTCAATAAATTCTAAGTAAATTAGTCAGTAAATTCCCAGTAAATTCTCAGTAAATCACACAGCAAATAACTCAGAAAATTCCCAGTAAATTCCCTGTAAATTCTACGTAAATTACCTAGTAAATTCTCAATAAATTACTCAGTAAATTCCCATTAAATTCTCAGTAAATTACTAATTAAATTCCCAGTAAATTTTCTGTAAACTACTCTATAAATTCCGACTAAATTCTCAGTAAATTCCCAGTAAAGTAAATTACTTTGTAAATTCCCAGTAAATTCTCTGTAAATTACTCCGTAAATTGCCAGTAAATTCTCAGTAAATTACTCAGTAAATACCCTATAAATTCTCAACAAATTACTCATTAAATTCTCACAAAATTACTCATTAAATTCCTCCGCAAATTCTCATTAAATTACTCAGTGAATTTCCTGTCAATTTTCGGTAAATTCCCAGTAAATTCTCAGTAAATTACTTAGTGAATTCCTCTTAAATTTTCAGTAAATTCCCAATAAATTCTCTGTAAATTCCTTAGTAAATTCTCATTAAACTCCTCAGTAAATTTCCAGTAAATTAGACAGTAAATTCCAAGCATATTACTCAGAAAATTCCGAGTAAATTCTAAGTAAATTGTTCAGTAAATTCCCAGTAAATTCCCAGTAAATTTTCAGTAAATTACTCATTAAATTTCAAATAAATTAGTAAATTACTCAGTAAATTTTCAATAAATTACTCAGTAAATTCCTAATAAATTATCAAAAAATTACTCACTAAATTCTCAGTAAATTCCCAGTAAATTCTCAGAAAATTACTGAGTAAATTCCCAGTAAATTAATCTGTAAATTTCCAATAAATTCTAAGAAAATTCTTCACTAAATTCCTAGTAAATTCTCAGTAAATTCCCAGTAAATTGTAAGAAAATTACTCAGTAAATTCCTACCAAATTCTCAGTAAATTACTAAGTAAATTACCAGTAAATTACTCAGAAAATTCTCAGTAATTACTCAACAAATTGGCAGAAAATTCTCAGTAAATTTTTAGTAAATTCTCAGTAAATTATTTAGTAAATTCTCAGTAAATTTCTTGTAAATTCCCAGCAAATTACTCACTAAATTCACAGTAAATTACTTAGTAAATTTTCAGTAAATTTTCAGTAAATTACAAAGTGAATTCCCCTTAAATTCTCAAACAATTACTCAATAAATTCCATGTAAATTCTAAGTAAATTACTCGGCAAATTCCCAGTAGGTTCCAAGAAAATTACTCAGCAAATTGCCAGTAAATTACTCTATAAATTCCTAATAAATTACTCAGTAAATTCTCAACAAATTACTCATTAAATTCTCAGCAAATTACTCAGTAAATTCCCTGTAAATTCTCAGTAAATTACACTGTAAATTTCGAGTAAATTACTCAGTAAATTCGCTGTAAATTCTTAGTAAATTACTCAGTAAATTTCTTAGTAAATTCCCTGTAAATTTTCATCAAATTATTCATCAAATTCTCAATAAATTCCTCAGTGAATTCCCCGTAAATTTTCAATAAATTTTCAGTAAATTACTCAGCAAATTCCAAGTAAATTCTCAGTAAATTACTTTGTAAATTCCTAGTAAATTACTTTGTAAATTCCTAGTAAATTACCTAGTAAATTCTTAGTAATTTCGCAGTAAATTCTCAATAAATTACCCTATTAATTCCAGTAAATTCTTAGTAAATCACTCAGTAATTTACCAGTATATTACTCAGTAAATTCCCAGTAAATTCTCTGTAAATTGCTTAGTAAATTCCCAAAAAAATTCTAAGTAATTTACTCAGTAAATTTCTAATAAATTTTAAGTAAATTCCTAGTAAATTTTAAGTAAATTACTCAGAAAATTCACAGTAAACTACTTAGAAAATTGCCAATAAATTTCAACAAATTACACAGTAAATTCTCAGTAAATTCTGTGTAAATTCCTAAGTAAAATCCTAATAAATTCTCAGTAAATTACTCACTAAATTCTTAGTAAATTACTCAGTAAATTCCTTGTAAATTCTTAGCAAATTACTCATTAAATTCTCAATAAATTACTCTGTAAATTCTTAGTAACTAACTCAGTGAATTCCCCGTAAATTCTCTGTAAATTACTCTTTAAATTCCAAGTAAATTCTCAGTATATTACTCAGCAAATTTTCAATAAATTCTCTATAAATTACTCAGTCAATTCCCAGTAACTAACTAAGTAAATTCCAAATAAATTCGTTGTAAATTCTCAGTAAATTACACATTAAATTCTCAATGAATTACTCAATAAATTTTTAGTAAATTACTCTGTAAATTCCCTGTAAATTTTTTGTAAATCACTAAGTAAATTTCCAATAAATTCTCAGTAAATTATTCAGTAAATTCACCGTAAATTCCAAGTAAATTGCTCACTAAATTCCCATTAAATTAATCAGTAAATTCGCAGTAAATTCTCTATAAATTACTCAGTAAATTCCCAGTAAATTACTCACTAAATTCCCAGTAAATTACTCAGTAAATTCCTAATAAATTCTCAGTAAATTACTCAGTTAATTCTGAGAAAATTCTCAGTAAATTCTCCTTAAATTACTTAGTGAATTCCCCTTAAATTTTATGTAAATTCCTAGTAAATTCCAAGTAAATTCTCAGTAAATTCCTCAGTAAATTCCCAGTAAATTACTCAGAAAATTCCCAAGAAATTCTTAGTAAATTACTCAGTTAATTCTGAGTCAATTCTCAGTAAATTACTCAGTAAATTCCCAGGAAATTACTCCGTACATTCCCAGTAAATTCTCAGTAAATGCCCAATAAATTCTCAGAAAATTACTCAGTAAATTACCAGTAAATTCTCGGTAAATTACTCATTAAATTCCGCGTAAATTACTCAAAAAATTTTGATTAAAATCGCAGTAAATTCTATGTAAATTAATCAGTAAATTCCCAGTAAATTCTCAGTGAATTCTGAGTAACTTACTCAATAAATTCCCAGTAAATTCTCAGAAAATTACTCAGTTAATTCACAGTAAATTCTCAGTAAATTATCGGTAAATTACTAGTGAATTCTAAGTAAATTACTCTGTAAATTCCGAGTAAATTATTTAGTAAATTCACAGTAAATTAGTCAGTAAATTCCCTGCAAATTACTCAGAAAATTTCTTAGTAAATTTTCAGTAAATTACTTAGTGAATTCTCCGAAACTTTTCGGTAAATTCCCAGTAAATTCCCAGTAAATTCTCAGTAAATTACACTGTAAATTCACTGTAAATTACTCAGTGAATGCCTCGTAAATTTTCAGTAAATTCTCAATAAATTTCGAGTAAATTCACAGTAAATTACTTAACAAATTCTGAGTAAATTACTTAATAAATTCCCAGTAAATTCTGAGTAAATTACTTAGTAAATACCTAGTAAATTCTTAGTAAATTACTCAATAAATTTCCAGTAAATTACTCGAAAAATTCTCTGTAAATTCCAAGTAAATTCTCTGTAAATTAATCAGTAAATTCCGAGTAAATTACTCAGTAAATTTTCAGTAAATTCTAAATAAGTTGCTCAGTAAACTCCCAGTAAATTCTCAAAAAATTACTCAGTAAATTACTCAGTAAATTCTCTGTAAATTACTTAATAAATTCTCAATAAGTTCTAAGTAAAATACTCAGTAAATTCCCAAAAAATTACTCGGTAAATTCTTAGCAAATTCCAAGTAAATTACTTACTAAATTCTCAGTAAATTACTTAGTAAATTCCCAAAAAATTCTCAGAAAATTCCTTAGAAAATTCCCTGTAAATTCTCAGCTAATTACTCATTAAATTCTCAGCAAATTGCCCGTAAATTCTTAGTAAATTCGTTGTAAATTCCAAGCAAATTACTTAGCAAATTTGCCGTAAATTACTCAGTAAATTCCCAATAAATTCTCAGTAAATTTCTAAGTAAATTCCTTATAAATTCTCAGTAAATTACTCATTAAATTATCAGTAAATTTTGAGTAAATTACCCAGAAAATTCCCGGTGAATTCCGATTAAATTCTTAGTAAATTACTGCATAAATTCCCAATAAATTCTAGGCAAATTACAAAGTAAATTCCTAGTAAATTAATCAGTAAATTCCCAATAATTCTCAGTAAATTACTCAGTAAATTCGCAGTAAATTTCCAGTAAATTTTTAGTAAATTCACAGCAAATTCTAAGTAAATTACTCTGTAAATTCCTAGTAAATTACTTAGTAAATTCGCAGTAAATTCTCAGTAAACTACTCAAAAAATTCTCAATAAATTCTCAGCAAATTACTCAGTAAATTCCCATTAAATTACTCAATAAATTCCCATTAAATTACTCAATAAATTCCCATTAAATTCTTAGCAAATTACTCTGTAAATTTCCAGTAAATTACTCAGTAAATTCTCAAAAAATTCCCAGTAATTCTCAGTAAATTACCCAACAAATTCCCAATACATTACCCAGTAAATTCTCAGTAAATTCCCAATAAATTACTCAGTAAATGCCCAGTAAATTAGTCTGTAAATTCCCAATAAATTACTCAATAAATTAGGAGTAAATTCTCATAAAATTACTTATTAAATTCCAGTAAATTACTTAGCAAATTCATAGTAAATTCTCATTAAATTACTCTGTAAATTCTTAGTAAATTCTCAGTAAATTACTCAGTAAATTCCCATTAAATTCTCAGCAAATTACTCTGTAAATTCTAAGTAAATTACTTAGTAAATTACTCAGTAAATTACTCAGTAAATTCTCAGTAAATGCCCAGTAAATTCCCAGTAAATTACTCAGTAAATTCCCAGTAAATTATCAGTAAATTACTTAGTAAGTTCCTTGTAAATTCTCTGTAAAATACTATGTAAATTCCCAATAAATTACTTAATAAATTCGGAGTAAAATCTCAAAAAATTCCTCAGTAAAATCCCAGTATGTTACTCAGTAAATTCTCATTAAACTCTCAGTAAATTTCCAATAAATTCTATGTAAATTCTTAGTAAATTACTCAGTAAATTCCAAGTAAATTTTTAATAAATTACTAAGTAAATTCTCATTAAATTCCAAGTAAATTCATAGTAAATTCTAAGTAAATTACTCAGTAAATTCTCTATAAATTACTCAGTAAATTCCCGGTAAATTATTAGTAAATTACCTTGTAATTTCCTAGTAAATTAATCTGTAAGTCCAAGTAAGTTCTCAGTAAATTGCTCAGTAAATGCCAAGTAAATTCTCAATAAATTCCCTGGAAATTCTTAGCAAATTACTAAGTAAATTCCTTAGCAAATTTTTCGTAAATTTTCGGTAAATTCCCAGTAATTTGTCGTTAAATTCCTTAGTAAATTCCCAAAAAATTCTCAGTAAATCACTCAATAAATTCTCTGTAAATTACTCAGTTAATTCCCCATAAATTTTCAGTAAATTCTTAGAAAATTCACAGTAAATTCCTTAGTAAATTCTCAGCAAATTCCTCAGTAAATTCCCAGTATATTACTTAGAAAATTCGCAGTAAATTCTCAGTAAATTAATCCGTAAATTCCCAGTAAATTTCTATAAATTACTCAGTAAATTACTCACTAAATTCTAATTAAATTCTCAATAAATTATTTAGTAAATTCTTAATAAATTTCTGCGTAAATTTTTAGTAAATTACTCAGTAAATTCAAAGTAAATTACTCAGTAAATTACTCAATAAATTCTCAGTAAATTCACAATAAATTACTTAGGGAATTTTCCGCAAATTTTCAATAAATTACTCATTAAATTCCCAGTAAATTCTTAGTAAAATACTCAGCAAATTCATCATAAATTCTCAGTAAATTACCAGCAAATTTTCACTAAATTACTCAATAAATTCTCATTAAATTCCTCAGTAAATTCTCTGTAAATTCTTAACAAATTACTCAGTAAATTCCTAGTAAATTCTAAAAAAATTATTCAGTAAATTCGCAACAAATTACTCTGTAAATCCCTAGTAAATTACTCTGTAAATTCACAATAAATTCTCAGTAAATTTCTTGTAAACTCTAATCAAATAACTCATTAAATTCTCAGTAAATTCCTAGTAAATTACTCGGTGAATTCCCCATAAATTTTTAGGAAATTACCCAGCAAATTCCAAGTAAATTGTCAGTAAATTACTTAGTAAATTCCCAGTACATTACTCAGTAAATTCCCAGTTAATTCTCAATAAATTACCAGTAAATTCCCAATAAATTCTTAGTAAATTTCCCGTAAATTCTCAGTAAATTCCCAGTAAATTCTTGGTGAATTACTTAATAAATTCCCAATAAATTTTCAGTAAATTTCCAATAAATTACTCAGAAAATTCCGAGTAAATTCTCCATAAATTACTAAGTAAATTCTCAGTAAATTCTTTGTAAATTACTCACTAAATTCCCAGTAAATTTTCAGTAAATTACTCAGTAAATTTGCCGTAAATTCTCTGTAATTACTCAGTAAATTCCCAGTAAATTAATCAAAAAATTCCTCAGTAAATTCCCTGTAAATTTTCAACAAATTACTCATTAAATTCTCCATAAATTACTCAGTAAATTCCCATTAACTCTCAGTAAATTACTCAGTAATTTTATATTAAATTCCCAGTAAATTACTTAGCAAATTCCTAGTAAATTATCCAGTTAATTCCCAGTAAATTACTCAATAATTCCCAGTAAATTCCAAGTAAATTCTAGTAAATTATTCAGTAAATTGTCAGTAAATTGCTTAGTAAATTTCGAGTAAATTCTCAATAAATTACTCAGTAAAATCATAGTAAATTCATAGTAAATTCTCAGTAAATTACTCAGTAAATTTTAGTAAATTACTTAGTAAATTCCTAATAAATTTTAAATAAATTCCCAGTAAATTCCTAATAAATTATGTTAAATTACTAAGTAAATTTCCAGAAAATTCTTAGTAAATTACTTTGTAAATTCAAAGTAAATTACTCAGTAAATTACCAAAAAAATTCTTAATAATTTCCAGTAAATTCTCAGTAAATTCCCAGTATATTACTCAGTAAATTGTCAGTAAATTGCTTAGTAAATTCCTAATAAATTCTCAATAAATTACTCAATAAAATCACAGTAAATTACTCGTAAATTCTCAATAAATTACTCAGTAAATTTTCAGTAAATTCTCAATAAATTCAGTAAATTCTCAATAAATTCCCAATAAATAGTCAGTAAATTCCTAATAAATTCTCAATAAATTAGTAAGTAAATTGTCAGTAAATTCCTAATAAATTACTTTGTAAATTCATAGTAAATTACTCAGAAAATTCTCACTAAATTTTTAATAATTCCCAGTAAATTATCCAGTAAATTACTCAGTAAATTCTTAATAAATTCTCAGTAAATTACTCTATAAATTCCCCGTAAATTCTCAGTAAATTACCAATAAATTCTCAGTTAATTGTAGGTAAATTACTCTTTAAATTCCCAGTAAATTACTCAGTAAATTCTCAGCAAATTACTCAGTAAATTTCGAGTAAATTCTCTGTAAATTACTTAGTAAATTCTCAGTAAATTACCAGTAAATTCTCAACAAATTACTCACTAAATTCTCACTAAAATACTCAGTAAATTACACAGTAAATTCTCAATAAATTTCTCAGTGAATTCCCCGTAAATTCTCAGTTAATTCGCAGTAAATTCTCACTAAATTACTTTGCAAATTGCCAGTAAATTTTCAGTTAATTGCTTAGCAAATTCCCAGTAAATTCTAATTAAATTACTCAAAAAATTCCCAGTAAATTCTCATTAAATAACTCAGCAAATTCTCAGTAAATTTTTTCAGTAATTTCCCAATAAATTCTCAATAAATTCACAATAAATTCTCAGAAAATTACTCAGTAAATTCTCAGTAAATTCATAGTAAATTACACAATAAATTCCCAGTCAATTCTCGTTAAATTTCCAGTAAATTCTCAGTAAATTACCCTGTAAATTCCAAGTAAATTCGTCAGTAAATTCCCAGTAAATTCTCAATAAATTACTCAATAAATTCCCAGTAAATTATCAGTAAATTACTTTGTAAATTCCTAGTAAATTTTAAGTAAATTACTCAGTAAATTCTTAGTAAATTCTAAGTAAATTACTTAATAAATTCACAGTAAATTCCTTAGTAAATTTCGAGTAAATTTTAGTAAATTACTCAGTAAATTCCCTGCAAATTATGAATAAATTACTCAGTAAATTCTCAGTAAATTACTCGGTAAATTCACCGTAAATTCTAAGTAAATTGTCTGTAAATTACTCAGCAAATTTCAGTAAATTCACCGTAAATTCTCAATAAATTACTCATTAAATTCCTTGCAAATTACTCAGTAAATTCCCTGTTAATTACTCAGTATATTCTCAGTAAATTGCTCAGTAAATTCCCAGTAAATTCTCAGTAAATTACTCAGCAAATTCCCAGTAAATTCTTAGTAAATTCCTAGTAAATTCACAGTAATTCCCAGTAAATTTTCATTAAATTACTCAGTAAATTCCTAGTAAATTCTCAGTAAATTACTCAGTAAATTCCTAATAAATTATCCGTAAATTACTTAGTAAATTCAATGTAAATTCCCTGTAAATTGCCAATAAATTACTCAATAAATTCGAAGTAAATTCCCAGTAAACTACTTAGTAAATTCCCAGCAAATTCTCAGTAAACTACTTAGTAAATTCCCATTAAATTCTCAGTAAATTACTCAGTAAATTCCCAATAAATTCTAAGTAAATTACTCAGTAAATACCAGTAAATTTTTAGTAAATTACACAGTAAATTCTCATTAAATTACAAGTAAATTGTCATGGCCCAAACCCGTCCCTATAGGTTAGGATCATAATCGGTCAGTAATCGTTAGATTACCTACGGCCTCAGACAGAAAACAGATTTTTAAATAATCATATGGGGCCAAAAACGGAAGCAGGCTTAAAAATTTTGTCCAATGAGCTATGCTTATATGATAAAGCGAAACATTTTATAAATAGTTCATAATAACTCACACATAAAAACAGAGCTAGTATCTTATACGTCCAGAAACTCCAAAACATGCAGTCAGCCAAACAAAACAAACTTATATACATGGGTGATCCAATGTATTCACCGACCAAGCAAGAGTGTAAACACAAGAACAAAAATAAAGTCTCGTGCGTGAGACGTGCGAGCTGACTTGACTTCCTCTCATATCTTTCTGTAACAACCCGCATTTATGTCTTAGTCATGTTCATGTGCATCTACATAACTTTGTCTTGTTAAGTTTGCATTCATGAATCTTGTCTTGTTTTGCTTAAGTGTTGTATGCATGCTTTGTTTCTTCCTTGGTGTCTCAAGCCTAAGTTGTGTTAAGCCTAGATCATTCCAAGCCGAGGTCATCTTCAGTCTAGAATTATCTTAGGACCACTTTGTTTGACCTCCACCTTCGTCCTGACATATTGGCCGAGATGTCATTATCTAGGCCGAGGTGTTCATCACCAAGGCCGAGATGTGTATTATCTAGGCCGAGATGTTATCTTTGCACCTAAGTGATATTGTCCTGGAGTGGTATGACCTAGATCGAGGTGTGGCACATCTAGGCCATGGTGTGGCACAGCTTAGTCAAGTGTTGTCCTTCCTAGCCGAGGTCATTGTCACCTTAGTTGCCGAAGCTTTGTCCTTAGCCGATGTCATCACTTGCCGGAGTGCCTTGCCGGGTAGCTTGTTAGATACGCTTTGTCTTACACATGTCTTGTCAATCTATCACCTTTTTGAGGAGAACCAACCAACCGTTGCCATGTGTCCGAGCTGAGTGTTAAGTCAGCCGGCAGAGAGAGAAACCTATCATTTGTTATATCTTGTTTTTGAAGAGGAGAGAGAAGCTCTAGAAGAAGAAGAAGAAGAAGTCATTAGAGAGAAGTAGATCCCAAGCTTGATCCCTAGAGATCGAACCGTTAGATCCGTGTTCTAAGGTTAGATTCTCGATTTGCTCATGTTGTTCTTTATGTTCATGTTGTTGCATTCCATGATTGAATATGATTTGTAAGCCATGCATTGCTTTGAAGTTCAGTTTTAGAAAGAGAAAATAGTATTCATGTGTTCTTCAAGAAAAGTCATGTTTTGATCCGAAAGTTCATGCCAAGGTTCATGTTTTTGTGTTTGTTTCCATTTGATCTTCAAGTATGGGTACCAAGGTCCATGTTTTCGAACTCATAGCATGAAACCCCAGATTTTGTAATAAAGAAGTTATGATTTTAGCATTCATGTTCTTCATGATCTTCATGTTCAGGTTCTTCATGTTCTTCACGGGTGGAAACCCAGATCTCTAGACCTCACTTCCCTAAGTGTAGTCGCCGAGATCACTCTTACCTAGACCTCACACTTAGGCCAAGCATCGTATCTCACCTTGGCCTACCTTGTATGATCACTCACGCCTTTAGTTTGTCTTGTGCGCACCTCGACATGCAGCCGCACGCCGAAGCCTAGGTAACCACACCTCGGCCAGGAGGTGTGGGACCTCGGCAAAGACCTGGTTGGTACCCAGCATGTCACGACCCCAGACCGCCCCTAATAGTTTGGTGCCGTGATGGCCAGTAATCCGTAATTATCGAAGGCCAACTTTCAAAAAAAACTTAACACAATCAGAGTATAATACACGGGGCTCTCAAATGCGGAAGCAATAAATCAAAATACAAGTGGTCCATAAGAGCAGTGCATAGATCTAATGCAATGGCATACATCTTTACAAGCTTGAATACAACAAAAGCAAAATATGTGTTACATCTTGATCAAAAGGCTTCTCGAGCCGACATATACAAAATATAGCAAATACAAGCCAAGAAGCATGATTTTCAAGATTCGCCGACATGAAATAAATGGCATCGCCGACGTAAATACAAAAACAAAGCCGACATAAGCACGAATCCAAAACAAGCTTTCAAAACAGTCTAGGCGTCGCCGACGTCCTGCTCAACACCTACATATATATAGAGAGGGTGAGCCTGAATACTCAGTGAATGGTACTAATAATAAAGGTTTGCATGAATATAGCCGAAGTCTTTCAAAACAAACACATCAAACTTTATCAAGACAAGGGATGAACTGTATTCATCAATCAAATATTACAAGTATCAAGGGATGCTTACTGACATCGGCGAAACAAGGGATGAACCGTATTCATCAATCAAATCTTACAAGTCTCAAGCTTTCCGAACAACAAAGGATGAACCGTATTCATCTGTCAAGTCATACAAGTCTCAAGGATGCTTACTGACATCGGCAAAACACATCAAGCTCATCAAAACAAGGGCTGTACGATCCGTAATCGTTTAGTCAAAGGTACTGCGAAAGTTTATAGTCCTCCAGCACAAGGGACTTGTGTTACTTAGGCCCGTAGCCCGATTTAACAATATAGTCATTTCAAGAAAGGACCGTATCCTTCTGTACTTAGTGCTGCGAAAGTTTAGAGTCCTCCAGCACAAGGGACTTGTGTTACTTAGGCCCGTAGCTCGATTTAACAATATAGTCATTTCAAGAAAGGACCGTATCCTTTTATACTTAGGGCTGCGAAAGTTTAGAGTCCTCCAGCACAAGGGACTTTTCAAGGATGACATCAAAACAAGGTTTATACTTGATACATCAAGACAGAGCTATTCATTCATGCTTAGCAAATACTTTCGTCAAAACAAAACAAAACAAGATTCATCAAAACAAGTGTAACATAGCTTTACTAGAAATACCACTCACATAGTCTTCCACGGGTGTAGGCTCAAAGCAAATATCAAGGACCTACAATCACATGGCAAATCACATTCTCAAAACAAGCTTTATATGCATGCAAATGATCTCGGCATCCTCACCAGGTCCAAGTCAACAACAAAGCAAAACATGCTGGGAGTTTAAACACCGCTCTCGTCTCATGGAAACACACACTGAGTACCAACCAGGTCTTTGCCGAGGTCCCACACATCCCTGCCGAGGTGTGGTCCCGCTGGCCTTAACCAAAAACAAAGTCGGGGAAACCTGGCTTCCCCTTTGAAGCACATGCAGTTCATGATGAACATGACCATGAGAAAGATGAATGCAAGGTCAAAACTTGTTACAAAGATCTGAGATTTCATGCCATGAGTTCAAAACGTGGACCTGAGTACCCATACAAGATGGTCATGCAAGAACAAACATGAAAACATAGCTTTCGCTCCAAACTTTCGGATCAAAACGAGATTTTTTTTTCGAGAACATATGAAAACCATTTTCTCTTTTCAAAACCAACTTCAAATCGATGCATGACATGCAAAACGATTCCGATCATGCAATGCAGCTAGATGATCAACAACAACAATCAAAGTAGATCAAGATTCAAACCTCAAAACTCGAATCCAACGGATCAAACCACGAAGATCAAGCTTGGAAGACTTGCTCTCACTCAAGAACTTCTCTTTCTTTCCTCTAGAGCTTCTCTCTCTAAAAACAAAGATTTGAGACAAAAATGATTTGTTTCTAGGTCTGCCGGCTGTCTTAACAATCAGCTCGGACACGTGGCGCTGCCGGGTTGGTTCAACTCAAAAAGGTGATTGATAGATAAGACAAGTCTCTGACAAAGCGTATGTAGCAAGCTCGGGTAAGACACATCGGCAAGAAATGACATCGGTTCAAATCAAGGATCCGGCAACAGGATAACAAAAACATCGGCTAGGGAGGACGACGCTTGACTAAGCTGTGCCACACCTTGGCCGGGGTGTGCCACATCTCGGCCTAGGCCATACCTGCCTGCGGACGAGGTTCACTGAGTGCAAAACATCTCGGCAATAAATGCCCGAGGTGAAGGTAGGGGTCGACCAAGGTCTCAAAACAGTTCTAAGTACAAAGGTTCAAAGGCGAACTAAGCTCAAGGCGACCTCGACCACACACACACCAAGCAAAGAACAAAATCATGCAAGCAACTTTAAGCAAATCAAGGCAAGACAAAACCTTCAAAACAATATAACAAGGCAAGATCATGCATGAATGTATACAAGTATGACAAGAGTAAGGTGAGGGTTGTTACACAGCATGTCTTCCTGACATTTGAAATAGTGTTTTGACTTCCAGCATATTTTCCCAAGATCATTTGCATACATGTAAGACTTGTTTTGAGATGTACATTTAGTAGACTTTGCCATGTGTTTGTAGGACTTGGACCTTTGCCTTGATCCCGACTTCCGAAGAGCCATGTGAGTGGTATTTTTAATAAAGCTATGTTATAAGTTTTGATAAAGCTTTGCTTTGCCTTGTTTTGATAAAAGTATTTGTTCAAGCATGAATGATTATCCCTATTTTTTTATGTATCAAGTAAGTTTTGTTTTGATGACATTCTTGGAAAAGTCCTTGGTGCCAGGGGACTATAATGCAACTACACCCTTGTTAAGAAAGTCCATAGTGCTAGGGAACTATAATGCAACTGCACCCTTGTTATGAAAGTCCTTAGTGCCAGGGGACTATAATGCAACTGCACCATCGTTTGAGATATCTCTCTTGTTTTGCTTTGTTTTGCCACCGGCGGTCTATGAACGGGTGGGTTTGTTTTGTCAGGAATGTCATCACCCCATGTATTATGTAGATGTTATTAAACATCCCAAGAAGATTTGAAAGACCAAGATTTGATTGATGAACTAGATTCATCCCACGTTTTGTACAAGCTATGATATATGTATTGTTTTGACAAGGACCTCACGAATCATTCATTTAACCCCTTTATTACTTGTACCATTCACTGAGTATCCAAGCTCACCCTCCCTATATGTATATGTAGGTAACAAGCTAGAAGTCAGCTACGCTGAGATATGTGTTTTGTTTGTATGTTATGTCGGTGTAGACGTCCCCGAACGCCCCGGGAGGGTTAGTCCCGTTCTGTTCATTTGGGGTCACTACAACTCGGACTCTCAAATGTGTCACGGTTCTAAGTCTGAACCAAAGAGTCCAAATCCGGCAAATCGTTTTGAGAAAAACAGATTTTGAAAGAAGTTCCAAACATGGACTGCTTTGCCAGATACAGAGTCGCCACCTAAATGTTTTTTAATGGGAAATTTAGGAAACCCTGACTCGGTGCCAAAAGGCCACGTGTCCGTCATCACCAAAGTTGCCTCGGCTCGGGAACTTGGGTACGATTGGGGAAGGTCACTTCGTGAGCACCCCCGCTCGCCCGGTCATAGACCGGCCTCTACTAATCATGATATCAATTTTTGAAAACATTGTGAGTTCTTATTCCGGTTTATTAGCCTAGGTTACTATGTGATGCGCACAGCATACAAGTATAGATCGGGTTGCCTGAATTGGAACGAAAACATTTCATGTTTGTTTTTTGAAAGAGGGTTTACTACCCGCAGGTAGGCATTAAAACATTTGATGATTTATTCCAATTTAAGTAACCCAACCTTCACCCACAGGCATTCAGGTAGTTATATCACATAAGCACATAGCCTCATGGTAAACATGCTATTCATGGCAGTCACTCACACACATGCAAGGATGCTAAAGCATAAGACTTACCGGGTACTCCAAGCAAAATAGAAACTCATTAGAAATCATGCATGAATCCTAAGTATACAGAAATGCCTAATGCAACACATGCAAAATGCAACTATAGCGGGCTCGGCTATTTTAAGATGGCATATGAAATGCTACAGCTAACATGTATTCAATTTGGAATTGAAAATACAATGCAGTTAGCATGATGCGCCGAGCCCGGTGCATGCAATACAGATGAATGATGCAAACATGCTGTCATACTGTATGCTAATTTAAACATGCCCTAATCTAACCATCAAAAGCGGATAAATAAAAGGGAGAAAGACGTGGGGTTGGAAGACATACATCACACTCACCCACACTTATTACAGTTGTGCCCTCGCGCAGAGGGTCCAAATAAATATACAGTCCAAATATTACAGTCCGAAATAAAAGAATATTACAGTCCAAAATATTACAGTTCGAATAATATACAAATTCCTAATTAATTAATGAATTAACTAAGAAAATAAATAAAACTGGCATGCAAGCCAGGGACTGCCTTGCTTCTGATGGATGATGCATGTCCGGGTTGTCTTGCGCGGAAATCCACCGGAATGCCCCAATTAGCCTCTGTTTACACCTGTTCTTGAAATGCGTGCCAAGCCCCAAAGAGTTGCTGATTCTTCGTTTTGTTGCAACAGAGAGCAGGAAAGGGGCATAGCAATGTATTTGCACAGATATATGCATGTCTCGATCCTCGTGCCACCAATCACGCATACCGAGGCATGATGGCCGAGGAGTCGAAATGCACAACTCAATATAGGATGAATGCACATGAAACTACAGCTAAAACCTAACTCCATCATGGATAATCCAGAGTGTCGGTGACTGGGGAATTGAGACACATTCCGTCACTCGGAGTACGAAATGTACCTCGTTTCCCGTGCCCGAGCTAATTCCTATTCCGGACACGATGCAATATACATGATATGCATGAAATGCAACTAAGATACAATCCTAGCATGCACAATGCTATGAAAATGAGATGCCTCGAAGTGCGTGCACACGGGCACGCAAATCGAGGAAATAACAGAATGTGATCTAAGATACAACCTAGTATGCACTATGCGATGAAAATGAGATGCCTCGAAGTGCGTGCACACGGGCACGCAAACCGAGGAAATGACAGAATGTGATCTAAGATACAACCTAGTATGCACTATGCGATGAAAATGAGATGCCTCGAAGTGCGTGCACACGGGCACGCAAACTGAGGAAATGACAGAATGTGATCTAAGATACAACCTAGTATGCACTATGCGATGAAAATGAGATGCCTCGAACTGCGTGCACACGGGCACGCAAACCGAGGCGATGGCATACACAATGCGAATGACATGAAAACGTGATATGGGCTTATACCAACATGAGTGAGCCTCAGCCACACTCACATAGGATGCCGGCGGATAAAAATGAGGTGCCTCGAAATGCGTGCACACGGGCACGCAAATCGAGGCAATGGCAGAATGTGATGCAATGACATGAAAACATGATATGGGCTTATACCAACATGAGTGAGCCTCAGCCACACTCACATAGGATGCCGGCGGATAAAAATGAGGTGCCTCGAAATGCGTGCACACGGGCACGCAAACCGAGGCAATGACGGAATGTGATGCAAATGACATGAAAACGTGATATGGGCTTATACCAACATGAGTGAGCCTCAGCCACACTCACATAGGATGCCGGCGGATAAAAATGAGGTGCCTCGAAATGCGTGCACACGGGCACGCAAACCGAGGCAATGACGGAATGTGATGCAAATGACATGAAAACGTGATATGGGCTTATACCAACATGAGTGAGCCTCAGCCACACTCACATAGGATGCCGGCGGATAAAAATGAGGTGCCTCGAAATGCGTGCACACGGGCACGCAAACCGAGGCAATGACGGAATGTGATGCAAATGACATGAAAACGTGATATGGGCTTATACCAACATGAGTGAGCCTCAGCCACACTCACATAGGATGCCGGCGGATAAAAATGAGGTGCCTCGAAATGCATGCACACGGGCACGCAAACCGAGGCAATGACAGAATGTGATGTAATGACATGGAAATGGCATGCAATCATTCTAATGGAATTTCAGCACTAAAATATGGGGGAAAACAGTCCCGAAATGAGGCGAAATGACATGAAATGCATGGAATTGTCCCGAAATGCGAATTTAGGCACCCGAAATGGCCTATAGCTATGCCAAACATGCACAATACGGACATGACATGCAAAGACAGAAGCTAGGAAGTCCCAAGAAAGGCACTTTCACAGTTATAAACCTGGCCAAACAGCAAGCATAGATATGGCAAAAATGGCATGCAAGAATAGGGGCCAAGAGAGGGGTAATGAAGCAAGTGATATAAGCAAAATCCAAACTGAAAAACTTCCTTCTACAACATTGAAGAGGGACCAAAAATATGAATATTTTTAGAACTGTAAAATGGCCAAAACAGAATACAAACATGATAGAAATGTGATGCAAAATAAGGCTCAAAAGTGGCTATAACATGAGGTATGCAAAATAATCATCAAACAGCCAAAGACCCTTAATAAAACATGTAGAATGGGCCAAAATAGGACTATTTCCAGAACTGTAAAATGGCCAAAAACAAAAGCATGGTAGGCTAACTAAACATGCAAGAATGGGGAATAAAAGAGAGATATAACATGAAGTGGCATATGGAGGTCCCAAAACATGAAAGGAAATAAATGAAAAATGAAGAACGGACCAAAATAAGGACTTTTTCAGAACTGTAAAATGGCCAAAAACAAAAGCATGGTAGGCTGCCATTGCATGCAAGAATGGGGAATAAAAGAGGAGTATAAAGGTAGGTATAACATGGAAGTCCCAAATGGTGTTGAGCCCTTCTTCAATGTTGAAGAGGGGCTCAAAATAAGCCTAATATCAGTTTACAACATGCTCGAAAACAGATTACTCATGGGCCAAAAATAGCATGCAAAATTATGACATATAAGAGGATCAATGAAGCAAGTGTATCATGGAAGGCTCAAACAGGGTTGAGCCCTTAATGAAAAGTGAAAATGAGCTCAAAAGAGGGCCCTTTTCAGTTAGGGCCGGAGCTTGAAACAAAAATCAAGTGAGGCTTACAAATGGATCAAGAAAAAGGGTCAAAAGAGGAGAAGTATCACTTACCCTTGAAGACTAAAACTTTTGTTGCTTCTTGGACCAATTTGCAGCTCCTTTAGCCTTTGAGAAGCCTTCCTTGTTGCTGGAAATGAGGTGGTGGTGGTAGAGCTTGGTGGTGTAGAAGAAATGGTGCTTAGGGACTTAGAGATTTTTCAAGAAATGAGAGGTATGGAGATGGAGTTGTGTATGGAGGCTTGAAGACCAAATTTTCTAACCCCAACAAATGATCTAGCTTGCTTGTTATAAGGGCCAAAGAGGGGGTGTAAAGGTGGGGGAAAAGGAGACAAACTTTCCCCACAAAATATCCCCCGGATAAAGATCTTTTCTGGGGGATAAAGCTCCACAGCTGTAAAGTGCACAGTGCCAAGATCTTGGCCGGCCTGTTACTTTTGCTCCAGGTGGCCGGCCGGCCACACCCCCTAGCCGGCCGGCTAGGGGTCAAAAAGGTCAATCAGATTTTCTGGCCGGCCACCAACTGGTGGTGTCCTCCTATCTGTGTACAACACAACCCTGTGGTTAAAAGTCCAAGAAAGTGGGTCCAAGGGGTTCAACATTAGCCCGGAAGGAGGGGGTCAAAAGGGTCAAGTTGAATTAATGGCCGGCCATGAACTTTTAGGGTCCTCTCATGTGTGTACATCACAAATATGTGGTTCAAAGTTCAAGAAAAAGGATCCAAGGGGTTCAACATTAGCCCGGAAGGAGGGGGTCAAAAGGGTCAAGTTGAATTAATGGCCGGCCATGAACTTTTAGGGTCCTCTCATGTGTGTACATCACAAATATGTGGTTCAAAGTTCAAGAAAAAGGATCCAAGAGGTTCAACATTAGCCCGGAAGGAGGGGGTCAAAAGGGTCAAGTTGAATTAATGGCCGGCCATGAACTTTTAGGGTCCTCTCATGTGTGTACATCACAAATATGTGGTTCAAAGTTCAAGAAAAAGGGTCCAAGGGGTTTAACATTAGCCCGGAAGGAGGGGGTCAAAAGGGTCAAGTAACATTAATGGCCGGCCACCACTTTTTAGGGTCCTCCCATGTGTGTACATCACAAATATGTGGTTCAAAGTTCGAGAAAATGGCCCCAAGGTGTTCAACATTAGCCCGGAAGTGCGAAAAACGGGCGCCGGAGGGCGTCGGAGGATGTATAACTGGTTGCTGCAACAATTGCTGGCCTCCCACCCTTTAGTGACCTTCCTAGTGATAAAACAGAGGTACCTGCCAAAAATGAACGAAAACCGTTGCAAAACGAATGCTCGGGGACCAAAACGCGCAGTTCGGGGTCCCGAAAATGGGCCGTTAAGCACCGAAAGTGGCATTCGGCCACAAAGTGGGTTTCTCAGACCCCAGTGTCCCTCAAAAGGGAGTATAAAGGAAGTATGCCAAAAATTAGAGCAATAGGAGATGGTTAAGCGGTCCCGAACCGAGGCACACGGCCTACGATCCCGAAAAACCGGAAACCGGACTCCGAAATGGGCAAAATGGCCTATGACCACGAAATGTAGCCTACGGACATTGAGAGATGGTCTACTGGACCTCTCCCTCCCCTCAGGAAAAGAAACGGAGAAAACCGAGTCTGGTTCGCAAACCGAGACAAGGCACAGAAGAGGGTTCGGAAGTCCGGAGGCAGGGCTCACGACCGCAACTCTGAAACTTCTGAATGAGCACATTATGCAACATCACCAAGCGCTCAATCGGTGACGTCTGAGTCTTAAGGTCGGTCAAAAATGGGGTGTCTACAGTCGGCAGTGAGGATGTCGGCAATCTGGAAGATTATGTTTTCTTGACTTGTAGTGCATGTATTTTGTATATGTCGGCTTGAGAGGCCTTTGATTCAAGATGTAATATGTATTTTATTTTGCTTATATTTAAGTTGTAAAGTTATGTAAAGATGTATGCCATTTCATTTGATTTATGCACTGCTCTTATGGACTACTTAGATTTAAATATATTGCTTCCGAACATGTTAGCCCCATATGTAATACTCTGATTGTGTGTGAATTTTGAAAGTTGGCCTTCGGTAATCTCGGATTACTGGCCATCACGGCACCATCCTACTAGGGGCGGTTTGGGGTCGTGACACTTTCACTAAGGTTGGGTTTGGTCATCTCTTTGCTTACCTACACACATATAAACGAGAGTGAGCGATAGCCCAATGAATAATATCAAAATAAAGAAGTTACATGAATGAAATTCGTAACAGACATATCTAAAGGCCTTAGGCCCATTCACATTTTTATCTAATATATCAAATGGACTCAGGCCCAATTCGCTCTTATCAAATGGCCTCAGGCCCAATTTGTTTGTATGAAATGGCTTTTGGTTCACTCATTCATGTCAAACGGCCTTCGGCCCAATCATTCATGTCAGATGGCCTGTGGCCCAATCATTCATGTCAGACGGCCTTTGGCCTAATCATTCATGTCAGACTATCATTAATATCAGACGGCCTTTGGCCCAATCATTCATGTCAGACGGCCTTTGGCCCAACCATTCATGTCAGACTATCATTCATGTCAGGCGGCCTTTGGACCAACCATTCATGTCAGACGGCCTTTGGCCCAATCATTCATGTCAGACTATCTGTCACGACCCCAAACCGCCCCTAGTAGTTTGGTGCCGTGATGGCCAGTAATCCGTGATTACCGAAAGCCAACTTTCTAGGTAAAACACAATCAGAGTATAATAAACGGGGCTCACAATTTGCGGAAGCAATAAATCAAAATACAAGTGGTCCACAAGAGCAGTGCATAGATCCAATGTAATGGCATACATCTTTACAAACTTGAATATTTGAATACAACAAAGCAAATTACATATTACATCTTGATCAAAAGGCTTCTTGAGCCGACATATACAAATACAATGGATACAAGCCAAGAAGCATGATTTTTAAGAAGTGCCGACATAAAGAAAAAAACATTTGCCGACGTGAATGCAAAAATAACGCCGACATAATCAAGAGTCCAAAACAAGTTATCAAAACACATTCTAGGCGCCGTCGACGTCCTGCTTATCACCTACATATATATATAGAGAGGGGTGAGCACAAATACTCAGTGAATGGTACTAGAAATAAAGGTTTTTGCATGAATATAGCCGAGGTTTTTAAAACAAAACACATCAAACTTTATCAAGACATGAGATGAACCGTATTCATCAATCCAGCTTACAAGTGTCAAGGGATGCTTACTGACATCGGCAAAACAAGGGTTGTACGATCCGTAATCGTTTAGTCAAGGTACTGCGAAAGTTTATAGTCCTCCAGCACAAGGGACTTGTGTTACTTAGGCCCGTAGCCCGATTTAACATTATGGAACTTGTGTTACTTAGGCCCGTAGCCCGATTTAACATTATAGAACTTTCCAGGGAAGGACCGTATCCTTTCATACTTAGTGCTGCGAAAGTTTAGAGTCCTCCAGCACAAAGGACTTTTGCACTTGGTACTGCGAAAGTTTAGAGTCCTCCAGTACAAGGGACTTTTCAAGGATGACATCAAAACAAAGCTTATACTGATACATCAAAACAGGGCTATTCATTCATGCTTAGCAAATACTTTCATCAAAACAAGCAAAGCAAGACTTTTCAAAATAGTGTAACATAGCTTTATTAAAAGCACCACTCACCTTGTTCTTCAGGTGTAGGCTCAAAGCAAGGATCAAGGTCCTACAATCACATGGCAAATCACATTCTCAAAACAAGCTTCATATACATGCAAATGATCACGGCATCCTAACCAGATCCAAGTAAATAACAAGCAACACATGCTGGGAGTTTAAACATTGCTCCCGCCTCATGAAAACACACGGGGCACCAACCAAGCCTTTGCCGAGGTCCCACACATCCTTGCCGAGGTGTGGTCCCGAGGGCTTTATCAAACAAAGCCGGGAAAACCTGGGTTTCCCTTTGAAGACTATGAAGAACATGATGAACAAGGTCGCGAGAAAGATGAATGCAAGTTCAAACTTGTTACAGAAATCTGAGTTTTCAAGCCAAGAGTTCAAAACATGGACCTGGGTACTCATACAAGAAAGTCATGCAAGAACAAACACAAAAACATGGTTTCGGTTCCAACTTTTGGATCAAAACGAGACTTTCTTCAAGAACATAAGAACACCATCTTTTTCTTACGAAATCAACTTCGAATCGATGCATGACATGCAAAACAGATCCGATCATGCAATGCAGCTAGATGATCAATATCAACAATCAAAGTAGATCAAGGTTCTTACCTCAGAACTCGGATCCAACGGTTCAATCTTCGAAGATCAAGCTTGGAAGGTCTACTCTAACTCAAGAACTTCTCCTCCTTCTCTCTAGAGTTTCTCTCTCTAAAGGCAAAGCTTTGAGACAAAATGATTTGTTTCTAAGTCAGCCGGCTATCTTAACAATCAGCTCGGACACGTGGCGCTGTCGGGTTGGTTCAACTCAAAAAGGTGATTGATTGATAAGACAAGTCTATGACAAAGCGTATGCAGCAAGCTGGGTAAGACACATCGGCACGTAATGACATCGGCTCAAATCAAGGATCCGGCAACAGGATAACAAAGACATCGGCTAGGGAGGACGGCACTTGACTAAGCTGTGCCACACCTTGGCCGGGGTGTGCCACATCTCGGTCTAGGCCATACCTGTCCGAGGACACGAATCTCTAAGTGCAAAATATCTCGGCAACAAGCCCGAGGTGAAGATGGTATCGACCAAGCGGATTCCAAAACATTTCAAAGTACAAAGGTTCAGGGTCGGACTAAACTCAATATGACCTCGGCTACACGCTGAGCAAAGAACAAAATCATGCAATACTTGGACCAAGCAAGGCAAGGCAAAACTAGCAAAATAACATATCAAGGCAAGATTATGCATGAATGTATGCAAGTATGACAAGAGTAAGGTGAGGGTTGCTACAGTCTACCCCCCTTAAAGAAGTTTGGTCCCCAAACTTAAATTACCTTGTTCTAGGAACAACTTTGGATGTCGAATTCTCATCTCCTCTTCCATTTCGCATGTGGCATCCTTGCCGTGATGCTCTTTCCATTCTACCTTTACCATTGGTATCGACTTGTTTCTCAACTGCCTAACTTGTCTGTCAATAATCCTCATTGGCTTCTCTTCGTAGCCCAAATCCTCATTAACCGTAATCCCAGAATGATCAATTATGTGTAGTGGATCTCGGATGTACTTCCTTAACATCGAAACATGAAACACATTGTGGACTTGGCTTAAACCTGGTGGCAAAGCAAGTCTGTAGGCAACGGGGTTAATTCTCTCAAGAATTTCAAACGGTCCAATATACCGAGGTGCTAATTTACCTTTCTTCCCAAATCTGGAAACTCCTTTCATTGGTGAAACTTTCAGGAATACATGATTCCCAACTTCGAATTCTAAATCATTCCTTCTCTGGTCGGCGTAGCTCTTTTGTCGGCTCTGAGCAGTTTTAATCCTCTGTTGGATAAGTTTAATCTTCTCTGTTGTTACTTGAATCAATTCGGGACCAAACAGGGCTCTGTCTCCAACTTCGGTCCAACATATCGGCGATCTACATTTCCTTCCGTACAAGGCTTCGTATGGCGCCATGCCAATGCTAGCTTGATAACTGTTGTTGTAGGCGAATTCCACTAAGGGCAAATGCGTTCCCCAGCTTCCCAGGAAGTCCAATACGCATAGTCTAAGCATATCTTCAAGTGTCTGAATTGTTCTCTCTGTCTGCCCATCCGTCTGGGGATGAAAAGCTGTACTAAATCTCAGCTCGGCTCCGAAAGCCCTCTGTAGACTCTGCCAAAATCAAGAAACAAATTTAGGATCTCGGTCTGACACAATAGACATCGGCACTCCATGAAGCCTAACAATCTCGTTCACATATAGCAAGGCAAGTTGATCGGCGTTATTTTTGAGTTCCCTCAAATTTTTGAGTTCATAAGAGTTAAAGGGGAGTGTAGTGCTATCATACAACAAGCCCCACTAATATAATATTTTAATATAAAATATTTGGGCACTTAATTCATCAATTTAATCAGTTTAATCTGACCAGAATCAATTTCTAATTAAATTTCACCGTAAGCTCTAAGAATTATGCCAATCACAGTGGCGCAATCAATTTCGGGTTCTGTGGCTGATAAGGCCTTCAATTTAATTTCCGAAGCAGGTAGTCAAACAGATATTCTTACGGTGAACAGATAGAAATTCAAAACCACATATTTTCACTTAATGGCACACAAAATCGTATCAAACACATAATCATATACGTATTAAGGCCCAATTAGCATAATACAGAACAGGGGTATTACACTATATATATGTAGGTGATGAGCAGGACGTCGGCGACGCCTAGAATGTGTTTTGATAGCTTGTTCTGGACTCTTGATTATGTCGGCGTTATTTTTGCATTCACGTCGACAAATGTCTTTTTCTTTATGTCGGCACTTCTTGAGAATCATGCTTCTTGGCTTGTATTCATTGTATTTGTATATGTCGGCTCGAGAAGCCTTTTGATCAAGATGTAATATGTAATTTGCTTTGTTATATTCAAATTGTAAAGCTTGTAAAAGATGTATGCCATTACATTGGATCTATGCACTGCTCTTGTGGACCACTTGTATTTTGATTTAATGCTTCCGCGTTTGTGAGCCCCGTTTATTATACTCTGACCTTGTTTAACTTTTGGAAGTTGGCCTTCGGTAATCCTGGATTACTGGCCATCACGGCACCAAACTACTAGGGGCGGTTTGGGGTCGTGACAGAATGGTATCAGAGCACAAGTTCCTCGGTATACGTTATTCACACACTTTGAGTCCTAAAGAGCATAGGATTTCCCTTAGAAAGATGTTAGGATTGCATCATGGTGTTTGCTATTTGAACGAGGTGTGCATTGTCTTGATATACTTATTTGTTGCTTGCCTACGTGGTTATTTGCTTATTTGTTTTAAAGTCATACTTTGCACGCTCATAGCATCATGAGGAGAGGTAGACCTCCAATTGGCCTGGATCAGCCCGAAGACAGAATGGATAGACTGGAAAGATTAGTTGAAGGTTTGGCCCGCGAATTGAGGCAAACAAGGCAGCAGTTCGCTGGTGCTACGTCGACTCAGGCCGAGCATACCAACGGCCGAAATGTAGTCCCGCCTCCACCTCCTCCGGTGCCGCAAGTTCCCCCGCAGCCAGCCTTATATGGGGATGGTACGATAGCTTTGATCAGGGAGTTCAAGAAAATGAAACCACCGAGATTCTCTGGGGGTATAGAGCCGATGAAGGCTGAGGCGTGGGTTTTGGAAATGGAAAAGTTGTTCGAGGTCTTCCCTAGCACCGACGCTCAGAAAGTGACGTTGGCAGCATTCACATTAGATGATGATGCTTGCAGGTGGTGGATGATGGTTAGAGAGAGCAATCCAGATCTGACCTGGACTCGATTTCTAGAGTTGTTCTACAACAAACATTTTCCCCTAAGTGTTCGAAATCGGAAGGCTACCGAATTTCATACTTTGACGCAAGGCAACCGAACAGTGGCGGAATACGACCGCGCTTTTACTGAATTGGCGAGGTTTGTGCCTCACATGGCCAACGATGAGTACATGAAGGCCAGGAAGTTCGAGTGTGGGCTTCGTGGACCGATTCAAGACCGAGTAAATTTACACAATATGCCGACTTATGCCGAAGTGTTGGACAAGGCCATTCAGGCCGAAGCTAACCTAAATCGATACCAGAGCTCGGGAGAGAACCACCGAAAGAGACAGAACTATGACAACCGCCGAGGACAGCTGGGCACCAAGAAGAGGACGAACATGGGTAGTACTAGTAACCTAAGGCAGGAAGGTAATGCTAAACCGACGTGCTCGGACTGTGGGAGGCAACATTTCGGGGTTTGTCGCCGGACGTCTGGAGCTTGTTATGAATGTGGCGAGATGGGCCATTATGTGAGAGATTGCCCCAAGACTAAGGCTGATAACAACAAGAAACGTGAGAATACCTCGGGTTCCGTTCTGAAGGGAGATGCTGGGAAAGGACAGATGAGACAGGGCAGGGTATTTGCGTTAGTACCAGGAGACACTCAGAATGCTGAGGCAGTGGTGTCAGGTATACTTCTAATTTGCTCCCAAGATGCCTATGTGTTGATTGATTCGGGTTCTACTCATTCGTTTATATCTACTAAGTTTGCCGAGAAAATTGATAGAGAACTAGAGCCCCTTGATTACATGTTATCTGTGTCTACTCCATCTGGGAGATCTATGATTGTTGCATCCATCTATAAAGCATGTGTTGTTGTGATTGAGAATGTGGAATTATTAGTAGATTTAATGCCTCTAGACATAGCCCATTTTGATGTTATACTGGGAATGGATTGGTTGGTCGCAAATCATGCATCTATTAACTGTGTTTCGAAAAGTGTCACATTGAGACCCCCAAACCTAGCCGAGGTTATTTTCCAGGGTAAAGGAATAGTGCCCCCACCTTACTTGATTTCGTCCATTAAGGCCTATAAGTTAATTCGGAAGGGGTGCCGAGGCTACTTGTGTAGTATACTGAGTGATCAGAATGGAAATGTTAATTTAGCCGACATCCCAATTGTTAATGAATTTTCTGACGTCTTCCCAAACTAATTGCCTGGGCACTTAACCGATAGAGAAATAGAGTTTACTATTGACATCATGTCGGGAACACAGCCGATCTTCAAAACACCTTATAGAATGGCCCCAGCTGAACTTAGAGAATTGAAACTGCAGTTACAAGAATTGTTGGATAAGGGATTTATTAGGCCGAGCACTTCACCATGGGGAGCACCTATTTTATTTGTTAAGAAAAAGGATGGCATACTCCGCCTTTGCATCGATTATAGAGAACTTAATAAAGTCACTATCAAGAACAAGTACCCGTTACCTAGGATTGATGATCTGCTTGACCAGTTACAAGGAGCACGAGTCTTTTATAAGATTGACCTTAGGTCTGGTTATCACCAACTCAAAGTAAAAGCCGAAGATGTTGAGAAGACTGCTTTTCGGACAAGATATGGCCACTATGAGTTTTTAGTAATGCCTTTCGGAGTGACCAATGCCCCTGCTGCATTTATGGATTTAATGAACAGAATCTTCAAGCCATATTTGGATGAGTTTGTAGTTGTCTTCATCGATGATATACTGATCTATTCCAAGAGTAAAACTGAACATGAAAATCATTTGAGACTTGCCTTACAGCTTTTGAGGGACCGGAAATTGTATGCTAAGTTTAACAAGTGTGAATTTTGGCTTTCTACTATTTCATTTTTGGGTCATGTGATTAGTAAAGAGGGTATCTCGGTTGATCCTAGCAAAATTGAAGCCGTAGTAAATTGGCCGAGGCCGACTAATGTGTCCGAGATTCGTAGTTTTCTGGGTTTGGCAGGTTATTACAGGAAATTTGTGAAAGATTTCTCAAGGATTGCAATTCCATTGACGCAATTGACTAAGAAGGGAACACTGTATGAATGGACTAGAGATCGGGAATCAGCTTTCTAGGAACTGAAGACGATGTTAGTTACAGCACCAGTACTCGCACTCCCATCAGGTGATGAAGAGTTTCATATCTATAGTGACGCATCGCACAAGGGTTTGGGTTGTGTGTTAATGCAAGGAGGTAAGGTTATAGCTTATGCATCTCGTCAGTTGAAACCCCACGAGAAGAACTATCCTACCCATGATCTAGAATTAGCGGCCGTGGTATTTGCTTTGAAGATTTGGCGTCATTATTTGTATGGAGCTTCTTGTCAGATTTTTACAGATCATAAGAGTTTAAAGTACCTGTTCACTCAGAAGGAATTGAATTTGAGACAGAGAAAGTGGCTTGAGTTGTTGAACGACTATGATATGCAAATTCAATATCACCCCGGTAAAGCTAACAGTGTAGCCGACGCTTTGAGCAGAAAGTTAGATGGAAATTTGGCGTGTTTGACCATGATGACAGTGGAGCCGACTATTGTTGATGAGGTAAAGACAAGACAGATGGAGGATAACTTCTTCAAGAGAATAGCCGAGGAAATTGACACAAAGCCGAGATCAGGATATACTATCGAAAAGCAAGTGCTTAAGTTTGAAGGAAGGTTATGCGTAGCCGACATCCCAGAGCTAAAAAGGAAAATTTTGCAGGAAGCTCACGATTCCAAGTTTGTTGTTCATCTAGGGAACACCAAAATGTATCAGGATGTGAAGCAGACGTTCTGGTGGCCAGATATGAAAAAGAGAAATAGCCGAATTCGTGTCCCAGTGTTTGCATTGTCAACAAGTGAAAGCAGAACATCAAAGACCGGCAGGACTTCTTCAACCTTTGCCGATTCCTGAGTGGAAATGGGAACACATCTCCATGGATTTTGTGATTGGTTTGCCGAAGACACCGAAAGGTATGGATTCGATTTGAGTCGTTGTTGATAGATTAACTAAATCAGCACACTTTTTACCTGTTAGGACTACCTTCAACGCCGATTAACTTGCCTTGTTATACGTGAACGAGATTGTCAGACTTCATGGAGTGCCGATGTCAATTGTGTCAGACCGAGATCCTAAATTTGTTTCTAGATTTTGGCAGAGTCTACAGAGGGCTTTCGGAGCCGAGCTGAGATTTAGTACAGCTTTTCATCCCCAGACGGATGGGCAGACAGAGCGGACTATTCAGACACTTGAAGATATTCTTAGACTTTGTGTATTGGACTTCCTGGGAAGTTGGGGAACACATTTGCCCTTAGTGGAATTCGCTTACAACAACAGTTATCAAGCTAGCATCGGCATGGCGCCGTATGAAGTCTTGTACGGAAGAAAATGTAGGTCGCCGATATGTTGGACCGAAGTCGGAGACAGAGCTCTGCTTGGTCCCGAATTGATTCAAGTGACAACAGAGAAGATTAAACTTATCCAACAGAGGATTAAAACTGCTCAGAGCCGACAAAAGAGCTACGCCGACCAGAGAAGGAATGAGTTAGAATTCGAAGTTGGGAATCATGTATTCCTGAAGGTTTCACCAACGAAAGGAGTTTCAAGATTTGGCAAGAAAGGTAAATTGGCACCACGATATATTGGACCGTTTGAAATTCTTGAGAGAATTAACCCCGTTGCCTACAGACTTGCTTTGCCGCCAGATTTGAGCCAAGTCCACAATGTGTTTCATGTTTCGATGTTGAGGAAGTACGTCCGAGATCCACTGCATATAATTGATCATTCTGAGATTTCGGTTAATGAGGATTTGGGGTACGAGGAGAAGCCAATGAGGATTATTGACAGACAAGTGAGGCAGTTGAGAAACAAATCGATACCGATGATAAAGGTCGAATGGAAGGAACATTATGGCACAGAGGCCACGTGGGAAAAGGAAGAGGATGTGAGAATCCGTTATCCGGAATTGTTCCTGGAACGAGGTAATTTAAGTTTGGGGACCAAACTTCTTTAAGGGGGGTAGGATGTAACAACCCTCACCTTACTCTTGTCATACTTGCATACATTCATGCATGATCTTGCCTTGATATGTTATTTTGCTAGTTTTGCCTTGCCTTACTTGGTCCAAGTATTGCACGATTTTGTTCCTTGCTCGGCGTGTAGCCGAGGTCATCTTGAGTTTAGTCCGACCCTGAACCTTTGTACTTTGAAATGTTTTGGAACTGCTTGGTCGATACCATCTTCACCTCGGGCTTGTCGCCGAGATATTTTGCACTTAAAGATTCTTGTCTTCGGACAGGTATGGCCTAGACCGAGATGTGGCACACCCCGGCCAAGGTGTGGCACAGCTTAGTCAAGTGCCGTCCTCCCTAGCCGATGTCTTTTTTAACCTGTTGCCGAATCCTTGATTTGAGCCGATGTCATTACGTGCCGATGTGTCTTACCCAGCTTGCTGCATACGCTTTGTCATAGACTTGTCTTATCAATCAATCACCTTTTTGAGTTGAACCAACCCGGCAGCGCCACGTGTCCAAGCTGATTGTTAAGACAGCCTGCTGACTTAGAAACAAATCATTTTGTCTCAAAGCTTTGCCTTTAGAGAGAGAAACTCTAGAGAGAAGGAGGAGAAGTTCTTGAGTTAGAGTAGACCTTCCAAGCTTGATCTTCGAAGATTGAACCGTTGGATTCGAGCTTTGGGGTAAGAACCTTGATCTACCTTGATTGTTGATATTGATCATCTAGCTGCATTGCATGATCGGATCTGTTTTGCATGTCATGCATCGATTTGAAGTTGGTTTCGGAAGAAAAAGATAGTGTTCATGTGCTTTGAAGAAAAGTCTCGTTTTGATCCAAAAGTTGGAACCGAAACCATGTTTTTGTGTTTGTTCTTGCATGACCTTCTTGTATGAGTACCCAGGTCCATGTTTTGAACTCTTGGCTTGAAAACTCAGATTTCTGTAACAAGTTTGGACTTGCATTCATCTTTCTCGCGACCTTGTCCATCATGTTCTTCATATTTTTCAAAGGGAACCCTGGTTTTCCCGACTTTGCTTTTGATGAGGCCAGCGGGACTACACCTCGGCCAGGAGGTGTAGGGCCTCGGCAAAGACCTGGTTGGTACCCAGTCTGTTTTCATGAGACGGGAGCAATGTTTAAACTCCCAACATGTTTTGCTTTGTTATTGGCTTGGATCTGGTTAGGATGCCGAGATCATTTGCATGTATATAAAGCTTGTTTTGAGAATGTGATTGCCATGTGATTGTAGGACCTTGATCCTTGCTTTGAGCCTACACCTGAAGAACTAGGTGAGTGGTGCTTTTAATAAAGCTATGTTACACTATTTTGAAAAGTCTTGCTTTGCTTGTTTTGATGAAAGTATTTGCTAAGCATGAATGAATGGCCCTGTTTTGATGTATCAGTATAAGCTTTGTTTTGATGTCATCCTTGAAAAGTCCCTTGTACTGGAGGACTCTAAACTTTCGCAGTACCAAGTGCAAAAGTCCTTTGTGCTGGAGGACTCTAAACTTTCGCAGCACTAAGTATAAAAGGATACGGTCCTTTCTTGGGAGCACTAGAACGTTAAATCAGGCTACAGGCCTAAGTAACAAGTGCCATAATGTTAAATCGGGCTACGGGCCTAAGTAACACCAGATCATCATGCTAAAAGGAGCTACGGGCTTAAGTAACACAAGTCCCTTGTACTGGAGGACTATAAACTTTCGCAGTACCTTTGACTAAACGATTACGGATCGTACAGTTCTTGTTTGATAAGCTTGATGTGTTTTGCCGATGTCAGTAAGCATCCCTTGATACTTGTAAGCTGGATTGATGAATACGGTTCATCCCATGTCTTGATAAAGTTGATGTACTTTGTTTTAAAGACCTCGGCTATATTCATGCAAAAACCTTTATTTCTAGTACCATTCACTGAGTATTTGTGCTCACCCCTCTCTCTATATGTCACGACCCGAACCCGCCCCCATGGGTTAAGGACGTAACCGGCCAGTAATCCTAAGATTACCTACGGCCTCAAACCAAAACAGACTTAACACATCAGAGTAAAGGGGCCAAAAGGGAAGCAAAATTTAAACCTTGTCCATAGAGCTGTGCTTACATGGCACATCAAAACAAACCATACATATGTACGTTAATAACTCACAACAGAAACATAGTGACATAGGTTCTGTACAGATAGGATCATCCAAACTAAGTCAACCCATGAAATTATATACAGACGTATACAAAACTTCGCCAACCTGACAAAATGTAAATACATAACAAAAGGCGAAGACGGGTCTCGTGCGTGAGACACAAGGGCTGACTCTCTCAAAACCTTAGTTGTTCCATACAGACTTCACTGAGGCTGGGTCTGGACTTCTCTTGGCTCACCTACAAACACATGAATGAGCGTGAGCGAAAGCCCAGTGAATAATATCAAATCAAATACAGAAGTTACATAACAATGTAGAACAACACGTTCCAAACGGCCCTAGGCCCAATTCCTATTTCTATTTAATAGATATATAACTATACGAAATTCAAATCAAGTGACTGTAGTTCCAAACATTCTGGCCTTTGGCCCATTCAGATTTCCATTCATGTCAAAACGGCCTTCGGCCCGTTCATTTACGTCAAAACGGCCTTCGGCCCATTCGTTTCTATCAAAATGGCCTTCGGCCCATTCGTTTACGTCAAAACGGCCTTCGGCCCATACATTCATGTCAAAACGGCCTTCGGCCCACTCATTCATGTCAAAACGACCTTAGGTCCATTCATATATGTCAAAGAGACCTTCGGTCCACTCATTTCTATCAAAACGACCTTTGGTCCATTCATTTCTGTCAAAACGGCCTTCGGCCCATTCATTTCTATCAAAATGGCCTTCGGTCCATTCATTTCTGTCAAAACGGCCTTCGGCCCATTCATTTCTATCAAAATGGCCCATTCATTTCTATCAAAATGGCCTTCGGCCCATACATTCATGTCGGTCCGTTCATTTATATCAAACGACCTTTGGTCCATTCATTTACATCAAAACGACCTTTAGTCCATTTATTTATATCAAAACGACCTTCGGTCCGTTCATTTATATCAAACGACCTTTGGTCCATTCATTTACATCAAAACGACCTTTAGTCCATTCATTTACATCAAAACGACCTTTGGTCCATTCATTTGTTCCTGTCAGACTTTTGTCCACAATCCCAATTAACAACTCATAAAGCTTATAAGGGAATAATAATTGGACATTCACATTCACAATCATTCAAATATCGATATTACTCACAGTGATCGGCCGGTGGATTTGCCCTGGAGCTTGACCCTACATATTTCATGAACACAAAAGGGTCACTAACAGTTCAATCTGTTCTCTAATTCACATATTCCTCTTTAGGCTTTATTCTTAACTCGTTAACTCATTTACAATGCTCAATGCATGCCTAAGAGTGCTTACAAGTGAAAGAGAACGGAAAAATATAACACAGAATGCATTTTCAGAGTTTCAGAAAACAGGGTCCCCGCTCGAGCGTGGACTTCCCCGCTCGAGCGGACCCTATAGGCCTGCAAAAGTGCTGGTTGCATCAAAAATACGCTCGAGCGTGAAATAGGACGCTCGAGCGGAAAGCCTGTCAAAATAGCTCCCCCGCTCGAGCATGAATTACCCCGCTCGAGCGGACATCAAGTCTGCAAAAAGTACTGGGAGCACGCATTTCCCGCTCGAGCGTCAGGTTCCCCGCTCAAGCGGACCTCAAAATTCTGGAAAACCCAGAACTGTGTTCTTGAGCTCCAATTCGATTTTCCAGCTACATTACTTGCATGCAATGGCTCAAATCTCAAATATAATCATACCAACATGGTACCAATGCAAGATTATAATATTATGAAGCTCAATTTCTTGATTTATCTACATGCATGGCCCAAAATATGCCAAACTCAACACCAACATAACAAATCCATGCATTCAAGCTCATATCTTCTCAAATTGTACATGCATGTGATGAATTAGCCACATTCTCAACTTGGATAACCCAAATGGTGATCAAAACATGAGTTTCCTTTAACATTACATATGGATTACACACATTTGTGCTCAAACATGCAATTTCACAGTAATTTCTTACATGCATGCACATATTAAGCTTCAATTCAACAATTCCAGCACCATTTCATTTCAATCTTACTCTTGATCACCAAATTAGCTCTAACACACAAAATTACGAACTATAATCCAAGAATTACTCACCTAGAGATTTTGATGTTCTAAGCTCTAGTCAATTCTTGAGCTAAATCCCCAAAATTTCCAAGCTTTAAGCCAAATTGCACAATTTCTCTCCCTTTCTCTCACTAAGGCCGGCCCTCACTCTCTCACAATTGAATCCCTCAAATTTTTGAGTTCATAAGAGTTAAAGGGGAGTGTAGTGCTATCATACAACAAGCCCCACTAATATAATATTTTAATATAAAATATTTGGGCACTTAATTCATCAATTTAATCAGTTTAATCTGACCAGAATCAATTTCTAATTAAATTTCACCGTAAGCTCTAAGAATTATGCCAATCACAGTGGCGCAATCAATTTCGGGTTCTGTGGCCGATAAGGCCTTCAATTTAATTTCCGAAGCAGGTAGTCAAACAGATATTCTTACGGTGAACAGATAGAAATTCAAAACCACATATTTTCACTTAATGGCACACAAAATCGTATCAAACACATAATCATATACGTATTAAGGTCCAATTAGCATAATACAGAACAGGGGTATTACACTATATATATGTAGGTGATGAGCAGGACGTCGGCGACGCCTAGAATGTGTTTTGATAGCTTGTTCTGGACTCTTGATTATGTCGGCGTTATTTTTGCATTCACGTCGGCAAATGTCTTTTTCTTTATGTCGGCACTTCTTGAGAATCATGCTTCTTGGCTTGTATTCATTGTATTTGTATATGTCGGCTCGAGAAGCCTTTTGATCAAGATGTAATATGTAATTTGCTTTGTTATATTCAAATTGTAAAGCTTGTAAAAGATGTATGCCATTACATTGGATCTATGCACTGCTCTTGTGGACCACTTGTATTTTGATTTAATGCTTCCGCGTTTGTGAGCCCCGTTTATTATACTCTGACCTTGTTTAACTTTTGGAAGTTGGCCTTCGGTAATCCTGGGTTACTGGCCATCACGGCACCAAACTACTAGGGGCGGTTTGGGGTCGTGACATAAATTCTCTATAAATTACTGAGTAAATTCTTAGCAAATTACTAAGTAAATTCCCCGTAAATTACTTAGTAAATTCCCAGTAAATTCTTAGTAAATTAATCACTAAATTCCCAGTAAATTCTGAATAAATTACTTTGTAAATTCCCAATAAATTACTCAGTAACTTCCCTGTAAATTCTCAGTAAATTACTCAGTAAATTCCGTGTAAATTCTCATTAAATTACTCAGTAAATTACTTAGTAAATATCCAGTAAATTCTTAGAAAATTACTCAGTAAATTCTCAGTAAATTACCGGCAAATTCTCGGTAAATTACTTAGTAAATTCCCTGTAAATTCCCAGCAAATTTTCTGTAAAATTAATCAGTAAATTCACAGTAAATTCTCAGTAAGTTACTCAGTAAATTCCCAGTTAATTCTCAGAAAATTTCTCAGTTAATTCAAAGGAAATTCTCAGTAAATTCCCAGTAAATTTTCAGTAAATTACTCCGTAAATTCCCAATAAATTCCAAGTAAATTACTCACTAAATTCTTAGTAAATTACATAGTAAATTCTTAGTAAATTCTCGGTAAATTACTCAGTAAATTCCTCAGAAAATTTCCTGTAAATTCTTATCAAATTACTCATTAAATTCTCAGTAAATTCCCCGTAAATTCTTAGTAAATTACTCAATAAATTCCCAGTAAATTCTCAGTAAATTCCCAGTAAATTCTCAGTAAATTACTCAATAAAATCATATTAAATTCTTAGTAAATTACTAAGTAAATTCTCAGTAAATTACTCATTAAATTTCTTAGTAAATTTCCAGTAAATTCTCAGTAAATTATTCAGTGAATTCCTAGTAAATTACTCTGTAAATTCCCAGTAAATTCTCAGTAAATTACTAAGTAAATTCTCAGTAAATTCTCAATAAATTCTCAACAAATTACTAAGCAAATTGCCAGTAAATTACTCAGTAGATTTTTAATAATTTCCAGTAAATTCTCAATAAATTCTTAATAATTCCCAGTAAATTCTCAATAAATTACCCAGTAAATTACTCTGTAAATTCTCAGTAAATTGCTCCGTAAACTCCCTGTAAATTCCCAGTAAATTACTCAGTAAATTCATAGAAAATTCTCAGTAAATTACTCTGTAAATTTTAAGTAAATTACTCAGTAAATTACCAGTAAATTCTCAGTAAATTCTCAGTAAATTCTAAGTAAATTCCTCAGTAAATTCACAGCAAATTCTCAGTAAACTCCCTGCAAATTCTCAGCAAATTACTCATTAAATTCTCAATAAATTGCTCAGTGAATTCCCTGTAAATTCTCAGTAAATTCTAAGTAAATTCTCAAGAAAATACTCAGTAAAGTACTCTGTAAATTCCCAATAAATTCCAAGTAAATTCTCTATAAATTACTGAGTAAATTCATAGTAAATTCTTAGCAAATTACTAAGTAAATTCCCCGTAAATTACTTAGTAAATTCCCAGTAAATTCTTAGCAAATTAATCACTAAATTCCCAGTAAATTCTGAATAAATTACTTTGTAAATTCCCAATAAATTACTCAGTAACTTCCCTGTAAATTCTTAGTAAATTACACAGTAAATTCCCAGTATATTACTTAGTAAATTCCCAGAAAATTCTCAGTAAATTACTTAGTAAATTCCCTTGAAATTCTCAGCAAATTATTTCTTAAATTCACAGTAAATTCCTCATTAAATTCTTAGTAAATTACTTAGTGAATTCCCCGTAAATTCTCAACAAATTACTTAGCAAATTTCTTAGTAAATTCTTAGTAAATTTCTAAGTAAATTCTCAGTAAATTACTCAGTGAATTCCCCTTAAATTCTCAGTAAATTCTCAGTAAATTACTTAGCAAATTTCTAATAAATTCTTAGTAAATTACTTAGCAAATTCCAAGTAAATTCTTAGTAAAATACTCAGCAAATTTCGTGTAAATTCTTAGTAACTTGCTCAGCAAATTCCCCGTAAATTCTAAGTAAATTAATCAGTAAATTCCAAGTAAATTCTCAATAATTTACTCAGTAAATTCCTCAGTAGATTCCCTGTAAAGTCACAGCAAATTACACATTAAATTCTCAGTAAATTACTCAGTAAATTCTCAGTAAATCCTTTGTATATTACTTAGTGAATTCTCAGTAAATTCTCAGTAAATTACTAAGTAAATTCCCACTAAATTCTCAATAAATTACTTAGTAAATTCCCAGTAAATTACTCAGTAAATTCTGAGTAAATTCTTAGAAAATTACTCAGTAAATTCCCAGTAAATTACTGTAAATTCTCAATAAATTCCCAGTAAATTACTCAGAAAATTCCCAGTAAATTCTCACTAAATTACTCAGTAAATTCCAAGTAAATTCTCAGTAAATTCCCAGTAAATTCTCGGTAAATTACCTACTAAATTCCTAGTAAATTCTCAGTAAATTACTTAGCAAATCACCAGTAAATTCTTAGTAAATTACTCAGTAAATTCCTAGTAAATTCTCAGGAAATTACTTAGTAAATTCCCAATAAATTCTCAGTAAATTACTCACTAAATTCACAGTAAATTACTCTGTAAATTTCCAGTAAATTCTCGGTAAATTACCAAGTAAATTTCCTGTAAATTACTCAATAAATTTCCAATAAATTCTCAATAAATTACTCACTAAATTCCCAGTAAATTACTCAGTAAAGTCCCAGTAAATTTTCAGTAAATTACTCAGTAAATTCTAAGTAAATTACTCAATAAATTCTGACTAAATTCTTATTAAATTACTCAGTAAATTCTCATTCAATTACTCAGTAAATTTCCAGTAAACTCTCAATAAATTACTTAGTAAATACTCAGTAAATTCTTAGAAAATTACTCAGTAAATTCACAGTAGATTCTCAGTAAATTACTTAGTAAATTACCAGTAAATTCTCGATAAATTACTCAGAAAATTCTCTGTAAATTACTTAGCAAATTTCCAGTAAATTAATTAGTAAATTTTCAGTAAATTACTTAATAAATTCCCAGTAAATTCTCAGTAAGTTACTCAGTAAATTCCTAGTAAATTCTCAGAAAAATACTCAGTTAATTCAAAGTAAATTCTCATTAAATTACAAGTAAATTCTCAGTAAACTACTAGTAAATTCTCTGTAAATTACTCAGTAACTTCTCAGTAAATTACTCATTAAATTCCCAGTAAATTCTCAGTAAAATACTTAACAAATTCCCAGTAAATTACCCCGTAAAATCCCAGTAAATTCATAATAAACTCCCAGTAAATTACTCAATAAATTCTTTAGAAAATTCCCTGTAAATTTTCAGCAAATTACTCATTAAATTCTTAGTAAATTCCCAAAAAATTCTTAGTAAATTACTTAGTAAATTCCTAGTAAATTCTCACTAAATTACTCAGTAAATTTCCAGTAAATTATCATTAAATTACTCGGTAAATTGCCAGTAAATTCTCAGTAAATTACTCAGAAAATTACATGTAAATTCCGAGTAGATTCTCAGTAAATTCCTAGTAAATTACTTAGTAAATTCCTAGTAAATTACTTAGTAAATTCCCACTTAATTACTTAGTAAATTCTCAGTAAATTGCTCATTAAATTTCAATAAATTACTCAGAAATTCATAGTAAATTCACTGTGAATTCTCAGTTATTTTCCAGTAAATTAGTCAGAAAATTCCCAGTAAATTCCTCAGTAAATTCCTAATAAATTCTCAGCAAATTCCAGGTATATTACTTAGTAAATTCTCAGTAAATTACCATTATATTCTCAGTAAATTCCAAGAAATTCTCTGTAAATTACTGACTAAATTCCTAGTAAATTCTCAGTAAATTACTCACCAAATTTCCAGTAAATTACTCTGTAAATTCCCAGTAAATTCCTCAGTAAATTTCTTATAAATTCTTAGCAAATTACTTATTAAATTCTCAGTAAATTCCTAGTAAATTCTCTATAAATTATTGAGTAAATTCCGAATAAATTCTCAGTTAATTACTCTGTAAATTTCCAGTAAATTCCAAGTAAATTACTCACTAAATTCTCAGTAAATCACTCCGTAAATTCCTAGAAAATTCTTAGTAAATTCCCAGTAAATTAGTTAGAAAATTCCCAGTAAATTCTCTCCAAATTACTGAGTAAATTCTCAGTAATTTACTCACTAAATTCCCAGTAAATTACTTAGTAAAGTCCCAGTAAATTTTCAGTAAATTAATCAGTAAATTCTGAGAAAATTACTCAGAATATATCCAGTAAATTCTTGGTAAATTCCTTAGAAAATTCTCGGTAAATTAATCAGTAAATTCCCAGTAAATTCCTAGTAAATTCTCAGTAAGTTACTCTGAAAATTTCCAGTAAATTCTCAAAAAATTACTATGTAAATTACAAGTAAATTCTCAGTGAATTCTCTGTAAATTATTCAGTAAAATACCCAGTAAATTCCCAGTAAATTCCAAGTTAATTATTCACTAAATTCCTAATAAATTACTCCGTAAATTCTCATTAAATTCTCAGTAAAATACTCAGTAAATTCTCAATAAATTCTCAGTAAATTCTAAGAAAATTACTCAGTAAGTTCCTTAGAAAATTCCCTACAAATTTTCTGCAAATTACTCATTAAATTCTCAATAAATTTCCCGTAAATTCTCAGTAAATTACTTAGTAAATTCCCCGTAAATTCTCAGCAAACTCCCAGTAAATTCTCAGTAAATTACTAAGTAATTTCCTAGTAAATTCTCAATAACTTCCCAATAAATTCTCAGTAAATTCCCAGTAAATTACTTAGTAAATTCCTAGTAAATTCTCTGTAAATTACTGAGTAAATTCTTAGAAAATTCTCAGTAAATTACTCACCAAATTCTTAGTAAATTATGCAGTAAATTCCCATTAAATTCTCAGAAAAATACTGATTAAATTCTCAGTAAATTCCCTGTAAATTCTCAGCAAATTACTCATTAAATTCTCATTAAAATCACTCAGTAAATTCTCTGTAAATTTCTGAGTAAATTCCCAATAAATTCTTAGTAAATTACTCAATAAATTCCCAGAAAATTACTCAGTAAATTCCCAGTAAATTCGCAGTAAATTCTCTCCAAATTACTGAGTAAATTCTAATTAAATTCTCAGTAAAGTACTCGCTAAATTCCCAGTAAATTACTCAGTAAATTCCCAGTAAATTAATCAATAAATTCCCAGTATATTACTCAGTAAATTACCAGTAAATTCCTTAGAAAATTCTTAATAAATTACTCAGTAAATTCCCAGTAAATTACTTAGTAAATTCCCAGTTAATTCCGAGCAAATTGTCTGTAAATTAATCAGTAAATTCCTAGTAAATTCTCTGTAAGTTACTCAGAAAATTTCTAGTAAATTCTCATAAAATTACTCAGTAAATTATAGGTAAATTGTAAGTAAATTCTCAGTAAATTCTCAGTAAAATACTTAGTAAATTCCCAGTAAATTACTCAGTAAATTCCAAGTAAATTACTCACTAAATTCCTCGTAAATTACTACGTAAATTCCCACTAAATTCTTAGTAAATTACCAGAAAATTCTCAGAAAATTACTTAGTAAGTTCCTCAGAAAATTCCCGATAAATTCTCAGCAAATTACTTATTAAATTCTTAGTAAATTACTCAGTAAATTCACAGTAAATTCTAAGCAAATTTCCATTAAATTCTCAGTAAATTACTAAATAATTTCCTACTAAATTCTCAATAAATTCCCAATAAATTACTTTGTAAATTCCCAGTAAATTACTCAGTAAATTCACAGTAAATTCTAAGCAAATTTCCAGTAAATTCTCAGTAAATTACTAAATAATTTCCTACTAAATTCTCAATAAATTCCCAATAAATTACTTTGTAAATTCCTAGTAAATCACTCAGTAAATTCCCAGTAAAATCTTAGAAAATTACTTAGTAAATTCCCTATAAATTCTCAGTAAATTACTCAGCGAAATTCTCAATAAATTCCTCAGCAAATACCCATTAAATTCTCAATAAATTACTCAATAAATTCTCAATAAATTATCAGTAAATTCCCAGTAAATAACTCAGTAAATTCCCATTAAATTACTCAGTAAATTACTGAGTAAATTTTCAATAAATTACTTAGTAAATTCACAGTAAATTCATAATTAATTCCAAGCAAATTCCGAGTAAATTTTTAATAATTATGCAGTAAACGCCCAGTAAATTTCAGTAAATAACTCAGTAAATTCCTAGTAAATTACTTAGAAAATTCTTAGTAAATTCCCAGTTAATTACTTAGTAAATTCTCAGTAAATTCCTAGCATATTACCAGTAAATTTCAATAAATTACTCAGTAAATTCCCTGTAAATTCTCTGTAAATTCCCAATTAATTTCCAGAAAATTACTAAGCAAATTCCCAGAAAATTCTAAGTAAATTCCTAGTAAATTCTCTGTAAATTCCAAGTATATTACTCAGTAAATTGCTTAGTAAATTCCCAATAAATTCTCAGTAAATTACTCAGTATATTCCAAGTAAATTTCAGTAAATTCTCAGTAAATTGCACAGTAAATTCCAAGTAAATTCTTTGTAAATTACTAAGTAAATTCCCAGTAAATTCTCTATAAATTCCTAGTAAATTCTCAGTAAATTGCACAGTAAATTCCAAGTAAATTCTCTGTAAATTACTGAGTAAATTTCCAGTAAATTTTCACTAAATTACTCAGTAAATTCCCAGTAAATTCTCAGTAAATTCTCGGTAAATTCATCAGCAAATTCCCTGTAAATTCTTAGCAAATTACTCAGTAAATTCCAAGTAAATTCTCTGTAAATTACTGAGTAAATTTCCAATAAATTCTCAGTAAATTACTCAATAAATTCTAAGTATATTCCATGTAACTTACACACTAAATTCCTAGTAAATTACTGAGTAAATTCCCAGTAAATTCTCTGTAAATTACTGAGTAAATTCCCATTAAATTCTCAATAAATTACTCACTAAATTCCCAGTAAGTTACTCGGTAAAGTCCCAGTAAATTCTTTCTAAATTAATCAGTAAATTCCCAGAAAATTGTCAGTTAATTTCTCAGTAAATTTTGAGTAAATTCTCAGTAAATTTCGAGTAAATTCTCAATAAATTTTCAGTAAAATCTCAGTAAATTACTTAATAAATACCCAGTAAATTCTCAGAAAATTACTCAGTAAATTCCCAGTAAATTCTCATTAAATTACTCAGTAAAATTACCAGTAAATTCTCCATAAATTTCACAAAAATTCTTGGTAAATTACTTAGTAAATTCCCAGCAAATTCTCTGTAAATTAATCAGTAAATTTCGAGAAAATTCCCAGTAAATTCTAAGTAAGATACTCAGTAAATTCTCAGTAAATTCTCAGAAAATTACTCTGTAAATTACCTGTAAATTCTCAGTAAAATACTCAGTAAATTCTATGTAAACTACTCAGTAAATTCCCAGTAAATTCCAAGTAAATTACTCACTCAATTCCTAGTAAATTACTCCGTAAATTCTCAGTAAATTACTCATTAAATTCCCCGTAAATTCTCAGTAAATTACTCAATAAGTTCCTCAAAAAATTCCCTGTAAATTATCAGCAAATTACTCATTAAATTCTAAGTAAATTCCTTGTAAAATTCCCAGCAAATTACTTAGTAAATTCCCAGAAAATTCTCAGCAAATTCCCTGTAAATTCTCAGTAAATTACTAAGTAAATTCAAAGTAAATTCTCAGTAAATTACTCATTAAATTCTCAGTAAATTCTATGTAAAATACTCAGTAAATTCCCAATAAATTGTAACTAAATTACTATGTGAATTCCCAGTAAATTCTCAGTAAATTACTCTATAAATTCCAAGTAAATTCTAAGTAAATTACTTAGTAAATTCCAAATAAATTCTCAGTAAATTACTCAATAAATTCCGATTAAATTCTTAGTAAATTACTAAGTAAATTGCTAGTAAATTCTCAGTAAATTACTCTGTAAATTACTCAGCAAGTTCCCAATAAATTCTCAGTAAATTACCGAATAAATTACTCATTAAATTCTCAGTAAATTCTCACTAAATTACTTGGTAAATTTCCAGTAAATTCTGAGTAAATTACGCAGTAAATTCTCATTAAATTCCTAGTAAATTCTCAGTAAATTACTCTGTAAATTCTCAGTAAATTTTCAGTAAATTACTCAGTAAATCTCAGGAAATTACTCAGGAAATTACCAGTAAATTCTCAGTAAATTACTCAGTGAATTCCTATTAAATTCTCAGTAAATTCCCAGTAAATTCTCAATAAATTCTCAGTAAATTACTTAGTAAATTTTGAGTAAATTTCCTTTGAAAATTCCTTGTAAATTCTCAGCAAATTACTCATTAAATTCTCAGTAAATTACTCAGTTAATTCCCCCTTGTAAATTCTCAGCAAATTACTTATTAAATTCTCAGTAAATTACTCAGTGAATTCCCCGTAAATTCTTTGTAAATTCCCAGTAAATTCTCAGGAAAATACTCAGCAAATTATGCAGTAAATTCCCAGTAAATTCTCAGTAAACTACTCACTAAATTCCCAGTAAATTCTTAGCAAATTACTCAGTAAATTCTCAGCAAATTACTCAGTAAATTTCCTGTAAATTACACAGGAAATTCCCAAAAAATTCTTAGTAAATTACTAACTAAATTCCCAGTAAATTCTAGAAAATTACTTAGTAAATTACCATTAAATTACTGCGTAAATTTCCAGTAAATTCTCACTACATTTTCAGTAAATTACTCATTAAATTCCCTGTAAATTCTCTGTAAATTACCAGTAAATTCCAAGTAAATTTTTCGCAAATATATGAGTAAATTCTCAATAAATTCCTCAGTAAATTTTCTATAAATTCTAAGAAAATTACTCATTAAATTCTCAGTAAATTACTCAGTAAATTCCTCGCAATTCTCAGTAAATTCTAAGTAAATTCTCAGTAAATTTCCTGTAAATTTCGAGTAAATTCTCAGTGATTTACTAAGAAAATTTCCAGTAAATTCTTAATAAATTACTCAACAAATTTCCAGAAAATTCTAAGTAACTTGCTCAGCAAATTCCCAGTAAATTCGAAGTAAATTCTCAGGAAATTACTCAGTAAATTTCTAAGTAAATTTCACGTAAATTCTCAGCAAATTACTCATTAAATTCTCAGTAAATTTCTTACTAAATCCTTAGTAAATTACTAAGTGAATTCCCAGTAAATTCTCAGTAAATTACTTAGTAAATTTCCAGTAAATTCTCAATAAATTCCCAGTAAATTCTCACTAAGTTACTCTATAAGTTCCCAGTAAATTACTCAGTAAATTCTCAGTAAATTACTCAGTAAATTCTGAGTAAATTCTCAGCAAATTACTCAGTAAATTCAGAGTAAATTCAAAGTAAATTCTCAACAAATTACTCATTAAATTCTCAGTAAATTACTCAGTAAATTACACAGTAAATTCTTAGTAAATTACTCAGTGAATTCCCCATAAATTCTCAGTTAATTCGCAGTAAATTCTCGCTAAATTACTTGGCAACTTCCTAGTAAATTCTCAGTTAATTGCTCAGCAAATTCCTAGTAATTTCTCAGTAATTACTCAGTAAATTCCCAGCAAATACTCAGTAAATTACCACTAAATTCTCAGTAAATTACTCAGTAAATTCCCAGCAAATACTAAGTAAATTACTTAGAAATTTCCCAGTAAATTCTCAATAAATTCTCAGAAAATTACTCAGTAAATTCTTAGTAAATTACTCAGTAAATTCCCAGTAAATGCTTAGTAAATTACTCAGCAAATTCCCAATAAATTCTCAGTAAATTCCTCAATAAATTCTCTGTAAATTCTCAGTAAATTAATCAATAAATTCTTTGCAAATTACTTAGTAAATTTTCGATAAATTCTCAGTAAATTACTCAGTAAATTCCTAGTAAATTTCAAGTAAATTCTCAGTAAATTACACAGTAAATTCCTTGTAAATTCCCATTAAATTCCTTAGTAAATTCTTAGTCAATTCCTAGTTAATTCCCAGTAAATTACTTTGTAAATTCCCAGTAAATTCTCAGTAAATTCCCAGTATATTACTTAGTAAATTCCCAGTAAATTACTCAGTAAATTCCCTGTAAATTTCAGTAAATTTCCAGTAAATTCTCAATAAATTCCTAGTAAATTCCCAGTAAATTCCTAGTAAATTCTCTGCAAATTACTCACTAAATTCCCAGTAAATTACTTAGTAAATTTCCAGTAAATTCTTTGTAAATTTCCTGTAAATTCTTAACAAATTACTCAGTAAATTACTCAGTAAATTCCCAGTAAATTCTCTGTAAATTACCGAGTAAATTCCCAGTAAATTCTCAGTAAATTACTCGGGAAATTCCAAATAAATTCCAAGTAAATTACTCACTAAATTCCTAGTAAATTACTCTGAAAATTCCCACTAAATTCTCAGTAAATTCCCAATAAATTCCTCAGTAAATTCCTAGTAAATTCTCTGTAAATTACAAAGTAAATTCCAATTAAATTCTCAGTAAATTACTCACTAAATTCCCAGTAAATTAGTCAGTAAATTCTTAGTAAATTACTTGGGAAATACTTAGTAAATTCCCAGTAAATTCTTAGTAAATTACTCAGTAAATTTCCAGTAAATTACTCCATAAATTTCCTGCAAATTCTCAATAAATTACTTGGTAAATACCCAATAAATTCTCAGAAAATTACTCAATAAATTCCAAGTAAATTCTCAGTAAATTACCAGTAAGTCTTGGTAAATTGCTGTAGACACCCCATTTTTGACCGACCTTAAGACTCAGACGTCATCGTTTGAGCGCTTGGTGATTATGCATGTTTGTGCTCGTTTCGAGTTTTTGGAGTTTTCGGCTGAGTGCCTTGCCTCCAGGCCTCTGAACCCATTGTGTTTTGGGCTTGGTTTGTGGACCATGCCTTGTTTTCCTTGCCTGGAGGGAGAGAGAGGTCTCGTAGACCACTTTTCTCTCTTGTAGGCTAGTTTTCAGTTTTCAAAGCCTTCGGCCGCGCGCCTTGTCTCGGGACCGCTTAACGTTCTCCATTTGGCTTGGTTTTCGGACCATGTCTTGTTGCCTTGGTCTAGAGGGACACTGATGTCTCGTAGACCACTTTTCCCTCGTAGACCACTTTTGGTGCCCGTAGACTAGTTTTCGAGGCTTCCGGCTGCGTGCCTTGTCCTGCGGACTCTCGTCTTGCATCCTTTTTGGTTTGTTTTTGGCACAAACCTTGTTTTCCTTGCTTGAAGGGTGGAATAATTGTTGTAGACTAGTTTCTCTCCCTGAAAACCACTTTTCTTCCCCGCTAGCCAGTTTTCTGGTCAGCCAACTGGTCTTTGTGGTCTCTAGACCACCAAAAGTGGTCGGCCACCATACCATTAGCCTACTTTCAGTGTGCAGACCACCTCCCCCCCCACTGCCAACCACTTGTCTCCCTTGCAGAAGACCACTTGTGGTAGTCGGTCGACCACTACAAGTAGTTGGCTGACCACTTCAAGTGGTCGGCAGCTTTCCAGCACATTTCTGGAGATCTTTTCTTGCCAGCTGTGCCAGCTGTTAGGCACAGAAAGCATCCTCCAGTGTATGGAGGGATTGCTTAGAGCCTTAAGCTTGTTCAACAAGCTTGAACCTTGGTTTTCTATAAAAGGGAACCTCCTCCCTCTTGCCTTAGGTTCAGAAAAATTGCTTGAGAGATATACATACACTTCTATCTCTATCTTGCTCCTTCTCTTCATATTTGTGCTTGAAAGTGCCTATTCTTCACATTTTTGCACACAAACACATAGTGAAACACCATACCCTTGGAGCTGAGGCACTTTGAAGTTGGTTTTGGTATTTTTGGACTGGTTTTGATCCAAAAAAGCTGCTGGAGTTGTTGCTCTAAAGTTGTTCTACAAGGGTGAGCTTCTAACCTCTTAAACCCTTGTTTTTTATTAAGCTTTTGGCCCTATTTGCATGTTGTTTTAGGCCTAAATTTATACTGAAAAAAGTTCTAATTTTTAGTGCTTAACATGTTTGTTTAAGGCTTCTTTGGTGTTGGGGGTGATTTACTCTCTTGCATGCCTTGTTCGGCTTTGTTTTGCACCATCACTTTAGGCCCTTGAGACCACTTTCTCTTGGCCTTTTAACTAATGAAATCTAGTGAATTTTTCAGTGGTAAAACTTGTGTTTTGAGGTCCCAAATAGGAGGGGGTCATCCCCTCTCCTTGTATCTTGGATGCTTGCCTTATTAGCCTCATGTTTGAGCATGATTTTCTAGCATGCGTTGGCTTGTTCTCAACTTGTTTTTGGGGTTATTTTGACATGGCATACCACTATTTTGACTTGGTTTGGTCACCCCATGCATGCTATTTACACTTGTAGTGTAATCCTTACAAAATAGCTTTGTCTGCTTCATGAAGTAGCATGTCTTTCTAGCATGTTTTGAGTCCATCTCAGTAGGTTTTTGGTGTTGTTTTAATATGCCTTAGATCTGTTTTGGGTTGGTTTGATAGCCCCTTGCATGCTCCTTGCACTTGTAGTGCAATTCCATTCATTAGCCTAATATGCATCATGCTTTGGGACCATCATTCTAGCATGATTTAGGCTCCACTCCAAGAAGCTTTTGGCTATGTTTTAGCATGCTCTAGCTCTTTTTTAAGTGTTTTGGGTCATGCATGCATTGCTTTGTATAGCCATGGTTCATTCTAGCTCACTAGGTTTGAGTTTCCAAGCCACTAGCATGCATTGCTTAGGCTATTTGCATGATTTGGCATCATTTCATATGTGATTTCAGAGCATGTTTCATTTCCATGCCCTCACATTTGTCACTCTTTCAATGCTTTGAAGGGTTGGTTCTTTATGCCTTAAATATGAGCTATTGTGTATGCCATCATGCCTAAGCTTGTGAGCTATCATTTCAGTGTGTTTTTGGGGTTATTTTTCCATGATATAACTTTGATTTTTTTTGGCGAAGCCATCTCATGCTTGGTATTGGTAGGTGTAGTGTAATCCTCCATTTTGGCCTTGCATACTTCATGCTTCATGCTCACCATGCTAGCTTATTTTAGCTTTGGTCCATGTATGTTTTAGCATCATTTTGGCATGTTCTAGGACTGTTTTGGGTTGTCTTGGCCATATGCTTCATGTTTTGCATAGCTATAGTGCAAGTGCTTATGCTAGTTTCAAGCTTTGAGCACCATAGCATGCTTCATTTGCATCATGTGCATGATTTGGCATCCTTTAACATGGCATTTCAGAGCATACAGCATTGCCATGTTCCTGTTTCTTTCACCCTTTCAGTGCCTCTAAGGGTTGTGCATTGTTGCCTTGTTTGTGGCCTAGTGTGCATGAATGCATGCTTAGACCTTTGAGCTCCCATCTTAGCATGTTTTGGTCTTTGCTTTGACCTATTTGAGCTCTGTTTGTGGTTGGTTCATTCATTTGTGCCATGTATTGCATGTCTCTTGTGTAGTCCTCTTTGGTAGCTTTATGCTTTAAGGACCCTAGCATGCCATGCTTGTATTGTTTGAATGATTTGGCATCATTCCATACATTATTTCAGTGCCTATAGTGTTGTTACACTTCCACATTTGTCACTCCTTGAGCACTCTTGAGAGTTGTGCTCTTATGCTTAGTTGATAGGCAAATGCATGAGCATGCATTTTCTTGCATTTCATGCCATCTTTCATAGCATTTTGGCCACTATTTTGGGCATGATTGAGGTCTGTCCATATTCGGTTTAAGTCCATTGAGCATGTTTGTTTGCATGTTGTTTGCATGCTTATGTTGCATCACATTGTATATGCATGCTATTAACATTGATAGGTTGATCTTGTTGCATGGCATTGTGTATGCATGTATTACATTGTGTTTAGAATTTTGTACAGGCCATTCTAGCTTTGGTTGCATTGTTTTGTTGTTTGCATGCTTGTGTTGCATAGCATTGTGTTTGCATGCCATTAGCATTGCTAGGTTTGTATGCTTGTTGCGTTGCATGATATTGACATACTCATGTTGCATTGCATTGTGTATGCATGCCTTATGTTGCATTGTGTTTGGATAGGGTGTTAGTCCAAACACGGGAAAAGAGGGACGTTTCATACTTGAAGTGATGAAACGTGCCTCATTTCTCGGTCACCGACTCTCTTGATCAAGCATGATAGAGGTCAAGGCATTTATGTGTTATGTGTGCATTCATTTACATTGATTCGTGCAATCTTGGCTTCTTGGCCATCATGTATTGCGCTACTTGATTGGTGGCCCGAGGGTTAAGAACTACACTCCCTTGAGCTTAAGAAAGGATAGGGAGGGTGGTCGTGCACACATATCTTGAAAATACACTGTTGTGCCCCTTCTTGTTCTCTGTTGCAGCAAATTGGAGAAGTGCAGATTTTTCTGGTCGGCACACCAGTAAAAAGTGGCTGGCCGACCACTTTTTCTAGTCTGCAGCAAAGGTAAGTGGTCGGCAGTCTTCCTACAGGTTCCCATGGTGGAATAGAAGCTAATTGGAGCTTTGTGCAGTGTTCTGAGAACAAATGCAAACAGAGGCAAGTTGGGGCATCGCGATGGATTTCCGAACGAGGCGACCGAGCATGCATACACTTCTCGTATCGAGGCTCCTGTTTTATTGCTTTGCTTAGATAGCTAGCTAATTGTGATACCCCTGTCCCGTAGTATTCTAATTGGTCCATAGTTTGAGCATGATTATGTGTTTAATATAATTTTATGTGCCATTGTGTGAAAATATGTGATTTTGAATTTCTATCTGTTCACCGTAGGAATATCTGTTTGACTATCTGCTTTGGAAATTAAATTGGAGGCCTCATCGGCCACAGAACCCGAAATTGATTGCGCCATTGTGATTGGCATAATTTTTAGAGCATACGGTGAAATTTAATTGAAAAGTTGATTCGGACCAGATTAAGTTGATTAAATTGGTGAATTAGTGCCCAACCATTCTTATTATTAAATTATGGCTAGTGGGAAATTATGGAAAAAGGCACTACACACTCAAATCCCTCTTTCAATTTCATTTTGGCTGGTTTGACTCCAAGAGATAGAGAGAACCGAACTAGAGAGAGAGAAAGTGTAGGAGAATCAAAGTTTGCTCTTGAGACTTGGGAGCTTTGAAGTCTAACTCAAGAATTAACCTTAATTTGGGAGGATTAAGGCTCCTAGGTGAGTGAATTTGTGCATCTTAGTTTGTAATCTTTGTGAATTCAAGTTGAATGTTGATAAGGAACATAAAATAAATTGTTCATGATGAAATCAAGTTGGTTTTATTGATTTGGTAGTCTATATGCACATGCATGTGAGGAAGTACTTTGAAATTGCATGTTTGAGCATAAAAATGTATAATCCATGTGCAATTTTAAATGAAACTCATGTTTTGATCACCTCTTCACCAATTAAATTGTAAATGATGAGCATCTCCCACATGCATGTACAAATAATGGGGGTGTAAGGCTTGATTGTTTGAATTTGAGCATGTTGGTGTTGAGTTTGAGTTAGTTTGAGTCATGCATGTGATTAAATTGTGAAATTAAGCTCTATTGTGATGTAATTTGGTGTTTGTACCATGTTAGTACATAAATATATGAAGTTTGAGCCAAAAATCATGAATTGAGACCTTTGAACATCGAATTTGAACTCCAAGAACAGTTTTGGAATTTCCAGAAAGTTTGATTACTGCTCGAGCGGGGAAACAGCCGCTCGAGCATGAATTTCGTGCTCCCAGCACTTTTTGCAGACATGGTTTCCGCTCGAGCGGTGGAGTTCACGCTCGAGCGTGGAGCCATGTAGAGAGGCCTTCCGCTCGAGCGCCAGAGTTCGCGATCGAGGGTAATGTTGATGCATCCAGTACTTTTGCAGGCCTTAAGGGTTCGCTCGAGCGGGGACCCTGTTTTTTGAAATTTTGAAAATGCATTATGTGTTCTGTTTTCCGTTCTCTTTCACTTCTAAATACTCGTAGGCATACATTGAGCATTGTAATTGAATTAAAGAGATAAAAATGAAGCCTAAAGAGGAAAATGTGAATTTTGAACGGATTGAATTGTTAGTGACCCTTTTACGTTCATGGCATGTGTATGGTCGAGTTCCAGGGCGAACCAATCAACCGATCACTGTGAGTAATATCTGACATATGTTATTGTCCAATTGCTACTTCTATGTAAGTTTTGTAAAGTTCATTAATTTGAATGGTGGACATAGTTTGATCTAAAAGTCTAAAAGGCCTATGCGCCAGTTTGATATGAAAGTTTGAAAGGCCTATGAGCCAGTTTGATCTGAACGTTTGAAAGGCCTATGAGCCAGTTTGATCTGAACGTCCGAAAGGCCTATGTGCCAGTTTGATATGGAAGTTTGAAAGGCCTATGAGCCTGTTTGACCTGAAAGTTTGAAGGGCCTAAGAGCCAGTCTGACATAAAGGCCTAAGAGCCAGTCTGATATACAGGCAGTTTGATATGAAAGTTCGAAAAGGCCAAAGGCCAGTTGACATGAATGAAATGGGGCCCAAGGCCGTCTGTTGTATAATGTATTAATGCATTTCCCTTACTTGGTATTATTCACTGAGCTTTCGCTCACGCTCATTCATGTATTTGTAGGAGAGCCAAGAGAGGTCCAGACCCAGCCCCAGTAAAGCCTAAGTGGATCAACATAGGTTTTGGAAAGTCAGCCCTCGTGTCTCACGCACGATACCCATCTTCGCCCTTTTGTTATGTATTTATGCTTTGTCATGTTGGCGAAGTTTTGTATATGTCTGTATATAGTTCCATGGGTTGACTTAGTTTTGGATGATCCTGTCTGAACAGAATTTTACAGCACTGTATTTCAGTTATGAGTTATTAATATATATATATATATGTATGGTTTGTTTTTATATGCCATGTAAGCACAGCTCTATGGACAAAGTTTTGAATTGCTTCCGTTTGGCCCCCATTAACTCTGTTAAAATACGTTTGGTTTGGTTTGAGGTCGTAGGTAATCTCATGATTACTGGCCGGTTATGTCCTTAACCCACGGGGGCGGGTTCGGGTCATGACAGAGTGGTATCAAAGCACGAGTTAATAACTCACACACTTGTCCAAAAGAGCAATAAGCGTCTAGAAAAGATCTAGGATGTATTCATTTGAAAGCATTGAAAATGTGCTTAACTATTTTAATACGAGCAACTATGTGTTATAATTTGTGATTTACTTGCATTACAACTAATTGAATATGTATGCTCTTGCTATATGCATATTTGTGAACTTTCTGTATAAACTATAATGCAAGTCTAATCAGATGGTGAGGACAAAGGGTGATGAGATAGAAGAGTCTACTACCACCAGACTGGATAGAATGGAGAGACTGATTTAGGAAATGGCAGAGTCATTAAGGCAACAACAAGAATGGCAACAACAGTGGCAGCAACCACATCCTCCACCTCCGCCTCCGGCACCTCCTGTGCCAGATAATCAGAATGATGACCGAATCATAGCCCTCACCAAAGAGTTCAAGAAAATGAAACCACCACAGTTCCATGGCGGACTAGATCCCTTGAAAGCTGAAGCTTGGGTTCTCGGGATCGAAAAACTATTTGAAGTGTTCCCATGTTCGGAGACACAGAAAGTACTTCTAGCTACCTTTATGCTAGAGGACGAAGCAAGAAGATGGTGGATGTTAATGCGTGAGAGCTACAAAGATGCTGACTAGGCAAAATTTCTGGAAATTTTCTACGACAAGTACTTCCCGCAGTGTATTCGGGATAGGAAAGTGGCAGAATTTATGGAATTAAAGCAAGACAGTATGACAGTGGCTGAGTATGAGGCCAAATTCACTGAATTGGCCAGGTTTGCGCCACATGTGATTGATACAGATTATAAGAAGGCGAGACATTTTGAAGGTGGGCTTCGAAGTGACATCCTTGAAAGAGTGAATGTCTTAAAGCTAGAAACCTACATTGGAGTGCTAGACAGGGCCATCATATCAGAGGCCAACATAGCTAGACAAGCCAAGCCAACAACAGAATGGAAAGGTAACAAAAGACAAGGCTTCTTTTCAAAGAAGAAGTTTATGAAAAAGCAAAACACGGGCTCCTCAAACACCTCGAATTCTTCCCAAGACACATCTCCCACGTGCAACATTTGTAGCAAAAGGCACCGTGGGGTTTGTTACCGTGTATCAGGGGCCTGTTTCAAGTGTGGTAAACAAGGGCACATGGCCCGAGATTGTAATCAAAATGGAGGAAAGAAAGCTGCTAGTTCCACTGCATCGATCCCAAAGCCAGGAAACACTTTGAGATCCGCTACCACCGGGGATATCGTGAGACAGGGGAGAGTTTTTGCGCTTGTTCCGGGCGATACACGGAATGCCAATGCAGTTGTCTCAGGTACTATTTCTATTTGTAATCAGGATGCCTTTGTGTTACTTGATTCCGGATCCACACACTCTTTTGTGACATATGCATTCGCATCTAGATTGAATAGACCCTTAGAATTATTGCCATACCTGCTATGTGTGTCTGCTCCATCTGGGGAGTCTGTATTGTGTGAATCTATATACCGGTTTTGTGAAATGCGTGTTGAAGACGCTATCCTATATGTAGATTTGTTGCCCTTGAACTTTAGGCATTTTGATGTAATTTTGGTCATGGATTGGTTGACCGAGTATTATGCCACCATTAATTGTGTGACAAAACGGGTTGTGTTTAAACCACCAGAACAGAAAGAAATTGTGTTTGTGGGAAATGGGGTAGTGCCTCCACCTTATTTGATATCTGCAATGAAAGCATGTAAACTAATCAGGAAAGGGTGCCAGGGTTATTTGTGCTATGTGTTGACTGAACAATCTGTGAATGTTGAATTGAATGATATCCCTATTGTTAGAGAATTTCCGGATGTGTTTCCAAATGAGTTGCCAGGGGAATTGGTAGACAGGGAGATAGAGTTTACAATTGAGACTATGCCAGGCACCCAACCTATTTCTAAAGCTCCCTACAGAATGGCTACTACCGAAATGAAAGAGTTGAAAGAACAGTTGCAAGACCTGCTTGACAAGGGGTTTATCCGACCTAGCACTTCGCCTTGGGGTGCACCAGTATTATTTGTGAAAAAGAAGGATGGAACTTTGCGTTTGTGCATCGACTACCGGGAACTGAATAAGGTAACAATAAAGAACAAGTACCCACTACCCCGTATTGATGATTTATTTGACCAGTTGCAGGGATCACAGGTGTTTTCCAAGATTGATTTGAGGTCCGGGTATCATCAGTTGAAAGTAAAGGCAGAAGATGTTGAGAAAACAACATTTAGAACAAGGTATGGTCATTTTGAGTTTCTTGTTATGCCGTTTGGAATGACTAATGCTCCGGAAGCATTTATGGACTTAATGAACCGTATTTTTAAGACCTACCTTGATGAATTTGTCGTAGTCTTTATCGATGACATTTTGATATACTCTAAAGATAGATTTGAATATGAACAACATTTGAGAACTGTCCTGCAAATACTTAGGGAAAGGAAATTGTTTGCTAAACTAAAGAAATGTGAGTTTTGGTTGGATGAAGTTGTTTTCTTAGGGCATGTGATCAACAGGGAAGGGATTTCAGTGGACCCGCAGAAAATAGAGGCAATTGTGAATTGGCCTACACCGACCAATGTAACAGAAGTTCGCAGCTTTATGGGTTTAGCTGGGTACTACAGGAGGTTTGTGAAGGATTTTTCAAAAATAGCTGTGCCTCTTACCCAACTGACACGCAAGGGACAACCTTTTGAGTGGAACAATGAAAGAGAATTAGCCTTTCATGAATTGAAAACAAGACTGACCACTACACCGGTTTTGACACTACCTTCAGGTACGGAAAATTTTGTGATTTTTAGTGATGTATCTTATAAAGGTTTGGGTTGTGTGTTAATGCAGAACGGAAAGGTTATTGCTTACACCTCCCGACAGTTGAGACTGCACAAGAAAAACTATCCAACACACGACCTAGAATTGGCCGCAGTTGTTTTTGCTTTGAAAATCTGGCGTCATTATCTGTATGGAGCAAAGTGTGAAGTCTACACGGATCACAAAAGTCTGAAATACTTCTTCACGCAGAAGGAGTTGAATATGCGACAGAGGAGATGGCTGGAATTGATAAAAGACTATGATCTAGAGATTCAGTATCACCCCGGGAAAGCTAATACAGTTGCTGATGCCTTGAGCAGAAAATCAACGGGGAGTATGGCTTGTTTGCTTATTGAACAGAGAGAGATTTTGCGAGATTTTGCAAGATTTTGAGAAATCTGAAATTGAAGTGGTAATGTGCGAACAAGGCGGATTGATAGCCGCTATTACAGCCGAGCCGACGATTGTTGAAGAAATCAAACAGAAACAGAAGAAGGATGAATTCCTCAAGAAAGTGATTGTTGAATTTGAGACAAGTTCGAAAGCAGAGTTTAGCATTGAGAATGAAGTGTTGAGATTTCGAAACAGAATGTGTGTCCCAGACATTCCGGAACTAAAGAAGAGGGTTTTAGATGAAGCCCACAGATCCGCATTTGCTATGCATCCGGGTAACAATAAAATGTATCGGGATTTGAAACAAACCTATTGGTGGCCTAGAATGAAGAAAGAAATTGCAGAATATGTGTCCAAGTGTCTCCAATGTCAGCAAGTCAAGGCTGAACATCAGAAACCAGGCTGTCTACTTCAACCTCTCCCTATTCCTGAATGGAAGTGGGAACATGTGACTATGGATTTCGTTGTTGGCCTACCTCGGACTTCTCGAGGTATGAATTCTATTTGGGTTGTAGTTGATAGACTGACTAAATCTGCACATTTTCTGCCAGTTAGAACTACGTTTAATGCTTATAGATTGGCTACTATTTATGTTGAGGAGATTGTCCGTTTACACGAAGTTCCGGTGTCCATTGTGTCGGATAGAGATCCGAAATTTGTATCTAGATTATGGAAGAGTTTGCAGGAAGCTATGGGAACAGAATTGAGGTTTAGTACTGCATTCCACCCACAGACGGATGGGCAATCGGAACGAACAATACAGACTTTGGAAGATATGCTTCGGATGTGTGCTTTGGATTTTCAGGGGAGTTGGGAAGACTATTTGCCACTTGCAAAATTTGCTTATAATAACAGCTTCCACTCCAGCATCGGTATGGCACCATATGAGGCTTTGTACGGTAGGAGGTGTAGATCACCTATTTGTTGGACAGAGGTCGGGGATAGAGCTTTGCTTGGGCCTGAAATTGTGCAAGACACTTCTGAGAAGATCAAGACTATTCGTCAAAGGCTCAAAACAGCTTAGGACCGACAAAAGAACTATGCAGATGTTCGAAGAAGAACTCTTGAGTATGAGGTTGGCGACCATGTGTTTATTCGTGTGTCTCCAATGAAAGGCCAAGTCAGGTTTGGAAAGAAGGGCAAGTTGTCGCCCCGTTACATTGGGCCGTTTTAGATTCTGGAAAGGCTTGGTCCAGTTGCTTATAGAGTTGCTTTGCCACCGGGATTTGAACAAATCGATAACGTGTTTCATGTGTCGATGTTGAGGGGTTACCTCCGAGACCCGTTTCATGTGATTGATTATCATCGGGTAGCTATTGATGAAATATGGAATATGCTGAGTGGCCGGAACGAATTGTTAACCGACAAGTGAAACAATTGAGAAGCAAGTCCATCCCAATGGTGAAAGTGGAATGGAAAGAACACTATGGGACGGATGCCACATGGAAAAAAGAGGAGGAAATGCAACTACGCTATCCACATTTGTTTCCCGATGAAGGTAAATTAAGTTTGGAGGACCAAACTTCCTAAAGGGGGGAAGACTGTGATACCCATGTCCCGTAATATGCTAATTGGTCCATAGTTTGAGTATGATTATGTGTTTAATATAATTTTATGTGCCATTGTGTGAAAATATGTGGTTTTGAATTTCTATCTGTTCACCGTAGGAATATTTGTTTGACTATCTACTTTGGAAATTAAATTGGAGGCCTCATCGGCCACAGAACCCGAAATTGATTACGCCATTGTGATTGACATAATTTTTAGAGCCTACGGTGAAATTTAATTGAAAAGTTGATTCGGACCAGATTAAGTTGATTAAATTAGTGAATAAGTGCCCAACCATTCTTATTATTAAATTATGGCTAGTGGGAAATTATGGAAAAAGGCACTACACACTCAAATCCCTCTTTCAATTTCATTTTGGCTGGTTTGACTCCAAGAGATAGAGAGAACCGACCTAGAGAGAGAGAAAGTGTAGGAGAATCAAAGTTTGCTGTTGAGGCTCGGGAGCTTTGAAGTCTAACTCAAGAATTAACCTTAATTTAGGAGGATTAAGGATCCTAGGTGAGTGAATTTGTGCATCTTAGTTTGTAATCTTTGTGAATTCAAGTTGAATGTTGATAAGGAACAAAAAATAAATTGTTCATGATGAAATCAAGTTGGTTTTATTGATTTGGTAGTCTATATGCACATGCATGTGAGGAAGTACTTTGAAATTGCATGTTTGAGCATAAAAATGTATAATCCATGTGCAATTTTAAATGAAACTCATGTTTTGATCACCTCTTCACCAATTAAGTTGTAAATGATGAGCATCTCCCATATACATGTACAAATAATGGGGGTGTAAGGCTTGATTGTTTGAATTTGAGCATGTTGGTGTTGAGTTTGAGTTAGTTTGAGTCATGCATGTGATTAAATTGTGAAATTGAGCTCCATTGTGATGTAATTTGGTGTTTGTACCATGTTAGTACATAAATATATGAAGTTTGAGCCAAAAATCATGAATTGAGACCTTTGAACATCGAATTTGAACTCCAAGAACAGTTCTGGAATTTCCAGAAAGTGTGATTACCGCTCGAGCGGGGAAATAGCCTGTGATGCCCCTGTTCCGTAATATGCTAATTGGTCCCTAATACGTATGTGATTATATGTTTTGATATGATTTTTGTATGCCATTATGTGAATATATGCGACTTTGGAATTCTACCTGTTCACCGTAGGAATATCTGTTTGAATAATCTGCTCTGGAAAATAATTGAGGGCCTTATCGGCCACAGAACCCGAAATTGATTACGCCACTATAGTTGGCATAATTTTTAGAGCCTACGGTGAAATTTAATTGAAAATTGATTCTGGTCAATTTAAACTGATTAAATTGATAAATTAAGTACCCCATTATTTTATATATAAATATTTGTTAGTGGGGCTTGTTATATATTAGCACTACACTCCCCTTTAACTCTTAGGAACTCAAAAATCTGAGGGGATTCAATTGTGAGAGAGAGAGGGCCGGCCTTGGTGAGAGAAGGGGAGAGAAATTGTGCAATTTGGCTTAAAGCTTGGAATTTTGGGGATTTAGCTCAAGAATTGATTAGAGCTTAGAAGATCAAAACCTCTAGGTGAGTAATTCTTGGATTATAGTTCGTAATTTTGTGTGTTCAAGCTAATTTGGTGATCAAGAGTAAGATTGAAATGAAATTGTGTTGGAATTGTTGAAATGAAGCTTAATATGTGCATGCATGTAAGAAATTACTGTGAAATTGCATGTTTGAGCACAAATGTGTGTAATCCATATGTAATGTTAAAGGAAACTCATGTTTTGATCACCATTTGGGCTATCCAAGTTGAGAATGTGGCTAATTCATCACATGCATGTACAATTTGAGAAGATATGAGCTTGAATGCATGGATTTGTTATGTTGGTGTTGAGTTTGGCATATTTTGGGCCATGCATGTAGATAAATCAAGAAGTTGAGCTTCATAATGTTATAATCTTGCATTGGTACCATGTTGGTATGATTATATTTGAGATTTGAGCCATTGCATGCAAGTAATGTAGCTGGAAAATCGAATTGGAGCTCAAGAACACAGTTCTGGGTTTTCCAGAATTTTGAGGTCCGCTCGAGCGGGGAACCTGACGCTCGAGCGGGAAATGCGTGCTCCCAGTACTTTTGCAGACTTCATGTCCGCTCAAGCGGGGTAATTCACGCTCGAGCGGGGGAGCTATTTTGACAGGCCTTCCGCTCGAGCGCCCTATTTAACGCTTGAGCGTATTTTTGATGCAACCAGTACTTTTGCAGGCCTATAGGGTCCGCTCGAGCGGGAAGTCCACGCTCGAGCGGGTACCCTGTTTTCTGAAATTTTGTTCATGCGTTCTGTGTTTCGTTTTCCGTTCTCTTTCACTTATAAGCACTCTTAGGCATATGTTAAGCATTGTAAATGAGTTGATAAGATAAGAATAAAGCCTAAAGAGGAATATGTGAATTAAGGAACGGATTGAATGGTTAATGACCCTTTTGTGTTCATGGAATGTGTAGGGTCAAGCTCCAGGGCGAATCCACAAGCCGATCACTGTGAGTAATATCGATATTTGAATGCTTGTGAATGTCCAATTGTCTATTCCCTTATACGCTTTATGAATTGCTAAATTGGGATTATGGACGTAAGTCTGATATGAATAAACATAAATGGACCCAAGGTCATTTTGATAAACATAAATGGACTAAAGGTCGTTCTGATAAACATAAATGGACCAAAGGTCGTTTTGATGAACATAAATGGACCAAAGGTCGTTCTGATAAACATAAACGGACCAAAGGTCGTTCTGATAGAAATGAGTGGACCAAAGGTCGTTTTGACATGAATGAGTGGGCCGAAGGCCGTTTTGACAGAAATGAATGGACCGAAGGTCGCTCTGATAGAAATGAGTGGACCGAAGGTCGTTTTGACATGAATGAGTGGGCCGAAGGCCGTTTTGACAGAAATGAATGGACCGAAGGTCGATTTGATAGAAATGAGTGGGCCGAAGGCCGTTTTGACATGAATGTATGGGCCAAAGGCCGTTTTGACGTAAATGAATGGACCGAAGGTCGTTTTGATAGAAATGAATGGGCCGAAGGCCGTTTTGACGTAAATGAACGGGCCGAAGGCCGTTTTGACATGAATGGAAATCTGAATGGGCCAAAGGCCAAAATGTTTGGAACTACAGTCACTTGATTTGAATTTCGTATAGTTATATATCTGTTAAATAGGAATAGGAATTGGGCCTAAGGCCGTTTGGAACATGTTGTTCTACATTGTTATGTAACTTCTGTATTTGATTTGATATTATTCACTGGGCTTTCGCTCACGCTCATTCATGTGTTTGTAGGTGAGCCAAGAGAAGTCCAGACCCAGCCTCAGTGAAGTCTGTATGGAACAACTAAGGTTTTGAGAGAGTCAGCCCTTGTGTCTCACGCATGAGACCCGTCTTCGCCTTTTTGTTATGTATTTACATTTTGTCAGGTTGGCGAAGTTTTGTATATGTCTGCTTATAGTTTTTATGGGTTGACTTAGTTTTGGATGATCCTGTCTATACAGAACCTATGTCACTATGTTTCTGTTGTGAGTTATTAACGTACATATGTATGGTTTGTTTTGGCGTGCCATGTAAGCACAGCTCTATGGACAAAGTTTTAAATTCCTGCTTCCCTTTTGGCCCCCTTTTCTCTGATGTGTTAAGTCTGTTTTGGTTTGAGGCCGTAGGTAATCTTAGGATTACTGGCCGGTTACGTCCTTAACCCATGGGGGCGGGTTCGGGTCGTGACAGAATGGTATCAGAGCACGAGTTAATAACTCACACACTTGTCCAAAAGAGCAATAAGCGTCTAGAAAAGATCTAGGATGCATTCACGTGATAAATATAAATCTGAAAGCATCAAGAATATGCTTAATTGTTTCGGTATGAACAGTCATGTGCTATAATTTGTAAATTACTTGCATGGTAAACCTTTGGAATACGTATGCTCTCTGGTATATGCATACTTGTGAATCTCTGTATTAAGTATAATGCTATGTTTGGTACAAATGAATGATTTCCTAAATTCTCCTTGAACATAATTGTGGTATCCTTAGAGGAGGCCCTCGCCCAGGGGATATAATACTGTGGCTTATGGTCATGAAGCCCTAGCCTGGGGGAAATAATACCGTGGCACAGGCCCTCGCCCGGGGGAAATAATACCGTGGCCTATGTATGAGATATGTTGATATGCTTGACCAACATGATATGTCACGCTAAATGAAGTACCACACATGATTCGAATATGAGATATAAATTGTTACACTAATGTGTACAACAAGTTTGTTTTGTTATAATGCACATACATGAAAAGTTGTTTATGTGCATTCAATTCTGCCTACGGGCGTCTATTTGAAATATGAACATGATTTGAGTATAGAATTACTTAGTAAATGTTCAGCATGCGATATTTGATAAATATGCAATTATCTGTTACGTAAGTGATTAATTGCGTACGATATGTGAAAGGAGAATATAACAATGTGCCTATGTGCGAATGTACTCATGTGATTTTGTGTTTAATTTCGTATTGGGCATCCCAGTATTTGGTAAAGTTTGATAAGAATTTGTGTAGAGTATGGGCAAATTAAGGGCGGGTTGGAAGGTTCTTCCACAGCCCGACTTGATAGTCCGGAAAAAGTAGTACAAGAATTGGCAGAGATCTTGAGACAACAGCGTCAGTTGCCGCTACGGCAAGAACCTTTGCCACCACCAGTGTGAGAAACACCGAAGAGTTTGTTATCAGACTTTTGGGGCTCGTTATAGATATGGTAAAATGGACCATACGGCAAGGACCTGTCCCCGGATTGAACGAAATGTGAATGAATCCTCTGCCTTGGCTAAATCCGTACCAGTGGTAGGAATTGCTACTCAGGATGGAGTAATCACACTCATCCCAGAAAGCACTCAGAATGTTGTAACCATTATCCCAGGTATCTATACTGTTTACAAATGAATGCTTATGTGTTGATTGATTCTGAATTAGTACGTTTGTACATCTTCGCTTGGGATATTATTTGATTCGGATCGGCAGATATTTCATATCTGCTGCATGTGTATCTGGATTGGTTAGACCCACATGATCGAGACTGTATTCATTGGAGGTATATGCCCCGTTTGGGAAATTTGTGAAATACGTTTTGAGATATTGATTGACTCTGCACATGCACATATATATATCTACACCTATGCTCAGGGTGATTTATTATGTTACCGTCTTCAATGACTAAACCACTGGAATTATGATTCTGTAATCGTGTGACCAAGTTGAGCGCCCTAAATGATGAACTCTATAATTGTGAGACCATATATTTTGATTGGTAGAAAGTTGGCTGGGTGATGTGACTAATTTGGAACCTTTGCGTAACAATCCCATACTATGTGTACCCGAGGAACTTTGTATAATGTATTGCTGTGCACCATGTTCTTGCATATAAGACTTATTTGGGAACTGTTATACTGATTATGATACGTACCTCTTGATATGAACACTTGCATGCTTATGTAACTATACCTGAACTTATGTGGACAATACCGTATTGTACGTGATTCGAAACACTTTGATATGAACAGTTGTGATGAATGATTCTGATACGACCTTGAGAACTGATAAATTTAGGGCAGTTGTGAAACTATCAGCCATGTGCCTAAACAAACGAAGTGAGCTTTACAGAATCAAATGTACCCTATTTGAGAAAACTTCTATCTGACTTGATCCAATAGAACCCTCATTGGATATAATTTGACGGGACCTTTGTTTGATTTAATCTGACAAGACCTTTGCTTGGGTTGATTGATAAGAACCTCTATCAAAGTTGATTTTGTAAAAAGGGGTTAAGAATTGTCTATGAATAAATGACCAGATTATTATTGGCAGGAAAACTGATGGACCCAAAACTTGAATCCGTTTGGAGTGCTTGACTTATTTGAAAGACCTTTTGTGGGCTATCAATAGATTGATCTACCTATGAACACCATTGAGAACCAACCTTCAACTAGTGAGGACATATGTGTTATAGATGAACTGAATTGTACAAATCCCGTGATTGGGTGTCTTAAGGAACGATGCTTGTGTATTGTCCCATCCTGGTTGGTTTGATGCTATGGGGACTGATGATGGCAGATTGATTTGACTATAAGCAGTACTGAACAGTTGTCCTTGACTGATCAGAATATGTTGTGTATGGGAGAGTGGTTGCTTCAGTGTTATGGGATTTTGGAAGATCAGGTTACGATGAGTGGTATTATGTTTGTTTTGATGACATTCTTGGGGTGTCCTTTCGTGCTAGGGGACGTTAAGCCTATGTAGCACCTTTGATCGAGATACCTTTTGCCACCGACGGTTTCGTACGGGTGGGTTTGACTAATCGATCTCGAGTCGGCCACCGACGGTTGTGAACAGGTGTGCTTGATTCCGAGACGATTATTCCTTTGTTTTGTCCGGAATGTCATCCTTTGGTATTATGCAGATGTTACAGACATCCAAGAAGCTTTGAAAAATCCTGATTATCCATAAGTGTGCGAATTCAGTACACCTTGTGAACGCCTGCCCAGCGCCATTATATTCTGTAATTGGGGCCCTGAGGATGTGTAAATTGTGCTTAACATGTGATTGACTCCTTTGATACTACCTTTGCCATTATGGAGGTTTATATATGAATTGCCTTATGCTTTTGATGACTATCAGATAAAGTAGAAAGACTCGATGGAACAGAGAATTGAATACTGAACTGAATTGTGAATTGCAAACCATAAACTGTTGAATGAACTGAGAATACGTGTATTCTATTAGAAGTCGATTGCCTCAGTGTTGTTGTATTTTACAATTGGTACTATGGGGATATACGGACTATGTGTATTGTGTGGGTAATTACTTCGATGTTACCTTTGTTGTTTCGGGAATCAGTATCTGAATCCACCTTATATTCCTGAAGACTTTTAATTGACCTTGGATAATTGTGATGAGTCACTGGACTAAATACCGAATCAGATCGTGAATTGGGAAATTATTGAAGAATGAATTGAACTTTTGTGACACGGAATAGACCGAACTTCTGTGATAAAGTTAGCTGACATTGAAATAAATATGTTGGTGACCTACCTTGAAGAGAGCAGTTGGTGAATATGTCTAAATATTTTTCGGTGCCAATAGGTCGAAGTTGAATTTCAGATAGTGGCGGGACTACTTCAACCTCTCTCCATTTTGGAATGGAAATGGGAATATGTGGCTACGAATTTCGTTGTGGGGCTACCTTGAGCACCCAAGGTATAAGTCCCGTTTGGGCTACTGTAGGTAAAATTATTGAAGTTGCCCATTTCTCCCTATAAAATTTTGTATGATGCTTGTAGACTAGCCACTGTTTACATCGATAAGATCGCTCATTTACATGGAGTCCCAGTATCTATTGTTTAGACAGAAATTCTAAATGTGTTTGAATTTTGAAAAGCCTTCAAGGGGCAATGGGGGCTCAACTTCTGTTCTGTTATGTTACCCGGATCCGGAGGTTCCTTTATGGAACTGGTTATTCGTAACCTCATGTGTATATGTTCTGTTCTATTCGGTTCTGTTCTGATCTGTTAATGCTAATGGATGTATCACGTAAACTTAATCATGACTTATGATTTCTGTATATGATCTGGACAAATTATGAATTTGTTACGAAACTGAATTATGGTTCGGCGCTGTTTTCCACCCGCAAATTGATGTATGATCAGAAAGAAAATGTAAGTCCCTAACTGATTGAGAACAGAGTGTTGCTTGATTTTGAGACTAAGTAAATGGCTATCAAAAAGGATTGGAACCGTTGAATGAAAGGTGTTCCGAATTGTGTTCGACTAAGGGTGAAGTAAGTTTAAGGGACCAAACTTCCTAAAGGGGGGAAGACTGTGATGCCCCTGTTCCGTAATATGCTAATTGGTCCCTAATACGTATGTGATTATATGTTTTGATATGATTTTTGTATGCCATTATGTGAATATATGCGACTTTGGAATTCTACCTGTTCACCGTAGGAATATCTGTTTGAATAATCTGCTCTGGAAAATAATTGAGGGCCTTATCGGCCACAAAACCCGAAATTGATTACGCCACTATGGCTGGCATAATTTTTAGAGCCTACGGTGAAATTTAATTGAAAATTGATTCTGGTCAATTTAAACTGATTAAATTGATAAATTAAGTACCCCATTATTTTATATATAAATATTTGTTAGTGGGGCTTGTTGTATATTAGCACTACACTCCCCTTTAACTCTTAGGAACTCAAAAATCTGAGGGGATTCAATTGTGAGAGAGAGAGGGCCGGCCTTGGTGAGAGAAGGGGAGAGAAATTGTGCAATTTGGCTTAAAGCTTGGAATTTTGGGGATTTAGCTCAAGAATTGATTAGAGCTTAGAAGATCAAAACCTCTAGGTGAGTAATTCTTGGATTATAGTTCGTAATTTTGTGTGTTCAAGCTAATTTGGTGATCAAGAGTAAGATTGAAATGAAATTGTGTTGGAATTGTTGAATTGAAGCTTAATATGTGCATGCATGTAAGAAATTACTGTGAAATTGCATGTTTGAGCACAAATGTGTGTAATCCATATGTAATGTTAAAGGAAACTCATGTTTTGATCACCATTTGGGTTATCCAAGTTGAGAATGTGGCTAATTCATCACATGCATGTACAATTTGAGAAGATATGAGCTTGAATGCATGGATTTGTTATGTTGGTGTTGAGTTTGGCATATTTTGGGCCATGCATGTAGATAAATCAAGAAGTTGAGCTTCATAATGTTATAATCTTGCATTGGTACCATGTTGGTATGATTATATTTGAGATTTGAGCCATTGCATGCAAGTAATGTAGCTGGAAAATCGAATTGGAGCACAAGAACACAGTTCTGGGTTTTCCAGAATTTTGAGGTCCGCTCGAGCGGGGAACCTGACGCTCGAGCGGGAAATGCGTGCTCCCAGTACTTTTGCAGACTTCATGTCCGCTCGAGCGGGGTAATTCACGCTCGAGCGGGGGAGCTATTTTGACAGGCCTTCCGCTCGAGCGCCCTATTTAACGCTCGAGCGTATTTTTGATGCAACCAGCACTTTTGCAGGCCTATAGGGTCCGCTCGAGCGGGGAAGTCCACGCTCGAGCGGGTACCCTGTTTTCTGAAATTTTGTTCATGCGTTCTGTGTTTCGTTTTCCGTTCTCTTTCACTTATAAGCACTCTTAGGCATATGTTAAGCATTGTAAATGAGTTGATAAGATAAGAATAAAACCTAAAGAGGAATATGTGAATTAAGGAACGGATTGAATGGTTAATGACCCTTTTGTGTTCATGGAATGTATAGGGTCAAGCTCCAGGGCGAATCCACAAGCCGATCACTGTGAGTAATATCGATATTTGAATGCTTGTGAATGTCCAATTGTCTATTCCCTTATACGCTTTATGAATTGCTAAATTGGGATTATGGACGTAAGTCTGATATGAATAAACATAAATGGACCCAAGGTCGTTTTGATAAACATAAATGGACCAAAGGTCGTTCTGATAAACATAAATGGACCAAAGGTCGTTTTGATGAACATAAATGGACCAAAGGTCGTTCTGATAAACATAAACGGACCAAAGGTCGTTCTGATAGAAATGAGTGGACCAAAGGTCGTTTTGACATGAATGAGTGGGTCGAAGGCCGTTTTGACAGAAATGAATGGACCGAAGGTCGCTCTGATAGAAATGAGTGGACCGAAGGTCGTTTTGACATGAATGTGTGGGCCGAAGGCCGTTTTGACAGAAATGAATGGACCGAAGGTCGATTTGATAGAAATGAGTGGGCCGAAGGCCGTTTTGACATGAATGTATGGGTCGAAGGCCGTTTTGACGTAAATGAATGGACCGAAGGTCGTTTTGATAGAAATGAATGGGCCGAAGGCCGTTTTGACGTAAATGAACGGGCCGAAGGCCGTTTTGACATGAATGGAAATCTGAATGGGCCAAAGGCCAAAATGTTTGGAACTACAGTCACTTGATTTGAATTTCGTATAGTTATATATCTGTTAAATAGGAATAGGAATTGGGCCTAAGGCCGTTTGGAACATGTTGTTCTACATTGTTATGTAACTTCTGTATTTGATTTGATATTATTCACTGGGCTTTCGCTCACGCTCATTCATGTGTTTGTAGGTGAGCCAAGAGAAGTCCAGACCCAGCCTCAGTGAAGTCTGTATGGAACAACTAAGGTTTTGAGAGAGTCAGCCCTTGTGTCTCACGCATGAGACCCGTCTTCGCCTTTTTGTTATGTATTTACATTTTGTCAGGTTGGCGAAGTTTTGTATATGTTTGCTTATAGTTTTTATGGGTTGACTTAGTTTTGGATGATCCTGTCTGTACAGAACCTATGTCACTATGTTTCTGTTGTGAGTTATTAACGTACATATGTATGGTTTGTTTTGACGTGCCATGTAAGCACAGCTCTATGGACAAAGTTTTAAATTCCTGCTTCCCTTTTGGCCCCCTTTTCTCTGATGTGTTAAGTCTGTTTTGGTTTGAGGCCGTAGGTAATCTTAGGATTACTGGCCGGTTACGTCCTTAACCCATGGGGGCGGGTTCGGGTCGTGACATAGCCGCTCGAGCGTGAATTTCGTGCTCCCAGCACTTTTTGCAGACATGGTTTCCGCTCGAGCGGTGGAGTTCACGCTCGAGCGTGGAGCCATGTAGAGAGGCCTTCCGCTCGAGCGCCAGAGTTCGCGATCGAGGGTAATTTTGATGCATCCAGTACTTTTGCAGGCCTTAAGGGTCCGCTCGAGCGGGGACCGTGTTTTCTGAAATTTTGAAAATGCATTATGTGTTCTGTTTTCCATTCTCTTTCACTTCTAAATACTCTTAGGCATACATTGAGCATTGTAATTGAATTAAAGAGATAAAAATGAAGCCTAAAGAGGAAAATGTGAATTTTGAACGGATTGAATTGTTAGTGACCCTTTTATGTTCATGGCATGTGTAGGGTCGAGTTCCAGGGCGAACCAATCAACCGATCACTGTGAGTAATATCTGACATATGTTATTGTCCAATTGCTACTTCTATGTAAGTTTTGTAAAGTTCACTAATTTGAATGGTGGACATAGTTTGATCTGAAAGTCTAAAAGGCCTATGCGCCAGTTTGATATGAAAGTTTGAAAGGCCTATGAGCCAGTTTGATCTGAACGTTTGACAGGCCTATGAGCCAGTTTGATCTGAACGTCCGAAAGGCCTATGTGCCAATTTGATATGGAAGTTTGAAAGGCCTATGAGCCTGTTTGACCTGAAAGTTTGAAGGGCCTAAGAGCCAGTCTGACATAAAGGCCTAAGAGCCAGTCTGATATACAGGCAGTTTGATATGAAAGTTCGAAAAGGCCAAAGGCCAGTTGACATGAATGAAATGAGGCCCAAGGCCGCCTGTTGTATAATGTATTAATGCATTTCCCTTACTTGGTATTATTCATTGAGCTTTCGCTCACGCTCATTCATGTGTTTGTAGGTGAGCCAAGAGAGGTCCAGACCCAGCCCCAGTAAAGCCTAAGTGGATCAACATAGGTTTTGGAAAGTCAGCCCTCGTGTCTCACGCACGAGACCCATCTTCGCCCTTTTGTTATGTATTTATGTTTTGTCATGTTGGCGAAGTTTTGTATATGTCTGTATATAGTTCCATGGGTTGACTTAGTTTTGGATGATCCTGTCTGAATAGAATTTTACAGCACTGTATTTCAGTTGTGAGTTATTAATATATATATATATATATATGTATGTATGGTTTGTTTTGATGTGCCATGTAAGCACAGTTCTATGGACAAAGTTTTGAATTACTTCCGTTTGGCCCCCATTAACTCTGTTAAAATACGTTTGGTTTGGTTTGAGGCCGTAGCTAATCTCATGATTACTGGCCAGTTATGTCCTTAACCCACGGGGGCGGGTTCGGGTCATGACACTAATGGTTTGTTTTGGTACTTAAGTAGTTAATGTACTTAGCTATTCATTTGTGTTTGTAATAACTAGTTAGTTAACTTGTTAGTTAATTAGCTTCATTTTGTATTAATTAGTTAACTTGTTAGTTAATTAGTTCTGTTTTGTAATAATTAGTTTAATTAGCTTAGATTAGCTAGTTAGCCTATCGTTCGGACCCTCCATTGAGAGGGCACAACTGTTGTAATAAGCGTGCGTGTGTGTGATGCATGTCTCCTAACCCCATTTCTTTCTCCTTTTTACTTATCCGCTTTTGATGGTTAATATTAGGGCATGTTTCAATTAGCATACTTATGTTTGCATGTGTGCATCCATTCATCTGTCTTGCATGCACCGGGCTCGGCGCATCATACAAACTGCATTGTATTTCAATACATTTACTTGAATACATGTTCAACAGGATGTTATTAAGTTGCATTCACATGACATCTTAGAATAGCTGCGCCTATCTTAGTTTCATTTTTACATGTGTTGCATTAGCCATCTTAACATGAACTAGGATCATGCATGATTTCTAACTAGTTCTCTGTTTTGGCTTAGAGTACACTGTAAGTGTTTACGCTTTAGCATACTGCATGAGATGTGTATGTTGCCATGTTAGCATGCTTGCCATGAGGCTATTTGCTTAACTGATATAACTGCGTGAATGCCTGTGGATGAAGGCTGGATTGCTTGAATTGGAACAATTCATTGAAATGTGAGTTTTAAGCCCACTTGAGAGTGGCAAAATCATGTTTTTCTAAAGCCCACTTGAAGGTGGCAAAATCCATGACTTAGCCTACTTGCGAGTAGCAAACTTCAAACCATTCTCAAACAAACAAACATGAGATGTTTTGTTCCAACTTAGGTGATTTAGTCTATACTTGTATCTTATGCGCATCACATAGTAAAGCTAGCTAAGAAATCAGAACAAGAACACATGTGTTTTCAAAAATAACATATCATGCTTAGTAGAGGATGATCTTTTGATCGGGCGAGCGGGTGTGCTCATTGCATGACCTTCCCCTCTCGTACCCAAATTCCCGAGCCAAGGTAACTTTGGTGATGACGGACACGTAGCCTTAGGCACGAGTCAGGGTTTCCTAAATTTCTCAAAATAAAATATTTAGGTGGCGACTCTGTATCTAGCAAAGCAGTCCATGTTTGACACTTCTTGATTAAAATCGATTTTCCAAAAACGATTTGCTGGATTTGGACTCTTTTGTGATTTATTGGTCTTGCATTGCACTTTGCGAGATTAGATTCAGAACCGTGACACGAGTCCGAACTGTAGTAGCTAAGAACAAAACGATTCGCGCCCTCGCGCGCGGAGCCGGGAGTTTCAGGGCGGTCTACAATTGCTCAATAAATTCTCGATAAATAACTCAGTAAACTCCTAGTAAATTACTCAGTAAATTCCCTGTAAATTTCCAGCAAATTCTCTGTAAATTAATTAGTAAATTCCCAGTAAATTCTCAATAAGTTACTCAGTAAACTTCTAGTAATTCTCAGAAAATTACTCTGTTAATTCAAACTAAATTCTAAGTAAATTGCTAGTAAATTCTCAGTAAATTACTTAGTAAATTCTCAGTAAATTCCCAGTAAATTCTCAGTAAATTACTCAATAAATTCCCACTAAATTCCAAGTAAATTCCGAGTACATTCTCAGTAAATTACTGAGTGAATTACTCAGTAAATTAAATTCTCAGTAAATTACTCAGTAAATTCCTCAGAAAATTCCCCATAAATTCTTAGTAAATTACTCAGTAAAATCCTAGTAAATTCTTAAAAAATTTCTCTGCAAATTCCCAGTAAATTACTTAGTAAATTCGTAGTAATTCTCAGTAAATTACTAAGTAAATTCCAAGTAAATTCTTAGTGAATTATTCATTAAATTCTCTGTAAATTTTGAGCAACTTACTCAGTACATTTCCAGTAAATTCCCAGTCAATTACACAGTAAATTCCCAGTAAATTCTCCGTAAATTTATCCATAAATTCCCCGTAAATTACCCAATAAATTTCCAGTAACTTCTAAGTAAATTACTCAGTAAATTCCCATTAAATTTTCAGTAAATTACTTTGTAAATTCGCAGTAAATTACTCAGTAAATTCCCAGTAAATTCTTAACAATTCATAGTAAATTACTCAGTAAATTCCCAGTAAATTCTCACAAAATTACTCAGTAAATTCACAGTAAATTCCAAGTAAATAACTCAGTATATTCCCAGTAAATTCTCGGTAAGTTCCCAGTAAATTCTCAGTAAATTACTCTGTAAATTCCTAGTAAGTTTTCAGTAAATTACTACGTAAATTCTCTGTAAATTACTCAGCAAATTCCCAGTATATTCTTAGTAAATTCCTAGTAATTCTTAGTAATTCCTAGTAAATTACCAGTAAAATCTCAGTAAATTCCCAGTAAATTATCCGTAAATTTGCTCAGTAAATTCTCTGCAAATTCTAAGCAAATTACTCAAAAAATTCTCAGTAATTTCTAAGTAAATTACTTAGTGAATTCCCGGTAAATTCTCAGTAAAGTCCCATTAAATTCTAAGGAAAATACTCAGTAAATTCCCACTAAATTCTTAATAAATTACTCAATAAATTCTCTGTAAATTACTGAGTAAATTCGTAGTAAATTCTCAGTAAATTACTCACTAAATTCCCAGCAAATTACTCGGTAAATTCACAGTAAATTCTCAGCAAATTACTCAGAAAATTCCCAGAAAATTCCTTGTAAATTACACAATAAATTCCCAGTGAATTTTCAATAAATTACTAACTAAATTCCCTATAAATTACTCAGTAAATTTCCAGTATATTTTCAGTAAATTACTCAGTAAATTTCCAGTATATTTTTAGTAAATTACTCAGTAAATTCCCAATAAATTCTAAGAAAATTACTTAATAAATTATTAGTAAATTCCCACTAAATCGTCAGTAAATTACGCAGTAAATTCCAAGTAAATTCTCAGTAAATTACTCTGTAAATTCCCAGTAAATTCTCTATAAATTAATCAGTAAATTTCAAGTAAATTCTCAGTAAGTTACTCAGTTAATTCAAAGTAAATTCTCAGTAAATTACTCAGTAAATTTCAAGTAAATTCTCAGTAAATTTCTCAGTAAATTACTCAGTGAATTCCCCGTAAATTCTCAGTTAAATCCCAATAAATTCTTAGCAAATTACTTATTAAATTCTCAATAGATTCCTCAGTAAATTGTCAATAAATTACTCAAGGAATTTCCCGTATATTCTAAGTGAATTATTATCAAATTTGCAGTAAATTCTAAGTAAATTGCTCACTAAATTGCCAGTAAATTCTCAGTAAATTACTCAGAAAATTCCCTGCAAATTCTAAGCAAATTACTCATTAAATTCTCAGTAAATTACTCATTAAATTTCTCAGTAAATTACTTTGTAAATTTCTCTGTAAATACTCAGTAAATTACTTTATGAATTCCAAGTAAATTCTCAAGAAATTCTTAGTAAATTACTTAGTAAATTTCAAGTAAATTCTCAGTAAATTACTCTATAAATTCCCAGTAAATTTCTCCGTAAATTCCCAGTAAATTCTTAGTACATTCCTTAGTAAATTCTCAGCAAATTACTAAGGGAATTCCCCTCAGTTAATTCGCAATAAATTCTCCCGAAATTACTTACCAATATCCCAGTAAATTCTCAGTTAATTGCTCAGCAAGTTCCAAGTATATTCTCAGTAAATTACTCTGTAATTTCTCAGTAAATTCTCAATAAATTGCCAATAAATTCTCAGTAAATTACTCAGTAAATTCTCAATAAATTCCCAGTAAATTGCTCTATAAATTGCCAGTAAATTACTCAGTAAATTCTCAGTAAATTATTAACAAATTACTCAGTAAATTCTCAGTAAATTACTGAGTAAATTCCAAGTAAAATCCCAGTAAATTCTCAGCAAATTACTCAGTAAATTCCTAGTAAATTTCAGTAAATTCGCAGTAAATTACTCAGTAAATTTCCAGTAAATTCTCTGTAAATTACTGAGTAAATTCCTATTAAATTTTCAGTAAATTACTCACTAAATTCCCAGTAAATTACTTAGTAAATTCTCGATAAATTTTTAGTAAATTCTTAGAAAATTACTCAGTAAATTACTCAGTATATTATCAGTAAGTTCTCAGCAAATTCTCAGTAAATTCTCAGTAAATTCACAGTAAATTACTCAGCGAATTCTCAGTAAATTCTCAATAAATTACTTAGTAAATTCCCAGTAAATTCTCAGTAAATTACTCAGAAAATTACCAGTAAATTCTCACTAAATTCTCAGTAAATTACTCAGTAAATTCCTAGTAAATTCTCAGAAAATTACTGAGTAAATTGCCAGTAAATTCTCAATAAATTATTCACTAAATTCCCAATAAATTACTCAGTAAATTCCGAGTAAATTCTCAATAAATTACCCGGTAAATTTTCAGTACATTACTTACTAAGTTTCCCGTAAATTATTCAGTAAATTCTCAAAAAATTCTCAGTAAATTACTCAGTAAATTCCTTGTAAATTATCAGTAAATTACTCAGCAAATAACCAATAAATTCTCACTAATTCCCAGTAATTTCTTAGTAAATTCTTAGTAAATTAATCAGATAATTTCCTGTAAATTCTCAGTAAATTACTCAGCAAATTCCCAGTTAATTCTCAGTAAATTCCCAATAAATTCTTCTGTAAATTCTCAGATAATTTTCAGTAAATTCCCAATAAATTTTCAGTAAATTCCTAGTAAATTACTCAGTAAATTCCAAGTGAATTCTCATAAAATTACTCAATAAATTCCCATTAAATTACTCAGTAAATTCTCAGTAAATTACCTAGTAAATTCCATGTAAATTCTCAGTAAATTAGTCATTACATTCTTAGTAAATTACTCAGTAAATTCTCAGTAAATTCCTTGTAAATTCTAAGCAAATTACTCATTACATTCTCAGTAAATTACTTAGGAAATTCCATGTAAAATTTCAGTAAATTCCTCAGCAAATTACTCATTACATTCTCTGTAAATTACTTAGTGAATTCCCAGTAAATTCCTAGTAAATTACTTAGTAAATTCCCAGTAAATTCTCAGTAAATTACTCAGTAAATTTCCGGTAAATTCTAAGTAAATTACTCTATAAATTCCCTATAAATTCTCAATGAATTACTAAGTAAATTTGTAGTAAATTACTATGTAAATTTCTAATAAATTACTCTGTAAATTCTCAATAAATTCCTAGTAAATTCTCAGTAAATTACTCAGAAAATTACCAGTAAATTTCCAGTAAATTCTTTGTAAATTATTGAGTAAATTCTCAGAAAATTCTCAGTAAATTACACACTAAATTTTCAGTAAATTCTCAATAAATTACCTAGTAAATTCTCAGTATATTATTTATTAAATTCCTAGTAAATTATTCGGTAAATTCCCAAAAAATTCTCAATAAATTACTCAGTAAATTCCCAGTAAATTCCCAGTAAATTCTCAGTAAATTACTCAGCAAATAACTAGTAAATTTCTAGTAAATTCTCACTAATTCCCAGTAAATTCTCAGTAAATCAATCAGTAAATTTCCTTTAAATTCTTAGAAAATTAATCAGTAAATTCCCAGTTAATTCTCAGTAAATTCCCAGTAAATTATTTTGTAAATTCTCAGTAAATTCCCAGTAAATTCTAAGTAAATCACTCAGTAAATTCCAAATGAATTCTCCAAAAATTACTCAGTAAATTCCTCTTAAATTACTCAGTAAATTCGCAGTAAATTCTCAGTAAATTCTGAGTAAATTACTTAGTAAATTCCCAGTAAATTCTAAGTAAATTACTCAGTAAATTCTCAGTACATTACTTAGTAAATTCCTAGTAAATTCTAAGTAAATTACTCAATAAATTCAATTTAAATTCTCAGCAAATTAGTCATTACATTCTCAGTAAATTCGAAGTAAATTCTTAGCAAATTACTCAGTACATTCTTAGTAAATTCCTTGTAAATTCTCAACAAATTACTCATTACATTCTCAGTAAATTACTCAGGAAATTCCCTGTAAATTCTAAATAAATTCCTTGTAAATTCTCAGCAAATTACTCAGCAAATTCTCAGCAAATTACTCAGTAAATTCTCAGTAAATTCCCTGTAAATTCTTAACAAATTACTTATCACATTCTCAGTAAATTACTCAAGAAATTCTCAGTAAATTCTCAGCAAATTACTCAGTAAATTCCCTGTAAATTCTCAGTAAATTCTCAGCAACTTACTCATTACATTCTAAGTAAATTATTCTGTGAATTCACAGTAAATTCTCAGTAAATTACTTAGTAAATTCCTAGTAAATTCTTAGTAAATTACTCAGTAAATTCTCTGTAAATTCTCAGCAAATTACTCATTACATTCTCAGGAAATTACTCGGTAAATTCCCAATAAATTCTCAGTAAATTCCTCAGCAAATTCTCAGTAAATTCCTTGTAAATTCTTAGCAAATTACTCATTAAATTCTCAGTAAATTACTCAGTAAATTCTATGTAAATTACTCAGTAAATTCTCAATAAATTCCAAGTAAATTCTCAGTAAATTACCCAGTAAATTCTTAGTAAATTACGCATTAAATTCTCAGTAAATTACTCAGTACATTTCAAGTAAATTCTCAATAAATTCCAAGTAAATTCTCAGTAAATTACCTAGTAAATTCCCATTAAATTCTCAGTAAATTCCCAGTTAATTTCAAGGAAATTCTCAGTAAATTCCCAGTCAATTCTCAAAAAATTACCCAGTAAATTTCCGGTAAATTCTCAGGAAATTTTTGGTAAATTCTCAGTAAATTCCCAATCATTTCTCAGAAAATTACTCAGTAAATTCCCAGTAAATTTTTAGTAAATTACTTAGTAAATTCCCAGTAAATTCTCAGTAAATTACTTAGCAAATTCCCAGTAAATTACTTAGTAAATTCCAAGTAAATTCTCAATAAATTTCGAGTAAATTCTCAGTAAATTCCTAGTAAATTTGCTCAGTAAATTCCCGGCAAATTTTCAGCAAATTACTCAGTAAATTACTTAGTAAATTGTCAGTAACTTCTCAGGAAATTACTTAGTGAATTCCCCGTAAATTCTCTGTAAACTCCCAGTAAATTCTCAGTAAGTTACTCAGTAAATTCCCAATAAATTCTCAATAAATTACTCAGTAAATTCCCAGCAAATTCTCAGTAAATTACTCAGTAAATTCCCAGTAAATTCTCAGTAAATTAATCACTAAATTCCTAGTAAATGACTCAGTGGATTCCCAAAAAATTCTAAGTAATTTACTCAGTAAATTTCCCGTAAATTCTCAGTAAATTACTTAGTAAATTCCAAGTAACTTCTCAGTAAATTACTTAGTAAATTCCAAGTAAATTCTCAATAAATTCCAAGTAAATTCATAGTAAATTCTTTGTAAATTACTCAATCAATTCGCAGTAAATTCTCAGTGTATTACTCAATAAATTCCCAGAAAATTCTCAGTAAATTTCTTAGTAAATTCCCAATAAATTAGCCAGTAATTTCTCTATAAATCCTCAGTAAATTACTTAATAAATTCTCAATAAATTACTTAGTAAATTACTCGATATATTTCCAGTAAATTCTCAGTAAATTCCATGTAAATTCTCAGCAAATTACTCATTACATTCTCAGTAAATTACTCATTACATTCTCAGTAAATTACTCAGTAAATTATTTAGTAAATTCTCAGCAAATTACTCAGTAAATTCCCTGTAAATTCTAAGCAAATTACTCATTACATTTTCAGTAAATTACTCAGGAAATTCTTTGTAAATTCTTAGTAAATTTCTCAGTAAATTCCCTGTAAATTCTCATCAAATTACTCAGCAAATTCATACTAAATTCCTCAGTAAATTCCCTGTAAATTCTCAGCAAATTACTCAGTAAATTCATAGTAAATTCTCAGTAAATTAGTTAGTAAATTCCTAGTACATTCTCTGTAAATTACTCAGTAAATTCTCAATAAATTCCTTAGTAAATTCCCCGTAAATTCTCAGTGAATTACTCATTACATTCTCAATAAATTCGTCAGAAAATTCTCAGTATATTCCCTGTAAATTCTAAGCAAATTACTAATTAAATTCTCAGTAAACTACTCAGTAAACTCCTCAGTAAACTACTCAGTGAATTCCGCGTAAATTTTCAGTAAATTACTAAGTAAATTCTCAGTAAATTACTCAGTAAATTGTTATTAAATTCCTCAGTAAATTTATTGTAAATTCTCAGCAAATTACTCATTACATTCTCAGTAAATTACTCCATAAATTCTCAGTAAATTACTCAGTAAATTCCCTATAAACTCTCAGTAACTTACTCAATAATTTCCCAGGAAATTATCAATAAATTACTCAAAAAATTCCCAGTAAATTACCTAGAAAATTCCCATGAAATTCTCAGTAAATTCCTCAGTAAATTTCAAATAAATTACTCAATAAATTCCCAGTATATTACTCAGTAAATCCCCAGTATATTACTTAGTAAATTCCTTGCAAATTCTCAGTAAATTCATAGCAAATTACTTAGTAAATTACTCAGTAAATTTACAGTAAATTCCCAGTAAATTACTCAAAAAATTCCAAGTAAATTTTAGTACATTACAAAGTAAATTCCTAGTAAAATTACTCAGAAAATTCCCAGTAAATTCCCCATAAATTACTCAGTAAATTCCCAATATATTCTTTGTAAATTACTGAGTAAATTCCTAGTAAATTCTCAGTAAATTATTCACTAAATTCCCAGAAAATTACAAAAAAAATTCCAAGTAAATTCTCCGTAAATTACTTAGTAAATTTCCAGTAAATTACTCTATAAATTTTCAGTAAATTCCCAGTAAATTACTTAGTAAAATCCCAATAAATTCTAAGAAAATTACTCAGTAAATTCCCAGTAAATTCTCATAAAATTAAAAAGTAAATTCATAGTAAATTTTCAGAAAATTCCTCAGTAAATTCCTTGTAAATTCTTAGCAAATTACTCATTAAATTACTCAGTGAATTCCTCGTAAATTCTCAGTATATTACTCAATAAACTCCCAGTAAATTCTCAATAAATTACTTAATAAATTCCTAGTAAATTTCCAGTAGATTCTCAGTAAATTACTTAGAAAATTCCATGTAAATTCTCAGTAAATTACTCAGTAAATTCCCAGTAAATTGTTAGTAAATTACTAAGTGAATTTCCTGTAAATTCTCAGTAAATTACTCAACAAATTACCAATAAATTCTCAGAAAATTCTCAGTAAATTACTCTATAAATTGCCAATAAATTCTCAGAAAATTACTGAGTAAATTCTCTGTAAATTCCTAGTAATTCTTAATAAATTCAAAGTAAATTCTCAATAAATTACCCAGTAAATTACTCAATAAATTCCTAGTCGATTCTAAGCAAATAACTCAGTAAATTCCTAGTAAATTCTCAGTAAATTCCAAGTAAATTCTCATAAAATTACTCAGTAAATTCTCAGTAAATTTTCAGTAAATTACTCAGTAAATTCTCAATAAATTTGCTGAGTAAATTCTCTGTAAATTTGGCCGGTAATTCTCAGTAAGCTAATCAATAAATTCTCAACAAATAACTCATCAAAATTCTTACTAAATTATAAGTAAATTTTCTCAGTAAATTCCCAGAAAATTTTCAGTAAATTACTTAGTAAATTCTCAGTAAATTCCCAATAAATTCTCAGTAAATTACTCAGTAAATTTCGAGAAAATTCTCAGTAAATTCCTAGTAAATCCTCAATAAATTATTCAGAAAATTTATTCAGTAAATTCACAGTAAATTTTCCAATAAATTCTCAGTAAATTTTTAGCAAAATACTCATTAAATTCTCAATAAATTACTTAATAAATTCTCAGTAAAGTCCTCAGAAAATTCTCAGCAAATTACTTAGTGAATTCCCCGTAAATTCTTAGTAAATTTCCTGTAAATTCTTAGTAAATTACTCAGCAAATTTCCAATAAATTCTTAGTAAATTACTCAGTAAATTCCTAGTAAATTCTCAGAAAATTACTCAGTAAATTCCCAATAAATTCTCTGTAAAATACTAAGTAAATTCCTAGTAAATTCTCAGTAAATTACTCACTAAATTCCTAATAAATTACTCAGTAAATTCCTTGTAAATTCTCAATAAATTCCTAGTAACTTCTCAGTAAATTACTCAGTAAATTCTAAGTAAATTCCCAGAAAATTCTCAGTAAATTACTCAGTAAATTCCCTGTAAATTTTGAGTAAATTACTCAGCAAATTCCTAGTAAATTACTCAGTAAATTCCCAATAAATTCTCAGCAAATTCCCAGTAAATTCTAAGTAAATTCCAGGTAAATTCTCTGTAAATTACTCAGTAAATTCACATTAAATTCTAAGTAAATTCTCGGTAAATTCCCGGTAAATTCTCTGTAAATTACTCAGAAAATTCCCAGTAAAATCCTCGTAAATTACTCAGTAAATTCCCAAAAAATTCTCAGTGAATTGTTGAGTAAATTCCCAGTAAATTACGCAGTAAATTCCTAGTAAATTACTTAGTAAATTCCCAGTAAATTACTCAGAAAATTACTAGTAAACTTCAAGTAAATTCTTAGAAAATTACTCAGTAAATTCCTAGTAAATTCTCAGTAAATTACTTAGTAAATTCCTAGTAAATGCTGAGTAAATTCTTAGTAAATTCCCTGTAAATTCTCAACAAATTACTGATTAAATTTTTTGTAAATTACTTAGTAAATTGTCAATAAAATACTCAGTGAATTCCCCGTAAATTATCAGTAAATTACTATGTAAATTCTTGTAGTATCTCAATATATTACTCAATAAATTCCAAGTAAATTCTCAATAAATTACTTAATAAATTCCCAGTAAATTCTCGGTAAATTCCCAGTAAATTACTAAGTAAATTCCAAATAAATTATCAGTAAATTACTAAGAAAATTCCATGTAAATTCTCAATAAATTACTCAGTAAATTCCCTGTAAATTGTCAGTAAATTACTCAGTGAATTCCCAGTAAATTACTAAGCAAATTTCCAATAAATTCCCAGTAAATTACTCAGTAAATTACTCTGAAAATTACTCAGTAAATTCTCAGTAAATTACTTAGTAAATTTCCAGTAAATTCTCAGTAAATTCCCTGTCAATTCTAAGCAAATTACTCAGTAAATTCCCAATAAATTCCTTGTAAATTCTCAATAAATTTGCGGTAAATTTGCCCGGTAAATTCTCAGTAAGTTAATCAGTAAATTCTCAGCAAATTACTCATTAAATTCTCAGTAGATTATTTAGTAAATTTTTAGAAAATTACTCATTAAATTCTCAGTAAATTCTTACAAAATTCTCAGTAAATTTGCTCAGTATATTCCCAGTAAATTTTAAGTAAATTACTCAGTAAGTTCTTAGTAAATTACTCAGTAAATTTTCAGTAAATTCTCAGTAAATTACTTAGTAAATTTTCAGTAAATTTGCTCAGTAAATTCTTAGTAAATTTTTCGAGTAAATTATCAGTAATTCTTAGCAAATTACTCATTAAATTCTCAGTAAATTTTCAGTAAATTACTCAGAGAATTTCCCGTAAATTCTTAGTAAATTACTCATCAAATTCACAATAAATTCTCTGTAAATTACTGAGTAAATTCCCAGTAAATTACTCACTAAATTCCCAATAAATTACTCAGTAAATTTCCTATAAAATCTCAGTAAATTACTCAGTAAATTCCTAATAAATACTCAATAAATTACTCAGTAAATTCCCAGTAACTTCTCAGTAAATTCCCAGTAAATTCTAAGTAAATTCCCAGAAAATTCTCAGTAAGTAAATTACTCAGCAAATTCCTAGTAAATTACTCAGCAAATTCCTAGTAAATTACTCAGTACATTCCAAATAAATTCTCATTAAATTCTAAGTAAATTCTCAGTAAATTCCTTATAAATTGCTCAGTAAATTCCCCTTAGATTACTTTGTAAATTCCTAGTAAATTCTAAGTAAATTCTCAGTAAATTCTCTGTAAATTAGTCAGAAAATTACCAGTAAATTTCAGTATATAACTTAGTAAATTCCCAACAAAATTACTTATAAAATTACCAGTAAATTCCCCATAAATTACTCAGTAAATTCACAATAAATACTCTGTAAATTACTGAGTAAATTCCCTATAAATTACTCACAAATTCTCAGTAAATTATTTGCTAAATTCCCAATAAATTACTCTGTAAATTTCCAGTAAATTGTCAGTAAATTACTCAATAAATTCCTAGTAAATTACTCAGTAAATTCCTAGTAAATTCTCAGAAAATTACTATGTAAATTCCGAGTAAATTCTCAATAAATTACTCAGTAAATTGCCAGTGAATTCTCAGTAAATTCCTCAGTAAATTCTCAGCAAATTACTCATTAAATTCTTAACAAATTACTCAGTACATTCCCAGTGAATTCTTAATAACTTACTCAGTAAATTTCCAATAATATCTCAATACATTACTTAATAAATTCCCAGTAAATTCTCTGTAAATTACTCAATAAATTCCCAGCAAATTGCCAAAAAATTCTTAGTAAATTCCTAGTAAATTCTTAGTAAATTACTGAGTAAATTCCAAATAAATTGTCAGTAAATTTCATGTAAATTCTCGTTAAATTACGGAGTAAATTCTCAGTAAATTACAGAGTAAATTCCAGTAAATTGTCAGTAAATTACTCAGTGAATTCCCAGTAAATTTTCAGTCAATTACTCAACAAATTCTCAGTAAATTACTCTGTAAATTCCCAGTTAATTCCCAGAAAATTACTGAGTACATTCTCTGTAAATTACTCAGTAAATTCCTAGTAATTCTCAATAAATTCCAAGTAAATTATCAGCAAATTACATAGTAAATTACCAGTAAATTCCTAATAAATTCTCAGTTAATTCTAAGTAAATTACTCAGTAAATTCTCAGTAAATTCCAAGAAAATTCTAAGAAAATTACTCAATAAATTTCCAGTTAATTTTCAATAAATTACTCAGTAAATTCTCAGAAAATTCCAAGTAATTTTTCAGTAAATTACTCAGAAAATTCTCAGTAAATTACTCAGTAACTTCCTAGTAAATTACTCAGTAAATTTGCTCAGTAAATTCTCGGTAAATTTGCCCGGTAAATTCTCAGAAAGTTGATCAGTAAATTCTCAGCAAATTACTCATTGAATTCTCAGTAAATTATCAGTAAATTTCAGTAAATTACTAATTAAATTCTCAGTAAATTCTCACTAAATTACTCAGTATATTTGCTCAGTAAATTTCCAGTAAATTTTTAGTAAATTACTCAGTATATTCTCAGTAAATTACTTAGTAAATTCCAGTCAATTCTCTATAAATTCCTAGTAAATTATTAGTAAATTTGCCCAGTTAATTCTCGGTAAATTCTTAGCAAATTACTAATTAAATTCTCAGTAAATTGCTTAGTAAATTCTAAGTAAATTACTCAGTGAATTCCCCGTAAATTCCCTGTAAATTCTTAGTAAATTACTAAGCGAATTCCCAAAAAATTCTCAATAAATTACTGATTAAATTCCAAGTAAATTCTTAGTAAATTACTCAGTAAATTCCCAGTAAATTACTCAGTAATTTCATAGTAAATTCTCAGTAAATTACTCAGTAAATTCCCAGCAAATTACTCAGGAAATTCCCAGTAAATTCTCAGTAAATTATTCACTAAATTCACAATAAATTACTCAGTAAATTTCCTGTAAATTCTTAGTAAATTACTTAGTAAATTCCCAGTAAATTCTCAATAAATTACTCAGTAAATTCCCAGTAACTTCTCAGTAAATTACTTAGTAAATTCCCAATAAATTCTAAGTAAATTCCCAAAAAATTTTTAGTAAATTACTCAGTAAATTCTCTGTAAATTCTCAATAAATTACTCAGCAAATTCCTAGTAACTTACTCAGTAAATTCCTAGTAAATTCTCTATAAATTATTTAGTAAATTCCCCTTAGATTACTCAGTAAATTCCCAGTAAACTCTAAGTAAATTCTCGGAAAATTCCTTGTAAATTCTCTGTAAATTACTCAGTAATTTCCCAGTAAATTCCATGTAAATTCTCAGCAAATTACTAAGTAAATTTCCACTAAATTCTCTGTAAATTACTTAGTAAATTCTCTGTAAATTCTCAGTAAATTACTCATTAAATTTTTTGTAAATTTCTCAGTAAATTTCTTGTAATTTCCCAAAAAAATTACTTAGTAGATTCGCAGTAAATTCTCAGTAAACTACTCAGTAAGTTCCAAGTAAATTCTCAGTAAATTACTCAGCAAATTCCTAGAAAATTCTCAGTAAATTAATCTGTAAATTTCAGTAAATTCTCAGTAAATTAATCAGTAAATTTTCAGTAAATTCTAAGTAAATTACTCAGTAAATTACAGTAAATTCTCAGTAAATTACTCGTTAAATTCTCAGTAAATTACTTAGTAAATTTTCAGTAAATTCTCAGCAAGTTACTCACTAAATTCTCAGTAAATTACTCAGTAGATTACCAGTAAATTCTCAGCAAATTCCCAGTAAATTCTCACAAAATTTCTCATTAAATTCCAAGTAAATTACTCAGTAAATTACTAATTCAATTCCCAGTAAATTCTAAGTCAATTACTCAGTAAATTACTCAGCAAATTCCCAACAAATTCTCAGTAAATTACTCGATAAATTCTCTGTAAATTCTCAGCTTATTACTCATTAAATTCTCAATAAATTCTATGTAAATTACTCAGTAAATTGCCAGTAAATTCTCATTCAATTTCTCAGTGAATACCCAGTAAATTCCCAGTAAATTTTTCGTAAATTCTCAGTAAATTACTTAGTAAATTCAAGATAAATTCCCTTTAAATTTTGTGTAAATTACTCATTAAATTCCACATTAATTCTCAATAAATTACTTCGTAAATCCCAAGTAAATTCTCAATAAATTCCTATAAATTCTCAGTAAATTACTCAATAAATTCCCAGTAAATTCTCCGTAAATTCCTCAATAAATTCTCTATAAAGTACTCAGTAAATTCCCAGTAAATTAAAAGTAAATTTCGAGTAAATTCTTTGCAAATTACTCAGTAAATTTCCCGTAAATTACTCAAAAAATTCCCAGTAAATTCTCAGTAAATTCCTTCTAAATTCCCAGTAAATTCTCATTAAATTACCCAGTAAATTACCAGCAAATTCTCAGTAAATTACTCAATAAATTCTAAGTAAATTCTCAGAAAATTACTAAGTAAATTTCAAGTAAATTCCCTGTAAATTCTCAGAAAATTACTAAGTAAATTCTCTGTAAATTCTCAGTAAATTGCTCAGTAAATTACTTAGTAAATTCTCCGTACATTCCTCAGTAAATTCCCAATAAATTCTCAAAAAATTACTCAGTAAATTCTCAGTAAATTACTAATAAAATTCCCAGTAACTTCTTAGTAAATAACTTAGAAAATTCTCAGTAAATTCCTAGTAAATTAATCAGTAAATTCTCAGTAAATTACTTTGTAAATTTCCAGTAAATTCTAGATTCAGAACCGCGGGAGTCCGAACTATGAGGCCTTTTTTTCAAACCTTCCGAAAGGAGGCGTGAAAAAAGGCGAGCCCACACTGAGAACGTACTGAAAATTTACTGGCAATTTATTAAGTAAGTTACTGAGAATTTAATAAGCAATTTACTAGAAATTTACAGACTAATTTAGTGAGAATTTATGGTGAATTTACTGAGTGATTTTCTGAGAATTTACTGAATAATTTACTGAGAATTTACTGAGAATTTTCTAAGTAATTTACTAAGAATTTACTGAGTAATTCACTGAGAATTTACTGAGAATTTACTTAGAATTTCCCGAGAATTTAGTCAGTAATTTACTAAGAATTTACTGAAAATTTAGGGAGTAATTTATTGCGTAATGTACTGAGTAATTCATTGAGAATTTACTGAGTAATTTACTAAGAATTTACTGAGTAATTTACTAAGAATTTACTGAGTAATTTACTCTGAATTTATTGATAATTTAATTGTAACAACCCTCACTTTGCCTTAGTCATGCTCATGTGCATTCACATGATTTTGTCTTGTTAAGTTGCATTCATAAGATTCTGTTATGTTTATCTATGTGTTATTGCATGTTTTGTTTCTCGTTTGGTGCGTGTTTAGCCGAGGTCATCTCAAGCCTAGGTTACACCTTTGAACCTCTTACACCTAGGACCATCTTCGAACCACTTTGGTTGACTTCCACCTTCACCCTGGTATATTGGCCGAGATGTCATAATTTAGGCCGAGACGTTATCCCTGCACCTAGTGATCTTGCCCCTGGATTGGTATGACCTAGACCAAGGTGTGGCACATCTAGGCCGAGGTGTGGCACAGCCAAGTCAAGTGTTGTCCTTCCTGGCCGAGATCATTGTACTTGCCGAAGCTCTGTCCTTAGCCAAGATTGTTACTTACCGGAGTACCCTTGCCATCTAGCTTGTTGAACACGCTTTGTCATAGTCTTGTCTTGTCTTTCAATCACCTTTTTGAGGAGAGCCAACCAACCGTTGCCACGTGTCCGAGCTGAGTGTTAAATCCACCGGCAGAGAGAGAAATGTATCATTTGTTATATGTCTTTGTTCTTAAAGAGAGAGAAGCTCTAGAAGAGGGAGAAGGAGTTCTTAAAGAGGGAGTAGATTTCCAAGCTTGATCTTTGGGTGCTTGAACCGTTAGATTCGAGTTTTGAGGTTAGAATCTTAATCTACTCTTGTTGTTCTTATTGATCATCTAGCTACATTGCATGATCGAACCTGATTTGCAAGCTATGCATCGATTTAAAGTGGGGTTTAGAAAGAGAAAGTGGTATTCATGTGTTCTTGAAGAAAAAAAAGCCTTGTTTGATCCGAAAGTTTGCATTAAGATTCATGCTCTTGTGTTTATTTTCATAAAATCTCCGAGTATGGGTACCCAGGTCCATGTTTTTGAATTCATAGCATGAAATCTCAGATTTTGTAATAACAAGTTATGATCTTTGCATTCATGTTCTTCAAGAAAGGGAAACCCAGATTTTCCCAACTTCATTTCCTTGAATGTGGCCATCGAGGCCACACCTCGGCAAGGAGGTGTGGGACCTCGGCCAAGACCTGGTTGGTGCCCAGTAAGTTTTCCCGAGATGAGAAACACTGTTTTATTTCAGTTTGACTTAGTTTTGAAGGAATGCCGAGATCATTTACATTCATGTAAAGCTTGTTTGAGAGTGCATTCAATAGACTTTGCCATGTGTTTGTAGGACTTGGACTCTCGCTTGACCCCGACGTTGAAGATCTATGTGAGTGGTATTTTTAATAAAGTTATGTTATAAAGTTTTGATAAAGCTTTGCTTTGCTTCATTTTGGAAAAGAATTTGTTAAGCATGAATGATTATCCCTATTTTGTGTATCAAGTATTAGCCTGGTTTTGGATGACAACCTTTGAAAGTCCGTACGTGCTAGGGGACTATAAGCATTTGTAGCACAACCTTTGAAAGTCCGTACATGCTAGCACGTAGGGGACTATAAGCATTTGTAGCACAACCTTTGAAAGTCCGTACGTGCTAGGGGACTATAAGCATTTGTAGCACCTTTGTTAATGTTATTCCTTGAGACTTGAAAGCCTTGGAAGACTTTGATTGATGAAGGTTGAAAGATTTGTTAGATGAACTTGATTTGTCTTTTGATTTTGTGCAAGATATAATGTGTATCGCTTTGATAAAGATCTCGGATATCATTCATGCAAACCCTTTATTACTTATACCATTCACTGAGTATCCAAGCTCACCCTCTCTATATATATGTAGGTGATGAGCAGGACGGCGATGACGCCTAGATGTGCTTTGCAACTTGTTTTGGACTCGCATTTTGTAGCATCTTGAAGATTATGCTTCTTAGCTTGTATTTCATTGTGTTTGTATATGATGGTTTGAGAAGCCTTTTGGTCAAGATGTATTTTGTACTTCATTTTATTGTATCCAAGTTGTAAACCATGTTAAGATGTATGTCATTTCATTTAATCTATGCACAGCTCTTATGGACTAATTAGATTTAAATTTTATTGCTTCCGCACTTGTAAGCCTCATATGTATACTCTGATTGCGTGTGAATCTTTGTAAGTTGGCCTTTGGTAATCTCGGATTACTGGCCATCACGGCACCATTCTACTAGGGGCGGTATGGGGTCGTGACAGAATGGTATCAGAGCACGAGTTCCTTATAGTACGTGATTCACAGACTTTGAGCCCTAAAGAGCATGGGATTTCCCCTTAGAATGATGTTAGGATTGCATCATATTGCTTGCTACTTGACAAGGTGTGCATCATCTCGGCATGATCATTGTTGCTTGTATACATGTCTATTTGCCCATCTTGTTTTAAAGTCATATTTTGCATACTCTTAGCATCATGAGAAGAGGTAGACCTCCAGTTGGCCGAAATCATCCCGAGGATAGATTGGACAGACTAGAGAGATTGGTCGAAGGTTTGGTCTGAGAGTTGAGACAACCTAGGCCAGAAGACACTAGTACTACCTTTACTCAGGCCGAGCATACAAACGGCCGACATGCAGTTCCGCCTCCACCTCCTCCGGTACCACAAGTGCCCCCACAGCCAGCCTTGTATGGAGATGGCATGATAGCTTTGATTAGAGAGTTTATGTGATACCCCTGTTCCGTAATATGCTAAATTGGTCCTTAATTTGAATATGATTATGTGTTCAGCATGACTTTATGTGCCATTATGTGAATATATGTGATTTTGCAATTCTATCTGTTCACTGTAGGAATATCTGTTTGAGTAAACTACTCTGGGAATTAAATTGAGGGCCTTATCGGCCATAGGATCCAAAATTGATTGCGCCATTTTGAGACATGCATGTAGATAAATCAAGAAAATGAGCTTCCTAATGTTGTAATCTTGCATTGGTGTCATGTTAGCATGATTAATTTGAGATTTGGGCCATTGCATGCAAGTAGTGTGGCTGGGAATTCGAATGGGAGCTCAAGAACACAATTTGGGTTTTCCAGAATTTTGATGTCCGCTCGAGCGGGGTAATGGCCGCTCGAGCGGGAAAATCGTGCTCCCAGCACTTTTTGCAGGATTGGTGTCCGCTCGAGCGGAATACTGCACGCTCGAGCGGGGAGCTTTGTAGACAAGCCTTCCGCTCGAGCGCTGTACTCCACGCTCGAGCGTAATTTTCATGCAACCAGTACTTTTGCAGGCTTAAGGGTCCGAGCGGGGAAGTCCACGCTCGAGCGGGGACCCTGTTTTCTGAAACTTTGAAAATGCATTCTGTGTTATATTTTTCCGTTCTCTTTCACTTGTAAGCACTCTTAAGCATGCATTGAGCATTGTAAATGAGTTAACGAGTTAAGAATAAAGCCTAAAGAGGAATATGTGAATTAGAGAACGGATTGAACTGTTAGTGAGCCTTTTGTGTTCATGAAATATGTAGGGTCAAGCTCCAGGGCAAATCCACCAGCCGATCACTGTGAGTAATATCGATATTTGAATGATTGTGAATGTCCAATTATTATTCCCTTATGAGCTTTATAAGTTGCTAATTGGGATTGTGGACAAAAGTCTGACAGGAATAAACATAAATGGACCAAAGGTCGTTTTGATAAACATTAATGGACCGAAGGTCGTTTTGATAACAAAAGAACGGACCGAAGGTCGTTTTGACCTATATGAATGGACCGAAGGTCCTTTTGACATATATGAACGGACCGAAGGTCGTTTTGATAGGAATGAGTGGACTGAAGGTCGTTTTGACATATATGAATGGACCTAAGGTCGTTTTGACAATAAATGAGCGGGCCGAAGGCCGTTTTGACACGAATGTATGGGCCGAAGGCTGTTTTGGCATATATGAATGGACCTAAGGTCGTTTTGACAATAAATGAGCGGGCCGAAGGCCGTTTTGACACGAATGTATGGGCCGAAGGCCGTTTTGACGTAAACGAATGGACCTAAGGTCGTTTTGACATGAATGAGTGGGCCGAAGGCCGTTTTGACACGAATGTATGGGCCGAAGGCCATTTTGACGTAAACGAATGGACCGAAGGTCGTTTCGATATGAATAAGTGGACCGAAGGTCGTTTTGATAGAAATAAATGGACCTAAGGTCGTTTTGACATGAATGAGTGGGCCGAAGGCCGTTTTGACATGAATGAATGGGCCGAAGGCCGTTTTGACATGAATGGAAATCTGAATGGGCCAAAGGCCAGAATGTTTAGAACTACAGTCACTTGATTTGAATTTCGTATAGTTATATATCTGTTAAATGGAAATATGAATTGGGCCTAAGGCCATTTGGAACATGTTGTTCTACATTGTTATGTAACTTCTGTATTTGATTTGATATTATTCACTGGGCTTTCGCTCACGCTCATTCATGTGGTTGTAGGTGAGCCAAGAGAAGTCCAGACCCAGCCTCAGTGAAGTCTGTATGGAACAACTAAGGTTTTGAGAGAGTCAGCCCTTGTGTCTCACGCACAAGACCCGTCTTCGCCCTTTTGTTATGTATTTACATTTTGTCAGGTTGGCGAAGTTTTGTATATGTTTGCTTATAGTTTTTATGGGTTGACTTAATTTTGGATGATCTTGTCTGTACAGAACCTATGTCACTATGTTTCTGTTGTGAGTTATTAACGTACATATGTATGGTTTGTTTTGATGTGCCATGTAAGCACAGCTCTATGGACAAAGTTTAAAATTTTGCTTCCCTTTTGGCCCCCTTTACTCTGATGTGTTTAGTCTGTTTTGGTTTGAGGCCGTAGGTAATCTTAGGATTACTAACCGGTTACGTCCCTAACCCATGGGGGCGGGTTCGGGTCTTGACAGAGTGGTGTCAGAGCACGAGTTAATAACTCACGCACTTGTCCAAAAGAGCAATAAGCGTCTAGAAAAGATCTAGGATGCATTCATGTGATAATATGAATCTGAAAGCATCAAGAATACGCTTAAATGTTTAATGCGAATGATTATGTATTATAAGTTTGTGATTCGCTTGCACTGTAAACCATTGGCATATGTATGCTTTTTGATAAATGCATACTTGTGAATCTTTTGTATAAGGTATAATGCAAGTTTAATCAGATGGTGAGTAATAACTCTGTAACGTTATGTTTAGCTTTAAACATTTTCTGATGATATGAATGAATGATTGCCCAAAATCCTCTTTGAACGTAATTGTGGTATCCTTAGCAGAGGCCCTCGCCCAGGGGATATAATACTGTGGCTTATGGTCATGAGACCCTAGCCCGGGGGAAATAGTACCGTGGTACAGGCCCTCGCCCGGGGGGGAAACAATACCGTGGCCTATGTATGTGATATGTTACCTGGTATTAGAGGTTCCATCATGGAACTTGATATGCTTGACCAACATGATATGTTACGCTCAAGGAAATACCACACATGATTTGAATATGAAATATGAATTGTTACACTAATGTGTACAACAAGTTGTTTTGATATAATGCACATACATGAATATATAAATCATGAAAAGTTGTCTATGTGCATTCAATTCTGCCTATGGGTGTCTATGTGAAATATGAACATGATTTGAGTATATAATTACTTAGTAAATGTTCAGCATGCGGTATCTGATAAGTATGCAATTATCTGTTACGCATGTGATTAATTCCGTACGACAGGTGAAATGAGAATATAAAGACATGCCTATGTGTGACTATGTGTTTATTTTTGTATTGGACATCCCCGTATTTGGCATGATTTAATAAGGGTTCGTGTAGAACGTGGTTAAAGTAAGGGCATATGAGTTGGCAGACTCTTTTACAGCTCGACCTGATAGACTGGAAAGAATGGTACAAGAAATGGTAGAGATCTTAAGACAACAACGTCAGGAATTGTCAAATTTTGGGGGCTTGTTATAGGTGTGGTAAATGGACCATATGGTAAGGAATTGTCCCCAAACTGAACGAATGCGAGTAAATCTTCTGCCTCAGTTGAATTCGTACCAATGGTGGGAATTGCTAATCAAGATAGAGTAATTGTACTCGTCCCAGAAAGCACTCAGAATACTGCAACCGTTATCCCAGGTATCTATACTGTTTACAAACAAATGCCTATGTGTTGATTGATTCTGAATTAGTACGTTTGTACATCTTCGCTTGGGATATTATTTGATTCGAATCGGCATATCCTTTCGTATCTACTGCATGTGTATTTAGATTGGTTGGACTCACAAGATCGAGACCGTATTCATTGAATGTGTATGTCCCATTTGGGGAATTTTGTGAAATGCGTATTGGGGTATTGATTAGCTCTGCACATGCACACGCACGTCTGAACCTATGCTTAGGGTGATTTGTTATATTACTGTTTCGATGACTAAACCACTGGAAGTATGATTCTGTGATTGTGTGACCGAGTTGAGCACCCTAAACGATGAACTCTATAATTGCGAGACCATGTATTTTGATTGGTAGAAAGTTGACTAGATTACGTGACTATACTGGGCTCGACTCATAAGCCTATGCATTTGTGGCTAATTTGGAACTTTTGCGTAACAATCCTATGCTATGTGTACCTGAGGCGCTCTGTTTAATGTGTTACTGTGCACCATGTTCTTGCACATAAGACTTATTTGAGAACTACTATACTAATTATGATACGTACCTCCCGATACGAATAACTGCATGCATATGCGACTACCCCCGAATTTATGTAGACAATACCGTTTTGTACCTGATTTGAAACACTTTGATATGAACAGTTGTGATGAATAATTCTGATATGACTTTGAGAACTGATAAACTTAGGACAGTTATGAAACTGTCAGCCGTGTGCCTAAACAAACGAAGTGAGCCTCATGGAACCGAATGTACCCCATTTGAGAAAACTTTTATTTGATTCGGTCCTTTAGAACCCTTGTCTGATTTGACCTGATAGAACCCTCATTGGATATGATTTGATGGAACCTTTGTTTGATTTAATCCGATAAGACCTTTGCTTGGGTTGATTTGATTTTGTTAAGGGAAGACCACGAATTGTTCATGAATAAATAGCCAGATTATTCTTGGCAGAAAAACTGATAGACCCAAAAGTTGAATTCGTTTGGAATGCTTGACTTGTTTGAAAGACCTTTTGTGGGCTATTAACAGATTGATCTAACCCTGAACACCATGGAGAACCGACCTTCAACAATTGGGCATAAGTGTTATGAAGGAACCGAATTGTACAAACCCCGTGATTGGGTGCCGTAAAGAGTGTTGTTCCATTTTGTTTGTTTGACGCTATGGGAACCGATGACGGTAGATTGATTTGATTTTAAGCAGTACTGAACATTTGTCTTTGACTGATCAGAACATGTTTTGTAAGGGAGAGTGGTTGCTTCAGTGTTATCAGATTTTGGGGAAATCAGGTTATAGTGAATGGTGTTATGTTGCTTTGATGACATTCTTAGAGTGTCCTTTCGTGCTAGAGGACGTTAAGCCTATGTAGCACCTTGATTGAGATACCTTTTTCCACCAACGGTTTCGTACGGGTGGGTTTGACTAATCGATCTGGAATCGGCCACCGACGGTCGCGAAAACGGGTGTGCTTCGATTCCGAGACGATAAATCCTTTGTTTTGTTCGGAATGTCATCCTTTGGTATTATGTAAATGTTTTAACATCCAAGAAACTTTGAAAAACCCTGATTGTCCGAAAAGTGCGTGAATTCAGTACGCTTTGTATATAACTACCCAGTGTCATTATATTCTGTGATTGGAATCCTGAGAATGTGTGAATTGTGTTTGACATGCGATTAACTCCTTTGATAATGCCTTTGACGTCATGGGGATTTACGTATATGAATTGCCTTATGCTTTTGACGACTATCAGATAAAGTAGAAAGACTCGATGGGACAGAGAACTGAATTGTGAATTGCAAACTGTAAACTGTTGAATGAACTGAGAATACGTGTATTCTATTAGAAGTCGATTGCCTCAGTGTTGTTGTATTTTACAATTGGTACTATGGGGATATACGGACTATATGCGTTGTATAGGTAATTGCCTCGATACTACCTTTGTTGGTTAGGGAATCAGTGTCTGGATCCACTTTGAATTTCTGAAGACTTTTGATTGACCTTGGATAACTGTGATGAGTCACTGGACTAAATACCGAATCGGATTGTGAATTGTGGAATTATTAAAGAATGAATTGAACTTTTGTGACAAGGGAATAGACCGAACCTCTATGACAAGTTAGCTGACATTTGAAATAAATATGTTAGTGACCTGCTTTGAAGAAGGTAATTGGTGAATGTGTGTCTAAGTATTTTTCGGGGCCAACAGGTCGAAGCCGAATATCAGATAGTGGCGGAACTACTTCAATCTCTCTATTTTGGGATGGAAATGGGAATATGTGACTACGAATTTTGTTGTGGGGCTACCTTGAGCACCCAAGGTATAAGTCCCGTTTGAGTTTTTGAATATGGGATTACTAAGTTGCCTGTCTCCTCCCTGTGAAATTTTCATAAGATGCTTGTAGACTAGTCACTATTATATCAATAAGATTGCTCGTTTGCATGAGGTCCCAGTGTCTATTGTTTTAGACAGAAATTCTAAAATGTGTTTGAATTTTGACAAGCCTTCAAGAGGCAATGAGAACTGAATTGGGATTCAACACTACTTTCCATCCATAAATTGATGTATAGTCAGAAGGAATTATTTAGACTCTGGGAGAAATGCTCCGAATGTGTACTTTAGATCTTCGAGAAGTCAGAAAAATCTGTCCATTGCCGGCAGACTTTGCTTACAACAAAAGCTTACGCTCTAGTTTCAATATGGCACCATACAAGCTTTGTATGGAAGAAAAGATAAGTCTCTGACTGGTTGAGAACTGAGTTTTGTTTGACTTTGGGGCTAAGTAAGTGGCTATCCAAAAAGGATTGGAACCATTGAACGAAAAGTGTTCCGAATTGTGCCTAACTAAAGGTAAATTAAGTTTGGAGGACCAAACTTCCTAAAGGGGGGAAGACTGTGATACCCCTGTTCCGTAATATGCTAAATTGGTCCTTAATTTGAATATGATTATGTGTTCAGCATGACTTTATGTGCCATTATGTGAATATATGTGATTTTGCAATTCTATCTGTTCACTGTAGGAATATCTGTTTGAGTAAACTACTCTGGGAATTAAATTGAGGGCCTTATCGGCCACAGGATCCAAAATTGATTGCGCCATTATGATTGGCATTATTTCTAGAGCCTACGGTGAAATTTAATTGAAAAATTGATTCTGACCAGATTAAGTTGATTAAATTGGTGATTTGGTGCCCCATTATTTGTTATTATTAAATTGAGCTAGTGGGAAATTATGGAAAGGGCTATACACTCAACTTCCCTCCTCTTTATCTTCATTTTGGGCTGACCAACTCTCTAAGAAAGAGAGAGAGAGAGCCGGCTGTGGAGAGAGAGAGGAGAGAATTGTGCATTTGTGGTTCAAGACTTGGACCTTTTGGAGACTTAGCTCAAGTATTGCTAAATTGGGGAGATTAAAGCTCCTTGGTAAGTGAATTCATAGGTATTAAGTTGAAATTTTGTGAATTCAAGTTGGAATAATGGTCAAGAACATGATTTAGTTTAGTCATGAGGAAAATGAATTGGTTTGGTTGAATTGAAGGCCATTATGTGCATGCATGTAAGTAAGTACCTTGAATTTGCATGTTTGAGCATGAGAATGTATAATCCATGTACAATTTCAATTGAAGCTCATGTTATACTCATCATTTGTGCCATCTAAGTTGGGAATGTGGCCAATAGATCACATGCATGTACCATTTGAGAAGATATGAGCTTGAATGCATGAGTTTGTTATGTTGATGTTGAGTTTGACATGTTTTGAGACATGCATGTAGATAAATCAAGAAAATGAGCTTCCTAATGTTGTAATCTTGCATTGGTGTCATGTTAGCATGATTAATTTGAGATTTGGGCCATTGCATGCAAGTAGTGTGGCTGGGAATTCGAATGGGAGCTCAAGAACACAATTTGGGTTTTCCAGAATTTTGATGTCCGCTCGAGCGGGGTAATGGCCGCTCGAGCGGGAAAATCGTGCTCCCAGCACTTTTTGCAGGATTGGTGTCCGCTCGAGCAGAATACTGCACGCTCGAGCGGGGAGCTTTGTAGACAAGCCTTCCGCTCGAGCGCTGTACTCCACGCTCGAGCGTAATTTTCATGCAACCAGTACTTTTGCAGGCTTAAGGGTTCGCTCGAGCGGGGAAGTCCACGCTCGAGCGGGGACCCTGTTTTCTGAAACTTTGAAAATGCATTCTGTGTTATATTTTTCCGTTCTCTTTCACTTGTAAGCACTCTTAGGCATGCATTGAGCATTGTAAATGAGTTAACGAGTTAAGAATAAAGCCTAAAGAGGAATATGTGAATTAGAGAACGGATTGAATTGTTAGTGACCCTTTTGTGTTCATGAAATATGTAGGGTCAAGCTCCTGGGCAAATCCACCAGCCAATCACTATGAGTAATATCGATATTTGAATGATTGTGAATGTCCAATTATTATTCCCTTATGAGCTTTATAAGTTGCTAATTGGGATTGTGGACAAAAGTCTGACAGGAATAAATATAAATGGACCAAAGGTCGTTTTGATAAACATAAATGGACCGAAGGTCGTTTTGATAACAAAAGAACGGACCGAAGGTCGTTTTGACCTATATGAATGGACCGAAGGTCCTTTTGACATATATGAACGGACCGAAGGTCGTTTTGATAGGAATGAGTGGACCGAAGGTCGTTTTGACATATATGAATGGACCTAAGGTCGTTTTGACAATAAATGAGCGGGCCGAAGGCCGTTTTGACACGAATGTATGGGCCGAAGGCCGTTTTGACATATATGAATGGATCTAAGGTCGTTTTGACAATAAATGAGCGGGCCGAAGGCCGTTTTGACACGAATGTATGGGCCGAAGGCCGTTTTGACGTAAACGAATGGACCTAAGGTCGTTTTGACATGAATGAGTGGGCCGAAGGCCGTTTTGACACGAATGTATGGGCCGAAGGCCGTTTTGACGTAAACGAATGGACCGAAGGTCGTTTCGATATGAATAAGTGGACCGAAGGTCGTTTTGATAGAAATAAATGGACCTAAGGTCATTTTGACATGAATGAGTGGGCCGAAGGCCGTTTTGACATGAATGAATGGGCCGAAGGCCGTTTTGACATGAATGGAAATCTGAATGGGCCAAAGGCCAGAATGTTTAGAACTACAGTCACTTGATTTGAATTTCGTATAGTTATATATCTGTTAAATGGAAATATGAATTGGGCCTAAGGCCATTTGGAACATGTTGTTCTACATTGTTATGTAACTTCTGTATTTGATTTGATATTATTCACTGGGCTTTCGCTCACGCTCATTCATGTGGTTGTAGGTGAGCCAAGAGAAGTCCAGACCCAGCCTCAGTGAAGTCTGTATGGAACAACTAAGGTTTTGAGAGAGTCAGCCCTTGTGTCTCACGCACAAGACCCGTCTTCGCCCTTTTGTTATGTATTTACATTTTGTCAGGTTGGCGAAGTTTTGTATATGTTTGCTTATAGTTTTTATGGGTTGACTTAATTTTGGATGATCTTGTCTGTACAGAACCTATGTCACTATGTTTCTGTTGTGAGTTATTAACGTACATATGTATGGTTTGTTTTGATGTGCCATGTAAGCACAGCTCTATGGACAAAGTTTAAAATTTTGCTTCCCTTTTGGCCCCCTTTACTCTGATGTGTTTAGTCTGTTTTGGTTTGAGGCCGTAGGTAATCTTAGGATTATTGGCCGGTTACGTCCCTAACCCATGGGGGCGGGTTCGGGTCGTGACAGTTTAAGAAAATGAAACTGCCGAGATTCTCTGGGGGTATAGAGCTGATGAAAGCCGAAGCATGGGTCTTGGAAATGGAGAAACTGTTTGAGATTTTTCCCAACACCGACGCCCAGAAGGTGTCATTGGTCGCGTTCACATTAGACGACGATGCACGAAGGTGGTGGATGATGACCCAAGAAAGCAATCCAGGTCTGACTTGGGCCAAATTTTTGGAGTTATTTTACAACAAGCACTTTCCCCTTAGCGTTCGAGATCGCAAGACTACAGAGTTCTAGACTCTAACACAAGGCAATAAGACAGTGGCAGAATATGACCGTGCTTTTACCGAGTTGGCGAGATATGCACCTCACATGGTCGATGATGAATATAGAAAAGCCAGGAAGTTTGAAAGTGGGCTTCGTGGGCCGATACAAGATCGAGTTAACATGCTCAATATGCCGACCTACGCCGGAGTGTTGGATGAGGCCATCCTGGCAGAGGCTAACTTGAACCGATATTAGAACTCAGTAGAAAATTAGAGGAAGAGATAGAACTATGACAATTGCTGAGTACCGTTCAATGCCAAGAGGAAGGCAAGTATGGGTAACTCCAGCAACTCAAATCAGAAAGGTAATGCTAACCCGACATGTTCCAGCTGTGGGAAGCCACATTTCGGAGTTTGTCGTTGGGTGTCGGGGGCTTGTTTTGAATGTGGTGAAGTAGGTCATCGTGTGAAAGACTGTCCCAAGGTAAAAACTAGTGATAACAAGAAAGATGGGAATACCTCGGGTTCCGCGCAGAAAGGTAATGTCGGGAAAGGACAAATGAGGCAGGGTAGAGTTTTTGCATTGGTACCAGGGGACACTCAGAATGCTGAAACAGTAGTGTCAGGTACACTCTCAATTTGTTCTCAAGATGTATACATATTGATTGATTCGAGTTCTACACACTCATTTGTGTCTGTTAAGTTTGCCAAAAAGTTAAGTAGAGAACTAGAACCCCTTGATTATGTGTTATCTGTGTCTACTCCATCTGGAAGAACTATGATTGTTGCATCCATTTATAGAGCATGTGTTGTTGTAATTGAGAATGTCGAACTGTTAGTTGATTTGATGCCGTTGAACATGACTCATTTTGATGTTATACTGGGAATGGATTGGTTCGTAGCGAACCATGCATCCATTAATTGTGTTTCTAAGAGTGTAACATTGAGAGCCCCAAACCAAGCCGAGGTTATGTTTCAGGGTAAAGGAGTAGTATCCCCACCTTACTTGATCTCATCTATGAAAGCTTATAAGTTAATCCAAAAGGGGTGTCAAGGTTACTTGTGTAGTGTGTTAGGTAATCGGGATGGAAATGTTGAATTGGCCGACGTCCCAGTTGTTAATGAATTCTCCGACGTCTTTCCAAATGACTTGCCTGGCCACTTAGTTGATAGAGAAGTAGAATTTACTATTGACATTATGTCGGGAACCCAGCCTATCTCCAAAACACCCTATAGGATGGCCCCCGCCGAGCTTAAGGAATTGAAACTGCAACTACAAGAACTGTTGAATAAGGGTTTTATTAGGCCGAGCACTTCACCTTGGGGAGCGCCAGTTCAATTTGTTAAGAAGAAGGATGGTACACTTCGTCTTTGTATTGATTACCGAGAACTGAACAAGGTGACCATTAAGAATAAGTACCCATTGCCGAGGATCGATGATTTGCTTGATCAACTCCAAGGAGCATGAGTCTTTTCTAAGGTTGATCTTAGGTCGGGCTACCATCAGCTTAAGGTTAGAGCCGAGGATGTTGAGAAGACTGCTTTTCGGACAAGATATGGCCACTACGAATTCTTGGTAATGCCTTTTGGAGTGACTAATGCGCCTGCAGCATTTATGGATTTGATGAACAGAATCTTTAAGCCGTACTTAGATGAGTTTGTGGTTGTTTTTATCGACAATATATTGATCTATTCTAAGAGTAAAAGTGAGCATGAGAATCATCTGAGACTTACCTTGCAAGTTTTGAAGGACCGGGAACTGTATGCTAAGTTCAATAAGTGTGAGTTTTGGCTTTCTAGTATTTCATTTCTGGGTCATGTAATTGATGAAAGGGGTATTTCAGTTGATCCTAATAAGATTGAAGCCGTTGTGAATTGGCCGAGGCCGACCAATGTGTCCAAGATTCATAGTTTTCTGGGTTTGGCAGGTTATTACAGAAAGTTCGTAAAGGATTTCTCAAGGATTGCAATTCCATTGACACAGTTGACTAAGAAGGAAACGACATACGAATGGACTGAAGCTACGGAATCAGCCTTCCAGGAATTGAAGACGAGGTTAGTTACAGCACCAGTCCTTGTACTACCGTCAGGTAATGAGGAATTTCAGATCTATAATGATGCTTTGCATAAGGGTTTGGGTTGTGTATTAATGCAAGGGGGTAAGGTTATAGCATATGCATCTCGTCAGTTGAAACCTCACGAAAAGAATTATCCTACCCATGATTCAGAGCTAGCAGTCGTGGTGTTTGCTTTGAAGATTTGGCGTCATTACTTGTATGGGGCTTCTTGCCAAGTTTTCACAGATCATCAGAGTTTAAAGTACTTATTCACCCAGAAGGAGTTAAATTTGAGGCAGAGAAGATGGCTTGAGTTATTGAAAGACTACGACATGCAAATTCAGTATCACCCAGGTAAAGCAAACTCAGTAGCCGATGCATTGAGCAGGAAATCAATTGGAAGACTGGCATGCTTAGCCATGATTTCAGTGGAGCCGACCGTTATTGAAGAAGTGAAGGCCAGACAGATGGAAGACGGATTCTTCAAGAAAGTTGCCGATGAGATTATCAATAAGCCGAGGTCAGGGTACACTATTGAAAATCAGGTACTTAAGTTTGAAGGAAGATTGTGCGTGGCCGACGTTCCAGAGTTGAAAAGGAAGATTCTGCAAGAATCTCATGGTTCTAGATTTGCTGTTCATCCAGGGAACACGTATCAAGATGTGAAACAAACTTTTTGGTGGCCAAATATGAAAAGAGAAATAGCCGAGTTCGTATCCCACTGTTTGCATTGTCAACAAGTGAAAGCAGAGCACCAGAGGCCAGCAGGACTACTTCGACGTTTGTCGATTCCTGAGTGGAAATGAGAACACATCTCCATGGACTTTGTGGTTGGGTTACCAAAGACACAAAAAGGCATGGATTCAATTTGGGTGGTTATTGATAGATTAACTAAGTCAGCACACTTCTTGCCTACTAAGACTACGTTTAATGCCGACCGACTTGCTGTGTTGTATGTGAATGAGATTGTTAGACTTCATGGAGTGCCGATATCCATCGTATCAGACCGAGATCCGAAGTTCATTTCCAGATTTTGGCAGAGTTTGCAAAAAGCTTTGGGAGCCAAGTTGAGGTTTAGCACAGCTTTTCATCCCCAGACCGATGGGCAAACTGAGAGAACAATTCAGACGCTTGAAGATATGCTTAGGCTATGTGTGTTGGACTTCAAAGGAGATCGGGAAGTACATTTGCCACTAGTGGAATTCGCCTACAACAATAGTTATCAAACTAGCATTGGCATGGCGCCGTATGAAGCTTTGTATGGAAGGAAGTGTAGATCGCCGATATGTTGGACCGAGGTAGGAGATAAAGCTTTGATTGGTCCCGAGTTAGTTCAAGTGACAACCGAGAAGATTAAGCTTATTCAACAGAGAATCAGAACTGCCCAGAGTCGACAAAAGAGTTATGCCGACCAGAGAAGAAAGCAGTTATAATTTGAAGTAGAGAATCATGTATTCCTGAAGATTTCGCCAATGAAAGGAGTTTCAAGATTTGGGAAGAAGGGTAAACTAGCATCTCGTTATATTGGGCCTTTTGAAATCCTTGAGAAGGTTAACCCCGTGGCTTACAGACTTGCTTTGTCGCCGGAGTTAAGCCAAGTCCACAATGTGTTTCATATTTCGATGTAGAAAATATATTCGGGATCCACTGCACGTGATTGATCATTCTGGGATTGTGGTTAATGAAGAATTAGGCTACGAAGAGAAGCCGATGTGTATTGTCGATAAGCAAGTGAAATGGTTGAGGAACAAATCGATATCGATGGTGAAAATTGAATGGAAGGAGCATTACGGCAAGGATGCTACATGGGAATTGGAGGACGAGATGAAAGTCCGATATCCGGAATTGTTTTTTGGGACAAGGTAACTCAAGTTTGGGGACCAAACTCCTTTAAGGGGGGTAGCATGTAACAACCCTCACTTTGCCTTAGTCATGCTCATGTGCATTCACATGATTTTGTCTTGTTAAGTTGCATTCATAAGATTCTATTATGTTTATCTATGTGTTATTGCATGTTTTGTTTCTCGTTTGGTGCGTGTTTAGCCGAGGTCATCTCAAGCCTAGGTTACACCTTTGAACCTCTTACACCTAGGACCATCTTGGAACCACTTTGGTTGACCTCCACCTTCACCCTGGCATATTGGCCGAGATGTGATAATCTAGGCCGAGACGTTATCCCTGCACCTAGTGATCTTACCCCTGGATTGGTATGACCTAGACCGAGGTGTGGCACATCTAGGCCGAGGTGTGGCACAGCCAGGTCAAGTGTTGTCCTTCCTGGCCGAGATCATTGTACTTGCCGAAGCTCTATCCTTAGCCGAGATTGTTACTTACCGGAGTACCCTTGCCATCTAGCTTGTTGAACACGCTTTGTCATAGTCTTGTCTTGTCTTTCAATCACCTTTTTGAGGAGAGCCAACCAACCGTTGCCACGTGTCCGAGCTGAGTGTTAAATCAGCCGACAGAGAGAGAAATGTATCATTTGTTATATGTCTTTGTTCTTAAAGAGAGAGAGAAGCTCTAGAAGAGGGAGAAGGAGTTCTTAAAGAGGGAGTAGATTTCCAAGCTTGATCTTTGGGTGCTTGAACCGTTAGATTCGAGTTTTGAGGTTAGAATCTTAATCTACTCTTGTTGTTCTTATTGATCATCTAGCTGCATTGCATGATCGAACCTAATTTGCAAGCCATGCATCGATTTAAAGTTGGGTTTAGAAAGAGAAAGCGGTATTCATGTGTTCTTGAAGAAAAAAAAGCCTTGTTTGATTCGAAAGTTTGCATTAAGATTCATGCTCTTGTGTTTATTTTCATAAAATCTCCAAGTATGGGTACCCAGGTCCATGTTTTTGAATTCATAGCATGAAATCTCAGATTTTGTAATAACAAGCTATGATCTTTGCATTCATGTTCTTCAAGAAAGGGAAACCCAGATTTTCCCGACTTCATTTCCTTGAATGTGGCCATCGAGGCCACACCTCAGCAAGGAGGTGTGGGACCTTGGCCAAGACCTGGTTGGTGCCCAGCAAGTTTTCCCGAGATGAGAAACAGTGTTTTGTTTCGGTTTGACTTAGTTTTGAAGGAATGCCAAGATCATTTGCATTCATGTAAAGCTTGTTTGAAAGTGCATTCAATAGACTTTGCCATGTGTTTGTAGGACTTGGACTCTCCCTCGACCCCGACATTGAAGAACTATGTGAGTGGTATTTTTAATAAAGTTATGTTATAAAGTTTTGATAAAGCTTTGCTTTGCTTCATTTTGGAAAAGTATTTGTTAAGCATGAATGATTATCCCTATTTTGTGTATCAAGTATTAGCCTGGTTTTGGATGACAACCTTTGAAAGTCCGTACGTGCTAGGAGACTATAAGCATTTGTAGCACAACCTTTGAAAGTCCATACGTGCTAGCACGTAGGGGACTATAAGCATTTGTAGCACAACTTTTGAAAGTCCGTACGTGCTAGGGGACTATAAGCATTTGTAGCACAACCTTTGAAAGTCCGTACATGCTAGGGGACTATAAGCATTTGTAGCACAACCTTTGAAAGTCCGTACGTGCTAGAGGACTATAAGCATTTGTAGCACCTTTGTTAATGTCATCCCTTAAGACTTGAAAGCCTTGGAAGACTTTGATTGATGAAGCTTGAAAGATTTGTTAGATGAACTTGATTTGTCTTTTGATTTTGTGCAAGATATAATGTGTATCGCTTTGATAAAGATCTCGGATATCATTCATGCAAACCCTTTATTACTTATACCATTCACTGAGTATCCAAGCTCACCTTCTCTATATGTATGTAGGTGATGAGCAGGACAGCGGTGACGCCTAGATGTGCTTTGTAACTTGTTTTGGACTCGCATTTTGTAGCATCTTGAAGATTATGCTTCTTAGCTTGTATTTCATTGTGTTTGTATATGATGGCTTGAGAAGCCTTTTGGTCAAGATGTATTTTGTACTTCATTTTATTGAATCCAAGTTGTAAACCATGTTAATATGTATGTCATTTCATTTAATCTATGCACAGCTCTTATGGACTAATTAGATTTAAATTTTATTGCTTCCGCACATGTAAGCCCCATATGTATACTCTGATTGCGTGTGAATCTTTGTAAGTTGGCCTTTGGTAATCTCGGATTACTGGCCATCACGGCACCATTCTACTATGGGCGGAATGGTGTCGTGACATTAATGAGTAATTGATTTACTGAGAATTCGCTGAGCAATTTATTGGGAATTTACTGAGTAAGTTACTAAGATTTTATTCGGAATTTACGAAGTAATATACTAAGAATTTACAGGGAATTTACTGAGGAATTTACTTAGTAATTTACTGAGAATTTAATGGGAATTTACTGAGCAATTTTTGAAACATTTACTAGAAATTTACTAAGTAATTTACTGAGAATTTACTTGAAATTTACTAGGAACTTACAGAGAATTTACTGAGTAATTTACTAGGAATTTACTAGGTACTTTACAACAAATTTAATGGGAATTTACTAAGTAATTTACTAGGTATTTTACAGAGAATTTACTGGGAATTTACTTAGTAAGTTACGGAGAATTTACTTAGTAATTTACTGAGAATTTACTAAGAATTTACAAAGTAATTTACTGGAAATTTATCAAGTACTTTACTGAGAATTCATTGAGTAATTTACTGCAAATTTACTAGGAATATACGGACTAATTTACTGAGAATTTCTTGGTAATTTACTGAGAATTTAATGAGAATTTACTGAATAATTTACTGAGAATATACTGAGTAATTATCTGAGAATTTCCTGAGTAATTTATTGAGGATTTACTTTGAATTTACTAAGTAATTTACTGAGAATTTACAAGGAATGTACTAGGAATTTACTGAAAATATACTGGGAATTTAGTGAGTAATTTATGAAGCAATGTACTGAGTAAATTGTAGAGAATTTACAGAGTAATTTGCTGAGTAATTTACAAAGAATTTATAGGAAATTTACTGCGTAATTTACTAAGAATTTACTAGGAATTTGCTGAGTAATTTACTGACAATTTAAAGATAAATTTACTGAGTAATTTACTAAGTAATTTATTGGGAATTTACTGAGTAATTTACTGAGAATTTACTGGAAATTTACTTAATATTTACTGAGTAATTTACTCAGAATTTACTGGGAATTTTATGAAAATTTACTAAGAACTAACTAAGTAATTTGCAAAGAATTTACTTGAAATTTGCTGAGTAATTTGCTTAGAATTTACTAGCAATTTACTGAGTATTTTACTGAGAATTTACTGAAAATTTCCTAACTAAGTTACTAAGAATTTCTTGAGTAATTTACTGAGAATTTGTTGAGAATATACAGAGTAATTTATTGAGAATTTTTTTGGAATTTATTGGGAATTTATTGAGTAATTTACTGAGAATTGACTGAATAATTTACTGAGAATTTATGGACTAATTTATTGAGAATTTACAGAGAATGTACTTGAAATTTACTGAGAATTTATAGAGTAATTTACTAAGAATTTACTGAGAATTTTGTTGGGAATTTACTGAGTAAATTACTGAGAATTTAGTGAGTAATTTACTAAGACTTTACTTAGAATTTATTGAGAATTTACTGAGTAGTTTACTTAGAATTTATAGGGAATTTACTTAGAATTTAGTGAGTAATTTACTGAGAATTTACTAAGTAATTTACTGAGAACTTACAAAAAATTTACTGAGTAATTTACTGAGAATTTACGTAGAATTTACTGGGTATTTTTAGAGTAATTTATTAAGAATTTACTTAGTAATTTACTGTGAATTTACTAAGAATTACTCAGTAATTTACCGAGAATTTACTAAGTAACTTATTGAGAATTTATTGAGCAATTTACTGGGAATTTACTGAGTAATTTACTAAAAATTTACTAGGAATTTACATAGTACTTACTGAGTAATTTACTCGAAATTTATTGGGAATTTACTAGGTAATTTTTTGGAATTAACTAGGAATTTACAGAGTAATTTACTGAGATTTTACTGAGTAATTTATTGAGAATTTATAAGGAATTTACTGTGAAATTTACTGAGAATTTTTTGAGTAATTGACTGAGTAACTTACTGAGAATTTACTAGAAATTAACTGAGAATTTATTGAGAATTTACTTGGAATTTACTAAGTAATTTACTGAGAATTTATTGAGTAAGTTATTGAGAATTTATTGAGTAATTTACAGAGAATTTATTGAGTAATTTACTGAGAATTTACAAGGAATTAACTGAGTAATTTACTAAGAATTTACTTAGTAATTTATTGAGGGGAATTTAAAATATAATTTACTAAGAATTTACTTGAAATTTACTTAGTAATTTACTAAGAATTTACTGATAATTTACTTGTAATTTACTAAGTAATTTAATGGGAATTTACTGAGTATTTTATTAGTAATTTATTGAGAATTTACTTAGAATTTATAGAGTAATTTATTGAGAATTTTTGGGTAATTTAATGAGAATTTAATGGGAATTTACTGAGTAATTTATTGAGAATTTCCTGAGTAATTTATTGAGAATTTACTACGTAATTTAATGAGAATTTACTTGGAATTTACTAAGTAATTTACTAAGAATTTCCTGAGTAATTTACTGAGAGTTTACTGGGAATTTCCTGAGTAATTTACTAAAAATATACTGTGTAATTTACTGAGAATTTACTGAGTAATGTACTAAGTAATTTGTTGAGAATTTACTGAGTAATTTACAGAGAAATTTACTGGGAATTTAATGAGTAATTTATAGTGAAATTTACTAGGAATTTACTGAGTAATTTACTAGGAATTTATTGGGAATTTATTGAGTAATCTATTGAGAATTTACTGGGAATTTACGGAGTAATATACTGCGAATTTAAAGAGTAATTTAGCGAGTAATTTACTGAGAATTTACTGAAAATTTACAGAGTAATTTTTTTGTACTTTACTGGGAATTTACTTAGTATTTACTAAGTAATTTACTCAGAATTTACTGGGAATTTACCGAGTAATTTTCTGAGAATTTACAGTGTAATTTCTGGATAATTTACGTGGAATTTACTGAGTAATTTACTTAGAATTTACTAGAAATTTCTAAGTACTTTACTAAGAATTTACTTGAAATTTACTCAGTAAGTTACTGAGAATTTACTAAGTAATTTCTTTAGTAATTTACTGAGAATTTACAGAGTAATTTCCTGAGAATCTACAAAGAATTTACTGAGTAATTTACTGCGAATTTTCTTGGAATTTACCAAGAATATACCGCGTAATTTTCTGAGATTTTAATGGGAATTTGCTGAGTAATTTACTGAGAATTGACTGAGTAATTTATTGAGAATTTACGAAGTAATTTACTGAGAATTCACGGAGAATTTACTTGGAATTTTCTAGGAATTTACAGAAAATTTACTGGGAATTTACTACGTAATTTGGTGAGTAATTTACAGTGAATTTACTGAGAATTTACTCAATAATTTACCGAGAATTTACTGAGTAATTTATTGAAAATTTACTGAGAATTTATGAGTAATTTACCGAGAATTTAAGGAGAATTTACTTGAAATTTACTGGGAATTTTATGAGAATTTTCTTGGAATTTACTGGGAATTTTTTGAGAATTTTATAAGTAACTTACTGAGAATTTTCTTGGAATTTATAGAAAATTTACTGAGTAGTTTTCTGAGAATTTATTAGAAATTTACTGAGTAATTTTCGAAGAATTGATTGAGTAATTTACTGAGAATTTACAGAGTAATTTACTGAGAATTTACGGAGAATTTGCTGGGAATTTACTGAGTATTTTATTGTGAATTTACTGAGTAAGTTACTGAAAATTTAGTTAGTAATTTACTTAGCAAATTACTAAGAATTTAGTGAGTAATTTACTGAGTAGTTTACTGAGAATTTCCAAGGAATTTACTGAGTAATTTACTACAAAATTTACTGAGAATTTACTGAGAAACTTATTCGGAATTTACTAGGTAATTTTTGGAGAATTCACTGAAAATTTACTGAGTAATTTTCTGAGCAACTTATTGAGAATTTATTCAGAATTGGTTGGGAATTTACAGAGTAATTTTTTGAGAATTTACTTAGAATATAGTGAGTAATTTACAGAGAACTTACGGAGAACTTATTTGCAATTTACTGGGAATTTACTGAGTAAGTTACTGAGAATTTATTGAGTAAGTTACTGAGAATTTATTGAGTAAGTTACTGAGAATTTACTGAGTAATTTACAGAGAATTTTCTTGGAATTTACTACGAATTTACAGAGAATTGACTGAGCAATTTATTGAGAATTGACTGAGTAATTTACGAAGTAATTTACTGAGAATTTACGGAGAATTTACTTGGAATTTTCTGGGAATTTACTGAGAATTTATTGAGAATTTATAGAGTATTTCACTGGGAATTTACTGAGTAAGTTATTGAAAATTTACAGAGCTATTTATTGAGAATTTATTGGGATTTTACTGAGTATTTTGCAGAGAATTTACTAGGAATTTATTGAGTAAGTTACAGAGAATTTACTAAGTACTTTACAGAGTAATTTACAGAGAATTAAAAGGGAATTTACTTAGCAAATTACTTAGAATTTACTGGGATTTTACTGAGTAATTTACTAAGAATTTACTAAGTAATTCACTGAGAATTTACAGAGTAATTTACTGAGATTTTACTAATAATTTACTCGAAATTTACTAAGTAATTTACTGAGAATTTTTTAAGTAATTGACTAAGAATTTAATATGAATTTACCGGGAATTTACTAAGTACTTTACTGAGAATTTACTTGGAATTTATTGAGTAAGTTATAAGAATTTACGGAGTAATTTATAAGGAAATTTACTGAGAATTTACTGGGAATTAACTGAGCAATTTATTGAGAATTTACTTGGTAATTTACTGTGTAATTTACTGAGTAAATAGCTGAGTAATTTACAGAGTAATTTATTAGGAATTTACTTAGTAATTTACTCAGCAATTTACTTGGAATTTACTAGGAATTTACTTAGTAATTTACTGAGAATTTACTAGGTATTTACTGTGTAATTTCCTAAGAATTTCCTGAGTAATTTATTGGAAATTTAATGAGTAATTTGCTGAAAATTTTTTGTGTAATATACGGAGAATATACTGGGAATTTATTGAGTACTTTATTGTGAATTTACTAGGAATTTACTAATTAAGTTACTAAGAATTTGGTGAGTAATTTACTGAGAATTAATTGGGAATTTACTGACTAATTCAGCGAGAATTTACTAGGAATTTACTGAGTGATTTAGTGGGATTTAACAAAGTAATTACTGAGAATTTACTCAGAATTTACTAAGTAATTTATTGAGAATTTACAGAGTAATTTACTTACAATTTATAGGAAATTTACTGAGAATTTCAATGGAATTTACTGAGTAATTTACTTAGAATTTTCTGGGAATTAACTGAGCAATTTGCTGAGAATTTAATGAGAAATTACTAGGAATTATCTGAGTAATTTATTGAGAGTTTACTGCGTAATTTACTAAGTAATTATAGAGAATTTACTACGTAAATTATTTAGAATTTTCTAGGAATTTACTCAGTAATTTACTGAGAATTTATTGAGTATTTTACTGGGAAATTACAAAGAATTTATTGGAAATTTTATGAGAATTTACTAAAAATTTTCTGGGAATTTACTGAGTAATTTACTGAAAATTTAATGAGAAATTACTAAGAATTAACTAAGTAATTTACTGAGAGTTTACTAAGTAATTACTGAGAATTTACTGGGTAATTTACTAAGAGTTTATTGAGTAATTTACTGAAAATTTACTGACAATTTATTGGGAATTTACTGTGTAATTCACTGAGAATTTAGTGAGTAATTTTCTGAGAATTTACTGTCTAATTTACTAAGAATTTACTGGGAATTTACTGAGAATTTATAGGGAATTTAAAGAATAATTTACTGAGTAATTTACTAAGAATTTGCTATGAATTTACTGGGAATTTACGTAGTAATTTATTGAGAATTTACTGAGTAATTTATTGAGAATTTACTGAGTAATTTACTGAGGAATTTACTGGCAATTTACTAAGTAACTTACTGAGAATTTGCTAAGTATGTTACTGGGAATTTACTGAGGTATGTACTGCGTAATTTATTGAGAATTTACTGAGTAATTTGCTACGTAATTTACATGGTAATTAACTGGGAATTTTCTAGGATTTTACAGAGTAATTTACCGGGAATTTACTGAGAATTTTCTTGGTACTTTACAGAGTAATTTACTGAGAATTTACAGAGTAATTAACTGAGTAATTTAAAGAGAATTTGTTGGGAATTTAATGAGGTATTTACGGGTAATTTACTGAGAATTTAATGGAAATTTACTGAATAATTTTTCGAGTAATTTACTAGGAATTTACTGGTAATTTACTAAGTAATTTATTGAGAATTTACTGAGTAATTTATTGAGAATTTACTAGGAATTTTTTGAGTAACTTTCTGCGAATTTACTGGGAATTTACTGAGTAATTTACTGAGAATTTACTAGGAATTTTCTAAGTAACTTTCTGAGAATTTACTAGGAATTTATTGGGAATTTACTGAGTAATTTACTAAGAATTTACTGAGAATTTTCTGAGTAATTTTCTAAGAATTTACTGAGTAATTTTCTGAGAATTTACGAAGTAATTTACTGAGTAATTTTCTGAGAATTTACTAAAATTTTACTGACTAATTTACTAAGTAATTTATTGAGTAATTTATTGAGAATTTACTGGGAATTTACTGAGTAATGTATTGAGAATTTATTGTGTAATTTATAGGGAATTTATAGAGAGTTTGCTTGGAATTTACTTCGAATTTACTGAGAATTTTTTAGGAATTTACTGGGAATTTACTAACTATTTTACTGAGAATTTACAAAAAGAAAGAAAGACAAAAAGACAAAATAGACTAAAAAAAGCCAAAAAGCAAGCTTTTTACCAACTTCCCAAAACACTCCTGAGTAATTTACAGAAAATTTACTGGGAATTTACTGAATAATTTATTAAGAATTTACTCAATACTTTACTGAATAATTTACTATGAATTATTTGAAATTTACTAGCAATTTACTGAGTAATTTACTGAGTTTACTAAGTAATGTACTGAGTAATTACTGAGGATTTACTAAGGATTTACTTGGATTTTACTGAAAATTTACTGGGAATTTACTGAGTGATTTACTGAGTAATTAATTAAGAATTTACTGAGAATTTACTCGGAATTTACTGTGTAATTTACTGAGAATTTACTAAGTAATTTACAGATTAATTTACTGGGAATTTGTTGAGAATTTATTGAGTAATTTACTGAGTAATTTACCGAGTACTTTATTTGGAATATACTGTGTAATTTACTGAGAATTCACGGGAAATGTACTAATTAATTTACTGAGTAACTTACTGGGAATTTACTAAGAATTTAATGCAAATTTACTGAGAATTTACTTGGAATTTACTGAGTAATTTAAAGAGAATTTACTGAGTAATTTATTGAGAATTTATTTAGTAATTTAATGTGAATTTACTGAGAAATTTATTGAGTAATTTACAGAGTAATTTTCTAGGAATTTACTGACTAATTTACTGAGTAATTTGCTAAGAATTTTTTGAGAATTTACTGAGTAATTTACAGGGAATTGAATAAGTAATTTGCTGAGAATTTACTTAGTAATTTACAGAGTAATTTATTGAGGATTTACTAGGAATTTACTATGTAACGTACTGAGATTTTACTTAGAATTTACTGAGTAATTTACTGAGTACTTTACGGAGAATGTACTGAGAATATACTGGGAATTTATTGAGTATTTTACTAAGAATTTACTGGAAATTTACTGAGTAAGTTACTAAGAATTTATTGAGTAATGTACTGAGAATTTACTGACTAATTTAGTGAGAATTTACTTGGAATTTACTAAGTGATTTACTGGGAATTTACTGAGTAATTTACGAAGTAATTTACTCGGAATTTACTAAGAACTTATTAAGTAATTTACTGATAATTTACAGGAAATTTACTCAGAATTTATAGGGAATTTACTGAGTAATTTACTGAGAATTTACTGGGAATTAACTGAGTAATTTTCCGAGAATTTACTAGGAATTAACTGAGTAATTTACTGACAGTTTACTGAGTAATTACTGAGAATTTACTAACTAAATTACTTAGAATTTTTTAGAAATTTACTCAATAATTTACTGAGAATTTATCTGGAATTTACTACATAATTTATTGGAAATTTACTGAATAATTTATTGAGAAAATTTATGAGAATTTACTAAAAATATATAGGGAATTTACTGAGTAATTTACTTGGAATTTACAGATTAATTTTCTGAGAATTTAATGAGAAATTACTAGGAATTAACTAATAATTTATTGGGAGTTTATTGAGTAACTACTAACAATTTATTGAGAATTTACTAAATAATTTACTGAGAATTTGTTGAGTAATTTACTGGGAATTTATTGACAATTTATTAGGAATTTACTGCGTAAATTACTGATAATTTGATGAGAATTTACTAAAAAAAATTTGGAAATTTCGTGAGTAATTTACTGAGAAATTTATTAGGAATTTACTTATTGATTTACTGATTAATTTACTAAAAATTTACTAAGTGATTTACTGGGAATTTACTGAGTAATTTACTAAGAATTTACAGAGTAATTTACTGAGAATTTACTTAGAATTTATTAGGAATTTACTTTGTGATTTACTCAGTAATTTCCTGAGAATTTACTCAGTAATTTACAGGGAATTTACCAAGTAATTTAGTGAAAATTTACTGAGAAGTTACTGGGAATTTATTGAATAATTTATTGAGAATTTTCTAAGAATTTACTAGGAATTTACTGAGTAATTTACGGAGAATTTAATGGTAATTTGCTGAATAATTTACAAAGAATTTACTCGGAATTTACTGAGCAATTTGCTGAGAATTTACTAGGTAATTTATTGAGAATTTACAGGGAATTTACTGAGTAATATACTGAGTAATTAACTGAGAATTTACTAAGCAATTTACTGAGTAATTTACTGAGAATTTACTAAGCCATTTGCTGAGTAATTTACATAGTAATTTATTGAGCAATTACTGAGTAATTTATTGGGAATTTACCTACTAATTTACTGAGCAATGTACTAAGAATTTGCTAGGCCATTTAATTATACTGGGAATTTATTTAGTAATGTACTAAGATTTACTAAATAATTCACTGAGAATTTACTAGAAACCTACTGAGTAATTTACTGAGAATTTACTGATAATTTATTGAGCAATATATTGAGAATTTACAGGGAATTTACTGACTAATTTATTAAGAATTTACTGAGTAATTTTCAGAGAATTTACTGAGTAATTTACTGAGAATTTACTGGGAATTTACTTAGCAATTTACTGAGAATTTAGCGAGTAATTTTCTGAGAATTTAGTGAGTAATGTGCTGAGAATTTATTCAGAATTTACTGAGTAATTTACTACATAATGTACTGAGCAATTTACTGAGAATTTAATGAGTAATTTTCTGAGTTATTTACTGAGTAATTTATTGGGAATTTATTGAGTAATTTATTGAGAATTTTCTGAGTAAGTTACTGAGAATTTATTTGGAATTTACGAAGTAATTTACTGAGAATTTACAGGGAATTTACTGAGTAATTTACTGAAAAATTTACAGAGAATTTACTTGGAATTTATTGGGAATTTACTGAGTAATTTACTGAGAATTTACTGAGTAAGTTACGGAGAATTTACTAAGTACTTTACTTAGAATTTATTTGAAATTTACTGTGTAATTTACATAGAATTTACTGGGAATTTTCGTAGTAATTTACTGAGAATTTCTTGGTAATTTACTGAGAATTTAATAGGAATTTACCGAATAATTTACTAAGAATTTATTGAGAATTTCCCATGTAATTTCTTGAGTAAGTTATTGAGAATTTATTAAGTAATTTATTGAAAATTTACTTTGCATTTAATAAGTAATTTATTGAGAATTTACCGAGTAATATATTGAGAATTTAAAAGGAATTTATTGGAAATTTACAAAGTAATTTACTGAAAATATATTGAGTAATTTACTGGTAATTTACTGAGTAATTTGTTGAGAATTTACAGAGTAATTTGCAAAGTAATGTACAGAGTAATTTACTAAGAATTTATTGAGAATTTAAAGAGTAATTTACGGAGTAATTTGTTGAGTAATTTACTAAGAATTTACTAGGAATTTACAAAGTAATTTAGTAAGAATTTACTGAGTAATTTACTATGTATTTACTGAGAATTTACTTAGTAACTTACTGAGAATTTATTGAGAATTTACTAAGAATTTACTGCGTAATTTACGGAGAATTTACTCGATATTTATTGAGTAATTTACTCAGAATTTACTGAGAATTTATTGAGAATTAACTAAGTAAGTTACAGAGAATTTACTTGGAATTTACTGAGTAATTTGCTTAGAATTAATAGCAATTTACTGAAAATTTACTGAGAATTTATTGAGAATTTATAGAGTAATTTACTGAGCAATTTACTGAGAATTTTCTTGAAATTTACTGTGTAATTTACTGAGAATTGACTGAGTAATTTTTTTGAAATTTACTGAGTAATTTACTGAGAATTGAATGAGAATTTGTGGAGAATGTTCTTGAAATTTACTGGGAATTTACTGAGAATTTAAAGAGTAATTTACTGAGAATTTAATGAGAATTTAGTGAGTATTTTATTGGAAATTTACTGAATAAATTACTGAGAATTTAGTGAGTAATTTACTGAGACTTTAATGAGAATTTACTAAGAATTTAGAGACTAATTTACTAAGTAGTTTACTGAGAATTTATAGGGAATTTACTGATAATTTAGTGAGTAATTTACTGAGTACTTTATAGAGAATTTACTGGGAATTTACTGAGTAATGTATTGAGAATTTACCGAGTAATTTACTAAGAATTTATTGGGAATTTGCAGAGTAATATACTGAGAATTTATTAAGTAATTTAATGTGAATTTACTGAGAATTACTCAGTCATTTATTGAAAATTTACTGAGTAACTTATTAGGAATTTATTGAGTAATTTACTAGAAATTTATTGAAAATTTACTGGGAATTTACTTAGTATTTACAAAGTAATTTACTCAGAATTTATTGAGAATTTATTGAGTAATTTTTAGAAAATATACTCATAATTTACAAAGTAATTTACTCAGAATTTATTGAGAATTTATTGAGTAATTTTTAGAAAATATACTCATAATTTACGAAGTAATTTACAAAGATTTTACGGAGAATTTACTTGGAATTTACTCGAAATTTATTGAAAATTTACAGAGTAATTTACTGAGATTTTACTAAGTAATTTACTGAGAATTTACAGGGAATTTCCTGTGTAATTTACAGAGAATTTTCTGAGTAATTTACTAGGAATTTACTGAGAATTTACGTAGAATTTATTGGGAATTTACTCAGAATTTACTAAGTAATTTATTGAGAATTAACTGGGAATTTACTGAGTACTTTATTGAGAATTTACGGGGAATTTACTGAGTAATTTACAAAAAATTTGCTTAGTAATTTACTAAGAATTTACTAGGAATTAACTGAGCAATTTACTAAGAATTTATTTAGTAATTTACTGAGAATTTACTGAGAATTAACTGGAATTTCATATATAATTTACTGAGAATTTACTGAGTAATCTACTGAGAATTTACAGAGAATTTACTTTGAATTTACTGAGAATTTACTAAGTAATTTACTGGGAATTTATTGAGTACTTAACACAGAATTTACTGGGAATTTACTGAGTAAGTTATGGAAAATTTACTGAGTAATTTACTGAGAATTTATTGGGAATTTTACTATGTACTTTAATGAGAATTACTGAGTAATTTACTGGGAATTTACGGTGTCATTTACTGAGAATTTAATGGTAATTCACTGAGAATTTAATGGGAATTTTTTGAATAATTTTTTGAGAATTTTCTGAGTAATTTACTGAGAATTTCCTGAGTAATTTATTGAGAATTTACTAAGAATTTACTAAGTAATTTATAGAGAATTTACTGAGTAATTTATAAAAAAATTTACTGAAAATTTCCTGGGTAATTTACTGAAAATATACTGAGTAATTTACTTAAAATTTACTGAGTAATGTTCTAAGTAATTTGTTGAGAATTTGCTGAGTAATTTGCTGAATAATTTATAGAGACATTTACTGGGAATTTACTATGTAATTTACTAAGAATTTACAAGAAATTTACTGAGTAATTTACTAGGAATTTATTTAGTAATTTCCTGAGTGATTTACTGAGAATTTATAGAGTAATTTAGTGAGTAATTTACTGAGAATTTGCATGGAATTTACAGAGCAATTTATTGAGAATTTACTGACTAATTTACTGAGTAATTTGATGAGAATATACTGGGAATTTAATTAGTATTTACTGAGTAATTTACTCCAAATTTACTATGTAATTTTATGAGAATGTACTAAGTAATTTACAGAGAATTTAGTGAGTAATTTACAGAGAATTTATGGATAATTTACTTGGAGTTTACCGGGAATTTACTGAGTAATTTACTTTGAATTTACTGTCAATTTACTGGGAATTTACTGTATACTTTATTGAGAATTTACTTGGAATTTACTTAGCAAGTTACTGAGAATTTACTGAGTAATTTCTTGAATAATTTACTTAGAATTTACTGAGTAATTTCCTGAGTAATTTACTTAGAATCTACTGAGAATTTACTGAGTAATTTCCTGAGATTTTACAAGTAATTTACTGAGTAATTTACTGAGAATTGATTGAGTAATTTACTGAGAATTTACGTACTAATTTATGGAGAATTTACTAAGAATTTTCTAGGAATTTACAGAGTATTTTATTGGGAATTTACTGAGTAAGTTACTGATAATTTAGTGAGTAATTTACTAAGCACTTATTAAGTAATTTACTGAGAATTTATTGAGTACTTTACTGAGAATTTAGTAAGTAATTTATTTAGTAGTTTACTAAGAATTTATAGGGAATTTATTGAGAATTTAGTGAGCAATTTACTGAGGATTTACAGGGAATTAACAGAGTAATTTACTACATAATGTACTAAATAATATATTGACAATTTACTGAGTAATATACAGACTTATTTACTAGGAATTTACTGAGTAATTTACTGTGAATTTACTGAGTGACTTATTGGGAATTTACTGAGAATTTACTGGGAATCTACTGAGAATTTACTGGGAAATTACTTAGTATTTACAGAATAATTTACTTAGAATTTATTAGAAATTTACTAAGTAATTTTCTGAGAATTTACGGGAATATACTAAGTAATTTATAGATAATTTATAGAGAATTTACTGGAAATTTACTGAGAATTTACTGAGTAATTTACTCAGAATTTACTAGAAATTTACTAAGCATTTTACTAGTAATTTACTGAGTAAGTTACTGAGAATTTAGTAAGTAATTTATTGAGAATTTATTGTGTAATTTACTAGGAATATACTGGGAATTTATTGAAACTTTACAGAGAATTAATTTCCTGAGTAATTTACTGAGAATTTACAGAGTAATTTAGTGAGTAATTTATTGAGAATTTACTGGAAATTTACTGAAAATATACTAGGAATTTACTTAGTATTTATTGAGTAATTTACTCTGAATTTATTCAGAATTTACAGAGTAATTTTCTGAGAATTTACTAAGTAATTTACAGAGAATATATGGATAATTTACATGGAATTTATCGAGAATTTACTGGCAATTTACTATGTACTTTACAGAGAATTTACTCGGAATTTACTTAGTAAGTTACTGAGATTTTACTGAGTAATTTCTTAAATAATTTACTGAGTAATTTACTTAGAATCTACTGAGAATTTACTGCGAATTTTCCTGGAATTTACAGAGAATTTACTGAGATTTTACAAGGAATTTATTGCGAATTGACTGAGTAATTTACTAAAAATTTACAGAGTAATTTACTGAGAATTTAAGAAGAATTTACTTGGAATTTACTGAATTTTTTTAAAGAATTTATAGCTAATTTACTGAGTATTTTACTAGGAATTTACGGAGTACTTTATTGAGAATTTACCTAGCAATTTACTGAGAATTTAGTGAGTAATTTACTGAGTAGTTTATTGAGAATTTACTAGGAATTTACGGAGTAATTTACTTCGTAATGTATTGAGTCATTTACTTCGTAATGTACTGAGTAATATACAGACTAATTTACTGAGTAATTTACTGAGTAACTTATTGGGAATTTATTGAGTAATTTACTGGGAATTTACTGAGAATTTAATAGGAATTTACTTAGTATTTACTGAGTAATTTACTCAGAATTTATTGGAAATTTACTGAGTAATTTTCTGATAATTTACGAAAAATTTACAAAGTTGTTTATAAATAATTTACGAAAAATTTACTTGGAATTTACTGGAAATTTACTGAGCATTTTACTGGAAATTTATTGAGTAAGTTACTGAGAATTTACTGAGTAATTTACTGGGAATTTGCTGAAACTTTATAGAAAATTTACTGCGAATTTATCGAGTAAGTTACTGAGAATTTATAGAGTAATTTACTGAGTACTTTACTGAGAATTTAAAGGGAATTTACTTAGCAATTTACTTAGAATTCACTGTGTAATTTACTGAGAATTTAATGAGTAATTCACTGGGAATTTAACGAGAATTTACAGAGTAATTTACTGAGAATTTACTGAGTAATTCACTGGGAATTTACTAAGTATTTCACTGAGAATTTTCTGAGTAACTGAATGAGTAATTTCTGTGTAATTTACTGAGAATTTACTAGGAATTTACTGAAAATTTACTAAGTAAATTACTAAGAATTTACTGGAAATTTACTGAGTAATTTACAGAGAATTTACAGAGTAATTTATTGAGAATTTAAAGAATTATTTACTGAGGATTTGCTAGGAATTTACTGAGTAATTTGCTGAGAATTTACAGAGAATTTACTAGAAATTTACTAAGTACTTTACAGAGAATTTATTGAGAATTTACGGTGTAATTTGCAGAGAATTTACTGAGTAATTTACTAAGAACTTACTTGGAATTTTTTGAGAATTTACTGAGTACTTTACTAAGAATTTACTAACTAATTTACTGAGAATTTACTGGGAATTTACGGAGTAATTTACAGAGAATTTAATGGGAATTTACTAAGTAATTAACTGAGTAATTTATTGAGAATTTACTTGGAATTTACTGAGTAATTTACTGAAAATATACTGAGTAATTCACTGGGAATTTACTTAGTATTTACTGAGTAATTTACTCAGAATTTATTGAGTAATTAATTGAGTAATTTTCTGAGAATTTACTAAGAATTTATGAATAATTTACAGAGAATTTACTCGAAATTTACTGAGAATTTACTAAATAATATACTTAGAATTTACAACTAATTTACTCGGAATTTACTCAGTACTTTATTGAGATTTTTTGAGAATTTACTGAGTAATTTTCTGAGAATTTACAGAGTAATTTACTAAGAATTTCCTTGGAATTTACTATGAATTTACTAAGTAATTTTCTGAGAATTTACTAAGTAATTTTCGGAGAATTGACTAAGTAATTTACAGAGAATTCATGGAGTAATTTACAGAGATTTTTCCTGAAATTTTCTCGGAATTTATTGAGAATTTACAAAGTAATTTACTGAGAATTTACTGGAAAATTCTAAGTATTTTACTGGGAATTTGCTAAGTAAGTTACTGAGAATTTAGTTAGTAATTTAATGAGAATTTACTTAGTAGTTTACTGAGAATTTATAGGGAATTTACTGAGATTTTATTGAATAATTTACTGAGAATTTACTGCGTAATTTACTAAATAGTTTACAGTGTAATTTATTAAGAATTTACTAGGAATTTACGAAGTAATTTACTGAGAATTTACTCTGTAATTTACTAATAATTTACTAAGTAACTTATTGAGAATTTACTGGGTAATTTTCTAAAAATTTCCTAAAAATTTACTGAGTAATTTACTAAGCAACTTATTGAGAATTTATTGTGAATTTACTGAGTAATTTTTTGGAAATTTACTCAAAATTTAGTGAGTAATTTACAGAGAATTTACGGAGAATTTACTGGGAATTTACTGAGTAAGTTACTGAGAATTTTCTTGGAATTTATTATAAATTTACAAAGAATTTATTGAGTAATTTATTGAGAATTGACTGAGCAATTTACAGAGAATTTACGGAGAATTTACTTGGAATTTTCAAGGAATTTATTGAGAATTTACAGAGTAATTTGCTAAGAATTTACTGAGTATTTCACTGGGAATTTACTGAATAATTTATTGAGAATTTAATGAGTAATTTACTGAGAATTTATAGGGAATTTATTAAGTACTTTACAGGAAATTTACTGGGAATTTATTGAGTAAGTTACTGAGAATTTACCGAGTAATTTACTGAGAATTTAAAAGGAATTTACTTTGAATTTACTGCGTAATTTACTAAGAATTTATTGGGAATTTACTGAGTAATTCACTGGGAATTTACTTAGAATTTACAGAGTAATTTACTGAGATTTTATAGAATAATTTATTGAGAATTTACTCGGAATTTACTGAGTAATTTACTGAGTAATTTAATAGGAATTTACTGTGAATTTGCGGAGAATTTACTTGGAATTTACTAGCAATTTACTAAGTAATTTATTGGGAATTTATTGGGAATTTACTGAGTACTTTATTGAGAATTATTTTGAATTTACAGAGTAAGTTACTGAGAATTTACTAAGTAATTACAGAGAATTTACGGAGTAATTTACTGAGATTTTTTTGATTAATTTACTGAAAATTTACTGCGAAATAACTGAGCAATTTACTGAGAATTTACTTAGTAATTTACTGAGATTTATTGGGAATTTACTGAGTAATTTACTAAGAATTTAAAGAATAATTTACTGAGAATTTCGTAGGAATTTACTGATTAATTTACCGAGTAATTTATTAGGAATTTACTGAGTAATTTACTGGAAAGTCACGTAATAATTTACTGAGGAATTTACTTAGAATTTACTGAGTAATTTAGTGAGAATTTACAGGGAATTTACTGAGTAATGTACTGAGTAATTTACCAAAAATTTTCTAAGTAATTTACTCAGTAATTTACCGAGAATTTACTGGGAATTTACTACGTAATTTACTGAGAATTTACTTAGTAATTTATTGAGAATTTACTCAGAATTTTCTGAGTAACTTACTGAGAATTTACTCAGTAATTTACTGAGAATTTATTGAGTAATTTATTGAGAATTTGCTAAATATGTTATTGAGAATTTTCTAAGTAATGTACTGTGTAATTTACTTAGAATTTACAAAGTAATTTGTTAAGTAATTTGCATCGTTATTTACTAAGAATTTACTATAAATTTACTAAGTAACTTACTAAGAATTTACTGGGAATTTTCTGAAAATTTACTCCGTAATTTACTACGAATTTACTGAGTAATTTACTGAGAATTTACTAGTAATTTATAGAGAATTTAATAGGAATTGACTGAATAATTTTATGACTAATTTACTAGGAATTTACTGTGAATTTACGGAGTAATTTACTGAAAATTTACTAAGTGACTTATTGGGAATTTACTGGGTAATTTTCTGAGAATTCCCTGAAAACTTACTGAGTAACTTATTGAGAATTTATTAGAAATTTACTGAGTAAGTTTTTGAGAATTTATACAGAATTTAGTGAGTAATTTACAGAGAATTTACTGGCAACTTACTAGGAATTTACTGAGTACTTTACGGAGAATTTACTGGGAATTTAATGAGTAAGTTACTGAGAATTTACTGGGTAATTTTCAAAGTAATTTACTGAGAATTTTCTTAGAATTTATTATGAATTTACAGAGAATTTACTGTGTAATTTTATGAGAATTTACTGAGTCATTTACAGAGAATTTACGGAGTAATTTATTGAGAATTTACTTGGAATTTTCAGAGAATTTACAGAGTAATTTGTTGAGAATTTACTGAGTATTTCACTAGGAATTTATTGAATAATTTATTGAGAATTTAATGAGTAATTTTCTGAGAATTTACTTGGAATTTACTAAGTACGTTACAGAGAATTTACTGGGAATTTCCTGAGTAATTTATTGAGAATTTAAAGGGAATTTACTTAGAATTTACTGAGAATTTGCTGAGTAATTTGCTGAGAATTTATTGAGTAATTCACTAAGAATTTACTGAGAATTTACGGAGTAATTTACTGAGATTTTACTGAGTAATTTATTGAGAATTTACTTGGAATTTACTGAGTAATTTATTGAGAATTTTCTACTTAATTAACTGAGTAATTTATTGACAATTTAATAGGAATTTACAGAGAATTTACGGAGAATTTACCGGGAATTTACTGATAATTTACTATGTAATTTATTGGGAATTTACTAAGTACTTTACTGAGAATTATTTGGAATTTACTAAGTAAGTTACTGAGAATTTATAGAGTAATTTACTGAGAAATTTCTAAGTAATTTACTGAGAATTTATTGAGAATTAACTGAGTAATTTACTTAGTAATTCACTGAGAATTTACTGATAATTTACTGGGAATTTAAAGTATAATTTACTGAGTAATTTACTGAGAATTTGCTAGGAATTTACTAAGTAATTTGCTAAGAATTTTTTGAGTAATTTGCTGGGTATTTACGTAATAATTTACTGAGAATTTATTGAAGAATTTATTTAAAATTTACTGAGTAATTTAGTGATAATTTACAGGGAATTTATTGAGAATTTACTGAGTAATTTACTGAGAATTTATTTAAAATTTACTAAGTAATTTACCGAGAATTTACTGAGAATCTTTTCAGTAATTTACAGAGAATTTATTAGGAATTCACTGAGTAATTTACCTAGAATTTACTGAGTAATTTATTGAGAATTTACTCGGAATTTTTTAAGTAACTTACTGAGAATTTACTGGGAATTCACTTAGTAATTTACTGAGAATTTGCTAAGTATGTTTGTGAGAAATTTTGATAATACAATACAGCGATACATTGGGGTTTAACTAGCGGATACACGTCATTTTTAAGCACAAATTACAAATAATTATATTAAAAGAAAATATTAATGATAGTTACAGATAAAATTCTTCAAGTTTTTAAATACAGTCCAGTTCCTTGATACAAAAAGATTATCCAAAATACTGGAAATATAAAATCTAATCTCTAAGGCATCCATGGTTCCGCAAAGCTTTTAGAGGTTCCGTTCTCGGTGTAAAACTCGCCTTCACTTGGCATAAAACGCCATGAGCTTGGAATGCCCAATAAATACACACACCCTGACCCTTTTCCCATTCCAAATACACAAGTAACATAACGGAACGATCATAACATACAACGAAAGTAATAATTAAGTAGAGCTTATAATTAAATTTCAGTTCTCATGAGCAATAGTCAATTTTAGTTAGTTCTAGGCAACTCCCCGCGGAATGCCATTCTTACCCAACCACTAACACTGGCCACGGGCAATTCTGACTCCCCATTGGTTAATACAGTACCAATGCGTCGCTTACCGCATAACCACCAGTGCGTCGCTTACCGTACAATTACCAATGATGTCCACGCACCTAAGTTACATACCCGAGTGGTGACATCACGGTCTGCCCCAAGGGAACGGGCTTCCAGGAATACTCTTCCTGTGTGAGACCCTCATTGCCACCCTTATGCCTCCCATTTCCGTAAGCAGCCAGAATGCCTCCCATGCCATGTTAGGGTTCAAAAACACACTTGCGCAAGACTTCACAAAAATGGAACACATTCCACTATATCATACTCTTGAATCCATCATTCATTATCTTATAATATTTAATACAATGATCTCAACCCATTACCATCCCATTTGATTTCCTCTTTATTAAGTGCATTATGTTCTCAGTTATCGCAGAGCATGGTCAGTATAATTATGAATCCAAACTAAACAACAAGTAATTTATTCATGGTAAAGAAAATTCACAATTTATCATAGATTACATATCGAGACTAAAATATTCAAGAAACATAGAATATAAGAGTTGCAAACCAAATAAGAGCATATTAACATAAATTTTCAGATTTCCAGATTTGAACCAGTTTGAAAATAATTATGGAAAAAATACTTTTATTGGCCCTAAGTACCTGGCCTCATGTGAGTTTGTAGATAAACAAGTCTAGTTTCAAACTCAATTTACGAAAGTAGCATAGGCATTTTAGATTTTAAGATAATTCAGGATTACCAAGATCTGTCTAGATTCGTTGACAGTTACGCAAATCGGTTTTTCTCTCAAACCCCTCACTATCTTGAGTTCAAACAAATTTTAGTTAAAATATAACACTAAGATTAAGATTTTGACATAAAATTGGACTCGAGATTATTTTTATGGAATTTTATAAAAATAGAGAAAGTTGGATGTTTTTCTGGTTCTGTGAGTAGCAAACTTAGCAAAATTGTTTAGGTTATAAAATACATCCTTAGGTCCTACCAAAATTATCACATACTCTAGACATACCAAATATTACACCATAAAAACATATTTTGAGTTTATGGAGTTTTGATAGGAAAATAAATTCAAGAGAGGGAAAAGAGTTGCTGCTGGAAATTTAAGAAAGTAAGGAAGCATACCATTTCTTGGTTAATACACATTTATACAAGAGTGTAGACCTAGACTACAACATATATATATATATATATATAAAGAGCATGTATTAGGAGGGGAAAAACAAGTGGTAAAAGAACTTGAGAGAAGAGGTGATGTATGTTTACCTTTGTTGTACAAGACTCAACAAAATTCTTCTTTTTCTTCTTCTCTTCTCTCTCTCTCTCTCTCTCTCTCTCTCTCTCTCTCTCTATCTCTCTCTTTTTTTTCCAAGATCACTCTCTCTCACTCCTCTAGTGCATGGCTGAAAAATGTGTAAAATGAGGGGGAGAAGTGTGTATATATAGAGAAAGAAATGAAAGGTTTCTTAGGGACTAAGTTCCCTAAGTGCAAATTGTCAAAGTTGCCATTATGGCCCTTTCATCCATCACTTGGTCAACAACTTGGGCTCCAAGACATACATACATACATATATATATATATATAAGATATTTGTATTTATAAACATAAAATAATAGGCACAATTATATTAATTAATAAAATATTACAATTAAGGGTTGGAATAAAATAAAATAGAAGTATATAGGGACCAAGTCTAAATTTATGAAACCTTGATATGTAGTGTAGACGTGCCCTCGGGCTTTGCTACTGTAGTTTGGACTCAAATGTTACGGTTCTGAATCTAATCCCGCAAAGTGCAATGCAAGACCGATAAATCACCAAGGAGTCCAAATTCGGCAAATTGTTTTGAAAAATTGATTTTTAAGAAAGAAGTGCCAAACATGGACTGTTTTGCCAGATACAGAGTCGCCACCTAAATATTTTATTTTTTTGGAGAAATTTAGGAAACCCTGACTTGTGCCTAAGGCCACGTGTCTGTCATCACCAAAGTTGCCTCGGCTCGGAAACTTGGGTACGATTGGGGAAGGTCATGCAATGAGCACCCTCGCTCGCTCGATCAAAGATCGGCCACTACTAAACATGATATCTTATTTTTGAAAACACATGCATTCTTATTCCGATTAATTAGCTAATCTTACTACGTGATACGCACAACAAACAAGTATAGACTAGATCACCTAATTTGGAACAAAGCATCGCATATTTGTTTGTTTGAAAACGGTTTGAAGTTTGCTACTCACAAGTAGGCTAAAATGCGAATTTCGATGAATTGTTCCAATTCAAGCAATCCAACCTTCACCCACAGGCATTCAGGCAGTTATATCACATAAGTAATTAGCCTCATGGAAAGCATGCTATCATGTTAACACTCAAATACATGCAAGATGCTAAAGCATAAACACTTATAGTGTACTCCGAGCAGAAACAAGAAACTAGTTAGTAATCATGCATGATCCTAGTTCATTCTGAGATGGCTAATGCAACACATGCAAAATGCAACTAGAATGGGCTCGGCTATTCTAAGATGGCATATGAGGTGTGACAACTCGATACATGTATTCAAGTAGGAATTGAAATACGATGTAATTAGTATGATGTGCCCAGCCCGGTGCATGCAATACAGATGAATGGATGCAAACATGTAAGCATAAGGTATGCCAAATGAAACGTGCCCCAGAACTAACCATCGTAAGCAGTTTAAGTAAAAGGGAGAAAGAAATGGGGGTTAGAAGACATGCATCACACACACGTACGCTTATTACACAATTGCGCCCTCTCGACAGAGGGACCGAAAGAATAATACAAATTAACTAATTAACTAACTAACAAGCCAATTAATTATTACAAAACCAAATGAATAACTAGCTACAACTAATTATTACAACACTTAAATAATTAACAAATTAATTAAGCTATGAAGATAGTAAAGCAGCCTCGAGAAGAGGGACGAATGGATGCTCGGTCGGCTTCGCTCGGAAATCCATTGCCATGCTTCATGTTGCCTCTGTTTGCACTGTTTTGTACCTCTGAAAACTGTGCCAACTTCTGTGACACTTCTGAACCACCTTGTGGGCATGCTGAGAGGCCATCGGCCAAAAGATAGGGCCATCGGCCAAAAGATAGGGCCATCGGCCATGGGAAATGGGTCATCGACCAAATATAAGGCTCTCGGCCAAATGCTGTTAGCCGACCGACACTAAATATAGCCAATCGGCCATCTCTTCCTGCTGAATGCTTCTTTTGCTACAACAGAGGACAAACAGAGCATGGCAATACATTTGCAAGATAATGTTTTCACAACCACACCCCTTATCATGTTTGAGACTCAACGGAGTGTAGTTCTCGACCCTCGGACCATCAATCACGTATTTCGATGCATGATGGCCAAAGAGGCCAAGTGTGCAATTCAATATGTAATGAAATGCACAAAAACACACAAGGGGCCCCAACCTCTATCATGCTTGATCAAGAGGCAAGGGAATGCACACACAATGCAATGCAATGCAACCTAAGTATCCAAGCAAAGCTAATGCAGCATGAGCATGTTAACAACAATGCCATGTAATGCAACTAGCATATAACAATATGCAAAAGGGCAAGTATGTAACAATATGTTAATTAGCATGCATGTGACAACATGCAATTTGATAAGCATGCAACGAGCATGTAAGCATGATGTAATAGGACTAGCATGCAACAACATGCAATGGAACTAGTATGTAACAAGCATGCGACAACATACAAGGCAAGCATGCAACAACATGCGAAGATGGACTTAAACCAAAATGGGAGGACCTCGGTCATGCCCAAATCAGTGGCCAAAATGCTAAGAAATAATGGACAAAAGCACATACAAACATGCACATGTAATGGCCTATCACCTAGGCATAAAAGGGCAACTTTCAAGAGCACTTAAAAGGAGACAAATATGGGCATGTAACAAACATGGTAAGCTCTGAAATTATGTTAGGAAAGGTGTCAAACCCATCAAACAAAGCAAGCAAATCATGCAAGAAGACTTAAGGTTCAAGGCTAGCCAAGGGGTTCAAACCATGGCTATGCAAAACATGAAGCAAATGGCAAGTATAATCCAAAACAATCCTAGATCATGTCAAAATAAGCCTAAAACATGTAAGGACCAAAGCCAAAATAAGCTAGAACGAAGGACCAAAAGCATGAGGCATGCAAGGCCACAAAAGGGGTGTTACACTACACCTATCAAAACCAAACATGGCATGATTTAAGCAACCAAAATTAGAGTTATGGCATGATAAAACAAGACCAAAAACCCACTTAGGTGGCATCCCAAAGACCTAAGCATGGAGGCATACACAATGGTCCATTCATGAGGTATAAGACATCAACTCTTTAAAGCATTAAAGGAGTGATAAGTGCAAGTATATGAGCATGAAACATTGACTGAAATAACATTACAAATGATGCCAAATCATTGAAATGAGCCAAGTAAAGCATGCTAGTGACTTGAACACCCAAAGCTAACAAGCTAGATTGCATGGTAGCTATACAAAACAATGCAAGCATGACCAAGACAATGCAAAACAGAGCTCAAGCATGTTAAGACAAGGTTAAAAGCTTCATGGAGTTGAGCCAAAATCATGCCAAAATGACATGTTACAACATGATGCATGTTAGGCCAAATCATGGAAATGCACTACACGTGTAAGGAGCATGCAAAGGCTAACCAAACCAAACCTAAATAGAGGTATGATATGGCAAAATATCACCTAAAACATGCTAAAATGGACACAACATAGGCTAGAAAGACATGCTCAAACATGAATCATATAAAGCTAGTATGTGTGATTTACACTACAAGTGTATGGGACATGCAAGATGCCACTAAACCAACCTTAGACAGAGATAAAGCATGGCAAAGTAACACCAAATACTTGCTGAAATGAAGCTAAGACAAGCTTAACAAACATGCTACCAACATAAGCCATTTATGCAAGCGTACAAGACAACAAGGAGAGGGGATGACCCTCTCCTATTTAAGACCTCAAAACCACCTTTCCACCACTGAAAATCCTTTGGATTTCAGTGGTAGAAAGGTCATGCAAAGCTAAGAACAAGGGCCAAAAGGGATGGCCTAAAACAAGGCCTAACAAGGCCTTGGAGGGGGTAAACAACCCCAAACCAAAAAGAGACCTTAACCAAAGATTTAAAGCACCAAAAAATAGAACTTTTATCAGTTAAGAGCTAGGCTTAAAACAATAAGAAAGTAGGTCTAAAAGCTTGAGCAAGAATGGTGGTTTAAAAGCAAGTTTGCTCACCCTTGAAGCACCTCTTCCAAAACACCACTCCAGCAACTTTCTCTGATCAAAATCACCTCAAGAACAATAACACCAACTCCCTAGCACCTCAGCAACCAAGGATGGTGTATTGCTAGGTGTTTGTGTGCAATAGTGAGAACAAAACACCCTTTAGAGCACAAAAACACACACAAAGATGTAAAGAGAGGGAAATATAGAGATAGATAGATGCAACTTCTCTAACCCTATTTTTCAGAACCTCTGAGAAGGGAAGAGGAGCTCCCTTCTTATAGAAATCCAATTCCAAGGCTTCCTAAGCAAGCTAAGCAAAGGTGCAAATCCCTCTATACATGTGTATGGAGGGTGTGAATTGTGCATGCCAGCTGTGACAGCTGGCATAAAATATCTGCATAAAGCAGATAAACAGGGTGTGCCCAGAAAACATGGCTGATCGACCAACATAAGTGCTGGCCGACCAAATAATGTGCCGATCGACCAACACTTTTGGCCGATGGCAAGAAAACAAGGCCGATGGCCTCAAGCCTTGGCCGATGGGTTGAGGGGATGGCAAACAAGCCACCCTCTTCCCTCAAAAGCAAAAACACAAGTGCTTGGTCCACAACCAAGCACAAAACAGACAAGTTGAGAGATCTTGAGGCAAGGCGCGTGACCAAGGCCTTTGGGAACTCAAAACGAACACAGGCATGGATGATCATCGAGTGTTCAAACGATGACGTCCAAGTCTTGAGGACAATCAAAAATGGGGTGTCTACAGTTGCCCCTCTTTGACAGAACTTGAAAGTCATAAAGATGACGGGAGTGAATGTCACCACGACCCATTTTTGACGAGACTGAAGACTTAGACACGCATATAAGATAACAAAGATATGTGCCTGAAGGCAGGGGCAGAATGCAAATGACATGCACAGTGCCGAACATAACTTATGATCATGCAAATGGAGCTGTAATGAAGCATAACATGCAACAGTTTTAAGCAAGCGAATTCGAACCAAACTACATTACATGTAGAAAGGATGTAAGAGAATTATTCAATTCTCGTTACGTCTCACGTGGAGAATGTACAATACCTGTCCGGTTCGTCTTGTCGCGCCAGCCCCAAATGAACCGTACATACAATATCGTTAGAAACATGCATAACAATGCAATTTAAAACTACATGACAACGCAAGTGAAGTGTGCATAACAATGCAGGTAGAACATGCGAGACAATGCAAGATAAGATGTACATAACAATGTAAGTAACAAACGTAACAGCGTAAGTTAAAGATGCGAAACAACGCGAGTGACGAGCGTAACAGCGCAAGTTAAAAGGGTACGCGAAACAACGCAAATTAGATGGGTTTGAAAAACAACGCAAATTAGATGGGTTTGCAAAATAATGCAAGTTAGATGGGTTTGCAAAACAATGCAAGTTAGATAGGTTGCAAAACAATGCAAGTTAGTGGAGAAGTGCAAGACAATGCACAAGTTAGAGGGGGTGTGCAAGACAATGCACAAGTTAGTGGGGGTGTGCAAGACAATGCACAAGTTAGTAGGAGGTGCAAGACAATGCCAGTTATAGGGGGTGCAAGACAATGCACATAACGAGCAAGACAATGCCAGTTATATGAAAATGCAAGACAATGCGAAAGAGGCGTGCATGACAATGCAAGGTAAGGAAATGCATGACAATGCGAATGACGTGCGAGACAATGCATGCATGACAATGCAAATGAGATGTGCATGACAATGCATGTACTGAAATGCATGACAATTCAAATGAGATGTGCATGACAATGCAAATGAGGAAATGCATGACAATGCAAATGAGATGTGCATGACAATGCAGATGAGGAAATGCATGACAATGTATGTACTGAAATGCATGACAATGCAAATGACGTGTGCATGACAATGCATGTACTGAAATGCATGATAATGCATGTAACATAATAAGATGTATGATGATGCAAATGAGATATGCGAAACAACGCGGATGGAGGGGCACAAGACAATGTGACCTAAGGGATGTGCATGACAATGCAAGCATGGCGTACGCGACAACGCATAAGAGATGTGCATAACAATGCAAGCACGGTGTGCGCGACAACGCATATAGTACGTGCATAACAATGCAAGCATGGTGTGCGCTACAACGCATATAGTACGTGCATAACAATGCAAGCATGGTGTGCGCTACAACGCATATAGTACGTGCATAACAATGCAAGCATGGTGTGTGCGACAACGCATAAGAGATGTGCATAACAATGCAAGGATGGTATGCGCTACAACGCATATAATACGTGCATAACAATGCAAGAGCGAAATGACGTATAACCAATGCGCGCTCATTATAAACACGACAAAACATTGTAATGCAACGTATTTAAAGCAATTTCTGAATCTCGCAAGAGACAAAAGGATACGAAAAAGGATACACCTCGTACGTATCAAGTGCCGCACTCGGAAGGCATGATTCAAGATTAACACGAAGGCCGGTTGAGCTTCAAAAGTCTACTTTCTTGCACTGTTTTGAGAAATGAAGGTCCCAAACAACATTACTGACCCAAACAAGGGGGTTGGAGGTGCATCGACCACAAGGAAAGTCCATCGGCCATCCATCGGCCACAAAATAAGCTCATTGGCCAAATATTTAGCCGATCGACTAACGATTTGGCCAACCAGCCAAAAATGGCAATTTCGGGGCAGTTTTGTCTTTTGCCTCGGGTCTTTTAAATATAGGGTTCCAAACCCTATATTTTCACTTCTCCAAACTCAAAAATTATTCTTCTCTCTCTCTAGGTGATTTTCTTCGCTTCGATCCTCGTTATTCTCTCGTTTTCGAGCCTTTTCCATCGTTCGATTCGCGAAACCCTTCCCGTTTCTCATACTTTGAACCGAACAAAACTCAGTTTCAGTGTCTGTTTCTTGGTTTCCACCACTTGGGATTTGTTTCCCCCGAGTTACACTAGATCTTTGTGCCTTTTCCACACTCCGACCTTTTCTCCCATTTTTCACCCTCTCGGGGTTGACTTTTGGGTTGACTTTTCGCATTCTTGCTCGTTTTTTTGCATCCTCGGCCATTTTTGCACTCTTCTTGAGATGGCAGACTACATTCCACGGGATGGGACTTCCCCAGAGATGGACGTGGATCCTGAGGTTGAGCTCTTGCCTCTTCGCGTCCGACCATTCGATCCGGCGACCTACAGGCCGGCGTGTAGACACCCCATTTTTGACCGACCTTAAGACTCAGACGCCATCGATTGAGCGCTCGGTGATTGCGCATGTTGTGCTCGTTTTGAGGTTTTAGAGTCTCGGTTGAGAGCCTTGCCTCCGGGCCTCCGGCCCTTTTTGTGTTTTGCCTCGGTTTGCGAACTAGGTTCTGTTTTCTCTTCCCAAAGGGAGAGAGAGGTCTCGTAGATCATCTCTCAGTGGCCATAGGCTGCTTTTCCCGTTTGGAGAACAGTTTTTGATTTTCGGAGCCGTCGGCCGTGCGCCTCGGTTCGGGACTGCTTAACTTTCTCTGTTTGCTCCGGTTTTTAGCACACACCTTGTTTTCTCTCTCTAGAGGGACATTGTGGTCCGGGAGACCACCTTCGTTGTCGCACGCCACTATCGATGCTTAACAGCCTGTTTTCGGGGCCTTTGGCTGCGCGTTTTGGCCCCCGAACCCTCGTTTTGCATCCGTCTTGGTTCATTCTTGGCATGGACCCTATTTTTATTGTTTGGAAGGTGGTACAAGGGTGGGAGACCACCTTTTCTCCTTGGAGACCACTTTTCCCCAGTCGATCAGTTTTCTTGACAGGTAAGTGGTCTCCCTCACTTTTGGGCCACAATTACTGTAGACACCCCATTTTTGACCGACCTTAAGACTCAGACGTCATCGATTGAGCACTCGGTGATTGCGCATGTTGTGCTCGTTTCGAGGTTTCAGAGTCTCGGCTGAGAGCCTTGCTTTCGGGCCTCGGGCCCCTTTTGTGTTTTGCCTCAGTTTGCGAACCAGGTTCTGTTTTCTCTTCTCAAAGGAAGGGAGAGGTCTCGTAGATCATCTCTCAGTGGCCGTAGGCTACTTTTCATGGTCGTAGGCCGCTTTTCCCATTTGGAGACCAGTTTCCGATTTTCAGAGCCGTTGGCCGTGCGCCTCGGTTCGAGACCGCTTAACTTTCTCCGTTTGCTCCGATTTTTGGCACACACCTTGTTTCCTCTCTCTAGAGGGACACTGTGGCCCGGGAGACCACCTTTGTGGTCGCATGCCACTTTCGATGCTTAACAGCCTGTTTTCAGGGCCTCCGGCAACGCGTTTTGGCCCCCGAACCTTCGTTTTGCATCCGTCTTGGTTCATTTTTGGCATGGACCCTATTTTCATTGTTTGGAAGGTGGTACAAGGGTGAGAGACCACCTTTTCTCATTGGAGACCACTTTTCCCCGGTCGGCCAGTTTTCTTGACAAGTAAGTGGTCTCCCTCACTTTTGGGCCACAATTGCTGGTCTCCCACCACACCACTAGCTTGCATTCACTTGAGAGACCACCAATCAGGGCTGCCGACCACCTTTTGGTGACTTGACCCTTTTGAACTGGTCGGCCTAGTCCCCCATGTCTTGTCTCTGTGAGTTGTGCCAGCTGTGCCAGCTGGAAGACACATAATTGATCCTCCATACACGTATATGGAGGATCTTCAAACTTGGTTTTAAGCTTCTAGGAGAAGCTTTGAACCTCTTTGGATATAAGAGAGACCCTCTCCCTCATTAGAAAAGGTTCAGAAAATTTGGTTAAGGCATATACATACACCCCTCTCTATCTCTCTATTTCAAGCTCCAAAGTCCTTTGTTCTTGCACCTTTACATACCACCTCCTAGCCTAACCCCTCCACCATCACTCTAAGCATCTTGGAGGCCATTTTCAGAGGTTGAAGGCTTGCTATTTTGGTCCAGAAGCTGCTGGTCCTTTTGGCTACAAGGGTAACACTCTATTTCCCTCTTTTTGGCATTGTTTTGTTTCATCTCTTAGCCTAGTTTGCAAGCATATTTAGGCTTTGTCATAAACTAAAAAAAGTCTTATTTTGAGCTTCTTAATATGTTTGTTTAAGATCATTTTTCTATTGGGGGTCATCTACCCCCTTGCATGCTTCATTTCATCTTATTTTGAGCCATACCTTAGAGCATTTGTGTTGGCCTTTGTTTGGCCTTCTAGCCACTGAAACCCAGTGGATTTTTCAGTGGCTAGCATGCTATTTTGAGCACGAAAATCAGAGAGGGGTGACCCTCTCACCCCTTGTCTTGTTTTCTAGCATTTTTGGCCTTACAAAGGAGCCCTTATTTGCATGTTTCAGGCCATTTTTGGTGGGTTTTAGGACCTACATAGGCTCTGTATAGCCTATTTTGCCATTTTGAGTGTCCATCTTGCATGTGTAGAACAACCCTCTTTATAACCTATCAAAGGAGCCTATCATTCTTGCATGCATAGACCATGTTTTAGTGGGTTTTTGGGGTTTATTTGGCATGACATACCTCTGAATTTTGCTGGTTCAGTGGTCTTTTGGTTGCCTCACATGCTTGTAGTGCAAACCTTCTTCACTAGCTTGTATTGCATGCCATTTTGGTCCTGGATTCTAGCACTTTTTGGCCATGCTTTAAACTGATTTTGTGCATGTTTTGGACTGCCTTAGCTCTATTTTTATGCCTCATGGTCCAATGATGCTTGCTATGCATGGTTGTAGTTCAATACCCTTGCCTAGCTTTGAGTTTTGGAGCCTATTGCACGCTTATGTTGAGTTGTTTCCATGTTTTGGGGCCCTTGTGCATCATATTTCAGAGCTTACATGTATGCCATATTCCCATATTTTCCACTCTTTAAATGTGTTTGAGAGTTGTGCTTGTATGCCTCATTTTTGGACCATTGCATGAGCTCCATTTCCTTGCACTTTGAGCCATCATTTTAGACCATTTTCCCATTGTCTTGGACCTGCCTAGGGTTTGTTTGGGGCTAGTTTTTCCATTTGTGCATTGCTTTGTGTACCTCTAGTGTAATGCGCTTCACTAGTTTCGGTATTCGGGCCATCTAGCATGCATTGTGTGAAGTGTTTGCATGATTCGGGACCATCTTGCATCATATTTCAAAGCTGGAAAATGTATGATTGCATGCCATATTTCATCCCTTGCCATGCTTTGGTAAAGTGGCATTTGATGCCTTAGGTTCGGTCCCTTGCATTTGTGCATATTCGCATTTGTTTTGTTGCCTAATTCCGTAATGTATGGCCACTGATTTGAGTGTGGCTAAGGCCCACTCATTTTAGTTTAAGTCCATCTTGCATTGTGTATGCCATGTCCGTGTTGTCGTGTGCTTGATCGTTGCATTGCGTATGCCTTGATTATGTCTTCATGCATGTCTATCTTTGTATGTGCATTGCGTATGCCATATAAATTCACGTGCATTGAGTATGCCATTCGTAGTTCATAGCATTGCGTATGCTAGTTGCACCTTTGCATGTCATTCCTTGCATGTTTGCACATCTTAGTTGCATTTCGTTTAGGATCGCATGCTAGTCGTTACATTGTGTTTGCATGCCATGCCATTCTAGTTGTTGCATAGTGTTTGGAGTAGGGTTTAGTCCAAACACAGGAAACGAGGGATGTTTTGTACTCGAAGTGACGAAACATGCCTCGATTCTCGGTCGCCAACACTCCGGATTACCCATGATGGAGTTTAGGCCTTGTTGTGTTTATATATGCATTCATTTTACATCGAGTCGTGCAATCCGACTCCTCGGCCATCATGCATCGAAATGCGTGATTGGTGGCACGAGGATCGAGGACTACACTCCCTAGAGCTTATGCAATGATGGAGAGAGTGGTCATGCACACATATGTTGAAAATACTTTGCCATGCCCCTTTCTTGCTCTCTGTTACAGCAAACCGGAAACCAGCAGCAAAACTGGTCAACATCCTTCTGGAGCTTTGTACAGTATTCTGGGGCCAGTTGCAAACAGAGGCAAACCGGGGCATCGCGATGGATTTCCCGACAAGGCGACTTAAGCATGCATGCATTCCTTATCATTCAAGACCGAGCTGAGGCAGTCCATTTTGGTTTAATTTGCATGCTAATTTATTTATCTTAGTTAATTTGTTAATTAATTAGGGTTATGTAATAATTAGCTGTAATTCGTTATTCATTCGGTTGTGTATCATTTATTCGGACCCTCCGAGAGAGGGCAATGTTGTAATAAGTGTGCGTGTGTGTGATGTATGTCTTCCAACCCCACGTCTTTCTCCCTTTTATTTACTACCTTATGATGGTTAGTTTAGGGCATGTTTCAATTAACATCTATATGTTCGCATGATTGCATTCATTCATCTGTATTGCATGCACCGGGCTCGGCGCATCATGCTAACTGCATTGGATTTCAATTCCGAGTTGAATACGTGTATCAATTGTTGCATTTCATATGCCATTTTAGAATAGTCGAGCCTATCTTACGTTGCATTTTTGCACGTGTTGCATTAGGCATTTTCAGCATAATTAGGACTCATGCATATTTTCTAATTAGCTTCTTTCTTTGGCTTGGAGTACTCGGTAAGTGTTTATGCTTTAGCATCCTTGCATGCGTGTGAGTGACTGCCATAATAGCATGCTTGCCATGAGGGTATGTGCTTATGTGATATAACTGCCCGGGTGCCTGTGGGTGAAGGTTGGGTTGCTTGAGTTGGAATAATTCGTCAAAACCCGTGTTTTAGCCTACTTGCGAGTAGCAAAATTCAATCCATTTTCAAAATAAACGGGCATGCGATGCTTTGTTCCAATTTAGGCAATCCAGTCTATACTTGTATGCTGTGTGCATCACATAGTAATTCTAGGCTAATGAACCAAAATAAGAGCACATAATGTTTTCAAAACTCGATATCATGGTTAGTAGAGGCCGATCTTTGATCGGGCGAGTGGGGGTGCTCACGAAGTGACCTTCCCCAATCGTACCCAAGTTCCCGAGCCGAGGTAACTTTGGTGATGACGGACACGTGGCCTTAGGCACGAGTCAAGGTTTCCTAAATTCCCCCCAAAATAAAATATTTAGATGGCGACTCTGTATCTGGCAAAGCAGTCCGCACTTCTTTCAAAAATCTGTTTTCAAAATGATTTGCCGGATTTGGATTCATTGATGATTCATCGGTCTTGCATTGCACTCTGCGTGATTAGATACAGGACTGTGACTTTGAGTCCTGAACTGTAGTGAGCCCAATGAACAAAACGGGATTCCCTCCCAGGACGTTCGGGGACGTCTACAGTTTCTAGCGACTCTGCTGGGGATTTAGAGAACTTGACTCGAACTCATGATATCTTATTTTGATTCCACTTATGTGTTTCTTTGCATTGCATTTGCTTTGGTGCGCCTAGGACACCGTGTTTGCCATATGCCATTCCTGAACGGTTTGCCGAAGGCTCGCTTTGAGAAGCGTGCCATAAGGCTAATCGGTTACGGGCTCTGCCATGATGGGAACACAAACCCCGATTTTTACCGAGGCACCGTTTTTGACCATTCGACCTAGTGCATATTCGGAATCCATAGTGACCATTCCAAACTAGGACAAGTTGCTTACCCGATTGTAGGTTGTTTGAAACCACTGCGTGCGCAGTGAAACCCTAGCTCCTGACAAAATAGGACAGGGAAACCCTATCCCAACATAGGGGCGTTTTGGTTCTCACTTGTTTGCTATGTGCTTTTAGAGTGTGTCTCTATAGGAATGCATGTATCAGTCTACAAGTTTGGGTATCAGGCCTGCGGGCACCAGTTCAGTATTTTGGGAATCAGTTATTTGCGGGTATCAGATTCAGTTTTGGGGGCAGTGATTTGGGAACAATGATCAGTGTTTGAAGAACAGTCTATTCAGCTTATCAACTGTGTGTTATGTGTTTATTTACGCTGTTATGCTGTCCGTTTGTCTGGTTGTTTATTTCCTTATTATTGCTTTATTTATCTTTTTGCTAGGTAGTTTAGCACAATTGCTTCAGACCAAGCAGATATTTCCCAAGCACTCTGGACTAGAGGTCGCCGACTCAATCGATCTGAGGATCTAGTCGACGGACAACCAGTGTTTTATTCCTTACCCCCGGTTATCAGACGGAGGTCGAGAAGACGCAGTGTATCCGAGCAGAGGTTGCCAAAACAGTGGTCTACCCCGTCAGTGGACAGTCAGGCTGAGGCTTCAGTTTTTACCACATAGATAGATATACCAGTCAGTCAGCTGGAATAGCAGAACATGGAAGGGATGGAGGAAATGATGCGTCAACTCCAAGAAAGTATGAAACTCATGCAGCAGGATGCTGTTCGTCGAGATGAATTTGCCAAACAACAGGCTGAGGTCATGGCTCAACAAACACAGTTGATCGCCAGGTTACAGCAGCAAGCCGGGGCATCTGCTTCGCACCAGGCCCCTCCCCTACCAGGAGTTCCAGCACCCGGGGAGGCACCAAAGGTCCAGGGAGATACGGACATCCTAACAGGGCCACCTCCGCCCCCGATTCTACCTCAACTATCCAAAGCACCTACGCCTATCAATCAACCGGACTCTCCCTTTGAGTTCGAGGTCGACCCTACAGCGTTAAAGTTGAGCAAGCTTGAAAAGTTGTTCAAGAAATCCCAAGGGGTAAAGTCCATCCCAGACATTGAGGACGGGTATACCGACGCGGCTGTGACGTTGCCAGATCGGTTCAAGATGCCACAAATCGACCACTTTGCCGGGTCCGGGACCCCATGGTGCATCTACGTTTGTTTTTGGACATACTAAGGCCGATGGGCCTCACCAGACTACAGAAGCTTTCATTGTTTGGCCGGACCCTGTCGGGTGTAGCGGCCATCTGGTACGCAAAATTGGAAGATGATGTCAAGCGGAATTGGGATGAGATGGCCGAGGCTTTCATTGCACAGTACTCCTATAACACGTAAATTGAGATTACAACCTATGATCTTGAGACAACAAGGCAAGAGCCTAAGTAGATAAGTCAAGTGTTCCTGCGCCCCCTCCCAGAGCTGGTCGAAGCTTTTGATGCCAAGCTGGGCCCAATCTGTGCCTCTTCATTGAGCCAATCCATACACTCATCAGCCAAAGTACAACTGAAAGTGGGAGCGGGGGCCAGGAATTCTCTCATCCTCCATGCTGTGGCATACCGAGCAAGCTGTGCGCCTCGGACCGGGAATGCAGCAGGGTACTTTATCCCCTCTGGCGGGCAAGTCTGGTCATGACAAAACTGGCGTTGGAACCGGAATGGAAAGTAAAACACGCAGCACGTCAGACCAATCAACTGAATCCTAGCCTGTTGGGACATGCTATAGCTCATTGCCGGGAGATTGAGCCAAGGACCACGCTAAGCAATGCGGTCTGCGGACAAGTTGCACATCCAGCTGAACCACCATCCCTCATCAAGGGTATCAACTAAACGTTGTCGGAAGAAGTAGCCGCGAGCTGAGTATGCTGGGCAAGAGTCCACAACTTGCAATTTGTCTATCAACCACACCTGGGGAGGGATAGAAAATGAGAGATTAAAGAATAGAGAGCTGTATGATGAGAGAAAAGTGAGAAAAAGGGTTTTGAGAGAAAAATCGAGCCTAAGGGCTGAGTGACGTGAGCAATATATATGTGAGGAAGGGTGAGAACATTACCTGCAGCAGTAGTGGACTCCCTGCAAATCTGGTCGTTTCCCGACGATGGAAAGCATCCAAGCCCATCAATGTCTCAGCCAATGTCATGGCAATGCAGCTCTTGCCCTCTTTCAAGCCTTGGGCAACTTCGATCAGATGAATGCTAGACCCGCTGAAACCTGAGGCAAGCAAAAAGTGAGATAGCATGCACAAACAAAGGGCATGACGCCGAAAACCTTGCCAATGATGGTCGGCACAGTCACTAGCATCAGAAAAGCGATGAGTCAAGTCGAGGATGTCCAATTCTCCGTTGCAGATCAAAGACTGAGCGTCATGCATAGTAAGCCCATACATCCGTCCTAAAGCTTGGGCGTGGCCGAAGCGAAACTGGGGCAAGATTTCCTCGTTGCGCTCGGACTCCATCAAAGCTTGGAAATCTTCGAAGGTAGGACACATCTCTTGCCCGCCGAAGCTAAAGACATGTGTTACCGGATTCTAAAACCTCGCCGCGGCATGGAGAAAGGGAAGATGTAGCGGAGTGCGACTCAACGTGAATAGTGCATTCAAGCCGAAGCCCCGGAAGTTCAACTTTTCCGAGCCGTCTAAAGTAGCAATCCAAGCTGCGAGATTTTCGATGAGGAATGCCTCCATTTTGATGCAAAACTGAGATGAAATGAAAGAACCACGAAGCTGGAACTTTTATAGAGGATAAGGCACTGTTTGGGGACATGTGTCGAAAATCTGGTGGTCGCCAAACCAGGTGGTCAGCCGACCACTTTTTTCTGGTAGGCCGACCACCCCTTTGGTCTCCAAGGAAAGCAGCTGGTCGGCTAGCCTCCTTAGGTGGTCGGCCATGGAGAAAAACAGGGTTTTGGTCTTGTCCTAGCTTCTAGAAGAGACTTCCTAGCCTTTCCATGCATTGGGAGTCTTGAAGGTTCGTGTGGTCCTCGGTTTCAGACGTATTCCATTGCCCGTTATGTCCGAAATGCATTTGTTTATCGAGTTGTTGTTAAGTCTTGCTTATCGAGTTGTTGTTTTGCTTACTGAGTTGTTTTGTTTATCGAGTCGTTAAGTTTTACCGGATTGTCAAGTTTTGTTCGTCGAATTGTTGTTCGTTGTTCATTGACATTTTCGGGATTTGCTTATCGAGTTGTAAACTTGCTAAGGTTTTGTTGTTTCTTAGTAAGTTAGGTTGTTTAGTTTGTTGCGTTGGTTCACTACCTGACTTGGCCAATTTTCAATGCTTAATTTTCATTCAATCTCATTTTTGTGCGAAAGTGATGCGATGCGATGCTAAAAACATAAAATACAACACCTTTTGAACAAAAAAGTTGTTTCATTCCATCATAGTTCTTTTTACAACATTTTACAACAAGGGAACAAGTTTTTACAGAAAATAAAACTGCCTAACAATGTACAATGTGCTACAACTACTAGTAAAAAAGGCAAATAAAGCAGGAACAACTGCATCAATGCTATCAAGGGCAGGAATAAGAGGCCCTCATCGTCCTCTTCTGCGGAACAACCTCTGCACCATCATCATCATCTGAATCAGAGCCGCCATCCTCGGAACCCTCCTCGGCATCATCTCCACTATCGAAACCGGAACCAGAGTCACCCTCTCTGTCAGCGGATGTCTCTGACTGGGGATGCGCACGCTCCTCCTCCTCGCTAGACTTCTCCTCCATGACAGGCGCTCTGCGTCCGCCTCGGCTACAAGTCGAACCCCCTCTCCCAGCTCCTCGAGAGGGCCTGGATGGCCCAGTCTGTGGCTCAGCCTGTAGTGGAGGCATCTGAAAAGGAAAAGTGCAATTTGAATACATTAGCCAATATGTATATCAGAGGCAGAGACAAGAAAACTACATGCAGTGGATGCATGCGGATATAGTATATGAATGTGGTGTGTGTCAGGTGTGCTTTACACATACAGTCAATCAATGCAGTGAAGTGGTCGAATTCGGCATGTCATCAGAAGTATGATAAATGCAAGAAAATTGAAAAGTATCGAAACACCGGCAATGAATAGCTGTGTCTCTCTTCGCAGGACCATGCCCTCGAGTGAGGCCATCAACCCAAGCAATCCCTCAGTATACTCGCTCGGAGGCTGCAGATGCAAATGCAAGTTATCAGTAAATGAATGAATGTCCAAATATCTGGGTGATAAATCAAAACTGTAAAGCATACCGGTGGCGAGTCAGGGTCTTTGACGTATCGGTGATCAGGCGACGGAGGCTCTATTGGAATCGGGTAAGATGACCCGTATTGCCATCCAGTTAACCCGGTCGGAATATCTGGCCATCCAGCATGATGGTAAGTCGGGGGAATCAGGGGGACCAGTCCAGCCCCACCTCTCGATGTGCCGGCCCTGTTAGTCGAAGGAGCATCTGTAGCTCGGGTCCGGCTCGATGATGGCATGCCAGCAGATCTCCTAGTGGGAGTACGGACACCTGTCAATGGGGGCATTAGGTATGTGTGACGGTAGGTCGCGTACTCCCCCTCCTCCAAGTGTAAAGCTACATCGGTGCCCATCATGGCCAAATCAACCTCCTGGGGAGTGAGTCCCTCAGTGGATCGCATAACATCCGGAGGTGCGACGGGGATACTCTGCTCGGGGTAGCCCATCGTCTGACGCAGAAAATGGTCCCCCAGAAATCAGGCCCTGCCAACTGGCCCCTCAAATAAGATCCTATATTGAGAGTTGGCCCACCCTCCAGGGAAATGGAAGCGGGTATCTCCTCCCAACGGCGCCCAAGGCTGCCAAGTGATCTGCAGATAACCAGTTCATGAGCTGATTAGATATCGTAGATGTGCAAGATGAATCAAAGCTAAAAATATGAAGAACTAAGAGTTCTGAATTACCTCAGTCGTCCGCACTGTATCAAAAAACTGCCGCAGGTAGGGCAGAGTCTCCCGAGCCCTCGGCCGGTACTGGCCCTCAAATACGAGAGAGTAAGGAATCATAAGAGGCACCGCCACCTCGAGCTCCGGGGCTAGCATCAGAAAGTACGCGAAAACCCATAGCTATGGAAAACAGGGCAATAACCATCAGAATACATAATGTACATAGAATACAGAATGCTGAGAGCAGAATGTGAATACAGAATGTACAGAGAATGCAGAATGCTGAGAGCAGAGTGCAAAGTACAGAATGTAAAGTGTGCCGTGTATGTAATGTACAGGTAATAAAAGGCAGAAATGTAAATTAAGGGGGCAGAAAGTACCTACCAGGCTCTCCAATAGCCGCCGACTATGTTCCCCCGCCCCCGGGAGGTCGCGCTCATGTAACAATAAAGGGTAGCAAGGCCGGCGCCACCCCAGTCATACTGACTGACCCGTGATAGGTCTGCCAGAGCACTCAGCAGATAAAGTCCAACGGTGTTCCCCCTATCGGAGACCAAAGTGGTCCCGAGGAGGAACATCAAAACCCTCGAGCATCTCCTCTAGAGTCCCGGGCATAGTCCCCTTGTACTGCGTGGAAAACCAAGTGTACCTGACTCTGCCTGATGATCTGTCAATCGGTGGACGGGCTCCTAATAGATAAATCCAAGCCGCCTTCCACTCACCCATGTCTGCGTCGTAGGAAACCGATCGACCGGCCACGTCAAGGCCAGTCAGCATCGCAAAGTCGAACAGGGTCATCATCATGTCCCCGGTAGCTGAGAAGTGGAAAGAGTTGGTGGTGTCCCACCATCTCTCCATGAGTGCCCCCATCAGTGTCCTGCTCGCAGGATAGCGAGATATCCCCGCGCAGAAGGGTCCGAACCCTGCCTCATCAACCAGATCATGAACGGTCTCTGGGAGCTCTGCGTACCACTCCCTAGCGATGATCGAGCCATAGCCCCGTGTAACACGAGAAGACACCTGTATTCAGAATGAACAGATGTATTCAGTTTCAAAATGAAAGTATAAACTGTGTGCAAATCAAATCAGATACAATGTTGTGGACTGCGTGTTTAGTGTGAGCTGCATGCAAATGCAATGAATGAGCTGTGTGTTCACCATCAAAAGTTTGAGCTGTGTGTTCAGATATCAAAAATCGTGGGCAGTGTGTTCACGACAAAAAGTTTAAGCTGTGTGTTTAGATTTTAAAAATCGTGGGCTGTGTGTACACGACAAAAAGTTTGAGGTGTGTGTTCAGATTTCAAAAACAGTGGGCTGTGTGTTCATCATCAAAAGCTTGGGCTACGTGTTCAAATTTCAGAAATGTGGGCTGCGTGTTCATCATCAAAAGTTTGGGCTGCGTGTTCGACTTTCAAAAAACAGTGGGCTGTGTGTTCATCATCAAAAGTTTGGGCTGCGTGTTCAAATTTCAGAAATGTGGGCTGCGTGTTCATCATCAAAAGTTCAGGCTGCGTGTTCGACTTTCAAAAACAGTGGGCTGTGTGTTCATTATCAAAAGTTTGGGCTGCGTGTTCAAATTTCAGAAATGTGGGCTGCGTGTTCATCATCAAAAGTTCAGGCTGCGTGTTCGACTTTCAAAAAATAGTGGGCTGTGTGTTCATCATCAAAAGTTTCGGCTGCGTGTTCAACTTTCAGAACTGTGGGCTGTGTGTTCATCATCAAAAGTTTGGGCTGCGTGTTCAACTTTCAAAACTGTGGGCTGTGTGTTCACCTCAAGAGTTTGGGCTGCGTGTTCAATTTTCAAAAACTGTGGGTTGTGTGTTCACCTCAAGAGTTTGGGTTACGTGTTCAACTTTCAAAAATCGTGGGCTGTGTGTTCACCATCAAAGGTTTGAGCTGTGTGTTCAGATTTCAGAAATGTGGGCTGCGTGTTCACGACAAAGGTTTGAGTTGTGCGTTCAGATTTCAGAAATGCAGGCTGCATGTTCACGACAAAAAGTTTAGGCTGCGTGTTCAGAAATTCAAGTGCTTGAGCTGTGTGTTCAAAGTGCAAACAAAATGCTGTGTCATAGAAGGAGTGTTCAAAACAAGCTGTGTACCAACTCGACAGATTTCTGTGTTGTGAGCTGTGTGCTAAAATGAGCAAAGTCTGGTTATACATAAGCTATGTGCCAAGTGGACCGGATGGTGAGTGAATGTGTTCAAAATGAGCAAACGAACATATATAACGAAAATAGGAAATGCGCAAGAAATGCAGAATACATTGCAGAGAATGTAAAAATGAAGTACGTACCTCTCGTGCCTGGTGAGAGAGGTGAGACTCCGGCTCCCGTAGCAGGAGATCCGCGGGTGCTCGTCGATCAAAATCAGTGAAATGATAGAAAGTGCTCACGGGGAGGATGTGCTCCTAAGGGTCGTACCTCTCTGGATCAAAGGGCCGAACTCTCAGGGGCAATGACATAATATCTGGCTCATCCCCGGCACCTGGAGGACCTCCGCTGTGAGGAAAATGACTCGCCATTTCGAGAAATCTGCAAAAAGGAGCAAAAAGAGCCAAAATTAGAAAAAGTCAACTCTCGGGAAATGAAAAGTCAACAAAAGTCAACTCTCGAGAAAATGTTCCAAATGTTGAGACAAACTTACCCCAAGTGGTGAAAATGGAGAAAGAAGCTCCGAAATCAAATTTTAATCGGTCCAAAAGGAAGAAAACTGAAAGATTTCGCGAAACAACTTTGCGTAGGGCGTTGGAAAACGTGTATAAAGAGCAGATTTGAGAGAGAAAATGGTCTAGGAAGGAAGGAGAGCTGATTTTGGCCTTGGGGTTATGAGGAATAGTGATTGGGATATGTGGATTTAAAGAAACAAGTGTAAAAAGACAAAATTGTCCCGGATCTGGACAAGTGGTCGGCCGACCACCTTTTCTGGTAGGCCGATCACCCCCTTGCGCCAAACATGGTCGGTGGCACTTTAGGGTGGTCGGTGGCCCTCCTGGGTGGTCTCCAATGCCTCTTTGTTCTCCCTGCAAATTTTAGTGGTGATCGGAGTCCTCGGCTCTCGAGAAAGTACAAGGAAAGTGCATTTTTCGGCGCGAAATCCCTCCACGAGAACTTCAAATCCAATCTTTGATACGCGGCTCGTTGTTGCTCGCCAAAATCAAGGCGTATCCTTTTTGAGTACGTTGCGACCCCTCCGAGAGGTAAACCGGAGGCCGCGTTTGAGTTGCCCTCGCCGAGGCCTACATTTCTTTGCTCGATGTTTTGTTTCAAATATGCTTCTGAAGTCGCACTTATCCTGCATTGTTATGCACGTCGCTTGCATTGTTATGCACGTTTCACTGGTATTGTCATACCTCCATGTTTAACTTGCGTTTCCGCGCACGTTTCTTCTTGCATTGCGATGCACTTTTTGTCATCGACACCATGTTTGTCTGCGTTCGATATAGCGTTACGCATATGTTGCTAACTATGTTGTGCCTATTAAGTTTCTCTCTTTTGCAGGAACGATATTGTATGTACGGTTCATTTGAAGCTGGTGCGACCAGACGAACCAGACAGGTATTATCTTCTCCATGTGAGGCGTAACGAGAATTATAATTCTCTTACACTCTTACTACATGAAATGTAGTTTTGCTTTGCATTCTTGCTTAGAATTGTTGCATTTACTGTGAATATTTGCTTCATTACAGCTTGCTGCTTTGCATGATCATGAGTTATGTTCGGCTTTGTGCATGTCTTTTGCATTTTGCCCCCTGCCTACAGGCATGCCTGCGGGTACATCTCTTATTTATCTCGCCTGTTTGTCTAAGTCTTCGGCCTTGTCAAAAATGGGTCGTCTCTGGGCTTTGACATTCACTCTCGTCACATATGACTTCCGAGTTCTATCAAAGAGGGGCAACTGTAGGCACCCCATTTTTGACCGACCTTAAGACTCAGACATCATCGATTGAGCGCTCGGTGATTGCGCATGTTGTGCTCGTTTCGAGATTTCAGAGTCTCGGCTGAGAGCCTTACCTCCGGGCCTCGGGCCCCTTTTGTGTTTTGCCTCGGTTTGCGAACCAGGTTCTGTTTTCTCTTCCCAAAGGAAGGGAGAGGTCTCGTAGATCATCTCTCAGTGACCGCAGGCTACTTTTCGTGGTCGTAGGCTGCTTTTCCCGTTTGGAGACCAGCTTTCTGTTTTCAGAGCCGTCGACCGTGCGCCTCGGTTCAGGACTGCTTAACTTTCTCCGTTTGCTCCGAGTTTTGGCACACACCTTGTTTCCTCTCTCTAGAGGGACACTGTGGCTCGGGAGACCACATTCGTGGTCGCACGCCACTTTCGATGCTTAACAGCCTGTTTTCGGGGACTCCGGCCGCGTGCTTTGGCCCCCGAACCCTCGTTTTGCATCCATCTTGGTTCATTTTTGGCATGGACCCTATTTTCATTGTTTGGAAGGTGGTACAAGGGTGGGAGACCACCTTTTCTCCTTGGAGACCACTTTTCGCCAGTTGGCCAGTTTTCTTGACAGGTAAGTGGTCTCCCTCACTTTTGGGCCACAATTGCTGGTCTCCCACCACACTACTAGCTTGCATTCACTTGGGAGACCACCAATCAGGGCTGCCGACCACCTTTTGGTGACTTGACCCTTTTGAACTGGTCGGCCAACCAGGGAAGGTGGTCGGCCGACCACCTGAACTGGTCGGCCTAGTCCCCCCCTGTCTTGTCTCTGTGAGCTGTTGCCAGCTATGCCAGCTGGAAGGCACAGAATTGATCCTCCATACACGTGTATGGAGGATCTTCAAACTTGGTTTTAAGCTTCTAGAAGAAGCTTTGAACCTCTTTGGCTATAAGAGAGACCCTCTCCCTCATTAGCAAAGGTTCAGAAAATTTGGTTAAGGCATATACATACACCCCTCTCTATCTCTCTATTTCAAGCTCCAAAGTCCCTTGTTCTTGCACCTTTACATACCACCTCCTAGCCTAACCCCTCCACCATCACTCTAAGCATCTTGGAGGCCATTTTCAGAGGTTGAAGGCTTGTTGTTTTGGTCCAGAAGCTGCTGGTCCTTTTGGCTACAAGGATAACACTCTATTTCCCTCTTTTTGGCATTGTTTTGTTTCATCTCTTAGCCTAGTTTGCAAGAATATTTAGGCTTTGTCATAAACTGAAAAAGGTCTTATTTTGAGCTTCTTAATATGTTTGTTTAAGATCATTTTTTTGTTGGGGGTCATCTACCCCCTTGCATGCTTCATTTCATCTTATTTTGAGCCATGCCTTAGAGCATTTGTGTTGGCCTTTGTTTGGCCTTCTAGCCACTGAAACCCAATGGATTTTCAGTGGCTAGCATGTTGTTTTGAGCACCAAAATCAGAGAGGGGTGACCCTCTCACCCCTTGTCTTGTTTTCTAGCATTTTTGGCCTTACAAAGGAGCCCTTATTTGCATGTTTCAAGCCATTTTTGGTGGGTTTTAGGACCTGCATAGGCTCTATCCAGAGCCCATTTTGCCATTTTAGGTGTCCATTTTGCATGTGTAGAACAACCCTCTTTATAGCCTATCAAAGGAGCCTATCATTCTTGTATGCATAGACCATGTTTTAGTGGGTTTTTGGGGTTTATTTGGCATGACATACCTTTGAATTTTGCTGGTTTAGTGGTTTTTTGGTTGCCTCACATGCTTGTAGTGCAAACCTTCTTCACTAGCTTGTATTGCATGCCATTTTGGTCCTTGATTCTAGCACTTTTTGGCCATGCTTTAAACTAATTTTGTGCATGTTTTGGACTGCCTTAGCTCTTTTTTTATGCCTCATGGTCAAATGATGCTTGCTATGCATGGTTGTAGTTCAATACCCTTGCCTAGCTTTGAGTTTTGGAGCCTATTGCATGCTTATGTTGAGTTGTTTCCATGTTTTGGGGCCATTGTGCATCATATTTCAGAGCTTACATGTATGCCATAGTCCTATATTTTCCACTCTTTAAATGTGTTTGAGAGTTGTGCTTGTATGCCTCATTTTTGGACCATTGCATGAGCTCCATTTCCTTGCACTTTGAGCCATCATTTTAGACCATTTTCCCACTGTCTTGGACCTGCCTAGGGTCTGTTCGGGTCTGGTTTTGCCATTTGTGCATTGCTTTGTGTACCTCTAGTGTAATGCGCTTCACTAGTTTCGGTATTCGGGCCATCTAGCATGCATTGTGTGAAGTGTTTGCATGATTCGGGACCATCTTGCATCATATTTCAAAGCTGGAAAATGTATGATTGCATGCCATATTTCATCCCTTGCCATGCTTTGGTAGAGTGGCATTTGATGCCTTAGGTTCGGTCCCTTGCATTTGTGCATATTCGCATTTGTTTTGTTGCCTAATTCCGTCATGTATGGCCACTGATTTGAGTGTGGCTGAGGCCCACTCATTTTAGTTTAAGTCCATCTTGCATTGTGTATGCCATGTCCGTGTTGTCGTGTGCTTGATCGTTGCATTGCGTATGCCTTGATTATGTCTTCATGCATGTCCATCTTTGTATGTGCATTGCGTATGCCATATAAATTCACGTGCATTGAGTATGCCATTCGTAGTTCATAGCATTGCGTATGCTAGTTGCACCTTTGCATGTCATTCCTTGCATGTTTGCACATCTTAGTTGCATTTCGTTTAGGATCGCATGCTAGTTGTTGCATTATGTTTGCATGCCATGCCATTCTAGTTGTTGCATAGTGTTTGGAGTAGGGTTTAGTCCAAACACGAGAAACGAGGGATGTTTCGTACTCAAAGTGACGAAACGTGTCTCAATTCTCGGTCGCCAACACTCCGAATTACCCATGATGGAGTTTAGGCCTTGTTGTGTTTATATGTGCATTCATTTTACATCAAGCCGTGCAATCCGACTCCTCGGCCATCATGTATCGAAATGCGTGATTGGTGGCACGAGGATCGAGGACTACACTCCCTAGAGCATATGCAATGATGGGGAGAGTGGTCATGCACACATATGTTGAAAATACTTTGCCATGCCCCTTTCTTGCTCTCTGTTACAGCAAACCGGAAACCAGCAGCAAAACTGGTCAACATCCTTCTGGAGCTTTGTACAGTATTCTGGGGCCAGTTGCAAACAGAGGCAAACCGGGGCATCGCGATGGATTTCCTAACAAGGCGACTTAAGCATGCATGCATTCCTTATCATTCAAGACCGAGTTGAGGCAGTCCATTTTGGTTTAATTTGCATTCTAATTTATTTATCTTAGTTAATTTGTTAATTAATTAGGGTTATGTAATAATTAGTTGTAATTCGTTATTTATTCGGTTGTGTATCATTTATTCAGACCCTCCGAGAGAGGGCAATGTTGTAATAAGTGTGCGTGTGTGTGATGTATGTCTTCCAACCCCACGTCTTTCTCCTTTTTATTTACTAGCTTATGATGGTTAGTTTAGGGCATGTTTCAATTAGCATATATATGTTCGCATGATTGCATTCATTCATCTGTATTGCATGCACCGGGCTCGGCGCATCATGCTAACTGCATTGTATTTCAACCCATCGCCATTTTCGCTGGTCAAAATGCCAGTCTTTGGGCTTCATCTCTTATATTGTCTGTAACCCATCGCTGTATGGCTGTTGGAAGATCCATACTATGTCTATAAATGGATGAACATACGGCAATGGTGGATTAAACGAAATCCGATCATAATTGGATGACAGCTTGTCATAATTTAACCAGAAACATTTTGGATCATAATTTTCCACAAAAATCATTTGGATAAAAATTTCGGCGATTTAATCAGGCTTGGTTTAGTGAATTTCCTAATTGGTTGGAGTAAAACGTAGCAAAAGATGCTGCATTTTGTTTATGTTGTTATCTTTTCAAACCCGATATTGGAGATCAAGCTAATGGTGATTCTTTTGTTGGTGAGGGTTTCTCAAATTGGAAGAAAAAAGAAAAAAATTCAGACTCATGTTGGAGGTCCCAATAGTGCTCATAATCAAGTTTCGAGTAAATGTCAAGACTTGTTAAACTAAAATCAACATATTCAAACTATTTTTTTCAAACAATCTGATCAATGAATATTAATTTTTTAATATTTACTACTAGCTCAAAAAATTATTATTATGTTATTGTTATTGATAGGGGGAAAAAATGTTTCAAAAATTATGGGGCCACATCATCGATTATGTTGTAGAAAGCGTCGTCCTTGTGGTCCCTCAAGTCGATGTGGCCAGAATAATAATTATGCGGTCCCAAAGACCGGGCCCAACATGTTTTCCCAATTCTAGATGGGCCTTCAATTATAATGCTCTTGGGCCTATGCGGTCTTTGGGCTTCATCTCTTATATTGTCTGCAACTCATCGCTGTATGGTTGTTGGAACGATCCATACTGTGTCTATAAATGGATGAACATACGGCAATGGTGAATTAAATGAAATCCGATCATAATTGGATGACAGCTTGTCATAATTTAACCATAAACATTTTGGGTCGCCATTTCGTACCAGCGCTAGTGCTTCGTCCTTGGTGCCGACGGCAAGTGCGTCGCGATATATATTTTCTTTGTTACTCTGGTTAGCGCAGCGGCCCCTCTCATGGAATTCACCCCATTCCGTGTAATCTCCGTGTTTGGAGATGTATTCCAGCACATTCTGATGGTTGTAGGCCCCTTGTACATTCGGATGGAAATGGCGACTAGTTCAATCGTGCGTAACGTCGAAGAACCGTTCATCCTGCGTCTGAAAATGGTATGGGAATTGGACAAGAGCATGGAGATGTGGTTGCCCATCCTCATGTAATTCATGTGCAACCCTCACATAATTTGGTGGCCTGGTTGTGAACAACGCTCTAATTTTCTCTAACAATCTCTCTTTAGGTATAGAACATTGGGCATATGTGAGGAAAATGTTCTTGTTTTGTACTCTAAAACGACGTCGCATTGAGGCCATAACTCACTCTCAATGACGTCACTCACTCTCTCGAATGACGCAAGTCACTCTCCAAAAACTTTACTGGTCTTAGAGAGTGAGGGAGGGAGTGAGTCATCGGCATGTTTCAATTAGCAAAACTGGTCAACATCCTTCTGGAGCTTTGTACAGTATTCTGGGACCAGTTGCAAACAGAGGCAAACCGGGGCATCGCGATGGATTTCCCGACAAGGCGACTTAAGCATGCATGCATTCCTTATCATTCAAGACCAAGCTGAGGCAGTCCATTTTGGTTTAATTTGCATGCTAATTTATTTATCTTAGTTAATTTGTTAATTAATTACGGTTATGTAATAATTAGCTGTAATTCGTTATTCATTCAGTTGTGTATCATTTATTCGGACCCTCCGAGAGAAGGCAATGTTGTAATAAGTGTGCGTGTGTGTGATGTATGTCTTCCAACCCCACGTCTTTCTCCCTTTTATTTACTACCTTATGATGGTTAGTTTAGGGCATGTTTCAATTAGCATCTATATGTTCGCATGATTGCATTCATTCATCTGTATTGCATGCACCGGGCTCGGCGCATCATGCTAGCTGCATTGTATTTCAATTCCGAGTTGAATACGTGTATCAGTTGTTGCATTTCATATGCCATTTTAGAATAGCCGAGCCTATCTTAAGTTGCATTTTTGCACGTGTTGCATTAGGCATTTTCAGCATAGTTAGGACTCATGCGTGTTTTCTAATTAGCTTCTTTCTTTGGCTTGGAGTACTCGGTAAGTGTTTATGCTTTAGCATCTTTGCATGCGTGTGAGTGACTGCCATGATAGCATGCTTGCCATGAGGCTATGTGCTTATGTGATATGACTGCCTGGGTGCCTGTGGGTGAAGGTTGGGTTGCTTGAGTTGGAATAATTCGTCGAAACCCGTGTTTTAGCCTACTTGAGAGTAGCAAAATTCAATCCATTTTCCAAATAAACGGGCATGCGATGCTTTGTTCCAATTTAGGCAATCCAGTCTATACTTGTATGCTGTGTGCATCACATAGTAATTCTAGGCTAATAAACCGGAATAAGAGCACATAATGTTTTCAAAACTCGATATCATGGTTAGTAGGGGCCAATCTTTGATCGGGCGAGCGGGGGTGCTCACGAAGTGACCTTCCCCAATCGTACCCAAGTTCCCGAGCCGAGGCAACTTTGGTGATGATGGACACGTGGCCTTAGGCACGAGTCAGGGTTTCCTAAATTCCCCCATAAATAAAATATTTAGGTGGCGACTCTGTATCTGGCAAAGCAGTCCATGTTTGGCACTTCTTTCAAAAATCTATTTTCAAAACGATTTGCCGGATTTAGACTCTTTGATGATTCATCGGTCTTGCATTGCACTCTGCGAGATTAGATACAGGACTGTGACTTTGAGTTCTGAACTATAGTGAGCCCAATGAACAAAACGGGATTCCCTCCCGGGACGTTCGGGGACGTCTACACGGCGATACATGTGTTACCTCCCGATGGCATCCGCCACTTCAGGAGCTATGCGCGGGGTGCGCCACTGGAGCTTTTGCTGCGCGAGCCAGAGTCACATCTGTCTTACGGTGTTGCTGAGGTACACCCCTTCTCTGTTTCATTTTCTGCAATGTAGAACATACAACTACGATAGTTGATTCTGTTCTTTAACTGCTTAACCCAGATACACTGATATATCATATGTTGTAGTTCATCATAAGCACACCCACACCCGATATTTGTGTAGACTCAAACACATGCACACACACTGCATTTTCAACTGAATAACCCGAACACACTGATACATCTTATGTGTAGTTTACCGTGAGCACATCCACACCCGATATCTGTGGAGACTCAAACATATGCACACACACTGCATTTTCAACTGAATAACCCGAACACACTGATACATCGTATGTGTAGTTTATCGTGAGCGTACCTGCACCCGGTATCTGTGTAGACTTGAACACATGCACACACACTGCATTTTCATCAATTCTGAGTGCATTCCACACTGTATTTCTAACATTGCTTTGCAACTGTTTGTTTTGAACACAGGGAGATTCCCATGCCTTCCGGGGGTATGGGAACACTATTGCCCGAGGTTTGTATATGGAGCTGCCTGACGCGGTCCGTCATATTGTCGACTTGGCCGGCTTTGGGACTTTCTGCATGGGACTCTCGCGCCTCACTGCAAGTAGGCCCCTTCTTGCTGCTTTGGTGGAGAGGTGGTAGGACACCACCGACTCCTTCCACCTTTCTGCTGCCGGGGAGATGACGATGACTATCTTCGACTTCTCGATGCTCACCGGCATCGGGGTAGGGGGTGATCCGATCCCCTTTGATACAGATATGGATGAGTGGGACACCGCCCAGATACACTTGCTCGGCGTTCAGCCACCTCTTGCCTGGCCAAGGTTCGTGAGGTACTCATGGTTCGAGGACCACTTCCGGATTCACGCACCCATGACCCGAGAGGAGGCGGAGCAGTACGCCCGCGGCTTCATCATGTTCCTGCTGGGGACTGCACTCTTCGCCGGCCTGGCGAACACTGTCGCCTTATACTTGCTGAGCGCAATGGTGGACGTGGCCAGGATCTGCTGCTACGACTGGGGTGGCGCAGGCTTCGCCACTCTCTATGGATATATGAGCTCATCTTTCCACCACAGCGGACACCTGCTCGGAGGATATTGGCGAGCCTAGGAGGACACTTTCCCTTTCTGCTTTACAGTTCTACTTTATATTATCTGTACACCACACACATTGCGCACACGCAATCTGCTTCACACTGGCTGTACACTGCACACTCTGAACAATACACTGCACACACTGCACAATACACTGTTATGTGATTTCTGCTTTATTCTGCATTTTGCTTTATCTGATAAGCATACTGATGTTTGCCTTGTCATACTCTGTAGTTGTGGGTGTATGCCTACTTTCTTAGGCTTGCCCCAGTGCCAAATGTTGAGATCCCCCTTGGCGTTCCATTTTCTCACCGCTTCGATGTGAGATGCGAGTGGAGGCCACAGGGAGTCTTTCCTATTTTTCCGCCGATATTTCGACACCATCACCACAGCCGAGGTATGTCAAACTTTACAGTTCATTGCTTCACTTTACATTGTACTTTCAACAATAGATAACAATCTGTATATCTTTTGCAGATCACTTGGCAGCCCTGGGCTCCGTTGCCGGACGCGGTGAGGGATCAGTATGCGGGCGCTCAGGAGACTGCCTGATTTAGGATTCTGCTGGAGGGCCCGGTCTGTCGGGCTTGGTACCTGAGGGAGCACTTCCTGCGCCAGACCCTCGACTTACCGGAGCAGATAGTTCCGTGGCCACCTCCTATCCACATGAGGCACATGGAGAGATACACCCGAGAGGAGATGACCGATTACACGGTCGGCTGGGACTTCGAGTTCTTCAGAGACAAGGGTGACTATACTGAGTTCATCCAGGCCTACCTGATGCGGCCTTTGACCGGTGCTTGCAGAGCTGAGAGAAAGAGAGACCTGCAGTTCCAGCGGTAGGAGTAGGGGCATCAAGGACACCTCAGGCCCGTAGCAGGAGTGGGTCCCGGAGAGGACAGGGAATCGGGTGGCCAGAGCTGCCCATGACGATGACATGCCGAGGACAAGGTGGGGAGACTTACCAAATCCCCATTGCTCCTTCTCCGGCTGATCATGAGCTTGTTGGGGTTCGCGGTTCAGCCCCGGTATGTACTGCTATACTTTGCATTCTGTACAATCATTTCATTTCATTTAATATCCCGCAGAATAGTAATGATTTAAACATTTTTGCAGGCTTCCATCGAGTACACCAACCAGTCTCTGGAGCTGACAGCCTCCGTGATGGGGATGCTGCAGCGGACCCTCGACCTGCTCACCATCTACAGGATCCTGGTAAGTTCTTTCAAACTTAGTCCCAAGACTCTGCATATGCTGTTCCATACATGATCTGATGCATCGCACTATCAATACGGCATTTGATACACAACACTCACGGCACTGATACGTTGTACTCATACACTGCTCACAGCATTCATACATTACTCACAGCATTCATATACTGTACTCATACACTGTATTCTGCACTGATATATTGCTCACAGCATTCATACACTGTACTCATACACTGTATTCAGTATTTATATTCTGCTTTGCGTAGCATAACTGATACATTTGCCAACTGTTCTTTTTAGGCCCCATTCCAAATTTTGGCCACGGGAGGTGCTCCAGCTAGACCTTCTACGCCTGCTCGAAGAGGAGGGGAAGCTAGGCGAGGGATGACTATCCACAGCCGAGGCAGGCATAGGCCCGCCGGTGCTAAAAGCAGCTTACGAGAGCCCTCCCCCGATGATTCTGATGAGGAGGCAGTGTCATCCCAGGGTGAGGCCGGAGACAGCTCAGACTCTGACTACGGAGCTGGCGGTGGTGATCCTGGACCTTCGTCCAGGAAGAGGACCAGGACCGACTCCCGCACTTGAGATGATTGATACTGATCCAGAAACTGATGCCTTTCTTTTTCTTTGCTTTGTTCAGACATTTTATTACTTTTCTCCTTTTTTGCTTTACTTTTCTTTTTGCTAATAGTTTGAAGCACATTGTACTGCCTCAGGCAGGTTTTATTTTCTCAAAACTATGTACCTTTGCAAGAGACATATGATGAAATGAAACAGCCATTTTGTTCAAAAAAATGTTACATTTGTACATTCTATGCATCGCATCGCATCGCATTACATAACAATGTAAATGAGATAGAACTTTTGTTTTGAAAACCAAACACTCGAATTGCATCAATCAGGTAGTGAACCAACTAACGACAAAAACAACTCGATAAGCAAAACAAAGAACTCGACAAGCTAACCAAGTGTAAATACAACTCGATAAGCAAAACAAAGACTTAAAGAATACGAATTACAACTCGATAGACAAATGTACAGCAACTCGATAAACAAATTGAAGTAACCCTGGTGTGACTTCGCAAAATCATCACTGAAAGGCATTGGAAATGGTACCAACCACAAGTTCTCAGCATTTTCAACACATAGACTGCTCATGGAACAAGGGGAGAGGTCATCGGCCAAGGGGAAAGCCCAACGGCCAACATTTTTAGCCGATTGGCCAAAAAGGATGGTCGGTCGGCACTATTTTTGGCCGATAGGCCAAAAATGGCAAGTACTTCCAGAATGTTGACACATGTCTTCCACTCAACACCTTATCTTCTACAAAAGCCCTAGCTTCGTAGTTTTCTTCATTTCAACACTGATTTGCACCAAATGGAAGAATTTCTTGTCCAAAATCTCACAACTTGGATTGCCAACTTGGATGGCTCGAAAAGGCTAAATTTCCGGGGCTTTGGCATAAATGCACTATTCACATTGGGCCGCACCCCGCTGCATTTTCCGTTCCTCTATGCCGCGGCAAGGTTTTGGAATCCGGTAACATGCGTCTTTAGCTTTGGCGGACAGGAGATGTGTCCCACTTTCGAGGATTTCCAAGTTTTAATGGAATCTGAGCACGGTGGAGAAATCTTGCCTCAACTCCGGTTCGGCCACGTCCAAGCCTTAGGACGGATGTGCGGCCTTACTTTGCACGACGCTCAGTCATTGATTCACGATGGAGAGTTGGACATTCCGAGCTTGGTTTGTCGGTTTTTTGATGCCGGTGACCGTGGCGACCATCATTGGCAGGGTTATCGGTGACATGCGCTTTGTTTGTGCATGTTATCCAATTTCTTACTTGCTCTAGGCATCGGTGGGTTTAGCACTCGTTTGATCAAAGTTGCTGAGGGCTTGAAAGAGGGCAAAAGCTGCATCGCCATGACGCTAGCTGAAACATTGATAGGTTTAGATGCTTTTCATCGTCGGGAGACGACTAGGTTTACAGGGAGTCCACTACTATTGCAGGTAATGTTTCCCACCCCATCTCACATATATATTGCTCGCATCACTCGGCCCTCAGGCTCGGTTTTTCTCTCAAGACCCTTTTCTCACTTTTTCTCTCAACGTACACCTCTCTATTCTTTAATCTCTCATTTTTCATCCCTCCCCAGGTATGGTTGATGGACAAACTAAGAGTGGTGGACTCATGTCTGGCATATTCAGCTTGCAGCTATTTCTCCCAACGACGTCTAGTCGATGCTCCGGATAAAGGATGGTGGTACAACTGGATGTACAGTTTGTCCGCGGACTACATTGCTTGGCGCTGCCCCTGGCTCAATCTGCTGGTGATGAGCTACAGCATGACTCGCCAGCCTGGGATCCAATTTATTGGCCTGACACACTGCATCTTTTACTTTCTGTTTCGGTTCCGGCTCCAGTTCGGACATGATCAGACTTGCCTAGAGGAGGGGATAGAGTACCCTGGTACATTTCCGATCTAAGGCGTTTAGCTAGCTTGGTATGCCACAACATGGAGGACGAGAGAGCTTCTGGCCCCCGCTCTGACTTTCAGCTGCACCCTCTTTGATGAGTGCATAGATTGACTCAATGAAGAGGCACAGGTAGGGCCCAGCTTGGCATCAGAAGCTTCGACCAGCTTTGGGAGGGGACGCAGGGACACCTGACTATGCCTTGGATTTATTTGCTTTCATCAAAAATTTCAAGTTTTCTTTATGAATGTAATAAAAAGCAACTTCAATTTTGTATTCAAGAGCAGGAGAACTCTGTATTGAAATCAATGAAATTGAAGGTTATGGGTACTAAAAATTTTCCGTTTGGTCCAAAAATGGTCTAAGTTGTAAAAAGATTAATTTGAGCAAAATCAACTTTTATTAAAACTTGTCAAAACCATTTTCGATATGGACCAGAACTGGACACGCCTGAGATCTGTCACTGAGATGCACAACCCCGGATTCCAGCAACTGAAAAGTTGCCCCTAGTCTGAGTAGCACTGCATCGGAGATCATAACCGAGCTCTTGAATGCTTGAATAGACAAAGATGACCGAGGCGATCAAATGGACAAAGTTGATCGGGGAAGTGTTTATGGCTGGACTTTAGGATGAAGTTGCCTACGTATCCCAAACATGGGAATCAAGCCTTACGTAGTTCGGCTCAGGTTCACTCGTGTATTAACCTTCACCTTTTACGCTCTAACTTTTGCCAAGGCCGTCCTTTGCGGGTTTTCAACCTTGCGAGCTCAGTTTTTATAATTTCAAAATTTTCATGCTCTAACTTTTGCCTAGGTCGCCCTTTCGGGTTTTCGGCCTAGCGAGCCACTCAGGGAAAATATTTCTTCAACTTGTCCATGTTGATTGGTTGGGAGAACTCTAGGGCATCTAGGTCCATCAGAACGACAGCTCCACCTGACTAGATAGACTTGATGATGTAAGGACCAGTCCAATTGGGTCTGAACTTGCCCCTAGGGTCGTGGATGAGAGCTCGGTTGTCTTTGAGCACCAAATCTCCTTCTTTCAAATTCCTGGACTTAACCTTCTTGTTGAAAGCCCTGGTAATTTTGCGCTGATAACCCTGAACATGATACAGTGCTTTCAGCCTTCTTTCATCAAACAACATGAGTTCTTCGAACCTATTCTGCTGCCAATCTACCTTAGCTATCTGACACTCAACTAGTACCCGCAATGATGGAACCTCAATTTTGTTAGGCAGAACGACCTCCATCCCATAAACCAAGGAATACGGAGTCGCCCCAGTAGAAGTTCGAATTGAAGTCTGATAGCCCCACAGAACAAATGGCAACTTATCTGTCCAGTCCCGGTAGGCTTCCACCATCTTTTGCAAAATGTATTTGATGTTCTTGTTGGTGGCCTCAACTGCTCCGTTGGTCTACGGCCGATATGTAGATGACTTGTGAAAAACCACGTTGTACTTGTCCAACAAGTCAATCACTTCCTTCTTGAAGTGGGAACCGTTATCAGAAATAATCTCGTTCGGTACCTCGTAGCAACAGATGATATTGTTCCTGATGAACTTTGCAACATGCGAAGCCTTCAACACTGCATAAGATTAGGCCTCAACCCACTTTGTAAAGTAATCTATCGCTACCAAAATGTACTCATGCCCATTGGACCCCTTCGGAGTGACAGCTCCAATCACATCAATCCCCCAGACTGAAAATGGCCATGGCGAAGTCATGTTGTACAGCTTTGATGGTGGAATGTTCATGCGGTTGGCGTAGATTTGACATTTGTGGCATCGCCGGACAAAGCCAATACAATCCTCCTCCATGGTGGACCAATAATAACCCTGTGTTTTTGTTTCTTTGTTTTTTGTTTTTGTTTTTGGTTAGGGCCTGGGGCATGCCCCTTGTAAATGTGTAATCTTCTGTGTTTTTTATTTATGACTTATTCACCCAAAAAAAATAATAACCCTGTCTAAGGATCTTCCGGGCTAGCATTACCCTGTTCATAGGCGCTCTGCACTCTCCTCGATGGATGGCCTCCATCAGGCGCTTTGATTCTTTGGCATCAACACACAGCTTATGCATCCCGAGATGACCTCTCTTGTACAGTTTACCCCCGCAGATGATGAACTGAGCAGCTATTCTTTGAATTGCCCTCTTATCTTTGGCGTTTGTCCATGGTGGATACGCTTCCTTTTCCAAGAAGTTCCAGACATCGTAATACCAGGGGTTCTCATCTTGAACCTCTTCTATGGCAGCAAGCAACTTGTAGGTCGGCACAAATTTCTAGTCAATGATGATCGGACGCATCCGGACTCCAAAGGGATGTCTATCATAGAAGATAGAGTTGCTAGTGAATCTGCGAACCTGTTGTTCTCTCTTAATAGATGAGCGAAGTTCAGCTTCTCAAACCGAGGCATCAGTAAGTCCAAGGTCTGGTGGTAAACTCTCATCTTTTCTTCTTTGACTTTCCAATCTCCTTTAGCTTGAGATACAACAAGGTTCAAGTCCCCGATGATGTCCAACCGTTTTGCCCCTAGTTCTAGGGCGGCTTCTAAACCCGCAATGCATGCCTCGTACTCTGCCTCATTGTTCGAGACTTTGAACCGGAGTATGAATGCTAGGGGTATGCAGGAATTGTCGGGTGCTATCAGCAACACCCCTATCCCATACCCGTATTGGTTTGATGCTCCGTCAAAGTACATCGTCCAAGTTTCATCTTCGACATGCAGAATAGCCTCGTCTGGGAATAGGTACTCAACTGCTTCATCCCCGTCCACTAGGTGATCGGCCAGGAATTCTGCTACCGCTTTCCCTTTTACTGACTTGCGCGTCACATATTTCAGATCGAATTCAGAAAGCAGAAGTAACCAACGGGCTAGCCTACCTGTAAGTGCTGGTTTCTCGAAGAGATATTTAATGGGATCTAATCTCGAAACCAACATTACGGAGTGAGCTAACAGGTAGTGCCACAGCTTCCTGGTAGCCCATACCAAGGCCAAACAAGCCTTCTCCAGTGGAGTATAGCGGGTCTCATAACCCAGCATCTTCTTGCTCAGATAGTAGATAGCTTTTTCCACTTTGTCCTCAGACTCTTGTGCGAGCATGCAGCCCATTGTAGTTTCAGTCACTGAAAGATACAAAATCAACAATTTCCCCGGCTCAGGCGGTGACAACACGGGTGGGTTCTGTAAATATTGCTTAATCTGTTCAAAAGCAGCTTGGCATCTGCCGTCCCATTGGAACTTCGTTTCTTTCTTCAGGAGACCAAAGAGTGGTTCACAAGTCAAGGTTAATTTAGAAATAAACTGTCTTATGAATTGCACTTTACCCAGAAAGCCTCGCATCTACTTTTCAGTCATTGGTGGTGGCATTTCTAAGATGGCCTTGATTTTGGAAGGGTCGACTTTGATACCTCTCTGTGTAATCAAGAACCCCAGCATTTTCCCTGCTATAACACCAAACGTACATTTCTGAGGATTCAGCCGCAACCGAAACTCTCTGATCCGTTGAAAGAACTTTTGTAAGGCGGTGTAGTGGCCCTCCCTTTCTTTGGACTTGACAATCATGTCGTCCACGTACACCTCAACCTCTTTGTGGATCATGTCGTGCAATATCGTGGTCACGACCCGTTGATATGTAGCTCTAGTATTCTTCAGCCCAAACGGCATCACCCTATAACAATAGGTCCCCTACGGGGTGGTAAAAGTAGTCTTCTCCCGGTCTTCGGGTGCCATCACAATCTAGTTGTAGCCTGAAAAGCCATCCATAAACGAAAGCAACGCATGCCCCGTTGTAAAATCCACCAACTCATCGATATGCGGCAAAGGAAAGTTGTCCTTCGGACTGGCTTTGTTCAAATTCCTGAAGTCCACACGTACTCGAATTCTGCCATCTTTCTTCGGCATTGGAACGATGTTGGCCAACCAAGTTGGGTATTCAGATACCAGCAGGAACCCCGCGTCAATTTGCTTGGTGACCTTTTCTTTGATTTTGATGGCCCAGTCCGGGCGGATCCTTCTGAGCTTCTGTTCGACAGGTCGGGCCTCTAGGTCAAGAGGGATCCGGTGCTGTATAATCTCAGGATCGATTCTAGGCATGTCTTCGTAGGACCACGCAAAAACATCTTTGAAATCTTTTAATAAAGCGACTAAGCGCTCGCGCTCCTCCGAAGACAACGTGGACCCGATCTGGACCAGTCGCGGGTCCTTCTCAGTACCAACATTAATTTGAGTGATTTTATCAACCAGCGGTTTTACAAACCTCTCCTGCTCTTGTTCTAGCAAATATTTCAAAACCGGAGGAATTTCTCCCTCGTCCTTTTCATCGAAGTTTTGAAAGTCTGAATTAATGCAATAAATAAAGGGTACAGAAAGTAATCGAAGGCCACAACCGCATTGTTCTCATTAAGTACTTCAACCGGTCCATCTGATTCTTTTGTTACAACAGACTTAAAAGAGAAAGAAAAAGACGACCTAGACAGAATTGTGGCATCCGGGTTGTCACCCCCAGGAATACCGGATTCAGACTCAGACAAGCTGGAACCTGATTCCGATTCTACAGACTCAGTGGAATTAGATTCCGGCTCACTACCTGACCCGGTGCTGCTCGATAAGAATCCTTCCTTGTACTGCCAGATGAGGAAGGGTGTGATGGATGCATCCAAAATGTTTGAAGGTGGGCTCGCGGCCGTTTGATTCCCAATCATAGACACTGAGAGATTATCCCCTAAGCACTCATGTACGATCGAAGGATCTGATAGTAGACAAGCCAGTGCTACCCCCATTTCAATCTCGGTGCTCTCAAAATCCATTTCCTTACATTACTCAACCTCAGCTGATAGGTCTGTTTGTTTCTCGGCAACATCATCCCCGGATAACTGCAAGTCGAAGAAGATCTCAAATCCCGGTAGGCGCCTTTTCTCTGCGCTCAACCATGGCTCTGGGAAGCTGCAGAATGGAAAGTCTTCTCCCTCCTGGACGAAGCGTCCGTTCAGGGTGCCCTGAATAGGCCGATGCATCAAATCAAAATGCCTCCCGGTCTGCTTGGCTCTGTCTCTCCCAACCATTTCTTTACCTTTTCTCACCCAGTCCTCTTTGATGGGCAGATAACCCAGGCTAAAGGTATGCGGGTTGTGCGGCACTTCGGCCGATATTGCAATGCCTTTTCGGTCACTTTTTCTTAGTCCCATCCCAGGGATGTGCTGAAGCTTGTTCATAAGGTACACTGACTGTGCGCTGACATACAACCCCTTATCAACAGCCAAAATGCTCTGTACGACCCGAGCCTCGGCTAGGGTAAATCCTGACAGGAACACATCCTCCGTGCCATGCTCGATTTCCAGAACCGGTGTAGACACCTCTGGTGGCAGATGAATTGACGAATTCCCGAAAACTATAGCTACCCCTTTCCCGTGGGGATATTTCAACATCTGATGCAGGGTGGAAGAGACCGCCTTTACCTGGTGCAACCACGGTCGCCTCAAGAGTAGATTAAAGGTTGCGGGAACGTCCAAGACATGAAAGTCAATCTCGTGTTGTCCTGGACCAACCTGGGTCTGAATCTTCACGGTCCCCATCACTTCTCTACTAGTATTGTCATAGGCCCTTATCACCTGGGTAATCGGCTCAAAGTCCACGGGCTTTAAACCAATCGCATATGATGTCCTTGACGGGCACATGTTAATAGCGGATCCTGTATCGACAAGAACCACCAATATCCATTTGTCCCTACATTCCACAGAAATATAGAGAGGTTTGTTATGGTTTGCGCCCTCAGGCGGCAGTTCCTTGTCAGAAAAGGTCAACGTCGGGGAAGCTCCTCTCGGAAAGACCAGTCCTACCAACTGCTCAGGTGTGGTATCTATCGAAAGTTTGGCCTTGTCCATTGCTGAAAGGACAGCCTGTCTATGTACTCTTGAAGCCATAAGCAGTCCCCAGATGGCGATGTCTGCCTGTATCTTCTTCAGTTGTTTCAGTACAGCCTCCTCTTCGAGCCGCTTATCTTTTTGCTTCTCCGCCTCTTTGTCCTTTTCGGACGCCTCTGGTTGATCTAAGTGCGGGGGCTTAAAATAACGCTCGCTCCTAGTCATGTGGTCTACTTCACCAATGTACCAGGTATCATTCGGCTGGTTATTCCCCCAGTCCTCATCTGTGTGGGCAAGACATAGATCATCATCTCCCCACCACATGCCGTCGGCAGCCGACAGACACCTGTCTGGCCCCGTTACAACTGTTCCTGTGCCCACAACACCTTCTGTTCCTGTGCCCGTAACACGTTTCGTCCCCGCAGGAGTTTTGGCTTTTCTAGTCCTCTCAGAATCTTCGATCATTTCCTGCTCAAACTGCTTTAGTACAGCCTGTTATTCAGTTTCTTCTGTCCCCAAACTGCCCGTATTCTGAGCAAGATTCTTAACACCGGTGCTTTCTGGAGATGTATTCTGTTCCTCGGCCCTTTCGGCCACAGTTGATGTCCCCATCCCTGTCGGACCCTGTTCTGACTGAAGTTGTTCAATAACATCCGGCTGGTCGTCAAGCCACCCAGTAGACTCCACTGAACCATCCAAACCAAACCAGTTGATAGTCACGTCCCCTGAGTCCTATTCGTTGAAGATTTGAAGGTTCATAATGTCCTCCGCTAGTTCTACCAGGTCATCCAAACCCTGATTAAGTCCATCTTCCCGTACTATACAAATCTCTGCCCCCATTGGCAATTCCACTCTCGGCCTAGCCTGGCCTGCTGATATAATGTAATCGCTTGGGTTGTTCATGAAGCTCGCAGACCCCTTAGGCTCTGTACCATCAATCCCATCTGCCCCTGCAATCGACCCAATTCTATCTTCGATAGCCACCACCACCGTTTCAGGCCGGGTTTGGGAGATGTCCAACATGCACAAGTCAGTGTTGTCTGGAATGAACACCTTCGGCTTGGGTAGGTGAGAAGGGGTGATATATATACTAGGGTTGTATGACACAACCCCAGTTTGGATTAAATTGATGCGTTTGGGAGGTGGAGCTTGGTTATGTGGTGGAAGAGGGTTGGTTGTGACGTTCGGTTTCTCCGAAGGCACGATCACCCTATTGTCAATGAGATCCTGAATCTCATGACGCAATCGAAAGCAATAGTCGGTTTCACGACCATGCTGTTGGTGAAACGCGCAGTACTTGGTTGGGTTATGGGAAGTAGGAAGTTTATCTAGTAGTGGTCGCGGCTGCAGGGGCTTCAAGTGCCCTTTCCTAATCAAAACCCCCAGAGCCTTGGACAAACACATGTATAGTGGAGTGAAGGTTCTTTGGCCTCGGGGTGAATACTTGGTTGTTTGCGAGCTACTTCCGGACGCACCGGTGAATGGCGTAGCTGCAAGGGTTCTTGGGGTGGTGGTGGTGACCATTCCCACATCTGAAGATTTGCCAGCTGTAGCACTGCTTATACCTGTATTTGCACTGCGGTTGAATGCCCTCTTGGGCTGCTCTCTGTCTTGGTCAATCAGACCCTGTTTCATAGCGTCCTCGATTTGCACCCCTATCTCATGTAGATCTGCAAAGGTGGGGAAGGGGAGAACGATCATCTTCTGGATAAGCTTGGGCTGGAGGTTGCGCACAACCATCCGAATCTGATCTTTGTCAACAGGCCTGATGGTCATCATCGAGGCCTTGGCCCTCCACCGGGTCACAAAATCGGAGAAACTCTCCTTCGGCTCTTGCCTAGTTGTCTCAAGATCACAGGTTGTGACCTCGATCTGTGTATTGTAGGAGTATTAAGCTATGAAGGCCTCGGCCATCTCCTCCCAGGTCCTCTTGACGGAATCCTCTATACCAAATGGCTGCTACACCCGACAGGGTCCAGTCGAACAGAGAAAGCTTCTGTAATCTGGTGAGGCCCATCGGCCTTAGTATATCCAAAAACAGCCGCAAATGCACCATAGGATCTCCAGACCTGTCAAAACGGTCAATATGTGGCATCTTAAACCGGTCCGGCAGTGTCACGGCCGAGTCGATGTACCCATCCTCAATATCCGGAATGGACTTCACACCCTGAGATTTCTTGAACAGCTTTTCAAGCTTGCTCACTTTTAATGCTGTGGGGTCCACCTCGAACTCAAAGGGAGAATTCGGTAGGTTGGTCTGTGCTTTGGATAGCTAGGGTAGGATCGGGGGCGGAGCTGGCCCTGTTGGAATGTCTGTATCTTCCTGGACATGTGCTGTCTCCCCAAGTATTGGAACTCTTGGTGGGGGGGAACTTGGTGTGAAGCAGATGCTCCGGTTTGCTGTTGTAGCCTGGCAATTAACTCTGCCTGTTGGGCCATGACCTCGGCCTGTTGTTTGGTAAATTCTGCTTGACGGGCAGCGTCCTGCTGCATGGTTCTCATAATGTTCTGGAGCTAACGCATCATCTCCTCTAGATCTGCCATGTTATGCTGATCTAGTTGAATAACCGATATACTGTAGTAAAAACTGAGACCTCAGCCTGACTGTTCACTGATGGGGTAAACCACTGATCTGGCGACCGTTGTACCGATACACTGTGCCTTTTTGACCTCCGTTTGGTAACCGGGGGTAAAGAAAGGAACACTGCTTGTCCGTCTATCAGATCCCTAGATCGATTAAGTCTACGACCTCTAACCCAGAGTGCTTGAGGGATATCTAACTGGTCGGATGCAATGATGCTAAACTACCTTGCAAAAAGATAAATAAAGCATAATAAGGAAATAATGAACAGAAAAACGGACAACATAACAGCTTAAATAAAGACAACACATAGTTGGTAAACATAAGCTGAATGAACTGCTCTCAACCATTGATCACTGTTCCCAAAAATCACTGCCTCAAATCTGAATTTGATACCCGCTGATATAACTGATTCTCAAAACACTGATGCTCGCAGGCCTGATACCCAGACTTGCAAACTGATATATGCATTCCCTGTAGAGGCACACTCTAAAAGCACATAATAAGTAAATGGGAGCCAAAACACCCCTATGTTGGGGTAGGGTTTCCCTGTCCTATTTTGTTAGGGGCTAGGGTTTCACTACGCACGCAGCGGTTTCAAACAACCTATAATCGGGTAAGCAACCTGTCCTAGTTTGGAATAGTCACTATGGATTCCGAATATGCACTAGGTCGAATGGTCAAAAAGGGTGCCTCGGTGAAAATCAGGGTTTGTGTTCCTATCGTGGCAGAGCCCGCAACCGGTCAGCCTTACGGCACGCTTCTCAAAGCGAGCCTCCGGCAAACCGTTCAGGAATAGCAGACAGCAAACACGGTGTCCTAGGCGCTCCAATGCAAATGCAATGCAAAGAGACACATAAGTGTAATCAAAACAAGATATCATGAGTTCGAGTCAAGTTCTCTAAATCCCCAACAGAGTCGCCAGAAACTGTAGACGCGCCCTCGAGCTTTGCTACTACAGTTTGGACTCGAATGTCACGGTTCTGAATCTAATCCCGCAAAGTGCAATGCGAGACCGATAAATCACCAAAGAGTCCAAATCCGACAAATCGTTTTGGAAAACTGATTTTTAAGAAAGAAATGCCAAACATGGACTGCTTTGCCAGATACAGAGTCGCCACCTAAATGTTTTATTTTTTGGAGGGAATTTAGGAAACCCTGACTCGTGCCTAAGGCCACGTGTCCGTCATCACCAAAGTTGCCTCGGCTCAAAAACTTGGGTACGATTGGGGAAGGTCAAGCAATGAGCACCTCCGCTCACCCGATCAAAGATCGGCCACTACTAAACATGATATCTTGTTTTTTAAAACACATGCGTTCTTATTCCGATTAATTAGCTAATCTTACTACGTGATACGCACAGCAAACGAGTATAGACTAGATCGCCTAATTTGGAACAAAGCATCGCATATTCGTTTGTTTGAAAACGGTTTGAAGTTTGCTACTCGCAAGTAGGCTAAAATGCGGATTTTGATGAATTGTTCCAATTCAAGCAATCCAACCTTCACCCATAGGCATTCAGACAGTTATATCACATAAGCAGTTAGCCTCATGGCAAGCATGCTGTCATGTTAACACTCACATACATGCAAGATGCTAAAGCATAAACACTTACAGTGTACTCCGAGCCGAAACAAGAAACTAGTTAGTAATCATGCATGATCCTAGTTCATTTTGAGATGGCTAATGCAACACATGCAAAATGCAACTAGAATGGGCTCGGCTATTCTAAGATGGCATATGAGATGTGACAACTCGATACACGTATTCAAGTAGGAATTGAAATACGATGCAATTAGTATGATGCGCCGAGCCCGGTTCATGCAATACAGATGAATGGATGCAAACATGCAAGCATAAGGTATGCTAAATGAAACGTGCGCCAGAACTAACCATCGTAAGCGGTTTAAGTAAAAGGGAGAAAGAAATGGGGGTTGGAAGACATGCACCACACACACGCACGCTTATTACACAATTGCGCCCTCTCGACGGAGGGACCGAAAGAATAATACAAATTAACTAATTAACTAACTAACAAGCTAATTAATTATTACAAAACCAAATGAATAACTAGCTACAACTAATTATTACGACACTTAAATAATTAACAAATTAATTAAGCTATGAAGACAGTAAAGCAGCCTCAGGAAGAGGGACGAATGCATGCTCGATCGGCTTCGCTTGGAAATCCGTTGCCATGCTTCATGTTACCTCTATTTGCACTGCTCTGTACCTCTGAAAATTGTGCCAACTTCTGTGACACTTCTGAACCACCTTGTAGGCATGCTGAAAGGCCATCGGCCAAAAGATAGGGCCATCGGCCATGGGAAATTGGTCATCGACCAAATATAAGGCTCTCGGCCAAATGCTGTTAGCCGACCGGCACTGAATATAGCCGATCGGCCATCTCTTCCTGCTGAATGCTTCTTTTGCTGCAACAGAGGACAGACAAAGCATGGCAATATATATGCAAGACAATGTTTGCACAACCACACCCCTTATCATGTTTGAGACTCAACGGAGTGTAATTCTCGACCCTCAGACCATCAATCACGCATTTCAATGCATGATGGCCAAAGAGGCCAAGTGTGCAATTCAATATGGAATGAAATGCACAAAAACACACAAGGGGCCCCAACCTCTATCATGCTTGATCAAGAGGCAAGGGAATGCACACACAATACAATGCAACCTAAGTATGCAAGCAAAGCTAATGCAACATGAGCATGTTAACAATAATGCCATGTAATGCAACTAGCATATAACAATATACAAAAGGGCAAGTATGTAACAACATGTTAATTAGCAAGCATGTGACAACATGCAATTTGATAAGCATGCAACGAGCATGTAAGCATGATGTAATAGGACTAGCATGCAACTACATGCAATGGAACTAGTATGCAACAAGCATGCGACAACATACAAGGCAAGCATGCAACAACATGTGAAGATGGACTTAAACCAAAATGGGAGGACCTCGGTCATGCCCAAATCAGTGGCCAAAATGCTAAGAAATAATGGACAAAAGCACATACAAACATGCACATGTAATGGCCTATCACCTAGGCATAAAAGGGCAACTTTCAAGAGCACTTAAAAGGAGACAAATATGGGCATGTGACAAACATGGTAAGCTCTGAAATTATATTAGGAAAGGTGCCAAACCCATCAAACAAAGCAAGCAAATCATGCAAGAAGACTCAAGGTTCAAGGCTAGCTAAGGGGTTCAAACCATGGCTATGCAAAACATGAAGCAAATGGAAAGTATAATCCAAAACAATCCTAGATTATGTCAAAATGAGCCTAAAACATGTAAAGACCAAAGCCAAAATAAGCCAGAACGAAGGACCAAAAGCATGAGGCATGCAAAGCCACAAAAGCGGTGTTACACTACACCTATCAAAACCAAACATGGCATGATTTAAGCAACCAAAATCAGAGTTATGGCATGATAAAACAAGACCAAAAACCCACTTAGGTGGCATCCCAAAGACCTAAGCATGGAGGCATACACAATGGTCCATTCATGAGGCATAAGACATCAACTCTTTAAAGCATTAAAGAAGTGATAAGTGCAAGTATATGAGCATGAAACATTGACTGAAATAACATTACAAATGATGCTAAATCATTGAAATGAGCCAAGTAAAGCATGCTAGTGACTTGAACACCCAAAGCTAACAAGTTAGATTGCATGGTAGCTATACAAAACAATGCAAGCATGATAAAACAAGGTTAAAATCTTCATGGAGTTGAGCCAAAATCATGCCAAAATGACATGTTACAACATGATACATGTTAGGCCAAATCATAGAAATGCACTACAAGTGCAAGGAGCATGCAAAGGCTAACCAAACCAAACCTAAAAAGAGGTATGATATGGCAAAATATCACCTAAAACATGCTGAAATGGACACAACATAGGCTAGAAAGACATGCTCAAATATGAAGCATATAAAGCTAGTGTGTGTGATTTACACTACAAGTGTATGGGACATGCAAGATGCCACTAAACCAACCTTAGATAGAGGTAAAGCACGGCAAATTAACACCAAATACTTGCTGAAATGAAGCTAAGACAAGCTTAACAAACATGCTACCAACATAATCCATTTATGCAAGCAAACAAGACAACAAGGAGAGGGGATGACCTTCTCCTATTTAAGACCTCAAAACCACCTTTCCACCACTGAAAATCCTTTGGATTTCAGTGGTGGAAAGGTCATGCAAAGCTAAGAACAAGGGCCAAAAGGGATGGCCTAAAACAAGGCCTAACAAGGCCTTGGAGGGGGTAAACAATATCAAACCAAAAAGAGACCTTAACCAAAGATTTAAAGCACCAAAAAATAGAACTTTTATCAGTTAAGATCTAGGCTTAAAAAAATAAGCAAGTAGGTCTAAAAGCTTGAGCAAGAATGGGGGTTTAAAAGCAAGTTTGCTCACCCTTGAAGAACCTCTTCAAGAACACCACTCTAGCAACTTTCTCTGATCAAAATCACCTCAAGAACCCTAACACCAACTCCTTAGCACCTTAGCAACCAAGGATGGTGTATTGCTAGGTGTTTGTGTGCAATAGTGAGAACAAAACACCCTTTAGAGCACAAAAACACACACAAAGATGTAAAGAGAGGGAAATATAGAGATAGATAGATAGAACTTCTCTAACCCTATTTTTCAGAACCTTTGAGAAGGGAGGAGGAGCTCCCTTCTTATAGAAATCCAATTCCAAGGCTTCCTAAGCAAGCTAAGCAAATGTGCAAATCCCTCCATACACGTGTATGGAGGGTGTGAATTGTGCATGCCAACTGTGACAGCTGGCATAAAATATCTGCATAAAGTAGATGAACAAGGTTCGGCCAGAAAACATGGCCAATTGACCAACATAAGTGCCGGCCGACCAAATAATGTGCCGATCGGCCAACACTTTTGGCCGATGGCAAGAAAACAAGGCCGATGGCCTCAAGCCTTGGCCGATGGGTTAAGGGGATGGCAAACAAGCCACCCTCTTCCCTCAAAAGCAAAAACACAAGTGCTTGGTCTCAACCAAGCATAGAACAGACAAGTTGAGAGATCTTGAGGCAAGCCGCGCGACCGAGGCCTCCGGGAACTCAAAACGAACACAGGCATGGATGATCATCGAGTGTTCAAACGATGACGTCCAAGTCTTGAGGACGGTCAAAAATGGGGTGTCTACATTTAGTATACAATATACTAACATTAGAAAGTAGTTAGAATAATAAAATTGGGTCCCATTAAATTAAAGCGCAAACAAAAGTGAGAAACGGAGTGAAACCAGCTTTACTGGGAGTTAAGATTTTTAAAGTGATTAATCTATAATTATCGGGTCTAATAATTAATAATGGGGTTTTAAACATGATTATTAATCTACGGGATCGATTAGGGTTTACTCGAATTAATTCGCGATGCTTCCCGATTCTAGGGTTTAAAACACAATTAAGTGAAAATTCAAGGGCTTTATTGAAATAAACTCAAGGTTAGGGATTTAATGGTAATTACAAAAATTAGGGTCTCTACAACCTATCCCCCTTAAACAAATTTCGTCCTTGAAATTTTAAGCCGTCGAAAAGTTGTGGATAATTTACCCGCATTGCCTCATTTTGCTTCTAGGTAGATTCTGTCAACATATTTTAATCATCTAGTTTTTTCTTTTTTCTTTTTTCGCCAAAATTTTAAACTTCTCGTTCTATAGGTAATGATGTCGTTGCTTCCTTGTGAAAACCTCTGTTACCAATTTCTGACGTGGTAGTCCACATACTCACTATGAATGTATCTTGATAATCGTTCTTTAGGTTTTTGGTGTCATTACGCTCGTTGATTTGTGGTAATCAGGGAAGTTGGTCTATCCCCCTTAAACAATAAAAGCGTCCCAATGAATTTGTAACTCATCTCATTCTTTTGGTTGCCACCGATCATGATTGGTGTACAGACGATCAACCTATGTCCAAGATGATTTTAGAGTTGGACCTATTCATGCCTTGGAGATTGACAACCAAACGCACACACAATTCTTAAAGGTTTGCATCCACACAGTAGAGACGAAAGAATACGATGAATAAAGCATGTACTCAACAGTTCTAAAACTATATTAACAAAAGGAAATTTGCATCGTCGATATATATTTTACAAAAGGTCATCCAAAAGAGTTATAACTAATATCCTAGTTATATTTTTCCTAAGTTAGCCATGGCTCGTACTACGGTTCCTTGGGTTCATATGTGGTGTACTGCTTTTTCTCAAGATACTGCTTAATGAGATGTTCATTTTCCTCTCCTTGAAGTGCAAATATTCTGCCTGTTGGCCTCTGATTGTTAACTCGACCAGATTTATGATTGCTCTCTGCCTTTTAATTTTGTTGCCTAGTAGCTCCCGACTTAGTTACCCATGGTTGCTACCCGCCAATAACGTGTGTATTTGTTCTCGAGTGCTCTCCTCGAGTTCCGGCCAGTTAGGGGAATTTAAACCTCCTGTGTCCCATTTGTTGACAATGATAGCATCGGATCAACCCAGTTGGTCTTGTCTAAAAACTCTCCCTCAGATTTTGCTGCTGCGATTGTTGGGGTTGTTGGAGTTCCCTAGAATATGGCTTTTGTGCTACATGCTTTCGACTATTCCTTTCCGGTCCCACATTGGATTGATTGTTTTCTTTCCTCAAACTCCAAATCCTCTTGGAATCTGCCACCTCCCGTTCTGAATCAAGTGCTGTGTCAACCACATTTGCAAAAGTGGGAAGTCACATTGGCAAAACTCTTTCTCGAATTGTAAGGTCTAGACCCCATTCAAATTTTCATGTTTTGTCTTCATCGTTTTCTACGTATCGAGTCACATAATGCGCCAACTCCTTGAACTTTGCCACGTATTAGGTCACCATCATCGTGCCTTATTCTAGGTTTAGAAATTCACGAATTCGTTCTTGTTTGACTGTGTTCGGAAAGTACTTCCTAAAAAATAACTCCTTAAACTGCGCCCATGTCATTGCGGTGATGTCCTTGGATTCCCGAATTAGGGCCCACCAATGATCTACTTCCCCTTCAAGTTGGTAAATTGCTAGATCAACCCTATCAATGTGTTCATTTATTCCCATCGTGTTGAACATCTTTTCAATTTGTCGGATCTAGTTTTCAGCAATTTTAGGATTGGGGTCACCAGTAAAGATCGGCGGTCTCTGTTTGCAAAACTTAGAGAAAAGATGTGTCCTCTCATTCTGACGCGATCTCCTCAGCCTTCCTAATTCTTCCAAAATTTGATTTTCGACATTCTTGGGTAAGTCAGCAGTGGATGTAGCGGCGTGGTCGTGATTGTTGACCCTAGGTGCCCCATTCTTGTTTATAGTGGCATCATCGTTGTGGTTGGTGGCTTCGTTGTTGCCTACATATTTGTTTGCTCTTGTATGGTTCACCATCTGCCAAACGTGCAGTTAAGTGTAGGTTAGGGTTTTGTTAATGAGGTTAGTCATGAAAATTACTAAAGTGAAATGCTGTACTCGAAACACAATCCAGGTAACACCTAATAAGCACCTAAGGTAGTCTTACTCAACCATTGACTCCATCACCACTCTCGGTCGCTTTGGGGCAACTGCATGTTTTGGTTTGCTGATTGAACCTAACCTTTCCTTTCTTTATTATGAAATTCTAGTTCCACTGCCCTTATCTAAAAGGCTTTCTTCAGCACCTGGTACCAATACTAGAATCGTCGATGCCTGGCTATATGCTTTCACGAATCGACATTGCCATGCCTGAAATTCGAAGAAACGTCCTAGGGTTGGTCCAGAAAATTTTAATTTTTGACATCTTCTAGTTTCTAGACTAAATAGTGCTATCATAATGTAATATAGTCGGCGGCAAGGTTATTTCTAATTGCAAGTCGAAACGCGTGGGTAAGGGTTGAACCTAAGCTCTGATACAAAGTTGTGATGTCCCAAATTTTGATAATACAATATAGCGATACATCGGGGTTTAACTAGCGGATACACGTCATTTTTAAGCACAAATTACAAATAATTATACTAAAAGAAAATATTAATAATAGTTACAGATAAAATTCTTCAAGTCTTTAAATACATACCAGTTCCTTGATACAAAAAGATTATCCAAAATATTGGAAATATAAAATCTAATCTCTAAGGCATCCATGGTTCCGCAAAGCTTTTAGGGGTTCTGCTCTCAGTGTAAAACTCACCTTCACCTGGCATAAAATGCCATGAGCTTGGAATGCCCAGTAAACACACACACTCCGACCCTTTTCCCATTCCAAATACACAAGTAACATAACGGCACGATCATAACATACAACGAAAGCAATAATTAAGTAGAGCTTATAATTAAATTTCAGTTCTCATGAGGAATAGTCAATTTTAGTTAGTTTTAGGCAACTCCCGCGGAATGTCGTTCTTACCCAACCACTAACACTGGCCACGGGCAATTCTGACTCCCCCTTGGTTAATACAGTACCAATGCGTCGCTTACCGCATAACCACCAGTGCGTCGCTTACTGCACAATTACCAATGATGCCCACGCACCTAGGTTACATACCCAAGTGGTGACATCACGGTCTGCCCCAAGGGAACGGGCTTCCAGGGATACTCTCCCTGTGTGAGACCCTCACTACCACCCTTATGCCTCCCATTTCTGTTAAGCAGCCAGAATACCTCCCGTGCCATGTTAGGGTTAGAAAACATACTTGCGCAAAACTTCACAAAAATGGAACACATTCTACTATATCATACTCTTGAATCCATCGTTCATTATCTTATAAAATTCAATACAATGATCGCAACCCATTACCATCCCATTTGATTTCCCCTTTATTAAGTGCATTATGTTCTCAGTTATAGCAGAGCATGGTCAGTATAATTATGAATCCAAACTAAACAACAAGTAATTTATTCATGGTAAAGAAAATTCACAATTTATCATAGATTACATATCGAGACTAAAACATTCAAGAAACATAGAATATAAGAGTTGCAAACCAAATAAGAGCATATTAACATAAATTTCCAAATTTCCAGATTTGAACCAGTTTGAAAATAATTATTAAAAAAATACTTTTATTGGCCCTAAGTACCTGGCCTCATGTGAGTTTGTAGATAAACAAGTCTAGTTTCAAACTCAATTTACGAAAGTAGCATAGGCATTTTAGATTTTAAGATAATTCAGAATTGCCAAGATCTGTCCAGATTCGTTGACAGTTACGCAAATCGGTTTTTCTCTCAAACCCCTCACTATCTTGAGTTCAAACAAATTTTAGTTAAATATAACACCAAGATTAAGATTTTGACATAAAATTGGACTCGAGATTATTTTTATGGAATTTTATAAAAATAGAGAAAGTTGGCTGTTTTTCTGGTTCTGTGAGTAGCAAACTTAGCAAAATTGTTTAGGTTATAAAAATACATCCTTAGGTCCTACCAAAATTATCACATACTCTAGACATACCAAATATTACACCATAAAAACATATTATGAGTTTATGGAGTTTTGATAGGAAAATAAATTCAAGAGAGAAAAACGATTTGCTACTGGAAATTTAAGAAAAAACGAGAAGCATACCATTTCTTGGTTAATACACATTTATACAAGAGTGTAGGCCTAGACTACAACATATATATATATATATATATAGAGCATGTATTAGGAGGGGAAAAACAAGTGGTAAAAGAATTTGAGAGAAGAGGTGATGTATGTTTACCTTTGTTGTACAAGACTCAACAAAATTCTTCTTTTTCTTCTTCTCTTCTCTCTCTCTCTCCCTCTCTCTTTTTTTTCCAAGATCACTCTCTCTCACTCCTCTAGTGCATGGATGAAAAATGTGTAAAATGAGGGGGAGAAGTGTGTATATATAGAGAAAGGAATGGAAGGTTTCTTAGGGACTTAAGCTCCCTAAGTGCAAATTGTCAAAGTTGCCATTATGGCCCTTTCATCCATCACATGGTCAACAACTTGGGCTCCAAGACATATATACACATATATATATATATAAAAGATATTTGTATTTATAAACATAAAATAATAGGCACAATTATATTAATTAATAAACTATTACAATTAAGGGTTGGAATGAAATAAAATAGAAGTATATAAGGACCAAGTCTAAATTTATGAAACCTTGATATTTAGTATACAATATACTAACATTAGAAAGTAGTTAGAATAATAAAATTGGGTCCCGTTAAATTAAAGCGCAAACAAAGGCGAGAAACGGAGCGAAAACGGCATTACCGGGCGTTAAGATTTTCAAAGTGATTAATCTATAATTATCAGGTCTAATAATTAATAATAGGGTTTTAAACATGATTATTAATCTACGGGATCGATTAGGGTTTACTTGAATTAATTCAAGATGCTTCCCGATTCTAGGGTTTAAAACGCAATTAAGTGAAAATTCAAGGGTTTTATTGAAATAAACTCAAGGTTAGGGACTTAATGGTAATTACAAAAGTTAGGGTCTCTACAATGTTACTGATAATTTTCTAAGTAATGTACTGCGTAATTTACTGAGAATTTACTGGGATTTTTCTAAAAATTTACAGCGTAATTTACTGAGTAATTTATTGATTAATTTATAGGGAATCTTCTGGGAATTTAATGAGTAATTTGCTGAGTAATTACTGAGAATTTACTGGTAGTTTATAAAAAATTTAATTAGAATTTACTGAATAATTTTTTGACTAATTTACTTAGAATTTACTGGGAATTTACAGAGTAATTTGCTGAGAATTTACTGAGTAATTTATTGAGAATTTACTAAAAATTTTCTAAGTAGCTTTCTGAGAATTTACTCAGTAATTTACTGAGAATTTGCTGCATATGTTACTGGGAATTTACTAAGTAATGTACTGCGTAATTTGCTGAGTAATTTACGTCGAGATTTACTAGGAATTTACTGGAAATTTACTAAGAATTTAATAAGAATTTAATGAGTATTTACAGAGAAATTTTTGAGTAATTTAATGTGTAATTTACTGAGAATTTATAGTGTAATTTACTAATAATTTACTAAGCATTTATTGAGTAATATACCGAGTAATTTTCTGAGAACTTACTGAAAATTTACTGAGTAATTTATAGGGAATTTATTTAGTAATTTATTGGAAATTTACTAAGTAATTTACTGATAATTTCCTATGTATTTACTGGAAATTTATTGAGTAAATTTTTGGGAATTTACTGTGTAATTTACAGAGAATTTATGAAGAATTTGTTTGGAATTTACTGCAAATATATTGAGAATCTACTGAGTAATTTACTGAGAATTTTCTAGGAATTTACTGGGAATTTACTGAAAATTTACTAAAAGACAAAAAGACAAAATAAACTTACCAACTTCCTAAAATACTCCTAAGTAATTTACTGCGTAATTTACTTAGAATTTACAAAGAATATACATGAAATTTACTGAGTAATTTACTGAGTAATTAATTGCCAATTTACTGAGTAATTTACTGAGAATTTACTTTGAATTTACTGAGATTTTATTGAATAATTTACTGAGAATTTATTGAGTAATGTACTAAAAATATACTGAGAATTTTTTGAGTACTTTACTGCGAATTTACAGGGAATTTACTGAGTAAGTTACAAAGAATTTATTGAGTAATTTACTGAGAATTAACTGGGAATTTACTGACTAATTTAGTGAGAATTTACTGGAAATTTACTGAGTGATTTACTGAGATTTTACCGAGTAATTTACTAAGTAATTTACTGAGAATTTACTCAGAATTTATTGAATAATTTTTTGAGAATTTACAGGAAATTTACTAAGTAATTTACTAAGAATTTACTGGGAATTAACTAAGTAATTTACTGAGAATTTAATGATTAATTTACTAAGAATTTAATGAGAAATCACTAGGAATTAACTGAGTAATTTATTGAGAGTTTACTGAGCAATTTACTGAGAAATTACTGAAAATTTAATAAGTAAATTACTTAGAATTTTCTTGGAATTTACTCAGTAATTTACTGAGAATTTATTGAGTAATTTACTTGGAATTTACTACGTAATTTACTGGGAATTTACTGAGAGTTTACTAAAAAGTTACTAGGAATTTACTGAATAATTTACTTGAAATTTACTGAGAATTTAATGAGAAATTACTAGGAATTAACAAAGTAATTTACTGAGAATTTATTGAGTAATTTACTAGAAATTTACTGACAATTTATTGGGAATTTACTGCGTAATTTACTAAGAATTTAGTGAGTAATTTTTTGATAATTTACTGTATAATTTACTGAGAATTTGCTGAGAATATACTAAAAATTTATTGGAAATTTAAAGAATAATTTATTGAGTAATTTAGTGGGAATTTACGTAGTAATTTATTTAGGATATGCTGAGGAATTTACTTAGAATTTCCTAAGTAATTTAGTCGGAATTTATAGGAAATTTCCTAACAATTTACTGAGTAATTTACTAAGAATTTACTAAAAATTTACTAAGTAAATTACTGAGAATTTGCTGAGTAATTTACTGTGATTTTACAGATAATTTACTAAGTAATTTACCGAGAATTTACTGGGAATTTACTGTATAATTTCCTAAAAATTTTCTTAGTAATTTACTAGAAATTTACTGAGAATTTACTGAGAATTTATTGGGAATTTACTGAGTAATTTATTGAGAATTTACTAGTATTTTACTGAGAATTTAATGGGAATTTACTAAATAAGTTTTTGAGTAATTTGTTGAGAATTTACTAGGAATTTACTGAGTAATTTATTGAGAATTTACTAGGAATTTACTGAGTAATTTATTGAGAATTTACTCGGAATTTTCTGAGTAACTTTCTGAGAAGTTACTCAGTCATTTACTGAGAATTTAACGGGAATTTACTGAGTAATTTTCTGAGAATTTGCTAAGTATGTTACTGGGAATTTACTGAGTAATGTACTATGTAATTTATTGAGAATTTACTGAGTAATTTGCTGAGTAATTTACAAAGTAATTTACTAGGAATTTACTGAGAATTTACTGAATAATTTACTAAGAATTTACTGCGTAATTTACAGAGAATTTACTAAGTAATTTACAGAGAATTTACTGAGTAATTTACTGGTAATTTACCGGGAATATAATGGAAATTTACGGAATAATTTTCTTAGTAATTTACTGGGAATTTACTGAGTAATTCACTGAGAATTTTCTGAGTAACTTTCTGAGTATTTACTCAGTAATTTACTGAGTAATATAGTGCGTAATTTACTGAGAATTTGCTGAGTAATTTACTAGGAATTTACTGAGTAATTTATGTAGTATTTACTAGAAATTTACTGAGAATTTACTAAGTAATATACTGAGTAATTTTCTAAGAATTTATTGAAAAATTTACGAAGTAATTTACCGAGAATTTGTTGAGTAATTTACTGAGTAATTTATTGAGTAATTTATTGGTAATTTATTGAGTAATTTATTGAAAATTTTCTGGGAATTTACTGAGCAATTTAGTGAGAATTTACTGAGAATTTACTAAAAGACAAAATAGGCTAAAAAAATCCAAAAAGCAAGCTTTTTACCAACTTCCCAAAACACTCCTAAGTAATTTACTGAGAATTGCAAGGAATTTACTTAATAATTTACTGAGAATTTACTGAGTAATTTACTAAGAATTTATTGGGAATTTACTAAATACTTTACTGAGTAATCTACTGGAAAATTATTTGGAATTTATTGGCAATTTACTGAGTAATTTACTGAGGAATTACTTAGGAATTTATGGAGAATTTACTAAGTAGTGTACTGAGCATTTACTCAGTAATTTATTGAGAATTTACTAAGGATTTACAGGGAATTTACTGGAAATTTTCTGAGTAATTTACAGAGCATTTACTGGGAATTTATTGAGTGATTTACTGAGTAATTAATTGAAAATTTACTAATAATTTACTGAGAATTTACAGTGTAATTTACTGGGAATTTACTGGGAATTTAATTAGTAATTTATTGAGAATTTACTGAGTAATTTACTGATTAATTTTTTGAGAATTTACTTAGAATTTATTGAGTAATTTACTAAGTAATTTACCGAGTAATTTATTGGGAATATACTATGTAATTCACTAAGAAATTTACTGGGAATGTACTGATTAATTTTTTGGGAATTTACTGAGAATTTAATGCGAATTTACTGAGTAATTTACTGAGAATTTACTAAGTAATTTAAAAAGAATTTTTTAGAAATTTATTGAGAATTTATTTAGTAATTTAATGTGAATTTACTGAGTAATTTATTGAGTGATTTACTGAGAATTTACTAGGAATTTACTGACTAATTTACAGAGAATTTACTTGGAATTTACTAAGTAAAATGTACTGAGTAATTTGCTAAGTAATTTACTGGGGATTTGTTTAGTAATTTACTAAGTAATTTACTAAGAATTTACTGGAAATTTACTTAGTAATATACTGAGAATTACTTAGAATTTACTGAGTAATTTACTGGGAATTTAATGAGTAATTTGCTGAGAATATACTAAGTAATTTACGAAGTAATTTATTGAGAATTTACTGGGAATTTACTGAGTAATGTACTGAGATTTTACAGAGAATTTATTGAGTAATTTACTGAGAATGTACTGATAATATACTGAGAATTTATTGAGTACTTTACTGAGAATTTTTTGAGAATTTACAGAGTAAGTTTGTGAGAATTTACTGACTAATTTACAGACTAATTTAGTGAGAATTTACTGAAAATTTACTGAGAAATTACTGTGTAATTTAGTGAGTAATTTATAGAGAGTTTACTTGGAATTTACTGAATAATTTACTGAGAACTTGCTAAGTAATTTTCTGAGAATTTAGAGGAATTTACAGGTAATTTACTGAGAATTTACTGGGAATTAACTGAGTAATTTACTAAAAATTTACTTGGAATTTACTGATTAATTTACAGAGAATTTAATGAGAAAATTCTAAGAATTAACTGAGTAATTTACTAAGAGTTTACTGAGTAATTATTGAGAATTTACTAACTAAATTACTTAGAATTTTCTACGAATTTACTTAGTAATTTGCTGAGTATTAATTAAGTAATTTACTAGGAATTTATTGAGAATTTATTGGGAATTTACCGCGTAATTTATTGGAAATTTACTGAGAATTTACTAAAAATTTACTCGTAATTTACTGAGTAATTTACTTGGAATTTACTGATTAATTTACTGAGAATTTAATGAGAAATTACTAGGAATTAACTAAGTAATTTACTGAGAATTTAATAAGTAAATCAATTAGAATTTACTCGGAATTCACTGAGTAATTTACTCAAAATTTATTGAGTAATTTACTGACAATTTATTGGGAATTTACTGCGTAATTTACTAAGTATTTAGTGAGTAATTTTCTGAGAATTTACTGACAATTTGCTAAGAATTTAATAAAATATTTCAAAGAATTTACTAAGAAATTGACTGGGAATTTACTGAGTGACTTACTGATCAATTTAACAAAAATTTACGGGGAATTTACTGAGTAATTTGCTGATAATTTACAGAGTAATTTACTGAGAATTTACTTAGTAATTTCCTGAGAATTTACTGGGAATTTACTAAGAATGTGCTGGGAATTTACTGAGCAATTTATTGAGAATTTACTGAGTAATTTACTGAGAATTTATTGGGAATTTATTGAGAATTTACTGGAAATTTACTCAGAATTTACTGGGAATTTACTGAGTAATTTACAAAGAATTTAATGGTAATTTACTGAGAATTTACTCTGAATTTACTGAGCAATTTGCTGCTAATTTACTGAGAATTTACAGGGAATTTACTGACTAATTTACGGAGAATTTACTAAGCATTTACTGAGTAATTTATTGAGAATTTACTAAGCCATTTGCTGAGTAATTTACAGTAAAATTACCGAGTAATTTATTAGGAATTTACCGAGTAATTTACTGAGTAATGTACTGAGAATTTACGAAGACGTTTAATTAGAATTTATTGAGTAATTTACTGAGAATTTATTAGGAATATTCTTAGTAATTTACTGAGTAATTTACTGGGAATTTACTGAGCAATTTATTGAGAATTTCCTAGGAATTTACTGAGTAATTTACTGAGAATGTACTGAGAATTTGCTGGGAATTTACTGAGTAATTTACTAAGTAATTTGTTATGAATTTTGCTGGGAATTAAAAGAATAATTTTCTGAGAATTTACTGAGTAATTTACTGAGAATTTGTTAGGAATTTATTGAATAATTTGCTGGGAATTTACTGAGTAAATTATTGAAAATTTACTGGGCATTTACTGCGTAATTTACTGAGAATTTACATAGTAATTTACAGTGAATTTACTGAGAATTTACTGGGTATTTACTAAGTAATTTACTGACAGCGTAATTTACAGAGAATTTACTTAGAATTTATGAGGAATTTACTTAGTGATTTACTGAGTAATTTACTGAGAATTTACTAAGAAATTTACCGAGAATTTACTGGGAATTTAATGAGTAATTGTGTGAGACTTTACAGAGTAATTTACAAAAAATTTAATGGAATTTACTCAGAATTTACTGCGTAATTTGCTGAAAATTTACTGAGTAATTTACTGAGAATTTCTTAAGCCATTTATTGAGAATTTACTAAGAATTTTCTCAAAATTTACTGAGTAATTTACTGGATAATGTATTTAGTAATTTACTGAGAATTTATTGAATAATTTACTGAGAATTTATTGAATAATTTACTTAGAATTTACTAAGTAATTTACAGGAAATTTACTTAGTAATTTACTGAGTAGTTTACTGTGAAATTTACGGAGTAATTTACTGAGAATTTATTAGGAATTTACTAAGAAATTATTGAGAATTTACGGGGAATTTACTAGGAATTGAATGAATAATTTACTGAGAATTTGCTAGGAATTTACTGAGTAATTTACTGGAAATTTACGGAGTAATTTTACCGAGGAATTTACTAGCAATTTACAAAGTAATTTACCGAGGATTTACTGAGTAATTTACTGAAAATTTAATGAGTAATTTACTGAGTAATTTATTGAGAATTGACTGGGAATTTAATGCGTAATTTATTGAGAAGTTACTCAGTAATTTAGTGAGAATTTAGTGGGAATTTACTGAATATTTATTAAGTAATTTACTGAGAATTTACGGAGAATTTCCTTGGAATTTACTAGAAATTTACTGAGTAATTTGCTGAGTTATTTACAGAGTAATTTGCTAGAAATTTACTGAGTAATTTACTAAGAATTTCCCTGGAATTTTCTGGGAATTTGCTGAGTAATTTACTGGGAATTCACTGAGTAATTTACTGAGAATTTTCTTAGTATTTTACTGAGAATTTACTGCGAATTTAGTGAGAATTTTCTAGTAATTTACTGAGAATTTACTGAGTAATTTAATAAGAATTTACTGGGAATTTACTAAGTAATTTACTGAGAATTTACATAGAATTTCCTGAGTAATGTAGAGAGAATTTAATGAGTAATGTACTGAGTAATTTACAAAGTAATTTACTTAGAATTTTCAGAGTAACTTACTAAGTAATGCATTTAGTAATTTACTGAGAATTTACTGAGTAACATACTGAGTAATTTACTAAGAATTTGCTGAATAATATACAGAGAATTTACTTGGAATTTACTGAGAATTTATTTAATAATTTTCTAAGAATTTACTTTGTA